>NC_137329.1:68622522-71469297 GCF_965287045.1 Carcharhinus amblyrhynchos | reverse complement strand
GGCAGGGCAGGTTAAGAAAGCAATTAATAAGTTTTTGATTTGATTTTGATTTGATTTATTATTGTCACATGTATTAACATGTGACAATATTGTGAAAAGTACATGTGAAAAGTATTGTTTCTTGTGCATTATACAGACAGAACATACCGTTCGTGGAGAAGGAAATGAAAGAGTACAGTATGTACTATTACAGTCATAGCTAGGGTGCAAAGAAAGATCAACGTAATGCAAGGTAAGTCCATTCAGCAGTAGGGAAGAAGCTGTTCTTGAGTCATTTGGTATGTGACCTCAAACTTTTGTCTCTTTTTCCTGAAGGAAGAAGGTGGAAGAGAGGATGTCCGAGGTGCATGGGATCCTTAATTATGCTGGCTGCTTTGCCAAGGCAGCGGAAAGTGTAGGCAGAGTCAATGGATGGGAGGCTGGTTTGCATTATGGATTGGGCTATATTCATGATCTTTTGTAGTTCCTTGCAGTCTTGGGCAGAACAGGAGCCATAACAAGCTGTGACACAACCAGAAAGAATGCTTTCTATGGTGTATTTGTAAAATTTGGTGAGAATGGTAGCTGACATGCCAAATTTCCTTAGTTTTCTGAGAAAGTAGAGGCATTGATGGGCTTTCTTAACTATAGTGTTGGCATGGTGGGAACCGGACAGGTTGTTGGTGATCTGGACAAATAAAAACCTGAAACTCTCAAACCCTTCCTACTTCGTCCTCCTAAGTTTTATAAATAGGTACACTGGATGCAAAACTAAGTTATGAACCTTCATCAGCTACAGGTTTAACTTCAATGGGAAGGGTGTGAAGATTTTAAACTGGATGCAGAAAGGTTTGCAAGAATGGTTCTGAGGATGAGAGACTTCAGTCACATGGATAGAACAGTGAAACTAAGGCTGTTCTCCTTGGAGAAGAGATAATTGAGAGGAGAATTATTAGACATATACAAAGTCATGAGGGATCAGGATAGTGTAAATAGGGAGAAACTGATCCCATTGACAGAAGGTTGTGACCCCTAAGGAGGCAATTAACAAAAGAACAAGAGGTGACATCAGGAACAGCTTCCTTGTGCAACAAATGGTTTGGATCTGGAATGTACTGCTTGAGCATGTGGTGCAGACAGATCCAATTGTAGTTTGCAAAAGGAAACTGGATAGTTATGCTAGGAGGCTACAGGGCTACAGGAAAAAGGTCGAGGATCGGGGCTTGCTGAGTTGTTGTTGCAGGAAACTGACACAAACACAAAGTGCTGAATGACTGTCCTCTGTGCTGTAACTCATTCTACGATGTTAGTATAGATACATTCATGGAACTTGATAAATACACGAGGAAGAAAGAAGCTAAAGACTATCCCGATAGTGTGAGCAAGAAGGGTAGGAGGAGGCTTGTGTGAAATATAAACACTAACATAGATGAGGTGGGCCATGTTGCTGTACTGTAAATTCTATGTAAATCTGCCTGTAGCAAATATATTCTCAGGCCAGCTCAGCCAAATAATTAGTGTTCAGTGGATAAATGAAACATAGTGTTTGGAGATATTGATGCTGCTTCAGATCCCAGGAACCTTCAATTTCAAAGACACTGAAATGCCTGTTTATGAGAGAGCTGTGTGCAGGGAGTTAAAGGTCTGTATATTTTATAGTTAGGGCACTGTACAGGAGGGTTATTGCTGTTGCTGCGTGCTGACTCAGGAACATTTGACAGCGACAGAGTGAGACCCGGGGCCCTGGGCCTTCACTCTGCCACTTCTTAACTTCTCCAGGCTCTGGCATCACAGTAAAATGCAAGCTGTGGGCAGCCCGGAAAAGTCTTAACCTTCTGGCAGACCTCAAACTCCAAGAACTCATGGCCAAACCTGCCCTGGTGCCCTCCATAAGAAGGCAGTTAGAAATCACTCAACTTGGTCCTTACGCTGGCCGCCTTTGCATCAAATGTCACACAGCTCCATGTGGGTGCGAGAGGATTTTCCTCCACTTCTGAATATTGTCATCAATGAGCTAAATGCCCCTGGACATCTTACTCCTGGAAACGGGTAGCTTCAATATTGGAGGCAGTCAGGATTAAACTCAAACTCACAGGTTAAAAATCCTGTCTAACAATAGAGTGGACTCCACTGAGATCAACGGAAAGAAAAATCAAGTAGGATATTTAACAGATAGCCTTTAAATAGAAGATGTCAGTATTAAAAAGGAAGGTATTGGAAGTGGGCTAAGGCTGGAGTTACAGAAAAGCCCTGATCTTACCAGCCACTCACACTATGCTCCTGCAGCGGCTAAGCTGGAGAATTTGGTGCCCAGCCAAATCTCTATTCACGGTAGCGGGAGAGGAAAATGCCCCTGGTGTGAATGGCTGTAACATTCCAGCCAGTGACTTTTCCTGTTGCTCACCTTCAGGACTGTTCTCATATCAGTTTTAAAATTCACAGCTGATCTGTAGGAATTTGTATCAATACATCTTTCATAAGTGATTTCACTTGCTAAGCATTGTTTTGTACTGTCAGGGAAAAAAGACAGGTTGAGTTGACCCAAGGGCTCTTTGAGCTAAGGGCAGAATGCCATGTGTGGTGTTGCTAACTACTCATTATGGTGCCCATGAGTCATGTGGCCTGGTGAATTCCAGGACTAGCTATTAAAGCCTGTAAGGAGGGGCACAGCCCTCGTCGAGCCTCCCCAGGCAACTCAGTCACCTGCCCAGTGTCCTTCCTCTCTCTCTCTCTCTACCTCATATTGCTTGCCAGTGCCACATTGACCTTTGCAATGCCAGACACCCTTGTACTCTTTTTACTTCAGATATTGAGTTGTGAAATGATGAAATTAATTCCCGAGTTTGTAGTTGAGGCTGAAATTCTAATCATTGACTCTCACAGAACAGAAAGAGGCCATTCAGCCCAGTGTTGCTGTCCTGGTCTTCTGAAACAGGCATCCGTGCTCACCCTGCCTTTTTTCCCATAGTCCTGCATATACATGTTGTTCACAGCCATATTCATTTCTCTTTGAATATTCAAAGACCCTGAAATGCCTGTTTATGAGAAAGCTGTGCTCAGGGTGTTAAGAGGTGTGGATTTTTTTACAGTCAAGGAGCTGGACAGGAGGTTTACTGTTGCTGCTGCGATACGTTGACTCAGAGACATTCAGGATCAGCAGCTTGAGGTCCGGAGTGCTGGGTCCGGCATTCCCTTCACCACCTCTTAAACTGTCCAGACTCTGGATTGAGGTCACACGGGATTTATTAGATTGATACCCTGAATGAGCAGGTTATCTTAAGAGGAAAAGTTCAACAGACTGGGATTGTTTGCACTGGGGCTTAGAAGAGTGAAGGGTGACTTTAGCTCTGACGAAGGGTCATCCAGGCTCAAAACATTGGCTCTATTCTCTCCACAGATGCCGTCAGACCTGCTGAGATTTTCCAGTATTTTCTGTTCTTGTGTGAGGGGTGATTTTGTTGAAGCATATAGGGCAGGATTCTCTGATCTCATTCACCCCGCTCTTGCTGCCGGTGAGAATGGAGAATTTGGCGCTCGGCCAAAACTCCATACACTCCAGTGGCACTAAAGCGTGGATGAGGTCAGAGGATTCTGGCGATAAGATCCTGAACGACTTTGACAAGGTAGTGTGAAAATTATCTTTCCTCTTGTGAGTGAATCCAGAACTAAAGATGTTGTTTCAGAATAAGGGATCACCTTTATAGGACAGAGATGAGGAGAATATTTTTCTCAGAGGGTTGTGAGACTTTG
This sequence comes from Carcharhinus amblyrhynchos, assembly GCF_965287045.1. Classification (NCBI taxonomy): domain Eukaryota; kingdom Metazoa; phylum Chordata; class Chondrichthyes; order Carcharhiniformes; family Carcharhinidae; genus Carcharhinus; species Carcharhinus amblyrhynchos. The sequence continues at coordinate 71,465,568 of NC_137329.1, read as the reverse complement.
GAACTCTCTGCCTCAGAAGGCAGTGGAAATGGGGTCAATGAATATTTTTAAGGAAGAGGCAGATAGATTCTTGTTGGGTAATGAAATCAAAGATTATCAGGGGTAGATGGAAATGCAGAATTCAATACAAACAGATCAGCCACAATCTTATTGAATCTTAGTGGCCTACCTCTGCTCCTATTTGATATATTTGTATGTTCTGCTTCCAACAATATTTGAGGCAGCATATTCAAGATCATAGCAACTTGCTACATAATTAATTTTGTGACAAGTAGCCACTGGTTCTTTAGCCAATTACCTTTCAATTTGTGTACGTAGGACCCTTGCCATTAGAAATAGTTTCTCATTATTTACTCCATTATTGAATCATAGTATCATACAATGCAGGAGACCTTTCAGCCCATTGCACCTGTGCTAGCTCTTTGAAAGAGGAGCTCTGAAGAAGAGTCATATGGACTCGGAATGCTAGCTCTGTTTCACCGCTCTGATGCTGCCAGATTTGCTGAGTTTATCCAACATTTTTTGTTTTTATTAACTTTGGAACATTCTTAGTCTTATGCAGCTGCTTTTATTAACCCTTTAAGACGCTGGATATTACTGAGGAGGTAATGTCGTGGTTATTATCACTGGACTAATAATCCAAAAAGGCAGGTAAGCCTTTGGGGTCCTTGGTTCAAATACCATCAGGGCAGATGGTAAAATACGAATTCCTAAAAAATTGGAATTAAAAGTCTGATAATGATCATGAAACATGATCATCTGGTTCATTAATGTCCTTTAAGGGAAGGAAATCTGCCAGCCTTACCTGATCTGGCTTACATGTGACACCAGATTCATAGCAATGTGGTTGATTCGTAAATGCCCTCAAGGGCAATTACTGCCCATCCCGTGAAAATGTAAAAGAAATGTAGTTTTTGTAAGCAGTAACGTTAATATTGTGTCTGGCCTTAAGGCTAAAGGAATGGCTTAACAGACATACCTTTCAGTCATTCAAGTAGTATGTTGCACTAGTTCTTTCCAGTGTTACCAGAGTAATGGGGATGCTATGCGCACAGTGCAATTGGACAGCCTGTCACAGGATATCTGTGACCATCAACTTTGAGTGTTTTTTATAGTTTGTAAAACAAACAAAAAGTTTGACTGGTTACTGTGGTACATTGTTTATCAAATCTTTCAGCATTTTCTTATCCAGTGTGGATACCGTGAGACAAATAGTTGCATTCTGTGATGGATAATTCTATGATTCTAAGTTCCTCATTCTCAGTTGCTTGTCGAATATCATTTAAAGTTAGTTTTGGAATCAGCTCCCACCGTCTTTACAAGTAAATGGCTTCAGATCCCAACAAATCTCAGTTTGAAGAAAATTCCCCTCATCACCACTCGAGATTTTTGCCAATGATTTTAAATCTATTCCATTATGTCAGGGAGTTATAAGCTTCTTATTTTAGAAGAGATCTTGCTGGAGACAATTGCCATTAATTGAAAACATATTTATTTACACACTATCTACAAAGGTAAAAAAAAAGACATCGTTGAAGCTACTTTTTAAGATACTTCTCAGTCACCTCCTCTCAATGAGTAACATCACTGTGACCTAGCTCTTTCTGTGCAAGTTCAATAGCTATCATTAGAGTTTACCCTTTACTCTACAGAAGTGACACTGTTCTCTGAAATTATGGAACTTCCTGCCTCAGTGGATGGAGGAAGCAAGGTAATTGAACCTTTTTAAGGCAAAGGTAGATAGATTCTTGTTGGCAAGGGAATCAAATGTTACCCGGGTTGATGGGAATGTGGAATTCAAAACACAAACAGATCAGCCATCATCTACTTGAATAGCAGAGCAGGCTGGAGGGGCCAAGTGGCCTTCTGCTCCTGGATGAAATATCCCTTCCTCCTCTCTCTATCAAAAACTTCTATTAGATCATCTTTTAATCTTCTCTGTATCAAAGAGAACAATCTCAGCTTTTCCAATCTCTCCTCATAACTAAAGTCCCTCAGCCCGGGTAACATTCTGCTAAACATCCTCTGTATCCTTTCTAAGGCCTTGATAGCTTTCTTGAAATGTGATGCCCCACACTGTGCAAAATATACTACCTGAGGCCTAACCTGCGATTTGTAAAGTTCCAGCCTAATTAAACATTACATTTCACTCCTTTATTTAAAAACCAAAGGAACTGATGTAGTTTTTGAACCACTTGCCCTGCCATGATTAAGGATTTGCGTATATGGACACCAAGGCTTCTCTGCCTTAGTACACTTTTCAAAATCATACTATTTTTGGTAACTGTCTTTTCATATTAGTTCTCTCAAAATGAACAAAGCTTTTCCACATTGAATTCCATTTTTCATGACTCTAAGCACTTTAGCATCCTGGATATGTCATCCTGTCATATCAAAACCCTTCATATTTTGAATGCATGCATCATATTTCCTGTTAACTTTCTTTCAGCCCACAAGACAACAACAGCTTTTGCTGTCTCTCCTCATTAATGAACTCCTGTATTATTTGCACTATTCTATAAATCTCTTCTGCACACCCTGAGTCCTTTACATCTTTCCTAAAGTGTGGCGCTCAAAACCAACTCAAATAGCCCAGCTTAGGGTTGCCAACCCTCCAGGGTTGGCCTGGAGCCACTAGGAATTCAAGATCAGTCTCCAGGACATCGCTGTAAGCAACTCTGGAGAAAAACCATCACTGGGACATTAAAAAAATTAGGGTCTTTTTGTCATTTTTTTGAACATTCTTTCCTCACTAGATATAAAGTTATTGAAAATGGACAGTTAAAAAAGAGGCTGTTTGGCTGATAGTCAAGAATCATCCAATTGGGGAATGAGTCTTATATTTTTCCAATTGGCGTACAAAGGTGGTACGTCACAAGGGTGGATGTGTTGGCCAACTAATGGCTGTAGTGTGGGGGAAAGTCATGTGATGCTTTGACTCTGGGAATACACTTCAACACAATTTGCAACCATACCCAGCTGGAGTCCGATTTATGCTTTTGCAAAGGTTTAGCATAATTTCCCTGATTTTACACTGTGTGCTTCAATTCTTAAGAGCTTTCTCAGATCACCTTTAAGGACTACTGTATATACCCCAGCTCTCTCTGCTCCTGCATCCCTTTTATATTTTTGCCCAGGAGTTGATTTGCCTTTCCTCATTATACCAACCAAAATGGATCAGCTCACATTTCTCTGCTTTAAATTTATTTTGCCCTTTGTGTGTCCATTTCACCAGCTTGATGTTTTCTGTTTAGTATTTGCTGGTAAGGGTTCTGTAAGTCCTGCGGAACTGTCAGAAGTGCCAGATTCTAATTCAGAGAGATTTATATAGGATCCTGGGAGCAGGGGAATTGCCGATCAGACGTTGAAACTTCTCAGGCAATTCCTCTGTATGTCAGCATGTGAGGATTTCAGTCGCATGGCCAATCTCTGGCACTCTGGAGATGGGTAGATTCAGCCCAGTGTTTTATACAATGCTTTAAAATGTCTGCAGCAAGCTCTGATAGCTCCAGGTTCTTTCTGTCCACATCCAAGTTTAAACAATCAGGAACAATGAGTATCAATCGCAAATTGACTCAGATAATTAAACACGGAACAATTGAAGCGTTGCTTTTTCACAGGACAAGTTTGATATTTTGGGAATCATAGAATCCCTACAGTGCAGAAGGAGACCATTCGGCCCATTGAATCTGCACCGACCACAATCCCACCCTGACCCGATTCCCGTAACCCCATCCATTCACCCTGCGAATTCCTCTGACACTAGGGTCAACTTAGCATGGCCAATCAACTTAAGCCATGCACCTTTGGACTGTGTGAGGAAACTGGAGCACCCGGAGAAAACCCACGCAGACATGGGGAGAATGTTCAAACTCCATACAGACAGTGACTGGAGGCTGGAGTTGAGCCCTGGTCCTTGACATTGTGGTGCAGCTGTGTAAACCCCTGTACTATCATGCTGCCCCAATGATGGACATGTATATGATTTGGGTATTTCATTGATGTTGCCAACTCTGGTAGAATGTATTCCTGGAGATTTTATCATATCTATTTCCAAAACTGCAAAACTCCTATCCACCCAAACAAGCTTTTGGCCTTTCTTCAATATTTTTACATCCAATAAACTAAATTTACAACAAAAATTACTTTAAGAAAACCCTTTATTTACACCCTGATGATGTTTTCCTCCCTTAACGGTAGATCAATGAGCTTTTTGATGTCAAGAGACTCCAGAGCAATCCTGGACTGTTGGCAAGTCTAATCTCATCGCCATTATGGTGTGAACTCAGCAGAATGTCTGAATTATTTCCACCTTGCAATCCTTTCTCCCTTAGAGGTTGCAAAGTGGGCTGAAATCGAGGGAAGAGGGAGAGAGCAAATTAAATTGCAGGACGTCTGAATGATACGGTCCAGAGATCATCTGCAGCCTCAAACAAGCTACCCTGCTGACAGTCCCAATGCATTCTCTCTGCTGCAGAATCAACTGCTTCTCAAAAGGTTTCCCATGCCTCGGATTGGAATTAAAAACAAATGGCACATCTGATTTCATTGACACCAGGGGTCAAGGATGGTTTATGGTGCAGCTATTAGTGTGTAATGATGTTCTACCTGCAGCTGGTTTTGAATTTTAAGAAAGGTCTGTGCAATACCCATGGGTTGTCCCTTAATGAATAAATGTTCTCTGTGTGCACTGTGGCGACTCACTCTGTTATTCAGCGTTATGTTATTAATTAAAACTCACTACTCTTTCTCACTCCCAGATGAACTTGGGGGGTGACCTCGAGGCTACATACAGCAAACAGGAGCACCAGGAATCACAGTTCGAGGTTAATTCTGATTTGAAGCAACACATATCTCCACAAGATATTGGTGCCGTGGGACTTTGTACCCCATGAAAAATATAGAACTGTCTGAGGATTTTCCAGTGTCTTTATTGAACATTTGGCTCCTGTTGTGTGAATACTGTAGAGCTGAAATGGTGGGGAAGACCTTCAGCTTTTAGAACAAATTGCTTGGAGCTTTCTTAGAGATTTTCTCAGCTCTCCAGTTATGCAGTCTGGACAAATATTTCTAATGCATTCTGTCCATAAATTGTAGTTTCCCCACCTTCAATGAGCAGAAACAAAATTACAGAGTGAGTGATACACTAAGGTCACAGGAGTCCAATTTTGAGTCCCCCTTTCCGGAGGCTACCTTTCACCACTGTCAAAGTTTCTTTGCTCTACCACATCTGCTTAAAGTTGGCAATGGCCATTCATACCACTATGCTACATGATAGTTTATACACCAGAACTTCCCCGAGAGGCTATAACTATCAGGAGAAACTAAAGAGAACAACATGGAGTTGTTAACCACACAGGCACTTAGGGATGGAATTACGACTTTCAATTATTTTAGCAAGAGTCTTTGTGATTGTGAGGTGCTGCAAACTACTTCCCTGCCATTTAGATTCTGGAGGAAGATGACTATCTATGTAACATTCAGACACATAGTTGTTCTGACATTGGGAATTAAACAAAATTGTTGCATGGAAACAGATTATTGGGCTTAAACAGTCCATGGTGTTTAAACTTCACAAAAGCCTCCCCTGTCCAGGGCCACCACTAAGATCCAATATTTCTTTCTCCTTCACATGTTTTATTTCTATTTAAATACATCAATGTGAATCACCTCAACCACTCTCTGTAGCAGCATGACTCAAGTTCTAACCATGTTCCAGATAATGAAGCTTCTCCTGAATTCTCTAATGTATATATTTGTGAATATCTCACATTTACAATCACTAGTTCTGGTCCCCATGACAGTGGAAACATTTTCTCCATGTTTAAGCTATCAAACCCCTTCATAGTTTTAAATATGTCTACCAGGTGACCTCAGTTTTCCTATTTTCCAGAATAAGACCTCCATTGTATATAGTTTTCCTGATAGTTGCAGCCTCTTGAGGGAGTTCTGTTGGATAAACTACAATGTAGCATAGAGTATATGAACCATGGTCAGTGCCAAACCTGCAACTCTGAAATCAGGGTACCAGTGCCCAATAACAGGAATCAGTTAATGAGCCCAATAACAGGGGATCAGTTACTGTGCCTAATAACAAGGGAAAACATTACTGTGCCCAATAACAAGGATCAGTTACTGTGCCTAATAACAGGAATCAGATACTGTGCCCAATAATACGGGATAAGTTACTGTGCCCAATAACAGGAATCAGATACTGTGCCCAATAATACGGGATCAGTTACTGTGCCCAACAACAGGAATCAGATACTGTGCCCAATAACAGGGGATTAGTTACTGTGCCCAATAACAGGAATCAGATACTGTGCCCAATTACAGGGGATCAGTTACTGTGCCCAATTGCAGGGGATCAGTTACTGTGCCCAATAACAGGGATCAGTTACTGTGCCCAATAACAGGGGATCAGTTACTGTGCCCAATAACAGGGGATCAGTTACTGTGCCCAATAACAGGGGATCAGTTACTGTGCCCAATAACAGGAATCAGTTACTGTGCCCAATAACAGGGGATCAGTTACTGTGCCAAATAACATGGGATCGGTTACTGTGCCCAATAACAGGGATCAGTTACTGTGCCTAATAACAGGGATCAGTTACTGTGCCTAATAACAGGTGATCAGTTGCTGTGCCCAATAACAGGTGATCAGTTACTGTGCCTAATAACAGGGATCAGTTACTGTGCCCAATAACAGGTGATCAGTTACTGTGCCCAATAACAGGAGATGAGTTACTGTGCCCAATAACATGGGATCAGTTACTGTGCCCAATAACAGGAATCAGATACTGTGCCCAATAACAGGGGATCAGTTACTGTGCCCAATAACAGGAATCAGATACTGTGCCCAATAACAGGGATCAGTTACTGTGCCCAATAACAGGGGATCAGTTACTGTGCCCAATAACAGGAATCAGTTACTGTGCCCAACAACAGGGATCAGTTACTGTGCCCAACAACAGGAATCAGATACTGCGCCCAACAACAGGGATCAGTTACTGTGCCCAATAACAGGGGATCAGTTACTGTGCCCAATAACAGGAATCAGTTACTGTGCCCAATAACAGGGGATCAGTTACTGTGCCCAATAACAGGGGATCAGTTACTGTGTTCAATAACAGGGGATCAGTTACCGTACCAAATAACAGGGGATGAGTTACTGTGCCCAATAACAGGGGATCGGTTACTGTGCCCAATAACAGGGATCAGTTACTGTGCCTAATAACAGGGATCAGTTACTGTGCCTAATAACAGGGAACAGTTGCTGTGCCCAATAACAGGTGATCAGTTACTGTGCCCAATAACAGGAGATGAGTTACTGTGCCCAATAACAGGAGATGAGTTACTGTGCCCAATAACAGGAGATGAGTTACTGTGCCCAACAACAGGGATCAGTTACTTTGCCCAATAACAGGAATCAGATACTGTGCCCAATAACAGGGGATCAGTTACTGTGCCCAATAACAGGGGATCAGTTACTGTGCCCAATAACAGGAATCAGTTACTGTGCCCAATAACAGGGGATCAGTTACTGTGCCCAATAACAGGGATCAGTTACTGTGCCCAACAACAGGGATCAGTTACTGTGCCCAATAACAGGAATCAGATACTGTGCCCAATAACAGGGGATCAGTTACTGTGCCCAATAACAGGGGATCAGTTACTGTGCCCAATAACAGGAATCAGTTACTGTGTTCAATAACAGGGGATCAGTTACCGTACCAAATAACAGGGGATGAGTTACTGTGCCCAATAACAGGGGATCGGTTACTGTGCCCAATAACAGGGATCAGTTACTGTGCCCAATAACAGGGGATCAGTTACTGTGCCCAATAACAGGGGATCAGTCACTGTGCCCAGTAACAGGGGATTAGTCACTGTGCCCAATAACAGGGGATCAGTTACTGTGCCCAATAACAGGGGATCAGTTACTGTGCCCAATAACAGGGATCAGTTACTGTGCCCAATAACAGGGTTCAGTTACTGTGCCCAATAACAGGGGATCAGTTACTGTGCCCAATAACAGGGGATCAGTTACTGTGTTCGATAACAGTAATTAGTTGCTGTGCCTAATAACAGGGATCAGTTACTGTGCCCAATAACAGGGGATCAGTTACTGTGCCCAACAACAGGGATCAGTTACTGTGTTCGATAACAGTAATTAGTTGCTGTGCCCAATAACAAGGAATCAGTTACTGTGCCCAATAACAGGGGATCGGTTACTGTGCCCAATAACAGGGATCAGTTACTGTGCCTAATAACAGGGATCAGTTACTGTGCCCAATAACAAGGAATCAGTTACTGTGCCCAATAACAGGGATCAGTTACTGTGCCCAACAACTGGGATCAGTTACTGTGCCCAACAACTGGGATCAGTTAATGTGCCCAATAACAACGGATCAGTTACTGTCTCCAATAACAGGAGTTCAGTTACTGTGCCCAATAACAGGAGTTCAGTTACTGTGCCCAATAACAGGGGATCAGTTACTGCGCCCAATAACAGGGGATCAGTTAATGAGCGATCAGTTATGGCACTCTGTGAACTGTGAACTCAACAAAGAGCAGAAATTAAGGGCTAGACACTAAAGGATGTCTCCATACTGATTAAAGTTAGGAATTCATTCATCATGTCTTTGAAACAAAATGTGTCACCCATTGCTGAGCTTGAACTTGTTCATTCTGCCAGTTGGTGGTGAGTCAGATATGCTATTCATCACAGTCCAGACCCTTGTTTATTTCGCACTTCTCGTTTCACAAATTACTTCATGCCAATATTGCCTTCCTCATTGATGTTAAAACCCAATTACTTTGTACTAAAGTTTTTATTTAAACTGCGTTTAATAATGACTCAGAAGATGGAACAGAAAACCACACATCATATTCTAACCATGACATTACGATAGGCTATATAGTAAGCAGTGTAAACACTACAAAGATGTATTAGTGGATTAAATGAATGGGCACTATTGAGATAAATGGAACATAAGCACAAGTGAAGTCATCGATTTTGAAGTTGCAAATGACAGAACAAAATACTTTCTAAATGATGCAAGGCTAGAAAAAGGGGAGTTTCAAAGAGACTTGGTGTCATGTACACGGGGAATTAAAATATCTTGAACAGGCACAGAAAATCACCAAAAATGTGACCTAATTTGATTTGATTTATTGTTATCACATGTATTAGCATACAGTGAAAAGTATTGTTTCTTGCGTGCTGTACAGATAAAGCATACTGTTTGTAGAAAAGGTAATGAGAGAGCACAGAATGTAATATTACAGTCATAGCTGGGATGTTGAGAAAGATCAACTCAGTGTGAGATGGATCCATTCAAAAGTCTGATGGCAGCAGGGAAGAAGCTGATCTTGAGTCGGTTAGTACGTGTCCTCCAACCTTTGAATCTTTTTCACAATGAAAGAAGGTTTTTTGAAGTTTATTTATTAGTGTTACAAGTAGGCTTACATTAACACCGCAATAAAGTTACTGAGAAAATGCCCTAGTTGCCACACTCTGATGTCTGTTTGGGTACATTGAGGGAGAATGTAGCATGGTCAATTCACCTAACTAGCATGTCTTTTGGACTGTGTGAGGAAACCACAGCACCTGGAGGAAATCCATGTGGATGTTGGCAGAATGTGCAGACTCGGTACAGACAGTGACCTGAGCGGGGAAGCGAAACCAGGTTCCTGGTGCTGTGAGGCAGCAGTGCTAACTGCTGTGTCACCATGGAAGGCAGTATGTCCGGGGTCTGTAGGGTCCTTAATTATGCTGGCTGCTTTTCCAAGGCAGCAGGAGGTGTAGACAGTGACACTGGGTAGGAGGCTGTTTTGAGTGATGGACTGGGCTTGTTCATGACCCTACGAAGTTCCTTGCAGTCTTGGACAGAGCAGGAGCCATACCAAGCTGTGATACAACCAGAAAGAACACTTTCTATGGTGCATCTGTAAAAGTTGGTGAGATTCATAGCAGACATGCCAAATTTCCTTAGTCTTCTGAGAAGGTAAAGGTGTTAGTGGGCTTTCTTAATTATAGCATCAGCATGGAGGGATCAGAATAGCTTGTTGGTGATCAGGACAGGTTGTTGGTGATCATGACAAGTTGTTGGTGATCTGGACTGCTAAAATCTTGAAACACTTGACTGATGACTTTTAAATTTAGAAGATTGGAATCCAAAGGGGTAGAAGTCATGCTTCAGCCATAGAAAGTTTTGGTTAGGCTAATTGCAGAATATTGTGAGCAGTTCTGGACACCACTGCTTACGAAGCGTATACTTGCCTTCGAAAAGCATAAAGTAACCAAGATTATACTTGGAATTACGAGGAGGGATTTCACAAACTAGGGTTACATCCATTGGAATTTAGCAGGTAAAGCTGATATGATTATAGATTTTGGAACTGATCTAATTGTGGCATCAATTCTGCATTCCCACCTAGCCCTGATAATCTTTGACTCCCTTATTAGTGAAGAATCTATCTATCTCTGCCTTAAAAATATTCACTGACTTGTTTCCATCACTCCCTGAGGAAATGATTCACAACACGATGAGAGAACAATTTCTCCTCATCTCGGCCTTAGATTGGAGAGCCTTTATTTTTAAACTGTGCCTAGTCTGGTCTCTCCAACAAGGAGATCCATCCATTCAGCATCCACCCTGTCAACTCTACTCATGGGTCTTATATGTTTCAGTAAGGTCACCTGTCATTCTCTTAAACTCCTTTGAATATTCAAAACCATACTGATTTGCTGAGACTGAAGTTTTAATCAATCTCTGCTTTTTCTTGCAGCATTCAAAATCAATTCAATTTCAGCTGCAAACTCTGAACATCATGTTACAGGTGATGGGTAAAATGGCTTCTGTTCTCAAGCCAAAGGATGAGGGAGGTCACATGACTATGGCAAGTCTATAGCAAGACAAATTGCACAAGGACATTTCTTAAAATCTTCCTGAAGCTACCTCCTTTCAGGTTTCTTGTGCATCCCAATTTTAATCTCTCATATGGGCGGCGCAGTGATTAATACTTCTCCCCACAATGTCAGGGACCTGAGTTTGATTCTTGGGTGGAGTTTGTATATTTTACCTGTGTCTGTGTGGCCTTCCTCCACATGCTCTGGTTTCCTCCCACAGTCCAAAAATGTGCAGGGTAGGCAAATGGCCATGTTAAATTGCCCCTTAGTGCAATTTAACATGCAACATTTGTATGTTAGATGGATAAGCCATGATAAATACATGGGATTACAGGGAGAGCAACGGGATAAGAGCCAGAATCAGTGCTGTTTGTAATATATATAAATAATTCAGAAGAAAATGTAGCTGGTTTGATTACCAAGTTTGCTGATGATACTAATATTGGCAGAATTGCAGATTGTGATGAAGATTGTCAGAGAATACAGCGGAATATAGATAGACTGGAAAATTGGGTGGAGAAATGGCAGATGGAATTGAGTCTGGACAAATGCAAGATGATGCATTTTGGTAGATCCAGTTCAGGTGGGAGCTAAAAAATAAATGGCAGAACAATCTGGAGAATAGACACACAGAGAGATCTGGCAGTACAGGTCCACAGATCCTTAAAAGTGGCAGCACAGATGGGAAAGGTGGTGAAGAAAGCATATGGCATGCTTGCCTTCACTGGGCGGGGCATCACGTATAAAAGTTGCAAGTTATGTTACAGTTGTATAAGAGGTTGATTCGGCCACATTTGCAATACTGTGTGTCCAATTCTGGTCATCACACTACCAGAAAGATGTGGAGGCTTTGGAGAGAGTGCAGAAAAGGTTTACCAGGATGTTGCCTGGTATTAGCTATGAGGAGAAGTTGAATAAATTGGGATTGTTCTGTCTGGAAAGATGGAGCCTGAGGGGTGACCTTATAGAAGTTTATAACATTATGAGAGGTGTAGATAGGGTGAATAGCTGGAAGCTTTTTCCAAGGGCAGAAATGACAATTGCAAGGAGGCACAAGTTGAAGATAAGGGGGAAAGTTCAGTGGAGATGTGCGAGGGAAGTCTTTTACACAGAGGGTGGTGGGGGCTTGGAATGCACTGCATTGAGGCAGTTACGTTAGCCACATTTAAGACTTATCTTGATAGGCATATGAACAAACGGGGAATAGAGGGGTTGAGTGATTGGTTTAGATAGGTAAATGTGACTGGCACAGGTTTGGAAGGCCCAAGGGCTTGGTCCTGTGCTCTACTGTTCTTTGTTCAGTGTGAACTCGATGGGCCAAACGGACTCTTCTACACTGTCAGGCTTCTATGATTGCCATTCCTTTAACTGCCTAGACCCTATGCTCTGGGATTCCTTCCTTAAAAGTCTCTGGGGGTGATCTTATGAAAAAATTCAAAGTCCAGAATGAGCATGAAAACAGGAGGTCTTCGGGTCTGTTTTCTCGCCAAATCTAAATCTCGAATAATATGCACTTAATGCATCAAAAACATCCTGAAACCTGATTTCCATCTGAGGAAGTGGCTGGGTTACCAGCGCTGGTAAGATCTCAAAAAATTGGGCACAAACCTGATTTCTCGGCTGCCTCGCAATTTTACCAGCTCACCCTGCCCATCGGTGGTGGGAGTGGAGGGACAATGATAAGATCGCCCCTCCCTCCCTGTCTCTCTCTCTCTCTCTCTCTCCTTCTTTAAGACACTCCTTAGCCACTTTCACCTGTCTTAATTGGATTGTAACTTCCAATCCTCAGTGTTGGCTATGGGAATACCACAAAAGGTGAACCGGAAAACTGGCTTGGAATTTCAAAGATAAGTCTTTGTACGTCAATAGCCAGGAGTGCTAACATCCTGTGGGCAATTGCCCTATACTAGGAACCATCCAAAAATGGGATTTTAATTGCACAATTTGGATAGTTCTGGCTGTTAACAGTTACCCAGGAAAAGTTAGAAGAATAAAATCTCCCCTAATTTCTGGGTAGTTATTATACAGACACAGACCACCCACCCCACTCCACATGCAACCCCTACTCCTCCTCAGCAACAGACTCCCCTAAAACCCTGACTATGCCAATGCCTATAGGACTGTCCTCACTCACCACTAGCCACTATTTCACAATATTCCCCAGTCCCCCTGGGGTTCTCCCTGACCCAACACTACCACCCCAACCCACAGCAGGCCCAACCACCACCCCACCCTACTGGACACTGCACCGCTCCCTCCCCGCTCTGCAGGCCCACACCCCTTCCCTAATTTCTAATTTAATATTGATGTAACCGATCAGTCACAAGCTTCTAGAAGTTAATTCCAGTACTAAGAGAATTTGGGTGGGATTTTCCAGCCTCACTGGCCCCGAAACTGGAAATCCCATCTGAGGTCAATGGAGCTTTCCATGGTCTGCCCCTTGTCCGCTCTGAGTTTCATGGCGGGCTTGAAGGCAAAATTCCAGCCTATAATGTTCTTATGTTCTTATGTTCTATAAGTGGCTGCTGGTCTCCATTTGTCCCCCACCTCTAAGGAGAGCTACTGGTGCAGTGGTATTGTCACTGGACTAGAGATCTAGCGACCTGAGGTATTCTGTGACAATCCTGGGCTCGAATCCCATCACATCAGGTGGCAAAATTGGAATTTGATAAAAATTTAGAATTGAAAGACTATGAAACCATTGTCATTTATTATGAAAATCCATCAGGTTCAATAAATGTTTTAGGAAAGGAAAGCTGCCAACCTTATCTTGTCTGACCAGTGTGTGACTGAAGACCCACAACAATATGGCTGACTCTTAAATGCAAGTTCAAGGCAATGAGTGATGGGCTGTGAATGCTGGGTCAGCCTGTGACACCCACATTTCATGAATTTAAAAAAACCCCTTAGCCTCTATTCTTTCTGTGGCCCCCTAGCTGTACATGTAACATTCCACAGGCCAAAGACAGGTTGTGCCTTGTATAACATTACAGTGTTTTTCAAAGCGTTGTCACTATAGTGATGCAGGAAATATTGCAGCCAATTTCACACAGCAAGATCCACAAACATCAACGTGGTAATGATGAGTTTTTTTTGTAATGTTATGGGGTATTGGCCAAATATTGGCCAGGACACTGAGGATTTGCCCTCATGTTGGATCATGGGATCTTTGATGCCCCACAACTGAGAGGGAAGGTCTGTTTTCATGTCTGATTCAAAAGATTGCACTTAGAGAGTGCTGTACTCCCTCTGTATTTCACTGGAGTGTCAGCTTGGTTTGGTGTGCTCTGAAATGGGAATTAAATCTCCAACTTTCTTACTCAGAGCAGGAGTATTCCCGGCTGAGTCAAAGGTAGGCTAAAAGCAAATTACTGTGGATGCTGGAATCTGAAACCAAAAGAGAAAATGCTGGAAAATCTCAGCAGGTCTGGCAGCAGCTGTAAGGAGAGAAAAAGAGCTGAAGCCAGACCTGCTGAGATTTTCCAGCATTTTCTCCTCTGGAGTCAAAGATAGGACAAAGAGCTGGGACTAGCAGCCTGTACACGCAATTCCAACAAGACCCAGGCTTCAAATCCATGTAGGCCTCTTCACCACAAATATGTGTGACCAGCTGACCCACTCTGAAAACCTGGCTGCTTGTATTCTTGATATGAATTCTTACCACCAATGAGACTCTCACTGTACTCGTGTACTCCAAAATAGCCTTATATTGAGTCATGAGTGAGGCACAGCTTGCCCAACTTGAACCAAAAAAAGAATATCTCCTAGAAACAATGCAAAGCACTGGAACCCTGCCTCTACCTAACACAGGGAGAGCTGTCAATCCAATCTAATGTGTGAAGAAGATTATGAAGGGTGTTTATTGGTTTCAATAACTGTTCAAAACTGTAGAATTGCTGGAATTCAATACTTACCTAGACAATTATCTGCTGCCAGAGTATTGCTTATGGCTTTGCCCATAACAGACACTGACATATGAAACAACCTTTAACTATACAGGAATTAGTGCCTCCAGCACAGCAGGAGCAAAATACTACTGGAAATCAGAAACAAAGAGAAAATGCTGGAAATACTCAGGCAGCATCTGTGGAGAGATGAAAGTTTGAGGTCAATGACCTATCATTAGTGCCTTCAGCATGCCAGACAGCAGCTGGATGAATTAGCTAACAGCACACCTCATCTCCAACCAGAATCCAACAAATAATTCATTGTAGACAAATATGCTTCATTTTTGTTACAGTAACCCACTCAAAAACTGCCTGCTCTCCAAAAACAAACAAAAACGCTATGTTCAACTCAGAGGCCTGAATTTTGCACTTGTTGAGTATGCGTTAATAGCGGGCCTGACAGCAATTACTTTCATCTGTGGATGGTGGAAAGGTGCAATTTTATGCTGTTGAGATATCCAGCATGAAATGCAGCTGGACATTGGTACAGCATTGTTGGTGGGGGTGGGAGTACGGCAGGCACCCAGAGGAGGGTATAAAATGAGCCCAGCCAGCTCCCTTGAAAGATGCCAGGAGTTAGGGAGGAGCCCAGTTGAGTTGTCCTGAGTTTTACATTGGATTGGCTCTATGATTGGATTGGCTGTTTTGGGTCTGAAATTGGGTGGTGTTTCAGATGCCTGACAGGAGGTAACTACGCAAGAATCCTGATCCCACACATAGATCATTAACATCCCATTAAAGTCAGTCAGACAGAATGAAAGCAAACTCTTTTAAAGGTTCATAGAATCCCTGCAATGCAGAAGGAACCCATTTGGCTCACTGAGTCTGCACCGATAACAATCCCACCCATTTCCATAACCCCACATATTTACCCTGTTATTCCTTCTGACACTAAGGGGCAATTTAGCATGGCCAATCCATCTAACTTGCACATCTTTGGACTGTGGGAGGAAGCCCATGCAGATATGTGGAGTATGTGCAAAACTCCACACAGACAGTGACTCAAGGCTGGAATTGAACTTGGGTCCCTGGCATGGTGAGGTAGCAGTGCTAACCACTGTGCTGCCATGCCGCCCCATGTATATAAGGTTGTGGAGGAGAATTTGGGCTGCATGACGCCCATATTGGAAGTACTATAGGGCTTCCTACTGGTGGAAAGTGCAGTTTGAGAAGTGTATGTGCAAATCCAATGGATGCATTTAATATTGGTGAAGAGGTTTGCGTGTGTCACCCATGTACTTGCAGCACACACATGCACGATGTGAATCAATAGCAAAGCTGATTTGATACTAGCACTGCCCTTTCAAACTCCACATTCCAATCAACGCGCTCTCTTAACCTCATATAGCTCAACACATTGTTAAAGAGAATGAAGGATTCTTGTCAGGTGCAATAAAGGGCTCAGGAAATGCTTGCAGGTTGGTTGCTGGATTGTTTTTCTGACTGCTGGTGCAATTGTGTTTGTTTTTGGAGCTTTACTATTCTTGGTTAAAGTTTGTATGGTCTACAATGAGTGGTCTGGCTATAGCTGAGGTACTCTTTTGAATTAAATCTCGCTTCTGGATGTGGATGGCCTGGTGGGCTTTCCTCAGAGAACTGAGCATGACTTGTCAATTGAAGAGAAGCGGATGGAATCCAAATATTGGCATCAACCCCTTACTTGCTACTGGTTATTTTGCCAGAAGGTCAAGGTCTGATAGGACAAGGTAGGCAGCCGATTAAGCTCAATAACCTTGTTAAGGATGGAAAGAAAGACTGACTTACATGACACAACAGGGGCAGTTCAACTCCCGGGAGGTGGGTATCCAGCTGTAGATCGGGACCAACAGAGACAATCCACCCTGACCGCCCCCACTCCTCTATTTCCATTTCTGTACTTGGAAGTTAATGACCCTAGTCTCTGTTAAAATGAGATGGGCAGGTTAAAGCTATATTGGTAAGCATATTCTGCACAGCATCCCGGAGAAAGGCTTCAATCTGCTGACAGCTCAAGGTGAAAACTGCTTACGTTGTTCAGTAGTTGAGGTGTTACTTATCTGGCTTAATTGTATAATGCTCATAATTTAAATTCTTTTCAGCAGTTTCTGCTTTGAAGCCTCATCATTTACCAAGGACATTTGCAATGAAGCAAATGGACAACCGCATTCCCCTATTCTCAGTACGACTTCAATAAGATGTGATTTAATCCATGAATCTTCAATTGGGGATGTGATTAAACATGTCATTGCCCTCTCTGAAGGCCAGCCTTCACATCAGTTTGAAAAGATACCTTGACGATGATATCCTCAAACACACCAGTGCCTTCAGATAAGACTTGAGGTTCTTAAAGAATGATAGAAGCACAATTTTAGATCTTTCGTTAAGGGAGTTTGTTAACCTGATAGTTTGAGATGTGCAGTGAGTCAAACAAAACTGCTGATCGAGCAGTAGAGCCCCCAGCAGAATTAACACTCTGGAACTTGCTGGAAGCTTTTTGTTTAGAGAACTTCTTTTTTGTGAACATTGTGCTTTGGAGATGATGCTTCTCATTTCAGTAACCCACTGTCAGCAGTGAAGTTTCTCTGGTCAAGTACAGCGGAGATCAATGCACAGAAAATCTCCCTCCAAAATTACAATGAAACGCTGTGCCTAGGCACCCGGCCCCACCTATAGGCTGATAGCTGTGGGAAGACCAATCAGAGAATCTGATAGTTGTGTATTCATTGATAGGCTCAAGAAATACAACTGAGCCTATCTGCAGGCAATGCAGAACAACATCGGACTCTGATTGGTTGAGTCCCCTTACAGTGCAGGACTCGATTACAGTCACGGTTTACTCAATCCCCAGTGAAAACCCAGGGGTTTGGATCACGGTGTGCACTGCTAACAGACAGGAAGATGTGAATGTTGCAACCTCTCAGCGGGATTTCAGAAGAGCAATTCCATAAACCCAGGTGGCAAAATGTGCAGACCATCCATTGCCAAAGCTGTCCTTGGTTTCCATGCCCTATCTTGCCTGCTCCTGGCAGTTCTGGCTATTTCCCTGTCCCTCCTGCACCGTCCTGTCTTCCTGAGCCGGGATGGCCATGAGTGTCTGGCTTTAGCCCAGCCCAGCTCGGTCGAACAGGATGACAGGAGCCACGACAATTACTTTGCCAAAAGACACAAGAAGAGGATTAAACCAAAGTGGCCACGGTAGCCAAGGCTGGCCAAAGTGTGGTGTTGACTGAGATGCCCACCCAGACTCTCACCTTGGCTCTGGACCCACCAGCTCACTTGCCATCATTGCTGCTGCTGTCTCCCTCGTGTTGGTGGTGGCAGCTCCTGCTGAAACCACGCTGGCATTGGTCTCAGGACTGGCCAAGAAAATGAAGAAATAGAAAGAGTCACTGGTGAAGAACAAGTATCAGGATCTCCAATAGAAGCAGGCTGGGGAGGATGGAGGATGGAAGGAGTTTGAATTGATCAAAAGAAAACTGACCTGGAGAAGCTCATTCAACAGGGAGTCAGGCCTGAAGCTTGTCACTCACAGTCAACCCAACTTGGTGGCTCAGGGGGACAGAATGATGCTGGAGGGACGGAGAGCTGGCCTGAGCCATCTGGAAGGTGATTACACTGGCTTGAGAATCCATCAATAACAAATCAGTGATGATGAGAGGAAGGAGATGGTGAGAAGAATTAAAGAAGATTATAGATTCATTGAGGCATAGAATTCTATAGTGCAAAAGGAGGCCATTCAGCCCATTGAGGCTGCACCAACAACAATTGCAGTCAGGCCCTATCTCTGTAACTCCACGTATTTACCCCGCTAATCCCCTGACACGACGGGGAAATTTAGCATGGTCAATCAACCTTCGCTGTACATCTTTGGACTGTGGGAGGAAAACCACGCAAACACAAGGAGAACATGCAAACTCCACACAGACAATGACCCAAGGCCAGAATTGAGCCCCTTGCATATTCAGGACAAAGAAGGTAGAGAATATCTTGAATAGAGAAGGAGAAAGACAGTCGAGCCCTGGGGCAAGATAACTTCAGTACGAGCACCTTGTTGTGGTGGTTGCAGAAGCCCCAGAATCAAAGCGATCTTGTGTTTATGGACCTCCTGAAGCCAGATCGGGTAATGTGAGAAGAACACAATCACAAGGACTTCCAGAGGTTTACAATGATGGAGTTTCTGTCCCTACAAGCTTCTGCAAAGCATGAAGAAACCAGAAACGATAAATGGAAAACAGCTTTGGCATGGTGAAATACAGAGAGAATGGTTCAAAAATCAGACCGTTCAGCTAGACTTAGCAACCAGTTTGCCCTTGGGGAGAAGGAAATGTTCGTGCCTATTTTACAGATGGATGTTCTGTATTCCATCCCAGGTGGAACCTACATGGAACCCATCTGTTTTCACCCCGCAATGGTATGGATTTCTGGTGTAGAGTTCTGTGGGCAAATGAGGCATCTGCAAGACATCATGAGAATTTTAAGCTTGAAGCACAGTAACTGCTGTGATCTACTCTGCCCCCTTTTAATAGCAAGAACTGGAGTGCAAAACATATTACCAGGTATTTGAATGGATTGCAATATTATTAGCAAGTTCAACATGTTAATAATATTCACTCCAGCTTGAATCACTGCTGCTCTATAAAAGTATGGTTCAAGCATAGCAGTAGCAAAGGGGAGCTAGGAGGTGAGGACCACCAAGCACCAACCTGCAGGCCGCAGGGGAAATCTCAGCCATTGCCATGGTGCAAGTTGGGGTGAGAGGCTTGCATGGGTTCAGAGATTTGGGGGGGTCTTATGCGGGAATGGGGGGACTCTTCATGTCAGGGTTTGCTACTGACTTGGGGCTTGTGTTGCACACATTTCCCCTGGCCACTGAATGACCCCTAGGGAGTTGCATATGAGGTCAACTCCCAATCCCACTAATGTCGCTATGGTTTTCTTTTATGCATTCATGAGACATGGGAGTCACTGGCTGGCCAGCATTTATTGCCCACCACTAGTTGCCCTTGAGAAGGCGGTAGTGAGCTGCCTTCTTGAAATGCTGCAGTCCACATGCTGTGGGTTGACAAACAATGCCATTAGGGAGGGAATTCCAGGATTTTGACCCAGTCACTGTGAAAGAGTGGTGATATATTTCCAAGTCAGGATGGTGAGTGGCTTGGAGGGGAACTTGCAGGTGGCGGTGTTCCCAGGTTTCTGCTGCCCTTGTCCTTCCAGATGGGAATGATCGTGGGTTTGGAAGATGCTATGTAAGGATCTCTGATGAATTGCTGCAGTGCATCTTGTAGATAGTACACACTGCTGCTACTAAGTGTCCGTGGTGAGAGAATGGATGTTTGTGGATGCGGTGCCAATCAAGCGGATTGCTTTATCCTGGCTGGTGTCAAGTTTCTTGAGTGTTGTTGGCACTGCACCTATCCAGGCATGTAGGTAGTATTCCATCATTTTCCTGACTTGTGCCTTGTAGATGGTAGACAGACTTTGGGGAGTGAGAAGGTGAGTTACTTGCTGCAGTATTCCCAGCCTCTGACTTGCTCTTGTAGCCACTGTGTTTATGTGGCAATCCACTTGAGTTTCTGATTAATGGCAACCCCAACGATATTGACAGTGGGGGATTCAGTGATAGTAACACCATTGAATGTCAAGGGGTGGTTAGAGTGTCTTTTATTGGTGATGGTCATTGCCTGCCATTTGTGTGGTTTGAATGTTATTGCCACTTGTCAGCCAAGTCTGGATATTATAGATTTGATGAAGAGGAGACTAGTTGAGTTAATAGCTAGTTTTGTTGCTGCATATCCTATTTAATTCCAAAGTACTGCTTTGGTTCTGAAGTCCTTTGGGATGTGCCAAAAGGTTGTTTTAGCCAATTGGCTTAATGTTAGGAAAAGTTCGGGAATTTTAATCCTCTGGACTCACCCTGATTAACTAACCTCATCTTTGTCAAACTGAAAATTCAGTTGCATGGCTGTTTTGTGTTGGAGAAACACAATGAACTCCCATTAAGCTTCATATGTGTTGACTCTTTGATTTGAAGAGTGAGTTATTTCAGAGCACTCTCAGTCAGGCCTCTTTAAAGCCTCACTCTGTCATTGTTGGTTTGAATGGAAAATCTCGTTCTGCTCTGCAATTCTCTCCCCTCTAGGCATCTCTCTCAGCCATTTAACCATTACTTCCATTTTTATATATCTCTGCCTAGCGTTGTCTTTACATTCCTTGTTCTTTACATATTTTTTGTAACATTAGCTTCTTCTCGTCCACTTTTTCCAAACTTCACATTTGATGCTCCTTTACTCTGAAAAGCTGCACCTGCTTTGTCCTACATTGTACTTCCTGATGATGTTGCCTGCCTGGTGTGAACATGCCTATTTGTATACAGAGGGTGGTTTTGCTAAAGGCACGCTCCCAAACTAAAGCCTTACTTGCCAAAAGCATACATCAGGAAATCTTGGCTGTGCTTCTCATTAGGTTCTACCAACTAGCACGTAATTGGAAAAAGAGCTGTATTAAATCCATTATCCTGTTGTCTCAGCTGTGGCTCAGTGGATAGCAAGTCATTAGACTGTGGGTTCAAGTTCCATTCTGGCAATCACAAATCTCAGCTGATGCTCTTGTGGCATGAGAGGTGCTGTCTTTCGAATGAGACAATAGACATTATCTGTTTAGAAGGGTAAATGTGAATGATCCTACAGCACTCCTCGAGGAAGAGAAATGGATGGTGTCCTAGCCAATATTGAGCCCTCAAGTAAGATCACAAAGCGACTATCTTGTCATTAGCACATTTGTGTTTGTAGGAGCTTGCACTGCACAAGTTGGCGGCTGTGCTTCCTACATTATAACAGTGACTACATTTCAACCATACTTTTTGAGCTGTGAAGTTCTTTGGGATCTTATGGAGTCATGAAAGATGCCACAGTAGTACCTTTTTCTTTTAGGCAAGCCATTTTTAAACTTAGTTTAGCGCATTGAATTTGGTCCTAGCAACTACTTAGTGCTCAGTCAGTTGATTTCAGTAACTGTCTCCAGTCTCATAATAATAACACTTTAGGGAGATTATTTTATATTATGGAATAGATTTAATTATTTTCTGCCCCAATTACAAAATGGCTGTGTGTGCTTATATTCTTTTAAAAAGTATAGAGACCAGGATTGGAAGATCGGATGTATCTCAATATGGCTGGAGGATGTTACAGTTACAGGGAGGTAAAGGATAATGAAGGGATTTGAAAAGAAGGAAACTGTGGCATCATTGGGCCAGGAATTGGTGAGTGAATGGAACTTGGTGCAATTACAGAGCAAGATTTGGTCAAGGAAAATGAGAATGAATGTCTAGTTGAAGCACAATTTTTGGTGAAGTGTCCCAACCAAATTCAGAACAAGTTTCATCTCTTTCAGAGGTTGAGTGTCTAACAACTCACCCATTGACTATAGAACACAATTTTCATTACGTCAGACTAATTCAAAATGAAAATCCACCCAGATCTCCAGTTGGAAACCCAGCAAGCCTGAAACCTTTCCTCTTACTTCCCTTTTTGTACTTCCAGCTTTAACTCTTTCTACTTCCCGATTTACAGCAACCACAGGTTTCATTCTAACTCCGAGAATGACGGCATTTATTCAGGCTAGGCAATGAATAATGAGCTGCTATAGTGAGCCATTTAGATGAAGAATTAACAGATTAGCATTTGCAAAGGTGAGATCAATGCCCATTAATCTGTTTCGGATTTGTATATGTGTGTCTCGACTGCAAGACTGTACTCTAAAGTGACACAACTTAAACTACATCTCTTAAACAAATCTAATTGAAGACAAATAAAGGCAAGGCCTGAATAAAGAATAAGAAAGTTTGCTCAGCATTTGTGGCCTGGTTCCTAAGAGGAGACACAGGTTGGCTGGTGAGAGGATATCCCTTATCTTACAAAGGTATTGTTCTCCCATCTTCCTCAATTTATTCCAATTCTCCCTCTCCACCTAGTTGCACACTAAGTCAGGCTTTTGTTTGTTTGCATAACCAGTAATTCCCAGAACAGGTCACTAATCTGTTGTCAATTTTGCTTTATCCATCCCCTCGAATCCCGTAGCTGTCCCTCCTGGTGGCCTTATGGCTCTGTTGACAGCAAACTTGCTTTAGAAACAGAAGCTCCTAGTATCAAGACCCCAGATCTTAATCATAATAATGAAGGCTGACTCGAAAAGTTCAATCGAGTAGATAATCGAGTTCAATCGAGCGTATAAACGCGGGCAACTGAGATTAGTTTAGGGGTTTAGAAAAAGAGCAGCATGGACAAGTTGGGCTGAAGGGCCTGTTTCCATGCTGTAAACTCTATGACTGTATACAGAGAAGCTATCTCCTCCATTGGGGGACTCTAGAACACAGGAATATAGTCTTAAAATTCGAGTGAGACCATTATGGAACAAAATTAGGAAGCTGTTTTTCCTACACAAATTGATGAGAACCTTTCCATAGAATCATATAATCCCTACAGCACAGAAGGAGGCCATTCAGCCCATCGAGCTGCACCGGCACGTATCTCACCAGGCGCTACGTCCGTAACCCCATGTATTTATTCCACTGACTCTAAGAAGCAATTTAGCATGCCCCTCCTCCTAACCAGCAGGTCTTTGGAGTGTGGGAAGGAACCGGAGCACCCACAGGAAACCCAGACAGACACAGAGGAAACGTGCAAACTCCACACAAACAGTGACCCGAGGCTGGAACTGAACCCAGGTTCCTGGAGCTGTTCAGCAACAGTGCTAACCACTGTGCCACCGTGCCGTTCCAAAGGATGCTGAGACAATTGAAATCTGACGTTGATTTTTGCTGGGTAAGGGATATGTACAGATCAAAGGGAGATACAGTTCAGCCCCGAATCTAATTGAAAACACTCTCCAGACACTGAATGGCTTATTCCTGTTCCTATTGTGGTGTGTAACAATGATGCTATGGATTTTGTAAAAGGAAACTGTACTCTGTTTTAAAAATAGACATGTTGGACCTTAAAATGGCGGCCAAGAGTCACCTGACTGTTGTTAAGCTTCCGTAGCCCTGGGATTGGATTACAAGCAGACACACCCAGACATGACTAGGTTGGTTGGCCATGCTAAAATTGCCCAAGTGTCATGGGGACTAGCAGAATAAAAACCTGAGGTTATGGGGTTAGGGGCTGGGTTTTATTGGTGCAGGTTCAATAGGCCAAATGGCCTCTTTCTGCATTGTAAGAATTATATGATTCTGTGAAAATACTTCTAAAATTTAATGGGTGGGATTTTCCAGCAGTGCTCGCTCCAAGGCTGGAAAATCCTGCCCATGGTTGGACCTTTCCATGGTCCATGTCCTGCCTGCTACAATTCCCGTAGTGAACAGGATAGTAAAATTCACCCAATGAGTCCTCTATCAGACATTGGCTTTCCCTGAAGCTGTAAACAGCTATTTCTATATCTTATGGTCTCTTCTTATCCCTTCAAATGTGGAAGAATTGAGTCATTCAGGCTGATGGCTGGGAGATTTAAAAAATGATTATCTCAGCTAAAAGTCAATGGCTAAGATAAGCCCCAGACATGGGGCCTTATTTGGAACATGATTTGGCATTTTGATACAGCAGACGTCTTGGCTTGCCAGTTAAAAGTAAAGAACAGGCACAGCAAGCTGCCTCAAAGAAGATTGATCTTGAAAAAGCCTCAGAGTAACAGAGAAAAAACTGCTTGCAACAGGGAGAGATAGAGAGAGACATCCAGAAACAGCCCAGGGTTCTACTATAAGTGACTGGGCAGTTTAAAAGTGCTGCACCTGCAGAACTGATAACAAGGAACCTCCTCTCTCCCTGACACCATCTACACCATCGGGTGGCACGGTAGCACAGTGGTTAGCACTGCTTCTTCATAGCTCCAGGGACCTGGGTTTGTTCCTGGCTCGGGCCACTGTCTGTGTGGAGTTTGCACATTCTCCTTGTGTCTGTGTGGGTTTCCTCCGGGTGCTCCGGTTTCCTCCCACAGTCCAAAGATGTGCTGGTTAGGTTGATTGGCCATGCTAAAATTGCCCCTTACTGTCCTGAGATGTGTAGGTTAGAGGGATTAGTGAATAAAGTATGTGGGGAGAGGGCCTGGGTGGGATCTTGGTCGGTGCAGACTCAATGGGCTGAATGGCCTCTTTCTGTGTTGTGGTGTTTCTATGCTCTACTAAGCTTACCTGTGAAAAGGTATTTGACAATAAAAGGCATCACATTGTGGAGACAACCTCAAAACCTTCAATTTAGTACAACAATGCAACGTCTCAACTTCAAAAATACCTGCACTAAGCAATTGAGACTGAACTAATACAATTTTTATAATTTTTTATCATTTTTACCTTAATCTGTAACTAGTCTTTGTGCAATACTGTGTTAACAGCTTGATCTTTCCTTAAATAACTTCCAGAGTAATATGTGAAATAAATAAATCCTTTCCTTTACAAATAAAAAGACTTTGCTGCTGGGTTATTTTAAATTGAATTACTCCACTTGTAAAACATGCATGCGCTTATACATTGCTATACTCATACATTGCTATCAGGTGACTTCGGGAAAACCACCTTTTTCAAGGTCAGTATGTACCTGATGTTCTCAGGGTAAGCATCAGTACAACCCATGAAAAGAAAACCCTGGCACTCCAGTTTTAAGTCTTCACAATTGTGCTACTGTAAGAAAATATCTCTGTTACATCAATGTGCCACTGTGAGCATCTCTGACATTGTGGAAGGTAGAGAAACCAATCATTTTTTTAATTTGGGGTCTTGATCAGAGAAGGCTCAATTTACAAAGAGACGTAAATTCAGTGAATTCAGCATTACTATCAGCACACCGTGACGGCAAAAGATTGAGGACTGAGCTGAAAGGATTAATTGCTCCCGAAACACATCTCTTTTAACAAAGATATCTGTGAAACACAAACCCTCTCTACGTGAACTGTTTACTCATCAACATGAGGGACAACAGTGCCATGGAATTGAATATTCTCAGGTCTCTGCTATACAATGTTGGCTGCAAACTCTCCTAGTTAAGACAGGGAAGAGAATAAAGGGAAAGATAATTTGATTACAACGATTGGGATTTCAATGACTTTCGGTCATCTTGAATGTTGTTTCATCAAATGGTGTGACCATTCATTTGAATTGATTATTTTCCTGGAATTCCTTGAGCTAGATGTCATGTGACAGGCTGGAAGCCTCAAACTTTCCACATACCTATCATAGCTATTGGATCCTTTTCTGGGCTGCCTTGGGCACCAATGCTGGATGCAGTATTGAGACTGGGGTTGCGGTATATTGCTACTTAATATGGAAGACATAGCTTGCTGATGCTTTACTTGGTTAGAAAACATTTAGGCCAGAATTCTCCCGTCTCACACTCCCGCTACCGCTGCTATTGAGAACTTGGCGCTCAGCCTAACCTCCATTCACTGCAGCAGCACCGTAGAATTCCAGCTGCAGATGAGTTCGGAGAATTCTGGCTTTGTTCCCCAAAGTGGAACAAGGACTCTATTCAGCAACAGGGACAACCCCGCCTCGATCCCATAAAAATTAAACTGAACTATTATGTCATTTTTAAAATGCTGCCTGATGAGTAACCCTGACATCCATTATGCATTGTGTTGCTGACAATAATCATACAACTGATCAGATTAAACTCTGAGGCTCAATAAGAAATGGGATGAAGAGGAGGGAACACAAAGTGCTTGTGGGTGATTTATGTCAGGAGTAAATGTTCAATACTGCAGCAGTAATATTCCTAAATTGCATTAGATATTTCTCTACCAACCAAACTGCTCAGTGGTACCATCACCTCCACAGTGGTGCTCCTGCTCCCAATAAAACCTCTCTCTTTCTCTCTGACTCTAGCCATTTCCCCTTGGTATGTCCATCATATCCATTAATCCAAGGATCGCAGAGTTTGAATGGGTATGATAGACAACTCATTTATACATTGACCTCCACCTCCCCCCCACCACACCCCCACCCAGAGCAACATAAAGCACTATCGAGCTCTGTTCTTGTCTGCTCATACTGATTACTCCCAGATTAATCTAGAACTCAAAGTCAATTCCTGTCTTCACTTCCCCACTTCAAACTGTCTGTGTGAAACCTACTTTCCTCCACCCTCAGCATCAACATGTCTGAGCAGCTAATGGGTTATTTTGTCATCAAGACTGAAATTATTCATTTGGCTATGTCTGCTGCTTTCCTCACTACTACGAGTCCAAATAATCTAATGTCCACACCCCCCCCCTAATAAGCCCATGCCTCCGTTACCTTCTGAATTGGCATCTTTCTCCAGCTGCTGGCCCATCTCCTGTCTTGTCTCCAAGCTCATTTTGTCCACGTGACCTACTTCCTGCTCCCTCGCCACTGTTCGTACTAAACTGCTGACCATCCAACTTCCCTTCCTGAACCTACCATACGAACTGACTTTGTCCTGTTTCCTCAGGTACTGTTCCCTCTCACTTGCAGATGATCTGTCATTATAACTCAAAATAACTCATCCTTGACCCCACTTTCCTTGCAAACTACCCTCAACCACCGTGTTGTCTCCGAAGTCTTGAACACATTGCCTCTCAGATCTGTGTTCAAGGTGGCGCTTTAACTAGGATATAAAGGCACAAATCAGTCACAAGGGATTGGGTAATCACGCTGAGTTCATTTATTAAGAATAGGCACAAGAGCACAGATGTATATGTGTATAAACCTGAAGGCATGAGCAGTAGAACTCTCAGCCTGTAATCGAAGTGTTTTCACACTTGCGGCCCTGTAGGTCAATGCGCAGGAAACTAGACCTGTCCTTCGAATTATCTTCATGGGTACCCAATCTGCTCACCAGTCCCACCCGCCTAAAGTTCCAAACAAAAACCAAGTCATTCATGTCAAATGTCATGAATCCCCTGAATCATGAGACTCCTTCTGTGAGGCTTGCTTAACCTTCATCCTCCCCATCAAATTTGGGAAAAGGGGTCAAGGCAGGTTCTCAGGTGCCAACCCATCAACAATTTTTCTGGTGTAACTCCTGCAGTAGCATGAGGGGTTTTAGTATATGAGAGCAGAAAATTTGGCTAACTGGAGTGGTACTGGCCTGTTGGATCATTTTCGCATTGATGCCTTAAATGTTTGTACTGCCCTTTCTGCCAAACTACTGGAAGCAGAGTGATATGGGGCTGTTCGCATCAGTGGCGTCCTTGTCAGAAACGATTACCTCTGGTATATGCTATGTATTGTGACAATTTGTCACAGCTTCTCTTTGGTGGAAGTGCCGTGTAACACATGGTAATGAAGCCACTTCAAGTGGGCATCCCCCAGGATCAAAAACATCATCCCCATGAAGGAGCCAGCAAAATCAATGTGGAGCTTCGTCCAAGGGCAACCTCACCACTCCCAGTAGTGTAAGTTTGCTGTGTGCGGAATGGTTTGCTGCATTTGGCAATGTTGACAAGAGTTGACCACACCCTCTAGCTCCTTGTCAATTTCTGGCCACCATATGTAGCTCCTAGCCAACATCTTAACTTGGTCTGCCCAAGATGTGTATTGCGTAACTCCTGGAGGAGTGGCTGTCACCCTAGGGTGGTATCTCACTCGACTCCCCGACAAAAGCATCCAGCCTTTGCAACCGATTTCATCCCTATGCTGCAAGACGAGGCAGACTTGCTCGGATTTGTCAAAACGCCTGCTGGTCAAAACCATTCCTTTAACCTTTGCAAGGGCTGGGTCCCTCTGGGTCCACGTCTTGACGTGGGCTGATAAAATTTCAGAGAATTCAAAGCACAGACTTTCTACTGTGGAACGGGAGGTGAAGATACCATCTGTGAAAGTGGGAGCTGACTTAAAGCATGAACATTAGAGATTTGTGACCCTGGGCTGTGTTAAGTATGGTTGTAAACAGCCAACTGTAAGGCTCATCTTTATTCTCTGGCCCAATGTGATCGGCAGAACTGGTTTATCTTTCTGGAAAAGCCATCATAACAGCTTGTGGTCTGATATAATGGTGAAAAGACAGCCGTAAACTTATTGGTGGTACTTCTTGATGATGAATATAACTGCCTGACTCTTTTTATCAGTCTGAGAATACTTCCTTTTGGCGTCAGGCAAGGTCCTGGAAGCAAAAGCGACAGGTCGCTCCATACCATCTTCCACTTTATGGGAAAGTAATCTTTATGCCATAAGGTGATGCATCAAATGTCACTATTATCTGCTTGCATGGGTTGAAATGGACAAGTAAGGTAGGTGCTTGTAGGGTCTGTTTTACTTAGTCAAAGACCTTCCTCTGAGAATCTTCCCATTGCCAACATTGATTTTTTTTAAGTTGTGTAAGTGTACCAAAATGATCGACAAGGCTGGTTAAAAAAAAGACTGTAATTGTTGACCATCCTTAAGAAGGACCTTTAACTCTGTAACGGTCTTTAGTGCAGGCACCTACTTCATTGCTTTTCCTTTTCTTCCAGTGGGTTCAAACATTTTGCATCAACTCTCAATCCTAAATACGTGACTTCATTGGCCTGAAAAATACAATTTTTTCATTTCAAGCAGACACCAGCTTCTTCGAATCTTTTGAGGACTTCCTCCAAATTGGCCCTCTGCTCTTCGGGTGATGCCGAATTGATTTGACATTGTCCAAATACATGACAACTCCCTTGAAGAAGGATTTCCCTGGTGCTCTGAAATATAGCATGCAGATAAAATGCTGAAGGAAAACCTCGTATGTTGGAATGAGCCCTTGTGTGTGTTAATAGTGACAAATTTCTTCGATTCTTACTCCAGCTCAACCTTTTGGTACGTATTACTTAAATACTTGAGGCCTCTTGCCAGTTTTATGTAAAGGTCTTCTATCGTATGGATAGGATGTCTATCTATTTGGGCAGTTCTGTTCATGGTCAGCTTGTAATTACTACAAATCCTCACTGTGTGGTCTGGGTTTGACACTGGGACTATTGGTGTCGCTAACTCTGGTACAGGGTTAAATATTCCTAGGTCTTTCGATTGCCTCAGCTCCACCTCAACATTTTGATGTTGGGCTTAAGAGGTAGGCCACGTTCTAAAGAATGTTGGTGTTAACTCAGGCTTCACATAAAGTTTGGCCTTAACTCATCGTATTCATCCCAGCTCTCTCTGAAAGACTTCTTGATACTTGCACAAGAGCTCTTAGACAACCCCGTCTGTGATGTTGAATATTTCCAGCTAATTCAACTTGATTTATTTCAGCCAGTCTTGTCCCATAAGCCTAAGCCTCTGTCCTCTCACAACCTTCAGGGAGAGCAGAGCAGACCAGTGCTGATAAGACACCAATGTTGACGTTGTGCCCAATATCTTTAGTGCCACCCCTGTATAGGTTGCCAACTTTGCTGTGGTATTGCTAAGCCTCATAGGTTGCAGGCTTCCCCTGCAAATATTTATAGGTTTGTTTACCTATCACTGTGGCTGAAGTGCCTGTGTTGACCTCCAAAGTTAATGGACATCCATTAACCATAACAGAGATTTCAATGGGGGAGGGGGGACTGT
Source organism: Carcharhinus amblyrhynchos (assembly GCF_965287045.1). NCBI lineage: Eukaryota > Metazoa > Chordata > Chondrichthyes > Carcharhiniformes > Carcharhinidae > Carcharhinus > Carcharhinus amblyrhynchos. The sequence goes on along the minus strand of NC_137329.1, from coordinate 71,435,219 downwards.
GGGTCTTATTTAACTTTATAATGTTGAGCTTATAAACATCAGACTTCTCTTCTGAACCTTCCTCAATCTTGTTCACGGGGATCCTCTTTTTTTCTGGAAACTGGCCACTGACTCTCTGACTTTGCTCCTGACTTGTATGTGGCCCTTTGATTACAACTGAAATAAATTAACTCTTTACATTTGCAACTGCCTTGGGGTTGGTCACCCCAGCAAACAATAACACTGGTCAAACACTGGTGGCTGACAATTTCTCTTCCTTCTCTCGGACTCTGCTGGACCCTTGTTGCTTATATTTTGAGCGGCCGCCGTTTCCTGTCAAATTTTGTTCACCTCGTCCTGCACACCTTACAGTTCAAAAGATCTCAGTTCAGCCCTTTCAGTTGCTTCAGCTTTTTCAACTGCTTTATCTAGGGATGTTTTAGTTTCTGCCAGCGATTTCTATTGAATGTTCAAACTATTAATACACCATTTTTATACCCCATTTATGATATTAATACCCCATATAAGACAATCACTTAAGAATGGGCCAAACTTGATGTTTGGCCAATTTAGCAAAGCCTGGCGACAAAAACAGAAACTGTCTCTCCAGACTCCCTAAAGGCTGAGTGGAATTTATTTTATTGTATAATAATGGAGAATCAGGGATTGTAGTGCTCCCTTAATAGAGCAATTAACTGGTCAAAGGATTTTATCTCTGTTGCCTCCAGTGATGTAAGGCTTCTTATGAGGTTATAAGTTTGAGGGCTGCAAACCATGAGAAAAGCAACTTTCTGCTTTTCTTCGGAAGTTATTTCACTGGCTGTGGAAAAAGTATCACAGTCCTTCGATCATAGAATCCTACAATGCTGAAGGAGGCCATTTGACTCTGCATCAACCACAATTCCATCCAGGCCCTATCCCCATAACCCCACATATTTATCTTGCTAATCCCTCTGACACTAAGGGGCAATTTGCCATGGCCAATCAACCTAACCTACACATCTTTGGAGTGTGGGAGGATACCAGAGCACATGGAGGAAACGCACATAGACACGGGGAGAATGTACAAACTCTACACAGACAGTGACCTAAGGCCGGAATTGAACCTGAGTCCCTGGCACTGTGAGGCAGCAGTGCTAACCACTGTGCCACCGTACTGCCCCTACTGGCCTCAACTTTCAACCTCCAAATCAAAGGGATTGGTTTCCCTGACAGTGGCTACTCGACCATGGTTGGCACCATGACTTTTTATCTCCATTGAAGGCTTATCAGGGATTCACCCTAGCCCCTCCAGATGTTGATGTCTTAGTGACTATAGGCCAATTTATTTTTGTCATCAATATTGTATCACGAGGTATCACGACGAGTGAGGCTTGAATCACAACATGATTTACTGAAGCAAAGATAAACCTATATACAAATAAGCTCAGTAGAAATATACACCTATTCTCACCACCTCCCAGGCTCACACTGAAGCTTTCCTCTTATCAGGACGTATCCTAACACTCAATGGGTGACGGTTCATGCACATCCTCCTGATAGGCCCCAGGAGAGTCATGTGACCCACAAACACCTCCCCCCCCTTAGAGGGGCCGTGCTACAACAATGACTTTCAGAGGCTGATGAGGGAACAAATATGGAGGTACTGACTCCCAGGCCTAAAGCTGAGATGAAAATAACATTTGAGAGTATGAATTGCCAGTAAATTAATATATAATTGGAAATGTGATGCTTCTGTTAAAGTAGAGAGGGTAGGGGATATGGACGGTAAATCTCTGGATAAAGGTAAAGTTGAAGAGGTGGCAATGAAAGTAAGTATATGGAGGACAGGCAGTGAAGATGTAAATTCTTCTCTGATTCTCACTGCCAATTACATGTTGTTTCTTTGGATAGCAAGTGTAAGCCTTTTGAACAAAATACAGTCCATTACATAACATCTAACATTCGGAAGTTAAATTGATCAGGGTTGCTTACCTGTGGACTTCTGTCTGAAGATATTTATCAGCTAGCTGAAGACGAAATGGAGTGTAATTTCCCGAGGGATCTCTTCATTGGTGCTTCAACATGAAGACTCACCAATTTCCTTCCTGAAGGAAGTGGCTGATCCAGATCAGCAGCTCAGCATTGAAATTCCAAGAGGCTACCTGCTCAATGAAGCTCTAACGGGACTCCTGAAGGTCCAAGGGCCATTAATTTAACTTTGTCCTGGGCATTGATGGAACTGCTACATCTGTGGGCCATGCTGCTCAAACCATTAAGCCAAACAATTTGGCTTGAAACCAAATAGCCAACGAGGTGGCTTTATGTTTCCATTGAGTTTAGACATGATCAAGAGTAGGGATGCTACATTGTAGCCAACAGTGTTTGGTTTTGATCCCTTCTTGCATGGCGTGATGTTGGCTTCCTTCCATCAAATGGAACAATGCTAGGAAATTGGGACAGTTAAAATCGATGAGCTGTGGGAACAGGTCACAACAGGGCTACAACAACACAAACAATTCCTCACTGAACTGTTGGGAGGGTCGGCACAAGTAATGACCGACAAAGATCATTATTTTATTTCAATTAAATCCTCAATCTTGGTACTGGCTCAAATTAGTTTAATTGAACTTTTATTACAGAAATGTTTATTAATGCTCTTACACCAGTACATTGGTGCTACAAGGAGACTACTGTTTACAGGTTGCAGTAGCTGAACATCTGATTAATTTATCTACTAATGCAGCATATTCCATTGGATATTGTTAAACTAATCCATTCACAGGAAACATCGGACAAGTGGAAGACTGGCTTTTACAACAGTAAAAGTGAGATCATTAATTACACTGTTTTGTGATTCATGAGTATAAAAATGTGAAAAATCAGCTCTTCATGCATCTAATTGAAATGAAAGGTGCCTTCATGAGCGTGCTTGTCAAACACAAACTGGTAATTAATACTGAGTTTCAACGTTCTCCCAGTATGAGCACACCTTGCAACTCTTCTGACAAGAAAATGAGGCAAGCAGCAAATAGAGCTGAAAGCAGGATTGAAATCCTGCGCATGGTGGAAATTTGGGATTTAAACACTTCAAGATGCTGGAAACACTGAACAGATCAGGCTGTGAGAGAGAGCAATGGAGTTAATGGGCTGGAGTTGCAAACAGGCGCCAAGAACTGGAAGTGTGCCTAGAAACACCCAGTGCATTTTTAAATTGTCGCTCATTGAAAGATTTGCCATCAAATCAGAATGATAGGTCGGCAGATTGCATTGGCAGATTGCATGCCTTCCCAACCTTCTCCCATCCAAATCCTGAACTGACTTACCAAACCAGCCCAATGTTTCAGGTTGGCACAGGATAGCGAGAGGTTACAGATTTAACAGTTTTTAAGCAAGTGTAGCACTATTGTAAAGGACAGTCGGGTAACCATAGTAATTCTCGAGAAGAGCAACTCAACTGGTACCACTCACCTGCTTTTTCCCCATAACCCTGCAATTATCTGCCTCCAAGCACCCTACCTCTCACCACTTTTACAGATGCACCATTGAAAGCATCCTTTCCAGATGTATCACAGCTTTGTAAAGCTCCTGCTCTGACCAAGAAAGCAAGAAACTACAGTGTCGTGAATGTAGCCCAGTCCATAGCACAAACCAGCCTCCCATCCATTGATTCCAGCTACACTTCCCACTGCCTTGGAAAAGAATTCAGATTAATCAAGGATTCCATGCACTCCGGACATACTCTCTTTCACCTTCTTCCATTGAGAAAAAATGCCACAGGTTTGAGAACATCTGACTTAAGAACAGCTTCTTCCCTGTTACCTTTGAATAGATCTATCATATATTAAGCTGATCTCTTTCTACACCCTATCTGTAACTGTAACATAATATTCTGCACCCTCTCCTTCCCCCTCCCCTATGTACTCTATAAATGGTATGCTTTGTCTGAATACCACACAAGAAACAATAGTTTTCACTATATACCAATACATGTAACAATAATAAATTACTTCAAACCCCTGTCACCTGACAGGATTTTAAGTTATTGCAGCATTCCATTCTGCAGCAGAGTTTTTCCTTTTACCCTATCAGAAGCTACAGGTGAGAGAAGACCCCTCTGAAGTCCTCTAACAGTGAAGAGATTTCAATTTCACTGGGGGGGTGGGGGAAGGGGGGGCGGGGGGCTCTAGTCTGCCCAGCTGTGCACTCAGCTCCAATGTATGCACACAGCTTTGATTTGAAGTTGTTGAGGCTTCCTACAAGCTGAAATCATTGAAACCCTCTCCATTACACCTTTGATCTGTAACAAATTCATTGTGCAATGTCTCATAAAAGATTCAGCTGCAAGCTCAAATGATTTCTATCATTCTCCAGCCATCTCCAGTTTATTTTTATTTCCCTTCACTGTTGAATGCAGCTCAAGTACCCCATTGATCCTGAACACAATGATAGAGTCTAAGCCTGATTGACATCTATGGTTTCACTGAAGTTTTTTGCAAAAGCAAAAGTAAAACCAGAGGGCAAATGGTCACTGGAATTGCCACCTCAAGTCCCCATGGGCTCAAGGTGCCAGGCCAGGGTGTCAGTGCTAGGAGGCAATGCACTGTTCACACTACCAAGTTGTGACTCTTGAGGGAGACAGGTAGGCTGGCTGAATAGGGGATCTGACAGGGAAAAGGGGCTGAGTTGGGTGGGGATGTACTCATTATTTGCGGGTAGGGGGGATGCGCCTCTTTAGTGAGGGGCCGGTGATGCTCCACTGGTCAGTGTGGGGGCCACATTTATGTTTTTGTGGAGGGGGATTTGTCTTTGAGGGCAGAAATAGGTTGCCATCAAATAGTGGCAGCCCAGCCTCAGACCGGCAGGACTGGCCAGCGGGTTGTCCGATATGAATAATTCAGTATCTATTAGGTGGGAGATCCTATCTAATGGTCGCTGTTAACAACCAGTGGCAAACCCTCCAGATTTCCTGCTGGCATGGATACTTCGTCACACTTTGGGAGAATTGCAGTCAAGTGTTTGAGTGGTTCGGTAGGATGAGAAATGATATCTAACTCCAACATAATTGGTTTTTGATGAGGCTTTTGCAGCATTCTCAGACCAACTGCAGACTCTCTGTTTCGATCCACAGTGAGGTCGGAGCCATTCCAGTTCAACTCAAGAAAATTACTTGGAGTCTCTATTACAGGAAACCTTTCAAAAGTTTCAGATTTCTCCCATTAATGCTTCCACTCGCAATTTGCCACCACTTCCTCTGCAAATGTAATTACATTTTGTGTCATTACTATTCAGGCCGGGCCTCTGAAGCTGTCCATGTAATGATAATTCTACAGATCTGCTGACAAGAAAATACTACAAAATTTCAGATGATGAAACCTCCAGTTAAAGCGCACATGATTCTGTTACAATGTTCTCTTTTGGTAAAATTAAAACTGGTCCCACTTCAATCAGCAGCTCATAAGGAATAATCCACAGAAGAATACTAGAACCGAATAAAGAATCAAAAAAGAATCCCAGGTAGTTGTGAAATGTGTTGAATAATGTTTTTGTTCTCTAATGCTGAGTCACTTCTGCATGGGTTTGATTATTTCATCCATATTTCTATCTCTTTGGACAAATCATATTTGCCTGCAGTCTTTCAATGTGTCAGATGGTGGATCCTGTTTATTCTATTGTCACATAGGTAAGGACAGTAGAATGTAATGGACAGAGACTGCTGCATGCAGATATGTACAGCTTTTTAAGAGACTAAGAGTTTGTCTGCACCCTATTTGTGGGCAGGGGAGGTCACAATTAAGGCAGGCGAGGAGATGGTCACATAATGGTAATGTCACTAGACTAAAACATCCAGAGGCATGGATTCACCAAGGCACCCAGTCGAACTTAAATTCAGTTAATAAATCTGGAATTAAAAGTTAGCCTAATGCTGACCATGATCACTTAAAAAAAACCCCATCTGATTCCCTAATGCCTTCTTTAAGGAAGGAAACCTGCCATCCTTACCAGATCCACAGGAATGTTGGATGGCTGTTAAATGGCCTAACAGACCACTCAGTTGTATGAAACCATCTGGCATCGACTTAGCACTGGACTGACAACAGCAAACCCAGGCCCGTTGACTTGGAAATGACCCTTGCCAAGATCTGACAGCTTCTGCCAAAATTACCAGGACTCTCAAACTATTCAAACAACAGGCTGATATAGTCATACTCACAGAACCACACATTGCAAACAATGTCCAGGCATCACTATTACCAGCTCCAGGTACGTCCTGTACTACTGGGAGGACAGACCTAGCAGAGTGCTGGTATACAGTCAGCAGGAGCCCTCAGAATTGATTCCAGACTCAAGAAGTCTCATGACCACAGGACAAACATGGATATGGAAACCTCCTGCTGATTATCATCTTCGAATCATAGAAAATAGGAGAAGTCGACCATTTGGCCTTTTGAACCTGCGCCACCATTCATTTTGATCATGGCTAATCATCCAACTCTGTAACTTAATCATCCAACTCCATAACCCCAGATCCTTTGATCCCTTTAGCTCAAAAGCTATATCTAATTCCTTCTTGAAAATGTATGGGCTGGAATTTTACTGTCCCACCCACCGCAGGAATCAGAGTGGGTGAGGTGTAAATAATGGTAAGGTCCGTTTTCCTCAGATGGGAATTTCTGGCCTTGAAACAAGGAAGGGCTTAAAACCCCACCCATAATTTAGCGTTTAATGTGGAAAAGTGTGAGGTGATTCACTTTGGAAGGAGTAACAGGATTACAGAGTATTGGGCTAATGGAAAGACTCTTGATAGTGTGGATGAGCAGAGAGATCTTGGGGTACATGTGCATAGATCCCTGAAAGTTGGCACCCAGGTTGATAGGGTTGCTAAGAAGGCAAAGGGTGTGTCAGCTTTTATTGGTAGAGGGATTGAATTTCGGAGTCGTGAGATCATGTTACAACTGTACAAAACTCTGGTGCGGCCACACTTGGAGTATTGCGTACAGTTCTGGTCGCCGCATTTTAAGAAAGATGTGGAGGCATTGGAAAGGGTACAGAGGAGGTTTACCAGGATGTTGCCTGGTATTGTGGGAAGGTCTTATGAGGAAAGGCTGAGGGACTTGAGGTTGTTTTCGTTAGAGAGAAGAAGGTTAAGAGGTGACCTAATTGAGGCATACAAGATGACCAGATGATTAGATAGGATGGACAGTGAGAACTTTTTCTCAGATGGTGACGGCTAACACGAGGAGACATAGCTTTAAATTGAGGGGTGATAAATGTAGGACGGATGTCAGAGGTAGGTTCTTTACTCAGAGGGTAGTAAAGACGTGGAATGCCCTGCCTGCAGCAGTTGTGGACTCGCCAGCTTTAAGGGCGTTCAAATGGTCATTGGATAGGCATATGGATAACTAACATTGGAATAGTTTAGGTTAGAGGGTCATTAGATTGGTTCCACTGGTGGGTGCAACATCAAGGGCCAAAGGGCCTGCACTGCGCTGTAATGTTCTATGTTCTATAATGTTTTGGCTTCAACTGCTCAACTGCGAGAGAAGACCACACTCTGGGTGCAGAAATTTCTCCTCATCTCAGTCCTGAAAGGTTTATCCTGTATCCTTACTGTGACCCGTGGTTCTGGGCACCCATACCATTGAGAATATTTTTCCTGCATCTACCTTGTCTAGTCTTGTCAGAATCTTACAAGTTTCTATGAAATCCCCTCTCATTCCTCTAAACTGCAGCGAATATAATCCTAACCAACTCAATCTCTCCTCATGTGTCAGTCAGTCCCACCATCCAGAGATCAGTCTGGTAAATCTTTGTTGTACTCCCTCAATAGCAAGAGCATCCTTCCTCAGGTAAGGAGACCAAAACTGCACACAATATTCCAAGTGTGGCCTCACCAAGGTTCAGTATGATTGTATCAAGACATCCCTGCTCCTGTAATCGAATCCTTTCACTATGAAAGCCATCGTACCACCTGCCTTTTTTACTGCTTTCTGCACCTGCATGCTTACCTTCAGAGACTGGTATACAGGACACCCGAGCATCATTGCACATTCCCCTCTTCTAATTCATAGCCATTCAGACCTGCTTTTCCTGTTTTTGCTACCAAAGTGGATAAGTTCAAATTTATCATCATTGAGCTGCATCTGCTACTCACTTGCCCACTCACTCAATCTGTCCAAATTACACTGGAGGATCTCTGCATCCTCCTTGCAGTTCACCTTCTCACCAAGCTTTGTGTCATCCAAAAATGTGGAGATATTACATTTAGTTCTCTTGTCCAAATCATTGCTATACATTGTGAATAGCTGGGGTCCCGTACTGATCCCTAGCTGTACCCCACTAGTCACTGGCTGCCATTTGGAAAAAAGACATGTTTATTCCTGCCCTTGGCTGCGATTTTACCACTGCGTTGCACCCATTTTCGGGTGTGACGTGGTCATAATGTGGGGTATGAAGTGATGAGCGTAGTTGGCGCTGGTTTACGCAGCCGGAGCCATTTTACAAGTGCAGGATTTCTAGGTCAGCCTCTCACCTGAAGGTTAATTTATTGAAATTTATTTAAAAAAGCATTTTAATGTCCTTAGTGAGCCTGGCGCTTAATCGTCCGGGCTCGCCTGCCTTTATGATCTCGATGGGAAAGGTCCTCCATGAACAGGGAGCAGTCAGCTGGGCCTTGCTGATGGAACCGGAGGCCATTGAGGCCCCCTGGGGAGGCTGAGGGCAAAGGATTGTCTCTTGGGCAGTGCCAGGCTGGCACTGCCACCCTGGCACTTGAGCAATGCCCATAGGACAGGAGGTGGGAGTGAAGGCAGAGGGGGTGAGGCTAATCGGGGAGAGGCCAGTGGGCTGGGACCAGTGAGGTCAGGGATCAGTGGGGGCAGGGGTAATGGGGAGGGGGTCCACTGCCACTCTGCAGCGATCTGTTGGGGGAAGACAACAGGACTGCGATCGATGGGGGGGAGGGAAGGAGAGGGGGGGCCTGCTGCCACTCTGCAGCAATCGGTGAGGTAGGGCAATGGGGCCAGTGTGGGAGGGAGTGATCGGTCTGGGAAGCGGGGGTGGGGGGGATGGATTCAGTGGGGGCTGCATCTACAGCCGTGGGCCCTAGTGATTGTGGTGGGGCCAGCTGCTACGGACTGCCTGCAGTAGCAGGGGGCTGACAACTCTCTCTTTGTCAGACCCCTGCTACTGCTAATGTGCATGTACTGCATCAGAGGCCTGCACGTGCGCACTACCTCCCTCTGCAGGCTTTTGAGCACATTAAGGCCCATACACAGGCTTCTGCGGCTCACTCAGAATTTTGCAGGCTGAGTGTGTATTTGGAGGATCTAAAACACGCCCAAGAGAGGGATCTGGAACTCTCCACATTCCATGCCTGCGCCGCACTTAGATTAAAATTGGAAAAATACTGCCCTTTGTTTCCTGTCTGCCAACCAGTTTGCAATCCATCTCATACACTATGCCCAGACCCGTGTGAATCATAGAATCATAGAACCCTACATTGCAGAAAGAGGCCCTTCGGCCCATCGAGCCTGTACTGAACACAATCCCACCCAGGCTCTACCCCCATATCCCTACATATTATACCCCCTAATCCCTCTAACCTACACATCCCTGCACACTAAGGGGCGATTTCTTAGCATGGCCAATCAACTTAACCCGCACATCTTTGGGCGGTGGGAGGAAACCAGCGTACCCGGAGGAAACCCACGCAGACACAAGGAGAACGTGCAAACTCCACACAGACAGTGACCCAAGCCGGGAATCGAACCCAGGACCCTGGAGCTGTGAAGCAGCAGTGCTAACCAGTGCTTTAACTTTATAATCGAACAACATCCCCCGCCCTTCCTAAGTGGTTTGAAGGTGTGTTAACTTGGATCAGTTGATAATTTTCTGCCTGCAAAACTATTGTACAGTTCGAAAAACAATTGTTCAAGTAAGATGTTCTAGATGTCATATTGTCCGAGGCCAGTTTCTTCCTCCTGTTGCCAACAGCAGCTGTTTGTGAGACACTCAAGTGCAATTTCCTGAGAGAACACATCACTGATCTCCAAACAAACTGTATGAGCTGTGTTAATATCATAAACAGTGTATGAATTGAATTGAAAGGCTTGTGCTTCAACAAATGCTTTTCTTCCTTGTGTTTTGGAGGGCTTTGGCAGGATATGTTTATTCATTCAGAGGAATCTCAGAGAATGTGTGCGTTGGTATTTTTGTGTTTTTCTTCTCATTTCCTCAAAGGTTAAGGTTTATTCTGCAATATGTGATAGTGTTCGATTGGAAATCAATATACAGCTAAGTGAAGAGACATAAATTTTCTTTCCATCTCACAACAAGTAAATTCTGCAGTAACAGCTAATTGTCCAGTGCTGCTACTTAGAAACTGCTTCTCTCCCTGGAGGGTATTGTTATTTATTCAACAGCGTGGAAAGAAACAAATCCTCAAGTTTGTGCAAAGCCAGCAGCAAATACCACACACAATATTAAAACTCTACTCAAAGCTATTCCTCAAGCTTGGCTATAATTTTCCAATTTTCTACATGCACCAGGCCAGTGTCTCTCCTATTTCAGCCAGATGACCATTTTGGTTGTATGGACCAACACACCCACACTAGCCAACTGTGAAAGGCATCGCTGCTGAGTCTGATCCTGTTCTGGGCACAAGTGTCATTTTCCCTTTGGTGCGGGGCGGTCATTGCAAATCTGTCCAGAGCTGCTTTTGTGAATATAGCCTCTTCGGACTCAATTAACTCAGCAAACATCAGTAACTGAATCTGGTTTGGGATCCTCCTGATTTAATAGGGGCTGGATACTGCAGACTAGGCCTCCAGAGGAGCTTGTATACAATAACATACTTCTTTCTCAGTATAACTTCAGTTCCATTGCGCTGACCTCTGTCACCTTTTAATATTTATGCTTCTCAATTGAAAGAGGTCATTCAATCCATCTTAATTCATCCATTCAGAGAGACTCTAATGCTATTCTCTGCTTATTTGCTTCTCTGAATAATTCTAGGGATTTTCTACCACAGCTGGAAAATTTGTTCCACTTGTTAATCACTCTCCATGTTAATCCTATCTTTTGCTAGTGTGAACCCATGTCGTCTACTTTTACTCTTGCAATTTAATCAAAGTAGTGTGATGCTTAACTTTTTATCTTTCCATCTGATATCAGCTGTCAGGTGAGACCCTTCTCCAATGTAGAACCCAGATTTCTCTAGTCTTTCCTCATAACTCAGATGGTTGACCCTGGAAGCCAGCTCTCTGCAATGTCTCCAGGTTTATTGATAACCAAAACCAGATTCAACATTGAAGATGCGGTCTATTGAGATTTTGACACAATCTGATTATCACCTTCTCTGATTTGTAATCAAATAAAGAGCCTTTTATCTCCACTCTGACCTTGATTTCCTGGTTCATGTTTGCCCACTCTATGCCCCCTGTCACACTTTGATTATTGCAATCATCTTACTGAGGCCAGTCTTCTGTTATTATCACCTTTTATTTACAATGTTCTCAAGTGATGTTCACTGACTAAAGTATAGGTCAGCTCAAAGTCTTTCATAAAGCCACTGACGCTTGTTCCCCCTGAGGCCTTATTTCAGTTGGGGTGCCAACTTCCGCTTCCATCTCGGAATCCATGTCCCTATCACCCAGAGAGGCAGGCAGAGCACTGACGTCTAGTCATGGCTCAACGCTGGCAGTAATTGTCCCCATGGCTGACAGTGATGCTTGCACTGGCATGGACCCCCTACTCCTGAAATGGTTCAGGTGCTTCCTGACTGCTTTGCCCTGCACTTGGACCTTATAAGACACTGGTTGTGTTTTAGGAAGGATTATTACTTACGTGGCGAAAAACTGCAGCAGACGACGGTGCAGAGGGACCTCGGGGTCCTTGTGCATGAGTCGCAAAAACCCAGCTTGCAGGTGCAGCAGGTGGTCAGGAAGACTAATGGGATGCTGGCCTTCATAGCGAGGGGGATTGAATATAAAAGTAGGGAGGTCTTGCTGCGGCTGTATAGGGCATTGGTGAGGCCGCAGCTGGAGTACTGTGTGCAGTTTTGGGCGCCGTACTTACGCAAGGATATTTTGGCCTTGGAGGGAGTGCAGAGGAGGTTTACTAGGCTGATACCGGAGTTGAGGGGGTTGAGCTATGAGGAGAGGCTGAATAAACTAGGCTTGTACTCATTAGAGTTTAGAAGAATGAGGGGAGATCTCATTGAGACGTATAAGATGATGAATGGGGTGGATAGGATAGAGGTGGAGAGACTCTTCCTGCTCAGAAAGGACAGTAGGACTAGGGGGCACAGCCTCAAGATAAAGGGGGGGCGGTTTAGAACGGAGTTGAGGAGGAACTTCTTCACTCAAAGGGTGGTGAATCTCTGGAATTCTCTGCCCGTTGAAGTGGTGGAGGCTACCTCGCTAAATATTTTTAAGAAGCGGGTTGATGGGTTTTTGATAAGAGAGGGGATTAAGGGTTATGGGGAGAGGGCGGGAATGTGGAACTGAGCCACGACAGATCAGCCATGATCTTATTGAATGGCGGGACAGGCTCGAGGGGCTAGATGGCCTACTCCTGCTCCTATTTCTTATGTTCTTATGTTCTTATGTTTATCCCTGAAACTCAATTAAGTTCTCCCCGAAGTTCCTCTTGTGGACTGGGTCACTGGTTTTGAGCGTTCTTTTTCTGCAGAATCGTAATTTTTCTTCTGGTTCTCTTGTTGGGATTCCATTCTCCCCACCAGGCTTGGGAACAGCAGGCTTAATCTTGTCCAAAGCCTCCATCCTATCAACAATTCCAGCGGGGCAAATCCTGTCGGTGTGTGAGGGGTTATATATAGTTGAATAAAATATATGTTATAAATATCTGTATAAAATACCGTGATAGTTGAATAAAAATCACGCCACTTTGGTCTCTATGGATGTTATGGGTTATTTTCTTCATGGAGAGCTTAGAAGTCTGCACTGTTCATTCAGCCAACCCACTCGATGACGGGTGGGAGGATACTGTCCTAATGGAAGGGATTTTCCGACCGTTCACACTGGTGGGATTTTCTGGTCCCACTGCAGTAAACGGACATTTGGCTGAGTATCAAATTCTCCATCCTTGCTGTAGCAGCAGTGCAATATGATCAGATGGTGAGATTGTGCCCAATGCACTTGATTCCATTGGAAAGCATGAAGACCTGAAACTTGCTGCTAATGAAGACAATGCATTTGTCAGAAACCAGGGCTTCAGGTATCCTGTGCGTGCAGAAACTTTGTCATAGTTTCTCAGTGGTAGTTTGGGAAATGGTAGAACCGATGCAATGTATCTCCAACCATTTGGAGTGCCCATCAACCAAAATTAAGAACATCAAGCCCAAAAAAGGCCCAGTGAAGTCCACATGCACTTCACTCAGGGCTTACCAGGCCAGTCCCGTGGATGTAGGGAGGGTGAGGGTGGAAGTTTTGATTCACTTGATTTACACTGTCTGACCAAGTCGATAATGTCTGCATCAAAGATGGCCTCTTAGCGAGCATTTTCATTTTTGAAATCCCAGGTGGCCATGGTATAATTCCGTAAGTATTGGACATCGCCCTGGGCAAGGGACAACTAAGCAGAAACCCCATATGGTGATGCCATCCTCAACTCTTCTTTCTCCATCAAGTAGTCCTTCATTTCATCTGAGGGCTGTCCTCTGAATCTCCCATTTAATATTATACATTTCAATTTAAATAGGGCTGGGGCCTTTTGTACCCAAGCCTTGCTTTGCCTTATATACAACACTAAGGTACTTGAAAAATTGAGGGTCATCACAATCTCTTTCACATCTGGTCGTAAAGCCAGGTTTATGGGCAACAGCAGACAACTCAGTGCACTGGCGTTAGCTTTCCAGGTCCCGGGCAGTGCTCTAGGAGATATTCATAAGCTGCTCGTAACAAGGTTGTCTCCAGGCAGAGGCAATGGGGGGGTATTGCCTTGTCTTCTTTAAACAGTCCCAGCCATGGTTCATGATCAGCTACGATGATGAAATGTCTACCATAGACACATTGTTGGAATACTTCAATGCCAAAGACAGCTATCAACCCCTCTTTCGCAATCTGGAGTACCTCTGCTAAGTATCCAAGAGGGTCTTAGATGCATAAACAGCAGGCTTCTCTCTGTTCCATCTCTCCAGTAATGGACCAACATTGCCCCAACCCCATAAGGGAGGGTGGGGCATCACATGTCAAGATAAAGTCACTTTTGGGGTCAAAATGGGCCAAGCGAATAGAGGACAAACGTTTCTGTCTATGCCTCTGGCAGTGGCATTCTCCCAACACCACCTTTGATGTTTCCATATAAAGTATGCAAGGGGACCAGTAAAGAAGCCAATTTGGAATGAACGTTGTATAATGGTTCACTTACTCCAGGAAGGATTTTAATTCCATGGAGTCCTTGCAGTTGATGCCTCCTTAATAACATTCGCCTTGTCCTCTACCTGATGAAGGCCCTTGCCTTCCACCTGAAAATACAAAGGCCACAGCATTTACTTGGAAGACACATATTTCCCTTTTCAGTCATACACCAACCTCCGAGAATCACTGTAAGACCTCTTCCACGTTTGCTAGGTGTTCACATTTTGAAGTTTCTGTGATTAAGACATCATCCAAGTTCATCGCTGTCTGAGGTAACCCTTGGAGTTTGTTCACCATGACCCATTGGAAAATGGTGCATGTGGACGAGACTCCAAAGGACAGGTGAGTGTATTTGTGTAAGCCTTTATGCATATTAATTGTGTACTTTCAGGAAAGCTCATTTACTTCAAGTTGGTGATTCACATCGCTCAAGTCCAACTTCAAGAATGCTTGGCCCCCAGTTAACCTGACATACAGGTCTTTATTCGGGGCATGGGGCATCTATCAAGCTTCAAAATCCTATCGACGATAAGAAAGTTGGACTGACTTACCTAGCTTAAGGACAGGAACAGGGGTGGCCCACTCTGCAAAGTGTAATCATTGTATTATGCCCAGTTTTTCCAACCGTTCCAGTTTTAACTCGACCTTTTCCAATAGGGAATATGGAACTGGTTTCACTCTAACATACTTGGGCATGGCACTAAAGTTGACATAAATCTTATATTTGGCTCCCATTAACTTTTCAAGCTGTGCCTGGAAGAGTTCAGGGTACTTACTGATGACTTCTTAAAGTCCTCCCATGTCCAGTTTGAAAATCTCCAGTCAGTTCAGACTAATGTGCTGGAGGCAATATTTCCCCATAAGCCAGGCCCTTGTGCCTGTATAATGATAAGTGGAATTCATGCTGCCAGCTGTCTGTAAGTCATGAGGGTTGACGTGGTACCCTTTGTGGTTCCTTGTGTAGATGGGCAGCCTGCCCTTTCTGTTTTCTAAGTTCAGGAGCTGAATTACAGCCCAGAAGTGAATATAAGTCTGCTCTCCGATAACAGAGACTGCAGCTCCCATATCCACTTCCATTTTTAATGGGTGTCCACTTACTAACAATTCCACCATTGTGGGGACAGCCTTTGTCATAGAGATGAGATTCAATTGATTTGTTCCTGTTTTTGGGGTTGTGGGCATACCTGCAAGGTATGGTCCGATAGTGACCTTGGCCTTTTTTTGAAATAGCATCCATTTTTTTCTGTCCTTATATCTAAAGTTTAGTTGAAAGTTTATTTATTAGTGTCATAAGTAGGCTTGCAGTAACATTACGGTAGCATAGTGGTTAGCACTGTTGCTTCACAGCCCCAGGGTTCTGGGTTTGATTCCCGGCTCGGGTCACCGTCTGTGTGGAGTTTGCACATTCTCCTCGTGTCTGCATGGGTTTCCTCCAGGTACTCCAGTTTCCTCCCACAGCCCAAAGAGAGTTTAGAAGAATGAGGGGAGATCTCATTGAGACGTATAAGATGATGAATGGGATGGATAGGATAGAGGTGGAGAGACTCTTCCTGCTCAAAAAAGACAGTAGGACTAGGGGGCACAGCCTCAAGATAAAAGGGGGGCGGTTTAGAACGGAGTTGAGGAGGAACTTCTTCACTCAAAGGGTGGTGAATCTCTGGAATTCTCTGCCCGTTGAAGTGGTGGAGGCTGCCTCGCTAAATATTTTTAAGAAGCGGGTTGATGGGTTTTTGATAAGAGAGGGGATTAAGGGTTATGGGGAGAGGGCGGGAATGTGGAACTGAGCAGCGACAGATCAGCCATGATCTTATTGAATGGCGGGGCAGGCTCGAGGGGCTGGATGGCCTACTCCTGCTCCTATTTCTTATGTTCTTATGTGCAGGTTAGGTTGATTGGCCATGCTAAGAAAGTACCCCTTAGTGTCTAGGGATGCATAGGTTAGAGGGATTAGGGGGTATAATATGTAGGGATATGGGGGTAGGGCCTGGGTGGGATTGTGTTCGGTACAGGCTCGGTGGGCCAAAGGGCCTCTTTCTGCACTGTAGGGTTCTATGATTCTATGATTGCCATGAAGTTACTGTGAAAATCCCCTAGTTGCCACACTCCAGCACCTGTATGGGTACATTGAGGCAGAATTTTTAGCATCGTCAATGCACCTAACCAGGACATCTTTCAGACTGTGGGAGGAAACCCACGCAGACATGGGGAGAATGTGCAGAGTCCTCACAGACAGTGACCCAAGCCAGAAATCAAACCTGCGTCTCTGGCACTGTGATGCAGCAGTACTAACAACTGTGCCACCACGTCAGTTGTGGTCTTCTGCAACACTTGCAATAGTCTACTGCCTGGCAACTGCAACCTTCATGAATATGATCCCTCAGAGCCTGAAAACTGTCATTGCCCTTCCTTGATTGCCTGCTGAAGTAATTTTGTCTCCTCTGTTATAAGGGATTCTGAGATATCTTCCGATACCATTGCTCTCAGTTGTGGGGTGGTGGTGGTGGTGGTTGGGGGGGGGGGGGGGGGAGCGGGAGGTGGTGGTGGGTAGACGTCATAGCAGGTTTCTCCCATCAGTTAGAGGACACTGCTGTCTGAGATCCCAGTAGTTCCTGGGCCTTTTTTGCATTTTCCAAGAGCGTTATCTCTATTCTTTAGATCAAGATTGCGTTCTGCCAATATTTTTTATGAATTGTCACATTGTTAATTTCACAGACCAGTCTGTCTCGCAACATGTCATTCTGGACTGGCCAAATTCCTGTAACCTGGTCAGAAATTCAGTGACAGGTTCCCCAGGGGGTTGCCCTACTGTATTAAAGCAGCATGGTTGGAGTTTTATGGAGGGTTTTGGGTCACAATAACCTTTAACCAAATCTACCAATTCATTAAAGGTTTTGGAATCAGTGGCATCCAGGCATTTTATTACACTGAAGGGCAGGACCCAGCATGTTTCAGGAAACATAAATGGAGAAAATGCCCCTGTCTAATCAATGGTAATGAAGTGGAAAATATCATGAGATTCAGGTTTCTAGGTTTCAGATCACCAACAACCTGACCTGATCTCTCCACAGTGATGCTATAGTTAAGAAAGCTCACCAATGCCTTTACTTTCTCAGGTGGCTAAGGAAATTTGGCAAGTCTGCTACAACTCTCAACAATTTTTACAGATACATCATAGAAAGCATCCTTTCCAGATGTATCACAGCTTGGTATGGCTCCTACTCTGAGCTAGACCACAAGAAACTACAAAGTGTCATGAATGTAGCCCAATCCACCAGGCAAACCAGCTTCCCACCCATTGATTCCGTCTAGGCTTCCCATTGACTTGAAAAATCAATCAGCATATTCAAGAACCACATGCATCCCAGATATACTCTCTTCTATCTTCTTCTGTTGGGAAAAAGATACAAAAGTCTGAGATCACGTACCAACCAATTCAAGAACAGCTTCATCCCTGCTGCCGTCAGACTTTTGAATGGACCTACCTGATATTAAGCTGTTCTTTCTCTACATCCTAAGTATGACAATAACATTATATTCTTCACCCCCTCTCTTCCTTCTCCTCTATGTAGTCTATGAATGGCATGCTTTGTCGGTAAAGCACGCAAGAAACAATATTTTTTACTGTATCCTAATACATGTGACAGTAACAAATCAAATCAAATCAGGTCCACTTTCTGCTTCTTGACCCCTTCAATATTGTTGGTCTGTAAAAAGTAACATATGAACTCTGTATGTTGGGCTCAATCTTCTGGGCTTGCATTGTAGGCTTCATGTTTACCAAAAAGAGATATTTTTCTTACTTGTCTCAATAGTAAAGATGGTCTAGAGGGAAGAAAAAAATCTCACTTTACTCCCATTTGCCAATGTAATAATCTTACTGAACCAGGCTTCTGTTACCATCACAGTGCATTCAAAATGCACTTTAGAGGTTACGGTGTAGAGGTCAGCCTCTGAGTCTTTTGAATGCTGATCTGAGTGGAGCCAGCTGGGTTTAAACTCCTTGCTGCTCCATCCCTGTTGGACGAGCCACCGCTTGCCTGAAGGGGGAGAGTGAATTCTACAAGGCCCACAGGGAAATATTGGCTATTCCCTGTGGCCATCATAACAGTTATCATTACCCACATCGCTACCCTGCATTATTTGTCCTTTCTCTTTACCTTTCCAAATCTCCCCTCAAATGAATCCCTTTCCCCGCCCCCCGCCTCAGCTTTTTAGTTTAAAATGCTCTCTAGCCATTTGATTCACAGCACATTGTTCCCAGCGCAGTTTAAGTGGAAATGGTTCCAACGGAAGAGAAGATTAGAAATATTAGTTCTCAGCATGATGCAGCAGGCCCAGTTGTTTGATATTATCCATGCTCTGGAGTGCTGTATTATTAATCAACCCAGTGCCATTTTCTACAGAGCATACATTCATATTAAGTTTAATCAAAAGGCAATGGAGAAAACATATAATGATATTTACAATACTCACAATAGCCATTGGTGAATATATAAAGCAGCCCATAATTTTTGACTAAATACAATCACACTTAGAAACACTGGAGTAGAAAAAAAAAGTACATACAGTACAAATGTGATTGATGCAGGTGCATTAACCTATGCTTTAATGTAAAATCCAGGCTGTTACCTCAATGCCATAACAAGCAAGTTCTGCACTAAAAGAGATGCCAAATATTGGATGAGACACTGAAGCACTTATATTTAAGACGCGGGTAGATAGATTTCTGATAGACAAGGGAATTAAGGATTATGGGGAGAAAGCGGGAAAGTGGAACTGATCCACTTCAGATCAGCTATGATCTTATTGAATGGTGGGGCAGGCTCGAAGGGCTAGATGGCCTACTCCTGCTCCTATTTCTTATGTTCTTGTGTTCCTATGGGGCATTAACCTGAGGCCCCATCTCAGGTGGATGCAAAAGATCCCAAGCTGCTGTCTGAAGAGGAACAGGGGAGATTATCTAAAATAAATACAGAAAATGTTGAAAACCCAACAGCTCTGGTCGCATCCGAGGAGAGAGAAACAGGGTTAACATTTTGAGTCTGTATGACTAGCTGGTCTTTTTCACATTTCTGCTTGTGGGAGCTTGCCATGTAAAAATTGGCTGCACTTTTCATACAACCGTGACCACATTCCCACAGTACTTCACTGGTTTCAGAGCATGATGGATGTCTTGTTGCTGTGAAAGTTGCTGCAGAAATACATATCTCTTTGTCATGTATCACTTTATTTCAGTTGTTGGCAACCATGCCTGTAGGTTGGAAAGTTTGAAGTTGAAATGCTACGCCAGAACTTGAATATATAATCCAGGCTGATAGTTAGTAGAGATCATGTTACTTCCATTAATCTAAAGCTGTGAGTCATTCTTTTTTCAGAGACACATACCAGGTGATTTGGTGACACTGTATAAAAGCCAGGAATAGAATTTATTCATCCAGTTAAGTCAGTGAGTAATTGAATAATCAGGACCACAAAGGTTAAATCCTTTCCTCAGTGCTGTTTCAGAAATTCATGGGATACAATTATATAAATTTCCAGAACAGAAAGAATTTACAGCACATCGTACCTGTGGCAGCTGTAAAAGAGCTCTCCAACCTAATACCACTTTCCAGCACTTTGGTGTGTAGCCTTGCGCATTAAGTGCATTTTAAGCATTTTTGTTAAATATGATGAGGGTTTCTGCCTCTGCCACCTCTCAGGCAGTGAATTCCAGAAAAAAAAACTCCTTAACTCCTCTCTAATCCATTGGTCAATTATTTTAAATCTCCGTCTCCTCATTACTGACCTCCCTGCTAAAGGAAATTATCCATAGACCTCTGGTAATTTTATACATGGTTATTACAGAATTTGCAGTTTCTGAATGAGGGAGAAGTTAAGAAGAAAACATCAAAGACAGTTTTCACTCACACTGCCTGTACACATCCAGTTACACTAAGGTGTAAGGATAGGTTCAGAGCAGTTTGAGATCAAGGCTCCTATATTTTAGGATGGGGATTGGGTGACTGTCGACAATCGCACTCCAGGATGAGTAAGACCCTCATGGTGAGGGGGGAACGCCATTGGAAGAATGACGTGAAATACGCTTGCCTATTTTTCGTTGAATTTTAGGAAAATCTAAGCAGATTTGAATAACTACCTCTATGTATCTTTAAACTGTGAAAAGAATTAACAAGTGGGATTTTGTCCTGAAACCGTAAAATTCCACTCAAGGTCAATCGGCATTTCCATGTTTTGCCCCTTGTCAGCTCCGATTCCTAGGCGGATGGGGCGATAAAATTCCAGCCAACAAATTGAACACAATCGGGCCCAGGGAACAAAAAGGCCCTTAATGACAGTTCACACTTTTAACATTTAGTAAAGCGGAAACCTAAAAAAAATTAAATGATTAAAGTTGCAAATTTTAAAAAATATTATTTGTATATTTTACATATCTATCTTATGATGACATGATATGTAATGGCAAACAGATTTAAGTTTAACAAGGTTAGTGCTCCTTTTAATTGTTTCAGCATTCTCATTAAAGATCACTATTTTTAAGGTTTCTGGTTAAGATTAAGAATTGATTCGCTTTGGGCAGATACTTTCTCATGATTAAAATTCAGTGGAATTTTCACAAAATTACATTGTTTCATTTCTGCCCTCCTCTATAACAGCCCTTGTTATTACAGCCCAGCGTTAGAGCCAAGACTTAATTTCCCAAGAGCACACTGGTGTCTGGGGCGTGTCATGTCTGTGTTTTCATTCTATACCTGATGGTGGTAGGTGAGATTTCTTGTTCTGCTGCTTATTTGGGAAAGTTCCTCTTTAACCCTGTGTTACTGACTCGATGATCGCTTCCATAAGCAGAGTCAGTCTTTTGGGAAGCAGCAGCCTCATAATGACAAGGCAGGTTCACATGAGATAATCTATACACTATGTACAAAGTCTAAGCACCTGGAAGTGCACAACTTTCTCTGGAACAGGGCCTGGGCGGGATTGTGGCCGGTGTAGACTTGATGGGCCAAATGTGGGGATTCTATGCTTCTCCATGCCAATCTAGGAAACTTAAACCCACTAAAGGTCCTACTGGACTCCTCCAATCTCTCTGTAATTGTGGTCAGGGTGCATGGTAAGCCTCCCTTCATATGAAGATTTTCTATTTCTTCTCAATGATCATCCTTTTCTTCAATAGCTCCTAGGTGGGTGTGGGGGTTGGAGGAGGGGAGTACAACGGATTAATGACTTGGAGTGAGCTGTGTCTTCTGATTTAGAGGAACAGGCTGGGGTTCTAGGTAAGGCGAATGAAATGTTGACCTCTATTTCAAAGGGAATGGAGTGTAAAAATAGGGAAGGCTTGCTAAAACTATATAAGGCATTAGTTGAACCACACCTGGAATGGCATGAACAGTTTTTATCCCCTTATCTATGAAAAGATATATTGGCATTGGAGGGAGTTCGGAGGACGTTCACTCGGTTGATCCTGGGTATGGAGGGATTTTCTTATGAGAAGAGATTGGGCCTATACTCATAAGAGTTTAGAAGAATAAGAGGCAACTTTATTGAGGCATAAAGGGGGCTTGGCAGGGTAGGTGTTGAGAGGCTGTTTCCCCTTGGGAGAGGATCTATGACCAGAGGGCATAATCTCAGAGTAAGGGATCGTCCACATAAGACAGAGATGAGGAGAAATTTCTTCTCAGAGGGTAGTTCATCTGTGAAATTCTTTACTGTAGAAGACTATAGATTTTGGGTGGTGAAATATGCTCAAGGCTGCGATAGACAGATTTTTATTCAGTAAGAGAATCACGGGATATGGGATAAGGCAGGAAAGTGGAGTTGAGAACTATCACATCAGTCATGATTTCATTGAATGGCCATAAGACTTGATGGGCCTAATGGCCTACTTCTGCTCTTCCGTTTTATGGTTCTCTTTTCTCTTTATGAAGCAAGACTGAAGGGTGACCCAGTAGAGGTCTTTGAAATTATGAAAGGTTTTGGTCGAGAAAATGTTTTCTCTTGTGGGGTGGAGCATAATTAGAAAGCATCAATATAAGCTGGTCACCAAGAAATCCAATAGGGAATTCAGAAGGCACCTCTTCACCCTGAGAGTGGTGAGAATATGGAAGTCACTGTCACAGGCAATGGTTGAAGCAAATGGTATAGATTAAGGGGAGGATAGGCAAACGTTTGAGGGAGAATAAACAGATGGTTACAATGACAGAGTTGGATGAGGAAAGGGGGTGAAGCTCGACTCAAGTAAAAATGCCAGTATGGATAGGGTGGATTGAATGGCCTGTTTCTATGCTGTATATGTTATGTACTCTTCCATGAACATCCCCGTCACCACTGCCTGTTCTTGCTCAATTGTGAACTGTGTGTCCTAGGTGAAAACTCAACTATCTATATGAGTGAGTATTTTAACTGGTGCATTTTAAGCTGGAGATTGATGATACACCTCTTAATTCCTCGGGGAATTGATCACCTATAAGTTCCATAAACACTTCATACACATATAAAGCTCTATCTCAGAGAGAAAGATATGCTGGGCAGGATAACGGTATTCCAATTGTTCTTCCGGAGATCATATTTCACTCACTGCGAAAGTTAAGTCACGATGATTAAATGTTGTATGGCATGTGGTTTATGATACTTAATTGTGTCGCCAGGTAGCTGGGAGACTCTGTCTCTCCTCTTTGAACCTTCACAGATCTCCAATGCTTCCTCCTTTGTAGCTATCAGCTGTGAGGCCTGCGATGGACTACCACTAGGTCTCTCCCTCTGTGGTATCCTGCACTCTCTTCTGCAAGAGGGGGAAAAAACAGACCTATGAATAAGCGCAAGGACAAGTGCATTCGATGAGGGGGACCAAATTAAATGGCAAGATGACAGTGAATGGCCGTGGCGGATGGATAGATGGAAATGTGACAACCGTATAGAATGAGAATGACTACACTTGCAAGGTGAAAGAAATACACTTGACAAGTCAGAGTGAGGGTGTTGCGTGATGAACAGGATGAATGTGCTATTGTACTCACCTTCCCTGCCCTGAAACCAGGAATGTGGTACAATATTCCCATTGCTAACTCCTGGGCCATATCTAGACACAACCTTCTCTGGAACAGTGGCAGATTTCTTTCCACACTGCTGAGGAAAAGCATCTCTCTCTCTCCCCTTCCTTGTCATGCTCATGAAGAAAGACATTGTTAAAAGAGGGTGAAGGCTTACTCTCCATCCATATTTTGTAACTGCTGTCTTGGAGATAATCAGAACTTCCTGCTGGATTGGAGTTCCCTCACTGCCGGAGGCACAAACAGCAAATCAAATCACAACTTCACAATGGCCAATCTCTGATACTTATGACTGTTGAGAGTTCCTTTGTCAGGCAGCTTTTGTCTAATATTCTATCCTACAGACCCAAACAGATGGTTTGATGGGAGAACAATGTACAATAGAAATCATACTTTTGTTCATGTCGCTCCCACTGCAACTTGACAGCACACTTTGCAGTTTACAGCACAAGACAACATTGTCTTTCTTAACACACTGCAGTAGGGAGTGAATAAAATGGATGGCTACAAATTAAATCCAGCTTTTTCTGCTTAATTGAGCTCCTTGAGAGAGTCAAAGACCATTTTGCTCAACTATTCCTTTCAAGAGAGTTTGGGAGGTATAATGCAGCAAACTTCAAACTGGGTTTGAATCCAGCTCTGGTTAAGACTACAGTTAAGCTTTAATCTTGGCCAATAATTGTTAAAGCTATCTAGAACACACAGTGAAGAGCCTCCATATCTTTTGACTATTTTTATAAGCTTTGCTTACAAAATTGTCAAAGTGCCCAACATCTTCTCGTGCGGGGGACAGGAAGGTGGAAAAGGTTCTCACACAACTAATCTTCACAATGTTCAGAAATCATTCCAGGTTTCTGGGAGCAAGGGAGGCGAGGGATCGAGAGAGTGAGGGAGTGAGGGATTGAGGGAGGTGACGGAACGAGGGAGGTGAGGGAGGCGAGAGAGGCGAGGGATCGAGAGAGTGAGGGATCAAGGGAGTGCAGGACTGAGGGATCGAGGGGGGAGATAAGGAAGGCAGGAAGGATTAGGGACTGGAAGGAAGGCTGAAGGGAGTGAAGAAGGAAATTAAGAGAGGAAGGAAGAGAGGAAAGAAGGGGAGTAGGAAGGGTCAGAGAAAAGTGAAAGAAGGAAGGGGAGGATGGAATAAAGTGAAGGGGGAAAGGAGGGAGATCCTTGGGAGGTTGGGGGCACCTCCCCCCTCCCCCCCCACATCTTCATCTGTCACAGCTTACCTTCTCATTTTAGCTTCTCTGCTGTTTGGCCTTTCACACCTTTTATTCTCTCTGTGGACAGCCATTAGCAATCTTTTCTTCTGCTTTCTGTGGCTAAGACTCATCTTTCATTCCCTCACCCTGCAATGCAAATATCTCCCACTTTCTGTCCCTTTTAGCTTTGACAAAGGAACAACTCAAAACGTCAGCTCTTTTCTCTCCTTACAGATGCTGCCAGATCTGCTGAGATTTTCCAGCATTTTCTCTTTTGATTTCAGACTCCAGCATCCACAGTAATTTGTTTTTATCCAATGACCATCGCCATCAAGAGAAAGATGGAAAAGAGGCCTTGAACTTCAATTGTACTACTCTCATCAAATCCCCTGCTATTAGCATTATGGGTCACCATTGACCAGAAGCTGAATTAAATCAGTCATGTGTCCACATATGTAATCATGATGTGGAGATGCTGGCGTTGGACTGGGGTAAACACCAGGTGATGAAGGAGCAGTGTTCTGAAAGTTAGTGGCACTTACTACCAAATAAACCTGTTGGATTTTAACCTGGTGTTGCAAGACTTCTTACTCCACATATGTAGGGCAGACGCTCAACACAAGCAGCTCACCTGACTCCTCAAGGCCTTTCCACCAACTACAAAGCTCAGGTCAGCAACATGATGGAGTACTCACTACTCACCTGTGTGTATACAGCTGCAGCAGCATCTGGGAATCTTGATGGCAACTAGGGAAAAGCATTCCATTGGTCTCAACACTCCACCTCTAAAGCATTGTGGCTAGAGGATGTATGAGCTTTCAGGAACTCACCAAGGTTGCTAGTAAGACCACATCTGGAATACTGTGAACAGTTCTGATCCTCTTATCTAAGGAAAGTCCAAAGATGTGCGGGTTAGGTTGATTGGCCATGCTAAAATTGCCCCTTAGTGTACTAGGATGCTTAGGTTAGAGGGATTAGCAGGTAAAATATGTAGGGATATGGGGGTAGGGCCTGGATGGGATTGTGGTCGGTGAAGACTCGATGGGCTGAAGGGTCTCTTTCTGCATTGTAGGGTTCTATGATCTATGATCTACGATCTATGAAAGATATACTAACATTAGAGGTAGTCTAGGGAAGGTTGCTCCTGGGTATGGAGGGATTTTCTTATTAGGAGAGGTCGACCAGATTGGGCCTATACTCACTGGAGTTGAGGAGGTTGAGAGGCAATCTTATTGAGCCATATAGGATCCTCAGGGGGCTTGACATGGATGCTGAGAGGTTGTTACCCTAAAGGAGTCTAGGACCAGAGGGCATAATCTTAGTGTAAGGGGTCACCCATTTAAGACAGAGATGGGGAAGAATGTTTTCTCTCAGAGCGTAGTGAATCTGTGGAATTCTTTACCGCAGAGGGCTGCAGAGGTTGGGTCATTAAATGTGTTCAAGATTGAAGTAGACAGATTTTTAATTGGCAAGGGAATCAAGGGTTACGGGGATAAAGCAAGAAAATGGAGTTGACAATTATTATATCAGATCAGTCATGATTTTATTGAAGGGTGGAGAAGGCCTGAGTGGCTAAGTGGTTTACTTCTACTCCTCTGTCTTATGGTCTTACACTCTCCCCTGTGATATTGTCACTGAAGAACAAGAGCTACAATATCATGTAAACACCACCATCTTCAAGTTCCCCTTCAAGTCACAAACCGTGATGGCTAGAACATGCATCATTTGTTTCTTCACTGTCAGTGGGTGAGTTTTCTGCAGCCCCCTACCTTTGAGGCAGCAAATTCATACACCAACTGCACTAGTTCAGAAAGAAGGATGAACAACACTTTTGCTGGGATGGACAAATCATTTATTTATTATATGCTTTTTGATTGCAGTGGTATCTGCATACTAGCTTTTTTTGAAATGGAAGCCATGACTGCAGATTCTGCTAAGTTTCTCTTTATCCTTTTGACTTGACATACGAACATACATACAAAGGAACATGTGAATTGGGAGCAGGAGTAGGTCACTCAGCCCTCAAGTCTTCTGGTCAGCCCTGCTGCCTCACAGTGCCAGGGACCTGAGTTCAATTCCGGCCTTGGGTGATTGTCTGTGTGGAGTTTGCATGTTTTCCCCGTGTCTGCGTGGGTTTCCTCCGGGTGCTCTCGCTTTTTTCCACAGCCCAAAGATACGTAGGTTAGGTTGATTGGCCATGTTAAATTTCCCCTTAGTGTCCCTGGGGGATTTGCAGGGTAAATACATGGGGTTATGGGAATAGGGGCCTGGGTAGGATTGTTGTTGGTGCAGGCTTGATGGACTGAATGGCCTCCTTCTGCACTGTAAGGCTTCTATGATTATTGATTGCCATTTATTGATGATAAAGTGCATAAGTGTGCTGGATGGTTAGGCAGAGAGAGGTGGTTTGCCTCTGACAGCAAAGAAGGCTCAATTAGAATACAATGATAATGAAGTGGCCCATGCCAGTCTTTATAAGACCTGTACAGCATTCAGTCTTGGGCTCAGAAATGGCAGATAGGATCTGTCTCGGATAATTGTCTGGTAATGATCATCGCCACCCAGAGTAAGTCCAATCACCACCTTCACCTTGAACAGAAATTTCATCGCCAAATTTCCACCATCAACTTCTTAGTGAAACATAGGAACTGGAAGCAAGAGTAGGCCATTCAACCCTTCGAGCCTGTTCTGCCATTCATTTTGATCATGTCTGACATCAAATTCAATATTCTGATTCCTCCCTTTTCCCCATATCCCTTGATCCCTTTAGCCCCCAGAGCTATATCTAATTTCTTCTTGAAATCAGACAATGTTTTGGCCTCAACTACATTCTGTGGTAGCAAATTCCACACATTCACCATCCTCTGGGTGAAGAAATTTCACTTCACGTCAGTTCTAAAAGTTTACCCTTTATCATCAAATTATGACCCCTTGTTGGAATCCCCCACCACTGGGAACATTCTTTCTGAATCTACCCAGTTTAACTCTGTTAGAATTTTACAAGTTTCTATCAGGTCCCCTCTCATTCTTAAATCCAATGAATATAATCGTAACCAACTTTGTCTGTCCTGATGTGACAGAGCTGTCATTCCAGGAATCAGCCTGGTAAACCTTCGCTGTACTCTTTCTATAGCAAGGACATCCTTCCTCAGATAAGAATACCAAAACTGCACACAGTACTCCAGATGTGGCCTTACTAACACCTTATACAATTGCAGCAAAACATCCCTATCCCTATACTCAAATCCTCTCTCCATGAAGGCCAACATACCATTTGCCTTCTTTACTGGCTGCCATACCTGCACTTACTTTCAGCAACTGATGCACATGGACTCCAAAGTCTCCTTGAGTATCCACCTCCCTCAATTTACACCCATTCAAATAATAATCTGTCTTCCTATTATTGCTACCAAAGTGGATAACCTCACATTTATCCACATTATGCTGCACCTGCCATGCAGATGCCCACACACACATACATTCAATACATTCAGTTCCCTCTTCCAAATCATTAATGTACAATGTGAACAGTCAGGGTACTAGCACAGATCGCTGCGGAACCCCACTAGTCACTGACTGCCAATCAGAAAAAGACCCATTTATGCCAACTTCTTCCTTCGTATCTGCTAACCAGCTTTCTATCCATCTCAAGACATTACCTGCAATCTCATGTGCTTTAACTTGACATAGTAGTCTATTACGCGAGACCTTGTCAAAAACCTTCCGAAGCTCTAAATAAACCATATCCAATGGTTCTCCTTAGTCAACTCTACTAATTACATCCTCAAAGAATTCCAATGGATTCATCAAATATTTAATAAATACCCTTTTATAAATCCACACTGACTTTGTCTGATTATACCTCTGCCTTCCAAATTCCGAGTTATGAAATCCTTGATAATAGACTCTAGCAACTTCCCCAGTACCACATTAGGCTGACTGGTCTATACTTCCCTGTTTTCTGTCCAGCTCCCATTTTTAAAAAGTGGGCTTACATTAGCTATCGTCCAACCTGTCGGAATTATTCTAGACTCCAAAGAATTTTGGAAAATAACCCTAACCATAAGGGATCTACTAGTTCCAGGGCCACTTCCTTAAATACTCTGGGACGAAGATTATCAGGATTTATCCACCTTCAATCCCATGAATTTCCCCAAAACCATTTCTCTACTAATGTTGATTTCGTCCAGCTCCCCACTAAAACATGTTTCTCACAGCACCTCTGGTATATTGCTTCAGTTGTCACAAAGGAACACATGGATAAAGCACAAATTTAATTCCTCAGCCAATTCTTTATTCCTTGTAATGAATTCTCCCTTTTCTGACTGTAATGGGCCTAAATACATTTTTGTCAATCTTTTTCTCTTTACATATCTATAAAAACTTTTACAGTGAGTTATGTTCCCCTCTAGTTAGTTTCACGCTGTATTTTTCCCTTCTTAATCAATTCCTTGGTGCTCCTTTGCTGAATTTTAAACTGTTCCTTATCATCAGGCCTATTGTTTTTTCTTGCTAGTTTGTATGCTTCTTCCTTAATTCTGATACTATCTCTAATTTTCCTTGTAAGCCATGGTTTGGCCACAATTCCCTTACCACTTTTGCGCCAAACAGGAATAGACAAGTTCTGGAGTTCACATATTTGTTCTTTAAATGTCTGCCATTGCCTGTCCATTATCTTTCCTTTCAGTAATGTTTCCCAGTCCATCATGGCCAATTCATGTCTCATACCATCATAGCTACCTTTATTGAGATTCAGAATTCTAGAATCAGAATCAACTACGTAATTATTCCACCTTAACAGAGAATCCTACCATAGTATGGTCATTTGTCCCCAAGCATTCTTTTACAACTAATCCCTTCTCAATGCACAACATCCAGTGCAAGATGGCCTGCTCCCTTGTTGGTTCCTCAATGTATTGCTCCAGAAAGCCATCCTTTATTCAGTCCAGAAATTCTTCCTCTATTGTACTGTGACTAATAGTGATGAGGAGGAGGATTAATATTCACCAGACTTATCAACTCCAGGCTACAGGGGCAGGGCAGAGAATCTATAACAAGTGACTCACCTCCTGATCCCTCTCCCACATTACAGATTTAATCAAGAGTGTAATTAAATATTCATCATTCCCGTATGACATTGGCTAGCATGAAAGCCAAAAGCAATAATGTCGCTTTGGTAGTAAGAGCCTGAGTATTGATGAAAAAAGAGGCATGTCAAAGTTTTTCATCTTGCACTCATCAGAGTAGTTCACAAGAAATTAGCAACAGCAAAGGGTGACTTGGGGCTACACAATAAATGAGGGCTTGCCGGAGTCACAAAATCCAAAAAAAAAACCTTTAAAACAATTCAGCTCTGGTGAAAGGTCATCCAGACTCAAAATGTTAGCTCAATTTTCTCTCCATAGATGCTGTCAGATCTGCTGAGATTTTCCAGCATTTTCTGCTTTGGTTTCAGATTCTAGCATTTGCAGTTGTTCTATTTCAAAACAATGAAGTTGGGGCTGAGGTGCATGGCTTGACATATGGAAATGGAATATTTTTTACTCTTCATTTAAAGAGTGCTTTGTCTATTAACAGTCCTTGATTCTGATAATATCATAATGGTTTAAGAAATGTGCATTCTTGATACATATTGAGAAATTATCAAGATGTTCTTCATAATTTTCCATCAACTGTGGACAACTAATCAAGGGAAGGCTCATTTAAAGGTGTGGACAATAGAATGTTTATCTCTTGGACTTGGAAAAAGCTTCATTTTTTCATAGGCTGGTCCCTCATCTCAAGGTGTAAAAGATCCCACATGAACAGAAAGCACGCAGTAAGTACCAGGCCCATTCATTATGGGGCTATTTTTGCACTGAACTCCTGAGAGATCTGGACTACCTGTGCACTCAGAGGATTTTAAATCGTTCAGGCAGAATGATAGCATTTTACTGATGCAATATCTCTACTTAATCTCTCCACAGTATGTAGGAGTCAAACACTCCATCCGCCTCCCCGCTCTTTCATTGTTCACCTCAAGAGAACTGCTCTTACATGATTCACTCCCACTTGCCCCAACAGGCACTATGCCCATAAATGACTTGGATGATGGGATAGAGAGCCACTTGTCCAAATTTGCCAATGACATAAAGCTAGGCAGTACAGACAGAAGTGTTAAATTGCAGGGAATATTGATAGATTGGGTGAGTGGGCAGTATTGTGTGGCAAATGGATTTCAATGTAGACAAATAGATGCCATCCATTTTGCAGCTACAATGAATGGAACAGGGTACCTTCTAAATAGTAAAAAGTCAAAAACAGTGAAGGTCCAAAGAGACTTGCAGAGGTCCAAGTCCATAGATCATTAAAATGTCATGAAGAAGTGGAGAAAATATCCAAAAAAGGCTGATAGAATTCAGGCTTTTATATTTAAAGGAATAGAATACAAAAGGTAAAATTCATGCTTCAGCTACACCAAGTATTGATAGACCACAACTGGAGTCACAGCCAGCAGTACTGGGCAACCAAAAAGGAGAAAGTGCCTTGGAAGAAGGGCAGCATAGACTGACAAGAGTGATACCTCGACTGTAAGGGTGGAGCTACATATGGCAGCTAGTGCTGTGAAAAGGGTGTGTATTTTTTTATTCCCCTGACTCAATTTTGCTCGGCAGAGTTCCCCAAGGGAAACTGCTGGGAATTTCTGCAAAAGCCAGGCTAGGAAGATTCTGGAAGAAATGCACAGCAGTGTCAGGTCCGGGGATATTCAAGCTCAGAGACAATCTGCTCATTCTTGCTGTTTTTCAGAAGGTCCGGACAAAATATCCCAAGACAGCTCATATTCTCAATGCCCCTGTTCAGGGCTGTGAAAACCGCTGCCATACAGTTATCTTGTCTTATGTTATTGAATTCCCTACAATAAGTAAACTAAAAATGAAGCTGATGGAGGAGGTATCATATGATGGCCTTTTAATTGAGGATAACATATGTGACCATTGTCATTGACTGAATGGGGGACAAGTGGAGGTTGCAGGCTAATCTTCCAGTTATGCAACTAAATTTAGTCACTGTAGTGTGGGCATTGCAGTTTATTCTGCGTGTTGTATAATTGCCCCTACTAAGATCTAAATAAAGAACGTGTCCAGACACCAAATCCTGGCTGATTGACAAAAGCTCCAAGCTGGCCTCTCTCTTGTGCGGTATTAATTAACACACATCCTTGATAGCCTGTTCAGGCCTGACATCACTTACCATCTAAACAGCTGACTTTCATCTCTGCAGATACAATGACCTCCAGCCTGACATTGCCCAGTGGTGACTGAGACCCTTATCCACAATGTTGCTATCCCAAAACTCATCTATTTTCAATCTCTGCTTTGTTGGCCTTCAAAGTTCCTCCCTACGCAATCTTTTTTAATGCACTTATGAGATGTGGGCATTGCTGCTGGGCCAGCATTTATTGCTTATCCCTCGAGGATCTGATGCCCTTGGGGATCTGGTGATGAGCTGCTTTCTTGAACCACTGCAATCTCTGAGGGGTAGTAACACGCACAGTGCTATTAGGGAGGAAGTTCCAGGATTTTGATCCAGTGACAGTGAAGGAATTGTGATATATTCCCAAGTTAGGATGATGCATGTCTTGGAGGGTAACCTCCAAGTGTTGGCATTCCCATATGTCTGCTGTCCTTGCCCTTATAGATGGTAGCAGTTGTGGGTTAATTAGGTACAGTCGCAGGAGCCTTAGAGAGTTTCTGTAATGTATTTTGTAATTGGTACAAACTGCTGCCACTGTTCATTGGTGATGGAGGGGGTGAATGGGGTGCCAATCATGTGGGTTGATTTGTCCTAGATGGTGTTGAGGGAGTTGTACTTACCCAGGCAACTGGAGAGTATTCCATCACACTCCTGACTTGATCTTTTAGGTGGTGGAAACTACGAAGACATGAAGTGTGAGTTGGCTAGGATAGATTGAGAAATTTCATTAAAAGACATGGCGATGGATAAGCAATGGCTAATATTTAAGGAATGAATGCAGGGATTGCAACAGTTGTACATTCCTTTTTTGGCGCAAAACACTAAATTCAAAGAAGAGTCACATAAAGTTGCTGGGAAAAAAACTAGCGTGCTTCAGGATTGGGAGCAGTTCAGGATTCAGCAAAGGAGGACCAGAACAAAGTAAAAGCATAAGCTTTCCAGTGATATAAAAAAGGACTGTAAAAGTTTCTACAAGTATCTACAAAGAAAAAGATTAGTGAAGACAAATGTGGGTCCTTACAGTCTGAAAAGGGAGAATTTATAATTGAGAACAAGGAAATGGCAGAGCAATTAAACAATTATTTTAGTTCTGTCTTTAGGGGGGAGCAAATTTGGGTGACAAATAATTTCCCAAAAATGCTATGGAATCAATGGATTAGTGAAAAGAGAAAATTGAAGGAAAATAGTATTGCTAAAAATAGTGCTGGAAAAATTAACGGACGAAAACTGATAAGTCCCCCAGGGCCTCATGACCTACATCCCAGGTACAAAAAGAGGTAATCAATGGAATAATGGATGTGTTGTTTGTCATCTTCCAAAATTCTGTCAATTCTGGAACCATCCTGGCAGACTGAAGGGCAGCATATTGGTCATGCTAAATTGCCCCTTAGTGTCCCAGGGATGTGTAAGCTAGGGGGATTTTTCATGGTAAATATGTGGGGTTATGGAGATGGGGCCTGGGTAAGATGCTGCGTCAGAGAGGTAGTACGGGCTCAATGAGCTGAATGGCCTCCTTCTGCACTGTAGGGGTCCTATGTAAAAATAAGGGAATTACAGATGTTAGTCAAGCATCAATGGTTAGGAAAATGCTGGAATCCAATCTAAAGGATGTGATAACATGACACTTAGACAAAATCAGCAGGACTAGACAAATTCAACATTGATTTGTACAAGGGAAATCATGTTTGACAAATCTCCTGGAGTTTTTTGAGGATGTAATTAGTAGAATAGATAAGGATGAACCAGTGGATGCAGTGTATTTGCATTTTGAGAAAGCTTTTGATGACGTCCCACATAAGAGAATAGCGGGCAAAATTAAAGCTCTTGGGATTGGGAGTAATATATTGGTATGGAATGAAAATTAGTTATCAGACAGGAAGCAGGGAGTAGAAATAAATGGGTCTTTTCCAGAGTGGCAGGCAGTGAGTAGCAGGGCTAATCATGACTGGGACTTCTGCAGTGCACAGAGTGTGGCGATTTGGATAAGAAGCTGAATTGAAACTGGGATCCAGAACAGTTTTCCCATCAATTCAGTGCTTTTGGGAGAATTGCGGCCAATATTTCCAAGTTTGCTAATGACACAAAACTTGATGGAAATGTGATTGGTGATGTGAAGATTCTGACAAGTTGTGTGTGTGGACAAATGTGTGGGAGATGCTGTATAATGTGGATAAATATGAAGTTATCTACTTCAAATGGAGGAACAGAATGTTTCTGAGAAAGTACTGAGTAAATAATGAGAGACTGGGAAATGTTGACCGACAAAAGGGACTTGGTATCTGAGTATACCAGTCACTGAAAGCCAACATGCAGGAACAACAGGCAGTTAGGAAGGTGAATTTAAACTTTTCTGTATGAAGACTTGAGTACAGGAACAAGGATCTCTTCCTACAGCTATCAAGGCTTTGGTGAGACCACACCTGGAATATTGTATGCAGTTTTTGTCTCCTTATCTAAGAAAGAATATTCTTGCGACAGAGGAGTT
Organism: Carcharhinus amblyrhynchos; assembly: GCF_965287045.1. Lineage (NCBI taxonomy): Eukaryota > Metazoa > Chordata > Chondrichthyes > Carcharhiniformes > Carcharhinidae > Carcharhinus > Carcharhinus amblyrhynchos. Next base: position 71,400,913 of record NC_137329.1, on the reverse strand, counting down.
TAAAGTTAAAGTTGCAGTGAAGACTCACCAAACTGATTCCTTTGGTGATAGGATTGTCATATGGGGAGAGATTGAGTCAACTGGGCCTGCGTACTCTCAAATTTAGAAGAAAGAGAAAGGATTTAATTGAAATATATAAAATCCTGATTCAGCTAGACGTATAAGATGATGAATGATGAATGGGATGGATAGGATAGAGTTGGAGAGACTCTTCCCGCTCAGAAAGGACAGTAGGACTAGGGGGCACAGCCTCAAGATAAAGGGGGGGTGGTTTAGAACGGAGTTGAGGAAGAACTTCTTCACTCAAAGGGTGGTGAATCTCTGGAATTCTCTGCCCGTTGAAGTGGTGGAGGCTACCTCGCTAAATATTTTTAAGACGCGGGTTGATGGGTTTTTGATAAGAGAGGGGATTAAGGGTTATGGGGAGAGGGCGGGAAAGTGGAACTGAGCCACGACAGATCAGCCATGATCTTATTGAATGGCGGGGCAGGCTCGAAGGGCTAGATGGCCTACTCCTGCTCCTATTTCTTATGTTCTTATGTTCTTATGAATGCAGGGATGATATTTCCCCTGGCTGGAGGGTCTAGAGTAAGGGGTCACAATCTCAGGAAATGGAGTAGACTATTTAGAACTGATTTGAGGAGAAATTTCTTCACTCAGCGGGTGGCGAACATGTGGCATTCTCAATCACAAAATGCAGTGGAGACCAAATCACTGAATATATTTAAGAAGGAAATAGATCGAGTTCTAGACTGGAGGTGTCAAGGGGTAAGTAGATAGCACAGGAGTATGGCATTCACATAGAAGATCAGTCATGATCATATTGAATGACTAAATTCCTGAGTGACACTAATCCAAGACTCGGTGACAATTGACATGAGGCATCCTACATTAAAGCAGGAAGGGGAATCAGTCAATGTTCCTTCTCGATGATCTCATGAAAGTCTTTGCTGGACTGGCTCCATGTGGATATCACCAAGAATGTGGAGTATTTCCAAGTGCAGTAACTTTCTCTCACTTAGTCAGCAAAGGATAGCAAAGTGGCATAGTGGTTAGCACTGCTGCCTCACAGCGCCAGGACCGGGTTTCCATTCAGCTTTGGATGACAGTCTGTGTGGAGTTTGCACGTTCTCCCTGTGTCTGTGTGGGCTTCCTCCAGATGCTCCAGTTTCCTCTCACAGTCCAAAGAGGTGTCGGTCAGGTGGATTATCCATAGTAAATGTGTGGTGTTATAGGGATACAGCGTAGGTGGGATGCTCTTTCAGATAATTGGTGCAGACTTGATGGCCGAAATGCCTCTTTCTGTGCTGTAGGATTCTATGGTTCTAGGGACGTGAATGAGGGATTGGAGAATGATTCAGAACCACTCATTAGCCTCAGGAAAGAATATGAGGTGATAACCACCACAAGAAAGAGTGTTTTTAAGATCCCTAATTGCTTCCTTGCCTTACTTAATGGAGTATAGTTGACAACAGATGGCTCTTGCATTTGGGGAAGCTGGAGCAGCTGTTATGGACTCTTTTAGCTTTGCTTTTGAATTGCAATGAGTTCTCAATTTCCATGCTGTGTTGCACTTGCTCTCCCGATCATTACACCTACAGGTACATCAGCTTGATCTGTAACTTGAAAGGGTTGTTTTAGTCTGACATAAAAGCTATTGGGATAGATTTAAAGGTTACTCATCACTCACAGTAAAAACCAACAGAGAGTTTTTCTTCCTCTTCATGACTGTGGTGTGTGATACTTACTCTGATTGGCATTAAGTTATCAAAAGTTGTGCTTTTTAAAAGGAGAGTTCATTTATTGCAGAGCTTCAATCAACCTCCCATAATCGTAGGAAGGAGCATCATGGAAATAAGAGTGACATTTTGGTTAACTGCTTGGGTACTCTGAAGTTGTTTTGGCAATTCTGTTATTTCTAGGCATTGGAACTGACCCACTGCATTGATTCTGCCACAGCTGGTATGACCTTGTCACCTCCAGCTCAATGGTACGATTACACAAGTATCCATATAACCCAATCGTTCTGCTATTCAACTGGAATAATTGAATAGCAGACAACAGGGGAGACAGTGGTATTGTTGCTGGACTAGGGGACCCGGGTTCAAACCCCACCACAACAGTTGGTGAAATTTGAATTCACTAAATGTCTGGACTTAAAAGTCTAATGATAACCATGAAACCATTGCTGATTGTCGTAAAAACCCACCAGGTTCACTAACGTCTTTTAGGGAAGGAAATCTGTTGTCCTTACCTGGTCTGGCTACCGTGTGATTCCAGACCCACAACAATATGGCTGTGGCCTCAGCATAATAAACGTTGTCCCAGCTAACAGTGCCCACATCCCACGAATGAATAAAACAAAACAATGCTCTATACACCTGGGTGCCTCCTCAGTTAATTTTTCTGCAGGTGTTGCCTGTGACTCAGTACATTTGACTGTGTGCGTTCGTGTCCCACTCCACAATACAGGCTCAGTGCAATATCCAGGAAGATTGTCAGAGATGCTGTCATTTGAATGAGGCATTAAACAGAAACCATTATGCACCCCCCAAGTGCCATGAAAGATCCCACAGCACTATTCTGAAGACGAGCCAAGAAGTTCTCCCCAGTGACCTGTCCAATATTAGTCTCTCAAACCAACATCACAAAAAACAGATTATCTGATCATTAGCACATTGCTGTTTGTGAGATCTTGCTCTGTGCAAATTGACTTCTGTTTTTCATATATTAGAACAATATTACAGTTCAAAAAGGTAAATCATTAGTTGTAAAGTGCTTTGGGACAACCTATGGCCATGAAAGACTTTAAAGAAATACAAGCCACATAGATGGGAAATGGAGAAATTTTAAAACTAAATCATGGAGCAAGGAACCAAATATGGGAAGAAGTAGTAAATCAAAGAGTAGAAATAAGTCAAGAGAGAAAGATATTAATAAGAGAAAAGATAAACAGACTATGACAGGAAGGGACAGAGAGTACAAATCTAAGAGTAAATCAGCAGATAAGGTTAGGGACTACAAAATAATACAAGGACAAAATGAAAGACTCTGTATCTGAATGCATGTAGCATTCATAACAAAATAGATGAACTGATAGCGCAAATGGAAAAAAAATGTACGATCTGATAGCCATTTCAGAGACATGGCTGCACAGATGTAGATCAGGACCTGAATTTGCAGAGTACTTGACATTTAGGAAGGACAAGAAGTTAAGAGAAGGTGGAGGGATGGCTCTGTGAAACAATGATGAATGAGCACAATAGAGAAGGATGATCTAAATTTAGGAAACCAGGATGCAAAAGCAATTTGGGTAGAGATAAGAAATGATGAAGGAAAGAAGTTACTTGTGATAATGGTGTTCAGGTCTCTTAACGGTAACGGCAGGTAGGATGGGGACTAAGGGAACAAAATGGGAGCTTGTCAGTAATTATTGGAAATTTTAATTTACATTTCGACTAGAAAAATCAGATGCTCAAAGATAGCCTAGATGAGGAATTCATTGAAAGTTTTCAGGATAAATTCTAGAATACCACATTCTGGAACCAACTAGAGAGCAAGCTACACTAAAGATTAATAAGAGTTCCTACAGCTATTTTGGAAAGAAAAAAAGAGTTAAGTCTGGGGAATTAATAATGGAAAATAAAGAGAGGCATTAAACAAGCATTTTCACTGGCCGTCACTGCACTACAGGCAGCATCCCAGAAATAACTATAATTTAGGAAATGGAAGGGGAGGAGGGATGCATGTAAGGAAAATTATAATCATCAGTGAAGTGGTATTGAGCAAATTGTTGAAACTACAGGCTGTTAAATCCAGGGTCCTGATGGACTTCATCCTAGGGTCATCAAATAAGCTGATGTACTGGTTTTAATTTTCCAAAATTTCCGAGATTCAGGGAAGGTTCCATTAGATTAGAACATGGAAAATGTAGCTCCTTAATTCACAAAAGAAGGGAAACAGTATACAGGAAACTACAGGCCAGTTAGCTTAACATCTGTCATAGGGAAAATGTTAGAAAATTTAAGGTAATTAGGCAGAGTTGACAGGGTTTTGTGGAAGGAAAACTATGTTTTACCAAATTATCGGAGTTATTTGAAGGAGTCACATGTGCTGAGAACAAAGGGGAACTAGTGGATGCACAGTACTTAGATTTCCAGAAGGCATTTGATAGGGTGCCCAGTCAATAACTGTAAGAGGTATTGAATACAAAACCAGAGAGGTTATGCTTCAATTGTACAGAGTTTTGGTCACATCTGAAGTACCGTGTGCAGTAATGGTACACTTATTTATGGAATGATGTAAATGCATTGGAAGCAGCTAAGGGAAGACTTACAGGAATGAATGGAGTGTCTCATGAGGAAAGATTGGACAAGCTAGGCTTGTATCTGCTAGAGAATAGAAGAGTAAGAGACAGTTTGATTGAAACACACAAGATCATGAGAAGTATTGATGAGGTGCATGTGGAAAGAATGTTTCCTCTTGTGGGAGAACCTTGAACTAGGTGTCACCGTTTAAAAATAAGGGGTTGCCCATTTATGACAGGGTTGAGAACCTTTTTTTCCTATCAGAAGGTTATGAGTTTTTGGAGCTCACCTCCTAAAAAAAGCCAGTGGCTGCAGTCTGAATATTTTTCATGCAGAGGTAGTTAGATTCTTGATTAACAAGAGTGTACGAGGTTATCAGGTGTAAGCAGGAATGTGGGATTGAGGTTACAATCAAACCAACTATTATCTTATTGAATGGTGGAGCAATCTTCAGGGGCCAAGTGGCCTACTCCTGCTCATAATTCATGTATTTGTATAAATATTGCCTTTTGATTGTATATATAGATATGACATGCAATGTATTATCCCAGCATCATTGAAATTTGAACCTTTTGAAATTATTTTAAGACAAGTGTGGATGAACAGAGGGATCTAGGTGTGTGTGTACATAGATCCCTGAAAGTTGGGAATCAAGTAGATAAGGTTGTTAAGAAGGCGTACGGTGTCTTGGCGTTTATTGGTAGGGGGATTGAATTTAGGAGTCGCAGTGTAATGTTGCAACTGTACACTACTCTAGTGCGGCCGCACTTGGAGTACTGTGTGCAGTTCTGGTCCCCGCATTATAAGAAGGATGTGGAGGCGTTGGAGAGGGTGCAGAGGAGGTTTACTAGGATGTTGCCTGGTATGGTGGGGAGATCCTATGAGGAGAGACTGAGGGATTTAGGGTTGTTTTCGTTGGAAAGAAGGCGGCTAAGAGGGGATCTTATTGAAACATATAAGATGATTAGAGGTTTAGATAGGGTGGATAGTGATAGCCTTTTTCCTCGGATGGAGAAAGCTAGCACGAGGGGGCATGGCTTTAAATTAAGGGGGGGTAGCTACAGGACGGATGTCAGGGGTAGGTTCTTTACCCAGCGGGTGGTGAGGGATTGGAATGCCCTGCCTGCTGCAGTTGTAAATGCGTCTAGTTTGGGGGCGTTTAAGAGATCTCTGGATAGGTTTATGGACGAAAAGGGATTGGTATAGGCTAGTGGGTCATTGTTTTTGTAACTGGTCGGCGCAACATCGTGGGCCGAAGGGCCTGTTCTGCGCTGTAATGTTCTATGTTCTATGTTCTATGTTCTAATGTGGAGAGTGGATTGGAAGGTAAGACTTAATAGGGAAATAACAGAGGTGACTAAATACTTGTCCAAATAAACTATATTCAGGAGATTTTGTAAAGTGAAGCAAGAAATAAAGTGGTGCCAGGTTTAAGGAAGGAGCTATAAATGTGACAGCAGAGACTGTCCATGTGAAGTTTGCACATTCTCCCCATGTCTGTATGGGTTTCCTTTGTGTGCTCCAGTTTCCTTCCACAGTCTGGAAGAAGTGCTGGTTAGATTGATTGGCCATGCTAAATTGTCCGTTAGGATCTGAGTACTTGTCCAGTTTGCCTACAACCACAACAGGTCCACAGTAAACGCATCTCCCTGGCTCTGCACTCAACCTTGGAAAACCTAGATAACAAAGACACCTATGTCAGATTCCTATTTATTGACAACAGCTCAGCCTTCGATACTATTATTTCCACAAAACTCATCTCCAAATTCCATGGCCTGGACCTCAGCACCTCCCTCTGCAACTGGATCCTGAACTTCTTAACTCACAGATCACAATCAGTAAGGCTAGGCAACGACACCTCCTCCATGATCATCCTCAACACCAGTGCCCCACAAGGCTGTGTTCTCAGTCCCCTACTATACTCCTTATGCACCTATGACTGTATGGCTAAATTCCCCTCCAATTCAATTTTCAAGTTTGCTGACGACATCACCGTAGTGAGTCAGATCTCAAACAATGACGAGACAGAGTACAGGAATGAAATAGAGAATCTGGTGAACTGATGCGGCAACAATAATCCTTCCCTTAATGTCAACAGGATGAAGGAGATTGTCATTGACTTCAGGAAGCGTAAAGAAGAACATGCCCCTGTCTACATCAATGGGGATGAAGTAGAAAGGGTCGAGAGCTTCAAGTTTTTAGGTGTCCAGATCGCCAACAACCTGTCCTGGTTCCCCCATGCCGACACTATATTTAAGAAAGCCCACCAATGCCTCTATTTTCTCAGAAGACTAAGGAAATTTGACATGTCAGCTACAACTGTCACCAATTTTTATAGATGCACCATAGAAAGCATTCTTTCTGGTTGTATCACAGCTTGGTATGGCTCCTGCTCTGCCCAAGACTTCAAGAAACTACAAAAGGTTATGAATGCAGCCCAATCCATCACATAAACCATTCTCCCATCCACTGACTCTCTACACTTCCTGCTACCTCCAGCCAGCATAATTGATAACCCCACGCACCCCGGACATTCTCTCTTCCATCTTCTTCCATCAGGAAAAGATACAAAATGTTAAGGTCATGTACCAAACAACTCAAGAACACCTTCTTCCCTGCTTTTGAATGGACCTACCTTGAATTAAGTCAATCTTCCCTTACACCCTAGCTATGACTATAACATTCTGCACTCTCTTGTTTCCTTCTCCATGAATGATATGCTTTGTCTTTATAGCACGCAAGGAACAATACTTTTCACTGCATGCGACATGTGACAATAGTAAATTAAATCAAATAAAAAGAGATTGCGATATTTGGTTTTAACTTCCCCTCACTGGTGACATAAGCTATTTTTAATATATTAAAATACATTTGAATATAATTAACTACTCCCCTCAACATATATTCCTTCTAGGCGCTTTTTCAAACCAGACATGAACCTGGCAAGGCTCTCCCCTGGGGCACAAAGGTGAGTATAGTTCCCAGGGAAAAGGGATATGGCCAGGCAGTGGCCTGGCAATGCCCCCTGGCACAGCTTGGCAGTGCTAACCTGGAAGTGTCACCAACTCAGCGGTGCTAACTGGCAGTGCCAACCTATACCAGTGAGCAGTGCCAGGAATGGAACCCAGTGGGAGCCCCATGAGGGAGGGATTCATTTATCTGTGGTGTTGGGGAGGAGCAGGCATGGGAGCTGAGGATGCAGTGCTGACTGTTTAGGTCAGCTCTGATCATGGATTGTGGGGCAGTGGGGGAGCCCTGGAAACCTCCGTTGGGTAGGCGGGGGGGGGGGGGGGGGGGGGGGGGGGTGGGGGGGGGTTGGTGGTGCTGGTGGCGGGGCGGGGTGGAAGGAGTTACTTTTCCCTCTGATCAAGGTGCTCATAAAAATGGTGCCCCAATCTCAGTGCAGCCAGGCTTTCCCAGTGCGTTTAGGCCCCGTCCCTCTATGTGACAGTGTGAAGCATACCCCTCTTTTTTTGACAATGTCAGAAGGTTTGGAGAGAAAACCGGTCTGAAAACCACATTGATTTTCAATCAGACACTGATACTAGCCAAATTTTGATAAGCCTGTCCTCACTGTTTCCCCGTTTGGTATCAGTACCTGTTTCATCCACTTTCTTGGTTTGTTGTGCCAGATAAGAAAATATTAGTGCAGAAGACAATCTTGTTCCTTATGTATTAATGACAATCTTAATGGACGTCCCTGGCCTTTGTCCCATTGCCTGCAACCTTTTTGTCTCCATTTACTTATCCAATTCTGTTTTAAAAGCCATTATTGAATCTACCCTCACCACTCTCTGAGGCAGTGCATTTCAGATCCTAACCACTCAATGGAAGAACTGTTGTGTCTAATGCACAAATTGGTTATAAGTGGAAGAGAGAGTATACAGGAACATGAATAGGCCATTCAACCCTGGAACCTGCTCTGCAGGTTTCACAAGCTTTCAGAGCGCTGCTCCTTCATCTTATGATACCCAATAAACCTGTTGGACTTTAACCTGGTGCTGTGAGACTTCTTACTGTGCCCACCCCAGTCCAATGCCGGCATCTCCACATCATGGCCACTCAATTCGATCGTGGCTGATTCTGCACCTCCTTGATGTTTTTGTTGAACAAAAAAACTAATGATCCAGCTCTTACAACCTTCAATCATCCTCCAATGTCCACCACCGTTTTTTGAGAAGAAAATTTCAGATGGACTGGATTAAATGGAATATCAGCAGAAGAGAAGTCCATTCAGCCTCTGCTTCTCTTGCTGGCGGTGCCTCTATATCACACCCCTTCATTCTAATCTAAAATCTCCAAGGCAACTTTTAAAATTTTTCTGCCTTGTGTTTATCTAATCCCTTGTTACATGTTGTGATTGATTCTGTTCCAATAGCCACACATGTCCTAAAAGTATTTAGATATAATCACTTCTTCTCATATTCCCTTCACGCTTTGAGGACTAATCCTAAATCGCCACTCACTAATCTCCCTAACCTTCCAAAGAATCAGACTAATTGAGTCACAGGACAATGATCCATTGCTGAATCCCACTATTGATTCAAAGGGATAAAATAAAGATACCAAAGTCACACCTGGAAGATATTCGAACAAAAGGCAGAGTTCAAAAAGTAATTGAAGACCGTGTTGTTATGGCCTCATTTAAAAATGGAAATATCTGGAAGGATTGGGATGCCAAGTATTGTTCCCAGTTCTTGACCAATCTCTTGATGACATTTGCTTTCATTGTCGTCTGGAATCTAGGACTTAGGAAATAGGAGCAGGCCACCCGCCCCTCAAGCTTCCTCCTCCATTCACAATGATATTGTAGCTGATTGTCCAGCTCAATGTTCTCTTCCTATACTAGCCCCATATCCCTTGTCCAAAAACTTGTCGATTGCCATCATAAACATACTCAATTTTTGGCGGACTTTTCTCACCTTCTTTTCAGTGAAGTCACCTCCCAGATTGCTGGATCCACGCCTACAGTCGCAACAGGTCCACAGCAGACGCTATCTCCCTGACCCTGCATTCAACCCTGGAGCAGCGAGGAAACAAAGACACCTATGTCAGACTCCTGTTTATCAATTATAGCTCAGCCTTCAACACCATTATTCCTACAAGACTCATAGAACAAAGAACAAAGGAAATTACAGCATAGGAACAGACCCTTCGGCCCTCTAAGCCTGCACCAGCCATGCTGCCTGACTGAACTAAAACCCCCTACCCTTCCAGGGACTATATCCCTCCATTCCCATCCTATTCATGTATTTGTGAAGATGCCCCTTAAAAGTCACTATCATTTCTGCTTCCACTATCTTTCCCAGCAGCGAGTTCCAGGCACCCACCATCCTCTGTGTAAAACATTTGCTTCATACGTCATCATTAAGTCTTGCCCCTCACACCTTAAACCTACGCCCCCTAGTAACTGACTCTTCCACCCTGACAAAAATGTTCTGACTATCCATTCTGTCCATGCCCCTCATAATCTTGTAGACTTCTATCAGGTCGCCCCTCAACCTCCGTCGTTCCAGTGAGAACAAACCAAGTTTCTCCAACCTCTCCTCATGGTTAATGCCCTCCATACCAGGCAACATCCCAGTAAATCTTTTCTGTACCCTCTCCAAAGCCTCCATATCCTTCTGGTAGTGTGGCGATCGGAATTGAACACTATAGTCCAAGTGCGGCCTAACCTAAGGTTCTATAAAGCTGCAACATGACTTGCCAATTTTTAACTCAGTGCCCTGGCCAATGAAGGCAAGCATGCCATATGCCTTCTTGATTACATTCTCCACCTGCGTTGCCACTTTCAATGACCTGTATACCTGTACACCCAGATCCCTCTGCCTATCAATACTCTAAGGGGTCTGCCATTTACTGTATATTTCCTATCTTTATTAGACCTTCCAAAATGCATTACCTCACATTTGTCCGGATTAAAGTCCATCTGCAATGTCTCCACCCAAGTCTCCAACCGATCCGTATCCTGCTGTATCCTCTGATGGTCCTCATCACTATCTGCAAATCTAACAACCTTTGTGTCATCCACAAACTTACTAATCAAAGCAGTTACATTTTCCTCCAAATCATTTATATATCATCTCCAAACTCCGTGGCTAGCCTTGGCTTGTCTCTCTCTGTGACTGGATCCTGATCTTCCTTACCCACAGACCACAATCAGTAAGGATAGGCAACAACATCTGCTCCATCATCATCCTCAACACCGGTGCCCCACAAGATATGTCCTCAGCCTCTTACTATACTTCTTAAACACCTATAACTGGTTGGCCAAATTCCCCTCCAACTTGATTTTCAGGTTTGTTGATGACACATTGTAGTGGGTCAGATCTCATACAATGACAAGACGGAGTACAGGCAAGAGATAAAGAATCTGGCAAACTGGCACGACGATGATAATCTCTCCCTCACTGTCAACAAACTAAAGGAGATAGTCATTGATTTCAGGAAGCGTAGTGGAGGATATGTCTCTGTCTACATCAATAAGGATGATGTAGAAATGGTCGAGAGCTTCAAGTTTTTAGATTACTAACAACCTGTCCTGATCCCTCCATGCCAATAAGATAACCCATCAATCCCTCTACTTCCTCAAAAGACTAAGGAAATTTGGCATGTCGACTATGACTTAGTCCATCACTCAAACCAGCCTTCTACCCATTGATTCCATCTATATTTCCCGCTGCCTCTGAAAAGCAGCCAGCATAATTAAGGACCCCGTGCACCTCAGACATGCTCACTTCCACCTTCTTCCATTGGGAAAAAGATACAAAAGTCTGAGGACACATACCAACTAACTCAAGAACAGTTTCTTCCCTGTGGCCATCAGACTTTTGAATGGACTACCTCACACTAAGTTGATCTTTTTCTATACCCCAGCAGTGACTATCATGCTACATTCTGCACTCTCTCCTTTCCTTCTCTATGTACAGTATGCACTGTCAGTATAGTGCACAATAAACAATACTAGTACCCAGGTACTAGCATTACCTAGTACCCAGTGGGCAGTGCCAGGCTGGCAGTGCTAGGGTGCCAAGCTAACAGTTCCAGGGCATCAGATTGGCAATGCCAGGCTGACACTGCAGAAAGGGGCACCAGCTGTGCCCCGACTACCAGGGGCTTCAATGGCCTCCGTTCCCACCGGCGAGGCCATAACATGTGGTCCGCATTGGTGAGGACCATCTATGTTCCTCACCATTGAGGACCTTGACCAACGAGGGGGCTATGATAAGTGAGCCCAGATGATAGCATCCAGGTTTCATTAATGACATGCTAAGCATGTGTTTAATATTTAAATCAGCCCAAAGGACACAAGGCTGACTTCACTAGCAGAACCGGGTTGGCAAAATCAGTGGAACAGTGTGGCAAGGGTAAGATCCCATCCAATGATTGAGTCTCCACAGCCTTCTGTAGATTCACCACCCTCTGAGTGAAGAAATTCCTCCTCATCCCAGTCTTAAATACTATCCCCCTATTCTGAAACTGTATTGCTTAGTTCTAGACATTGTGCCCCCTCCTCTTCCCCACCCCAATGACCCTCCCCCGCCAGGGGAAACATCCTTCCTGCATCTTTCCTGTCGGACCCTGAAAGAACCTTGTACGTTTGAATGAGATCACCTCTCATTGTTCTAAATTCTGAAGGCCTATCCAGCAGGACTTGGGAAAGCAATAAGATAATCCACAAATGATAATTTTCCACATGCTGGTTGAGTCAAGAGGTCAGGCAATCCTGTCCTAAAGTTCTTCGTCTGTACAGTACGTGCTGACAAATTCCACTCCTCGTTCACCAGGCTGTCTCCCACAGTCTTGTGTCACTGTGGAGTCTGCCTGTGTGTGCGTGTGGAATTTACAATTGAGAGATCATCTGTCACCTTATTAAATTCCTACAGCTTGTAATTTCTACTTCACAGACAGTCAAAAGGTTAGTTCTGACACAGTTCACTTACTTGAACATTGGCAACCATTGTAATCCCTGTTACCTTGCACAGCTCTCTAACAACTAGCAACCTGGCTCCCTAGTGTGAGGGTTTAGTGCATGGCTGATTGCTCAACACCAGTCATGTAATGAAATTTGTTCTTTACCCACATTCCGTCCTCATCTGCTCAAACACAAAGCTACATATCGTGTGTCTAGAGTCCTGAGAATGATCTTGAAGAAACCTAAGCCTAAGGTCTTCTCCTTGATGGTAATAATAGTACAGAAATCTTGAGAACAGTTTGAATAACATCTAAAGCAAAAGAGAAAGTTGAAGTTTGTATTACTTGGACTTTGTAGATACAAGCCTGGAGGGTTTGCTATAATTAATTGAATTAGAAAGAAGATTTGTTGAAAGGTAAGTTAATGCATTGGAACTGCAGAGTCCTGAGAATTAAAGACTGTCGCCTTTCACATTGCCTCACTGAGGGAACAGGTTACAAATTCCCTTTTTGCCACTGACTGTAATTGTCACAATCAGAGTTCATTTCTCGGCCACTCTGGCTGAGTCTGAAAGTTTCTCATGCAGTTGATTCAAGGTCCACAATATAAACTCTCCTTGTCGTCTGTATTTAGGCAGCTTGTACTGCTGATTCAACAGGAATGCGCACTTCAGCTCCAAATGTTGGCATGGCTGATTCACTGCGCATCCTTCACCCCTTTATCAAAAGCTTCCGAAACATATCTGCTCCCACTTGCTCATTTTAAGCGGTAGGCTGGATGTCTCGCTAGCAATCATTTGGCCACATGAAAGAAACCCTCACTTTCAAAAGTGAACAGCAATCCTTTACAAATTGCTTCCTTGTTCATTAGCTAATTGTGTGTTTTTGTTCCACTTTGATGGGGAATCCATTAAGTTTAATGGGGGAAAGGATTTAATCTCTCAATCCCCAGTGAGTCCAATCTTTTGCACTCCAGCTAACCAGCCATCAAAAGTAGACGTCTGAATACATGCAGCAGATAAAAACATTTCTTTAATTCACTCCCTTGTGATCCTGAGCCTGCTGAATCAGTTCCTCTCAGTTCGTGCCATATAGCTACACCAAGGTATGTTTGGTGGCATAATGGCTGGTGTGGTTAGTCTGGTGCCTGTCATTCTTGATCCAATGCCATTTTATTTACAGAGTGTGACATTGAAAATACTTCAAAACCAGCTTCCATTAGTAATTTTATCCAATTTACTGAGAGATATGGGATTTCACAAACATGTGGACGTATGAATTAGGAGCAGGAGCTATTCAGCCCCTCGAGACTTTGCCACCATTCAATAGAATCATGGTTGATCTGATTCTAACCTCAAAGCCACATCTCTGCCTACCCCCGAGAGCCTTTCACCCCCTTGCTCATCAAGCTCTGCCTTGAAAATATTCAAAGGCTGCTTCCACCATCTTTTCAGTAAGAGAGTTCCAAAGAATCAGGACTTTGCAAGAGAAAAACATTCCGCCTCATCTTTGTCTTTAATGGCGATCCCTTATTTTCAAACAATGACACCTAGTTCTCTCACATAAGAAACATCTGCTCCACATCCACCCTATCAAGACCCCTCAGGATTTTACATGTTTCAATCAAATCGTCTCCCGCACCCCCCATTCTTGTAAACTTCAGTGGATACAAACCGAGCCTGTCCAACATTTCCTCATGAGGTAACCTATCCATTCTCGATGCTAGTCTGGTAAACCTTAGTTGTCATTAGATTTTTTGATTAAATTACAGCAAAGGTTTCCAAACTGGGTTTTAACCACACCTCCCCCCCCCACCCCCCCAAGGGTCCTGTGGGAGGTCAGGCTGATCAATCCAGTTTGGGTTTCTCCAGAATCCAGCATGTGATTGGACAAGCTGGAAACAGCACGAAACTCAAATTGCATAGATCAGTGTGAATGCGGACAGCAGAGCGAATAAAAGTGTCTGTGTCTATGGGAGGTGAGGTGAGGGGAATGAGGAAGAGGGTGGTTGGGCCTATGAGAGCGTGACGGGGAAGATTGGTCAGGCCTACGACGAGAGGATCAGTTGGGTCTGCGAGGGGGAGCAAGAAGGATTATTTGGATCTGTGGGGGTTGGGGGGTAATTTTCAAGACCTCAACTAGGTCACCCCTCATCCTTCCTCATAAACTGAAAAGAGAACCATAAGACATAGGAGCCATTCAATCTGTCAAGTCTTCAATGAGATCATGACTGATCTGAAATGATAATTGTCAACTCCACTTTCCTGTCTTATCCCCATAACCCTCCCTCACTGATTAAAAATCTGTCTATTTCAGCCGTGAACAGATTTAACAACCCAGCTTCTATAGCTCTGTGTGGTAAAGAAGTCCAAAGATTCACTACCTTCAGAGAAGAAATTCCTCCTCATCTGTCTTAAATAGGTGACCCCTTACTCTGAGATTATGTCCTCTGGTTCTACACTTTCCCACAAGGGGAAACAACCTCTAAGCATTAACCCTGTTAAACCCCCTGAGAATCCTATATGTCTTAAGAACATAAGAACATAAGAAATAGGAGCAGGAGTAGGCCATCTAGCCCTTCGAGCCTGCCCCGCCATTCAATAAGATCATGGCTGATCTGTCGTGGCTCAGTTCCACATTCCCGCCCTCTCCCCATAACCCTTAATCCCCTTGCCTATCAAAAACCTATCAACCCGCGTCTTAAAAATATTTAGCGAGGCAGCCTCCACCACTTCAACGGGCAGAGAATTCCAGAAATTCACCACCCTTTGAGTGAAGAAGTTCCTCCTCAACTCTGTTCTAAACTGCACCCCCCCCCCCCCCCCCCCCCCCCCGCTTTATCTTGAGGCTGTGCCCTCTAGTCCTACTGTCCTTTCTGAGCGGGAAGAACCTATCATTCTTCTAAACTCTAATGAGTACCAACCCAACCTACTCAACCTGTCCTCATAAGAAAGTCCCTCCATACCCAGAATCAACCTTCTCTGGCTGCCTCCAATGCCAATCTATCTTTCCTGAGATTTGGAGACCAAAACTCTTCACAATGTTCTAGGTGTGTTCTAACTAATTGGTGCTTTGTATAGTTTTAGCAAAACTTCCCACATTTCATTCCCTTTGAAGTAAAAGGCAGCATTCCATTTGCCTTCCCTATTATCCGATAGACTTGCATACTAGTTTCTTTTGTGATTTATGCATAATTTCATCCATAACCAAGGTGTATAACTTCACATTGTCCTACATTACATTCCATCTGCCAATTTTTTGCCCACTCATTTAATCTGTCTACATCCCTCTGTAGACGCTTTGCGCGAGATTTTCTGGCTACCCTCACCCCAAAGCTGGAAAATCCCACCTGAGGTCAATGGATCTTTGCATGGTCTGTGTCCCACATGCTGTAATTCCCGTCGAAAGCACCCCAATGACCAGTTAAGAAAAAGGACCCTTCCACACAAATGCACAAATGGACTATCTCCTACACACGCAAGGGCAACTCCTGTTCCACACCCCACGTACACTAGAAATCCACCCCCCCAACTGGGCTATACTTACCTGTGCACCCTCATGAGCTCCCTTTGCCTGGTTCCAGATTTTAAAATCCTGTTGTGAACATCACCAATGTGATGTCACATTAACAAGTGGGGAGATTCCAACGCGAGAGGACAATACAGCGGGGAAGGCATATCACTGTAAGCTAATATAGTCAAATAAAGTTCCTGACCTTCCTTGACAAGAATGTCAATGGCAGGAGGCAATTGCATTCTGAGTTCTCGCCTCTCATGGAATTTTGGAGCCGCATCAGCATGCAAACAATCCTGGCTGTAGAGTTAATAGCATTTAAACAGGACATTTGATCTATCTATGATGGTGCTTATGCTCCACACAAGCTTCTTCCCCTTCATGTCATCTAAACCTAGCTCTAATTTTTGAGATGATCTCCTCTTGTTCTTGATTTCCCCACCAAAGGAAATAACCTTTTGGTATCTACTCTGTTGATTAATACTGCGCAATACATTGGTCACAGTGGGTGTTGACATATGAATCACTCCTGTAAACTAAGGCTGCGTTTGCTGCCAATGCGGTGCACGCGCAGTTGTATTTGTATTTATAGGGGTCAGTGTGTAACAGGGGTCATCACTGGCCCTGGAAGTGCAAATATTCCAGCGCTGGCATCATCAAAATAATAGCATTCTCAAACCCCTGTGTCCAAGCTTACCCCAAACCTCATAGAAAGAACTGGGAAGAGCAAGTGGCAAATAGGATCCACTCAGTCTACCCATCCTCACCCCCTACCACCAATTAAAATGACAAGTCATGTTGGTCTTTGATTTATTTTAAATATTGAAATAAATGGCTGGGTGGGTGCAGAAGAGACAGAGAAATGAAATGGAGCTTTATCAGCCCTCCCACCAGCAGGATTTTCCAATTCCGCCAAAATCAATAAATCTTTGGATGACTTGCTGCAATTGTTGGCAGCAAAAGTTGCACTCCGAAAACTAGTGGCTTTTGCTACCAAATAAACCTGTTGGACTTTAACCTGGTGTTGTGAGACTTCTTACTGTGTTTACCCCAATCCAATGCTGGTATCTCCACCTCGGCAAAATACCATCCAGAGAATTGGCCACATCTGCACCTGCCATGGGGCTTAGGAAACGTGGAATTGCTTGAAATTTCACACCAGCCATTTAATCAGAGTTGGCCTTTGATCAGGTTGGGCTGACCTGGTCATTTTTTTTTGTGTGATATAAATTATTCCAGGGATACATGGGAAATGAAATAAGATTCATTATTCAAAGTTTGAAGACATGTCGAAAAGAAGAAGATGTCACCATTTATGAGGTTGGACTTGTGGCTCATGTAAATGATATGAGTGGATACTTCACACGTGCAGATGGGTATCAGTGGCTGTCTTGCCCATCCATGTTGCAGGAGGTACAGTGAAAAATGAATGAATGTTTCTGTGAAAGATTCAAAAATCAATTTAACCGGAACACACAGCTTATTAGTGAATCCTTTCGACCCTCACTGAAATCAAATAGCATGAGAGAAAGTGAATCATTTCCCGAAGCTTTCACTTTGAGAGCTTTAAGATGTAGTGGATAAATCAATGACCTGGAAGATAGACAAAGGTAATTCTTACCAATTCCCCTGAGAAAAACTGGAAAGCTAAAAGCCTGGGAAACGGCGAACCTTTTCTGATACACCCTGGTGTTTCATTACAATATTGTTAAGAAATCCTTTTAATGTATTGTTGTTTTATTAAGATGGAGTTGTGCAAACAGAAGTTGATTGATTTTGAATACAATGAAACCTTTGTAAGGTGGCCTTTTCATGAAACTTTGTAAAAGGAAGTTTTGGACAACCCATCACTGTCAAACCCAGTCAGGTAAAGTCATGAGTTTCCCTTATTCATTTCAGTTATTCTACAGGCAGCACGTGTGAACTTTAAATCAAATTTATTGGTCGCCAAGTAGATCGCATTTCTGAATGAAAGGTCATGATTAGAAACCTCATTTCCATCATTTAACTTTCTTTACTTTGTTTTAACTGAGGTTTAGAAGTTCTGTTCAGGGCCACAGTCAGTCAGCGTTACCTAAATCGGCTCCCAGTAGTAAAATAGGCGATATAAGCTGGTCAAAAGGTAATGTTCAAACAAGCATTACTGGAAGGATTAGTTTCCGACATAAAAAGACTTGCATTTACTTAGCATTTTTCACAACCTCAGGAGAACCTAAAGCCATTAACAGCCAAGGAAGTATTTTGAAGTGTAGGAAATACAGCCATCTGTAGGCACACAGTTCATCTGGATTCGCGTGGCCTTGGTTCTGGGAGCAGTTGTCATTGCTGCATTAGAGAAATGTGGTTAACAGACCATGGTCATGTGGCCGCTGACCAATTAAAAGCCTGGAGGTGAAAGTCTTATCCAATGGTTGAGAGGGGGTGTGCCACAAAGCACCAACCTCATCATCACCTGATACAGAGGTGAGAATAGCACCATTTTGAATGGTCTGCCAGACTGCATTCTAGCCCTGCTAGGTGTGATCACTGTAGTCACACTCCTTAAGAAATATTTGCTTTTGGGGAGTTCCCTCCATCTGGGCCCAAAGTCTACAATTCATGCAAATCCCCGAGGCTCAAATGTGGAGTTGAGGAGCAGATGGGAAAGGTGCAGGAGAACGTCGAAGTGAAGATCCCAAGTAGCCCCAGTGTTTAGGGATGACTCCCTGTAGATTGTTCCCTGGGCTGCATCGGAACGGCAAGCCTTCCATTTCCCAAGGAATAGCAATCAGAGACTCCTTCCCCTGGGCAAGTCTAGATGGAACAAAAATAGAAAATGCTGGAAAATCTCAGAAGGTCTGACAGCATCTGTGGAGAAAGATCTGGATGATTTTTTTGTCGGAGTTAGAAGCAGGAGTAGGCCACGTGGTCCCTTGAGCCTGCTCTGCTATTCAATAAGAGCATGGCTAATCTGATTGTAACTTCAACCACACATTCCCATGTTGCTAAAGCAAAAATTCTGTTCTCACATAGCTCAGGCAGTTTGAGCTATTATTTCCTGTGTCTTCCCACTTCACTTGTGCAGTGACCAACCAGGAGCTGGTAATGGGTTGCAGCAGCAGCAGCGGATACCTTCTGATGCCTGGCAGCATCTTGACGATAGCCAGCTATCTGTTGTTGCTGTCTGCCAACATGCCCTTTGAGGGTAGAGACATGGAGAGGGCATTTGTGAGCCCTCATCATGGCTCAAAGGAATTCAAACATCATCAATGTTGCATTAATTATCATTGGAAAACTCTAACAGTGTCCCTCCTTCAGTTTGGAGGAGGAATGGGCCCGCACGGAGGAGAAACTGACCAAGACCTGTGGAGACATCGCTGACATTTGATCTCTGACCTAGGCAGAAGAGGTGGTCCTAGGGCCAGCTCACAGAGCAGCTGCACAATTGAAGTTGACGCGGTATGTTGGTCAACCTAAGGAGGCATCGAGTTCACATGTTTGCTGCAGCACATCTGGAGGTCCATATCAGGCAAGGTTGGGTTGAGGAGATGTGAAGCCCTTAACCTCGAAACATTTGGACTTTCTCATGCAGGTGTCGGCACTCTAGAAAGGCACTGAGGGAGAGGAATTTTCCTCCGCCTGTGTAAGTGGAGAATGCTGGGGACCTCTCAGCATCAGGCAGCCAGAGGACGCCCATCAAGATCATCTCAGGCCATCATCTGCTGCATCAGAGGGGTCGTACATCATAGGAGCACATGCCTGCGCATTATGAAGAGCACCTAGACACACCATGTATTCCCCGACATTTTGCACCCATTAAGAACTGATGCAGTCGTGCCAATAAATCTATTCCATAGATACTGTTAGTCACCCATGCATTTCTCACTGTATTGTCAGGTCAGCTGTCAGCTGCACCCTAGCTCTCTTAATGGCTAAATACAAATAATGAGAAGTTCAGTGAAAATCAGGAGAGGACAAGCTTATCACTGTGCAAACAAATTTACTGCAATGCAGTACCAAACTACTAAAAGTTCAGCTGAGAAAGAAAGCACAAGAACCCAGCACCCAGAAAGGAAGAGAGAGAGAGAGAAAGAGAGAGAGAGTGAGCAGTTTCATCAAAGCGTACAAGAAACAGCCTATCAGTGAAGACAATGGATCACTGAGCAGGGTCAACATGCATTTTCAGTATGAGTCCTGGCAAATGAAGATTGAAGTGTGTTGCTGACAACTAGTCTTTGTGTTCAACAGCAGCAGAAATTGCTGTACAAGGCTTTTCTGATGTCGTTTTATATTGTAAAACCTTTCCT
This sequence comes from Carcharhinus amblyrhynchos, assembly GCF_965287045.1. Taxonomy (NCBI): domain Eukaryota; kingdom Metazoa; phylum Chordata; class Chondrichthyes; order Carcharhiniformes; family Carcharhinidae; genus Carcharhinus; species Carcharhinus amblyrhynchos. The sequence continues at coordinate 71,380,893 of NC_137329.1, read as the reverse complement.
TGCAATAATCCACGGCACTAATGGGAATGTCCACTCTGCACAGTCAGGTAGTCGCAACAATATACATTCTGCAGTCAATTCAAAGCTGCTTCCTGTCACCAGCTCACTAAAGCAGCATCTTTAAACTGTTAACATTGCTTTTGGATAAAAAATTGTATTGGAGTAGACATATTCCATTTGGATTCTGTAGTTTTGACCTGCTAAAACTTGGTGTCCATATTTGTTGAGATCATCATAACACATCCCAAATGCTCCCTGCTTGCAAGCAAAAGATTTTCGGCTGTCATTTTTCTCCCGAGTGTGTGTTGGCAGGTTTATCACCATGGCACTACCCCACGGCTGTTCACAAGCAATATTCATTATATTGCCTGACGACAGGATTCCATGGATGCCCTCACCCAGGGTGTTGAAACCAACTGGTGATGCCCTATTACCCATCCCTGCAGGAATTGGCAAACACAGCAAGAAGTCTCACAACACCAGGTTAAAGTTGAACAGATTTATTTGCAGCAAACACCACTAGCTTTCAGAACTGGGCTGTTCCTTCGGCAGGTGGATGGGAGTTCTGATCACAAACAAGCCAACACTGTCTACCTGATATGCTGCAGGAAAGGATGTCCTGAAGCATGGTACATTGGAGACAATGGATAAATGAACACCGCTCGACAATCACCAGGCAAGACTATTCTCTTCCTGTCGGGGAACACTTCAGCGGTCACGGGCATTCGGCCTCTGATCTTCGGGTAAGCGTTCTCCAAGGCAGCCTTCACAACACACAACAACGCACAGTCATTGAGCAGAAACTGATAGATAGCCAAGTTCCACACATATGACGACGGCCACAATCGGGATCTTGGGTTCATGTCACACTATCTGTAATCCCCACAACTTGCCTAGACTTGCTAAATCTCACTAACTGTCCTGTCTGGAGACAATACATGTCTTTTTAACCTGTGCTTAATGCTCTCTCCAGTCACATTGTCTGTACCTTTAAGGCTTGATTAGCTGTGAAGACTCACATTCCAATCATTACTCATGTAAATTGAGTTTGTGTCTTTATGTGCCCTGTTTGTGATCAGAACTCCCATCCACCTGATGAAGGAACAGCTAGTTCCGAAAGCTAAAGCGTTTGCTGCAAATAAACCTGTTGGACTCTAACCTGGTGTTATGAGACTTCTTACTGTGTTTACCCCAGTCCAACACTAGCATCTCGACATGGCAAGCTCTGTACTGACAGAACTAGGGATATAGAAAGCCACAAACTCTCTGGACACCAGAACATCAAAGCAGTGGGAGAATATTTTTGGTATTTTAAGCTACAGAAGTCCTTTGGTTCAGACCTTTTCAATCTGCTGCCCCTTTCTGAACTTTATTTCATATTGCATAGAGATGAAACTTGTATACAATTCCCAATTCTACGAAATAGACCCCTTTTCCATATGAAGTCTATACTAGTTTTTATTACCCTCTGGAATACATTCCAGTAAAGTTCAGTGGTGTGCAATTTGAGCATGCTTGTTAAAATTATGTAATAAAGTATCACAGAAAGGAATTTACCCTAAACACCATTACCAGAAGAAATTATGCATTGAGTTTTATTATTATCCTTTCATGGAATGTGTGCATCGCTGGCTAGGCCAGCATTTATTTCCCATCCCTAATTGCCCTTGTGGTATTGGAATGCCTTCATGAACCACCGCAGTCCATGTGGTGTAGGTACCCCCACAGTGTTGTTAAGGAGGAAATTCCAGGATTTTGACCCAGTGACAGTGATGGAACAGCGATATATTTCCAAGCCAGGTTGGTGAGTGGTTTGGAGGGGAACTTTAAGGTGTTCCCATGCACCTGTTGCTCTTGTCCTTTTGGGTGGTAGAGGTCGCAGGTTCACTGTTAATGGAGCCTTTGTGAGTTCCCGCAATGTACCATGCAGATGGTACACACAACTACAACTGTGCTTCGATGGAAAAAGTGAAAGTTGAAGTTAGTGTCAATCAAGCTGCCTGTTTTGTGTTTGATGGCATCAAGAATCTGAGCAATGTTCTAATCGGACTCGCACAGTGAACTGTTTATTTTAACAGGGGTGACATCTGGCATATGATAACATGTTAAGAGTCATGGTTTGTATCATCCCCTGAAGTCCAACATTTCCTCATTTTTTTCCACAATCAAAATATATTACTCCTGATTTTGCTGCATCTTACACGTAAATCATAGAGGTTCCTATCCTGCCCTGTTTTCAAAGCCAGTCTATAGTTATAATGGAGCAATTTCTGTGGAATAGTTACAGGACTACTTCTTTTTAAAGTTAACTTTATTTTTAACGATAAGTAACATAGTCAGGGTGAAACATGTGTTTATTGTGTGAGGGATGAGGAGGATTGGGCAGGAAAGCCAAAAATCAATTTTAGGCCAGCGTGATTTTCGCATGGGATTTGCCTGCCATAACAGGAAACCTGCTGGAGGTCGGTGTGAAACCGATTTGTATCCTGTTGGAGATGCAAATGAAGGTCTGACAACCCACACCTGATTCTCTACAGCACCAGTGGGAAAACACATCCAGAACAATTGGCGAGTAGATGTCAGAACTCATCTGAACAATGTCCGAGGCTGGCCCTGGAGTCCAGGATGGAAGCAGCCCTGGAGCCTGGAACACCAGGGGCAGAATTTCCGCCCACCACAGGAATTGTAGTGGGTGGGCCAGAAAATTAAAAGATCCATTGACCTCGGGTGTGAATTTTGGGACTCACGACTGTGGGTGGAGGGGAACTGCTATGGTGGAACTTCCAGATTCAGTGTTCTGGAGGGAGCCTGTCTTCCAAACTCAGAATGTTTCTGGAGGTCCATTTGATCTCTTATCTTCTGGTTTCAGAGTGCTCCTGGAGCATCATCATCATTTTCAGGAGGTCCATCTTCAACAGTGAGTCAATGATGTTGGGCACCTTTTCAATGTTGGATGCCTTTTCAATATTGAGTGCCTGGTGATGACCGACAGTGAACTACACATCGTCAGAACTTCCCTCCTGGGAAAGTACCAGATCAGAAATCCCAAGGTATATTATGAAGTTGGATTAGGCCTCAACTAGTTGCTATTTTGACATTGTAAGGATAAGGTATTTCATTCCAGGTGTGATTCTATTGACACAGTAGGAATGTTTTATCAAAACAAACTTTATTTAACAATACAATTTAACTATAACAAATGAATTAGCTTAATTTTTACCATTTAAAATACTTAAACATGACAAGATACAGTTCTTAACTGCTACCCTATTTCTATTAGTTCCAATTCATGCAATATTCCTCTTATAGACTTAAACTCCTCTTCAAATCAATTAGCAACGCACAGGCTTACGTGCTGCTACTTGAGTTGCTTATCCTCAAATCTCCAGAATACCTCTGAACAGAGAAATAAAGAGACAGAACTATTTTTCCCAGCAGGTCTCAAATAGCAGCCTCCAGAGAGAGAGACATTGAGGCTTCCTTCTTTCAGAGCCTGACAGTAACTGCCTGCTTTCCCCTGTAAGTGCAGCTCCTTTCCTTAAGCATGTGACCGTTTCTGTCAATCAGCCTTATCAAAACCCCACTCTGAAACCCCAGGGTAAAAACCAAAGAAACAAAAATGCATTAACTCAGATTAAAGCAAAAACATTGCTAGCTAAAATCAATCATTAGCCTGCATTCTCAGCATGGGAATGGCCTGGTATCCAGTCAACGCATTTCTTAAAGACACAGTATCATCATATTGCATAGAACATGGTGCAAAACCCCCCGGTGTACATTAATGAAGTCGAGGCTGGAAGCTATGGTGTGTTTCCCTATCAGGCTCTGCAGCACCCATCCCACCGCAAGATAGCCCCAGATGGGAGAATTCCTCTGTTTCGAAGTGAAATCATTTGACAAGGATGCCCATTTCTCTGGCTAATTTGATAATCCAAACAAATTACATCCCCCCCAAATCAAACATCATTAAAAGCATATAACAGTCATCTGGCGTTCACAACGATTTTAAATACACATTATTTTAAATAAACTTGCAATTATTTTATTCTCTGAATGGAGATAAACATCCAGCTGCTTCAGACAAGGTGTATTCAAAAAGAATGACATAGCCAAAGAGCTGTGAGGAAGGGTGGTCAGTATAAAACTCATTCCTTTATTGCACTAACTCAGCATATTTACAGAGTCTGCAGTAAGGGAAACATTAACATTATTCACTGCCTTCAGCTGGTCATAAAGTTCAAGAGAGAGCAAGATCATAGAATCCCTACAGTGCAGAAGCAGGCCACTCAGCCCATTGAGCCTGCACCAACAACAATCCCTCCCAGGCCCTATCCCAATAACCCCACATATTTACCCTGCTAGTCTCCCTGACACCAAGCGGCAATTTACTGTGGCTATTCAACCTAATCTGCACATTTTGTGCTGTGGGAGGAGACCAGAGCACCCAGAGGAAACCCACACGGGCACAGGGAGAACATGCAAACTCCGCACAGTCAGTCAAGGCCAGAATTGAAACCAGGTCCCTAGCGCTGTGAGGCAGCAGTGCTAAACACTGTGCCACCAGCATATACCACACAGATAGAATTAGCCCCAGCTTTTTAATTTTCCCCAACTACATTTTCCTCCAAGTCTCTGACTTCAATTTCATTTTTTCATAGGAACAACAGCTGTGGTGTTTTCACTAGTTTACCCGAACAAGTCCTCAGGTTTTTTTGGAGAACCAAATGTAGCAAGACCTGGATAACATTCAGCTTTTGACAAGGTCAAAGGGAGACTTATTAAGAAGGTTAATGCACATGGGATACAGAGTGATCTGACAAGGTGGATTCATAATTGGCTTAGCAGTTGGAGACAAGGGTGGTGACAGATGGCTGTTTAGTGACTGGAGGCCAGTGACCAGTGGCATACCACAGACCCCCACAATTCTGGGCCCCCTAATGATCGCCATTTATATAAATGACATAGATGACTATGTGTGGGAGTAGGATCAGTAAGTTTGCTGATGACACAAAGATTGGCTGGGTGGTTTATAGTAACGTTGGGTGCCTTGGGTTGCAGGAAGATATAGACAAGATGGTCAAATGGGCAGATAAGTGGCAGATCGAATTTAACCCTGAAAAGTGTGAAGTGATGCACTTTGGAAGAGCAATTTGACAAGGAAGTATACGATGAAAAGTCTGACACTGGGAAGTTCCGAAGAACAAAGGGATCTTGGTGTGTTTGTCCACAGATTTCCGAAGGTGGAAAGGTGAATAGGATGGTGATAAAGCATATGGCACACACTCACCTTTATCAATCAGAATACAGATTACAAAAGCAGAAAGGTCATGATGGAATTGTATCGAACTTTAGTGAGGCTACAGCTGGAGTAGTGTGTGCAGTTGTGGTCGCCACATTAGAGGAAGAATGCAAATGCACTGGAGGGGGTGCAGAGGGGATTCACCAGGATGCTGCTTGAGATGCAACATTTAAATTATGAAGAGAGGTCGGGTAGGCTTGGGTTGTTTTTGTTGGAGCAGGGAAGACTGAGGGGTGACCTGATTGAGGTGTTCAAGATTATGAGGAGCGTGGACAGGGTGGATACTGACCAGCTGTACCCCTTAGCTGAAGGGTCAGTTACAAGGAGACACGAGTTAAAAGTGAGGGGTGGAAAGTTTAGGAGGGATTTGAGGAAAATCCTCAGAGGGTGGTGACAGTCTGGAATGCACTACCTGGGAGGGTAGTGGAGACGGGATGCCTCACATCTTTTAAAAAGTACTTGGATGAGTACTTGGCACGCCATAACATTCAAGTGCTGGCAAGTGGGATTAGGTGGGCAGGTCAGGGCATTTCATGTGTCACTGCAGACTTGATGGGTCGAAGGGCCTCTTCTGCACTGTAGCATTCTGTGATTCATTGAACACCTTCAACATCCATTCCCCCGACCACTGATGAACTGTGGCAGCTGGGTGTACCATCAACAAGATGCACTGTAGCAACTCACCATGGCTTCTTTGACAGCACCTTCCAAACCACCACCTGGCAGGGTAAGAGCAGCAAATACATGGGGATACCACCACCTGGAGATCCCCTCCAAACCACACACCATCCTGACTTTGAAACATATTGCACCTACACCTCATGGACTGCAGTAATTGAAGAAGGCACCACCTTCCCAAGTACAATAAAAGTTCTGGATTAGCCAAAACTAGGCAATGCCATGAAAGATAAAAATAATATTTTATTTGGTTAAAAAAGGGCATGTGGGACTAAAGAGGGCTTCACAAGCACTAACCTGGAGTAGCAGGAAAGCGATTTCAATAGAAGAATCTGCATTTACCTTGGCCTAGAGCATCCAAGAAGCATCCAGTCAGATTGTCACTCCTCTCCTTTGTACTTATCCAGCTGGACATTTTACACCCAATTTTCTGACCCAGGCTGGGTGAGAAATGTGCAGCGCACCAACCCCAGACTCCTTCCAGTAGAGGGCAGCAGCATCCGAGGTGGGAAGCTGTACACCCTTTTTTACGCCACTTGCTGTCTTAAAGTGGCTAAGTCACTTGGAGAAGCCAGGGAGAAGAATGAAGGGTTAAGGGTTTGGGCTGTGGGTTTGAATGGTTGTAAAGGGGTTGGGCGAGTGAGAGGGGCATAGTGGTGGGTGGTTGGGATTTTAGGTGGCCGATGACTGCAGATGGTCAGGATACGGTCAGGAGGGGGTGGGCATTTTGGTTGTTATGGGGAGAGGAGGGTCAGGCTGTTAGCCGGGGCGTCCAGAGATGGGGTCAGGGTGGGTTTCTACTTTAGAGGTTATAAGTGTTTTTATCCTTCTAACCTTTTGTAGAATCCTACAGTGCAGAAGGAGGCCATTCGGCCCATGAGTCTGCACAGAATACAATCCCACTCAGGCCCTATCCCTATAACCCCATGTATTTAGTTCGCTAGTTTACTTGACACTAAGGGGCAATTTAGCGTGGCTAATCTACCTAACGCGTAAATGTTTGGACTGTGAGAGGAAACCCACGCAGACAAGGGGAGAATATACAGACTCTGCACTGACAGTGACACAAGCCCACGAATCAAACTCGGGTCCCTGGCACTAAGAGGCAGCTGTGCTAACCACCGTGCCACCCTTTCATTAGTAACTATTCTGCTAAGTGAGCCCAAGCCATCCATAACCTCCAATTTAAATCGGAGTATCAAATCATTCCTGATGGTGGGTATTTGCATATCAGAAGGTTGAACTTCCTGAACAATTACCATGCTGTCCTTGTGTGAGGACGTCTGAGGGAGCCCCCGGTGTGCCTCCAGGGTTTGATCCTCCAGGATACAGAAGCTCTGGGCCAATGTTTTTTCTAAACAGTTTTCAAATAGTTATTGCTACACGGTCTCTTCCCTTCCTTTGTGATTTCCATTTGAATTACAGATAATTCAGATTAAAAAGCTGTGTGAAAACACCTCCTGTGCCGTTTCATTTCAATTACTTCATGCAAATGACCTGATAATTTGATTTTCTTTCTCAGTAATGAATGACTTTGAATTAATCAGAGTCGACTGCTTGAAATGTAGCAGTTTGATCACGATTAGTGAAGAAAAGAGTAAAAATCCTGACAGCTTGTATATGACCTATCTTCCTTATATAGCCAATTGTCACCCACACAAAATGGCACTTAGACAGTTTCCGTAAGTTTGCTTTGTTGCTTCAAATATCATTTAGGAAAGTTACCAACCATCACTGGTCAACGGTGCTGAGTGACTATTCATTTGATTCAAAATTTTAATGGCAAAACTGACACTGAAATATTGAGTAGGTTAAAAAAATGTCTGCTGATTAAAGATAACATGGCAAGCAGTTAGCAAACTCCTAGTACAGTCAGGCGCCAACAGATAATGAGCTGACAAGTTATTCAAAATGTTTTTAGTCACCACATTCTTTTGCCAGTAAGCCAAGGATTTTAATAATAAAACAAACTAAAGGGTGGCATTCATTAATACTGACAAATTAAGCTCAAGTAAAGAGAAATTTATAGTGAAATCAGCAGATTTACCCATACAAGGTGTTGAAATATTTCCAACCATGCATCTTTGCAAGGTCTATCTCTCTGTTAGACGCCTGGTGCTTACATTTTATAATTAATCGTGTCGTGACTTTGTTAACTGAGTTTCTAGCCCATTTTTAGCTCCAAATTGTGTCTTGTTTGGCACATCGAGTCTGAAACCAAACAGTCAGCACATTCAGAAATAAGAACAGAAAGTGTGGAAAAACTCAACAGCCGGTAGCCTCTGTTGAGAGAGACAAAGGAAACGTTTCAAATTCGATATGATTCTTCTTCGGAACAGGCAGTCTGATGGTTCATATTAGATCCAAAAGGTTCACTCTGTTTCTCTCTCTTTCCACTGATGCTGTCAGATCTGCTGAGTTTTCCAGCACTTTCTGCTTTTGAATCCCTATAGTACTGAAGGAGGCCATTTGGCCCATCAAGTCTGTACTGACCACAATCCCACCCAGGCCCTATTCCTGTAACCCCATGCATTTACTCTGCTAATCCCCCTGACATTAAGGGTCAATCTAGCCTGGCCAATCAACCTAACCTGCACATCTTTGGATGGTGGGAGGAAACCAGAGCACCCAAAGGAAACCCACGCAGACACAGGGAGAATGTGCAAACTCCACCCAGACAGTGACTCAAGGCCGGAATTGAACCAGGGTCCCATTGTTATGAGGCAGCAATGTCAACCACTGTGCCACCATACCGTTCAGACCTCCAGAGTCTGCAGTATTTTGATTTTAGACAGAATAGTGTTACTGTCCTGTGCAAAGAGCCTGCAAAGAAAGGAATCCTCAAATAATTGACTGAAAGGAGCCCCTGATAAAGAAGATTCCTCTTTTGAAAATTTTCGCTGAGACTATCAAATCCAAAAATCAATATAAAATTAAGCACATATTAACAGACAAATGGCATTTGAATAGAAGCAATAGAGTTCACATTAAATAGACGATACAGTGAGAATAAGTCTCTCAAATATCTCAATATTGTTCCCACAGCAAAACAATGTAGCACTACGTGTAGTCTCTGTCAAACTCTGCCTCACTAAGTAGGATTTCTCACTTTCCTACTCACTTGATTTGGCCTTCAAGTCATCAGGATCTTTAACTTTCAACCAACAAACAACATCAATTTGGTCACCTCTGGCACAAACAGTCAACTCTTTAGCGTGCTTGAGTTATTCACACTGCTTTCAGTTTTCAGTCCCTTTTACTTAGTTTGCACATTGGGAGTTCTCAATGCCCTGTGTGTTCTTCCTAGTACCAAACAAAAAACTGGCCAATATTTTACAGAATTCTTCTTGCTTCTCCGAAGCACCATGCCTGCATTCTGCACTGAACCTGAAACCTGAGCCACACATTTAGCTTTCATTTTCCTCTATTGGTTACCCAGCTCTCACTTCCACTTCAACCAGGCCATTGCCCAGAAATCACTTCACAGCTAGTCACGTGTTTCATTCCCAGAACTAGCTTGGTTAAGTTTCAATCTGGGTTAAGGTGATGTGTCCCAGATATAAGCTTTTTGTAAAGTGCAGAGCTCATCACACAGGAACCTGTTTTCTTTCACACCCTTGTTTCATATTGGCACTGAGGAATGCAGCATATAGTGAATGTATAGTATTCTTTTTAGTAGAGAACATATAGCTCAAAAAAGACAGTAGGACTAGGGGGCACAGCCTCAAGATAAAGGGGAGGCGGTTTAGAACGGAGTTGAGGAGGAACTTCTTCACTCAAAGGGTGGTGAATCTCTGGAACTCTCTGCCCGTTGAGGTGGTGGAGGCTGCCTCGCTAAATATTTTTAAGAAGCGGGTTGATGGGTTCTTGATAAGAGAGGGGATTAAGGGTTATGGGGAGAGGGCGGGAAAGTGGAACTGAGCCAGGACAGATCAGCCATGATCTTATTGAATGGCGGGGCAGGCTCGAAGGGCTAGATGGCCTACTCCTGCTCCTATTTCTTATGTTCTTATGTTCTTATGTTCTTATATCATCTGACCCACTGTGAGCAACAACATGGGAAATTCATTGGTGTGCAAAATCTTTAGCCTGAATTTTTTAGGATGGTGGAAGCTTTGACCCCACTTTCTGAAGTCAGCTGGGATATCTTTTTGTGCAGAGTGTCAATGGGAAAAACATCCCCAACAACATCAACAGACCCACTGCCATTTGAAGCTTGAATGAGCATTGATTGGCAACAGTTGGATGAAAGTCCTATGGAGCACTTTTTTTGTCCCTCCAATCACAGTGGCCTGAAGATGCACTGCAGTTACATGCCTGGGAGAGTGTGTTGGAACCTGAAGGCCAAGTAAGTGGCACGGGTCTTTTGGCAGCAGAGGGGAGAATAGAGGGATCCTGGGATAGGGATGGGGGACTAAGGGTCTCCTGGGAGAGGTGGGCTTCGAGGGGGTGTTGGATTGAGGAAAGACCAAATTCCAGGCATTGGGTGTGGGATGCAGGTCCAGAGGTGTCCAGTACCAGAGGGGAATGCACCCCCAGTGATCTGGGGCGGTGGGGTGGGTGGGGGGGTTCGGTGGGCACATCATAACCCACCCCCCCAATGCCATCTCCCAATTTTCCTGCCCAAGATTTAGGATTCAAATTATTTTTTATTTCACCAATTTCCCCCATCCCCTCCAGACTACCTGGTGCCCACTAGTTGGGATATTGAGGCTCGATGGAAAAAGGTCCTCAAGTGCCATTAAGGGCCTTCATTGGGACAAGGGCAGATTCTCCGAACAAACCCCTGTCTGTTCCACTATAAAATTCAATCTGGCTCAGGAAAGACAGAATCCCATAGGAAATTGTGACTTAGCTTAAGCTTGAGCTGGGCCAGGAGTCCTCAGGTTGACTGTTGCCATTGGGTTGGAGTCGTTTGGTGAGATTTCTCCAGGCCTGCTGAATGACTCCCAAGGAGTTCCAGAGGTCTAAGTCAAATCCCACTAATGTCGCACCCTCCACCCTGCCACCTTTCAGCTGGAAAGGGTCCATAGTTTACTGCAGATGTCCCATCGCAGGCCCCACTACTGGTCACAAGCACCTGGCAGTTCTCGCCCAATCAAAAGGGCTCGGCAGATGTTAACACAGGAACTTGTTACAGACCCAGCAGCGCCCCCTGCTGAATTCTGGTGCTAATGCAACTTCTAGAGCTGTCTGATAATAATGTGGGTCAGCAGCTCTTCAGGGCAGACAATCGTCTCCCTGAGCCCACCCTCAGCTCCTTAAGATGGGTGTTATCGCTATGAGGTAATCTTATTAAAATTGGTCAGTTCAGGAGTGACATTTCTTCTTTGGGATGAGGGGTTAGTGCAGTAATTTGCAGCCACAACCCTTGTCAAATACTCCACTGCCTCCGTCTCTCTATCAGTCTCTCAAACACACACAACATTGTGTCATATATCATTCAAAAACCCCTCTTTCTCACACAAACACACACTCAGATACTTCTCACACATCAGGACATGTACCACTCAAAAAACCCCTCTTTCTCTCTGTCTCTCACAAACAGACACACACACAAACTGAAATATTCTTCACACATCAGGACATATGCCATTTAAATACCCCTCTCTCTCACACACACACACTGGGACATATACCACTCAAATGCTCTTCTCCCTTTCTCTCTCTCTCTCTCTCTCTCTCTCTCTACACACACACACACACACACAAACATATGCTACACTTTCACAACTCCAACACGCACCTTGTTAACTACAGACTGGGTCAACTCATAGACTGCTGCAGTGTGTATGTTAATTAATAAGCACCACTGAATTAAACTGAGAAAAGACAAGCACCCACAAGAACTATGAGACATGCATAAATACCTTCACCAGTGACTGTGTCCAATTTATAACTGACTTAGTTTGATTACAAATTAGCCTCGCCCTTCCCCTCAGCCAGCCTTTCCAGAGAGGGATTATAATTACACATCGCATCTCCCCCAATCCAGTACAACTGCTGTCAAATGAAAGCCCAAACTAATGAGCTGACAAATAAGTCAGACAACATAGCAGAAAGCACAACCAGTTATAGAAAATACACATTGCTTTTCTCTATGGGTCTACTTTTCACAATGGTACCAGATGTGACCCATATTGGTCAAAGGCCAATATTGATTACATTTGTCTCTGAGCAAGGCAAGTGAATTGTTACAGGACACCCCCTGACAAAACGCCCAAGATGCTACGCTTCCTGCATCCCTCATTACTTGCTGTCAAAGGGACCCACGTCTGCCTGAATAACATCTGGAACTGGTGGGAATGGTGCTTTACAAGCAGACCTGTGAAATAAACAATTTGCCACAGACACAAAAAAACTGATCTAACTTAGCATGGCCACCAGCTGACCAGAAATACCATCACAGCAAGGATGTGGAATGAGAGTTCTGAGCATACCTGGAATTCATTGAAATGAAATGGATAAAACAGCAGCAGTCTGTGGAATTTCATTCATTGTATTGCACTGCACATTACAGAAATCACTTTCATTTGCCTTGTATCCCTTTGACCCTGGGAGACTAACTCTTCTGTCATTCAATCTCTCCTATCTTCCAGCCTATCACAGACCTCCCTTTTGTCCTTGTCCCACCCACCCACCTTTTATTTAAAACCTATGACCATAAAACCATAAGACATAGGAGCAGAATTAGGCCATTTGGCCCATCAAGTCCATTTGCCATTCAGTCATTGCTTATTTTTTTTTATCCACCTGGCCTTCACAGCCTTCTGGGCAAAGAATTCCATAGATTCACCATTTTCTGGCTGGAGAAATTCCTCCTCACCTCTGTTTTAAAGACTCGTCCCTTTGGCCTGAGGTTGTGCCCTCTAGTTCTAGTTTCTCCTACTAGCGAAAACATCCTCTCCACATCCACTCTATCCAGGCCTCGCAGTACCCTGTAAGTTTCAATAAGATCTCCCCCATCCTTCTAAACTCCAATGAGTACAGACCCAAAGTCCTCAACCATTCCTCAATCAACAAGCTCTTCATTCCAGGGATCATTCTTGTGAACTCCAAAGCCAGCACATCCTTCCTTAGATATGGGGCCCAAAATTGTTCAGAATACTCCAAATGGGGTCTGACCAGAGCCTTATACAGCCTCAGAAGTACGTCCCTGCTCTTGTACTCTAGTGCTGTTGACATGAAAGCTCACATTGCATTTGCCTTCCTAACTGCTGACTGAACCTGCATGTTAACCTGAAGAGAATCTTGAACACTGACCTTTTGTGTTTCTGATTTCCTAAGCATTTTTCCATTTAGAAAATAATCTATGCCTCCGTTCCTCCTTCCAAAGTGCATAACCTCACACTTTTCCACATTGTACTCTATCTGCCACTTTCTTTGCTTAATCTCCTAACCTGTCCTTCTGCAGCCCCCCTTGCTTCCTCAATACTACCTGTCCCTCTACATATCTTTGTATCATCTGCAAACTTAGCAACAGTGCCTTCAGTTCCTTCTTCCAAATCATTAATGTATATTGTGAAAAGTTGTGGTCCCAGCGCAACTCCTGAGGCACATCACTAGTCACTGGCTGCCATCCTGAAAAAGACCCCTTTATCCCCACTCTATGTCTTCTGCCAGTCAGCTAATCCTCTATCCATATTACTCTGAACACCATAAACACTTATTTAACAGTATCCTTTGCGCACCTTGTCAAAGGGTTTCTGGAAATAATGGTAGGAAGGACTATTACTTGCATGGCGAAAAACTGCAGCAGGCGACGGTGCAGAGGGACCTCGGGGTCCTTGTGCATGAGTCGCAAAAACCCAGCTTGCAGGTGCAGCAGGTGGTCAGGAAGGCGAATGGAATGCTGGCCTTCATAGCGAGGGGGATTGAATATAAAAGTAGGGAGGTCTTGCTGCAGCTGTATAGGGCATTGGTGAGGCCGCATCTGGAGTACTGTGTGCAGTTTTGGTCGCCATACTTACGCAAGGATATTTTGGCCTTGGAGGGAGTGCAGAGGAGGTTTACTAGGCTGATACCGGAGTTGAGGGGGTTGAGCTATGAGGAGAGGCTGGATAAAGGCCTTTGGCCTTGTGGATTCAGAACTGGCTTGCCTGCAGAAGGCAGAGAGTGGTTGTGGATGGGGCTTTTTCTGAATGGAGGTCAGTCACCAGCGGAGTGCCTCAAGGATCTGTTCTGGGACCCTTGTTGTTTGTCATTTTCATAAATGACCTGGATGAGGAAGTGGAGGGATGGGTAAGTAAGTTCGCTGATGACACTAAGGTCGGTGGTGTTGTGGATGGTCTGGAAGGATGGCAAAAGTTGCAGCAGGACATAGATAGGATGCAGGACTGGGCGGAGAAGTGGCAGATGGACTTCAACGCGGATAAATGTGTAGTCGTCCATTTTGGCAGAACCAACGGGATGAACGAGTACACTATCAAGGGCAGAAGTCTGAGTAGTGTTGAAGAGCAGAAGGATCTTGGGGTCCGGGTCCACAGGACTCTTAAATCGGCCTCGCAGGTGGAAGAGGTGGTCAAGAAGGCATATGGTGTACTGGCCTTCATTAATCGAGGGATTGAGTTTCGGAGTCGGGAGGTAATGCTGCAACTTTATAAGACCCTTGTCAGGCCTCATTTAGAGTATTGTGCGCAGTTCTGGTCGCCTCACTATAGGAAAGATGTAGAAGCTATTGAGACGGTACAGAGGAGATTTACAAGGATGATGCCTGGACCGGGAGGCATGCCTTATGAAGTTAGGTTGAGGGAGCTGGGACTCTTTTCCCTGGAGAGACGAAGGTTGAGAGGCGACCTGATAGAAGTTTACAAAATGTTGAGAGGAATAGATAGGGTGGACTCTCAGAGGCTATTTCCCCGGGTTGAAATGGTTGCTACGAGAGGACACAGATTTAAGGTGCAGGGAGGGAAGTTCAGAAGTGATGTTAGGGGTAAGTTTTTCACTCAGAGGGTCGTGAGTGAATGGAATCGGCTGCCGTCAGTGGTGGTGGAGGCGAACTTGCTGGGGTCTTTTAAAAGACTTCTGGGGTTTATATATGGGGTTTAATGAGATTGAGGGTTATAGATAGGTCTGTAGGTTGGTAGGTGTTGATGTGATCGGCGCAACTCGTGGGCCGAAGGGCCTGTTTGTGCTGTAGTGTTCTATGTTCTAAACTAGGCTTGTACTTGTTAGAGTTTAGAAGAATGAGGGGAGATCTCATTGAGACATGTAAGATGATGAATGGGATGGATAGGATAGAGGTGGAGAGACTCTTCCAGCTCAGAAAGGACAGTAGGACTAGGAGGCACAGCCTCAAGATAAAGGGGGGGCGGTTTAGAACGGAGTTGAGGAGGAACTTCTTCACTCAAAGGGTGGTGAATCTCTGGAATTCTATGCCCGTTGAAGTGGTGGAGGCTGCCTTGCTAAATATTTTTAAGACGCGGGTTGATGGGTTTTTGATAAGAGAGGGGATTAAGGGTTATGGGGAGAGGGTGGGAATGTGGAACTGAGCCATGACAGATCAGCCATGATCTTATTGAATGGCGGGGCAGGCTCGAAGGGCTAGATGCCCTACTCCTGCTCCTATTTCTTATGTTCTTATGAAATCTAAATAAACACATCCACTTGTTCTCCTTTATCTAATTTCCTTGTTACCTCCTCAAAGAACTCTAACAGATTTGTCAGACATTACCTCCCCTTGATAAAGCCATGCTGACTCAGTCCTACTTTATCATGCACTTCCAAATACTCTGTGATCTCATTTTTAATAATGGACTCTAAAATCTTGCCAATGATTGAAGTCAGGCTAACCAGCCTATAATTTCCCATCGGCTGCCTCCCTCCCTTCTTAAACAGCAGCATTACATTAGTTACTCTCCAGTCCTCTGGGACCCTCCCTGCCTCCAGTGATTCCTGAACGATCACCACCAATGCCTCCACAATTTTCTCAGCCATCTCTTTTAGAACCCTGGGGTGTAGTCCATCCGGTCCAGGTGACTTATCCATCTTCAGATCTTTCAGTTACCCCAGAACCTGCCCCTTAGTGATGGCAAATATATCACCTGTGCCTCCTGACTCTCCTGGAGCTCTGGCAACCCACTGGTGTCTTCCACCATGAAGACTGATACAAAGTAACTATTCAGTTCCTCTGCCATTGCTTTGTTTTCTATTATTACTTCTCCAGCCTCATTTTCCAATGACTATTTTTGCCTCTCTCTTACCTTCTATCTATTGAAAACAACTCTTCCCATCTTCTTTTATATCACTAGCTAGCTTATACTCATACTTCATCTTTTCCCCCTTTATTGCCTTTTTAGTTGTTTTCTGCTCTCTTTTAAAGGCTTCCCATTAATCCTTGCCACTTTGTATGCTTTTTTTTTGCTTTAATGCTGTCCTTGACTTCCCTTGTCAGTCACGGATGTCTCATCCTCCCCTTAGCATGTTTCCTCCTCCTTGGGATGAATTTCTGTTGTGCCCCCCAAATAACTCTCAAAAAGTCCTGCCATTGCTGTTCCGCTGTGTTCTCTGCTAGGCTCCCTTTCCAATCCTCTTGCCAGCTCCTCCCTTACGTCTTTGTAGTTACCTTTATTTAATTGTAATACCGTTACATCTGACTCCAGCTTCTCCCTCTCAAACTGCAGGGTAAATTCTATCATATTGCGGTCACTGAGGGTTCCTTCACCTTAAGTTCCCTAATCAAGTCTGCCTCATTACACATCACCAAATCCAGAATAGCCCGTACCCTAATAGGCTCTGTCACAAGCTGCTCCAAAAAAAACACCTCTTCGACATTCCACAAATTCTTGGGATTCACCATCTACCCACTAGTCCACCTGCATATTGAAGTTCCCCATGATTATTGTAAGATTGCCTTTTTTATATGCCTTTTCTATATCCTGATTTATTTTCTGCCCCACATCCCGAGTACTGCTAGGGGGCCTGTATATTGTATTACATCTCTAACCTTTCTCAGTTCTGAGATAAGAAACATTAACTTTGTTTCTCTCCACAGATGTAGCCTTAACTTGCTGAATATTCCCAGAATTTCCTGTTCTTACCCCAGTATTTGTTTAACAATTTATTGTACAATGGAAAACATGAACATCAGCACACTGTTCCCCTTACCATCAAACAGTATTAACACACACTGTTACTGAACATCCTTCAATCTCAGATAACCTCCTCAGTAACGAGTAAGATAAACATAAAATCCTGCAGATGCTGGAATCTGAAAATCAGATTCCACATGACCAGTGATAGGCAATGGAGGCTAGTGAGTGAGCTGCATGAATGACCCTTCTTCATCTCAATGGACTGCAGGATTGAAATCAGGCTCGTTCACTAACCATGGTCCCATGAATAAGATTAAATACATTTAACACACGCAGAATATTTTGTGATGTGTTATAGAAAACGCTTAACCATTCATATGTTAATAGAACTTCAAATGGTAAAAACCATTGAGGCAGAGGGGGTGCACAGCTCTCACAGTCAATGTTGTGTGCAGTCAGCACACACCTCACTTCACTTGCCCTCGCACTGCGTTTCACTGCAGTCATACCGGTAGGAAAAAATAATGTGGATGAAAATCAGCAGAATGCGGCAACCGTGCACATGGTCCAGTCAAGAGAACCACATCTTTAGGAGCCCGATGCACTGCTCCACGATGGACTGGGTTTCAGCATTGCCCTCACTATAACGGGTCTCTGCCTTGGCATCAGGCCTCTGCACTGGAATCATCAGCCAAGCCTTTAGTGGGTATCTCTTGTCACCACAAGCCATCCCAGCAGCCTGGGTTGGTCTTCAAAGCCCTGGAGGTGTCAGAGCTCCGTAAGATGAAGTTATCTTCCATGTACCCCAGGTGGCACGCACACACATGCATGATGTTCATTTGTGGTTGCAGACTATCTGCACATTCAGAGACTGGAACCCCTTTCTGTTTAAGAAGTGCAGCGCCTGGCGTTCGGCATGCCAACGATGGTGGCAAAGCCTGTAGCTCAGGCTTCCTGCTGGGCTTGGCCTATGTCGAAATGGGTGTACTGGCCTGCTTAGGCGAAGAGGGCACCCATCACCTTGTGGACACACTTGTGGACCGAGGACTGGGAGATGCTGGCAGTCTGGAAGGACCCAATTCCGTAAAAGTTTAGGGCTGCTGTAACCTTCATTGCCACCAGGCACAGGGGCTGCACCTTACTAAGCCGGCACATTGAAGGACAAGCATGCCCTGAACTGCCGAGGTCTCTGTCTCCTTCAGATGGTGGAGAAGCACTCACGTGACTATCACAGGAAGGGTTCCCATCGAGGGCAGCACTGCAGACTGCCTGCAGTGTGAGGAGCTGTGTTAACTCCTGCTCAGCTCTCTTGCTTGGAGCAGCAGCTGATGGAGCTGCTGTTTGTTATTGTTAGTGAGGCCTGGGACGGAATGTCAGCAATGAAACATACAGCCTGTCCAGCAGAGAGATGGCAGTGTAACCGCAGTTACATCAGTGGGGTTTGGAGGGTGGGTGAACAAAGAACAAAGAACAAAATCAGCCTGGGAAACAGGCCCTTCGGTCCAACGAGCCCATGCTGCCATCTCAACACCACCTCCCTACCCATGACCCTTATCTAATGCTTTATGGCCATCCAGATTGAGGGAAACTGATTTAGGGACAATTTATTCCTGCCAATCAGCCTAACAGCACATCTTTGGGGTGTGGGAGGAAACCAGAGCACCTGGAGAAAACCCACGCAAACACGGAGAGAATGCGCAAACTCCCACAGGCACCGGCCCAAATCCATGTGTCTGCACAGCAATCAGCGATAGTCATTGAGCTGTCGTCTTGTCCAGTATCTGGTCCAGTTTAAACACACACTAACGACATGAAGCACTAGGCCAATCTCGAACAACCAAGAGCAGCCCCAGTACGACCCATCGCCTGTATGCTCCTCGTTGGATACGAGGTGGACCGACTTAAAACCTGTGAATGAAAAGAGAAAAACATTATTATCATACTATACCCATTTACATTTCTAGGGACACCCCAATGCTAATGACCCTTAATTAAAGGTTCCCCGATATCCACCCATCTCCAACTCAGTCATGTGCCTGTCTAAGTTACTCTTAAAGGACTCTAGTGTGTTTGCTTCCACCACCTTACTTGGCAGAGCATTCCATACCCCCACTACCCTCAGTGTGGGGGTGGGGGTGTTGAGTGGGGGGGGGGAGGCCACCTCATATGCAAACCCTCACGGGTCGTTCAATGGGCAGGTGGAATGCGTGCAACACGAGCCAACCATTGGAACCCCAGGCCGGCACGAGTCCTGACAAACCACTGCACCCATGCAAGTCCCTCCCACCCCACACCATGGTCAAAGCTGAGACCACCCAACCTCCAGTGTGCACCTCAGAGGTTGGTGCTCAGTGGTCCTCACTCTCCTTGCTCACCTTCATCACTGCTGCGCCTGAAACTCACAGCAGTTGTACTTCTTACTGGTGTCACCTCTGACTGACGAAGAGGGGGGAGCGATTGCATGCGGCGCTCACTCATGATATTCAAGTGTATTCAAATGCATGCAATTCAACATCTTGCCTACTTTGGGCACAAAGCTGTTCACCAATGCCAAAACTAGCGCCTTTCTGAAATATCACTGCACGTGCAATGTTACCACCTTACCTCACCCAACGACGGGTGGGATGAGGTCATAACTTCGTGTCCTTAGATTTTCTTGGAAAATTCTGCCGATTGGACTGAAGCAAAAATGCTGTCAAAACTGGAATGAGTGGGAAAGAATAAGGGTGTGCCTTGAAAAAAAGGAATCAAAGGGCAGAGTAAGGCAGTGATTAAATAGTTCAACAGCAGAATTATCATGGCAAAAGGAGAACCAAAGGATAGATAGTTGGGAGTTTATAAGTGCCCTTGAAATTGAGAAGGTTGGAATAGAGAAACAATGTAAGGAGGAAAGGTCAATGGGTGGCCAACGACATGGATATGAGAATGTAAATAGACAGAATGAACAGGGGAAGGCAGGGGAGAAGTGAACAGAAGACAAAGGCTGGTGATTTGAGATGGAGATTGAAATCACCACATATGAGAACTTGCTGCGTCTGAAGGAGGGTAGAGTGTGGCTATCACAGTCACAACATGGGATGGGTTTTGAGTGGATAGTAAAGAACAAAGACTTTAAAGGGAGAGAAGTGTGGTGGGACAAGGTAAGAGACTCCAGATGGTACCAGAGGAATATGAAGAGGAAACGGGGGGTGAGACTTGGTGTTGTCGTCAGAGGAACATTTTGCGAATGAATAGACAAGAAATGTGGAGAATAGAAAACACAAATAATGAGCTGTGAAATTAAGCTGCATTTCAAGCGCGGTATTGTCATATGCAAATTCCATCTAATAATGGTGAATGTAGATTGATATGGAAGAGTAATCTCAATCTACCAATGTACAAATGCATTGATTAAAATTTACATTAGCACTTCAACACATTGAATGAATTGAGCATCAGCTAAAAAGCACGCGATTACTTTTCTGGGTGTTTTGTAAAAGTGTAAACAAATATCAGTGACAATCCATGAAGACCATTCAGACAGGAAATGTTTCGTAATAAGTCCAGGCACTAACCTGAGAAACTATAGGGCAGGTGCTAGAAGCACAAGGTTGCCCTGTAGTGGCAGAACACTGTCACTGCAGTTATAGCCATGGTTTCACTGTCTGGTATTTATTTTTTCAATAAGCGAAGCCAGCCTAGAGGCTGACATCAGGGGCTGGCTTTTCCACCAAGAGGGGAAAAGTGTGGGGTGGGGGGGAGCAGGAGGTAGAGACCGTTCCAGTTGTTTGCAACCGATCCAAATCCCAATGAGGGACTCGCTGCTTTCCCTGTTCTGCCAAACCTGAGACAGGGAATATAGCGAGTCCTTCATTGGGATTTGGACTTTTTGGATTCTAACTTTGAATTCACCTGGAGACAGGTTTGTTGTCCAATTAAAGATGGCGGGTGGACTTTCGAAACTGGAGGACCAATCAGAAGCCTTCTAGCTTGAAAAGAGCAGCCAGCTGTAACAGAAGGAAGAATACGATTAATTTAATTTGACTTTAATAAAAAAAATGTTTTTATAGCCAGGCCACCAATTTTGAAGAGTGTTGGTGGAGAGGAAGGGGGTAAATCGCTGCTACATCCCCTTGCTGTTCCATGTCCAGGCAGGCAGGAAGGCCTCTTGGCTTGCCTGGAATGTGGTCCTGTAGCCTATCTCCAGGACCTGACCTGAACTGTCAGCTACCTAAACCTAGAAGTTCCTGTTGGGTCTCGACCCTAGCTCTAGAGGTAAGATGGAACCAGGATTCAGGAAAATGGTTCTAATTTTAGCTCCTGCACGCATCTGGTCCTGGTCCTGTCAAGGCTGAAAATTCAGGCCTTGAACAAAGAATCGTGGGTTTGCTACAGTGAAGAAGACCATTTGGCCCATCAAGTCTGTAGCAGCTCTCCAAGACATTTTATTTTCCCACCTTGTTCCCCATAACCCTTCACATTCGAATTTCCTTTGGAATGCTGAGCCAGCCTTCACCTCACACTCAGGCAGCACATTCCAGACCCTAACCACTTGCAACATAAAAATAGTTTTCCTTATGTTACTTTTGCTTCTTTACCCAATTAGAAGCAAACTCAGCTTTCCTCAGCTTTGACGAACCCTAAGTTCTTTACAAATTAGATGATCAGGTACTGATAGCAACTACTAGGAAAATGTAATTTTTATGAGTGGATCAATTGCAAACGACTAAGAACTAAGGGTGGTATGGTGGTACTGCTGCCTCACAGTGCCAGGGTTCAATTCCTAGCCTGAGTCACTGGGAGAGTTTGCACATTCTCCCCATTTCTGCATGGATTTCCTCCTACAGTCCAAAGATGTGCGAGTTAGGTGAATTGGCCATGATAAATTATCCATTAGTGTCAGGGGAATTAACAGGATAAATATATGGGGTTACAGGGATAGGGTCTGCGTGGGATTGTTGTTGGTGCAGGCTCGATGGGCTGAGTGGCCTCCTTCTGCACCGTAGGGATTCTATGATTTTGTAGGGATTCTAAGAACATCACACAGAATGGAATGGAAGTTGTCAGAATGAAACTAAATCCCTTTTGGGATTAGTCCAGATTATTCTTCAAATGATTGCTCTCACTTAAAGTTGAGAAATATAGACCTCACAGGCACTTAAATGGGTCTGAAGAACAAACGTAACTCTTCTTGAAGAAAAGGAACCATCAGAGAATATTACTGTCCTTCACAATGCTCTTTTAATAAGTTTTAGCAGATTGTAACTATCTTGATAATATAAGGGCCCAGGCATCACTCCTCAAAAATGTACTCCTCCATTAAAAAGTGTCATATTTGGATATAAGATATATGAGATAATGGCCGGAATTTTATCACCCTGCCCGCCACGGGAATGGGAGCAGGCAAGGGGTGGAGCATGGGAAAATCCTTTGATATGTGACAGGAGGTTTTAGAATGAGTTAGGCTGTAAAATCCTGCCCAACATATTTTCTGAACTAAATTAAAGTTTATTAAAAAATTGAACATGCAATTCATATTTGATAGCATGTTAATGCAACATTGATAGTGTCAAGGAAAGAAAGTATTATTGGGGGCGATTGTCCCAAAAGTGCTGAATTGGTGAGAAAACTGTTCTAGATCACAACTGTTTTCTCAGTTCAACTTCGCACTCAAAACTCCCCACTCTGCACTGCAAATGTGAATCTTATTAAAAACCAAAGGGGGCAGGATCTATTCACACCAGAGGCTGACAGTACCGGAACTCTGCGCATGCACAGTGGCCCAAATCTGGCAGTCTCCCCATTTGCTGGCCAGCTCAATTGCTGGCCAGCCTGGGACACCCAGCAGGCAGAAACACCCCACCCACCCATCTCAGGGCGCAGGGCCCTTCCCTGTAGACCAGCCCATCCTAATCGCTGGCCTCTCTCCAGCCCAGACCGATTGCCACGCAGAGTGGGACCACCCCCCCCCCCCCCCACCCCTACCGATTGCCCTTAGGCCACACCCACAGTGGACCACACCCCATTGGCACTGCCTGATGCCCAGTGGGAAGTGGCAGTGCCCTGGGCATGGGCACTTTGCCCCTTGGGAAGTGCCAGGGGTGCAGGCTGGCAGTGCCCATGCCTAGGGGGCATCATTCCCCCCACCACCCGACCTCCTGAGGGACCCCAGTTGCTCCCCCCTTCATTTCGGCAGGGTCTCCTGCTCAGGGAGCGACTGTAAACCCAGCCAGAATGAAGTACTCCTGATGGGGTAGGAGATTCAATTTGAGCTGCAAATTTCCAGTAATGAAAACTAAACATATTTAAACTACAATAAAAACAAGATTCAAATGACTTACCTCCCTTCCCACTGTTTTCCAGCATGGTCTGGGCTCTGACTGTTTGCCAGCTCTGGGAGATGCTAGTGCATTCCCAGCGCATACACAAATCCCGGAAAACAGCCAACGATGTACAAATCCCAGCCCAACCCACCAGAAAAGTTGGGGGGCAGGATGGGAAAATCGCCCCCATTGTTTCCATTAGAGAATCCAAGTTTTTTAAAGTCTTATTAATGTTACAGAAATGTAAGACCCCCATCAATATTTAAAGTAGTATTTATTTTAAATCCCTCAGTAGATAGCTACAGAACCCAGCGAGTTACTTCTATCCTAATTAAAAAGAGAACTATCATCACGACACTGTAGCAGCTACCGTTACCTTGAGAGATGCTGGTATTAATCAAACAAATACAAAAATCATACATTGAGATACCAATATTTATATCATAGAATAGCTGAACCAGCAGGAAGCACATTGAGCACATGTGCTGGACACATCTTACATTCTATGTCATATCCTTTGAGACAGATACTGAGAGACACAGATGCTGGTAAGTTTCCAAGTACACAACTGTCCTTTAAGTTTAAAACCATATTTTCCTGCATTTACTTGACTTAAAATTTAAAGTAGTTCATTGTTAGATTGTGGAAGTTTACAATTTATTACTGCCGAACTGAAGTGACACATCTTCCATTTGCAAAGGGCCCATCCTGTTTGTCAGGAAGTGCTTCATGTTACAGGATATGCCACACAAAATGCTGATATCCTCCTTGGTTATGTTTGGGCAAGTTTATGAATTTGGAAACCCTTCTTCACCAGGTCAATTACAAAGAACAAAGAACAACACAGCACAGGAAACAGGCCCTTTGGCCCTACAAGCCCACGCTGCCCATTTTAACATTCAGTGAACGCCTCATTTCAATCCTTCTTCTACCTACGACTTTTGTCTACGCCTCTTGGACTCCACAATAAAGGTGTGCAATACGTGTGCCAGATTAAGGGAGGTCTAATTTAGGAACAAGTTGCTAACACCAATCAGCCTAAAAGCACGTTTTTGGGGTGTGGGAGGAAACCGGAGCACCCAGAGAAAGCCCACGCAAGCACGGGGAGAATGTGCAAACTCCCACAGACACCGACCCAATTCGGAGATCCAACCCAGATCCATGTATCTGCACAGCAAACAGTGATAGTCACTGAACTGTCATGTTGCCCGTCAGTTGGTCCAGTTTAAGCGTACACTAACGACGTGAAGCACTAGGCAATTCTCCAAGCAACATCCAAGAGCAGCCCTCGCACGACCCACCGCGTGTATGCCCCTTATTGGCCAACAAGGTGGACCGAATCACCTGTGGATGTAAAAAAAAAGACATCAATAAACATACACACTTATACAGACATTCACATAAGATCCCCAGAAGCTCAAACATAAGACAGGTGAGTCATAAAATATGTTGGATGGCCCATAGGAATCTATTGATTTTTTTTGTTTACTTTATTCCAATCCAATCAAGTCAAATTAAAGCCAATTCAGAGTCCCAACAAGTTGGGACATTCCTGATTCAAGCTGACAAGACAGAGCTCTCACCACCTGTCTTCGCCTTGATCTACATGATCCAAGCTGATTGGAGTAGGCATAGCTTCTCCTCCAAGTTTGGTTCACTCAATGTCCTTTAGAGAAGGAGATCTGCCTTCTTTACTTGATCTGGCCTACATGGGACTCCAGAATGTGGTTGACTCAGAAATAGCCGAGCAAGCCGTTCAGTTCAAGGACAGTTAGGGATGGGCAACAAATACTGGCCTTGCCGTGAAATAGTGCATTTTCAAACAGCCGTCACTGGGCAGCAAATATCCCATGAACCCATTTATTCCAAAGACCATGCAATCTACTCTTTTCTCAGAATCCAGTCTATATTATAATATTCCTCCTCCTTCCAATGTCAAAGACAAAACAAACCACAACATTCTCTTCAGAATCTACTTCATACTTTAGCCATTTTGAACTGGCTGATTTCCAGGGCACATTGTTTATGAGCTGCTATCAGTTCAGCACCATCGTGCATTCACTTCCCTCCATTTCTACTTAACCTCAAGATCTTAATTCTGTTTCTAAGCAGATATTCATTCATCTTTTAACTTAAGGCAAACAATCAGCGCAGCATTAATTGTTTTAACTGGAGATTCATTCCACACATCCAGGGCTTAATGAGGTGGGGATGTTTCCTATAAATCTCCAGACTTGCTCAAGTTTGGTTCATTTTTTACTTGTACTCTTGAGCTCTCGCAGTACAAATAATCGGACTGCAGGTTACACCCCCTATCAGGTCTGGCTGCGCAGGCTGGGAATCATTTCTCTAGAAAAGGGAAGGCTTGGGAGGAGGTGGGGGGGCAGGAGGTCACCTGATAAATTATGAATGGGTTCATAGAGAAAATGGTTCCGTTTACAGGGGAGTTCAAAACCAGGAGCCATAAACATAAGATAGCCATGAAAAACATCTGACAGGGAATTCAAGAGGAATTTCTGTATCCAGTGATGACAAGAGTGTGGAGTACTCACTGCTACATGGGGAGCTCAACAGCATTAATGTATGGAATAGGAAATTAGATAAACACATGAAGGAGAAAGGAATAGAAGCATGTGTTGAAAGGATAGGATGAAGTAGGGTGAGAGGAAGTGATAGTAAGCATCATTTTGGCCAAATGATCATTTTTTATTCTGTACAGTCTATGGCTGAAATTTTCTGGCTGTTCCCATTGACAGGATCCTCTGGTCCCCGTCGATAGTGAACCCCCTGGCCAATGGCGATATGCCCCCACTGACGAAACATGTCACTGGGGTGGGGAGGGGGGAGTGTGTGAAAATCCCACTCAATGCCTTTATTTTGCAGTTTTAAAGTAAGATCCCCAAAACTGCCAGAAATACTCGGCGTGCAAACAGCATCTGTGGTTTGAGAAACAGGGTTAACGAGCAGAATCCTCTGCGTTTCTGAAATGTTTGGGTGTCAGGAGCATTTGTGGCTCCCAGCCTCTCGATGGAGATCTTCTACATGATGACCAATTAACGGGTCGCCTCTGCACTCTCACTGTCCAATTAAAAAACGCAGGCTGAACAGGGAGGCAATACCATTGGCAGAATCCACAGGAACGTCCATCCAGCAACTCCACTTGGGAAAGGTGAGCACTGCTGAAGTAGAGATTTAGGGGTACACCTCAACACAGAGGCAACATGTGAAAGGATCCACACCCAGTTTAAAAATGAAGGCCCAGGGAATGTGAGAGCCCTCAGAGCAGAGGGAGAATGCCTCCACAATGTGGTGTTTGGCCACAATTGGATCCCAACAGGGATTTCATACAATCCCTACATACAGAAGGAGCCCATTTGGCCCATCGAGCCTGGGCTGACCACATTCCCATCCCATCCCAGGTCATATTCCCGTAACCCCACACACTTACCCTGCTAATCCCCCTGACACGAAGGGACAATTTAGCATGGTCAATCAACCTAATTCGCACATCTTTGGGCTGTGGGAGGAAACCGGCGCACCCGGGGAGAACGTGCAGACTCCACACAGACAGTGACCTGAGGCTAGAATTCAACCTGCGTCCCTCGCGCTGTGAGGAGGCTAACCACTGTGACACCATGCCACCCTACAACAAGGGCTGATCACTGCCTCCCTGTAACTTTAGTATGTTTCCTCTCAATCACCTTCCCTTCAATGAATACAAATTCAATGCTGAACAAATTTGGAGCCTTGCCTTTCCTTATACACACTTGAATCATTGTCAAAGTCCTTTAACTATTTGATTCCACCTTCTGGTTTCTCTGTTCTATAGTGAGCAAATCAGTGCGACTTAATGATGGGACTTTTAATATTTCACTCTTTCTTTTGCACACTGGTTCAAATTTGTGGAATTCAAGCTCCTATTTTCTTTATTTAATTGTAAAACTGCTCAGTGCTAAGCATGAGAGCACAGCTGATATTCCATTACAGACACAGTGACAGCCCGACGCAACAATCGTGACAGAGGAATTAGTGTTAAAAAAAATCAGGCAAAACATTTGGAAAGGGGAAAAGAATGCTTCATGCTTGCATTGTCTGCTAGTGGGAGCATGTTTGAGTTGAAGCAACTTGTTACTGGATGAGGAGCATAAGTCGGTATCAGTCAAGAAGAAAAATGACACATGGGAAAATATGAATACATCTCCCAAGGGTTTATTTTCAAGTAAGATAACCTTGAGGAATGAGAGCTCTGAAAAGGAAGGTCGTTCACATGGAGATGCTGATGTGTCTGAAAGATCCGATTGCAATCACTGACAAGGCCAGCATTTGTTATAGTTATCCTTAATTGCACTTGAACTGAGTGGCAGTTAATAGTCAACCTCATTCCTGTGAGCCTGGAGTCACCTATAGGCTAGGCCAGGCAAGCATAGCAGATTTCCTTCCCTAAAAAAATAGCAACAAACCAGACATGTTTTTACAACAATCAATGATAGTTTCATGGTCATCATCACTGAGACTATCTTCCAATACCAGATTTATTAACTGAATTTAAATTCCACCAGCTGCCATGATGGGATTTGAACTCACGTCCCCAGAGCATTAAAAGAAAAAACAAATACTGCAGATGCTGGAGATCTGGAATAAAAACAGACATTGCTGGAAAAGCTTGGCAAGTCTGGCAGCATTTGTGGAGAAAGAAACAGAGTTAACACCTCGAGTCTGTATGACTCAAGGGTTTACAACAGGCCCTGACAAATGGGGAGCTGATGAACGGTCCCTGCTGAGGGTACACAGGCTCTAAGGGGTTATGCTAGGGGGGGCTCCCATTGAGGAAACTCTTTGTTGCATAAAATCACGTGCAGGATCAATGTGATATTTGTAGAGGGATGTGCAGCTTTGAACCCATGTGTAGAGTCACAGTAAGCAGTTTTATTTTTGTTTAGGTTCTCTGGGGGAGGAGAAGTTCCTGGTTTCGAGGGAGTTGGTGGGTGCCTGGGTGGGGGAGGGCTGGGTGGGGGAGATGGGGGGAAGGGGTCAGGCTTCATGGGATACCCAATCTGTCAGGAGCTGATGTTGCTGGTGGGATAGGATCATTCAGTGCCCACATCGCCAGTGTGATGTTGTGGGCCCCACCTCCAAAATCTTTTCTAAATACATCAAAAAATATGGCATTTACCGTTGAGTTGACACACTGTCAAAAAAAGAAAAAAAACTCTCCCAAGGTGAGGATCTCACAGTTTGCTATGCATAAAAGCATAAGACAGGTAGTGAATAGATTGTTTGCCAGGGCTGGGAATTATGTCAACTTAATCTGTGCCAATAATCATATTTAGTGGACATCGGGATTCACCTCCTTCGTTGGCTTCCCAGAGGCATAGTAACTGGCAATCCAAGTACCCCCAGTTCAACTGGGGATATTTTTCACCACAATAAGGGATTTAATTCTGTCAATATGCAGCTAGTGTGCAACCACAAGAAAAGGTTCACGCACTTTCATGTCAGATTTCTGGGAAGCTGTCATGATGCTTTCATTCTGTGTCAGATCAAGGTCCTTGACCTTATCATACCTGCATGTAGACATAAGGCGCTGGCTGTTCATGACGAGAATCTTGAGGAAGGTCGTGGTGTTCTATGATCTGCACAACCTTGCACAACACTGAAGGCTGGAACTTGAGGAGGAAAGCGCAGAGGCCATATTATCTCCAGGCAATTGCGATGAAGTGAACGGGGAGGAGGAAGATAGCAGACCCAAGGCCACACCACTGCTTACATTGCTGCCTAAGATGCCAGGGATGGCCCTAACATCAGCAACACTCACAGTGGATCTAAGTAACTATCACAACCCCCTGTTCCCACGCCGCACATTAATCTGACAATTCAGCAGAAATAGATTCACCATTAAATTACCAATTGACCTGAGCTTTAATGATTCAAATTTCTCCTTGCCAAGACCAAACTGGCTTTACATAATTGATATACTAAAAAAGATTAGATATGCAATGAAACTTAAATATGCACCTTGTCTTGGACTTGGTTGTTATCATGTTGTTACATGCTCACTGTTTATTCAGTAATATTGATATGAATGGAACTGATTACCTGATAATTGTCCAATAGCTGGAGTGGCAGGAACTGCTTATTCTCCCACCCAAGCTGACTCCTACCTCTGTACTGCTGTGCAAAGAACATTGATCAGCAGCTATCCTGATGAGATTTAATTGTGATCAATTAGTCATGTCAGCAACTGTGAAAATATTGAAAATAGCAATTAAATGCTGTACAACAGGCTTGCGAGCAAAGTTATAGCTCATGGAATAAAAGGGACTGTAGCAACATGGGGCAGACTTCTGCCACACTACTGCCAGGGGGTTCAATGGAGAATGGGGGGGGGGGGGGGGGGGTCAGAATTTGGCAAGAGGCCAAAAATGACAAGGTGAGCTTGCTTAAGGATGGGGGGCAAGGGAGACAAGCTACAGGGGGAGTTGGGATAAGTTGCTGTGTTAGGGTCACGTGGGAATGGGGAGGAGGTGTGCTTTAAGAAACAAGATTTGATTTGTATCTTGCTAATGAAAAAAAATCATGAGCTGCTATGCAGTCCTTGTTACAAGTGAGGCAGAGGGTGCAGGAGAAAAGGTTTTTTAAGAAATAATTTATTGGAAAGAGGGGCATGATCTTTGACTTGATTTTCCTAGTATGGTGAATCTGGGCATAATGTCGAGATTTCGGCATTGGACTGGGGTAAACACAGTAAGAAATCTCACAACACCAGGTTGAAGTCCAACAGGTTTATTTCGTGGCAAAAGCTACTAGCTTTCGGAGTGCTGCTTCTTCGTCAGCTATCAACCAGAGTTGGTGGTGTCCAGAAATGATTTTTTTTCAATTAATGACCGTTGACCTTCTTTAAGAGAGATCTTGACCTGTGAGGTTAGGAATTCTCCACATGGTTCATACATTAGGGTGTAGAGACTCACAGCAGCTCCACTCAATACAGTTAGGATAAGATCACACGACACAACTGACCTTTCAACACATTTGATCTGACCTTTCCAGAATGCCAACAACAGCACCCTCTTATTATCGCTTGCTGTTATCTTTTAAATCAAGCATTGTCACGGCTCAAGTCCTTAAACCATCGGACTTAGTATTTGATCCATTAAGCGTCTTTATTACCTTTTCAAAGACCCCTCCGAGTCATTTCTGTTTGAGGTTTAAGAGTCCTGCCTTATCAAACTATTCCTCATGATTCTTCATTCAGATAGCAGGAATCAGCCTCATTGATTCCTGGCTCATGAGCTTGAGTGACCCACTCAGATTACTGTAACCAGAATGAGAAGCAATATTCCAGCTGACTCCTGTAAAAGCAACACACTGCACGGATACAGAAATCTGAAGTAAAAACAGAAAATGCTGCAACTATAACAAGGTCTGGCAGTAGTGGAACCGAGTTCTCAGGTCAAATATTTAATGGTTGCTATGGGGGCCCTTCTACTTGCTGGAAAGCTAGTGGCAAACTCATTGCTGCCATTTCCAGGAAAGTACGAGGAGATTAAATCTGAACGCAGCACTTAGCTGCCTGCTGTTAGCTCTCCAGGGGCTTTTCACGTGAGGATACTGCCTCCAAGATCTGCCAACTAATCAAAAAGTCAGCTGTCCTCAATTTCAGTGGCATCATGGGAGCAATGGCCAATGCTGGAACTGCAGGAGGCCCGGGATGATGGTGTTATCATTGACCATGACGGCCATTTAGGCAAGAGCTGGCAAAGTGGGTATTGGGTGGTTAGACTGTCTGTGTAGCAAGCAAGGAGAAGATGTCTTTCCTTGGTTCTTGCTGCTGGTGGGACTCTCAGTTGGCTGTAGGATGACCGACCAGGACCCCCCCCCCCCGCCCCCCGGCCCCTCTTTCAGCCTGCAGGCAAGCCTATCATAGAATATCTGGCAGTCTGCCCAGGTGGTATGCCTCCCACCCATCCCCGCTCCTCTCTGCCCCCTCACCCTTCCAGCTGCTGGTAGAATATCAGTGGCGGCCATGGGAAGAGCTCATGATCCCTAGTTGGCAGCCAAAGGGTCCCAATTTGCTTAAGGGTGGAAAGGCCAACCTCAACATCCGGTTGAATCAGCAGTGGGGAGGAGTCAGGAAGGTGATAGGTGTTCAATCCCTATTGAACGATTCCCTCACCACCCAACCTGCTCTTAATATCCAGCTGGTATGGTGGTGACAAGGCTGGATGCTAAATTCTGCCCAACTTTTCAATTTGATGGCCTTTGATCAGATGGTCATCTGTCTGAAACTGTTTCTAGCTCCACAGATGCTGCTGGCCTGAGGAGTATTTCTCGAATTTTCTGCTTTTATTTGGGACTAGTGCAGGTTCTCCATAGATCTGAACTCAGTTATTGTTCTGACATAATCCAGCAGCCTAGTTCCTTTGTTCATACTGCACAAAACCTTCCACTAAAACGGTTCAATCTCTTTCACTAGTTCTTTGTAAAGTTCTGTATTACCTCTACTTCCTATTTAATGTACTCCAGTCCGATGTCTGCCTGTCAGCAGTGACCTTGATTTTGTCCATCCTTTCCACATAAGGGACCACATTTCAAATTATCCACTTCTGAGCCTATCAGTAGCAAATGTGGGAGAAAACAGACTGTGATTGGATGAACAGGTCTATAACATCTATCAAATCCACTTAGGATAGAATAGAATCCCTACACTGCCAAACGAGGCCATTTGATCCATCAAGTTTGCACCAACCACAATCCCACCCAGTAACCCCATATATTTACCCTGCCGAAATCCCTGACATTTCGGCCAATTTAACATGGCCAATCAACCTAGCCCACACATCTTTGGATTGTGGGAGGAAACTGGAGCATCCGGAGGAAACCTACACAGGCATGGATAGAATGTGCAAACTCCACACAGACAGGAGGCTGGAATTGAACCCAGGTCCCTGGTGTTATGAGGCAGCAGTGCCACCGTGCATCCCTTAGCTTCCACATATCTTGGACAATGTTTGGTAGGACTCATAGACAAGTGGGCAAGTAGGGCTCTCACCAACTATTGGAGTTATATAATGATATTTACAGTTGTTATGTGTTTACTGTCACTCTTTCCCATGTTTATTTCTTGTTCCCTCCTTTTCTCTATCACTGTTTACAATCCACCTGCCAGATTTGTGAATATTTTCTTCACTGCACAGGGCCTGGGGAGGTGGGTGCAGTGGGGAAACAGGGGAGTGCGGAAAACAGAAATCATCTTGGCTTCCTGCTCCTGATTACCACCTAGCTTCAGGACCCCAAATGGAAAATGTTTGTGGGTGCCACACTGTGTCAGTCATAGAATTGTAGAATATCAACAGTGCAGAAGAGGCCATTCAGTCCATTGAATCGGCACCAACTCTCTGACAGAATATTTTACCCACGCCCACTCCCCATCCTAACCCATAACCTCATACATTTTACCATGGCCAATCCACCTAACCTGCACATCTTTAGAGTGTGGGAAGAAACCAAAGCACCCGGAGGAAACTCACGCAGACACTAGGAGAAAGTGCAAACTCCACACGGACAGCCACCCAAGGCCAGAATTGAACCGGGGTCCCTGGAGTTGTGAGGCAGCAGTGCTAACCAACGTACCTGCCCAAATGGCTTGCCAGCACCCAACATGAAGGCTCAAACATGACAAATGGCACTTGTGAAAGAACTACTGGAACACTACAGAAACACAACTCAGCATGAACAAGTGTGTTTCAGAGGAGGAACAAGAACATTGTAAAGAGAAAAGTCTGGCTGATGCTATTTGAAAACACTTCAAGAATTAACTTCCATTCCCACCACAAGCCTTTCCTTTTTAAAGTAATTAAAATGGATTAAGGTAACATGCACCAGGGAATTAAACCATTTTACAATTAATATTATGCATCTTTGAATGAAAATGTTAGCTAACATTTGAGTAATGAAATCCCACTCATAGATTTTTGAATATTTTGCACGAACTTCTGCAGCATCAGCAGATTACCCTCCTTTGCAAATATTGTTCTTGGTCTTAACGATAGAACTTGGGCAGCACTTCCCCAGAAATCAAAGAGACTGTGTCATGTGGTCCATGCTCGAGAAATAAACTGAGGCACAAGTTTATTTTGACATTGGGATCGGATTTATGATTGGCAATAACCTAAGACTTAATGAGCAAGCAAATGACATGCTGATTTTTTTTCCCACAGAGTGAATGAACAGCTTTTACATTTGCCTCACTGAAATAATAGACAGTTTTTTTCTTTAATGACAATGTTTTTGTGTAATTAATTTTTATAGTCCTCAAGGTGAGGGATGATAGTGCCCTGGCAATAGAATATATCCCACTTCAGTTAGCCATTGTCGTAATCAAGCACTCCCAGGTCAGATAAGTATGGGTTAGAGATATAACATGAGGGTGTTTTTACATTAGTGTTGCTGACAGGTCTCCAATGGCTACAAGTTAGTGTGTAGCTGGCTAGCAGTGCAGTCAGTTGATATTTCCATGGTCTTGTCATTTGCATAATTATTCATAGTTCCCAGTAGAGTTATGGTTGTGTGCTTTGCACGAGTCAAATGCAAATTGAGAGTGACATGGCCACTTATAGCTAAATGATCGCAAAGCAGAACAACGCCTAGAAAGATTTGGAAGAGTGTTTCGACCCATCAGCAGTTTGTAACGGAGGGCGAAAGGGGCAGAAGGAAAGGAAGTGCGGGATGAAAATCTTCCCAAGTGGAAACATTATAATTTTTCCAGCCCCGCCTGCCGCAAGAATCATCAGGGTGGGATGGATAATTTGATGGATCCTTGAAAGGTCGGGGGGCAGGCAGAGCCAGAAAATCCAAATGGACAGCCAAACATCCAACCCCTTTCAGTGAAGTTTATATTTCTAATCCAGTGTTGTGGAGTTGATCACGATGAAATTGTACTCTATTCTCCACACAGACAACAGCAAGCATGGAATGAAATTGGGGATAACAGTCTCTGACCATTGTTGTTCCTACAGAGGTAGAATTTGAAGCAACTGTTAGAGTACTGGACCAAAACCCCAATTTACATTAGGAAGACAAGCTAGATGCCAACAGTGTTTCTATTTTGGTATGAATGTGAGGAAAGGATATTTCCTTCCAGGAATGATTCAGCTGACAAATTAGAAATCCTTTATTGTAACTTTACTCAATAATACAGTTCAAGTATAACTCTAGCAAATGAAACAACTTAACAGTTGAACAACATTTAAAAATGAAAAGGAAACAACTTTAATTTCTTATCACTATTTCATTTCCAAATAAGCAACACTTCCCTGAGAGACTTAATTGCCACTTTAATTACAGTTAGAAATGTACTTGTTATAATGTATGTAGATAGTCTTGAAGCTTTCAGAGACAGATAGTGTTTCATAAGCCTGCAAAATTCTTCTAACTTCAAGCAGGCGTCGGCTGCGACTAACTGTTTTCTGCAAAAGCTTTTTCTGTCTGCCACAGATCCAGAACTGTATCAACATCACAACATCATTTGACACTGTCAATCACTCTAATCAGAAATTCCAAGGAAATTTAAATAAACAGAAGTCCTTTAGCTCTCATTAAAATTAACACTTAATGGCTAAAATGAGTAACTATCCTGCCCTCCCAGGATCTGGGAAAATTGTTTTCAAGACACCCCAGCTACCTGCAGAATAAAGCTGCATTTTAAAACATTTCCTTAAACAAAAAAACCCTATATATATGTATATGATTGCACCTGTATCATCACAGAACCCACTGGTACAATGAGGTGTATGTTTTCCATACCTGTAGATGTATAGAAGCAGATGGGCACAGACGGAGGCTCACTCAGCCCTCCTCACCAGCCAGGCTCCATTAGTTTTTCTCCAAAGCATTCAAACAAAGGGTGATTCCCATGTGCCATCATTGTGGATGTCAGGAAAATAACTGTGCCATAACAACTGGCACCGAGTCACTTCACCAGCTAAATGGAAACAGAAAGGCATAAAATGAAGAAGCAAAATAAATATCCTCAAATGTTTCTGACCTCTTTGACTCCATTTCCAGGACCATCAGAGCTCTGACCGATCCTGGGACAGGAAGGCTGCCAAAACAATGACGTGTTCAGGTGGAGATCACGAATTTATGTTGATGTCGAGATTCCTACAAATATCAGCTAGCAAACCATTCATCCTATATTTTGTACTGTACAGTATATATCGTTCAGTTCAAAAACCTGCTGTTCTTTATTTGCAGTCACTTGCTCAGGGTTTCCGCAGATTGGCAGTCGCAGTTAGATTGCCTCTCTACTTCTTTTTACTTACATTAGGCAGGAACTGCATATTTCTTACTTGATTTTTTGACCTGGGCCAGGTGAGAAATGTGCATCACAGCAGCTCCTTCTATGCTTGGCAGTAGTTGTCTGGGGATGGAAGCCATGTCATCTTTTTAGGGCAATAGCTGCTGTAAAGCAGGTTTAAATGTCCCTGTGCCACTTTGAGAAGCCATGGAGAAGGTGAGTGCATACAGTATGTAGGTAAGGTGGGCTGCGGAGAGGTTGTGTGGTCAGGGCTGGGGAATCAGGTGCTCAAGGGGTTCGGTATGGGGGTGCTCGGTAGTTGTGAGAATGAGAGGAGATTGGGTGGTCAGTCAAGGGTGGAGGGTCAGGTCATTAGGGGGAATGGATCAGATGGTTGAGGTCTTTGAATGATAGTCAATTGGGAAATGGGAGTTTGAGTGGCCATGGGGGTGCAGGCAGATGGTTAGTCAGGGGGGAATGGAAGATCATGTGTTTGTGTATTTTCTTGGTGGGTATTTCATGTCAATCACTCAGTCAATTACATCTTCTGCTCCAATTTTTTAAAATTCAATCGTGGGACATGGGCACCACTGGTTGGACATCATTTATCGCCCATCCCTAGCTGCTCTTAAGAAGATGACGGTGAGTTGCCTTCTTGAATAGTTGAAGTTGTCCAGTTATCAAAGTACATGTACCCAATGTATACCCTGATCATGTGCTCATCCCTCTGCTTATGACTTGGAAAGACATCTGGTTTAACTCACAAAGACATTTGCACGTCATTCAATTTATATGAATGAGTTTGAGATCCCAACACAGCACCATCTCCTTTACTCAGTCTGCAGTGTGATCCCCACGTTCTGATTGCTTGATAGTCACTTTCCTATCTTGGGCCTGCTATATTGTTCCAGTGAAGTCCAACGCAAACAGGAGGAATAGCACCTCATCTTCCAATTGGACACTTTCTACCTTCCGGACTCAGAAGTGAATTCAAAATCCCCCCTCCATTTTCATGTTTTTCACTGCCCCCATCCCTCAAGCGCCAGTTTGTAACTCGTCCTCATGATTTACTTTCAGGGGGTGCCAACCCCTTGTTCTGCTTTTAACACATTATGCTATCTGACCTTCATGCCACTGTTAACACATGTTTTAGTCTTTAACACCACCACTACCACTGCCTTCTTTTTGTGACCATGACATCTTTGTTGTTGGGGGGTTAGGTGGTTTGGGGTGGGGGAAGGGGTTGGTAGTGGGGGGGGGGGCAGTAATGTGGTTAGGGATGCTGCATTGGTTTGGATGGTCAGGGGTGGTTGGAGGGTTGTTGATGAGCAGTCTGAGGGGTGCTGAGTGATTAGCATGGAGTCCAGAGGTGGGGGTGAGCATTGTCTGGGATTGAAGGTGGGAGGGTTGGTGAAGATTGCTGTGGATTCTGGGTGCTTTGACACTCCAGCTGATTTATTTGGAGATTCACTGTTCTGGGAAGTCTGAGTGGTTCTGACCATTGGTCTCACTGTCATTAGAATCTTGCAATAATCCAGGTAGGGTAAAAGCAGCAATTGGATTTCTAAACTTCCGGCACAAATCCCAAGAGTACGGGACTTCCAATGGCTCTGTGCGTGTCTCTCTGGGTATCTTTGAATATCTGGAGACCAGAGGCTCTGGAGCACTGCTTTGTTGCAGTTGTCCTAATTGCTGCTGCCATAGAACCATAGACCATTACAGCACAGAAACAGGCCCTTTGGCCCTTCTTGGCTGCGCTGAACCATTTTTCTGCTTAGTCCCACTGACCTGCACCTGGACCATATCCCTCCACACCCCTCTCATCCATGTACCTGTCCAAGTTTTTCTTAAATGCTAAAAGTGAGCCTGCATTTACCACTTCATCTGGCAGCTCATTCCACACTCCCACCACTCTCTGTGTGAAGAACCTCCCCCTAATATTCCCTTTAAACTTTTGCCCCTTCACCCTTAACCCATGTCTTCTAGTTTTTTTTTGTCCTGTAGCCTCAGTGGAATTCACTCTATCTATACCCATCATAATTTTATACACTTCTATCAAATCTCCCCTCATTCTTCTACGCTCCAGGGAATAAAGTCCTAACCTATTCAACTTTTCTCCGTAACTCAGTTTCTCAAGTCCCTTGTAAACCTTCTCTGTACTCTTTCAACCTTATTAATATCCCTCCTGTGATCAGGTGACCAAAACTGCACATAATACTCTAAATTCGGCCTCACCAATGTCTTATACAGCCTCACCATAACATTCCAACTCTTATCCTCAATACTTTGATTTATAAAGGCCAATGTTCCAAAAGCACTGTTTACGACCCTATCTACCTCAGATGCCATTTTTAGGGAATTATGTATCTGTACTCCCAAATCCCTCTGTTCTACTACACTCTTCAATGTCCTACCATTTACCATGTATGTTCTACCTTGGTTTGTCCTTCCAAAATGCAATACCTCACACTTCTCTGCATTAAACTCCATCTGCCATTTTTCAGCCCATTTTTCTAGCCGGTCCAAATCCCTCTGCAAGCTTTGAAAACCTTCCTCACTGTCCACTACACCTCCAATCTTGGTATCATCAGCAAATTTGCTGATCCAATTTACCATATCGTATAAGATGTTGAATAGGATGGATAGGATAGAGGTGGAGAGGCTCTTCCCGCTCAGAAAGGACAGTAGGACAAGAGGGCACAGCCTCAGGATAAAGGGGGGCAGTTTAGAACGGAGTTGAGGAGGAACTTCTTCACTCAAAGGGTGGTGAATCTCTGGAATTCTCTGCCCGTTGAAGTGGTGGAGGCTGCCTCGCTCAATATTTTTAAGACGCGGGTTGATAGATTTTTGATAAGAGAGGGGATTAAGGGTTATGGGGAGAGGGCAGGAATGTGGAACTGAGCCACAACAGATCGGCCATGATCTTACTGAATGGCGGGGCAGGCTCGAGGGGCTAGATGGCCTACTCCTGCTCCTATTTCTTATGTTCTTATGTTCTTATCATCATCCAGATCATTGATATAGATGACAAACAATAATGGACCCAGCACTGATCCCTGTGGCACACCACTAGTTACTGGCTTCCACTCAGAGAAGCAATCCTCCACTACCATTTTCTGGCTTTTTCCATTGAGCCAATGTCTAATCCAATTTAACTGTCTCTCCATGTATACCTAGCGACTGAACTTTCCTAACTAACCTCCCATGCGGAACCTTGTCAAAGGCCTTACTGAAGTCCATGTAGACAACATCCACTGCCTTCCCTTCATCCACTTTCTTGGTAACCTCCTCGAAAAACTCCAATAGATTGGTTAAACATGACCTACCACGCACAAAGCCATGTTGACTCTCCCTAATAAGTCCCTGTCTATCCAAGTATTTGTAGGTCCTAACTCTTAGTACTCCTTCCAATAATTTGCCTACTGCTGACATCAAGTTTACCGGCCTATAATTTCTCGGATTACTTTTTGAGCCTTTTTTTAAAATGCCATTTAAAGTATTTCCACCCAATAGTGGAGCAAAGCAAGTCAGAGGAGCAGTGAAGACATTGCCTCAGATTCACCACCCCACATCCGTTACCCCCAATCCAGTACATTTAAAACATTTAGTGTGTAAGGATTCAGCCTTGTTCAGGAAGCAACCCCAGTGAAGGGAGTGACAAATCTGACTGACAGGTTCAAATATTTGTTTCCAGCAAGCTTCATAATCAATCTCCAATACTGGTCAGCCTTGGCCACAGCATTGATGGTGGAAAGAGAATTAACATGCATATAGATAAAGAGAAAAGACAGCCAACTGTAAAGCCAGATTCAGTGGGTAAGTGTATCAGTGCAGCGGGCCCCTTTTGACAGATAGCTAAATGAGGATGACATCAGGGTTAACGCTCTGTGGCGTTTGAGCGTGCCTTCTCAAGGCAATAGCAGATCGTCAGCAGTTTTAACACTGCAAGCCAAGAGTGGCCCAAAGCTTCCACCTACCATCCAAATTGTTCTCTCTTCCATATGCTCACGCCAGACCTGAACACAATTCTAGGAGCTATTGAATGTTGAGTGCCTGGCCAATGGATACTTTTCAGGAACAAAGGCTTTTGACAGGGAACTCTATCCCATCCTGTTCTTAACCAACATTCACTAATATATTATCTTCCTCCATTACAACAGTGAGGAACAACGATACATCAGCTATAGGAACATAGGAATTAGGAGCAGGAGTAGACTGTTCAGCCCCTTAAGCCTGCTCTGCCAGTCAACTAGATCATGGCTGATCTTCTACCTGAATGTTGTTTTCCTCCATTTCCTCCATATCTCTCGATGGCTTTAATATCTAGAAATCTATCGATCACTGATTTGAACATACTCAGTGTCTGAGCCTCCAAAGCCTCATGTTATGAAATGTGCTATTGAAATGCAAGTCTTTCTATTTCCTTTAATTCCAACAGGGATGGCTGGGTGAATTCTGGCTGGTAAATCTCTTCTCAATCCAGGGATGATGAGGCTCATTTTTGTAGCTCACCCATCTGAAGCTCATCATACAAGCACAATTCAAGTGCAAACTTGATACCTGTCAGACTAATCACTGCCTTTACCAGTGAGAGAGCTGATTTTTTTCTCATTACATTGAATACTGTAACAGCTCAGGGTCAGTTCCTTATTGGAACAAGTATTCTCTGTAGGAATGTAGTAATCTAATCGGGGCTTTGCTGGTCTTGTGTGTAGCCTTCCTCTGTCACCATTCAACAGATATTATTTCTCATGGTCATCATTATATATATAAGGTAAAGTAATACATTGTAAAAAAAAAGTTTTGTGCAGGTAACAAAGAAACAAGTGAAGGTAAACTGGAAAAAAGAATCAAGCAATGGAACAACAATGGAAAAGAATTTAAACAGTGATCAATAGAAAATTGCATACTGCTAAAAATAAAGCAAATAATGAAATACCACAAATGAATAAGGAAGAGCTAAAAGAGACTAAATATAATTTATAGGCACACTTACAATTAAAAATGATAAAAGGAAACACAAAGGTTAGACAAAAAGTACTATTTGGAAAGAAAGAAGGAAATGTAAAATAAAATTATAAAGAAATGCAATATGCCCTTATTTCCAAGAGGCATTTGATAAGGGTGCCACACAAATGGTTAATGGGCAAGATAAGGACTCATGGAACGGAGGTAATAAATTAGCATGGATCAAGGATTGGTTAATATACAGGAAGCGAAGGTCAGACATAAACAGGGTATTTTCAAGTTGGAAGACAATGACTATTGGAATTCCACAAGTGTCAGTGCTGGGGCCTCTATTATTTACAATCTCTGGATGGGATTCTTCAACCTCTCAGCCATGTGATTCTCGGTGACGGGTGGTGGCACACTATTTTCTGGTGGTGGGGTTCTCTAGTTCTGCCACTGTCAATGGGATTTCCCTTTGAAGCCATCCCATACTGCCGGGAAACCCACGTGCGGCGGTGTACTGCGATGGAACCAGACAATCGCATTGGTGTGAATGGCCGGAGAATTCTCGTCTACAGCAACAAGTTAGATGAAGAAACAGAGTGTAATGTATCTATGTTTGCTGATGATACAAAGCGAGGTGGAGCTGTGGGGAAGATACAGAAAGGCTGTAAAGAGAGGTACAGAGGTTAAGTGAGTGGGCAACATGATGGCAGGTGGATTTAGTGTAGGGAAATTTGAAGCTATCCACTTCATTCGTCAGGGTAAAAAGTCAGAATTTTTAAAAAAAGGTGCAAAAAGATTGATGTTCAAAGAGACTTGAATGTGCTTGTACAAAGAATGTAGGAGATTACCATGCAGATAGGAAGGCAAATGGAATGTTGGCTTTATTGCAAAGGGGTTGGCGTACAAAAATAAAGGAAGTCTTGCTACAATTGTACTGGGTTTTGCTGAGACACCTGGAATACTATGTGCAGTTTTTGACTTCACATTTAAGGAGGGATATATTTACATTGGAGGCATTACAGGGAAGGTTCATTGGATTGGTCCCTGGAATGAGGGGTTTGTCCTATGATGAGAGGTTGAGTACATTGGGTTTCTATTCTGTGGAGGTTAGAAGAAAGACGATCTCATTGAAAAAACTGATTCTGAAGTGAATTGGCAGAGTGGGCATTGAGATATTGCTCTCTAGTTGGGGAATCTAGAACATGGAGGGCACATAAATACTGTAGCTATAAGAGCAGGTCAGAGGCTAGGAATCCCGCAGCAAATAACTCACCTCCTGATTCCCCAAACCCTATTCACCATTTACAAGGTACAGGCCAAGAGCGTAATAGAAAACTATACACTTGCCTAGATGAGTGCAGCTCCAGCAACATTCAGGAGCTATCTAGGACAAAGTAGCCCGCTTGATTGGCACTCCATCCACAAGCATTCAATCCCTCCACCACTGAAATACACTTGCATCAATGTGTACCATCTACTACATGCACTGCAGGAACTCACTAAGGAGTTTTAGGCAGCACCTTCCAAACCTACTACCACTAGCATCTAGAAGGACAAGGGCAGCAGACACATGGGAATACCACAATTAGAAGTTCCCCTCCAGACCATTCAAAATCCTGATTTGGGAATATATTGCCAATCCTTCACTGTTGTGAGATCAAATCCTGTAACTCCCTCTCTAACAGCACTGTGTATGTAACTACTCCACAGGGACTAGAGTGATTCAAGAAAGCTACTCACCACCTTTTCAAAAACAATTAAGGATGAGCAATAAATGCTGGCCTAGCCAATGATACCTACATACTGTAAATTAATAAAAATAAATAAATAAAGGGCTGATCATTTAGGACTGAGGTCTGCCCAAGACCGCAAGGAACTACAAAAGGTCGTGAATGTAACCCCATCCATCAAGCAAACCAACTTTTTCCCTGCTGCTGTCAGACTTTTGAATGGACTTACCTTGCATTAAGTTGATCTTTCTCTACAACCTAGCTATAGCTGCA
Source organism: Carcharhinus amblyrhynchos (assembly GCF_965287045.1). Lineage (NCBI taxonomy): Eukaryota > Metazoa > Chordata > Chondrichthyes > Carcharhiniformes > Carcharhinidae > Carcharhinus > Carcharhinus amblyrhynchos. The sequence goes on along the minus strand of NC_137329.1, from coordinate 71,338,327 downwards.
ACACTGCGTCCTGCACTCTCTTGTTTCCTTCTCTATGAACAGTATGTTTTGTCTGTATAGAGCGCAAGAAACAATACTTATCACTGTATATTAATACATGTGACAATAATAAATCAAAATCAAAATCAAATCAGGACCATCTTCACTCAAAGAGCTGTGAATCTTTGGAATTCCCCACTCAAGAGGGGGTTGTGGATTTTTCATCATTAAATACATTTAAGGCTAGGATAGGCAGACTTTGGCGGGTGAGGGGGGGGGGTGCGGGAGGGTGCGATTCTCTCTATCCGAATGGCTAATTTTTTGGTGAATCAGAATGGGAGAAGTGTTTGTCGACTGACTAGCTGGATTTGCATGTGTGTTCCTGATGCATACACATCTCCCACCTTCGGAAAGCAGGTGCAGGCAGGACTATACTGGCTGGAAAACCAGGTAGGTCTATTTTTCATGTTATTTTAATGTGATTATCATGCCCAGGACTGAATTCTCTGGGTCCGATAGCACCTCCCACCCCTCCAGGAGTATTTCTCTTCAGTGGGGTTTAGAATAACTCCCTACTTTAAGGGAACTGGCAGGAGACCCTGCTCGAGTGAAGGGGGGGGGCAATCGGACCCCGTAGGGGGTGGGGTGGTGGGAACGGTGATGCCCCCCTAGGCATTGGCACACTGACAATGCCAGCTATGTGCCCTGGCCCTGCCCAAAGGGCAAAGTGCCCATTCCCAGGGGGTACCTTGGCGCTGCCCAGGCATTGGGCAGTGCCAAGGTGGCAAGGCTTAGGAGGCAGTGCCAAATGGGCTGGGCCTATTGTGGGTGGGACCTAGGGGCAATCCGTGTGGGTGGCTACCACTCTGCAGATAGGATCGGTTGAGACTGGAGGAGGCCAGCGATCGGGGCGGATTGGGAGTGGGGGGCCTGCCGGGGGTGGGGGGGGGCAGCCTGTCTCAGGAGGGAGGGAGCTCTGCGGCCAGCAAACATGAGGCTGACAGATCAGGACCACGGCGATGTGCAGAGTTCCGGAGCTGAGACTCTGGTGTGACTAGGCTCCCCTACAATCATGACCTCTGCACCTCACTGAGTGTGGGAGATTCAAGTCTGAACTCCCATTGAAAAAACTGTGAATTACACCATTTCTCCTGTCAATTTGGCACTTATAATGTTTTGGGGAGAATTGCCCCCTTGGTCTCTCAGAGAATTAAGAGATGCGGGGAGTGGACAGGAAAGTGAAGTTGAGCACCAAGATCAGTCATGATTGTATTGAATGGCATGCTTAATGGGCATGTGTGGGCTGCATTCTTGTGTAAAGAGAAATAATAAAGTTTCCTGCAGACGTAGAAACAATAAAAATAAAACTCTGGCTTGGAATAAGGTCTGAAAGGTTAAATACATACTTTGTCACTGTAGTTACCAATGGCATCAACAAGGTGAACATAACCTTAGAAGAGAACAAATGCCGTATAATAATATTCAAGATAAAAAGAGGAAAATAACTGATAAAACTGATCAAATCTAAACAAGAGAAAACTCTTGGTCCTCACAGATTGCCCCATACTTATCAAACGAAGTGAGGGAAAAGATAGCAGAGGTTCTCTTCCATTTGTATAAACATTCATTAGGAAAGGCAATCATGTTAGAGGACCAGCAATTAGTTCATCTGACATTTAGAAGGAATGTAGAACATGTCCAGGGATTTATGGAGCAGTTACAGGTCAGTAGCAGGAAATGTAATGCAATCTTCATGCAAAGAAGTAAGTGATCTACAAACAGAAAGTTTGATAAACTTCAATTAGCATAATTTTTCAAAGGAAAGTTTTGGTTTGACCAACTTTACTGAATGTTTTACAGTAAATAATGTGGGAAAATATGCATTTGTCAACTTCAGCAGGAAGAATAGTAAAGCAACATATTATTTAAAAAGAGTGAGTTTACAGAACTCTGAAGTACAGAAAAATGTGGATGTCCTGGTATATGAATTAGGAAAAGTTAGTACACAGGTACAGTGAGCGATTTTTAGAAAGCAAATGGAATGTCGTTGCTTATTGCATGGGGATGGAATATAAAAGTAGGGGTGGCTTGTTACAGTTGGTGAGACCACATCTAGAGTACAGTATTGGTCTCCCTATCTAAGAAAGGATATAAATATGTCAGAGGCAGTTCAGAGAAGATAAGAACATAAGGACATAAGAACTAGGAGCAGGAGAAGGCCACCTGGCCCCTCGAGTCTGCTCAGCCACTCAATAAGATCATGGCTGATCTTTTCACAGGCTAAGCTTGTCTTACCCACCCAATCACCAGAACCCTTAATTCCTTTACTGTTCAAAAATTTATCCATCCTTGCCTTAAAAACATTCGATGAGGTAGCCTCAACTGCTTCACTGGGCAGGGAATTCTACAGATTCACAACCCTTTGGGTGAAGAATTTCAAAGAACAAAGAACAACACAGCACAGGAAACTGGCCCTTCAGCCCAACGAGCCCGCGCCGCCATTTTAACATTGCGAGTGCCCTCTTCTACCAATAACCTTTGTCTACACCTATTGGACTCCACAACAAAGGAATTATAACCAGATTGAGGGACAAATAATTTAGGGACAATTTGTTACACCAATCAGCCTAAGAGCACGTTTTTGGGGCGTGGGAGGAAACCGGAGCACCCGGAGAAAACCCACGCAATCATGGGGAGAATGTGCAAACTCCCACAGACACTGGCCCAATTCCATGTATCTGCACAGCAAACAGTGATAGTCACTGAGCTGTCATGTTGCCCATCAGATGGTCCAGTTTAAGTGTACACTAACGACATGATGCACTAGGCAACTCTCGAAGCAACATCCAAGAGCAGCCCTCGCATGACCCACTCTGTGTATGCCCCTTGTTGGACAACAAGGCGGACCGAATCACCTGTGGATTAAAAAAGACTTCAATAAACGTGCAAAACTTAGACAGACATTTACGGAATCCCCAGAAGCTCAGAAGTAAGACAAGTGAGCCATAAAATATGTTGGAAGGTCAGTAGGAATCAATTGATTCCCAGGAACGTCCCAAGGCTCTTGATCCTTATTTAGAGCAGTCTCCTGTATCCCTCCATCTCTAGTCTGCTCATGTGCCTATCTCAGTAAACCTTAAACAACTCCAGCGTGCCTGCCTCCACCACCCTACTTGGCAGTGCATTCCAGGCCCCCACCACCCTCTGTGTGAAAAACCTCCCTCTAACATCCGAATTATACCTCGCCCCCCCCTCACCCTCAGCCCGTGGCCCCTTGTAATTTTTGTATCCAACCTAGGAAAAAACTTACCACTATTCACTCTATCTATACCCTTCATAATCTTATACACCTCTATTAGATCTCCCCTCATTCTCCGTCTTTCTAAGGAGAACAGCCCCAATTTGCCCAATCTTTCCTCATAGCTCAGTCCTTCCATACCAGGCAACATCCTGGTAAACCTCCTCTGCACTCTCTCCAGGGTCTCCACGTCCTTTCCTCCTCAACGCAGATCTAAATCTTATTTTAAGGCCATGGTCCCTAGTTCTAGTTTCACCTGCCGCTGGAAACAACCTCCCTGCTTCTATCTTACCTATTCCCTTCACAATCTTATATATTTCTATAATATCTCCCTTCATTCTTCTGAATTCCAATGAGCATTGTCCCAGTCTACTCAGTCTCTCCTCATAAGCCATGTCTTTTTGGGTGGTCTCCTGATTCTTGTCAATCAATCGATCAGGCCTTGATCACCCTGATCGATAAGAGTCCAATTAGGTGCTGCCACATCAATCTCTGGGTGTGTCCCCAACGGCTATGTCTGTAGGTGCTGGAGGCACTTCGATCACATAACTTCCTCCCAAACAAAGGGTTAAGGCTCCTCTTTGTTTGGTAAACAAGTATGTTTGACCAGAGAGTGTCCATTGTCTTTGGGATGGCCTATTTCCTCTCTATTCAATTGTTTGACTTACAGCCTGTTTATCTCTGTCTTTTAGGCTGCAGCCTGCTGTTTTAGTTCTTACCCAATTGTCCCAGAGTGATTTATAAATCACTCTTTTAGGTGGCCCATTTGGCCACAAGATCAAATGGTCTACATGACCAAGGTCAGAACAGATGGAATCAAGAGACAGGTAGCTCAATTGATGACAAGTTGGCTACATTACAGAAAACAGGGAGTGAGGCTTTGGAATTTCAACGAGGGCAAGTCCTTCCAGAGTGGCAACCCATTGGTGATTATTTCCTTCAGAGTGTTCCATCGCTACAATTTTACTAATTTAAAGTCCCAGCCACATTCTAGTTATTCTATTTCCAAGAGAACTCTGGCCACATTCCCCTTTTGGTGGAGTCTATTTCAGTGGTACAGCATCTTCCTGTCCCCGTACTGCTGCCAGGGTCCCGTGAATAGAACCACTCCTTCTCACACCTGCCACATATTTCCCTTCCTGATCAGTCATCCTATCAGCACGTGATTTAGGTGTAATCTCGAGTAGTAAGTTTCTGGTTTTTAATTAAGTTCCTAATTTCTGATATTCCCTCCACAAGACCCTGCCCTTCCTTTTCCTCATGCCAGTCTGATTGCTCAACCACCCTAGGCCCTCCCCCTCCCTTTCCAAGTTCCTCTCCATTTTCTCCAAGATATTCTTCACCTTTGTGTCAGATGAACAACACATGCTTTCAGAGTCGTAGTTGCAACTGCAAAAGACCCTATCTATTCCTAATTATTGAATTCCCAAGATGACGGACGATATGAAGGCATTCGAATGGACGCTGAGAAGATTCGCGTGAATGATTGGAAAAGTTGGGACAGTTTTCCCTTTGAGAAGAGAAGACTGAGAGGAGATTTGATGGAGGTATTCAAAATCATGAGGGTTCTGGGAAGAGTAATTAGAGAGAAACTGTTCTCGTTGGTGGAAGGATCAAGAATGAAAAGGCACACATTTAAGATCATTGATAAAAGAAGCAATGGTGATGAGGAGAGATTGTTTCACACTGTGAGTGGTTAGGATCTGGAGTGCATCGCCTCAGAGTGTGGTGGAGGCAGGGTGAACTCTGGCTTTCAAAAGGAAATTGGATCATTATCTTAAAAGGACAAAGTTTGCAGGACTATCAGGAAAAGGTGAATTGCTGCCTTAGAGGAGTATCACAGACCTGATAGGTTGAATGCCCTCTTTCTGTGCTGTAAGAATTCTATAATCCTATGACTACCAACTTTCTATTCTGCTACATATCCTTCTGATTCCACACCCGTCTACCCATTCGCTCGCTGTCCTCCTCTTAGGCTGCCTCCTACTCCATAGTACTAAGGTTAACATTTCCAATATTGCATTTGCAACTTTTATTCTCATCCCGATTGATAGAAAATATATTGTACTTGTTAGATAGGACCTGTTTCCACCTGTCCTGAATTCCCCCTACCCTGCTGAATGGCACATGCGCTCCTTGCTGTGTGTCTGTTTTTTCTCTGAGATATGACTGTATTCCTCCACTAGTGTCCTTTTTGAAACCAGTTCCACAAATATGCAAGCAACACTGTGCAAAATCATTGGACTGGACACTGTCCAGATGGCCACAAGTCATCTCCCCTCCCAGGCCTTGTTTTCTCAGCTCTCAAATGTGTTCCAGTGTTCCAGAGGAGAGCCAAGAAAACACCACGCAGATCACCTGAAACTCAGCTTGAAGTACAGCAGCACTAACATTAATGATTGGGAAGAGCTCATTACTGATCGTTCAAAATGGCGACTCCCTGTCCATCAAGCTGCAGCATACTTTGGGTCACAACATCTTAGGGTAGAGCAATGTCAGAGAAAGAAATAAAAGGAAGCACCTCCTCCCCTCCATTCTCACTACCTCATGGGATATCCTGCCTCAATGTGCTCTAAGATTTGTAGATTGAGAATTGACCTGTCCAATCACATGAAGACCCATGGCAGAAACCCATGACCCTGAGTAGACTTCATCCCTGAATCAAGGGATAACCCACAGCGAAGACAGCTGTGTTCCGGAGAAAAAGTTCCAGATATTCTCTTGAATGTTGGAGCTCCCTGAACTCTCACTCCAGCTCAAGGACTTTGAGATGCAGGGTTTCAAGACAGAAACATTTTCTGAAATTGGGATTGTAACAGTGTCCACAATCTCCCACGTGTCATCGTCCCAAAACGTAGGCTGTTCTGCCTTCTCTCCTCTTCACTTATTTATTAGTTTGCAATAATTTATGTCCAAATCTAATAGAATCACTTGAGGCCTATTATTAATTCGTTGGTGGATTAGTTTGATTTAAAATTAATTAGTAACTAATTACTCTGCTAATTTATTATTTATGTAAAGCAGAGACTCATTTAATGCTAATTCAATTGCTTCAAAGTTGGTGTCTAATAAATAGTGATACTTTTGCATAGACCAATGCAATAAACATTATCTGTCCAACAACATCTCACAAAAACACTCTGTTGAACAGCTGTATATTTTAAGGGTTTCAGCTCATAAAGATAAATTCAGCTGTGAGCAGAAATTCTAGGGACGATTTTCACGGAGTATTTTAAATACTAAAGATCTTCTGAGTTGGCCAAGTGGGATTTTAGGCTTCATTTTGTTTTCAGCTAATATTTAACGCAAGACACCATGCGGATAAAGGAGCTTAGTGCTTGCTGCTTCATCCCTGGAGGATCAATGATTGATTAAGATAGCTGCTATTGTTCATTAATAGAGCTGGAATACCATGTTGCTGGCTCGTGCTTCAATTAATGACTCCATCTCCTTCAGGATCATGCCCATGGCCACCATGGATTTCCATTGGATTTGTCTATGGTTATGCCTGGCAAGGTAGTGAACTGGCTTGCTGTTTCCTTTTGTAGTCTGGCTGATCAGGAAACTACTCCCCCCCCGCCACTCCCCCAAACCACCACCCCACCTCCCCCCCCCCCCCCTCCCTCTCTCCTTACATTAGGTGCATTGGAAGGATTACAGACTGATAATCAACCTGTCTGGCCATATTATGAACACACATTCCATGGCCACTAAGCCCAGAAGTGAGACTTAAACTTGGAGCTTCTGGACTGGCGGTTGGAACACTGTCACAAAAGGTCTGAACTAATGACAGGAATAAAGAGGTCATTGCTGACGATTGTGACTGTTACTCGAAGCTTTAAATGTTCACTTGCTGCTGGAGATAGGCTGACTACAGTGCATTTGAAGAAGCCTTTTGAAGCTACTGTGTATGTGGTGTCTGTCACATTAAGACAGTTGATTTGATTTGATTTATTATTGTCACATGTATTAGCATACAGTGAAAAATATTGTTTCTTGCGCGCCATACAGGCTAAGCACACCGTTCATAGAGAAGGAAATGAGAGAATGCAGAACGTAGTGTTACAGTCAAAGCTAGAGTGTAGAGAAAGATCAACTTAGTGCAAGGTAGGTCCATTCAAAAGTCTGATGGCAGCAAGGAAGAAGCTGTTCTTGAGTTGGTTGGTATGTGACCTCAGACTTTTGTATCTTTTTCCCGATGGGAGAAGGTGAAAGAGAGAATTTACAGTGTGTGTGTGGGATCCTTAATTCTGCTGGCTGCCTTGCCGAGGCAGCGGGAAGTATAGACAGATGGATGGGAGGTTGGTTTGCATGATGGATTGGGCCATATTCATGACATTTCGTAGTTTCTTGCGGTCTTGGTCAGAGCAGGAGCCATATCAAGCTGTGATATAACCAGAAAGAATGCTTTTTCTGGTGCATCTGTAAAAGTTGGTGAGAGTTGTAGCTGACATGCCAAATTTCCTTAGTCTTCTGAGAAAGTAGAGGTGTTGGTGGGCTTTCTTAACTGTAGTGGGACCAGAACAGGTTGTTGCTGATCTGGACACCTGAAAACTTGAAGCTCTCGATCCATTCCACTTAGTCCCCGTTGATGTAGACAAGGGCATGTTCTCCTCTACGCTCCCCGAAGTTAATGACAATCTCTTTTGTCTTGTTGACATTGAGGGAGAGATTATTGTCGTTGCACCAGTTCACCAGATTCTCTATCAGGACAGCAGAAGTGAGTCACCTGGCTCAAGGGACCAATGGGAATCGCAAATGAGTGATCACACCAGAGAGAGAGGGTCCTCTCTCAGGCATTTTACTTCTGGGACATGTTGTAAGCATGTTGAATTGGGCTCTGCCCATGGGCAGCCTTCATGCTGCATAAACCTCCTGTACCTACATTTCTGTTATTAATAAATACCGTTTGTTCTTAACAAAGTTTGAAATCTCTTGATAAAGCCATAACGGCCACAACATAACAGATTTGGTGATTTTCTGGGACACTTTGTCAAGTCTTCTCTTACACCGAGCAACAAATTTCTCATAAATACTCTCAGGGCTACATGTGAAAAGAACGAGTGGCTCTGTCCTCAAACTTATTGGAGGCCCTATTGGGAGAGACCAGGACAAGAGAACGCTTGATCAATGGGATCCTGTAAAGGAGTTCCCCTTTGCTGTCCGTGAATAAGCACAGCAGATGAGATCAGGCAGTATAGCACCAGTTACTACCGCAGAGACAAGAGGGACAGGAGGGTCTCAGCAGAAAGCCTTAACCAGACAGGGGTAACTTGACCAGGATCAGTACATGAGATCGGTGTGTTGCCATGTGAAATGAAGACTCAGACTTGATAGCACAGGCAGCATGGCATTGCCCGTGGTCTATATAGCACTGAAGGTTTAGATTAGCATAGCCTTCCAGCTGCCACAGGATGGACACTCACTCGAAGCGCAGCTCATCTGCGACCATCAGCAGCACATCATGTAGGTATAGTCCTGCCATCCAGGGAGCTGCCACAATATACATTCATGCAAGAATGAGATGAGAAGAATTTTATGGCCCCTGTTGCTGCGGGTGGGAAATGCAGCAAACCGTTCAAATGTCCATTGATTGCTGCAGGAAAATCTAGCTGGCAGGAGGAGGGGGCTGTTAAATTCCACCCAGTATATCTTCTATCCCACATACCTTTGAACAGTTGCAGACAGCGCGTGACTGGCGAAGTGACAGGGGTTAACATCCAATTCCATGGCTTATGACTTACAGTGAAAAGCTCCCTAACGTCAGCCGAGACCTCGCAATGTGGCAGCTACTCAGGAATATCTCTGAGCAGGTCACTGGGCTCCTCAAGCAGAAGTTTATATCCTCTAAGCAGTCTGGTGAGGGCTCTATAACACACTCAACTGAGAAATGGCCAGATCAATGGCAAATTGCACCCTGGAGATAACATGGAACAAAAAGAATAGAACATTTTGCATTCATGGCTACCAGACATGCTAAAACATTTCACAATCAATCTAGCACTTTTGAAGCCTTGTAGACGGTTTGTGCAAGGATTTGAGTGATGTTTCAACCAGAGTGCATCTTTAGGCTAATCTGTCCCATCGTCAAGCTATTTCTGAGCCTGTTGGCTTCAGAAATTTGGTGTTATACCTCTCTGATTTTGTGCATCCTAAAATAAATGAGAATTGTATCATTGCATAATTCTAATAGTTAAAAACACATGGAATTTGCAAGTAATTAGGACCTTCTATTGGCTTGAAACTATTCGTTTCTAACATCATCAAGGTCTGGTGGAAGATTATCAACCTGAAGTATTGGGGTTATTTTAGTCCCCCCGGACAGATGGGGGAGGGAGGGTTATAAATACAGAAGAGTGGCCAATTCAGCTCCCAATTGCATTCGAATTTAAACTTTATCTTAACGTTTTCCTGGATCTTGGGAAATCTGACAGCTGGATAGAGACATAAAGGACTGGAAGGAACTGGATAGTGCCTTTACAGCACTGCCTGAGGGCAAAGAAAGTCAGGAGCGCTGCAAAAGCGAACTGGGAAACCAAATTGATTATGCCCTCCAACCCTTCTCAGCAATCCATCTGATCTCCACTGACAGGTCTATTCCAATGAGCTCTTTAGCTCTCTGAAGAGCATTGAGCCAATCCCAATGCCTGATTCTTAGCTGCAGTCTGGAACCGCAGGTTTGACAGCCAGAAAACTGAGAATTTAAGATGAAAATCTCTGGACCTGCTTTTAAGTTCAGCATTCTCACTTGGAAATATATCACCATTCCTTCACTGTCTCTGGGTCAAAATCCTGAAACTCCCTTCCACTGTCAGTGTACCTATATTACATTGACTGCAGTGGTTCAAGGAGGCAGCTCACCATTACCCTGTCAGGGAAAATTAGGAATGAGCAGTAAGTACTGTTCTAGTCGCCGATGCCCATATCCTATGAATGAACAAAAAAAAATGCAGCAAATGCCTACTTTTGAAATTTCCTACTTTTTAAACTCCCCTCTCACACACTTCCTATAAGAGCTGCTAACTCTGTTTCTGTCCCACAAGATGTTGCCTGCCCTACTTCCTCATTTCCAAAATTTTTAGCTTTTATTTCAGTTCCCAAGCATCTACAAGATGTTTTGCCCTCCGCATAAGGAGGTATTAGGACAAATAAACAAAAGGTTTGGTCAAAGAGGGAGATTTTAAGGAGCATCGTAATGGAGCTGACAGAGGTGGAGATGTAGTGGGAAGTTTAAGGAGGATATTTCGGAGCTTAAGGCCTTAAGATAATGGGCATCATGAATGCAGAAAAGTCCAGATTAGAGGAGCGAAGATTTCTCAGAAGATCATGAGGCTGAAGGAGATTACAGAGCTAGGGAGGAGTGAGGCCATAGGGGTCATTTGAAAATGAGGATGAACATTTTAATTTGATACCTTACCTGAGCAAAAGCCAATGTAGATCCGTAAGCACAGGGTTGATGAGTGAACAGGAGTTGCTGCTAAAGCAAAATATTACAGATGCTAGAAATCTGAAATAATAATCAGAAAGTGCAGGAAACACTCAACAGGGAACAAAAAGATGGGTCCAAAGCAGGTGTAAATAGCAGAATAATGAACAGCTGTTACCCAAAAGTCAAATGATAAAAAAGTTTCAGGCTGACACACACATGCAAAGAAAAGTAAAAAAAATGGAGGCACGCAGATGACAGTTCAAAATTGTTGAACTCGATGCTAAGACCTGAAGGCTATAAACTGCCTAACTGAAAGAGGAGGTGCTGTTCCTCGAACTTATGTTGAGCTTCACTGGGTCACTGTAGCAGGCTGAGGACAGCTGAGAGCATGAATTAAAATGGCATGCTACTGGAAGCTCAGGGTAATTCCTGCAGACCTAGCAGAAGTGTTCCACACAGTGCTCCCCCAATCTGTGTTTGATCTCCCCAGCACAGAGGAGACCACATTGTCAGCCGTGAACACAGCTGACTGAATTGAAAGAAGTGCAAGTAAATTGCTGTCTCACATGGGGCTCAACTCAGAAATTAGGATCTGAGGGTCATAGTTGAGGAAGTGTTCCACTTTACAGAAGGTGATAGGGGGGAGTTGGGCAGGACAGCAGTGATCTGGCAGAGCCCGGGCATCGATGAAGGTTTTAGCAACAGATGAGAAGAAGTTATAACAGAGATAGGCAAGATAGGTACCAGAAGTCTTTCAACCAACCTTTCTGATGGAAAAACACATAGGTGGGCATGAGCAACTTGTTTTAAATTCTAGAGCTTATTCAAGGCTCCTTTCACTGGCGTCAGAAAAAAAATTAGTTCAGTTTTGGTCTACGATAACTATGATCTGGTACCAGCTCTGCAGGCTAATGGATGAAAATTATTTACTTGGACCAGGTACCAGGGGTTTTGTGGCATCCCTTGGAAAATCTCTCAGTACGTTCCAGCATCCTCAGATATCACCAGCCTATCATGAAAAGTCAAAACACAATTGAAGTCTCCCAAAAGAGAAACTGATGTCAGGATTCAAGTGGAAATCCAAAAATGGAGGATTCAAGAATGCAAGTAGATTTATATGACAGTATGTCAATTGTTCATAAGTGTCCCCTTCATGAAAATGATGTCTCAGGTGAATTAGATGGAAGAAAATTTTGAGATAGTTGGAAGTTTGCTTTTTCACAAATCCATCAGAATGCTGACTTGACAAAGGTAGAGGGTAGGTGCTGCCAAGAACAAATAATGTCATCAACATTTTTTTCTTGAGTTGTAGAAGGCTAAATGCTGTTCCTGTTGGTAAAATGATTGTGTCTGTATGTCAAATTAAATTCTTCAAAACCAGAAAGTAATTACAGCGCCCTGCCTGATTCCTGCCCTTTTGTTTTCTCAGCAAGAAATAAAAAATGACTTTTTACAGAGGAGTTCAGTTCAGTTTAGTAGCACAGTACTCAGATCAGAAGCAGGGCAGAGAGAAGGGTTAAATGGATAGCAATGAACATAAGAACATAAGAACGTAAGAAATAGGAGCAGGAGTAGGCCATCTAGCCCTTCGAGCCTGCCCCGCCATTCAATAAGATCATGGCTGATCTGTCGTGGCTCAGTTCCACTTTCCCGCCCTCTCCCCATAACCCTTAATCCCCTCTCTTATCAAGAACCCATCAACCCGCTTCTTAAAAATATTTAGCGAGGCAGCCTCCACCACTTCAACGGGCAGAGAATTCCAGAGATTCACCACCCTTTGAGTGAAGAAGTTCCTCCTCAACTCCGTTCTAAACCGCCTCCCCTTTATCTTGAGGCTGTGCCCCCTAGTCCTACTGTCTTTTTTGAGCGGGAAGAGTCTCTCCACCTCTATCCTATCCATCCCATTCATCATCTTATACGTCTCAAAGAGATCTCCCCTCATTCTTCTAAACTCTAATGAGTACAAGCCTAGTTTATTCAGCCTCTCCTCATAGCTCAACCCCCTCAACTCCGGTATCAGCCTAGTAAACCACCTCTGCACTCCCTCCAAGGCCAAAATATCCTTGCGCAGGTGCGGCGCCCAAAACTGCACACAGTACTCCAGCTGCGGCCTCACCAATGCCCTATACAGCTGCAGCAAGACCTCCCTACTTTTATATTCAATCCCCCTCGCTATGAAGGCCAGCATCCCATTCGCCTTCCTGACCACCTGTTGCACCTGCAAGCTGGGTTTTTGCGACTCATGCACAAGGACCCCGAGGTCCCTCTGCACCGTCGCCTGCTGCAGTTTTTCGCCACGTAAGTAATAGTCCTTCCTACCATTCTTCCTACCAAAGTGGACCACCTCACACTTGCCAACATTAAATTCCATTTGCCATTTCCTGGCCCATTCGCCCAGCCTATCTAGATCCTTCTGCAGACTCTCCACACCCTCCGCACAATTTGCCTTTCCCCCAATCTTGGTGTCATCAGCAAATTTCGACACCCTACACTCGGTTCCCTCCTCCAGATCATCTATATAAATGGTAAATAGCTGAGGCCCCAGCACCGACCCCTGGGGCACCCCACTAGTCACCAACCGCCAATCCGAATAGCACCCACTGACCCCCACTCTCTGTCTCCTATTTGACAACCAATCCTCTATCCACTCTAACACCCTACCCCCAACTCCATGTCCCCTGACCTTCTGCAATAACCTCTTGTGAGGTACCTTGTCAAACGCCTTCTGAAAATCCAGAAAGACCACATCCACCGGCTCTCCTCTATCCACCGCCCTAGACACATCCTCATAGAACTCCAGTAAATTTGTCAGACACGACTTCCCTTTAATGAAACCGTGTTGCGTCTGCCCTATCAAGCAATTCCCTTCAAGATGCCTCGCAATTTCCTCCTTAATGACGGATTCTAACATTTTACCTACCACAGACGTTAAACTAACCGGCCTATAATTCCCTGCCTTTTGCCTGGCACCCTTCTTAAACAACGGCGTAACATTAGCCGTTTTCCAATCTTCCGGCACTTCCCCGGAGTCCAGCGACGTCTGGAAAATAACCACCAAGGCATCCACTATCACCTCCGCCATTTCTTTCAGAACCCTCGGATGCATTCCATCTGGTCCTGGGGACTTGTCCACAATCAGCCCCTCCAGTCTGTCGAGCACCACCTCTCTAGTAACAGTAATGTCATTAAGACCCTCCAGTCCTACCACCTTTCCATCGCTAACACCCGGCAAATTATTCACATCCTCCTCCGTGAAGACCGAAACAAAAAAGTTATTCAATACCTTAGCCATATCCCCATCCCCTACCACTAGCTCCCCTTTCTCATCCTGTAAAGGACCAACGTTCACCCTAGCCAGCCTCTTCCTTTCTATATATTTATAAAAACTCTTGCTATCCTTTTTTATATTAAGCGCTAGCCCAGCTTCATAGCTTCTCCTACCCTCCTTTATCAACTTCTTTGTCAATCTTTGTTGACATTTAAACCTTTCCCAATCCTCTTCTCTCCCACTGCTCTTAGCTACTCTAAATTCCTCCGCTTTTAATTTAACACTTTCCTTCACCTCCTTCGTTATCCACGGCTTATTACCTCTCCTCCTACGGTCCTTTTTGACCATCGGAATAAATTTCTGCTGAGCACCAAGAAAGATCTCCTTAAAGATCCTCCACTGCTCCTCAGCAGACCTACCTTCCAACGCGCTCCCCCAGTCCACATTCGCCAATTCTTCTCTCATCCTACCATACTCCCCTCTATTCAAACAAAGGACGCGTGTCCGGGAACCCACTTTCTCCTCCTCCATCTGCAACAGAAACTCCACCATACAATGATCACTCTCTCCAAGAGGATCCTTCACCGCAAGGTCCCTAATTCTACCCGCCTCATTACATAGCACCAGATCCAAGATAGCTCGCTCCCTTGTCGGCTCCAACACACACTGTTCAAGGAAATTATCCCGGCAGCATTCCAAGAACTCCTCCTCGAGCCCACCTCATCCAACATGGGTCGACCAATCAATATGCAGATTGAAATCCCCCATAATTATCGCCGTCCCATTCCTGAAGAGAAGGAAGAATTTTTAATTATTCATTCATGGAATGCGGCCTTCGCTGGTTAGACCAGCATCCATTGACCATCTCTAATTATGCCTGAGAAGGTGGTGGTGAGCTGCATTCTTGATGACAAAGGCTGTCACTATTATCTTATCTCTGGACTTCAGCTCTTTTGTCCATTTTTGAACCAAGGCTGTAATGAGGTCACTTCTTCGAGAACTGAAACTTAGCATCTGTGAGTTGGCTATTGCTGAGTAAATGCTGGGTTAATAGCACAGTTGTCAACCCTTTCCATCATTTTATTGATGATCGACAATAAACTACTGGGGTCGTTTTGATTGATCGGGTTGGATTTGTCCTTTTTTTGTATACAGTTCATCCCTGGACAACTTTCCACATTGCCAGGTAGACATCAATATTGTAACTGTACTGGATGAGCTTGGCTAGGGGAGCAGCAAGTTCTTGAGCACAATTCTTCAGTACTATTGCCGGAATATTATCAGGACCCATAACCTTTGCAGTATCCAGTGCCTTTAGCTATTTCTTGATGGCACGTGGAATGAATCAAATTGGCTGAAAACTGGCACGTGAGATGTTGTGATCTCTGACCAAGCTGAATCATCCACTTGGCACTGTTGGATGAATTGTTGTAAATTCCTCAGCCTTATCTTTTACACTGATTTCCTGGGCACTCCCATCATTGAGGATGGAGATCTTTTAATCGTTTAATTGTCCATCACACTTCACAGTTGAATATGACAGGACTATAGAACTTAGATCTGATTGGTTGTGGGATCATTTAGCTCTGTCTATTTTTACTGGCCATGCTGTTTGACACACAAATTTTCCAGCGTTATAGTTTCACGAGATTGACACTTCATTTTTTAGCTATAACTGGTGTTGCTCCTGACATGCCCACTCTTCATTGAACCAGTGATCCCTGGCATGATAGTAATGGTAATGTAGGGGATATGCCAGGCCATGAGGTTACAGATTGTGCTTGAGTATGATTCATCTGCTGATGCAGCCCATGGATGCCCAATCTTAAGCTGATATATCTATTTGGAAACTATTCCAGTAGCTGTATTAATCTTGGTAATGAACATTGAAGTCCATTGCCCAGAGTACATTCTGCACCTTTGCTTCCTCCAAATAATGTCTAACATGGAGAAGTACTGAGTCATCAACTGTGGAGTGGGGGTATGTGGTAATCACCAGCAGGTTTCCTTGACCATGTTTGATCTGATACCATGAGAGTTCATGGGGTCTAGAATCAATGTTGAGGACACCCAGGGTGACACCCTCTTGACTATATACCACTGTGACTCTACCTCTGCTGGATTTGTCCTCCCAGATTGACAAGGATGGTGATGGCGCTGTCTGGAACTTTATTGTGAGATATGAGAATGACTATGTCAGGCTGTTATTTGACAAGTCCGTGAGACAACTTTGCCAATTTTGACACAAGCCCCAAGTGTTAGTAAAGGGGATTTTGCAGGGTTGACAGGGTTGGTTTTGTGTTTTTTGCTTCTGGTGCTTAGGATGATACAGTAAAAAGTCTCACAACACCAAGTTAAAGTCCAACAGGTTTATTTGATAGTAAACCTGTAAATAGGTTGATGCCAGGTGGTCTGCCTGGTTTCATTTCTTTTTGTTGGCTTTGTAGTGGCTGGATACAACTGAGTGGTTTGGGGCCATTTTAGAGGGAATTTAGGAGTTAACCACATTGTTGTGGGTCTGGAGTCACATGTAGGCCAGACCAGGTAAGGACAGAAAGTTTCCATCCCCAAAGGACATGAGTGAACTAGATAGGTTTTTACAGCGATCATCATTGGACTTTTCATCCCTCGTTTCTTTTCATTGAATTCAAATTCTACCAGCTGCTGTGGCGGGATTTGAACCCAGGCCCCCAGAGCATTACCCTAGGTCTTTGGGTCACTTTTCCAGTGACAATAATACTACACCACCGCCTTCCTATGAGGAATAATGAAGAGAAGAGGGAATTGAAGAGCAATGAGGTAGAAGAGCAATGAAGCAGCATTGAAATAAAAATGGCAAGGAATGAAGCAACATTTGTGGAAGTGATGATTGGGCGAAGGAGATGGGAGCTGTGATTGGGCGAAGGAGATGGGAGTGAAGGAGGTAGGAGCTGTGATCGGGTGAAGGAAGTGGGAGCTGTGACAGGGTGAAGGAAATGGGAGTTGTAATTGGGTGAAGGAGATGGGAGCTGTGATTGGGTGAAGGAAATGGGAGCTGTGATTGGGTAAAGGAGATGGGAGCTGTGATTGGGTGAAGGAGGTGGGAGCTGTGATTGGGTGAAGGAGATGGGAGCTGTGATTGGGTGAAGGAGATGGGAGCTGTGATTGGGTGAAGGAGATGGGAGCTGTGATTAGGTGACATAGATGGGAGCTGTGATTGGGTGAAGGAGCCAGAAACAGTGATAGAATGAGAGGCTGGGAGGTGTGATTGGATGAAAAGAAATAACTGGAAACATAATTGGGTGCAGAAGCTGGGATCAGCTTGAGTAAAAAGGAGCGTCAAGACATGGTGAATAAAAATCTATCCATCCTTGTCAGCCTGATTACTTTGTAAAGCGATTTTTTAAAATGTTTTTCAAAATGGACAATTGCTGGCACCAGTTTGCCACATGTTGTCTTTGGGAACTTTCTGAGCCATTTCAAGGTGAACAAAGGCTAATACCTCCAACATCTGGAGTGTAACACATTGCATTGTATTGACATTCCAACCAAGTTAACACTATGCCCCAACAGATGGTACATCTATTCCAGTCAGTTACAGGCAAACACAGACGCTCGCAAATCCTAATCTCCAATGGCACTAATGACCTAAGTGTTAACAGTTGTAACATAAAGGTTTCAACAAAGGGTCCTTGTTTAACAGCCTGGAAACAGTATCACTTGTCCAACACTTTGGCTGTCTGTACCCCTTTAATGATACAGTCTTTGGTCCTTATTGTCAGTTACTCTGATGAGAATCAGACTCCGGCAAACCGCCTATGCTGTCTACCATCAAGCAGGTGGCAGCAGAAAGAACTCTGGTCCTCATCATAGCTGCGAACTACAGGACCATTGGAACTTGTGCCTCTAAGACTAACTCACTCCATGTGTCTTCTCCCACTGCGGATGTCTTGCTTCTGGAAAGACAGGGTCACCCAACATCTCTTCCATAATAGTCTTCCACTAGGCTTCTGATTCTGGATTCACCTAAACACATAACTTGTGTTATAGAATCCCTACAGTACTGAAGGAGGCCATTCAGCCTATCGAGTCTGTACCGACCCACAGTGGACCTATTCCCGTAACCCCACTCATTTTACCCTGCTAATTCCCCTGATGGTAACGGATGATTTAGCATGGCCAACCAACCTAACCCACACATCTTTGGACTGTGGGAGGAAACTGGAATAACGGGAGGAAACCCATACAGACACGGGGAGAATGTGCAAACACCACCCAGACAGTGATCCAAACCCGGAATTGAATCCGGGACCCTAGTGCTGTGAGGCAGCAGTGCTAACCACTGTGCCACCGTGCCGCCCCTGTTGTTTTGTGATTGTACCTCTTTCTCTTTCCTTACCCCCCACTTATTGTTTGTGCAAAAAGGGTGGATATTGCCAAGCCTCTCTCGCATATGTGAGAATGTAAAATATAAACCATCCCTTTTTATTTAATCTTACTTCGAGTTTGCAGTCCAAGTTATTCATAAAGGATTGGAACACTCCTTTATGGATTTTAGAATCCATTTAAGGATTAGGGTAACCAAAATTAAAAAAACAACTTTCTGTTTAGGAATGGGTAAAAAGCAGGGAAATGGGGCAGTTTAAATTGATCTGCTGTCTGTCAGTAACAAGGAGAATACAGGAGATATGATTGGGATGAAGAAGAGACATTGGGAGCTATGAAGAGAGGAAGCTGCAAGCTGTGATTGGGTGGAGAAGAGAAGCCGTAAGCTATGATTGAAATAAGCAGGAAGCATAGTTAGTGTTGTTTTTATATTTTCTAGATGGAAAATGTTTCGTTTTCAAAATATACACATTCTCAACAATAACCAGAATGTTTAAAATTAATGTCAAAATTCAGAATTTCTGGCTCTCTTTAACTTTTCATGCCCTGTGTTTGTTCTCTCCAATACAAACAACAACATGCTGGGTAGTCTCACAGCTTAAATAATGATACATAATTTAACATACATTTCAGGGCCTGATGCTTACACAAGGGAGAAGGAAAGTATACAGGAACAGGGTGCAGAACTGGTACTGGGTATAAATATGGAGATGGAGCTGTTAGGTTGAATGCTCTGCGTCTGAGCTGTATAGTATCATCATGGAAAAAATTGCAAATTTAAAGTTTATTTATTAGTCATAAGTAAGGCTTACCTTAACATTGTAATGAAGTTATTGTGAAATTCCCCAAGTCACCACAGTCTGCTGCTTGTTCAGGTCAATGTACCTAACCAGCACGTCTTTCAGATTGTGGAAGGAAACCGGAGCAAACCCACGCAGACAAGAGGAGAACGTGCAAACTCCACACAGACAGTGACTTAAGCCGGAAATCGAACCTGGCTCCCGGGTGCTGTGAAGCAGCAGTGCTAACCACTGTGCTACTGTGCTGCTCAAGCTGTAAGATATCAGATGGGCTGATTTCAAATAACATGGTAGAACTTACAAAAATCCCAATCACAAGGGATAGAGTATTAGAGAAACTCAAGGGGTTAAAATTCCCAGGATCCAATGAACTACGTGCTAGGGTTTTAATGGAAGAAGCTGCAGAGATAGTGGGGTCATTGGTTGAAATTTTTTGTAACTCGCTAAATATCAGGAGGTTACCAGGAGATTGGAAAACAGCCAATATATGCTCTTGTTCAAAATGGGACAAAAGCAGAAGGTATGGGCCAACTAGTTTAACATCTACTATTGGCAAAATGCCAGAGTCACTAATCAAAGAGCAAATAGCTATTCATTTAGGAAAGCTGAATATAAACAAAGCTAGTCAACATGATTTTAAGGAAGGTAAATCATGTTTGGCAAATTCGATTGAATTCTTTGAAGATGTACCAGGAAGAGTAGATAGAGGGGAACCTATAGATTAGTGTATTTAGATTTTCAAAAGGCATTTGACAAGGTGCCGCAAAAGATGTTGGTACATAAAGTAAAAAGCCATGGAAGTGGAGAAAATGTGCTAGCATGGATTGAAAACTGGCTAAAAAAACAGAGAGTTGGAGTAAATGGATCCATTTCAGAGTGGAAAGATGCAACTAGGGGAGTATTGCAGAGATCAGTTCTTGGAAGAGAAGGAACAGGATGTAAGGTTTCCAAATTTGCCAGTGATTGGAAGATAAGTGGAAGGGCAGGTTGTGATGAGGATATTGTAATATTGCAATGGGATATAGATCGATTGGGTAATTGGACGAAAACCTGGAAAATGGAGTTTAATGTGGAAAGTGTGAGGTTGTGCACTACAGTAGGAGGAATAAAAAGGCAGATTATTATCTAAATGGAGAGAGACTGCGGTTGAGTGAAATACAGAGGGGTCTAGATGTCCAAGTGCATGAATCACAAAAAGCTAGCAGGCAGGTCCAGAAGTTAAGAAGGCAAATGGTATTTGTTGCAAAAGTGTTGGAGTTTAAAAAGAGGGAGATTTTGTTGCAATTGTGTAGGGTTTTGGTGAGGACTCATCTGGAATACTGCATACAGTTTTGATCCTCTTACCTAAGAAAGAATAGAAAAGAAAAAAGAATAACATTGGAGGCAGTCCAAAGGAGATTCACTAATTCTGGGATGAGAGGGTTGTCCTATCAAGAGAGACTAAATAGTCTGGGTCTGTATTT
The DNA here is from genome assembly GCF_965287045.1 of Carcharhinus amblyrhynchos. NCBI lineage: Eukaryota > Metazoa > Chordata > Chondrichthyes > Carcharhiniformes > Carcharhinidae > Carcharhinus > Carcharhinus amblyrhynchos. Next base: position 71,317,725 of record NC_137329.1, on the reverse strand, counting down.
CTTGGAGTTTAGAAGGCTGAAGGGTGACCTTTTCAAACATATAAAATTGTGAGAGGAGTTGATATGATTGGTGGTGAGATGTTTTCACTAGTGGGAGAGTCCCGATCAAGAGGACATAGCTACAAGACATTTAAAACTGAGGTGCAAAGAAATCTCTTCTCAAAGAGAGTGATGAATCTCTGGAATTCTCTGCTCCAAAGAGTGGTGGAGGCTGGATCATTAGAAATATTCAAAGTGGAGGTGGATAAGTATTTGATAAATTGAGGAATAAAAGAAGGAAAATGGTACAGAAAAGGAGTTGAGGCTGGTGTAGATCAGCCATGATCATATTGAATGATGGGGTAGGCTTGAAGGGCCTGGTGGCTTACTCCTGCTTCTAGTTCTTGCATTCTTCTGTATATTCAATGTTATTATTTTATAATCAATGTCATTATTGATTGCTACTGAACTGCCCAGTCTTTGAGCATTCTAACACCTTATGTTATAGAACATAGAACACTACAGCACAAACAGGCCCTTCGGCCCACAAGTTGCGCCGATCATATCCATTCCTACCAAGCCATAGAACTATCTATAACTCTCAATCCCATTAAATCCCACGTACCCATCCAGAAGTCTTTTAAAAGACCCCAGCGAGTTCGCCTCTACCACCACCGACGGCAGCCGATTCCACTCACTCACCACCCTCTGAGTGAAAAACATACCCCTACCGTCTCCTCTGTACTTGCTTCCCAGCACCTTAAACCTGTGTCCTCTCATAGCGACCATTTCAGCCCTGGGAAATAGCCTCCGAGAATCCACCCTATGTTGCATTCTTCCTCAGTGTTAACAATACAGCCCAGACTGAAAAGAGTTGACAAAGAGAAAGGACAGTTTATGAGAAGGAATACCAAAATTCAGTTATAAACTGAAGCCAAGGACTTAAGAGTATTTCACAAAAACAAAACATTGCCAATGCAGTACCGGAAAAGGTTTAGTGAGCCTGATTCAGGTGTCAAGCTTATCTCTTTTCCTATCAAACCATTATATTATTCAATTCCCTGTCAGTCAGCCAAGAACTCCTTCAGCTTTTACCAGATCTGTTACACCTTTAAGGGAATAGCCACCAGGCAAATTCAAGTCCATTTTGATCACAGTACTGAATTCTGTACTGGAAACCCTCTTTGGGGACACAACTAAAGCAGATCATAGCTTTCAGTAAAGATAGCCTTGGAGAGCTGGCAGTCCTCCTCTGAAACATGCAAGAAATCATTCCCATGACAGCAGATCGTCTAACCAGCTTAAGTGAAATGGGAAATCTCTGAAATAAGGAGACAATGTTGCTATTTAATCTATCTTGTCTTATCATATTGTACATGGTTTTGAACATTTCACTTCATATATCGTCCAAATTTGATAGAAATTGTCATGTTCACAAGGGAAATAACATTCTCTCTTGACTCAACAGCTTCTTAAATTAATAACTTTTTTAAGAGTAGTTATTGTTGTAAACCAGATACCAATTTGTGCACAGCAAATTCCCATTAACAGCAGTTTAATAATGGTCACATTATCACAAGTTGGTTGATGTTGGTTGAGGGATAAATATCGGCCAAGACTTCAGGAAAAATGTCTTACTCTTCTTCAAAATAGTGCCATGAAATCTTTTATATCCCCTGAGAGAATTTGATTTGATTTGATTTAATTTATTATTATCACATGTATTAGCATACAGTGAAAAGTATTGTTTCTTGCACGCTATAGACTGAGCATACTGTTCATAGAGGAGGAAATGAGAGAGTGTAGAATGTAATGTTACAGTCACAGCTAGGGTGTAGAGGAAGATCAACTTAATGCAAGGTAAGTCCATTCAAAAGTCTGACAGCAACAGGAAGAAGCTGGTTTTGAGTCGGCTGGTACGTGACCTCAGACTTTTGTATCTTAAGAATAAGATGGGAGAGAGAATGTCCTGGGTGCATGGGGTCCTTAATAATGCTGGCTGCTTTGCCAAGGCAGTGGGAAGTGTAGATAGAGTCAATGGATGGGAGGCTGGTTTGCATGATGGATTGGGCTATATTCATGACCTTTTGTAGTTCCTTGCCGTCTTGGGCAGGGCAGGAGCCAAACCAAGCTGTGATATAACCAGAAAGAATGCTTTCTATGGTGCATTTGTAAAAGTTGGTGACATGCTAAATTTCCTTAGTCTTCTGAGAAAGTAGAGGCATTGGTGGGCTTTCTTATCTATAGTGTCCAGGACAGGTTGTTGGTGATCTAGAAAACTTGAAGCTCTCAACCCTTTCTGCCTAGTCCCCATTGATATAGACAAGGGCATGTTCTCCTTTATACTTCCTGAAGTCGATGACAATCTCCTTAGTTTTGTTGACATTGAGGGAGAGATTATTGTTCCCGCACCAGTTCACCAGATTCTCTATCTCATTCCTGTACTCTGTCTCATTGTTTGAGACCTGACCCACTACAATGGTGTCACCAGCAAACTTGAAAATGAAGAACATAAGAACATAAGAAATAGGAGCAGGAGTAGGCCATCTAGCCCTTCGAGCCTGCCCTGCCATTCAATGAGATCATAGCTGATCTGTCGTGGCTCAGTTCCACATTCCCGCCCTCTCCCCATAACTCTTAATCCTCTCGCTTATCAAAAACCCATCAACCCACGTCTTAAAAATATTTAGCGAGGCAGCCTCCACCACCTCAATGGGCAGAGAATTCCAGAGATTCACCACCCTTTGAGTGAAGAAGTTCCTCCTCAACTCTGTTCTAAACCGCCCCCCCTTTATCTTGAGGCTGTGCCCCCTAGTCCTACTGTCCTTTCTGAGCGGGAAGAGTCTCTCCACCTCTATCCTATCCATCCCATTCATCATCTTATACGTCTCAATGAGATCTCCCCTCATTCTTCTAAACTCTAACGAGTACAAGCCTAGTTTATTCAGCCTCTCCTCATAGCTCAACCCCCTCAACTCCGGTATCAGCCTAGTAAACCTCCTCTGCACTCCCTCCAAGGCCAAAATATCCTTGCGTAAGTACAGCGACCAAAACTGCACACAGTACTCCAGCTGCGGCCTCACCAATGCCCGATACAGCCGCAGCAAGACCTCCCTACTTTTATATTCAATCCCCCTCACTATGAAGGCCAGCATCCCATTCGCCTTCCTGACCACCTGCTGCACCTGCAAGCTGGGTTTTTGCGACTCATGCACAAGGACCCCGAGGTCCCTCTGCACCGCCGCCTGCTGCAGTTTTTCACCACGTAAGTACTAGTCCTTCCTACCATTATTCCTACCAAGGTGGACCACCTCGCACTTGCCAACATTAAATTCCATTTGCCAGTTCCTGGCCCATTCGCCCAGCCTATCTAGATCCTTCTGCAGACTCTCCACACTCTCCGTGCAATTTGCCGTTCCACCAATCTTGGTGTCATCAGCAAATTTCGACACCATACACTCGGTTCCCTCCTCCAGATCATCTATATAAATGGTAAATAGCTGAGGCCCCAGCACCAACCCCTGAGGCACTCCACTAGTCACCAACCGCCAATCCGAATAGCACCCATTAACCCCCACTCTCTGCCTCCTATTTGACAACCAATCCTCTATCCACACTAACACCCTACCCCCAACTCCATGCCCCCTTACCTTCTGCAATAACCTCTTGTGAGGTACCTTGTCAAACGCCTTCTGAAAATCAAAAAAGACCACATCCACCGGCTCTCCTCTATCCACCGCCCTAGACACATCCTCATAAAACTCCAATAAATTTGTCAGACATGACTTCCCCTTAACAAAACCGTGCTGCGTCTGCTCTATCAAGCAATTCCCCTCAAGATGCCTCGCTATTTCCTCCTTGATGACGGAAGTTAGAGGGAAATTTGGCCAGGCAGTCATAGATGTATGAGGAGTAAAGTAGGGGGCTGAGAACACAGCCTAGTGGGGCACCGGTGTTGAGGATGATCGTGGAAGAAGTGTGGTTGCCTATCCTTACTGTTTGTGGTCCGTGGGTTAGGAAATTCAGGATCCAGTCGCAGAGAGAGATGTTGAGGCCCAGGCCATGGAGTTTGGAGATAAGTTTTGTGGGAATAATAGTGTTGAAGGCTGAGCTGTAGTCAATAAATAGAAGTCTGACATAAGTGGCCTTGTTATGTAGGTGTTCCACGGTTGAGTGCAGGGCCAAGGAAATAGCATCTGCTGTGGACCTGTTGCGGCGGTAGGCAAACTGTAGCGAATTCAGGTAGTCCAGAAGGCCGGAACTGATTCATGCCATGACTTTCGAAGCATTTCATAATGATGGATGTCAGAGCCACCAGAGAATAGATGGTGTTAACTATATCGTTTTGTATTTGACAGTTATTGTATTTCACACATGGGGCATTAACTGGTGTTTCACTTGCACCTCTATCAATAGGAAGAGGCTGAAACTGTGTTTTTAATTCTGAGTATTGCTGAAAGAAGACATGTTGTTGAAGCTATTCATCTTGCACTCATCAGGACATTTTTCGACAATACCAATGTGTAAAGGAAACAATAATTTATATTGCATGAGGCAAGAGTGCTAATTGTGGACTCTGATTGGTGGAGGTGTGGAGAATGTACCAGTTAACCAGATAAATGTCACTGGATATGGACATCACAGAAAAGGCCAGCATGTGTAACTCATTCCTTATTACCCTTCAACTGAGTGGCTTGGTAGGCCATTTCAGAAGGCAACCACATTTTTGCCAATCTGGAATCACATGGAGGCCCAGATCAGCTGAGGATTTCCTTCCTTTCTTAAAGGACATTAATGAACCAGGTTGCTTTGCATTTACAACTGACAATGAATTCATGGTCATTGTTAGACTCCTTCTTTTAATTCCAGACTTATATTGAATTCAAATTCTCACCAATGTTTACAGACGCACCATAGAAAGCATTCTTTCTGGTTGTATCACAGCTTGGTATGGCTCCCGCTCTGCCCAAAACTGCAAGAAACGACAAAAGGTTGTGAATGTAGCCCAATCCATCACACAAACCAGCCTCCCATCCATTGACTCTGTCTACACTTCCCACTGCCTCGGCAAAGCAGCCAGTATAATTAAAGACCCCACACACCCCAGACATTATCTCTCTCACAATCCCTTACAAATGATTGGTGCTTTTATGTCATTATAACACACGACATGGTGCTTTGTGATGGGCAAATAGCCTGGCAGCAAGATTAAGTACAGGTACGGCATGATGAACAGCTTTACATTGTGCTACATGGCATAAGATGACCCATGATATTTTGGTCAGTTCGCAAACAATCCTTGATGTTGGAGAGTGTTGACGATGTAGTGTGGTGACTGCACAAAAAACCTTTGAAGACACAATGCCAGAGCACTATTCAAGAGTTGGTAAGCAGACAGGTCCCTCATGGTGAGACTGCAGCTCATGGCCTGTCAGTTCTGTGGGTGAGACAGTGAATCAAGAGAACCAGCACTGGTTTAGCTCAATTGAAAAGGTTGAGTCACACTCATGTGGCTGGATGGATAGTGAGTGAGGGAAGGTCAAACAAAAAAACTTCACAAAACTAACATAATATCAAGTTAGAGGAAAATGTGATTATAATGGGTGGAGTTGGAAAAAGTGCATGGAAACAGCTACAGCAACACTCATCCCAGCTAAATGTCATAGAGGCCAAAAACAGGATTTGCACTAGCGAGATTTTGGAATGTGATCTTCCCAGGTACGTTCTGATATCACATTCAGGCCTAGGAAGGGCAGGAGCCTTCCGCACCCAGCAGACAAGTGCAAAAGGTCACTGTAATTAGGGGTTTAATTATTTAAATAGGCTGCCTAGCTCAGTTAAGAGGGAAGCAGATTCACTAGCCAGGCCATCCCCTTGGAACATCTCTGATGATGGAAGTGTATCAGGGGAGCTGTCCCAGTTAAGCTCTGTGCTATTTTCCATGAAGATTCAGGCCATTTAACTGCTTGTCTCTCTCTGTAGATCCTGAATGTTTTTGTAATTTATTGTTTTTATTTCAGATTACTATCATCTGCAGCATTTTGATTTTGCTTGAGGCTGACAATCCCAGTGCAGCACAAAGGGAGCACTGCACTTGCAGATCTGCCATCTTTCAGATGTGACAGAGAAGTGTGGCCTCATTAGCTTTCTCAGGTGGAGGTAACATATCCCATGGACTATTCAAAAAAGGATGAAGGAGTTGTCATTGCAACCTGGGCTTCAACCTTCAACTAACTCCCAGAAATCAGTCTAATTGGAAACTTATCTGATGGCTGATTGTATGATTATGCTATTTGTGCACATTGATTGCTGCATTTCTCTAGATTACAACAGTGACTACATTTCAACATTGTTCTATTGACTGTGAAGTGATTTGAGATGTTCCGAGGTTGTGAAATGCAAGTTTGTTCATAATTTATTAAGCAAAGATTGATTCTCCTTTCCAATTCCTTCTTTGTCCCCGGAACTCGCCTTTCAATGAGCTGATGTCATTTAATAATTCACTACAGTGCAAGCTAATATCTCCATGACTCACTGGGACTCTAAATATTTGAAAGGTAAAAACTGTCTTGTGACAGTTCTCATGGTGACTCAGAGAATGCACTTCTTTATAACTAAAGGGTGTTTGTGCCTTTCACGGAATAAAATCAAGACATTTGATTTACAATGACTAAATGCATCAAAATCTGTTTGAATTTATTAGAATATAGTGTGAGTTTTTTTTTTAATTTTTGCTCTGGGGATAGAATTCCAATGCACTGGTTAATATTCTTCAAAAATTACATCTTTACATCTGTGTTTAGTTATTATTCTTTCCTGTTTTTAAAGTAGAGAATACTGTGAGATATAATAACTGGAGCTGAATATTTGTTAGTTAAGTGTACTGAGTAGGGTTTGGCTCAGTGGTGGATAACTAGTGTCTGTCAATAGTATTGGATAGTAATGGAGTATTTCAGGAATTGAGTCAAGTGTGTAATTTACAATGAAATCTCCAAAAACGGTACATTTGGTGCATGTCTGTCTATCTCTTTCTCTTGTAACTGCTGCTCTGTCTAAGCCTGTTTCTCTTTTGTCAGATAGATGTTGAGAAGGTGTATACCTTGTTTAACTCAGTTAGTTGGATAGTTAGTGATGCAGTGCAATGCCACTGGTGATGGTTCAATTCTCATACCAGCTGAGGTTATTCATAAAGGCCCATTTTCTCAACCTTGTTCCTCACCCGAGGTGTGGATCCTTAGGTTAAATCACCACCAGTCATCTCTCTCCCTCAAAGGGGAGAGCAGCCTATGATCAGAGAATCCCTACAGTGCAGAAAGAGGCCATTCAGTCCATCAAGTCTCATTGGCCATCTGACAGAGTATTTTACCCAGGTCCTCCCTCCATCCTATCCAGGAACCCGACACATTTACCACGGCCAAACCACCTTATCTGCACATCTTTGGACTGTGGGAGGAAACCGGAGCACCCAGAGGAAACTCATGCAAAATGGGGAAAGTGTGCAAACCCCACACAGTCACCCATGGTGAGAATTGAATCTGGGCCCTAGTGCTGTGATGCAGCTGTGCTAACCCCTGGCCACCATGCAGACATCTGGGACAATGGCGACTTTACCTATTTCCTATCAATAAAGCTGTAATAATAATCATTTGGTTTGTTTGCTTTTAAAATCACTCTCTAGTTTACGGTTTATTTCTAATTGGGAGCCAAGAGAAGCTGCACCTTTCAAACAATCAGTACAATGTGTCTTGCTTCCTCTCTCTGATCCAATTTTCGCTTTTATCACTAGACCTATTTCGTGTTGACATGGTTTTCTTTCTATTGAAATCAATAAAACAGAAAATCAAGTCTGTTGTTAAATGGGGGCCAATTTGCTCTTCATTTTTGAGTCAGCAATGAACGTGAAAATGCATGCCTCTTACTTTAGACCATCACACTCTCAGGCACCAATCATTTTTTAACAAAGAAAGACTAATAGGTTTTATCTGAGTAAGTATTTTGAAATTTGACATCTAGGTATTTTGCAGGTTATAATGAAAAACAACCAAATAACTTTTGTCTGCAACTGAAGAAAATATATCCTGTAACTTAGTTAACTTGACAGCAAACTTGAGAAATTGAGCAAACTGCATATGCTCAGGTAGCAAAGCTATCAGCTTGAATTTAACAAGTGGAATGGGTCTTGGTTTTGGCCTTGGAGCACACAAGGGAAACTCAGCCGGCCAAATGCCTTCATGCACTGACTAGCCAATTAATGGCTTGGAGGCATGGAGTCCATTCAATAATGCTGCAGGGGCGGGTAACAAGGTGCCATACTCAACATCACCTGATGCAGGGACAGGGGCTGACACCTTTCTTTTAATAAAGACCTTTCTGCCAAGTATTCCGTCCAGCCTCAAGCGTTACCAAGAGCACAGCAGTAATTTAGGCACGACACTTGTTCCAGAACGGATCCTTCCAACCTGAATCTGACTGGCTCTGATTGCAGGGAGACCAGAGGCTGACCAGGTTCCAGCCCCTCTGCCACTGACCCCAGTAGCTCCAGCAGCAGTGGTGAAAGAAAGAGTTCCTGCACGTAAGCAGCGCATCCTTACATCGAGGCCCTTAAGGTTCAGGGGTGGCAACTAAAGACATCCAGGGCCATTGGGCGGTCTGATCAGCAGCCAGCCTCCACCTCAGCTGCAAATGCAGACAGCACCCATAAGGTCGTGAAGAAGAGCATCTCGATACACTGGGGTCTCATAGGTGTTTACATTTGGCATATGTTAAAATCAGAAAGACTATTTCCAATAATTGTGCTTCATGGTTACCAGTGCTGATTGTTTATGCATTTATTACTGCCTTGTCAGATGTCACCCGCATCCTTCTTCCCTCAGTGGTCTCCCAGTGTCGAGAGAGGCCAACGTTGGTCAGCTCTACAACCGTGTCCACGTGCATGATGAATCTGGACGCGAGGGCCAGGAGACTGATGTGAAGGAGGTGACGTTGTGGCAATGTGAGAGTGAGCCTTTATTACCCCAGCATTTAAAAGACACTAGAGAAGAACAGAGCAAATAATTTGACAGGCCCTCAATGCAGGGCTTCGCCAGATTGCTCGAGTCACTGGAATCTCATCTTTAGCGGGCCAATAGTCTATGGTGAGTCTGAGTGACTCAGGGAAGGCACTGCTCTTCAATTGGGCTTAGGGTTCTTCACTGCTGTAAGTCTTCAATGGGCAACTCTTATTCCTGACGGTACCCAGGAAACTGGAATAGCTGTCATACTTGTGAACATTGAAAGTAAATATATATCATGACTGCTCCCAGATATGTGCGTATGCACTTGTAGGACTTGCTTGGGATGGTGGCAAACCAGTTGAACGTTGATGAGTGGAAGCCTCTCCCTGTTGATGAAGGCTGCTGTCTGGTTCCTGGGAGCCTTGATGGGCGCAAGTGTGCAGCTTTGCACTGGTGGCAATCTAGCAAGGGCCTCAAAATCGAAGGCTGTTTCTCTCTAGCTGTCAGTTCCCTCATGTGCATAGTCACCAGTCCTCTTTACCAAAACTTGGTCACCTCCTTTTTACAGCAATGTTTTGCTGCTTTGGAGACCCTGCACATGTCCCTCCTGGACTCCGAGAAAGAGCTAGTGTGCAAATGTTAAGTGATTATCAGGGGCACAATCACTGGGTGTTCACTGAGGCCCATGGGCTGCAGCTCAGCCTGTAGCATAGTACACAGGTAGATGACGGCTTCCCATGAGAAACACAATCTTCTCAGCCATCTGCAGGTAGATGAGCCGAGTACACTCTTGGACCTGGTTAGGCCCGTCTTGGTGCAGCTTCCTGAAGAAACTTCCTGAGGTATCCTTCTGCAGTTTTCCGAGCCTGAGACTGTGTCTCTCTTGCTGCTACTGCAGCGGTACTGCCAGTACCTACCTCCATCTTCCTGTGCCATTCCTCCCTCACATGAGCATCTAGGAAGATTGGTTGGATGTGCCCCAGGGCTGTTAGACTCTTCCCTTTCTCCTGCACTACTTTTAGAGTCAATTCGGGTTATCTTATCAGGTTGGAGGGATGTTATTTGAGTGGTTGGAGAGGGTAATTGAACCAGGGGGCGAGTCAAATCAGATTGGGTGTGTAGACTTGGTGGGGGGGTTGTTGTAGGGAGCATAGTTGGGTCAGAGGTAGCTGGGTGTTCATTTCACCTGGGCCTTTGCCATTGTTACTACCCTTCGAACCAGTAATTTGAACCTGCTTCACTTGCTGGTAGCACAGCATTACAATTTGCTTCTACTGCTCCTGTGAGCCCACTAACAGATAACTCTCACACACACGCAAATAGTCCCTCTCTCTCCCCCCACCCTCTCTCACGCACTCACTCTCTCTCCTTCTCTCTCAATCACATGCATTCACTCTCCCTCTCTTGGATACACACACTCATTCACTCCTTATTTCTCATGTATTCATCCTCCTGTCTCTCTCACACACAGAATCACTCACTCATTGTCTCTCACACACATACACTCTTCCTCTCTTTCAGGCACACTCAATATTCCTCTCTCACACACTCATTTACATTTCCCTCATAGAAACACACACACTTATTCACTCACTCTTTCTCACAAACATATCCACTTCTCCCTCTCTCACACTCTTTCACACACACACATCTCCCCCTCTCACACTTTTACACACACACACACACACACACACACACACACACACACACACACACACACACACACACTCTTTTACCAACATGATGGCACAAAAACTTGGTAAAGCTGGGCGTGAGGTGGGTAGTGCGATCTGCACCAGCGCCTGCACCAGTTCTCCCTTTACCAAGGCCCAAAAATGGCCATGATTGGGACCTCGTCTGACTCGGGCGCGATGGCCATTTAAATTCATTTGCGTACATTAAAATTGACTTAATGGCCTGTAAGCCCAACTTTACCAGCACTTCTCTCATCTAGAATTGGTGCGAAACAGACATGCTCCATATAAGTCCAATTTGGATGCTCCAGTTAGTGAGGAGCTAAGTGCCGAGGGTATGACAGCTTTCTACATGAGATTGATGGGGTGGGGGGAGAGTCCGCTGCTACTAGTCTGATATCAGTGGGAGTGAAAGGGGGGTCTGCTGCCACTCTGCCTGTAATCAGTAAGGAGGGTGAGGCCCGTGATCAGTCTGGGTGGCGGGGGTGTGGGTGGGTTAAGGCGGTCGTTAATGTTGTGGGGATGGGGCAATGTCTGTGGGAGCCAGGGGGAGGCATTAGCTGGCTCAGGAGGGATGTGGCAGAGGAGCAGCATTTTATCTTATTTTTAACACGTGTAGTTTGAGGCACTGATTGGAGCTGCAGGATTTCAAGCACGTTAAGTCCCACTCACAAGATTGCGCAGCACAACTTGGACTCACTGATATTCTTGCAGGCAGGGTGTGTATGGGGGCGCCTGAGGTAAGGTCTAAAAGTTGGATCTGAAACACTCCCAATTTCAATTCCACCCAGCACTTAGAATCAAAATGGTAAAATAGAGCCCTCCATGCCTCTCTCATACTTACATATACTCTCCTCTCTCAAACACTTACACTCTTCATCTCTCACACACAGGCACACTCGTTCACTCCCTTTCTCAAGTACACAATCATGTCCTCTCTTTATCTCTCTCTCTCTCTCACACACACACACACACACACACACACACACATACTCTCCACCTCCTCCCCCAGGCCCCACAACACCTTAGCTCTCCAGGTTCTACAGCACCATCTTTCTCTCTCCCCAGAATATTTACCACCATCGGTTGATTGCAGCTCACCCAATCAGAGGCTCGCTCTCTGACACACACAATACTCAGAGCCTATCAACAGCGGAGTGGGAGACTAGTTGTGTGTGATTGGTGGAGCAGCCGAGATTAATTGTGTGTGATTGGTGGAGCAGCCGAGATTAATTGTGTGTGATTGGTGGAGCAGCTGAGATTAATTGTGTGCGATTGGGGGAGCAGCCGAGATTAATTGCGTGTGATTGGTGGAGCAGCCGAGATTAATTGTGTGTGATTGGTGGAGCAGCTGAGATTAATTGTGTGCGATTGGGGGAGCAGCCGAGATTAATTGCGTGTGATTGGTGGAGCAGCCGAGATTAATTGTGTGTGATTGGTGGAGCAGCCTCTTTCTGAATCTTGAGCATCATTGTGAACACTGGTTTGGAGGCCACAATCCAGCCCTGAGGCTATAGGCTGGACAAGCCTGTGTTGGGAGATTAAAACCTCATCCAATACCTGAGAAATTACACAATTGACCCCTCCCCTCACACCAGCCCCAACAATCCTCTACTGTGATTTGGCTACTCCCCAACCCGAGTGCCCCTCAAATCACTCATCATCTCTGTGACCTGATGCAGCAATGCTCAGAGCCAATTACGCCATCGACTACCCAACTAACTCCCTGATCCGTGCTAAATAGCGCCCAACCCAAATACCCCTCACTGACCACTTGACTACTGCTTCAATCTTCCCCAACCATCTGACCATCTTTCTTTTTCTTTTTTTTCCCTTCCCCATCCACCCTCACTGGGCAGATCCTGACCCTAATTATCCCCTTGGCCGAACCTGATTATCTACCCCTCCATCTTCCAACTACTTGACTCATTCTCAACCACCCAACTAACCCCCAACTACCCAAATACCCACTGGACTTGACCTGACTAGCCCCTGATCTGATGATATCCCCAATCTGATCACCCATGCACCCACCTACCCTGACCCACTTTCGCACCTAGCCACCTACCCATCTCACCTACCGACCAAGCTCACCCATCTACTCGTTAACTTGCTCACCCCCTCACCTATTGATTGATATTCAAACTAAGCTTTGAAACTTACCACACTAATGCCCCTTAGGAAAGGAAAATCTGCCGTTCTTATCTTGTCTGTCCTATATATTACTCCAGAGCATCAGCAATGTGGTTGACTCTCAGCTGCCCTTTGAAATGGCCTAGCAAGTCACTCAGTTATATCAATCACTACAAAGTCTCAACAAAGAAATGAAACTGAATGGACCACCTGGCATTGACTGAGGCACCAGAAAAGATAATGGCGAAACAAACAGCCCTATCAACCCTGCAAAGTCCTCCTTACTGACATCTGGAAGCTAGTGCCAAATTTGAGAGAGCTGTCTCACAGGCTAGTCAAGCAACAGCCTGACATAATCATTCTCATGGGATCATACCTTAAGATAACACCACAATTACCATCCCTCTATGTCGTGATCCACCGGCAGACAGACCCAACAGAGGTGGCGGCACACTGGTATACAGTTGGGAGGAAGTTTCCCTGGGAGTCCTTAACATTGACCCTGGACTGCACGTAGTCTCATGGCTTCAGATTAAACATGGGCAAGGAAACATCTTACTGGTTCCCACATACCGTGCTCCTTCGGCTGATGAATCAGTCAGTACTCTTTCATGTTGAACACCACTTGGGGAAAGCATTGAGAGTGGCAAGGGTGCAAAGTGTACTCTGGGTAAGGAATTTCAATGTCCACCACCAAGAGTGGCTTGACAGCAGCGCCTCTGGTCGAGCTGTTCGGGTTCTAAAGAATATAACTGTTAAACTGGGTGTGCAGCAAGTTGTAAATGAACCAACAAGAGGTAAAACCTTACCAATTTGCTGGCTGCAGATGTATTGGTAAAAGTGACCATTGCACAGTCTTTGTAGAGATGAAGTCCCCGCCTTCACATTGATGATAACCTCCATCGTGTTATCTGGCAGTATCACTGTGCTAAATGGGACAGACATCAAATCAATGTGGCAACTCAAGAATGAGCATCAATGAGATGCTGTGAGTCATCAACAGCAGCAGAACCGTACTCCAGAATAATCTGCAACCTCATGGCCTAGAATATCCCCCACTCAATCATTACCACCAAGCCAGGGTATCAACCCTGGTTCAATGGTGAGTGCAGGAGGGCATGCCAGGAGCAGCAACAGGCATACCTAAAAATGAGGTGTCAACCTGGTGAAGCTACCAAACTTGCATGCCAAACAGCAAAACAGTAAGTGATAGACAGAGCTAAGCGATCCCACAACCAACAGATCAGATCTAAGTTCTGCAGTCCTTCCACATCCAGTCAAGAATGATGGTGAACAATTGAAGAACTCACAGGAGGAGGAGGATGCACAAATTTCCCCACCCTCAATGATGGAGGAGCCCAGCACATCAGTGCAAAAGATAAGGCTGAAGTATTCGCAGCGATCTTCAGTCAGAAGTGCCAAGTGGACGATCCACCTCAGTCTCCTCCAGCAGCTCGGATGCCAGTCTCCAGCCAATTTGTTATCAAGAAACAGCTGGAGGCACTGGGACCAAAGGCGATGGGCCCTGATAACATTCCGGGGATAGTACTGAAGACTTGTGCTCCAGAACTTGCCACGTCCCTAGCCAAGCTCTTCCAGTACAGTTACAACACTGGCATCTACCCAACAATGTGGAAAATTGCCCAGGTATGTCCTGTACACAAAAAGCAGGATAAATCCAACCTGGCCAATTACCGCCCAATCAGTCTATTCTCGATCATCAGTAAAGTGATGGAATAGATCATCAACAGTGCTATCAAGCAACTGCACTCTGCAATAACCCGCTCAGTGATGCCCAGTTTGAATTCCATCAGAGTCACTCAGCTCCTGACCTCATTACAGCTTTGGTTCAAACATGTATGAAAGAGCTGAATTCCAGAGGTGAGATGAGAGTGAAAGCCCTTGACATCAAGGCTGCATTCAACTGAGTGTGGCATCAAGGAGCCTTAGCAAAACTGGAATCAATGGGTATCAGAAGGCAAACACTCCGGTGGTTGGAGTTATACTTGGCACATAGGAAGGTGGTTGTGGAGGGTCAATCATCTCAGCTCCAGGACATCTATCCAGGAGTCCCTCAGGGTAGTGTCCTCGGTCCAACCATCTTCGGCTGCTTCATCAATAACCTTCCCTCCATCATAAGGTCAGAAATGGGAATATCTCTGATGATTGCACAATGTTCAGCACAGTTCGCCACTCCTCAGATATTGAAGCAGCCCATGTTCAAATGTAGCAATATCCAGGCTTGGACTGTCAAGTGGCAAGTAATATTAGTGCCACACAAATGCCAGGCAACGACCATCACCAACAAGAGACACTCTAACCACTGCCCCATGACATTCAATGGTGTTACTATCACTGATTCCCCACTGTCAACATCCTTGGGGTTACAATTGTCAAGAAACTCAACTGGATTCGCCACGTAAACACAATGGCTACAAGAGCAGGCCAGAGACGAGGAATACTGTGGCAAGTAACTCACCTCCTGACTCCCCAAAACCTATCTACTATCTACAAGGCACAAGTCAAGAGTTTGATGGGATATCTTCAACTTACCTGGATGGGCGCAGCTCCAACAACACTCAAGAAGTTTGACACCACCATCCAGGACAAAGCTTGACCGGCAGCACATCTACAAACATTCATTCCCTCCGCCATCAACACTCAGTCGCAACAAGTACACTATCTAGAAGCCATACTGCAGCAATTCAGTATATCCTTAGATAGCACCTTCCAAACTCATGATCACTCCCATTGTGAAGGACAAGAGTCGCAGATAAATGGGAACATCACCACCTGCAAGTTTCCCTCCAAGCTGCTCACCATCATGACTTAGAAATATATCGTTGTCCCTTCGCAGTCACTGGGTCAAAATCCTGGAATTCTCTGCCTAACGGCATTGTGGGTCAACCCACAGAACATGGACTGCAGCGATTCAAGAAGACAGCTCACCACCACCTTCTCAAGGGCAACTAGGGATGGGCAATAAATGCTGGCCAGCCAGCGATGTCCATGTCCCACGAATGAATAAAAGAAACACACCAGCTTGTTCTGTAAATTGGGCCATGCCCTGTCTTTCCTCAATTCTCATCCACTCTGACCAGATTCTCCAACCATCCTAAAATGTCACAAAAACCCAGCCTGCAGGTGCAGCAGGTGGTCAGGAAGGCGAATGGGATGCTGGCCTTCATAGCAAGGGGGATTGAATATAAAAGTAGGGAGGTCTTGCTGCAGCTGTATAGGGCATTGGTGAGGCCGCAGCTGGAGTACTGTGTGCAGTTTTGGTCGCCGCACTTGCGCAAGGATATTTTGGCCTTGGAAGGAGTGCAGAGGAGGTTCACTAGGCTGATTCCGGAGTTGAGGGGGTTGAGCTATGAGGAGAGGCTGAATAAACTAGGTTTGTACTCGTTAGAGTTTAGAAGGATGAGGGGAGATCTCATTGCGACGTACAAGATGATGAAAGGGATGGATAAGGTAGAGGTGGAGAGGTTCTTCCCGCTCAGAAAGGACAGTAGGACTAGAGGGCACAGCCTCAAGATAAGGGGGGGCGCGGTTTAGAACGGAGTTGAGGAACTTCTTCACTCAAAGGGTGGTGAATCTCTGGAATTCTCTGCCTGTTGAAGTGGTGGAGGCTGCCTCGCTAAATATATTTAAGACGCGGGTAGATAGGTTTTTGGTAGGCAAGGGGATTAAAGGTTATGGGGAGAGGGCGGGAAAGTGGAACTGAGCCACGGCAGATCAGCCATTATCTTATTGAATGGCGGGGCAGGCTCAAGGGGATAGATGGCCTACTCCTGCTCCTATTTCTTATGTTCTTATGTAAAATGTGAATTTCTGTGGCAAGCAGACTTGGAAATGTGCAGCAGCATTGAGTTGGGGGAATCTTTGAGTGCAGTGGCTTTCTGACAATCTAAGGGTTAGTGGTTTGGAAGCTGCTGTTGAAAGAACCTTTCAAGAGCATTGCATCTTGTAGACGGTATACACTATTGCCACTGTGGTAGAGGAGTGAATGTTAAAGGTAGTGGATAGGATGATAATTGAGCAGGGCTACTTTGCCCTGGATGCTGTCGAGCTTGCTTGAGTGTTGGTGGAGCTGCACCCATCTGGCAAGTGGAGAGTATTCTGTACACTCCTGACTTTAGTTGGTGGACAGGCTTTGGGGAATCAGGAGGGGTGCGTACGCTGCAAAAATGCAAAACCGTGATCAACGACCAAATGTGTTGGTCTTTGCAGTGACAAACTAATTTCAATATATAAGATTCTGCTGCTTATACAAAAATCTATTATTAATTCAATAACTATGCCAGATACATTCCAAAAGCTTCTGGGGTAAATGGCCCAGCTTGTCAAACTTGTAATCTAAAATTTACATGGATTTGGCCCTTTCTTTATTCACCTCAGTATTTTTGTTCTTGTTTTGACTTGAGTTGTAATGATCTGTAAGGCATTGCCAGAGGGAGTGGAAGATCTAAGATTCAGTAGTAAAGGGATTTGAATATGTGCTCAAGAAGAATCAATTTTCAGGGCATTGGGGAAAGAGTGGGGCTGGATGTGGGACTAATTGGATAAATCTTTCAAAGAGTTGGCACAAATACGATGGAACAAATGGCTCTCTTCCATGCTATATAATTCTTTTTAAGCAATTGAGTTTCTAAGCTGAATCTCAGAGACAACCAAACATCTTCTGTCAACTAAGAACCAGCAGTGAACATTCACTGAAATGATACAAAATAAAACAGTTGCTTCAGAGGTTTAATACAGCAAGCTGTAGAACAGATTGCTATCCAGGTCGATTGATATTGTCTAGAAATGCATCAGTAGAAGGAGATGACTGTTGACTAATGGAAACGATGCAACATCCCTTGAGGTATTTTCCATTACAACAGGTATTTAGGTTATTTTGAATGCATTAGTTCACGTGTCCTGGCATCATTGTTAGAAGTGATATCCCTGGTGAAGTCAAAACAAATTAGATGATATAACCAGCAGAGTACAGCTGCAGGCAACTAAAAGGAGGCCAAATTTCTCAAAAGCATGTTCCTCCAGAGAATGTAGAGAGAAAGATGTAGAGAAAAGATCAAAGACATAGAAAACACTGGAAACTTGTTATAGCTGGAAAGAATTTAAAAAATTAGATGAGCAGTATGTTATCTGGCTCCTTGAGCCTGATCCACCATTCCATAGGATCATGGCTACCCACCAATCTCAACAGACATCCATCCCTCCCCAACCAATCTCCCTTGATTCCCTTGAAAGTCCAAAACTCTATTGACCTCAGCCTTGAATACACTGAATAAGGAAGTGTAGCAGAGAGTCTGGCACAAAAGTGTTAATGTGGGATGGTGATGTAAAAAGGCACATGAACGAGAGTTAGTGTCAATCTCAAGATTGATAGAGATTGATAAAGACCTAGACTCGAGTCAGCTCCATATTTATGTCCTCTACTATAAATATCTACATCCTTAAGAGTGGTTAACAAAGGCTTGCTATTAACAGACTTTGGGCTATGAAATCTACTTCATGGGATCTGAGGCAGGATTTTTCAGGAGAGAGTGAAGGAAGAAGGAAGTTCAGAGAAAGGCAGAACAGAAAGAAGGGAGTGAGGGGAGAGCAAGGAGGAAGGAAAGAAAGAATATATTGCACCATTCATATCCTCAAGATGTCACCAAGTACTTCACAGCCAAAGAGTTACAGAGGGGTTATATTTGAAATGTAGTAATTGCAGTGACACAGGCAAATGCATCAGCCAGTTTATGGATAGCACAGTCCCAAAACCAGTAATCTGATATGTTATATGTTGGATGGTGTTAGTTGGGGATTAATGTTGGCCAGTACACCAGGACACCTCTTCCTTCCCTCTTCAAGAGTGTTCGTGAGACCTTTTAAATTCACCTGAAAAGGCAGGCTGAGCCACAGGTTAACACCTTAACCAAAAGGAGGCAATACAGCACTCCCTCAATACAGCACTGGAGTGTCAATCCAGACTATCCCTTTACCATTTTTGGTCTGACTTTGAATTGTCCTTCATCCTCTGATCCTGTGTCATGTATCTGAAAGTACTGCTCTCATAAATGTATAGAGTGACTGCTATGTCTTACTTGTAGAACTTTAGCCTTTCAGTCCAAAGGTTGTAATTGATAACCCTAAAATATAACCCAGGCTGACATTCCCAGTTCAGCATTGAGGGTGTGAAAGGTCATTCTCCCCTCTCAAGTAAATATAAAAGATCGCCTAACATTGTCTAAAGAAAAAATGCTCCACAACATGTTTTTCTTTTATTTATTCTTTCATGAGACGTGGGGGTTGCTGGCTAGGACAGCATTTATTGCTCGTCTCTAGGCAGTGTTGAACTGCCTTCTTGAATTGTTGCATCCAAGCGGTGTTAGTACACCCATACCCAAAACCAGTGACATGACAACTAACCATTCAATCTGTTTTGGGTGGTGTGAGTTGATCCAGTGACAGTGACGGAATGGTGATATATTTCCAAGTCAGGATGGTATGTGGCTTGGAAGGAATGCTGCAGGTGGTGGTATGATGGACAATACTTGCCTCTCGACTAAGGTCACTGAAGCAGATGACCACATCATTTAATTAAGTGTTGTCTGCGGGAATTTGCATTTTACAAACTGGTTGTGGCATTTTCCTGTTAACAGCAGCTACACATCATTAAGTATTTCATTGGGCTGACTAATAATGGAGCTTTTCTGCTCCCATGGTGGCGTAATGTCTGTACGATGATGTTGGGCTGTTTTCTTGACACACATCGCTCTGGAAAGCTACAATATGGTTTGCAGGTGGCCCTAGGAATCGGAAATCCTCCCACCATATTCAAATATTTTGCAGCTGGGATAATTAGCAGTCCAATTGAGTGCAATAAGATGTGCTGAATTCAATAATATGTTCAGATTGTGAGGAAAATGTCAGGTGGGAACTCCTTTTATTCCATGGTTGTTTTTCCATATTTCCCTATTTTCATCATGGTTATGTTTAGAATGCATGCCATAGCTGTGTCTTCCCTGCCAAAAGTTCTTAATTCTGCTCCTCTGTGAATTTTAGTCAAAACCCAGTGAAATTTCAGACATATCTGTGTTAATTCTTGCATATGTTTATAGACATCACCAAAGCCTTTAGCCTATCAGAACTCGACAGCCACTGTTACACCTGGCACAGGATGGTTGTGACCTCGCAGAGTGTCACCATCTGCCAGCTCAGAGCTTGGACATCCATCCTCTTTGGCCTGAAAAGTTGCAGGCTGGAAAATCCCCAGTGGGTGGTAATTGGAGGATTGCTGTATCACACGGTATATTGGAACCATGACGGGAACTGGAGGGGTGGGGGGAGAGTTGAATCTGACTACCAGAGTGTAATATTCAGCCCATTGGCTGTCCTGTGTGTTGGGATGTCCTGAGGCTCTGAAAGATACCATACAAGAACAAGTTCCTTCTTTATTGCTCAACAATTTTCTTCCCTATCCCTGCTAAGGATCTTATTAATCTCTGTATTCATGCCTAAAGATCCTGGCATTTCTGATCATTCCTCAGAGTTCTGAATTCCCGCTGATACCAACTGAATTGCCTCTGGGAACTGTATGGCTCTTTAGCACGGCAGTGGTCAAAAAACAATCTTGATTTCAGCCCAACCCAACCATGCACATTCGTTGCAACTCATCTGGCACTAGACCAAGACAATAAATGAATAAGCATGATATTTATTGGGCTATCAATTGTTAGCCCTTATAGCTCTTCCGCAGTGGATTTCTCAGGCTTTATAGCTCTCTGTGTAAACACTCCTTCCAACTCTTATTTGATGCAGTATTGCAATGTATAGTTGGCACTATGGAAGGATATTGAACTTTTTGCTCTGAACCTCCTGGTGTCTGTTTTTAAGGAGAACAATATAAAGCCAATAATGGAGCAGGAAAGCAGGAACCATGAAGTGGATAAGATAACGAAATCTGAAGCTCTGGATTAACAGGGTTCAATTAATGGTGAAATTGCAGAAATTGATGACATATATTAACAGCCAAGGCAAGAATCACTTGTGTATGGCCCATGCAATTGAAACAAAATTACAGCCAGACTTATTTGAGATTGATAGCCTACCAAGAAACAAGTTACTTAAGTAGTGTAAAGCGTTAATGTTAATTATGCAAAAAGACAGTCCACATAAGATTGCCAACAATTTAGGATTGGTCTAGAGTGTCCAGGAATTGAAAATCAATCTCTGGGGTCCTGTTGTGTGTAATGCTGGAGAAAAATTATGGAGGCTTTAAAAACATTATTTCGCGTTTGTCTGGTCATTTTCTTATAAAAATATTGATGGAAAAGCATTGTTCAATTGGATAATGAATCTTTTTGCTTTCCAATTGGAGTAGGAAGACAGTGCATCACAAGGACAGATGTATTGGCGAAAAAATGGCTTCAGCATGGGGGTGGGGAGGGGTGGGAGAGGGGGAGTGGAATGATAAGCAATTCAACCTCCAGGAATATTTAATCACATTTGGCAACCCTGAGTCTATGTCATCAGTGATGTAAGATCACACGAGTATGCTGAGAGACACTTCTGTGCAAAGCCTCACGTTAGGCCTTGTGGAAATGACCCTCCCCATTCAACTCATAAACTATATGTAACTTGGTGAAGAGGAAATAATGTACATAAATAACTGAGAGTGGTGAACAAGTGTCTGGAAGTTGGAAGAAGGAAATGTGCCAAGTCTGGAAGGTAATGAAATTGTACTATTATAAAGGGAGTGAACATCAAAATATTGCTAAAATTATCATTGACTGTGTAACTGGTACATTAAATGGGTTGGTTGCTTGGAGACCAAGAAGGTGAGGAGATGAGTTCATGTCTTGTTATGTAAATAAGCTTTGCCAGCCAGTCAAAACTTGACAAAGCCACCAATAACCAAGTAGATGACAAAAACCAGTGGGAGGTCTTTGTTGGATGTTACACACTCATGGCATTTGTCAACAAACAATTAGCCAATCACTGAGCCTTAAGGAGGTAAGATCAGCCTGTCCAAAAAAACATAGAATTCATACAGTGTAGACAAAACCATTCGGCCCATTGAGTCTGTACTGACTCTCCAAGAGAGCATCTTCCCCAAGTTCATGAAACTGCCCCTCTGCTCCCTATTCTTGCAGCCCGATATATTTACCACAGCCAATCCACCTAACCTGCACATCTTTGGACATAAAGGAAACAATTTAATCCAGCCACTCCATCTAACCATACATCTTTGGACTGTAGGAGGAAACCAGAGCAGCCAGAGGAAACCCACGCGGACAGAGTGAAAATGTCACCCAAGGCCGGAATTGAACCCAGGTCCCTTGCACTGTGAGGCACCACTGCTATCCAGAGCTGTTCACCCAGGCACCATGCACACAGCAAGGAATGAAAAATTGTACTCTGAGGTAATAGTTAGCTCAGGATAAAGTAGTTTGACGATCAACTACTTGGAGACTAGAAGGAGAGAACAGCTCATTCATTCCATTCAATCTCAAGCAGCCTTGCCCATGTGGATGTACAAGTATAATTCTTATTGAGTGTCAGATTTTGTAATGTTGAATAAACGTACTGTGCGCAAACAATAATTTGGTGATCTTGAGCTGCTCGTACTAAACTTCTGAATCAGATGTAGGGAGTTAGCCTACATAGAAGAATGTTCAGTAAAAAATAAAGTTTACCAACAGCCTTGCCTCCAGCAAGTCTCTATCAATCTTGACTAAAAACAAGCTCATCTAAGACCCACAACAATGAGGACAGAGTTAACAGTGATACATACTGTCGAGTAAGGCTTGTAATTACCAGGTTGGCAAAAGCAGAAAGCATGCTGGGCTTGATTACAGTTTTAGGTGGTGAGAGAGAGAGACATTGAGGAATGCAACTCTTCAGTCCATGCATGTGCAGTGTTCACTCATTCCCACTTTTATCTTTGTCCACGTGATTCCATCGGCACCCTTATATGCACAGTGATCCAGAAATACTCCGAGCAGTTTAAGCACACTTGTTGAACTGGCTTCACTAACACCCAATTGTATTGCTCTCAACTCTAGTACAAGAAGTAAGAAAGAAATTGCAAAAAGCAATTAAAGAGAAGTAATTGGTGAAAGAATTAGTTGTCGTGAGTCACCAAGAGAAGCATTGAGTGTCCTGAATAACCTCAGAGTGATCCCAATTGATTGTCCACAAACCCAAAGTTATCTGTTGCCTAAGATGTTCAATTTTGCTTCAGAGGAAAATATTCAATCCTCTGTGTTTACTGACAACTCTGAATGTGGTTAGTTGTATGACTTCTACTGGTGATTCTCGACTCTGTGGACAGCATTGAATTTGATTTTCCCGTCTTCCTCCGAGATTTAATGATTCAAACTTGAGCTCAACTGAACCTCAGCCACCTATATCCTACCTTATTTTATATCAAAACACTACACAGGGAAGACACTAGTTTCAGTGTGGGAACTTTGTTTACAGAGCTTTGTATAATTCTTCCAAATAGCTAATCATGATTCATACTTCTATTTAGTAACTTACGTGTGTCCATTTAGTTTTCTCTGACTCAGTACCTGGCTTCAGCAATCAAGTACTGTAAGTGACAACAGTGAACAGACTCATAACCAAACATCAGGTAATTGAAAACTACAAGTACTGCATCCTGTTCAACCATCACCCGTATACTCCCCAAGCTACGCTACCTTTCAATCTGGCAGTAACACAACTTTAAAATTCTCACATCAAGGCAAATTACTGTGGATGCTGGAAATCTGGAAAACAGGTCCGGAGTAGCTTAGAGAGAGAAAGAGAGCTAATGAGCAGGATTTTCCAGCCTCCCCCCTACCCCACCCTCCAGTGCATTTTCCAGCAGAGTCAGACTGCGATTGGCTAGTGGTGAAATCTTCCAGTTCTGCCGATGTCTAAGCATTTACATGTCCCGCATTCTCCACCACCAGGGAACATGTCATTTGGGGTGACCAGGAGATCCTGCCAGCGGAAAGGGCAGCTTTGTCACTTCTGCATCAGTCTTTTTTGGAACCAGGATATGGGTATCACTGGTTAGACCAGCATTTGTTGCCCATCCCTAATTTCCCTTGAGAAGTTGATGGTGAGCTGCCTTCTTGAAATGCTGCAGTCTGTGTAGTGTAGGTACACCCACAATGCTGTTAGGGAGGGATTTCCAGGATTGAAAATCCTCCAGTGACAGTGAAGGAACGGTGATACATTTCCAAGTCAGGATGATTGGTTTGGAGAGGAATTTCGAGGTGGGGGTGTTCCCATGTGTCTACTGTCCTTGTCCTTCTAGATGGTAGAAATTGTGGCTTCAAAAAGTGCTGCCTAAGGATCCTTCATGAGTTCCTGCTGGACTATATGCTCATGTCCTAGAGTGAAGGTAATGAATTGGAAGTGGGTTCACTTCAGACGTTAGTCTCCATTGTTGATAAAATAGTACTTCGCTGCATCCGTCTCAGAGACCTTAATGCATGGTCCATTCTGTGCTGCCATCCTCATTTCCATGGTTTCTTCATGAAACCCCCCATTTTATTGGTTCCATGCATCAGCAGGGACCCACTTCTAGCAATAATTAAAATACTTAGCTTGTACCTCTTAAAGGGAGGGCTTTGTGACTGCTGGAGGTGCCGAGATCATTCTGAATCTGCTGCTTTGGAAGAATTAGCAATGGTTGATCATGGACCACTGGGTATACTGACATGTTCAGATGCTGGTGGTCCTCCAGAGACACACACACACACACACACACACACACACACACACACACACACACACACACACACACACACACACACACACACACACACACAGCAGTGGTAAGAGATAATAGTGAAGGTCAATGACAGGAACATAGCCGCCAGGATCTGTAGAGAGTGCCTAGATAAATTTAATGATCTTATTCGAGTAATGAAAATGACTGGATACGTGTTCAGATGCCCTGTCCTGATCAACTGAATCTGCTAGCCTCAGTCGCTGTTCAATTCAGCATTCACAATTCATAAACTAACGATTTCTCTCAATTAGGACTCAGATCGAACAATCATATGCTTCATCGCATCTTCACATACTTACCACTGCTGGAAACCTCACATCCATCAGCTATTCAACCCTGAAAGCCACATCACCCAAACATTTGTACCACACTTACCGACAATCTTCCCTCTTCCTTGCAGGAGATCAGAAGTAGCAGGAAATGACACAAGTCAACATCTGAATGATTGAACACTCATGGAGAAGATGCAGATCATTATCGGAAGTGCCATTGTCGCCTTTCCATTGAACTCCATCCTGAAGAATGAATATAATTATACAGTAGTCTGAATTCACCGGTTACCATGACGTACAAATCAGCACGCAGTCATCCTGTTAATGAAGTTAATGTTAATGTCAGATACACAGGAGACCCTGAAAGTTATAACGTCACCATTTATTTTATAACAAGTGGCTCAAGCTTCCCCATTCACACTTTAACTTCACGTAAGCCCCCTCCTTTTTGTAAAGAGGGCCATAGACCTAATAAAAGAGGCTGAGGTCTTTGTAATGGAGTATGAAGTAGATGTGGATGGTGGGGGATGGGTTTAAGCACTGGTTTAGTTGTGTTCATCTCTTCAAGAGGATCAAGTGAGACTAACAATATGGAAAGCTGAATCCCTGGGTGAGATTCTCTGGCTGTGCTCACCCTAAAACCGGAAAATCCCGCCCGAGGCATGGACCGTTCCCCCCTCCCACCCCACCCACTACAATTTCCGTGGTGGGTGGGATGTGAGAAATCCCTCCCTATATCTGGTTTCATTGTATTCCTCCAACAATGTCATCAAACAGACTTTGTTTCTCCCTCAGTGTTAACTCTCCATTGTTTACACAGAGCCGGGTGAGGATTCACTAAACTAGTCCTGAAATTTTTGGACTGGGAGGATATTGTGAGGCATTCTTTTCTTTTAATACTGTGAAATTCCACTGGAAGCAAAGTGAATTTAGCTTGGGCGTATTGCTGTCCCATTTCACTGAGACAAGATTCAGTTCAGGGATCACATCAGACTCTGTGACCAGGAAAAATAAACCTATTTACAAAGGCTGCTCTATTTACTGACAAAATTCATCCTGGCTTGCTTATGGCAATAAGGAAGTACTTTTTCTCTTTCTTTTAGAAAAAATCACTATGGACCTTTCTAAAACAGAGGCAAGATTGTTTCTCTTTATTCTTCAATTGGTGCTGCTGACATTTCTTGCCTGTTTCTCTCGCTAAGCCATTTCAGAGGGCAGCTAAGAGTCAACCACATTACTATGGAGTCACATGTAGTCATGATGTAGAGATGCCAGTGTTGGACTGGGGTAAACACAGTAAGAAGTCTCACAACACCAGGTTAGAGTCCAACCAGTTTATTTGATAGTAATCCCACAAGTTTTCGGAAACAGTGTGCCTTCGTCAGGTGTGTGGAAGGTTCTGATCAGAGAAGGGCGTATGAAGTCAAACACAGTTTACAGAATACTGATTAGAATGCAAGTCTTTACAGCTAACCTGCTATTCAAGTCTTAAAGATGCAGACAATGGAAGTGGAGAGAGCATTAAGCATAGGTTAAAGAGAAGCGTATTGTCTCCAGACAGAATAGTAAATGAAATGTTGCAAGTTCAGGCAAGTCATGGGGGTTACAGATAGTGCGACATGAACCCAAAATCCTGGTTGAGGCCGTCCTCATGTATGCGGAACTTGGCTATCAGTTTCTGCTCAACAACTCTGCGCTGTCGTATGTCATGAAGGCCGCCTTGGAGAACGCTTACCCAAAGATCAGAGGCCGAATGCCTGTGACCGCTGAAGTGTTTGCCAACAGGAAGGGAACAGTCCTGCCTGGTGATTGTCAAGCGATGTTCATTCACCCGCTGTCGTAGCGTCTGCATAGTCTCCCCAAATGTACCATGCTTCAGGACATCCTTTCCTGCAGCGTATCAGATAGACAACGTTGGCATCACCACCAGCAACAACCAGACAAGCACTCAGGTTCTGCACAGACCAGCTGGCAAGGATATTCGCAGATATCTTTAACCTGTCTATAAACCAATCTGAGGTCCCTACTTGTTTCAAGAAGACGACCATCAACCCTGTACCGAAGAAAAGCCAGACAGTGTGCCTTAATGACTATTGTCCAGTGGCTCTGACATCCATCATTATGAAATGCTTCAAAAGGTTAGTCGTGGCACAAATCAATTCCTGTCAGACTGCCTGGATCCACTATGGTTCACCTATCACTGCAACAGGTCCACAGCAGACACCATCTCGCTGGCCCCACACTCAACCCTGGAACACTTAGATAATAAAGACACCTATGTCAGACTCCTATTTACTGACTGCAGCTCACCCTTTAACACCATTATTCCCACAAATCTCATCTCCAAACTTTGTGGTCTGGGGCTCAGTTCCTTTCTCTGCAACTGGATCCTTATCCACAGATTGCAGTCAGTTGGGATAGCTAATAGCACCTCCTCCATGATCATCCTCAGCACTGGTGCTCCACAAGGCTGGGTCCTCAGCCCCTTACAATACTCCTTGTATACCTATGATTGTGTGGCCAAATTCTCCTCCAACTCGATTTTCAAGTTTGCTGATGAAACCATCGTAGTGGGTCGGATCTCAAACAATGACAAGACAGAATACAGGAAAGCGATAGAGAATTTGTAGATAAGCTTCTTGTAATTCCATATCTGTATGTGCTCCATCGTTGATTAACAGTATGTTGAATGTGTTACATTGCTAAATAGTAGTGAAGAATTTTAATGGTTATCTGAAGCTTTTGTGTGTGATCTCATCATTTGTGTGGCTCTTGGGTCAGAATTCTTAAACCTGTTCAAATTGAAAAAAATCTGGTATCATTAGGGGAATTCCCACCTCTCCATCAGGAGTAGGTTTTCTCAGTGTGGTAAGATAACAGGGATTTGATTTGATTTGATTTATTATTGTCACAAGTTTAGTATACAGTGAAAAGAATTATTTCTTGTGCACTATACAAAGTTTATCATATATATGGAAGGAAAGGAGAGAGTGCAAAAT
This sequence comes from Carcharhinus amblyrhynchos, assembly GCF_965287045.1. Lineage (NCBI taxonomy): Eukaryota > Metazoa > Chordata > Chondrichthyes > Carcharhiniformes > Carcharhinidae > Carcharhinus > Carcharhinus amblyrhynchos. Next base: position 71,289,873 of record NC_137329.1, on the reverse strand, counting down.
GTAATGTCACAGTCATAGCTAAGGTGTTGAGAAAGATCAACTTAATGTGAGGTAGTCAGTTCAAAAGTCTGATGGCAGCAGGGAAGGTGCTGTTCTTCTAAAGAAGTTAAGAAAACCCACCAATGCCTCTACTTTCTCAGGAGACTAAGGAAATTTGGCATGTCTGCTACAAATCTCGCCAGCTTGGTATAGCTCCTGCTCTGTCCAAACTGCAATAAACTTCAAAGGTTTGTGAATGAAGCCCAGTCCATCACTCAAACTAGCCTCCCATCCATTGACAATGTCCACACTTCCCGCTGTCTTGAAAAATGTAGCCAGCATAATCAAGAACCCACGCATCCTGGACATTCTCTCTTCCACCTTCTTTCATTGGGAAAAAGATACAAAAGTCTGAGAGTATGTACCAACCCACTCAAGAACAACTTCTTCCTTGCTGCCATCAAACTTTTAAATTGCATTAAGCTGATCTTTCTCTACCCCCCAGCTATGACTGTAATACTACATTCTGCACTCTCTCCTTTCCCTCCATATGTACAATATGCTTTGTCTATATAGTGCGCAAGAAATAATTCTTTTCACTGTATACTAAAACTGTGACAATAATAAATCACATCAAATTAAATCCCTGTTATCTTACCATATTGGGAAAAGCTTCAGATAACCATTAAAATTCTTCACTGTCTTTAGGAGTGTAAAGTGTTGAACACACTGTTAATCAACAATGAAGCACATACAGATATGGAATTACAAGGATCTTATCTACAAATCATACAAGGCTGGTCAATACACGTTGATTGCAAACTTCAGTGATTTGCAAGACTGCCTCCTTTTTTCCTTTACTACCATCCTCCCTCACCTCACAACACCCCACCCCATTAGAGTCATTTGTTATCTTTTCCAGGTTGTCCTTTGTCACACAACTTACCTTTGTTCTGCCGGTGTTCAGACACTGGCACAGTGATAAGTACTTCTGCCTCATAATGCCAGGGACCTGGGCTCGATTCCTGGCTTGGACCACTGTCTCTGTGGAGTTTGCATATTCTCCCTGTGTCTGCATGGGTTGCCTCCGGGTACTCCAGTTTCCTCCCACAGTCAGAAAGATATGCTGGTTAGGTGCATTGGCCATGCTAAATTCTCCCTTAGTGTACCCAAACAGGTGCTGGAGTGTGGCAACTAGAGGATTTTCACAGTGACTTCATTGCAGCGTTAATATAAAGCTTACTTGTGACACTAATAAGCAAACTGAAACATTAACACATTGACATATCTCTTAGTGACCATTATCAGCTCCCTTCGTAGTCACGATCGCCTCCATTTACATTCCCTTTGTCTTTCTGTCCATGACATTTTTGTCAAGGTGTCACAATTCCACCTATCGCTGGCCCTCTATCCAGCCCCTACTGTTCCTCCCCACCACACTTCACCACAACAGCATAAACCTCATCCTATTTCTAGTTCCCTTTTGCTCTGACAAAAAATCATCCAAACTCAAAACATTAGCTGTATTCTCTCTCCACAGATGCTGTCAGACCTACTGAGATTTTCCAGCATTTTCTGTTTTGTTTCAGCTTCCAGCATCCACAGTATTTTGTTTTTATCACCTCTGTCTTTGTTGACTGTTGTACTGAAATTCAATTAAAGTTTCATCAACATATGTTACGTTGGGTGTGGATCATCATTTTCCGATGCTCTTCAGTTGAACTCAGTTTGGGCTGATGGACTGGGAAAATTTCTAGATATTACGTCTTAATCCTTTGGGTTTGGCCAATAATTAATTGTGCATACCAAGTCTTGGGGAGAGTGACCAACACAGATCTGGGTGACACTGTGGCTCAGTGGTTAGCACTGCTACCTTACAGTGCCAGGGACCCGGATTTGATTCCCAGCTTGGGTCACTGTATGGAGTTTGCATGTTCTCTCTGTGGATTTCCTCTGGATGCTCCGGTTTCCTCCCCCAGTCTGAAAGACGTGCTGATTAGGGTGCATTGATCCAAACAGGCAGTGGGCTGTGGTGTCTGGGAGAATTTCACAGTAATTTCATTGGAATGTTAATGTAAGCCTTACTTGTGAGTAATAAATAAACGTTACCTTTTTTTCAAGGCTTCAAGATCTGTTTAGCCTCTTTTAATACCATCTCCTGATAAGGCAGTCACGGCTTCCAATGCAGAAAATAAATTCATGAGACATGCCACATTCCAACAAGGTTGAGCAAAGCTGTTCCCACCAGCCCCTCTCCCAGTGTCTCAATGTATGATGGAGTTTATAGATACCTTCACCTACACACACCAACATGGTTGGATCATCTCTGCAAGTCTCAATATCCTTTATTAGTACAGATTCCTTAATCTATAATGCAACTTAAAGAATGAACAATAGAAATGATCATGAGTTGACAATGCCAATGATCGCAAGTGAGTTCAATGGTTATGTTGGTCCCTTGACGAAGAGAAGTACTTCATCTGAACAAATGGCACTTTAATCATTTGCAATTAGTTCTGAGCTGTTCCATGTGAGGATTTTAATGTATCTGCCAACCAGAGGGTTATACAGGGTCCATGTCACAATAGTGCAAGATGTATATGCACTGAGAAACATTTTGGGCATGGTTGCATTTGATGAAACATCTCACTTTATTCAGATTGCTGTCACTGTGTAAGGGAATTTGCAATTCAGCGACCAGATGCAGGAAATGTGAAAATTTATTGAGGCAGCATTAATGATAATGGGAAGCTTCTCCATCACTGTGAGAAAGGTGTCTAAACAAGGTTTAGTTTTCACACCCACCATCTGCTGATAAATAGTTGGAAGTGCTGCCAATTCAGCCAAGCTGACATGGGACATGTCAACAAAGTGTGGCAGTTATGTAGTGGAGAGCTCGTGTTTTAAAAAGAAATTGCATTTATATAGCGTCTTTTATCTTCAAAGCTCTGTGGTGCATTTCATAGGCAATGTTTTGTTTTTGAAGTATAAGACAATGCAGTGGCCAATTTAGGCAAAACAAAATCTCAGAAACAGTAAATGAGATTGTAAGAGTTCTTCGGTCTTTGTGAGATTGGTAATGGGATAATTGATCAGTACACCTTGGACATGTTCCCCTCTTTAGATAGTGCTATGGATTTTTTTAAACCTGGAATTGAACCTTTCATCTGAAAGACAGCACCTCCGACTGAACAGCTGGCTCACAGTATGATACTGAATTATTAGTCAGCATTATGTGAGGCTGGCTTACATCACATCAACCAGTTAAACCAAGCTAACATTGGGAGGAAAATTCAAGGAGAAAGAAGTTTCACAGTTTAGGTGTTCTGGAAAAAAGAATAAAAATATGAAGAGCATTGTGAGTAAATTCAAAAATCCCATGTTTCTAGCAGTGCATGTGCACTTGAAAGATGCACAACTGCAAGATTGAGCGAAAATACTGTGGTTCAGATTTTTCAATCTAGATTTCTTTCAACCATGTCTCTCTACTAAGAGCTTAGGACTGCTGAATTTTCCCTTTGGTCTCAACTCAACAAACACATTATGCACTTACATCACATCTTTCTATAGCAATCCTGAAGCATACCATAGAAGTGGCATTGAGATAGGTAATCAGTCATGATTCATGACTGTCTCATTCAGTTCCATGTTCCTAAACGTAATCAGACAGAAACTGACACTGAGCTAAAAGAAGTGGATCATCAGACAATCAAGACTTGTTCAAGGAGATAGGAAAACCTTTTTGTCTGTGTTTAGTTCATTTTGATCTACAATTTACATGAGAACAAATTGTTGACTCATCCCAAAATTTGTTATGTATAATGAGATTGTACCCACAAATACAAAATTAAAATGGGCATATATTTAAAATTATGACAGAAAAAAATAAAATAACGACCAGTGTAATTACACATTTGGTTGAGAAAGGAGAAAGGGAAAGGAAATAATAATAATTGTAGGGTGCTCAGTGGACAATATCATGGTGCCAGGCTGAAAGTGTCAGGCTGGAAATGCTCAAGGAGCACTGCTTGGTCCTGTCCCTGAACACCTGGATGGGCTTCAATGGCTTCCGTTCCCACCAGTGACTCCATCATGTCTGATCCACCTTTGGTGGGGACCATACGTAATGCTCACCAGTGAGGACCTTGACCGGAGAGTGGGTAAGAGCAAGTCAGCCTGGACTATAGGGTCCAGGACTCACTAGTCATAAGTTAATGATGTTATGAATGTTGAAAGCAGCTGTGTGCCTTTTCTGAGCATGAAGTCGATTTCACTGGCAAAGGAGCACCGGTAAGATCCCGAGAGGTGAAAAATTGGGCACGATCCTGATTTTTCACCTCTCACCTGAGCTTATGTTGATTGACCAGCAGAACGAGTTAATAATGTAACCCCATAGTGTCCAACATTAGATGTGATTCTGTGATATGATAGCACTTGCTAAACAATCCTGATTTTACTCAGAATTACACTGGCAACAAATTTAAGGTCATCAGTCAGTGTGGCTTACTGCATGTGTTCGAAACAACATACAGTCACACACAGGGACCTGTCCTTTGCAAACAGAAATAGCATTGCACCTTTTTCAACTAAGCTTTTCCATGGTTCATTCCCTGTAGCAATGCCTTCACCAATCATAGTCAACTTGGCAACTGATCAGCAATCTCTTCTCACCCAGTATAAATTGTTGTTCTCTTTGAAATTTGATATTCTTGCAAAACCGTCCTGATGGGTGCTGAATGAAAAGTTTCTTGTCTCTTTTTTCAGCAATAAAATACTAATAAAGAAAGATAACAAAACTGCTCAGTTACTTTACTCTCAACTTCCTTAATGAAATCTAGCATAAGAATGTTCAAACTAGTCATATATCAAACAAAGTAGTCAGCTCCTGTTGATTGCAAACTTTACTTCTGATCCTTGGTTGGACATTCAACACTATTGAGTTTCATTTTTTCTTGACTACAGTGCTGGTCACTCATGACTGCAATAAAGATCTTCGATGTGTTCAACCTTTTATAGATCTTTTCAAGGGTTGTGCCTCTGCTCCTATATCAACAGACTACACTATCCTATCAAGCTTCTTTTCAAAGGATAGTATCCAAATTTATTCCACAGCTTTTGTTTAAACGATAGGGTATGAACCTGCCCAGAAAGCACTTTCTCCAGTAATTTGCCATCATGTGAAACAGCCTGAAATGAACATTGAGCTGGAACATATGTTTTATTTTATCTACACGACGGGGGCAATTCTCCCAAAAAACTTCTAAGCGCTGAATTCACGGGAAAACTGGTGTAAATTGCATTTGTTCTTTTCAGTGGGAGTCAGGCTCGAACTTTCCTCTCTGCAATGCAGAAGTCACAATTGTGAATATAATTAAAAGATTGGGGGCATGGATCTATTCATGCCAGAGCCTGACAGTTCCGGGCCTCTGTGCACGTGCAGTGCCCTGAGCTGTCAACTCGATTGCTGGCCCCCCCAAACCACCCCCCCAACAGCCCGACCACAGACCCCACAAGGTTTCCGGGCCAGCTCCTAACCCCCATCCAGGAGTACCCCAATCTCCAGCACCCCCTCAACAATGATGATGCCCCGCCCCACACCAACTCCCCCAACTTTCACCCGGGAGGCAGACCCCTCCACCCCAGCGGATCCCCCTCCCTCAGGAGGCAGACTGTCCCTCGGCAAGCTCCCCAAACCCAGCCTGCCCGATCGTTGGCCTCCCTCCAATCCCAAACTAGCCCCTGCAGAGTTGGCTTCCCTCCAATCCCGAACTAGCCCCACACCACAATTGCCCTAAACCTTGCCCCTAGCTCCACCCTAGGCCTGTCTGCTTGGCACCACCCCCTAGTAGCCTCTTGGTACTGCTTCATGACCTGTGGGCCGTGCCAAGGTGCCCCCTGGGCATGATCATTTTGCCCCTTGGCAATGCCAGGGGCACAGGCTGGCACTGCTAAGGTGCCCATTCCCAAGGGGCACTACCACCCACCACCCGACCCCCTGGGGAGCCCCAAGTGCTCCTCCCTTCTCTCCAGTGCGGTCTTCCACTTGTTCCCCGAAAATGGAGAGCTACTCTAAACCTCGACAGAGTGAAATTGTACTGACAGGGAGGGAATTGCTAACGAGCCCGGAGATTTCAGTCCTGGGCCCAGTAATCAGATTTAAATGACATTAAATAAGATTAAATTAACTTACCTGTGTTCCTGCCAGTTTCCAATGTGGTCACAACCATGCCAGTTATCTATTGTTGGGAGGTGCAAGTTGGGAATTCATGCACGAATCCTACGAATTGGCACATGCACGATTCTCCCAGCCTGACCTACCAAAGAATTAGGGATGGGAGAATCACGGCCTATAACTTTATCCCATATCTTCAGAAATCCAAGCACTGGTGTCCCTCACTTGCATAATGTTTCTTCTCCTGATAGTGATTTGTTCACTATTCAGCAAGATTAGCAGGTTTATTTTAGCTGCTCCCAGGCTAGCTCAGTTTGTGGCAAGGCATGACAAGTAATTTGACCAAACTTATGGTGAAATATCATCTAAAGAAATGTTTTTTTCTTGTCCTGCATGATACATCTTGAAGGAGGAGATGCTTAGGGAGGGAATTCTTCAAGAAGATTGAAGAGTTTCGCTGAGGAGTGTGGGGGGAAGTGAGTGGGAGAGGCCTTGATTTAAGAGCATGGTGAAGAATTGCACATTAAAAGGGTGCTCAAAGAACGGGTGGACATTATAAGGTGGCGAGTGGGAGGTAAAGATCTAGGAAGTTTCAGGTATAGCCACCAATGGTGAAACAAAGCATGTTAGAGACGCACAGGAGCAAAATTGTAGGAGTACAGAGGACTGGAGGAGGTTTCAGAGATAGTCAACATGAAGTCCTGGAGGGAATTGAATATGAGGACGAGAATTTTAAATCTGTGACGGTAGTGGATGGGTAATCATTTAAGGTCAGTGAGGACAGGACATGTGACTGAATGAGCCTTGGTAAAAGTTACAATACATTTTTTTCTATGGGTTGTGGCATTGCTGCCTGACCTGAGCTAGCGTATATTGTCCATCCCGACTGCCTTTCAACTAATGATAGACCATTTCAGAAGGCAATTTGTTGAGTCAATCACACCACAGTGGTCTGGAGTCACACATAGGCCAGGCCAGATAAGGATGGCAGATTTCCTTCTCTAAAGTATATTAGTGAACCTGATGTAATTTTAAGACAATCAACAATGGTTTCATGGTGATCAACAGACTTTTATTTATTTGAGTTTGGTGAGGATGTATAAATCAAAATCTCCCTCCAATTAAAGGGCTCGTCTGGGATTTGAACCCGGGACCTCTTGCAATTGATGAGCATGCGAGTGGTCCCGGGTTCAAATCCCAGATGAGCCCTTTAATTAGAGAGTGGCACAGTGGCACAATGGTTAGCACTGCTGCCTTACAGCGCAAGGTACCCAGGTTCAATTCCCAGCTTGGGTGACTGTGTGTATGGAGTTTGCATGTTCTCCATGTGTCTGCTTGGGTTTCCTCCGGGTGCTCCACTTTCCTCTCACTGTCCAAAAATGTGCGAGTTAGGTGGATTGGCTATGATAAATTATCCATTAGTGTCAAGGCAATTGGCAGGGTAAATATATGGGGTTACAGGGATAGGATCTGGGTGGGATCATTATCAGTGCAGTTTCAATGGGCTAATCAGCCTCCTTCTGCACTGTAGGGATTCTATGATTCTAACAGAAGATGACTGGTTAAAAGCCAGGCAACAGTTGCTCGGGGGTGGCACAGTGGTTAACACTATTGCCTCACAGTGCCAGTGACTCGGGTTCAATTCTGGCCTTGGGTGACTGTCTGTGTGCACATTCTCCCTAAGTTTGCGTGGGTTTCCTCCAGGTGCTCCGGTTTCTTCCCATACTCCAAAGATGTGCGGGTTAGGTGGATTGGCCATGCTAAATTGACCATTAGTGTCATGGAGACACACAGCATAAATACGTGGGGGCCATGGGGATAGAGCCTGGGTGGGATTGTTGTCAGCGCAGGCTCAATGGGCCGAATGGACTCCTTCTGGGGACAGCATAGTGGCACAGTGGTTAGACAGCGCCAGGGACCCGGGTTCGATTCTTGGCTTGGGTGACTGTGTGAAATTGTGATGTGGAGATGCCAGCGTTGGACTGGGGTAAACACAGTAAGAAGTCTCGCAACACCAGGTTAAAGTCCAACAGGTTTATTTGGTAGCAAAAGCTACTTTTGTGGCTTTTGCTACCAAAAAAGTCACAGACTTCTTACAGTGTGAAGTTGTACATCCCCCCCATGTCTGGGTTTCTCCCACAGTCCAAAAATGTGTGGGTTAGGTTGACTGGCCATACTAAATTGTTCCTTAGTGTTAGGGGGATATCAGGTGGATTAGTAGGGTAAATATGTGGGGTTATAGGGATAGGGCCTGGATGGGATTGTTGACTGTGCAGGCTTGATGGGCTGAATAGCCTCTTTCTGCACTGAAGGGATTCTATAAAAGGAAGAAAGTATGCAATGATATTTAGAGGTTAGAAGAACCAGAAAGTAAAGTTTAGAAGACTGACAATGGCTAAATGGAATAATTGAACTGACAGAGTAGCAGAAGGCTATCACCTTGACTTCTTCAATGGTAACTGTCCGTTCTCATCCCGTCTCTTATCCTTTGCTATGTTCTTTTTATATATTTTTTCCTGAGATCTATATCCAATTGCCTTTTAAGTTATTTAACAACCCCTGTCTTTTTAGATGCCTGTCGTGATAATGATTTCTATGTTTTAGTAACCTGCTGGGTGGGGAAAAGAAAATTTTGAAATTATACCCTATTTCTCCAGTGATAAACTACAGTCTACGACCACAGTGGGATTAACTGATTGAAATGAGGGAAGAAAGCTTGGAGGCTGAATGGAAAAGTGAGAATCACTAACTAGCTTGCAGGCTAAGACATGAGAAATGTCTTAAAGAAAGAGTTTGCAGCTATGTAATGCCTCCCGTAATCTCATGATGTCCCAAAGTGCTTTACAGACGATGGGGTAGATTTCAAATATAGTCAAAATGTTGTTATGTAGGAGAAGTGACAGCTAATTTGTACATAACATGCATCCACAAAGAGCAATAAGTTAGGACTCTTTTCCTTCACAAAAAGAAGGCTGGGACAAGATTTGAATGAGATATTCAAAATCAAGGAGAGGGTCTGGACAAAATAGAGAAGGGGAAATAGTTCCCATTCATGGAGGGATTGAGAACAAGAAGGCATATATTTAAAGTAATTAGTAAAAGAAGAAGAGTGATATGAGGAGAAACCTTTTCACATACTGAGTGGTTAGGGAGTGGGATGCACTGTCTGAGAGTGTGGTGGAAGCAGGGAAAATTGAGGCATTTAAAAGGGAATGAGACTGTTATCTGAAAAGGAAGAATATGCAGGGTTATGTGGAGAAGGTGGGAGAATGGCATTCAGACATCTGGTGCAGTGGACCAAATGGCACTGTAACAATTCTGTGATGATAACTTGTTTTGCTGATCATGTTTGAGTGATAAATATTGACCAGGATACTGAAGGAAAATTCTCCCACATTTCCTTAAAGAAATACCATGGGACCATTTACATCCACCTGAGACACAAGGCCTTGGTTTATCATCTCATCTGAAAAATGGTACCTCTGACAGTCCATTAACTTTGTTATTACAGGCTTCACACATCTGTAAGCAGTGTAAGAACTTGGAGCAAGAATTTTACACATTCTACAGTGGAAAATCTGCAGAAGGGAAGCTCTTCATTTCAGTTCCCTTGACAATTGTAGGTGATGTGGTTCTACTGGAAAACTTAAGAAGCACAGAACGGATTGGCCAGATGTCGCTTCACAGCAGCTACTTGTCAAACGAACTCAAACTCTCTGTCCCTCAGCCAAACCATGCTTACATACATAATATAAAATTACAGTCAGTAACTGAAAGCATATGTTCAGCGCAGAGCAAACCATATTAATGTCCCCACGGATGCTATGTATTTGCAAGAGTTCTTGGCAGATTCCATCTCTGCATCCATTTGAATTTCACCTTCAAAGGATATGATTATGTCTTGGTGACCATCTTGACCCTGTCAGCCACATGGGTTACATTCATCTGGGAACATGCCAGTAGACTTCAGGAATTAACTAAAGCTTCCTTGGCACTCACTTAGTCAACGACCATGCCATTAAGTGAGTGGCTGTCAACGTAATCCTGTTTTCAGGAGGTGCTGACAACAGGAAGCTGGGAAGAGGGAGCAATTGTTATTGAGGGATTCTTTTGCAATAAGTAAGACAACTTAAGATTCCCACAAAAGCAAGGAATCTTCACCTTTTGAAAAATCTAAAATTATGGGCTGCAATTCTCTGGCCTGATCATGGCGCTTTCAATGAAAACGGAGAATTTGGCACTCAGTGAAATCTCCATTCACTAGGGTATAGAGAATCCCAGCCATGGACGATGGCGGAGAATTCCAGCCCATAACCTCTTTTTGACCTCTCAGCCACGTTTTTTTCCTTTCCTGGAGTCCTGACAGAGTTCCTCATCTCTGCCACAAAGACATTACAGCTAGGTAACTGGGAACTGATCCACTCGCTGGGGATTTTGGATATCATAAAACTATTTGAGTACAAAGTAAATCTGAACTTATGGACAATGTGAATTTCTGCACCAAGTGGCAGTGCCATGGGTATTAGTGAGTCATATAGATGCATCTGAAAAGCAAAACCCCTGATATTTATGGAAAGGTTGTGTAGGGAGGTAAGAGCCTGAGGAATGTAGAAAACACAGTAAGGCGTCTCACAACACCAGGTTAGAGTCCAACCAGTTTATTTGAAAGTAATCCCACAAGCTTTCGGAAACGGTGTTCCTTCATCAGGCGTGTGGAAGGTTCTGATCAGAGAAGGGCATATAAAGTCACACACAGTTTACAGAATACTGATTAGTATGCAAGTCTTCACAGCTAGCCTGTTACTCAAGTCTTAAAGATGCAGACAATGTGAGTGGAGATAGCATTAGCATAGGTTACAGAGATGTGTATTGTCTCCAGACAGGACAGTAAGTGAGATTTTACAAGCCCAGGCAAGTCATGGGGGTTACAGATAGTATGACATGAGCCCAAGATCCCGGTTGAGGCCGTCCTCATGTGTGCGGAACTTGGCTATCAGTCTCTGCTCAGCGACTCTGCGCTGTCGTGTGTCGTGAAGGCCGCCTTGGAAAACGCTTATCCGAAGATCAGAGACCAAATGCCTGTGTCTGCTGAAGTGTTCGCCAATAGGAAGGGAACAGTTTTGCCTGGAGATTGTCGAGCAATGCTCATTCATCCATTGTCGTAGCGTCTGCATGGTCTCCCCAATGTACCATTCTCAGGACATCCTATCCTGCAGTGTATTAGGTAGACAACGTGGAATATTTGTGGGAATCTTAAGTTGTCTTACTTATTGCCATGTGGGAGACAATGTGGAAAAGCCAGAGGTCGTGCCTAATTTAATAATTGGACCGCAATGGATCTTTAGTCCTTGTTCGCTGGAGCAGTTTGAAAGCTGCCCTGTGGAAAGAATAACGTCCTACACTTGAAGGCCACACCTTGAATCCAGAGAGGAGGCACGGAGAAGCCATGGTGGAGGAAGGGCACCTGGCAAGTGTCACCAAATTCTGGAAATTCGAGGGTGTCATATTTAGGAGTATTGGGATGGGGTATAGATAGCAAGTTAGGGAGCTTAATTGCATCCTTTTTTTTGGGTGGGGAGGTACTGGATGGAGCAATCCTGCTTCTTCCAGCCCACAAGCAGTGCTAAAAAAGTACTTACCAGTCTAATCTGACTGTGCCGCTTCTCTTAAGTTACGAGAAGCCTGGCCTACAGCTGCTACATACATAAAACTGCTTAAATCTGAGGCAGACAATCTCATGAAGATATTTTATTAAATGACCTGCCTCAGGGAATGCATTAATGTCAAGTTTCAGATTTTAAAGGATTTATATCCATCTCCTCTGCTCCTCTTCCACCTCTATAGATGGATTAATATTCTTCCCAACACTTCTGCACTGAATTAAGATGGGGCAATGGTTAAGAAGTCACCATTGGTTTCAATATGTTGGTTGGGAGAGGGGGTGTGGTTAGAAATCTGCCTGGATTCCAGTTTCTGAAAATTAGTCAGATCTGCCTCCTGGAAAGTCTTGAGTGAAGGTACTTAGAGGAACTGATGACAAAGAGAGTGATGATATATTGAGTGGTGGCTCAGTAATTGTCACAACAAGTTGATCTGCCTTTCCTTTTTTTTTGCAACTTGTGATATCTCTGCTGTCCATTTTACGGCACTTTCTATTTTATACGCAGAGACTGGAAATACAAACAGAATATGAATTTGAGGAATGGGAATTCTCGCAGTTTGTTCCAGGTGTTACACAAATAATATCGCAGGAGAAACACTAGAAACAATCAAAATACGTAAATTGCACTTATGTGGTACTTTTACCAGGCTTAATTATTCCATTGTCCTCCTGAATAAAACATCCCAAAATCCTTCACCAGAGAACATTGAATAAAAGCCCGCTCTCTCATTCAATAATAACCTGGCTGATGTGATTGTGGCTTTAACTCCACTTTTCCACCCATCCATCATTACCCTTGGCTGGCTTGTAGATCAAAAGATTCTGTAGTGAAGGGCTGATCCTCCATTAGCAGGCTATTTCTCTCCTGCCCACTAGTTAATCTATCAGTATTCAAAAGTGGCAGGGGAATGGTTTGTGATTGAAGGGGCAGCATCAATGGGAAGATAAGTGGTGATACTAGGCCTGAGGCCTGAGCAAGGAGTGGCGGCACTAAGAGATGCTGTGAGATGAGAGAGGCTGAAAGGGGGCAGGTGTCTGCTGTCAATATTCAGTATCTCTGAGCAGCAAGGCTCACTAAGCAGATCCCCCAAGAGGTTTATGGTAACACCACATTCACAGAACGCCAATGATGATAAGGAGTCTAACAATGTGTTGCTGGAAGGACAAGTAATGGACAGTATCCATACTACATTTCTCTCTGATCTTTTCATCACAGAACAACATAGAAAGGAACGCAAGTGATGGGCTCCGGGTGTGAGCTGAAATCACTTTCAGCGTCTAGATGGGGCATGGGGCTGTGCCAATCACTGCCATTCCAAGTGTTTTAGAGAGAGAATGCCACAGAAATTGGAAGGCTATTCCCAGACTCTGCTCAAGCGCCCCCTCGGAAGTAGCTTCAGAGCAACACTATCGGGAATTTGGTTGGAGTGGGGAACACAGGATGCAGATAGAAAAACATCTGAAAGATTTGATTGTGGAGCACAAGGAATAAATTGGCATCAGATAAATGGATGGTAAATGCTGTTGGAGGAGATCGCAGGAGGGGAGAAAAATAAACACACCAAGCTGAAAAATAAAAGAAAGCTGTTTGGCCAACTTGTGGCTTTGCCAGTTGAACAATCTTCTTCAACTGCAAATCGAATATTTAATTCAGGAATTTTGACTGTATTATCTCCCATGCATAACATCTTGGGGTATGTAGCTGCTCTGATGAATTGCAGTTTCAAAAAAAACCTTCAGTGGAAACAGTTTATTCTGATTTATGGAGTACTGTTGAATGAGACTAGCAACAATTGATTGGATACTGTCAGATGTAAATATATTACTGCGGAGATTTTGATAATTATGGGCTTAATGGACTATTTTCTCTCGTGGGGGAGGAAGTGAATCCAGAATTGGGGAGGGTACAATTTTAAAATTAGACCTAGGTTGATCAGGAATGAAATCAGGAAGCACTTTTTTTCTCACAGGGTGGTAGAAATTTGGAACTCACTTCCTCAACAGTGTGTGGATACTCAGATGATCGAAGTCTGAGATTGTCATCTTTTTTAATGAAGAAAGGGCATCATAGGATATGAATTCAAGGGAATGAAATGAAGACATAGTACAGCTAATATCGAATAGAATGATAAACAGGCTTGAGGGGTTGAAATAGCTGTTGCTATGGATATTGAGGACTTGTGTAAGCAAAAACAATGCCAGATACCTCCCTAAATAAATGAATGTTCAACATAGTGATGAGGAAGTATGAGAGGAGAGAAAGATCAATGAAGAAAAATGTAGGTCCCTTATAGTCAGAAACAGGGGAATTTATAATGGGAAACAAAGAAATGGCTGACCAACTAAAAGCATACTTTGGTTCTGTCTTAACAAAGGAGGGCACAGGTAAGATACCAGAAATGTTGGGGGACACATTCTTTAGCGAATTGAAGCAGATCGGTATTAGTGGAGAAGTGGTGTTGGGGAAACTGATTGGATTGAAGGTCAATAAATCCTCAGACCCCAATAATCTACATTCAAGGGTGGCCCGAGAAATAATGGGTGCATTGGTGGTCATCTTCCAAGCTTCTATAGATCCTGGAACAGTTCGTATAGATTGGAGAGTATAAATTAGCGTGTAAAATTAAAGCACATGGAATTGCGTGCAGGTAGTGTCTTGAGATGGGCAGAAAACTGGTTGGAAGGTAGGAAACAAAGAATACAAATAAACAGATCTTCCAATTTGCAGTGAGTGATGAGTGGGGTGCAGCAGGGATTAGTGCTGGGGCCCCAGCTATTCACTATATATATTAATCATTTAGATGATGGAACTAAATGTAATACTCCCAAATTTGAAGATGGCACAAACTGGTGGGGGATGAGCTGTGAGGAGGATGCAGAGATCTTTTAGTGTGATTTGGACAAGTTGAGTAAGTGAGCAAATGATTGGTCGATGTGATATCATGTGGATAAAAGTGAGGTTATCCACTTCAGTAACAAAAATGGGAAGGTAGGTTACTATCTGATTGGCCAGAATTTAGAAGAGGGGAATATGCATGAGACCTGGATGTCCTTGTGCACCAGTCTCTTAAGGTGAGCATGCAGGTGCAATAGTCAATGAAAAAGGCAAATAGTATGTTGTCCTTCATAGTGAGATGATTTGAGTACAGGAATTGGGATGTCTTGATGCAATTATGCGGGGCTTTGGTGAGGCCACTACTGGAATATTGTGTGTAGTTTTAGTTTCTGTGAATGTCTGTATAAGCTGTGTATGTTTATTGATGTCTTTTTTTTTACATCCACAGGTGATTCGGTCCACCTTGTTGTCCAAGAAGGGGCATACATGCGATGGGTTGTGCGAGGGCTGCTCTTGGATGTTGCTTCGAGAGTTGCCTAGTGCTTCATGTCGTTAGTGTACGCTTAAACTGTACCAACTGACGGGCAACACGACAGCTCAGTGACTATCGCTGTTTGCTGTGCAGATACATGGACCTGGGTTGGATCTCCGACTTGGGTCGGTGTCTGTGGGAGTTTGCACATTCTCCCCGTGCTTGCGTGGGTTTTCTCTGGGTGCTCCGGTTTCCTCCCACACCCCAAAAACGCGCTTTTAGGCTGATTGGTGTTAACAAATTGTCCCTAAATTAGACCTTCCTCAATCTGGCACACATGTAATTCTCTAAATTTGCACACCTTTATTGCGGAGTCCAGGAGGCATAGGCAAAAGTCATTGGTAGACGAAGGATTGGAATGTGGCGTACACTGAATGTTAAAATGGCGGCGTGGGCTTGTTGGGCCGAAGGGTCTGTTTCCTGTGCTGTGTTGTTCTTTGTTCTCCTTAGTGAGGAAGAATGTTCTTGCTCTAGAGGGAATGCAGGAAAGGTTCACCATCTGATTCCTGGAATGGCAGGCCTGATGTATGAGGAGAGACTGAGTCAGTTAGGACTGTATTTGCTGGAGTTCAGAAGAATGAGGGGAATCTGATAGAAACCTATACATTTCTAACAGGACTAATCAGGGTAGATGCAAGATAGATGTTCCCAATAGTTGGAATGTCCAGAACCAGGGATGACAATCTGAGCATACAGAGTAGATGGTTTAGGACAGAGGTGAGGAGAAATTTCTTCACATAGAGAGTGGTCAGCCTACCACCATAAGTAATTGAGGCCAAGAGGTTGTATGTTTTTAAGAAGCAATTAGATGTGGCACTTGAGGCAATGGGGATCAAACGATAAGGGGGAAGGTGGGATCAGGTTATTGATTTGGATGAATGAACGGCAGAACAGGCTTGAAGGACCAAATGGCCTCCTTTTGCTCCTATTTTCTATGTTTAAGAAATGCTAAAACTATCTTGTAGACAGATTTCTTGTTCATCTTCGCAGAAGGCAGAGGTTTGAGAAGTTCCACTGCAGTGAGCTGTGGAGTAGTCACAGATAAAGCTCCTACACGGCCTGACCAGCTCGGCTGATGGTTAAAGGTACTCTTAATCCCAGTGTCATCTGCAAAACTCATATTGGGTGATAGTTTTATTGAATATTTTATTTAAGACAGTAATAATTTGTACTCTACTGAACGAGAAAACTTTTGGACAAGGTAGTTTGGGCACAGTTCTTTGGCAGATCTGGCTTACTCAATTTTTAAATATCATTGCTGACACATTCATTGGAAGACATTTTGATTTAGCACCTAGAGAACCAGTTACTGTCATTGGCACTGCTCCACTTTCTCATTGGCATCTTCCGCTTTTACTCTGCCCTAGCTTTGCCACCCTGGTTTTCATTTTCAGGCAGTGTTTTAGGGTGCAGCATGCAACACTCCTAGCACCTGTGCAAGTAAAGGGAGGGCACCGTCTGGTGTTGCATAAATAAATGCAGCCAATTTTCCAACGCAGGTCAGTTGCCAACCTTCCAGGATTGGCCTGGAGTTTCCAGAAATTGAAGATCAATCTCCAGGACGCTGCTGCATGCAATCCCGGAGGAAATTCATTGTGACATTTAAAAAATGTCGTTTCATTTTCTTGAAATTTCTTCTTGAAAATGGACAAAAAAAAGGCTGTTTAGCTGACAAACATCATTTCAATTGGGTAATGAGTCTTTGTACTTTCCAGTGCAGGAAGGCAGTATATCACAAGGATGGATATGTCAGCCTACTAATGGCTGCAGTGTGGGGCAAGACATGTCATGAAACCTCCATTTAATCACATTTGGTACACCTAAACACAGGCTGTAGATTCATGTGTTCTAGCTGGCACAAGCTCCTTGTGTTGATAAACTCAGGGATTATCTGCTATACCAAATGCATACAACAAGAAAGCTGTTTTACCAACCTTGCTGTGTTCAAAAGGGTATTCCTGCCAGGATCCTGCCTAGCTGAAGTTCATGATCCCTCCTGCACGTATTATATGCTGGATTTCTGAGCCTGTTTTTTTTCTCAAGGAACTGCTATGAGGCAGAGAAAATGTGGTCTTTCAGAGCCATATTGAAACTACAGTCTCAACTGTTTAATAGAGCTCTCCCCTCACACTGGGGACGCTAAGATAATTCTGCTTTGCCTCAATCTTCCATGAGAAAGCATAGGAAGATCCCATGGTCATCTGGAAAGTGGTAAGAAAGAATAAAAAATGGGTGCCAAAAGGAACAAGGTCAATTGTTTACTCTTTCAAAACTGCCACCAGTGACCCAGCCTCAAAAAGCTCACTCTCAATACATGGGCTTACAATAATGTCCTGATCTTCTCCAGTTGGACACTGGAAGTAATATTGCTTCTAGCTCAGTGCCTATCTCACTGTAAAATTCTCTGTTTGATTCATTCATGAATAATTTCAGCCCTTCCCACATGAAGGTTCCCTGGGCTGTAGTGACAAACTCGTTCTCTGTGTCTGCAACTCTACTGCATCATCTTCCCTTGCCCTTCGTGACTCCTCCACAGCGTTTAATATGGTCAATCACACCACCCTCCTTTATTGTCCTTCCTTCAATCTCTAATTCTGTGAGACAACCCGTGGGTGATTCCACTTCAATCCTATCTCTCGGAACAGAATAGGACATCTCCAGCAATAACTTCTCTTCCCAGCATCTTTCCAGCATTCCCTCAAAGATATACTCCGGGTTCTCTCCTCAATGACAGCTGACCCCTGGATGACAGCATTTGCAGTTGCGAGGTCAAGTAACACCTAGCTCTACCTCTTCACCCCCTCTCTCAATTATTATGATTCCTCCCTTGCTTGTCAGAATTCCTATTGCGCTTTCAGGGACAGATGAGACATAACTTGCAACAGCCTATTGCTGGGAAGACAAGCCAGCATTCTCTGTCTCTGTTACAAGCTCCATTCCCTTACCATTGGCATCGTTCACATGTTCAGATTGAGCAAAGATGTGCCACCTCTCCATTTTACAGCATAGTCACCCTCAGCCACGACCGCAGTCTGTTTGCCATTGAAAGCTATTATGTTTTTCCATTCCAAATTTGTTTATTCCAATGCTTTCTTTCCTGGAGTCTTGTCCTCCAGCCTCTGCACACTCCACCTTGTCCAACTCTCTGCTATCTGTATCCTGTCCTCTACCAAACTTAGTTGCCCTCGGTGCATTACAGTTAAGATACTCCTCCTCCATTCTCTACACAGCTCAGTCACGATCCTACTCCATTTTGATAACTGATTCTGTCTCTGGCATTTTGCATATTCCGCTAGCTAAATACTTCTACTACCAGTGATGGAGCATTCAGCCACTTCAGCCTAAGACCTCTCTCAGAACGCCCCCCCCAACAAAAACTCTTACCCTTCACCTTTGAAAATCTAAACCAAATCTAAAACCATGTCTCTTGTATTCAAATTTCAGACTTGATGGCCAGATTCTCCGACCTCGCCCGCAACTGGATTCTCCAGTCCCGCTGCAGGGAACGGAGATTTGGCTGAGCACCAAAGTCTCCACTCTGGTTGCGGCAGAAGGGCATGAATGGCCAAAGAATTCTGACCATTTCTATATTCAGTTAAGCATTTGTAACTTTCTATTTTTTTTGCTTTGAAGAGATTATATGAATGCAGACTGCTACTGTTTGAAAAGAATAAGAAAGTAGAGAATAAAAGAATACATTAATGTCATTTGCCCACCCCCTGTGGATCATCTAACAGATGTACTTCACTGTTTTAAACCATCTTTATAATTTAGGCCTGAGGCTTTGTCTGTATTATCTGCTTCATGACTGAATATTTCACACCCTGGGTTTGTCTATAGCTGACAGCTCTGTAGGGAGTCCCGAACTGACGACTGTAATTCTGTGGAGCTGGCAACTTTCAGCACAGATTAACAAAATACAATTGTTTTTCTTATACATAAACGAGTTAGAGTAGGTAAAAACATTTTTTGCCAATTACAAAGTACAGCCTGGGAATTAATTTACTAAAGCATTATTGATTGTAACTCTAGCAGTTTGCTCCTTTCACTCAATTCTCATTGGGGTTAAGCTTCCAGTCTTTGTGGAGTGCACATACAGTTGTATTTGCATGTTTCTGACCCACTCACCTCAGGCACTCAATACCACTTGAAGCATGTTTTCAAGATTGTCCACAAATGGCAAGAAACTAAACACACATAAGTTGGAAATCCTAGACAGCAAACACAGGCAGGAGTATTAATGCCTTTGGAGCTGTTCAAATGAGAAAAGAATGGAAACATTGGAATGGGGAAGCCACTCAGCCATCAAACCTGTTCCGCCATTCAATTGGATCATGACTGACCTATACGTTAACTGTATTTTCATCTCTTATTGCAAAACTTGGTATGGGTAAATGATATGTTTTATCTTATGTGGTATAAGATACCCTTATCTAGCAAGGATCTGTCTAGCTCAGCGTTGGAAAGCTCCAATTTTTCACACTGCATTCACTTTGAATACAGGTTTCTACTAATCTTTTGCACTGAAAAAAAATCCTGATTTCCTTGTTAAATAGCCATTTCTAGTTTGAGGATTATGTCCTCTCGTTCTTGAGGAAACCCTTCTTTTTGTATCCATCCTCTGAATCTATTGATTCACATTAATTCCCTAAACTCACTGGAATACTAGCCAAGTCAATGCACTTGTCCCCAGAATTTCACTATCTAAGCATCAGTAAAAGTCTGGTGAATTTGCACTGCATCCCCTCCAAGGCCAAACTTATCCCTCCTGAGGTGCGGTGCCCATAATTAATGACAGTGTTCCAGATGGAGCCTGCTCACGGCTCAGTGCAACACAAGCTTATGCTCAACATATGTTTCAAAACCTTGCTGAGCAGAAGGTATTCCCAAATGGGTTTAGTTCCCAATATGTAGACACATTTTCTTTTTTGCAGATCGCCATTTGCAATTCACTTTTTTAATGGTTGGATAAGCCTGCAGACAAACGAAGTAGGGTCACCAGAGGTAAAGCTTACACCGCAGTTGATAAGATACGGGAGCAGAGTGAAGTAAACATCCTCTCAAACCTGTTCTGCGCCATTCAAAAGACTCATGCTAACCTGATCTTTACCTCAGATCTACTTCCCCATCTGTTCTCCAACTTACGAACAGAAGAACATTAGAACTAAGAGGAGTAGGCCATTTGGCTCCTCAAGTCTGCTCTTCCATTCAATAAGATCATGGTTGATTTTTTTGTGGACTCAGTTCCACTTACCCCACCAATTACCATAACTCTAAATGTCTTTGGTGTTCAAAAATCTATCTTTATCTTAAAAGCATTGAACGAGGTAGCCTCAATTGCTTCACTGGGCAGGAAATTCCATAGATTCACAACCCTTTGGTGAAGTTCCTCCTCAACTCAGCCCTAAATTTGCTCCCCCTTATTTTGGGTCTATGCCCCCCTAGTTCGGGTTTCATTTGCCAGTGGAAACAACCTCCCTGCCTCTATCTTATCTATTCCTTTCATCATTTTATATGTGTCTCCCCTCATTCTTCTAAATTCCAATGTGTATATCCCAATCTACTCAATCTCTCCTCATAAGCCAACCCTTTCAACTCTGAAATCAAATGTAACTAATTGCGGTTCCACTAGTCATTCATCGCAAACCAGGAAAATACCTATTTTACCCTACTCTTTGCTTTCTGTTAGTTAACCAATCCTCTATCCATGCTAATACATTACCTGTACCACTGTGCACCTTTAACTTATGCAGTAGCCTTTTGTGTGGCACCTTGTCAAATGCCTTCTGGAAATCCAGATACACCACATCCACCAGTTCCCCATTGTCCACCGTGCTTGTAATGTCCTCAAAAAATTTCAGTAAATTAGTTAAATATGAAATGCCTTTCATGAACCCATGCTGCATCTTCCCAATGGTGTGGAGATGTCATTGGACTGGGGTAAGCACAGTAAGAAGTCTCACAACACCAGTTAAAGTCCAACAGGTTTATTTGGTAGCAAAAGCCACTAGCTATCAGAGCGTTCGCTGCTCCTTCATCAGGCGATATAAAGACACAGGGCATATAAAGGCACAAAGTCAATTTACAAAATAATAGTTGGATTGCGAAGGTACAGACAATGTGAGTGGAGAGAGGGTTAAGTACAGGTCAAAGAGATGTGTATTGTCTCCAGACAGGACAGTTAGTGAGATTTTGCAAGTCCAGGCAAATCATGGGGATTACAGATAGTGTGACATAGACCCAAGATCCCGATTGAGGCCATTCTCATGTGTGCGGAACTTGGCTGTCAGTCTCTGCTCAGCGACTGCGCTGTCGTGCGTCATGAAGGCCATCTTGGAGATCACTTACCTGAAGATCAGAGGCCAAATGTCCGTGACCACTGAAGTGTTCCCCAACAGGGAGAGAACACCCTTGCCTGGTGATTGTCGAGCGGTGTTCACTCATCTGTTGCCATAGTGTCTGCATGGTCTCCCCAGTGTATCATGCCTCTGGACATCCTTTCCTGTAGCGTATCAGATAGACAATGTTGGCAAGTTGCAAGAATATGTACTGTGTACCTGGTAGATGGTGTTCTCACATGAGATGATGGCATCCATGTCAATGATCTGGCACGTCTTGCAGAGGTTGCAATGGCAAGGTCTTGTGGTGTCATGGTAACTGTTCTCCATGAAGGCTGGATAGTTTGCTGCGGACAATGGTCTGTTGAGGTTATGTGGTTGTTTGTAGGCAAGAAGTGGGGGTGTGGGGATAGCCTTGGCGAGATGATCGTCTTCATCAATGACATGTTGAAGGCACTGGAGATGTCAGAGAAACATCTTCTGAAGCCTTCAATATATCACTGATGAAGATGAACATCTCGCCAAGGCTATCCTCACACCCTCACTCCTGGCCTTCAAACAACCACATAACCTCAACAGACCATTGTCCGCAGCAAACTATCCAGCCTTCAGGAGAACAGTGACCACGACACCACACAACTCTGCCACAGCAACCTCTGCAAGGCATGCCGGATCATCAACATGGATGCCATCATCTCACGTGAGAACACCACCAGATACACAGTACATACGCTTGCAACTCGGCCAACACTGCCCACCTGATACGCTGCAGGAAAGGATGTCCTCAGGCATGGTACATATTGGGGAGACCAGGCAGACACTACGACAATGGATGAATGAACACTGCTCGACAATCATCAGGCAGGAGAGTTCTCTCCCTGTTGGGGAACATTTCAGCGGTCATGGGCATTTGGCCTCTGATCTTCGGGTAAGTGTTCTCCTAGGCGGCCATCACGACATACAACAACGCAGAGTTACTGAGCAGAGACTGATAGCCAAGTTCCACGCGCTCATAAGAATGGCCTCAACCAGGAGTTTGCGTTCATGTCACACTATCTGTAACCCCCTTGACTTGCCAAGGCTTGCAAAATCTCACTAACTGTCCTGTCTGTACACAATACACATCTCTTTAACCTGTACTTAACCCTCTCTCCACTCACATTGTCTGTACCTTTAAGACTTGATTACCTGTAAAGAGTCACCTTCTAACCATTATTTTGTAAATTGAGTTTGTGTCTTTATATGCCCTGTTTGTGAACAGAACTCCCATGATGAAGGAGCAGCGAGCGCTCTGAAAACTAGTGGCTTTTGCTACCAAATAAACCTGTTGGACTTTAACCTGGTGTTGTGAGACTTCTTACTGTCTTCCCAATGGGAAAGATGTCTTGCTATTTCTTCCTTGATGATTGATTGAAGTATTTTCTCCACTACAGGAATTAAGCTAACCAGCCTATAGTTGCCAGCCTTTTTAAACAATGGCTTCACATTTGCTGTTTACCAATCTGCGGGAACCACCCCAGAGTCGAGTGAATTTTGCTAAATTAAATTTCCACTCACAAAGCCATGCTGACTGATCCTAATCTGTATTTGCTTCTCTAAATGCCTGTAGATCCTGTCTCTCAAAATACCTTCCAACAATTTACCCACCATACATGTGAGGCTCACTGGCCTGTAGTTCCCAGGCTTTTCCCTGCAGCCCTTCTTAAACAAAGACACAACATTTGCCACTCTCCAATCTTCAGGCACCTCACCAGTGACTATCAATGATTCAAATATCTCGGCTAGGGGACCCGCAATTTGTTCCCAGCCTCCCACAAAGTCCTGGGATACACTTCATCAGGTCCTGGGTATTTATCTACCTTGATGTGCTTTAAGACTTTCAGGACCTCCTTCTCTGTAATATGTACACTCCTCAAGACATCACTACTTATTTCCCCAAGTTCCCTAACATCCATGTTTTTTTCAACAGTAAATACTGATAAGAAATGTTATATATTTGTAGAAACATTTTCTATCTGTTTTTATATTCTGAGCTGTTTCTCTCATAATCTGTCTTATTTTTCTTTATAGCCTTTATCATGGATTCTAGTTGACCTATAAAGATTTCTTAATCCTTTAGTTTCCACTAATCTTTGCCACTTTGTATGCATTTTCTTCCAATTTGATACCCTACTTTATTTCCTTAGATTCCATGGCTGATTATCTCTTTTTCTACAGTCTTTCCTTATCACTGGCATATACTTATGCTAAGCACTGCGATGTTATTATTTGGGAAGATAGAATGACTTGACCCCGAGATCAAGAGTTGGGGCAGTACATTGAGAGGCTCTGTTCTCTTTGTGGCAAACAAAATAGCAGCCGAGGAGAAGCAATGGGTGTGGGGAAGAGATGTGCCGATGCAAGAATTTTGTCTGTTTCAGATGTAAAAAGTAGGGGCACCTGCAAATTAGGTACAGACTGAAGCAGGCTGCACAGAATACTCCAAATAAAAAGTAAACGATTAGTACAACCTCTGTAAATAAGCTGGCGCAGGAACCAAAGGAGAGTTTGAAGGCTTACGCACTAATCAAGTCCAACTCAGTAAGGTACCATCTATAAAGATTGTCCTAACAGTAAATGGCCACACCCTGAAGATGGAGGTTTTACACTGGCGGCCACTATCTTCAGAAAAAGACATTCAAGCATCACCAGAAGGGACTACAGCCCTTTAGTCTTAATCATTCTGAGGCAAGTCAGTGAGATATACTTGAGACACAATAATAGTGGGAACAACCTCTGTGCTGGTATCTTGTGCCGGTATCCTTTAGGAGCCAGTCTACTCAGTTGCCCATCATGGTGATTGAGAGGCCCAGTCTCATGCGGCAGGACTTGTTAAAACAAATAAATTGGAAATATTTAAGGTTCAGGATGGAGGTTTCCAGCAACTCCTGTGTAAATATCTGGAGGTATTCCAGGTGGATGTTGGTCAAATCAAAGGGTTTAAGGCTAAAATATACTTGAATCCCAAGGCTACTTCTAGGTTCTCCTGAGTTTGTCCAGTCCCATATGCCTTACATCATTAAATAGAGGTTGGACTGAAAAGGCTGGAAGACTTGGACATCATTAAGCCTGTACAGTTTTCATCATCCCCATCCTGAAACTGGTCCATACCATGAGGATCTGCGAGGACTATAAATTGAAGATGAATTGAGGAGCTTAGCTGGATAGTTACCCCATTCCCAGGATAGAAAACCTCTAAGTTAGCAGAGGGCCTCAAGTACATTAAACTAGATCTAAGCCATACTTATCACCAACTGGATCTGGAAGAGGACTCCAGAAAGTTAGTTACAATAAATACCTAAAGGGATTATATTAGTACACCTCACTGCCATTTGGTGTCTTGTTAGCCTGCATTATTTTTCAGCACACCATGGAGAGCCTGTTACAGGAAATCCCCAAACTGGTGGTATATTTGGAAGCCGTCCTAATTACAGGTGTGTCTCCTGAAAAGCATGCCGCAAACCTGGAAGAGATCCTTGAGAGGTTTAAGGAAGCCAACATAAGGTTGAAACAGGAGAAATGTGTTTTCCAAGCTGAAGAAGTTAAGTACCTTGGGTTCAAAATGGATGCAAAGGGGTTGCATCTTCTTGAAGATAAGGTGAAAGCTATTCAGGGAGTGCCTGGGCCTAGGAATGTGACAGAAGTGAAGTCTTTCCTCGGAATGGTCAATTACTATGGAAGATTTCTGCCAGACATATCAACATTTCTGGCTCCTCTACATCAGCTTTTCAAAAAAGCACCAGTGATGGAAGTGGGGAGGCATGCAGAAAGAAGCTTTTGTAAAAGTCAAACAAGCTCCACAGTTGTCGTCATTGTTCATGCACTTTGACCCGAGCAAGCCTTTAGCAGTCACATGTGGCACCTCACCAGACGGAGTTGGGGCAGCCCTGTCCCATAGAATGGCAGATGGGGTGGAAAGGTCAGTTGCATTTGCTTCAAGGACTTTGTCAGACGTCAAGCAAAAGTACTCACTAATCAACAAAGAAAGCCTAGCAGTTATCCACATAGTGAAAACAATCTCAGCAATACATCTGTAGTTAGCATTTCACTATTGTATCAGATCATAAAGCATTATTGTGCCTTTTCTGGGAGGATAAGGCAGTGCCATCTATTGGCCCTCCTAGCTGCAGAGATGGGTCTTGCTGTTGGCAGCATACAGCATAGGCCAGGAACACAGATCTCAATTCAGATGTATTTAGCGCCTCGCACTGTCACAGACCATACTGTCACCTCTTGTTCCACAGGAGATAGTATTGGCTTTTCATTTTGTGGACACCCTGCCTGTCTCAGCAGCCCACATTAAGTTGTGGACAGATAGGGACCCATTTTTATCAAAGGTCAAGAAAATGATACTGACACTTTGTGGCACTTTGACAAGGCAGAACAAATGATGTTGCATTTGCAGCACACAACCTGTGAAGATGCAGTGCTATTATAGGGAGCCCCTGTCATCATACCACCCCCAGGGCAATGGCCCCTGGTCCAAGAGTTACATGATGCTCATCCTGGCCACAGCAGAATGATGGTGTTGGCCAGAAGTTACATCTGGTCACATGGCATTGGCAGAGAAATTGAACAAGTTGTTGGGTAGTATGGAAGTTGTTAGATTCAGCTTACATTACCTCCACCAGCGAACATATATATATATGCTTGGGAACAGCGGGGCTGTGTAGTCATGGATTCATGTAGATATTGCTAGACCTTTTATGGTGCATGGGTTCCTGATCTTAGTAGATGCCCATTACAAGTAGCTGGATATTCAGCTCTTGAAATCCACCACAGCCACATCTACTATTGAGAATCTGAGGCAAATTTTTGCAATCCATGGTCTTCCCGAAGTATTGGATTCAAAAAATGGAATGGCATTCACAGCTGACGTATTTCAGACTTCATCAAATCTAATGGCATTCATCATGTCAGGTCAACCTCCTACCATTGAATGGGTTGCAGAGCAAGTTGTGTGGACGTTCAAGGTTTCCATGAAGAAGTAGGCTCATAGGCCATTGCCATTTCGATTGGCAAGTTTTTAGCTGTTATACATCACTACACTGCATGCCACAACTGGATTCACGCCTGCAGAATCGCTAATAGATCAGCTTCTGCATACCCGTTTGGACTTGCTGTTCCCAAATTTGTCGTGGAGGATGGAGGCTAGGTAGGCCTCACAGAAAGAGTATCATGACTCTTAGAAAGGGGACAGGTCACTTGTTGGTCACAGGCCTCATGTTGGTATGGAATTTTGGTGGTGGGACCGCCTGGGTGCCAAGGAGAGTATGGAGAACACAACCAGTCTCGTACGTGGTGGAGGCACAAGGCCGTCGACTTAAGAAGCATTTCAACCACTTTACACAAAAAGTGGAGCCAACTTCAGTGATGAGCAAGTGTGCCCAGCATCAAAGTTCCTATGTACCAGTCTTTGAACAAGACCATGTCCTTGCTGGGACTAAGGCAGTCTCTGGCATTGGTGGCTGAGGCAGAAGAAGGGGCTGGCCAAGGCTTAGCTCCAGTGGTGGTTAGCATGTCCACCCTATCAGTGGACCCTGTGTCATCAGTTACTGAAGAACCCCTGACAGAGCTGTTATGTTCCACAAGGATCTGATAATCTCCAGACCGGCTGATCTTATGAACTGTTTTCCCTAATGTCCTTTCCGTAACTTTGTTGTTTCTCTGCCTCTGTGTTAACTGTTCTTCTTTCTTTTTTATCACAGGTAGTCCAAGAAATTAGGGAGAAAGCCTACGATGAGTCCTTGTCGCCACTCTATCCTCAGGGATAGACATGGCCTGGCTGTGGAAGGGTTATGAACTTCTTTTTCTGCTGTCATTACTTTTAGTTCTGTGTCAGATTTGGTTCTTGGTGCAGAAGATCGCATCCGATAGACAGTCGATGATTAAACCCTGCATTAATGGCCCAGGACAGTGAGAAGAGAATTCAAATTGTGATTAACAGCTTCACAAACTGGAATTGCAATTCCTGTTTGCAAAGTAACACGTTGCATATATATATAGCACCTTTAATATAGTTCTTAAAATATAGTATTTTGTTAGTAGTAGCAGGTCCTTTTAAGAGATGATCACGTGTTGACCATGTGACTGGGCCACAGCCAATAGAGAGAGTGTGAATCTGGGCCAATCAAAAGTGAGGGCGAGCAATCCTGGGGCTGGAGGGCTTCAGATTGAGTCAAGTCATTGTTGGGAGTAAACCTGTATTAGTTGTGTTAAATTCTTCATTGTATATAGTCCTTCTTATCAATTAATCCTTTTGTTAAGTATTTGTCACATTGAATCGCCTCGAGTTTTTACACATACCTAACATGCATAATGCTTCACATCACCTCAGGCATTTATTGAGTCTTACACTTACATCTCACAGTACAACCAAACGCATTGCACAACTTGCCTGTCTCATGCAGGATGAGGTATTCCTCACCCAGAGGCAGAGGAGCTAACTGGAGTGATACAAGTGTGCTTGCTAGTCCTAGCCCCCATGAAGGAGACAGTGTTGGCAATTGTTGAGATGTTCTCTGCTGAGGCTGTGATGAAACTTTTGAAGATGTTGATATTCTCTTACTTAATTCTCCTTCTCACATGCCGCTTCCCCCTCATCACACAATCTCTTTCTTGATTTGATTTATTATTTCACATGTATTAACATACAGTGAAAAGTATTGTTTCTTGTACGCTATATAGACAAAACATACTGTTCATAATGAAGAAAACGAAAGAGTGCAGAATGTAGTGTTATAGTCATAGCTAGGGTGTAAAGAAAGATCAACTTAATGCAAAGTAGGCACATTCAAAAGGGTGACAGCATCAGGGAAGAAACTGTTCTTTGGTTGGGATGTGACCTCAGACTTTTATATCTTTTTCCCAATGGAAGAAGTTGGAAGAGAGAATGTCCAGAGTGCGTGGGGTCCTTAATTATATTGGCTGCTTTGCCAAGGCAGTGGGAAGTGTAGACAGAGTCAATGGATGGGGGGGGCTGGTTTGCATGATGGACCGGGCAATGTTCACAACCTTTTGTAGTTTCTTGGCAGGAGCCATACCAAGCTGTGATACAACCAGAAAGAATGCTTTCTGTGGTGCATCTGTAAAGGTTAGTGAGAGTCGTAGCTGACATGCCAAATTTCCTGAGTTTTTTGAGAAAGTAGAGGCATTGGTGGGCTTTCTTAACTATAGTTTCGGCATGGGGGGACCAGCACAGGTTGTTGGTGATCAGGACACCTAGAAACTTGAAGCTCTCGACCATTTCTATTTCATCCCTATTGATGTAGACAGGGGCAAGTTCTCCTTTATGCTTCCTGAAGTCAATGACAATCTTCTCTGTTTTGTTGACATTGAGGGAAAGATTATTGTTGCAACACCAGTTCACCAGATTCTCTATCTCATTCCTTTACTCCGTCTTATCATTGTTTGAGATCTGTTCCGTTACGGTGGTGTCATCAGCAAACTTGAAAATCAAATTGGAGGAGACCGCAATCAGTAAGGATAGGCAACAACACCTCTTCCACGATAACCTTCAACACCGATGCCCCACAAGGCTGTGTTCTCAGCCCCCTACGATACTCCTTGTATACCTATGACTGTGTGGCCAATTTCCCCTCCAATTCGATTTTCAAGTTTGCTGATGACACCACTGTAGTGGGTTGGATCTCAAACAATGACGAGACAGAGTTTGGGAATGAGTTAGAGAATCCAGTGAACTGGCGCGGCAACAATAATATCTTCCTCAGTATCAACAAAATGAAGGAGATTGTCATTGACTTCAGGAAGCATAGAGGAGAACGTGCCCCTGTCTACATCAATGAGGATGAAATAGAAAGGTTCGAGAGCTTCAAGTTTTTAGGTGTCCAGATCACCAACAACTTGTCCTGGTCCCCCCCATGCCGACACTATAGTTAAGAAAGCCCATCAATGCTCTACTTTCTCAGAAGACTGAGGAAGTTTGGCATGTCAGCTATGACTCTCAGCAACTTTTACATTTGCACATAGAAAGCATTCCTTCTGGGTATCACAG
The DNA here is from genome assembly GCF_965287045.1 of Carcharhinus amblyrhynchos. Lineage (NCBI taxonomy): Eukaryota > Metazoa > Chordata > Chondrichthyes > Carcharhiniformes > Carcharhinidae > Carcharhinus > Carcharhinus amblyrhynchos. The sequence goes on along the minus strand of NC_137329.1, from coordinate 71,260,301 downwards.
CTTGTTATCCCTCTTGTTCTGCCCAAGACCGCAAGAAATTACAAGAGGTTGTGAATGTAGCCCAATCCATCACACAAACCAGCCTCCCATCCATTGACTCTGTCTACACTTCCCACTGCCTCAGCAAAGCAGCCAGCATAATTAAGGACCCCTATACGCCCAATCTCTCTTCCATCTTCTTTCTTTGGGAAAAAGATACAAAAGTCTGAGGGCACATACCAACCAACTCAAGAACAACTTCTTCCCTGCTGCTGTCAGACTTTTGAATGGACTTACCTTGCATTAAGGTGATCTTTCTCTACATCCTAGCTATGACTATAACATTACATTCTGCACTGTCTCATGTCCTTCTCCATGAATGGTATGTTTTGTCTGTATAGCTCGCAACAAACAATACTTTTCACTGTATGTTAATACATGTGACAATAATAAAACAAATACAAAAAAATCAAAATTTGGCTACACATTGATAGGTGTATAAGGAATATAGTAGAGAACTGAGAACACAGTCTTGTGGAGCAACCGGTGTTGAGGATGATCGTGGAGGAGGTGTTGTTGCCTATCCGTACTGATATGGTCTGTGAGTTAGGAAGTTCAGGATGAGTCGCAGAAGGAGGAACTGAGGTCCATGCCACAGAGTTTGGAGATTTGTGGGAAAAATAGTATTGAAGGCTGAGCTGCAGTCAATAAATAGGAGTCTGACATAAGTGTCTTTGTTATCTAGGTGTTTCAGGAATTGAGTGTAGGGCCAAGAAGATGGTGTCTACTGTGGGCCTGTTGCGGTGATAGGCAAACTGTAGTGGATTCAGGTAGTCCGGGAGGCAGGAATTGATTAGTGCCATGACTAGCCTTTCGAAGCACTTCATAATGATGGATGTCAGAGCCACCGGACAATAGTCATTGAGGCGCGTTGCTTGGTTTTCTTAGGTAAGGGATGATGGTTGTCTTCTTAAAGCATATAGGGATCTCAGATTGTTGTAAAGAGAGGTTGAAGATGTCTATGAATACCTCCGCTAGCTAATCAGTGCAGGATCTGAGTGCTCATCCGGTTACTTCATCTAGGACAGTCACTTTCCATGGGTTGACCTTTGAGAAAGCTGCTCTGACATCTGCAATGGTGACCCCAGATACAGGTTCATCCAGGGCTTCCAGGGTGGAGGGCATGCTCCGCTAACCTCTTGTTCAAAATGGGCATAGAATGCATTGAGCTCATCAGGGAAGGGTGGGTTGGAGCCAGCGATTTTAGATGCCTTCATCTTGTAACCTGTTATGTCTTGCAGACCTTGCCATAGTTGGTGGGGAGTCTGCGAGACTAGCCTGGGACTCCAGTTTGATCCAGTACTGTCTTTTGGCGTCTTTGATGGATCTCCTTAGATCGTATTTGGCTTTCTTGTATAGGTCAGGGTCGCCTAACTTGAACAACTCAGACTGGGCCTCAGCAAGCAGTGAATATCTGTGGTTTCTAGTTGGGGAACCTGTGGATTTGCTTCTTTGGCACACAGTCTTCTACACAGTTACTGTAGTGGCATATTCATTTAGGCTGGTCACAGAGTTTTTCAATACTGACCAGTCCATTGACTCCAAGCAGCCCTGTAGGAGATTACCCAATTCCTCAGACCAACATTGCAAGATTTTCTTTGATGGATTCTCCTGCTTCAGTTTTTGCTTGTAAGCTGGGAGCAGGAGCACAGCCTTGATTTGCCAAAGTGTGGGTGGGAGATAGAGCGGTAGACATGTTTGATATTTGTGTCGCAGTGCTCTAGGATGCTTGGGCCTCTGGTAGACCAGGACATGTGTTGGTGGTAACTTGGTAGTGCACACTTGAGCTTGGCCTGTTTGAAGTCTCCGGCCATGATGAACAAGGCCTCGGGATGTTTTGTCTCACAGCTATTCGTAGTGGTGCATATTTCATCCAGCACCCTCTTCACGTCTGCATGGGGTGGGATGTAAACTGCCGCCAGGATAATGGAGGAGAACTCCCATGGAAAGTAGTAGGGGCAGCATTTTAGCGTCAGGTCTGGGGAGCAGAGGTTTGCCAGTGTTGCTACGTCTAGGCACCACAAGGCCACGGTATGGTCCATTTGATGGATTGAGAAGAACCTCTGGTTGTAGGGCACAGTCTGGTGAAGCAAGAGTGAGCCATGTCGCTGTGAAACAGAGAATGCAGCAGTCTCTCAGTTCTCTTTGGGAAGTGAGTATAGCTCTAAGTTCATCTAGCTTTTTCTCTAGAGATCGGACAGTTGCAGTTGCAGTAAGCTGGGGAGGAGGGAGGGTGCACTGGGACTATGTTTTTTCACTCCCACCTGCAGCTCTGCACATTTTCCATGCTTCCTAAAGTGTTGGCTCCTTTTTGAGCCTGGGAGACGGTGAGAGTGGTTTACAGTGTTAAGGGTAACATAGTGTCCAATGAAATTCTTCGGTCTGGTCAGTGTGTAGATGAAGGATTTGTTGCCTTGCTTGTGGTTCTTGTATCGGTCGATGGGTCTGTGCAGCTGAGTGTTCCAGGTTGCTCACGAGCTGCAGTTTGGCTTCGCCTGTTATGGATATCCAGACCGCACTCTGGCATGGACGGGTCAAAGGCCAGTAAGTGGATGACTTGTGGGGTCGCTGTCATGGGTTGGGTCCATGTGTTGGGTCCATGTGTTGGGGTCCACTGGGTCACTGCCAGATCAGAGTCTTCCTCCAGAGACTGGAGGATCCCTAGACTTGCAAGTAAATTTAAAAGAGCAGTATTAGTGATTATTAGGTTATAGGAGATAATTTTTAAGAGTCTGGGGCGACTGTAGAAGGGGGGAGTTCAGGGAGTGCTTAGGGCCTGCAGGAGGTCACAGTTCTCTGGATCAGAGGTGTTGGGGGCTGGGGGGTGGGGGGGGAGAGGGCTCCAGCCTCAGGGATGTAGGTCTGATTGTTGGAGACCAGCAGAGTGAAGGTCCTGACTCCAACGGGGCTTTCCTGGTCTTTGGAAGCTGGTGTGATGTAATCCTCGGGACTACAGCGCTGGCTGCTGTTAACACATGGGTCCGGGTCAATTCAGGTCAGTCAGATCGGGTGTCTCCAAGATCCTAAGGATTGCCAATCCTGTAACATATTGAATTAAAGCATTGTCACAGATTTTAAAAGAGTTAGAATGAAGTTTGAGAAGCATAGAACAAGAGCAAAAGATAGAATTTGAAGGTATGCTGGGCACAGCTTGCAGAAGTCGTCGCACTCTGGCGCCATCTTGCTTCTGGTTTTCAAGCTGCAGGTGATGTACACAGACACCTCGTACTTTCTCCAGCTCTTCCTTAAACACAACTTTACCTTACACCTTTGCCCTTTCAGATACCCCAGAGATGTAACCTGGCCAGGCATGTGAAGAGATAACGAGAAGAGATTGATTGATGCAGACACGGTATTGTCACTCGATTTCACCTCCTGACACTGCAATTATCATGGATAGATTACAGATCGGGGCAGAATTTTACTGCCGTTCTACATCTCTTTTGTAGCAGAAAAATGCTTTAAAATTTGGCATAAAGCACTTAGCGTGAATGACACCGGTTTTCACGACGGGAGCTACTTTAGGATACCTGGATTTCTGGCGTGGTTAACCTCTCACCGGAAATTGGTGAGAAGTTGATTAATTTATTTAAATTTATTAAAGTGGTGTTAAAACAGTGCTTTGCAAGCCCAGTGCAAGGTGAGGCAGTGTCAGACTGGCTGTGCCACCCTGCAATCTGGGTCTATTACTTACGTGGCGAAAAACTGCAGCAGGCGGCGGTGCAGAGGGACCTCGGGGTCCTTGTGCATGAGTCGCAAAAACCCAGCTTGCAGGTGCAGCAGGTGGTCAGGAAGGCGAATGGGATGCTGGCCTTCATAGTGAGGGGGATTGAATATAAAAGTAGGGAGGTCTTGCTGCAGCTGTATAGGGCATTGGTGAGGCCGCAGCTGGAGTACTGTGCGCAGTTTTGGTCGCCGCACTTACGCAAAGGTATTTTGGCCTTGGAGGGAGTGCAGAGGAGGTTTACTAGGCTGATACCGGAGTTGAGGGGGTTGAGCTATGAGGAGAGGCTGAATAAACTAGGATTGTACTCGTTAGAGTTTAGAAGAATGAGGGGAGATCTCATTGAGACGTACAAGATGATGAATGGGATGGATAGGATAGAGGTGGAGAGACTCTTCCCGCTCAGAAAGGACAGTAGGACTAGGGGGCACAGCCTCAAGATAAAGGGTGGGCGGTTTAGGACGGAGTTGAGGAGGAACTTCTTCACTCAAAGGGTGGTGAATCTCTGGAATTCTCTGCCCGTTGAAGTGGTGGAGGCTGCCTCGCTAAATATTTTTAAGACACGGGTTGATGGGTTTTTGATAAGCGAGGGGATTAAGGTTTATGGGGAGAGGGCGGGAATGTGGAACTGAGCCACGACAGATCAGCCATGATCTTATTGAATGGCGGGGCACGCTCGAGGGGCTAGATGGCCTACTCCTGCTCCTATTTCTTATGTTCTTATGTTCAATGCCCACTGGGCAGTGCCAGGGGTGGGGCCATTTGGAACGGGGCCTTTGGGAAGCATCTTGTCCATAGGCCCCTGTGATAGGGGTGGGGGGGGTAGTAGTGGAAGACTTGCTGTTTGAGGCTGTCTGCAGTAGCAGGGGCCTGACAGCTCACCCTCTGTCTGTCAGACCCCTGCTACTGTTAATACGCATGTGCAGCATCAGAGGTCTGCACATGCGCAATACCTCCCTTTATAGGATATCTGATGAATTAAGTCCCATCCACAGCCTCTCTGGCCAGAAACAGACTAGTCCAAAATTTTAGAGATAGTGCATAAGATTGGGCTTGAAAACTCACTCAAAAACAGATCTGGAACTCTCCCATTTTTAGACTAGCAGTACACTTAGAAAAAATCTTGTAAAATTCCACCAGAGATTTCCATACAGTGAGATACCAAAATGAGTGAGTTGCAGCTGAGGCAAAAGACAAAAAGAGAATTGGTACCAGCTTGCTGGTCATAGTTGTGTTTTCAAGTGCCTGCTACCTTTTACTCCTTGGTAGTAGAGAAGAAAGATTTTGATTTGATTTGATTTATTGCTATCATCTGTATTAGTAATAGTGAAAAGTATTGTTTCTTGCGCACTATACAGGCAAAGCATACCATTCATAGAGAAGGAAATGAGAGTGCAGAATGTAGTGTTACGGTCATAGCTCGGGTGCAGAGAAAGATCAACTTAATGCAAGATATGTCCATTCAGAAGTCTGGCAGCAGCAGGGAAGAAGCTGTTCTTGAGTCAGTTGGTACGTGACCTCAGACTTTTGTATCTTTTACCCAAAGGAAGAAGATGGAAGAGAAAATGTCTGAGATGCGTATGGTCCTTAATTACACTGGCTGCTTTACCAAAGCAGTGGGAAGTGTAGACAGAATCAATGGATGGGAGGCTGGTTTGTGATATGGATTGGTCTACATTCATGATCTCTTGTAGTTTATTGCGGTCTTGGGGAGAGCAGGAGCCATACCAAGCTGTGATACAACCAGAAAGAATGCTTTCTATGGTACAGCTGCAAAAGTTGCTGAGAATCATAGCTGACATGCCAAATTTCCTTAATTTTCTGAGGAAGGAGAGGCTGGTGAACTTTCTTAACTATAGTGTTGGCATGGGGGGACCAGGACAGGTTGTTGCTGATCTGGACACCTAAAAACATGAAGCTCTCAACCATTTCTACCTCGTTCCCATTGATGTAAACAGGGGCATGTTCTCCTTTACACTTCCTGAAGTCGATGACAATCTCCTTCATTTCATTGACGTTGAGGTAGAGTTATTGTTGCCACACCAGTTCACCAGATTCTCTATCTCATTCCTGTACTCTGTCTTGTATTGTTTGAGATCTGACCCAATATGGTGGTATCGCCAGCAAACTTGAAAATTGAATGGGAAGGGAATTTGGCCACACTGTCTTGGCAGCAATGGTGTTGTGGATGATTGAGGAGGAGGTGTTGTTGCCTACCCTTATTGGTTGAGGTCTGTGAGTTAAGTTCAGGTTCCTGTCGCAGAGAGAGGCCCAGACCACAGAGTTTGAGGTGAGTTTTGTGGGAATAATGGTGTTAAAGGCTGAGCTGTAGTCAATAAATAGGAGTCTGACATAGGTGTGTTTTTATGTAGGTGTTCCAGGGTTGAGTGCAGGGCCAGGGAGATAGTGTCTTCTATGGACCTGTTGCAGCAGTAGGCAAACTGTAGTGGATCCAGGTAGTCCGGGAGGCAGGAGTTGATTTGTACCATGACTAGCCTTTCGAACATTTCATAATGATGGATGTCATTAAGGCACGCTGCTTGGTTTTTCTTAGCTACCGGGATGATGGTCATCTTTTTGAAGCAGATAGGGACCTCAGATTATTGTAAAGAGAGGTTGAAGATGTCTGCAAATACCCCCACCAACTGATCCGCGCAGGATCTGAGTGTTCATCCCAGGTATCCCATTTGGGCCAGTCGCTTTCAGTGAGTTGACCTTCAAGAAAGTTGCTGACGTCTGCAATGGTGACCTCAGATATAGGTTCATCCAAGGCTTTCAGGCTGGAGGGCATGCTCTTGCTAACCTCTTACTCAAAACGGGTGTAGAATGCATTGAGCGCATCAGGGAGGGGTGTGTTGGAGCCAGCGATTTTACATGCCTTCATTTTGTAGCCTGTTATGTCTTGCAGACCTTGCCATAGTAGGTGGGGGTCGGCGTGGCTAGCTTGTGACTCTAGTTTGGTCCGGTACTGTGTTTTGGCATCGTTGATGGATCACCTTAGATTGTATCTGGTTTTCTCGTATAGATCAGTGCCACCTGACTTGAACTCCTCAGATCTGGACGTCAAGCAGTGGATATCCCTGTTCATCCATGGTGTCTGGTTAGGTCATGTCCGCATGGGGTGGGATGTAAACGGGAAGGAGCTATTGAAAGAGCATTATTAAATTGTTGCTATGCATCTTGTCATCGGTACCAACTGGGAGCAATCGATCTGTGCAGAAGCCTTTAAGCCAACAGAATGTCCTTTAGCACCTGTGCACCCACTCTTAGGGCACTTTCACAACTTGAAACAACTAGATGCGGAATTGAAGCAAAAGCCAGGTGAAATCAATAATCAACTACCCTGTAAATGCTTGATTTTTTAAAAAATATCGTTGGTGGGGGTTTCTTCAGCATTGATTTTGTGTTCAGCTTTGGGTAGTTAAAAGAATACACTGACTGAAACATTGATTCATGAACTGTTAGTGCTGCTGCCAGATCAGCATTGCACACTGATTGACATCATGATTTACCAGTTCTGTGTACTCCTGGTCACTATTGCCCACACTATATGACATCTGGCTTGATTTGACCCACAGCGAAATGCAACTTAGACACCATTTTAGAGCTATAAGGGCATTTGTAGCACACAAGAAATAAGCACTAATTAGCCACATTTCATGCCCAGTGCCTTCACCTCTTTATTTTTTGCTCTGCACCTGTTTCATTCTGTGCTTGAGTTACTATGGCTTGATTATGACTCAGTCTGACATTCCTTTGAAGTTCTGGGTCATGATTAATAAAGGCTGAAAAAGTAATTCATTGAAATTCCATAGCAAGCTCACCAAGCAACCAGTGGCTAAATACAGCACCCGGTTATATGGTGAGGGGAACAAATTAGACCTTGGTTTGTGCAGCAACCTTGAGTAGCTGGGTCACTACAAATGGTCTCCAGGGGAAAAAGGAGCCAAGGTCTTGTAATAAATTGAGGGCGACTCGATGTGGCTCCAAGTGATAAAGGCTTTATTGCCAATGATAAATTAATAATTACAATAAAAAGGTCTGACAGAATTAACTATGTGACTGTACAACTCTCCTCCCTGGCTCCAACTGAGGATTCAATCCTGCCCGGTATACGTGTCCTTTCACTTGATTGGCTCAACTTCCCACCTCAACAATCCATCGGGTCCAAATCAATCATGTGCCCCTTAGAGAATGCCCCCTTATAGGGGCCACGCTACCTCAGTTCCTGATCTCAAAATATTAGCAAGTGACTCCACCAGAAAAGATGGATGGGTGGAATAAGAACAGACCATGCTGCTGGGATTATCATGGGCTCCCATCCACTGTCTAGACTGGCATGTGAGGAATGACCCTTTGGTGAAGCTCTGATGGGCCATCTGCACTGTAGGATTTTATGATTCTATGATTCTAATAACAGCTTTAATTTGGCCCCGGCAACATAACACTCTGTAAAAGGACTGAGGGAATGCTGCGATGTCACAGGTGCTGTCCTTTAGTTTAAAGACAAAACCAAGGCCTCATCTTCCCTCTTAGGCAGAATAGATCCCGAGGCAGGATGGGAGAAGAGCAGCAAAGTTTTCACAGCTGTCCTGGCCAATATTTATCCCTCAACTAAGCTCATTGACGCAAATTATCTCATCAGTGTATTAGCAGTTATGAAATTTGCAAATTGGCTGCAGCGTTTCCTACATCACAATAGTGATTACACTTCAGAACAACATCAAAACAGCTCTGAATCACTCTGGGTTGACAGGTGCCATTGCAATGTAACTCTTTTCTTAAATCGAAATTAATTCATCTGATCTTTTCCTATAACGATGAAAAGGATCCTAAGCTATCTCAATTGCTTGTGGTTAGAGTGAAATCTGGAATGATTTAATTATGGCAGATTGGTTTCTGGATGGCACGAAACAAATATTTGGAAAGATACTGGAGGGTGCACACGGCTCATTGGGCTACACTCTGACAGAACAGGAAGGTTGAAAATTAAGAAGGCATACCATATAAAGTTGGTGCCAAGGGAGGGGTCAATAAAGGAGACATCACTTGAGAGTTGAAGGTAAAATACCAGAGTAGTTTTGTCAGTTTTCACTCCAAGTGTGGAGACTGTCACCATTATGAACCCTTTATCCCTCAAAAATAAATCTTTGATGCCTCTTGCAAATGAGGAAATAGTTTATTTGCACCTAGAGTCATAGGTAGAGGCATAGAGGTTTATGGCATGGAAGCAGCCCCTTCAACCCAACTTGTCCACGCTGCCTCCTTTTTTAACCACTAACCTTGTCCCAATTGCCCGTGTTTGACCCATATCCCTCTATATCCATCTTACCCATGTAACTGTCTAAACGCTTTTTAAAAGACAAAATTGTACCCAACTCTACTACTATCCCTGGCAACTTGTTCCAGACACTCACCACCCTCTGTGTGAAAAAAATGCCCCTCTGGACCTTTTGTATCTCTTCCCTCTCACCTTAAACCTATGTCCTCTAGCTTTAGACTCCCCTGCCTTTGGGAAAATACATTGATTATCTAGCTGATCTCTGCCCCTCTTTATATTATAGACCTCTATAAGATCACCCCCGAAGCTTCCTATGCTCCAGAGAAAAGAATCCCAGTCTATACAGCCTCTCCTCATAACTCAAATCATCAAGTCCTAGTAGCATCCTAGTGAATCTTTTCTGCACTCTTTCTAGTTTCCATAATAGGGTGACCAGAATTGCATACAGTATTCCAAGTGTGGCCTTACCAATGTCTTGTATAATTTCAACAAGACATCCCAACTCCTGTATTCAATGTTCTGACCAATGAAACCAAGCATACTGAATGCCTTCTTCACCACTCTGTACACTTGTGACTCCACTATGAACCTGTACCCTTAGATCTCTTTGTTCTATAACTCTCCCCAGTGCCCTACTATTAATTGAGTAAGTCTTGCCCTGATTCGATCTATGAAAATGCATCACTTCGCATTTATCTAAATTAATCTCCATCTGCCATTCATCAGCCCACTGGCCCAACTGATCAAGATCCTGCTTCAATCTAGATAACTTTCTTCACTGTCCACTATGTCACCAATCTTTGTGTCATCTGCAAACTTACTAACCATACCTTCTAAATTCTCATCCAAATCATTAATATAAATGACAAATAACAGTAGACACAGCAACGATCCCTGAAGCATACCACTGGTCACAAACCTTGAGTTTGAAAAACAGTCCTCTACAACCCTCTGGCTTCTGTCATCAAACCAATTTTGTATCCATTTAGCTACCTCACCATGAATCCAGTGAGATTTAACCTAAGGTGACAATCTACCATGTGGTACCTTTTCAAAGGCCTTGCTAAAGTCCATGTAGACAACATCAACTGCATTGTCCTCATCTACTTTCTTGGTTACCCCTTCAACAAACTCAATCAAATTTGTAAGACATGATTTTTCACTCACAAAGCCATGCTGACTGTCCCTAATCAGTCCTTGTGTCTCTAAATGCCTGTAGATCCTGACTCTCAGAATATCTTCAAAGGCATGACATTTGCCACACTCCAATCTTTAAGCACCTTATCTGTAGATGTTGATGATTCAAATATCTCTGCTAGGGGACCCCTAATTTCCTCCCTAGCCTCCCACAATGTCCTGGATACACTTCATCAGGTCCTGGAGATTTATCTACCTTCCAGCGCCTCCTTCTCAGTAACATGTACACTCCTCAAGACATCACTAAATATCTCCCCAAGTTCTCTAATGTCCATGCTTCCCTCAACAGCAAATACTGATGAGAAATATTCATTTAGGATCTCACCCATCTCTTGTGGATCCGCACATAGATGACCTTGTTGATCCTTAAGAGGCCCTACTCTCTCCCTAATTACTCTTTTGTCTTTTATGTATTTGTATAAGCTCTTTGGATTCTCCTTTGCCTTATCTGCTAAAGCAATTTCATGCCCACTTTTTGCCCTCCTGATTTCTCTCTTAACTCTACTCCTATACCCTCTATACTTTTCAAAGGATCCACTTGATCCCAGCTGCCTATGCATGCCATGTGCCTCCTTCTTCTTCTTGACCAGGTGCTCAATATCCCAAATCATCCAGGGTTCCCTACTTCTACCAGCCTTGCCCTTCACTCTAAGAGGAAAGTGCTTACCCTGAATCTTAACACACTTTTGAAAGCCTCCCACTTATCAGACATCCCTTTGCCTGCTAACAGACTCCTCCAATCAACTCTTGAAAGTTCCTGTCTAATACCATTAAAATTGGCCTTGCCTAATTTAGAATTTTAACTTTTGGGCCAGACCTATCATTCTCCATAGCTATCTTGAAACTAATAGAATTATCGCTATTGGTCCCAAAGTGATCCTTTACTAACACTTCTGTCACCTGCCCTTCCTTATTTCCCAAGAGAAGATTAAGCTTTGCCCCTTCTCTCGTCAGACCATCCACATACTGAATGAGAAATTCCTCCTGAGAAATTTCTCTCCATCCAACCCTCTAATCCTATGGCTGTCCCGCTGAATGTTGGGAACGTTAAAATCCTCGACTATTACCCTATTTTTCTTGGTGTTATCTGTAATCTCCTTACATATTTGCTCCTCAATTTCCTGCTGACTATTTAGGGGCCTATAGTGCAACACTTTCAAAGTGATTTCCCCCTTCTTATTTCTCAGTTCTACTCTATAGACTCAGTGGGTGAACCCTCAAATATATCCCCTCTCAGTACAGCCATGATGTTTTCCCTAATCAAAAATGCAATTCCCTCTCCTCTTACCTCCTGTCCTATCTTTTTTTATAGCACCTGTACCCTGGAACATTGAGCTGCCAGTCCTGTCCTTCCCTTAGCCATGTTTCAGTAATTTCTATAATATCCCAGTCCCATGTACCCACCCATGCTCTGAGTTCATCTGCCTTATCTGTCAGGCCTCTTGCATTGAAATAAATGCAGTTTAATATGGACTTCCCTTGCTCTCTGTCTTGCTTTTGCCTTATCTGTCTAGCACTAGGATTACTGACACTGCTTTTACTATTTAATGTACTCTCTCTAATTTATATGCTGTCCTCAACTTTCTTTTCTGTCTCCCTACTGCTTTGGGTCCCACCCCTTGTCCTTCGGAGTGGCTCTAGCAAATCTTCCCACCAGGATATTAGTCCACCTCCCATTCAGGTGTAACCCATTCCTCTTGAACAGATAACCCCTTCCCCAGAAGAGATCCCAATGATCCAAAAATCTAAATCCCTGCCCCCGCACCAGCATTTATCTGCCTAATCTTCCTAATCCTACTGTCATTAGCACATGTCACCAGCAATAGGCCAGAAATTACTACCTTCGAGATCCTGCACTTTAGCGTTCTGCCTAACTCTCTATATTCACTCTTCAGGACTTAGTTTATCAAATTCCTGTATCGTTTTAAACTCTTTGGTTAGACCACCCCATCAATCATCCAGACTTGCTTTATGCAAACATATATTTTAGTTTAATTTAACCCTTTTCAGCTGAAGCATAACTCCCCCTCTTTCCACACTTTGTATTCCAATCCATTTGATAGAAACTGAACATTAAATCCATCATTTCGATTGATTTTTGTACTATATGAATGAGCTTCTTAGTGAGCTGTGCACATGAATGCTCACAGCTCCTAGGCTCTCAGTTCTAAAACAATATTCTGATTTATTTTCATCAGATTCGAAGTGAATAGCACCACACTTGCCCTGCAGGAAAATGTGCTTGAAAGTACTTGTGTGGATATTATTGTGATAAAAGCAGATCACACGTTTTGTGTCAAAGAAAGATTTCTGCATTTCGTTCTCTATTTGACTCCGGTTAAACAGCAGCAATGTGTTCCAGCCCTGACAAGAGTTAAGATGGAAGCTATCTTTCTTTACTAAACTACAAAATGGAGCCTGGGGCTTGATTAGAATGCAAACCGTTTTCTTTGGATCAGTAGAGAGTGGAAGCACTGTTTGAGGTGCTAATCTAAGCATAACTTGGTTGTAGTCCTCATAAATATGTGAGGCTTGCAGCAGTTATGATTTTCTCCTCATTAAGTGATTCTTGTAGAGAGTACATCAGTGTGTGTTGGTCTTGATGAATTGACATTCCTTTATTCAGCACTCTTTTGGGTTTCCAAATAAAATCCAGACAATTCACATACCTTGAGCTCAGAGTCCAATTTATCTCAACTTAATTCAATTTGATACCAGAATGAACATACACTCTGCACAAACCTTCTTTCAGTAAGTTTGTGGATAATAGGCATTCCAAAAAAAAATTTTAAAATTATTACAGGCTATTTCTACATTACAGTTTGAGGTATGTGCGCCATCAGTAACCTGCTGAGCTTTACTGCTCCTGTGTGATTATCTTATTTGTAAATACATCTGATTATTAGTTTTAGTCTGAATGTAACAGTCTGACAGCATGATATTTACTGACTTTTAGTAGAGGTGGAAGTATGTGATTTGCATCTCAGATGAGCTCTGGTGCATTACACCATGGTTAATGGATTATTGTCAGTCCTCTAGTTCTCTATCCCAGCCACAAAGAGGTTCAGTTTGCCCATGGAACCTTTGCCACTGGGAGAATGGCCTAGTCACAATAATTACACAAATTAAGTGCACGACAAAACAAAAGTTAATTTATTCATTAAAAAAAAACATTGTTTGTCCTTGTAATGAGAGAAGCTCATGTCAGAATTTACATGATATGACATTTCCACTGGCTAGATTCTGTTAGTCAGTGACTAATGAGCTGTTAAAATGACCGATTTGGATTGGCATTTATAGAGGTGTTAATGGCACACAGTAATTTACTGTTAAGTGTGCTGTATGTAGCTGGTGCTAAACAGTTACATCTAAAAATGCTTCTCATCATTGTCCATCAATACAATGATGTTCTGTCGCAAGTCTTTAGGTTAAATCTGGAATAATCATTATGTCATTCAGGATCAATCGGCTTACCCAAAAAAACAAATAATTTGTATTTATATAGCACCTATCAGAGTCTCAGATCATCCTTGGCTTTACCCAGTGAAGTATTTCTGAAGTATAATGGTGTAATGCTGGAATCAGGGAAGCCAAATTGTGCACAGCAAGCTCCCAAAACCAACAATGTGATAACAACCAGATAAACTATATTGATGTTGATTGAGGGCTGAATATCAGGGAATAAGTCCACTGCTGTTCCTCAAGTAGTGCCATGGGGTCTTTATATTCACCTGAGAAAGGAACTCAGTTCAACGTACCATCTTAAAAACAGCACTTCTGACAGCACAACAATCTTCCTTTAGAGATCCGTCCGTGCCGTGATGCTACAGTCAAACATCCATTTCTACACTCCATCCTGACCCCTATTTTGTTTTTGGTTTTCTTTGTTTATCCCAGTGCAACCCGTCCACTGCAGGGCCATCTGTCACTTGTTCTGTAGTTTTGCTTTCAAATTGCACTGACCTTTGCTCTCCACTTACACATTCTGCTATATTTGTCTTGAATCTATGACAAAAGGAAATTTGGCATGTCAGCTACAACTCTCACCAACTTTTACAGATGCACCATAGAAAGCATTCTTTCTGGTTGTATCACAGCTTGGTATGGGCTTCCGCTCTGCCCCAGACTGCAAGAAATTACAAAAAGTCATGAATGTAGCCCAATCCATCACACAAACCAGCCTCCTAACCATTGACTCTGTCTACATTTTCCACTGCCTCAGCAAAGCAGCCAGCATAATTAAGGACCTCATGCGCTCCGGACATTCTCTCTTCCACCTTCTTCCTTCAGGAAAAAGGTACAAAAGTCTGAGGTCACGTACCAACCAACTCAAGAACAGCTTCTTTCCTGCTGCCATCAGACTTTTGAATGGACCTACCTTGCATGAAATTGATCTTTCTCTACACCCGTGCTATGACTGTAACATTACATTTTCTCTTGTTTCCTTCTCTATGAACAGTGTGCTCTGTCTGTATAGTGCGCTAGAAACAGTATTTTTTACTGTATGCTAATACGTGTGACAATAATAAATCAAATCAAATCAAATCTTTGCCAATCTCTCCTTATCTCTAACCTATTCTTGACTGTCTATTCTGATCCACCTCCTCCACCCTCTTTCCAACTATATAATCCATCACATTGCTACCCCTACTCAGCTATGAATAAGAATCATACATGTTCAAAACATTAACTCTCTTTCCTCTCCCCACAGATGCTGACAGACCTGCTGAAGTTATTATGCATTTTCTTTTTACACGCAATTCTATTGTTTTATTAGAAAATAAACACATTTTCATTTAGGAATTTAAAAGCCTGATGCATCTTGCTCTAAGAACATGGGAAATGTATTATTTTTGGGGCCTGAGAAATTGTTCCTTTATTTTCCTAGTACCCGAAATATAGTTTCTGCTGTGAATCAGAGATTGCTGGTTAAGTATCGCATTCTTTGGGGAACTGAGGACAATCTTGCAGGGTCTGAGTGATGTGGCAATGAAGGGCACAATTTTCCCAGCTTGCTACGCTGGTCAAGTAACATAGTGGCCAGGAATGTCAGCGGATAGCCAAAAACAGGAATCATGACTGGCACCCAGCCGGTTGCAATTTTTCTGGGCCATTTTCTTCAATGCAATCAGCCTCGCACCAGGAAACAGTGCAAGGTTGCTTACAATATGCAAATCATGATTTGCTTCTATTTAGCAAGCCGGGATGCAATTGTCCGGGTACACTAATGTTTCTGAGCCCGCCAGTGAAGGGCCACACCAGCAGGGGTCATGTATGATCCCCAGCAATGAGGACCAGGCATGATGGCTTCACTCGTAAGACCGGAAGCCATTGAGACTTCCCTGAGACGTTGGGGGTAGGGTTGGCCTCATGGGCAGTGCCAGCCTGGCACCCTGACAGACCCAGCTTGACACTGTCCACTGGGTGTCCTGGCACAGCCAGCCTGACACATTGGCCATGCCCAGCAATCACTGAGCAGTACCAAGGGGGCAGGGCTGATGGCGGAGCCAGCAAGTATTTTGGGAAAATCATGCTCAAAATCCTTTGTGAAGCATCTCAGATAGTTTTAGCCCAGCACAGTCCTACCAAGAGCAAATGGCAGGACATGGAACACTTACGTTCATCCCCAAAACAAAGCATTCTCCTGATCCATCAGTGTATTCAATGTGGACCATCAACCATTGACATTCAGGATCCTGGGGACTGCATAGAGAGTCACTACTGAGTGTGTTTGGGTGTTGGCTGTTAGGTTTTATAAGACTTAACTGCCAACATGATGTGTGTGTTCCACCTGACCAACTAACAGGTGGTTAGATCCACAGCAAGAATAAGAGACATGACAGGCCTCAATGATGTTTCCCTCATTCCTGGCATCAAATTAAATGAAGGTCCTTAGTATCATGAGACTGACCAGACGAGGGGTCCCATGAATTTGCAGTCACAATTCATTCTGCAGCAGGATCCTTCAGGAATCTACAGTTCTATCCATGTCTCTCCTTCCTTATCAGGAACTTCAACCGGAAGCTCTTCCACAAGATCAGAATTATGCATCACTCATCAAGCCAGAGTAATTCTAGCGAGGAAGAATTCTGGAATGATTCTGTCATTTGCATCAAATTAAACGTCATTATCAGGCTTTTTTAGTCCCTCCACATATTATCCATTCATGTTGGTGCGAGAATATGCCAATGTGAATCACAACAGGTCCCCGAATATGTGCACTTGAGCAGTCAAACCCACCAGGTCCAATATAGCTCTGGGAAGGAGAGCGTCACGCCCAGACAGTACCCTTCTAGGAGTAGTTCTAGGGGGTGTGGTGTGTGAGGAGGGGGGAGGCTGTTGCGTTGCAGAGGGGTGTGGTTCCATGGTGGTTTGGAGGACAGAGCTCTGAAGGGGTAGCAGGGGAGCTCCTGGGAGTGGGAGGAGCTCCGTGGAGAGGGATTGGGGGGAGGTGGTTTGGGGTTGTGTGCAGGTGATGGTGGGGGAGGGGGGGTCGTGTTCCATTTTGTATTGATTTATATCATTTACAAACCCTAAGTTGCGGACAGGCCACCAGCATGACGTTGTGGGGTCCGCTTAATTCTTTTTTCTGCCAGAGTGTCTAAAAATATGGCAGGAAAAGCTGACAATGCAGCTGGTGGCCGGCCCCCTGATTTTTCTGCCCAAGGTGGCACTTTGCCAAAGGGTGGCAAAATTCCATCCATAATTTCTAATGTTTCTTCTTCTGGCTTAAAAAAAATCAGAACAACAGACAATGGAAAACTGTCTAGAACGAGGCAATCCACACAATCTTGCATTCCACCAAGTGGGATGAAATAAATATTCACTCCAATCCCCAGAGAGCATGTAAGACTTCATCCCCCATTGGCTTGACCCCATTCTGAGACTTTTTAAGAGCTTCTGACATAAGATATAATATACAATTACCAGTCATGCAAAAAATAACTGCAGCAGACATGAACTAATAGAATTTCTTTAGAACATAAAGCAAAATTCCTCTAGAATATAAAGCCAGCAAGGTAATTTTAAGGACTGAAATTCTTTACAATCTGAAAGCATAAATATTGAGATTCCTACAGAATTGACAAAGCACATCCTGTCTAAAATCACAAAAGCTCCTGTGAAGGTCAAACCTGGAGTAGGAGATGAGGAAAGTTATTTCACTCCTTCTCAAGCAGTTGAAGTAGTCTACATGGATTGGCGCAAAGCTTTTGACAAGATCCCACATAGGAGACTCATAAAGAAGATAAATGCACATGGGATACAAGGTAATTTGATAAATGGATTCAAAATTGGCCTCGTTGTAGCAGACAGAGAGTGATGATAGAAGCCTGCTATAGTGACTGGAAGCCAGTGTCCGGTGGTGTACCACAGGGATTTGTTCTGGGTCCCCTGTTGTTCATCAATTTATATAGATGACATAAATGACTATGTACGAGGTAGGATCAGTAAGTTTATGGATGACACAAAGATTGACTGGGTGGTTAACAGTGAAGCTGAGTGACTTGTGCAACTGGAAAATATAGACAGAATATGGTCAAATAGGCAGATATGTGCCAGGTGGAATTTAACCCTGAAAAGTGTGAAGTGATGATACACTTTGGAAGGAGTAATTTGACAAGGAAGTATTTAATGAATGGCAGGACATTAGGAATTCCTGAGGAACAAAGGGGCCTTGGCATTTTGGTCCGTAGATCACAAAAGATCATTTATGTCATCTATATAAATTGATGAACAACAGGGGACCCAGAACAAATCCCTGTGGTACACCACCGGACACTGGCTTCCAGTCACTATAGCAGGCTTCTATCATCACTCTCTGTCTGCTACAACGAGGCCAATGGCATATCAGTGGGGTGGTAAGAAAGCTATATGGAATATTTGCCTTTATCAATCGAGGCATAGACTGTGAAAGAAGGGAGGTCATGTTGGAGTTGCATAGAACTTTGGTGAGGCTACAACTAGAGTGCTGTGTGCAGTTCTGGTCGCCACATTATGGAAGGTAGTGATTGCACTGCATGGGGTGCAGTGAAGATTCACCAGGATGTTGCCTGGGATGGAACATTTAAGTTATAAAGAAAAGTTGGATATGCTTGGGTTGCATTCGTTGGAGTAGAGAAGACTGAGGGAGTGACTTGTTGGAGGTGTACAAGGTTATGAGGAAGATTTAGGGGGGATATAAGGAAAAATGTTTTCACCCAGAAGGTGATGAAGGTCTTCAATGCATTGCCTGGGTGGGCAGTGCAGATGGAGATACAGAATGGTGGACTATTATGTAAATGGTGATAGATAAGGAAATACTGACACAGTAGAGGATCTGGGTGTCCTAGTACAGAAAAAAATAAAGATCAAAGAAAATTACAGTGCAGGAACAGGCCCTTTGGCCCTCCAAGCCTGCACCAACCATGCTGCCTGACTGAGTTAAAATCCCCTACCCTTCCGGGGCCATATCCCTCTATTCCCATTCACGTATTTGTCCAGATGCCCCTTAAAAGTCACTATCGTATCTGCTTCCACTGTCTTTCCCGGCAGCGACCAGTCGCTGAGAGCAAGCATGCAAGTACAGCAAGCAGTTAGGAAGGCAAATGGTCTATTGGCCTTTAATACAGGAGCAAGGATGTCTTACTGCAGTATATTGGTGAGATCACTCCTGGAGTATGTCATTTTGTTCTCCTTATCCAAGAAAGGATATTCTTGCCGTAGAGGGAATGTAGTGAAGTTTCACCAGACTGATTTCTGAGATGGTAGGAATATCGGAGAAGGTGAGATTGGGTCAACTGGGCCTGTGTTCCTGGAAATTAGAAGAATGAGAGGGGAAAGAAAGGATAACAATTTTGATAGGCCTGGATAGACAAGATGCAGGGATGTTGTTTCCTCTGGCTAGAGGGTCTAGAACAAGGGGTCACAGTCTCAGGATGCAGGATAGGCCATTTAGGACTGAGATGAAGACAAACTTCTTCACTCAGAGAGTGGTGAATCTGTGGAATTCTCCACCAATGAAGACTGTGGAGGCAAAGTCACTGAATGTATTTAAGAAGAAAACAGATAAACTTCTAGACTAGTGATGCAACCTAGGCTAGTGAGTGGGCCACGTGAGTAGGCCGCAAGATTGAAATCAGGCTTGTGCATTAACTATGACCTTTGAGTCATAAGTTATATAAAATATTTAATCATTCATATATTAATAGAACTATTATCAACTTCAAGTGGTAAAAACAAAAGAAATATTAACACTTGAATGGGTGCAGAGAGAGCACAAGGCCCTCACAGTCAATGTTGTGTGCAATCAGTACTCATCTCACTCCACTAGCCTTTGCTTTATGTGCATATCGCTTCAGTCATGCTCCTAGGAACAATGTTATACAGGTGGAGACTGGCAGGATGTGACAACTCTGCACATGGGCACCAGCTAACAAAATGTTTCATGGGCTGCATTCAGAATCATGATGGACCGCATGTGGCCCCGGGCTACAGGTTGCCCACTGCTCTTCCAGACTCTAAAGGTGTGATGGCGTATGGGGAGGACGCAGGAGTATGGCATTGAGATAATGGATCAGTCATGAAAACATTGAATGGAGCAGGTTCAAAGATGTTGATTCCTGCTCTTATGTTTCAATAGCTTCGGCCTGGAAAATAACTGAAGTCTCTGGGGATTGTTGAACCATGGGAGTAGACCAGAAAGTTTTCCGTTGCCCAGCTGCGGCATCTATTGCCACCGGTCACGAGACACCACAATAGTGAGAGAGTGGAAACCTTCAACAATTTAAAGAAGTTCAAAGAATGAAGAGGTGGGGCCCACACAAAACATGGGTGTAAACTATAACACTTGCCCCTTTGGGAAAATACAGTGTAGTTAAACGATGATGTGATTTTGCTTGTGTTGACATACCAGCTGCACTGTGAAAGGAAGAGTTAGTCATCCTGTTAGGTTTAGTAATGGACTTACGTTAGGTGATGCTGGTAATGTTCCTACCAAAATGACCTTGATGCAAAAGTTAGCGGGATGATGACTGTTATGTGGATTAACAGTGTTATCCTGGGGCCTGTTTCTTTAGTGGAGGAAATCCTTGAGAAGCCAGATCCTCAGATCTATCTTTGAGCAGTGGTGGGAGTCGGAGTTATCGTTGAGGGGTAACAACGAGATTCTTAAGTCTCTCCATTCCTGCTCCTGTTCAGTTTACATCTCGAGAGTGCTCAAGGAAATCCCAAAGGAATACCCAAAATCAACTTGAAAGGAAGTCTATTTTCAACCAAACACTACAAAGGAAGCTTGTAGAAGCCTTTGAATACCGTCTCAAAAGAAAACAACCTGAGTGACTCCGCAATTCCTTAGACTCTGAGGTCTTCCTTCAGCAACATATTGGAACACATAGAAGCAGTGTGAATAGAAATCCACTGCCACTCACTCAAACTTCATTCAGACCTGAGTCAAAACTTAGAACAAAGAACAACACAGCACGGGAAACAGGCCCTTCGGCCCAACGAGCCCGTGCCGCCATCTTAACAATGTGCTTTTCCTCTTCCACCCTTGACCCATGTCTATGCTTATGGCACCCACATTGGAAACCAGATTGAGGGGAGAATAATTTAGGGACAATTTGTTACACCAATCAGCCTAAGAGCACATCTTTGGGGTGTGGGAGGAAACCGGAGCACCCGGAGGAAACCCACACAACCACAGGGAGAATGTGCAAACTCCCACAGACACTGGCCCAAATCCATGTATCTGCACAGCTAGCAGTGATAGTCACTGAGCTGTTGTGGTGCCCATCTGCTGGTCCAGTTTAAGCATACAAAAACGACGCAAAGTATTAGGCTACCCTCGAAACATCCCAGAGCAGCCCACGCACGACCCACCGCGTGTATGCCCCTCGTTAGACAACAAGGTAGACCGACGCACCTGTGGATTAAAAGAGAAAAACATCAACAGATGTAACAGTGGATTTCCAGGAATGTCCCGAGACTCTGATCCTTATTTAAAACAGTCTCCTATAACCCTCCATCTCTATTTCGCTCATGTGTCTATCTAAGTACACCTTAAACAAGTCCAGCGCGTCTGCCTCCACCACCTTACTTGGCAGTGCATTCCATACCCCCACAACCCTCTGTGTGAAAAACCTCCCTCTAGCATCCAAATTATACCTCGCCCCCCTCACCCTAAGCCCGTGGCCCCTCGTGATATTTGTCTCCAATCTAGGAAAAAGCCTGCCACTGTTTCCTCTATCTATACCCTTCATTATCTTACATACCTCTATTAGATCCCCCCTCAATCTCCGTCTTTCTAAGGAAAACAGCCCCAATTTGCCCAATCTTTCCTCATAACCCAGTCCTTCCATACCAGGCAACATCCTGGAATACCTCCTCTGCACTCTCTCCAGAGGTCTCCACGTCCTTCCGGTAGTAAGGTGACCAGAACTGGTGGAAATGACTGAGTTCCTGATGTATGCCCAGACAGTCTTACTAGAGTGTCATTTTGTGGCTATTTGCTTCTTCTGCCTGCTGCAGTTTCCAATGCCATTTTTGATGCTGTGCTGAACAGGATCATCTGTAGCATGTCGGAATCCCACTCTGTTTTCTAATCATGTCCTTTTAGAAATTGCTTTTTGCTGTGATTCAAATTGTGCAAATTTCAGGTGCAAGGGGAGTTTATGGAGTAAAGGAAGTCAAATTCACAAGTTACAATGATATTGGAAATGTTTGCAATTTTGCTTATTAAGTGGAGCAACACATTCTGTTCAGCCACCTCTTATAAAGCAGCATTTTATTTAAATAAGATGATTTACGTTACTAAACCTTTTAAATGAAGCTTCCTTTTTGTGTTGCGATTCTGTCTCAATGCCATTTTTTTTGTCTCACTCAGGGTGGAAGAATGGGATGGGGGAGTTACTCGGTATAGGTTGCTAAGCTTACTAAATATATTCTCTGTTGCTACGCTTACTGACAAAAATCGCTGATGATGGACAGTTACTTGACATCCTTTCCACATCCCAAATGCACAGTCAGCGGTCAAAGTGGGATTATTCAACTCATTAACCTTTAGGAATTATTCAATGCATTAACCTTTCTGCATCTTTTGATTCCAAACTTGGGATTTACTCAGGGATTTGGGCTGTCTGGGCTCTCGTAAGGAGGAGAGCACAGGGGATAGAGTCAGCAGAGGATCAAGAAAAGCAGCAGGGACTCAAGGGATTCAGAGAGTTTCAACAAAACTAAAAGATCAGAGATCAAAGGGATGCTACAGTTATTCTGATTGACTCCTTGAAAGGTACTTGCAGTCAAACTATTCTCCAGCGAGGAATACATTTTATATTCCGCCATTAATAAAATAATAACTGCTTTCATAGTCCCATAAATACACAATCTGATTTTTTTTTGTTGGCAGAATCCCCATGTTCTTGCTTCACCATCTCGAATTTATGAGCTTATCTTTGTCCACTTCTTCACTGACCTAAAGGTACTGACTCTCTGACGTATCTACCTCTCGATTGCTGTCACCTCATATTGTGCCTCACTCATGGGGGAGGGGGGGAAATCACAACCCAGGTCAATCTTTTCTTACCCAACATTCACAGTTGGCAGGATTCACTGGACAATGACCAGAAGCAGGATCAATTAACCTAGCAGTCTCCAGATGATATTCCCTAACTCATGATAGACCAGGGATCTAACCTGGGACTTTCCGGTCTATAGGTCCTGTTGTTTTTTTTACCTGCCAAGCTACAGGGACATATACAATGCTGTTTTGCTACAAGGTGATCCATCATGTGCCTTGGGAGTATCACTTCCTTTTAAATGTGAGCTGCTGATTGAGAATGTATGAGGACAACTGGCAATATGGGCACTGCTGCCCAGGGTGGTATCAAACTCCAGCTCCACTGCCCAGACATACAAGATGCAACAGGTTGAGCAACCTTCCAGGAAGGGTTTTGAAGAAATTGTTTGCAGAGCACAGGTCGAGCACAGAGCCATACATTAGAAACCTTGGGTTTACCAAAAAAAGGCCAAAGGTTGCTCTGTGTCAACACTTTGATAAGGAAAACAGTGGCAGGGCTGAAGTGTTGTCGTGAAACATTACAGCCTCTGTGCCAGCAGCACGGTTTCAAATTGAGCGCAGACAAAATTATCTTTTGCTCTCATCTTTAGTTAAGCTCAACAGTAGCTGAGAGTTTTAAAAACCTTTGCCCTTTAAATGAGCCACAGTGTTGGTTTAGCCAAGGCATCAGTAAAAATGGCCTCTCTTTACCCCTATCTTCCCCTTCATTCTGTTTGTCTTCCCTCCAACCCCCCCAGCTTCATTATGCATCCAACGCCAGGCTTGGGCTGCCAACACTTGTGGGCCATCCAGGAGATTTCATTAGATGCTGACCTGACTTCGACTGTTCACTGCACCATGCCACCTGCACCCCCTTCTCCCCTCACCCTCTACCCAATCCTACCACTCCAACCAGCCGTTTATCACCCACCATGTTGCACCATCTTCCTACAACTAGTTGGAAAACGGATTGGAGAATTCTTAATTTTCAGTTGAACAGCATTTTAACTCCTTCTCATACAGTCATTGAGGCACAGGAGGCCATTCAGCCCATCGAGTCATTGCAGCTCTCAGAAGAACAATCCAATCCAACCCACTCTTTATGAAGGTTCATCATAATTTCACTGCTTTTATACTCAATACCTTTGTTACAGATATTAATTCATGGTTGATGTGTTTTAGTTAGTTTTAGAGCATAATTGTAGATTTAAAAATGTAACTGTTAATTGTAAAAGTGGGATAAATGTAACATAAATAAGTTGGGAGGTTATTACACTGGAAAAGAACAGAAGAAATAAAGCAATAAAATAACAGGTGATTTACTTATCAAACAACTGGAGACATGGGGCGTGATTTTCCCAGCCCACTGCGCTGCTCAAGTAGCGCAACAGGCCGAGAAATACCGGTGGAAGGGGTGAAACAGGAATCTGACAGTCACAACTTTTCTGGGCCATTTTTAAGCGCATAGTTAGCCTCGCACAAGGCTGATTAATGTAAATAGTGATTTGAATTTCATTAGGGTCTGTTAATGTCTCTGACCCCAGCAGGAGAGGTTCCCACCAGCAGGGATTAAAACCGATCCCCAGCAATGGGGCTTCCCTGAGAGTTTGGGGGCAGGGGGCATGCCCTTGGACAGTGCGAGCCTGACACTGCCCACCAGGCACCCTGGTACTGCCCACTGGGCACTGGGCAGAGCCAAGGAAGTATGAGGGGGCAGGGCTTGAGGAAGATAGGACCAGAACAGGGGTTTGTCAATCTGTGTTGGTGGAGGAGGGTCTGCTGTGCACTCTACACAGCAATTGGTGGTGGTGGTGGGGGGGGCGGTTGCAGAGGATCGGGGACCATCAGGGCTGGCCATGTGGTGCGGGGGCGGAGGGGTGGATCCTGTTGGCCATTTGGGGGAGGGTGGTTGGGGCCAGAAAATGGGAGGGGGTGTCAGGGAGTCGGGGGATTGGTGTCAGCGATCTGGGAGGAGGGGGTCAGGTCTGGCGATCGGAGTGGGGGCAGTGAACATCAGGGCTGGCAATCAGGGAGGAGGGCACAGTCAGGGGTGTTAGAGCCAGCGATTGGGGTTGGGGTTGTTTTGGGGCTGGCGATCGGGGGTGTGGGTCAGGGCCGACGATCAGGGATTGGGGGGTTGTGGTGCTGGGTAAGCCACCGCAAGGCTGGCGATGTGGAGGTTGGTGACTGGGGGGGTGGGTGCGGGGTGCAGTGTACATGCACACACTGGCTCGCTCAGCATGCTGATGACCCCCCTGCCCCACCGCCTCCCCGCCGACTACCAGCGTGAATTCCCCGGCAGACTCTGTGAAGCACTGAGCGTTGGAAATTCAACCAATGAAGTTTGCCCAAAAAAAGGGAGGGAAAATGGGAGATTCTTGTTGGGATTTCTGTAGGGATTTCTGAGCACTCCCTACAGAAGTAAAAATCATAAGATGTGTCCTATGAGGGAATTCTTAGGGAAAGTAAGAAGTAAACTTAAGGGCTTGGCATTTATGGGTATAAACTATTGTGTTAACAGCTGCTTTGTTTAATTTATTCCATATACAACATTGTGTTTTGTTAAAAAAGTGACATCTTGTGGCGTATTTTGATTGTGTAAAACAAAGAGTTCGGATTTTTCTTTAAATGTTAATGACCCCTATCTAAATCATAACACTCTAAACTAATCATAATAACTAATAACTAATCATAACAAATATTTACGAAGTCCAAGATTCTATTGGTTTGTTAACTATTGTCTCAATATGCCCTGCAACCTTCAAGGATCTGAATCCAAAGAGCCTTTGTTACTTTTATAGCTAATTACAGAAAGCTAACACAAGTTGGGTAACTAAATTTCTAAATGTAGTCACCATTAAAGGTGTTTTGCTTTTGACTCAATTTTAGAAGTTAAAAACATATTTCAATTAGTGGGAGCTGTGGCATTCTTCAGGGAAACAAACACAATCTATGAAGTTGTATAAATTAAGCACCATCTTAGATTGCAGTGCAGTCCTTCAGTGCAGTAATGGTGGTGTAAAAAACCTTTCCTTCTGACTTGAGCTCTCCCCTCAGTTTGCTGCAAATCTGTCAGCAACTACTGTGTCCTGACACCTGAGGAAGCACAGCTCAGCACTATCCCAACAGCACAAGGAGCATGGCCCATGTGTAGCATGGGTACCTGCAGCAAACTGAGGTTTAATCACCTTGACGCTATCATCATCAATATCGTCAGCATCTAAGGCCACGTGAAGTCCGGGAGCCCGGGCAACTCAACATGAAGGCAGTTTACAACCGAATAAATGCTTTTGGGGTGTCATTGCTTTGGAATGGAGGTCTCAATTGTAAACAGCAAGCTCCCATAAATGACTTTGGTCAGATAATCTGTTTTACTAATGAGGAAAAATTATTGATCAGACCGCTGAGGAGACTTTTCTTTTTCTTTTTTGAATAATGCTGTAAGTATCTGAAATGATACACGAGGCCTTGGTTTAATCTCTGATCTGAAAGACGGGGGAGGAGGGGGCTTCCCACCTCACTGCACCAGGCACAGATTGAGGCAATCCCGGAAAATAGCGTACGGGCCTCAAACTCGATTCTGCGCTTGGCGCCAAACAGTTTGCAAACATCCCAGTCCCTTTCTAATGGTGCAAACTGGATCGTGTCCAGAAAGGGCATGAGGCCGATTAACATATTTACAGTTGCATTTAACTATGCATAGCCCGTTTGACACTGGATTCTCCCAGTATCTTCTGACCTTCAGGTGCAGCACAAGAATGGCGAGAATCATTGCTGGTCTCCATTAGCGGAAACCAGGTGTGATGGCCACGCTGGGGGATCCCAGAGGCCATTGAAGCCTCCGCCCCCCCCAACCCCCCCCCCCCCCCCCCCCCCAACCCCCCCCCCCCCTCCCCCCCGCCCCCCTTGATGGAAGGGTGCTATCTCACTGACTCCCAGATACTGAAGTAGTCCATGTCAAATGCAGTAAGAATTGGACAATATCCAGGCTTGAACTGACAAGTGGAAAGTAACATTCACACCACACAAGTGTAAGGAAATGACTGTTTCCAGCTGGAGAGAATCCAACCATCTCTCTTGACATTCAATAGCACTACCATCACTGAATCCTCCATTATCAACATTCTAGGGGAGTTACCATTGACCAAAAATTGAACTAGACTTACAATATAAATAACAAGGCGACAAGAGCAGATTAGAGGCTGCAGGTAACTCACTTCCTGACTCCCCACCATCTGACTCCCCATCATCGTCTGTCACCATCTGTAAGGCACAAGTTAGTACTGTGATGGCTCCACTTGCTTGAGTGAGTGCAGCTCCAGCAACACTCTAGAAACTTGGCACCATCCAGGACAAGGCATCCTGTTTGATTGGAGTCCCATCCACCATTGCAACCGTTCATTCATCCCAACACTAAGATGGAGTAACAGCATTGTGTTTGACAAGGTGCCACTTAAAATACTGGTCCGGAAGGTGAGATAGCAGAGGACAGGGGGTAGACTACTAGATTGGATTGATGATTGGCTGATTGACAGAAAGCAGAGGGTTGAGATAAATGGGTCTTTATCTGGCTGGCGAAATGTAACTAGCGGGGTACCGCAGGGGTCAGTGCTCAGAACTCAACTGTTTACAATTTATATAACTGATCTGCAAGCAGGGACAGAGTGTAACGTAGCAAAATTAGTGGATGATCCTAAAATAGGTGGGAAAGCAGGCAGTGAAGATTATATAAAGATTTGACAGACGGACATAGATAGGCAAAGAAAATGGGCCAAATTTGGCAGATGGAGCTTAATGTGTATAAGTGTGAGGTTATCCATTTTGGCAGGGGAAATAGAAAGGCAAATTATTCCCTAAATGGAATGCAGATTCAAAATGTGTCTGGCAGAGGGATCTGGGTGTCTATGTTCATCAATCACAGAAAGTCAGTCTGCAGGTGCAGCATGTAATAAAAAAGGCAAATGGGATGTTGGCATTTATTGGGATTTTCACAGTAACCTTATTGCAGTGTTAATGTAAGCCTACTCGTGACTAATAAATAAACTTAATTGCAAAAGGACCGGAGTATAAAAATAGAGAAGTGTTGTTGCAATTGTATAGGGTGTTGGTGAGACCACATCTGGAGTATTGTGTCCAGCTTTGATCTCCTTATTTGGGGAAGGATGTGGTGGCATTGGAAGCAGTTCAGAGGATGTTCACCAGATTGATTTCAGGGATGAAAGGATTGGCGTATGAGGAGAGATCAGTTTGAGTTTGTACTCGCTGGAGTTTTAGAAGGATGAAGGGAGATTTTATCGGAGTATATAACATTTTACAAGGGACTGATAAAGTAAATGTAGACCAAGTGTTTCCTCTTATGGGGCAATCCAGAACAAGGGGTTACAGATAGAGGTTGAAAGGTGGTGTATTTAACATTGAGATGAGGAGGAACTACTTCTCAAAACGGTGGTGAACTTGTGGAACTTGCTGTTCCATAGCTCGTTGGAGTCTGAATCATTGAATGGTTTCAAGAGGAGGTAGATGTATTTCTAATAAAAAAGGGATAAAAGGATTATGGATAACAGATGTGGAGATGGATTTGTGTCCAGGAAGAGATCAGCCATGATCTGATTGAATGGCAGAGCAGGCTTGAAGGGCCTGATTCTCTTCCTAATTCCTACATTCCTATTGTTTAATGTCCACACGATGCATTACAGCAACTCACCAAGCCTCCTTCAATAGCAATTTTTAAACCCATGACTTCCAGCACCCAGAAGGACAAGGACAACAGATGAATGGGAAAACCACCACATGCAACCCCCAACCCGCACAGCATCCTGAATGTAACGATACTGCCATTCCTTCACTGTCGCTGGGTCAAGATCCTGGCACCCCCTTCCTAACAGCACTGTGGGTGCATCTACATCACATGGACTGCAGCTCTTCAAGAAGGTGACTCACTACGCCCTTCTCAAGGACAATTAGGAATGAACAATAAATGATGGCCTAGCCAGTGATGCCCAAATCCTGTGATACTAAAAAATGGTAGGAAATGAAAAAACAAGTAAACACACAGCATATCAATTATTGAAAATCTTTCTCAAGAAGAGAACTGATATTAACTGTCTATAATGTTCTTTTTAGATCATTTGACATTAATTGCTTTCAACAGCTTTCATTTGATGACAACTACATTCAATTGCATTCATTTTGCCATTATTGGGTATAAATTGTTCTCCAATGCAACCATTTTGTCATCATTTGATATCACTTGCACACAATAGCATTCATTTGACTAATATTCTATTTCATTTTCACTCAGAACCATTCTTGCAATGTCAAATAGTAGCTATCAACAAACATCATTGTCACTAACTGCTGTCCTGCAGTTATCATAACAAAATGTGGTTATATAGACAGCCAAAATTTCCCTGTGTAGGGTCACATTCTCTTAATATCCCCATTCAACCTTTCTTTCTCCCTCCTCTCCCCATCCTTCCCACCACACACCTTGTTCCTTCTTATTCTCCTCCCCATTCTCCCCTTTGTCTTTGTCCCTCCTCCTTTTCCCTCTCTCCTCTACCCATCCTTCACCCATCCCTCTCCTCATTCAGTACACTTGTCAAACACAAGTGTACTCTTGAGCATAGAGTACACTTGAAAACAAAAATGATGTTAAAATTTTTGGATAGGGCAGCCCAGATCAAACATACGTTAAATACAAAAATTAGAGGAATTTGTTTGCCTAAAGGCCAACATGGTGTGTTCATTATTTCATAGAATAGTTACAACACAGAAAGAGGCCCTCCCATTCATTACAGCAATTCAGCTAGCCCCATTCCATATCTACTTCTCTGTAGTCCTGGAACATTATTTCTTTTCATTTCCTACCAATTTCCTTTTCAAGCCCTTGATTAAATCTGCCTCCACCACAGTCTCAGGTCGTGCCTTCCAATGATTCGCTTTGTAAAGACGTTTTCCCTCATGATGCCATTTGTTCCTCAGCCTGTCACTTTCTATCAGTGACCTCTTAATTCATGATTCTTCTCCAGTGGGAAGTTTCTCTCTATTTGGCCCAACTAATCCTGCAGGACTCTGAATACCTTGGTCAATTCACCTTTCAGCCTGGGCTGTGTTTCTCACAGGACATGATCATTTTTCTCTTTGTTCATTTACCAATTGTAAAGAATTGCCACATTTGCCACAAGTTTTCATAAGCCGCAGCCTACTAGTTTTGACTTTCGGTTGGAGAAAAGACATAAGTGAGTTTAATTAGTTCATAAAGGGATGTCACAGTTATAATATGACAAGATATTGGACTGTAAAAGTAAGCTGCTAATCATGCACCTGGTAACCAGCTTATGGAATAATATCTGGACTAGATCCATCACTTGTAGTATGATAGGGTTAATAGTTCCGTCAGCACACTCGTTACCTCTGGAAGGATTAGACTGCTGTCCTTTTCCTGACTCAAGTCAGAATGCTTTTACAGTCAGTACACCATCAGGGATCAGTGCACTATCTTCATATCGCTACGGTTTCGTTTGGCTGCTTGCAGTTGGCATGCTTCAGTAATATGGGAGATGTCAGATTTCAGCTCCCTCGGTGATAGAGAGGCTGGGGGATTAATCAGAGATCCTTATCTATGGTCCCTGTCTGAAGCATAAAGTGTTCTATTGTGCAGCAATTCATTCATGTTGTTTCTTTCCTCCTGTGAGGCATGATTCTCTGATGAGAATTATGTTCTTTTTTACCAACCCTTAAAGGGGGTATTCTAGGGCTCAAACAGTGAATGGAAACATTCTTTATGTTTTTATTTAGCTGTTGGACAAATTCTCTGCCTCTTGCAGAAATACATCCTCAATTTGCTATTGAAATTCTTTAAAGATTCCCTGCAGCCGTAACTTTTCAGAAGGAAACTCAGTCCAGGCCAGAAGTGCATTTAATGTACAATTAGACCAACTCCCGTAGCTTTGTATTTGCCCTTCAGCCTGTAGTATTCAATTGTTCGATGTTTGCTTATTTGAGTCTGTTTACTGTTGATGCTGACTGTGCTTAATGAATTACCTGAGCATGGATGTAGAGGAAAGTAAATAACACTATAACAGTTGAAACATATAGAAACATAGAACAGTACAGCACAGTACAGGCCCTTCAGCCCTCAATGTTGTGCCGAGCTATGTCCCAACCCGAGATCAAGCTATCCCACTCCCTGTCATTCTGGTGTGCTCCATGTGCCTATCCAATAACCGCCTGAAAGTTCCTAAATTGTCTGACTCCACTATCACAGCAGGCAGTGCATTCCACACCCCAACCACTCTGAGTAAAGAATCTACCTTGGACATCCCTCCTATATCTCCCACCATGAACCTTATAGTTATGTCCCCTAGTAACAGCTGCATCCATCCGATGTGTGCAGTAGCTGGAAGTAAGCATGTTGTAAGCATGGAGCTAACATTTTAAATCACTGATATACACACAGGGGGGAATCAGGAGCAGGAAACAAAGTGGCCAGAAGAACCTGGTTAAGTGGGAAACCAAAAATCAGCTTCCCAACATCAGGTTGAACTTTTGCAATTAAACTCAGGGAAGTTTGAAGATGTGGCGAGCTTCCCGTCAGCAAGCATCGGGAAATGTATCTGAATGTTACACATGCTAATTAAAAAGCTGGCCCACCATAATGAAGTTTCCTGTCCAATTAAATTATCAGCAAGTGAGCAACTGCATACAAGTGACATGTAGCAGGCAAGGTAATCAACTTGCTGGAATTGGCATTAGTAACCACGCTCTATCATTTTTGGAGAACAAGATTGGTTAACAAGGTGATGACTGGGTAGTGGCAGTGTGAGGGGCATGGGGAAAAAGGCTGGGCGAGGGAGGGAGGGAATCCAGGAAAGGGATGGAGTCTGGGAGGAAAGGCAAGGGTGCAGGGAGGAGGAAGGGAAGAGCCTTGCACATTGGGTGTGGTGTGTAGTAGGAAGGTTAGACTGATGGGATATGCTAATGTATGATGTAGATGATGATGTTACACAGATAGGGTGGAATCAGGAGTAGGAAACAAGGTGGCCAGGAGAACTTAGTTAAGTGGGAATCCAAAAATCAGCTGACATCATGTGTTAGACTCTCAAGAAATTGGAATCATGCCTAGGAGCAACAAGTCTGCCCTGTAACCTGCTTAGATGTAGTATTAATAAACAAGTATTGAGCAAATACAAGAGTATGTCTACAGTCTTCTCTAAGAACCAATTCCCATATCAGGTAAAAGGGCACATTTCAGAACATGTATGGGGACATTGATGTAAAAAAACACATTGGTGTTATTGAAGAAACCATAGAGTGAGGAAAAATTTGATAGCAGCTCATAACAATTCAGCGGATGGAGGAGCCACGCTGGATAACAACACAATGACAGCACCTGGTGAGCAGTCCCTGCCCTACACCACCCATTTGGCTGTATTGAAGGCCACAGAGAGGCCAACTGTAGGAGTTGTGGAAATGCCATTGAAAAGGAACAAAATCTTCAAGTTAGTTGCTTTCTTTCTTCAATTGATCCAGCACCAGATAAAGCTTCTGAAGGCAATAGTCGACTATGGGCTTTGTCTCCATTCCTTTTACACCAATTTTACCTTGAAGCAAAACTCAGTAATCAAACAAGCATGTTTTATCCACTGCTCAGAATAACTTGGAGAATCATCTGAATTATTTCTAACCAACCTATATTGCCTAGCTAATTCTTGCGGATATGGGGCGCGAAAGATGGGCTAATCCGTGATCACATTGTCTAAAGTATCCAGAATGAAAAATTCTCTGATCAGTGATGGCCTTATTTTGGATCAAGCGGTCTAGTGTGTGAGGCAGGCTAAGCTTAGAGCAATTAATTGACACATCTCTGAGACGTCACGTGATTTCAAAGACTGGGTACACACATCAACAGTAGCATCTATCAGAAAGCCCACCAAACCAGGCGAAGGGCAGGAAACTCCATGCTGGCAGCCATTTTGAGATGCAGTGTGGCACAAAAACCCACTATAAATGCCAAGAGTTCCTAGCAAGGGCTGTAGAGTGTTTTAAGTGTGACAAAACTGTACAAGCGTTTTTGCAAATCCAATAATTTCAACTGAAATCAAATACAAGCAAGAATTTATGAATCACACTCCACCCAACAAATGGAAAGTCAAGAAAAAGATAGAATTATATAAGAGAAGTTAACAGTCTTCATCCAAACTACTGGTCAGTCACAGTCCAAGTTCAAGTCTTCAATATTACTTTTAAAATTGATACTGGAGCTGCTGTTAACATATTAACAGATGATATGGACTAGCCTTTGCCAAATAATCCTTCATCCTTCAGGCATTAAGTTACAAGGTCAATGCAGTATAGACCCTCCAATTAAAGGCAAGATTGTGTTCCTCTTAGCAACAAGTGGCGAGAGATCATTGATTTTATTTCTATGTTCCTCAGAATCAATGTACATCCTAATTGAGCAGCGATGTTGGCGTACCTCTAGGAATCATAGGAAAAACAGATGATGCTCATCAACTGAATGACTCACATGAGGCAGTCATCAACCTTTGGTTTAGAAGCAATGGAAGTTTAGTCTTCAGAAGCAGTAAGTTCCTTTCTTTCACAGAGTCACCAACCATCCACAAGAACCTGGACAAAGAGCAAAGTTATGAATCTCTCAGTTCTTCATGAAGTAAGGTCAGAAGTAGGGGATATAGAAGGCACTGCAATAGATGATGACCATCTCCATGAAGACCTGCTGGAACCCTGATGAGGAAGAGTCCCTTGCAGCTCTGAGTGATCTCTTGAAGGTAAGGTCCTACAGGATGATTCATCTTTCTAGTTGATGGATGCATCATGTGAAGATTCTGTTGTCTTTTTAGAAGAATCAGCTGTGTTTTTAGTGGCTGAGCAGCTTTCAGATCTTAGTTCCATTTAAGCAATCAATGTATTGTTACTGCCTGTTGTCCAAGAAATAACTTTTAACAGGATGTCTTTCCTACATCCAGGTCAGATTCCAAAGAGGATCACACTGCCACAGAGCTGGCATCTTCCCAGGATGAAAGACAATTGCCACCCATAGATCTCCCAGCTAAAAGTCTTCTTCCCTCCTCAGCTGCAGTCAGCACAGAAGCTATGGCAGAATCTTGTGCTCTTCTGAAGTAGGAATACTGTACAGACAGTCCCTGACTTTATGATGTTGAAGTTACAACTGTTAAGGACTACATCAGAAACTTCAAGATAAATTATACAATTAGACTGTACCCTACCTTTTGCATTTGATTTTGGCATTAGGCTGAGCATAAGGTGTTCTGCTCCAGGTAAGATGCAATTGACTCACTCGGAAGCTCTTATCAAAACAAACTTTATTTAAGAACACAGCTACAATATAACAAAAAGAAATAGCTTAACCTTTACCAAAGTATAATTCTTAACAGCGAGTTACCTCTATTGTCCCAATTCAGTATTATCCCCTTCTATAGGACCAGTTTGCACAGAAACCAAAGATGCTTATGTGACACAAGGTTTCCAACTTTTTAACACTTCTGGACAGAGATCCTGACAGCAGTTTTCAGAGAAGGATATGTCCTCAAAACAGCAAAACTTCAGGGAAGTAAACCAAGACTCCAGCAGCTTCCTGTGTCCAGACTTCAGAGAAAGGAAAAGAGAGGCACTTCTTCTTCTCCCAAAAAGCAGACTGAACTTTAGCTTGCTGTGTAAGTCATATGACCATGCCTGTCAGTCATTCCAATCATACCCCACTCTGCAAGATCTCAAGGTAACACCAAGAACAGCATCAGTTTAGATTAAGTAATTATGCTTTTGCAGCAACAATATAGGATACAGTTATAGACAGAATGGCTCGGAGTGAATAGAACTGCTGCAACAGTTCCAGGAGCAAAAACATGACTCAAATGCATTTCTTAAAGGCACAGTATTGTCACACAACATATGGCATTTACCACGTTTCTAAACTGAAACCCTTTTTCGACTTTACAGTGACACACCAGTAGACTGTTGGTCCTAATTAATTATTGTGTTCCTTTACATTCCGCCTTTCATCACATCAGGAAGTGCAAATTATTTCTTAGAGACAGTATAGACCTGCCTAAGGCGAATGGGATGCTGGCCTTCATCGCGAGGGGGATTGAATATAAAAGTAGGGAGGTCTTGCTGCAGCTGTATAGGGCATTGGTGAGGCCGCAGCTGGAATACTGTGTGCAGTTTTGGGCGCCGCACCTGCGCAAAGATATTTTGGCCTTGGAGGGAGTGCAGAGGAGGTTTACTAGGCTGATACCGGAGTTGAGGGGGTTGAGCTATGAGGAGGGGCTGAATAAACTAGGCTTGTACTCGTTAGAGTTTAGAAGAATGAGGGGAGATCTCATTGAGACGTATAAGATGATGAATGGGATGGATAGGATAGAGGTGGAGAGACTCTTCCCGCTCAAAAAAGACAGTAGGACTAGGGGGCACAGCCTCAAGATAAAGGGGGGGCGGTTTAGAACGGAGTTGAGGAGGAACTTCTTCACTCAAAGGGTGGTGAATCTCTGGAATTCTCTGCCCGTTGAAGTGGTGGAGGCTGCCTCGCTAAATATTTTTAAGACGCGGGTTGATGGGTTTTTGATAAGAGAGAGGATTAAGGGTTATGGGGAGAGGGCGGGAAAGTGGAACTGAGCCACGACAGATCAGCCATGATCTTATTGAATGGCGGGGCAGGCTCGAAGGGCTAGATGGCCTACTCCCACTCCTATTTCTTATGTTCTTATGTTCTTATGGGAAATACTTTTCTCTAGGGCAATTATGCCAAAGCAAGATCTCACAAAGTTGACAAAAGCTCCAGTTTAAAACTAACTGACTTCAGTGGATACTGGAGGGTTGAATGCATGTTTTACAAAAGGTTTGAGTTTACTTAACAGTTGAGTCTTTTGCAAAAATACTGGATGGGTTATCTAGAGATTGGGAAATCCCTGATTAGCACCCGGGAAGCGATAATGAATATGCACATCAATCATTCTACTACAAACCTCATTATGTTCTTTCACTGATAAATGCACAAAGAATTTGAGGGACCTTAGAGTGTAAAGCAAATTTACAAAGCATCTTATAAGGGGTGATTCTATGGTTGGAATTTTACCGCCTCACCTGCCCCAATTCTGGGGTGGGTGAAGCTCGCAGAACAGAGTTTCTCTGTTGGCCTCGGGATTTTACAAGCCTCACGCAAGCAAGGTCATAAAAATCCTGCCCTGTATTTCCTTCCATGGTGTCACAGTTGCAAATGTGTGGAGAGGGAACAGCCATTTGAACTGAATCAATTCCATCGTTGACAAGTGCATGCTTCTCCACAACTCAGTTGCTCAGTATTGCTTGAAGCGGAAGGGGTTAATGGTGAACACATTTCACGTGGTTGGAGTTAAAGGTGAGCACAATTGGCTGACTAAAGGAGCAACCTAATAATCATGAAACAACCAGATGAGAACCATGCTCAGGTCTGTTCCCCTGTCTATGGTGTTGCCCACATGGCGTTAGCTTTTCCCCCTGATTCATGGATCCCATAACATCGCGATCCCATCAAAGTCAGGAGCTGTAGTAGCGTCCACACTAAGAGCCACTCAAGTTGATCAAGGAGGGGTAGGGGAAGAACGTTGGAGGGAAGGAGACAGGGGTTAGCTCTTGGGGACCCAGGGCAGGGTAGGTCTGTGGGGACAACAATGCATCAGTTCAGAATCTCGAGGCTCCCAGATAGCTGGTCATGGCTGATGATGGGTGGGTGGTATGTCTATGATGGCAGTGCAAGGGTATCTCAAGAGTGATGGAGGGAAGCCCAATAGTACTGGAGGGAGGATTCATAGACATGGCTTTCATTACTCTAGTCAAAGATGCAGTCTCCATGCATATGGATGTATGAATGAAAGGAGAGCTCATTTGCAATCCTCTAGATGGTGGGGTAGGGGAGAGGCCTAAGGTAAACTGATACTAGCACTTCCCATTGGCTGAAATGCTCAGAGCCAGAAAGGCAGCTTCAAGAATATGATCACCGCAATTTGTTCACAGATCATCTCAGGCATACATGATGCTGCTTGTACTTTTACTGGTAAGGTCCTGCTGAAAGCAGCCCACCCTGCCTCAAGATTCACTGTGTTCTTTGCATATGCATATCTAGTGAGCTGAAAGGGAGACAGCCATCCTACTTCCAGGTGTAAATCATTCTCACTTCTGCTCCCACCTCCCAACTTATACTCCAAAATGGAAGGTTCTGTCCATAGACACTAGTGTCATCTCTGTGTAGATCTGAGATATAAAAAATATAACACTGCCATACCCAAGGAACAGAAGGTCCTTCCACTGGATCCAGAAACTAAATCCTTCCCCCTCTTTGAATATCCATATTCAACATCAATTTGGAGCCATCCTCAATCCCAAATGGCCTTCATTACGTTACCTGCTACACTAATATTGACTTTTCAACAAATGGAACAGGTTTCACAGCCAATGCATTTCATATCATTACTTTGCCAAATTACTGGTTGAATTGGACTAAAATCTTGTTCTGAGGTTTCAATCAGATTCCTGTAATGAACCCTTGCCATTTGTCAGCATATTGTGGAACAGGCCATGTATTCCCAATACAATTCTAATTCAATCCAAACAGAAAATAAGCAATTAGTATCGCCAACACCTTAACAATGGATCTTCTCCAAAAACTAATCAGAAAAACATTTGCTAAATATTATTCCGTTGCCATGTAGCACAAATGAGCTCATTGCCGTTTTGCTTTGCATTATAATAGCGCTATCTCTACATGTGAAAATACAACTCTACATATTGCACTGTGGCTATTGTCTTTTCTATCTCCTTTCACTTACATTCACAAAACTGTATAGTTTCACTTCCATCCACAACCTCCACACCATTGCCAATAAAATTCTGGGTCATGCTTCCTTAATTTGAGGTTTGGTACTTCTCCAATTCTCATGAAAATCATTGAAAACCCTGCAGCCTGTACTTATATCTGCACAAAGTGCTACATTTCTATCCGGTCTGGACATTAGGCTCTGTGGCAAGTTTAAAATTCCATTTTCAAGATGTGGACATCAGTATTAAGGCTATATTTATCACCCATTGTTAATCCATCCCTTCATTGGTGTCATCTTCTTTCCATAGCTCTCCATCTCTATATTGCCCTTATATATTTCACATAGGTGGGTCAACTGCATCCAATCTATTATGCATCATCCTCTGCTTCCCTCTCCTATGTTTTCCATTGATCTTTCCTCTGTCTCTGTCTACCACCTGTTCTAATGATGTGGCCAGAGTATTGTTTTGTTCTCTTTTTAAAGTCATACACTAATTTCCTCCTTTCTCTAGCTATTTCCAGCACTTTCTCCATTAGCCTTTATGCCTGTGTAAGATACGCAAAACATCCTCCTGTATGCCTGGATCTTGAATATATTCAACTTATCACTAGTCACTTTGTTTGTTGATCAAGTCTCAGAGGCACATAACTTAATGAAAAAAATGTAACACCTCAGCATTTTCTTCTTCAGATTTAGGTACCTATCACTAGCTGTCCTGAGAAGAAGGTCTTGTTAACCTGCTGGTTGTGAATTGATACAACTAGATGGCAGTTAACTGTCAATTAATATAGGTCTGGAGTTACACATAGGCCAGACTAAGTAAAGGTGACATATTTCCTTCCCTATAGGGTATTACCAAACAAGTTAGGTTTTAAGATGCATGGTCACTTTCACTAAGACCAGTTTTTTTATTTCCAGATTTGTTAAAATTAATTTTAAATTCTCAAAATGCTATGGTAATGAGAGTATGTGCAGCGACCTGTATTTTTGTGTTCTTGTGTTGTAGTAGTTTTAATAAATACTTGAAGATTGTTGGCTTCATAGCATATTAATTTTATTGCCGCATATTTGCAGTTATAAAAACACTCTACACTAGCTTCTGACTATGCTTACTCTCCACAAGGCTCCAATCACACAAGTATATATAACTTCCTTCCTGATATCATAGAACATTAACACTTTATGGGACTTAATCGAACATACTGTGTGGAACCGGAAGACATGGCAGAGGTGCTTAATGAGTATTTTGCCTCGGTATTCACGGTGGAAAGTGATCTGGGAGGTTATACTACAGGTTTGTGGCAGACTGAAAAGATTGAGTATGTGGATATTAAGAGAGAGGATGTGTTGGAACTTTTAAATTCTATCAAGATAGATAAGTTGCCGGGACCGGATGGGATGTACCCCAGGTTACTGTGGGAGGTGAGGGAAGTGATTGCAGAGGCCCTGGCGATGATCTTTGCATCGTCAATGGATACGGGGGGGGGGCGGTTCCGGAGGATTGGAGGATTGCGGATGTGGTTCCTATTTTCAAGAAGGGGAACAGGGATAGCCTGGGAAATTACCAACCGGTGAGTCTGACCTCAGTGGTTGGTAAGTTGATGAAGAGGATTCTGAGGGACAAGATTTATGAGCATTTAGAGAAGTTTAGAATGATCAGAAATAGTCAGCACGGCTTTGTCAAGGGCAGGTCGTGCCTTACGAGCCTAGTTGAGTTCTTTGAAAATGTGACTGAATACATTGATGAAGGAAGAGCGATGGATGTGGTTTACATGGACTTCAGCAAGGTGTTTGATAAGATCCCCCATGCAAGACTTCTTGAGAAGGTGAAATGGCATGGGATCCAAGGGCCTTTGGCCTTGTGGATCCAGAAATGGCTTGCCCGCAGAAGGCAGAGAGTGGTTGTGGATGGGTCTTTTTCTGCATGGAGGTCGGTCACCAGTGGAGTGCCCCAGGGATCTGTTCTAGGACCCTTGCTGTTTGTCATTTTCATAAATGACCTGGATGAGGAAGTGGAGGGATGGGTTAGTAAGTTCACTGACAATATGAAGGTTGGTAGTGTTGTGGATAGTCTGGAGGGATGTCAGAAGTTGCATCGTGACATAGATAGGATGCAAGACTGGGCGGAAAAGTGGCAGATGGACTTCAATGTGGATAAATGTAACGTAATGGTCCATTTTGGCAGGACCAACGGGATGCAGGAGTACAATATCAAGGGTAGGAGTCTTAGCTGTGTTGAAGAGCAGAGGGATCTTGGGGTCCGGGTCCATAGGACTCTTAAATCGGCCTCGCAGGTGGAGGATGTGGTCAAGAAGGCGTATGGTGTACTGGCCTTCATTAATCAAGGGATTGAGTTTAGGGGTCGGGAGGTAATGCTGCAACTTTATAAGACCCTTGTCAGACCCCACTTAGAGTACTGTGCGCAGTTCTGGTCGCCTCACTACAGGAAGGATGTGGAAGCTATTGAGAGGGTGCAGAGGAGATTTACAAGGATGTTGCCTGGATTGGGAGGCATGCCTTATGAAGATAGGTTGAGGGAGCTAGGTCTCTTCTCCCTGGAGAGACGAAGGTTGAGAGGCGACCTGATAGAGGTTTTTAAAATGTTGAGAGGAATAGATAGGGTGGATTCTCAGAGGCTATTTCCCAGGGCTGAAATGGTCACTACGAGAGGACACAGGTTTAAGGTGCTGGGAAGCAAGTACAGAGGAGATGTTAGGGGTAAGTTTTTCACTCAGAGGGAGGTGAGTGAGTGGAATCGGCTGCTATCGGTGGTGGTAGAGGCGAACTCGCTGGTGTCTTTTAAAAGACTTCTGGATGAGTATATGGGATCTAATGGCATTGGAAGTTACAGATAGTTCTATGGCTTGGTAGGTATACATGTGATCGGTGCAACTAGTGGGCCGAAGGGCCTGTTTGTGCTGTAGTGTTCTATGTTCTATGTTCTATACTCCGATATACTACATCTCCCCACAAGCCTCTGTTCAGACTTCAATCTTCTCTGGCTTTCCTAGAAACCTCCTGGTCATTCCGAACACTGGACTACCATGGGAGGTATAGCCTCTTTTTGCTCTTTCAGATAAGTATTCCTTTTCTTTCTCTCTCCATGTTCCCTTCTTGTTCTCACTTCCCTCTCCTTCGTCTGTTTTTACATCAATAAGTGTTGTGATGCTTTCATGAGTCTATCATATCTACTGTGTCATTTGTATAGAAGAAGGAATGTTCATTCTGATGTTCATCTTCTAAAAGCTATTAAACAGAATTCAAACTAGTGAGCAATTCGGGATTGTGGTGGTGTGGCTCCTTTAAGAGGTGATCGCTTGCAGGTTACATAAATTGGCGAATGTTGATTGGGGGCGCAGATTGGTTGGTAGGACGGCTAAGGAACAGTGGAGGATTTTTAAGGAGATCTTTTTCGGTACTCAACAGAAATATATTCTGATGGTAAAGAAGGACTGTAGGGGAAGAGAGAACCAGCTATGGTTATCTAAGGCAATAAAGGAGAGTATTAAGTTAAAAGCTGATGCGTTCAGAGTGGCTAAAAATATTGGGCGATTAGAAGATTGGGAAAGATTTAAAAATCAACAAAGAATGACTAAGAAGGTGATAAAGAAAGGAAGGATAGACTATGAAGCTAAACTAGCACTAAATATAAAAAGGGACAGTAAAAGTTTTTACAAATATATAAAGAAGAGGAGGCTGGCTAGAGTGAATGTTGGACTCTTCGAGGATGAGAGGGGGGATTTAGCGGTGGGAGATGAGGAAAAGGCTGAGGCTTTAAATAAGTTTTTTGCCTTGGTCTTCACGGAGGAGGACGCGAAAAGTTTGCCGGATCTTAAAGATAGAAGGATGGTAGGAGTTGAGGGCCTGAATGCAATTACTGTCACTAGAGTGGTAGTGCTTGATAGACTAATGAGATTGAAGGTGGACAAGTCCCCAGGACCGGATGGAATGCATCCCAGGGTTCTGAAAGAAATGGCAGAGGTGATAGTGGATGCATTAGTAATTATTTAACAAAATTCACTGGATTCCAGGGAAGAGCCAGAAGATTGGAAAACGGCTAATGTTACGCCGCTGTTTAAAAAAGGTAGCAGACAAAAGGCAGGGAATTATAGGCCGGTTAGTTTAACATCTGTAGTTGGAAAAATGCTAGAATCCGTCATCAAAGAAGAAATAGCGAGGCACCTAGAAAAGAATGGTTTGAAAGAGCAGACGCAGCACGGATTCGTTAAGGGGAAGTCGTGTTTGATGAGTTTATTGGATTTCTATGAGGATGTGACTAGTGCGGTAGACAGAGGGGAACAAGTGGATGTGATGTTTTTAGATTTCCAGAGGACGTTTGATAAGGTGCCTCATAAAAGGTTGCTACAGAAGGTTAGGGTGCACGGAGTTGGGGGTAAGGTGTTAGCGTGGATAGAGGATTGGCTGTCTAATAGGAAGCAGAGAGTTGGAATCAATGGGTGCTATTCTGATTGGTGGTTGGTGACTACTGGA
This sequence comes from Carcharhinus amblyrhynchos, assembly GCF_965287045.1. NCBI lineage: Eukaryota > Metazoa > Chordata > Chondrichthyes > Carcharhiniformes > Carcharhinidae > Carcharhinus > Carcharhinus amblyrhynchos. The sequence continues at coordinate 71,218,200 of NC_137329.1, read as the reverse complement.
GTGCCGCAGGGATCGGTGCTGGGGCCTCAACTATTTACCATTTATATAGATGATCTGGAGGAGGGGGCTGAGTGTAGGGTGACGAAATTTGCTGATGACACAAAGATGAATGGAAAAGCAAATTGCGTGGAGGGTGTGGAAAGTCTGCAGAGAGATCTGGATAGGCTGAGCAAGTGGGCAAGGACCTGGCAGATGGAGTATAATGTTAGCAAATGTGAGGTTATCCACTTTGGCAGAAATAATAGTAGGAGGGATTATTATTTAAAAGGCGAAAAGCTGCAGCATGCTACAGTGCAGACAGACCTGGGGGATGAGTCGCAAAAACCCAGTCTGCAGGTGCAGCAGGTGATCAAGAAGGCGAATGGGATGCTGGCCTTCATAGCGAGGGAGATAGAATATAAAAGCAGGGAGGTCTTGCTGCAACTGTACAGGGCACTGGTGAGGCTGCGGCTGGAGTACTGTGTGCAGTTTTGGTCGCCGCACTTACGCAAGGATATATTGGCCTTGGCGGGAGTGCAGAGGAGGTTCACTAGGCTGATACCGGAGATGAGGGGGTTGGACTATGAAGAGAGACTAAATAGACTGAGTCTGTACTCATTGGAGTTTAGAAGGATGAGGGGGGATCTCACAGAGACGTATAAGATAATGAAAGGATGGATAGGGTAGAGGTAGAGAGATTCTTCCAGCTTAGAAAGGACAGCAGGACTAGAGGGCACAGCCTCAAGATAAGGGGGGGCAGTTTAGAACGGAGTTGAGGAGGAACTTCTTCACTCAAAAGGTGGCGAATCTCTGGAATTCTCTGCCCATTGAAGTGGTGGAGGCTACCTCGTTAAATATATTTAAGTCACGGGTAGATAGGTTTTTGATAGACAAGGGAATTAAGGGGAGAAAGCGGGAAAGTGGAACTAAGCCACTTCAGATCAGCCATGATCTTATTGAATGGCGGGGCAGGCTCGAAGGGCTAAATAGCCTACTCCTGCTCCTATTTCTTATGTTCTTATGGTTCCCTTGCCGCCTTTTGCGTGGAAGTGTGCGAACCTTGGCCAATGGAGAGAAAGCACATGGTCTCGATCAGTAAAGGATACTCAGTTTGAGCCCAGGAGTGACTCATCATCAATACCTTGCTATTACATTGGCTAAAGAGTAGGTTGGACTACAATTGTAAGCTTCAGAATTCAAGGGGGAAGTGTGTGCCAGTAAAGATCCCCAGAGAAAGAAAGAGAAGAGGTCATTGCAGTAAATGTAAGTGAAAAATATTGCCACTAAGAGGAAAACTTGATCCTTTCAACCAGGGGATTGAGGCAATATATTGAGAGGCTTAGGTACTTCTTCACTGTTGATGAGATTACTGGGGAAGACTAACAAAAAATGATCTTGCTTACAGTACGCAGACCCCAGCCTTATAACCTCTTAAGAAGTTTAACCTCTCCAAAGGCTTTAAATACCAAACCATTTGGCAAATTGGTAGCATTGGTGAAAAAGTATTAACACCCCAGACCATTCATTATACTGCAAAGTTATAAATTCAACTCAGCCATCAGGGACCCAGAAGAGACATTTGTAGTAAGACTTTGTCAATGGCTGAGCACTGTGAATTTGGCTTTTCACTAAATGACATGTTACATGATAGCTTGGCTTGCTGTGTTAACAACCTGAATATCCAAAGAAAACTATGAGCAGAAATAAAAATATCCCTGGATAAAGCAATAGAATTAATTCAAGTCCCCAAAGGGCCAGAAGCTATAGCTCGAGCTATAGTTCGAGCTACAGTGCGTGCAGGAAAGCAAAATGAATCAACATTGGAGGGAAACAGCTACTAGGAAAGCACTTCGAGGGACAAGCACAGTGGAGGATGAGCAGAGATCTCAGGAGGTGATTCATGGATAGAAACAAAGGGAAAACAAGCCAACAGCATAGCAATTTAGATGATTGCTCAAATGTGAGGCAGGTCACCCCCAGGAGAAGCGCAACTGCAAATATTTCATTTGCTTCAATTGTGTTAGGAAGGGCTACGTTCAAGCACATTGCTGAGCCAAGCAGAGTGCACCCAGTTTATTGTGATTCCAGTGAATAAAATAGAAGAAGATTCAGAGGAAGAATCTGAGATTTATGAGTTAAACATGGTAAAGTTGAGCAAGACAGTTCCTGCTAATTCTTATGAACAGATTACAGTTGAGTATGAAGGTAGACACAGCCACTCTGTCTCAGTGAACAGACCTACAAGTACTTACAATAAGAAGTCCAACCCCTAAGGTTATCAGTTTGGCTGCCAAGTTAGTCACTTTTACAGGGAAGTCCCTAAAGATAATAGATATCACAACTGTGCCGATTTCATATCAACACCAATCAGCTCAATTACCCATGACTGTTGTGAAAGGTCAGAGGCCAAGCCTAATGGGGTGGGTGTGGTTACAACAGCTAAAGCTAAATTGGCTGGAAATTTTTTGAATTACCAATGTCACCTTTCAGGAAACTCTGTGTAAGTACAAAAACTATTTTCAAAATGAGCTGGGTCAGATACAGAGGGTCAAGGCCAAAATCTATGTGAATCCCAAGGCCACATCTAAATTTCTTAGAGCTCGGCACATTCCATGCACTCGATACCAGAAAGTCGAGGCTAAATGAAGACCTTTGTAGGAAATAGGAGTTCTAGAACCAGCCCCCGTAGTTCCCATGGTAAAACCGGACTGTACTGTCAGGCTCTATGGCAATTACAAACTCATCATAAACCAAGTAGCCCAATTTGACAGCTTTCCAATTCCTAAGATAAAAGATCTTTAAACAAAGCTGGCAGGGGTCCTCATATACACAAAGCTTGATGTAAGCCTACAACTTGAACTAGGTGAAGATTTGAGAAAATTTGCAACAGTCAACACACACAAGGGACTTTTCCAAGATAGAATCTTGACATATCATCTGCATGTACAATTTTCCAACAAAAGATAGAGAATTTACAACAAGGAGTCTGGTAAATGGTGGTGTATTATATCTTGTGCTATTACAGGGATCATCCTCTTTGGTGTCTTCTTCTATTTGTGAGATGACCTCTGCTGTTTGTTTTTCACACTGTGGTTCACTTGTAATCAATGTTCTCCTGTTTTTACTTACTGTCTCCAATTCCATTTTGACAATTTAAGATGGCGACTTCACCACTATTTCTACATTTTCCAACTGATCTCTGATCCAAACCTGTTCTCCTCAATGAAGATCTTCTTGCAGAATAAGAATTATGTTCTTATTCTGTAACAGCTGTCACAGTGTTTCATCTGTTTAGTCCAGTAAGTTTCCTCTCAATCTCATATTCCAAGTCAGTGTCTTTGACCTGTGGCATTAATGTGTGTGGAAGGATAGGAATGTGTGTCTGCAACCTCCATCCCATGACTAACTCACACGGAGCAAGTCCATTCTGCAAGAACACTCATTGAAAATCCTCATTCTTTTTCACTGTAGCCTTAACATTAGACATCTCAGCTTCTCCAGTAGCCTGAGGAAACTTGGTGAAGTAGTTCTGTCACTCAAACGATGCTTTAACTGAAGGACTACTTGGTTGCTGAAGAGGCCAGTCCCGTAGGCAGTAGGAACTGGTGTGGGCACAATCTTTGTCATGGAGCTATTCTTGGTGGAGCTTTGAAACCCGATAGTGGATGCTGGAAAAAGGCCCGTAGTGGCACGGGGAAAGGCTTCCATTTCACTGGCAAAGGTGATGTCGTGGTTGGTGAGAAATTCTGTGGTGGCCCTTGAAAGGCTATTGATCGATTCTTTCCCTGAACGTAGACAATCATGTGTGTGAAACGCATGAGGCACGGATGAAACCACTGAGTCTGAGGGGGCGTCTTTGCGAGCTGCTTTTTGTTTAGCACAGAGTTCAGTCGCTTGTGGTCCGTCTCAGTTATGATACTGATGTTTTCTGAGAACTTTTCACAGGCTCATGTGACCGCCAAAGCTTACTTTTCAATAACAGCACACCTGGTTTCCGTATCATATTGTTCTTTTGTAGGTGTCTCAATGACTTGTGACCTGTGCTAAATGAAGTAAAAACATTTTTGCCAGCTGCTTCACAATGTCTAGGAGGTATTGCCAGATCCAAAACGGAGGAAGGGGTGAAGAAGTCAGTGATCGGCTTGGTTTTGGGGGTCCGCCATGATACCACTGCTACTGACAACATGGCCCAGGAACCAGATGGAAGTTTGTGTAAATTTACATATTTCATTCAGGGTTAAATTCACCCTTTGCAGCTATTCCAGGACTGCTGTGAGCTACTCATCGCTCTCAGCCTTGCCCCAATTGACCAGAATGTTGTCTATGTGGCAAACGACCCCTTGAAGATACTGTAAAATGTCGGAAACTGTATGCTGGGAGATCTCTGCCTTCTTCAGATAAGGACAACAAAACTGCTCATGATGCTCTAGATGTAGCCTCACCAACACCCCATATAATTGCAATAAGACATCCCTATCCCTATACTGAAATCCTCTCACAATGAAGACAAATTTACCATTTGACTTCTTTGCTGCCTGCTGCACCTGTGTGCTTAATTTCAACAACTGATGCATGAGGACACCAAGATCTTACTGAGCATCCACCTCTCTCAATTTACACACATTCAAATAATAATCTGCCTTCTCATTTTTGCTCCTGAAGTGGATAACTTCACATTTATCCACATTATACTGTTATCTGCCATTCATATGCCCACTCACTCAGCATGTCCAAATCATGCTGAAGCACCTCTGCATCCTTCTCACAGTTCGCTCTTCCACCCAACTTTGTATCATCTGCAAATTTGCGGATAATACATTCAGTTTCCTCTCCCAAATCATTAATAAATAATGTGAACAGTTGGGGTCCTAACACAGATCCCTCCGAAACCCACTACTCTGTGCCAATTGGAAAGTGACCCATTTATTCCAACTCTTTGCTTCCTGTCTGCTAACCAATTTTCTATCTATGTCAAGACTCTATCTGCAAACCCATGTGCTTTAACTTTGCACAGTAATCTGCTATGTGAGACCTTGTCAAAAACTTTTTGAAAATCTAAATAAACCACATCCACCAGTTCTTCCTGGTCAACTCTATGAGTTAAATTCTAAAAGAATTCCAGCGGATTTGTCAAGCATGATTTTCCTTTTGTAAATCCATGCTGACTTTGTCTGATTATACAAGTGCTTTTCAAATGTTTTGCCACAAAATCATGAATAATGGACTCTAACAATTTCCTCAGTACTGATATTAGGTTCACTGGCCTATGGTTCCCTTTGACTTTCTACCTGCCTTTTTGAATAGCGGGCTTACATTAGCTACCCTCAATCTGTAGGAAGTATTCCAGAGTCCAAGAATTTTGGAAAATGACCACCAATGGATCTGGTATTTCTACAGCCAATTCCTTTAGTACTCTGGGATTAAGATTTTCAGACCCTGGAGATTTGTTTGCCTTCAACCCCATTGATTTCCCCAAAACCATTTCTCTACTAATACTGATTTCCTTTAGCTCCTCACGAACATAGGGTTTTGTTTGAGCTTAACTTCTGTCTTTTCTCTGCTGTCAGGCTTTTGTGTCTCTAGAGCTTCTCAGGTAAGTTTTCTCAATATCTTGCTTCTTGTGTGAAGTTGCCGCAATTGAGGGCAAAATTGTTGCTGATGAGCTTTTCTTGAGATCCTTTCAGTCTTTTAAAGAAGTTATAAATTTTTATCCCCCACTGCCATCATGATCTGTTCCATTGTTGCTAACCATGATGCCTTCTGCTTAGATACCATGAGGCAATTTTGTCAAAATTACAAAGAAGTCTTTATAAACAGTACTGTTTTCTACTACACTGAGAAGCTTGTAACTTCAGACATGTCAGGTGATCTCTAACAGGCAACTTAAGTATCATTGCTTGCTTTGAATGCTCTTTTTAAGAAGTTCAAAATATATTTGACAAGATTGAAAATTAATATTCCACAGCCACATATCACATCATCATGCCAAAGTACCTCCGAAAATAAGGCAAACCAGCTCCTACAGAGCAATTCCTCTCTCCATCAATGAAGGATAATGGTGAAATCCTGGAGAATATTGACTATTTTCCCTATTTGGCAGCTCCTTCTCGATGAAGGCAGTCATAGATGATAAAATTCATCACCGTTTCCAATGTGCCAGCTCAAAAATATTTGCATTTTATAGCACTTTTCACAACGACCAGCTGTCTCAAAGCATTTTACAGCTTTTGAAGGGTACTCACAGATGTAATGGAGAAAATGCAGCAGCCAATTTTATGCACAGTAAATGCCTGCAAACAACAATGTGATAATATACTATCATATAATCATGTGTGATGTTGATAAATATTGGCCAGGACACTGGAGATAAGGGGCACCTTGCCCTTCTTCAAAATACTGCCATGGAATCCTTTAAAACCATCCAAGCAGCCAGATAGCTCTTCAGATAACAGCCATTCCAATGACTTGAAACTCTAACAGTGCAGCACCCCCACAATACTGAATGTGTCAGCCTTGAGGTTTGAGCTCAGAACCCAGAAACATCTGACTTGTCACAGACAGGAGGGGGTGTCAATTTAAACCACCCTAATTTCTCCACTCTACCTATCCATAAACATAAAGATTTTTTATTCTGGTTTCCCCCTTTATAAATTTTGCCCAACCTCTAAACTTAGAGTGTTTCAATTCTCTGTTAATAACTTGTACAGCAAGCCTGAGGTAAGAGGTAAATAAAAGGGTTTTGTTTTACACATGTACACACACAAGCAAGATGGGTTTCACAACATCCACTCTTTTTTTTCACTCTCACAATAAATAGGCGATAAGGAAAAAGGAAAAGGGTTCAGGGCGTGACCACAATAAAATACAAACCTGGGTTTTACATGTGTCCAGAATCATGGATCAATGGAAAGGTTCCTTCTGAGGGACAGTTGGTTGATCATAGAATGTTTCCACTTTCTAGATTGAGACTTTCACAACAGGAAAAGTCACCGAGAGTGAGTTATTCTGGAGGCAAGAGATTCAAGATTCCAGCTTTGATGAAGGCCAGAGTTCTTTCTGTTACCATCGCCTTGATGGTAGACAGTGAAGGCTGTTGTCTAGAGATCTATTCACAATGGAATTCAAAATAGTAACTGCTGGAATTCAGTTCCACTAGGTGGAATCACAATGCAGCTTGGGAGAGGTCACGTGACGTACTTCATCAGCGTTTGACACTGGTGGTATATTCCCACGGCCAGATTAGAACCAGGATTGCTTTGTTCTAGGAGATGCTGGTTTTGGGTTGGTAAGCAGGCTCTCTTGTGTAAACCATTGTGTCAGAATTACTAATGCTTCTTCCATTATCAGTATTATGGGAGATTAAGGCCTGCGAAGGCTTGCTTTTATTTGAATGTGGAGGGAGCAGACTCACTGTCCTTATGACCACTCAAACTGCTGCAAGGCATCAGGGGACCAGCTGAATGATTTTGTACACTCAGCTATTGCCCATTTTGAAAAAGCACAAATAAATGACTTTATAAAACAGCCCAGGTGTTGAATCTATGTATTTTTTTAATCTTTTAGGTCTTAATCATGACAGACTCAAGAGGCAGGAGTGTTACAAATTCAGCCACAGCTGATGCTTAAACCATCATGTGGCTCTGGTGAAAGATCTGTGTCCAGAAATGTTAACCCTGTTTCTCTCTCCACAGATACTGCCAGCCCTGCTGAGCGTTTCCAGCTCTTTCTGTCCACCACTTACTGGCTCCAGGTCTCATTAAAAATATCCCTCTCCTATAGGATTACTCATTGGTTTCAACATGCATCCACAGAAATATATGTCACGATCATCTGTCAATATTAATTATGAACGGCAGTGGTATACTGCTGTTCAAGTGGAACTATAACTTTGGGTTTTCCATTATGCATCCAGTCAATAATCCAATTTGCAACTTCAACCTGGATCTCAAGAGCCACTTTAGCCATCTGTCTCCTCTGAGGCATTTTACTGAATTTTTTTTGGAACAGGCACTGCCAAACAGCCATTTAAATAAATCAGTAAAGTTAATGGCTAAAATGTCTTGGGCTGCCAAGCACAAAAATCCGAATAATTTTTGCTTTCAGGCTGATTATGATTTTTTTCATTTTAAACTTTGCAATAAATTTGATTTCTTAAAGGAACTGTTTTACAGCCAAGAGGTCTGATGAAAGAAGAGAAAGATTAGCTGCAAGGTTTGGCTCTGTTGAGAAACGGTCAGTCTCTATGGTCTTTTGGGCTTTAGACACTGTAAGGAAGACAATCTTTTTTGATTAAAATTTTAAAGCTGAATTTGGAAAGTTGATAGCAGTAATGGTGGGAAAAAAAAGAGCTAATTTTAAAATCTAATGGGCTGTTACAGATGGTGCTATCAAGAAACATAACAAAAGATATTGGCCTGAATCTTCCAAGCAGCGAAAAATTCTGGAAGACTCTTCTGAACCAATGTTGCTGCAGATTTCCTTCTGAGTCTTCTGATCTCAGCTGTGAAAGAAATGTGTAGCGCCGAGTCCCCGGGGGAACTCCTCCACAGCAGAATTGGGAAAAGACAGGACAAATCACCTTTTTATGGTAAGATCTGTTGTGTGGCAAATTTAAAGGTCTAGTTTTTGAGTCAATCTGGTGGTTAAGTTGTGGAGGCTTGGGCGAGTCAGGGTGAGTAACTGGGGACTCAGGACGGTTGGGGAAGGGATTAAATGAGCTTTTTGGAGGATGGTCAGCTGTGTAGTTGTGGGAGGAGGGGAGAGTCAATGAGGTTGAAATGGGGGTTCAGCTGAATTTTCCGGGCTTTCCCACCAGCCAGACCTTCCAGTTCCACCAATGGCAAGTCCGTGCAGTGGATTCCCTGGCAGCACAGCCAACAAACAATGCAAAACACCATTGATAATGGAAGGACTGATTGGTTGCACTAGTAATTGGAGAGCTGTTGATAACGGTGAATTTGAGAAGAAGGAAAACGAACTAAATAACTTGCATTTCACTCCTCATGAAGGTACATTGGGTCAATTCTTGCTTTTGAACCAGAAGCTCTGGGTTTGAGTTCCATCCAGGGCTTGATGACCAAGAAAGGGGTGTTTGTAGCAACGTGCAATCCTTCCAACATGGCAGGTGATAAGAGCACTGATACCGACCGATCAGCCATGCGATAGGGAGAAAACAGGAGCCTTTACTATCACTATCCATAAATCCTGCAAGACGCATGTTGCCACAGCAACTCTTGAAATGAACGGTAACACACCACCACCTTGGGATGTCTCAAGGTGCTTTACAGCCAATGATGCATTTAACTAATTTGTGTGCAGCAAGACCCCACAGTGGGATTAGTGATCAGTCATGATCCCACTGCATGGCAGAACAGACTTAGTGGGCCAAATGGTCTATTTCTACTCCCACATTTTATAGTCTTATGGTGCTGTTTGAGGGATAAACATTGACTGGGACAGTAGGAGAGAACTCGCTTGCTCTAATTCAAAGCTGTGCCATGAGATCTTTGTGATCTGCCTGAGAGAACAGACAGGGTTTTATTTTAATGCGGCACCAAAAGACAGTGTGAGAAATGTCAATCTGGTATATATATTTAAATCTCTGCAGGAGAACTTCAACCCACACCTGTTGACCCAAAAGTAGGAGTACCACTTAGTGAGCCACAATGAACAGCTGATAAATAGATGAAATTTGGCCTCTTTTAAGGCCTCTTTTAAGATAAAGTGAATTTTAAAAGAGGGAAATCTTGAACAATGGTGTAGCACATCTTACATTGGCACTTCTTGAATGCAACAGTGATTCTTCAAGGGTAAGAGATCAATTAAAGTCACTCCTTTATGTCTTCATCAACAGGCTCATTAAGATATGTTCATTATGTTTATTGACTATCCTCGCAGTGCTGGGTCAGGTTTGAATCGCACAGTTGCCTGTGGCGTGGGAAGCATCTGAGATTGGCTATTGGTATCCCCCCAACCTTCAGCTCGTGGGAAATGAGGTTGCTCCCACTTTGACAAGCCTTGGAACTGAACACCTTTCACATGAAGTGCTGACTCGAAGCCTCTGGTAACACCGCAAAGTGAAACCTTCAATATTAATTAGCTATTAATCCACATCACAGGAATTTTTTCCTGGCCATTCTCTCCTCTCACCATTTCAACACTAATTACCTTGACATTTCTTCAGTGATTGCGGAAGTGAAATAAATTGCCCTAAATTTCACGAGGGACAGAGTGAATAGTTCAGTATAATTTTTTCTATTGTTGCCATGGTACTTAGACCACACATATTAACTGAGTAATTGTCTTGGGAAAAGAAAGTTTCCCAAGCCACTCCCCATTCTGTGCTGACTTGACTGATTTCAGCCACATTTGTGTCAGATTACCTTCATTAACTCTGAGTTTCTAGAGAAGGTCAACACCTCATTAAGCTGCTGATCACTGTAAGGAATTATAATTATTTAAATAACTCCTCGTGGTTAAGGCCTGAGTGTGTTGCCCAAATCTAATAAACAATAATTATTATGGTTACACATACCAGGCTCCTTTGATGATCAGAATTAGTTTCTGATCATCAAAGGTGCTGAGGGAAGAATGACCTTCATTTCTATTTGAGAATGACCTTCCATTGGCTTTGCTTGCCATAGGGTGTGCATGAGACATTGCATCACTTCCCGTGACAATAACTACTGTGTATCATTAGCATATCACACAATTAGCATTAACCCTTATATTACAGTTTCTGGAGGTGCTTTCCTCGACTGCCTGTGAGATCTTTCCCTGACTGTTCCCTCACTGTTCGAGGAAAATCCATCCACTAAATTCTAGAACCTTCTTGTATCAGAAATGTGCAAAAAAAAGTAGTTTCCTCTCTGGGTTTTGTTGCAATAGCTGTTTCGTCAGTTCATAAGCTCATAAGATATAGGAGCAGAATTAGGCCATTCAGCCCATTGAGTCCGCTCTGCTATTCGATCGTGGCTGAAATGCTTCTCATCCCCATTTTTCTGCCTTCTCCCCATAACCTTAGAACCCATTACCAATTAAAAATCTAACTCCTCCTTAAATTTACTCATTGTCCCAGCATCCACCACACTTTGAGGTAGTGAATTCCACAGATTCATAACCATTTGGGAGGAGTAGTTTCATCTCAACTCTGTTTAACATTTGCTACCCCATAACCTAAGACTATGACCTCTCATCCTAGAATGCCCCACCAGCAGAAGCATCTGCTCCACCTCTATTTTCTTACCCTTCATCATCTTGACGACCTCAGTTTGATCTCCCTCATTCTTCTAAATTCCAGAGAATATAGGCCTAAACTGTTCGATCTCTCTTCACACAACAAACACCTCATCTTTAGAATCAATCTAGTGAACTTCCTCTGAACTGCCTCCAATGCCACTACATCTTTCCTCAAATACAGGGACCAAAACTGTGCACAATATTCCAGGTGCAACCTCACCAATGCCTTGTACAGTTGCAACAATACTCCTTTATCTTTATATTCTATTCCTTTAGCTATAAATGCCAACATTCCATTCAATGATACAAAGGAACACAGACATCCTGACTACTTATTCATTACACTTGTTACAGTCAAACTGCAATGGTCACACTGATTCAAGCCTGAAAAGGTCTCAGGACATGAATAACTGGAAACAGATGCCTGGACTCAAAGCTGAGAATGGTTTGATTACAAAAAGCAGATTCTAATAATCGTCACGCTTCAAGTAAGCAACGGAGGTTGAGGGGAGACCTGATAGAAGTCTACAAGATTATGAGAGGCATGGACAGTGTGGATACTGAGAAGCTTTTTTCCAGGGTGGGAGAGTCAATTCCTAGGGTCATAGGTTTAAGGTGTGAGGGGCAATGTTTAAAGGAGGTGTACGAGGCAAATTTTTTATACAGAGAGTAGTGGGTGCCTGGAACTCGTTGCCAAGGGGAGGTGGTGGAAGCGGAAGTGGAAACGTGACATTCCATAAATATGAAATTAGTTTCTGAGGAGGATGTTTAGCAATAATTATACAGTTAGTGTAGTGGGAAAAATCACAAAGATGGCTACCTGGCACGTAAAAAAGTTACCTGGGAGAAAGACATTAAGCAGGCACTGACTTTTAGCGCAGACAGCTACTGGAAACTAAAAACATGTAGGACAGACAGTTATTTAAAGTTGCAGGAATCAGATATTGCAGGAAGCCAGCAGAGAGCTTGAGGCACTTTTAAGATAAGGACAGACCTAGGACAATAAGGAGATTAACCATAAATGGGAATGGGAATACATAAATGCAAGACAACCAATTACTGTATATATAGACCGAAACTAAGTCACTGATAGCCACTGATAGAGGAAATATACCCATTCTATGAAATAATGCAATGTTAAAAGCCAATGTCTGTACATGTCTGGCTGTAACGATATATTAAATTATCGATCCTGCTCAACTATAACGATGTGTTAGATGGCTAATGTCCAGACTATCCATTGACTGAAAGGTATAAAAATAAATTGTTCCTATTGTATTATTGAGAGAAGGTAGCTGCCTAGTATGGCAGGGTGCCAATGTCTTTTCTCTACGAGAAAAGATATTGGCACCCTCTTCGTTAAATAAAACCTCCAGTCTGACTCCGAACTGGTAATTTCCCACAACAGTTAGTATGGTATAATAAACCCAGTACACCTTGTGTAATTTTTTTCAAAATTTCCTCTTCCCTGCTTTTGACTTCTCTCATATCACACGGAGTTGCCACAATGATTTGTCATAGAATCATAGAATCCCTACAGTATAGAAGGAGGTCATTCGACCCATAGAGTATGTACTGGCCACATCCCACCCAGGACCTATTTCCATAACTCCAAACATTTACCCTGCTAATCCCCTGACACTAGGGTCAATTGAGTATGGCCAATCAACCTAATCTACAGATTTTTGGACTGTTGGGGGGAAACCAAAGCCCCCAGAGGAAACCCATGCAAACACAAGGAGAAAGTGCAAATTCTACACAGACAGTGACCTGAGGCCAGAATTGAATCTGGGTGCCTGGCGTTGTGATGCAGCTGTGCTAACCACTGTGCCACCCTGCCGCCCTATAGGTTCATCGCCTTTTTCCATCTCCATCCTGTCTGTCACCCATTCTTCTTCCAATCCTGCTGTGTCTAAATCTCTCACCACTGTATCTTTCCTACTGGACTTAGGCCTTCCTCTTCCCTCTCTTCCTGGTTGTCCCATCTCCATCTCTCACGTTGTCCTCTCTTTCTCTCTTCACAATGAGTGACCAGGCCAGTTCCATCTCTTCACTGCTACTTTCTCCAATGCTCAATGCAATTTTCACTGACCCCTTTTTTTATTAATTTGTGGGACATAAGCATTGCTGGTTGGCCATGAAATCACACGTCACCAGCCCAGTAAAGACTGCAGATTTCCTTCCCGAAAGGGCATTAGTGAACCAGATGGGTTATTACAACAATCAAAATGGTTTTGTTGTCATCATTAGGCTTTTAATTCCATATTTTTATTGAATTCAAATTTCACCATTTGCTATGGTGGATTCAAACCTGAGTCTTTGGATTACCAGTCTTGTGCCAAAACTACTATGTCACTGCCTCCCCTACTGGCTTGCAAATTCTTCTTTTCAGTTTCAGTGATACATTTCTATTACATAACACCCCACTGCTCATCTGTTGTTTAATTTCCATTTCTAGACTTCCATCTTCCACCACCCTGACCCCAGGCACTTGAAACAATTCACATTCTGCAGGTCTTCGCCCCGAATCTTTACATTTTCACTTTAATCTTCTTCCCTGGCTCACATTGTCAGTCCGTAATTTGGGTCTTTGGTCTACTGATCTTCACAGCCCGACCTTCCAGTGCTTTATTTCTATTCTCTAGATGCTCTGTCATGTTCTTATCATTTCCAACCTATAACTCAATGTCACCTGCAAACATCATTGACCATGTAACTCCCTGTCTCACTTGCTCAATTAGAACATTAGTGACAATCAGGAAGACTAAGGGTCTCCGTGCCAATCATTAGTGCAGTCAAATATTGGCTTCAAAACTTTCATTCTTCCCTCACACAGCTCCTTACTTGTATCTGGAAGTCCTTGGAAATGTGCTGGACTAGTCATATATACTTATCCAACTCTTCAGGAATTTAATCACGTCTCCAGACACTCTCCCTAGTCACCCAGTCTACAGACCAATAAATCCAATTCTCATCTTGCATTAGTCTTCTGCTTTCTGCAGTAAGATAAGGAGGTAAAAGTGGAATTGCTAGACTTTCCACTGATTGTACTCCTGGGTTCCAATGAAGAAGTAAATCGCAGACGTCAGCTTCTGGATTTCCACAATACTGGGGGCATGCTTCAACTTGAAAAAGATGCCATTAATTTCAGTGGAGTGATGGGTTTCACCATTATTAATAACAGCAAACGCTGGGTCAAATTAGGAAATGTAGAGGCAACAACACTGAAAAATAATCCAAAGGGTCAGATTAATACTCAGACCAATACAAACTGGAGGCCTGTGACCAGAGGTATGCCTCAGGGATTAGTGCTGAGCCCATTGTTATCTGTCATTTATATTAATGGTTTGGATGAGAATATAGGGAACATGGTTAGTAATTTTGCAGATGACACTAAGATTGGTGACATAATGGACAGTGAAAAAAGTTATCTCCAACTGCAATGGAATCTTGATCAATTGTGTCAATGGGCTGCTGAATGGCAGATAGAGATTAATTTAGACAAACGAGATGTGATGCATTTTGATAGATTGAACCAGGGCAGGACTTACTCAGTTAATGGTAGGACATTGAGGAGGGTTACAGAACAAAGAGGTCGAGGGGTACAGGTTTATAGCTTCTTGAAAGTGGAGTCACAGATGGACAGAGTGGTAAGAAGGCATTCAGCATACTTGGTTTCATTGGTCAGGATATTGAATACAGAAGTTGGAGTGTTTTGTTGAAGTTGTATAAGACATTGGTAAGCCACCCTTGGAATACTGTATGCAATTCTGGTCACCCTATTATAGAAAGGATATTATTAAACTAGAAAGAGTGCAGAAAAGATTTACTAGGATGCTATCGAGGCTTGATGGATTGAGTTATAAAGAGAGGCTGGATAGATTGGGACTTTTTTCTCTGGAGCATAGGAGGCTGAGGGTTGATCTTATAGAGGTCTATAAAATAATGAGGGGCACAATCAGCTATATAGTCAATATTTTTTCCCAAAGGTAGGGGAGTCTAAAACTAGAGGGCATAGGTTTAAGGTGAGAGGGGAGAGATACAAAAGTGTCCAGAGGGGCAATTTTTTCACATAGAGGGTAGTGTGGAACAAGCTGCCAGAGGTGGTAGTAGAGGCGGGTACAATTTTGTCTTTTAAAAAGTATTAGATAGTTACACGGTTACAGTGGGAATAGTGAGATATGGGCCAAATGCAGGCAATTGAGATTATCTTAGGAGTTTTGAAAAAAAGGGCAGCATGGACAAGTTGGGCCAAAGGTCCTGTTTCCATGTTTTAAACCTCTACGACGCTATAGTACTCAAAGAGGCACTTACTCAAAATTCCATCGTGGAACGTAAACTTAATTCATGAGTAAGCCTGAGAATTAAAAGTTAATCTCGGTAATAGCAATCCTGAGTGTTGTAAAAAACCCACTCAGATCACTAATGTCTTTTAGGGAAGGAAATCTGCTGTCCTTACCTGTTCTGGCCTACATGTCATTCCAGACCTACAGAAATGTGGTTGGCTTTTAACTGCACTCTAAAATGCCCGAGCAAACTGTTCAGTTGTGCCAAACCATGAGAGGAAAGTTAATAAAGAACAAAACCGAATAGACCATCCAGTGTCAACAACAATCACACCTTACTCAGTCACCCTTCCCAAGTCCTCATCACTAACATCTGAGGGTTTGCGCTAAAACTGCAAGATCTACCCCGCAGACTCATCAAGTAACATCCTGACATAGTCATATTCAACAAGTCATACTTTACAATGAAAACATTTATGATCACATAAAGTTTAAAAATCACATAAGCTGCTACCAGAAAAAAACTGTTGTTATAAAGGTCTTCACAGATAAGCACCAAGGCCATTAGTCTAAGAGAATTTATTAAATCAGACATCTAAAAATGGAAAAAGGGAATGATATACACAGACACATGGTGGGATAATGATAACTTGTAATAATGATGAATTATATCATAACATAATTAAATCTTTGCGCTGATTGGATATTATAATTAAGCAAGCATAAGATGATTATGATTTAAATGCCAGTATCTTATGAATGATATAACTTTAACCAATAACTGTGAGTGGTTAGAGATATCTCCTATACCTTGATTGATATATGCTAATTACTTGTAATCAAATTTGGAACAATGGGGGCAATTTTACCATCATATTGTGCCCTTTTCTGGGTGTGACACAGTGGTAAAGTCAGGTGCAAAGCACTTAGCGTGACTGGCACCAGTTTTCGTGACCACTGCCGTTTTACAAATGCTGGATTTCCTGTGCAGTCAGCCTCCCACTGGAAATGGGCGAGAGGTAGGTTAATGCATGTAGGTTTATTGTAATGTTGTTTTACATCTGCTTACCGAGCCCAATGTTCAATCACCCGGGCTCCCCCCTTATGACCTCGTCGGGAAATGTTCTCGCTGGTGAGGAATAGACATGCTCCCCATGAACGGGGAGCAGTTGACTTGGCTTCGCTGGTGGAACCCAAGTCCATTGAGGCCCTGTGAGGGAGCTGAGGGCAAAGAGAGGTGCCCCTTGGACAATGCCAGGCTGGCAATGCCCCCCAGGCACCTGGGCAATGCCAGTCTAACACCTGGGCAATGCTCACAGGGCAGTGCCTGGGGGTGGGGCTAATGAGGGAGGGTCAGTGAGGTGGGGCCAGTGGGGGGACAAGGCCAGTGGGGGGGGCAGGGTCAGCTGGGGGTAAGGCCAGTGGGTAGGGTGGGGGGTGGAGCCAGTGGGGGAGGGCTCAGTGGGAGATTGGACCAGAGGGGGATCAATGGGGGCAGTAGTGGCTGAAGTGCAATGATCTCAGCTCCAGGACATCAGTGTAGAAGTTTCTCAGGGTAATGTCTTGAGCCCAATCATCTTCAGCTGCCTCATCAATGACCTTTCCCTCCATCATAAGATCAGAAATGGGATATTCACTGATGATCCACTGGTGGCACGATAGCACAGTGGTTAGCACTGCTGCTTCACAGCTCCAGGGTCCTGAGTTCGATTCCCGGCTTGGGTCACTGTCTGTGTGGAGTTTGCACATTCTCCTCGTGTCTGCTTGGGGTTTCCTCCGGGTGCTCCGGTTTCCTCCCACAGTCCAAAGATGTGCGGGTTAGGTTGATTGGCTGTGCTAAGAAACCACCCCTTAGTGTCCGGAGATGCATAGGTTAGAGGGATTAGTGGGTATAATATGTAGGGATATGGGGATAGGGCCTGGCTGGGATTGTGTTCGGCGCAGACTCGAAGGGCCAAAGGGCCTCTTTCTGCACTGTAGAGTTCTAGATTGCCTAATGTTCAGCCCCATTCGCAACTCCTCACACACTGAAGTAACCTGTGCCAATCTTCAGCAAGACCTGCACATTATTCAGGTTAGGACTGATAAGTGACAAGTAAGATTTATGCTACACAAGTGCCAGGCAATGACTGTCTCCAACAAAGGTACTTTGCAAAGACAACCCACAATCTCTACCACCTTGAAGAACAACGGCAGCAAATGCATGGTAGCCCCACCACTTGGAAGTTCCCCTCCAAGTCACTCATCATCCTGACTTACAAATATACTGCTATTCCTTCACTATCGCTGGGTCAATATCTTGGAACTCCCGCCCTAACAGCACTGTGAGCTTACTCACACCACATAGACTGCAGCAGTTGAAGGCAGCTCACCACCACCTTCTCAAGAGCAATCTGGAAGAGGCATAACGCTCACGTTCCATGAAAGAACTAAGAAAAAAATCCCATTGTAAATTACAGTCAGGATTTTACAACCTTGTTCGGGCGAGGCTGGTAAAATCCTGCCTGAGGCCAACAGAGAATTCTATTCTGCGAGCCTGGGGCGGGCATGCCAGTAAAAGGTGAGAATTGAAACCATTCTGCTGATGGTTGCAGAATATTTATTCTTGAAGATGGGATTGACTGATTTTCGCAATGTGATTTTCCTGTATTGTTTTGACTTGACAAAATGTTGTTTCCACATTTTTGCTGGTGCACAACTGCTGCTTGCTGCTGATATTTTATAAGATTCCTTTTGCACAGTTCAACTGGCTCAGCACAGCTCTTCCAAGGTGAGTTTGACACAATGACCACAGGGCTGATGTTAAAAGGATGTTGTCAGGAGAAAATTTAAAGCAAGTTTTCTGAAGTTGGAATGATTGGGATTTTAAAGGAATGTTCTCCCTTGTCAGAATAAAGCATTTGAAGGAGTTAAATGTGCTGTGGATAAAAGGAAGTCTGTAGACATGCGGTACTTGGATTTCCAAAAGGCATTTGATAAGATACCACATCAAATTTTATTGTAGAAATTATCAGTTCGCCGGTGTAGGAGGGAACATATTAGCACAAATAGAAAATTGGCTGATTTGCAGAAAACTGAAAGCATGCATCAATGGAGCTTCTCTTGATTGCAGGATGTGACATGTGGGGTCCCATAAGACCCTAAGGCATTGGAGCAGAATTGGTCCACCTGGCTCATCGAGTCTGCTCCACCATTCAGTCATGCTGACAAGCATGGTCCTGCGGGGGTCTGTGCTGGAATCTCAATGTTTTACCAATTATATCAAAGATTTAGATGAGGCATGGTGGCTAAATTTGCAGATGACACAACGAAGGATAGGAAAATATGTTGTGAAAAGGACATAAGGAAGTTGCAGATAGATATGTCCAAAGATGCGCAGGTTAGGTGGATTGTCCATGCTAAATTGCCCCTTAGTCTCCCAAGGTTGGGAGGATTAGTGGGGTAAAATACTTGTAGTACTGGGTTACAGGGTTTGGGCTGGTTAAGAGTCAATGTAGACTCAATAGGCCAAATGGTCTCCTTCTGCCTGTAGGGATTCTACAATATGGACAGATTGAACAAGTGGGCAAAAATCTGGTTGATGGAGTACAATGGGAGAAAATGTGAAGTTGTTCATTTTAGCAGGAAGAATGAAAAAGCAGAATATGACTTAAATGGGGAGTGGCTGCAGAACTCTGAGATTCAGAGGGAAATGGGCACTGTATTGCTTGAGTCACAAAACCTGAGAGGACAGGTGCAGCAAGGAATCAAGGAGGCTAATGAAAAGCTTTAATTTATTATGCCAGGAATCAAACATATAAGTAAGAATACTATGCTCTGTTATACAGGCATTGATGAAACCACATTTGAAATACTACATGCAGTTTTGGTCTCCCTATTGAAGGAAGGGTGTAATTGTGTTGGAGGCAATTCAGTGGAGACTCACTGGATTGACATTTGGAATGAGTAAGTTAGCTTCTGAGGGAAGTTAGACAGACTGGGCTTGTTTCCACTGGAGATTAGAAGGGTGAGGAATGACTTGATTGAAGTATACAAGATCATGAGTAGTCTTGACAAGGTGGATGTGGAAAGAATATTTCCTCTTGTGGGATCTGTTTAAAGATTAGCGATCATCTTTTTAGGATAGAGATGAGAATATTTTGGTCTTAAACTATTGTGGGATCTTGGAACTATCTGGGTGGGATTTTCTGGCCATTCCCGCCCCAAGACTGGTTAATCCCACCCAAGGTAGATGGACTTTTCCATGGTCCACTTCTCTGCCAGCTACAATTCCTATGGTGGGCAGAATGGGAAAATTCCACCCTCTGTCTCAGAAGATGGTGATGCAGGGTCACTGAATCTTTTAAGGTTATTGGGATAGATGGCAATGTGGATTCTGAAACACAAATAGACTAACCATGACTTACATAGAAACATACGTAAAATAGAAACTGGAGTGCAGTAGACTATTCGGTCCTTCGAGCCTGCTCCGCCATTCATTATGATCATTGCCGATCATCGAATGCAATACTCTGATCTTGCTTTCCCCCCATATTGCTTGATCCATTTGATCCCAAGAACTATATCTAATTCCTCCTTGAAATTACATAAGGCTTTGGCCTCAACTACTTCCTGTGATAGTGAATGCCGTGCTTTCACTACTCTCTGGGTGAAAGAATTTTGCTTCACCTCAGTCTTAAAATATTTACCCCTTATCCTCAAACTGTGACCCCTAGCTCTGGATTCCCTCCACCATCATGAATATTCTTTCTGAATCGATCCTGTCTAATCCTGTTAGAATTTTTGAGTTTCTTTGAGACCCCCTCTCACTCTTCTGAAGTCCAATGAATACAATCCTGACTTAATCTCTCCTCATATGACAGTCCCGCCATCCCAGGAATCAGCCTGGTAAACCTTCGCTGCACACCCTCCATAGCAAGAACATCCTTCCTCACATAAGCACACTCAGACTGCACACAATACTACAGGTGTGGCCTCATCAATGCCTTATACAATTGCAATAAAACATCCCTATCCCTGTACTCAAATCCTTTCACTATGTAGGCCAAAAAACTCGGGCTTCCAGCTCGGGCTTGGGCTGCAGCTGGAGATACTTCCTGCACATATGCTGGTCCTGCGAATTGGAAACATTCCTGGTCTCCCACATTGAGTAAGAAGAGCAAACCTCAACTTGGAGCTCTCCAGCCATGTCTAACCCCTTTAAGTTAAATTAATCCTTTTAATATTAATCTAGATAATGTTTTGGGTTTGAATCCTGCCATGGCAGCTGGTAGAATTTGAATTCAATAAAAAACATCTGGAATTAGGAATCTACTGATGACCATGAAAGCATTGTTGATTGTCAGAAAAATCCATCTGGTTCACTAATGTCCATTAGGGAAGGAAGTCTAGCATCCTTACCTAGTCTGGCCTACATTTGACTCCAAAGTCACAACAATGTGGTTGACTCTCAACTGCCCTCTGAAATGGCCTAGCAAGCCACTCAGTTGTAACAATTGCTACAAAGTCTCAACAACAAAATGAAACCAGACGGACCACCTGGCATCGACTGAGACACAGGAAAAGACAATGGCGAAACAAACAGCCCTGTCAACCCTGCAAAGTCCTCCTTACTAACATCGGGGGGCTAGTTCCAAATTTGGGAGAGCTGTTTCACGCTCTAGTCAAGCAACAGCCTGACATAGTCATTCTCATAGAATCACCCCTTACAGATAACACCCCAGGCATCACCATTACCATCCCTGGATGTGCCCTGTCCCACCGGCAGGACAGACCCAGCAGAGACGGCAGCACAGTGGTATACAGTCAGGAGGAAGTTGCCCTGGGAGTCCTTAACATCGACTCCGGATCCCATGAAGTCTCATGGCTTCAAGTTAAACATGGGTAAGGAAACCTCTTCCTGGTTACCACATGCCGTCCTCCTTTGGCTAATGAATCAGTCAGTACTCCTTCATGTTGAACACCACTTGGAGGGAGCACTGAGAATGGCAAGAACGCAAAATGTACTGTGGATTTCAATGTCCACCACCAAGAGTGGGGCTCGGCAGCAGCACTACTGATGGAGCTGGTGAGGTCCTAAAGGATATAACTAGTAGACTGGGTCTGCAGCTGGTGGTAAAGGAACCAACAAGAGGAAATAACATAGTTGACCTCATCCTTACCAATCTGCTGGCTGCAGATGCACCTATCTATGACAATATCTGTAAGAGTGACCGCCACACAGTTCTTGTAGAGATGAAGTCCTGCCTTCACATTGAGAATAACCTCCATCTTGTTGTGTAGAACTATCACCGTGCTAAATGGGACAGACTTCAAACTGATCTAACAACTCAAAACTGGGCATCCATGAGGCGCTGCAGGCCATCAACAGCAGCGGAATTGTACTCCTGCACAATCTGCAACTTCATGGCCCGGTATATCCCCCACTCAACCATTACCATCAAGCCAGGGGATTAATCCTGGTTCAATGGTGAGTGCAGGAGGGCATGCCAGCAGCAGCACAAAGCATAGCTAAAAAAACCTGGTGAAGCTACCGAACAGGACTATTTGCATGCCAAACAGCAAAAACAGCAAGTGATAGGCGGAGCTAAGCCATCCCACAACCAACAGATCAGATCTAAGCTCTGCAGTCCTTCCACATCTAGTCATGAATGGTGGTGGACAATTAAACAACTCATTGGAGGAGGAGGTTCACAATTATCCCCAAGCTCAATGATGGAGGAGCCCAGCACATCAGTGCAAAGGATAAAGCTGAAGTATTCGCAGCAATCTTCAGCTAGAAGTGCCAAGAGAATGATCCATTTCAGCCTCCTCTAGTGGTTCCCAGTATCTCAGGTGCCAGCCTTTGGCCAACTTGATTCACTCCATATGATATTTAAATAACTAAACAAGCTAACTGTTAAGGAACAAAGTTCAGAGGATAAAGGAGCAAAGGTAAATGAACCTAAGAGCAGAACTAAGTGGTTAAAAGATTGTAAAAAAGAGCAGACTGCAAGATTACATCTCCCGAGGAAACTTAAACAGCTTTGGGTGTTTGCAGTTGTGTAGATACTTACTACTATTATTGGATATAATTGTTAAAGTATCATTCTGTGATTCATTGATTGTAACAAATATATTCTATAATAACGAAGAGTGGAGAATAAGAGTTCTAGTTGATTTTTTTTATTCATTTGTGGGACATGGGTGTCGCTGGCTGGCCAGCGTTTAATGCCCATCCTTAGTTACCCCTGAGAAGGTGGTGGTGAGCTGCCTGGTTGAAATGCTGCAGTCCATGTTCTGTGGGTTGACCCACACTGCCGTTAGGGAGGGAATTCCAGGATTTTGACCCAGCAACTGCGGCTTCACACTCCCCGAGCCTCGTGCTCCCCGAGGACCCTGAGCCTCACACTCGCTTTATCTTCCACTCCTAGAGAGTATCCCTCGCAGATCCCTGAGCCTCGCGTTCTCTTTATCCTCCGCTACCAGAAGAGTGACCCTCGCAGTTCCCTTGCTCTCCACTCCTCGAAGGTAAGTGAATCTTATTGAATGGCAGAGCGGGCTCAAGGGGCAGGATGGCTTGCTTCTGCCCCAGTTTCGTACATTGGTATGTGTTTTTTTCACCTGGGGCTAATGTTTTGATAAAATTTTCCAAGAAATAAGACTACAACCTCATCACTCGGTCACTATTACTCATGGTGTAACTCTGTAATCTCGACCAGTCAGTGAGAAACCTCATTGCCAACAGTACAATCTGGAAATGGCACACATTGCTTGTGATGTTTCCACCAGCAGACATTGTGCGGCGGTATTTGTGATATGATCTCGCAGAAGGTACTGCAATATACAACAGATAACAACAGGAGCTCCACAAATCTGGAGGAGGGAACCGAGTGTATGGTGTCGAAATTTGCTGATGACACCAAGATTGGTGGAAAGGCAAATTGTGCGGAGGGTGTGGAGAGTCTGCAGAAGGATCAAGATAGGCTGGGCGAATGGGCCAGGAACTGGCAAATGGAATTTAATGTTGGCAAGTGCGAGGTGGTCCACTTTGGTAGGAATAATGCTAGGAAGGACTATTGCTTATGGGGCGAAAAACTGCAGCAGGCGACGGTGCAGAGGGACCTCGGGGTCCTTGTGCATGAGTCGCAAAAACCAGCCTGCAGGTTCAGCAGGTGATCAGGAAGGCGAATGGGATGCTGGCCTTCATAGTGAGGGGGATTGAATATAAAAGTAGGGAGGTCTTGCTGCAGCTGTATAGGGCATTGGTGAGGCCACAGCTGGAGTACTGTGTGCAGTTTTGGTCGCCGTACTTACGCAAGGATATTTTGGCCTTGGAGGGAGTGCAGAGGAGGTTTACTAGGCTGATGCCGGAGTTGAGGGGGTTGAGCTATGAGGAGAGGCTGAATAAACTAGGCTTGTACTCGTTAGAGTTTGGAAGAATGAGGGGAGATCTCATTAAGACGTATAAAATGATGAATGGGATGGATAGGATAGAGGTGGAGAGGCTCTTCCCGCTCAGAAAGGACAGTAGGACTAGGGGGCACAGCCTCAAGGTAAAGGGGGGGCAGTTTAGAACAGAGTTGAGGAGGAACTTCTTCACTCAAAGGGTGGTGAATCTCTGGAATTCTCTGCCCGTTGAGGTGGTGGAGGCTGCCTTGCTAAATATTTTTAAGACGCGGGTTGATGGGTTTTTGATAAGCAAGGGGATTAAGGGTTATGGGGAGAGGGCGGGAATGTGGAACTGAGACACGACAGATCAGCCATGATCTTATTGAATGGCGGGGCAGGCTCGAGGGGCCAGATGGCCTACTCCTGCTCCTATTTCTTATGTTCTTATGTAAATATCCCCAGCCTCAGTGATGGAGGAGCCTAGCACATCAGTGCAAAAGATAAAGCTGAAGTGTTCGCAGCGATCTTTAGCCAGAAGTGCCGAGAGTACAGAGTAGAAAATGAAACTAAGGCAGGAATCTATGAAACACCCAAATGACATCACAACCAAATTATGTGACCAGCTCTTAAAGCAATCATGCAATCACTTAAATATATAACAGAGACCAAGCCTGAAACTAATGTGAATGATATCTTTATACAACGGAGATTGAAAAACAAATGGACTATGATTGAGGTGCCCACAGATTCGGCCCGCTAACACCTGGTCAAATAGTCAGGATTCAGACTACATGTGACCATAGCAAGTTAGTGGTTGGACATAGTCATGTCCTGCATCCGAACAGTTACATAATAGCCTCAGACGGTGCCCATTACAATTGCAACCTCTGTCATCTCCTACAGGTATTAGACCGAACACCAACAGATGCCACAGCACTCCAGTCATCTGACCTCTGGCACAGGCCAATAGGCATGTAGACTCCTCCAGAGGCCAATGCAGTGAGTGTTGCACCCACCAAGCGCACTGACAGTGTGCTCCGGGTTCACTACATCGAGAACACCAACCTGAGGAAGGCTACAACACGACCAACCAGTATAACCACATGTTCAGGGAGCATGAGCAAGCCGTACACAAGAAGGGGTAGGGGGGGTGGGGAGGCAATCTTATCATCGTGTCCCACCAACCGAACAGCGGGGCGAGCCAGTAAAATCATGTGGGAGCAAAAAAATCAGGTTCACCCGATTCCTTGCCTCTCACAATCTTACTGGCACTGGATATCTGACCCAATCAGCCTTGCGTCCATTTCCTGTGCAAGGCTGAATAATTTAATTAAATTATATTAAAATGCTTTTTTATACTGAATTAATGAGCCCGAGACAGAATTGTCAGAATTAATGTGGGCGAGGGAGAGGGATAATCAAGGCTAGCCATTTGGGGGATGGACGGCTGACTGCAGAGGGGGCTCTGGCCAACTATCGCGGGGAGGCATCAGGTGGCCGACCACCTGGGAGCAGGAATTGGTCTGGACGGGAGGGGCAGGGTCATGATTGGTTAAAGGTCCCCATGATAGCTGGCGGTGGGGTTTACTGTGCTTTAGGCTAGGAGGCAAACTGAGAGCAGCAGAGGGTGGGTGACAGGTCTCTGCTGCTAAAGACCCGCCCATTCACAAAGGTGTTCTCAGCCAGCGTTCAAATGACTTTAGCCCCACCCCCTCCTCCTATAGGCGAGAAACCATTTCTGCAGCTTTTTCATGCACTGAATGCATAAGAGCTGAGCTCAGCCCTTATGAGCTGAGACTGAGCTGAGCCAAAAAATAGATCTGAACCTCTCCCGTTTTCGTGCCCGTCCTGGACTTGAAAATATTTTGGTAAGATCCAATGTTCCAGAACTGTATGATCACCTAACCTAGAATTGTCTTTCAAATCTCATTTTTCTGCAACAAAAAAGGGCAAGGGAGAAGGAGATGTGATGAGCAATGCATTATAGCAGCAACTTAATCCATGCCTTGCCATAGTAAATAGTTATATATTCTCAGTCTGTTTAATTTATATGTTACAAAATGGTCTGCACACAGTTTGCAACCATGCACTCTGTTATATCTCATGCCATCAAGTGTCCCAACTAAACAGGGAACATGGAGACAAAGCGGTCATGGCTTCGAAAAGGATCACATGTCGGGAGTGCAGGAGTTCTCCATGGGAGAAGTACGTACATGAAACATGTGCTCAGCTAGTGAATAAACTACTGTTAGTTACAAGTCCTTGTTGTCAGTTTTTGGGAGTTTTCTACATCTACACTGAATCTTTGGAATGCTCTACCCTCGAGGGCTTTCGAGGCTCAGTCATTTAGTTTGTTTGAGAGAAATCGATGGATTTCTAGAAATTAAAGATATTAAGAGATATGGGGTTAGTCCAGGAGAATGGTGTTGTGGTAGAAGATCAGCCATGATCTACCTGAAGGTTATAGCAGGCTCAAGGAGTCAGATGACTTTCTCCTATGTTACTGTTGTTGCCTTTTTGTGAAAATGCCTAGCAACAGGATCAAATGCTTGGAGAAAAAAAAGCACCAACAACCATGTAGGATTTTAAATTGACTATTTTTTTTCTTTTGTTTATCTCTTTGGGGAAAGTTGACATTTTTCCCATCTGGCGTTTCAATTTGTGAGATTTCTTGTTGTCATCCATCACTTGCTCTGTGTCCTCACCATGTTGTTTTGCTCGATCTTCATCTCCTCGGATGACTAACTTTTTGTTCTTTCTGATTGAACTTTTCAGACCTGGTTCTTACATTTAGCGACAGGACTGGAAATTACTTTGGCTTTGATAAGTCATCCTGTTAACTTTTATTCACATTTTCTCATCCCAGCTTCTGAGAACCATTTCATTCCAAACTGCACCACTTAAAACTCATTAATCAAGTCATTGATCTCATTATCAAAACTAAAAATATGATGCATACATAATTATTCAGCTTAAAATGCAAAAAGAAGAACAGCGCCCTGATGTATGGGACCAAACAAACAAGGACACCAATCTTGACCTTGTACCTTGCTCTAACGCTAAGTAATACTTTTTGGATCTACTTATGTTCCTCAAAAAGCAAATGATTGCTGAGAAAAAGCGCTCACTGACCCACTCTGCAAAGTGAAATCTGGAACAGTTTATGTTCAATAAAAACCTGATGAGGAATTAAGAGGCAAAATAAATTCTGTGGTTCAAATAATGAACCCAAACAGCACAGAATTAGAAAGTAAAAATGCTTTATTTGTAATGTGTATATTTTTGGAGAAATCATTGCTCTTGCCCATTTCATGAATAGGTCTCTCTGCTGTTTTCACAAGCTTGACAGGCCAATTTATCATGCAGGATTAACACTGCCTTTGTTGATTATGCGCTACAGCCTGTAATACTGTTTTCTCAATCAATACTTTATCTTTAAAGGAGAGCTAAAACAAAATAATAAATGTTCGCAAAGGGAGAGATAACCTTCTTTAGCACCAGCTGAGTTCAGGCTGAATGTATCCACGTTAGGTTTTTGTTTGAAGAAAATATTTTCTCTCTCCCACACTGCTTTTCATTGCAAGTTTGCAAGTAGATAGGGATGTAACATCCCTGTCATATTCTGCATTTTGTTTTTATCACCTTCTGCTTACTTATTAATAAATGTTACAAAATTATTTAGATACATAATTATTTTAGAAAATGGTCAGAGTTACAAACAGATGACCATTCAATCCTATTCACTATTCAGGTAGTTATGGTTGATCTGTACTTCACCTCTGTTTACCTTGTTATAAATATGAAGTTTATAACACTGTTATGTTCTGTAATAATTCTTTTGATTTAAGGTAAAATGGAGGAATGAATGAGGTCATTGGAGCAAAGGGCTTAGGAACTGGAGTAGGCCTTTTGACCCACAATGGCTGCTCTGATTGTGGCCTTAATTCCACTTTCCTCTCTGTCCCCTGTAATCCTCAACCCCTTTGTCCATGAAAAATCTAAACCAGCCCTGAATTAATTCAGTGACCCAGCTTCTACTGCTCTCCGGGGAAAAAATTCCTTAGACTGATGAAGCCCTCAGAGAAAAAAAATTCTCGCCTCCATCTTAAAGCGAGACCTCTTATTCTTAAACTGTGTCCCCTGGTTCTAGTCATGTGTGTACATGTGTGGACAGACCATTGTTCGCAGCAAACTACCTAGCCTTCAGGAGAACAGTGACCACAATACTACACAACCCTGCCACAGCAACCTCTGCAAGACATGCCAGATCATCGACATGAATACCATCATCACACGTGAGAATACCATCTACCAGGTACGCGGTAAATACTCTTGCAACTTGGCCAACATTGTCTACCTGATACGTTGCAGGAAAGGATGTCCCGAAGCATGGTACATTGGGGAGACCATGCAGACGCTACGACAACGGATGAATGAACATCGCTCGACAATCACCAGGCAAGACTGTTCCCTTCCTGTTGGCGAACACTTCAGTGGTCATGGGCATTCAGCCTCTGACATTCGGGTAAGCATTCTCCAAGGTGGCCTTCACGACACACGACAGCTCAGAGTCGCTGAGCAGAGACTGATAGCCAAGTTCCGCACACATGAGGACGGTCTCAACAGGGATCTTGGGTTCATGTCGCACTATCTGTAACCCCCGTGACTTGCCTGGGTTTGCAAAACCTCACTCACTGTGCTGTCTGGAGACAATACACATCTCTTTAACCTGTGATCAGTGCTCCTTCCATACACATTGTTAGCCACTTTAAGACTTGAACAGCAGGTTAGGTTTAAAGATTCGCATTCTAATCAGTAATCTCTAAACTGTCTGTGCTTTATATTCTCTGTCTGAGGCCAGAACTCTCCATTCACCTGACGAAGGGGCTAACCCGAAAGCTAGTGAATTTACTATCAAATAAATCGGTTGGACTGAAACCTGGTGTTGTCAGAGTTTTTACTTTAGTCATGTGACCTTCTCTGAATCCTGCCTGATAATAAGGTGGCTTAGTTGCTATGGGGACAAGAGGACCCAAGTCAAAAGACTTTCTGAGAGGATGCAAGATATTCACACCTGTGGATAATAGCAAGAGCATGGCATAC
Organism: Carcharhinus amblyrhynchos; assembly: GCF_965287045.1. Classification (NCBI taxonomy): domain Eukaryota; kingdom Metazoa; phylum Chordata; class Chondrichthyes; order Carcharhiniformes; family Carcharhinidae; genus Carcharhinus; species Carcharhinus amblyrhynchos. Next base: position 71,189,224 of record NC_137329.1, on the reverse strand, counting down.
CCTTCCAGCAGAGTCTGACCATCTACCATCTACCAAGTATTGTGTGAAGTTTTGGTGTCCTTTTCTGAAGACGGAGTCCATGCTATAGAGGGAGTATAGCGAAGGTTTACCAGGCTGATACCTGGGTTGGCAGGTCTGTCATATGAGAGACTAAGTTGGTTAGGATTATTTTCACTGGAGTTTAGAAGAGTGAGAGGGGATCTAATAGAAACTTATCAAATGATAAGATTTAGATTTAGATTTAGAAAGAATGTTCACGATGGTGGGGGAGTCCAGAACCAGAGGTCATAGTTTGAGGATAAGGGGTAAACCTTTTAGAACTGAGGTGAGGAGAAATTTCTTCCCTCAAAGAATTCATTATCTCAGAAAGTAGTTGAAGCCAAAACATTGCCTCATTTCAAGAAGAAATTAGATAGAGCCTTGGAGCTAAAGGGATCAAGGAATATGGGGGGAAGGCAGGTTCGGGATATTGAATTCGATAGTTAGCCATGATCAAAATGAACAGCGGAGCAGGCTGGAAGGCCAAATCACTCACTCCTGCTTCTAGTTTCTATATAAGACAATAATTATCTGGAATAGGATTATTAAAATGGATAATAGCCCTTTCAGAGACTAATGACTTGGACATTATAAACCATAAAACAAAAGCCAGGTCCAAATATCAAATAAATATCCCTTTATGAAATTACTGTGAAGGAAGGAGTTCACTTGACTTGAGTGACCATTTTGAAATCTCTTCATACAGTTCAGAACCTAGAATTAGTCACTCTGCAAATTTACTTCCAATCTCCCAAAGTTTGACAGCAGGACTCTAGGCTGACTAAGCAGCCTGCCTTCTTAGAAGCTTGTGGTCACTGACCACCTCCTGCAAGCAGAACAAGTCTCTGAATATCAAGCTAATCTCACTCCCGCACTATAAACTGAAAGGAATTCTGCACTTGGCCTTCAGCTAAGAACATGCCTGAATTGTACTTCTCAGTGAGGGAGGCCCGTCAGTATTTGGACTTCCTGGATTCTGGCAATCACGTGAACTGAAAACTATTTCTGTGATTTTCTTACAATGTTTAGATTTACCTAGCTTTGGCGAGAGAAATCGCCGTGGTAACCCTCACTGTGAAAGTCAAAAGTTACAGGGCTGGGAAAAGAAAAAGAACACAAACCTTCTGGACTGGGGAACAGTTTTGGACCGGTTCTGGGAGAATAAAGTAACCATTTAAGGGAAGAATAACTGTAAGGTCCATTCATTCCTCAGAATAGGTGTAAACAGCACTGGTACTTTGAATTTATTTTATTGAGCGGAATTTTAAAATTAACACATTACAAAAAGTGAAAAAAAACTGATTTATTGGAGAGAGAGAGACAGAGAGAGACAGAGAAAGAGAAAAAGACCAGCAGAAGCCAATCCAGACACAGACTTGATCCAAACCTTACACTGCTCACATATAGCTATATAGAGTATTATAACTTTTTAGTTATCTATGTTATGAAATTATTTGGTAGAAGCAGTGTCTCTAACTTCCATAAACAATTTGCAGCTGTGGCCATGAAGGCTTTAGTTTGGTTTATGAGAAAGCTAACATTATACTTTTAAAGAATGCAGTCAATGTCTAAGCTGATCCCAGCATTCCAGCTGAGTTTTAAAATGTGGCTAAGTTAGATTTAAAGCTTAGCATTATTAGTTATATAGGCAGAAATATTATAAAACAAAGTATTTTGCATAAAAAATTGGTATTAGTCAATGTTGCTTTTAGTTTGTTACAGATTAAAATCTAATTTTGTCATGTGATCTTATCAGTGTTTCTGAATCGCGCTGTGGGTCAGTGAGTCATTGGAACTCAAATGTCTTTTTAAAAGTAATCAGTCTCTACAGAGACCATAAAAGCCTTCCTTGGTTCTGTAATCCTTAATAGCCTAAGCTAAAAAAAATCCATTTTAACTGACCTCCAGTTAAAAGAGTTGTTGGTGGAGAGAGTTGCAAATTTCCACTATACTTCCTGATATCTCCCTCAAAGCAGCCTAGATCTAATTTTAAAGTTCTGCTCCCTTATACTGGATTCCCCTACCAGAAGAAGTAGTTTCACTCTATCCCAACTCGCAGCTCTTTAGATCACCTTAAACACCTCAAATGGATCATCCACCACCTCCAATCCCAGATTTTTTTTTGCAAACTAAGTACAAACCTAACCTATGCAATATTGTCATTATTTAAACCTTTTCACCTAGGTATTAGTCTGACAAATCTGTGTTGTAACCCTTCAATATTAATACATCCTCCCTGAGATGCAGTGCCCAGAACTGAATGAAGCATTGTAATGATGTCTAATCAGGGCTCTCTATAATTGTATCGTAACCTCCAAACCTTGGTATTTTTAATTAAGGGCAAATTAAGTTACATGAAACAAGGTTATATGACAATGGCAGTAGAGCCAGTGTGTCACATCTACAGTGTCAGAGATTATGGGGAACAATGGGATCCCAGGCAACCTTAACTACATCAAGTTTCTGTGACTCAGGAAACCTTGGGTCAGAATCATTGAGCTGGCAGTGCTGACATTTCAGGGTGTCAGGGAGGGCATCAAGATGCATCACACGTCTTAGTTTGGTAGTGCTTTTGATTATTCAGCGGTCAGAGCCAGGAAGATGCAATTCTGACTCAGGCAGCTAAGGAGATCACAGGTGAGATGGTGGAAAAACCTCTGCCTTTGCCATTGTCCAATAGGCTTGCCATCATTACGAATGAGAACAAAGGCTAGTTGACCAAGACGCCGTGTTAGAGGATGCCATTCAACTGAGGGGAGTAAAAAGGAATATGTTGGTGGCTGGCTCATATTACTCATGTTCTAGTAAATGAACTTCAGGACTGAGTGATCGTAATATTAATTTTGAGAGTGGTGTTGTTAACTTAAAAAAAGGGTCTGAAATTTAAACAATGTCAGTTCTCAGGTATGAAGAGGAAGTTAGTTGAGGTTGACTAGGAAACCTGATGGGATAAACACAATGGTAAGCATTTGAACAAATAGTTCATATTATACATTTCCGTGAGGGATAAGAACTCCACTGGAAAAAATGGTACAGCTGTGGCTAAGTGGTAAAGTTAAGAGTAATAGAAAATTAGAAGATGAGACTTAGATTGTTGCTAATGAAAGGACGAGGCCTGAGGATTGATGAAAACATTGATAATGAGGAAGAAAATAGAATGAGATTAAACTTGCAAGATTGCAAGATCTTTTTCAAGTATGCAAAAAGGAAGAAATTACTGAAATTAAATGTGAACTCCTTAAAAGTAGAGATAGGAAAAATTATAATGGGAAATAAAAAAATGAGACATTAAGCAAATACTTTATATCTCTCTTGACAGTAGGTCACAAAAAATTGAGGGAAATAAGGATGAGAGTGAAGAATTTAAAATAGTTACTATCATTAAGGAATAAGCACTGGAGCAATCAATAAGATTAAAAGACAAAAAGTCCAGGGAGCTGATGTGCTACATCATAAGGTTTGAAAAGAAATGACTGCAGTTACAGTGGGTGCATTGTTTTGGGTCTTCCAAATTCAACTAGATTCTGAAACAATCCCCATGGATTAGAATATGGGAAATATAACCCCGTTGTTCAGAAAAACAGGGAGAGAGAAAAAGGAAAACTAGCCCACTTAACCTGTAATAACACTCTCTTGTGACCATTTGCATATGTAGCAAACCAGAATAAGCCAGTTTCAGTCTTATACTTGAACTCCATGTTTAAGCAGCAGTGCTTTTGCCCTGCAAAGAGACCACATAGCTTGATATCACCAGTGAGGTATACATTAGAGTGTATTATTAAAGAAATGGTAATAGGGCACTTAGGGAATCAAAATATGATTAGGTAGAGTCAACATGGTTTATTGGAAGGGAAATATTATCTGACAAATCCTTTACAATTTTTTGAAGATGCAACTATAGGAGTACATCCGAGGAAGCCAGTGGATGTAGTATATTTGGTTTTCAAAAAACATTCCACAAGGTACCATACAAAATTCAGGCATGGGATTCATGACGGAGTGAGGATTTGTAAATGGACAGAAAACAAGGACTGGAAATAAGCACATAATTTTCAGGATGGTAGGATATTAATGAGTGGAATGCTGCATGTTCAGTTCTTGCTGGGACTCAGCTATTTGCCACCTGGAGATCTTAGGTGAGGGATCACATGCAATCCATTCAGGTTTGCTGATGGTATAAACTAGGTGGGAAAGTAAGTTGTTGGGAATATATAAAGAATTTTCAAAGGGATAGAAACATAAAATTGTTAAGGTACAGAAGAAAGTCATTTAGTCCAACATGTCTGCACCAGTTCTCCAAATCAGCATCATGGCTTAGTGCCAGCCCCCTGCTTTTTCCAGTACCCCTGCACATTGTTTCCATTTAAATAATTGTCTAATGCCCTATTGAATGCCTTGATTGAACCTGCCTCCACCATATTTCCAGGCAGTGCATTCCAGACCCCAATTGCTCATTGTGTGAAGAAGCTTTTTTTTCTCAGATCACATTTACTTCCTTTGCATATCACTTTTAAATCTCCCATTCTTGAACCCCTTATGGATAGGAACAGTTTCTCCCTATCCAGCCCCCTGATGATTTTGAACATCTCTATCAAATCTTCTCTTAGTTTTCTTCTCTCCAAGGAGAACAGTCCTAACATCTCCAATCTAGCTTCATAACTGAACCACCCCTGGAACCATTCCTGTAAACCTCTTCTGTATTCTATCCAATGCATTCACATCCTTCCTATAGTGTGGCCCCAGAACTATACACAATGTTCCAGATGAGATCTAACCCATGTCCTGTATAAGTTCAGCCTCCTTGCTCTTGTACTCTATAATCCATTAATAAAGCCCAGGGTACCATGTTCTTCATTAACTGCCCTCTTCACCTGCCCTGCCACCTTCAATGATCTATACATCCAGGTTTCTCTGTTCCTGCACCTCCTTAAGAATTTTGCCCGATATTTTCTTTCATTTGTCTATGTTCTTTTTACCTCAATACAGCACCTCACGCTTCTCCTTATTGAACTTCACCTGCCTTTGATCTGCCCATTCCACCAATTTATCTATATCCTTTTAAAGTTCTAAACTGTCATCCTCACAAACTACAATATTTCCAAGTTTTGTATGATCCCCTAAACACCAAGATGTAGCTCATTAATATATATCAGGAAATGCAAGGGTCCCAATACTGACCCCTGGGAGCTCCACTAAAAAACTTCTGCCAGCCTGGAAAATACCCATTGACCATCACTCCCTGTTTTCTATTAATCAATCAATTTTGTATCCACTTTGCTACTATCCTTTTTTCCCATGAGCTATAATTTTTTTCACAAGTCTGTTGATGTGGCACCGAATCGAATGCATACACCATATCAACAGCATTGCCCTCATCAATCCTTTTTGTTATCTCTTCAAAAAAACTACAAGTTAATTAAACATGATTACCCCTTTAAAAATGCACGCTGGCTTTTCCTAATCAATTCCACACTGTCACCCAAGGCTGGAATTGAACCTGGATGCGGGACAGGCTCGAAGGGCTAGTTGGCCTACTCATAAGAACATAAGAACATAAGAAATAGGAGCAGGAGTAGGCCATCCAGCCCTTCGAGCCTGCCCCGCCATTCAATAAGATCATGGCTGATCTGTTGCTGCTCAGTTCCACTTTCCCGCCCTCTCCCCATAACCTTTAATCCCCTCTCTTATCAAAAACCCATCAACCCGCGTCTTAAAAATATTTAGCGAGGCAGCCTCCACCACTTCAACGGGCAGAGAATTCCAGAGATTCACCACCCTTTGAGTGAAGAAGTTCCTCCTCAACTCCGTTCTAAACCGCCCCCCTTTTATCTTGAGGCTGTGCCCCCTAGTCTTTTTTGAGCTGGAAGAGTCTCTCCACCTCTATCCTATCCACCCCATTCATCATCTTATACTCCTGCTCCTATTTCTTATGTTCTTATGTTCTTATCCCTGGCCCCTTTGAGGTTTTTCCTAAATAATTGTTTCTAGATACTTGCCCACCATTGATGTTAAATTGACAGGTCTGTAATTGCTGGGCTTATCCTCACAACCTTTTTTGAACAAGGGTATAAACATTTGCAATTCTCCAGTTTTCTGGCCAACATCCCTGCAATTTCCATTTTCACTTCCTTCGATATCCTTGGATGGATCTCATCCAAACTTGGTGCCTTGTCAACTTTAAGTACTGATAATCTGTTCAAAACTTAATTCTTATCAATTTTGAATTCTTGAGAGTTTCCTCATTTGTCACTACATCCTGGGTAGCATCAACCTCCTTGGTAAAGATGAATGCAATCTATTTATTTAATACCTCAGTCATCACACTCTCCCTCCCTGTGTAAATTTTCTTTTAGGTCCCTAATTGGCCATACTGCTCATTTTACCACCTTTTTACTATGTATATGCCTATAGAAAACTTTTGGATTTCTCCTTTATATTGACCCAGTTTTTCTCCCATAATCTGTCTTCGCCTCCCCTCTGAACCTTCCGTATTCATCTTGCCTCTCAACTGTGCTTTCCACCTGACACCTGTCACACTTTTGCCTCCTTATCCTTAGTTCCTATCTCCTTGTTTCATCCCAGGAGTTCTGGATTTGTTTATCATACCTCTCCTTTTTAAGAAAATATACCTTGACGCTGCCTGAACCATTTCTTTTTTGAAAGTAGCCCATTGTTCAGCTACGGTTTTTCCCCTCAACCTTTTGTTCCAGTCTAACTGACCCAGTTCCATTCTTGACCCATTGGAGTCAGCTCCCTCCCAGTTAATTATTTTTACTCTGGATTGCCTGTTTTTCTTTTCTGTCATCATCCTAAATTTTATGATACTGTTGTGGGAAAATTACCACTTCGGAGTCAGACTGGAGGAACAACAATACAGTTTTATTTAACGAAGCTTCGTGGAGAAAAGGCACCAGCACTCCGCAGTACTGGACAGCTACCTTCTCTCGATGAAACAATAGAAGTGGTCCACCTTTATACCCTTTACACAATAGGTGGACCGGACACTATTATCACATTGTTACAGTCAAATGGGTACATTTCTTAGCTCATTATTATGGACAGGTACAGCCATGATTGTTTCAATATCACATTGTTCCATGGATGGGTACATTTCCTCTTTATCAATGACTTAATTTTACTCTATTCTTGTAGTAAGTGGTTCCTTTGTGTTTATGCATTCCTGTTCTTAATCTCCCTATCAGACCCCATTGTCCCAGGACTATCTTTATCTCTTTTAAGGTGCCTGGCTTCCTGAAGCACCTGTTCCCTGTTTTAATTCAATTAACTGTGGTTTAAATTTTAAGTAGTTGCCTGTGTTTGAAAGTCAGTGTCTGTGTTGGAAGTCAGTGCAGGTTTAATGCCTTTTAACTCCTTATGTGCCGGACAGCTATTTTTATGCCAGGTACCCATCTTTATGGCTTTTTTCTGCCTTCAATACAATTATCACTGTCTCCTAAATGTTTCCCCACTAACACTTGAACTACTTGTCCCATCTCATTTTCAAGATATAATTTGTAATTCCCCTGCAGCTTTGTTCTTCTACATCCTTCTCACTAGTTGGCAGTCTGTGGATTACACTGAGCAATGTAATTGCACCCCTTTTGTCCCTTAGCTCTAGCCAAATTGATTCTATCCTTGAACACTCATAGGCAGGTTCGTTCTCCAGCACTGCAATGCTCTCCTTAATCAATATCCTCACACCTTTCTTATCTTTCTTATCTTTTCTGAGCACCAGGTACAATCTGTGCCTGTAACTCCACAATCTTACTTTGTGTATTCACATATATGCACAGTAACTCTGATTTAGACAACATTTTACTACTCTTTTACTACATCTTTGTTTATTAACTTACTATTTTCTATTGTAGTGCTATGTCTCCATCTCAGTATTTTGTGCGTCCTGGTATTCCTCTCTAATATTTTCTCTTGGTTCTCACAACCCTGCCGAGTTAGTTTTAAGACCTCCCAACAGAATGAGCAAAATGCTCCACTAGGAATTCAATGTCAGCTCTGTTCAGGTGCAACCCATCTGGCTTGAACATGCAAATGAGTACAAAAATAGGATGATAAGACAAATGAATGTGTGGCTGGAAAGATGCTGCAAGCTTTTAATTCCTGGGACACTGGACCTGGCTCTGGGGACGAGTTGATAAGCGTAATCCGGACTTGAGATCAATAGATTCCTAAGCATTAGGGGATAGAGTAGAAAAGCAGAACTGATGTACAAGTTAGGCCTGGATCTTTTTGAACATTGGAGCAGACCCAAGGGGGTGTAACATCTATTCTGATTCTGAGGTCCTATAATCTTATGTTTTCTACTTCCTTGTGACAAAAGCCAACATTCCATTAGCTTTTCAATTATTTTTGTAGCTGTTCTACAGAACTTCCTGCACTATTCACTTAAGGGAAGTTTGGATTTGTGGCTCACCGTTCCTTTATCCAATGCACCAAATCAATGGAGTAAAAAGTGCCAATATTCAAGTTATTTTGCAAGCGCAGATCATAGCACTTGAGTGAAAACCACATTTCAGAGCTCATCTCTCCCTTTAAAGGTTTTGAAACCTGCCACTGCAAAAATTACACCTCAATGTACTTCAGCTTTCTCTTCCCTTGCAATAGAACTGATGAAATATGGGTAGATTGAGACTTTGAGAAGTTCATGCTAAACTTCTCTCTCATTGGAGCTGATGTTTTTTCGTCTGTAGGAAGACTGTGGGGTTTCAATTTTCAGCGAAAAACAAACAAGTTGTGGAATATGATCAAAAACACGAATAAAAGTCCTGAAATTCAAAATAATTAAAAGCAATTCAATATCACTGAGTTACCTTGAGACAGAGATCTTTATTCAGGGCTATGTCTCCTTTTATATGTGTTGGTTTTCAGGACCTGGGCCAGGTTTTTTTTAGAAGCTACCTCCCATTCCTCCTTTCAATCCTTCATGAATATCTTCCACTTTGGCCAGGTCATTAGTTGCACGGGGCAAATTTTTACAGATTTCCAAGGGTTGAGCCCCTCACTTTGCGGAAAGGTTGACAGTGATCTGACAGGCTGCCCTTGAGCGATTTAATATTCAAAGGAAACGTAAGTTTCCTGGTTCGTCACCCAGAGACTAGTGAATCCGCGGAATTCACTGGAGCTAGAAGAGAAATAAGTTGGTGGGGTGGCGGGGGGAGGGGGGTGTTGTTCTCAGCAAGTTAGTCTATGGGGCTTTGTTGAGGGGGAATGGGGATGTGAGGGGCCACAGGCTAAGGCTGCGGGTGCAAGGATGGGTGGGCCACTCACAGGCTCCATGTGAAACTTCAGCAGGGTCAGGATGGTAGGGATTGGTATCCATTTCATCACACCTAATTTTATATCACACTCTGCCTCTCAACACATCCTCAGAAGAGTACAAAATTCTGTCCATTATATATGCCTCTGCAACTTCCCTCTTGGCGACAGAAAGCAGAAGAAACTCTAAAATCCGCACAGTAAAATATGTTTTTAATAAAAGCAGCGGTGGGCCAAAAGAAAATCAGAAAAGTAGATAAGTCTGAACAGGATAGGAGCGATGTATAGGATTAACAGTTTATCTCTTGTAGGGTGTTTATGAGAATTAGTGCTGGGTGTGAATGAGGTGAAATAATATTAATGGCCTGTGTCTGCTGCAGAGACTCCATCTCCCTACTTCCACCCTTTGCTCAACAATCTACAGTCCCAAGATGTCAACACCTTGTTCTCCAACCAAGTGGCTATTCTTTCTACATGAAAGTATATGTTAATCAATGCGAACAGCACTGGTGTGGCAAAGCCAGCAGGGGATATCGAATTGTTATTAAGCTGAGACTACTTCTCCGCTGTGAGTAACCAAGAGAAGATGGAAGTTACTGACCTTTGTTCGATACCATGTAGCTGTTGCACCAATAAAGAGAGGCTTTGAGATTATCAAAAGGCAGCAAGACTGACAGACTAGGGTGAATTCCAGTGATTACTCCTGAAACTTCTCGAGCAATCTAATAATATGGGTGGGATACAGCTAACAAACTGCAAGTACCACTGCTTAAGGAACTGCTCCCACCACCCATTACCAACTCCCACAGCCAGCACCTGGAATAGCAGAATCCCAAACGGAGAGGTGTCGGGCACTGTGGAAAGAGCATTATTGGATCATGACATTGTTCAAAATGTGGTAGGAAATTCTCCTGCTTTTGAGGGCAATTGGATAACCAACGCCTCTGAATCTAATGATTTGGCCATTATTTCATTACAGTTCGTGGGATTTACCCCTTCAAATTGCCTGTCCCTTTGCCCAGCTAACAACAGTAACTATCCTTCAGTGATAATTTTCAGACTTATCATTAGATATGTTAAAGTGGTTTATATGTAAATGAAAGGGATGGAATCTTCCTGTCCCAACCACTACAGGAATCATAACAGGTGGGACACAGAGCATACAAAGGTCTGTTGACCTCGGACAGGATTTTCCAGTCTTGAGGTGAGCGCAGCCAGAAAATCCCATCCAAGGTCTTCCATTTCCTTACCAAAATTTGATGACCAAAGAGTTTAATGAACTCCAAATAATCCCCAATCAAGTTAACACTTACTCAATCTTTTACTTTCTTTCTCCCATTTACACTAATCCATAGCAAATGAATCTGACACCAACTGATCCAGTCACCTGAGAGATCAAAGGGATTATGTTGGTATCAGGGTAGGGAGATGGGGACATCATGCAAAACAGGCAACAGTGAATCCGCAGCCTGTTTTACATTAGTGTAAGGCTGAGGGGTAACCCAAAAAGAGTCTTTAAAACAATAACATTTTTTGAGTGGGTACAGAGAGATCGTTTCCTCCTCTGGGACCATCAGTATAAGACAGTCAGTAAGAAATCCATAGAGAATTCCGGAGACCTCTTTACCCAAAGAATGTGAGAATATGGAACTCGCCACAACAGAGAGTGATTGAAGTGTATTGTGTAGATACATTGCAGAAGAAACTAGACAAGTAAGTGAGGGCGAAAAGTATATTGGTAGATTCAGATGAGGAAAGATGGGAGGAGGTTTGCATGGAGCATAAACATTAGCATGAATGGGTTGGGTTAAATGGCCTGCTTCTGTGCCATATTTCCTATATAATCTTATGTAAGTTGACTAAGTTTTTGATGAGTTAACAGAGATGGTTGATGAGGGTAATTTGGTTGATGTGGTGCACATGGACTTCCAAAAGATATTTGATACACTACCACATGATAAGTTTACCAGCAAAGTTGAAAGCTGTGGCAGCCTGATACAAAGTTGGCTGAGTGATAGTAAGCAGAGAGCAGTGGTGAGCGATTGTTTTTCAGACTGGAGGAGGGCATACAGTGGGGTTCCCCAGGACTGGTTACTCAGACTACTGCTTTTCTATGTTAATGATCTAAGGTGGAATTTTGCCATGCCGCAGGTCTGGAAAATGCAGAAAGCAGTTCAAAAGCCCATTGGCTTTGGAGAGAATGGACAACCACAATGGCAGGAGGAGCTAAAAAAGTCCGTCCCTAGAATTGAGTATGCAGGGTACAAGTTTGAAATTTGCAAATTAAATGTTGTGAATCATGAGGAGATAGTGAAAGAGGATATGGACAAGCTGGTGGATTAGGTGGATATCAGGCTGATGAAATTTAATGTAGAGAAGTATGAAGTGATACATTTTGATAAGAAAAATGAGAAAAGGCAATATAAGACATAGGATACAACTCCAAAGGGCAGGAGCAGAGGCACCTGGGGATATACATACACAAATGATTGAAAGTTGTGAAAGTGGTTACTAAGGGGCATAGAGTGCAGCCAGAATGCCCTGGCTGTAGACCACAAACATATTTAAATAGGAAGGTTAAATGAAGGTGTAGACAGAGATGAACACACAAGATTTATGACCCATTCTAATATTTTAGGTTCAGTAGTAGCAGAGTTTCAATGTTGTGGCATTGTGTATAACTTTAGAATTAGATATTTTCATTAAGCAAGTCATGTTTCATATAAATCAGCAATAAATTACTGAAACTGAGCAACAAGGGAAGACAGGATTGGTTGATTTTTGATACTGAAATTAAGTTGTTGAGATATCAAAGAGTGTCCAAAAAACACAGCCAATCCAGTATCATTAATAATGACTTCCAGTTGACCGCATCACAACAGAGTACCCTTGGGAAATAGCCCTATAGGTTGGCAACTAAATATTACAACCACTTTAAAGATTGGGGTTAAAATGACCTCCAGTGAACCCATAGGTCATTTCATTCCTATCACAACCAGACCCTATAGTGCAATCAATTACTTGGATCCATCTTTACCATTGGACAATGGTGATCAAACAATTGAAATATATCTTCTAAATTTGCTCCAGTCATTTGAAATCATCTTTGAGTCTGGTTTCCCCAGCTATATCTTATTTGAACATCATATTTAATGTCCTTGAAGAGGACCTATGGCCTTTGCCAAGTTCTAGTTACCTTTGATGAGATCTCTGTGGCCTCACTTCTTTTCTTTCTGCCAGACTGTCTACACTTGCTTCTTCCATCAGTTTGGACTCTGTGTCCTCCCTGTTCTTGGTCTTGGCTCACAAGCAGTGGCTTTGCTGATAAAGGGATGACTGAGCGATCTATGATGATTGGAAAAGCTGAGGGGCAAACATCAAAAGAATCCATGATTGTATGAATAATCCCTTTGTTTGCTTTACTATTTTCTGTTTAAGTGCATTGTCTATTTAATGGGGTTTACAGAAATGGGAGAAGTAAATATAGCTAGATATTCATTCTGTTTATTGAGGAATGATACTGCAGCAGACCTGAGGCTTTGAAGATCAATGAAGGTGTTCAATAACAGCAACGTGTTGGGTCGCAGTAAAACTGGAGGCAAAGGATACACCAAGGCCAAGACCTATTTCTCCAGACAGGCCTCCAGTTACCTGCTGGTCACATCCACTGGCTGCCAAGTAAGAGACGCTATGCCGACTGAGTGGGCGCCGGAGCCCTCACTGCCATCCCAGAGTTCCTGACCGTCAAGACCCTTGAGTTGGCTGGCAATACAGTCTGGGACAAGAAGACTCGCATCATCTTTCACCATCGCAATGATAAGGGGCTTCGCTCAATGAGCTGCTGGGAGGGGTCATCATAGCCCAGGGCAGGGTCAACATCCAGGCTGTGCTGCTGCCCAAGGAAACTGGGCATCCCATTGAGGTTTATGCTTGAAGTGAACTAGATGAGAAAGAAAGATCAATAAAGAACAATCGATCCTCAGTATCAAGTACCTTGTTGATAATATCAGTCTCAATCCAATCTTCAATTTAGACAGTAAATCTGCTTACACCAGGCTTCAAATGAATCCAAACATAAACACACCTCTAGGTGTGGTATATGCATCTTGAATCAAATGGTAGCAGCATTTGTATGTTGTGTTAGCCATAGCCATTTCTTGCCAGCACACATTCTATGCCAATGTCACGATCGTAACTTGAACCCAGGGCCTTGGTAATTCAAAGGCAAGCATGTGAATGTGGCACTCAAAAGGTTTTGTTTGGCCAAGACTTCATCAGAAGCCATTTTCTGCTGAGTGCAGTGTGGGAAAAATTAACTCAGCTGTCAACTTGCTCACATCTAATCCTGCTGAACCATGGTTTACCTAAGTTACTGTCCCTATATTTGATCATCAAGTGCAGGACATCAGGCAGGTTTTCTATTCCAAAACTGGTTAAGAATCAGCTCGTAAAACCATCCACAGTTTAGCTGGTTCCTTGGCATCTGCCTTTGAGTACAAAATAAAATACCACTTCCATTTCTCACACCAGTCCCTCGTCTATCTCCATCTCTGGCAGTGTCAATTTAAATGCATAATAGAGTTGGATTGTGGACAGATTTATATTGTCATCTTGTGCCCCAGATGGAGGGGGTTGAATGTCCTGAAATTTGTTTCATTTGGACCCTTAAAGCAAGTATCAGAACGAATCTTCTTCAGCCCATCAATCTGTGACAGATTCAACCTTTAGGGCAGAGGTTGAAAATGAATCTGCCATTACTACACTGTATTCCACTATAAAAGGGGAAACAAAGTTGTCATCTTGGGTTATCCATAGCCAGACAACATAGACACAACTGCATGATTAATTGATTGGAGTTCAACAAATTTGACATTCCAGTCTTTTTCTGAAGTTGTGTATTTGGGCTGATATAAATATTGAGAAGGCTGCAGTCATACCTACAATTTGACGAGCAACATGAGAGATGGATGCTTCATAAATCAAGAACATTTTCACAGATTATCCCTCTGTGTTCACAGCTCAACTCCCTGGAGAACAAATTCCTTGCATCTCAAAATTGGGCTTTCCTCTGACGAGAATCAGGATGACAGCAGTGTCTCTCCCAGTTTCCACACAGCGTCAAATACCGACAGGATTGAAATAGCTCAAGAGTTACTTCCAAGTGCTTCAGCTGACTGGATCGGTGAACTTGCTCAAGAATATATGTCAATCTACCTTTTCAAAATTCACTTTGGAATGATAAGAATCAGGTTGTTATTTTGTATGTCTGCCGTCTCCTTTGTCTGGAGAGAATCAAACAAGCAAAGCAGGACTCGTGCAAGTGAGGCAGGGTAGTTGCAATGCTGAAGATATGAACAGCTAACATAGAAATAGGCTCCTGCCATCTCCAGCAACAACTTTGCATTTGTTACATAGTAAAACATCCCAAAGTCTCTGAATATCCCACTGCATCATCCGTTACTTTTCAAACCAGAGGAACTCCATTGTGGCAAATTCTTCCGATGTCACATTCCCAATGAAAAACTGGAAATGTGGGCCTGTTCTCCAGCCTGTGCTTTGCTGTGTGTAGTTTCCCCACTAGGTTGTGGTGGGGGGTTGGTGGGGGGACAGCTTAATGATGTGCCAGGGAATCTCTCTCGGAAATTCAAAGGTAAGAGTTCGCACAGCAATTGCCTACAAGTGCAAATTTCCCCTGGGTAAATACGCTGCCTTGGGTTCTATCTGAAATACAATTTAAATTGCAAACTTTGGATGGTTCTGACTGTGCTTCCTCTAACTACTGGGTAACTACTATAAAGGTGCAGACTGGTCCCTGCCACAGGACTCCCCCCAATTGACCCAACCCCTCAGGGCACTCTTCCACCCCACAATTACTTTACCCACAGGCCTCCACCCCACTAATAATTATACCTCACACTCATACCCCGACTAGCACCCCTCCCAGGGTGTTCCACAACCTCTCTGACTTCCCACGGGATTTCCTCTGAACCTCAACAACTCCAGTCCCTGCATGCCCGACACAACTCCAACACTCTGCAGGCCCAACCCGTTGCCGGCCCCAAAACTCACCCTAATGAGCTAAAGTGTGACACTCTCTCTCCCAATGTCCTCTAACAAACCCCCTCAACACCTGCCTCACCAGATCGACCTACTCCTAATGCCTGACCTCCCTGATGTACAATGATGTCCTGACTTCCTCCAGTGTCTCAACATCCCAATCCCCATAACCTACATCCTTACCACCTCTCCCCCGACCTTCAATCCCTTACCCCACAAATCCTATTTAACTACTGAAGTAACTCCATAGGGGCCGGTGTCCCTCCACCAGATTCCCTTTATTTACAAACTCTATTCCACTCCTAGAGTGTTTCAGGTACAAAGTCAGTTTCAGGAGTGCCAGTAGCCCTGACACTCCCATATTTATACACAGATGAGACTCCCTGATCGGGCAGGCAATTAGAACCTCAATCAGGGAGCTCATACTCCAAAAGGCCAACCTCATGGGCCTCATTGGCATCATTACCCTTACGTTAGATACATATCATCTCCTTGTCCTGTCAATTTGAATGGACATTTAAACTTACCTAGTTTACGGCAGCTAGTGCTGTAAAAAAAGAGGTTTGTCCTCTTTCAATTCAACTCTGCTTAATTATGGATCTTGAGGATATGTTGAGCTGCCTGGATCTAGCCCAGTCTGAGTTGGAAGATCAGGTGAGAAGGCACAGAAGAAATCTTATGCTGCCTACAACTTCGAGGAAGTTATTTATGGCCCATTACTTTCTCTGGTCATCACTGTGCATAAATTGGCTTACTACTTTAGAAGACAAGATGCTCCCACTTGTAGGAGAATCCAATTCTAGGGGTAATAAATATAAGATAGTCACCAATAAATCCAATTGGGAATTCAGGAGAAACTGCTTTACCCAGAGAGTGATGCAAATGTGGAACTCACTACCTAAGGTGGGGTAAATAGCATCAATGCATTTAAGGGAAGTTAGATAAATACATGAGGGAGAAAGGGATAGAAGGATATACCGTTAAGCTGAGATGAAGTAGAGGAGAAGGAGACTCATGTGGAGTATAAATATCAGCATGGACCTATTGGGCAGAACTGCCCGATTTCTTGTGCTGTAACATTCTACATAGGTAATGGGCTGAAGGCACACAATGCAAGAGAGCAGGCAGGCTGAAAATAATAGGATGGAAGATGAGAATAATTAGTACTATGGTGTCACCAAGCTTGGGGATATGAAAGAAGCAGTCCCATGTGAAGTGGGAACATAATATCAACCACAAAGAAAGTATATTAGTTTTTCAATAATAAGATATGACTGGTTATAACAGGGGAGAGAACTTGCACAGGGCAATATCACTTTATTGTCTGAAAATCAGCATTCAGTTCAGCTTTGGAGTTTTATTTCAAATCAAAGACAGTTTCAATAAGACACAAATCAAGTATAGAGTGTTCCTGTTGTTATGGAAACTTATTACTGGTGATGTATGCTACATTATGGAATTTACAGCCCATTTAGTGCCACAGAGTAAAAGGCCACCTCCCACTCATCTGAAAACACTTTCATATTGGTCTTCAACAGAGTCCAGTGAGCTAGCAGGATATATTAGTCCACACTTGTTAGAGTTAACAGCATGAACACACTAAGCTCCTGAATCAGAAAACAATTGTAAAGGACTCAAAGGTTCTTTTTCTAAACTGATTAGCCTTGATTTTGTTATTCTACCGTACCATGGCATGGGCACATTTGTGGTTTCTGTCTGAGGCCAGAACTCTCCATTCACCTGACGAAGAGGCAGTCCCCTCGAAAGCTTGTGAGTATATTATCAAATAAATCGGTTGGACTAAAACCTGGTGTTGTCAGACTTTTTACTATGGGCACATTTACCAGAGAAGATGTAACAGCATAGTGGTTAGCGCCAGGGATCCAGGTTCAATTCCAACCTTGGATGACAGTCTGTGTGGAGTTTGCACATTCTCCCTGTGTCTGTGTGGATTTCCTCTGGGTGCTCCGGTTTTTTCCCACAGTCCAAAGATATGCAGGTTAGGTGGATTGGCTATAGTTAATGTGTGGGGTTACCAGGTAGGGTGGGGAAGAGTGCTTGAATAAGATATTCTGTCGGAGAAAATCCAATGGGCCAAATTGCCTCCTTCTCCATTGTGGGATTCTATAATCTTAATCTATGGACAGAGGGAGGGGCTGGTCAATGTTTACTATGAGAAGGCCCTATTCCATTGGTGTAACTTTATTGGAAGTGCTGCTATAACTCCGAGTGCTGGGACAGAGTAGGGGGGACACTGAAGAAATCTGCTGCTGCTTTTCATTGATCTAGGTGTCCTCATGCTCGGACAATTTATGCAGCCCACTGTGGTGTGAAGGGTTAACAGCAGAAGCACCAGGTTCTGCTGTAAATACGATGTGATGACACATGACTGGGTAACAAAGTTCTGGAGGAAGAAGTCCAACCTCATACAGCATTCCTAAGATGTCATCCAGCTGTAGTTAAGTGATAATAATTCTTAACAAACTATGGTCTTGAGTAGCTTATTTAAGGAAAGCAGATCAACCCTGATGAATCCAATTTAGACCTCAAACATTGGCTGAAACACCCATTAGATTGATTGATGGTCAGTCACATAACCTAGGCAGCCAGCAGCATTTAAAGGGATGCTGCTTGTCTGTTGCAGATTGCAGAAGGTGATTTCAAACAAGTGGAAGTAGTCCAAGGTAAGTAATGTCGTCTTTGCACACATGCAGCCTCCTTTTTCATGGAAGGTGCAGGTTGTTTTGGCTTTAACCCCTTCCAGCAGTTGAGAATGATATCTCTTTCTCTGTCACGCAATACCAAGTTCAGTTTTATGTATTAAGCTTTAGGTCATCTGTCCAGTTTTGTTTGATAACAATCCTGTGAAGTATCCTGAAAGTATGTATAAATGCAAATTGTTGCTGAGGCACTGTAATGTCTTCCACTCATTATTATCAATGGAAAGCCCCTGCTGTTCTCTTTGAAGAGCACCAGCCCACAGAGGGAAGTGTGTGGACAGAAGACTGTGGTCAGGTTCCATCAGCTTCTCTAATATTCTTCATTCTTCTCTGCTGACAGGTCAAGGTTTCATAATGGCATCTGTAAACCTAAAACCTCCAAGTCTCGCCTGCTTTCAGTGTAGAATGGGGAAAGGCATCTGAGAGGGTGAGTTTAGTGTGATCAGCCATCAAGAAAAAGCCGTACTAATTCTTTTCATATCCCACTCCTTCCTTAGGGCATCAAGTGTTGATAAGGTAGGTATAGAAAATGTGGGGGGTTGACCTCCCTCGGGTGGATGAGTCCGGTGGATATAATGGGGAAATAAAAACTCAGTTAATTTATCAAAATCTAGAATAAAAAGATAGCATCAGTAATGGTGACCATAAAACTCCTGGACTGCCATAATAACCCAACTGATTCACTTAAATCCTTCTGTGCGAACGCTTTTGACCTTGGTCTGTCCTAAATGTGGTATCAGACACAGCAACACCTCTAACTTTTCAGAGTTCCAATTTAGTTCAAACTGCTTTTCTGCTTAATGTTTACTCCTGGTTCTTTATAACATATGGGAGTTCCACAACTTCTTTACCCTTATATCTTAATCACGCCAATTTTGCCCATTACTTCTGGAGTTTTCCCTCCTGGACCTTATAACTGGTTGAAAGATGGCTGTAATGTATTTGAAAAGTTAACTGGATTGAAGGTTGATTAGTCCTCTAAACCAGATAAGCTTCATCCCAGATTGTTGAAGGAGGTGCGAGACAGATAGTGGATGTATTAGTGGCTACCTTTCAAGATTCTATAGTTTCTTGAAAGGTGCATAAGACTGGAAAGAAGCAAATGTAACTCCACGATTCAAGAAGAGAAGAAGAGGGAGAATGCTGAACTATAGACCTGTTAGCTTGACATCAGCGATAGAGAAAATTTTAGAATTTATTTTAAAGGATGTGATCGCCGGACATTTCAAAAAGAATGGTAAAGTTTGGTGGAGTCAACATGGGAAATCATTCATGCAAATGCACTTAAGTTGACATTGTGCCAGTTTGGGCGCAGTCCCATGGCAGCCTTTTCAGCACTGGATAAAGGGAGAACAAACGCAGAGGCAGGCCCAGATTGCACTACTCACCACATGCCCGACTTTACCAAGTTTCCGTGCCCAAAAACGGATGCAACTTGATGGTAAAATCGAGCCCATTATGTTTGGATTTTCCGAAGGCCTTTGATAAGGTCCCACATAGGCTAGTGAATAAAATTAGAGCACATAGGATTGGGGGAAATATATGAGCACTGTGACAAACCTCTAAGGAAAAAAAATTTAACTTAAATGCAGAGATTGGGAGTTCAGAAGCTGGGAACTACAGTTCCTACCGAGCTGTGGACTTTCTGCGAATGTGCCAGCTGAAAAATTGTCATACATGTGCAGTTGGTGGGTTTTCTCATTTTTAGCCTGGGAACTGGCCCTATGCACATCGGCAATTTTTAAAAATTTCTTCAGATTAGGAAACCAGCCTAATCTGAAGAGAAATGGTGCTAAACCACAGGCCAGGTGACCTGGAGAGAAGGTGTTCCACAGAGCAAGAATCAAGGAGGGGAACAGGGAGAAGGCAGGGACAAAGACAAGGATCAGAAACAAACCCCAGAGTTAAAGGAGAAGCGCAGAGATCAGAAACAGATCCTGTTGAAAAAAGTTGAGTAAAAGGAGCAGAGCAATTGTCTTTGAGTTAAAGACAGAGAGCTGTGAGGAGCAGACTTGAAGCAATGTGGGCCTGAGAAAAAGCCAGAAGATCCATGGAGGCAGCTAAATGTTGGTGACTCCTTACCAAGGGTCTTTGGAGCAGTTTTGCTTGACACAATTGAAGGTCTGAAAATGGGTGTTTAAGTATACATAGAAGTCCAGCAGAAAGAAATATCAAAGGCTGTGACACAGTTATTACACTGTTACAAACTCAGAGACTCAAGCTAGTGCTCTGGGGACCGGGGTTCAAATCCCACTATGGCTTATGGTGAAATTTGAATTCAATAAAAATCTGAGACTAACAGTCTATTGATTGAATCTGAAACCATTATTGAAATCTGTCGGGTCTGAGCCACAGCAATGTGGTTGAGTCTGAAATGCCCTTTGAGATGGTCTAGTAAGCGACACGGACCAAGAGCAACAAATGGTCTGCCCAGTAATGCTCACATCCCATGAATAAATTTTTTAAAAAGAGATACAAACATACACATTCCTGCCTATCTCTTTACTCTGCCTTAAATCATTAGACTCAGCTTTTAGGGAAAAGAGTTCCAAAGATCAAGGACCTCTGGGAGAAAATAAATCTCCCCATCTCTGTCTTAAATGAGCAACCCCTTATTTTTAAACCACAAGAAGAAACATTCCCCCGATATCCACCCTGTTAAGAACCCTCAAGATCTTATATGTTTCAATCACTTTCCTCATAAGACAACCTGCCCATTCCTGTTTTTTTTTGTCCAGTAAACCTTCTCCGAACTGTTTCTAGCACATTTACACCTTTCTTAAATTAGGACACCAATACTGTGCACAATATCCAGATGTGATCTCATTACTCCTCTGTACAGCTGAAGCACAACCTCCCTATTTTTATAGCCAATTCCTCTCAGAATAAATAATAAAATTCTAATAGCTTTCTTTATTATTTGCTGTAACCTTTGTGATTCATGCATGAGGACATTCAGTTCCGTCCTAGTCTCAGAGCTCTGCAATTTCTCACCATTTAGATAATACGTTTCTTTATTATTCTTCCCATCAAAATGGACAATTTCACATTTTTCCACATTATACTCCATTTGCCAAGTAGTTGTCCACCTAATTAACTCAGCTATGTTCTTTTGCAGCCTCTTCATATTCTCTTCACAATTAACTTTCCACCTATCTTTATGTCATCAGCAAATTTTGCAATTATACTTTCAATCCTTTTGTAATAACTTTGAAGACAATTTGTTCTGCTTTAAAGTTATAAAGATTTATTGTCAACAGTATTTATATACACACAAATGAAGGTCTGACAGAACTGTCGACTGTGTTCTCCCCTGACTCCAGGTAAGGTTCCTCCCTGACCCAGAATGTGCACCCTCACACCCGATTGGCTCTGCTTCCTGTACTGCCTCTACATACAGTCTGATCACATGGCCCTAAAGGATCACCACCCCCTTAAAGGGATCACGCTCCCAAACCCTTCATCCAAACCATTTATATAAATTGTAAAACATTGTGGTCCCAGCACTGACCCCAATAGCACACCACTCATTACTTGCTGCCAACTACAAAAGGATTAAATTATGGTAACGCTGTTTTCTGTTAGCTCACCAATTGTCTATCCATATTAATGTATTACTCTTTACTTTTACTTTCCATAATAACCTTTGATGTGGCACCTTATCAAATGCATCAAAGTGGAATTTTGTTGAAGGCATCCAAGTGGAAGCAACATTTGGGCAAGAATTCAGGGCGAGTTCTTCAAACATGGAGATTGGAAGCCCTCGTGAGTAAAACTCAGAGTTCCAGTGAGACCGTGGAAGACAGTTCATGGTTTAAGAAGTGTCTCTGGGGTAGGTCCAGACAGGGAGAAAGTGGGAGTTGACAGAAAATCTGTGGTAGATTTGTTTTCAGGGCATTTGTTACTCATTTTGGAGTGGGGTGTGCCTAACTACAATTCCCCATTAATTCTCATGTACCCCATACTTACTCTGAACACTGGACAAGGTAAATTGTGTTATCGTTACAAATTTTTATATGTCTGTAAAGATATAAATTGGGCTGAAGGAATACATGATTTGAATAATTTACTGGGTTATATTGAGATCTTTCCAAACTTTGGTCTAGTGTCATAGAGATCATTTTTTCTTGTTTAATAAGCATTTTATTCTTAGTGTTATCGCAGATTCTTGTTATTGAGTTCAATATCCATTCTCCACAGTTTCAAAAAAATAGTTAGGAGCCATCAAGCCAAGTTTGAATCTGGGATCTGACTTGCCCAGTATTTATCAGTACCTTGGCACAATGGTTAGCAATGCTGCTCACAGTGCCAGGGACCCAGGTTTGATTCCTGGCTTGGGTCACTGTCTGTGTAGAAACTGCATGTTCTCCCTGTGTCTGTGTGGATTTCCTCCGGGTGCTCCAGTTTACTCTCACATGATTTACACCTCTGCTGGTTAGGTGCATTGGCCATGCTGAATTCTCCCTCAGTGTATCTGAACAGGCGCCAAAGCGTGGTGGCTAGGGGATTTCACAGTGACTTCATTGCAGTGTAAATGCAAGTCTACTTGTGACACTAATAAATGAACTTCAATAAATGTCACAAACACTGTGAAAAACGCCTTCCCCTCCACACGGCGTGAAACGCAGCTTCCCTCCCTGAAGAAGGCCATTTGTCTCATTGACTCTGCACCAAATCTTACCTTGGCTTACCCCATAATCCTACATATTTACTCTGCTAATTCCCCTAATCTATACATCTTGGAACAATAAGCAGCAATTTAGCATGGCCAATCAACCTAACCTGCACATCTTTGGACTGTAGGAAGAAACCGGAGAAAACCCATGAAGACACAGGGAGAACCTGCAAACTCCACACTGTCACTCAAAGGCTGGAATTGAACCCAAGTCCCTGGGATTGTGAGGCAGCAGGGTTGACCACTGTGCCACCATGCCACGATGTAAATATCAAACCACCAGAATCTAAAATGACCTTCAATTCAATTCATCCATGTTCAGGTTAAATTCTGCAATTTACTAAGAATTAAGCAGAAAGATGCAAGAAAGGCCAGAACTTTAATATTATTGGCACTACTCACATTTGCAGAGCTTCTCAAAGTGCTTCATAGCCAACACCTTTTGAAGTGTAAAGTTACTGTTATGTGGCAATCAATTGTTCCAAAAGGTTTTCTGGTATCTTCTTTGGAGAGAATGATCAAGATAACTTATAGATACAGACTTGCAAGAATTCTGTTATTTTGTTCTAAAGTATCGATTTTCTGAGTTCAAAAACTGAGTCTCCTTGGTTAGCGTCACATGAGACATGAAAGGACGTTCCTCTTCAATTAAAGTTAAATTCCCTTGGTAACCACTGAGTTCTGACTAGGGTCTGCAAATACAAAACCCTTTAATTGTTTTTGAAACATGTGGAACAAAATTACTCTTCTCCTTCAAGACTAATGCTTCTATGTTGCCAGCAGTCGAATGAAACAAGTCATATCCCCTTCTCTATTGCACTAATTGCCATATTCCAGTAAGTTTAAATATCCAAAGTCACTTTGACAAGCCACACGGAGAAGAAAGTGGGTAAGGGAGTAGGGTGTGTCAGGAGGGGGACAGAAGTTGGGGGTCAGATTTAGCCAGGAGGTCAGTGATGTAACAGTGGAACTGTTTGTGACTCCGAACTTCCAATGTGGAATGGCCTATTAGCTGCTCAAAAACACAATGCGTTTTAACCAGGGGCTTCATTAGTCAACCTAAAACCGCACTCTCACATGACAGAGACTTGAA
Source organism: Carcharhinus amblyrhynchos (assembly GCF_965287045.1). Lineage (NCBI taxonomy): Eukaryota > Metazoa > Chordata > Chondrichthyes > Carcharhiniformes > Carcharhinidae > Carcharhinus > Carcharhinus amblyrhynchos. The sequence goes on along the minus strand of NC_137329.1, from coordinate 71,165,370 downwards.
CTGTCTGATTCCTTTAATTAATAAGTTATTGGATCTTATAGTCAGTCACTGTGTGACCTCCCAAGACAACCAGTCTGTCTTTATCTATTATCTTACCATTAAGTAGGTAGCAGCAGAAAGAGCATTGTCCAAGTGAATTGCCAGGTTGTGAATGAAGCCCAGTTCATCACTCAAATCAGCCTCCCACCAACTCCCTGCTGAATTAGAAAAGTAGCCAGCATAATTAAGAACTCCATGCACCTCTGACATACTCTCTTCCACCTTTTCCCATCAGGAAAAAGGTACAAAACTGTTTAAGATAACATGTTTACATATAGAGGGTTAGAGATTTAGGCTGTCTATCGGAGACTCGTATTTGCCTGAGGGAGAGCTTGATTGGAGCTGTGTGATCCTATTCTTTGATGCTCACTGGATCAAGGGGAGGGAATGTGGCCAAGTGTCCAACAACCTGAGCAACACAGAATTGGACAATCTGAGTTAAATCTCAACAGCCTCCACAGGCTAGCCTGATGCGAATTCAGGCAGGCCAGGTTTGAAACGTAGGCCCCAGTCAGAGATGAGAACATAAGAACATAAGAACACAAGAAATAGGAGCAGGAGTAGGCCATCTAGCCCTTCGAGCCTGCCTCGCCATTCAATAAGATCATGGCTGATCTGAAGTGGCTCAGTTCCACTTTCCCACTTTCTCCCCATAACCCTTAATTCCCTTGCCTACCAAAAACCTATCTACCCATGACTTAAATATGTTTAACGTGGTAGCCGCCACCACTTCAACAGGCAGAGAATTCCAGAGATTCACCACCCTTTGAGTGAAGAAATTCCTCCTCAACTCCGTTCTAAACTGCCCCCCCCCCCTTATCTTGAGGCTGTGCCCTCTAGTCCTGCTGTCCTTTCTGAGTGGGAAGAATCTCTCTACCTCTACCCTATCCATCCCCTTCATTATCTTGTACGTCTCTATAAGATCCCCCCTCATCCTTCTAAACTCCAACGAGTACAGACCCAGTCTATTCAGCCTCTCTTCATAGTCCAACCCCCTCATCTCCAGTATCAGCCTAGTGAACCTCCTCTGCACTCCCTCCAAGGCCAAAATATCCTTGCGCAAATGCGGCAACCAAAACTGCACACAGTACTCCAGCTGCAGCCTCACCAGTACCCTGTACAGTTGCAGCAAGACCTCCCTACTTTTATATTCTATCCCCCTCGCTATAAAGGCCAGCATCCCATTCACCTTTTTGATCACCTGCTGCACCTGCAGACTGGGTTTTTGTGACTCATGCACAAGGACCCCCAGGTCCCTCTGCATCGTAGCATGCTGCAGCTTTTCACCCTTTAAATAGTAATCCCTCCTACTATTATTCCTGCCAAAGTGGATAACCTCACACTTGTTAACATTGTACTCCATCTGCCAGGTCCTCGCCCACTCGCTCAGCCTATCTAGATCCCTCTGCAGACTTTCCGCACCCTCCACACAATTTGCTTTTCCACTTGTCTTTGTGTCATCAGCAAATTTCATCACCCTACACTCAGCTCCCTCCTCCAGATCATCTATGTAAATGGTAAATAGCTGAGGCCCCAGCACCGATCCCTGCAGCACTCCACTAGTCACCAACCGCCAATCAGAGTAGCACCCATTGATACCAACTTTCTGCTTCCTATTAGACAACCAATCCTCTATCCATGCTAACACCTTACCCCCAACTCCATGCCCCCTAATCTTTTAAGAACCTTCTGAGCAAGGGCAAGTTGAAGACTGGAACTGGAGGTGCTCGTCCATTACCAAGTAAGGACAGTATTTTTGTATTCCCCAGTTTTGGCCAGATCCTCTGACACCTCGAATGCCTGCCATTACTTTCTATGGAAAGGGGCTATACTTACAACATGCACCTGAGGATGGACACCTCGGGGTCTCTGGCATCTTCTATATATGAAATCAGTAATCCCACTGTGTGTTGCAACCCCTGTTCAGTAATCCCATTGGATGCAAGCCAGAGCACCTTCCGGAAAGGTACAAATAAGAGACACCTGGAACCAACCCCAATGAAGACTCAACTCAACCCCCAGAAAGACGCAAACTACAGTGAAGATGAAAGAGGATGTGTGATGCCAATCTTCACAAAGAAGACCCTGAGTTCAAAAGATGACAGAGTTCAGAGAATCAGACCCAACAGCTCAGTCAACTTCATCAACACACGTAATATTAGAAACATCAGAGATAGCAGAAAGCATAAAGTTAGTGTGGGAAATGAGAGTTGTTTTTGTATAGAGTCTGTATGATAAGGATTTGTTAATAAAGTTGGGTTAACCACGAATCGACTCTTGCCCTTTATAAGGTGAGTTAAATAGATTTTCTTTGTTCTTTAGTTTTTCACTGAAAGTTGGAGACAGACAACTCAGAGGGTAGTAAGGGCGTGGAATGCCCTGCCTGCAGCAGTTATGGACTCACCAACTATAAGGGCGTTCAAATGGTCAGTGGATAGGCAGCTGGATAACATTGGAATAGTTTAGGTTAGGGGGTCATTAGACTTGTTCCACTGGTTAGTGCAACATCGAGGACCGAAGGGCCTGTATTGCGCTGTAATGTTCTATGTTCTAATGTTCTATGACAATAAAGCAGTAAAGAACTCTTGTTCAGCTATGCTGGGGGAGCTAAAGAGGAACCAGCTCTTTTAGCATTGCTACAAGAAAAACCCTACAATGGGGTAATGGTTCAGGCAGCCAGTGCCAAAGATCTAAAGAGCAATTAATTAAGAAGCTAGAGAAATGAAGTAAAGTTTCCAGAAGGTCTGGAGTTAAAAGGGAACAAGGAAGAAACTGGGAAATAGAACAGAATTTTATTCAGGGACACCAGACAATGCTGAGGAGAAATCAATTGGTGAGGATTCTTGAGAAAAGTTTACTAAAAGTAGTCCTAAAGTTTGAAGAGTCTTACTATCATCTACAAACAAAATATAAACCATTGACTGGATATCAGAATTGATGTGAGAGGAACAACCTGAAAGGGTTATTCCAAAATCCTGGCATGGACATAGTGGAGCACAAGTCTGGTCAACTAAATGTTTTGGAAAATGTGAACTGGATTTTGAAATGCAAACAGCTAAGTATTATCGCAAGAGAAGATTTTAAAGCATATTTAGGGAGTAGAGTTTGGAACCTTTCATATGACAGTCATCTGGAGAGAAATCTGCAAATACTAGATTTGTGTACTAATTTGACCATTGTAGCTTCAAATGGACTTTGTCATCACGTGGTAATCTTAAAACCTAGCTTACTGGTTAAGCTAAAGGAGGAGGACAGGAGTATATTATAATCCATTTTTCATGTTTAATTAATGTGTTTATCTTTATTGTTAAAACCAATTAGTGGTCGTGTGACTCTATTCCTCAATGTTTGATTTAACAAAAAAGTTGTTGTCTTTGGAGGCATGGTTCCATTCTGGGGTCTTCCTGTAGAGTTACAACATCAACTGGAATCACAACACTTGTCTCCTATGAAAATACAGACAAAGTCATGTATCTTGGAAAAGACTGGGTTCTTTGGCGCCCCTGCTGTTGTTGAAGTAGCAGGAAGTATATAGTGATGTACATCTAATCATGGTCAGTTAACCCTTGGATATTCTTTGTTGGGTTGGTCCTTTATATTTATTTGGTTGCACGGGTGGTGACAGCGGTTACTTGATTATTTGACTCATCGGATGTGTGGTGGAGATAATATCCTGTTAGCGTTTCTTCGACTGGGGAGAAATGGGTAAAATCTTGTTAATAGTGGGGTCTAAGTATGGTTTCTGGGGCGCCTGGAATAAGGGGTAGTTTGCTTTATCTAATGTATAAGAGTGGTGTGAGTTTCCTTGGCCTGTGAGCTCCTATTTTGGTATGTTGCTGATCCTGATTAGGGTTGGTTGAGTAGGTTAGGGCAGTTGTGACTCTGGTAATCTGGATCAGGTGGAGAAAATATTGGGCAGGGGAGTAGATTGCCTTCCCCTCAGATATCCCCTTGGGGGCTTCTGCACTGCTCTCCTTTTTGAGATTTGGTTCCCCTGGGGATGTGGTGTCATGCTGGCTACAGGGCCTGAATTTGTATCTGGAGGCTTTCATTCAGCACTGTTGGTGTCTTTTTTCATTTGGAGATTAGACTGGATAGACCAGCAGGTCACCCTCCTCCAAATGGTCTTATACAGGGCTTCCAGACTTTTCCCCTTGAGACTTGGGCTACTCGGGAGTGGAGATGGAGTGGGGGTTGGAGAAGGGGTTGCTTCCTTATGAGGTTATGCTGTTCTGTTTCCTCTAGTTTCTTTCTGTGAAAGTGTACATTTTCTGAACCACTTCTTGCTAATTGGCTAATCCTGGTGTTCCCCTCTCTCTGGGTTTTCCTTTCTTTATCTGGGTAGGTGATGTGCTAGTACTGGTTCTGATTTGTTATATTTTATTAGAAACATAGAATCCTACAGTGCAGAAAGAGGCCATTCAGTCCATCGAGTCTGCACTGACCACAATCCCACCCAGACCCTATCCCCACAACCCCATGAATTTACCCTAGCTAGTCCACCAGACACTAAGGGGCAATTTAGCATGTCAATCCACCTAACCCATACATCTTTGGAGTGTGGAGGAAAGCAGAGCACTTGGAAGAAACCTACACAGACATGGGGAGAACGGGCAAACTTCACACAGACAGTAAACCAAACCGGGAATCAAATCCGAGTCCTTGGCGCTGTGAGGCAGCAGTGCTAACCACTGTGCCACCCCAGAGGTTCCCTTGTCTTGTTGGGAGAAGGAGAGTTTTATTTCTCTCCAATATATCTCATTGATGGGTGCCTTGATGATTCTCCTTCTCCTTGTCAGTGGGGTTTCCTCAGCAGAAAGTGGGCTTAAGTTTTCCAGTGATGGTGGGGCCATCTAATGTGACTGGAGAGGAATGAGGTCTGTTGTACTATAAGTTTTCACATGACGTAAGATTTCTTGGTCTACTTGCTCCTGTGTATGAGAGTGTGCACCGCCATACCACATCTTGTATCGATGGAGTTATCCTGATGCTCCCCTTTCTTTGGGGGTATCCTATCGTTACCTGGAGGTCCTGGGATAGTGAGTTACATCCCGAACGGTTGTATTTACCCAATAGGGGGTGTCTTACATGGTGTAACTCTGTCTTTGTTATCCTGTAGAGAGGGCATGCACCATGGGGTTATATGCTTATGGCTTTATCCTGTGATCATGAAATCCCCCAGCCTGTTTGGTATCCTTTCATTATCCGTACAATCATTACCAACGACAATCATTGATAATCTAAATATCTGTCAATCTTTTCTGTACGTACATGTGGAGTAATGATCAATCTACTGTGATCTGGGGGATTTGTTGTGCCTCGTAGTTAAATGGAAAACCTTCAATAAACACATTTTTAAAAATTTAATTTGGTTCTAATGGCCTTTCTCCAATCAAAATCAGCAGCACAGTGCCCAAGTTAACATTTCTGTGAATTGTTGGCTGCAATTTGTTTTGAACTGTCCTTTAATTTCTGTGTCCAGGGTTTGAAGCCAGCACAGATTGAGAGGATGAAACTCTGTTAAGCTTCTACATGAAATGAGTCTGGGCAGACTCAGCCCAGTTGCCATGGGGACTGAGCTCAATGACTTTGCCATTAGTTAGCACTTGTACTCAAGAAGGCTGTTAGGGTGGTTTTTGTTTGTTGTCTTTCCTGAGATGTGGGCTTCACTGATAAGATTAGCAATTGTGGCTCATTCCTGATTACCTTTGAACTGAGTGGCTTTCTTGTCCATTTCAGATGGCAGTTATGGATGTTGGCTAGACTGGGTAAGGATGGCAGATTTCCTTCCTTAAAGGTGAATCAGATGGATTTTTACAACAATCAAAGGTAGTTTCACGGTCACCATTACCGAGACTAGTTTTCAATTCCATATTTATCAATCGAATTTAAATTCTACCAGCTACCATGGTGGGATTTGAACTCGTATCTCCAGAGCATTAGTCCAAGCTTCTGGACTACTGATCCAGTAACATTAACACTGTTGCCAATAATGTAGGAATGTCTCACATACAGTGCAGTGTTTCAAACAGAATAGATGTTGAGAAGCAGTTCCCTAGCTTTGACAAGCCATGCTTGAAGCCTAGGCAACTTATCATAACTTGCATACCTCTTACAAATGTTCTGATTCTGGAGTAGATTTCCTTCTTCCTGTTTGCCTTAGTCATTTAAATAATTGGCTCTAACATCTCTTATGATCAGGAATATGCTTTTAATGTCCAATATACACTTTCAATGACTGTGTGAGATGTTGAAAAGTGTTCAATAAATGCGAGTACAATTGTTCTCTCTCCTTTCTTTCAATATCTAGTTAAATAGCAGCATGATGCAGGGATTGTAACATAAACCCATTGTTATGTGCAAAGAGTAAAATGATTGTGCACTTGCCCCACTTTGCAGACGTTACGCTGAAAAGCATTCTCATGAGATGATGCTGATCATTAATCAATGAACTGGTTTATCTTACATGGAGTACATACCTGAAGAGGATAGAGTATTCCTGTGAGATAGATCTATAGATCTATTTCCTACATACCTTATATCGTAAAATAACCAGGTACACATCCCTGCTGCTCTTGCATGGGGAAATACAAGTCAGCTGTCACTACAACATGAGTTGACAGTGCCATTCTCATGCTTGTATGTGTTTGTGTCTGAATCTCCAGAGAACTCTTGCTCCCGAAGTGTTGGTTGTGTGTACTTGAACAGTGAGCTGACATGATCAGGCTTCGATAATAAAACCAGAAAGAATGGCAAATACACAGCAAGTATGGCAGCACCTGGTTAAGAGAGAAACAGAGCTATTGGTGGAATCTTCCCATCCTACAGTTGTCAATGGACATTAGCTGACTCGTTGCATCCACCACGGTGGGACCCAGGCCGAAAAGCCTGCCACCGTTTTGAGTTCAATATTATTCGTCTTCAGAGTGGAAGGAGGGTGGAACTCTGATAGATATATGTACTGTCAAGAGCGGGGAGGGTAAGGAAGAACAAAACTGATACTCTGGGATAGTTGAGAGGATGGGAGAGATTAAATGACAAAGTTGTCATGGAATAAAAGGCACTGGAGTGGTTATGGTTGTATAAAGAGTCTAAACACAGCAAGACACTGGACAATATTCAGGCTTGGGCTTATTAGCGGAAAGTAGCAAGTATCGTTCAAGGCAATCAATTACCAGACAATAACAATCCCCAACAAGAGACAGTCTAACAATACCATTTTAATTAAATTATCTTTGGGGATCAGAGATAGCCGGACCCGCGAGGGACACCTCTACTGGGGCAGTGGGATTAGATCTACGATGGACACCTCTACTGGGGCAGTGGGATTAGATCTGTGAGGGACACCTCTACTGGGGCAGTGGGATTAGATCTACGATGGACACCTCTACTGGGGCAGTAGGATTAGATCTGCGATGGACACCTCTACTGGGGCAGTAGGATTAGATCTACGATGGACACCTCTACTGGGGCACTGGGATTAGATCTGCGATGGACCCCTCTACTGGGGCAGTGGGATTAGATCTGCGATGGACACCTCTACTGGGGCAGTGGGATTAGATCTATGATGGACACCTCTACTGGGGCAGTAGGATTAGATCTGCGATGGACACCTCTACTGGGGCACTGGGATTAGATCTGCGATGGACACCTCTACTGGGGCAGTAGGATTAGATCTGCGATGGACACCTCTACTGGGGCACTGGGATTAGATCTGCGATGGACACCTCTACTGGGGCAGTAGGATTAGATCTGCGATGGACACCTCTACTGGGGCACTGGGATTAGATCTGCGATGAACACCTCTACTGGGGCACTGGGATTAGATCTGCGATGGACCCCTCTACTGGGGCAGTGGGATTAGATCTGCGATGGACACCTCTACTGGGGCAGTGGGATTAGATCTGCGATGGACACCTCTACTGGGGCAGTAGGATTAGATCTGTGATGGACATCTCTACTGGGGCACTGGGATTAGATCTGCAATGGACACCTCTACTGGGGCAGTGGGATTAGATCTGCGATGGACCCCTCTACTGGGGCAGTGGGATTAGATCTGCGATAGACACCTCTACTGGGGCAGTGGGATTAGATCTACTATGGACACCTCTACTGGGGCACTGGGATTAGATCTGCGATGGACACCTCTACTGGGGCAGTGGGATTAGATCTACGACGGACACCTCTACTGGGGCACTGGGATTAGATCTACGACGGACACCTCTACTGGGGCAGTGGGATTAGATCTGTGAGGGACACCTCTACTGGGGCAGTGGGATTAGATCTGTGAGGGACACCTCTACTGGGGCAGCAGGATTAGATCTGCAATGGACACCTCTACTGGGACAGTGGGATTAGATCTGCGAGGGACACCTCTACTGGGGCAGTGGGATTAGATCTACGACAGACACCTCTACTGGGGCAGTGGGATTAGATCTACGACAGACACCTCTACTGGGGCAGTGGGATTAGATCTGTGAGGGACACCTCTACTGGGGCAGTGGGATTAGATCTACGATGGACACCTCTACTGGGACAGTGGGATTAGATCTGTGAGGGACACCTCTACTGGGGCAGTGGCATTAGATCTACGATGGACACCTCTACTGGGGCAGTGGGATTAGATCTATGATGGACACCTCTACTGGGGCAGTGGGATTAGATCTACGATGGACACCTCTACTGGGGCAGTAGGATTAGATCTACGATGGACACCTCTACTGGGGCAGTGGGATTAGATCTGCGAGGGACACCTCTACTGGGGCAGTGGGATTAGATCTGCGATGGACACCTCTACTGGGGCAGTGGGATTAGATCTACGATGGACACCTCTACTGGGGCAGTGGGATTATGTCTACGGTGGACTAAATCAGATGTGACTTCACAGGAAAATGGTAATTTCATTGTCTGAAAAGTAACTTTTCATTTGAATTTCCTTTTCTGAGTTGCTTTCAGATTAAAGATAATAGAACATAGAACATAGAACACTACAGCACAAACAGGCCCTTTGGCCCACGAGTTGTGCCGATCACATCAACACCTACCAATCCATAGACCTATCTATAACCCCCAATCCCATTAAACCCCATATACTCATCCAGAAGTCTTTTAAAAGACCCCAGCGAGTTCGCCTCCACCACCACTGACGGCAGCCGATTCCATTCACTCACCACCCTCTGAGTGAAAAACTTACCCCTAACATCACTTCTGTACTTGCCTCCCCGCACTTTAAATCTGTGTCCTCTCGTAGCGACTATTTCAACCCGGGGAAATAGCCTCTGAGAATCCACCCTATCTATTCCTCTCAACATTTTATAAACTTCTATCAGGTCGCCTCTCAACCTTCGTCTCTCCAGGGAAAAGAGTCCCAGCTCCCTCAACCTAACTTCATAAGGCATGCCTCCCAGTCCAGACAACATCCTTGTAAATCTCCTCTGTACCCTTTCAATAGCTTCTATGTCTTTCCTATAGTGAGGCGACCAGAACTGCGCACAGTACTCCAAATGAGGCCTGACAAGGATCTTATAAAGTTGCAGCATTACCTCCCGATCCCTAAACTCAATCCCTCGATTAATGAAGGCCAGTACACCATACGCCTTCTTGACCACATCCTCCACCTGCGAGGCCGATTTAAGAGTCCTGTGGACCCGGACCCCAAGATCCTTCTGCTCTTCAACACTACTAAGACTCCTGCCCTTGATAGTGTACTCGTTCATCCCATTGGTTCTGCCAAAATGGACGACTACACATTTATCCGTGTTGAAGTCCATCTGCCACTTCTCCGCCCAGTCCTGCATCCTATTTATGTCCTGCTGCAACTTTTGACATCCTTCCAGACCATCCACAACACCACCGACCTTCGTGTCATCGGCGAACTTATTAACCCATCCCTCCACTTCCTCATCTAGGTCATTTATGAAAATGACTAACAGCAAGGGTCCCAGAACAGATCCCTGGGGCACTCCACTGGTGACTGACCTCCATGCAGAAAAACCACAACCACTCTCTGCCTCCTGCAGGCAAGCCAGTTCTGGATCCACAAGGCCAAAGCCCCTTGGATCCCATGCCCTCTCACCTTCTTAAGAAGTCTTGCATGGGGGACCTTATCAAACGTCTTGCTGAAGTCCATGTACACCACGTCCACTGCACTTCCTTCATCAATGTGTTCAGTCACATTTTCGAAGAACTCAACTAGGCTCGTAAGGCACGACCTGCCCTTGACAAAACCATGCTGACTACTTCTGATCATGTATTTCTGATCATCATAATAAGCAGAAATAGTTTACAGATCAGTTTGTTAAAAACCAGTTGAAAATTTAAAAACAGCAAATTAAAAACGATTTAAATAAAATAGGGATGGAGGGCCAGGCAATGTGTTGTTCATAATGTAGGAGCTGGTGGACCCCATTATGGTTCTAGTGAACACATCTGTAATAAGTGTTGGATGCTCAAGGAACTCTGGCTCAGAATTGATGAGCTAGAGTATAAGCTTCGAACACTGACACATCAAGGAGACGGAAAGTTACCTGGATGCTGTGTTTCGCAAGGCAGTCACAACCCTTAAGTTAACTACCTTGAATTCAGCCAGTGGTCAGGGACAGGAGGATGTGACCGTGAGGGAGGCAGGTACAGGGATCCAGGAGGTAGGGTTGCAAGACCCTCAGCTCTTGTCCAGGTTTGAGATTCTTGTTCCCTGTGTGGATGAGAACAAGGACAGTAGGCAGAATGAGCAAGTTGACCACAGCATGTAGTATAGGGAGCCATTCAAGTGGGGGAGAGAAGAGAAATATAGTTGTAATTGGGGATAGTGTAGTCAGGGGTTCTCTATGGCCGGGTTTGAAAGTCCTATAGATTGCGTTGCCTACCTAGTTCCAGGGTTTAGGATATCTCATCTGGGCTGCAGAGGAAGTTGGAGTGGGCGGATAAAGTTCCAGTTGTTGTGGTCCGCTTAGGTACCAAAAATGTAGGTTGAACAAAGATAGAGATTCTATAGAGGGAATATGGGCAGCTAGGGGCTAAATTAAAAAGCAGAACCAAAAAGGTAATAATCTCTGGATTACTGCCTGAGCCACAAGCTAATTGGCACAAGGTCAAAAAGATTAAAAAGGTATATTTGTGGCTCAAAGATTGGTGTGGGAGTAATGGGTTTGAATTCATAAGATATTGGCACCAGTACTGGGGAAAGAGAGAGCTGTTCTGATGGAATGGTTTTCACCTGAATCATTCTGGGACCAGACTTCTGGCAATCATATAACCAGGGCTGTAGATATGTAGATTAGGCTTTAAACTAAACAGTTTGAGGGTATGGGGGTATACGTTAAGTTGCATAGAAAATTAGAAAAATCAAAATTAAAGGAGAAGGTTGAAGTGCAAGTTAGTGATGAGACAGATTGTTACCAGAAAATAAAAGGAAGGGACAGAACATGTGACCATCATTTTGCAATAAGGAATTAGATAAGAATTGGGAAATTTGATAATATAATAAACTTAAAGGCTTTGTGTCTGAATGCATGAAGCATTTGGAACAAAATTAATGAATTAACAATGCAAATAGAAACAAAGGGGCATGATTTGGTGGTAATTACTGAGACATGGTGATGAAGGTTTGGAAATTCAATATCCAAGGGTACTCAGTATTCTAGCAAGATGGACAAAGAGAAAAAGTAGGTGGTATTACTTTGCTAGTGGAGGAAGGGATCATTGCTCTAGTGAAAAATAATATAACCATTGGAGATCAAGATGTGGAATCAGTGTGGGTAGAAAAAAGTGGCAAAGGAAAAGTCCCTGGTGGGAGGAGTAATTTATTGGTCCCCAAAGAGCACTTCCGCAGTGGGGCACAGTATAAACCAGGACATGCTGGGGGCTTGTAAGAAAGGTACGGCAATAATCATGGGTGATTTTAATACGCATATAGATTGGATTAATCAAATTGCCAAGGGTAGTCTTGAGCGAATCTATTAGGCATTGTTTCTTGGAGCAATATGCTGTGGAACCAACCAGCACAGGCTATTCTGGATTTGGCATTGTGCAATGAGCAGGGATTACTTAATGACCTCAAAGCTAAGGATCCTCTAGGGAGGTGTGATCATAGAGTCATACAGTGCAGAAAAGGCCCCTCAGCCCATAGTATGATTGAATTCAAAATTCAGTTTGAGGGCAAAAAAATGGCATCTCACACCTGCATTTTGGAGTTAAAGATAATTGTCTAGTCATGAAGACAGATCTGGTCTGAGTGGACTGGACAAGAAAGTTAAAAGGTAGGACAGATGATGAGCAGTGGCAGTTGTTTAAGGAGATATTCAATTCCTCCCAACTTAAATATATTCCAAAGAGGAAGAAAGATTTTAGGGGGGAGAAAAAAAACAATGAGTAAGCAAGGAAGTTAAAGGCAACATAAAGACAAGAAGTAAGGCAAAGCACATTGCAAAGGCCAGTGGCAGGCTGGGAGATTGGGAAACCTTTAAAGATCAACAAAGGGTTACTAAAGACTAATAAAAAGATCAAAGGTAAATTATGAAAGAAAACTAGCACAAAATATAAAAAAGGATAGCAAAAGCTTGTGTAAGTATATAAAGGGAAGAGAGTAGCTAAAGAGCATGTTGGTCCCTCGGAAAATGAGAGTTAACAATGGGGGCACAAATGACAGGGATGCCAAATCAATATTTTGCCTCAGTTTTCATTGTGGAGGACATTAGAACTATCCCAATAGTAAAAGATAATGCAGAAGTAATAGAAAGGGAGGAGCTTAGACAATCATCATCAATAAAGAAGTAGTACTCAATAGACTATTGGGATTGAATGCAGACAAATCTCCAGGACCTGATGATATCTTTAGTGTCCAAAGATGTGCCTGTTAGGTGGATTGACCATGCTAAATTGCCCCTTAGTTCCAAGGATGTGTAGTTTAGTGGGATTGGCCATGCTAAGTTGCCCCTTAGTGTTCAAAGATGTGTAGGTTAGGTGGATTGGCCATGCTACATTACCCCTTGGTGTCTAAAGATGTGTAGGTTAGGTGGATTGGCCATGCTACATTACCCCTTGGTGTCTAAAGATGTGTAGGTTAGGTGGATTGGCCATGCTACATTACCCCTTGGTGTCTAAAGATGTGTAGGTTAGGGCGATTGGCCATGTTAAAACATGTGTGTACGAGAGCAAGAGAGAGGGTTAAATATTGCTGCTTTGTGACCTTCCATCAGACTGAGGGCAAGTTAGAAGGTTAAAAACATCCTGTACTGTAGGTGTTCTATGATTGTGAGCTATTAAAGGAAGTGACAACAGAGATTGTGGATCCATTCGTTATAATATTCAAAAATTCCTTGGATTCAGGAAAGGTTCCAGTGGGTTGGAAAAACGTTAATGTAACGCCTTTATTCAAAAAAGGAGGGAGACAGAAAATAGAAACTATAGACCAGTTAATTTAACATCTGTTGTTGGGAAATTCATAGAAATCATGGACATCATAGAATCCGTACAATGCAGAAGAGTTGTTAGAATCCATAATTCAAGAAGTAATAACGGGACATTTGAAAAGTCAAAACACAATCCATCAGAGTCAGCATGGTGTTATGAAGAGTAAATCGTGTTTGACTAATTTGCTAGAGTTCTTTGAAAATGTAACAAGCCAAATGAATGAGGATACTGTAGATGTAGTATATCTGGACTGGAGGATGGTTTAGCTCAGTTAGCTGGACAGCTAGATAATGATGCAGAATCTCACCAACAGCGTGGGTTTAATTCCTGTAGTGGCTGAGGTTTTTCATGAAAACCCTGCCTTCTCAACATTGTTCTTCCTCTAGGTGTGATGATCCTCAGGTTAAATCACCACCAGTCGGCCCTCCCGCTCAAAGGAGAGAGCAGCCTATGGTCATCTGGGACCATGGTGACTTTACCTTTTTTTAAACCTAGTATATCTGGACTTCAGGAAAGCCACTTTAAGACTTGAATAGCAGGTTAGGCGTAAAGATTCGCATTCTAATCAGTAATCTGTAAACTGTCTGTGCTTTACATGCTCTGTCTGAGGCCAGAACTCTTCATTCACCTGATGAAGAGGGCAACGTCGAAAGCTTGTGAGTTTACTATCAAATAAATCGGTTGGACTTAAACCTGGTGTTGTCAGACTTCTTACACCATTTATTAGGCAGAAGTCAGGAGGATAACGGAATATTCTCCACTTGCCCAGATGACAGCAGCTCCAACAACACTCAAAATGTTCGATACTATTTAGGACAAAGTATCCCACTTGATTGGCACTGTATCCACCACCTTCAACATTCACTTCTTCCACCATTGACACACACTGGCAGTAGTGTGTACCATCTACAAGATACACCATAACAACTAACTAAGCCTCCTTCGACAGCACTCTCCCAATCTGTGACCTCTGCTATCTAGAAGGACCGGGGCAGCAGATACATGGAAATACCACTACCTGCAAGTTTCAATCTAAACTGCACATCATCCTGACTTATACTTTCCATTCCTTCACTGTCACTGGGTCAGAATCCTGGAACTCCTTCCTTACAGCATTGTGGATGTATCTACAGCACCACTGTTACACTTTAAGAAGTTGGCTCGCCACCACCTTGGTAATGGGTAACAATTACTAGTCTTGCCAATGATGCCTACACTTCATCTACAAATAAAAAGTTTGTGGTACAAATGTTACAAGCCACGTATCATTCCAAATCTAAGCATTATCCAGGTCCTATTGCTTGTGGGCAAGGACTGTTTCAATATCCGAGGAGCCGCAAATACTATTGAACACAACAATTATCAGCAAATAACGAGGCAAGATCATTGATGAAGCAGCTGAAGATGGTTGGACTTAGGGCACTAAGCTGAGGGACTCCTGCTACTAGTAATGTCCTGAGACTGAGAAATTGTCTTCAACAACCGCAACTATAATCACTTTGTATCTGCTGTATTAGGCATGGTTAGAATTTTCTTCTTTGATCCTAATTGACATCAGTTTTACACGGATTCTTTTATACCCACTTGGTCAGTATGCTATTGCGATATCAAGCATAATCACATGCAGCTCACCTCTAGCATTCAGCTTTTTTTCCTTCTGCACCAAGACTGAGAAGGAGCCTGAAGCTGAGTGGTCCTGGTGAAACCTGAACTAAGCAATGGTGAGTGTGTTTCCTTCTCTGGGCACCCAAAGCACTTTATAACCAATGCTGTACTTTTCAAACTGCTTTTGCTGCTGTGATGTAAAAAAAAAAGTGATAGCCAATTTGTGCATAGTAGGATCCTATCTGTTCTTAAAATAAATAAAAGATAAATATGGGTCAGGACATTGGGGATCACTCCTCTGCCTGACTTATCTTTTACATCCATCTGAGAGAGCAGATGGAACCTCAGATTAATGTCTCATTTGAAAGGCCTCTGTTCACAGTGACTATTCACAGATTACTTCAGTGCAGTATCGCCCCCCAAGCACCTGACTCTTTCCTGAATCTCCACATGTTCCTGAACTTCTACTCTTGATCTCTTTGCTCCTTCCTATAGCCTCTTTCAAACACTCCACTCACGTAGGCTTCTACCCTTTTCCCTCTGATTCAGCTCATTGAGCAACAGTTGTCAAAGCAACTGTTCATTTGATGAGATTGAACCTTGAATGTGAGTTCTTTGCTGATGAACCATTTAGCTGCCAAAGGGCTTGTAGGACAAGGCAAATTACTACAATAAGACTGCAAATTCATTGAATTAACTTATCTGAATAAATTCTCAATGGCTTGGTGCATTCTGGTGTCGTATGGTGAGAAACATCTGCCATCACTGTCACAAGTGATGAATAATCCTCAAGTGGTAAAATTTTATTTAGTTATCAAACAGTTTGCCAAGGAGAGAAAGGTATTTATTTCCATTTCGGCTAACTTAATGTGATTCCTTCAAAGTTTTTTCTCTATATAAAGAAATACATTTTTGTGTTCATCAGGATGAGAAGTGTTACTGCTGTGGAGTGGAATACTTTCTGCTTCAAGTGTCATCCTCAATCTCTGACAAATCACTGTCAGATGCAAAGTACTCCACTATTTTGTTCCTATATTTCTAACAGACAAGGGAGTCAGGGGCTATAGGGGGACAGACAAGAAAGTAGAAGTGAGACCACAACCAGATCAGCCACAATCTTAATGAGTGGCATAGTAAGTTCAAAGGGCTGAAGTGCCTAATCCTGCTCCTATGTTCCCAAGTAAAACTCCTCATTATTATTTATCCTCCACACAATATTAGATTAGAGAGCCATCTCTATTGGCACAGACGTGATGGGCCGAAGGGCCTGTTCCTGTGCTATACTGCTCTTTGTTCCTCTCAGCCCCTTCAAATCTGGCTCCAATCTTGAAACATGTGCTGCTTTTTCCTATTGCCACATTGGTGGCTCTCTATTCTGAGACCAGCAATTTAATGGCAGTGTTGAGTTCAGTGGCAGCTCTGTCCTGCGGATTCACTCCCACGTGACCAATGTGCAAATACCATTACACCCCATCCCATCAGTCAGGCTGCAAGAAAGCACCACACTTATAAAGAGCAATTTCTTTTTTAAATGGAGACATTTTCTCTTGCATTTCTAAACAAATTCAAATCACATCACGAGTCTCTGCTTACGAGGTACTACCTGATAAATAGGATTATTTTCAATTCTGACCTGCAGGTCCCACGTGGCTGATTTCAGTGATGCATCGAAGCTTTTTTCCACATTTACTCCTGATGGGAGTGATTATAGAATTGTAACTATAACTGCGATTTGAGCTGAATGTTTCAATTTAATGTTCTCTGGGCTTTGTTCCAAAATGCAAGAACACAGTCACTTAGAGAACAATGTAACCCAGTATCTTTGTAGATTGCACTAAGCCCCTGTTGAATGTGTGCACCTATAGACGAGTAAGATGTCCGAGATGAAAGACTGCAGGCACATAGTGCAGTCCAATAGTGTCAGTCTGGCTCACTGTGCAATATTCTTTCAAGCCTAGGTCAGAGACAGTCCACTACAGTACCAAGGCAATACTGGAGGTGCCATTGTTTAAAGATCTTAGGGCAGCATGGTGGCACAGTGGTTAGCACTGCTGCCTCATAGCGCCAGTTTCAGGGCCAGGTTTGACTTCGGTCTTGGGTCAATGTTTGTGTGGAAAGACGAAGGATGAGGGGAGACCTGATAAAGGTATACAAAATTATGAGAGGCAAAGATAGAGTGGATAGTCAGAAGGGGGTGGGGGTGGGGAAGCTGTAATGACTTTAAGAGCCACTGGAATCTGGCCTCTTGGAGTATGAAGTCCCAGGCATCAAAAGATGTCCCTGACTGGGCAGGCAATTATGATCTCAATCAGGGAATCTCATGTGTATATAAAACTGGGAGAGTCTTGTCTTCTAGCACTCTGGATTCTGATTATATACCAGAAGCACTCTATGAATGAAACAGAGTTTGTAAATAAAGTGAATCTGGTGAAGAGACACCGACCTCTGAGGCGTTATTTCAGAACTATATTCCTTGGCGTTTAGAAGAATGAGAGGTGATCTTATTGAAACATCTAAAATGTTAGATAGGATAGATACTAAGAGAATGTTTCTCCTCGTGAGAGAATTTTGATTTAGGGGGACAGTTTCAAAGTAAGGTGTTTCCCATTTTAGGCAGAGATGAGCAGGAATTTCTCCTTTTACAGCATTGGTAGTCTCTGGAATTCTTTTTCAAGGAGAGCAGTGGAGGCTGGGTCACTGATATATATATTCGAGGTCAAGTTAGAGAAATTTGATGTACAAAGGAGTCGAGTATGATCAGGGCAGGCAAGAAAGTGGAGTTAAGGTCTTTTTGAATGGTAGAGGGAAGTGCAGGAGGCTGAATAGGCTTATTCCTAATCCTGTTTCTTATGTTCTTAAATTGTCACTCCCGCTCCGGTCATTCAGAAATGGAATCATATCAGAACACACTGCTCCCTCAGTGATAAGACACAGACACTTTCCTGTTGAATGCCATTTTAACTCAACATCTTGTTTTCATAACTGCTGCAATGCTTCAGTGAAGCCTAACGCGAGTTGGAGGACCAGCATTGCATCTTTTGATTAGGTACATTGCAGTTGTCAGGACTCAACATTAAGTTCAACAACTATAGATTGTGACCTTTCTCTTCCTTTTTTTAATATATCCCATACATTTTTTTTGTCTCAACACAAACCAACGCGCCCCACACACCCACCTGCCTCCCATACTAGGCCATGTGGCTCTAAGCTTGCTATATCTTACTGCAATATCTCCCAGGTACAGTATAACGTCCAATACATTTTTCCTATTTTTAGTTCTGAAGGAGAGTTAAGCAGACTTCATAGAATCATAGAATCCCTACAGTACAGAGGAAGCCATTCGGCCTATCAAGTCTGTACCAACCACAATCCAATCCAGGCCTTATTCCCGTAATCCCACACATTTACCCTGCTAAATCCTTGTTACTAAGGGACAATTCAGCATAGCCAATCAACCTAACCAGCATCTCTTTTGATTGTAGGAGGAAACTGGAGCACCCAGAGGAAACCCATGCAGACATGAGGAGAATGTGCAAACTCCACACAGTGACCCGAGGCCGGAATTGAACTCGGGTCCCTGGCGCTGTGAGGCAGCAGTGCTAACCACTGTGCCACCCAAACTATACTATTTCTTATGTTCTAATATTGTCACTTGATATGTAAACGCTGGTCTCTCTCCTTAAATGCTGCCAGATCTGCTAAGTTTTTCCAGCATTCTCTGTCTCATACTGCATCTGCAGTATTTTGCTTATTCTGGAGGAGGTTTGCCTGTGAAACCCAAATGGTGCAACAGTTAAAATGCCTTGTCTAATCTCACTCATGGATACTGAGTACCTGGCTAAAGAGGAGAGTGGTTGGTACTGAATGAGGATCAGAACCACTGATGTATCATAGAAGCCTACAGTGCAGATGGAGGCCATTTGGCCCATCAAATCTACACCAACCACAATCCTGGCTAGGACACCTATCCCATAACCCCATGTATTTACCCTAGCTAGTCCTCCTGACACTAAGGGGCAATTTAGCATGGCCAATCCATCTGACCTGCACACCTTTGGGCTAAATTGGTATAATCTGTCAGGACTTCTGAATCTAAGAACAGGAGACAAGATAATACAAAGAGGAAGGAGAATAAACTCCAGAGTATTGTTATATGACTATGAAACAATTCTGACAGCTTTTCAAAAAAAAGTCAAATAAATTCATCTAAAAAAAATTGATAATCGACATCAGATACAGCAGCCACGCATCCCGAGGATTGGCTGACCGAATCAAACAGAGTGTTCCTTCAGTTATTCATAATAAACAGAGTACAGGTTGTACTCAACCAGCCCACACTGGAAAAACCCAAAACTAAACATCTGCCATTAAATGTGATTCTGTGATTGGGCAGCACTTGGTGTGCTGATAGCTACAATTACAGATAATCAGATGAACTTATGTGACTTATTTACACCTGCTAAAAATGACATACATTCATACATATTATCTGCAAACAAAAGGAATATGTTCAAGCCCTGTGCTTTTTTTGAGTTACCCAGGAGCTTGGGGAATTAATTCCGTTTTCTCCATGGCAAAGCCTTTTCTCCTGTAGTATAAAGTGTTGTTGTTTGAAATTTGGCATTCTCGCATTTGTCCTAATGAGTGCAAGATGAAAAATTTCAGAAACATGTCCTCTATCTTTTCAGCAATATTCAAGTTCTACACTACCAGATGACAGATTGATAAGAATTAGTTTTACATGACTTAGTCACTATGACTAGACTCAGTACTCAGTAGTGTCACATTTGTCCCTGAGTCAGAAATTTGTGGATTCAAGTCTCATTCGAGAATATAGTACAAATTCTAGGCTGAGGTTCTGGAGGGAAAGTTGCACTGCTGGATGTATTGTCGTTTGAATGGATATTTCATAGAATTCCCACTGTGCAGCTGGCCATTCAGTCCATCAAGTCTTCCACAGAGCATCTTTTAACCAGACCCTATCACCATTCCGTCCATGTATTTACCCTGCTAATCCCACTAACCTACACGTCTTGAGACACTAAAGAGTAATTAGCATAGCCTGTTCAGTCCCTATACATGTTGAAGATCCCAAAGTACTATTTTTAAAAAAGAGAAATGTTTCTCCCTGTGTGCCTTGACCAATATTTATCCTTCACCCACCACTGTTAAAACATAATACTGCAACTGCCCCCTGCTGTACCAGAATATAATCACTTCCTACTATAATTATTTTCATTGTATTTGCTGAATTAAAGACAGCTGGCTTACATTCATTGAGAGCTGTGCTGAATTCAGTTATAATGCTTCAGAAAATTGTCCTCCCATTAGGCTGGTGTACAATCAGAAGTCAAGTTTAAGTGGAACATCATGCTTACTCAGTGAATGACCGGTAGTGTTTAGAACGTTGCACTGGTACATTCAGTTCAAATCAGAGTCAAAGTTGCACAATCACTGTCATCAGTGGCTTATTTAATTGAAAAAATTAACATAATGTGATGTCTGCCAACCAGCACTTAGTGGCAGAAATTGAAACTCGTCCTGTTCATCAGGGCAAATTAGATCTGATTTAAATATGTCGGGAAACAACCAAGAGGCCAAAAGATTGGCAGAGTAGTGGGAATGGGAAAATGTCAGGATAGTGCAGTAAATGACAATGTCAAGGAACACCTAGATATACTGACACAGTCAAAGTCCCACTCCTCCATCACTCACTCTTCTGTGCTTGCTGACCTCAGCTTCTTGCCCAGAATGTGGTACAATGCCCTATCTTGTCAGCTTGGATCTTGTTTGCCTCTCTTGTAGGGGCCATGAATTGGATTTAATTGGATTGTGAATTTGATTTTTGGCTCAAGCAAGGAGTGTTTGCCCGGTCTACTCTGAGCATTGGCTTTGTAACTTTAACATTGCTCCATTCAGTTTAATTCTAACTGTATGTAACTTTATTGAATTAATTATCAATAGTTTGAAAATAATTGTACTCCCTGCAATTAAAATATTGAAATATATGTAATGCTCCCATTACTGAACTGAAGCAGCTCAGAATGCAACTTGATCTCTGGAGAAAATATGAATAACATTGCCCTTTCCCAGTGTCGCAATTTGAAATGTTTTGTAGTGTGTTTTTCAGATTTTATATGAATAAAATATAGTTTGGCAAAATAAATGCTCCACTCCCTAGCATTGACATTCCTCACCTCAATAGCACAAATCTTTTTTTTTTAAACTAGGAACACTTTGAAATGGAATTCTCATCTTATTGACTGAACGACATACAGACAATTCCTGTCATAAGCACAATTAGTACAAATGATGGAATAACATTTTCTGCCATAAATAATGTTCATGAACACTTAGATCTCTCATTCTATGAGATTGGTCAGATATCCTTATCTTAAAAAAGTACATCATTTGTATTTCTAGTTAGGTTTAGTATTTGTTCCTCTTTGGAGCCAGTATTCTATTTCTCAAGATGTCTATGTTTTTTTTAAAGATTTGCTTAATCCCATTTTCTCCTTAATGTGTTTTTAAAGTGTTTACTCTGGGACACTGGCTCCACAAGTTCTAGGTCATCAATGCCTCAGCCAAATGGTCATTTGTCCTTTATTATGAGGCTAAGACAGCAAATGTTGTCTGTTCAGAGATATGTTCTTCTATTGTTATGATTTCAGTCAGAAACTCCAAAGTGTTTAATTAAGTCCATCTGAACCATAAGTTTTGCAATTTGAATTTTGCTAGGATAAACTTGAGATGTTTCACTTCAGGTATGATTCAAGTGACCCATCAGGGAACTTTTATCAAACAAAGTTTATTTAAGAATATAGTCAACATGTGTAGTAAGAAAATTAGCAAACAAATTTATCAGTTACAAACAAGAAACAAAACCGCTATAATGGATAAACCATTTAACAAATATATCTAATGATGATCCAATCAAAGCTAAAATCCAATAAAAACCCTTCAAACAAATTTATTACTGCACAGGCTAACTGGAATCCAGTTGCCTGGGTTGAATGCTGATTTCAAATGATCTTGAAAACTCACAGCAGCCTGCTGTCGCATCAGCTCCCCAAAACACCAAAGCAGAGATTAACTATTGCAGCATGGCAACAAGCCTTTCTTTCAACTAACTGGTAAAAATTAAAAAAAAAACAGAGACAGACTTCGTTCAGCTGTGCTTCTAGCACTGTAGCCGAAACAAAACTGAAAGTTGAAAGCTTCGATCACCTGATATTCCACAGTTTCTTTTCCCTCCTTCCAGCAATGACATCACCCGAGGCTGTGACCGTGATTTAAGAACCCTCTTAAAGGTACACTAACATCATACTATCTTGAAGTCTAGGAATGGCACTTGGTTCTAGACAGACTATGGTCATACTCAACATCTGCTTAACTCTAATTTGTTAGTACTATGTCTAAACAGGTTACTGATACATCATTAGCTATGTCATTCATCAGCACATCCCATCTGTTAACCCTTTATACTACATTGATAGCTATTTTACTATCTAAAGCAGTATAGTCACCCAACCTCATCGGCTCCTCAATACAGCGGGAGAAAACTCAGGTTGACCTCACCTAATGTTTTTTAGCCCTACAGCCTACCTCAAACAAGGGTAGGCAAAGTGAGAAAGGCTTAGAGGGGGCAGAATTCTGAGTGTATCCAGGAGAACTTTCTGAGCCAATACGTAGAAAGTCCTACAGATAGGGGTGGTACAGAATCTAATGTTAAGGAATGGAGCTGAGCAGGTGATAAAAGTGTCTATTGGGGGAACATTTCAGTGTTGGTGACCATAATTCAGTAAGATTCAAGCTCAAAGAAAGGTTAAAGGTAGACTGGAAATAAAGGGGACAATTCTCCCAAAAGTGCTTAATTGATGAGAAAACTGGTATAAATTGTGACTGTTTTTCAGTTCAACTTTAGACCTGAATCTCCACACTCTGTGCACTGTAGCGATCGCAGTTGTGAATATCATTAAACACTCGGAGGCGGGACCTATTCATGCCAGAGTCTGAACATTCTGGGCCTCTGTGCATGTGCAGTAGCCCCAATCTGTCAGTCTCCCCATTTGCTGGTCAGTTTGGTCACTGGCCAGCCCGGGACCCCCTCAGCGGTGCCCTCCAATGACCCAATCGTGGCCACCACAAGCATTCACGGGCCAGCCCCAACTCTCCCCGCCACCCCCCCCCCCCGCCCCCCCGCCAACCCTCCACCTCAGACCACCCCGATCTCCAGCACACCCCTCCCCCCCCAAGCTGTGGCAATATCCCCCCGGGAGGCAGACCCGCCCCATCCCGGAAGACAAATCCCACCCCAGAAGCCCACCCTCCCCCCTAGACCCTCAATCACTGGCTTCCCTCCAGCCCTAAGCACTTTTGGGAGAATTGTCCCCTTTATTTTCAGTCTATCTTTAACCTTTCTTTGAGCTTGAATCTTACTGAATATTGGTCACCAACACCAACAATGCAGAGTGGCAGAGGGATCCCCATCCCCACCTCTTGGCATGGGCACTTTGGACCCTTGGCAGTGCTGGGGGCTCAGACTGACACTGCCAGGGTGCCCTTGCCCAGGTGGTATACCACCCCTGTCGCCCAACCGCCTGGGGGGTCCCAATTGCCCTCTCTTCACTCCATCAGGGTTTCTCACTTCCCTGCAAGTGGGGAGCTACTCTAAACCCTGCCAGAGTGAAATGCTCCTGGTGGGGTTGGAAATGCTATCAGGCCCAGAGCAGTCTGTGCCGTGCCTGATAATCACATTTAAAATACATTAAAAAAAGATTTAAATTACTTACCCCTCTTCCCACCGGTTTCCAGCACGATCCTAACTGTGCCTGTTCTCCAGCTGTGGGAGACGCGCATGTGTTGAATCCCATGAAATGGCCGACATGCGATTCTCTCATTCCAACGCATCAAAAAACATGCACATTGGGATGGGAGAATCGGTCTCAAAGGTTCTGAACTGGTGGAAGCTGATATGATGAGACAGGTCTGGCCAAAGTGGACTGGAAACAGCTACTTGGAGGAATATCCACCTCACAGCAGTGGGAATCATTCAAAAAGGAAATAGAATACATGGCCAAAATGTTTCTGTAAAGATTAAGCAGGGGACAAAAGGATCCCGAGAATCCTAGATGTCAAGGATTGAATAAGGAAAAAAAGGAGGGCTTATGTCCGTCAAAGGGGCCTCAACCTAGTGGATACCCGTGTAGAGTATAGCAAGTGTGGCGGGAAATTATTGGAAAAAATTCTAAGGGATAGAATTAATCTCCACTTAGAGAGTCAATCATGGATAGTCAGCGTGGCTTTGTCAAGGGACATCATGTCTAACAAATTTGATTTGATTTCCTGTGATGGAGAGCAGCGAGATTCCTTGGTGGTTGTCGCATACTTGCCGATTACCCTTCCTCTTGTAGAGGTGTACGATGGAAGCATCTTTAAGTTCCTGCGGAATGGATCCTTGATTCCAAAAGGACTGGAATAACTTGGTGAATTTCTTGATAAATACAGAACCAGCAACTTTGTAGATCCCTGCGGGTATGGCATCTGCCCCTGGGGCTTTGCCACTTGATAGCTGGCTGACAGCTTTTGTGACTTTGGTTACTACCTGTGGGTCATCCATGGTGCTGTTGATGCTTCCATCGTACACCTCTACAAGAGGAAGGGTAATCGGCAAGTATGCGACAACCACCAAGGAATCTCGCTGCTCTCCATCACAGGAAAAACACTCGCAAGAGTCCTGTTAAATCGTCTGGTCACTCATCTGGAGCTGGACCTGCTTCCAGAGTCACAGTGTGGCTTCCGCAAAAGTTGAAGGACTATTGACATGATTTTTGCTGCGCACCAACTTCACAAGAAGTGCCAGGAGCAGAATCGCAAGCTCTACACAACCTTTGTTGTCCTCGCGAAAGCCTTCGATACTGTAAGCTGACGAAGCCTGTGGAGGATCATGTCGAAGTTTGGCTGCCCCCCCAAATTCATTCAGATGTAATGCCAGTTCCATGATGGCCAGAGTACTGGATGGCGGAGAATCCTCTGAGGCATTCCCAGTCACCCCTGGCGTCAAACAGGGCTGTGTGCTCACACCCACACTGTTCAGCATGATGTTTACTGCCATGCTGAATGATGCCTTCCAGGACAGTGTTGCTGGAATCAACCTCAAGTACAGAGTGGGTGAGAAGCTCTTCCACCTGAGGAGACATCAAGCTATTACCGAAGTGAAAGAGACTGTTCTGAGAGATTTCCTCTTTGCCGATGACTGCGCCCTGTATGCTGGCTCATAGCCAGAGATGCAAGTCAATATGGACAAATTTTCCACGGCTTGTGACAACTCTGGACTCACCATCAACAATAAAAAGACTGAAGTCGTGCACCAGCCTGCTCCTCATGCACTGTACACAGAACCCATAATCACAGTCAGAGGGCAGAAGCTACAGGCAGTGGACCAGTTCACTGATCTTGGCAGCACCCTCTCCCAAGCAGTGACTATTGATACAGAAGTTAACTGCAAAATAGCAAAAGCAAGTTCTGCTTTCGGTAGACTGCGCTCCACTGTATGGAAACTTCGAGGAATGAACCCAGCAACAAAACTGAAGATCTACAGCGCCGCGGTACTCACTACCCTCCTGTATGCCTGTGAAATGTGGACTGTGTATTGAAGGCATGCAAGACAGCTCAATCATTTCCACATGACTTGACTTTGCAGAATATTATGCATCAGATGGCAAGACAAAGTACCAGACACTGAAGTTCTCTCTAGAGCAAGTCTACCATCAGTGCACACACTGCTGATGAGAGCGCAGACCCGGTGGGAAGGTCATGTCATCCGTATGTCAGACGAGCGCATACCCAAGCAGCTCCTTTTTGGGGAACTCTGTGCTGGAAGACGCTCGCGTGGAGGGCAGAAGAAACGTTTCAAAGACACATTCAAGGCCTCCCTGAAGTCACTTGACATAGACACGACCACCTGGGAAACACTGGCACAAAACCGCCCTACCTGGCACTGCCTCATCCACAAAGGCTGTCAAGCTCACGAAGCAAGGTGTATTGCTGAAGCACAACTTAAGTGCGAGCTGCGCAAGTCCAGAGCCACCAGCGCAACAACTACAGTGTCTACCCAAGTCTGTCCAATATGTGCCAGGACATTCCGTACCTGAATTGGCCTGATCAGTCATCTTCGGACACACCGCAACCAATCTCAAAATGACTAATGGTATCGAGGTCCTCATCGATGATGGATGATCAACAAGTATCTACTGGTGTAAAAACAGGTTGAAGCAGAGGCAACTGAATTTAGCTCCTAATGCTTAGACACCTTAGGTTCCTGAGCCAAATGTAACCAATGAAGGGACGTTGAGAGGAGATGGCAAGTGGAAGCACTCCCAACACATGCCGCCTTTTTAGTGGCCAATAAGCTAGCAATTCTGGCACAGAGCTGACTGCTACCACATCTACTCTAGGAAAATCATGAGCAATGTGCAGCAGCCTGAGCAGATAATGGGATTTGCTCAGCTCTGGGCACAATTGACAGCTACTTCTGATTCACAAGGACAGCTATTTAAATTTGACAGCCTCCAGCAACTGTCGGAAGGCAATTTAAATAGGTCAGATAGAATTGGAGAAAGACTGGTTCGACTTAGCTAGCTCCCACTGTTAGGAAACAACACAAAAATGCTGAATGTATTAAATCTTAAACACAAAGTAATTGTTTACCTTATAGATTGCCACTATTTTTAACCAAAGGGCTTATGAGTATAATATTTACTATTTAAAGGTTATATTATCACTAAATATTGGTTAGTTTCTCTTTTGTTTAATTAGATAACTCATTAAAATCTGAACCAAAGCCGGCATTTTACAGGGTGAAGGTGTATAAGCTGGAAAGTAGGGAACAACCCTATCTCAGCCAGCCCTGCAGAGCAGCAGCTGGATCTTATGTCCACCAGGTAAATAATTACCTGGCTTTGGAGCTCCCGTCCACTGAAGGACTGAGATCACACCTGCAAGAACAGTCAGCAAGAGGACCAAGGGCTGTTCAGACCCAGCACCAGCAATGTTGACCATTGCTGGCCACTCCGGTCCAGATAGCATTTCCAACCTGTATTCTTAATCATCATTGTGAAAATCATCATTTTTCATGACTTGCTAATATCAAGTCAACACCAGTGAGTGTAGTATGCCCTGCGGCTGTGTAATATTCTAATATGTCACCATGCAGCTGAGCAATCCCCAACTGCCCCTCCTCAATAGTCATACAGAAGGAGGCTCAGCTCATCTCCAGTGGATCCTCCTCTGCAGTGGTCAGGGTTGTGACGACTGGAGGGCACTCTCAGCTATTTTTCAGGAGAGAAAGTGTGAGAAACGGAATGTGGTCAGGGAATGGGACATTTTCTGAGAGTGATGCTAAGGCCTGAGATGACGATGAGTGTTAGTGGTGGCTACTCAAATGGGAATCAATGAATTTGTCTCCAGAGAGGGGAATGGGTACACCTGCCAGGAATGTTTGCCTGACGAATGCTTTCCAGGAGATGGCTGGGAAAGTGAAATGAATGCAGGATGACCTTCCCTAACCTGGTAAAGTCTTTGAAACTCTTGTGCCTCCATCGAAGAAGGAAGCACCACATTCCCACTGTTCACCTCCTCTGCTACTTCCCGTTACACCTGCTTGATCTCTGAGGCAGACTTCATGCTATCTTCCAGTCAGAACAGGACTTCCTGTGAGCCCCGACAACCTGCAGCATGATGACCCAAGATGTTTACAGAGGAGATATCAGGGGTAAGTTTTTCACTCAGAGTGGAGGGTGAGTGGAATCGGCTGCCGTCGGTGGTGGTGGAGGCAAATTCGATAGGGTCTTTTAAGAGACTTCTGGATGAATACATGGGACTTAATAGGATTGAGGGTTATAAGTAAGCCTAGTAGGTAGCGATATGATCGGCACAACTTGTGGGCCGAAGGGCCTGTTTGTGCTGTAGTTTTTCTATGTATCTGCAAATTGTAAGGTAGCGCTCAATTTACTAATTTCACTCAGAGAACTAGCGACAAGCAAGGACATAATAGTTGAAACAATTCAGAGAGTTGTATGTAGAGAACACTATTAATTTAAATTTTAAAGGTCTGATAAAAGTAGAAAGAGCCGGGTGGGAGGGAGAGATCAAAAATAGTCTGATAAATATGAAGCAGTTCATTTTTTTTACCTGAAAAATCTCAGCAGGTCTGGCTGCACCTGTAAACAGAGAAAAGAGCTGACATGTCGAGTCCAGATGACCCTTTGTCAAAGCTGCATCCGCAATATCAGCAGTAATTTGCTTCTATCATGCTTTGACAAAGGGTCATCTGGACTCGAAACATCAGCGCCTTTCTCTCCTTACAGATGCTGCCAGACCCACTGAGATTTTCCAGCATTTTCTCTTTTAGTTTCAGATTCCAGCAATTCCAATAATTTGCTTTTAGTGTTTATTTAACCTGGTAACCGTTAAATCAGGGAGCATGCTTAAAAAGGTTAAGAGGCATTTCTGCTAAACTAGCCTATCAGGGTTGCACATGGTATTAAGTTTTCTGCTGTTGTTTCCTTGGTGACATGTTTAAGAAGGTTAAGATTAAGATTTCCAAAATATTGATTGCTACAATTACGACAATCACAGCCATTTTGGCTGAGTTTGTCAGTTAGGAATTTCTAAGAAGCCTTGGCAAGTTGTCAAACTCTGTAAAATGGGTGTGCACTAAGGACCTTACAGTGGGAAGAAATCCAACAGATTGAGATCTTCACAGAGGTAAGTAAGTTTAACCTGCTCCTGCGGCTCGGGGAAGGATAGCTGCGTACTTACAAGTTGTTTCACAGAGCATCATTTGTGACTTTTAATTGTTTCTCTTCCAAAGAGACAAAAGAGTGAATTATCCAATAGTGACAAAATGTACCACGTTTACTTGTTGAGACATATTCATCAACAATCCTATTGAGTGGCACATGCTCACCAATAATTCCTCACACCGATGCTTCATCAGAGCCACTCAGCTTTGGGCCTCATTTCAACCTTGTTCTAAATATGAGCAAAGGTGTTGAACTCCAGACGTAGGGTAAAAGTAATAATTTGAATGAGAATGCCTAACAAGATAGAAGTCAGAGTCAGAGAAAAATCTCCATTGTTTGGAGTCATACGTAACAAAAGAAATATGATTGTTGGCATCCAACAACCACAATCTCAGTCCAAGGACATCACTGCAGGAGTTCGTCAGGTGGCCTAGACACAACCATTTTCAGCTGCTTCATCAACTATCTTCCATCTATTTCAAGTTCAGAAATGGGGGTGTTCACTGATGATTCCAAACATGTTCAGCACAATTGGCAACTCCTCAGAAACTGAATCAGTCCATACTTGGGTGCATTAAGACTTGGATATCATCTTTGCTTGAACTGATAATTGATAAATAACATTTGCAGGCAACGACCACCTCCAGCAGGAGAGAATCCAACAATTTTCCCTTCACATCCAGTGGCATTAGTATTGCTAAATCCCTTACTAGCAAGTGAGCAATTAACTTACCTACTGACTCTCTGAAGCCAGTCAAGTCAGGAGTGTAATGGAATAAGTTCCACTTCTCTGGATGAGTGAAGCTCCAACAACAGTCAAGAAGCTCTACACCATCCAGGACAATGCAAATCATTTGATCATCACTCCATCCACCACCTTCAACATCCACCGCTGGCCAACCTAGCTGCGATGTGAACTATCTACATGCTGCACTGCAATAACCCAGTAAGTGTTCTTCAACAGCCCCTCACCAATGAGCAATTTCCAACAAAAATATAATTCCTAAGATATGGGTATTGCTGGGAGAATGGCAGCAGGTGCATTAACGCCCAAGTTTCACACCAAGCCACACTTTATCCATTCCTGGAAATATATCACTAACTTCTTCACTGTCATTGGGTCAAGTCCTGGAACTCCCGACTTAACAGCATTGCGAGAATACTTTCACCTTTACAGGCAGATGGTGACATTGTGGTAATGTTACTGCGCTAATAATTCAGAGGCACGAAGTATTGCTCTGGAGACATGCGTTCAAATCTTAGGGCAGCTGGTGGAATTTGAATTCAGTTAATAAATCTGGAGCATGACCAAGACAACTATTATCTATTGTCTTAAAAGCTCATCTATTTCACTAACGGCCTTTAGGAAAGGAAATCTGCTGTCTTTCCTTGGCTTACACGTGACTTCAGACTCACAGCAATGCAGTTGACTCTTAACTGCCCTCTGAAATGGCCCAGCAATCCATTAGTTCAAGGGCAATTTGAGGTGGGCAACAAATGCTGGTCTTACCGGAGAAGGCCACATCCCAATGAAAGAATAAAGAAAAACAACATGAACTGCGAAATTCAAAAAGGCAGCTGATAATCACTTTCTCCATGGCAACTAGTGACCAGCAATAAATGCTCCCTTCCCAGCAATACCCATATCTTAGGAATTATATTTTTTAAAAATCACTTGTTCATTGTTCAATAAAGTTGCTTTGTTGTTAAATACAAGCACAATTTAAACAAAGGCTCATCAAGACTCTAACTGTTGACTCTATCCTCTCTCTACAGATGCTGTCAGACAAAGAACAAAGAACAAAGAACAACACAGCACAGGAAACAGGCCCCTCGGCCCTACAAGCCTGCGCTGCCGTTTTAACATTCAGTGAGTGCCTCATTCCAATCCTTCTTCTATCTATGACCTTTGTCTACGCCTATTGGACTCCACAATAAAGGTGTGCAATTTTAGAGAATTATAACCAGATTGATGGTCGCCTAATTTAGGGACAATTTGTTAACACCAATCAGCCTAAGAGCATGTTTTTGGGGTGTGGGAGGAAACCGGAGCACCCGGAGAAAACCCACGCAAGCACGGGGAGAATGTGCAAACTCCCACAGACACCGACCCAAACCCATGTATCTGCACAGCAAACAGTGATAGTCACTGAGCTGTCGTGTTGCCCGTCAGTTGGTCCAGTTTAAGCGTACACTAACGACGTGAAGCACTAGGCAACTCTCGAAGCAACATCCAAGAGCAGCCCTCGCACGACCCATCGCATGTATGCCTCTTGTTGGACAACACGCAGACCAACATTTTCTGTCTTTGATACAAAATTTTATGTATTGTCCCTTCTGTACTGATGAGTGGAGAGAGTGAGTCTATGGTATTAAAAATCATTCTAATTTCTTCGGCTTATCTTGGTGCAGCAGTTTCGGAGCAACCCACCATTGGCCAGTGGTGGGATTTTCTGGTCCCACCATTGTTAACTGGGTTTCATGTAAAATACACCCTTGCCACCAGAAAAGCCATGGTGGGGATGCACCACTGATGGGACCAGAAGATCCCATTAATGTAAATGATTGGAACATTCTGGCTGAGAGCTGCAAAACCTGAAGTTGTGAAGCGTAAAAAAGAGTCAAAGGAAAGGAGAACTTCCACAGTTTTGGAAGTTTTGAAAAGAATGAGTTGGTGTAGGCATCAGCTTAATGAGCCTTAATTTCAGCATAATGAGGATAAACAGAGCAGAAGATTGTAAGATGGTATATTTCACTCCTAGGTATTCCATCCACAGATAGGTTTCTGTCTCCTGGTGCGGTGTTTCATTCCGAAGCATTTTTTGTCCGTGATGATTTGCACCACCTCCACTGTCCGGGGCAGGTAGAGGAGGCAGGTCCTGTGACTACCTTAGCCAAAACGTAAGTCAAACCTGTGCTGTTGGTGTTATTCTGAACTACACTTTACCTACGCAGACAACTGAGCTAAATGTCCCCCATGGAATTTTTAGAGTTTATTAAATATGATTAAACAGTCATAATTACTAGATAAATTATTAATGAAAGATTACGGAAAAAGTCAAAATTAATTTATCCAGGGGGGCATTTACAGTAATGGCCATTATTGCAAATTTAACAGTACCTGGTCTCCAAATTTACCTCAGTATCCTAAACAAATATAAGGTCAGTGAAAAGCAATCCACTATCCATATACCCCATTTATATCACTAAATTGATTCTACCATCAGCAGTTTTACAATCTGCTTTGCCTCCTGTTCCCCCAGGTCCCCACCAGGCCTCTGTTTGTCAAATGCTGTTGCAAATCCCGCTGGCGTGACGTCAGAAGGAATGGGAGGATGATACAGTGGGGAAGTCCGCTAACGATATTTAAATATATGATCATTGTGTTCCTGACCTTTCATGGCAGGAACCCCATTGCGAGGGGACAGGGACAATGGGAATGGGAAATCCTGCTAAAAGTGATTTAGGGAATCTTGGTGGATTCTAGGCTGCCACCGGCTTTTCCTATTGCCAAACATGGCAGCAGGAAACCTCCCCGCCTCTCATTTTAAAGCCATGAGAAGAGACACTATTATACTGCAGATTCCCTTAGAGCTGTGATGAGACAACAATTCACACAAGCTGGCCTTTTGTACTGAGAAAGAGCTTTGTAAAGATGCAGAGAAGGGTTTTGGTGGCCGTGTTGTGAAGCTGCTGCAAGGAAATTCCCACATGCAAACACTGCAGTGTCAAACTGGCGCAAAGTAATTACGTTCAAATTTCCTCTGGAAGAATGCGGCAGCTCCTTTCCTACAATCCAGGTAAATTGAAATTATCCAGGCAATTGTTTCGGAAATCAAACTAAGCATTGCACGTAATCATTCATGACTGCTACCTTTGAACTGATCTCTTGTTTTCTACTCTCTGTCAGTTTATCTGTGATCAAGGGAAGTTCTCTACACAAATCAACCCTGCTTTTATTTTGTCAGACAGAGTAAAGCTGTCAATCTGCTGTTTGATATATTTTCGAAAATGCTAGCATTGTATTAAATTTACCCACATAAAGTTTTGGAAATATTTCCTCAAAATGTTCCTTCAAAACAATTTGGCAAAACAACCAAACAGCTCCTGCTGAAGAATGAAACAAATATCTGTAATAACTCAGGAAGCCATAGACCATAAGACATAGGAGCAGAATTAAGCCACTCGGATTGAGTCTACCCGGCCATTCAATCATAGCTGATATTCTTCTCATACCCATTCTCCTACCTTTTCCCCTGATCCTCTTATTAATCAAGAATCTATCTATCTCTTTCTTAAAGACACTTAATGACCTGACCTCCACAGCCTTCTGGGCAAAGAGTTCCACAGATTCACCGCTCTCTGGCTGAAGAAATTCCTCTTTGTCTCTGTTTTAAAGAATCGTCCTTTAGTCTGAGGTTGTGCCCTCTGGCCCTAGTTTTTCCTACTAGTGGAAACATCCTCTCCACGTCCACTGTATCCAGGCTTCCAGTATCCTGTAAGTTGCAATAAGATCTCCCCTAATCCTTCAAACTTCAACAGAACCAGAGTCCTCAACTGTTCCTCATACGACAAGCTCTTCATTCCAGGGATCATTCTTGTGAACCTCCTCTGGACCCAATCCAAGGCCAGCACATCCTTCTTTAGATATGGGGCCCAAAACTGCTCACAATACTCCAAATGGTGTCTGATCAGAGCCTTATACAGCCTCAGAAGTACATCCCTGCTCTTGTTGAGAGGGCGAGAATACATGAATGCTAACATTGCATTTGCCTTCCTAACTGCTAACTGAACCTGCACATTAACTTTAAAAGAATCTTGAACAAGGACTCCCAAGTCCCTTTGTTATTCTGATTTCCTAAGCATTGCCACATTTAGAAAATAGTCTATGCCTCCATTCCTCCTTCCAAAGTGCATAGTCTCACATTTTTCCACACTGTATTCCATCTACTACTTCTTTGCTCACTCTCTTAGTTGTCCAAGTCCTCCTTCAGCCCCGCTCCCCCCCCCCCACTTCCTCAATACTACCTGTCCCTCTACACATCTTTTTATCATCTGCAAATGTAGCAACAGTGTCTTCAGTTCCTTCTTCCAAATTGTTAATGTATGTCGCGAAAAGTTGTGGTCCCAGCATCAATCCCTGAGGCACACCACAAGCACCGGCTGCCATCTTGAAAAATACCCCTTTATTCCCTCTCTCTGTCTTTTGCCAATCAGCCAATCCTTTTTCCATGCCAGGATGTTAATACCTTAGACTCTTAACTTAATTAACAGTTTCCTATGCGGCACCTTGTCAAAGGCTTCTGGAAATCTAAATAAATCATGTCCACTGGTTTTCCTTTATCTAACTTCCTTGTTACGTCCTCAAAGAACTCTAACAGATTTGTCAGACATGACCTCCCCTTGACGAAGCCATGCTGACTCAGTCCTATTTCATCATGCACTTTCAAGTATTCCGCAATCTCATCTTTAATAATGGACTCTAAAATCTTGCCAATGACTGAAGTCAGGCTAACTGGCCTATAATTTTTTAACTGGAAAGGAACAATGTTTTATTCTTAAATCAGAAGTGAAATCATGATTCTGTGGTGCATATATATGAGTCCCGTTTGGGACAATAGAACACTGGACCCCCTGAGGGATCTGCCTTTTCAAGGATTGGGAGACAAGTTCCACCTGTGCAGGCAATCGCCTATTAACGTGGGAACTCATATTCCACAAGGGAAATCAGTTAAGGATTTGCCATGTAAATTCTGAGGGTTATTACAATATCTTTGCTATGAGGTGGAAACTGACTGATCTAATCTGGAAAATGTTTTGGCCTGCTTAGATTTCAGGACCTTCCTTCAGATAAGTGACTGATACCTCTGCACAAATACTATTAAACCCAAAGTTGAGCTCTTTAGAATGGTTAAAACCTTCAAACCAAAATATTAATGATGCCATGCAAAGAGACAAAAGACATCAGAGTTGTTACACAGGATTCCATTCAGCCCATTATATCCATGCTGACTCTCTGTCGACCAGTGTACCATGGAGTAGAAACAGAGAAACGGATTCCAGTGACAAGAGAGATAGCTAGAGAGCAGACGTTTTAAGAACAAAAACTGGCAGAAGAACCAGAGGGGAGATGAGCATGTTGAGGGCGATTCTCCCAAAAGTGCTGAATTGGTGGGTAAACTGTTCTAGAGCACGATTGTATTCTCAGTTCAACTTCACACTCAAATCCCCCCACTCTGTGCAGTGCATAGAGTGATCGTGAATATCATTAAAAATCAGGGTGGGGGGGGCGCCATTCGCACCAAGGAGCCTGAAATCGGCAGGATGAGTGGGAACCTGCGCATGCATACATTGCTGGGAGAAAAGACCTCCCAGCATTCAGATCACTGCCATCCAATCCCCACAGACATCGCTGGCCTCATCGTTGGCCCCCCCCCCACAGACATCGCTGGCCTCCACAACCCACCCATAGAGACATCACTGGCCTTATTGCTGCCCCCCCCCACCCCATCTCCCCCCACACACAGACATAGTTGTCTGCTCACCTCATGTCCCCATGGATCTGGATAATGCGTGTACCCAATCCCTCCATCCCTTGAACATACTGTATTCACTGCTGCTCTGCAGAGAACTTGTGTTGTGCTGACATGCACAACCCCAGCTTGTGATCATTCCCTCTCTTGAATGGGAGCCTTGAGTATTGCACCCCCTCCTCCCCTGGACACAGCAGCTTATTTAATGGCAGCCAATCAGCACCCCGAAGATGTGTGATACTCAACCGAATGCAGCCTTCAAAATCTCTCAAAAGTATTTGTTGCTAACGGGCCCTTGACTGGCCACACTCACTGCACCCTCACTCCCCTAATAAGCCAGAGCTGTATATAAGCTGCAGGAATGGACACACAGCCAGTCACACCACAAAGATGCCTGCGCGGAAAGTAGCACCCAGATTCACTGAGGTTGACCAGGACCACCGCTAGATACTATGGAGGAGAGGTGTCATTGTTTGTTCTCTGGCCAGGGCCTGAACTGAAGAGCTGCATTCATATATATGAAGCTGCTCGGTGAAGCAGGCTGCAACCAAGGCGACCCTCGCTGCCCTTCCCTGCTGGACACCTGCCACCGCTGCCCGCCGTCTTTCTTTCTGCTCTTCACGTGGTGGGGCGCCCACCTCGCCCCCTCGCCGCTCCTCCTCCACCTCCTCCTGCTCCATCTAGTCTCCCTGCTGCTGGGTGATGTCGTGCAGAGCGCACCAAACGATCACGATGCGTGAAGCACAGGCA
Organism: Carcharhinus amblyrhynchos; assembly: GCF_965287045.1. NCBI lineage: Eukaryota > Metazoa > Chordata > Chondrichthyes > Carcharhiniformes > Carcharhinidae > Carcharhinus > Carcharhinus amblyrhynchos. The sequence continues at coordinate 71,129,228 of NC_137329.1, read as the reverse complement.
GGGCCATACTGGAGGGCCAACCCCCACCGAGTGATCCAAGCAGTGGAACCACATCTTCAGCAGGCTGATGCATAGCTCAATGACGGACCTGGTGGCTGCATGGGCCTCATTGTAGCGGGTCTCCACCTCGGTCTCGGGCCTCAGCACAGGCGTCATCAGCCATGACCTTAGTGGGTATCGTTTGTCACCCAGTAACCATCCCGAGAGCCTGGGCTGGTCTTCAAAGAGCTCAGGGATGTCCGACTGCCTGAGGACAAAGCTGTTACGGACACTCCCTGGATGGCCTGCAACGACCTGCATGAGACGGTCACAGACAATTTGGACATTCAAGGAATGGAACCCCTTCCTATTCAAAAATTACTGTGGCCCTGTATGGGGGGCCCGCATGGCGATGTGTGTCCCATCGACTGCACCCTGCACATTCGGAACCCCGGCAATAGATGCGAAGCTGAGAGCCTGGACCTCCTACTGTGTACAGCCCACACCGAAATTAATGAACTGCCCTGCCCAGACATACAGGGCATCTGTGACCTACCGCACACATCTGTGCATGGAGGCCTGGGAGATTCCAAGTGGGTCACCACTGGGTGCCTGGAATGACTCAGGGCAGCCGTCACCTTCACGTCCACAGGGAATAGGCGAATGCCCCTCCACTCAGGTGCCAGGTATGAAACCACCTCACAGGTGTGTCGCACCGTGGCCTTGGACAGGCACAGCTGGCAATGGCACATCTTGTCTGAGAGGGCCTGGAAGGAATTGTGGGGTCTGTACCTCTTTGCCTTCAGCACCCTCCACCTTCTGTGCACTCTCTTGGCTGGCTGCTCACCCACCTCCTGGCCCTCAGCAACAGCTTCCTGCCCTCCTTCCTGAGGGTCTGGTGGTGGAGGCTCTCATGGTGGTCTCTCCACACCTACCACCTCCTGAGCCGTGTCCTCCTCCTCCGCCCCTGCTGCCACCAACATGGCCAGCTCCAGATTGAGCAAATCAAGAATGATCTGCAAGTGGGGTTTGGAAAGAACATAGAATGAAGGATTATTATCATTGGCTGCATTGACCTAGCACCACCCCAATCCCTCACTTGGGCCACTTATGGGAGTTGGTAACCCCACACAATCCATGTTGCCATGCGTGGCCCGATTTCGGGTTGTGCGAGATTCCCATCATGACAAATGCTGACACAGATGATGCAGGTCAGTGTGTAGCCTAGGGCAATGCTCACCCTTGAGCCATCGCTACGTGTGCGACTGCAGCATCCATTATAGGCAAGTGCTACTGGTCCATGTCACAGGGCAGGGACAGTCTGCAAATCAGCATTAGCTGTGTGGCCCAGTGACAGCAGATTCCATGTAGTCCATGTCTGAACCTCCGCACCCCGACCTGGAGCAACAACTGCTTCAGCTGGTTAGGCCTTAGTCAGCACATGGTGCACTCCTCCCCAACCCCAAGACACCAGCACTCAGTTCACACCCTAGATATCACTGGTTCATGGGCCAGCAAGACAATGCCACAGCAAAATGCCATAGAGGGGGAGGGTGAGTGGGAGCCTTTGAGGCTGCCTCCCATACTGCACTACAGCACTGCCCAGGCTAGGGGTGGAGGGGGAAGAATCCATGATGGAACCTCACCCAGAGAGCTGTAAGGAAATAGATCCCCCACCCCAGATATCACTGGTCCATGGGCCAACACCTGAAGGCAGCAGGAAGAGGGCCACCAGGCATCTCCAGGACCTGCCTGCAACACCCCCCTGCTCTGCCAGCAGCACTTACCTCCTCACGCCAGTTCATGGCTGCCACACCAGGTTGAGACTTTTATATACCTATTCTGATTTCCACCAAAGTTACATCATGCCAAAGAGCTGGGAGACGCAAACGTGGGCGGAGATTGCCATGTGGATCCCGATAATGGTGCGTTGAGGTATGGGAAGTCATGCAAATCAGCGGCCCACTGGTTTTCTGCGGGTTCCCAGCGGCGCCATTTTTCTCCGGTTGGGAGATGCGAGTGGGTCGTAAAACCTCGCAAAATGGCCAACAAGCACATCTCCCAGCCAGACCCGCCAGAAAAGTTGCAGTTCGTGATAGGAGAATCGCCCCCATTGTTTCACAGGGAATAATTCTGAGTTGCCCAGTGAAATTATGAAAGAATGATGGAACAGATTCAATAATATTTTTTGAAGTATTGCATTATACTTAAAAACAGAAAATTGCAGGAATATGGGGAAAGAGCAGGTGAGTGGGACTAATGGGTAGCTGTTTCATGGAGCAGTGACAAATATGCCAAATGTCTTTCATCTGCACTATAGCTCTTTGATTTTATAATCAACTGGTAATAGTGTCATGTACATCATCAGCACCTTCCAAAGTGTGTCATAGTCAATTAATTACATTTGAAATCCAGTCAATGTTGTTTTCTATGTAAATACACCAACCCATGTTACTATGAGTATGTTTGAAGTAGAGGTTGATAAATTTCTAAATACCCATGAATTAAGGGATACGGGAATAGTGCAGGTAGATGGTGTTGAGGTAGAAGATCAGCAGATACGAGGGCTGAATGGCCAACACCTACTGCTATATTCCTAACCAATTTGCATGTGCTAACACTCTACAGTAACTTTACTTGGATCATATAATTTTTTTTTCAATGCCCCTCCAAACATTTTGCTTCTCTCCACTCTTGCTGGGGTACTGCTCCAAGGGAATCCACAACCTTCTAGTATCATCTGTCTCAGCAAACGTAATGAGTGCAGATAGCCTATTTGACCATGAGAATTGAATTCAAATCTGTTCTCACACATTTCTATATGTGTGCATTAGGAGTGCAAATTCGGGTTTTTTTTAAACGGCGCACAGCTCAGAAGTGTTGAAGCTAATCATTACATCTTAAATGCCAACCCAGTGAAAACAGTTAGCTCAAGAACAATCTAAGCACAGATGAATGGACATGAGGAAAAAATTGATGGCAAGCAAAGAGATACAGACCCTAAGTAGGTGCAGGGAAGGGGCAGAGGACAAGAAAAGAGAGAACATAAAGAGATTAGAAGAGGCATAAACAAAATATAAAGCATAGAAGAATTATAAATTAAGTTAGCAGAGGAACTAAAAGACAGTAAAATGTTTTACAGGCACATAAATAGCCAAAAGAAAGTCAGATGGGATCAGAGACATTTACTGATGGCTGGGATATCATAGACAACCATAGAAACACGATAGAAATTTTAAATAATTACTTCGCTGCCCAATCAACAAATGGACATGATATCAAATGATGAGATTTGAAATAAGGTAATGGCATTTAAAATAAAAAAAAGTCAAGTATTAAATAATGAAACAGTTGCATGGCAGTATAGAACTTCAATATTGTTGAATATGGAGACATACTGTCAAAGTTTTTTGTTTTGCACTCATCAGGACAGATTCACAAGAATACCAAATCTCAAAGGGAACAATAATTAAATGAGAAAAAGATACTGAGTGGTTGGTAAGCAGATTCTGATTGGTCAAGACATTGCCATAGAAAATATACCAGGAAACAGTTATCCAACCAAGCTTTTGTCTAAATTCAAAAAAGGCAAATTGGCTCTGATTGGTCAAGGCATTGCAGTGGGGAAAGCACTAGGGAACTTGGCTTTTGTCTACCTGGACACATTTGCCAAAAATCTCTGCCCTCGTCATTCTCACTTGCAGTGGCATGGCCACAGCCAAAATCGGAAAATCCCACCCAATATTTCAGTTTGTAAAGAACAGAGCCTTGAGTATGAAAATATGTATCATCAAACAAGCATAAGTGCATCACATTGTGAGCTCGATGGACCTCGGGGTCCTTGTGCATGAATCGCAAAAACCCAGCTTGCAGGTGCAGCAGGTGGTCAGGAAGGCGAATGGGATGCTGGCCTTCATAGCGAGGGGGATTGAATATAAAAGTAGGGAGGTCTTGCTGCAGCTGTATAGGGCATTGGTGAGGCCGCAGCTGGAGTACTGTGTGCAGTTTTGGGCGCCGCACCTGCGCAAGGATATTTTGGCCCTGGAGGGAGTGCAGAGGAGGTTTACTAGGCTGATACCGGAGTTGAGGGGATTGAGCTATGAGGAGAGGCTGAATAAACTAGGCTTGTACTCGTTAGAGTTTAGAAGAATGAGGGGAGATCTCATTGAGACGCATAAGATGATGAATGGGATGGATAGGATAGAGGTGGAGAGACTCTTCCCGCTCAAAAAAGACAGTAGGACTAGGGGGCACAGCCTCAAGATAAAGGGGAGGCGGTTTAGAACGGAGTTGAGGAGGAACTTCTTCACTCAAAGGGTGGTGAATCTCTGGAATTCTCTGCCCGTTGAAGTGGTGGAGGCTGCCTCGCTAAATATTTTTAAGAAGCGGGTTGATGGGTTTTTGATAAGAGAAGGGATTAAGGGTTATGGGGAGAGGGCGGGAAAGTGGAACTGAGCCACGACAGATCAGCCATGATCTTATTGAATGGCGGGGCAGGCTCGAAGGGCTAGATGGCCTACTCCTGCTCCTATTTCTTATGTTCTTATGTTCTTATTACAGTAATTCTTAGCACACTCAGGTTTGTTCAGTAAGTGCTGACCAATCGTATTATATCTTGTTTGGCACTATATTCTGAGTTTTATAAGCATGGGCTGCTGGAGTGATTGACCACATATAAGAAGGAAGAGAATAGCTAATGTCTCTTAGAGAGTGGGGAATTAATGGCAGAGACTTTGAACATATTTTTATCAATCTTCACAATGGAAGATACAGAAAGCATCCAAAGAACAGTAGAAAATCAAAAGACAGAAGGATAGAGGAATTGAAAACAACTGTTATCACTACAGAAAAGTACAATGCAAACTGGTTGATCTAAAAGCTGAAATGTCCCTGGACCAAATGGCCAGTATCCTGGAAATAGATGTAGTGAATTTGAATCTCCAAAAGTCATTCAATAAGGTACATATAAAAGGTACTGCGGAGGATAAAGCTCTGAGTGTTGGGGGTGATATTTTAGAGATAATTGGCTCACTAATAGAAAAAAGTAGTTGGGACAAATGGGTCATTTTCAAATTGACAAACTACAACTGCTGGAATGCTGCAGAGATTAATGTTATAGCCTCATCTAAGTACACTCTCTAATAATAACATGGATGAAAGGACAAACTGTATTGTCACCAAATTTGCTGATAAGAAGAAGATAGATAGTAAAGGAAGTTGTGAGAAGGACACAAAGAGTTTGCTAAGAGATAGGGATAAGTTGAGCAGATAGAAATTTGGCAGATGGCGTCAAATGTAGGAAATGGGAAGGTTATCCACTTTAGTTTATTATTTAAATAGAAAGAACTTACATAATACTGCAGTACAAAAAGATCTAGGTGTCCTTGTACTTAAATTTAAATAACATCAGCATGCAGTTTCAGTAAATATTTCAGAAGTCAAATGGAATGTTGGCCTTTATTGCACAGTGTGTGGGGTATAAAAATACAGAGGTTTTACTCCAGCTATACAGGGAATTGATGAGTCCACAACTGGAGTGGTGAATACAGTTTTGGTCTCCTTAAGAAGGAATAAACTTGCATTAGAAGCAGTTCAGAGAAATTTATTCGGCTGATTCCTAGGATGAAGATATTGCCTCATGAGGAAAGGTAAACAAGGCAACCCATCGGGTGCTTCGGGGGGAGGGGAGAGGAGTCATGTCTCGCCAGTGCCTTGGTACTGCCCCCCCTGCCCCAGCACCAAGTTGAGGGGGGGGTTCCTCAGGAGAGCCCTGTATCTGTGGAGTGGGTTCCCTTTCTGCCCTAGTGGGAGATTCCTCCTCTTTGTCCAACTGGAGATCTCCCCACCCACCACCACCACCTCCTGCCAGTGTGACAGTATGAGTCATGCCTCCAGGATTTCTTTCTTCTAAATTTTGGACAAATGGTAAGAAAGGCCAGCTGTCAACTGGTGAGCTGCACTCTGCTTTTGTTGCCTGAGCCAGCGTTGCAAGAAAAAAGGGAAAATTCTGCCCCAAGTAGCTGAAGTATGGGTTAAGCCCACAAGAGCAACAACTCGCATTTATATAGTAATTTTAAAATAAAAAAAACAAGGTATTTCACATGAGAGTTATCAAACAAAATCCGCGATAAAGCCACATGGGAAGGTATCAGCGCATAAGTTTGGTCAAAGGTTTCAAGAAGTTTGCTTAATAGGAGGAAGGTAGAGGGACGGCAAGGTTTAGGGATGAAATTCTGGTGTTTAGAGCCATGGCAACTGTGTACCTGGGCCACCATGATGAAGTGATTAAAATCGGGGATGCTGAAGGGGTCGGAGATAGATTAACACAGAGATCTCAATACTTGTAGAGTTGGAGAAGATGACAGAGATTGAGAAGGGATAAGGCCATGGAGGGGTTTGAAAAGGAGTGTGAAGATCTATGGGTGGGATCTTCTGGCTCTGCCTACACCTGGGATCATCCAGTCCCACTGAAAGTCAATGGACTTTTGGCTAGCCTAACATGGGTCCTGCCACAACAGGGTCAGAAAATCCCAGTCTGTGTTGCTCACCTTTGAGCCAAGCATGGCAATTTTGTATTAGAGAACATTTTCTGCGGTGCTCTTTCAACTGCATGTCACACGTGGAGTGGTAATAAAGATAACTGAAATGTCACACTGGAACAGTCTCACTGACCAAACTCAAAGTTGGAAAAATACTACCCATTCTTCCATCTCTCACTCTCCTCCCCAGGGGCACTCTGTCCTTCCCTTGAATTACATCGTATGGTTCAACTCTTTTAGTGCCAAGTCACACATTCCTGAGAGCAACCAACTGTTTGGGAGTAAACATGGTGGCCGGAGTTCTCCGGCCTGTGTGCCCACGGGATTCACGGGGTTTCCTGGCAGTGTGGGGTGGCTTCAAAGGAAATTCCCATTGAAAGCAGCTGAACCAGAGGATCCCGCCACCAGTGAACAATATGCTATCTCCTAGCACTGAGAAGGGACCTGAGAAACTCGCCTGCGCTTGTTATTGATTTCAAGTTGTACTTTAAAGGCACACTCATGATTTTCATGGTCAAAGTAGCTGTAGCTGTGAAGAGAATTCTCTGCAGCACACTGGGAGGCTTTGAGACATTTTTTCAAGACTACACCAACACTAACAACATTTATTTTGGAAATACTCCGAGGAATTCCTTGAAAATGAGTCAGTGCTGTGCTACTCTGTTTTAGCGTTGGAGTAACACAGCTGCTGCAGGCTGGATGGAAAGGAGAGTGAGGAGGTACAGGATATTTTTCTCCTCGAAACATCCTCCATGAGGACCTCCACAGCCACTTTCAAGAATCTGTGCACTTTCTCCCTTGATCCCTAAATGAGCTCACTACTGTGTACCATCCAAGTGCACTCCACACCATTAGTGGAAGTGGGTGCCTGGAGCTCACATATACCACTCTAGGAAAGGCACGTCTAATCACTACTTAAGTGCTAAACCTGTAGCTGTCTGGTTTAGCACCTCCGGGCAAGATCAAATTACAAACCAGAAATTAGGACCAAAGTTCACTGCTAAATCTGGACTGTCAAACAGATGTGTTTTATCAGCAGAGAAGCACCTAATTTTGATTCCTTACACATGATGACCTGTGCAAGGTTTCTGAGAGCTGCCACCCTCAGTAAAACCGCAAAGTCAGTGGGGGACCGTCTCTCGGGCTTTACGCTGGGCACCCAGGCCTCAGCGCATCTCCGCAGCAAAGTCTTTTTAGAGTAATCAGCTCCACACTGATTCAATATTTAAATTCCCATTTACGTTACATTAGTGGACCTGAGACTGAAATCTTCGGCCCACTAGTGTTTTCTCACCCCACCCTCCCGTCACCCACCCACCCTCTGCCCCATCCCCGCCAGGAGCAGTTCATTCCAGCGGCATTTATTACTGCTCTCCACTAACAGGCAACAGGTGGCCTGAACCCACTAGAGTGAAAAGAGGTCATGGAGGCCTGGCTGAAGGTTGTGGGTAAAGAGGGGACCCTGGGCAATGCCAGCCTGACAGTGCAAGCCTGGCCCCCGAACACTTCTCAAGGGAAGTGGTGGGCAGTGCCAAGAGGTGCAGGGCCAATGGAGGGCACAATTGATAGGAATGGGAGTGGGCGGATACATCAGGACTGGGCCAAATTGGTCCAGGAGGCCAGGGGACTGGAAGGTGTTGGAGAGGCAGCAGTGGGAGGTTGCAGGGTTGGCCAGCGATTGGGCTGGCCAACAATGTGGTGCTACTGCGTATGCGCTGATCTGTACAGTGGCTACTCAGCACTGTGCTGCCAGCCTCTCGAACAAGAATAGGCCCTGCCCCCTGATTTTCAGGGTGTACCCCGCTAGTGCTCAGAGTGTGGGAGATTCAATCTGAAAAGAAAGAGCAAGAGTTACTCTCCTTTTCATGCAAACTGGGGACTTGGAATTTTTCGGGGAGAATCCTGGCCAGTGACTTTGGAAGAAAAGTAAGAAACGGGAAACAATCAACTCAGAAGAGGTTAAGTATTAGAGAACTCATTCTATTTCTCAGAAAAAATTACTGCTAAAAGCCATAGCATGACACTGTCGGTGGCAACTTGGCAACACAATGGCACAAAACACTTGCTGACGTAATTCACAAACTGCTTTTGAGAAAGGTTACTAGCAGTCAACATTCGTCCCCATGTCAGTTTCCATCTCTGGTGTGTGTTCCTTGTGCTCACTGTCCATTTAATGGCAGTGCCTCACTCACAATCATTCTGCAGTTTCTAGTTGTGCCCATGACATTAATGTGAGGAGCAGCAAATGCTTCCAGGAGACTTGCTGCTCTGCTGCTTAACCCTGTTGTTTCTAAACCTGGATTCAAGATATTCTCATTCTGGTTGTTAAATCTTATTTCTCACCCTGCTTTTCATTTCACCCCAGCCATGACCTCACCCCTCGTAGATTATTCTCCAGCCATCACCAATGTAGCCAGTTAACAAAATTTCCTTGATTTGATTTGATTTATTATTGTCAGATGTATTAAACATACAGTGAAAAGTATTGTTTCTTGCCTGCTATACAGACAAAACATACCGTTCATAGAGAAAGAAACGAGACAGTGCAGAATGTAGTGTGACAATCATAACTGGCGTGTAGAGAAAGATCAACTTAATGCAAGGTAAGTCCATTCAAAAGTCTGACAGCAGCAGGGAAGAAGCTGTTCTTGAGTCGACAGGTACGTGAACTCGGACTTTTGTATCTTTTTCCCAAAGGAAGAAGATGGAAAAGAGAGAGTCAGGGGTGCACGGGGTCCTTATGCTGGCTAATTTGCTGAGGCAGCGGGAAGTGCAGACAGAGTTAATGGATGGGAGGCTGGTTTGCTTGATGGATTGAGCTACATTCACGACCTTTTGTAGTTTCTTGCGGTCCTGGGCAGAGCAGGAACCATACCAGAAAGAATGCTTTCTATGGTGCATCTTGGTTTTTTGAAGAGGTAACCCGAGAAGATAGATAAGGGCAGTGCAGTTGATGTTGTCTACATGGACTTTAGCAAGGCCTTTGACAAGGTACCGCATGGTAGGTTGTTGCATAAGGTTAAATCTCACGGGATCCAGGGTGAAATATCTAAATGAATACAAAATTAGCTTCTTGACAGAAGCCAGAGGGTGGTTGTAGAGGGCTTTTTTTGAAACTGGAGGCCTGTGACCAGTAGTGTGCCTCAGGGATCAGTCCTGGGCCAACTGTTATTTGTCATTTATATTAATGATTTGGATGAGAATATAGGAGGCATGATTAATAAGTTTGCAGATGACACCAAGATTGGCAGCATACTGGACAGTGAAGAAGTTATCTCCAATTGCAACGGGATCTTGATCAATTGAACCAGAGGACTGATGAATGGCAGATGAGTTTAATTTAGACAAATGTGAGTTGATGCATTTTGGTGGATTGAACCAGGGCAGGACTTACTCAGTTAATGGGACGATGTTGGGGAGAGTTACAGAGCAAAGAGATCTAGGGGTACAGGTTCATAGCTCCTTGAAAGTGGAGTCACAGGTGGACAAAGTCGTGAAGAAGACATTCAGCATGCTTGGTTTCATCGGTCAGAACACTGAATACGGGTGTTGGAACGTCTTGTTAAAATTGTACAAGACATTGGTAAGACCACACTTGGAATACTGTGTGCAATTCTGATCACCCTATTATAGAAAGGATATTATTAAACTAGAAAGAGTGCAGAAAAGATTTACTAGGAAGCTACCAGGACTTGATGGATTGAGTTATAAGGAGAGGCTGGATAGATTGGGAGTTTTTTCTCTGAAGCGTAGGAGGCTAAAGGGTGATCTTATAGAGGTCTCTAATGAAGGGCACAGATCAGCTAGAAAGTCAGCATCTTTTCCCAAAGGGAGTCTAAAACTAGAGGGCATAGGTTTAAGTGAGAGGGGAGAGACACAAAAGTGTCCAGGGGAAAATTTTTTCCACACAGAGGGTGATGAGTGTCTGGAACAAGCTGCCAGAGGTAGTTACGATGGGATGGGGAGATAGGGGCCAAATGCAGTCAATTAGGATTAGCTTAGGGGTTCTTAAAAAAAAGGCAGCATGGACAGGTTGGGCAGAAGGGCCTGTTTCCATGCTGTAAACCTCTATTTCTCTATCTGTAAAAGTTGGTGAAAGATGTAGCTAACATGCCAAATTTCCTCAGGCTTCTGACAAAGTAGAGGCGTTGGTGGGCTTTCTTAACTATCGTGTCATATAGTATATTTTATTGAAAATCTTTGCGATTACGTTGGGATTGTGAAACTTGCAATAGAATGCAAATCCTCTAGTTCTATCTCTTTGAGAAAATAAGCCCTTGGGAGACAATCTAACCAAAACTGATAAATACCAACAACCAGTTGTCTTATCATTCTGCAGTTTTTATTTTAATTGTTCTTTGTTGATGCCACCTTGCTGCCCAACTGAGATTTCTGTTACGGCCAAATCTGGCCAGTCATAGATTTGGATCTGGAAAATTCCAGGAATGTTTATGAGGATTGTCGGGGTAAAGGGTATCTATATAACATTCTTATTCAAGGAGTTTGTTTGGTTATCCAAGTTCCACAGGAAAAAAAGAGATATGAGAACCACTGCCTGGTAGACTTTGATTTTAATTTTGAGACAGACTCCATGCACTCGCCAAAGCTCAGATTGAGCTCACGTTTTCCAGGTGATGGGTGATTTAATCTCTAGCATGGAGAGGGTATTCCCAGCCTTGTAGAAAGACCAAAATTACATTTCCCAAAGTTTAGAGACATCAAATCTCAGTAAAGCGCTTCGATTTGCATTGATGTCACCATTCCCTGAAACTCCAGTGAAGGATCAGGCTGTTTTCCAAGAAGTTAATGTTTATCAGCGCCTGCTCTGGGTGATAGCTGCATTTAATTTTTAATTAACTGCACACTTTCTGCCCTACATTCAAAGGGAGTTTTGCAGATGTGCACGCTCTTTGTTCGATATCATATGCATCTTTGAGACGATGCTGGCAAATAACAACTGCAATCTCTCACATACATGAAAAGTTTTAAAGCGAACTACAACTGAAAGCAGGACTTAGAAAATCATAGAATTCTATTTCGAGAACAAAGTACACCAAATTTTGATTTCTTTTTGATTTATTTATGCTAGGACCCTGGACTTCAATTCCAGGCACAGTTACTGCAAAGTCTAGAAAAATAACATTTATATTTATGTCTGGCAGCTTTCTGGCATTCACTGGCATGTTTAAACATTTACAGTTTTTGCACCCAGCCAAAATCCTGAATGGAAGTAGTGCCGGGAGCAAATTATTCCTGCCCAGAGGGAGATAGGATTCTCACTGCAATAATTCCAGGGATTTTGTTTTAAATTTCTTCATGGGACAATAACATTGTCGGGTTGTCGACGAGGCTAGCATTTGTGCCGAATTGCTCTTGAGAAGGTAATGGGGAACTGCCCTCTGTTAGGTAGGAGGTTCTGGGACTTTAACCCAGTGACAATGAAGGTGATATATTTCCAAGTCAGAATGTTGAGTGGCTTGGGAGGATCTTTCAACTGGTGATGTTTTTGTGTGTCTGCTGCCTTTGTTCCTCCAGATGGTAGAGCTGTGGATTTGGAAGGTACTCTCAAGTTGTTGCAGTGTATCTCATCTCACTTCTCATTGCAACTCTTTGTCGATGTTTGGACCAAGGCTGTAAAGAGGTCTGAGGCCAATCTGGTTGCAAATCTGGAACCTGACAGAAAGCAAACTAAACAAGGGACAGTTTAATTGATAGAAGTGTTGCTTGATAACACTGTGAGTGGTACACCCCATCACGTGGTTAATGATTTGAGGATAGTGCAATGGGATGGTAATGGCCAGATTGGATTTGTCCTGCTTTTTGTCGATAAGACATGCCTGGGCAATTTTTCATATTGTAAGGTACATGTCAGTGTTGTAGCTGTATTGGGACAGCTTGATTAGAGATGCTATTAGTTCTGTTGCACAAGTATTCGGTACTACTATTAGAATATTGCTCGCCTTTGAGATATCCTGTCCCTTCAGCCATTTCTTGGTATCATGTGGACTGAACTGACTTAGCTGAAGATTGGCAATGGTGCAGGGGTTCCTCCGGGAGGGGCCAAGATGGATCATACATTCAGCACTTCTGTCTGAATGTAGTTACAAATTTTTGAGCCTTGATAATTACACTATGTGCTGGGCTCCCCATCATTAACAATAGGGGTTTTCTTGATGATGCCTTGAAAGTTTACTTTCTAGTGTCACAACTAGATTCACATTAACACTGCAATGAAGTTACTGTGAAACTCCTCTAGTCACCACACTGTGACGTCTGTTTGGGTGCACTGAGGGAGAATTTAGTATGGCCAATGCGCTTAACGAGCATGTATGTCTTTTATACTGTGGGAGAAAATGGGGGCACCCAGAAGAAACCCATGCAGACACAAGGAGAACATAGAGACTCCACACTGACAATGACCCAAGCTGAGAATTTAAACTGGGTGCCTGGCACTGTGCGACAGCAGTGCTAACCACTGTGCCAGCATGTCTTCCTCCTCCTGTTATTTGTTTAATTGTCCACTGCTACTCATGTCTGGATGTGGGAGGACTGTAGTGTTTTGGTCTGATCCATTGATTTTGGGATCACTTAGCATGCTGCTTCTTCTGTTTAAACATACATATAGTCCTGTGTTGTAGCTTCACCAGGTTGGCACTTCATTTTTAAGTATGTCTCGTTCTACTGGTACGCCATCCTGCACTTTTCATTGAACCAGATTTGATCCCCAGTTTGATGGTAATGTTGAGTGGGGAAATGCCGGACTAGCAACATAAAGGTTCAGTAAAACTAAAACCGCGAGAAGTCTGCAGCATGGCAGCAAGTCCCATGTTTTCCAAGGCAGAAATGAAAGTAGAGATCAAGCCCTGAAGATTTCACCTTTCGACTTCTCAGAGGTAATAAAAGCAGCAGGCCAGGTTAGTTGGTGCCAATGAGAACAACTACCACTTGACAAAGCCGCACATACAGTATGAATATATAGACCATCTGTATCATAACATAATCATAGATTCTATAATCCCGAAACAACTAAAACCTTACCAGAAGGCCATCCAAGGATTCTTTAACCCCAAAATAACAGAAGTACAAAAGAAATATGCAACATTATAAGTTCTAACAGGCGGGGGTTTCCTCACCCACAATAGAAAAGGAAACAGGACAGCTTCTCAGAAAATTCATTGAATACTGGAGTCTTGAAACTAACTACTCACCTGCTTAAGTCAGTGCTACTGGAATCACAAATGGCAACTGGGTGCTACATTCCGCCATCTACTCTTCACAAACAAGTCAAAGACTGATTCAGTTTTTGAACTTACTTTGGAATCAGTTCTCATTTGTAATCTGTGTGAATGCATGTACATTTTTCTCACTCTCAGTAGCTAATAAACTCACTCTTTCTTTAAAGCAAGAAAACTTGATTAAATTGGTTCCTTTTAAAATATAAATATTGAGCTGGGAACAGATACTGCAAGGGAAGCGATCCTTTGTAAATTGATCTTGTTGCAACTAATGGGAGGGGATTGAACAAAGGGAGCCAGTTCATCCCTCCTCACCAAGGATCACAACTTTGGCGAACCTCACCTGTGGACAGTCATACCAGCCTATCCCTGATAACCTTTCACCTCTTGCTTTTCAAGAAACTCTCCACCTCTGCCTTAAAAATATGTAAAGCTTCTGCTTCCACCACCTTCTGAAGATGAGACCCTTCGAGAAAAAGAATTCTCATCTGTCTTAGATCTCTTATTTTTAAACTGTGACCTCAAGTTCTAAATTCTCTCACAAGTGTAAATATCCACTCCGTATCCACAATGTCAAGATCCCTTATATTTCTCAATCAAGTTGGCTCTTATCCTTCTAACTTCCAGTGGATACAAGCCTAGCCTCTACAACCTTTTCAAATAAGACAACTCGCCATTCCAGGTACTAGCCTAGTAAACCTTCTCTGATCTGTTTTCAATTTACATTTCTATCCTTCCTTAAAATATTGTGCACAGTACTCCAGATGGGGTCTCACCAATGATTAAACATTATTTCCCTCTCAAAGGACCATGTTGACTCCCTCGATTACCTTGAGTTTTTGTCAGTGCTTTGATGGCTAGAATTCTCCTGTCCTGCCTGCCAAGGGAATTGTAGTGGATGGGGGGTGTAGACCATGCAAAGGCACATTGATCTCGGGCGGGATTTTCCGGTTTTGAGGCGAGCATGGCCAGAGAATCCTGCCTAATGTCTTTAGTAATTGCTTCTAACATTTCCTTATGACGGATGCTAAACTTACTGGCCTGTAATTTCCTGCTTTTTGTCTCTCTTTTTGAATAAAAAGGTTATATTCGCTATTTTCCAATCTAGAATCATAGAATCCCTACAGTGCAGAAACAGGCCATTTGGCCCATTGATCCTGCACGACAATCCCACTCAGGCCCTATCACCATAACTCCATATATTTACCTTGATAATCTCCCTGACACTAAGGGCAATTTAGCATGGCCAATCTACCTAAACCACACATCTTTGGGACTACGGGAGTAAACCTGATGGAAACACACAGACATGAAGAGACTGTGAAAATTCCACACAGACAGTCATCCAAGGCTGGAATTGAACCCGAGTCCCTGGTGCAGTGAATAGTGCTAACTACTGTGCCCCTGTGCTGCCCATTAATGGAACCTTTCCCAGATCTAGGGAATTTTCAATAATTAAAATCAATGTATTGACTATTTCACCAGTTACTTCTTTAACACCCAAGGATTAAGTCCATCATGGTCTGGAGACTTTTCAGCCCACAGCTCCAACAATTTGTTCAGTACCATTTCCCTGGTGATTGCAAAGGCAGAGTTGAGAGTCTCAGGAAAAGATGACAACAGCCCACCTGGGAGTGCAAAATTAATTGGAAGAGTCTTGATGCCTTCTATCCATGGAGATGGTGCCATCATTGCAGCACAACCGTGAGGATGGCATTCACAGCGGAGACCTTAATGCAGGACGTGCGCTCCATGGCAGGAGGTGACTGCACAATAGTGCAGGTCTTTGACTGTATGGTGCAGGCACTAATGGGAATCCACAAGTGTCAGTGCCTCTGTGCCCTGACACTAAGGAGGGCAGTGATCCAACGCCTGTGCTGCCTGAAAGCAGGCCTGGACCCTTCAGGTTTCGACCCCGCAATGGTCATGCTCGCCAAGGTCATCCCAGGCACAAGGGCAAGCTGCCTCAACCTCAGCTGTGAATCTTGGGGTGGCACCTCAACACAGTGGGAAGGTCAGAAAAGTTAAGAAATCGTAGGCACTTAATGGGCATGGGTGAATATAGACACTATTGCAGATAGGTTACCACTTTGCTCTGAATGTTTGGCAACAAATTTTACTTTGTTCACTCACAGAGCCTCCACCTGCTTGTTCATGGCACCAAGCTTGGAGGAACCACTACAGTCACCCAGCACCTCCTCCCTGTGGAGTATGAGAATGGCAGTGCTACATCCCTCCCTTGCCAGCCACCACTAAGGAAGGGCACTCCTTCAGCTGCAATATGGAGAGGAACCCAGGAAGGAGGAGATAGGAAGTGCTGCCTGCATGCTAGTCTCCACAACCCCTTTAAAGTAAGGAGGCGCTGTGGCATGAAGGGATGGTAAGGCCTGCAAGTGACCCCTCCTGACTCCTCTCCCCAAAATGGCAATTCGGAGACCACACCCCCCCCTCCCTGGCTCCAGGTTGAACTCTGGACAGTGCACACTGCAGAGGGTGTCAGCTGGCTGCCTTCTCACCTCTGAAACACCCCTTCGGAGGTGAAGGTGCCAGGTTCACGCTTCTATAGACCTCTTGTAATGCATTGGCAACTCACTGAGTATCTGTTGAGGGGTAAGTCCCAGTGAGAGTGCTTGCTGATGACATGCTAATGTATTAAAATGAGCTTTCTGCGGACCCATGGTATGTTTCAGGCTACTCCACTGGATAGGGACGAGTGAAATCGGAACACAGAAATTCACCAGCGTGTATCACGCTTTCCAAGTCTCTCCAGGTTTTGAGCACACACATTCCCTCAGACTGAGAGCAGGCTCAAAAATGATCCCCACCATCTCTAGCTAGCTTTCTCTAGTTCTAATTTTTTCCCTCCTTATAAGTCTTTTAGTCATTCTTTGCTGCTTTTTTAATTCTGGTTCAATATTCTGACTTACCACCCATCTTTACACCATTATATATTTTTTCTTTACATTTGATAATACATATAACTTTTTTAGATAACCTTGGATTATGGGTTCTCTCCTTTAATTTTTCTCTGCATCAAGCATGGCTGACTAGGAGCCTCTCCCACTCTTATTGACCGTCATAGGCATATTAGAAGAATTTACAGGGTAATAATCAACCTGTTTGGCGACATTCATGGAAACATAAAAAGTTTAATGCACAGAAAGAGGCCAATAGTCCATCATGTCTATGTCCAATGAGAAACAAGCCTCCCACTTTCTAGTATTTTATCTGTATCTTGCAGGTTATAGCACTTGAGGCACCTTTTAAAGGAGCTGAAGGTTTCTGCCTCTACTACCCTTTTAGGCAATGGGTTCCAGACCCCTATAGCCCATTGGGTGAAAAATCATTTCCTCATTTCCCACGTAAACCTGCTACCAGTCACTTTAAATCTGTGCCCCCTAGTCACGGACCTCTCTACTAACATCAATAGGCCTTTCCCATCCACTCTAAGCAGGCCTCTCACATAAGAACATAAGAAATAGGAGCAGGAGTAGGCCATCTGGCCCTTCGAGCCTGCCCCGCCATTCAATAAGATCATGGCTGATCTGTCGTGACTCAGTTCCACCTTCCCGCCCTCTCCCCATAACCCTTAATCCCCTCTCTTATCAAAAACCCATCAACCCGCATCTTAAAAATATTTAGCGAGGCAGCCTCCACCACTTCAACAGGCAGAGAATTCCAGAGATTCACCACCCTTTGAGTGAAGAAGTTCTTCCTCAACTCCGTTCTAAACCGCCCCCCTTTATCTTGAGGCTGTGCCCCCTAGTCCTACTGTCCTTTCTGAGCGGGAAGAGTCTCTCCACCTCTATCCTATCCATCCCATTCATCATCTTATATGTCTCAATGAGATCTCCCCTCATTCTTCTAAACTCTAACGAGTACAAGCCTAGTTTATTCAGCCTCTCCTCATAGCTCAACCCCCTCAACTCCGGCATCAGCCTAGTAAACCTCCTCTGCACTCCCTCCAAGGCCAAAATATCCTTGCGTAAGTACGGCGCCCAAAACTGCACACAGTACTCCAGCTGCGGCCTCACCAATGCCCTATACAGCCGCAGCAAGACCTCCCTACTTTTATATTCAATCCCCCTCGCTATGAAGGCCAGCATCCCATTCGCCTTCCTGACCACCTGCTGCACCTGCAAGCTGGGTTTTTGCGACTCATGCACAAGGACCCCGAGGTCCCTCTGCACCGCCGCCTGCTGCAGTTTTTCTCCACGTAAGTAATAATCCTTCCTACCATTATTCCTACCAAAGTGGACCACCTCGCACTTGCCAACATTAAATTCCATTTGCCAGTTCCTGGCCCATTCGCCCAGCCTATCTAGATCCTTCTGCAGACTCTCCACACCCTCCGCACAATTTGCCTTTCCACCAATCTTGGTGTCATCAGCAAATTTCGACACCATACACTCGGTTCCCTCCTCCAGATCATCTATATAAATGGTAAATAGCTGAGGCCCCAGCACCGACCCCTGAGGCACTCCACTAGTCACCAACCGCCAATCCGAATAGCACCCATTGACCCCCACTCTCTGCCTCCTATTTGACAGCCAATCCTCTATCCACGCTAACACCCTACCCCCAACTCCATGTCCCCTGACCTTCTGCAATAACCTCTTGTGAGGCACCTTGTCAAACGCATTCATCTGTTCCAAGGGAAACAAAAAACAGCTTAACTAATCTTTCCTTTCTATAATTAAATGACCAGAACTGCACATATAACCCACATGCCATGAAAGAAAAAAAACATGAAATAGAGTCTAAATTGAATGGCTGTTAACACAGGAACTATCAGGTGAAATTTATCCTCTGGAATTATTCACTCCATGTCCTGACTATTGATTTATACAGATCCAGCATAACCTTCTTGCTCTTATATTCTATGTCTCAACTAATGAAGGAAACAAATCCATATACATTCTTAATTACCTCACTGCCTTATCCTGCTACCTTCAGGGATCTGTGCACTTTCACTCCAAGGTCCTTCACCTCCTCCACACTCCTCAGTACTCTCCCATTAATTGCGTATTCCTTTGCCTTGTTTGACCTCCCTAAATACGTCACCTCACACTTCTCTCAGCTGAATCCAATTAGTCACTTTTCTGTCCGCCTGACCAGACCATTCATACTTTCCTGCAGTCTCTAGTTTCCTTGATCCTTACCAACGCTCTGCACTTCCCATGGGCATCAAGCCACGAAATGGGAATTGAACTCGGAACTTCTGGCTCAGGGCAGGAATGCTATCCGCTGCATCACAGGACCTCCCTTGTTCTGTTTCAGCCTGATGAACAGGGGTAAAATGGCTCCCTTCTCCTTCCAGCTGACTACAACAGGTGGTTTTAAAAGAATTTGCTAACTGACTCACTGTGTTTTTAACTGTTTGTGTGCTGTAACTACAAAATACATGCACAGACTTTCTTTTGTAAGTTTTAAAAGAAAATGAAATAGCATTTATTGTTCTTAACACCCAATCTATAAAAATAAAATGCTCCAATGAGCGCACGCATACACACACACACATATGGATCCAAGAGCCTCACACAGAAGTAAGTAACAAGGAGGGAAAGGAAATCAATCATGAACAGATCCCACAGTTTGATGCTTTGGATAGTATCAGACTGTGTTCAATACTTTTTTTCAAGATTCAGCATTGAGATGATTTAAAAACTCAGCTGATGATCTGTCTTTTCTTCTTGGGTAAACAGTCATTTGGTTTATATTGAAGACTGTGCCGGCAGTATTTGTCTGGTCTGTTACAGAATGCCTGGACAGACAGAAAGAGAAAGAAGAGGTAACAGCTCTTCTTGGTGTTATCTACTCAGTCTTTTCTGGTCTCTGACATGGCCCTGGGAAAACCGTTTATTTAAGCAGAAAGGATTAGCTTGCTATCACATGACCTCCATTCACAAACTGACTGGTTACCAAATATAGTCACAGAAAGCTGGGGAACCCCTCATTCCACGACTCCATTATTCAGAGTGATTAGATTAGCCGGTGAAGTCCCCTTCTCAACCAAGGTCCATTGTCCAAACTGATTGAGTTTAATAGTCTGGTCTGCATTCACCCAAATAACAATAGATTCTGGCAGCATTTTCCAGTTCCACCAAAGGCGAAGTCCCATGGTAGACTCCTTGGCAATGGGGCAGGTGAGCTATGCAAAACGGCATAGACATCGACAGGACTGGAAGGTCCCAACAACAGACAATGGCGAGCCACCTCCACCACCAAAAAAACATGGTCCCGCCCTAGTAAGTTTGTGGACGACACAAAGGTTTGTGGATTTGCAGACGGCGATGAGGGCCATCAGAGGATACAGCAGGATATAGATCAGTTGGAGACTTGGGCGGAGAGATGGCAGATGGAGTTTAATCTGGACAAATGTGAGGTAATGCATTTTGGAAGGTTTAGTACAGATTGGTAATGTACAGTAAATGGCAGAACCCTTAGGAGTACTGATAGGCAAAGGGATCTGGGTGTACAGGAACACAGGTCACTGAAAGTGGCAATGCAGGTAGAGAAGGTTGTCAAGAAGACATACGGCATGCTTGCCTTCATTGGCTGGAGTATTAAGTTTAAAAATTGGCAAGTCATGTTGACGCTTTATAGAACTTCAGTTAGGCTGCACTTGGAATATAGTGTTCAGTTCTGGTCGCCACACTACCATAAGGATATGGAGGCTTTGGAGAGGGTGCATAAAAGATTTACCAAGATATTGCCTGTTATGGAAGGCAATAGCTATGAGCAGAGGTTGGAGAAACTTGGTGTGTTCTCACTGGAGCAACGGAGGTTGAGGGGAAACCTGATAGAACTCTACAAGATTATGAGAGGCATGGACAGAGTGGATAGTCAGAAGTTTTTTCCCAAGGTGGAAGAGTCAATTACTAGGGGGCATAGGATTAAGGTGCGAGGGGCAAGGTTTAGAAGAGATGTATGAGGCAGATTATTTACACAGAGAGTGGTGGGTGCCTGGAACTCTTTGCTGGGGGAGGATGGGGATACGGTAGTGACTTTTAAGAGGCATCTTGACAAGTACATGAATAGGATGGGAATAGAGGGATATGATCCCTGGAAGAATAGAGGGTTTTACTTTAGTTGGGCAGCGTGGTTGGTGCAAGCTTGGAGGGCCGAAGGGCCTGTTCCTGTGCTGTAATTTTCTTTGTTCTTCGTTCTTTGTTCTAAGACTGGATATGTTTTGAATGGTTCAGGGAATGGATCACTTACACTAATTTTACTTCATTGTCTCTGTTGGGTTAATTCAAGGCAGCAGATCTTTTTTAATAACCTTTGTAATTTGCACACTGAAGCTATGCAAATGTTGAGCCATCTTAAGGACTGTTGTTGAATTCAATTTAAATGCTCATATTAGCCTTTTTAACTTTATTCTGTGGTTTCTGCTCCCTCAATAAATAAAGTCATTTTTACATAAAACGTGGCTTCATAACAGTTCAATTGACAATTGCTTGTTGCAGGCACCTGTTATCCCCTTATTATGGGCTATGTGCTGACAGATGAGTTTTACTGCAGCCATAGCAACCAAAGGCAATTACCAATTCTTGCATCCATTGTAAAGGAGCAGCCAGCATAAAAGAGACAGAGAGTGAGGGATCTGTAACAGGTGGGTGACTCCCAATCCTACAGCCTGGATTTTTTTGTCCATCGCCTGTGTGCATCTGATGGGCCTGGAAGTGGGCGCAACATGCACTTCTGGCTGTGGCTGGCCCTAGAACATGATTTCAAGCTGGCTGGTCAATTAACAGAAGCCAGAACAAAATACACTCTGGGAAAGGATCAGCACTGCCAGGGAGGGGGGAAGAGAGCGGGCATTGAGGGAAGGGAGAGTGCAAATATCGCTTCTAATGTACACCTTCAAGGGAACTGCCATTGAGGAACTGTCTCAGGGAGTTGCAGACCTGTAGAAATAAATTACAATGGAAACACTGCACAGAGAGTGTCTAAGCAGCACATTCAAGTACAAACTTCAGGCCCAAGACAATCTTTTAATTTTATTTCAGCCCAGACAGTTCATCCCATCCTGGAAGCTAAAAGGTTGAAGCTAAAACATAAAAGCTGCCTGGCCAATCAGCCAACTGCCAACCCTAAAAGCAAATGAGCCACGTAAAATTGTATTCAATTGGTCTCTTAATGGACTAAATTGCTTGCTCAATTGTCGGCAGCTGCGCTTCCAACTTTTGCATAACCAAAATATTCCACGAGTGTGCAATGACATTGGGACGCGTGATCGACATCTTTTTGCGCAATTTCATGCACACCTACCCGAACAACATAAAGTTCTGGCCTATGTCTTTTCAGCCTCAAGGCAGCACATTCAAGTACAAACTTCAGTCCCGAGACAACATAAGAACATAAGAAATAGGAGCAGGAGTAGGCCATCTAGCCCCTCGAGCCTGCCCCGCCATTAAACCTTTTAATTTTATTTCAAGCCGGCAAATCCTCTTCAAACCCCAAAGAGGATTGCCGGTGAATTCAAAGTGTGGGTACTAGCTATGTTCATTTTGATATTCTACTTCATGTAGTAGAGCCTGTCATGTTGAGCCCCACAGTGCTCATCAGGCAATGATGTTAGCAAATCTCCAGAAGGCGTTTACTGATATTTTATTAAACATATAAGATGTTTAGGGGATTTGATAGGGTAGCTGCCAGAGGGATGTTTTACTTGTGGAAGACGCTAGAACCAGACGAC
Organism: Carcharhinus amblyrhynchos; assembly: GCF_965287045.1. Taxonomy (NCBI): domain Eukaryota; kingdom Metazoa; phylum Chordata; class Chondrichthyes; order Carcharhiniformes; family Carcharhinidae; genus Carcharhinus; species Carcharhinus amblyrhynchos. The sequence goes on along the minus strand of NC_137329.1, from coordinate 71,106,774 downwards.
ACAGTTTAGGAATATAAGAGGGGAGTTGGGAGGATGGGAGAGGGCTGAGGCATATGGTACAGTGGCATTAAGTGACCACCAGATCAGCCATGGTCTTATTGAATGATGGACTAGTCTGAAAGGGCTGAATGGCTTACTCCTGCTCCTAAGTCCTATGTTCCTGTGAAAGTTGTGTGTGAATGTTGTTCAACACACATTCAAATAGTTCTTTCTCTTATAGTCCTCTACATATTGGAAGATGAAGGGATGGCATGGTGGCACAGTGGTTAGATACTGCTGTCTCACAGTGGCAGGGATCTGGGTTCAGTTCCGGGCTTGGCTGACTGTCTGTGTGGAGTTGCACATTCTCCCCATGTCTGAGTGGGTTTCCTCCGAGCGCTCCGGTTTCCTTCCACAGTCCAAAATGTGTGGGTCAGGTTGATTGGTCATGCTAAATCGCCTCTTAGTGTCAGGGGAAGGGCAGGGTAAATACATAGGGTTATGGGGCTAGGGTGTGGGTGGGATTGTTGGTAATTGGTCAAATGGTCAATTGGTCAAATGGCCTCCTTCTGCCCTGGAGGGATTCTATGATTCTATGAAGACAGCTGGAAAATAGCAATTGGAATATGATTTGATTTAATGCAAATACAGACAAGGGTGTTTGACTGTAAAGGGGTAAATTCAGTGAACTAAAAATAGATATGGGACAAATAAACTGGACAACAAAATGAGCAACCAGCTTAAAAAAAGGAAGAGTTAACTTTACATAGCACCTTTCATGATGCCAGTAAATGAAGCATTTTTGAATTATATTCACATGGTCTGACAGATTAAAAGTAAATTTCAAATTTAAGACAGAATACAAGACAGAAATTTCCACCAAGGTGTAAAGATAGAGTTTGTAAGGTGCGCCTCTGGGTGCTCTGTATTTGTTGAACCACATTCAACCAATACCTAGACTATGAAAGACAATATACAAGTAATGAACTAAAAGGAATTTATTTGCTAACGCACGCATCAGGAGAGAGATGCAGTCACAGAACATTACCGCAGAATCCTACTGTGCAGAAGGAGGCCATTCAGCCCATCGAGTCTGCAACATCCACAATCCTACCCAGGCCCTATCCCCATAACCCTGCATTTACCCTAGGTAGTCCCCCTGACATTAATGGTCAATTAGGCATGGCCAATCCACCTAACCTGTACATCATTGGAGAGTGGGAGGAAACCAGAGCACCCAGAGGAAACCCTCGCAGACATGGGGAAAACGTGCAAACTCCACACAGACAGTGAACCAAGCCGGGAATCGAACCCAGGTCCCTGGCGCTGTGAGGCAGCAATGCTAATCACTGTGAGGGTTAACTGTCCTCTAAGGTAACATTGCAAGGGAAAATTATTATATTATTCTGAACATTTCACTATCCCACCCTGTCTTGTCAATCAAAACGTTACCCATTATTATCTTAGCCAATAACGCTCCATCTGTGAATAGGAATAGGAGATTATTAGCTTATTGCCCATGTAGGTTCCTTCCCTTTTACCTTGGTAACCTAACCCGCATCATTAGCAGGGTCCAAGGCTACAGCCAACATCTGTGATTTTTAATTGGTGAAAGGAGTCACTGTTTTGCTGGAAGTTGGACCTCCTTTATCTGCTTGAGACCCTGCTCCAGCTTCACTACCTATGAATGAATTTACTCCCTTCGATAGCAGGCCTATTAAACGTGCCTTTCGCATATCCAAGAACAAATATCGGAAGCTGCATTTCTGTGCTCCATTGTGTTAAGAGAATTTAGACTGTCTACCACTGTGTTTCCCATCATGCTGCATTCAGAACAAAGTTGGCCAAGGCACACAATACATATATACTGAAAATACAATTTAAGCTTATAATTATTTTTTAATTTGTGGTTATACGGTTTACAATACCTTTGCATAATTTGTTCCAGGCACATTGTGAATTCTCACTAAGGACATTATAATTATCTTAACCTAATCTATTTATGATAGTAAAACTAAAATGAAGGGCATCATACTAAGAATTCTATACCACCCCCCCACCCCCATTAGCGTTCCATAGGCAAATATGGGGAACTGAAATTTAAAAGCAATGTCTGACAAAATGAGAACTGATAATAATTAATCAGGATTAGAGAAAGCGTTTTGGGTAAGTGAAAGGAGATTACCAGAGCTAAAAGCAAACCTAAAAAAAAATTGGTTGATAATATAAAAAGAAATACTAAGAGGTTTTAAATTGTATTAAAAAGTGAAGGAATCATTAAGCTGAGACAAGGACCTCTGTGGGACGATGACAGGAATGCAAAGGCATTAAGTAAGTACAATGGTGGAACTGAAGTTGTTGAACATGGGTTAGAGAGAACTGTACTAAGGGAATTTTGAAAAACATTAAGAAAAAAATTGTCTGTGTTTATATAACACCTTTCACAACCTTATGATATCCCAATAAGCTTTACAGCCAATGAAATCGCTTTGAAGTCTAATCCCTGTTGTACGTTACTATTCAATTTTTGCACTCAAAAGTAGTGCTGGTTGAGGGATAAATATTGATCGGGATGCTGGGGATAGCTCTGCGGCTCTTCCTCAACATAGAGGAATTTTTTCAATCCACCCAAGAAGGCAAAAGGGGCCTTGATTTAATATCTCATCTGAAAGATGGCATCTCTAACAGTGCTGCACCCCTCAGTACTGCCCTGGAGTGTCAGACTGAATGATGTTCTCACCTCGCCGGAGTGGGACTTGAACATTCTGATTCAGAGGCTAGAGTTGACACAGAGGGGGGTTACTCAGTGGGTCTGATAGTATGTATCCTAAGTTATTGGCATAATTCTCAAAGATGGAAGCATAGCCTCTGGCTATGATTTTTTTTAGTTTTTTTTCTTAAACGTGCACATTATGCTGGAGGACAGGAAACCAGTCAATGTAATGCCCTGGGCAGGATGCAGTAATAAATATCAATATATCTCAAAACCATTATTCCCATTCACTCAGGAATCACTGTGGAACAAGATCAAACACAACAGGTGGAATTTCTCCAGTCTAGTCCATAGCAGGACCCATTGCAAGCAAGAACTGAAAATTTAGCGTTCCAGCCAAAACTCCATTCATTCTGAATAGCACCAGAAACTCACAGCCACAAACAAGCATTGAGATTTCAGCCTTTGTTCTGACTGCCTCATCCAACAAATATGATACTGTCCTCAACATTACCAGCCCATCAAACAAGGATGGCATCTGCCAGGCTTCATGGCCTGTGTGTCCTTAGGTGACTCAGCAGATCAATCTGGAAGCCACAGACAGAACAAAAATTCTCTCTCTGGCTCTCAAGAACAGGGAGTTATAGAGCTAGGGTTCTGCTCTTTCGCCTTTTATTGTTGTCACTTCTTCAAGCAGAGTTTATGTCTGATTGTATTGCGGTTTATTGGGTAAGGTGCTGTCACATGGTACAGTTTGCAGCAAGTTGTCCCAATCACAATGTCAATTTACTCCCTTTTCAATGAGACTTTCAGATCATCCTTAAAACATTTCTCTGTCTTCTTTGAGATTGGATGCCATCCTAAAGCTGTGAATAGAGGATCTGCTTTGTAAACCGATTATTTGGTGCGCTGATGCAGTGTCCAGACCATTGGAGCTGATTTCATATGATCATGTTTGTGATTGCTGGAGGAATTGGCTTCTGTGAGGATGCTGGAGTTTGTTTGCTAGTCTTCCCACTTGATTTTGAGTATCTGCGGAGACACCACTCTCCTGTGCGTGGCGGATGAACCAAGCCTCACTGCCATATAGAAGGGTGGTGACAATTTGGCAATTTTTGGAAAGCTGCACTGACACAGCCGATCCTGAGCTGGGTCTTCACTTCAATGGTGTGAAAGGTAGATGCCAAGATATGAGAAGTGTTCAATGACTTCTAAAGTCTCCCCATCAGTAACAATGGCTGTGAACGTAGGTACTTGTCTGGGGGAGGGCTAGTGGAGGATTTTGGTCTTGCTGCTGTGTAGTGAGAGACCAACCATTTTGTATATGGGGTAGAAGAGTTGACGCTGGTGAGAATGTTGCTTTCAACATGAGCCACAACTGTGCAGCATTTTGTAAGTCGCAGATTTTTAAAAATTCTTTCATGGGATGTAGGCATCACTGGGGAGACCAGAATTTGTTGCCCATCCCTAATTGCCCTTGAACTGAGTGACTTACTAGGCCATTTCAGAGGGCCATTAAGAGTCAACCATATTGTATGGGCCTGGATTCCTTTAATAAATTCATCTTAGCTGTTTCTGATAAAGAAATAAAGGGCAGGTAGAGTTCTTGGCACTGTGGCAATGTATTGATGCCCTTCTTCAAGCACAATGTCATTAAAATTTACAATGACACGAGGAGAGTATAGATTACTTTTCAAATCATGAAAAAAAAATCTTTGGGTACATTTTTGGGGATTCTAATAATAGTGTACGCAAGGAACAGATAGTTAATTTGAAAAGAACATGTGCAATTATGTGCAATTTCCAGTTCACTGAAATAATTTACTCTAAATTCGGAGATTTATCAAAATGATGCAATTTTTTATAATATTCAATAACCTGCCTGTACTTTACTGAATCTCTGCAAATTATCTACTTAGGTGTCATCAGCAAATTTCAGTATTGTATTCTATATGCTCAAATCCAAATCCTGTGCATATAATGGAAACCAAAATTACTCTCAGCACTGAGCTCTTAGACATATCACTTTCAATCCTTATCCAATTTGAAACCTTTGGTTTGCTTTCCATCAGCCGACTTGATGCTGTTACATTCCCTAATATACCATAATTTGATTTTAAACTTGTTACAAGCCTGCTATGAAATATCTTTCTGAATGCCTTCTGAAAATGATACACTACTACACGTACTATATTTATCAGCATTGCAGTCACATGACCCACTTTCAATAAATTCATCTTAACTGTCATTGGTTATTCCATGAATCTCTAACGTGCTCACTAACTTGATATTGGCTTATAGATTCTAAAATTTTGACCACAGTTGACATTGAACTAACTAATCTATAGTTATCCAATTTGCCCTGTTCTATAATCCGGTAAAGTATGCTACATTTGCTTACCTCTGCTTAAATTTACTTTTTAATAAATTAGATTTGCAGTTTGGAACCTGAAATATACACTCTGTCAGAATGTTATTTGCCAATTAGTCACAATGTAGTAGTTTATAATGGTAAGCTCTATGAATTTTGGTGTGTATCTTGTCAGTAAGCATTCTTTGTGACCCACATTACTTCATGCACAAAGTCACATTCCAGTTTTTAAAGCTTACCTGGCCAAATGTACTGTTGTGTTGGATTTAAAAGGAAGTATTTAGAATGTACCAAATCATTGCAATCTGTTCTCATTAAAGTGACCTACTCCAATATGATAACTTTCTGAGGAGTGGCTAGGATTTTGAGTCCGCTGAAGACAGGCTAAGGGGGGGCAGACAGGCTGACAAAATATGATAAAATGATGGGGTGATGGCATTGGGTAGGAATATGAATGATTCCCATGCACCCCTATAGAACATTTTAAGAAGCAGGAATGACTGGTCACCTGCTGACCAGAGGGGGTGACTAATTAATGTAATTAACTGATTTATTCACAGCCAATTTATCCCCCCCCCCCCTCCCCGGCAGCATTTTGTCAGTATCAGAACAGCCATCCACTACAAGGAGAGATCACCAGGTACATCAAAGCAATCTCCCACAGCTTCCCAGATCTGGGAGGATCCTTCCTTGCTGCAGGCTCACAGAAAATAGTCCAAAATCTGCATCTGTGACTCCAACACAGTCTGGAGTCTGCCCCCCTCCTATCTCATGAGCCTGCCTGGGCCCAACACATTAAACACATTTTTTAACCCACCCTTTGAGGACAGTTCAACAGCAAGGTGCCCTGTCCACCTCCCTGCAGCCCTCCACAGTGGCCCCTCTATTAGTGGCACGGCTGAGGCCTCAGAGCTGCCGGGCTTCCATCCTTAAGAAGGCAGTCCCAATGATGCCCAATTAATAGGCTGCCAGCGGTAAAAAACCCTCCTGATCCAATGGTGTGTCACGTGTTTGGGACTCACATTTGACTGAGTGGGACGACCATGCCGCACTGGTAAAATTACAGCCCACGATTTAGTCTTATAATGTTTGTCCTTTTCTTGAAGATTTCCTATCCAAACAATTGAGAATAAATAGCTGCCTTTCTGTCTGATGAGCAATGAATACTGTTCTGCTGGCTCTGTAATTTTCTATCAGGTGAAGCAGATAGATATTTCCTCTTTATAATCATTCTTCACGCACTTAAGCAAAATGAACTTGTGAATTACTGTCAGTACACAACTGACTTCAGATATATAAATGTTAATTGGTGAGTTCATATTGAGAAGATACAGGAAACATCATAGTCATTATCATAAAACCTGGATTTGTTTATCACAGTTTAATTTAATTATTAGACAGCGGCTGCTGTTCTAGTGTTAAAACTAGGAGGGGAGAATGCTTGTTTCTGCACTTACCAACAATTAGCTCTTCAGTAAAATGGATGGAATGGATAGAAAATCACAGGCTGTAACAAAAAAGCTGAGATTTACATACTATTTCTTATTGAACATGGTTGCAGAACCATAAAAGGCACATTGATCCTGTTTCTCTACTGTAGCCCACTGTCATCCCAGATAAAAATAGACACTGCGCTGTAAAGTAATTTGTTATACGTGCATTGCTTCGAGATGATTCTGAGAGATGGAATAGCTGCTTTGTAAAAGAAAGTACCTCTTCCTTTCTCCCATGCAGGTCACCTCACGAAGATGGAATAAATCAAAGCAAATGTATATTGGTTAATGTCCACACCACAGACACTTGGCAGTGACTAAACCAAGCCTGTTAACCTTGCTGAGTGGTCATTGAGCCTTCCCCTACATTGGATCCAGTTTTGCTCGTAGGTCTGCTACTATTCTCCACTGTGATCTCTGTCTAAGACGCCTTCATCAGGCATGAGGGTTTCTTGTTTCATGCTGCCAACCCGAAGAAACAGGATCAGGCGCCCCCGCTCCACCCACACCCCACCCCACCCCACGCCCGCCCTCCTTCCTGCCTCAGCACCACTGTCACCATCCTCAGATGGTCCACTCGCAGGAAGGCATCACCAAACCATACAATCACTCCTTCATTTGTTCTCTGTGTTGAGATCGCAGTTGACTCGGATCAAAGGGTGGGTGAGGGGGTGGCAGCAGTTACAAGAATCCAAGATGGCAGATACAGAAGGGGTGGCAGCAGTTCAAGATCAAAATCAACGTCTAGGGCAGTCGCACTAATCCTGCTGACTTGCAACATCTGGGTGTTGTTTAGGTATGATGCCCAAATCTTCAACCACTCTGAGGTGACAGAGAGGTCAGCCATTTCCTGGTCACCCCATCACATGTTTGGCCAGTCCCTTGACTACGAATAGATAATTGGCTGACAATCGCAGCAGACAAAAACACAAGAAATAGGAGCAGGAGCCTGCTCCATCATCATGACTGGTCTTGGGCTTCAACTCCATTTCCCTGCCCTCTCCCCACATCCCTTAATTCTCTGAGAAGCCAATAAGTTGTCTATCCCAGCCTTAAACGTATTCAATGATGGAGCATACACAACCTTCTGGGGTACAGAATTCCAAAGATTCAGAACCCATTCAGTGAAATAATTTCTCCTTATCTCAGTGCTAAATGATCAGCCTCTTATCTTGAAACTGCACCCCCAAGACTGTATTTCAGTTCTCTGACCAGCAAAAACATCTACCCTATCAAGCTCCTTCAGAAACATATTTGTTTCAATGAAATAATCTCCTATTCTTCTAAACTCCAGACAGTATTGGCCCAACTTATTCAGTGGACCAAAACCCTGCTGTTCCCTTCCTAACAGCACCTACACCACATGCGCTGCAGCACCTCAAGAAGTTGACTCACCACCACCTTCTCAAGGGCAATTAAAGATGGGCAATAAGTGCTGCTCAGACTGGCTGTATCCCCATCTTTTGAAAGAATAGAAAAATAATAGGACAATGCTGTCATCACAGGGACGGGGGGGAGGGGGGGAGGGTGCGGTGTGACCAGCTCCCTCACGTCTCAGTAGAAGTCTCATTCACTTCCAGTCCCACTGTTGGGCTTCAACAGAATTCTACCCATAAAACCATTACAACATGGATAGAGGCTATCGCGTCCACCAAATCCAAGTCATCACTCTGTACAGCCATCCAGTCAGTCCCATTTTTGCACTCTATCCCCCTAGCCCTGCAGCTGTCCATCTGATTTCCTTTTGAAATCATTGATCATTTCTACTTTCATCACTCTACAGTAGGCTGTTAATTCCATATTATTATCGCTCACCGCATAAAAATTTCCTCTTCACCTCCTAATTCCCCAAACCTATTCTGCTATCTGTAAGACACACGCAAAGGAATACACCTCACTTGCCTGGACAAGTGTAGTTCCAACAAAATTCAAGGAGCTCCGCACTCTCCAGGGCAAAGCAGCCCATTTATAATTGGCACTTCATCCACCACCTCTGTGTAGCACAGTGGCTGCATTTGTGCACCATGTACAAAATGGAAAGAGATAGGAGAGGAAAGATGGATTGCCGATAAGATTATTTTTTATTTCTCCCCAAGGAACGGTGACAGAGGACACCCTAAATGAAAATTAGATGGATCACCATTTGGTGCCGTGGCTGATTGAGAAATATTGGCCAGAATGCCTTAAAATTGGCGTGTAAAGGAAATTGCATTAATCTTCAAACTGTACAACATGTTTAGTATTCATGGAAATGTGATGGAAACTATCTTTCATCATTTCTGCTAAATGAATTTTCTCAGGGTAAGCAGCCAGGTGTACAGAGATTGAATCCATTCAAACGTGTAAGGTGATTAGAAGCAGATCAAAGAAGGTGGCTGTTGAAGTCCAACAGAGCAAGCCCTGATTAGCTACAGATTCCATTAATAAAAGTAATTCTTCTGCTCACAGGGATATGAAAGGAAGTTTCAAAGGCCAATTACTGGCCAGAACGCACAAAGGGATGAGATCAAAGAAGTTTCAATATTCAGTAGTTAGAATTTATTGTTATTCTGCCTGACTGAAATATCAACTGCCACTGCCTAAAGATCACTAACACTGCTCTTTTGAATTTACTCCCGATGGCCAGAGCAGCAAGCCTGGAGCCAGAGCTTCCACCTCACTAGCTCCCAACCTCTTTGACCTGGAGAGCTGCGACCTCCTGCAGGCCCTAAGCGCTCCATTCACTCCCTGCATCTACGATCGCCTCACACTCCTAATTATCAACCCCAACTGCCTAAAAATCACTAACACTGCACTTTTAAATTTAATTGCAGGCCTCAAGATCCTCTAACCTCCAAAGGAAGACCCCAACTCGTAGTGAACCTGAGGATCTCAACACACGGACACATTGACTCAACAGCGACCACGACCCCCAGGGACATCATCCACTTACCAGCCTTCGATCCATCAATGTCGGAGCAAGGTCAGGACTTCCACAACCTCCGAAGCCAAACTGCCGCCCAATAGCCCAACCACATAGACCCATCCACCGACACAGGAAGTGCAAACAAGGCAACAAATCCTCCTTCCACACACTGACCAGAGAGAAAAACTTAATTGGACACACCCATACACTGAACACTGCATACTGCCCTCACTGCCTCCTGGGCTCAAACAGAGGCAGTCACTCCAGGAAGCATGGAAAACATGCAGGCCTGCAGGTGACAGTGAAACAATGAAGTCCCAAGGCCCTCCTCCCCAGCTTACTCCTTGCAAATGCCCAATCTCCAAAACAAGCGAGACAAATTTAAAGCCAGAATCACTTTTCAAAGAGAACTGAAGGATTGCTGTGTGTTCTGTTTCACAGAGACATGGCTCACTCCTGCTTCACCGGCCAACTAGCCTCAGGCAAGGCTAGGGGAGGTGGGGTCTGCCTTCTAATCAACACCTCATGGTGCCCAGCAACACTGGTGAGTTTCTGTTCTCTGGACCATGAACACCTGACACTGAAATGCCGCCCCTATTACCTTCTGTGGGAGTTCACCTCTGTTATCCTGATAGCAATTTACATCCTACCCCATGCGGACATGGAGATCGCGCTGGACAAAACATATACTATTACGAATAGCCTTGAGACAAAACATCCCAAGGCCTTGTTCATCATGGCCGGGGACTTCAATCAGGCCAAGTTCAAGAGCGTTCTACCAAGTTACCACCAACATGTTTCCTGTTCCACAGAGGCCCAAACATTTTAGACCACAGCAACACAAATATCAAACATGTCTACCGCTCTATTGTCTGCCCACAGTTAGGCAAATCAGACCACAGGACTGGCTTAAAGCAAAATCTGAAATCGGAAAATCCTTCAAAGAAAGTCTTGCAATATTAGTCTGAGGAATCGGACAAATCTCCTATGGGACTGCTTAGAGTTAGTAGACTGGTCAGTAGTTAAAAACTCTGCGACCAGCCTGAACAGGAATGCCACTATAGTAACTGACTTCATTAGTAAGTACGGAGAAGACTGTGTGCCCAAGAAGTAAATCTGCCTGTTTCCCAACCAGAAACCGGGGATGAACACGGATATCCACTGCTCGCTGAAGTCCATCTGTACCACGCACATTGCCAGCCTCCTGTACCTCACTCAAATAGCGATCTTTCACGTGGGGGCAAGGAGATTATAACCGGCTATTTGACAATGGGAAGTACCACAGCCTGTAGTCATTCTGTCATTCACATCGCCTCTAAGTATATATTTGTTTCTTCACTCCCTTTTCTCCTGCCCTTTTGTCACATAATCTCCCTACAGTTATCCAACTATTTTTCATTTATGGGGTCCTCTCTCACCATTCCTGTAGAGTAAACAAGGAAAACAAAAAATTTTCTCCTTGACAAAGTATCTTCTCTCTCTTGTTTGTTACCTTTTTTCTTCCATCCTATCGTAGAACTTCCCTTTTCCCACCCTGTCGCTGCTTACTTGCTTAAAACCTGGTTAAAACATCGTACATTTCTCACTTTTCCCAGTTCTGATGAAAGATCATCGACCTGAAGCATTAAGCAGGATATACCACCACCCTCCCCTCCCCACCTCCCATCCACCGGAGCTGCTTTCCTGGCGTGGAGACGGCTTGCCGTTGGCCACCAGCTGGATTTCCATTTTCCATCCTGTCAACTGAGTATTTCCAGTATTTTCTGTTTCTGTTTCAGTCTAGCATGATCCTGATTAACCAAAATTTTCACACAGGCACAGTTCCCATTGCTAACTAGGCTAGATAGGAATATGTGCCTGATCCTAAAGAATTTTGCCTTTGTCCAATATCACCCAAGGCTGCAAAGGTTTTCTTCATCTGTACAGCTCAACTGGCCAGAATTTCCAATTAGCAACAGGGGAAGTGTTGTTTTCTGTGTAATATGTGGTAAAGACTCAAGGTAAAGGAGCCTGTAATCTGAGCAGGCTGAATATAACATTCCAATTCTAAAGTGGGATCCAAAACAATGGAAAAATTCAATTATGAATTAAAATGCTGACATAATACATCATTATCATTGACTTGTTAACCGTCTCTATTATTGATTGTACAGTAAACCGTAACCATTCAATGTAAAGACATGAAAAGTACAGTGTCAGTGGTTTGCAATGTTACTGTGACAAAAATCGTACCTGGTTCCAATTTGCTTCTTCATTCCAAAATAATGGTTTGTCAACGTTTTTCATGAAGGTGGTAAATCTTTCCAATGATATATTCATAAACGTTTTAGAAAAGTATGAATATAGAGCTGTTGATAATGGCGAAAACATTAGATCAGGCAGCATCTGTGGAGGGAGAAAATGAGCAACATTTAAGGTGATCATTAAGCTACAGAACATAAAATTGCTTAAAGGCATTAAGCTGCATCTGTAATATACACCAGAGATCAAGAAGTAATCATTTGGAATGTAGATAAGTACTTGACTAATGCCAGTGAACGGCTAATGTCTCATAACACTTATTCTTCAAATAATTATCCTCCAATCACTTTTTCCATTCACACATCAACTCTACATGAAATGATAAAGTAGGTGGGATTTTCCAGCCACACCCACCCCCAAAACTGAAAAGTCCAGCCCCAGGTCGATGCACCTTTGCATGATTCCCCTGTTCCGCCCCACTGTCCACTACGATTCGCATGGTGACCAGGATGGGAAAACTCTCCCCAGTATCTTTATTTCTGTCGCTTGGCTGACCATCAGGTGACCAAGAAACTCTCTAGCTGGTTTTCAATACTGCTGGGCATACTGGTGTAACTCTCCCTCGATTGCACCATTTCAACAAGGTAAGTCCACTGGAGTTTACAAGAGTAGGCGGCCATTTGCTAGAGGTACATAAGACCCTGAGGTATCTTGACAGGGTGGATGTGGAGAGGATGTTTCCTCCTGTGGGAGAATCTAGAACTAGGGGTAACTGTTTAAAAATAAGGAGTTGCCCATTTAAAATGGAGATGAGGTGAAAATTCTTCACTCAAAGGGACGTGAGTCTTTGGAACTCTTCCTCAAAAGGCAGTGGAAACAGAGTCTTTGAATATTTTTAAAGTAAAGGTGGGTAGATATTCATGAGCAAGAGGGTGATGGGTTAGGAGGGGGTAGGTGGGATGCAGGATTGAGGTTATTAGCAGATCAGCCATGATCTTCATAAATTGCAGAGCAGGCTCGAGGGGCTGGATGGCCTACTTCTGCTTCTTGTTTGTCTGTATGTTCATAAGTACTCAGAATTAGTTTTGTGACTAGGATAGCCAGTTCTGAGAACAATGTGCCACAACACTTGCATTTGTATAATGTCTTTCATGTTGCAAAAAACCCCGGGGGTTTCTTCAGAGCCAAGTTTGACACTGAGCCACATAGACAAAACATAAGAAATAAGAAACCATCAGCTTGTTCCACCATTCAATGAGATCAATGCTGAACTTTTATATCAGTTCCCAGAAAACCTCTCCCACAAGGCCACAGTGGGCAAGTGAGTCCAGATGATAATGTCCTAGGCTCACTAATCACATGTTAAACATATATGAATTAAATTTAAATAATTTATTCAGCCTTGCACCAGAAATGGACTTGAGGCTGACCTTGCCAGATATCCGGTACCAGTAAGATCACCAGAGGCGAGAAATTGGGTGCAAAACTGATGCTTGGCTCTCACACGGTCTTACCTGCTTGCCCTGCCCATCAGTCAGCAGAGCACAATGGTAAGATTGCCCCCACGATACTTTGCTTAGGTGACAGCCAAGGCAAATTATGTCTCCAATGGGAGGGTGGACGCCAGAGTGTCCGATGGCAGTCCACTGTGAATATTAAAAGCAGTGTTCACAGGCCATTGCTGAATATGTGGCAACAGAATGACTACTGCAGAAGCCACAGCAGGCAGAGGAGCTCCAGTGGCCAGCAAGCACTCCATTTCCCTGGTAATGACTGCTTCAGAACCCTAGTGGAGGTGGTAACAGAAAGGAGGGACCGTCCTACTGCCAATTGATGGAAGGGGGAGGCCATCTCACCTCAGCAAGGGGGCGTGGACCGAGATGACAGTGAAGTTAGGAACCATAACCTGGTCAGGAGAACCTGGACCCAGTGCCGGAACAGGTTCAATGACCTCTGCGCTCAGCATGGGTGGGCACACTGTGCTGAATTGGGCACTGAGGAGGACACTCGTCCACGGTTGCAAACAAGTTTCAGGTTGTTTCAGAGCACAGGTACAATGGTGCATCCCAAGGCTGGAGTGATGAATCAGCAGCCTTTGTTCCCTAAAAGCTTCAAGTGTCCATAGGGCTGGTAACATTCTCAACCCTATCGGGATGTCCTGAGTTGGGGGTCAGCATGGTATAGATTTAGAGTGAAGCTTTGCACTGACTTGCAGTGGAAACAAAGTTACAACAACCTGCCACAGGTAGTGGGGTGCCAAACCTGGCAATCCTCACTTGCCATGAGCTGAGAGCTCGAGGTCGAGTGAGACGGCAGATCATCCGGTTCTGTTAGTGATGCAGGAAGGCAGGCCATTGCAGTCTGTAGGAAGAAATGCTGTCCCTGGTGAACGTGCCCTCCCTGTAGGTGCTGTACTGCAGCCTTATTGTCCTTGCCCTCTGACTGCCCACATGAATGTAATCAATGGCACCCAGGATGAGGGGGAAACCTGCATTGGTAGCAAGTTCTTTCGATAGCTCAGTCTGGCTGACCTGGTTCTGTCCTGAAATGAATGAATGCTCTCGCATGCCTGAACAGGATGTCAGTGACCAGCTTGACATAGCTGTGTGCAGCTGACTGAGAGACCCCACAGGATGGTGAGCACTGACATTGTCACATATCTGGTCATGGTACATTCTTCAATAAACATATTTTAACGTATGTTACTTCTCACTTGCAGGGAGTCAGTTAGCTCGGTTGGCTAGATGACTAGAGCGTAATACAGAATGATGTTAACAGTGCAGATTCAATCCCCATACTGACTGTGCCATTTCATGGAAGCAATGCCTCTTTACCTTCCTCCACACTTACAGAATGGTGCTTTGATTTGCGAAACTAGTCTCTCCAATGGAGAGAAATACCTATGGTCCTTTGGGATTATTGTTAGGTGTATGAACTCTCTCTTTCGCATGGATCTCATTTTAACAATTAAACATTAATTGATAAATAACAAATCTATCATGTGTGTTACCTCTTATGAATTATGATTCTTCTTCCATTCATTTCTACATTTTCCTGTTTGTCACAATTAGTGAACATGCACTGACAGGTCATTGGGTGTGAGTCAACACAAGAAGAGCGAGAGGAAGTGACAAGTCAATGGAGGAGGCTGGGACAGCAACAAACTACATATTGATGGCTAAAACAGGAGCAGCAAGTCTGCGGGGGCTGCACAAAGCAGATCATATTAAAAGAGAGAATAACATTTGAAACAATTAAGGATAAACTTTCAAATTTAACAAGGGTTCTTTTTCCTTCAAATCACGAGAGAAGAAGCCCAATAGAGAAAGAGAGAGAAAAAAAATCTGGGATTAAAGAAAGTGCTCAAGATCCTTATCCAGCTAATGCTAATTTTCAGAATAAATTAAAAGCTAATGAATGCACTGACTTAAAAGGTTAAGAGGAGAGGAAAGGTTTAGAGGATATGGGCCAAATACAGGCAAATGAGGTTAGCTTAGATGGGCATTTTGGTTGACATGGAACAGTTTGGACCGAATGGCCTATCTCCATGCCACTGTTTCTATGATTCTAGTTTAAGAGGTTGTACTATTAAGTGGCCGATGCAAGAACTCTTGTTTGCAGATGGAATGGCCCTTTATTTGAATTTTCCTGCAGGTTCCAGTACGCTGACAGTAGGGCGAAATGGGGGGTCCCAAGCTTGCACTTGCCAAAAGTATGCCTGAAGGCGCAAACATCCCTGAGGCACCCTCCCAAATGGCCACATTCACCATCCTCGTCAGGCTCCCAGTGCTGCAAATTTGCGTTGGGGCCTCGGCAGCCCCACTGCAAAAGGTGGGCTCTGCTGAGGTAGGTTCAACACCGTGAGGATGTCTTAATATGGAGGCACCTCAGAGTGGAAACAAAAAATTATGAGGACTAGTGGTTGGATCCTTTTGGGGCGCCCTCTATGGCCTTTCTTGCCTGTCACCCTGAAAATGGGGGTGTAACCTCCGACTGCAGACACCCCTGCCATCTGTGCAGGACGAACATTACGACTAAAACTGAAACCTCCAGGTGCAGAAGGAGGCCACTCCATCACTGGCAAAAGGGCACTGAGGCTACAAAATCACTGCATAATTGGTGCCTAAGTAATGTTAATTGGTTGGCTGCCTCCAGCCATTAGTGTGTGAGTGCTGATTCGCTGAATTCTTTCAAAGGAGAGCTGGATCCTGAACCTGGAGATAACTTCCTATGAGAAGCAGATACAATAAGCAGGGCTAAGGCAATCTCCAGAATTAGATCTGATCACTTTGAAGGAATTTTAGAGCAATTTCCACATTTCTCCCTCCTCCCCCCGCACTGTTTTAATTATTGTTTTTTTAACTCCCCCAGGGGATCACATGTAGTTTTCTTTTTCTGATGGCCTGGGGAGTGCAGATATAATGATGGAGCCAAGCTGTTCTGCAGACAAAAGGATCTTTGCCTGCCAGTTAATGTTCATTTTAGAGAACAGCGTACAACCCATTGGAGTACATAACAAAATATATGTTTGTGGTTTCCTTTTTCAAAAGAAAAATCACTGCTTTGGGTTCTGTGAACATCAAGCAGATAGCTGATGCTGCAGGCCCAATCACCTCCAGCAGTTCCTTCAACATAACCAGGGCAGCATGGTAGCACAGTGGTCAGCACTGCTGCTTCACAGCTCCAGGGAGCCGGGTTTGATTCCCGGCTTGGGTCACTGTCTGTGTGGAGTTTGCACATTCTCCTTGTGTCTGCATGGGTTTCCTCTGGGTGCTTTGATTTCCTCCCACAGTCCAAAAATGTGCGGGTTAGGTTGATTGGCCATGCTAAAACATTGCCCTTTAGTGTCCTGAGATGCGTAGGTTAGAGGGATTAGTGGGTAAATATATAGGGATGTGGGCGTAGGGCCCGGGTGGGATTGTGGTCGATGCGGACCTAGTGGCCTCTTCCTGCACTGTAGGGTTCTATGATTCTCTTCAACATGGTCTTCCATTTATGAAATCAGACTGTACCATGCTTCCCTGTGCGAAAGGTTTTCGACTGGCATATATGACTCTATTCCATGAGCTGCCGTCACGATGAATACTGATTAATCAGCTTGTACAGCCTGAAGTAGTTGCTCGCTAACATCTGGAACTAACATCTGCTCTGGGGGCTTCATCTCTTGTTAATGTATTTAATTTATTATCAGCTATACACATTTTCCCATCTATTGAGAGTGTACTTTGCATACGTATGTAAAATATGAATACTGCATATGTTTTTATATCCAAACAATGAGAAACCAGGGAAGACACAACAGCAACTCATATAAGCGAAAATTTTTTTAAAAAGAACTTTGTCTCGGGAGTTCAGTAACAATCGAACTTGGAATCGTTTCAGTACTTATTTATGCTGCAACCTTGTCTTTTCATCAGAGTTTGAACAGCTGGGAGTTCTCATCACAGGGCTGGAATTAATGTCAGCCGTGTTATTATAGGAATGCTTAATAGGCTGGTAGTAAATCCCCCTCTCTGCTGTTTTAACAGAAGTACACATTCTACTTCCATTAGTTGAGACTGCTTGTGCACCGTGGTCCATTGCTATGCAAGGACGTAGAGACTATCACCTGAAAGAGGGGTCATTCACACAAGAAAGCCCCAACTGCCGTCAAAGGGAAATTTACCTGAATCAGCATGGATCAACAACAGGGATTTCATCGCTATTATAGATAGAGAATCTGGTGAACTGGTGCAACAACAATAATCTCTCCCGCAATGCCAGCAAAACAAAGGAGATTGCCATCGACTTCAGGAAGCAGAGTAGAGAACATGTCCTTGTCTATCTCAATGGGGACCAAGTAGAAATGGTCAAGGGCTTCAAGTTTTTTGGTGTCCAGATCACCAACAACCTGTCCTGGTCCCTCCATGTCAACCCTATAGTTAAAAAAGCCCACACGCCTCTACTTTCTCAGGAGACTAAGGAAATCTGGCATGTCCACTACAACTCTCACCAACTTTTACAGATGAACCACAGAATGCATTCTTTCTGGTTGTATCACAGCTTGGTGTTATTCCTACTCTGTCCAAGACCGCAAAAATCTACAAATGGTTGTGAACAATGCCCAGTCCATTGCTCAAACCAGCCTCCCACTCATTGACTCCATCTACACTTCTTAATACTTCAGAAAAGCAGCCAGCATAATTAAGGACACCACGCACCCAGGACATTCTCTCTTCGACCTTCACCAGTCAGGAAAAAGATACAAAAGTCTGAGGACACATACCAACTGACTCACGAATGGACCTACCTCACATTAAACTGATTGTCCTCTACACCGTAACTATGACTGTAACATTACATTCTGCACTCTCTTCTTTCCTTCTCTATGAATGGTATGCTTTGCCTGCTTTACATGCAAGAGACAACACTTTTCACTGTAACTAATACGTGACAACGATAAATCAAATCAAATCACATCAAATCAAAACAGACTTTTGGAACTTGGGCAGGTTTTCCCTGAAAAACATTGGATGTCTGTTGCTTTTCCATCAAAGTGACTGCAGCCACTCAGGAGGGCTCTGACAACCCATGTTTGATGACAAAACTATCTGTACTGACAAGTCCTCCTTTTCCTTTCAACATAGCTCCCAATCCACATCTGGCTGCTAATGGGAATTGGCTGCAGAAATTCTTGAAGGAACAGGACAAATGAGAGAGCAGGTAGCAACACATTTGGGATCTTGGGCTCACTAGATAGAGGTATTGAATAGAAAAGCAAGAAAATCACATTGAACCTTTATAAAAATCTGGTTAGGCAACAACAACTAGAGTATTGCATCTAGTTCCAGCCACCACACATTAGGAAAGATGGGAGGATGCAGAGGGAGATTTGCCAGAATAGTTGCAGGGAAGAGAGATTTTGGCTACAAATTGGAGAAGTTGTGCTTGTTAGCATTCAAGTAAGGGAAATAGAGAGAACATTTGATAGAGGTGTACAAGATTATGATAAGTTTGAATATGGTAGGCAAGGAGAAACTATTTCCATTAGCTGATCGTGCAACACCACAGATTTAAGGTTTTGGGCAAGACGTTCAAAGGCCAAAATGAGGAAGAACCTTGTTAAGCATGAATAGTAATGACTTGAATGGAACTCACTGCCCACGACAGTGGTGTAAGAGGAATTTCAAAACAAAATATGATAGGCACTTGAAAGAAATAAGCGTGCAGATCGAAGGAGATAGAGCAGGGCATTAGGACTGATTGTACTCTCCTCATCCATTATTGGATTCTTTTGACTCATTACTGTAACTGTACTAAACCCTCTTCATTTATCTCTATAACTGTTCATCACCCTCCTCACCCATTACTAAACTATACTGCATTTTGTTCACTCATTACTACACTATCATCCAAGCTCCAGTTAATACTGGACAAATCAGGTTCCAGAGTGAAAATCAGGCTGATAAAACATAACTTTTTTTTAGAAACCGTGGTGGAAAATTGCTGAGCAATTTCACAGGAATCTACTGATGATCTTTTAACATAAAGAATAAAATATTTATTTAAACAATGAAAATTAACTGTATTGCACTGGCAAAACATTGGGAAAATCCCAAGACAAACATAAGAAGAGGATTCAAATTCACATTGTTCCTTTATTCCAGCAATGTCTTTACAGACACATAAAGCAATCAGGACTTACACTAGCTTGACACAAAGGCTTCTCACTTGGGACTGACATAATTGCACATAGTTTTCTTCAGGTGAATTCCTGAACATTCAATTGATGCCTCTCACCCAACTGGTAATCTCCCCAAGATGCTCAAAAGCCACACTCTGAACTGACTGGGGTGGATTCTCCGATCTCGCCCATTGCTGGGATTCTCCCGTCCCACTGCAGTGAATGGGGATTTGACTAAACACCTAATTTTCTGTTTTCATTGGTGGTGGCAGCAGAGCATAAACAGCTGGAGAACTTGGCCACTGTTTCTTCAACTGCAGAGCAAACAAATCAGTTTCCTAAACTTAGTCTGCCAGTTGTACTTCTATTAAACTGAAGACTTTACTGAATCCTATCGCTGATTAGTCACTTGACTACCCTCTCTATAGCTTTGTAGACTTACTTCTCAGAGAGCTTATACCCCCAATCTCTCTTTGACACAAACATTGAACTCTTTCACTCACCATTCCTGCCATTTTCTGCAGCCTTTGATCACTGTTACTAGGTAACAGTAAAGGTTTTCCACTTTGTGCTTTGTTTCCAAAATCACTCAACTTTCAACCCTTTTAAGCCAGCTCTTTCTCTTCAAGGGTCTCACCTGATGAAGGAGCAGCGCTCCGAAAGCTCGTGTTACCAGTAAAACTTTTGGACTTTAACTAAGGTTACCCCAATCCAATGCCAGCATCTCCACATCATGACTTTAGGGATTGTAAGACTTCATCAAATGTTTATTTACAAACAAACCCAAAAGGCTAGAAACTGTTCAGTGACAAGACTAGCCAGACAGCCAGGCACCAGTATTCATAAACTAAATCTAAATTATATTTGTAGGTCACGTGGATGATACATATACAAAAGGGGTCACGTGTCAGAGCGCTTGAGTTCTCCCTGAGCATGGGCAGAAACACAGCAGCAAAGAGCTACTCAGTTATTTTTAATAAACATATATTGTTTTTAGTCACTGCTCACCAGTTTTTGGAACCCAATATTTCTACAAAACTGAAATATCTCTATTGCCACAACAAATATAGATATATATTCAACATTAAATTATACATTGTTCATCTGTAACTGTACTACACCTTTACTTACTATGGTACTGTTCTTCACCCTCCTCACCCATTACCGAAACAGTGTTGCACTCTTCTCACCCAATACGTTCTGATCACTTCCTAATGTAACTGTACTGTACCCTCCTCAGTTATGAATGCAAATGTAGTACACATTCCTCATCCATTACTCTAACTGTACTGTTCTCTGTTCACCCTGTACCTGTGCTGCATGTTGTTCACTCATTGTGGAACTGTACTACACCTTCCTCACCCACTATAACTGTACTGCATTCTGATCCCTCAGTGTAACTGCACTGTACTCTCCTTACCCATTACTGTAAATGTACAACATTCTGTTCACTCATTACAGTAACTGTGCTGCACTCTGCCATTTGGTGAAATCATGATCAGTCTGAACCTTTATTCAATCCACCTAATTTAAATTTATATCCTTCTGTCATTGGCTAGCAAACATCTGACAACCTCATTTTAAAATGCTGTTTATCCTCTAATTCCAGGAAAAAGAAGCCTAATTAATATTATGTTTCCTCGTAATCTATCCATTGGATTTCTGATTCTGATGAATTTGTATTTTACTCCTTGAAGGTCAAATATCCTTTTCAAGATTCATTGGGCAAAACTTTACACTGTTCTCTCATTGTGCTCTAACCAGGACTTTGTACAGCTATAATGGAACTTCTTCCCCATAATATTCTAGCTTTATATTAAAGATGGTACATATTCCATTTGACTTTCATTACTTTTCATGTTTGACAATTATATTTTAATGATCTGCGCATATATGTGCCCCTAAGTCTCTTTGGATCTCCACTGCCCCAGCTTTTCACCATTTAAAGTGCTGAATCTATCCATTTATATTCCACAATGAATTACTTCTAACTTAGCTGTCTTAAAATTCATCTGACAGGGTTTGCCTATTCAATTCATCTATCAATGACTCTTTGTAATTTTATGATCCTGTCTGCATTACTTACGATACCACCAATCTTTGTCATTGGCAAACTTCAATTAATGCCTCTCTATTGTGTTATCAATTCAATAAAAAGTACACTGAGCCATTGAAACCTCAGTACAGATTGTTGCAGGGCACACAAATTACTTCTTTCCAATTCTTGTACGTAACCATTGTTCTATTGACTGTTCCACTGCTTAACCAATCTCTTAAGCAGGTCAATAATCTGCCTTCAATTCAATAAATAATAATTTTGAGCTAACATTCTTTTACATGGAACCTTATCAAATACCTTCTGGAAACCTACCTAAAATACATTAATGGACATCCTGCTACGTTTACTTACTTCCTCAAAATGTCCAATCTGATTCATAGACGTAACTTACTTTTTACAAATCACTATGACTCTCTTTACCATAATCTGAGGTCCCTATCTGCTTTAAGAAGAAGACCATCATCTCAGTACCTAAGAAGAGCCAAGCAATGTGTGCGAATGACTATTGTTTAGTGGCTCTAACAGCCATCATTATGATGTATTTTGAAAGGTTAGTCATGGCACAAATCAATTCCAGCCCCCTGGACTGCCTGGATTCACTACAGTTTGCCTACTGCTGCAACAGGTCCACAGCAGTCGCCATCTCCCTGGCCCTGCACTCAACCCTGGAACACCTAGATAACAAAGACACCAATGGCAGACTCCTATTTATTGACTACAACCCAGCTTTCAACACCATTATTCCCAGGAATCATCTCCAAACTCCGTGGCCAGGGCCTCGGCATCTCCCTCTACAACTGGATCCTGAATTTCCTAACCCACAAACCACAATCAGTCAGGATAGGCAACAACACCTCCTCCACGATTATCCCCTGCACCAGTGCCCCACAAGGCTGTTCTCAGCCCCCTACAATACTCCTTATACACCTATGACTGTCTGACCAAATTCCCCTCCAACTCGATTTTCAATTTGCTGACAACACCACCGTGGTGAGTCAGATATCAAACAATGACGAGACAGAGTACAAGAAAGAGATAGAGAATCTGGTGAACTGGTGCACTGACAATAATCTCTCCCTTAATGTCAACAAAATGAAGGAGAATGTCAACAAAATGAAGGAGATTGTCATCGACTTCAGGAAGCATAGAGGGGAACACGCACCTGTCTACATCAAAGGGGACAAAGTGGAAAAGGTCGACAACTTCAAGTTTTTCGGTGTTCAGATCACCAACAACCTGTCCTGATCTCCCAGTGCTGATACTATAGTTAAGAAAGCCCACCAATTCTTTTTCTTTGTCAGAAGACTAATGAAATTTGGCATGTCAACTAAGACTCTCACCAACTTTTATAGATGCAAAATAGAAAGCATCCTTTCTGGTTGTATCACAGCTTGGTATGTCTCCTGCTCTGCCCAAGACTGCAAAATACTACAAAAGGTCATTAATGTAGCCCAATCTATCACACAAACCAGCCTCCCATCCATTCACCCTGTCTATACTCCCCACTGCCTTGGCAACGCAGCCAGCAAAATTAAGAGCCACACGCACCCTGGACATTCTCTCTTCCACCTTCTTCCTTCAGGAAAAAGATAGAAAAATCCGAGGTTACATACCATCCGATTCAAAAACAGCTTTTCTTCCTTGCTGCCATCAGATTTCTGAATGGACCTATCTTGCATTAAGTTGATCTTTCTCTACCCCCTATCTATGTTTAACACTACATTCTACACTCTCTCCTTTCCTTCTCTATGAACAGTTTGTGTAGTGTTTGTGTAGTGTGCAAGAAACAATACTTTTCACTGTATACTAATACCTGTAACAATAATAAATCAAATCAAATACCCACAGTTGTTGGTGGGATTCAATTAGAGACAAATAACATTTTGTTTAAAGTAGGCAAAGACACCTACTAATAGAATAAAGCCACAATATTCCTTGGGTTTTCAACAAACAAAAATAAATGTTACAATACAAGATCAGAAAGGTAAAACAATTTACAATATTAATCTTATACACTAACATTTAGGGTGAGTATGAGGTACAGGCAATCTGTGTTTAGACACACCACACTGGTTGACAAAATATGTGATCAAAACAGGTTCTATAGATTTCTCAATAACCAGCCAACATCTTAGTCACACTGAATCAATCAATCTCAATGTAACTCTGCTTCTCTCATGAGAGTTTCTAATCCTCACCTTTAAAGAGCTTACTTTGTAATTCTCTCCAAAAGTTGTTCCAACTCAGATGTCTTCAATGATGGCCCACCTTACAGGGTCTCAATCTTGTCTTCTGAGTTTCTGTTCACCTGGCTTCCTGAGTACACCTGTGCACCAATTTACAAGCACAATTTCAACTCTTTGGTCATGCCAAGTACAGCATCACTGCTCCAAGAAGGTACCTTTGCCCCAACAGCTTGTTTTACTTAAAGCCTGCTCCCCACAGCCCTTGAGACAAAGTCAGCCGTTTGGCCCATCTGAGTTTGCTCTCACATTCAATGAGATCATGACTAATTTGATATGATAACCCTCAACTCCACTTTCCTGCCTTATCTCCATAACCCTTGATTCACTTATTGATTAAAAATCACAGCCTTGAATATAGTCAACAACCCAGCCTCTACAGCTCTATGTTAATTCAGTCCCTCACACAAAAGGAATTCCTTCTCATCCCAGTCTTAAATGGGTGACTCCTTTCTCTGAGATTATGCCCTCTAGTCCTAGACTTCCCCACAAGGGAAACAACCTATCAGCATCAACCTGTCAAGCTCTCCGAGAATCCTCTATGTCTCAATAAATTCACTTCTCACTCTCCTAAGCTCCAGTGAGTACAAGTCCGAACTACTCAACCTCCCCTCATTCAAAAATTCCTACATACCCAGGATTAACCAAGTGAATCTTCTCTGGAATGCCTCCCACCAGGGGACAGCATGGTGGCGCAGTGGTTAGCACTGCTGCCTCACAGTGCCAGAGACCTGGGTTTGATTCCCCACTTGGGTCACCGTCTGTGTGGAATTTGCTCATTTTCCCCGTGTCTCTGTGGGTTTCTTCCGGGTGCTCTGGTTTCCCCCTACAGTCTGACAGACATGCTGGTTAGGTGCATTGACCTGAACAGGCACTGGGCAACTGGGGGAATTTCACAGTAACCTCATCATGTAAGCCTTACTTTTGACTAATAAATAAACTTTAACAATGCCAGTTTATATTTCCTTCAACAAAGAGACCAAACTGTTAACTTGCAGTTTATTTCTCTGCTCATTTATCTTTTTCTTAACTTATCTGGGACCTGTTTCTGTCCTGTCTTGGTTCCTTACCTGGAACTTCTTCTTGGGACCTCTTCCTGTCCCCTGCCCTTCTCCCTTTCTCTCTCTGGTGCAGTTGACTTCAGATTATAATGTCACACTGACTGACGCAAACTGGTTGTTCACTGATACTTGAACTGATGCAGTGACCTGTCAAAACACTCCAACAGGGACCACCTTTGTTAGCAGGCAGGATCAAATGTAGCAAGCATTGGGACATCCCGTACTTCAAATGTTCCAATCTCCACAGACTGCAAGCATGTAGCATTCAGAGCCACAGAAAGAATGGATCTTACAACAAAATCCATGCTGGCTCACTAACCAGTTCAAATTTCTCTAATCATTCAGTCATTCTAATTTTTACATATTTTGGTAACTTATTCATAAATAAATGTAAGACTATCATTTCCTTGTTTCTTTCTCTCGCTCAAATAATGAAGTAACATTTATAATCATTGAATATATTTAAGGAAGGGATAGACAGGTATTTGGTCTCTCAGGGATATAGGGAACAGGCAGGAAATTTAGTTCCAAGATCAGCCATGATCGTACGGAATGCCAGAGTAGGCTCGATGGGCCATATGGAATATTCCTATTCTTATTTCTTTTGTTCTTGTGCAATTTTCCAATTGAAAGGAAGAATTGAAAAATCAAGAGAACTTTGCAAAATTATTGCTAAAACACTGCAGTTTTATCATTTCCTTTCATTAAATCCCTGGGGTGAAATCCATCAGGAATTGTCAACTTTTTATGCCATTATTTTTTCTAATATTGTTTACTTCATAGCATTGTTTGCTATGTTCACTTCAATGAGCTCCAATTCATTTCTGTAACTGCATTGTGCCATCTCATTCATTATTCAAATGATTATTCATCCTTCTAACCAATTATTCTACATTTATTATTCTAATTGTTACACTATGGGTCATCCATTTGTTTGAACATTATCTATCACATTCATCTATTAGTCAATTAGTTGCTAGTGTATATATTACTCATTTTAATCTACCCTATGCTTCCATCAAATTATAGATGCTTTCCTTTAGTCTGTTTATAATTCTTACAGTATGTGATGTCTACTCAGTAGTCCAGCTGTTATGTACCAAGTGCATCCACTCATTTAAATGCAAATCATCCTGTCAATCCATTTGTTTCATTATAATTCTTAGTAAATTATATATTTACATTTACTATCCACTTACAACGTGCCTTATTCACACCTTTACTTAATTGTAATGTATGCTTCTAATCCATCCTTGCTAATGCCTCTGCCTGTCGTAATATAAGAACATAAGAACATAAGAAATAGGAGCAGGAGTAGGCCATCTAGCCCTTCGAGCCTGCCCCGCCATTCAATAAGATCATGGCTGATCTGTTGTGGCTCAGTTCCACTTTCCCGCCCTCTCCCCATAACCCTTAATCCCCTCTCTTATCAAGAACCCATCAACCCGCTTCTTAAAAATATTTAGCGAGGCAGCCTCCACCACTTCAACGGGCAGAGAATTCCAGAGATTCACCACCCTTTGAGTGAAGAAGTTCCTCCTCAACTCCGTTCTAAACCGCCTCCCCTTTATCTTGAGGCTGTGCCCCCTAGTCCTACTGTCTTTTTTGAGCGGGAAGAGTCTCTCCACCTCTATCCTATCCATCCCATTCATCATCTTATACGTCTCAATGAGATCTCCCCTCATTCTTCTAAACTCTAACGAGTACAAGCCTAGTTTATTCAGCCTCTCCTCATAGCTCAATCCCCTCAACTCCGGTATCAGCCTAGTAAACCTCCTCTGCACTCCCTCCAGGGCCAAAATATCCTTGCGCAGGTGCGGCGCCCAAAACTGCACACAGTACTCCAGCTGCGGCCTCACCAATGCCCTATACAGCTGCAGCAAGACCTCCCTACTTTTATATTCAATCCCCCTCGCTATGAAGGCCAGCATCCCATTCGCCTTCCTGACCACCTGCTGCACCTGCAAGCTGGGTTTTTGCGACTCATGCACAAGGACCCCGAGGTCCCTCTGCACCGTCGCCTGCTGCAGTTTTTCGCCACGTAAGTAATAGTCCTTCCTACCATTCTTCCTACCAAAGTGGACCACCTCACACTTGCCAACATTAAATTCCATTTGCCATTTCCTGGCCCATTCGCCCAGCCTATCTAGATCCTTCTGCAGACTCTCCACACCCTCCGCACAATTTGCCTTTCCCCCAATCTTGGTGTCATCAGCAAATTTCGACACCCTGCACTCGGTTCCCTCCTCCAGGTCATCTATATAAATGGTCTTTGCTTCTCTTTGCGGTTCACTCATCCCTGTGTTCAATAGCAATGCACCTTGTCATTTTCTATACCCAACTGTGGAGCACCTCTGCTGAGCTACAATATGTTTTATCAATTTCTCTACTCAACTTGTAAGTAATACGCACTTCCATTGGGCAAATTGAGAGGCACTCTGTCTATTCACAGAGTACTTTTAGCGCATGTAATTTGGAGAATGATTAGATCTGTTTCTTCATGGCCCCAGATCTCTCCTTTAACTGAGTGAGGGCAGCACTATTCCATTGTCTTTCTACAACATATGGCCCTAGATGGGAGAGGACAAGATGCACAATCTCCTTCCAAGTTGCACCTCAAATGTATTGATAGACAATCTGCTTTTGTTTCATCCTTCAACAAGCGACAACAGTGGAATTCAGTGGCATTAAGTGGTGTTAAGAGTAATACAAGGAGTTACTTGGTTGAATATTGCTGAAACGAGCGAAGTGATGCTAAAGATCTTCATCTTGCGCTTATCAGAACAAACACAAGAATGCCAAATTTCAACAGTTTATACCACAGGAGAAAAGGGTGTTGAATGGTAGACACATTGATGCTCATTAGCCTAAGCATTGTCATGGAGAATGTAATAGGGACCATAGGCTTCTCAAACTCTCAACTTAAGAAATTTAAGAAAGCCCGTCAAGCTTGTACTTTTTCTAGAAGTAACATGCATTCATACTAATGGGCCCTTTATTTGCAGACAAAAATAATATGTTCAACTTTTGTGCCTTTTCTGAATAACCCGGAAATTTGGGGAGTCTATAGTTTCCTGTTGTTTTCTCCAATGCAATGCTTTGGCCACCTGAGCCAATTACTCAACCAATCTGCACTCTTTTCTCCTGTAGTATGCATAGTGTTTGTCCTGATAAGTGCAAGTCAAAAAACTTCAGCAATACATCTCTCTTTTCAGCGATGTCAAGAGTATTATAACCAGTGCTTTACTGGCCTCTTTGTTAAGAGTTTTTTCAAGTTATTAGGCTACTAGATTGCTGGGTTGCTTGATCAATAAATCTTCTGGGCTACAAAGTCTCCAGTCATGAGGTTGCTGGGTGATTAAAACTTCTCTTTTAATTATTCACAAATGAAAGGGAAAGTGAACTGATGCCTCCTGTGTCAGTAGATAACCACACACAACCTGCAGCTAAATAGCCTGCCTTAGATGTTAAATTAATCACAGGTGAGCTTGGAAGGTCTCGGTCTTTCCCCAAAATAGTGGGTATGTGAAGTAGATTTGAGGAAAAACAGTTAATATGGTGTCCTTAAATCCTTTCACATAAAGCTGGATCAATGCTTAATTAAGAACAGGCCAACCACAGACAAAATGAATACAATGACAACATTGTCATGGAGAATGTAATAGGAACCGTAGGCTTCTCAAACTCTCAACTAACAATTTAAGAAAGCCCGTCAAGCTTGTAGTGTGGTTCATTTACTTTTTCTAGAAGTAACATGCATTCATACTAACGGGTCCTTTATTTGCAGACAATGATATCACCTGAGGGTGATGATGCTGTACAGGAATTAGGAAGATTTGTCTCAGCAATATTGGGGGGGCTGCTAAGACGTCAAAGCAGGAGCTGCCTTCATGACGCTCAAAATAAGTAGAGAGAAACCACTCAGGTAGCTAAGTTAGGGATTGTTATATGTTTGAAGCTCAAGACTCAGATTGAAGCTCTTCAAAATTACTTCACGACTGACAACAAACAGTCGAATCCCAGGTAATCAGGTGGATGGACAGGAACCTATTCTCATAGGTGTAAGATCCAACTTGT
This sequence comes from Carcharhinus amblyrhynchos, assembly GCF_965287045.1. NCBI lineage: Eukaryota > Metazoa > Chordata > Chondrichthyes > Carcharhiniformes > Carcharhinidae > Carcharhinus > Carcharhinus amblyrhynchos. Next base: position 71,077,969 of record NC_137329.1, on the reverse strand, counting down.
CACCAAATCCCACAATTTATCATCATTATCAGAATAATTTAATGTATTTTTCAAATGATCATGAGTGCAATGGGTTACAGGGTATCACAATTATTATTAATACATTCTGATATATCTTAATACACATCAATAACAGTGCTGTCACTGCATTTATTTACGATATTGGCAGTAATATACATCATTAGAAACATCGCCCGTAGGCCAACACAGTTTGGCATTGTGCCATTATTCAGCTTCTATAACACTCTGGCTGGATGTTCCTCCGTTCTCCTGCTCCAAATTGAGCAAGATGGCAGCAGAAAGGGCAGGGAACTGGTTGGATGAAACCCATTGCCTCACTGGCATGATTTAGATGGCAAATGGAATTTAATGTTGGCAAGTGTGAGGTGGTCCACTTTGGTAGGAAGAATGGTAGGAAGGACTATTACTTACGTGGCGAAAAACTGCAGCAGGCGACGGTGCAGAGGGACCTCGGGGTCCTTGTGCATGAGTCGCAAAAACCCAGCTTGCAGGTGCAGCAGGTGGTCAGGAAGGCGAATGGGATGCTGGCCTTCATAGCGAGGGGGATTGAATATAAAAGTAGGGAGGTCTTGCTGCAGCTGTATAGGGCATTGGTGAGGCCGCAGCTGGAGTACTATGTGCAGTTTTGGGCGCCGCACCTGCGCAAGGATATTTTGGCCCTGGAGGGAGTGCAGAGGAGGTTTACTAGGCTGATACCGGAGTTGAGGGGATTGAGCTATGAGGAGAGGCTGAATAAACTAGGCTTGTACTCGTTAGAGTTTAGAAGAATGAGGAGAGATCTCATTGAGACGTATAAGATGATGAATGGGATGGATAGGATAGAGGTGGAGAGACTCTTCCCGCTCAAAAAAGACAGTAGGACTAGGGGGCACAGCCTCAAGATAAAGGGGAGGCGGTTTAGAACGGAGTTGAGGAGGAACTTCTTCACTCAAAGGGTGGTGAATCTCTGGAATTCTCTGCCCGTTGAAGTGGTGGAGGCTGCCTCGCTAAATATTTTTAAGACGCGGGTTGATGGGTTTTTGATAAGTGAGGGGATTAAGGGTTATGGGGAGAGGGCGGGAAAGTGGAACTGAGCCACAACAGATCAGCCATGATCTTATTGAATGGCGGGGCAGGCTCGAAGGGCTAGATGGCCTACTCCTGCTCCTATTTCTTATGTTCTTATGTTCTTATGTAGATTCCCCTCTGTAAGAATCTGACAAAGGATTCCTGTATAAGCTTGCTTAAAAGATTGTGAAAAATTTATTGATAAACAAACTTTGCTGGTGTGTTTATCCTTCATGTATGCAGATATGTCATAATTCATCGGTAGCTGCACAGACAATCAGAAAAACAAGTAAACTCTTGATGTAACAATAGATGGAAGGTCAGACATCTTGTAGCTAAACAACTGTCCAAAGATGTGCAGGCTAGGTTGATTGGTCATGCTAAATTGACCCCAGTGTCAGGGAGATTAGCAGGGTAAATATTCAGGATTATGGAAATAGGGCCTGGGTGGGATTGTAGTTGGTGCAAACTCAGTGGGCTGGATAGCCTCCTTCAGCATTGTCGGGATTCTATGATTCTGTAAACTGCATGGAGGATAGTCACCAAGTTCTGTAGAATATGGACCAATCAAAGACTGATCACACATCTCAGAAACCAAGCTGGACCAATTAAACACTGATGGCAAACCCTGGTGATCACACGAGTGGCCTGCTTCTGCTTCAATCGGTGAAATCTTGAACCCACCTTCGCCATCTGCGAGGTTTGAGTCACAGATCTCCCCAGCGAGATCGCAACTTCAGATCTTCTCCTCCCCTCACCAGCGATGTCATCAGCTTCACGCCCATAATGGGTGTGAACCTGCTTTGTATGTACTTGCATGAGCTTCAATATTATTAACCCACCTCCCCCCACCATATCTTGACCCCTTATCAGATCTTCAAACCACAGAGGGGAGTGGGGGGGGGGGGGGTGGTGGGCAATGATCGCGGTGGGAGAAGGAGTGAATGCTCGCTCCAGTCAAAGGTGGGGAGGGGATCCCCTGAGGCCTCTGTGGTGGGGTGGGGGAAGGTTTTTTGCAGCATGTTTCGGGGTGTCATTTAAAGATGGTACCTCAATCTCTGAGCAGCTGGATTTTACCAGCCTGTTTACGCCCCACATCCCCCGTGATGATGTGAATGACACCCCCATTATTTTGTTTTTGGTGCAGCGTAGTAGAATCTGGAGAGCAAATGTTAGTTTTCTAGCTAGAAACAACACTCTGACATTTTTTCAGTAGGATTTCACCCACTGTTACTTAAGCTCCAACCCTTTTCTATTAATTGTAGCACTGATTCATTTTTCTGGATTAGAAACATGGCCCACAAATGTGGATCCTCAGATAGATTTGCACAGGCATGCTGGGGCTACCATTGAAACACCCAGAAAGGCAGTGTAGGGCTTGAAAGAGTCCAAAAGGAGAGAAAAAGCCTTAACTGTGCTCCTTGCAACCATTAGTTGAAATCAGGACATTGTCTTTGCTAAGCCAGACCAAATCTCAGTGAATAGCTGAAAGAAAAGGCTAAAATATGGAAAATATTCTGGGAATCAGGCTCCAGTCAAGCTGGTTGTTACAGATGGTGAACAGGGAAAAAGAAATGAGAATTGGGGATGAAAAGATGATGGAGTGGGGTAATTCAATGTGATTGTGGAAGTTTGGGGGTCAGTTGTTAAGAACATCTACTTCCCACACTACCCAAGTTCCCCACCCTGACATAAGAACATAAGAACATAAGAAACAGGAGCAGGAGTAGGCCATCTAGCCCTTCGAGCCTGCCCCGCCATTCAATAAGATCATGGCTGATCTGTCGTGGCTCAGTTCCACTTTCCCGCCCTCTCCCCATAACCCTTAATCCCCTTGCTTATCAAAAACCCATCAACCCGCGTCTTAAATATATTTAGCGAGGCAGCCTCCACCACTTCAACAGGCAGAGAATTCCAGAGATTCACCACCCTTTGAGTGAAGAAGTTCCTCCTCAACTCCGTTCTAAACCGCCCCCCTTTTATCTTGAGGCTGTGCCCCCTAGTCCTACTGTCTTTTTTGAGCGGGAAGAGTCTCTCCACCTCTATCCTATCCATCCCATTCATCATCTTATACGTCTCAATGAGATCTCCCCTCATCCTTCTAAACTCTAACGAGTACAAGCCTAGTTTATTCAGCCTCTCCTCATAGCTCAACCCCCTCAACTCCGGTATCAGCCTAGTAAACCTCCTCTGCACTCCCTCCAAGGCCAAAATAAAATATCTTTGACCAAACCCCCTCACCTCAGACTACCCCCCACACCCCGACAATGCCCACATACAACAACCTAACCCTTCCCAATTAGCCCCTCCACCACTCACACACAACTAAATCCACCCATCCCCTAACTACCTCCCAGCTACCTGACAAATGTCCCAAAATCCCCACCACCCATGCAACTGATTAAAGCCCGCACCACCCACCTGACATCATCCTCACCCAACCCCACGTTCCTGGCCCCTTCAACCACTTACATTACACACTTTCCTTCCCTCAGTAGCCTGTCAATGTGGCTTACATAGAACATAGAACGTAGAACAGTACAGCACAGTACAGGCCCTTCGGCCCTCGATGTTGTGCCGAGCAATGTCCGTACCCAAGATCAAGCTATCCCACTCCCTATCATTCTGGTGTGTTCCATTTGCCTATCCAATAACCGCTTGAAATTTCCTAAAATGTCCGACTCCACTATCACAGCAGGCAGTCCATTCCACACCACAACCACTCTGAGTAAAGAACCTACCTTGGACATCCCTCCTATATCTCCCACCATGAACCTTATAGTTATGCCCCCAAGTACTAGCTACATTTGCCCGAGGAAATAGTCTCTGAACATCCACTCTATTTATCCCCCTCATCAAAATTATGCACTTTTATGAAGTTGCCTCTCATCCTCGTCTGCTCCAAAGAGAAAAGCCCCAGCTCCATCAACCTTTCCTCGTAAAACCTACCCTCCAAACCAGGCAGCATCCTGGTAAATCTCCTCTGCACTCTCTCCAAAGCTTCTACATCCTTCTTATAGTCAGGTGACCAGAACTACACACAATATTCCAAATGTGGTCTCACCAAGGTCCTGTATAGTTACAACATAGTCCCACGACTCTTAAACTCAAACCCCCTGTTAATAAACGCTAACACACTATAAGCCTTCTTCATGCTCTATCCACTTGAGTGGCAACCTTCAGAGATCTGTGGATTTGAACCCCAAGATCTCTCTGTTCCTCCACATTCCTCAGAACCCTGCCGTTGACCCTGTAATCTGCATTCAAGTTTGTCCTACCAAAATTAATCATCTCGCACAATCAGGGCTAAACTTTTCAGCCCAGCTCTGTATCCTATCAATGTCTCTTTGCAGCCTACAAGAGCCCTCCACCTCATCCACTACTCCACCAATCTTGGTGTCATCAGCAAATTTACTAACTCACTCTTTGGCTCCCACTTCCAAGTCATAGACAAAAATAATAAATAGCAAAAGACCCAGCACTGATCCCTGTGGTACACCTAACTGGCCTCCAGTCTGAAAACTTCCCCGCCACCACCACCCTCTGTCTTCTATGAAACAGCCAGTTACTTATCCAATCGGCCAAATTTCCTTCTATCGCACACCTCCTTACTTTCTTCATGAGCTTACCATGGGGAACCTTATCAAACGTCTTACTAAAATCCATGTATATAGAACATAGAACATAGAACACTACAGCACAAACAGGCCCTTCGGCCCACGAGTTGCGCCGATCACATCAACACCTATCTATAACCCCCAATCCCATAAAACCCCATATACTCATCCAGAAGTCTTTTAAAAGACCCCAGCGAGTTCGCCTCCACCACCACTGACGGCAGCCGATTCCACTCACTCACCACCCTCTGAGTGAAAAACTTACCCCTAACATCACTTCTGCACTTTCCTCCCCGCACCTTAAATCTGTGTCCTCTCGTAGCGACCATTTCAACCCGGGGAAATAGCCTCTGAGAATCCACCCTATCCATTCCTCTCAACATTTTATAAACCTCTATCAGGTCGCCTCTCAACCTTCGTCTCTCCAGGGAGAAGAGACCTAGCTCCCTCAACCTAACTTCATAAGGCATGCCTCCCAGTCCAGGCAACATCCTTGTAAATCTCCTCTGTACCCTTTCAATAGCTTCTACGTCTTTCCTATAGTGAGGCGACCAGAACTGCGCACAGTACTCCAAATGAGGCCTGACAAGGGTCTTATAAAGTTGCAGCATTACCTCCCGACTCCTAAACTCAATCCCTCGATTAATGAAGGCCAGTACACCATACGCCTTCTTGACCACCTCTTCCACCTGCGAGGCCGATTTAAGAGTCCTGTGGACCCGGACCCCAAGATCCTTCTGCTCTTCAACACTACTAAGACTCCTGCCCTTGATAGTGTACTCGTTCATCCCGTTGGTTCTGCCAAAATGGACGACTACGCATTTATCCGCCTTGAAGTCCATCTGCCACTTCTCCGCCCAGTCCTGCATCCTATTTACGTCCTGCTGCAACTTTTGACATCCTTCCAGACCATCCACAACACCACCGACCTTCGTGTCATCGGCGAACTTACTTACCCATCCCTCCACTTCCTCATCTAGGTCATTTATGAAAATGACAAACAGCAAGGGTCCTAGAACAGATCCCTGCGGCACTCCACTGGTGACTGACCTCCATTCAGAAAAAGACCCATCCACAACCACTCTCTGCCTTCTGCAGGCAAGCCAGTTCTGGATCCACAAGGCCAAAGGCCCTTGGATCCCATGCCCTCTCACCTTCTCAAGAAGTCTTGCATGGGGGACCTTATCAAACGCCTTGCTGAAGTCCATGTACACCACGTCCACGGCACTTCCTTCGTCAATGTGTTCAGTCACATTATCGAAGAACTCAACTAGGCTCGTAAGGCACGACCTGCCCTTGACAAATCCATGCTGACTATTTCTGATCATGTCAAACCTCTCCAAATGCTCATAAATCTTGTCCCTCAGAAGCCTCTCCATCAGCTTACCAACCACTGAGGTCAGACTCACCGGTTGGTAATTTCCCGGGCTATCTCTGTTCCCTTTCTTGAAAATAGGGACTACATCCGCAATCCTCCAATCTTCCGGAACCTCTCCCGTCTCCATTGATGACGCAAAGATCATCGCCAGGGGCTCTGCAATCACTTCCCTCACCTCCCACAGTATCCTGGGGTATATCCCATCTGGTCCCGGCGACTTATCTATCTTGATAGAATTCAAAAGTTCTAACACATCCTCCACCTTAATATCCACAAACTCAATCTTTTCCATCTGCTGCAAATCCGTAGCAAAATCTCCCAGATCAGCTTCCACCGTGAATACTGAGGCAAAGTACTCATTGAGCACCTCTGCCATTTCTTCTGGTTCCACACAGACCTTTCTCCCTTCACCTTTTATAGGTCCTATCCCTTCTCTTCTCATCCTTTTACCTTTCACATATTTATAGAAGGCCTTGGGATTCTCCTTAATCTTACCCGCCAAGGTCTTCTCATGACCCCTTCTGGCTCTCCTAATTTCCCTTTTAAGCTCCTTTCCACAGTCCTTATACTCCTCAAGATCCTTAACCTCTCCTAGTTCCCTGAACCTTTTGTACACCTTCCCTTTCCTCCTGACTAGGTTCAACACAGCCTTCGTGCACCACGGTTCCCGCGACCTACCAAAACCCCTTGTCTCATTGGAACGTTGTCATGCAGAGCTCCAGACAAACATTCCTTGAATATCTGCCACCTTCCTTCGGTACTTTTCCCTAAGAATGCCTCCTTCCAGTTTATTTGTCCAAGTAACTTCCTGACTTCTTCGTATCTTCCCTTACTCCAGACAAACACCTTCCTAGCCTGCCTGATCCTATCTTGTTCCAACGCAATTGTGAAGGAGATAGAATTATGGTCACCATTCCCAAGATGCTCTCCTACCGAGAGATCCATCACCTGCCCTGGTTCATTCGCCAGTACCAGGTCAAGTACAGCCTCTCCCCTCGTAGGCTTATCCACATACTGTGTCAGGAAACCTTCCTGAACACACCTAACAAACTCCTCCCCATCCAAACCCCTTACCCTAGGGATATTCCAGTCGATGTTTGGGAAATTGAAGTCTCCCATCGCGACAGCTCTGTTATTAATACATCTCTCATACATCTCTATATGACATCAACTGCTCTACCTTCGTCTACACACTTAGTTACCTCCTCAAAGAATTCAATCAAATTTGTGATGCAAGACTTACCCTTCACGAATCCGTGCTGACTATCGCAGATTAAGCTGCATCTTTCCAAATGGTCATAAATCCTATCCCTCAGGATCTTTTCCATTAACTTACCGACCACCAAAGCAAGACTAACTGGCCTATAACTACCAGGATCATTTCTATTTCCTTTCTTGAAGAGAAGAACAACATTCGCCACTCTCCAGTCCTCTGACACTATCCCCGTGGACAGTGAGGGCCCAAAGATCAAAGCTAAAGGCTCCGCAATCCCATCCCTTGCCTCCCAAAGAATCCTAGGTTATATCTCATCTGGCCCAGGGAATTTATCGACCCTCAGGTTTTTCAAAATTGCTAAAACATCTTCCCTCAGAACATCTACCTCCTCCATCCTATCAGCCTGTATCACACACTCATCCTCAAAATCATGGCCCCTCTCCTTAGTGAACACTGAAGAAAAGTATTCATTCGACGCCTCGCTTCGTCACAGTCCCTTCAAAATGCTTCCAGTGCCACTACAGTCAGTAATAGATGTAAATGTTTCACAATTCAACATCTCTCTCCAGGCACAGCTCAAACTCAGAAGAATAAAATCCTTACAGTTCAGTTAGAAGAATAGACTTGCATTTATATACTATCTTTCATGATCACTGGATGTTCCAAAGCACTTTACAGACTGTGATGAACTTTTTGAAGTGCAGCTGCTATTGTAATGTGGAAAAGTTGGGTTTTTCCTCACCAACCAAGTGGATTTGGGGAAATGGTTCATGAGTTAGGACAAGTGGCACGAACTAGTCTGCAGCAGCATCTATCACCAATTGGGACATGAGCTTCATGCGCCCAACTTGCCGCTGGATGATTTTACTTTTAACAGACAGAAACACTGACTAACAAAAGATGCCCCCTCGTACACAAATTCTTCAGACCAAACCTTGTGCCATGCTGAAATTCTACAGAAAACCAGAATTGATCAAAGTGTAACAAGAATAGAGAATGCTGGTCTGGCAGCATCTGTAAGGAGGAAAAACAAGGTTGATGTTGAATCCTTTTGGCTCTTTGTCACAAGTGAAGGGAGGGAGAATGTGTGAGATATTAAATGTAGTTGAGAGATAGCAACAGAAAGCAACAATTTTAAAAACAAAAGGATATTAATAGAAGAAAAAATATATATGGAATATTAAAAATGGGCGGGGGGGGGTTAAGATGAAGGAGAATGGTTACAATCTAACCCCCTTTAAAATTCTTTCTTTCAGATTCCAGCAACCATATTTTGATTATTTTAGTGAAAGAAGTGAACTTGTTTTTTTCATGAAACATCATTGGCAAGACCAACATTTATTGCCCATCTCTAATTTCCTTTGAAGGACATTAAAGAGTCAACCACATTCAAAGAATCCCTACAGTGCAGAAGGAGGCATTTGCCCATCTGCCCTGAGCTGACAATACCACCCAGTACTTATCCCCGTAACCCTATGTATTTACCCTGCTAGTCCCCCTGATACCAATGGACAATTTAGCATGGCCAAGCCACCTAGCTTCCACATTTTTGGACTGTGGGAGGAAACTGGAATAGCCGGAAGAAACCCACATAGACATGGGGGGAACATGCAAACTCCACACAGACAGTGACCCGAGGCCAGAAATCAACCCAGGTCCCTGGCACTGTGAGGTAGCAGTGCTAAAAGTAAAGTTTATTTATTAGGCACAAGTAAAGCTTATATTAACACCACAATGAAGTTACTGTGAAATTTCCCTCGTTGCCACAATCCAATTAGGTGCAGTACCACAATGCCACAATTAACCAGTATGTCTTTCAGATTGTGGGAGGAAACCAGAGCACCCAAAGGAAACCCACATAGACACAGGGAGAACAATCAAGCTCCACATAGACAGTGACCCAAAGCTGGGAATTGAACCTGGGTTCCTGGCACTGTGAAGCAACAGTGCTAACCACTGTGCTATTGTGCTGCCTCAGTGTTAACCACTGTGCCACCCTCTTGGCTCACATTGTTGCGGATCTGCAGTCACATGTAGGCCAGGCCAGGTAAGGATGGCAGATTTCCTTCCCTAATAAACATTAGAGAACCAGATGGTTTTTTACCATAATCCATGATAGTTTAATGACTATTGTTAATGAGCCTAGCTCAGTATTCAAGATTTTTTTATTTAAAATTAATTGAAATTTTCATTAATTCATTGAATTCAAATTCCACAAGCTGCCAGGGCACTCAGTCTGGGCCTCTGGATTACTCGTCCTGTAATTTTACCATTATTCCACCATTTCTCCATGAATGGTACACTGACAAACTCAAAAATTAAAATCAGATTTAATTATACTTTGCTTTTCATGACTTCAGGATGTCCCAAGTCAATTTGCAGATATGAAATTGATGTATAAGCACAATTGTCACCTCAGAAAAAAAAACAGCCAATTTGCACACACTATCATGCCCCAAATCGCAGTGTGAAAATGACAAAATCATCTGTTTTTGATGTTGGTTGAGGGGTAAATATTACCAAGATACTGGGGAGAAACTTAGAAAGTAGCCGGAATTCTCTGGCTCTTCACGCCAGTAGAATCTTCCAGGGCCACTGATGGTGTACCATGGGTTTTCCAACAGCATGTGGTGCAGTCAAGGGGAAATCCCACTGACAGTGACTGAACCAGATCATCCCACTGCTGCCAAACAGCATGCTGTATCCTGGTATGAGAAACACACCGTGGGGAGGTCAGAGTATCCCTCCCCACCCATTGTTTCTTTCTTCCACTCCACCTTGCTCCGTGATCCATCCATCATTTTGTATAACATGTGCAGGTCAGCTTTTAATCATGTCCTTGCTTATGAAATATGCTCAACAATTCTCTCGAACTAGTCAGCTTCAAAAGTGAAGCAGACAGATGTCGAAGGAGCAAAATAAAATAGAAAATAATTTGTGCATTGTGACAGCCAAACATGCAGAATAAAGTGTGAAGAAGTGACAGGATTGCCACCCACTTGTTTTGGATGAGATTGTCAGCATACTGCATAATTACCATGTAAACACATAATAAGCTGGGGTGGGTGGTAAAGGATATACAACTGGTGTGCCTATGTCATTGCACCCTCTGCTGGTCAGTGTGTTCAACATGACTGCACAGATCACACCATGAGCCCTCTCCAGCAGCATCACATAACGCTGACCATTCAGGCAGATGGTTCAAAGTGCAGCTAAAGGATATGACATAAGCCTGTAAAGATCAGCTCCAGTACACTGCTTGCCCACCAGGGGAAAAATGAAAGAAAGGGTTTGCATATATATCACCTGTCACAGCTGCAGCAAACCCCCAAAGCAGTTTATGACCGTGTGAGTGTGGTCATGCTGAAATACAATGAGATCTCACAAACAGTGATAAGATCATAACGAGGTCATCTATTTCCAGGATGTTGACTGCGATATAAATGGAATAGAAATAGATCTTCTTCAAACTGTAGCGTGAGATCTCTTTTGTTTACCCCAGAAGGAAGGTCTATGTCTCATCCAGAAGACAGCATCTCTAACAGTGCAGCATTCCCTCAAGTACTGCACAGGAGTGTCAGCCTGAATTGTATGTTCACAATTGACCTTGAACCCATAACCTTCTGATACACAGAGGCACCCACCGAATCAATAACACTCAGAGAATGAGGGAGGAGGCATATTGTGTTGGTTATAGAGGGGTCCGCATTTATTTGATGAGTAAATTAGGTTATTTGCACTGTGTAAAGGACAATATTCTTTTAAATGAGTTGCTTTAATAATCTGCAGAATCACATGCAGTTTTCCTTCAGCTTTTATGAGAAGCTTCAAAGGTGAATTCCTACCCAAAGCTGAACCAGTCTTTCTTTTCATTAATTGACTGGTCTGCTGGGGTTTGCAGCTCTTTGTTGCTATTTCAGATCCTCAATATGTGTGTTATCCTTTGTTCCAACATTGTGATTGTAATCTATTAGCTTTCTTACGCCACCTGGGTACAGTGGTTGAGCTTTGTTTCATGTTTAAGGGCATCCCTGGCAGCTGATAGCAGGAAGTGACAGTGAGGGTCTACTATCCACACAACGTGCCTACTGGGTGTGGCTATTCAAGGACAGTGGGGTGGGGGAGGGGGGGTGTTCTGTTCAATTGGATGACAACATGTTCAAAGTGTTTGAAGTATAATCTCAGTGAGTGTTTTCAGGCAGTGAGCCAGGGATAGAGGCCACATTTCAAATAATTTCCCCAGCTAACGTGCTGGCTTTTCTGAGAGGTGCACTTGGGAGATGGTGGCAACTCTCCAGATGGGTAATCTCGCTTCAACTACCTTCCTTTTCACTTCAGCTTTTACAAGACGGGAATTACATCAATCTGATTAATTCAAAAAGCAAGTTGATGAAATCACTGTAAAATACTTACTCCTTTAATTTTGACACAGTAAGAAGTCTCACAACACCAGGTTAAAGTCCAACAGGTTTATTTGGTATCACAAGCTCTCTCAACGCTGCTCCTTCATCTGTTGAATGGAGAGTTGGGTTCACAGACATGGCACATATAGACAGAGACTCAATTGCAAGATAATGAATAATTCTTTAACCTTACAGTTATATTGGCAAAGAATACCTCAGCATGAACTCATCTCACCTTCACCAGAAAAATAAATACAAAATCACATGGAGGCATTCTAGCTCTAAGTATTGGCACCCCATGGATTATGTAATTGTTTGGGTCAAAGATCTGAATGATATTCGATTCATGCAGCACACTGACAATGCCTTCTGGGCACATCATCGATTTGTTCAATCAATGATAAACATCCACCAAGGTTCAAAAATCGAAGAGGAAGAAGCTCACTGTCTCAGCGCTAAAATAGCCCAACAGGAAAGAAGAATTCCAAATACAACTCATAGCCAATCTTCAAAATTATCACACATCCAACTCAATTCCAGAGCACTGGGATCAACTAAAGTCAATCGGACTCCTGTGTCCAGGCCACTGGTTTCGAGCATCATTGTCACAAGGCCTGGTTTAACAAAAAAGAATGTTGAAATATGCAATCTCCTGGAACAATAGCAAGCAGCCACCACCAATTCTCCCTGGCAGAACAACCCAAGGTCGCAAGTAAAGAAGGTAGAATTCCAAAAGTTCAAGGTTGATGTCCAAATACAAATCTGGAAGATGAAGGACATGTGATGGGAAGAGGGATCCTAAGACATCTAATAAATGCTGACATTGTGACAAGCGAAGCTTTTTGAACAAGCCACTAGGCCATTTGCAGACCAAGGTCGAATGGACAATATCCCCTTTGTTCGCAGAATGGGGTTTCTCTTCTTAAGGATGACAATTCCATTCTTCAAGGCTGGAAAGAACATTTTCAACAACTCCTCAGCTGTGAATACACAGTGGGAGCTGACGCTTTACAGGTTATCCCCAAACACCCTGTGGTAGAATCCATGGGGGAAACTACTCAGTTGGAGAGCTGCAACCAAACAATCACATGGGTGAAAGTTCCAGCTGAGGTCTTCGTAGTTCATGGGTTTTTGCTCACAACAAGACTCTGTCCGCTCATCCTGAGGATTTGGGTGAAAAGAGACTGTACCTCTATCCCTATCAGAGATAGCTAGGTTCTTGATTGATAAGGAGATCAAGGGTTATGAGGAGAAAAGAAATGGAGAGAAAAAAATCAGCCATGATTGAATGGCGGAGCAGACTCAGGCCAAGTGGCCTAATTCTGCTCTTATGTCTTACAGTCTTATATTCCACCCTGACACCTATTCTGATCCTAACCCCAACTTCAGAAATGCAAGGATTATAACTATTCCTTAATTCATAGAAACATAGAAAATAGGAGTAGGAATAAGCCATTTGATTTTGATTGGATTTATTACTGTCACATCTATTAATACACAGTGAAAAATATTGTTTCTTATGCACTGTATAGACAAAGCATACCCTACATAAAGAGAGAAAGGAGAAAGTGGAGAATGTAGCGTTACAGTCATAGCTAGGGTGTAGAGAAAGATCAACTTAATGCAAGATAAGTCCATTCAAAAGTCTGATGGCAGCAGGGAAGAAACTGTTCTTGAGTCAGTTGGTACGCGACCTCAGACTTCTGTAGCTGTTTACCGATGTAAGAAGGTGGAAGAGAATATGCCCAGAGTGCGTGGGGTCTTTGATTATGTTGGCTGCTTTTCTGAGGCAGTGAGAAGTGTAAACAGTGTCAATGGATGACTGATTGGTTTGATTGATGGACTGGACTTCATTCACGATCCTTTGTAGCTTCTTGCATTCTTGGACAGAGCAGGTGCCATACCAAGCCGTGATACAACCAGAAAGAATGCTTTCTATTGTACATCTACAGAAGTTGGTCAGAGTTGTAGCAGACATGCTAAATTTCCTTAGTCTCCTGAAAAAGTAGAGACATTGATGGGATTTCTTAACTATATTGTCAGCATGGAGGGACCAGGACAAGTTGTTGGTGAAGTGGACACCTAAAAACTTAATGTTATTGACCCATCTTTATTTTGTCCCCATTGATGTAGACAGAGACATGTTCTCCACTCCACTTCCTGAAGTCAATGACTATCTTCTTTGTTTTGCTGACATTGTTTTGTTGTCACACCAGCTCGTCAGATTCACCTTTCCTTTATTGTGTCTCTTCATTGTCTGAGATCCGACCCACCACATCATGTCATCAGCAAACTTGAAAATCAAGTTGGAAGGGAATTTGGCTATTCAATCCTGTTCATTATGATTATGGCTAACCAACAAATGCAATATCCTGATCTTCTCCCCATATCGCTTGATAGAAACACAGAAAATAGATTAATAAATCTATTCGATCAATTAATACAGATTCAGATATTAGTGGTGTGTCTAGATTGCCATGATGTAGTGACACAGTGCAAATGTCTATGGTTTCCTTGACTGGTATATTGGTGAATAGACTGACAATGTTAAACATACATATGGGACTACTATTGATAGGCAAGTCCTGTATAGTTTCTGCAAAGATTAAGGAATCCTTTGCCATGTATTTGGGAAATTTGCTCAGGACTGATTATAGCAACTCATTCAATCAATCGGCCAATTTGTTGTGCAAAGCCAGATAGAGAATAACAGGGCATCACTTCTGTGTTTCTTGGGCAGCCATAAATACAGAGGTGCAGTGAGCTATGAGGACAGATTCCATCATAAAGTTCACTTGTCAGCTCGTTACTCTCATACAAGTTCAACAGCTATTTTTGAAACTTGCTGTTGAGCAGGGCTGTCTGATCATACTTAGCGGCAGAACCAATGAGTATGAATGTGGATCTGTCATCAGGAATGACAGGTCCACATTGTTGGTATAGTCAAACTTGTTGAGGATGACAATTCCTCGATGAATAGTGTGACTATACCAACAACATGCCAGATAACCTGAAGCTCTTCTTGAAGTGTGGCAGCATTGACATTAATGACTGGGAGGAGCTTGCTACCAATTGTTCAAACAGGAAATAACTTGTCCGTCAAGCTGCATTGTGCTTTAAGTTACTACGGCTTAATAATGAAGCAGAATGAGGTCAGAGAGAAAAAGGAAAGGATGCAAAGAATGCAAAGTAGTTCAGATCCCACTACCTCAGGGGATATCTTGCCCCATGTGTCCAAAGATCCCTGGGTTGAGAATCAGCCTGTTCAGCCACATGAATTTGCATGGCAGAAACTCATGACCCTCAGCAGACTTCATCCCCAAACCAAAGGACAGCTGACAACAATTAGCAAAGTAACCAAGCTCAATGTGGCAGCTCAGTGCTGCTATTGGCATTCCATCTCCACACGGACTTCCTTTGAGCTGAAATCACTGCCGGGAGAGTAGAATTGATGAATTTATTCTTGTGTTTATTCACCGAAAGGAAGGTTTCACCTTAGTACAAGGACAACATCACAAACAAGTATGAAACTTTGTGGCACCTATTCTTTTTGTAAGCTATTTAGGAATGAAATATTTAACATTAACAAGTCAAGAGGATGCATACAACAAAACACTATTGGGCTTGTCATGCCTTTTAATATAGAGTGAGATTCAAGCAATATGTAGTGGTCCATTTTGGCAGGACCAACAGGATGCAGGAGTACAATATCAAGGGTAGGAGTCTTAGCTGTGTTGAAGAGCAGAAGGATCTTGGGGTCCGGGTCCATAGGACTCTTAAATCGGCTTCGTAGGTGGAGGATGTGGTCAAGAAGGCGTATGGTGTACTGGCCTTCATTAATCGAGGGATTGAGTTTAGGAGTCGGGAGGTAATGCTGCAACTTTATAAGACCCTTGTCAGACCCCACTTGGAGTACTGTGCGCAGTTCTGGTCGCCTCACTACAGGAAGGATGTGGAAGCTATTGAGAGGGTGCAGAGGAGATTTACAAGGATGTTGCCTGGATTGGGAGGCATGCCTTATGAAGATAGGTTGAGGGAGCTAGGACTCTTCTCCCTGGAGAGACAAAGGTTGAGAGGCGACCTAATAGAGGTTTATAAAATGTTGAGCGGAATAGATAGGGTGGATTCTCGGAGGCTATTTCCCAGGGCTGAAATGGTCGCTACGAGAGGACACAGGTTTAAGGTGCTGGGAAGCAAGTACAGAGGAGATGTTAGGGGTACATTTTTCACTCAGAGGGGGGTGAGTGAGTGGAATCGGCTGCCGTCGGTGGTGGTAGAGGTGAACTCGCTGGGGTCTTTTAAGAGACTTCTGGATGAGTATATGGGATCTAATGAGACTGGGAGTTACAGATAGCCCTATGGCTTGGTAGGTATAGATGTGATCGGCACAACTTGTGGGCCAAAGGGCTTGTGTGTGCTGTAGTGTTCTATGTTCTATGTTCAAACTAACAGCACAGAGGGTGCAAAACAAGATTTGTTTATTTCACCAAATCAAAGCTCTAAGAACTCTCAAGGGAAAGCTTAACTTCAAGGAACAAGCTATTGACAGTGACTACTCAGTACTGATGCTCCAGATCTCTGCCCTATTTGTGGCCCCAAGTCCTCAATGCAGGGGCTCACCAGTCTTGAAGTGCTGCTCCAACTTCTTGCTCTCTCTCTCTCTTTTGCTCCAAGAGGATTCTGGTCCCTCCCTCACTCCAGCTCAGGCTCCGTCCCAGACCTCTTCAGCCTGCACTTTAGGCTTAGCCTCCACACCAAGCTTCTGTTCCCCAGGGCTGACCAAATCCCCTGCCTGGTGTCTTCCAAGGCTCACAACCTCTGCCAGTAAGGGCTGAGTGTCCCAGCCATGAGTAGGGCCTGGTCTTCAGCCTCTTTCCAAAATTGTAAGCCAGGATTTGGGATACCAAGGTTCTACTCACCTCCCTGCCACATTAGGAACAAAACTTTCCAAAGTGACCCTCCTCCAAGACTGCTTGGGAAAGGAGTTATCTGATATAATGTGCCAGCAGGCCCTAGATCTGATCTGATCTGTGCTTAGTTAGCTGAATTCAGTCAATCTGGAGTAATGATTCTACAGCTGACTTCCGCATCCTTGGGTTCCAACTCTTGCTTGTAACCTGGTCATTATTTGGTGGAAATGCAAATGCACTGAGCATGGCTGGCTTTCACGTCATCACAATCAAAGTACCTGTTAACACTCACTATCTTGGAGTAGGCTTGAGGATCAGCCTCTTGGGCAAGACATGGAGAGATCTCAGCAAAAAAGCCAGCATCTTCAGGAGAGAAAACTGCAACACAACTGTTAAGTGCTCTTCACCTCTCCCCGTTAGGTTACAAGATGTCAAGGCCAGCTCATGTCTCAACTGGGACAATAGTTAGCACGCTACAATTGTGTTCAGCTGCCATGAGCTGATGGAAGGCACAGAATTCAGAAACACTTCTTTGCCAGCTCATAATTTAGTAATTCCAATTCGTGAACACATGAGTGTGGATAGTGAGTAAGAATTGATGTTTCATTAGGTTAAAGGCACTCTATAAATACAGGTTGCTGTTGCTAAACTTTTGATTGCTGCCAGAGTTTTAAAGCCTCCTAATACACACTGTCCTGGCTAAAAAATGAAGTACTAAGTTACCTAGGGTGCTGTTGGCCATGGAGAGCCAATATCTAGTGATGGAGATGATGTTGAAGCGAATTGGGAACTGAGAGAAAAACACTGTTACCAGTATGTGAAGGCACTCCAATCAGGGAGTTTAACTTTTGCAGTTATTTTAACTCCCAACCAAGCAGCAAGGAAGAGGAACCCAAAGCACAATTTATTCTTTCTAATAACAGCATGCCCCAGCTTTTAGTCTATTTGTCAAAACAATGCTTCAGCCTGTAAGTGATCTGGAAGAAATGCCCAAAGTGTCAAGTCCAAAGGATGCATGAGGAATGCCAAGAACATTTGTAATTGATCCAATGAGAAAATAACTTAGAGGCTCTTTTTAGGGCAGCTGTGGACACAGCTGCGAAACAAGACGTTGCCTATTACTTCAATCTAGCAGTACTGTAGAATGGTGGATAAATCTTACTGTTGAATCACCATAACCCATTCGATCACTGGCTAGACAGTCCAGTCTTTTGAGAGACATGCCATGGAATTTCTAAAATATGTAAGTCAGGCACAAATCGATGAACCAAGATCTATTTCCTATCTCCTCCTAAGTATATTTTTACAAACGCAGGATTTTACAGGATGGTTGTATTTTAAATGTCTCATTTTATTTAAGATAAAGCAGAATTCTCTGGATACAAGGGAGTCTGGTCATATTAAACCTCTGCCCAGAGATGGAGCTATGTGATCTGGGAGCCATGGGGACAGAAACCTAAACCGAGTTCTATTGAAAATCAAGTGACAGCTTTCAAACCTTGATATACAAAAGTTAAAGTTTTATTTATTAGTCAAAAGTAAGGCTTACATTAACACTGCAATGAAGTTACTGTGAAATTCCCCTAGTCGCCACAGTCTGGCACCTGTTCGGGTCAGTGTACCTAACCAGCACGTCTTTCAGAATGTGGGAGGAAACCAGAGCACCTGAAGGAAACCCACAGGAAGAATGTGCAAAAAGGGAAAGCTGTTTTGGAAGGCAGAAACAGAAAGAAGTCGCACAACACCAGCTTAAAGTCCAACAGGTTTATTTGTAGCAAATGCCACAAGCTTTCGGAACACCCTGTTCCTTTGTCAGGGAGTTCTGATCACAAACAGGGCACAAAGGCACAAACTCAATTTACATGCATAGTGATTGGAACGTGAATCTTTACAGCTAATCAATTCTTAAAGGTACAGACAATGTGAGTGGAGAGAGCTTTAAGCACAGGTTAAAAGGATGTGTATTGTTTCCAGACAGGAAAGTTAGTGAGATTTTGCAAGTCCAGGCAAGTTGTGGGGGTTACAGATAGTGTGACATGAACCCACGATCCTGGTTGAGGCCATTTGGAGACTGCTGCAGAGGCAGAGGGAGAGAAAGAAAAGAAACACTGAAACTACTACTCTGAAGAACAGAAAAAGACTGCTAGAAACTAAGCAGGATGCTAGTGAGAGGTGGATCTCTTTCCAAAAAGAAAACAGAATGAATGAAACATTTGGGGATTTTAGGAACAAGGATATGCCTTGCTTCTGAAAGTTGGTTCTAGAATACTCAGAGTAAGTGAAATGATTTTCAAAATATACTGGAAGTTACACCTGGCACACCAGACAGAAGTGACCCTGCTGGAAAACTGGGATTAATATGGGGCTCATTTTTGTAATGTCACCTGTCTGCATGAACTGCAGTGCAAAGTGAAATGAATTGTAAGATGTATCTTAATTGTATTTGTTCGTGTAATAACTCGGGAAACCTGACTTCGAAAGGAACAGAATTTATTTTCAAATACAAAATAAAGCCTCTACTCCATGGTGTAATACACATGTCCCAACTGAGACACAATTCCACGGATCTTTCCCAGTGTCTGCCTTATAAAGGGCTCAGGTGAACAGTTTCACCTGGGCAGGCCAATTCATTCAATGAGCCCCACAAGAGATCAAATAGAGATTCCCCATGGGACTCGTACAGATTATCACTGTTAGTTAATGCAAAAGTACAGTTCCTTTAGTTTTTTGTATTAGTTTGTTTTCATCAGCAGCAAAGTCACATTACCAATCCTTGACTTGCCATTATCTATGCTGTTATACTAAGCGAAAGATGACTGTCCACTTGGCTCTGAAATAATCACATTTTTCATTGTCAAAAAGTAGGATTTGGCTCTGGTTCTTCCTATCAGGATACTTGGTTTTTAAAGAAACTAAAATTATTCAGGCTATTAGAATGCTTGCTGATTTTTTCTTTAAACCAGCTACAGAATTCTCTGAACTCAAGACTTGAGATGTCAGCCCATGCCATCTCACTCTGCCTTGAGTAAATTAAGCAGTGTGCCGTAACAGAAGACATCATCATCATTTCAATAATGAAGGACTTTGTCTGACTGAACTCTCCTACAGTCATCATTAGCTGCCGTTCAGTCAGTTTTATTTCAGTATTGAATAAATTGGAATTGTGTATAATTAATAATAGTATCTGCCTCGTCCACATGAATAGCACACATTCCATTAACCTACCTGTGATGGTATGCAGTCAAAGCCTGAATAACACAATTTCCAAATGCTCAGGCAGTGATCTGTATGATCAGTATGCACTGCAGCTGGCAGATGACGATACATAGGGACTGGTATTCCATCCTGTGTTGCTGTTTGGGAAATGCATTAGTGGAAGTACTTTATTGACACAACGGGATTGAATAGGAACACTTTGGATTGTCATTGTTCCAGTGTTGTCTCTGACATTTCACAGTTCCAGATTAGAAATGTCAGGTTGCCTACAGTGAATTATATCATATTTCAATAAAATGTCAGACAAGCTACAATAACAATAAATAAAATAGTATAGCCATGCCACTAGATGACAGACTTGTGATAGATGATATTCCCAGTGTACTGTCATTTTTTCTATTTTGCTTGTCAGAAATGTGGACCTCATGATACACATTATAAGATGAATGGAGAGGCTCCTGTCTTTTTATATATTCATTCATGGGTTGTGGATGTTGCTCATTAGACCAGCATTCATTGCCTGTTCCTAATTGCCCTTGAGGTGGTGGTGAGCTGCCTTCTTGAACTGCTGCAATCCATGAGGTATAGGTACACCCAAAATGCTATTAGGAAGGGAGTTCCAGGATTTTGACACAGTGGCAGTGAAAGATCGGTGCTATATTTCCAAGTCAGAGTGGTAGTTGGAGAGAAGCTTGTAGGTGATGGAGTTCTACACGGTAAGACAGTAGCACTTCTGAGCAAAATGAGGCAGTTCTAGACTTCAGCATTCAAGTCCAGTGACCTTCTTCAACATGACAAATGATCAAGCTGCAATAAATGGATCTCACAAAGAGAATGGAGAGCTAATGTTGCTAGGCTGTTCTCAATAAGCTACAGAGAATGATTGCTAAAGAAAAAAGATTAAAAGCTCCCCATTCCATACACCTTATAAAACCTTCAGTCAATGGGTCTGTCACAAAAAGGCAGTGCCGGCTAGTTGCCTTACTTGCTGGTTCCTGGCTCCACCAGAGTGACTGTCGCAAACCATACCCATTTTTTTTGCAGCTGAGGTACAATCTGGAGAGAAAACAGGCTAGCAGAGTTGGAGAGTTCCACGACAATTTTCCCATCAGAACTGACACTTTGCCAAATCCTCATAAGGTTCCACCCATGATCTGCTGGAAATTCACTCCATGGAAGATGGGAGCTAACTATTTAAAATTTCCACTGGCCAACACCCAAGCAGGGATGCAGTCAGGAAAAATGAATGACAAGCATCCCAATTGGAGAGAACACAAAGTAAAAACAAAGCAATGCATTTACAATGTAATTTGAAAAGGTTTCTGCCAATGTAGTAGGCATGGAATGAATTGAATGTTAAAGTTGACTAAAATGGAACGTTATGTAGTCCACTAATTGGGACAGCATGGTGCAGTTTATTCCTTCCTTTATGATGAAGGTTACTGACATAGATTAAAGTAAGTTGAAGTTTGTTGTCATTATTTCTCTGCACGTTTAGTCACAATTGATGGGAAACTTTAGACTTTGACAAGATAGCCAAATGCATAATACCAGCTCAGTTACCTATTAAACACCCATACACTCCATGAGCGTGTTGGAGAGGAGATTAAAGGGAGGCCAAACTGATATTCTTTGGCACAATTGCCCTCCTGGCAGAATTACCCCTCACTGACTGCAAAACAATGCAACTTAACATTTCAAGCTCTGACAAAGGGTCATCCAGACTCGAAACATTGGCTTTATTCTCTCTCCACAGATGCTGTCAGACCTGTTACGATTTTTGAGCATTTCTGTTTTTGTTTCAGATTCCAGCACTCACAGTATTTTGCTTTTAACATTTCAAGTGTTACCTTCTCTCACTGAAGTGTTAATCAGTCGTTTCTTTCAGAAGATTCAGGACGAAACAGTGGCACAGTGGTTAGCACTGCTGCCTCACAGCACCAGGGACCCGGGTTTGGTTCCCAGCTTGGATCACTGTCTGTGTGGAGTTTGCACGTTCTCCCTGTGTCTGCATGTATTTCCTCTGGGTGCTCTGGTTTCCTCCCACATTCTGAAAAACGTGCTGGTTAGATCCATTGACCCAAACAGGCGTGTGGTGACTAGCGGAATTTCATAGTAACTTTATTGCAGCGTTAACATAAGCCATATTTATGACTAATAAATAAACTTTAAGATTCAGAAGTAGATGGAATAGACATGAAGAAACTATTCCAATAACCAGGAACGTCGGTTTAAGATGAGGGGCAGGAGACTTAGAGGGGCTGTGAAGAAAAGCGTTTTCACTCATAGGGTGGTGCGAATCTGGAACTCGGTGCTTGAAAGGTTGGTAGAGGCAGAGACCCATGCACCAATTAAGAAGTATTTAGATCTGCACTTGCGATGCTAAGACATACAAGGCTATGAACAAGTTTAGGTAATGGGATTTAAATACTCGGGTGGTTGTTTTTCGATGGGCCAAAGGGCATTTTCTGTGCTGTAGACATCTATGAATCAATGATTAAGTGCCCAAGGGGTAAGTATGAAGATTCTGATATAGAGCTCATATAACACAAAAGACTGATTGCTACACACTCAAACCTACCGTGATGTGTCTAAATACTGACTACTGAAAGTAAACTCCTGGTCTTGAGGTTCACAAGTCTGTTTACAGGAAAGACCAGCAACACTGAAACCAAAAGATTGACAAAAGCTATTGTTCTTTTTTTTTAATTTGATTTATTATTGTCACATGTACTAGTACACAGCGAAAAGTATTGATTCTTGCGCGTTACACAGACAGAACATACCATTCAAACAGAAGGAAACGAGAGAGTTCAGAATGTTGTGTTACATAGCTAGGGTGTAGAGAAAGATCAACTTAACGCAAGGTAGGTCTATTCAAAAGTCTGACAGCAGTAGGGAAGAATCTGTTCTTGAGTCGGTTGGTACGTGACCTCAGACTTTTGTATCCTTTTCCCAACAGAAGAAGGTGGAAGAGAAAATGTACGGGGGTTGCATGGGGTCCTTAATTATGCTGGCTGCTTTGCCGAGGCAGTGGGAAGTATAGACAAGAGTCAATGGATAGGAGGCTGGTTTATAGATGGCGTACCTTTAAAGATCGCAGAATGACACAACTAGAAAGGAAGTGTGTTATAAAATCTAGTTTGAGTTTCACTTTTGCTTTCAGCAGAGCACACACACACAACTCGGCAGCTCTGATGCCTTCAGACTTTATATCCATGTATATCTATTCACATGTGCCTAGTCTTTGTAAATGAAAGCACAGCGTGTTTACCCAATCACTCAGTATTGATTGATGACTTCATATCATTACAAAAACAAAATGCAAATTCAAATTTCATAAGAGCTTTCCATTGTAAAAAATGCAAATTCCCCTCAAAGTCACCCTCCACCCTTCCCTCCCTCTCAAATACAGTAAGCCCAAAAGAGGAGAAAAATATGTGATCCTGCTAATAGATGTCACTCCATTTGTGAGCAGTGGTCTATTGACATTATGACAATGCTTCACATCACAGTATAAGCTTGTTACTACATTGGATCGACATAGTATATTTGAAGGAGGAAGTGTAACAATGGTGTATGCCAATGCACAAACACCAGTGAGTCAACTGCAAACACTGATCTTTCACATTCCCTTTATATTGGGGTTCTCTCCAAAAAAAAAGACACAGGGAGAGGTGTGTCGTCCCAATGTTTGCACCTCAATTGGTTGAACTACGAGTTGGTCAATGTATTTTGTTATGTACTCGAGAGAACCATATGTCAGTTCTTTTGGCATTCATATGGCCAAGAGAATTTATAATTGTTCAATTGTTGTCAAAGGCAGAGGTCCTGTAAAGGCACATAACTTGTTTCACACAGTTTCAAATAACAATGTAAACACAAAGCTAGTGTCCCTTTGAAGGCATAGATCACCAAAAGACTTGACTATCAGCAAGTTAGTTGATTGAAAAGCTTGTATCCAACTTTTGTATAAGGAGAGGGTGGAGTTGGTGTACCTGGCTTGTGTGGGCTTCCTTCAGTCATATACCAATACCAATGAGTCAACTGCAAGCACTGATTTTCACATTCCCTTTACATTGGCATTCCCTCCAAAAAAAAAGACACAGTGAAAGGTATGAACTGTAACTGACCTAGTACCATCAGTATTGCCATAACAAAGAAGGCATTTTACTAGTGTTTCTGAATACATGTCCACATAGCTCTTGCCAACATCTTGCATCTGGCCTTCCATATAGTTTCTTGTCTATCAGTAGGCTGGCTTTACCTGTCTCTATCAATTTCATTGTTGAAGAATGAAATCTCATACATCAGGAGTTAACACATTAATAATTACAGTCAGATAACAAAATAAAATATACAATTACAAGTAAAACAGATCTCAGTGCTCTGACTGTCATGGTGGCCTCTTTTACGCAGTACTCCCCTTGTGTCCTAGGATGAAATACAAGCTAGCCGGCTGCACAGATGATCTATTGGTCAGATGCTAATGATTTGATGATGTTGACGTTCTGTGAGGGGAGGCTCTTCCACCCTCATTGGAGACTGCCTCATGGCAATCAGCGTCACTGAAGGGGTTCACCATCAATTTGATGTGCCTTTATGCCACCAGATGAACAATTCTACACAGTGTTACATACATTCTGTATAGAATGCAAGGAACAATACTTTTCACTGTATGTTAGTACATGTGACAACAATAATCAAATCAATAACATTTTCTGTGTGTCATTGTGCGGTTCCTGCATCCACTCTGAGTACTGCTGCATTTGGCTTTCCATGAGTTCACAATAGAGGAGCTCATATCTTTAAAGCACGGAGCCATGTTGATACACATGAGCTGAAGGGACTCCCATATTCTCAGCCCACAAACCCCATCATCTCCAGGAACTCTGACATGTTGATGCAGTTCTCATGCTGCTAGTCGAGGTAGAATGTTCTTTTTTGCAACTTCCAAGGCTGTGCATCTTCATCCTGCTGAACATGGCTGTAGATGTCCCATGGGGACATCTATTGACGATCCCCCACGGACATCATAACGTGAGGACTCCTGATTAATAGCAATTACTGCAGGGTAATTTATGGGATTGGTGATTTGAAGCTACTGGTGCAGTTGCTAAGATATGGCTTCCGAAGATGCATTCACTGACCTTGACAACTTAGAGTAAAACTGTTCCCATTGATGGAAGAGCCAAGATCAAGGGGGCACTGATAATTGGAAAATTGTCTATTAAAAAAAAGGTAATTGGGAAAACGACAAGCTAAGAAGAAACGTTTTCATGCAGCTAGTGGTTAAGGTCTGCACTGCCTGCAAGTGTGATAGAACACAAGAGAGAGCAGGAGTAGGTCACCAGGCCCTTCAAGCCTGCTTCACCATTCAATACGATCATGGCTAATCTGTGCTGACCTCAATTCTTTTTCTGTGCCATTTACCATTCCTCAATTTATCATATACTTCTAATGATCCAGCCTTTGGAGCAGAGAATTCCAGAGATTCACCACTCTCTGAAAAGAAATTACTATGCATCTCAATTTTAAGTGACAGATCCTTTAACTTGTAGCTATGTCCACTTGTTCGAGACTCTCCCACTGGTGAAAACATCTCACTATCTACCCTGGCAACACCCCTCAAGATCTTATATGTTTGAATAAAGTCATCCTTCACTCTCCTAAACTTCAAGAGTTACAGACCCAAACTATTTACACTGTCTTGATAGGACAATCCTCTCATCCCAGGAATTAGCCTGGTGAATCTCCTTTGGAGCCTCCAATGTTGCTATGTCATTTTAAGTAAGCAAACCAAAACTACATGCAGTATTCCAGGTGAGACTTCACTAACACTCTGTGCAATGGCAACAAAATCTCCCTATTTTTAAACTCCAACCCCTTTGCAATAAAGGCCAAAATGTCATTTACCTTTTTTAAACTACTTATTGGACCTGCTTGCTCGCTTTTTGTGATTCATGCACTAGACATCTAGACCCTTCTGTATTTCACTCATCTGCAGTCTCCCTCCATTTAGATAATCATCTGCTTTTTAATTTCTCCAACTGAAGTGCACAACCTCACACTTCCCACATTAAACTCCATTTTCCAGGTTTTTGCCCAGTAACCCAATCTATCTATATCCTGCTGCAGAATCACAATATCCTCATCACAAGCTGCCCTTCTATCTATCCTTGTACCATTGGCACATTTGGAAACTTTACATTCTGTTCCTTCCTCCAAGTCGCTAATGTAAAAAGTGAACAATTGCAGTCCAAGAACTGATCTCTGCAATACTCCACTTTTCACTCTGAAAAGGATCCATTTACTCCAACTGTCTGTTTTCTTTGTGACAGCCAGTTTTCAATCTATGCTAACATACTTCTTCCAATTCCATGGTGTTTTACTTTATGTACCAGCTTCTTCTGCAGCATCTGCCTTTTGGAATTCTAAATATGCTGCATTAATAGGTTACCCTCTATCTACTCTCCCTGGTGCATCCTCGAAGAATTCAAGCAAATCTGTAAAACATGATTTGCCTTTCATAAATCATAAAGATTAGCTTTGATTATATTCAGCTTTCCTAAATGAATAGCTATTTGCTCTTTGATTAGTGACTCCCACATCTTATTAACAGTAGATGTTAAATTAACTGGCCTTTAGTTCCCTGCCTTTGACTTTCTCCCTTTTTGAACAAGGGCATCATATTAGCTGTTTTCCAATCTCCTGGTGCCCTCTCAGAATTTAGTGAGTTACAAAAAATTCCAACCAATGGGCCCACTATCTCTGCAGCCACTTCCATTAAAGCCCTAGTGTGCAATTCATCAGGTCCTGGTGACATGTTCACTTTTAGCCCCTTGAATTTCTCTAATATTCTATCCCTTGTGAATGGGATTTTGTAAGTTTTACCATACAATTTGAAATCAGCTGATCTGAAAATTTAGGGATATTTTCAATGTCTTCCATGATGAAGACTGATGCAAAAAAATGTATTTAGCTTTTCCACCATTTCTTTGTTTGCTGTTATCAATTCACCAGCCTTGTTCAGCAGAGATCCCACATTTAGTCACCTGCTTCCTATTTATATATCCACAGAAATTCTTATTCTTAGAGGCAGATTCAGTCAGGGTATTCAAATGGGAATCAGATTGTCTATAAAGAAGGAATGTTCAGGGCTATGGGGAGAAAGCAGGGAATGGCACGAGTTGAATTGTTCCTTTGGAGAGCCAGGACAAACATGATAGGCTGAATGGCCTCTTTCTGTGCTGTTCTGTAATTCTGTGTGTGAGGCCAACCAATCAGCTGCTTAGCTTGCATCCTTCCCTTCCTCCAAACTACTGAGCCAAACTTCATCTGAAGTTAACTCCAGCCCAATCCTGAGCTTACATTTTCCTTTAGTTTCTTTCCTATTTCCCTACCTAAGCTCATCCATGAAACTCACTATCTCCTGCTCCCTCAGTCCTACTCCTACTAAGTTGCTGACCATGCAACTTAATTTCCAAATTCCAATTATTGTTAATGTTTTTCACTCCTTCAGTAATGTCCCCTTAACCTTCAGATCAAAAACTCAAAACTCCCACTTCTTACAAATTTTCATTCCATCTCCAAACCCCCTTTCCTCATCAAATTACTACACCAAAGGCACTTTAACTGCATTATTGATATTGTTGAATGATGCAATGATATTCAATGGCTCCTACACTTAAACAACCTGATCTATTGAACCTATAAGTAAACCAGGAGCCTTTTGTTTCTCAACCTAAATCTCAGTAACCAGTGTTGACAAGTTAATAAAAGTGAAATACTGCAGATGCTTGAAATCTGAAATAAAAAACAGAAAGTGTTGAAAAATTTCAGCAGGTCTGGTAGTATCTGTGGAGCAAGAAGAATTAATGGCTGGAATATTTTGTCCATTCATGCCCAGCTGCTGCTCCTGCTGCCAGAGAAGACAGAGAATTTGGCACCCAGCCAAATCTTCATTCACTGCAGCAGGATGGGAGAATCCCACTGGCATAAATGATCAGAGAATTCTAGTCCACCTATCTCAGAGTTCTGAAGGAATGTCATACAAACTCAAAATGTTAACTCTATTTCCCTCTCCACAGATGCTGCCAGTCTTGATGAATTGCTAAGCTGTAATTGTTTTACTGTGAGGACAGAGTTTAACAAAGTCTATCCTTACAATAAATCTAAATGTGCTCCCAAGACTAAACCAAATAAGCCCTATTTAAATCAACCTTCAAAGCAATAGAGACCTGAGTAAATTGTCATTCTCAATCAGTGAAAATTGTGCAATTTTTACAGCAGTTAGACACTTAGGAAATGAGGTATAAAATAGCCTCACTTAGATGAACAATCTGCAGACTTAGTTTTCTGCAAAGGGAACAATTAGTCTTCTAATTAGGTGTTCATTCTGTTCGTGCACTGTAAATGAGAGTGACCCGTACTATATTTAACACAAAGGTTTCTCATTGAAACTACTATGGGAATTCTGTTGTGTACCTTTCAACACATCTCCTCCATTACTCTGCAACTTCTTTGATGGAAGTGAAGGATTCCAACTCCTCTGATGGGGGAATTAAATGTGATTACAAGAAGAACAGAAATTTTTGGTTCAGTCAGCACTGTGTGCGAAGCCACCTGAAGTTGGATCATTACATTTCGTCTCAATGTCCCACAGCTGGGAGGGATCAAAAACAATCAGTCAGGGCTCCTACCACTTAATGCTATTCAATGACTCCCAGCTGGAAAGTTTGGGTGTAGACTGAGGGCAGAATTGGACTCGGTTGCAATGATTCCACAGTCAGTTAACCTCCCAACAATTCAGACTATTTCCTTTTAGCATTGGAACTATGCCTTTCTAAAATTCACCGTAAATCTACAATTTTATGCCATACATTTCCTGGCAGCCTATGTATGTTAAACTACTGCACAATTTACTGGTGAATTAAAAAGCACCCCTGTGTCATGATCCCTAAGTAGTGAAAATCCATATATCTGATTTAAATGGTCAGAGTTTATAAATTTCTGACTGAAATGGAGCTTGTGTGTAGAAAAATAATAATATTACCTTATATCACACATTTTACAACCTCAGTGTGTCCCAAAGTGAATTGAATACTTTTGAAGTGTAGTCAGTGTTGTATGGTTGGAAATGCAGGAAACAATTTGCACAAAGTATGCATGCGCAAACAGCAACCTGATAATTACCAAATGAACTGTTTTTACCATAGAAGTAATACTTAATTGACCTGAAACGTTTCTGTCTCCACAAACGCTGCCTGACCTGCTGAGTATGTCCAGTATTTTAATCTTTTGTTTTGGATTTCAGCATTTTGCTTTATTAAGCTGTTTTTAGCGATGTTGGCTAAATGACAAGTGTCAGCTGGGACCCTGTAGAGAACATTTCTGCTCTTATTCAAATAGTAATCATAGTATATTTTACATTCGCCTGAGGACCCTGGTCTACCTCTCATCAGAAAGATAACACATCCTGCAACCAAGACAAAGGAGACAAATCCCTAGGCCCACATGGCGTCTATCCCAGATTACTAAGGGAGGCAAGAGATGAAATTGCTGGACCTCTAACAGAAATCTTTGTTTCCTTATTGGCCACAGGTGAAGTCTGGAAGATTGGAGAATAACCAATGTTGTCCCATTATTTAAGAAGGTAGCAAGGATAACCCGGGTAATTATAGGCCAGTGAGCTTGACGTCAGTGACAGTGAAATTGTTGGAGAAGATTCTTAGAGATAGGATCTGTACACATTTGGAACTGAATGGTCTTTTCAGCGACAGACAGCATGGTTTTGTACGAGGGAGGTCATGTCTCACTAATTTAACTGAGTTTTTTGCAGAGATGACAAAAAAGATTGATGAGGGAGGCAGTATGGATGTTGTCTACATGGACTTTAGTCAAGCATTTGATTAAGCCCCTTATGGCAGGCTGGTGCAAAAGATTAAATCACAGGGAATCATGGCTGAACTGGCTTGATGGATTCAGAATTGGCTTAGCCATAGAAGACAGAGGGTAGCGGTGAAAGGATGTTTTTCTGAATGGAGGTATTTAGTGGCATCACGTAGGGATCAGTGCTGGGACCTCTTCTGTTTGCAATATACATAAATGACTTGGAAGAAAATGTAGCTGATCTGATTAGCAAGGATGATACTAAGATTGCTGGAGTTGCGGATAATGATGAAGAGAATACAACTGGATATAGAAAATCTAGGGGAAGAAATGTCAGATGGAATTTAGTCCGGACAAATGCAAGATGATGCATTTTGGTAGATCTAATTCAGGTGGGAGCTATAAAATAAATAGCAGAACTATCAGGAGCATAGACACACAGAGAGATCTGGATGTATAGATCCACAGATCCTTAGAAGTGGCAGCACAGGTGGAAAAGGTGGTGAAGAAAGCATATGACATGCTTGCCTTCATCTGACAGGACATTGAGTATAAAAGTTGGCAAATTATGTTACAGTTACATAGAACATTGGTTAGCCAACATTTGGAATACTGTGTCCAAATCTGGTCACCACACTACCAGAACGACATGGAGGCTTTGGAGAGAGTACAGAAAAGATTTACCAGGATGTTGCCTGGTCTGGAAGGTATTCACTAAGGGAAGAGATTGAATAGGGTGGGATTTCTGTCACTGAAAAGAGGGGTGACTTGATAGAAGTTTATAAAATTATGAAGGGTATGGATAGGGTGAACAGTTGGAAGCTTTTTCCAGGCAAAATTGACAATTATAAGGGAGCACAAGTTCAAGGTAAGGGAGGAAAAGTTCAATGGAGATGTGCGGGGTGAAGTATTTTACACAGAGAGTGGCAATGACCTGGAATGCACTATCAAATGAGGTGGTTGAAGCAGATACATTGACGATATTTCAGACTTACCTGGATAGACACATGAACAGATGGGGAATAGAGGGATGCAGACAGTTGATCTAGATAGGACAACATGATCAGCGCAGTCTTGGAGGGCCAAAGGCCCTGTTCCTGTGCGATACTGTTCTTTATCCTTTGTTTAATCATCCATATTTGGACCAATGTTACTGACAGCACAATGACACTGGTTATCACTGCTGCCTCACAGTACCAGTGATCCAGATTCATTTCCAGACTTGTTTGACTGACTCTATGGAGTTTGCACATTCTCCCAGTGTCTGCATGGGTGTCCCAATGTATAGGTAGGTGGATTGGCCATGCTAAATTTTCCCTTAGTGTTCAAATGTGTGTAGGTTCGGTGGATTTGCCATGGTAATTACATGGGGTTATGAGGATCGAGTGGAGGGGAAGCACTTCAGTGGGATGTTCTTTCACAGAGTCAGTGCAGAAAGAGACCATTCAATCCACCCCTGTGGGGATTCAATGGTTCTATGAAGCTTGAACCCTAACTCTAAGTCAGAGGCAAGAGAGCTAGCACTGAGCCACAGCTGGCACACATTGAGGGCATACATCCAGATTCAAAGAAAGAAATGATGTGGAGATGCCAGCATTGGACTGATGGGGCACAGTAAGAAGGGATCGTCATCATCTGATTAAGGAGCAGAGCTTGTGATTCCAAATAAACCTGTTGGACTTTATTGTGAGATTTCTTACAAGAAAGAAAGAACAAAGAACAACACAGCACAGCCCTTTGGCCCTCCAAGCCTGTGTCAATCATGATGCCTGTATAAATTAAAATGCACTTACAAAGTCTGTATCCTTCCAGTCCCATCTGAGTCATGTATTTGTCTAGATGCCCCTTAAATGCCACTATCGCACCTGCTCCCACCACCCCCCAGGCAGTGCATCCCAGATATTAACCATCATCTGTGTAAAAAATTTGCCTCGCACATCTCTAAACTTTTCCCTACACACCTTAAACATATGTCCCCTGGTACTTGACTTTTCTACCCTAGGAAAGAGAATCTGACTACACTGTCCATGTCACTCATAATCCTGTAAACCTCTATCAGGTTGCCCTTCAACCTCTGTTGTTTCAGTGACAACAAACTGAGTTTATCCAATATCTCCTCATAGCTAATATCCTCCAGGCTGGGCAATACTGGTAAACCATTTCAGTACCCTCTCCAAAACATCCATATCCTTCTGGTAGTGTGGTGACCAGGGTTGTACACAATATTCCAAATGAGGTCTAACAAAGCTTCTGTCAGCTGTAGCATGACCTCCCGATTTCTATACTCAGTGCCCTGACCGATGAAGGCAAGCATGCTGTATGCCTTTTTGACTACTTTACCCACCTGTGTTGCCACTTTCAGCGATCAATGGACAGGTACGCCCAGATATCTCTTCCTGTCAATACTCCTAAGAGTTATACATTTACTGTATAATTCGTACATGCATTGGACCTTCCAAAATGCATTTCCTCACATTTGTCTGGATTAAACGCCATCTGCCATTTCTCCGCCCAAGTCTCCAACCGGTCTATATCTTGCTGTATCCTTTGACAGTCCTCTTCACTATTTACAATTCCACAAATTTTGTATGTCATCTGCAAAGTTACTACTAATCAGACCAACTACAATTTTCTCCAACTTATTTATATATACTACAAATAATGGTCCCAGAATTGATCCCCATGGAACATTGCATTCAGAAAAGCACTCCCCTACTGCTACCCTCTGCCTTCTATGCCCAAGCCAATTCTGTATCTATCCTGCCAGCTCTCCTCTGATCCCGTGTGACTTCACCTTTTATACCAGTTTACCATGAGGTACCTTTATCATCACTTAGGAATGATCTGTAGCTCAGGATGATGTCTTGTGAGCACATCCAAGTGGCCTCAGAGGGTGCATCAATAAATTGAGGAGACAAAGGTGTCCACCGCCGTAGTTATCACTGGAGCTCGCATACTTGAAAAAGCTAGGAGAATATAAAAAAAACTACGTCCAGAAAGAAACACTGTAACTTCATTGCAGTGTTAATGTAAACCAACCTGTGACTAATAAATTAACTTTAACTTTACTTTTAATGTCACTGTTTGAATTGAGGAAGGCCACAATGTTGGAAGCAGACAACAAACTATTTAACCAAAACGTTTTGTGTTTGAGCAGCTCAGCACATTTCACCCAAATTGACCCAATAATGTGCTGAAATTGAAAGATAAAGTGAAGTAATGAAAATAAGTAAGAACCAGTAGAGCAGACCAAAATAGATAATCCAGAAAGACGAGGAAAATTGAAGGCCATCATTATATAAACGTACAGTTGACAACTTTAATGCTCTGAGTCAGCCCTCAAACCATTTACAGGAAGATACTTTATACTCAATTAAGTTAGTTATAAGGTCATAAAACTGCACCACAGTATAATGGTGTCCAATGGATTATAGCCACTTATATAATTCACTTTCTTCTTGAAAAAAGTGCTGTTCACAACAGAAGGCATAAAAGATTGTGGGATAATCAAAAAACAGGGTTGATACAGAATTTGTATTTATATGTAAAAGAACCAAGAACAAGGGGAGATTATCTTTGGAAGTGACATCACAAAACAACTTTTCATTCAAAAGATAGTGGAAATCTTGAATTCTAGTCCCAAAGGACTGTGGATATGAGGGATTAATTGGAGCTTTCAAACTGAGATTGCAAAATATTTAGGTTTGGGGGTGGTGTTGAGAAATGTAGGGAAAAGGTGGGTAAATGGAATTTAGGTACAAATCAGTCATATCTAAATAAAGAATAAGTCAAGCTTACTGGGCTGAAAAGCCTACTCCTGTTTCAGTGCACATCAAGGGTAGCTGACCATTGGGCCACAGTCCTTGGAGTAGAGGAATGTGTGATTTGCAAAATTATGATTGCTTGGCTTATCTATGCAGATATATTTCAGCAAATGAAAGGTGTGCAACAACAATCAGCAAAATGTTTCACATGTATCTGTTTGCCTTGCTATAGATGTGCCACAATCCAAGCTGGTTCCACTCAGCAACAAACCTTACAAAAGCACATCATGATTTCTAGTAGGTACCAGCCCAGGGACACAAATTTTGCAAATTTAAAAAATGTGGAATGACATAACAAACAAGGAGACCATTTGTGCCATCATATTGTGCTAGCTCTTTAAAAGAGCTATCCATTCTCCCATGCTTTTCATTGTCAAGTGGGAACACGGCAATATAGAAATGAGAACAGGCCATTTGTTCCTCAAACTTGTCCTACAATTCAATGAAATTATATTTGACCTGTGAGATGATTCTATTTATCTGCCTTTACCACATATACCTTAATAGCTATAGTAAACAAAAATCCATCATTCTCAGATTTGAAACTACGGCTTGCTTACAAGCAAAAACTGAAGCAGAAGAATCCATCAAAAAACAGTCGTGCAATGTTGGCCTGAGGAATCAGATGATCTCCTATGGGACTGCTTGGAGTCAGTGGATTGGTCAGTATTTAAAAACTCTGCAAACAGCCACTACAGTAACTGGCTTCATTAGTAAGCGTGCAGAAGAATGTGTGCCAAAGAAGCAAATCCACGTGTTTCCCAACTGGAAACCACCTGTGAACAAGGATATCCTCTGTTTGCTGAAGTCTAGGTCTGGGCTGTTCAAGTCAGGTGACCCTGACCTATACAAGAAAGCCAGTTGGATCTAAGGAAATCCATCAAAGAAGCCAAAAAACATACCAGACCAAGATAGAATACTTGATTAGTCATACAGACTCCTGCCGACTATGGCAAAGTCTGCAAGACAGAACAGGCTACAAGATGAAGACATGTAAAATCACCAGCTCCAATGCACCCTGACGAGGTCAATGCTACGTCTGTTTTGAGCAAGAGGTCAACGAGAGCATGCCCCCCATCCTGGAAGCCCTGGATGAACCTGCATCTAAGGTCACCATTGCAGATGTCAGAGCGGCTTTCTTGAAGGTCGACTCATGGAAAGCGGCTGGCCCAGATGGGGTACCCAGATGAACAATCAGATCCTGTGCAGTTAGCGGGGGAATTCGCAGACAGCTTCAACCTCTCTTTACAACAATCTGAGGTCCCTATCTGCTTTAAGAAGATGTCCATCATCCCTGTATCAAAGAAAAGCCAAGCAGAGTGCCTTAATGACTATCGGCCAGTGGCTCTGGCATCCATCGTTATGAAGTGTTTCAAAAGGCACAAATCAATTCCAGCCTCCCGGACTGCCTGGATCCACTACAGTTTCCACTACCGCTGCAACAGGTCCACAGTAAACGCCATCTCCCTGGCCCTGCACTCAACCCTGAAACATCTACATGACAAAGACTCACCTGACGAAGGAGCAGCGCTCCGAAAGCTAGTGGCGTTTGCTACCAAATAAACCTGTTGGACTTTAACCTGGTGTTGTGAGACTTCTTACTGTGTTTACCCCAGTCCAATGACAGCATCTCCACATCAAAGACGCCTATGATAGACTCCTATTTATTGACTACAGCTCAACCTTCAACGCCATTATTCCTACAAAACTCAATTCCAAACTCTGTGGCCTGGGCCTTGGCTCCTCCCTCTGTGATTGAATCCTGAACTTCCTAACCCATAGACCACAACCAGTAAGGAGAGACAACAACACCTCCTCCAAAATCACCTTCGACACTGGGGCCCTACAAGGCTGTGTCTTCAGCTCCTACTATAATCCTTATACACCTATGACTGTCTGGCCAAGTTCCCCTCCAACTCCATTTTCAAGTTTGCTGATGATACCACATAGTGGGTCGGATCTCAAACAAGGACGAGACAGAGTACAGGAATGAGATAGAGAATCTGTGAACTGGTCCAGCGATAATAATCTCTCCCTCAATGTCAACAAAATGAAGACAATTGTCATTAACTTCAGGAAGCATAGAGGAGAACATACCCCTGTCTACATCAAAGGAACAAAGTAGAAAGGGTCGAGAGCTTCAATTTTTCAGGTGTCCAGGTCATCAACAACCTGTCCTCATTCCCCCATGCCAACACTATAGTTAAGAAAGCCTCTACTTTCTCAGAAGACTAAGGAAATTTGGCATGTCAGCTACGATTCTCACCAACTTTTATAGATGCACCACGAAAACCATTCTTTCTGGTTGTATCACAGCTTCTTGCCCAAGACCGCAAGAAACTACAAAACGCATGACCTTAAACTTCACAGCGATTGCTTTCTTTTGAAATTGATGTTTGAAGTTTGAAAGGAAACAGCAATATTAAGTGATTGATTTAAAAAAGGCTGTCAGAAAACAAATGTAGAAAGGCCACAAGGAAAAAACTCCCTAGTATTAATCTGGTAAATCCATTTCCTTCTTACAGTAAATGTTCTACTTGTGCTCATTTTTTCTCCCACTTCTGCACTATAGTGTGTTGTTGCTCTATATCCATAAGCAGGTTCTCTTTCACCAGTTCATTCCGACTCAAGCACATTTGTGTCTCTATATGGACCTGCATGGATCCGAGCTATGCCTAGCATTTTGTGGGCTCTTGCCTTGAACTGGAAAATTTTACTGACTATGCTTCCAATTTCCATCCTTCTCTTAGCTTCACATGATCCATCTTTGAGACTCTTCCTTTCTTTAACTTTTCTGTCTACGTTTCTGGGATTAGATTATCAGCCAATATTCACATTCAGACCACTGACCCTCACAACTACCTTCACTATATTGTATCACACCCTTCTAGTCTATTCTCCCAGTTTTTCAATTTCTGTCATATCTATTCGAATGCTACAACTTCCAGACTAGCATTTGCAATATGTCTCCCTCTTTCCTGAACTGATGATTAACCTTCACCATGGCTGACAGGGTCCTCACAAGTGTTCAGTCTATTTCACACACTTCTGTGTTCACTTTTTCCCCTCCCTCCCAGATCTATGATAGGGTTTACCTTGTCTTCAGCTTCCACCCAATCAGCCACCGTATTTGAAGGAAGATCTATTTCTGCCATCTCCAACATGATACCATCATCCCCCTCCTTCTGCTTTCTGCATTCCCTCCTTGAAATCCTGTCCTACTCCTCAGTCATCAACACCCCTCACTTTTCTATCTTTGCATACTTATGTGCAAGTGTAGGAGATGTAACAACTCCCTTTTACCTCCTGCCGCCTCACCATCCAAGGCTTGAAACACTCCTTTCACACAAAACAGTAATTTATTTGGACTTCTTTCAATTTAGTATACCATATTCACTGCTCCTAAAGTGGTCTCCTCTATACTGGGGAGAGCAAATGCATACTGGGTGACCACTTTGTTGAACATCTCCGTTCAGTCCCAAACTTGATCCGGCACTCCCAATCGCCTGTCATTTTTCTTCTCCTACTCTGACCTCCTTCAGTGTCCCAGTGAAACTTAATACAAACTCAAGGAATGGTATCTCATCCTTCATCTGGCACTGAACAATTTTATATCATAACATCTGGCCCTATTTTGATTCTTTTTTGTTGTTTTTTTTCTCTTGTTCTGGTCTTTATTCCTTCGTTTCCCATTCGGACGCTGCAACCTTGCCACTCGCACCTCAGTTGTCCCATTATCATTTCCTTTGGTCTTATATCACAAAGCTTTTTGTCATTCAACCTCCTGTCCACCATCCTATCAAAGGCCTTCCCATTTGTTCTCCTTCCCACATTCTGGCTTTTCAATTGCTCAAAATGTATTACTTTGTTTCAGTTTTGATGAAAGGTCACGCCCCCGGAATGTCACTCCACAGATGCTGCCTGACCTGTTGCGTATTTCCAGCATTCTATATAGTAAAAACAAATTTCTGTGGATACTGGAATCTGAAACAAGTTTTGACTTGAAACATTAGCTCCGTTCTCTCTCTCCATAAATACTGTTAAACCTGCTGAGATTTTCCAGCACTTTCTAGTTTGGTTTGAGATTGGAAAATCTAATAGGTAGGAAGATGGAGGAAGATCCAATTTTCCAACAAGAACAAAGAATTCGAGAAAAACTCAACGGGTCTGACAGCGTTTGTAAGGAGAGAAACAGAGTTAACGTTTGAGCAGTACTTTAATTATAATGGACAAATGAGAATTGTCTGCAAATAAGAATGTCCTCATTCTGTACTGTAAAAGGTTCTATGGCTCTAAGAAAATCAAGCCAAAAGTCACCTCACTCAGTGTTCCTCGGTGGAATAGCACTATCACCTGTGACTAGATGTGTCCAACAATTTAAGATTCAACATTGCTGCAGGGAATGAAACAGTTTCATTTCCCCTTTTGGCATCTTCTCTGTTCTGTGCAGGGTCAACACAGTAAAAAGTCTGACAACACCAAGTTTTAGTCCAACCGATTTATTTGATAGTAAACTCACTAGCTTTCGAGGGGTTTCCCTCTTCTTCAGGTGAATGGAGAGTTATGGCCTCAGACAGAGCATATAAAGCACAGACAGTTTAGAGATTACTGATTAGAATGCGAATCTTTACACCTAACCTGCTGTTCAAGTCCTAAAGTGGCCGACAATGTGTGTGGAAGGAGCACTGATCACAGGTTAAAGAGATGTGTAATGTCTCCAGACAGTGCAGTAAATGAGGTTTTGCAAACCCAGGCAAGTCACGGGGGTTACAGATAGTGCGACATGAACCCAAGATCCCTGTTGAGACCGTCCTCAGGGTCCACAGCCACCACCTTAAAAACTACATCAGTACCATTTCATCCTGCTTCAGTCTGCATGGCCCCATTTACTTGCTGCTTGAGAAGTAGTTAAGGAGCCAAAAACAAAGATTAGCTTCTGTGCATTAATGTGGTTTTAAATCAATGGGCGAAATTAATCAGCATTTTTTCTGAATGAACATCAAACTGTTGCACCCCAATATGCAGAGACGAAGTCCACCACCTTACTCCGTCTCCAGGTTCTCACAGGATTAATCGACACTAGGGCAATGCGTCAGAGTGACACTACAGCACATGAAAAATTTTTTTTTTTTGTTTATTCCAATCCAATCAAGTCAAATTAAAGCCAATTCAGAGTCCCAACAAGTTGGGACAGGGCTCTCACCTCCTGTCTTGGGCCTGATCTACATGATCCAAGCTGATTGGAGTAGGTATAGCTCCTCCTCCAAGGTTTGATCTTATTTGCATATTAGCCAAAAGGCCGAGATGCCGCTTTTAAAAATTGCTTCAAATGAAGCTGAAATGCAACCCAATGACTTCAACCAAGCACAGCATGTCGATACTACACTTGATCTTAGCCAAAAGGCAGAGAACACTATAGAAATGATCCCTACACATGCCGGCAGAACAAGAGGAGGGGAGAAAGTTCAAAAAAGAATGAACAGGAAAACTGATGATTCTCCTCATGTAGATGCAAGATACAAGAAACTGGAAATTATCTTGGTTATTGTTCAGTGATGGATGTTACTCATTTGAAATACTAGAGGATGTGAAACTTTCTGTCCTGTGGTTTGTGAAGTTGCAGTTGACAGCTAAGGACTAATGCATAAGTCCAGCAATAACAATCATGGATCTCTCAGTCAGTTTTCCTGGAGAATTACAATCCTTTGTACCTCCCTGGGGTCAAATATTTGAACGTGATATGGCAAAGGACACGGCTCCAAAATCATTCACTACGATGCTAATGTCTCCAAGTACAGAGCGTGCTCTTCAGAATTACAGCATCCAGCTGCTTTATCGAAAAGGACTGCCTTGGGGCCAGTACAAAATGGGTTTAAAGCAGCTTGGCTCCTATAGTTAACTAATAGCTATTCACTCTGAATTCTGCAGGTATCATTTCAAGTTTAACACTTTAAGCCAAAAACATAAACATATTGTGTTAATATAGAGGACGATGGGAGTGAGGGATTAGAAATGTGGAGTGGAGAACTGGGCATGAAAGAAGAGCAAGGCACCAGAGCAGGAAGCAAGCGTCTTTAAGGATTTCTGCATTGATATTATTTTAAGATTGCGGATATTGACTCTTGCACAGGGAAGGAAATATCAAAAAGGGCATTTCAACCATGGCACAGGATCTTCTGCTGCTGGACAATTAAATTAAATTACTATCTTAGAATGCAAATCGACAAATCTGAGGTGTTCTGAAGTTAGAAGTTCACAGTTTCTTTCTGGAAATCTCCTAGAAACTGCAATAATGAAGTGTGGGTAGCAGGGGCCTCCAGCTGTTACACTCCTTCAATTTTACTAGCACTCTTGCATTCAATATACACCAGCAGCACTCTCCCTGCACACAGTGAAGGCTGCTAGGTGACCTAGCAGTCTCATTTGCTGACTCAGTCTCCTGCCTCCACATCTTGATAGTCGTCCTGAACTGGATAGTGGCCTTGGGGGCACCCTTTTAAATGGGCGCTTTGTACCTCAGGAGACACACTGATGCTGCGAATGAGGATTTAAGAAAGAGGTCTCAACTGCCAAAAAGACTGGAGGATTCAACCAGCCCAACTCAAGCAGTCCTTAACTGGAAGAAAACCTGCAGTTTTGTCTCAGTATTCTGATGAAGGGT
Organism: Carcharhinus amblyrhynchos; assembly: GCF_965287045.1. NCBI lineage: Eukaryota > Metazoa > Chordata > Chondrichthyes > Carcharhiniformes > Carcharhinidae > Carcharhinus > Carcharhinus amblyrhynchos. The sequence continues at coordinate 71,037,785 of NC_137329.1, read as the reverse complement.
TATCTTGATTTGAAATATTGGCTCTATTCTCTCTTCAGAGATACCATTAGACCTGTTGAGGTTTTCCAACGTTTTCAGTTTTGCTCCCCAGAGCATCACTCTTAGTATTACAGTACAGTAATAGCAGAAAGTATGGCATCAGGCACCTAAGCAGTGGTACATAGGGAAGATTGAGACAGTCAATTCATTTTATCATTGATATCAGAACCTCATCTGCACTTCGACATTTAGTCCTAACTTTTTTCCCTTCCTTATTGATGGTTCCTCGTGGGAGAAGAGAACCAAGATTAAGTCTTTTTGTGGATTCAGTAATGGGATATCTCCAGGGTTCACTGCTCAACTAGAAGTAAACTTATTGCACCTAATGATAAGCACAGAGTGTATTATTGTCCTATTGTAGAACTCCACTCTATAGTTAAAGTGTCGATGTTACTTGATATAGCAGACCATCCACCTGCATTATGATTTCCAAACCTTATGTGCCAACCTCTTAGACCTGGCCAATCTCAGAATGCAGTCAGGTGAAAGGCATGAGAATCTGCATCAACATCTGATGCCTTTCTCAGAGGATAAATTCCTGCTGAAAGATGGGCTCAATCATCATGATCTACGTCTTGATGAGGATGAGGAGATATCACCCTCACTAGGGAACACTGGCTCCAATGTTGGCTACAACTCATTCATCTGAGCCTTTCGTGGAATGAGGGCGTCGCTGGCTAGGCCAGCACTTACTGCCCATCCCTCACTTTTGAGAAGATGATGATGAGCTGCCTTCTTGAACTGCTATAGCACATGTAGTGTAGATACGCCCACAGTGCTGGTAAAGAGGAAATTCCAGGATTTTGATGCAGCTACAGTGAAGGAACAGTGATATAGTTCCAAGTCAGGGTGGTGAGTGGCTTGCAGGGGAGCCTCCAGGCGGTAATGTTCCCATGTATGTGCTGCCCTTGTCCTTCTAGATTGTCATGGTCTTGGAAGGTTTCGGGTTTGAAAGGGACTCAGTAAAGAACCTTGGTGAGTTCCTGTAGTGCATATTGTAGATGGTACACACTGCTGCAACTGTGTGTTGATGTTTGTGGATGGGGTGTCAATCAAGGTGTCCTGGAGGATGTCAAGCTTCTTGAGTGTCATTGGAGCTGCACTTATCCAAGCAGATGGAGAGTATTCCATCACACTCTTGACTTGTGCCTTGTAGGGGCAGCACAGTGGTACAGTGGTTAGCATTGCTGCCTCACAGCACCAGGGACCCAGGTTCAATTCCCAGCTTGTCACTGTCTGTTCAGAGTTAATTATGGCTAATTAGTTCCTCAGCAAGTATTGTTTCCTGCCAGATTAAGATGCCAGGATCTGACTAAAGCTGGGAAGATAGCTGCTATACTGGAAGATGATTATGTCATTGCAGACATTTATTTAGACAAAATGGATGAGGAACCTGCTAATACACAGCTGATGTTAGATCCACAAGTCACCCGACTTAGGCTCATTCTTCAAGTACCACACTACTTGAGTGAATTTTGGAATGAATCTTTGGCTGAGACACCGAGTTTCACAGTTGTGGAAGCATGGCTACATCTATGAAACTTATTGTCCCAATCAGAGTTCATGCCAATCTGCTCACCAGGCTGATGGTTCATTACCCTTACATGTTGGTGAAGCACACTTGTCACCGTCCAGGGACCATCACAATCTTGCCTTCAAATGCCTGGTCACAGAGTACATTGATGTTGAGGTACTTGCAGGCATTCTGCTCTTGGAAACCAATGATTTTGCCAAATGCTTACTGTTTGTTAATGATTCTATCACCTATGTTTAGGTAATTTATGCTTCTTCAAGCTAGCCATGCAGAGTGAGATAAACCCATGTACTTTTTGCTCCCTGAAGGTCAACAACATTCTGGGCTTGGGATTTCATCGAGATGACCCAATCAGATGATTTTGCAGACCTCATAACATTTGCATTCGAACGATCCTCTCTTCCTTCAAGACCAAAGCATTCCAAGTCACCCAAAGTCCAGCCTCCACCACACTGTTGAATAGAGTAACTTACAAGATTCATATTGTGAGCCTTTCCTATGAACCGCAGGCCTTGTCAAACAATTAACATTCTGCTTGGAAATTAATGTTAATATCTGGGGACAGAATAAACCCCAGTGGCACACGGATAGTCCAGCTGTATGAAAGGTGTTTGCATGCCTAGTATACGTACCATTTGTTGCAACTCCTGTACTGGCATTTGGATTGCCTTTCACAAAGACTCATTAGTTTCCTATGTTTATGATGCTGCATTCTTTGGGCATGTATGTTCACATGAGATTTCACTTTGATGTGAAGGAGCAGTTTACATATATTCACCTTGGTTTGTCTGGCATAGTTAATCAATACAACATGGGAATCTGACATACAGGGAAGAGAAAAAGAAAGAGGTAATGCCATCGTCATATTTGATCAGCTGATGGCTGAGGGCCCATTCCCATGTTGGTGCGGCCACTTTGAATTGCCAATTGTGTTGCTTGATTTCATGGTTGCATTGAAATTTAACATTTTCACCTGAACACTGCTGATATTGTGATCCAGTTTATTTGCCAACCTGAAGGTAGCCACGGCCTCACTGGGACAGACTGAAGAGTACTAGAAATATGATAAATCCATTTGTTTTTTGTAAATTTGGTAACAGTTCTACAAGTTCAGACAAGAAAAATATATGTTCAGCTGGTCAGCACCTGTTCAGCAGCATTAGTCCCAAGAGTAGCAGGTTCCATCAGCCATCTTCTTATTTCTTTAATTTGTAGTGTTTGCTAATTGAGACTGTTTGCTATCAAACAACTATCCCTGTGGATTACTCAGGCATATCAGCTCTGCAAGTATAATTTGAGTCAATAATACAGAATTCTATAAAAGTACATGTCAGACCTGGGCACACTGAAATACAAGATTGAAAGTAAGGTCCATAATATATTTTGTTATGTATCCAAAGTCTGATAAAAGATTAAATAAAAGGAAAACTGACAATAGTACAATACTGGAGAATTGGAATAAAACCAAAAAGAATGCACAGCAGGTTTGTCAGAATTTGAAAGGCAAAAGCTGTGTTTGTACTTGTGCATTGAGCATGAAGACTGGCATCAGACTGTTGGGCTGCATTTTTTGTTCCTGAGCTGTGAACACCATATTAGCATCTGATGAAATATGCTGGCCCTAATCCTTAACTGGTCTTTTCATTTTCAGGAGCTAATGATATGCAGCACATTATTTTGCTTTTAATATTGATTTCAGGGGCTTATTTTTAAAATATTCTTTCACAAGGTGTAGGCACCTCTAGTTAAGCCAGCATTCATTGTCCATCCCTAATTGTCCTCGAGAAAGTTGCGGTGAGTGAGTGGCATATTGAATTGTTACATATGTGATATAGTGCTTTAGGGATCAGCACTCTCTTCTCATGCAGTACAAATTGTTGTTCCCTTTTATATTAGAATTACTGGCAATCTGTCCCACTGAGTGCAATATTAAAATATTAAAAGCTTCGACATCAGGGGGTGACGCCATAGTGCCGTGCTAACCTTTTTAGTGATTCGGCCAATTCGGTGGATTCCCGTGAACATTTGCGCCGCGCTTGGTATGGCTCCTGCTCTGGCCAAGACTGCAAGAAACTGCAAAGGGTCGTGAACGAAGCTCAGTCCATCATGCTCACCTGCCTCCCACCCATTGGCTCAGTAAAGCAGCCAGCATAATCAGGAACACTACGCACCACGGACATTTTCTCTTCCACCTTCTTCCATTGGGAAAAAGATACAAAAGTCTGAGACCATGTACCAAACTACTCAAGAACAGCTTCTTCCCTGTTGCCATCAGACTTCTGAATGGACATAGGTTGTATTAAGTTGACCTTTCTCCACATCCTAGCCATAACTGTAACACTACATTCTGCACCCTCTCCCTTCCTTCTCTATGAATAAAATCATACAGCTTTGTCTGTATAGCATGCAAGAAACAGTACTTTTCAACTGTATATTAATACATGTGACAATAATAAATTAAATCAAAAGGAATTGCGTTCCCCAGACTTTGAACACGTGCTGCTATTATTGCAGACAGAGAGTGCAAGCTCAAAATTACCCCCACAGTAGTTGTTTGAGTTTTCCACTTTCAAACACAACTTTGAACTTGATAGGCGAAGGGTCATCTTGACTCCAAATGTTGGCTCTATTTTCTCTTCATAGATGCTGTTGGACCTGCAGAGGTTTTCCAGCATTTTCTGTTGTTATTTGAACTTGATCATTCTTTGTTCATTATTAGATAAATAATGAATTAATTAATTCATTACTAAATTTAAAATGGCATGCCCCTTTGTTGGTTCAAATATATATTGCAGTGGAAAATGATCGCAAGCGTACTGTTTTGACATATGCCAGTCTGCTTACTGCAATCTATAAAAACATAAAAACACAGGAATTAGGAGCAAGTGTGGGCAATTCAGCCCCTCAAGCCTTCTCTGCCATTCAATATGGTCATGGCTGATCTTATCTCAATCGCATTTCCATCTTACCACTTGCTCTTCAAAACCATTCATCCTGCTAAGAATTAAAAACTTATTTTTCTCTCCTTAAATTTGTTTAGTGTTCCAGCATCCACTGCACTCTAGGGTAGAGTATTACACAGATTCACGCAGATTTGCGTAAAGTAATTTCTCCTCATTTCTGTTTTAAATCTGCCACCTCTTAGCCTAAAGCCATGGTCTCTTATTCCAGAATGTCCAACAAGATGAATCATCTGTTCTATGCCTACTCTTTAAATCCCCTTTAGATCTTTTAATACTTCAATTAAATCTCCTCTCATTCTTCTAAACTCCAGTGAAATATGCCTAAACTGCTCAAACTCTCTTCTTATGACAAGTCCTTTATCCTGGAATCAATCTAATGAATACTCTTTGAACTGCCTCTAATTCACTTATGCCCTTTCTCAAGTAAGACCAAAACTATGCGCAGTACTCCAGATATGGTCTCACCAATGCCCATACAGATGTAATAGCACCTCCCTACTTTTATATTCTATTCCTTTAGCAATAAATGCAAAAAATTAATTTGCCTTTCTTATGCCTGCTGCACCTAGTCATAGAGGCATAGTGCAGAGAAAAAGCCCTTTGGCCCATCGAGTCTGCGCTGACAGAAACTACTACTAAAGCAGCATTAATCCCACTTTCCTGCACTAGTCCCACATCCGTGAATGCTAACTTGAATTCTATACAGTAACTTTCTGCGATTCATGCATGAAGCCACCCAGATCCCTCTGCACCAAAGCAGTTTGAAGTTTCTCTCCATTTGGATAATAAATTGCTTTTTATTCCTCTGACCAAAATGGATGACCTCACACTTATCCTTGTTAAATTCCATCTGCTAGATTTTGGCCCACTCACCTGACCTATCCATATCCATTTGTAAATGTCTTGTATCCTCATTGCAACTTGCTTTCTCATCTATTGTAGTGTGATTTGCAAATTTGGCTGCAGTAGATTCAACCTCTGCCATTCAAGTCATTAATATAGACTGTAGTTAAAAATCCCCATTAAATTCTCTCTGCCTTTGCTACATGCTTGTTGCAGTTATGCAATCTATTGTTTTGCAGCTGCTACCAGATTGTTTGGTTGGGGGGGTGGGGCAGAGGGGATGGGGTGTGAGGTCACGTACCAACCGACTCAAGAACAGCTTCTTCCCTGCTGCTGTCAGGCTTCTGAATGAACCTACCTCACATTAAGCTGATCTTTCTCTACACCCTCGCTATGAATGAAACACCACATTCTGCGCTCTCTCGTTTCCTTCTCTATGAATGGTATGTTCTGTCTATATAGCGCGCCAGAGACAATATTTTTCACTGTATGTTAATACATGTGACAATAATAAAACAAATCAAATCACTCCAAAGTAGCCTAGCAAGTCTCTTAGGCATGTCAATGAAGGCTAGCCTTTCCCATGTCTGCAGAATGAACAAAATGAAATGATTAGATTTAGCCATTTTCATCTGGCATCAGTTCAAATACTAATAATTCATCCATGGCTCAGTTAGTGAATCTCATGCTTCTGAGTGAGAAAGTTATGGGTTCAAGCCCTGTCCTTGTGTGAAAACTGGTCTTGCAGTTAAATAGCTACTACACTTTGGACAGGCAGGGAGAGAAATAGAGGCTGCAATTCTCCCAAAAAGTGTCAAATTTGCAGGAAAACTGGTGCAAATCACGGTTTTTACTGTGCAACTTCACACTCAAATCTTCCACGTTCTGTGCAATGCAGAGGTTACAATCGTGAATATAATTAAAAGTTCAGGGCAGGATCCATTCACACCAGAGGCTGACAGTTCCAGGCCTCTGTGCATGCGCAATGGCCCCTATCTGTCAGGCTGCAGTTTGCTGGTCAGATTGCAGTCCTACTTCTCCTGACACCCCAATGGCCTGATCGTGATCTCCACGAGCATTCCCAGGCCCCATCAGTGACGATCCTCCTACTCACCCCCCCGCTACACAGATCTCTGGCAGCTCACAACGCCCCCCTGCCCCTCCCCCGGCACACACCCCAGGCTGACCACCCCCTCCCTCTGTCCAGCCCTGACCTATCCCAATGCAGTGACAGAAGGACCCCACCTCATCCCTAGCTGGTCCCACCCCCTTGGCCATGCCCGTTTGGCACAACCCAGCCTATGCCATTCTAGCACTGCCCAAGGGGCTAAATGCCTATCCCCATTCCCCTGGGCATGGGCATTTTGCCCCTTGGGCAGTGCTGGGGGGGGCACAGGCTGACACTGCCAGGGTGCCCATGACCAGGAGGCACCAACCCCTCCCCCCCCCCACTCGACCACCTGCGGGGCCTTCTTTGGCCCCCCCTTTCACTCCAGTGGGCTCACCCCACTAGTTCCCCGAAAGTGGGGAATTAGTCTGAGCCCCACTGGAGTGATGAGGTGGAAGATGCTAGCAGGATGGAGAATTCAGTCACGGGCCTGCTAATCACATTAAAATAAGATTAGAAACAGATGCAAAATGCTTACCTTGTGTTTCTGCTGGTTTCCAGGGTGGCTTAGATGGCGCCAAATATCATGCATTGTGAGATGTGCGCGTGGCAGGAACGCATGTGCAAATCCCTCGAATTGGCTGATACGTGATCCTCCTGGCCCATCGGCAGGATGGGAGAATCGTCCCCCCCGAGAGTTGTGATGAAGGGGAAATTGGTTGAGTGAAAAGCTAGTTTTTCGCTGTATACCCTATTTAATTTCAAAGTACTTCTTTGGCTCTGAAGTGCTTTTGGATATGCTGAAAGATCCTTTTAACCAACTGGCTTGAGGTCAGAAAGTTGAGAGTTTCAATGCAATGTTCAATGCAATCATAACTTGGAGTTGCCATGGTTACAGTTGTCCTCCAATGGCAAGTGGATTGCAAAACTGTTAAAGGAAAACAGCTACTAGCTCACAGAAAAGTTGAACTCATTGCATTGTTTTCAATCCTAGCTAAATGTCGATTTTATTTTCACATGTGTGGAATAATAAACCTGTCTTTCATGATTTAAAGTCTGGTGACGATTTGCCTAAAGGCAGGTCTTTTGTTCATTTTTTCATGCCTCGTGGTCTAGCACTTTTCAGTTACTCTTAACAACCTCCCATTTTCAACCAGTGAGTAATAGGACTAGGGAAAAGATTAAGTTACATTGTTTCCTATCGTCTTTGTCATATGCGCTTAAACAAACCTCAAGCGTTTTCCTGAAGAATCGTTTGCTTGCTATCAGTCACTGTCCCTCAAAGTTTTAGACCTTTAGATTCTTCCAAAAAAATTCTAAGTATCAAATTTGTGTAAAAATTGGAGAAAATCCTGCTGGAAAGGCTGGCAGCACTGTGCTGAGCAGGCGACGGCACATGCACTGATCTCCCTGTGCATCGATCAACGCAAGTCCAGTAGCCCCGCACTGCTGGCCTCCCAATTTGTTGGCCATCTCGGTGGCTGCCCAGCCCTGTGACCCGGCAATGCTGCCCCTCCGACACTCCCCCGCCAGCCCGATCGCCAGCCTGGCCCTGCCCCCGGCCTACCTTTATTTACCTCCTCCCCACTGCAGTAGCCCTGATCTCCTGAATCCCGACTACCCTCTCCCCACTAGCAGGCCAAATCCCCCCCTCACCCCAATGCCCAGCCCCAATTGCTGGCCTCCCCCCCACTCTGCTCAAGATCCCTCTGTTGAATGGAAACAGGAATCTCCACCTCACTGATTGCGCCTCCCCCCCACCGAGCCCCTGCCCTCATTAGGCCCCACCCCCTTGGCACTGCTCACTGGGCTTTGGGCAGTCCTTGGCCTACTAATAGGATGCAAATTGTAATGAAATGCTAGTTTGAACAGCTCCTTGCCGATTTCTGGTGCAGAGCTGACAGTCGCGGAAATCTGACTTCTGGAGACTCGCAGTGGCCTTGGAAAGCCCATGAAACGGCCTCTGCTTGAGTCTCCCCACTGACTGCATACAAAAGCAGCACAGCGGACTGGGAGAATCAGTTGTTTCATAAACTTTACCCGTCAATAGGTCCCTCTCTTCCACTCTGTTCCAAATTTCTAGCCTCCAGCCTGATGTTAAGCCCACCTTCTCTCTGAATTGCCCATGTTGCAGGATTTCACCAATCAAGTATAAATTCCTCCAATGCCCCTATCCCCCTAATCTGAAAAAGGTAAGAGATAGATATTGGTGCATTAGGAAAGGAGCATATGATTGCTACATGCCAAAGAGAGACATCTGAAAAAGGGTAAAACATAAACCTATGGTTTAATTCTCCTGTTTGTAGAAAAACGTATTAGGCTAATTATGATTTCCCAAATATAAGTGAGTTATGGTCATGTCAGAGGTTAAAATATAAAAAAACTCTGAAACCAAAAATTAACCAGCCTCAAATGTATTCACTTCCAATTTTAATGGAGGCAAATTAAGGCAAGTCAACCAATCCAATCTGGATCGTTTATTTAAATATTATAACATGTTTGTCTGTCTGCCTTTATTTTAATGTTCTATTTTTAACTTGTGCCTGCTGCAGTTCCAAACCTTAGGAAACTTGGCAATTGAGATGAGGTTGGAAGGTCTGAATGCACGGGGTTATTGCCTTTACAGCACTGCTTGTGAGCCAAGAGTGTTTAGTCCACCAACAAGCTGAGCACCTTCACAAATTCTCCCCTTCACAATTGGGCCCTTCCTGCAATTGGTCTTCCTTCATTCGCACCCACTAACATCTACATCCAACAATCTGCTCACCCTGCCTCTGACTTACCTCACCTCTTCACACATGGAATATACCTCCAGGCTAAAATCCAGATTATAACTTCTGATTTGTCTTGAGCAATGGTTTGGGATATCCACTAGTAAGGATGATTTAACTTCCACTTCACTACCTTTTGCCTGTTTATGTAAAAGTCTTTACAAATCTTGTTCATTGACCATGAATAAGCAAGCAATTTAATTTTTTTGTGGTCTACACTTATACAGCAGAACCTTCACGTCAATGCTTGGTGTCCAGTTGCAGATTCTCTGCAATAGCAGATAACGAATTGTTATTTCCAGGTGTATTCTCCAGAGACTAAAGGATTCCAAGCTTCTGACAGCTTTCATAACCTGCTATGTATCTCTGCTCAGGCAGTACGTGTTGGGGGAAACTCTAATAAATAATAGGAAGACTTTTGATCCAATTCTGCGTTTCAGCCATGCAATGCTAGAGCTGATAAGTATTTGATAGCAAGTACATTGCAGTTCCCGTTTTAACTCTTACCACTCCAATGATTTTTATTTCCTAATGTCGTTTCTAGGCAACAAGATTTGTGCTGCCCCAGATCGCTGCCCAAGTCAAGTCAATAAATAACTGTAAAAGGGACTGTGTAATGGGCTAAATGCCAACTTTCTGCTTCTGGGATTTGGGTTCCTTCACCTCAGACTGACAAATGATTGTTGTTTATGTCTGCTGGATGTAATAATCCAATAAGAACTGAGTTTGGCAGACTTTAACCATTTTTAGAAGGAGTTGGCTCACATTACTAAACTGAAAAAATATCACATTGGTGAAACAGTGCTGGATGGGTCTATACTCCTGAGTTCAGTTAGACCAGAAGAGGTGCTATTTCTGGATTTGATGTGACCTGCTTGATGCTAACACGGGGCACTTGAAATAGTGAATCCCTGAGCACAAACTCTTAAAAAAAATGTTGAAATCCTAACTTCAAAATGCATTCAATTCAGAAATAGTTAAAGTGATTGGCAAAAGAACCAGAAAGTGATATGAGAAAATCTTTTTCTTTCACATACTAAATGGTTGGGTTTTGTAACATGCCGCCTGATGATATAGGATGAGTGGATTCAATTCAGGAAATTGGAAAGATAATGAAAGGGGAGAAATAGCAGGGTTGTGGGGAAGATGAAGGGGAATGGGACTATTCTTTGAAAGAACTGCTACAGACTCAGTCAGCCACATATTGCCCTGTGCTAAGACTCTACCATTTCCCTGATGTATGACTTGCTGTTTACTAAGGCAATTAAAAATCCAGTGCAGTTTAACCTGGTAAGGACCGGATTTTCGTGCGGTTTTCCTGACTTCACCTTTAAAAATGGCTGACAGCACCCAGATGCAGATGATCCGCCTTCATTTCAAACAGATCCCTTTTTTTGCCAGTAGTGGGAAGAGGATGGGTCTTGATTCATACAGAAATGGAAATCTGAACCCAGTTGGGCCATTTGATCTTAGTGCTGAGTTTAAAAAGTATCTGTCCTTACTGTTTCAAGAGTCTTAACCCACAGTGTGGCAGTCACAAATTGATAGAATAGATCTAAATACTCTTGAAGGGTAGTTAGGTTCTGGTAAGTGTAATGATTTGAGGTTTTTCATTTGTGAGAGCTAACAAAACACTGCAAATGGGCTTTTTTCATTAACAGTCCATTAGCAGAGATAAGAAAAAATCATTACCATCTATTTTTCAGTTTCAATAGAGATTTTTGTAGACTTTTACCAAGGACTGTTATTATTGCATATGCTTGGCTGAGTTTCAAAAGCTTCAATTATCTCAGTGGGACCCTTTTAAAAGCCCTATTAAATGATTAACTGCTTTTATGAAGATCTGAATAGAAGGTTTTTTTAAGAAGAGATTAAGGCCAGAACTTGCCAGCCTTTCACAGCAGTGGAATCTTTCAGTCCTGCCGACGGTGCTCCCCTACCATGGGTTTCCCAGCGGCAAAGATGCATGCAATGGAAACCTCAATGACAAAGTGGGACAGAATATCCAGCCAGTGGCAGGCCGACTCTGCTGCTACAAAACACATGGTGGACTGTGTGGAACATTCTGCCCTAAAGCTTTGAATGGGTTTCATAAAAGGAGTGCTTTAACTATCAAGTGTATACGAGTAAAAGCTGTATTAGCTTGTTAGAGGTTTATTGTTTTCTCACCTTCAGGTAGCCCCTGAAGTCTGTCCATGATAGATACTGATGAGAAGTTATGGAAGCACGGGGGTATGAAGATTCATAGGGGGTGGGTGACAAGGGCATGATTGGGAAGGGCCAGAGAGCCTACTACCTGCTAAAACAACTGGGTAAAATCAATTGGTCACCCAGTAGTAACCTAGCATCTGCTTCTAGGGTGGTAGGCCCAACTTGAACCTGTTGCTGCCTCCACAGAGCAAAAGTTGAGGACTATAGAGCCCTTTTATCTGGAAATTTCCTGACTCAAGCTACCCACCTTGGTAATGAAAATCCAGCCCTAAGATTTTCAACGCCTCCTACCCCTCCCTGCTCCCAAAAAAACTTTGTATTGTCATCCTGCTAATATTTTCCTTTAATTGTGTAAGTATATAAATAACTGTCAATTTAATTGTGGAGCTGGATCACACTGACAAGAACTTCAGGAACTTGTGAATTATATTCATTTTTTTATCCTGGAATGATACATCACACTGATTTTGACATATAGAAGTAAGTATTAGACAGTCCGTGAAGCTGATTGAGGCTGCAGAGTTGTGATTTTTGGACAAATAATGAAGGGATCTTGGGTAAGTCATGTCATCAATGAAGAGGTGCTAGTAAAATCTTTAGACCAAAAGAACACTGTTCTAAAATTGTGTTTTAGAAAGCCTGATGCTGATGAGAAAAATTGATGGGTCTGAGATAGACAAAGAATGATCATTTGAAAGAGCCTTCCATACTGGATGAATGTACCACCAACAAAGATGATCCAAATCTCTATAGCAAGATTAACATGGAGGTCCACTATTACCAACAGCCTCTCAGAACATGATACCTGAAGAGAGCAAGAGAGATGGAGGACGTAAGGAAAGATCATCTATTTGTATAGCATCTTCCTTGTCCTTTTTAATTATTAATTTACAGGAATGTGGGCATTTCTGGCAATACCTACATTCCTAATTGTCCTTTGAAGATGATCCAGATTTTGTTAGATCATTACCTTTGGAAATATGAATGGAACTGAACACTGTATAATCATCAGCAAACACCTCCAATTCTGATTTCATGACAGAGGACAGGCCATTGATGATGTAGCTAAATATAGTTAGGTTTGAACGCTGCCCTGAGGAATTCCTACAATGATGTTCCAGACTGAGGTGATTGACCTCCAACAACCATAAGCATCTTCCTTTGTGCTATATATGACTTCAACCAGTCAGGAGGTTTCCTGGGATTCCCATTTACTTCAATTTTGCTAGAGCTCCTTGAAGCCACACTTGGTCAAATGACGTCTTGATTTCAAAGTCATTTCACTCATTCCGAGTCTCTAAGAATCAGTTCTCTTGTCCATGTTTGGAACATGGGTATAATAGCATCTGGAGCACATTAACCCTGGCGGAAACTAAACTGAACATCGGCAAGCAGATTGTTGCTGAGTAAATGCTGCTTGATATCACAGAAAACAACACTTTCCATCATGTTACTGATCATTGCGAGTAACTGATGGTAGTAATTGGCTGGGATGAATCTGTGATCTTTCAAATGCTTTACAGTCAATGGATTACTTTTGAAGAATTGTTACTGTTGTTCTGTGGGGAAATGTGGCAGCTCACTAATGCAAACTACATCTCAGAAGTGCCAGTTAAGAAGAATGACCAATCTACTATTTGTTTGAGCGTGGCTGCGATTGTTTGGTGATGTTAGGCAATTGGGTCTAAGGACAACTGAAATGGTTTGGTGATGTTCATTGACTGATGCTAAATTAGGGAGGGATTTCTAAGTGGAGTGAGGAGTTCTGGTCAGGAACCCCGATTTCCAGTGCTCCCTGAATGTTGTGTTTTTCTTTTAGCAGGTTTCCAGTCGGAACCAGCCTGATTGATCCTCACCAAAAATAGCAAGTTCCACAACAGGCTGCAGTCCAGGAGCAAAGAAGTTCCTTCTCCATGCAGTAGAATTCACTAGGATGGAATAGTTACAGCCCAGTCTGGAGGATCAGGGATAGTCAAGGTGTGGGGTGTGGGATCCAATTGCATGAGGGGTTCTGCAGACGTGTGGTCACAGGGAAGATGGAGGTATGGCTGAAACCATTTTGTTTAAAGGACAGTAGCATATCATTCTTCCTCCACTTAACCCACACGCAGCACTGGAAAAATACTTGCCTCTTCTACGCAAGAGTCCTTGCTTCCCAGGAAAATTGGCTGTTTAGCAATAAAGCTGGAGAGGAGATGAGGCTGGATTATCAATCCCAATTCAGGACCCCACACCTGGATTGTTTCTGGATCCTCTGTCTGTTTCCCCATCAGTGTCATTGATTCAGGTGGACCTGAAGAAGGTGTCAGACTCTGAAAGCTTGTACTGCCAAATAAACCTGTTGGACTTTAACCTGGTGTTGTGAGACCTCTTACTCCAATTAGTGCCATGAGGGACTGCCATGAAGTTTGCAATTGAGCTTGCAACATTTCAAAAATGGAGCAGAGGGCCATTGTTAATTACATTCTGGTGTGTTATTTCAGAAATATTTGAAGAGCCAATGGGGGAATGGGGGCTTTTACACTTCCAGAGGGTTGATTGTTTTTTTTTATTCCACTTGGTAAAATATGAGATTGTGTGGATATTCACAGTCTGGAGAGTTTTCTATTGTTTGTACAGAGTGTCCAAATACTTCTAAATCATGAGAAAAGACAAATTCAAAATTGTATCCTAAAAATGTAGACCCTTGTAAGAATGTCAGCATCATTGCCCCTGGCATACAACTACCTCCCCCACCTCTTTTACACACACACACACACATAATTGAAAACCCATCTCATGATGTCTCAGATATGCAAACAAATTATAATATTTAAATGAGTGACCCACTTCCTGTGATCAGGTTGTTCACCTGCTCTTTACTCCATCTCTGACAAAATTGGAAGTGGCTAAGTTCACAATTGTGTTTGTATTTCTTTTCATGTTTTACTGTCCGATCTGACCCAATCTCACCTGTTTTTCAAGGTTAACATTACCATACTATTCGTACAGGAGATGCCATCAATATTGATGCTACACCAATCTGGAAATGAGGAACAAATAAAAGCCAGCTGGTAAATCCTAAGTCCAGCTTGCACATGCTGTCAAAGGCTTTCTTCTTTACTTTGTCTCCTAAATGATTTGCCCAGTTGCTACCCTCATACAGATAAGGAAATGTTGCTAAGATTTTGGTAAATTAGGTGAAATTTTGGCCAACATTTGTGTTGAAACTTTTCTTCACCATAATGGCATTATGAACCTACAGGATATTCATGTACAAACGGAATCATAGCAGGACAAGATTGCTGGTCCAAATTTGCAATGTCCATTGAGGTTATGGGTGGGATTTTCTGACAGTGTTCACCCCTAGGCCAGTAAATCCACCCCAAGGTAAATGGGCCTTTGCATGGTCTTGTCCCACCTGTTAGGATTCCTGTGACGGACAGGACAGAAAAATTCCGCCATATATGTTGTCATGGTCATCTCATATACTTATAAAGCTTTTTGGAACAAGGACCCTTTACCATAAAAAATACAACTTGGAACATGGACATTGCACCTTCTCAAAATGGACTCCAGAGAGAGATGACTTCCTTTGTGGCTCTGGGAGAAACAGAGGCAGATATGTCCGAACATGTCTCTGAAAAGTTACTTAAAATGAAAATGGTCTTCCCAGGTGCTAATCAACGTGCCCTCACCATTTCAATTAAAATTACAATGGCTGCTAGACCTGCTGTCCCATGGAGATAGAATTTCAAATAAAGATATTTCAGAGGGTAATCATAGTTAGAATACTGATTAAATAGCACCTTCCCCACCACCAGAACTTAGATGTTAACAAATTGTGCAGACATTGATACCAGTGTCACATGATGGAACCTGGTTTGTGATCACATACACCTGAAAGTATTTTATTAATCCACAAGAACAGGCCAGGAATGTCAGTCTCAAATACGAGGAGAGAAGTCATTTCTCACTCAGCAAAGGAAGGACCCTGCCTCCGAAATCATCTCAGAATGAGAATTGAGGATCATTTATTTTACCCGCCAGAGTATAATTCTTCACTGCAGAGTCTCGACAAACTCGACTGTAAAGCCAAAAGCTTTTGG
This sequence comes from Carcharhinus amblyrhynchos, assembly GCF_965287045.1. Taxonomy (NCBI): domain Eukaryota; kingdom Metazoa; phylum Chordata; class Chondrichthyes; order Carcharhiniformes; family Carcharhinidae; genus Carcharhinus; species Carcharhinus amblyrhynchos. The sequence goes on along the minus strand of NC_137329.1, from coordinate 71,022,228 downwards.
TTGCTTGAATGAACCAGTACAAATTTATCACCAGAAACCTCAAACCTTCATTTTTCTTCAGTGCATCAAGAGCAAATCCTTCAGGCCAGCAACATATCAACTACCATCTTGAAGACTATTTGATGTGATTTGTTTTAAACTCTTAAGTAATTTAAGTGTATTTACACCTTTAGAAATAATCTGTAGTGCACACATCTTTAATATGTGTGAAGAGTAAGTATTGCTGTCATTACATTTCAGGTGGTTTGAGAAATAAATGTTTATCCTTTCTTTTGACTTAAACTCAGAAGTATTTGCTGTTGCAGTTAGTCAAGAGGTGAGAAAGTTGGGAGGGGGTGGTGCTGTGGAAGATGCAATTATCCCATGTCTTTCCATATCTGTAGATATGTCGCTAGGAGGTAGCAATAATAGTTGTAGGTCTGTCATCAGTGGAGCAGTCTGAGATGATTAAATAAGAAAATATAGGTTACAACATGGTAATGTAATGACTTTTCCTAGTGATGTGCAGAATCTATTAAATATACCCAATAACAATATTACAACACTCGATACTAGGACATTCTGGAGGCACATAGGATGCTCTGTTAATTAATTCTCCTATTTGTCTTTGGCATATTGGAATACTCCATTTAGCCACAAACAATTTCTACTAGACTGTCAATGCAGATCAGAGATTTTCAAAACTCTGCATGTGGCATTCCTGAATTTAGATTACAAATTTGAATCTCCCAACAGCATGATTTCAGAAATAAGAACAGAAAATATTGCATAAACTCAGCAATATTGGCAGCATCTGTGAAAGAGAACACGAGTTAATGTTTCAAGTTCATATGATTCTTCTATAGAATTGAAGAACCATAAAAATATAACATTGGAGAGGAGGGTGGGGTAGAACAGAAGGTCAGGGATAGGTCATAGCTAAGGAGAGATTGACAAAGATGTTATAGATGAAATATAAAGTGAATGGTTCCATTAAGGACTAAAGAAGTGCTAATAGTGGCATAAAGGTAAGATAACAACATGTTAATAGGCGAACAAATATTAGTGCTCAATGAAAGCAAAACTGAAAAACAAGGGACAGGTGGCCATATGGGGGGAGGAGGGGTTGGGAATTGTATTGGGGAAAAACAAGTAAAAAAAGAAAAGGGGTCAAGATGGAGAGGAAAATTTACAGTCTGAAGTTGCTGAACTCAGTGTTGAGTCTAGATGGCTGTAATGTGCCTAATTAGAAGATGAGATGTTGTTTTTCCAGTTTGCGTTAATTTCACTGGAGCATTTCAGCAGGTTGCTGACAGATGTGGGCATGAGAGTAAGATGCTGAGTTGAAATAGCAAGCAACTGATAGGTTGAGGTCATGCTTGAGGATGGAGTAAAGCTGTTTCACAAAGCTGTTGCCCATTCTGCATTTAGTGTCCCCAATGTAGAGATCACATTGGGAGCAGCAAATACAGTAGACCAAATTAAAAGAGCTGCAAGTGAAATGCTGCTTCACCTAAAAGGAGTGTTTGGAGCCCATGGACAGTGAGAAGGGGGGAGGTAAAGGGGCAGGTGTTGCACCTTGTGCATTTGAATGGGAAAGTGCCATGGTAAGGGATAAAGAGAGTTGGGGGTAATGGAGAAGTCTACAGGGGTGTCACAGAGGGAGCGTTCCCTGTGGAATGCTGATAGGGTGGGAGTGGGGGAAGGTGGTGAAGAGATAGTGTGTTTAGTGGTGGCATCATGCTGGAGTTGGTGGAAATAGTGGAGGATGATCCTTTATATGCAGAGCGTGGTGAGGTGAAAAATGTGGACGAGTAGTACTCGGTCATGGTTCTGGGAAGGAGTGGATGGGGTGAGGACAGAGGTGCGGGAGATTGGTCAGACATTCTTGAGTGCCCTGTCAGCCATGGTTGGGGAAAAAGGCAGATGTGTCAGAAGGGCTGTTTATCGAAGATGGCATCTTCAGAACCGATGCGGCAGAGGCAGAGCAACTGGAAGAATGGGATGAAGCCTTTCAAGAAGAAGGGTGTGAAGAGATATAATCAAGGTTATAATTCCAAGGTTTTTCGGTTACTGTAATTCTCACGTTAAGTCAAATCAAAATGTTGAAACCAAAACCAAAATTTGAAAATGTGTGGAAATTGGACAAATTGAATTCTAAATGTATTAACAGTTCACTGCTGATTTATCTTGAAGTAGGTTACATCTGACAACCATGTCCATCAACTTAGTTTTGACTGGAGTTTGACAAGGTACCTCACAAGAGGTTATTGCAGAAGGTCAGGGGACATGGAGTTGGGGGTAGGGTGTTAGCGTGGATAGAGGATTGGTTGTCAAATAGGAGGCAGAGAGTGGGGGTCAATGGGTGCTATTCGGATTGGTGGTTGGTGACTAGTGGAGTGCCTCAGGGGTCGGTGCTGGGGCCTCAGCTATTTACCATTTATATAGATGATCTGGAGGAGGGAACCGAGTGTATGGTGTCAAAATTTGCTGACGACACCAAGATTGGTGGAAAGGCAAATTGTGCGGAGGGTGTGGAGAGTCTGCAGAAGGATCTAGATAGGCTGGGCGAATGGGCCAGGAAATGGCAAATGGAATTTAATGTTGGCAAGTGCGAGGTGGTCCACTTTGGTAGGAATAATGGTAGGAAGGACTATTACTTACGTGGAGAAAAACTGCAGCAGGCGACGGTGCAGAGGGACCTCGGGGTCCTTGTGCATGAGTCGCAAAAACCCAGCTTGCAGGTGCAGCAGGTGGTCAGGAAGGCGAATGGGATGCTGGCCTTCATAGCGAGGGGGATTGAATATAAAAGTAGGGAGGTCTTGCTGCGGCTGTATAGGGCATTGGTGAGGCCGCAGCTGGAGTACTGTGTGCAGTTTTGGGCGCCGTACTTACGCAAGGATATTTTGGCCTTGGAGGGAGTGCAGAGGAGGTTTACTAGGCTGATGCTGGAGTTGAGGGGGTTGAGCTATGAGGAGAGGCTGAATAAACTAGGCTTGTACTCGTTAGAGTTTAGAAGAATGAGGGGAGATCTCATTGAGACGTATAAGATGATGAATGGGATGGATAGGATAGAGGTGGAGAGACTCTTCCCGCTCAGAAAGGACAGTAGGACTAGGGGGCACAGCCTCAAGATAAAGGGGGGGCGGTTTAGGACGGAGTTGAGGAAGATAGAGGGGACAGTTTTTGTACAAAGTGTGCAGGAAGGTTTTTTGACTCAGTATGTTGATAGGCCAACTAGAGGTGAGGCTATATTGGATTTGGTGCTGGGAAATGAACCAGACCAGGTGCTGGACTTGGAAGTTGGTGTGCATTTTGGTGATAGTGACCACAATTCGGTTACGTTCACCTTAGTGATGGAAAGGGATAGGCATGAAACTCGGGTCAGTAGTTTTAGCTGGGGGAAGGGTAATTATGAGGCTATTAGGAGAGAATTAGGAAGCATAGGTTGGACTAGGAGACTACAGGGACTGGGAACGTCCGAAATGTGGAGTTTTTTCAAGGAGCAGCTACTGCGAGTCCTTGATAGGTATGTCCCTGTCAGGCAAGGAGGAATTGGTAGAGCTAGGGAACCGTGGTGCACTAAAAAAGTTGATTCGTTGGTTAAAAAGAAAAAGGAGGCTTATGTCCGGATGAGACTTGAGGGCTCAGGTAGTGCATTAGAAATCCTTAGATTGGCTAGGAGGGAGCTGAAGAGTGAATTAAGAAGGGCTAAAAGAGGACATGAGAAGACTTTGGCTGATAGGATTAAGGAGAATCCTAAGGCGTTCTATAGGTATGTTAAGAACAGAAGGTTGGTTAGGGCAAGATTAGGGCCAGTTACAGACAGCAGAGGGAAGTTGTGTGTGGAACCGGAAGAGATTGGTGAGGCATTGAACCAATATTTCTCTTCGGTGTTCACGCAGGGGGGCATGAATGTAGCTGAGGAGAACACTGGGTTGCAGGGGTGTAAACTAGACAGTATTGCAGTTGATAAGGGGGATGTGCTGGATATTCTTGAGGGTTTGAAAATAGATAAGTCCCCTGGTCCGGACGGGATTTACCCTAGGATTCTCTGGGAGGCAAAAGAGGTGATTGCACAGCCTCTGGCTCTGATCTTCAGGTCGTCGTTGGTCTCAGGTATAGTACCGGAAGATTGAAGGATAGCGAATGTTGTCCCATTGTTTAAGAAGGGGAACAGAGACTTCCCCGGGAATTATAGACCGGTGAGTCTTACTTCTGTTGTGGGCAAGGTTTTAGAAAAAATTATTAGGGATAGGATTTATAGTTATTTGGAGAGTAATGAATTGATTGGAGACAGTCAGCATGGTTTCGTAGCGGGTAGGTCGTGCCTTACTAACCTTATTGAGTTTTTTGAGAAAGTGACCAAAGAGGTGGATGGGGGAAAGGCAGTTGACGTGGTATATATGGATTTTAGTAAGACGCTTGATAAGGTTCACCATGGTAGGCTTCTGCAGAAAATGCAGATGTATGGGATTGAGGGTAATCTAGGAAATTGGATCAGGAATTGGCTAGCAGATAGGAGACAGAGGGTGGTGGTTGATGGTAAATATTCGTCATGGAGTTCAGTTATGAGTGGTGTGCCTCAGGGATCTGTTTTGGGGCCACTGCTGTTTGTAATTTTTATTAATGATCTGGATGAGGGTATAGTTGGGTGGATTAGTAAATTTGCTGATGACACCAAAGTCGGAGGTGTGGTAGATTGTGAGGAAGGGTGTCGTAGTTTGCAAGGTGACTTAGATAGGTTGCAGAGCTGGGCCGAGAGGTGGCGGATGGAGTTTAATGCGGAGAAGTGTGAGGTAATTCACTTTGGTAGGAATAACAGATGTGTCGAGTATAGGGCTAACGGGAGGACTCTGAATAGTGTGGACGAACAGAGGGATCTAGGTGTATGTGTACATAGATCCCTGAAAGTAGGGAATCAAGTAGATAAGGTTGTTAAGAAGGCATACGGTGTCTTGGCGTTTATTGGTAGGGGGATTGAATTTAGGAGTCGCAGCGTCATGTTGCAACTGTACACAACTCTGGTGCGGCCGCACTTGGAGTATTGTGTGCAGTTCTGGTCCCCACATTACAGGAAGGATGTGGAGGCTTTGGAGACGGTGCAGAGGAGGTTTACCAGGATGTTGCCTGGTATGGAGGGGAGGTCCTATGCGGAGAGACTGAGGGATTTGGGGTTGTTTTCGCTAGAAAGAAGGCGGCTAAGAGGGGATCTTATTGAAACATATAAGATGATTAGAGGTTTAGATAGGGTGGATAGTGATAGCCTTTTTCGTCGGATGGAGAAAGCTAGCACGAGGGGGCATGGCTTTAAATTAAGGGGGGGTAGTTATAGGACGGATGTCAGGGGTAAGTTCTTTACCCAGAGGGTGGTGAGGGATTGGAATGCCCTGCACGCTGCAGTTGTAAATGCGCCTAGTTTGGGGGCGTTTAAGAGATCCGTGGATAGGTTTATGAATGAAAAGGGATTGGTTTAGGTTAGAGGGTCATTGTTTTTTAACCGGTCGGCGCAACATCGTGGGCCGAAGGGCCTGTTCTGCGCTGTAATGTTCTATGTTCTATGAACTTCTTCACTCAAAGGGTGGTGAATCTCTGGAATTCTCTGCCTGTTGAAGTGGTGGAGGCTACCTCGCTAAATATTTTTAAGAAGAGGGTTGATGGGTTTTTGATAAGAGATGGGATTAAGGGTTATGGGGAGAGGGCGGGAATGTGGAACTGAGCCACGACAGATCAGCCATGATCTTATTGAATGGCGGGGCAGGCTCGAAGGGCCAGATGGCCTACTCCTGCTCCTATTTCTTATGTTCTTATGTTCTTATTTTAGTTGTGAAATTTTTCATGAGATATGGGCATCGCTTACAAAGCCAAAATTTGTTATCAAGCTCTAATTGCTCTTGAACTGAATGGCTAACTAGGCCATTTCGGAGAGCAATCAACTACATTTCTGTTGTTCTGGAGTCACATGTAGGACAGACTGGGTAATGAAGGCAAATTTCCTTCTATAAAGAACATTAATGATTCAGATAGGTTTTTTACAATATTTGACGACAGTTTCATGATGGTGATTTTCAATTCCAGATTTTATTAACTGAGTCTAAATCGCTCCAGCTGAAGTGATGGGATTTGAACTCACGTCCTCAGAGCTTCTGGATGAGATCATGCCCCAGACTTCTGCATCACCAGTCTAGTGATTATTACTATGCTACCATTTTTCTCCCTGAAAAATACTTCTTTGCTGATGATTTTGTTAAAGGACATTGATAGTTGTTTGCATTGGTTAGAAATGATTTCCAGCAGCTTAATTATTCCAAAACGCTGGCATGGGAACAATTGCTTCATCATGTTCTTAATTCTCCCAGTGCCTTGGTTGACATAAGCATCATCCTAAGTTGATGTCCCTGCGCTAGAGAAGTGAAAGATCTGCCAGATCCCTGTTTCAGATTCAGAGATCCTGTACAATGATTCCTCTGTGGAGATTCAGAGTCAGTGGATGTATTTTTAAAGCACCCAGAAAGTTAAGGCTCACTTGAAGAACTAGCACTGATATAACCACAGGTGCGTTTTACTTGGCAGGAGAAGAGGACATCTGTTAGCTGAAAAAATATATTTTTCTTCCCCCACCGTCAAGGGAATGTTTGGTATATATAACCTAGCTAGCATCTTCTTTTATAGTTTGCTGAAGAAATAGAAATCAGTAAAATGAAATGAGGCAGTGGATATCCTTACGGACAAAAGAAACACCTAATAAAATTATACAACAGAATGGAAAAGAATGTTGCTTTCTACAAAGAGCTCCAGATTTAATTATTGTTTTAAAGTTCTCAGTGCCTTCACAGATAAATATAAATTCTAGTCACGGAGGACCAACATATTTTGTTAGGAAATTAAAGAGAATGAATGACAAAATAGGAAGAATGGACATACGGAATGAAGGGAAATAAAATGTGTTACACTAACGGCCACAGGAAAGTAATTGAAACCACTTGATGATAATGTTGTCTGTGAGGTCTATTGGCTTGCTAATTATGTTAAATTATAGGCCAGTTGAACCAAATTGGCACCTTTACTGGATGGACTGAGCCGGCCAGGTTGAGTGAGTCAGAGACTTCACAGCGATTGCTGGCTTCCCTGCACGCAGGGTGTTATCGACTGCACCCGTGTGGCCATTGAAGCACCAGCGAATCAGCCAGGTGCCTTTGTAAATAGGAAGTGTTATCACTTCATGAACGTCCAGGTAGTATGTGGCCTCAGGACCCAGATTCAGCAAGTTAGTGCAAGGTACTCTGGCAACTCCCATGGTGCGTTCATACTGCAACGTTCCTAGGGGCTAAGGCTGTTCATAGCTGTCGCTCGGCTGGATAGTTAGTTGCTGGGTGACAAAGGGTATCCAGTGAAAGGAAGATTCATGGCACCACGCCAGCACCCTGGGGTGGAGTTGGCTGAGAGATACAGTTGGAATCGTACCTTCACAAGGCGGTGGTCAAAAGGACAATGGGGCTACTGAAAATGAAGTTTTACTGCCTGGATCACTCCAGAGAGTCCCTACAATATCCAGAATGTGCATCATTTATCATTGTGGCCTGCTGCACCCTGCACCATTTGATACTTGCAGGGGGGTGGGGGGGGCGCAGGGCTGTTGGGGGCGGCTTCAGAGGAAGACTCCACTGATGGATCTGTTAAAAAGCCCAGGCAAACAGAGGATGAGAATGAGGTGGTGGCCTTGGTGAACCTTCAAGGAGGCAGGGACATCAGGGAGGCAATGATTCTGATTCAATGATCCTTCAGCTAGAGAAGCAACACCTGGCTTCCATTTCATTCCAAGGGCACTGCCTCCTTCACACATCTGAGAAAACAATACCATAACCCTACTGTCATCTCATAAACTCCCTAATAAATTTCATTGCCCCTGTTATCCAATATAAGGCACTGATGAGGCCCACACCTATGAAAAACATGTATGACACTACGGTCAATGCAACATAATACTTACTTATATCTTCAGCACACTTGCAAACTGAAACAGCAGATAAACCCATCCTGTGCTCATGGTACCTTAAACTTTACACTTGCAAGTGCTAAGTCTTTGTGCCCTCTGCCACCTACCCCACTTACTGGAGGCAGGTTGCTGACTCTGCTGTCCTGTTGACCATGATGATTTGATGGTCATCCCCTGGCCAGCAGGGCCTGAACAGGCACCAGCTGGGAGGGTGCACTCAGTGACATGGCTGGGCACTCCTCAGTTGTTGTGGCCTCGAAAGATACTGCAATCATTGGCAGAAGGGCAGATTAGCTGCTGTCCTCATCTGGAGAATGTTGAGAGGAGCCCTTGGAGACAACAAGCAGCTTGTCCACCAGTGTAAAACACGTCTGCACCTCTCTGCTCACCAATGATGGATGGGCTCATAGAATAGGATCACAGAATCCCTACAGTGCAGAAGGAGACCATTCAGTCCATCAAGCCTGCACCAACAACAATCCCACCCAGGTCCTATCTCCTTAACTCTATTTATCCTATTGACATATTGGGCCTTTAAAGGTCAATTTACCATGGCCAATCCACCTAACCTGCACATATCAGAGAGATTAGGTGCCTCATCCATTTCTCCTGAGGTCATTGCCAGTGTGAGAGTTTATAGGTCTGAGTACAAATCCAGGAACTCCTGGTTCTGCCTCTGAAGCTGCTTCTCCATTAGAGTCACCATTCTCACAATGGAGGCTGGGTGCTCAGGGTCAACACAGTGCTCACACTCCTCATAGGTTCCTGCCTGACAGATACCTTGACACACACACATACCCTTAAGGATCTCTGCCAAATCGATGGATGAATCCAGATGCTTGTCATCTGCCTTGGATTCAGCATGGTCCTAGTGTTGAGCAGTTTTCCAAATGCCAGCACTCTGGGCAATCTCTGCCTCCACCAGTTCCTCCAATGATTGTGATTTTTCCTCACCATATGCACTCCAAACTGAGCCAACATGCTGCAGCCCACTAAAGTATCTGTATCTGTGCTGATACTTGGTGCAGAGAGTGGTTACTACATGGCTGCATCACTCTATGGATTCTCCTTGGGTGTGAAGAGGGGATCCTTGGGGTCAGTGGTGCGTCCTGACAATGGTGCTTCTGAGGGAAAAATATAATGTCATTAAGAACATCCTCACCCAGTGTCTGTGCAAACATGTCAGTAGTGCATCAACCGACACCTACCTCAGTGATGCACTGTGAGTGGCCAATCTGTGGGAACTCTGGATTTCCCCTTCTCACTCTAGATGCAAAAACCCAGCCCTTCCTGTACATCACCCTAGTGTAACACCCACCCACTGAACTCTTTCTGTCCTCTCACATCCTACCTCTCCCACACCTGAGAACTTCGCTCCTCGCATGTTTTCCAAGTCTGGGACATCCGTCTCAAACGTGAACAGGATCAGGATGTTGGGAAGATGTGATAGCACAGCAGAGTATGCTACATGGCAGTTCAGCATGAGTTCAGGAGCGCAGAGCATTGGTGAAGTGCAGGGCAGAAAGTGGTTGAATGTGAGTTCAAACTCACATTCTGCAGAGATGGAGCGTGTGTGCAAGCTTGCGTTGGAGGAGTTGAAGGATGGCAGTTACACATTGGCCATTGAGCTTTGGGAGTTGACCCACTGGAGTTGAAGAGTATGGAGGTCTTTGTTGTCCTCCTTTTGTACATAGTTTACTTTGCATAAATAAATTACTTTCAGCTGCCAAGTAATTGTAGAGCCTCAAAATTACGACACAACACTACCAGCCGTTTGCATACTCTCTCGTTCTTTTTGGCTTCTCTTCTGAACATGGACAAATGCATTCATTCATCCAGCCTTTAATTGCTACACCATTCCAGCCTCGATAGCCTCCCCAGAAGGTACAGTTTCAAGTGCCCATCAGACTGGGACTCCTCACCCCTCCATACACACAAGGGGAATGGCTGAATGTCCCATCCTTGGCACGTACAGGAATATGTGTCCTTTGGCACAATACATCTGTCTTTCCCACCCTCCAAGATATCTACACTCAGCTGCATGCCAAGTTGGTATTCACCCTTGGGGAACACAGAAGATCATGGAACCATTTCAAACACTAGCTCCAATTGCAGCACACCACATCATGCATGCTCACCTGCGCAGCCACCTCTATCCAGGCCTCCTTCGTCTGGTGCGGTTGCTTTCTCTTGTCATCCTACAGCACAAATACTTTATTCTGAGCAATTATAGCCTTCACTAGAGTGCACAAGCTTTCATTCGAGAATCGTGGGGTCGATTACCAGCCGTGTCCATTGAGAGCTGAGGCTATCATTGTCAACAAACTCCCAATCTTTCACTGACAACTCGGTTGGACTCCTCCCCAACTCCTGCCAGCCTTATGTGCTGGATGGTCTCCTTTCATACCCATCTCTGGTTATTGTTTGACCTGGTTCCCATCACAATACAGCCCCCGCTGGCACCTCTTCAACCATATCTAGGCACATTTCACACTGGCTGGCCCCTAATTGTCCAGCCAGAGTGAAATCTCATCGTTACAATGTTCTGGAGTAGAAGCAGACAACGAGCTTTATTTTATCATTTTGATTTTAAATGCTGGACAGACTTCAATCTAGGAGTGTTTCAAATCTGGCTTTTAGACTTGTTCCCAGATGCCCCCATAAGCACTCTGCCTGGAAAAATATCAGCGAGTACAATTTGCACTGCACAAGCCTGTGGGTGGGGCTTAATGTGCTCCGATCGGCGCCTCCAACTACGCACGAGTAGAAAAAAAAAGATAAAATGATTATATGGCCCTCCCGGGCCATATAATGCCTCCCCTTGCTCCACAAACATTACCTCCACCCCACAACATTACTGACCCTGTTATCCCCCCACCCCTCCCACCACCCAGACCAATCGTGGGCCCCTTCCCCTCCATCAATCTCAGGCAGAGTGGCCGTGGAACCCCCCCTTCCCCCTCACTGATCTCAGGCAGAGTGGCCGTGGAACCCCCCCTTCCCCCTCACTGATCTCAGGCAGAGTGGCCGTGGAACCCCCCTTCCCCCTCACTGATCTCAGGCAGAGTGGCCGTGGAACCCCCCCTTCCCCCTCACTGATCTCAGGCAGAGTGGCCGTGGAACCCCCCCTTCCCCCTCACTGATCTCAGGTAGAGTGGCCGTGGAACCCCCCCTTCCCCCTCACTGATCTCAGGCAGAGTGGCCGTGGAACCCCCCCTTCCCCCTCACTGATCTCAGGCAGAGTGGCCGTGGAACCACCCCACTCCCGCTTCCCCCCACTGGTCTCAGTGAGAGTGACAGCAGACCTCTCCTTCCCCCTCACTGATCTCAGGCAGAGAGGCATTCCCTCACCTCCCCCCCCCTCGAAGAAATGATCTCGAGCAAAGGGCCGTCAGATGCTCAGCACTTATCTCCTCATTAACTGCAGCGCCCAAATTGGACTTTTGCAGAACATGTCTGTTTCGCGCCGAATTTGGATGGGTGAACACAGTGGTAAAGGGGGAAGTTCTGGTAAGATTAGGCATGCAGCTCATTAAGTCAATTTAAATGCACGCAAATGCATTTAAATGACCCATTTTGGGTGTGATCCCAATCGCAGCCATTTTGGGGCCTTGGTAAATGGGGAACTGGAGCAATGGTGGATGCGGTTCGCACTACCCACCTGATTTTACCAAGTTTTCGCACCCAAAAAATGGGCGCAATGTGAAGATAAAATGGGGCCCCACATGTCCAATTCCAGGCCTGCTGATCACATGAACGTAATAAGCACAAAATTGAGGCTGCCATGGTTGCAATGTGCGAATTCAGCCCTGAGAAGAGGACAGACATGTGAAAACCCCCTTAAGTTCCATGGGGAATCTCTAATTCCCTGTGGGGCTTGTTGAATAAGAGTTCCCTTGGTAACAGGCTGTGGCCTGCCCCAGTGGATTGCGTTGTAAGAACATAAGAAATAGGTGCAAGAGTAGGCCATCTAGCCCCTCGAGCCTGCCCCACCATTCAAGAAGATCATGGCTGATCTGATATTGGTTCAGTTCCACTTACCCGCCTGCTCCCCATAACCCTTAATTCCCTTATTGGTCAGAAATCTATCTATCTGTGACTTAAACACATTTAACGAGGAAGCCTCCACTGCTTCAATGGGCAGAGAATTCCAAAGATTCACTACCCTCTGGGAGAAGAAGTTCCTCTTCAACTCTGTTCTAAATTGACTCCCCCTTATTTTGAGGCTGTGCCCTCTAGTTCTTGTTTCCATTCTAAGTGGAAATAATCTCACTGCTTCTACCCTGTCTAGCCCCTTCATTATCTTATATGTCTCTATAAGATCCCCCCTCAGCCTTCTAAACTCCAACGAGTACAGATCCAATCTACTCAATCTCTCCTCATAAGCTAACCCCTGAACCCTTTATAAGACAGACACCGGGAAGAGTGTGCGGAATTATTGGCCTGATCGGGTTGTATGTGAGAAATGATGTCCCAGTTAGGATTTGTGTGAAACCTATTGTTCCAGTTGGAAATCATGTGTCCTAGAAAGCGTAACCATGGACAGCAACACCACGGAAGGTGACACCATGGAAGGCGGCACATAACTTCCAATGAGCTCTATTGGGAAGGAGGTTGTTTGCTGCTATAGCAAGGAGTAGAAATAGTAAAACATAATTGTAAATAATATTGATTGCCATTAAATGCACACAATATTTCACTTAACCAGTTCAGGTGATTAACTTGCAAGAATATGAACTGTTTTCATTGAATGAGGTATATTTGCTGTTGACATTGGGATGACTTTAGCCGGGTTGATGAGGTTGGTTTGCAAGAGTATGAACTGGGAAGTAGGGGTAGCTGAAGGTGCTCGGGACAGTCCGTGCGTCTGGCGTCTGGGGCTCTGGCTTTGGCTCCAGGTCTGGGGGCTGTCAGTTGGTCGCTTCCTGATGCAGCTTCTTCCAGCTGAGGCGATAGATTTCCATTAGGTTCAAGAAAAGAGACATGCAAGCCACTGCTAGCATAAATAGGGTAAAGGTAGTCTTCCCTGTTGGCCGTGATATGAAGCAGTTCACGGTGTTGGGATATGGCCATCTGTTGCTACAATACAGAGGTCTAAGCTCAAAGCCATACAAGACATACCTCATGCTCCCTATTTAACGCAGATGTGTCAGACTCTCAGTCTGCCATAGCGGGAACTAGCGGGAGTGCTGTGTATATACCATAGCTAGTAAATAAAAAATTTGGTGACGTGACTTTCACCTCTGTGGAGTTATTTCACATTGTATCATCTTTTTGTTTTAATTTATCAATGTGTAAAAACATGCAAGCAAATAAGTGTGTGCATTGGAGTGAGATGGAGAGGGGTAAAGAATATTATTACAATTTTAGACACTAAATTCTTTTAGTCAGTCCTCCCTAAGTTATTAACCTTTGTCAAAAAAGGGCTGGTGCTGGCTATCTACCATGCTAATAGGGTTGCCATGGTTTTGTGTTAAGATTGACTGTGGCAGCTTGTTTTATAGAGACGACAGTTAATGGGGAATTGGCCACCTCCTCAACTTCACTGATAAGGAAGTGACCCAATTCTGTCAGCCTGTCAATACTTAATTCGAAACCATGTTTCAGTAGCACCTATTTTGAAGAGGCTGATAAATGGACTGCTGAAATTCTAATATGTTTGAATAAATTGTTTAGAATAAAACTTACACCATGGAGAAGTGGCTTTATTTTGTGCTTGATAATAAGTACTATTCCTTTCCAGCCATGTTTCCTGAGTTATTACAGGACACCATTTGTACTGGATCACTGTGGGACTGCAGTCAGGTGAGCGTGAGTGTTGGTTGCTTAGATGGGGATCTGAGGAGGTGGCTGCAGGCAGAGGAATGAGAGAAGCTGTAAGGTATATTGGTCTGAGGAATGCTGTGAAGGAGAATGGAGGGAAAGGTGAGAGTGTGGGGTTAGGCATTTGGAAGTGTTACGCCCCTTCCCTTAACATCCTCCTGAGGGCTTTTAGCCATTTGGCACACTGTGTTCAGCTTGGTGGGACCACACCCCTGCTACTGACTTCCTTGCCACTTCCATCCACTTGGTTTGAGAGGCCTCTTCCTCCTATCCTTGGAATACATCATCTCACCGGTCCCTCAAATCCCACAGCTGGATCTCCAGGTATGAGTAAGAAGCCTAAAGTGGTGGACAGGGGGCGGCCTTCCCAGGCTTTCTTCCAATTCTTGCTGTTGCTGAAACCTCAGGAATGAATAAATATAATTTAAGCAGAAATGCTGGGAAACTCAGCAAGTGTGGCAACATCTGTGGGGGGAGAACCAGTTAATAAGTAAGATGTTAAGGATGATGAGGGTCTGGCATTCGCCATCCTGAGATTCAGATGAGGAACAATGGACAAGATTCTCTGGCCTCCCAACCGTGTGTTTCCTGTCAGCAGGAGGCAGTGCGTTGTTTTGCTAGGATTCTCTGGTCCCGCCATTGTCAATGGGAATTCCCATTTACATCACTCCATGCCAGCATGAAACCCGCGGGTGTGCTGCCAGTGGAACCGGAGAATCCTGCCGGCATGAACAGCCAGAGAATTCCCACCAATACGATCACCAATAACATCAGCACCATTAACTAAGATCAATTGTGGTAGTCAACTATAGTCTCTTGTTGGATCTGGTAGGGTCTTGTTACCAGTGGCTGTCAAAAGTCAGCATTACCCTAACTTTTTTACCCCTGGATTCTTTTGGGGCTTTGCTCTGATATGCCCAGGATCTTCCAACTGCTAGCTGGTAAATGTAGAGGGGTCCTTTATCAGTGCCAGTAACTGATGAGACCAGTCAGAATGATAAGTGCCAAGGTTTGCATTTCTGGCCAACTACCCAAAGCTACAGGGCATCATCAAATATACACACACCAATTCCAGGCACTAACCCTGAATTCCAGACATCACCCCCAACCACTCCCCTGACTCCCAACTCTCCCAAATTGCAGGCATGATTCCAATTCCAGATACGATTCCAATTTTAGACACCAGCCCCACATTCTGGACATGATTCCAATTCCAGACATCACCCTTTCCAATTCGTGGGGCAGCACGGTAGCGCAGTGGTTAGCACTGTTGCTTCACAGCTCCAGGGACCTGGGTTCAATTCCCGGCTCAGGTCACTGTCTGTGTGGAGTTGCACATTCTCCTTGTGTCTATGTGGGTTTCCTCCAGGTGCTCCAGTTTCCTCCCACAGTCCAAAGATGTGCAGGTTAGGTGGATTGGCCAAGCTAAATTGCCCCTTCGTGTCCTGGGATGCATAGGTTAGACGGATTAGTGGGTAAATATGTAGGCATACAGGGACAGGGCCTGGGTGGGATTGTTGTCAGTGCAGACTCGATGGGCCGAATGCCCTCTTTCTGCACTGTAGGGATTCTACTATTTTTTTCTATGATTCCAGGCACGATTCCAGACACGATTCCAATTCCAGACACAATTCTGTCACTAAACCCCAATTCCAGACATAATTCCAATTCCAGACATCACACTGCCCCCCCCATCCAAACATGATTATAAACCCAGAAACTAACCCCCAATTGCGGACATCACCACCCCAATTGCGGACACAATTCAGATCCTAGACATCACCCTCCCCACCCCCCCAGCCTCCAGACACTAAACTCTAATTCCAAGCACAATTCTTAGTCCAGAATCTCCTCCCCCAATTCTAGAGACAAAAGTGTAATTAGGCTGGATGGAGCTTTTCCAGCCAATATGGACATGATGGGCAAAATGGCCTCAAGAGAAGTTTGTGGCATATTGTATTGTCGGTGGACTAGTAGTCTAGAGACTGAAGGTAATGCTCTGGGGACTCAAGTTTGAATCCCACCATGATAGATGGTGAGATTTGAATTCAATAAAGATCTGGAATTTAAAAATCCAGTGACAACAAAACCATTGTCGATTGTTATAAAAAGCCATCTGGTTCACTAATGTCCTTGAGCGAAGCAAATCTGCTATTCCTATCTAGCCTTGCCTATATATGATTCCACACCCACAGCAATATGGTTGACTCTTAATTACTCTCTGAGCAAGGCCAATTAGTGATGGGCAGTAGATGGTGGTCTAGCCAGCCATGCTCACATCTATCCCACATCATATGAATGAATAAAAAGAAACCCTCTTCCGATGTGCAATTTTGAATGGTTTTACATGTTAACAATACGCCCCAATTCGGTGTCATCCATAAATATAGAAATTATACTTTTGATTTATATTAAATAATGCAAAACTAAGGTGAATAGATGGAGTCAATATTCAGCCATGATCCAATTGTATGTTGGAACAGGTTTGAATGGCTGAATGGCCTATTCTTATTCCTGATGTTTCTTTGTTCCTATCCGTTTTTTGTCTCAAAATAAACCAAACAAAGGAAGCTATCAGCCTGATAATGAAAAAAATGAACATGGCATTACAGAGGGTAACAGTGGAAGGGTACGTTTCCGAATGGAGGGCTGTGACAAATGGCATTCCTCAGCGATCAGTGCTGGGACCTTTGCTGTTTGCAATATATGTAAATGATTTGGAGGAAAATGTAACTGGATTGATTAGTAAGTTTGCAGACGACACAAAGGTTGGTGGATTTGCGGATAGCGATGAGGACTGTCAGAAGATACAGCAGGATATAGATCAGTTGGAGACTTGGGCAGAAAGGTGGCTGGTGGAGTTTAATCTGGACAAATATGAGGTAAAGCACTTTGGAAGGTCTAATACAGAAAGAAAATATATAGTAAATGGTAGAACCCTTAAGAGTATTGATAGGCAAAGGGATCTGGGTGTCCAGGTACACAGGCCACAGAAAGTGGCAATGCAGGTAGAGAAGGTAATCAAGAAGGCATACGGCATGCCTGCCTTCATCGGCTGGGGTATTGAGTTTAAAAATTGGTAAGTCATGTTGCAGCTTTATAGAACTTTAGTTAGGCCACACTTGGAATATGGTGTTCAATTCGGGTTGCCACACTACCAGAAGGATGTGGAGGCTTTGGAGAGGATACAGCAAAGATTTACCACGATGTTGCCTGGTATGGAGGGCATTAGCTATGAGGAGAGGTTGGAGAAATTTGGTTTGTTCCCACTGGAGCGACAGAGTTGAGAGGAGACCTGATAGAAGATTACGAGAGGTATGGGCAGAGTGGATAGTCAGAAGCTTTTTCCCAGGGTGGAAGAGACAATTACTAGGGGCATAGATTTAAGGTGCGAGGGGCAAGATTTAAAGGAGATGTACGAGGCAGATTTTTTACACACAGAGTAGTGGGTGCCTACGACTCATTGCTGGGGGAGATAGTGGAAGTGGATATGGTAGTGACTTTTAAGGGGCGTCTTGACAAATACATGAATGGGATGGGAATAGAGGGGATACGGTCCCCGGAAGGGTAGGGGGTTTTAGTTAAGTCGGGCAGCATGGTCGGTGCAGGCTTGGAGGGCCGAAGGGCCAGTTCCTGTGCTGTAATTTTCTTTGTTTTTTGATATATCAGAGAGATTGTGGCATAGTGGAGTTGACGCTGGAAAAGTAATCCAGAGATCCAGGGTAATGCTTTGGCTTGAATCCCACCATGGCAGATGGTGAAATTTGAATTCAATAAAAATCTGAATTGCAAGTCACCATGATGCTGTCAATTGTTGTAAAAAAACTATCTGATTCACTATGCCTTTGAGGGAAGGAAATCTGCCCTCTTACCCTGGTCCAGCTTACACCTGACTCAAGATTCATAGCAATGCGGTTGACTCCTAAATGCTCTCTGAAATGACCTAGCAAACCGTTCAGTTCAAGGGCAATTATGGGCAGGCAATAAATATTGGACCAGCCAGAGACACCCACATCCCATTAATGAACAAAGAAAACATTTCAAAGCACAGAGTTTGAGATAAATTTGTGATAAACAAACTTGTATAACGCATCAGTAGAATCAAAAACCATAACATTCAAATAAAAATGTGTCAAATTGCTTTTGGTGCAGTAAAAGGACTTGAGTAGATACAGATCTGTCTTGAGGTAATTTTATGACTCATATAAAAGGACAGATATTCAGTATTTACAACCTCATAAAAATCCAGTATCCTTTCAAGAGACTTAAATGTTCTGTGGTTTTGGGAATGTAAAGTGTTCCTTCATTTATGAAGTTTTGGCATAAGGACACAAATCCAGTACTCTGTTGTTTCCAGCATTCCTATCAAGAAGTAAATGAAGTAAAGGCAATCTGTTTCGAGTTCCCAAAATTCTAACAATAGCTGTGAAGATGCAGCAATTGCTATTAAACATGACAAGAAAAGATAGAGAGATAGGTTTCAACAGTTATTTTTCAAAGGCACTACGATCAAATAGTCACTGTTGAGAATTTGCATCAGCAAAGGGCACAATTGTCTCTAATCACCATTTTGTTAATCACATTTTAGAGGTTAGTGTCGAGTTCCTCAAGAATAGTCTCTAAATACTCCCCAAGCCTGAAGTATGAGTCCCAAGGGAATGCAGTACCTCTATGTACAGTAAGAAGTCTCACAACATCAGGTTAAAGTCTAACAGGTTTATTTGATAGCACAAGCCACAAGCTTACAGAGCCACTGCCCCTTCATCAGATGACTCTTACGACTAAGTAACAGGACTAATGAGAAAATCTCTACACCTCTAACATTTAGCAAGAAGATGTGAAGCAATTAGTTTTATAGATATGCTGAACTTCAGCCTGGGAGAACTGCTCTTTCCACATTCTTAACAGGCAGATTGAGACAGTAGAGGAGACAAAGCAATTAATTTGAAAAGGAGGAACTCTTATACTTCACTTTTTAAAAGAAAAAGGACCCAATTTGTCAATCTTTACCTGATATGTATACTTTGTGTTTCTGGTGTCCTCTTCTCTGCACCATCTCCAGTGCCTCTATATCCTTGGCAATTAAGAGAACAGCCTAATAGGCTGTTCCTAATATCCTTTCCTGATAGGTATGACCTCACAAATCTGGCATCATTGTTGTAAATCTTTCTTGCACCTTCTCAGTGCCTTTGTTTCCTTTTTATAATATGGTGACCAGCACTGTACATCATTGGTGAACAGAACTGTATACTTCGGTCAATTGTTTCCCTATTAATTTCACTCCTTTGTAAGTAAATTTCTTTGTCCCATATGTTACATTCTTCTCTTTGACATAGATATATCAATTGCACAAAAATTGGTGAAGCAATAATGAAGGTTCTTTATTTGAAGAAAATACTATATGTACAGATGGTGTGAACAAGGAGACTATGTATAGTACATCTGCTCTCTACCACTGCTACTAATACATCATATCCTTTTGAGGCATTTGCGATTGACAGTAGTTCAAGATATGTCCTTTAAAAGATGTATGTACCTCATATCACAACATTATGCACTCATGACACTGTTATGATCCTTGGCCAGGTCTGCTTTGGGGAGAATAAGGACCAATAATTTTCTGTTTAAAGCAGATAATGTTTGAGATTCGGGACATCTGTTGTTGGAATAAAATCACAAGATTCCACGAGTTCTGAACAAAAGAAAAACTTTACAAGTTCAGAAAGATTAAAGAATTCACAATATGTATACTTTACTCTAAGATTTGGAGTAAGTATGAGATGTGGTCAAACACTCCACATTGCAGAGAAACACTGTTTCACTCGGAATTCCCAACTTCACCTTAGAAGTTCTCTCCTTGGAATTTTCTCCAAACATTGCACCACTGGGACGGCGTTAATAATGGTCCTTTCAAGATTCCTTCTCCCTGGATTTCCAAGTACATTTAACACTAGCTTACAAGCACAATTTCAGATCAATGGTGGTGCCAAACAGAACACCACTTTTCCAAAGAGGCACCTTTTCCTAACAACCCTCTTTACTTTGGCAAGTCTGCTCCCCAAAGCTCTTTCTTTAAGCTCACTGACCAGTTTCTGCCCTTTTGTCTTTGTGAAACATATGGGCAAGCAGATTGCATCAAACTGACTGCCCCATGAAAAGTTATTTTCTGACCCTTAATCTGATCTGATAATCTATCAAAACACTCCTAGAAAGGTCTCACTCTTGTTATGAGGCAGGAGCCAATGTAACAAGCATTAGAACATCCTGTACCTTAAATGTTACAATCCTGCCTGAATTTAAAATCCAGGTACACAAAGATCAATGGCTTTTATGACAACATGAAAACTAGTGTTTCACTTTTTAAGAGACTTGGCTTCCTTAAAATGCACATTAAAAGTATTTGGAAGCATCGTCCCGATATGCCTTTCAACTCTTCTTTCACTTGTTTCTCATAGTTTCTTATTTTTTTCCTTGTGTTTCAATCCACTGAATGAAGAAATATGCACAAAAGGGATGTAGAGGGAGCTCCATAAGTAATATGCTAGAGTATAAAGCAAAAGTAATTCCCAGCAGGATATAGAAATAATACTGAGTGAAATTAATCTGGGAACACTTGGCACATAAGCATGAAATTCTTCACTTTATTAACAGGAGGGTTAATAATCTGTTTATTTTTAAGTACATTAATGTCACTGAAATAGCACAAAGAAATTTCATGCCAACGTATCAAGCATCTTATGCTCAGATCACAAAGTGTAATCTTACTTCTTAATTAATTTTAAGCTAATTAAATTGAAAATAAGCTAAAGGTAAGAACAGGTGTTTTTGTATTTATGCAAGTTTTGCATGCATATATTATGGGAAATCACTGAATGCTTGATTAAAAATAATACCATGTATTTTCCTGTTATCCCCTTCATTTCCTGTAACTTATAATGGTGATTCTTGTGCCCTGCGCTGTTCCTGTCTGTAATGACTTCTGGCATCTGCCAAAGCTGCAGCATAAGTGGTTATGAGGAGGTGTGTGTGTCAATATCCCAAAGGAATGCTTTCTTTCTGGGGAAGATTAACCATCTCCTGAATGGAACTGCATGGCTGGAATTGTTTTTTTTGTTTTTATTCCAATTCAATCCAATCAAATCCAATTCAGAGTCTCAACAAGTGAGACATTCCTGATTCAAGCTGGCAAAAAGTCTGACAACACCAGGTTTTAGTCCAACCGATTTATTTGATAATACTCACAAGCTTTCGAGGGGACTGCCTCTTCGTCAGGTGAATGGAGAGTTCTGGCCTCAGACAGAGCATATAAAGCACAGACAGTTTAGAGATTACTGATTAAAATGCGAATCCTTACACCTAACCTGCTGTTCAAGACCTGAAGTGGCTGACAATGTGAGTGGAAGGAGCACTGATCACAGGTTACAGAGATGTGTATTGTCTCCAGACAGTACAGTAAGTGAGGTTTTGCAAACCCAGGCAAGTCACAGGGGTTACAGATAGTGCGACATGAACCCAAGATCCCTGTTGAGACCGTCCTCATGTGTGCGGAACTTGGCTATCAGTCTCTGTTCAGCGACTCTGCGCTGTCGTGTGTCGTGAAGGCCGCCTTGGAGAATGCTTACCCGAAGGTCAGAGGCTGAATGCCCGTGACCACTGAAGTGTTCGCCAACAGGAAGGGAACAGTCTTGCCTGGTGATTGTCGAGCGATGTTCATTCATCCGTTGTCGTAGCGTCTGCATGGTCCAGTACTTCACCGGAGCGGAGAAGCTACGACATCTTCTCCGGAGTCTTCAACATATCATTGACGAAGACGAACATCTCGCCAGGGCTATCCCCACACCCCCACTTCTTGCCTTCAGACAACCACACAACCTCAAACAGACCATTGTTTGCAGCAAACTACCCAGTCTTCAGGAGAACAGTGACCACAATTCCACACAACCCTGCCACAGCAACCTCTGCAAGACATGCCGGATCATCGACATGGATGCCATCATCACACGTGAAAATACCATCTACCAGGTACACGGTAAATACTCTTGCAACTCGGCCAACATTGTCTACCTGATACGTTGCAAGAAAGGATGTCCCGAAGCATGGTACATTGGGGAGACCATGCAGACGCTACGACAACGGATGAATGAACATCGCTCGACAATCACCAGGCAAGACTGTTCCCTTCCTGTTGGCGAACACTTCAGTGGTCACGGGCATTCAGCCTCTGACCTTCAGGTAAGCATTCTCCAAGGTGGCCTTCACGACACATGACAGCGCAGAGTCGCTGAACAGAGACTGATAGCCAAGTTCCGCACACATGAGGACGGTCTCAACAGGGATCTTGGGTTCATGTCGCACTATCTGTAACCCCCGTGACTTGCCTGGGTTTGCAAAACCTCACTTACTGTACTGTCTGGAGACAATACACATCTCTGTAACCTGTGATCAGTGCTCCTTCCACTCACATTGTCAGCCACTTCAGGTCTTGAACAGCAGGTTAGGTGTAAGGATTCGCATTTTAATCAGTAATCTCTAAACTGTCTGTGCTTTATATGCTCTGTCTGAGGCCAGAACTCTCCATTCACCTGACGAAGAGGCAGTCCCCTCGAAAGCTTGTGAGTCTATTATCAAATAAATAGGTTGGACTAAAACCTGGTGTTGTCAGACTTTTTACCGTGTTTACGCCAGTCCAACGCCGGCATTCCCACATCAAGCTGGCAAGGCAGCGCTCTCACCTCCTGTCTTGGGCTTGATCTACATGATCCAAGCTGATTGGAGTAGGCATAGCTCCTCCTCCAAAGCTTGATCTTATTTACACCTTAGCCAAAAGGCCGAGATGCCGCTTTTAAAAATTGCTTCAAATTAAGCTAAAACGTAACCTAATGCCGTGGATAACGAAGGAGGTGAAGGAAAGTGTTAAATTAAAAGCGGAGGCGTTTAGAGTAGCTAAGAGTAGTGGGCGAGAAGAGGATTGGGAGAGGTTTAAATGTCAACAAAGATTGACAAAGAAGATGATAAAGAAGGGTAGGAGAAACTATGAAGCTGGGCTAGCGCTTAATATAAAAAAGGATAGCAAGAGTTTTTATAAATATATAAAAAGGAAGAGGCTGGCTAGGGTGAACATTGGACCCTTAGAGGATGAGAGGGGGACTTGGTGGTAGGGGATGGGGAAATGGCTGAGGTCTTGAATAACGTTTTTGTTTCGGTCTTCACGGAGGAGGACGTGAATAATTTGCCGGGTGTTAGAATGGAAAGGTGGTAGGACTGGAGGGTCTCAATGACATTACTGTTACTAGAGAGGCGGTGCTCGACAGACTGGAGGGGCTGATTGTGGACAAGTCCCCAGGACCGGATGGAATGCATCCGAGGGTTCTGAAAGAAATGGCGGAGGTGATAGTGGATGCCTTGGTGGTTATTTTCCAAACGTCGCTGGATTCCGGGGAAGTGCCAGAAGATTGGAAAACGGCTAATGTTACGCCATTGTTTAAGAAGGGTGCCAGGCAAAAGGCGGGGAATTATAGGCCGGTTAGTTTAACGTCTGTTGTAGGTAAAATGTTAGAATCCGTCATCAAGGAGGAAATAGCGAGGCATCTTGAGGGGAATTGCTTGATAGATCAGACGCAGCACAGTTTCGTTAAGGGGAAGTCGTGTCTGACAAATTTACTGGAGTTCTATGAGGATGTGTCTAGGGCGGTGGATAGAGGAGAGCCGGTGGATGTGGTCTTTCTTGATTTTCAGAAGGCGTTTGACAAGGTACCTCACAAGAGGTTATTGCAGAAGGTCAGAGGACATGGAGTTGGGGGTAGGGTGTTAGCGTGGATAGAGGATTGGCTGTCAAATAGGAGGCAGAGAGTGGGGGTCAATGGGTGCTATTCGGATTGGCGGTTGGTGACTAGTGGAGTGCCCCAGGGGTCGGTGCTGGGGCCTCAGCTATTTACCATTTATATAGATGATCTGGAGGAGGGAACCGAGTGTATGGTGTCGAAATTTGCTGACGACACCAAGATTGGTGGAACGGCAAATTGTGCGGAGGGTGTGGAGAGTCTACAGAAGGATCTAGATAGGCTGGGCGAATGGGCCAGGAACTAGCAAATGGAATTTAATGTTGGCAAGTGCGAGGTGGTCCACTTTGGTAGGAATAATGGTAGGAAGGACTATTACTTACGTGGCAAAAAACTGCAGCAGGCGACGGTGCAGAGGAACTTTGGGGTCCTTGTGCATGAGTCGCAAAAACCCAGCTTGCAGGTGCAGCAGGTGGTCAGGAAGGCGAATGGGATGTTGGCCTTCATAGCGAGGGGGATTGAATATAAAAGTAGGGAGGTCTTGCTGCGGTTGTATAGGGCATTGGTGAGGCCGCAGCTGGAGTACTGTGTGCAGTTTTGGGCGCCGTACTTACGCAAGGATATTTTGGCCTTGGAGGGAGTGCAGAGGAGGTTTACTAGGCTGATGCCGGAGTTGAGGGGGTTGAGCTATGAGGAGAGGCTGAATAAACTAGGCTTGTACTCGTTAGAGTTTAGAAGAATGAGGGGAGATCTCATTGAGACGTATAAGATAATGAATGGAATGGATAGGATAGAGGTGGAGAGACTCTTCCTGCTCAGAAAGGACAGTAGGACTAGGGGGCACAACCTCAAGATAAAGGGGGGGGCGGTTTAGAAAGGAGTTGAGGAAGAACTTCTTCACTCAAAGGGTGGTGAATCTCTGGAATTCTCTGCCCGTTGAAGTGGTGGAGGCTACCTCGCTAAATATTTTTAAGACGCGGGTTGATGGGTTTTTGATAAGAGAGGGGATTAAGGGTTATGGGGAGAGGGCGGGAATGTGGAACTGAGCCACGACAGATTAGCCATGATCTTATTGAATGGCGGGGCAGGCTCGAAGGGCTAGATGGCCTACTCCTGCTCCTATTTCTTATGTTCTTATGTTCAACCAAGCACAGCATGTCGATACTACACATGATCTTAGCCAAAAGGCCAAGAAGCTGGAATTGTTGACATGCACTGTGTCTCCAATTAGTGTCCGGCTTCAATAACTCACTCTTAATTGAAGATTGAACCCATGTCCAGGCCAACTAAGAGAAAGCCCCCCCATGAACGTCACAACTGTGACTGTTATCTCAAAGAGTTGGTTTTGGGACTCGCAAACGGTCCTGACCCCAGAGGAAAAAATCCTGCTCTCACTTGTTGTCAGAATCTAAATAGATCAAGTTACTTTGGATAATGACTTGAGCATGATGAAATAAGTTTTCTCCTGTAGCAGTATGCATAACTCATTTACCATTGCCATAATTATTAAGGAGGTGCCATGATACCTGGAGAGATGGTGGTGTACTGGTAATGTCACTGAACTAATAATCCAGAAACCCAGGGGACATGTGTTCAAATTTGGAAGCTGGTGGAAGAATAATGACCATGAGACTATCAGCAATTGTTTCAAAAACCCATCTGGTTCATTCAGGTCCTTTAGGGAAGAAAATCTGCAGTCCTTACTCAGTCTGGCTTACGTGTGACTCCAGATTCACAACAATGTGGTTGAGTCTTAACTGCCCTCTGAATGGCCTAGCAAGCCACTCAGTTCAAGGGCAATTAGGGATCGGTAACAAAAACTGGTCTTTCATAGAAATCCTACAGTGCAGAAGGACGCCATTCGGCCTATCGAGCCTGCACTGACTCTCCGACGGAGCATCTTACCAAGGCTCACCTCTGCCCTACTCCTGTAATGTCACGTATTTACTCGGCTAATCCCAATAACCTCTTGGGATACTGAGGAGCAATTTAACATGGCCAGCCCACCTAACCTGCACATCTTTGGACTGTGGATAGAAACTGAAACATCCAGAGGAAAGCCATGCAGGCACGAGGAGAATGTGCAAACTCCACACAGACAGTCAACCAAAGCTGGAATTGAGCCCTTAACGGTGTTATTAAGCGGAGATCGGTCCTCTTTCTGAGAACTAATATCGAACCACTCAAAGAGGAGTACTTTGACTCTTAATCTGTTAAAAGTGTGTGAGAAGTAATACAAACTGCTCTTCAGCAATTTTTAGTGGTTAAATCAAAAATAACTACCTGAGACACTCAGTAAAATCAACAAATAACACCTTATGTCTCAAACTAACAGTGAACAGGTTAACTATTAACAAACTGAATAAAGCACTATTCTAATGGAATGCTGTTTAGATAAATACAATTTCCACTTATCAACAAAAGAAAAAGAATTTTTAATCACTCTCAAAATTACAATCTAGTTTGATGTCTTGCAGAATATTTTGTCTTCTTTCTTTTTTGCTATCTTCACTGTCGAGATGAGGCTTTCTTTCAAGACAAAATGCAGCTATGAGAGCCAGCCGTTTTCTCCCGCCCTTGCTCTCTCCCGCTGTCTGAGAGCTGAGACTGGTGGCAGATGGCACATGCTCTCCCAGTTTGTGTCACTGTCCTCTTCTTCATTACATGATCAATATTTCCCACAATATGATTGATTCTCAGGTTATCAAAACATCAATTTCAAATTCAATAGGTGTTTGGTATGTAAGCGCTTAATTTAAACAGGGCAAAATTCCAACATTCATATGCTTGAAGCCTGTTACCAAGCTGTTTGGCCTTTGATGTTTCAGTCTGTGTACTGGCACCATATGCACCTGCATTTTTTTTAAACTTTTGAAGTCTTTTAAAGGGATCATGCAGAGCTTTTTTTCCTAGCATTTTTACAATTTAAAAAATAATTTTACAATAACTTCACAACAGTAGCAACACCCACATCCTTCCAGACAATTTTTAAAAATGACAAAGGTAAACTCAAATAAGCTTTGCTTTTCAGGCCTGGTTTAGTAAACAAGCTTCACTGTTTACAGGGGAATGATCAATTCTTTATTTATGATAAACACTTTGCTTTCCTTGTCTGCATCCCAATTATTTCAATGATTGGACTGGACATTAACATGGTGAGCAGGTTGGGTAAAACACACCTATGTAGGTTCATTTAACTCTGCCAGTCCAGCACAAACTGACAGAACAAGCAGCGAAAAACATGCAGAATACTTACCTACTTAAATCTTGAGCAGTCCTGATTAAACCTCACTGACCTTTAAGGTGAATGAGATGACTGTTTAAGGCAAGAGAAGCGTCTTAAAATCATACACATGGATGCTGTGTTACATCAGTGGGTGACAGAACCTGACTCACAGAAACACATTGGAGCTGCAGAAAAATTAGATGTGCAGCATTGAACATATGAGCATAGGGTTTAGATTTAAAACGCTTGCAATTTGAGATGTTCTAAAATCAATTGGAATGTTTATATTGTAATAAGCGGGCTCATTGTAGAGTGATTCTCGCAATAACATGCCATTTGAATCTTCAACCATATTGATGTCCTTGCTAAAAATAAAGTCTTAATCTATCTTGTATTTCTTATTTTTAATCATTGCTAATAAATTAATCATTTCAATAAAAGTTTTGCCTTTCTGGGCTGACTGAAGCTCACCATTTGGCCTGCAATAGAGAGTTCAGCACAAATTATAGTTAAACAACCTACAACAAGATCTGGCATTTTACCACTTACAAAACATTCAGCTGTTTGTTTCCCTTCATCCTTGGGGAAGGCAGCTAAAATGTCAGCACTGGTCATTTGGCCAGCTGTGGGTGTATTTGTGCCAGCCTTCTTGCTGAGAATGAACACCAGCAGCTTAGCGGGTTTATATTACACAAATTTTCATGGGATAAATTTGAGGGCCCCTTTCTCTCTCCTAACAAACAATAAAAGCTTCCTCCAAGCAGGGTTTGATTTGAAAAAAAGTAAATAGCCAAGTTCACATTGTCACCGATAGAATAACTGTGAAAAGATGGATTTGATTTACAGTCCCCTAGTTCATGTTGGTGTAATACTGACTAATTTACCACAACAATCATGCCTGTTGGCTTACACTCAAGGTAACATGCAAATGGTTGGAGAAGAGTATAGAAGAATGCAGGTTAACTCTGACTGCCTTAAGCTAAGGCTGAGATTATTTAAGATTAATGTACACTGAGCAGTTTTACATATCCTGTCTTATACAAGGTATTGAAGCCATTGAGTTGAAGGGTTCAAAATAGTAGCAACATTTGAAAAGGTAAATAGTGAAAAATTCATTCCATGGTCAGTGGATCAATACAGGACAATGTTATTTAGGATTATAACGAATCATAAGGTGTTAAGAACCTACTGATGTTACCTATAAGAGTATCTCAAAACCCTGAAGGATAACTTAGAAAAATAAAAGCAAATTACTGCAGATGCTGGAATCTGAAACCAAAAGAGAAAAGGTTGAAAAATTTCAGCAGGTCTGGCAGCAACTGTAAGGACTAATGTTTCAAGTCCAGATTACCCTCTGTCAGAGCTAAAAGGCACAGAAAGTGGGAGATATTCATTCTCTCATTTGGGGTTTGTATCTACTGATATTAATGTAGAGTGAAGGAATAAAAGATGAGTCATAGCCACAAAAATAAGGGGGAAGGCAGCTTTCAACAGTCCATAGAGACAATAGAAGGTGTGAATGGACGAATGGCAGAGAAGTTGATATTAAAGAGAGTGGGGGAGATGTATGGGAGAGAGGTAAAATTGAGAAAAAGGGGGAAGCAAAGGGAGAATGGCAAGTGGAAAATGAGGACAGATTGTAGTTTTCACCTCACCTGCATTGTTCACCTCAGTAGATGTGCATGCAAAAGTGCAACTGTTATCAATCATTAGCAGAATTTTGAGTCAATCTAGCAACTCAAAACTGGGCATCTATGAGGTGCTATGGGCATCAGCAGCAGCAAAATTGCATACAACAGTAATTGCAACCTTATTTCATTTGATTTATTATTGTCACATGTATTGGGTTACACTGAAAAGTATTGTTTCTTGCACGTTATACAGACAAAACATAATGGATAGCACAGTGGTTAGTCCTACTGCCTCACAGCGCCAGGAACCAGGGTTCGATTCCCAGCTTGGGTCACTGTCTGTGTGGAGTTTGCACATTCTTCCTGTGTCTGCGTGGGTTTCCTCCCACCGTACAAAGATGTGTGGGTTAGGTTAATTGTCCATGCTAAATTGTCCATTACTGTTAGGGAGATTTAGGAGGGTAAATAAGTAGGGTTATGGGTATAGGGCTTGGGTGGGATTGTGGTCAGTGCAAACTTGACAGTTCAAATGGCCTCCCTCTGCACTGTAGGAATTCTATGATCTAATATTCTATAACTTCATGGGGAGCAGGAAAAGTGAGCGTGCAGAATCAAGTATTGCAGTCACAGATAGGGTGTAGAGAAAGATCAACTTAATATATAATAGGTCCATTCAAAAGTCAGAGAAGAAACTGTTTTTGAGTTGGTTGGTACGTGTTCTCTGATGTTTGTATCTTCGCAACAGAAGAAGGTGAAAGAAGTTATGTCTGGGATGTGTGGGGGTCCTTGATTATGCTGGCTGCTTTTCTGGGTTGCAGGAAGTGTCGACAGCATAAATGGATGGAAGTCTGGTTTCCGTGAAGGATTGGGCTACATTTATAACACTTTGTAGTTTCTTGTGGTCTTGGTCAGAGAAGGAGCTATACTAAGCTGTGATACATCTGAAAAGGATGCTTTCTATGGTGTGTCTGTAGAAATTGGTGAGAATCATAGTGGACATGTGAATTTCCTTAGCTTCCTGAGAAAGTAGAGGTGTTGGTGGGCTTTCTTAACTATAGTGGCAGCGTGGAGGGCGCGGGACAGGTTGTTGGTGATCTGGACTCCTACTTCGTTAACGTTGATGTAGACAGGGGCATATCCTCCACTATGCTTCCTGAAGTCGATGATTATCTCCTTCATTTTAAAGTTTTTTTAAAGTTAAAGTTTATTTATTAGTCACAAGTAAGGCTTACATTAGCACTACAAATGAAGTTACTGTGAAATTTCCCCAGTGGTCACGTTCCGGCGCCTGTTCAGGTCAATGCACCTAACCAGCATGTCTTTCAGACTGTGGGAGCAAACTGGGAACAAACCCACGCAGACACGGGGACAATGTGCAAATTCCACACAGCAGTGACTCAAGCTGGGAATTGAATATGAGTCCTTAGCGTTGTGAGACAACAGTGCTAACCACTGTGCCACCCACTGCCATTCTGGGGGAGATTATTGTCATTGTACCATTTCACTAGATTCACTATCTCTTTCCTGTACTCCATTTCATCATTGTTTTAGATCCGACCCACTACGGAGGTGTCATCAACTTGAAAATGGAATTGGAACAGAATTTAGTCACATAATCATAAATGTATAAGGAGTATGTAAGGGTTTGAGGATGCAGCCTTGCTGGACACTTGTGTTGAGGATAGTCATGAAGGGATTATGGCCTAGCATATCCCCCATCAAGCCAGGGAATTAACTTTGGTTCAATGAACAGTGCAGGAGGGCATTCAGGACCAATGCCAGGCTTACCTCAAAATGGGTTGTCAACCTAGTGAAGCTATAATGCAGGTCCTCTTGTGTGCCAAACAGCATAAGCAGCAAGTGATAAATAGAGCTAAGCAATTCCACAACCAATGAGTCAGATCTAAGCTTTGCAGTCTTGCCACATCCATCCACAAATGGTGGTGAATTATGAAACAACTAACTAGACAGGGATGAAAATGCAAAACAGCAAAAGCTATTGGTTGTTCTTCTCCAGAAGGCATTACATCTGAAACTGTTTGCCCCACTGCATAATGTGAAACATAGCAATCAAGCAGTAATGGTAGCTTCAAGTTAAAATTTACCAATATTTCAAACTTGTGCAAAGCATCTTTGAGATCCTTGTATGCTTTCTTACATTCTGTTATCCAGCCTCATGACCATTTCACATATAGTAAGTTATGCAATGGCATCAATAATGTAGCTACGTTAGGAACAAATTTGCCATAATAATTTACTACTTAAAAAAAACCTCAATTGTGTCACATTCATTGGATGTGGAGCTTCTAAAAGAATGTCTATCTTTTAGCTGCTTTATTCAGGGCATTACTATCAATAACATGATCCAAGTACTGGACTGATGTCTGGAAAAAGTAACACTTTTCCTTCTTGATATGCAGACCATGTTGCTTCTAAATTTTCCAAGTGTTCTTATTCACTGGACTCTGTAAATTATATCATCTAGCTAACATTGTACATCAAAGAGAGGCCACTTAAATTCTGATCCATCAGTTTTTGGAATAGGACTAGTGCAGATGTTATTCAAAAGGACAATCTTCTGGAAACCTTTATGAATAATGATGGTAGGCAATGGTGAGATTCAGAAGCTACATTTGTCTATAAATATGCTTGTGAAATATGTCTTGTTGAATTTACGCCCACTGATAATGTAGCAAACAAATCTTCAATTAAAGGAAGCAGATATTGATCAGCACACAACACTAGATTCACGGTTGTTTTAAAATCACCACAAATACAAACTAAACTATCTCCTTTTATGACAGCTACAATGTGGGTAGTGCAGTTACTCATTGTAACTGACTCCAATACACCAGTGCTAAAAAGTTGTACGAATTATTCTTTGACCTTGGGACAAACTGAATTTTGTCAGGCTTTTGCTTTGGGACTTTCTGGTGACTCTTAGACTTTATCTTGAGTTTCACTTGAACTCCCTTCATTGAACCAAATGTCTCTTCAAAACACTCATGTATTTATCCAAAAAATGCTATAGGTTTGTTCTGGCGTCAAGCAATCTGTTCCCAGCATTCTTTTCTAGAGGATTAGAATACAAGAGCAGGTATGTACTGCTGAGGCTGTATAAGGCTCTGGTCAGACCCCATTTGGAATATTGTGAGCAGTTTTGAGACCCATACCTAAGGAAGGATGTGCTGGCCTTGGAGGGGTCCAGAGGAGTTCACAAGAATGATCCCTGGAATGAAGGGTTTGTCACATGACAAGAGGTTGGAGAGTCTGGTTTTATACTT
This sequence comes from Carcharhinus amblyrhynchos, assembly GCF_965287045.1. Taxonomy (NCBI): domain Eukaryota; kingdom Metazoa; phylum Chordata; class Chondrichthyes; order Carcharhiniformes; family Carcharhinidae; genus Carcharhinus; species Carcharhinus amblyrhynchos. Next base: position 70,990,510 of record NC_137329.1, on the reverse strand, counting down.
GTGGAGTTCAGAAAGATGAGGGGGATTTAATTCAAATTTACAGAATACTGAGAGGCCTAGATACAGTGGACATGGAGAGGATGTTTCCAGTAGTGGGTGAGACTAGAACACAATGGCACAACCTCAGAATGAAGGGAAATTCCTTTAAAACTGAGATGATGAGGAATGTCTTCAGCAAGAGGATGGTGAATCTGTGGAACTCATTGCCCACAGAGGGCTATGGAGGCCAGATCATTGAATATCTTTAAGATACAGATAGATGGGTTCTTTATCAATAAGGGGATCAAGGATTATGGGGAGAAGGCAGGAGATGGGGATGAGAATAATATCAGTAATGATTAAATGGCAGAGCAGATTTGATGTGCCTAATGGCCTAATTCTGCTCCTAGGTCTTATGGTCTACCCAAATTGTTCTTCTGAATATACTCCTGAGGCGAGCTAGTCTAGCCCATCATGCAACAATTCTTAAATCGACTATCTTTGCTCCAGCGCTTGCATGCTGAATGGTCCATTTGGCATGTTTGGACATGCTTGTTGCTGTTTTAATTTCTTGTGAAATAAGATAAGGCATATGAACAAACAGGGAATAGAGGGATATAAGTGGTTGGTTTAGATAGGTAAATATGATAGGCACAGCTTGGTGGGCCAAAGGGCCTGTTGCTATGCTGTACAGTTCTTTGTTCTTTTTGGGCAGTTCCCAACTTGTGGATCGTCATTGAGGACCATGAGGATGGGTAGGGGATCGTAGGCTGGTGCTAGGTTAGTCTAAGGTGTATAAAGGTCCACAGGGGTGAGTGAAAAGTCATTAGATGATAAGGAGTGTATGAGGAGCTGGAGGAGTGGGTGGAGGACATGAGGAGACCTGAGTTGCAATGAATGGGGTGCATTCTTGGGGGTTGAGGGATGAGGGTTATTTTTGGCTTTATTGTTTTGTTTTATGCCGTTTATCTATTAGTATCACAAGTAGGCTTACATTAACACTGCAGTGAAGTTAGTGTGAAAATCCCCCAGTCGCCACACTCTGGCACCTGTTCAGTACACTGAGGGAGAATTTAGCATGGCCTATTCACCTAACCAGCACATCTTTTGGACTGTGGGAGAAAATTGGAGCACCCGGAGGAAACCCACGCAGACACTGGGACAGCATGCAAACTCCACACAGACAGTGCCCAAGCCAGGAATCAAACCTGGGTACCTGGTGCTGTAAGGCAGCAGTGCCAACCATCGTGCCACCCTGGTTACTGAAGCAGGCCTTTAGTCAGTTTGCCTCAGCACTTGGCAACCTTTGTGACTTTCCCTTTCAGGGGTCGGAAGCCTTGTCTTTAGTTAACACCTGCCCACGTGGATTGAAAATCTGCAGATCTGGGGCACTTTCACCTAAGTCAGGTTTTACGCTCGCAACTTGGGGGAAGAATCTAGCCCAAATAATACATTTGCAAGGGAATTTTGTAATTATTTGAACAAAGAACAAGAACAAAGAACAACACAGCACAGGAAACAGGCCCTTCGGCCCAACAAGCCCACGCTGCCATTTTAACATTGTGAGTGCCCTCTTCTACCTATGACCTTTGTCTACGCCTATTGGACTCCACAATAAAGGAATTATAACCAGATTGAGGGACACCTAATTTAGGGACAATTTGTTAACACCAATCAGCCTAAGAGCATGTTTTTGGGGTGTGGGAGGAAACTGGAGCATGTGGAGAAAACCCATGCAAGCACAGGGAGAATGTGCAAACTCCCGCAGGCACTGGCCCAAATCCATGTATCTGCACAGCAAACAGTGATAGTCACTCAGCTGTCATGTTGCCCGTCAGATGGTCCAGTTTAAGCATACACAAAACGACATAAAGCACTAGGCAACTCTCGAAGCAACATCCAAGAGCAGCCCTCGCACGACCCACCGCGTGTATGCCCCTCGTTGGACAACAAGGCAGACCGAATCACCTGTGGATGTAAAAAAAAATTATTTGAAGATGGAAAGTATTAAGGGATATGAAGAAAGAGCAGAAAAAATGGACCAGTGTGTACCACAATCAGCACAGACATAAGGATTGAATGATCCCCTTCTGTATTTAAATCCCCATGATTGAGAGACATCCTTTCATTCTCATCTGCTGTTAAACATCATCTGTGGAACGTTTGAACAGATTTCTGAATTGGATGGGAATAGAATAATTGCATGGTCAATACTTGTTACTAACTGCTGTCTATTTGAATGGGCGGTCTTATTATTTGTAATTTGGATCTAAAGAGGGTCAGCAAAAAAAAAAGATCAGCCCACTTTACTGTAATATCTTGTCAATAGAGGGTAGAATTGGAACTCAGACTGATGAGTACATGAACAGAGTGAAACTGATCTATTGCATTGGCATGAAACAGATCGGCAGCAAATTGGTAATCAGAGCTTCATTGTATCTGATCTTCTTGCTATTGAAGGTCACTGTGCAACAGTTCAGACTCCTTTTGGTGATTTGGTTCCTTATCTCTCTCACTCTTACTTTTACTTGGTTTGAAATTTAAAAATTAACAATATTTTCCAAGTCATGAGAAACTAAAGGTGGCATGCTGAAAACTCAGCTGCCAATTCGCTGCAAACACTTTTTGCACAACTGGCATTGACTACTTCAACTCCCAATGTGTCTTATTCAGTATTTAACCCTTATGAAACAATTACTTGTAAATGTAATTACAAAACACTTCACTTACAGACTAGAGCATCACAAATATGATCCAAGAAGAATAGGATTAATATGGGATTGAACTTTGTGCAAAGTATGTTAATCAAGCACAGTGACTTATTCTTTTTATTCTTTCACAGTATGTGGATATCGCAGACTAGGTTGGCATTTTTTTTGCCTATCCGTAATTGTACTTGAGAAAGGTGGTGTTGAGCTCTCTTCTTGAACTGCAGTCCATCTTCTGTAAGTGCACCCACCCTACTGTTAGGGAGAGAGTTCCAGGATTTTCACCCTGTGAGACCTAAGTGACTGTGATATATTTCCAAGTCAGGATGGTGAGTGGTTTGGAGGGGAACTTGCAGTTGGTGGTTTTTCCATGCATGTGCTTCCCTTGTCCTTCCAAGTGGTAGTTGCTTGGTGAGTTGCTTCAGTGCATCTTGTAGATGGTGTGCTCTGACCACTGTGCGCGGTTGTGGAGGAAGTGAGGGGGTAAATCTCCCATTTCGCTACACTGAATTTTTAACACAGTGAACCAGAATATTTAAGCAGGGCCCGGATTAGCGTGATCCGCGCTGGGCATCCGGCCCTAAACACGTCTCCCAGCGCCGGATTTCCAGGCTGTCAGTTACATAAGCAGCACGTCATTGTAATCAGTTTTGAATGCAATTAGTAGGCCTGGGACTGAAATCTCCAGGCCCATTATCCTCTCTCCCCACCAGGAATATTTCACTGCAGCAGGGTTTACATACTGTAACTCTCCACTTGCAGGGAACTGGCGGCCTTCTTCCGCTGGAGTAAAAGGGGCAATCGGACCCTCCAGCGGATTGGGTGGAGGGGGAACGTGTGCCTTGGGCATTGGCACCACCCCTGGGGTAGTACCAAGAGGTCATGATGTGGGTATGCCGGCGTTGGACTGGTGTAAACACAGTAAAAAGTCTGACAACACCAGGTTTTAGTCCAAATAAATAGGTTGGACTAAAACCTGGTGTTGTCAGACTTTTTACTGTGTAGTACCAAGAGGGCAGAGCTAAATGATGGCAAGGCCTAATGGGGCAGGGCCTGATGGGGTGATTGTGGGAAAGGCCCACAACCTGTCTGTAGTTGGGATTGGAGGGGGAGAGAGGGACGCCAGCAATCGTGGCTGGCTATCAAGGGGTGGGGGAGCGTAGATTGCTGGAGATTGGGGCAGGCTGTGAGGGGAGGGCTCAGGGCCGGTGGTCCAGGATGTTCAGGGGGCCAGCGATCAGGCCATGGTTGGGGATGAGGTGGGGGGAGGAGGGCCAGTGTTGCAGAGTTGCGATCATGGCCATATTTGGGTCTTGGTCTGGAATCGTAGAATCCCTACAGTGCAGAAAGAGGCCACTCAGCCCATTGAGTCTGCACCGAACACCAATCCCACCCAGGTCCTATCCCTGCTTAGCTACCTTGCTAATCCCTCTAATTTATCACATCCCAGGACACTAATGGTTAATTTGGCAATCAATCTAACCCAAACATCTTTGGACTGTGGGAGGAAACCAGTGCACCCAGAGGAAACCCACACAGACATGGAGAGAATGTGCAAACTCCACACAAACAAACAGTGACCCAAACTGAGAATCGAACCTGGGTGCCTGGGGCTGTGAGGCAGCAGTGCGAACCACTGTACCAACTTACTCAGGCAAGGATCCAACTTCAAAACTACACCAGATGTGCACCATTGTTTGGGGTATTAGAGGTGAGCATTGTATACAACAGCACAGTTCCTGGTGGTTAAAAGGACTTGAGCGTGACTGGCTCAGTAACATTCCATTGAACCAGGGTGAACTGGGGGACCAGTGCGGAGGCAGGCACAGATCGCACTACTCACCTTATGCCCAACTTTGCCCAAAAACCGGCACAACACGATGGTAAAATGGAGCCCAATGGTGGGATTTTCCGACTTTGCTCACCTCAAGTCCAGACAATCCTGCCCAAGGTCAATGAATCTTTCATCGTCCTTGTCCTGTCCACTATAATTCCCATGACGGGCAGGACGGGAACATTCTGCCCATTGGGAAATGATTCAACACATCTGTGTTTGCTTTGTCCTTCCCTGACCTGTACACGTTGTTATACTGGTAGGCTGACAATGTGAGAACCCAGCATTGTATTCTCAGTGAGTCTATGGGAGGAATGCACTTGGATTCACTGAAAAGAATTATCAATCGTTTGTAGCCAGAACATAGTGAAAGAACAACCATAAAGTTACTGACGAAACCATTTCACAGCAAAAACGATGGCTAGACCTTCCTTGTCTAACTGTGAATATCCCTTCTCAGCTGTTGACAACGTACGTGATGCAAAACCGGTGGGTATTCTGAGTCATTTTCTATCAGCTGAGGGAGTGCTGCCCCAACACTTTGGGACACAGCATCACATGACCAAATAGTTTCTCTATCTTGAGCAAAGTGAACCAGCAGATTGTAGCAGTGCTGTCACGTCCTTGAAAACTTCCTTTTGTACTGACCCCCACTTCCATTTCGATTCTTTGTGCAGAGATAGATACAGTGGTGCCAACACTTTGAAAGGTCTGGCAGAAGCTTCCCTTAATAATTTACCATGTCCAGAAATGATCTGAGCTTTTACGCACTTCTGACTTTGTCTTCCACAGGGTCAGATCCTGCACTGTGACTTTATAACCCAAATATTCCATACTCTATGTCTAGAAGATGTACATGCTTCCCTTCAGGCACAGCCCTATACCTGAAAATCACTTTAATATTTGATCCAAATTGCTGAGGTGCTCCTCTCAGTTTTCTCTGTGATCAGAATGTTGTCCAAGTAAACTGCTCCATGAGGAATCCTCTGCAACAGATTGTCCACTGTCCTCTGAAAAATCTCCAGACTGGAAGACACACCAAAAACCAGATAGTTGTATTTGAACAAACCCTTGTGAGTGTTGATTGACTTTTTTGTGTCCTCTTTTATCAAAAGCTGCTGATAGGCAAGGCTCATGTCAACTTTTGAGCATATCTTGTCTTCTGCAAGCGTTGAAGTCAAATCCTCCAACTATGGCAATGAGTAAACATCCAGTTTGGGGGCCTGATTAATGATAAGTTTGTAATCCTTGCATATGCCCCCAATATCAAGAACAAGAACAATTGGAACCACCCAGTGTGATAACTGAATAGGTTCAATGATTGCAAGATTCTGCAGACACTCCAAATCTTCCACTTCTCCTTTCATGGCTTAGAGAACTGTGCTGGGCTTGAAAAGGTAAGGAATAGCCTGAGGATCGACAAACAACTTAACTGTAGTGTCATGCAATGTATCCAGTTCATTTTTGAAAACCTCAGGATATTTCTGAATGAGATCATCTGTGTGTGTTTAATCTCACCCTAGTTCAATGGAATGTTACTGAGGCAGTCACTCTCTAGTCCCTTTTGCCACCAGGAGCTGTGCTGTTGTTTACAATGCCCACCTCTAACACCCCAAACAATGGTGCATATTTGGTGTACTTCTGAAGTTGGATCCTTGCCTGAGTAAGGGCCAGCACCTGCTTAGAACTCCAAGTCTTCCAGTCGATCTCCTCACTAATTCCAGACGCAGAGGCTCCCATGTCCACCTTCACCTTGATTTGTTTTCCGTCCATTTCCACGGTAGCATAGAAAAACTCACTCACAAACATATTGTAAGAGTGCTCCTCTGCCAGGTCTGTGTAGGTGTTGTGTAGCTGACTCAGACTTTTTTGAATTTAAATTTCTCTGTTCAGCCTTTGACTTGCTCTGAGCACCCCTGCATTTCTTAGTTAAAGTATCCTTTTAGTTGCAACTGTGACTAATAGCATCCAAAAATTTACAATGACTCACTTAGTGTGTCCGTCCACACCTGAAACATTCAACTGCTTTCACCTTCTTGCTTGCAACCCTGAGAAATTTCTAGAGTCTTCTTCAAAGTCAATGGAAAGTCAGTGTGGCTTCTCCCAACAAACAGCCGACCTCATTAGTGCCACAGATTAGTTTTTCCCAGAGCATGTCCATCAATACTGCTCCAAACTACGTTGAGTTGTCTTAATTCAACTACAGTGAGGCACAGACTGCCCCATCTTCTGAAAATGACTATTGACCTTGAAATATTGGACAATCACCGAGGGTTTAAGATTGTGGTGATTCTGAATAAGTGTAAGCCCAGTTTCTTCACTAGCTTGTAAGTTTTCGCCCCACAGACACTCAGAAGAATTGAATGCTTTTTAGCCTCATCTGCAGTTCTATTTGCCAAGTCTTCTAACCTTTCCACATAATCAGTCCAGTCCCTGTGTCCTTCCACAAACTCACTGATAGACACTGCTACTAACCTGCTTTTCATTGGTAAACTTACAAACCTATTGATCAGAGCCCTCAGCTGCCACTCATGTTGCAAACTAGATGCTCACTGTACAAATCTTCATAAAGCCACGCTGAACCTTGAATTTTTCTTTTCCTTTTACTTGCCATTTTCTCCTTGTCCCCAATAAGATGTGGTAACTTGGTTACAAAAAGACATTTGAATGCACTGTGATATTTAACCTTCTTTACTTATAAAAATATTAAAACACAGTACAGCATGGACTTAGAACTAGAGGCAGCTAGTTACTTATGTCCCTCGTGGTAAGACTAAATTGTGAAAGCCCGCACTACTGATAATGTCATTCATGCGTGCTCATTTTTGCTGAAGTCATCAACTTACACTTGCAAATAAGAAGATGCTTACTACAATACTCTATAACAACAACAGCTTGGCCAGATGGGTAGGTATTAAGAATTGTCTTAAAGGAGGAGAGAAACATGAGAGTTTAGGAAGAGAATTCCAGATCTTAAGGCCTAGACAGCTGAAGGCTTGATCATCAATGCTGGGTAATGAAAATTGGGAATAAAAGCAGAATGTGATGGATAAAGTCAACAGGACTGGCAGCATCTGTTGGAGAAAGAAACAGAGTTAATATTTTGACTGTTGTACAGAACTTCTATCTTGAATGAAAATTGGAGATGTGCGAGTGGCCAAACTAGCAGAGCACAAAGATCTCTGAGTGCTGAAGGGTGAGACAAGGTTATAGGGTAGAGAGGGGCAAGGCTATGGAGGAATTTGAAAACAAGGATGAGAATTTGAAGATCGATGTGTTGTCAGACTGGGTGCCAAGGTAGGTCAGAAAGCACAAGGGGTGATGGGTGAACAACAATAGAATCGGCAGCTTAGTGCCAGCAGTTATAGAGGTGTTGCTAGGATTTGTAGCAGTCGGCAGCAGCTGAGAACAACAGAATTAACTTTTCAGGTTGTGCACTTTGATAAAAGCTTCATCAGGGTAATTTAAACTGCTAGAGAGAAATTGAGTATTCTTTCCATGTAGTTGAACAAAGTCTGTTTTTTTTTCAAATTTTTGCTTCATTTTACTTTTTAACAAATCCAAACTTAACAGTCTGTTGTCTGTTAATCAGAAAGATAACTTTATGGTGATAATCATAGAACATAGAACATTACAGCGCAGAACAGGCCCTTCGGCCCACGATGTTGCGCCGACCAGTTAAAAAACAATGACCCTCTAACCTAAACCAAACCCTTTCCATCCATAAACCTATCCACGGATCTCTTAAACGCCGCCAAACTAGGCGCATCCACAACTGCAGCAGGCAGGGCATTCCAATCCCTCACCAACCTCTGGGTGAAGAACCTACCCCTGACATCCGTCCTATAACTACCACCCCTTAATTTAAAGCTATGCCCCCTCGTGCTAGCTTTCTCCACCCGAGGAAAAAGGCTATCACTGTCCACCCTATCTAAACCTCTGATCATCAGTCTGTTACTTTATTGGGCCTTTTATAATGGTCTTCCATTCAGGGTTATGTCACATGTGAGTGTAGTTCCAATTCACAGGAAGCATCCTTTATGCCAGAAGAAAATATCTGGAATGCATCCATTACATGGGCAGAATTTTACCGGCACGTCCGGCCGGGTTTCGTACGATCGCACCAGAGGCCAGTGGAGAATGCCATTCTCCGAGTCTTGCCTGACCCCAGACTCAGAGCAGGGATACTGATAAAATCCTGTCAAAGTGTTCCAAAGTTCTAGGGGAAGAATGAATCTGAGTGGGAACCATAGGCAGATTTCATGATTTCACCATAGTGAAGGTGGAAGTGAAGTGATAAAGTGGAATCTTCTTTTGGTGATGGCTGATTCCTAATCTATTAGAGACAGGCAACTCCTCGGAGCAACAGCACCACAGAGGAGGCCATGGCTGTGGTCAGAATTACAGCCCCTAGAGTCCCAGACCCAACAGAAAGGTAAGTCATGTGGGAATAGAGGTTTCTAAAGGTGGGGGTCTGGGAAGGGGAGAGAATAGTCAGGACAGGAGGAATGGCTCTCAGCAGTTAGAACTCCGTTGCCCAATACCAATGGCTTGATTAAACTCTGAGTGCCTTTGATTGGGGGTCGTCCCTCACACACATACGACAGGCGCTCTTTCACCAGTTGTGCAGGCACATTAGCAGGCTGGCCTGGCGCTCGGTTAATCCTAGCAGTGGCTGGAAGAGGCCCCTAAGTGGTCATGAATTGGTTACTCAAGGGTCTTAGTTAGCAACAGGATGGGATGGTCGACCATTGGCGTCCCCACCCAGAACTCTGGGGGAGTCAGAAAGGTGGTAGAATTCCGGAATGCCACTGTTTCATATCAATTGGCCAATTAAATGCTCTTCCTGCCTATAAGCCCACCATCTTCAAAAGCAGAGGCCCATCGCCTGTGGGAGCTAGTGTGTTGGCAAATTTAGAGGATTAAGAGAAGATAATTCAAGGCAAGAGACAGCTATAAGAAAGCTTTTGATGGAAATAGACTGAAGTTTGGAGATGAAGGATTGCCTGCAAGCTTTTTTTTAAACTCATCCATGGGATATGCGGTTCGCTGGCTGGGCCAGCATTTATTGCCATCCCAAATAGCCCTGGAACTGAATGTTGCTAGGCCTTTGCAGAGGGCATTTTAAGAGTCAACTACATTGCTATGGATCAGATGACAATGGCAGATTAGTGAACCAGATGGGTTTTTACAACAATCTTTACAACCAGAAGTGTTTTTTATTGAACTCAAATTTTATCATCTGTCATGTTGGGATTCAAACCCAGGCCCACGGAGCACTACCAAAGGACAAAGAACAGTGCTGCACAGGAACAGGCCCTTTGATCGTCTCCACATCTCTGGATTACGAGTACCATGATCAAATAGTCCATGGTCAAATAGTAGCAATATGAGGGAAATTAGAAAGGCTAAAGAGAGCTCGGACAAAAAAGTGCAAGAAGATAGTCTGTAATAAGCACATTAGTAAAGAGATGAAAACCAAACTTATGTTGAAGTACTAGGCTATGGGATCTATAGGTAAAATAGTAAGAGATGTGGGAATAAGGAATGTGGCTAACAGAGCTGAATGAGAGTGAGGTAATGCAGTACTAAATCCCTTATCTGGCACCCAAAATCAAGAAAGACCCAAAACCTGGTTACACTCAAAGCTGGCACCTTGGGAAGCAATTTGAATAAGACCCTTTTCATCTTTATTGTTCAGACTTTATGTATTATAAAGTATGTTCTAGGCCTAGAATCCAAAATCTGTAAAATCCCCAAATCCAGCACACTATTTTTGAGTTTCCCAAATACAGGCTCTGGTAACTATGAGGAAAAAATCTTAAAATGAAAATGTATTCTACAGAAAAGAATAAGAGAATTGTTAAATGTGAGATGGGTTTCTTGAGAGGATAGTGAGTGCTCAGAGAATAAAAAGAGACTCTTTGGGATATTTAACAAGCATATTGCTGCAGTGTTTCCAAAATGGAAAATGTCAGGGAGGAGATAAATCCTGAACTGATTCAAAGAGAAGTAAGAGTTGTTATAATAAAATGAAGGATTTGAAACATTAGCTGAGCTAAATGGGAATGAAGAGGTAGCACCTCTTGGGCACATCCAAGGAAGTGAAGGTTATACAAATTCTGTTTCACAATTATACCAAAATGGATGTGCCTCTGAGTACTGGAGAATAACCAATATGTGGTCATGCCAATATGTGGCACAGTGGCACAATAGTTGGCAGTGCTGCCTCACAGCGCCAGGGACCCAGGTTCGATTCCAGCTTAGGTCACTGTCTGTGTAGAGTTTGCACATTCTCCCCGTGTCTGCATGGGTTTCTCCCAAGTGCTCCAGTTTCCTCCCACAGTCTAAAAGAGGTGGTGGTCAGGTGCATTGATTTGAAGAGGTGCTGGATTGTGGCAACGAGGGGAATTTCACAGTAAATTCATTGCAGTGTTTATGTAAGCCTTACTTGTGACTTATAAATAAAACTTTTTAAAAACTTTAAATACTTGAGCTATTTTGGCAAAGGCAGACAAAGCAAAGTACACTAATTGTAGGTCATTCAGTTTAACATCTTGCGGTAGAGAAATTTTAAGATCTTTAATTAAAGATGATATTACTATCTAGATGAAGAGAAAACAATTAGAAGGTGTTAATACTGAGCTCAGAAAGAATTGTACATTGCAAGCCTGACAGAGTCCTCTGCAAAGATGACAGATCTGGTGGATGGGGGAAATGATGTCAAGTTCTGAAGTGATTTAAATCTCTTGGCCTTTAAATTTAGGAAAAAAATCAGCAGGATAAAAACAAATCAATGGTTGCTATTTCACTCTGTTTTAACATATGCCTAAGAGTTGTCATTATAAGATTTGTGCTTCATAGCTGATTTTATAACCTATAATTCTCAGAGTGGGATGCCTGTCAAATCAACTTGACGAGGCTCCAAGTGCTTACAAAGTTTTTGATGTGCGGTTGTGAATACAAATTCTTGTTATAAAGAATTAAGTAGTCGGAGGAATTTAAATGTAGTGAATGGGATTTTAATCAATGACAATATTTTTTCTTTTAAATGGTGAATTTATCAGTAGACACTTAGAACTTTTATTTTCTGTCCTGAGATCTGCTCATGGTGATTGCGTAAGAAGGCATGGAAAGTGTCAGGCAAAAGGGGTTGTTGTGGGACATATGTTGGCATAGAGACTACAAAGGCCATGGGGGGCTTGGTAAGTGGGGCATAGAATGGTATCAGGAGCCACGGGTGAGTGCATGGATTGGCGTAGAGAATATGAGCATCCATGGGAGGCATTTAGGGGCATGAGTTTGCATGGGCTGGCACATATGGAGCATCGGGAATGAGGGCTTGAGGGCTGTTTTTTGTTTTCTCTTTGTAGCTGGGACAAAGTGTTGGACCACCAAGGCCAGCCTTTCATTCAGCCAGCCTCCAAGCCCAGCAGCCCCCCTGCTTCTGGGGCCAGAAGGCCCAACTCCCATTACACATGCTCTGGAATGAAAATCAGACCTTCAGGGCTGAGGCAGTTTTCCATTAATCGGCTTTGCCGTGCTGGGAATTCTTCCAACTCTGCACACTCGGTTGTGGAATGAAAATTCAGGCTGCAGTTTCTGAGAAGTTGGTAGCAATGGCCTATATATATATAAATTTTAGACGATCATAATGCTTCAGAGAGTAATATACAAGGTTGTAGATTATGCTAAGGAAAGGTTAATTCTGACAACTATAGTAAGCTGCAAGGGCATCCTTATAAAGTGGAGGAACAGGGCAAAATGAGATTATGCCAATAGATTCATTGGGATGTTGCCTGGTGTGAGAAAGCATAAATGTAAAATAAAAGATCTGAGAAATGGGCTGATTTTAGTAATTGAAAGGAGATTATGAGTTGAAAAGGATGTGTAAAATTTTGGAACAAATCAGATTAGAAAGGACCGTTCTACTTTAAGACATCCAGCATGAGAGGACAAAGATATCAGATTAATTCTAAATTATTCCAAATAGAGAACAGGAGAAAAGTATTTTTGCAGTGTGGATATTAATTTGTGGAATGCACTATTGAAGTTAATGTTGGATTTAGAGAGCATGTCAGCATTTAAGAAAAGGTTAGAAACTCAGCTGCAGAAAACTAGGACAGAGAGAGAGAGAAGCTGGTGTGAAGAAAGACCTGAGAAGCTAGGACTGTTTTCACAAAAACTGGGAAAGTTAACACTTGGTACAAAATTTTTTGGCTGGGATCCTCCCAAAAAAATTCGAAGTCCCCAATCTGTGGGAAAATGGGAGTAACTCCCGTTGGTGTTTTTTGGCAAGTCTCCATCATTCTGTGCATCACAGAGTGCCCTAGTGGGATTCCCTCTGAAAATCTGTGGGTAGGGCCTGTTGCCACTGGAGAGACCAGCAGCATAGTGCTGAACGGGTCACTGCACATGCGTTGATCTGTCAGCACAGAGATTGGGGCATGCGCAGTGCCCCCGTATTACCGGCTTCCCAGTGGCTGGCCTGCCCAGTCACTGGCCAGCTCCGAAGCCCCCCATAGCTGGCCTTGCAGAGCCCACCATCCCCCAATCGCTGTCCCCCAGACTTCTCCAAGCCATCCGTGATGTCACCCACCCCCCGAACTCACAATCTCCCTGGACAGTTCTGATCTCCTGCTCCACGCCCACCCCCGCCCCCCCGCCTGCGTCTGGATGTCCATCCCTGATTGGCGTCCCCCCTCTCTCTGCCAGTTGATGGGTTGGGCGAGCCATTAAGTTTGCGCGAGAGATGAACAATTGGGTTTGCGCCCTTTTTCTTGCGATCTTACCGACCCCGGATTTCCAACGTGAACAGTCTGGCACAAGGCTGATTTTAACACGTAAAATCAAATATACACAGAATAATTGAGCCCAGGATGCAATCGTCCATGCTCACTTACCTGAATGACCTCATTGTAAAGGTGATCTGGCGAGGATCATGTATGCTCCAACAGGAACTTAATGTGGTGGCCAGGTCAGTGGGATTGAAGACCGTTGAGGACACCCAGGTGGTTGGGGGGTGGGGAGACAGTCCCCTTGGGCATTGCCTGTCTAGCACAGCCTACCAGAAGCCTTAACACTGTCAGGCACTGAGTAGTGCTAAGGGTAAAGACATGATGGGACAGGGCCTAAGGAGAGGGAAGGGTGACGATGTGGGTGGGACCTAAGGACAGGGAGGCAGGGGGAGCTGCCCACTCTGCAATTGACAATCAGCCAGGCCAGAGTGGGGGCGATCGACCGAGCTGGGAGTGAAGTGTGATCGGTCAGGCTGGGTGGAGGGTGTGCATATTTGATATCCATCAGGGCCAATCAGCTGGGGAAAGCAGTGATCCGGGAGGGGTGGGGGTGCTATCCAGTGGGAGAGGTGATTGATAGATTTGTACATGCGTGATAATGCTGAGCAGCCGGCTTTCTGGTGGGCTTCAACCCTGCCCCCTCCCCCTACTGACAGGAATCAGATTGTGCATCATTTTTTGCACAAAATGGCGTAAGATTTCATTTTGGGCCTCGCTGAAAAAACAGATCTGAAACTGTCCCGTTTTCATGCTCATTCGATACTCGATGTTTTTGGTAAAAGCACCCCATGAACTTTTCAGTGTGACATTGTTACTTCTTGCTGTCCTCATAATATATCATGCAATTCCCCCTCTGTTGTCTGGTAAACCCAGTTACCAATTAGAAACCTTTCTGTTGCAGACTGTGTATCTTCATTAGCTTAACCTGGAGTCTCAATTTGGAATGAGATTTTCCTTTCTGATTGCTCTAGTTCATATTTTTTACCTGGATTTCTAAACTGCATGATGTGTGTACTTATGCAGACAAGCATTTTATGGCTTAATTAATCCACTCTGGGTATTCCACCTAGGTTGACTGTGAGGTAATGCATTTTGGAAGGTCTAATAAAGATAGGAAATATACAGTAAATGGCAGACCCCTTAAAAGTATTGATAGACAGAGGGACCTGGGTGTACAGGTACACAGGTCACTGAAAGTGACAATGCAGGTGGTGAAGGTAGTCAAGAAGCATATGGCATGCTTGCCTTCATTGGCCAGAGTATTGAATTTAAAAATTGACAAGTCATGTTGCAGCTTTATAGAACCTTAGTTAGGCCACACTTGGAATATAGTGTTCAATTCTGGTCGCCACACTACCAGAAGGATGTGGAGGCTTTGGAGAGGGTACAGAAAAGATTTACCAGGATGTTGCCTAGTATGGAGGGCATTAGCTATGAGGAGAGATTGGAGAAACTTGGTTCATTCTCACTGGAGCAATGGAGGTTGAGGGCCGACCTGATAGAAGTCTAAAGACTATGAGAGGCATGGACTGAGTGGATAGTCAGAAGCTTTCTCCCAGGTGGAAGAGTTAAACATTAGGGGACATAGGTTTAAGGAGTTGTACGAGGCAAGTCTTTTACATAGAGGATGGAACTCGCTGCTGGGGAAGGTAGTGGAAGCGGATACGATAGTGACTTTCAAGGGGCATCTTGACAAATACATGAATAAGATGGGAATAGAGGGATATGGTCCCCGGAAGAATTAGTTCTGTTGGGCAGCATGGTCAGTGTAGGCATGGAGGGCTGAAGGGCCTGTTCTTGGGTTGTCATTTCCTTTGTTCTTTGACCGCAAGTAAAGGAGACAGCCTAAGGCATCTCTGTTTTATCATCTAAAATGAATGTATAATATGTAAATTAAAAAATTATTGGTAAATTTTGGGCTATCAATATTCTAATTGGCTTGTATATCTTTGTAAATGCAACCTGATATAAATGGCAGCAATGGTTTATGGGGAGAAACTGAAGGGTGGGCGACCTTCAGAGTTTGTTGGGGTGGGGAAAGGTGGTGGCTGAAATCTGGGTAAGGGAGGATCAAAGGCTTCCTTTTGGAACTGAAGGGAATGGCCTTGCCCTCGTGTCCCACAAGCAGTGCTGGAAAAGGCATCTTCAACAGTTAGTTTTCACCTCCTATTCACTGCCAAGCTTCCCTAACCTTTGGAAACCCATGCAACAACAGTCAATTTCAAATCAGGTTCCCAATTGCAAGGAAGCCTATTTAAACATGTTAATGAAGTGACCCATCTCTCCACAGAGAATCACTCGGACAATGGGCATGATGTGTGGCATGTGTATGGCATATTGGGCACACGTTCCCTGTATTTAGTTTTTAAATTCCATCTACCCAATCCTCTCCCACTCACAGCAGCAGATTAACATAAAGGTCCAAGATTTTAAGCGTGTTCCAAGTTAAGCACAGAACATATTATAATCTACACAATTGACCCTTCTTTCACACCCCTACCTTTAGTTCCAAAGAAGAGTTATGTTGGACTCGAAACATTAACTCTTTCTCTCACTGCAGATGCTGACTTTTTCCAACAATATCTGTTTTTATAATAATTGACTAACGCTGGTTAGTATTCTTGCTATGCTTGTCTGTATTCCCATTTCTCATACCATCCATCATATGGTTTCTTAAAATGGCGTTAGTCAGAGTTAGCTACAAATTATCTGCCAATTTGTTCTGTGAAACCCAACCACTTGAAAATTGTATTGAATCTGTCCAAGCTCATTTTACTTCAGAATCTTGACTGGAACATGAAATAAGACACTTGTTTCATCAATCAGGGTTTCACTTGAAGCTAAAGTTCACAAGTGAAACAATGGCATCTCCTAGACTGATAGCTGAGAGAGAGAGAGAGAGAGCGGTGAGAGAGCGGTGAGAGAATTCTTCCCCAGCTAGGTTTTATCTAGAACTGCCATCTCTATGTCATATATATTGATGGCTGGATACCATAATCACCTTTTTAGGGTTTTTGAGGACAGTAGTCAAAGAAATAGATCTAACTGCACATCACACTGACAATGATGTAATGATTGGGTGTCCAACTAAAAACCACATGCAAGTGTAATGGAGTGTTTTATTGTTATTTACATACAAAAGCAATCAGTCCTGATGAGATTCCAGCAATATTACTGCAGACTTATGTTCCAGAACTAACGATGCCTTGAGCCAAGCTGTTCCAGTACAGTTACAACACAAGCATCTACTCAGCAATGTGTAAAATTGCCCAGGGATATCCTGGACACCAAAAACAGGACAGGTCTAACTTGACCAATTACCACACCATCATTTTTTTTGTTATTATTCATGGGGAAGTGGGAGTCGCTGGCTAGGCCAATTATTTCCCATCCCTAATTGCCTTTGAGAAGGTGGTGGTGGTGAGCTGCCTTCTTGAACTGCTCATTCCATGTGGGATACGTACACCCATAGTAATTTCTGGTATTTTGACCCAGCGACAGTGAATGAATGGTGTCATGTTTCCAAGTCAGGATGGTGAGTGACAGACCATAAGACATAGGAGCAGAATTAGGCCACTTGGCCCCCAGTGGCTGATTTATTTTTCTCATCCCCATTTTCCTGCCTTTTCCCCATAATCCTTGGTGAGGAACTTGTATCGGCTGCCCTTGTCCTTACAGATGGTAATGATCATGGGTTTGGAAGTTGCTATCTGAGAAGCCTTGGTGAGTGCGGTGTATTTTGTGGGTGATGCACACTGCTGCTCATCAGGACTGATTGCTTTGCTTGTGGTTTTTGGTTGGACACCCAATCATTACACCATTGTTTGTCAGTGTGATGTGTAGTTAGATCTATTTCTTTGACTACAGTCCTCAGAAATCCTAATAAAGTGATTATGGCATCCAGCCATCAATATATATGACATAGAGATGACAACTTTAGATACAACCTAGCTGGGGAAGAATTCTCTCGCCTCGCTCTCTCAGCCATCAGTCAAGGAGATGCCATTGTTTCACTAGTGGTCTTTAGCTTCAAATGTCAGTGGTGGAAGGAGTGAATGTTTGCAGACAGAATGGATGAGGTGCTTTGTCCCGAATGGCATAGAGCTGCTCGCTTGGTGTTGGAGCTGCATTCGTCCAAGTGGAGAGTATTCCATTACATTCCTGACTTTTGTCTTGTAGATGGTGGACAGGTTTTGGGGAATCAAGAGGTGAGTTACTTGCACAAAATTACCAGTCTCTGACCTGCTCTTGTAACCATAGACTCACGTGGCTGGTCCATTCTCCTCTCAATCATTAACAGATTGATGGAAGATGTCATTGATAGTGCTATCAAGTTCACCTACTCAGCAATAACCCACTCACTGACACTTAGTTCCTCTGAGGCCACTCAACCTCTGACCTCATTATAACCTTGGTCCAAGCATGGACAAAAGAGCTGAACTCAAGAGCTGAAGTGAGAGTGATTGCCCTTGACATCAAGGCAGCATTTAACAAAGAACCCTAGCAAAGCTGGGGACAATGGGGATGAAGGAAAACTCTCCATCAGTTGGAGTCATATTTGGCACAAGGGAGGATGGTTGTGATTGTTGGATGTTGACATGGAGCACAGTCCATGTCAGTTCCAGGACATCAGTGCAGGTGTTCTTCAGGGGAGTGTCCTAGGCTCAACCAACTTCAGTTGCTTCATTAATAACCTTCCCTCTATCATAATGTCAGAAGTGGGGATGTTTGTTGATGATTACTCAATGTTTAACATCATTTGCAATTCCCGAGACACTGAATCAACTTGTTTTGATATACAGCAAGATCTCAACAACATTCAGGCTTGGCTGACAAGTGTCAATTAAAATTTGTGTCACAACTGCCTGACAATAACCATCTCCACTAAGAGTGAAGTTAACCATTTCCCCTTGACATTCAGTGGCATTACTGAATTGGCTGTGATAGTTTGCCACCACCTTCTCGTGCACAATAAGGGACGGACAATAAGTGCTGACTTAGCCAGTGGCACCCACATCCCATGAACAAATGAAACAAAATGCAGAGGAAATATGGACAGTCACTAAAATAGCAATTTTCTCAACTGCACGCTGAGAGCTTCACCGATCTTGTGGGTATTCATACTCAGCTACACCAATCTTTGAAACGGAACCAGCTTCTCCTGAGCTGAGGGTGCTTAATGCTAACACTGGACACAGAAATCATAAGCTTGCTTTAAATCACTGACATCCATCATTTGGATGAGCATTAAGTGGATATTTGATACTGCGGATAAACTGCAGGTTACCAACAGCCTTTCGCTCCAGGCATGAGCATCCCACTTGGGTTTGAGTTTACAGTTACAAAATGGCCAGAACATCTGAAAGCCACTCATTCAGGCAACTTGTGCACCCATCCATTATTTTTATCACTAACACTTTCAGATGGTGGGGAAATCATTGAATTTAAACATCCCTGGGTGCATGAACATTTAAAAAAAATGGGATGTGAGCATTGCTGGCCAACATTTGTTATCTATCTCTAATTGCACTTGAACTGTTTGGCTAATGGGTTGTTTCAGAGGGTAAGACCCAACCAAATTTCTGTGGGTCTGGAGTCACATTTAGGCCATTCAGCTAAGGATTTCATTTTGCCTAGAAGCACAAATTGCAATTCCCAGCTGCAATGTACAAATGAATTGTCTTTCCCCGTTGTAAATTCATAATGCATGTCAGCAAAGAGTATGTTCGTTTTTTCAGTTTCAAGTTAGCTCAGTGATATTGCGAGGAACTTTAAACAAGAGTGAAACACCCTCTCCCTCCATTTCAAAGAAGGAATTCAAAGAACAGAGAGAGACTGGATTATTTTCAATTCATCAGATAAATGCAGTAAATTAAGACAGCTTCACGTGATTAAATCTACGTCAGTGCATTGACATATTGCCTAAGAAAACTCAACCCATTGGCTTGACACAATGTATTTTACTCCAGTGCCTTCTGTATAATTGCACAGGTGTTTCTTTAGCTGAATACATTTTGAGTGCTTGCTTGAAAAGGCTGAAGGTATTGCTTGAATATATGTCTGATGTATTATTAATGTTCTCAACTTTTCACTGTTTCAATACCTTTTTCGACACCTTTTTAATCTGCTGTTCGAAGGGTCTCCACCTCCTCTCACATCCTCTGTGCCAATGTTCCTACATCTCATCAGGAATTGCAGAAATTTGTGAATACTAAGTGTGTGAAGGATCTTTCCTGTATTAGAGCGACTACATGAGCAAAATAAGTAGCCCAAAGTTCAAAGGAATATAGGAAGAAGACAACAGACTTTATTAATAAAGTAAAATACTTGCTATAATAAAGGATATTGTTTTCATTTGATTTCACTGATGTTTTCACCACATCTGCAAATCATCTGTTTCTTGAAACACATTCACTTCCTCTTGTACTGAGCAATACCACTGTTTTCAATTGTTCTCCAATGGTGACTTATTCTAGCTGCCTACTATCTCCACTCATCCACTACCCACATACTTATAAATTGCACAGAGTGTGAGGTGGTGAGGCCTGAACATGACAATGTATGAGTCAGGAATTTTATACAGGTGGTATCTCTGATAAAGAACAAAGAAAATTACAGCCCAGGAACAGGCCCTTTGGCCCTCCAAGCCTGCATCGATCACGCTGCCCAACTTAACTAAAACCCCTTACTCTTCCGGGGACCATATCCCTCTATTCCCATCTTATTCATGTATTTGTCAAGACACTCCTTAAAAGTCACTACCATATCTGCTTCCAGTACCTCCCCCGGCAATGAGTTCCAAACATCCACTACTCTATTTAAAAATTCGTACATCGCCTTTAAACCTTGCCCCTTAAAACATATACCCCCTAGTAATTGACTCTTCCACCTGGGAAAAAGCTTCTGACTATCCACTCTGTCCATGCCTCTTATAATCTTGAAGATTTCTATCAAGTTGCCCCTCAACCTCCATCGCTCCAGTGAGAACAAACCAAGTTTCTCCAACCTCTCCTCATAGCTAATGCCCTCCATACCAAGCAACACCCTGGTAAATCTTTTCTGTACCCTCTCCTTCTGATAGTGTGGCGACCAGAATTGAACACTATTTTCCAAATGCAGCCTAACTAAGGTTCTATAAAGCTACAACATGACTTGCCAATTTTTAAACCCAATAGCTTGGCTGATGAAGGCAAGCATGCTCTATGCCTTCTTGACTACCTTCTCCACTTGCATTGCCTGTGTACCCATATACTCAGATCCTTTTGCCTATCAATACCCTTAAGGGCTCTGCCATTCACTATATATTTCCTATCTGTATTAGGCCTTCCAAAATGCATTGCCTCACATTTTTGAGTTTCTCTTAAACTTATTTTATAATTAGATAGCCGTTTAGAGTTTGCCACTGGTCATGGACAAAAGGCTGTGACTGTGAGAAAAGTAAGTATGAGGATTCAACAACTAGTGATGGAAGAGGCTTAGCTCTTGACCTTGACCAACAGATGCTCACTACCTGTGTAGAAGTGGGAAAGCACGACAGAATAGATAAGAAAACTGATGTGGCACAAAGTTGGAAGATGCCATTCAAATGGGAGAGTGAAAAGGAATGTATTGTTGAAAAAAGACATCGAAGCTTTTCAATCTTGCATTTTGCAAGCATATAAATATATGGGGTAGTGATAGGGGGCAGTTTGGGGGGTAGATTTGATTTTCAAGTTTGCTGATGACATCACCATAGTGGGTCGGATCTCAAACAATGACGAGATAAAGTACAGGAATGAGATAGAGAATCTGGTGAACTGGTGTGGCAATAATAACCTCTCCCTCAAATGTCAACAAAATGAAGGAGATTGTTATCAACTTCGGGAAGCATAAAGGAGAACATGCTCCTCTACATTAACAGGGATGAAGTAGAAAGGATCGAGAGCTTTAAGTTTTTAGGTGTCCAGATCACTAACAACCTGTCCTGATCCCCCCATGCTGACACTATAGTTAAGAAAGCCCACCAACACCTCTATTTTCTCAGAAAACTAAGGAAATTCAGCATGTCAGCTACGGCTCTCACCAACTTTTACAGATGCACCATAGGAAGCATTCTTTCTGGTTGTATCACAGCTTTGTATGTCTCCTGCTGTGCCCAATACCGCAACAAACTACAAAAAGGTCATGAATGTAGCCCAGTCCATCAAGCAAACCAACCTCCCATCCATCAACTGTCTACACTTCCCGCTGCCTCAGCAAAGCAGCCAGCATAATTAAGGACCCAATGCACGCCAGACATTCTGTCTTCCACCTTCTTCTTTCAGGAAAAAGATACAAAAGTCTGAGGCCACGTACTAACCAATTCAAGAACAGCTTCTTCCCTACTGCTGTCAGACTTTTGAAGTGATTTACCTTGCATTAATCTTTCTCTACACCCTAGCTATGACTGTAACACTACATTCTGCACTGTCTTATTTCCTTCTCTATGAATGGTACATTTTTCTATATAGCACACAAGAACAATACTTTTCACTGAATGTTAATACATGTGACAATAAATCAAATCAATATAGACATTGTTCTCTGCAGCCAGAATCAGGGGCTCTGGAGGTTGTGTTGCCCAGTTCCAGGGTTTTGGTTTGATTTATTACTGTCACATGTATTAGTCTAGTGAAAAGTATTGTTTCATGTGCGCTAAACAGACAAAACATATCATTCATAGAGAAGGAAATGAGAGAGTGCAGAATGTAGCATTACAGTCTTGGCTAGGGTGTAGAGAAAGATCAGCTTGATATGTGGTAGATCCATTCAAAAGTCTGATGTCGCAAGGAAGGAGCTGCTCTCGAGTCAGTTGGTACGAAACCTCAGATTTTTGTATCTTTTTCTCGAAGGAAGAAGGTGAAGAGAGAATGTCCAAGGTGCATTGGGTTCTTGATTATGCTGGCTGCTTTGCCAAAGCAATGGGAAGTACAGACAGAGTCAATGGATAGGAGGCTGGTTTGTGTGATGGATTGAGCTATATTCAGAACCCTTTATAGTTTGTTGCGGTCTTGGGCAGAGCAGGAGCCATACCAGGCTGTGATTCAACCAGAAAGAATGCTTTCTATGGTGCATCTGTAAAAGTTGGTGAGAGTTGTAACTGACACGCTAAATTTTCTTAGTCTTCTAAGAAAGTAGAGGTTTTGGTGACATCTTTAGGGGAGGCAATGAGCTAGTGGTATTATCACTAGACTATTAATCCAGAAACTCAGCTAATGTTCAGGGCACCAGGGTTTGAATCCCACCATGGCAGCTGGTAGAATTTGAATTCAATAAAATCAATCTGGAATTAATAACCTACTGGTAACCATGAAACCGTTGTCGATTGCCAGAAAAGCCCATCTGGTTCACCAATGTCCTTTAGGGAAAGTAATCTGCTATCCTTATTTGGTTTAGTTTATGTGTGACTCCAAAGCCACAGCACCCTGGTTGACCCTCAAGTGCCCTTGGGCAACTAGGGATAGGCAATAAGTGTTGGCGAGCCAATGATACCTATGTTTCACGAATAAATAGATCTCCTAATGTGGAAAGAAACTTGGAATGGAAAGGGGAGAACCCAGTTGTTGTGGTACAGGTAGGAGCCAACAACACAGGTAGAACTAAGAATGATATTCTGCTGAGACAACTCGAAGAGTTAGGGCTCAAATTATAATGCCGGACAAAATAATTATCTCTGAATTATTACCTGAGCCATGTGGCATGGGATCAAACAGATTAAATGCACAACTCAGTGTGGTTTGGGAAGAAAGGTTTCAATTCATGGGAGTCTGGCACCAATTTTCAAGAAATAAAGAGCTATTCTGTTGGGATGGTCTCCACTTAAACAGGGTCAATGTCCTGAAAAATCATAACTGGGGTTGTTGTTAGGGCTTTAAATAAACAGGATGGGAGAGTATTCTGGTGAATGGAGATCTAGAAATCCAAAGTTAAAAATTGAGGCAACAATATAATGATGTACATAAAGACATGGTGTGGGATTTTCCAGCTGCGCTCACCCCAAAACTGGAAAATCCTGCCTGAGGAAACCAGAAAATCCTGTCAATGGACCTTTCCATGATTCGCCCTTCGCTCACTCTGATTCCTGTGGCAGGCGGAATGGGAAAATTTGTCCCAAGGAGTGTGACATGAACAAAGAGGGACTTTAACAGCAATTGTGCAGGGAACAACAGCAAAAAAATTAAAGGCTCCAAGTCTGAATGTGAGGAGTATCTCCAATAAAATAGATGAAGAGTGGCATAAGTGGAGATAAATGGTTCAGATCTGATCACCACTACAGAGAGATGGGACATGCTCTTTCCAGAACAACATGATCAGTAAAGTCACCTATGACAGGGTAATGCTGGAGCATTGATGCTCTTTGGCATATTCTTCTCTGCTGACTTTGGTTCACTTCCAGACAGTGTCCACTTACATAGCAGAAATGATGGGAAGCTGTTCAGCATTGTTCATCTGAATCCAAGACAAAGGTGCACCAAATTCTCATCAGAAAATTGTTCTACGTGGATGATAGCACTGCCACTCCATACTGAGAAGCACCTTCAGCAACAAATGGACAGACTTTCACAAACTTGTAAAGAATTTTGTCTGACCTACAGCATCAAGATGGCAAATGTCATGGTTTAAGATGCTGCCATACCACCATCAACAGCATTAACAATGTTGTTCTGATGGTTATTGATTGCTTCTCATATTTAGGTTCTATAATCACCAGTAATCTATTAATTGATGAAGAAATCATAGAAACCCCATCTCGCCAGAGTCTGCACCGACCACAATGCCACCCAGGCCCTACCCACGACGCCCTACACATTTACCCACTAATCCCTCTAACCTACGCATCTCAGGACACTAAGGGGCAATTTTAGCATGGCCAATCAACTTAACCTGCACATCTTTGGGCTGTGGGAGGAAACCCACACAGACACAAGGAGAATGTGCAAACTCCACACAGACAGTGACCCAAGCCAGGAATCGAACCCAGGTCCCTGGAGCTGTGAAGCAGCAGTGCTAACCACTGTGCTACCATACCAAATTAAATGCATACATTTCAAAATCTGCAGCTGTTGCATCTAAGGTGAACAAAAGAGTATGGAACAACAGCAACATTACCATAAACAGCAACATCACAATCTGTGAGTCCACAAGTCTATGTTCTCAGTGCAGTCCCCTGCATCTGTGAGACCTGAGCAGCATTCGCTAGGCAGCAGAAAAGGTTAACTGTTTCCACCTTTGCTGTCTCAGGTATACCCTCACATCTCTTGGCAGGACAAGGTTACCAACTCAGGAGGTCCCTGAGCATGCTAATTCCATCAGCACATACTAATGGCTAAGCCAATTATATCTGCAATGGCTCAGCCACATTCAGCTCTGAGATGCAGAGGGATCTGAGTGTCTTATTGCATGAATCGCAAAAGGTTAGTATGTAGATACAGCAAGTAATTAGGAAAGCTAATGGAATATTAACACTTTTGTAAAATAAAATAAAAGTAGGGAAGTTATTTTTTGGTTATACAGAGCACCAGTGAGGCCACATCTGGAGTACTATGCACAGTATCGGTCACATTATTTAAGGAAGAATGCAAGTACATTGGAAGAAGTCCAAGAAAAGATTTATCAGAGCAATATCTGAAATGGATGTGTTGTCTTATGAGGAAAAGTAGGACTTGCTAGGCTTGTATCTGCTGGAATTTAGAAGAGTAAACACCTCAGGGGGATTTTCCTAATTGCACAACAGGTGGGAAAATGGGAGATTTTCCTGCCTGTTTTTTGGGCAATTTAGTCAGTTGAATTCTCAGCACTCTGTGCTTTAGAATCTGCCAGAGGATTCACGCCGGGTGGGGGTGTGTGTGGGTGGGGTGGGGCGGGGCATTAATTTCGCCCAAGAGCTCAGCATCTGCATACTTAGCAGACCACTGCACATGCACTGATAACCCTATAGGAAGATCAGTGCATGCACGCTGCACCCTCCCTGGCCCCATTGCTGGTCTCTTAATCACCAAACTCCTGATGGCTTCTCCAATTTCCCCCCACCCAGATCCAGCCTGGCCACCTCTCCCACTGATCACCGATCACTGTGCACAGTGCATGACGGATCTCCCCCCCCCCACCCCCACTAACAACAACTGATCGGCCTGTCCCACAGACGTAAATCAGCCTTGTGCTGGAAAATGGTGTGAGGCCGATTAAAATATGACAATAGAGATTAACATCTCTTTAGCGAGCCCAGGACTCAATTGTCCGGGCTTGCTCAACCTCCCGCCTCCACTAGGGGAGGTTCCGACCAATGGGGATTAAAGCTGGTCCCCAGTAACGGCCCCACCCTCAGGCCCCACTGCTTTAGCACTGCCTGGTGCTTGGCAGGCAGTGCCAGGTGGCATTACCCCACCCTGCCCCTAACCTCCTGTGGGGCCTCAATGGCCTTTGCCTCGCCAGGAAGGCTGTTTTCCAGCACGAGGCCGATTACGCCATTAAAAATGGACCGGGAAAGCCCAGCTGGATGCTGGCTGCGAATCCAATTTCAGCCCTCCCGTTTACATTTCCCAGTCCAAAATACAGCCTGAGGGGCTCCTAAGTGGGTAGACGTGGAGAGAATGTTTTCTCACGTGGGGCCGCTGTTGAAAATGGAGATGAGACAAATTGTTTTCACTCAAAGAGTTGTGAGTCTTTGGAACTTTTTCCTGAAAAGGCAGTGAAAGAACAGTCTTTGAATATTTTTAAGGAAGAGTTGGATAGATTCTTGGTAAGCAAGGAGGCGTTAGGCCATTGGGGGGGTAGACTGCAGATTTGAGTTTACTATCAGATCAACCATGATTTTCTTAACTGCCGGAACGGGTTCACTTCTGCTTCTTGTTTGAATGTTCATATTGCATGGATGACGGCTGTATACCCAAAGACCTCCTGTAGAGTGAACTGGTCATAGGGCCATGACTTCCTTGGCATTCATATCTTTGCAACAGGAGACCTAACATTGACACTGACAACTGGGAGATAGTCACCGATTGCCATGATCTCTGGAGGCTGACTGTTTGTTTTAAAGGGCTTTGGTAAAGATGAGCTCAGCTGGCTGGGGAGAGGGCATAGAGAAAATGGGAGGCCAATGCATTTTAACTTTCTCAGCATTCTATTTTCCATGCAGAAAAAATGGCAGAGACGGGGTATGCCAGAGAAGGGCTTAAATCCCAGAGTTGACCAACATGGCACAAATCATTGTCTTAAGAGACTGATGATGGCTGTCAAAGTAGGAAAATAAATATTCCACGGTAAACAAACTTTTTAAAGAATAATGAAGGGGAAGGGATGGCCCTAATATGTAGTGGAACCGACTGTAGATTTTATATCTAGTATTGCATAACCTGTTGGTGTCAATGAGTAATGTCATAGTAAAAGATTCATTGGGAAATAGTGATTGTAATGAAATAAATTCCACATTAAGTTTTGAATCACAACTAAGAATTCTTCCACGTCAATTGTTATTGGAATGTGGATTGCATTTTTGAAAATAGTAATTGGAACTACATGAGTCATAGAATTTAGGATGTAGTAGATAAATGCTTCAACAGGCAAAGGCACTTATCTCCTAGAAATACTTCTAAACATCTCTATTAGTATGTCCCTGACATTGCTGAACATATGCATTCTTCTCCCAGGTACATGCAAGCAACTAGTGTAACATCAGCTTTTCCGAAGAGCTGTCAATAGTGGAAAACTGGAAAAATTGATTGTTCCACAAAAATGAAACAGAATAAAACACAAGCATGCGGACACAATAAGAAAGAGAAATGCGGGACAAAGCAGATCCATCTGGGTTGACATAGGATATTTTCTTAATAAAACAGCTGCATCCTTTTAACTCAGGAAAAGTGGGATACTAGTATGACTGCAACAAATCATTCGGAGCAGGTTTCTCAGGAGAAAAATCATGCAATTGATCATTTCTCAAATCCAT
Organism: Carcharhinus amblyrhynchos; assembly: GCF_965287045.1. Classification (NCBI taxonomy): domain Eukaryota; kingdom Metazoa; phylum Chordata; class Chondrichthyes; order Carcharhiniformes; family Carcharhinidae; genus Carcharhinus; species Carcharhinus amblyrhynchos. Next base: position 70,963,228 of record NC_137329.1, on the reverse strand, counting down.
GCAAGGGCAAACAATTGCCAGGTTAAAAATGTAGCTGTTTTTCCAATATTTGGCTTCAGGAGAAAAATGAAAACATGAGGTTATTTTCGCCAAGCTTGTGTTAAGCCCATGGCTTGTGAAAATGCTCTACCATATCACTACCAACTTTTTAAAATCCTAGTCATCCTCCATGAAATCACTAGGTTAGTCCTCAAAGTGTGGGTACGTGTGTCTATGTACACGTGCGTTTGGTTTGCAAGTCAATATTCCACAGCATTTGACCAACAGATTCAACAATCCTTCATTGTGTAATGCTCCAAAATAATCTTAATTTTAGCCTCGTCCTGATATCGCTTTACTTGTTGCCCAGACTAATATAAATTATTAGTGGATGGTAGAATAGAAACTAAATATATCAGGTTTGAAGAATCACAGAAAAGATAAGGGCCAGAACTTTTCACTTGCCAATGGGATCTTATGGTCCAAGTGATGGCCTACCTCCACTGTGAGTTTCCCAATGGGGTGGGGTGAAGTTAATGGAAAACCCCATTGACCAACAGATTGTATTTCTGTCCAATGGCGCACACCTCCCACTGCAAGAAACATGCTGCAGGAAAGCCAAAGATTCCTGCTCAAGGAAAATGATAAAGGAGAAAATCAGCTTTAATGAAGTGATTTCAGCCTGAATCAATGACACAAGAGGCATTATCAAGAGTGAGTGAAAGTGGGGACTTAATAGGTAGAATTAAATAGAAAAGGAATTAAAACTGTAAAAATTAGAATGCAAGTTTTTACAGATAATCAAGTCTTAAAAGGTACAGACAATGTGAGAGTAGAGAGGGGGTTAAGCACAGTTTAAAGAGATGTGTATTGTCTCCAGACAGGACAGTTAATGAGATTTTGCAAGTATTTGCAAGGAAAACCCCACGATCTCTATTTCTCCAGCTTCCACCCTAAACACATTAAAGAAGCCATCCCAATGGACAAGCCTTCCGTATACACAGGATCTGCTCAGATGAGGAGGGTCGCAACAGATACTTACAGATGCTGAAAGACACCCTTGTAAGAACAGAATATGGCGCTTGACTCAAACAGTCCCGGCACGTCAGTGTAAAACTGTTCCGGCCTCCTTAGAAGATAAGCACGGGACACAGCGGACAGAGTACCTTTCGTTGTCCAGTACTTCCCCGGAGCAGAGGAGCTATGACATCTTCTCCGGAACCTTCAACATGTCATTGAAGAAGACGAACGTCTCACTAAGGCCATCCCCACACACCCAGATCTTGCCTTCAAAACAACCGCACAGCCTCAAACAGACCACTGTCCGCAGCAAACCACCCAGCCTTCAAAACAATGACCATGACACCACACAACCCTGCCACAAACTCTGCAAGACATACTGGATCATCAACACAGGTGCCATCATCTCATGTGATAACACCATCCACCAGGTACGCAATACATACTCTTGCGACTCGGCCAATGTTGCCTACCTGATACGCTGCAGGAAAGGATGTCCCATAGAACCATAAGAAATTACAGCTCAGAAACAGGCCTTTTGTCTGTGCTGAACCATTTTTTGCCTAGTCCCACTGACCTGCACTTGGACCATATCCCTCCACACCCCTCTCATCCATGAACCCATCCAAGTTTTTCTCAAATGTTAAAAGTGGTCCCACATGTACCACTTTATCCAGCAGCTTATTCCACACTCCCACCACACTCTGCGTGAAGAAGCCCCCCCTAATATTCCCTTTAAACTTTTCTCCTTTCACCCTTAACCCATGCCCTCTGGTTTTTTTCCCCCTCAGCCTCAGTGGAAAAAGCCTGCTTGCATTCACTCTATCTATACCCATCAAAATCTTATACACTTCTATCAAATCTCCCCTCATTCTTCTACACTCCAGGGAATAAAGTTCTAACCTATTCAATCTCTCCCTGTAACTCAGCTTCTCAAGTCTCGGCAACATCCTCGTGAACCTTCTCTGCACTCTTTCAATCTTATTTACATCCTTCCTGTAACTAGGTGACCAAAACTGTACACAATGCTCTAAATTTGGCCTCACCAATGCCTTATATAACCTTACCATAACACTCCAACTTTTATACTCAATATTCCAATTTATAAAAGCCAATGTACCAAAAGCACTCTTTACGACCCTATCCACCTGTGACATCACTTTTAGGGAATTCTGTACCTGTATTCCCAGATCCCTCTGTTCAACTGCCCTCATCAGAATCCTACCATTTAGCCTGTACGTTCTACTTTGGTTTGTCTTTCCAAAGTGCAATACCTCACACTTGTCTCTGTTAAATTCCATTTGCCATTTTTCAGCCCATTTTTCTAGTTGGTCCAAGTCCCTTTGCAAGCTTTGAAAACCTTCCTCACTGTCCACTACACCTCCAGTCTTTGTATCATTAGCAAATTTGCTGATCCAATTTACCACATTATCATCCAGATCATTGATATAGATGACAAACAACAATGGACCCAACACCGATCCCTACGGCACTCCACTAGTCACAGGCCTCCACTCAGAAGCAATCCTCCTCAATCGCTCTCTGGCTTCTTCCATTGAGCCAGTGTCTAATCCAATTTACAACCTCCCCATCTACACGTAGCAACTGGACCTTCCTAATTAACCTCCCATGAGGGACCTTGTCAAAGGCCTTGCTGAAATCCAGGTAGACAACATCCACTGCCTTCCCTTCATCCACTTTCCTGGTGACCACCTTGAAAAACTCCAATAGATTGGTCAAACATGACCTACCATGCACAAAGCCATGTTGACTCTCCCGATGGAGAGACCATGCAGACGCTGCGACAAAGGATGAACGTACACCGCTCAACAATCACCAGGCAGGAGTGCTCTCTTCCTGTCAGGGGGACACTTCAACAGTCACGGGCATTCAGCGTCTGATCTTCGGGTAAGTGTTCTCCAACGTGGCTTCATGACACACAACAATACAGAGTCGCTGAGCAGACACTGACAGCCAAGTTCTGCACACATGAGAACGGCTTCAACCAGAATCTTGGATTCATGTCATACTATCTGTAACACCATGACTTGCCTGGGCTTGCAAAAATCTCACTAACAGTCCTGACTGGAGACAACACACATCTCTTTAATCTGTGCTTAACCATCTCTCCACTCACATTGTCTGTAAAGACTCAGATTCCAACCATTATCTTGTCAACGAAATTGAGTTTGTGTCTACATATGCCCTGTTTGTGAACATAACTCCTCACTCAACTGAAGAAGGAGCGACAATCCGAAAGCTTATGCTACCAAATAAACCTGTTAGACTTTAACCTGCTGTTGAGAGACTTCTTACTGTGCTTACCCCAGTCCAGCACCGAAATTGCCACATCAAGGATAAGTGGTGGCCAGAGTGCACATAACCTTTGAATAGTATCGTAAACACTTTTACTCGTATAGAGTGCACAATGTGGCAGTAACGTTACATCTCATCTGAAAGTCAGTAGCTAATGGCTCACTTTCTAATTTTCCCTCAATAATGCATTGACTATCAAGACATCCAAAGCTCCAGAATGGGACCTGAACCCTCAATGCTTTGACTCAAAAGATCAATTTAATAGCAAGGAGTCAGTAAAGTGAAAGCAATGTAGCAATGGAAGGATGCCTTCAGTAACTGTGGGATAACATCTCTAATATTATATTCTTGCACATATTGCATTCATTCCCAGGTGTGTGCACAGCTCAAGTTTAAATCGGGTGATGTAAACAGATTTTAATATTCAAAGAATTATTTTTAAACTGATTTCTGAAAAAAAACTTTCCAGTTCTAATGAGAATGCTGAGAATTTATTGAAGCAACGTCACTATAGCAGGAGAAAGTTAGTCTGGGCTTCATTCAAATTCAGTCACCGTCACTGCAGGGCTTCTTGTGAATTGAAGTATTCCAAATCAATCAGCTAATGTGTCCTCTTATCTCAATGAAGGCCCAAAAGTCTCCTGACCATGGTTTCTGCTCATCTTTTAGCATCTGAGTCTTGTACAACTTCAGTAATAACGTTCATGAATAAAATTTAGTGAAAAGTCTATTCAAGTTAAAATTTATTTTTTTCAAAGTTCCCACAATTTCCCCTTACCGTCCTGACAGCTAAAAACACTTGACTGGAAGAAATTATTTATCACCACGTCAGGTTGAGAACAAGCAGAATAACTTCAAACAAGACACTGCAGAAGCAACTCAGAGGGATAAAGACAGAATGGAAATGGGCATTTCCGCTAAACATAGCTGCCCTGCCAGAGATTTTGATTGACAATTTGGGAATTTGAAGTTAATCTTTTTGAAGTCAGGAATTGAAAAATAAAAAACGTGAAGCTATTGGATTGATCCTCGGGTCACTAACAGCAGGAAAATCAGGCATGCTGCACCACCTTAAGACTTACATGTGAATCCAATCCCTCACTAAATTTGGCTTAATAATGTGGCTTAGCACAGTGGTATGAAAAAGCTCCACCTTCATCCTGTAAACTGCAGCAGTTCAGGGGAAGGCTCACCACCCTCCCAGGAAAACTGGAGAAAGACAGCAAATGGAGATCTTGCAAGCGATGCTCACATCTTGAGAATACATTTTTCAAGATTTGATTCATAGGAAATGGGAGCATTCCATTCTGTTCTCATAATCCATTATTCAGTATTCTAGTGACTGAGACAAGATTTAAAGCCACAATTCTCAAATGGCTTCGTATGTTTTGACATTACGCCAGCTCTTTAGATATATTTCTTAGAGGAAAATACCCACTTACATTACATTGTATGAATAACTTCAGATGTTGTTGGAAGGAACAGATAATTTGGGCATATGGTTCACCTGGGGTTTATCATACTACGGGTGGAGTAATTGATAGCAATCAATCTATGATTTGTCAACAGCTCCATCATTATTGAGTCATAGGCCCAGCAGGATGGTAGAAAAATTATGTGAATCTTGATGTTGTTGTTATTTTCTGTCTTGAAACTCCTGTATTCCTTGTCTGAAGATTTCATTTCTAGTACATATCTCTCTCACAATGTTCTCTCCAATAGGTCATAGATGCTGTGTAAATTTAAACTTTCAGCAGGAGATCAATTTGTCTGTGACAAGTGTATCAAACGATGAGAAAATGGAGTTGAGGTACAAATTGGTCATGATCAAACTGAATGGTAGAAGGGCTGAGTGGCCTGTTCCTGTTTCCATGCTCCTTTGTTCTTACTGATCATTCAATGTGTTTGGAAAGCATTCCGGGCAGCTGTCTCGCTAGGTTCACATTGGGGCTGTGGCTCCGTTTCGTTAGGTGATATATTGATCTGTGCAAGATTGCTTCAGAGCTATTCATCCAGAGAATGGCTAATGTTCTGTTTATAATTTTCCAATACTATCCTGGTTCCATTACATACAAGCAGTTCAGGACAAGTACCTCAGAGCTAACACCAAGTCCATTATAAACCCTGATGTCAAATCCTTTTTAGTGAGTGATTTTCTAAAGGTCCATTCTTTTTGTCCCAAAGTGCAGAGAGCTCACTTCAAGCCACATTACAGTCTATAGTAAATCAATATTCAACTCCCAGCTGAGGTGATTTTTAATGCTGTCTCCACTACTGATATTCTGTGGCTTTTTGCTAGATCTTTAGGATGATGCCGGTACATGCAGTCACACCGTAGTGAAGCATTTAATCTCATCATACGAGAAGCTCAATGCATTATTACTACCAGTTTCAAAGTAGACAATGTCCTTCTCCCCAATCCCACCGAACAAAATCACCCAGGCGATCCCAGGTAGAAATGGATATTTGGCAAGTCAAAATCTACATAGGTGGAAACAAAGAATATGCCAATACAGAAGTAACATCAAAGAAAAACTATACCTCAAATTCTCAGAACAGCAACTTTTGCTTTTGTTTTTAACATTCGCTCTCTCCTAAATATTTAATAACCAGTTTGTACGGTGTCAGGTTTGGAATGCAACGTGGTCCATTAGGATTAGTATTATCTGCACTGTCACAAATGAACACAGCAGCAAGAGATAACGGCAGTCCAGGAAGATTGATTTTAATGTGCTATTCCTGTCAGCCTGACGTCAGCCAGAAGCACTGATACATTTCTGAAAAATAGAGGCTTCACTCGTGTGTCAAAATGTCATTGATTCACTGGCTGGTAAAGAAAGAATAATATCACTTTATTTCAAACTGATGCAGTCACCTTCAGAAGTCAGGGACAGCAGAACTTTAAGGGGAAAGTTGAAATGAGACAATGGAGGTAAGAAATGAATAGAATTTTACATAATTTTAAAACTATGTACACATATTAATATATGCAGAAGGACAGAGAGTGTGGTAGTGCAAACATTCTGGTGGATTATGAGTAAGTAGTTCCTAATTGATTCATGACAATGGGTTTAAGGCTAAGAATAGAAACGCCTTTATGTATTAGAGCCTCCTACACCAATATTGATTAATAACAAGTAGTCCTGTCTTACGAATCAACACTCACTGAGAGCAATAGCAAAATAAGTTCATTTAATTAATGCATTTTGCAGAGAGAAGAGACATTTTATCTTTTCATGATGAGCTGGATTCAACCCCAGGTCCAAGAAATGCAAAGGTAACATCAAACTTCACTGCACATTTAATTTTGCCCCTTCACCCAGGTTTCAATACCTGCATGCAAGTTTTAAAAGCCCTCATCAAAAAAAAAAGATGCATTTACCTCAACTGGCATCTAATTTCACTGCCATTCAGATTTTCATGAACATTACATTTTATATTTATTTAAACTATTTATATAATGAAAAGTCTAGACAAATGTGAGAAATGTGCTATGACCAGGTGAGGAAGTGTTGAAAGGCTCCCGTTTTCTCCTAGTTTGACTGCAACAGATTTTATTACCTGACAAGGATATATTTGCGAGTACTTAACTGTTTATGTGCTGTGATAAACGTAGAACATAGAACAGTACAGCATAGTACAGGCCCTTTGGCCCTCCATATTGTGCCGAGCTTTTCCGAAATCAAGATCAAGCTATCCCACTCCTTATCATTCTGGTGTGTTCCATTTGCCTATCCAATAACCGCTTGAAAGTTCCTAAAGTGTCCGACTCCACTATCACAGCAGGCAGTCCATTCCACACCCCAACCACTCTGAGTAAAGAACCTATCATCTTGGACATCCCTTCTATATCTCCCACCATTAACTATAAGTAATTATAAGTTTATAACTATAAGTTATAACTGTAAGTAGCTACACTCCCTAGTAACAGCTACATCCACCCAAGGAAATAGTCTCTGAATGTCCAATCTATCTATCCCCTTCATCATCTTACAAACCTCTATTAAGTCGCCTCTCATCCTCCTCCGCTCCAAAGAGAAAAGCCCCAGCTCTATCAACCTTTCCTCATAAGACCTACCCTCCAAACCAGGCAGCATCCTGGTAAGTCTCCTCCTCACTCTCTCCAATGCTTCCACATCCTTCTTATAGTGAGGTGACCAGAACTGCACACAATATTCCAAATGTGGTCTCACCAAGGTCCGGTATAGTTGCAGCATAACCCCACAGCTCTTAAACTCAAACCCCCTGTTAATAAATGCTAACACACTATAGGCCTTCTTCACGGCTCTATCCACTTGAGTGGTAACCTTCAGAGATCTGTGCATATGAACCCAAAGATCTCTCTGTTTCTCCACATTCCTCAGAACCCTGCCATTGACCCTGTAATCTGCGTTCAAATTTTCCTACCAAAATGAATCACCTTGCACTTATCAGGGTTAAACTCCATCTGCTATTTTTCTGCCAGACCTGCATCCTATCAATGTCTCTTTGCAGCCTACAAGAGCCCTCCACCTCACCCACTAATCCACCAATCTTGGAATCATCAGCAAATTTACTAACCCACCCTTCAGCCCCCTCTTCCAAGTCATTGATAAAAATCACAGCAGAGGACCCAGCACTGACCCGTGTGGTACACAGCTGGTAACTGGCCTTCAGTCTGAAAATTTTCCCTCTAGCATCACCCTTTGTCTTCTATGAGATAGTAAGAAGTCTGACAACACCAGGTTTATGTCCAACCGATTTAATTGATAGTAAACTCACAAGCTTTTGGAATTTGTCCCTTCGTCAGGTGAATGGAGAGTTCTGGCCTCAGACAGAGCATATAACAGCACAGACAATTTACAGATTACTGATTAGAATGCGAGTCTTTACAACTAACCTGCTATTCAAGTCTTAAAGCCTTTAAGACTTGAATAGCAGGTTAGTTGTAAAGACGCGCATTCTAATCAGTAATCTGTAAATTGTCTGTACTGTTATATGCTCTGTCTGAGGCCAGAACTCTCCATTTACCTGACAAAAGGGACAAACCCCGAAAGCTTGTGAGTTTACTATCAAATAAATCAGTTAGACTTAAACCTGGAGTTGTCAGACTTCTTACTGTGTTTACCCCAGGCCAACGCCGGCATCTCCAGATCATGAATTCTAAGAGATAGCCAGTTGCTTATCCAGTCAGCCAAATTTCCCTCTATCCCACACCTCCTTGCTTTCTTCATGAGCTGACCATAGGGAACCTTATCAAAAGCCTTACTAAAATCCATGTATACAACATCAACTGCTCTACCTTCATCCACACAATTAATTACCTCCTTAAAGAATTCAATCAAATTTGTGAAGCAAGACTTACCCTTCACGAATCTGTGTTGACTATCCCGGATTAAGCTGCATCTTTCCAAAAGGTCATAAATCCTATCCCTCAGGACCTTTTCCAGTAACTTACCAGCCACTGAAGTAAGACTGACCGGCCTATAATTACCAGAGTCATTCTTATTTCCTTTCTTGAACAGAGGAATAACATTCTCCACTCTCTAATCCTCTGGCACTAACCTTGTGGACAGTGAGGACCCAAATATCAAAGCCAAAGGCTCTGCAATCTCATCCCTTGCCTCCCAAAGGATCCTAGGATATATCCTATCTGGCCCAGGGGACTTAGCGATCCTCAGGTTTTTCAAAATTGCTAATACATCTTCCCTCAGAATACCTACCTCCTTCAGCCGATCAACCTGTATCACACTCTCATCCTCAAAAACATGGCCCCTCTCCTTGGTGAGCACTGAAGAAAAGTATTCATTCATTGCCTCTCCTATCTCTTCTGACTCCATGCACAAATTCCCACTACTATCCTTGACCAGCCCCAACCTCACCCTGGTCATTCTTTTATTTATCACATAAGAGTAAAAAACCTTGGGATTTTCCTTGATCTGACCCACCAAGGACAGCTCTTGCCCACTCCCAGCTCTCCTAAACCTTTTTTTTAACTCATTCCTTGGCATCTTGTAACCCTCAAGCAACCCAACCGAATCTTGTTTTCTCATCCTTACATATGCTTCCTTTTTCTTCTTGACAAGACATTCAACCTCTTGAGAGCCATGGTTCCCTCACTTGGCCATTTCCTCCCTGTCTGACATGGAAATACTTATCAAGGACACACATTTGTTCCTTGAACAAGCTCCATTTTTCATTTGTGCCATCATAAAAGAACCAATTGGACAGGAAGAGATTTCCAATCTAAGCAAAATAATAAAATACGCACTTTCACACACACTGATACTCAGAAGTTCATATGTACACTAATACAGATTGCAGAGTGGGAAAAGATAAGATTGGCTGAATTAAAGTCCATTAAAAAAAGAGAGGTAAAAGCGTCTGTCATTTTGGTTAGACAACTCGCTTCATGCTGTATTTGATGATCACAATGCTTCCAAATTAAAAAGTAGAAGTTGGGTTGGATGCTCTTTGGGAGATTGTGATATTGGATTGGATTTCTTTTAAGGAATCTTCGTCCGCAGCTTGGTGTCCTTGGATGATCACAGTCAACAAACTGGGATCAAGATTTCCAGATGGATCGAAGAAAAAGAAGAAATACAAGGTCTTTGCCAAAGCTGCAGTTCTGCTGAGAAAACATGTGCTTTAAGCACATAAAGAACTGGCTTGTTATGTAAACTTCCTTCTCCAACTGCCAGGGAATATATAATAAAGACATTAAAACATCGTCCTTGAACTTCAAAGTGACTTGATTAGCTCATGTCTAAAAGTAAACTTAGCCAAGTAATTAGTTTTAATGGCCTGAGTCCAACAGTTGGATATCTCAGGTGATTTCTACAAATGACAAAGGAGATGGGAGCCTTTTACATTCCCCTGAAGTAGTTGTCTTTGATAGGTTTTGCAAACAAGCTGATTCCACACCAATGAATGGGAATGTAGATTTTATCGAATGCCTATTGAGGTTAGCTATCTTGGGCTAGGAGTTCAAGTCATTTTAGCCTCTGTTTTTAAAAAGTTCCATTCAGGTTTCCAACCAGTGGATTAAAAATTATTATTTTGCACGAAGTACATCTTCATGACATATGTCACAGCTGAAAATGTCCCATATAAAAGTACCACACCAAAAAGCACATATCACACTTGTGTCTGTGCTTCAAGGACTAGGAAATCCAAATAAGAACCGTTAGTGGACAAGCAGAGCACTCTGCGGCCCAGTCAAGATAATGCAGGCAGAATGTAAACTAAAATGTACTGGGTACCGGCTGCAAGCTCAGGCAGGCAGTCCAGGTATGTGCATGGCTAGCTCAAGTCTTCCTTCACGTCTTAAAGGGAGGTGCATTCAACCTGCTACAGTTGGTTGAACTGTTTGTAAAGTATTTCAGAGAAGGAATCAGACTAGCAAAGGAGAAGCAGGCTAGCAGAAGAGTTCCCAACTCCCTTGATGTGGCACTGGAGGTTTCAACTGGGAGATGGAAAGGAGACTTCAGACCCAGGCCTACTATTGAAATTGAAATGGCAATTTAAATATTAGTGGCACCCACCAGGCCTAAAAACGGCCTCCGCTGAGGTCTCCCAGCCCATTGCACTGCTAAAGCAGCGCAGCAGGTTGGGAGAATTGCCCCTGATATCTTTGGAGATCGATTCAAGAGGTTTGGCCCCAAGGAACTGGCTACAGGGTCAAGAAACATTCAATGACCTGACCTGGATGGTCAAGGTCAGTGAGTACATCTTCAAAATATTATAGCCTGCCAACTGCACCATCAACTTCACACACCTCCCAATGTTCCACAAGGGATCAGGGATTTTCACAGTACCTTGAGGTGTAAAGACTCCTTGTGACAAATAAATAAACTTCAACTTTACTTTTTCATCATTCAATCAGCAATCAAGACTCACATCTAAAAATGAAGGTTCTCCACCTCACGTGCATACTTAAAGCTACAAGCCTCGTACACCTGTCGTAGACTATGTACCATAACAAGCAGATTTCTCACACACATTTTCACTACACTCAGAGACTCAGACTCTTGGGAACATAGAAACAAGATCATTTAGCCCTTGAGTTTGTTATAGAATCAGATGTTTACTGCATGGAAACAGGCCCTTCAGCTCAACTTGTCCATGCTGCCCAGTTTTTAATCACTAAGCTAGTCCCAATTGCCTGCATTTGGCTCATAACCCTCTATATCCATCTTGCCAATGTTAACTGTCTAAATGCTTTTCAAAAAGACAAAATTGTACCCAGTGCTAGTACTGCTTCTGGCAGCTTGTTCCACACACTCACCACTCTCAGTGAAAAAAATTGCCCCTCTGGGCCCTTTTGTATCTCTCCCCTCTCATCTTAAGCATATGCCCTCTGGTTTAAGACAACCCTACACTTGGGAAAAGATGTAGGCTATCTACTTCAATCGATGTCTCTCATTATTTTATTGACCTCTATAAGATCTCCCCTCAGCCTCCTCTGCTCCAGGGAAAAAAAAATCCCAGTCTATCCAGTTTCTCCTTGTAACTCAACCATCAAGTCCTGAAGCATCCTAGTAAATCTTTTCTGCACACTTTCTAATTTAATAATAACCCTTCAACTATAGGATGACCAGACCTGTACACAGTATTCCAAGTGTGGGCTTACTAATGTCTTGTACAAAGAACAAAGAACAACCCAGCACGGGAAACAGGCCCTTCGGCCCAACAAGCCCGCGCCACCGCATCACCCTACACCTATTCTACCCTGCGTGTCTACGAATAGAACCCCTGACTTAGCCAGATTCAGGGAAGAATAGTGTCAATTTGGTAAAACCAATCAGCCTAAGAGCACATCTTTGGGGTGTGGGAGGAAACCGGAGCGCCCGGAGGAAACCCACACATCCACAGGGAGAATGCACAAACTCCCACAGACACAGGCCCAAATCCATGTATCTGCACAGCTAGCAGTGCTGGTCACTGAGCTGTTGCGGCGCCCGTCTACCGGTCCAGGATCAAGCACACACACCGACACGAAGTACTAGGCCACTCCTGGAACCTCCAAGAGTAGCCCACGCACGACCCACCGTGTGCATGCCCCTCGTTTGACAACGAGGTGGACCTCCACCTGCGGAATAAAAGACAAAAACGTTAATCACAAGCCTGCCTTTCCGGTGTTTCCCGAGGTTCTAACCCTTATTTAATAACCCCTACCATAACCCTCCATCCTCGTTTCACTCATGTGCCTATCTAACTGAACCTTAAACGAGTCCAATGTTCCCGCCTCCACCACCCTACTTGGTAGCGCGTTCCATACCCCTACAACTCTCTGCGTAAAGAACCTTCCTCTCATATCCAAATTATATCTCTCCCCCCTCACCCTTAAATCATGTCCTCTTGTATTTGTAACCAATCTAGGGAGCAGTCTCTCACTATTGACTCTGTCTATTCCCTTCAGTATCTTATATACCTCTATCATGTCCCCCCTCAATCTCCGTCTTTCCAAGGAGAACAGTCCCAGTTTCTCCAACCTTTCCTCGTACCCCAGCCCCTCCATGCCAGGCAACATCCTGGTAAACCTCCTCTGCACCCTTTCCAGAGCCTCCACGTCCTTCCGGTAGTAAGGTGACCAGAACTGGACGCAGTACTCCAAATGCGGTCTAACCAACGTTCTATACAACTGAAGCATTAGACGGCAGCTTTTAAACTCTATACCCCTTCCTATAAAGGCTAGCATTCCATAAGCCTCCCTGACAACATTCTCCACTTGTGTCGCAACCTTCATGGATTTGTGAACCTGCACTCCCAACTTCAACAAGATGTCCCAACTCCTGTATTCAATATTCTGACCAATAAAACCAAACATGCTGAATGTCTTCTTCACCACCCTGCCCACTTTCAAGGAGCTTTGAACATGTACTCCTAGAACTTTGTTCTGTATCTCTCCCCAGCACCCTACCATTTACTGAATAGGTCCTGCTCTGATTTGTCTGTCAAAATGCATCACCTCATATTTATCTGAATTAAACTTGGTCTGCCATTCATTGGCCAATTGATCAAGATCCCATTGCAATCCTAGATAACCTTCTTCACTGTCTACTACGCCACCAATCTTGGTGTCATCTGCAAACTGACTAACCATGCTTCTTAAATTCTCACCCAAATCATTAATATAAATAACAAATAACATTGGACCCAGCATTGATCCTGGAGGCATCCCACTGGTCACAGGCCTCTAGTTTGAAAAAAAACAACCCTCTACAACCACCCTCTGTTCGTCAAGCCAATTTTGTATCCAATTGGCTACCTCACCCTGGATCCCATGAGAATTAACCTTATGCGACAACCTACCATGCAGTACCTTGTCAAAGGCCTTGCTAACATCCATGTAGACAGCATCAACTGCTCTACCTTCATTTACCTTCTTAGGTGCTCCTTCAAATAACATTTGAGAGACATGATTTTCCACTCACAAAGCCATGCTGACTGTCTCTAATCATTCCTTGTCTCTCTAAATGCCTGTAGGATCGGTTTCTCAGAATACCTTCCCGCAACCCATCCACAACAGACATCAGGCTCATTGGTCTGTAGTTCCCAGGCTTTTCCCTGCAGCCCTTCTTAAACAAAGGCATAACATTTGCCACCCTCCAATCTTCAGCCACCTCACCTATGGCTGTCGATGATTCAAATGTCTCTCCTAGGGACCCACAATTTCCTCCCTAGCCTCCCACAACTTCCTGGGATACATTTCATCAGGTCCCAGGGATTTATCTACCTTGATATGCTTTAGGTTTTCAGTACCTTCCCCTCTGTAATATGTACACTCCTCAAGACATCACTATTTATTTTCCCTAAATTCCCTAACATCCATGGCTTCCTCAACAGTAAATACTGATGAGAAATATTCATTTAGGATCTCACCCATCTCTTGTGGATCTGCACATAGATGACCTTGTTGATCCTTAAGAGGCCCTATTCTCTCCCTAGGTACTATTTTGCGCTTTATATATTTGTAGAAGCTCTTTGGATTCTCCTTTGCCTTATCTGCCAAAGCAATCGAATGTCCCCTTTTGTCCTCCTGATTTCTCTCAACTCTACTCCAACAACTTCTATACTCTTTAAGGGATCCATTTGATCCTAGCTGCCTACACATGACGTGCTTCCTTCTTTTTGACAGGGCCTCAATATCCTGAGTCATCCAAGGTTCCCTACTTTTACCAGCCTTGCCTTCACTCTGACAGGACTATGCCTGTCTTGAACATAGTTTTGAAATCCTCCCACTTACCGGACATCTCCAAATCAACTTTTGAAAGTTCCTGTCTAATCCCATTAAAATTAGCCTTGAATCAATTTAGAATTTTAACTTTTGGGCCAGATCTATCATTCTCCATTGCTATCTTAAAACTAATAGAGTTATGGTCATTGATTCCAAAGTGAACCCTTACTAACACTTCAGTCACCTGCCCTTCCTTATTTCCCAAGAGGTCAAATTTTGCCCCCTTCCTAGTCAGGCCATCCACATACTGAATGAGAAATTCCTCCTGAATATGCTCAACAAATTTCTCTCCATCTAAACCCCTAATGCTATGGCTGTCCCAGTCAATGTTGGGAAATTAAAGTCCCCTACTATTACCACCCTATTTTTCTTGGCGCTATATGTAATCTCCTCACACATTCACTCCTCAATTTCCTGTTGAGTATTGGGGGCCTGTAGTACAATCCTATCAAAGTGATTTCTCCCTTAAATTTCAGTTCTACCCATATAGATTCAATGGGTGAATGCTCAGATATTCTCAATCAATAAATTTGATTGAGTTTTTTCAAGGAGTAACCAAGAAGTAGATGAGGGCAGTGCAGTTGATGTTGTCTACATGGACTTTAGCAAGGCCTTTGATGAGGTATCGCATGGTAGGTTGTTGCATAACGTTAAAGCTTACGGGATCCAGGGTGAGGTATCTAAGCAGATACAAAATTGGCTTCTTGACAGAAGCCAAAGGGTGGTTGCAGAGAATTGTTTTTCAAATTGGAGACCTGTAACCAGTGGTGTGCCTCAGGGATCAGTGCTGGGTCCACTGTTATTTGTCATTTATATTAATGATTTGGATGAGAATATAGGAGGCATGGTTAGTAAATTTGCAGATGACACTAAGATTGGTGGACAGTGGAGAAAGTTATTTCTACTTGCAATGGGATCTTGATCAATTGGGCCAGTGGGCTGACGAATGGCAGATGGAGTTTCATTTAGACAAATGCGAGGTGATGCATTTTTGTAAATTAACTGAGTTAAGTCCTGCCCTGGTTCAATGGTAGGGCACTGGGGAGAGTTACAGAACAAAGAGATCTAGGGGTACACGTTGTTAGCTCCTTGAAAGTGGAGTCACAGGTAGACAGAGTGGTGAAAAAGGCATTTGGCATGCTTGGTTTCATCAGTCAGAACATTGAATATAGGAGTTCAGACGTCTTGTTAAAGTTGTACAAGACTTTGGTAAGGCCATCCTATTATAGAAAGGATATTATTAAACTAGAAGGAGTGCAGAAAAGATTTACTAGGATGCTATCGGGACTTGATCGATTGAGTTATAAGGAAAGGCTGGATAGATTGGAACTTTTTTCTCTGGAGCATATGAGGCTGAGAGGTGATCTTATAGAAGTCTATAAAATAATGAGGGGCACAATCAGTTAGATAGTCAATATTTTTTCCCAAAGGTAGGGGAGTCTAAAGCTAGAGGGCATAGGTTTAAGATGAAAGGGGAGAGATACAAAAGGTCCAGAGGGGCAATTTTTTCACAGAGGGTGATGAGTGTCTGGAACAAGCTGCCAGAGGTAGTAGTACAGACGAGTACAATTTTGTCTTTTAAAAAGCATTTAGATAGTTTCATGGGTACAATGGGTATAGAGGGATATGGGCCAAATGCGGGCAATTGGGATTATCTTAGGCGTTTTAAAAAAAAAGGCAGCATGAACAAGTTGGGCCAAAAGGTCTGTTTCCATGCTATAAACCTCTATGACTCTATATAAACCATTTCAGTCCTGCCATGGTGTTCTTCCTAATCAAAAACGCAACTTCCCCTCCTCCTGTTCTATCTTTCCTATAGCATCTGTACCCTGGAACATTGAGGTGCCCGTCCTGCTCCTTCCTTAGCCATGTTTCAGTAATAGTTATAATATTCCAGTCCCATATATCTAACCATGCCCTGAGTTAATCTGCTTTGCCTGTCAGGCCTCTTGCATTGAAATAAGTTCTGTTAAATCTGGACTTTTCTTGCTCTCTGCCCTGCTTTCTCAGACCATCTATCTGGTCATTTTGTACATGCTCCTTGTGTTTCATTTCTCATAGCCTTACTGGACCCATTCCCTGAGTTCTCCCCAGTCTCTGTACTCTGGTCTATTTTGATTTTTGACTTCGGTTTCTCTGCCCATCACTTTTCCTCTTATTGCCTTTTGTTTCTATCCCCACTTTTCTTCCTCCTGACTTCCTGCATCAATTCCCATCTGCGACCTAACTGTATGGACTCGCTTTCATATGGTAATGAATAAGGGATGATAAGTAGCGTTCATGAACTGAAGGTACAGTTAACTACATGAATATGATATTGTGGCTGTAACATAGATATGACTCAAATAAGGGCAGAAGTAGCTTTGAAATATTCCTGAATATAAGGTGTTCAGGAAAGATAAGGAAGGAAACAAAGGAGGAGTGGCATTATTGATTGAGGTTAGTATTACAGTGTATAGTGAGAAAATGTTCTCACAGTATTAAGAACAGAATGTATCTCATAACAGCTAAGGAAGAGAGGTGCCTTAACACAACTGAATGTAATCTATATGGTGGGAAAGCTTTTAGAAATGATGATTGAGGGCAACTGTATTAGTCACTTGTACAGGTTTGGATTAATTAAGGAAAGTCAACACTGATAAATTAAAGGCAAACCTTGTATAAATAACTTGATTAAGATTTTTGATGTGGTAACATACTTTTTTTATTCATTCAATCATGAGATGTTGGTTCCAGACAAGGCTACCATGTCATTCCCTAACTGTTCTTGAAAAGGTAGTGCTGAGCTGCCTTCATGATGTGGATATGCCGGCGTTGGACTGGGGTAAACACAGTAAAAAGTCTGACAACACCAGGTTTCAGTCTAACCGATTTATTTGATAGTAAATTCACTAGCTTTCGGGTTAGCCCCTTTGTCAGGTGACGAAGGGGCTAACCCGAAAGCTAGTGAATTTACTATCAAATAAAATCAGTTGGACTGAAACCTGGTGTTGTCAGACATTCTACTGCCTTCATGAACCATTGTCGTCCTTGTGGTGTAGGTATATCCACAGAGGGAGTTCCAGGATTTAACCCAGGAAGAGTAAAAGGAGCAGTGATATATTTCCAAGTCAGAATGATGCGTGGTTGGAGGGCAACTTCCAGATAGTGATAGACCCATGCAACTGCTGCTCTTGTCCCTCTAGATAGTAGAGCTCAAGGGTTTGGAAGGATTTGTCTCAGAAGCCTTGGTGAATTGCTGCAGTGAATCTTGTGGATGGTAGACATGGCTGCCACTGTTTATTGGTGGTGGAGGGAGTGAATCAAGTGGGCTGCTTTGTCCTGGATGGTTTCAAGTTCCTTCCATCTGCAATGATGTCCTAGAGCAGAGATGATGGACCTCGTAACACTACAATTAGAACTTTGTTCTAGATATGACTCCAATCAATGGAGGGTCTTCCCCTAATTCACACTGACTAAGTTTTGCTCGGGCTTTTTGACGTCAAAGGCAGTCACTGTCACTCACCTTACGAATTCAACTCTTTTATCCATGTTTGAACCAAGGATATAATCAGGTCAGGAGTGATCCTGGTAGAACCCAAACTGAACATCTATGAGCACTTTATTGCTAAGTGCCACTTTATAGAACTGTTGGTGACTATTTCCATCACTTTACTGATGAGAGTGTACTGATGGATCAGTAATTGGCCAAATTGATTTCTTCTGTTTCTTGTGTATAGGGCAAATCTGGACAATTTTCCATATTTCCGCCTAGGTACTAGTTGTTCAGGGCTGTTATGATGGTTTTCTTGTTATATTTAAAAATTATCATTCCTCTCAAGTAGCCAAACAAAGTAACAGAGTGGCTTCAAGATTAACTTTACTACAGCCAGCTACAGGACCTTGAATGTCCAGAGTGAAAAATTCAGAAATACAAAAAGATAATTAAAGTCTCAGCACCTGTAAGTGGAACCCCTAATGGGGTGGTAAGATTTTTAAACCAGTAGACATTAAGGCACTGATAGAACTAGCAGTATTCAGTTAAACGACTTTAAAAATAAGTTTGAACTATCAAGAAGCAATTTAGACATACGAGTTGCAGTAACTGATTCAAACAATTGATTACAATTATGCTGATATTTTGATGTATTATTATTGAGTTTAAGTAATATTGTTCGCTTTAGCCAAAAAGCATTTTATCACAAGGCATCATGATAAAAATTATTAGGGCAAAGCCATATTTTGAGAGGATATTTGAGCCATGGAAAAATTCAAGTTTTATCAGGAAAGTTTTGGATGGAAGAACATTTAGGGCACAATCATCTTTCACGATTAGTGTTTATTCACTGTCCAGGCGAGGCGGACTGGTGTCCGGCCATGGTATCACGAGTTAGTCTGATTAAACAGTGACCTCTAAGGGAACCCGTGAGTACAGTTATATGAACTCTGGGCTGAGCGTCATGGGCTGCTAGGCAACCAGGAAATGGGGTCAGCCCGCTTAGGAGTCAGCTTCCGGATTTCATGGAATAATAAAATATCGTTATTTTGAGGGATGGAATGCAATTGACTAAAATATTTGACATGTATTATTGTTGATGTGTATCCTGAAGATGATTGATTTAAAGTTACAAAAACGTGGAAATGATTGATAAGAAATAATTATAATTGATCTGTTTGATTGGATATGGATATCACTTTCACTCCATAGAAAGTGGAGAGGCTTTCTGCTCTATATCAGAGCTAATTAATCCTTTGACGAACTTCTGGCAGCTGCTAGTTTAAATAAAGTTACATCTTTAGTGCAGAGACACTGGCTTTGAGAGTCTTATATTGTCTGAAGTTGGTGGGGGTACCCCACCACAGCATCAGTTACAAGTAATTAGCATATACCAATAAAAGAATAGGAGTTATCCCTATTCAAATCAGTTATGGTTACATCATGCATACATAAGGGTATAATGTCCACTTAAAACTTGTGCATGTTATATCATCAAGAAATAGCTATATCTCTGACCAATAGTATTTCAACCTCTCTTTCCAGTGTTCCTTGTTTGAATGGGCAGACGTTAACTGCAGCTGCACATTGTTCGATTAGATAGTCTTTGAACCTTATCTGGGTTTACTTTAATCAAAAGCTGTCCTTTCAATATAGCTTTCCCTGTGTGACTGAGGTTCAGCTTGTAACTTGTGATTTTTAATCTTCTGATTTTTTTACTCTTTCAGTCCCTCCTTGGGCCATTGGGTGTTAAGAAAACCTCTCCAAGTCCTTCAGGTGGCCCATCTCCCAGATGCCGGGAGGTATCCTAAACAATCGTGCTATAGATTTCAGCTTCTGACTTTCCCACTTCTTCCTTACTGGGAGCCACAGGAGGTGCTACCAGTGCTGGCAGCTTAACCAATTTTCTTTGGTAACAGCACATTACGGTAGCTCATAATAACATTACCCTCATCACTATGGTATCCCCATCCTGATTACTTCCCATCAGTTGGGGGTGAGGGGGGCAGTGGTGTTTCCCTGCTGATCTGGAACAAATGGAGGTATTCCTGATTGTTTCAGTCTGGTGGCAATTTGGGCAGCTTGGTTCACCTGGATATGTCCCTTATGGGTCTTCTTTAAAAAGGGCTTGGTTTATTCATGTGTGATTTCCAACGCTCCTTCTATGGCCTGTCAGACCACTTTCCCCAGTGTCTTGTCAGTGTATAACAAGTCATCGCACCAGGCACTAAAACACGCATCCTGAGTTTTTCCTGGCAAGTTGTAACACTCCCATAGACAATTGTCTGTTACTTGTAGTCAAAAACTGATTACTTTGACAAAGTAAACCTCCTGATATGATTCTGTTTCAGTAGTGAATATGCAGCATAACATAGGGCCCACCTGCACTGCTTTAAATGCCTCCTTCAATGGTAAAATATCAAGGATTATCTTGTTGGTGTTCTCTGGAGCCTCGAGGGTCCAGCAAACACACACCATGTAATGCTCTGATTCCGACCAGTATTCTATCATGCTCACATATGCCAGGCCCTCTTTGGGTCATGTATCCTCTAGATCTGGCTCGGTGAACCCAGCCACCTTCTTCTGTTCCTAATTTATTCAAATCTATAGCTCTCCTTAAAGATCTTATTGCATGTACTTTCATGTAGTACCACCATGATGAATTTTACAGCCCCTTTCCCTGGACCTCCCCTTGATCAAGTGACTTATTAACTCATGTCTGACCTGGTGAAAGTTGAGAAAGCTTAATTTGTACAGGGAGGCAAATCAATTATTTTTAACCCCTTGGTGATTGGTGCGCAATGACCACCTCACATTAAAAGAATCATCTTCCACGCCAATGAATTTTAGGATCTGGAACATCAGGATTCTTATGAATAATCCCAGCAACAACAGACCTGAACACCACACTGCCATCATAGACCAAGAACTCTGGCGCCACATCATTGACATCGCTGCCCTGAGCAAGACACAACCAACAGGACTGAAGGCACTCTTAAAAAGAATTCACAATATCATCCTTGTCTGGAACCAATAAGAAGTCTCACAACACTATGTTAAAGTCCAACAGGTTTATTTGGTATCATGAGCTTTCAGAGTGCTACTCCTTGATCAGATCTCTACCATGGGGAAGGTCATTGCAAGAATCCTTCTCAACTGCCTCCTCCCAGTGGCTGAAAAGCTCCTCTGAGTCTCAGTGCAGCTTCCACCCATAAAAAAGGCACTATGGGCATGTTCGGCAGTGTGTAACAAATCCAGGAAAATTGCGGAGATCATCAACCTCTGTACACGGCCTTCTTTGACTCTACCAGCTATGAGTGATCATGGAAAATCCTCCTCAAATTTGGCTGCTCACAGGAAATCACCATTCTCTGTCCACTCCACAAGCTGTGATCCTCAACGATGGAACCACTACAGACCCAAGACATGTGCAAACTGGGGTCAAATAGGGCTGTGTCATTGCAGCAACACACCATTCCTATCATCCTAAAGCTCCCCATTGCAGTGGAGCTAACTTACTGAATAAGCAGGAAACTGTTCAACCTCCAACACCTCCAGGGCAGAACCAAGGCCACCGTAACTTGTGTCATTGAGCTGTAGTATGCAGATGAAGCCTGTGCACGTGCACACTCAGAAGCCAAGCCACAATCCATTGTCGACACATTCACGGAGGCATATGAGACAATGGGCCTCAAACTAAACATCCGGAAAAGGTGCTTTACCAGCCTGCTCCTGCCACAAAAACTGCCCCACGACCATCAAGATCCATAGTGAGTCACTGGACACCCCCCAGAAGTCCCCTTTTGGTACAAGCAGACATCGACAATGAAATCTAACATTGACTCCAATATACCATGGTAGTCTTTGGATGCCTGAGGAGTCAAGTATTTGAAACCCGAGACCTCGAATCCAGCACCAATATCATGGTCTGAAGAGCAGCCATGGTCCCCACCCTCCTGTATGCATCAGGAACATGGACAACGTACAGCAGACATCTCAAATCCCTGGAGATGTCACCAACATTGCCTCCACAAAATCCTGCAAATTCACTGGCAGGATAGGCGTACCAATGTGAGCATCTTCTACCAGGCCAATATCCCCAGTATCAAGACACTGGTCAAACTTGACCAGCTGTGATGGGTGGGCACATTGTCCACACGCTCAAAACAAGATTTCCAAAACAAGTGCACTACTCTGAGCTCCGTAATGGAAGCAATTACTCAGAGGGCAGAGAAGACACTCTGAAAACCTCCCTAAGTGCAATATTTGCATTGACACGTGGGAATTGCTTGCTTTAGAACTGGAGAAGAAGCATCTGTGAAGATGCCAATCACTGAGTGTCAGCGAGTAGAGCACATTAAGGCCAAGTGTAAAGAGTGGAAAAAAAGAGAGCAGAATCCAGAGTGTCCCACCCACCTCATCGAACACCACCTGCCAAATGTGTGACAGAGTCTGTCGCTCTAAGATTGGACTGTTCAGCCACTACAGCACTCACCTTTCCAGGGTGGAAGCAAATCACCTTCAACCCTGAGGGACTGGCAGAGTAGTTGTTCACGCAGGATCTCAATGTGTTTCATACCTACTCCTCTTGTCCTTCAGGAAGAAAGGGGGCAAATTGCCAGGGAGATGGCCCAGACTGGGTTTGGAACACTGTATTTCAGGCCAATAAAAACAAAGGGCCATGGAGATTGCACATGTGCCTTGCCAGCAAGTATCGGAGATGACGAGTCTCCCATTCCAGGTGAAGTTGGCCATGGATAAGCCAGACAACATGCTTTCATTGGTAAGGCAGTAGTGCTAAGGGCCAGAGGAGGAGGAAGTGGAGAGGCACAGAATGCTGGTGGCAGGGGAAGGAAGTATAATATGACAGGGGAAAGGGTCAGTACTCAGAGCTCAAGATACTGACTCTGAGCTACATGGCAAGCACTGGGTCATTTGGATGGTGCAATAATTGCCCAGTCATCAGGATGTCCTAAGCTCACTCTCATTACCTCCTCTGGTGTCTCACACAGTTCCCCATAGTGTGCAGGTCATTCCTCAGGCATCAGGAGCAGGAAGAAACTTGGCAGATGAAGAAGTTACTGGCATAAACAGGCAACACAAGGTTTACTTTGTTCAGTTAATCATTTTTTTGGTCCTTTGCCTGTTTTGAATTTATTGAATATCACTCTCTCCCCTCATTGCACACTTCAAGACATTCAATATTAACACTCAGAGCGCCAATGTTATTGGTGTAAATTCAGCCAGCTGAATTTACTAACGATTTCCTATATCTATACAGGTTAGTGGAACTACCTCTCCCCCTTTCAGATTCAGTCCGAAGTTGCAGCTGAACACATTACTTTTTTCAAAAAAATGATTCCATCAAGGATTTGGGGATTGCTGGCAAGGTCAGTATTTGCTGCTATCCATAAATGCCTTTGAGTGGTTTGCTAGGCCACTTCAGAGGGTGGTTTAGAGTCAATCACATTGTTATCGCTCTGGAGTAGTTCAGACCAGGTAAGAGCAGCAGGTTTGTAGTGAACCACATGAGTTTTATGACAATCCGCAACATTTTCATAGTCACCATTACTGAAACTAGCTTTTAATTCTAGATTTTATTGATTGAATTCAAATTCTATCAGATGGCGTGGTAGGATTTGAACACATGACCCTGAAGCATTAATATGAATCTCTGGTCCACTAATGTAGTGGCATTAACATTGCTGCATTGTCTCCTGTTAAAACACGGGCATTATGTGCAAAACATAATTTTGTTAACATGCTCTACCCTGAGTTCAATCTAATTGCTAATAGTTAATTTGTAGGGATTCAACTCTTCAAGAAAAATTAAGTTGAGCTAGAAGACGACCTTCAGGGTTTGCACCCTGCAGGATGTGAACGAATTTAAACAGACTTTTTAATAACCCAGTTTAACAAAAGCAGATTTGAATTGATTGCATGAGCTGTATTTTCTGGTCTTGCTGACACAGCAACCTTTTCCATATGTACCTGACTCATCCATCATAAACCTTTCTCTGTCTGCAGCAAGACTGAAACTATGGACAATTTCTATATTCTTTGTGTGCCCTTTACTACAGATTACCATCCAAACTATCATGCTCTCCCAGGTGGAAAGAAATGCATTGTAATGTGATAAAAAACACACAAAATAATAAATGGCAATTATTCATTAAAAATATTTTGTGAACAACTCATGCATAATTTATAATCCTCGCTCTGTCACAATCTTACTTTGCTTCACTTTATCAAAAATACTGTGGCTCCACTCAAATTGTCTCATTGTGCTCCTGTCGCTGCAAAGTGTCCTTACATGCTAGTCCCTCCCCTACCAATGGTGAAGTCAACATGTCACTTTTGCTCTCTGACCCTGAAAGATGTGGAAGTCATCATTCCCCTCAACCCATCATTCCACCTCTCAAGTTCAGGATAACAGCTGCAAACGTTACTTCCATGAGAATATAAGAAAACAAAAGGTCAAAGCCATTCAGCTCATTAAGCCAATTCCTCTCAACAAAAAAATCTTAATAATCTCCATTATCCCTATGGTAGGCACCTGCAATTTATTTTATCTCCTTGTAGAAGTGAATCACTACCTATATAATTTCCCATAGAAAACCTCTTTCTGTGATGGCCAAAACCATGAAATAAACAAGTTTTGGGGATATCAATTAAATAATTCTCAACCCTGACCTGATGTGCTTCACTGCAGAACTCCATTAACCATAACAGGGCCTCATCCATTGATCATTGCTTTCTCAATTCTGGAACTCAGCTTATTTTCAATTAATTAATTTCAACATTCAAGATGTTGCATTCTATCCACTATCCTGAGGCAACAGAAACCTGCACAATGAGGAAAGATTTGAACAAGAAAATGGAGTTCTTTAAAACATGGATGCCAAGACATGCGCTTATAGCTCTACATTTCATTTTCGTCACAAGTGTGGCTTACATTAACACTGCAATAAAGTTACTATGAAATTCTCCTCATTGCCACACTTTGGTGCCTGTTCAGGTCAATGCACCTAACCAGCATGTCTTTCAGAATGTGGGAGGAAACCAGAGCACCCAGAGGAAGCCCATGCAGAATGGGGAGAATGTGCAAACTTCACATGGACAATGACCCAAACCAGGAATCAAACCCAGGTCCCTGGCACTGTGAAGCAGCAGTGGTAACCACAGTGCTACCATAAGACAGGTAAAATTACAAAGACTAAAAAGCCAGATCCAAAGAAAATGGTAGCATTTCAGTCTTCTGATCAGAGCTAACAAAACACTACACGTATCACTCCTTGAGGGCAAAGTGGAGGGCAGCCCAGGAACAGAGGTCATCCAAGATGTAGGTGGATGACAGACATCACAGAATGTTTGCAGGCAATGTGTCAAAATGGCACAAGATATCCGAGTGTGACACATCATGACAGCAAATCTCCTACCAGAAGAAGCTATGAGCAGAAATGCCAGCTGGTGTGCTTCCCTCACCAATTTCCTTGTTTACTCTCCTGAAGACCCTTGCAGGAGGGCTAGGGAGTGTGAAAGTGGCTGCAGGTCATCTCCAATCTGCAATTTCCTGCTTTAACAGAGGCAGAACAAAGGGCAGGCCGCCAAACTCCTCCTGAGAGATGGGTTGGTAAATTAAATATTTTAATGTAACTGCCAGCCCCTTACTTAACCCTTTTCTGCAGGCGCCAGTTGATGCGAGGTGTGGAGCATTGGGGGTGGGGGGGCAAGTGTCTTTCTAGCACTACTTGTGGGCCAAGAAGAGCAGGAATGCTTCTTCCCAGTTCCTCAAAGCACCCACATCAGACCTCCACCACTATGGCAACTCCCAAACCCCATGATTGGGGATCAGGCAGCTCCCAAGGATCTGACCACCATACCATATCCTATGGACCAGGAATTAGATCTATCTGCTCCTGAGGCCTGCCCCAGTGTTCTGCATCCAAGTGCACCCAGCTGCCTTCAGTGGTCATTCCTTATGTGTTTTGAGATAGTAGGTGGAATCTTACCAAAAAAATGGCAAAGTGTCAAGGTCCGACTGAAAAGCAGAAAAGCTCCAGAGAAATAAGCAGGTTTTCCCTCTAGATCTTGTGGCATTTTGTTAAGAGAAAACACAATGGAGCGAGTTTCATGCCATCATGATGAAGGATGGGGCCTAAACACAGTGGTTGCACTGGTCAGACTAAGAAATAGCTTCCTTCCTCCCACCACAACACAGATCTCATGGGCTCTCCCTTTCCCCACACCCTTCCCCGCCATCCATGATCACCTTGAACACGCAATTCACACAGCAGAAATAAAAACTATACATTTTAAAAAGAAAAAAAGATGCCATTGGGAGTTTCTTGCCTATGTGGTGCTGTTCTGACTTACAGGTATTTAACATTTGTTTAAGACCTTATCCTATTGTTTCAGGGATGGTTTTACAGAAACATCAAACCAGCTCTTTTACAGTCAGCTTAACCTTATATCATGGAGTACTGTAATCCATCAAGGTTATTAAATTGATTTCAAAGTAAAATTGCCAATTTATCTATTGCGAAGAGGCTTATAGTTTTATCAAAATCATAAGGCATCACTAAAACAAACATCATTACATTTTCAAATTATAAATTAGTTCATTAACCTTCAAGAAATAAAATGTTAAGTCTAATTCCTGTTCATCCATTACAAAACAATGTAATTAAATATTTTTGATCTATATCCTTGGTGCCTGGAACATTCTATATTCTAATTTTAATAATTCTCTGTCTTACTTCCCATTTGCCAACTGCAGTTTGAATGAATGCTTCAATATCTTTGGGTCTTTTAGCTGGACCTACAACATCTCAGACCAACATGCAACTATCTCCCTCTCTCCAGGTGGTACAGGTGAATACAAAGAACAGATGGAACATCTCACCATCCATGTCATAAACTGTTAAATAATGGAAACCAGGCATTTTTATGGTTGAATTCCAGCTCAAAATGAAAATTGTTCTGTTACTTCTCCTGGACTTATTGAAACAGATTTAAAGAACAAAATCCTTCCTTGCTTCCCCAGTGCCCTGTGTATAAAGGCACTGACTGATTTTCCCAATTACAGTTTCAAATCAAGATTTTTTTCTACTTAAAAAAAACAGCCCATTTCTATTATTAAAATACACAAGAATGCTAAAGGGGTTGAAGCCCAGAAACCCAAGCTCCCAGCTCCAAATTAGGGTTGACCAGACCATTAAGAAGATTCACAACTTATACACTGCAGTATGAACTAGCAACATACCTAGTGCATTGCACAGCACATTAGAATTCAGGGAGAAGTTTAAAACTTATTTTGCTGCATGCATGAAGTCACATCGGGAGATCTGCAAGTAGATTCAGATCAATTCATTAATTCCACTGAATTGAAAGCCAATTCACTTTATCCACAGTGATGAGAGCCATACTGATATATCCACAAAGTAGTGCTTTCCCGCCAGCAAATTAAAGGCTGGGTTCTTTATGCCCAGTGTTAGATGGGGTTGTGCAAGACTGAAAAGGACTATGATAGTCAATCTGGTCAGCTCAAGTGCCTCTAGGCAATATTCTATTGCACTGAATTTTGTATATCCTTCCCTCAATAATTCTTTTGAATTTGCTCATACATTTTGCTGCTAATATCTCCTTTTAAAAATTGATATCATTGCCTTCTTCAGAAAGTAGATACATTTAAACTGACTGCCTCCTGAAAACGGATGGGTGGTAATGCTAGGGACAATATACAAGCAATGGTTGCCAAAGGTTCAACTGGGGAAAAGTAAATGAAAACAATGACTTATACAAGCCTTTGGAGAAAAAGGTGCAGGAGCACATCTAGTAGTGTAAATAGGCAGGGACATTTTCCAATGCTTATACCTCAAAATACACATGCAACCAGTCAATAAATTATCGTGTCAAGCACTAATCTGTCTTCTTGCATCCAAAAAGTGATACGTTGTTCAGCAATGAGTCACACTGAACCTTTGATCACAATATCTATTCAGCTAAGTATACGGGCACAACAAACTGGCTCCTCGCCTCTTCAAGTAGTTTAAATAACTGGTGAAAAATGACTCCTTACTGAACAGCCAGTTACTTTGCATAAAAGGCATTCAACTCCCAAAACAATTGCATAAAATTTGAATTCTTCATTTTTGTTTAGTTCACAAAATAACATACCTGAGTGCACTACAATCCACAAGGTCACTGTGGTGAATGGGTTAAAATATTGGGGGAAAAAAAGGTAAAAATTAACATGTTGTGAGCATGAGGGATATCCCATTTAGCTTTTACATCCAAAGAAATAGATTAAATGAGCAAGGAAGAACACCGAAGCAGACAGCATAAAGAGGTACAGAACATTTAGAAACACTCTCAGAAAGAGAAGCTTTTGAAGAAAAAATGAGCTAGCGATGGTTAGGGGTGCTTAAAGAGAAATTGTTAGGGTGCTGGACCAGAACTGCAATTTACATTAGGAAGTCAGATTAGACTCCAACATTTTTTCTATTTTGAGATAAGTGTGATAAAAGGATATTTTTTTCCCCGTAATCATTCCACTGACAAATTAGAGATCTGCTATAGTACAACAAAATTTATTTGTCACCATACTTTTGCTGTGCTTGTCTAAACTAAGGTAAGATTCTTACATCTTTCTCAAGTGTACAAGGGCAGGGATGGCAGTTAGAATAGTGGTAGGTTCCTCCTGCCAGATGTGGGAGATCAGGGAGCTTTCTAGTGTCCCTGACAACCATGACTATGAGAAATGTGAACAGCTGCAGCTCCTCACAGACCACGTAGTTCAGTTGGAACAACAGCTGAACATACTGCGGAGCATACAAGGGATAGATAGTGTGATAGACACTAGCTTCAGGGAGGTGGTCACACCACAGGTAGATGGGTGACCAGCAGGAGAGGCAAGCAGATAAGGCGGAAGTCTCCTGTGGCTATTCCCCTCTCAATCAGACATACTGTTTTGGATACTGTTGGGGGGGATAGCCTCTCAAAAATACCAGCAGCAGCCAGGCCTATAGCACCAAAACTGGTTCTGCGGTAAGATCAGGCTTGGGCTAAGTTCGAGCAAGTGATAATAGTAGGATGATTGAGGCATACATAGGCATTTCTGTGGTCATGGATGAGACACGAGGATGGTGTGTTGCCTTCCTGGTGCCAGAGTCCTGAATGTCTGAGCAGGTACAGGGCATCCTGAAAGGGGAGGGTAAACAGACAGATGTCATTGTCCACATTGGCACTAATGGCATAGGCAGGAAGAGGGAAGGGGCCCTGTGAAGACAATTCAGAGAGTGAGGTAGGGAGCTAAAAAGCTGGACTTTGAGGGTAGTAATCTCAGGATTACTGCCCATGCCAAGTGTTGGTGAGGCTTGGAACAAGGAGATAGTATAGTTGAACACATGCTAAAGAGCTGGTGTAGGAGGGAGAGCTGTAAATATGAATTCCCCAGAACGTAGGGGCACCAATATTCTGGGCGGGAGGTTTGCTAGTGCTCTTCAGAGTGTTTGAACTATTGTGGCAGGAGGGGGTGGGACCAGAACAGCAGGTCAGTAAGTGTAGGGACTGAGGATAAGAAGTGAGACTGAGATAAACATAGCGCAGATCAAGATCAGGTCGAGGGAGGCTGTGGGGCTCGGTGGGACTGGAGTGTGTGTTTGCTTAAGTACAAGAAATATAGTAAGTAAAACAGATGAACTGAGTGGCTCAATTACTGCATAGAATTATGATGTTATTGTAATTATGGAGACATGGTTAAAAGAGACATAGGACTGGCAGCTTAACATTCTGGGATAGAATCATAGAGTCACT
Organism: Carcharhinus amblyrhynchos; assembly: GCF_965287045.1. Taxonomy (NCBI): domain Eukaryota; kingdom Metazoa; phylum Chordata; class Chondrichthyes; order Carcharhiniformes; family Carcharhinidae; genus Carcharhinus; species Carcharhinus amblyrhynchos. The sequence goes on along the minus strand of NC_137329.1, from coordinate 70,933,403 downwards.
CAGTTGTTCTCAATGGGACAGAAGGGGAGATAAAAGGGGAAGGTAAAAGAGGTGGTTGAGTTGATTAGGGAGCACATCACAGCAGTGTTGAGGGAGGACACACTGGAGGAATCTTGTAGTGAAGCATTACGGGTGGAGTTCAGGAATCAGAGGGTGAAATCACAAATGTTGGGAGCGCACCATAAACCTCCCAACAGCCCACAGGAGACAGAGGAACAGTTGTGTAGTCAAATACTGGAAAGGTGTGAACAAAGCAGGGTAGTTGTGGTGGGTGACTTCATCTTCTCCCGTATTGACTGGGACTTCCTTACAGCCAGGGGCTTGGACGGAGAGCAATTTGTTAGATGTGTCCAGGTGGGCTTTTTGATGCAGTATGTTGACAATCCAACCAGGAAGGGGGGGGTCATACTTGGTATTGGGGAATGAGACGTGCCACGTGATTGATGTTTCAGTAGGAGAGCATTTTGGGCTTAGCAACCATAATGCCATAAGATTTCAGGTAATCATGGATAAGGGCAAGAGTGGCCCTCAGGTGAGGGTGGTCAATTGAGCGAGAGCCAATTACATACCAATTAGACACAAACTGGGGATTGTGGATTGGGAGCGGCTATTTGAGTTCCACTGGGATTTGTGCTAGGGCTCCAATTGATCACAGTATATATCAATGATTTGGAAGAAGGGAAGGAATGTATTATCTCCAAATTTGCACACAATACAAAGTTGGGTGGGTGAGCTATGAGATGGATGCAGAGATACTTCAGCATAAATTAGACAGGCTGAGTATGTGGGCATCCATATGGCAAATGCAGTATAATGTGGATAAATGTGAGCTTATCCACTTTGGTAGCAATAACAGGAAGATAGATTATTACTTGAATGGGTGTAAATTGAAAGGTGGATTCTCAATGAGACCTTGGAGTTCTCATGCATCAGTTACTAAAAGTTACCACGCAGGTATAGCAGGCAGCAAATAGTATTTTGACCTTTATAGGGAAAGGATTTGAGTATAGGAAAGGAGATGTTTTGCTGCAATTGTATAGGGCATTGGTGAGGCCACACCTGGGGTATTGTGTGCAGTTTTGGCATCCTTATCTGAGGAAGGATGTCCTTGCTATAGAGGACAGCAAAGGTTTATCAGGCTGATTCCTGGATGGCAGGTCTGCCATATAAGTTGGTCGGAACTATATTCACTGGAGTTTAAAACAGTGAGAGTTAATCTCATAAAACTTATAAAATTTTAACAGGATTAGAGACAGTAGATTCAGAAAGAATATTCCCAATGGCGAGAGAGTCCAGAGCTAGGGGTCGTAGTTTGAGAATAAGGATCAAACACTTTAGAACTGAGGTGAGGAGAAATTTCCTCACCCAAAAGGTGACAAATGTGTGGAACTCACTGCCTCAGAAAGTAGTTGAGGCCAAAACATTGTCTGATTTCAAGAAACAATTAGATAAAGCTCTTAGAGCTCAAGAAATTAATGGGGGGGAAAATGGGGAAGGGTAGCGGGGGGCGGGGGGAGAGGAAAATCAGGATATTAAATTTGGTGATCAGCAATGATCAAAAATGAATTGTGCAGCAGGCTCGAAGGGCCGAAGTAGTGAGGCCCTATTCCTGCTTCTAGTTTCTATGTTGAAGTTAGGGATAGGTGGATGAATATTCGAGGGAACATAAATATATTGAAGGAGCAAGTGTTGAGAATCCTAAATGGCATTAAGTTAGACAAGTTCCTGGGGCCGATAGAATCAATCCCAGGTTACTGTGGGAGGCAAGGGAAGAAATAGCTGGGGCATCAACAGATATATTCACGTCTGCTTTGACCACAGATGAACTTCCAGAAGATTGGAGAATAGCCAATGTTGTTCCCTTGTTTCAGAAAGGAAGCACAGATAATCCAGGAAATTATAGGCCAGTGAGCCTGACGTCAGTGGTGGGGAAGCTTTTATAAAAGATACTGAGGGACAAGATATATGCACATTTGGAAGAAAATGGATTAGTTAGTAACAGGCAACATGGTTTTGTACGGGGAGCTTTTTGAAGAAGTAACAAAGATAACTGATGAGGGAAGGGCTGTGGACGTATGGCATTTGACAAGGTCCCACATGGCAGACTGATACAGAAACCAAAATCAAATGGGATTCAGGTGGGCTGGCTAGATGGAAATAGAACTGGCTTTGTTCTAGAAGGAAATGTGAAGCTGTGGAAGGGTGTTTTTTCAGAATGGAGGTCTGTAGTTAGTGGTGTTCCACAGCCATCATTGCTGGGACCTCTGTTGTCCGTAGTATATATAAATGATCTGGAGAAAAATGTAGGGGGTCTGATGAGTAAGTTTGCAGATGACACAGATTGGTGGAGTTGTTGACAGTGCCAGGGATTTTCAGAGGATACAACAGGATATAAATAGATTGGAGATTTGGGCACAGAAATAGCAGCTGGAGTTTAATCCAGACAAATGCAAAGTGCTGCATTTTGCAGTATCAGAAATACGTGTGAATTATTCTGTAAATGGCAATACCCTTAGGAACATTAAAATACAGAGGGATCTGGACATGCAGATCCACAGTTCCCTAAAAGTAGCAATAGAAGTGGCCAAGAAAGTATGCGGCATGCTCGCCTTCATCAACCAGGGCATTGAGTACGAGAGTTGGGAAATCGTGTTCCAGCTATATAAAACGTTGGTTAGGCTGCATTTGGAGTATTGCGTACAGTTCTAGTCATCACACTACCAGAAGCGCATGGAAGCTTTGGAGAGAGTGCAGAAAAGATATACCAGGCTGTTGGCTATGAGGAGAGATTGAATAAACAAGGTTTGTTTTCACTGGAATGACGGAGGCTGAGAGGAGACTTGATAGAGGTCTATAAAATTGAGAGGCATAGGCAGAGTGGATGGTCAGAGGATTTTTCCTAGGGTGGAAGTGTCAATTACAAGAGGGCACAGGTTCAAAGTGAGAAGGGGAAATTTTATGGGAGATGTTGATATTTTCATGCAGAGAGGGTGAGTGCCTTGACCATACTTCCAACAAAGATGGTGGAAACAGACACTTTAGTATTTAAGAGGCATCTGGATGGGTGCATAAATATGGAGAGAAGAGAGGGATACAGAGTAAAGGCAGAAGGTTTTTTTTAAAAAGTTGAGTTCGGGGATCATGATCGGAGCAGCTTGGAGGGCCAAAGGGCTTGTTCCTGTGCTGTACTTTTTTGGGTTTTTTTGTTATAACAGTAACAAATGAAGCAGCTTAACAATAAACAATTGATCAATATTTTAAAATAAAAGGAAACAACTTTCATTTCTAACATCACTGCTTCAGTTTCAGGTAAGCAACATTCCTCTTACAGACTTACAATGCCACTTTAAAAACAGTTAACATCATAAATATACTTGCCATTAATGAGTTCAGACAGTCTTGAAGCTTTCATAGAGAGAATGAGTTTCTGCTTGTAAGAAATCTGTCTTTAAACCAAGCCAGAACTAAAAAATTATTTCTCCGCTATAGACTATCTCCTCCCATTAACCGCATCATCATATCCTGCCTACCTAAACCCATTCCTATTCTAAACTATTCCTTTAAAAACCCTAAGGGATCTTTGTGAACAAAAGTCCATTATCGCTCTCTCTCAGTAAAAACTAGGTGGCTAAAATGGGTAATTATTCAGCTCTTCCAGCATCTGAGCTGCATTCCTTCTAGACATAGAGTTCCTGAATGTTTAAAGATTCCCCTTTATATGTATTATGTTTAAGGGGAATGTTTAAACATTCATATTTTGTCATGCTCATGTGAAACATCTTGGAATGTTTAACCATATCAAAGGTACTACACGTTGCTGTTCCTTTTGTGGTGATAGTAATACGATTGATATGGATATATATAAATAAATACGATTGATATGGATATATATAAATAAATATATATCCATTTCAATTGCATTACTATCATCACAAAAGGAACAGCAATGTGTAGTACCTTTTGATATGGTTAAACATTCCAAGATGTTTCACATAAGCATGACAAAAAAATTAAACATCTAGTCACTGCAGGGGATATTAAGCCTGATAGCCAAAAGCTTGGTCAAAATTTTCATGTTAGTATGCTTCAAGATGACTAATTTTAAGATTAGAACATGGGCAATTGCAAACCTGCAGCTTGGTTTCAACCTACATTTATAGGTACTTTCTGACCTCTGACTCAAAGGTCAGATGACCTAAATGAAGTACAGTGTACCATATTATATCTAATACTAGATACACTGCTACAATCATTCTAATATAATGACATTTCCCTTTTTTCAAAGTACAAAAACACTCCAGACTAGTTTGTTAGAACAAAATAGACTTAGTCAAGTACACAAAGTCTCATCTAGTTTTTCCACACCATTTTGATCAGTCTATTTTGTCCTTTATTCATCTCTGTACCCCTGTGGTTTTTCCACAATTGTTCCATAGATGTTCTGAATGGTGACAGTGGTGATTTTGAAAGACAAGGGCTCTGCTTCAGCTCTGTATCACTTTCACACTGAGATGCTCTTAAAACCTATTAGGTTTTGTCTGGTTACCTGGTGCATTCTGGTGACTGATCTTCAATTACATATTTTTTGTTCAGAGTCGTGTCGCGCTTCATTTGTTTTCTGTGGGAATGTCAGGTGTCTCTTATACTGCTGTCTGTTTAGTGTCTGCACCATGTAAGATTTTGTTCTTCTGTGACAACAGCAGATTTCTAGATCCCTTCATGCTGAATCCTCACTGTCTCTCTGTTATGATGGCCATGGGGGGTAGTCAATATATCTCCCTGTGTATGTTACAAGCTCCCCTATCAAAGGAGGAGAGGCTCACCCAATAAGGAAGGAGCAGCGTGGGGTTAAAAAAAAACAATCAGTTCAACATATATTGGCTGTTGACAGACTCCAGGGTCTGACCTGTACTCTGTAGCTGCAGAAGTGGTCCCTTATGCATGTTGTAAATAAAGGTTGTTTGGGATGGAAGACAGGCCTTGGTGAGATTAATACATTGGCAATGAGGAAAAAACTGTTCTTTTTCTGTCCTCCTGACAACCTGAACTATCGGAGATAGGTAATCTTCTGTACGAAAAAAATGCTTCCTTTTGGCAAACTTGAAAACTACTACAATGTAAGCTTAGAAGACTGGGCCCAATATAAAGGGTGTGTGCATTACCCTGTTTCAACTAACAATATTGAGAAGGACAAGAAGCAGAAAGTCATCTTAGTGACAGAATGCCGGGTCCTGAACTTCAGCGTTTTAAAAAGCTGGACCTAATTGGATGCCCCTGATTCCCAAAGCCTGTAATGAATAGGTGGACTTTGTTAAAGGCTATTATAGAACATAGAACATAGAACATTACAGCGCAGAACAGGCCCTTCGGCCCACGATGTTGCGCCGACCAGTTACAAAAACAATGACCCACTAGCCTATACCAATCCCTTTTCGTCCATAAACCTATCCAAAGATCTCTTAAACGCCCCCAAACTAGACGCATTTACAACTGCAGCAGGCAGGGCATTCCAATCCCTCACCACCCGCTGGGTAAAGAACCTACCCCTGACATCCGTCCTGTAGCTACCCCCCCTTATGACCTGAAACCTTCCATAAAATGCCAGTAATGCCATTTTAACACAGCAAGAATCTATCACCGAATTTCCAACCAGGCTATAAAAACTGGCAGAGCACTGTGAAAATCGGGCCATTTCTGAATGTTGTATTGTGGAATTAACAACCTGACAAATTACTGGCAGAACCCAATTTGGATCTAAGAAAGGCCATTGAAATAGCTCTATCATTGGAGAATGCAGAGAAAGGAGCTCAGGAACTACAGGGAACATCAGACAGCATTGTCCTCTGATTGGGAGGATGGGCGGGGGGGGGGGGCGCTAATGCAACATCCATCCTTGAGAATGCTGGTATCAGTAAAAGATCACAGAATCCCTCACGGCAGCCGAGCCCAAGTCACGCCTTCAGACTCTGAGGGAACATATTCCAGAAGTTGTGGATGCCAGATGGTGGACTATTTACAAGTGCCACAGAAGACCACAACTGAGGCAAAAATAAAATCGGGACAGTAAAAACATGTGCTGATTCAAAAAGAGGCCAAGATCAGTACTGGACCACACCTTGTAGGTATGCCCATTGCCAGGAACAGGGACAATGTAATTAAATTGCATCTCCATGTCAAAGGCTGCCCCTATAAATGGTGTTGTTAGGAAATGGTCACCCATTCAAAATTGGAAATAGATACAGGAGCTATGTCCCTGTCATCAGGGAACATATTCATGATTGTCTCTATGCTAGTATTCAGCTCCTGAGCTTAGAAGACACAGTGACTAGCCTGGCCACCAACATGTTGGGAGTGGGGGGTCACTATTAGAGATGAAGAGCACCATGGAGATCCTACTGACTCACAGGCAGCAGTTGGCTTGACTTCCACTCATCATTGTACAGGGACAAGGACCTAACTTTACGGAGAGAGACTAGCTCCAACACATCAGACTGAACTGTTGGGAGATCTTCAGACTGGGCACGTGGCGGTGGGGGGGGTGGAAAACACCGTATGCAGTCATCATTAAATACCCCAAAGTTTTCCAGGAAGCACTTGGGAAAATAATGGAGCCAAAGCTAAGATCTATGTCAACCCAATGCTGCACCTAAGTATTTTAGAGTGAAACCAGTTCCATACTCTCGACTGGAAAAAGTAGAGTTGAAACTGGAATGCCTGGAATAGCTGGGCATAATGAAGTTAACATTTCACAGAGTGGGCTGTACCTATTTTTCCTGTCAAGCCGGATAAGTTGTGGACACTATAAGCTTAATGTGAATTGGGTTTCTAAACTTGGCAAATACCAATGCCCCGGACTGAAGACGTGCATGCAGGTTAAACGGGGGCCAAGCATTTTCAAAGTTAGATATTAGAGTTTAAAAGCAATGTACAGCATCCAGAGAAACCAATTTTTATTCAGCTATAGGATTACCCTTCACACATTGACAAGAATTGCTCCAGCAGAATTGTTAAAGGGATGGAGGCTTCGGAAAGATAAAGCTTACTGTTCCCAAACAAGGATCTTATGGAGAAAACTGAGTTCATGTTTTAAAATATCCAAGTGCAGGACAAAGTTGTGAGGAAGCACACGGACGATCTCAGGAATAGGGAGCCTGCAAAAGTGCAGGTGCCACTACCAGCCATGGGGACAACCATTGCCAGCATCAAGCCACAACTAGAAGTTAATCCTATGCCAGGCCCTCGGGATGATGAGATCACAGATTCTGAGATGGAAGAGGAAAAGACTGATGCCCCAACTGAAGCAAAAGCTCAGGGAGAACCAGTGTCAGTGGCTTTACAATGTTCCCTTCATAAATGAGAGTCTCCGTTTCACTTCACGCCCCAAATCTGGTCCTGCCTCCAACTGACCCTAGGCCAGTTGCCAAGAATTGGAAAAGGCCCTCTGTGAAAGGTATGCTGGGAAGAAAGGGACTTGAAGAGGGAGGGATGTTAACATGGCAATGGGGTTCATCAATAGATCTCCCCATTAGCCTTGTAGGAGTACACAGTCCCCTATTAAGCCAGCGGAGGCTCCAATGGGGAAGGAGCAGCAGGGAGTTTAAATCCACTTGGTTCCACTCAGGACAGTCATAGGACTCTGGAGCTTGACATGTACACCATAGTTGCAGAAGTGGTACTCTATGCATGTGGTAAATAAAAGAATGTTGGTGACAGAAGACTTCCTTGGCAAGATTATAACAGTCTTCCTTTCAATTCAGAAAGAGATTGGGCTCCTCGATCAAAATATTGTTTCTGCTTCCACTGTTTGAGTGCATCGTAGCTCACTGACTATGGAGTTGAGATGAAGTTGGCAGCTTAGCTCAGAGTCATAAAATCCCTACAGTGCAGAAGGAGGCTATTCGGCCCATCGAGTCTACACCGACTGCAATCCCACCCCAGCCCTATTCCCGAAACCCCACATATTTACCCTGCTAATCCCATGACACGGTGCTGCCCTTAGGTTCTTAGTCTTCTCTCCGTCAGGAAGTGTGCTGGAAATGAACCAATGCTCTCAAATGGAATATGCCTGAAATCCAGCAGGGCCAGGTGGGGGGGGTCTCTTCTGTCTGACCCCTTTTGCCTTCCTCAACAGGTTTTTTTTTAAAGATGTGTACAGTATGTTCCACCATTCTGTTGGATCGTGGATATTTGGAACGTGATGCAAGATGACAAAACTCCCAATCCTGTGCAAACTTGCAAAACTCAGTGCCTGAGAATTATAGACCATTGTCTGAGATTAGCATTTCAGGTATGCCATGGTGAGCAAAATTGATTTCAAATGACTTAAAGTGAGGCTCTTACTGGGCAAGATTTCATGGCCTCACTCATCCCAAAACCATGAAATCCTGCCCAATGGACTTTCCCACTGTCCACCCCTTACCTGCTTCAATTCCCATGGCCAGCAGAGCAGTAAAATTCCAGCCACTGCCTTTTCTCAGCAGTCCAGATTCACAGAACTTGAGTACGAATCCACTGCTGGGAACTACTCACTGTTGTCAAAGGTGAGCAAGTCCAAACAATTTCCTGCCGGTAAAGTGGCTTTTTTTGTGACTTGCTGTACCTTTGGCACACCTTCACCAATTTGTGCTCCAATTCCAGATCAATACATTAATCTCAAGCTCTTTTCCTGCATGTTCCTATGCTGAGAAGACTCTCATGCATGAGTTGCAGTGTTTCTTTCCTTGGAGTTGCAGGAATTATCATCCTTTCTCCCTTGAAAAATGGAAGTTGAAGTTGAACTGTATGAAATTCCTCACAATCATTCCAATAACCTTGTACAGCAGTAGCTGTTCATGTGGGCCAGCCATTTTTTCACTATTTGCTTCAGTCTACTCAGGATGGTATCATTCTTGGTTGCTTCCCAGATATCATCTAATTTGGTTATAGTCACAGGTGAGTTCTTTGTCAGCATGTGAACCTATGTTTTTATTTCTTTGTCATCTTCTTCCATAATGTGTAGGTACGCATGTTACAGAGAGTCTGCAATGTATATTTCTTTGCCTGTTTCATATTTACATTTGACCTGGTCTTAAGCACTTCCTTTATAGTGGTGAAAAATGATACAACACCAATACTTGGAACCAAAGCTTGTGAAAATCTGAAGTTACAGAGGTTCATAGAATCCATTCAGCCCATTGAGCCTGCTCTGACCACAATCCCAATCAGGCCTTATCCCCATAACTTCACATATTTACATTGTTATCCCCCTAATACTAAAGGTCAATTTAGCAAGGCCAATCCACTTAATCTATACATCTTTGGACTATGGGAGGAAACCCATGTGGACAAGGGGACAACAGTCATCCAAGGCCAGAATTGAACCCAGGTCCCTGGCACTGGGGCAGTTGTGCTAACCACTGTGCCATGTGACACCATATCAGTCAAGACAATAGCAACTGTAAGCTCTGATGACATCCAGAGTAAATACAAAGATGTGTTCGAAGGGATTGCTTGCTTAAGGGGAGAACAGACTTTCAAGATTGACAGAACGGTGACCCCCAAAATACCCAGAGAAGTGCCAGCGATGCTGAGAAACTGAAAGTTGAGTTGGGCAGAATGGAGAAACTTCATATCATTAAGAAAATTAAAGATTCGGCAAAGTGGGTTCATCCAATTGTAATTGTAGAAAAATCAGATGGAAATTTATGAATCTGTGTGCACTGGCCTTCTTCAGCAATTTTTTCATCTGAGTAAGTAGGCAGTTTCACTTTTGGTTTTGGTTAGTTGTTTTCCTTTGCCTATCTTAAGATGTAGCCTTCTAGGAATACCATTTGCTCGTGCACCTGTGCCAAGCTTGAAATTCACCATCGTGTCAGCAATTTTGAAACCAATCTTCCATTTATCTTCTTTTGAATTTGCTGTTACTACACCAATTAAAAGCTCAGTCTGCATTATCATCTGCAATTGTGTGCACTTTTTGATTTTGATATATTAGCAAAGTAATTTAGTTTACCACAGCTCTTACATTGTTTTCCGTAAGGTGAACAACTACGCGCAAAATGCTCCGTTCTGCATTGGCTGTATGTTTTAATAGCAGTTTTATTCTTTCTACCTTCAGGCTGTTGATTTGTTTCTTCCCAGTGTTGTTTCTGTTCCACTGTATCTAGCTGTTTGACTATGTGAGGTGTAACCAATTCCGTCATCTGTTGAATCTGACATTTTGTTGTCCCTGTCACTCTGCAGATATTTATTTCTCCAGCATGAGATCCCCTTCTCTCAAAAGTTATTCTCTCAGGAAATTATTGGTGATCTTGCCCATTATTCCATCTCAGATGAGTAATTCTTTAAGCTCACCAAGTTCACCTGATTTATTTTCTCAGCTTAGTTACGTACTGACTTTAATGTTGTCACTGTCCTGGCGTGTATCATCCATGATGGTTTTCTTGGGCTGCAGTAAACATCAAACTTTCCCATTTTTTTCCAAACTGTTTTGTTTCACACTTTCAAACATGAATATATTAGAAACTTCTAAGGCAGATTCCCCTGCTACAAGAAGAAAGGTGGAAGCCTGTAGTTGTGGGTCTTTATTATTTCTACCCATACAAGTCATAGTGCTGCTGGAATTTTACCATTGCCGAAACTTTACCACCTCGCCCACCCGAGATTCGTAAGATCCTGCCCAAAACTAAAGGAGAATGCCATGCCTCGCCCACCCCGATTCCAGTAAAACCCCTTGTTTTTATGTTGTAGGATGACCAATATCATTATTGTCAACTAACTATTTAAAAAACCATAAAAAGCAGCACAAAGAATAAGAGAGATGCAAAGATTTAGGGAGGAATTCAAGAGCTTAGGGCATTGGAAACTAAGGTACAACCACCCATGCTAGAGCAATCAAAATCTGGGATGCTCAAGAGACCATAATTAGAACTGTATAGATAAATTGGAGGATTGTAGGGCTTGAGGGGATTACAAAGGTAGGAAGGGGTGAGGCTATAGAGGGATTTGAAAACAAGGATTTTTTTTAAAAAAACTCAAAATATCATCAAGCATAAGGGTCATAAGCGAATGAGATTTGGGAGTTGGGATGTGACAGTAGAATTTTGGATGATTTCAAGTCTACAAAGGGTAGAAAGTGGAAGTCTGGCCAGGATTGTATTCAAACCATCAAGCAGAAACAGAGACATGGATGAAGGCTTCTGAGAGGGTGCAGAGGCAGCTTCAGATAAGCTTATTTGGACCGAATGTTGTCTTCTGTTTTTAAAGTATGTTTTAATGACACATCCTGATTCAAAAAATATCAAAGCTGAGCTTTATGGAATGATTTGCTGCTGCCATCTTCAAAGCCCTTTCTAATTAATTGCAACTTTTCACCAATGATAGCTGATGCATGCGCCAGCCAACTGTGACAGAGAACAAAAGACCAAAAACAAATGGAAGAATGAAGTGTCAAACCAGGCTGACAGTGTCATCTAACTAGACTGGCCTTTCTCTGCTTTCACAGACTGATAATAACATCATCTCAGAAAAAATGATTACAATTACATGGGCGGACTGTTATAGCTTAGCATTCCTGCCATTGCTGGAAACACAGAAAATTTACAGCACAGAAGGGGACTATTCAGCCCACTGTGTCTGTGTTGACCATTAGCCTAATGGTCCATGAGAAAAAGAACATCTCCATGAGCAGATCATGTACTCTCAGAACTGAACCTTGCAGATTAGTGGAACAGTGTGCTGGAGGACTGATAATTATTCACCAATTATAGTGCGGTACTCCAAGGGAACACTCGCTTCAGTACTCTGAAAGGCCATAACTACAGTGTCAGATAGTGCATGATTTACTTACAGCTGGATTAATTACACAAAAAAAAAGAATTATAAATTACTAACAGGAAACAGCACAGAAAATAAAGACAATCAGATCATGAGGGATTAGGGATAACATTAACACACCGTCCCTGATAAGCTCAATGCATGCTGTGCCAATTTTGAGCAAGAGGTCAGCGAGAGCACGTCTTCCACTAGAAGCCTCAGACAAACCTGCATCTGAGGTTACCATCACAGACGTCAGAGCAACCTTCTTCAAAGGCAACCCACCAAAAACAACTTGCCCAGATGGGGTACCTAGATGAGCACTCAGGTCCTGCGTAGATCAGCTGGTGGGTATATTTTCAAACATCTTTAACCTCTCTTTACACTATTCTGAGATTCCACCTCTTCAAGGCCAAGCAGTGTGCCATAATGACTATCAGCCGGTGGCTCTGACATCCATCATTATGAAGTGCTTTGAAAGGTTGGTCATGGCACAAATCAGTTCCAGCCTCCCAGATTGCCTGGATCCACTACAGTTCACCTACTGCCGCAACAGGTCCACAGCAGATGCCACCTCCCTGGCCCTGCACTCAAACCTGGAACACCTAAATAATAGAGACACACATGTCAGACTCCTATTTATTGACTTCAACTCAGCCTTCAACACCATTATTCCTACAAAACTCATCTCCAAACTCCATGGCCTAGGCTTCAGCTCCTCCATCTGTGACTGGATCCTGAACTTCCTAACCGACAGACCACAATCAGCAAAGATAGGCAACAAGACCTCCTCCACGATCATCCTCAACACCGGTGCCCCACTAGGCTGTGTTCTCACCACCCTACTACACTCCTTATGCACCTATGATTGTGTGGCCAAATTCCCCTCCAACTCAATTTTCAAATTTGCTAATGACACCACCATAGTGGGTCAGATCTCAAACAATGACAAGGCAGAATACAGGAATGAGATAGAGAATCTGGTTAATTGGTGCAGTGACAATCCCTCCTTCAATGTCAACAAAATGAAGGAGATTGTCATTGACTTCAAGAAGTGTAGTGGAGAACATATCCCAGTCTACATCAACAAGGACGAAGCAGAAATAGTTGAAACCTTCAAGTTTAGGTGTCCATATCACCAATAACTGCCACGGTAGTACAGTAGTTAGCACTGCTGCTTCACAGCTCCAGGCACCTGGGTTTGATTCCCGGCTCAGGTCACTGTCTGTGTGGAGTTTGCACGTTCTCCTCACATGTGCATGGGTTTGCTCCCAGTGCTCTGGTTTCCTCCCACAGTCCAAAGATGTGCGGGTTAGGTTGATGGGCAATTTTAGCATGGCCACTTATTGTAGGTTAAAGGGATTAGTGGGTAAAATATGTAGGGATATGGGGGTAGGGCCTGGGTGGGATTGTGATCAGTGTGGACTCGATGGGCCGAATGGCCTCTTCCTGCACTGTAGGGTTTCTATGATTTCTATGAACCTGTCCTAGTCCCCCCATGCCAACACTATAGTTAAGAAAGTATAGACTTGGTGTGGCTTTCTTAGAAGATGAAGGAAATTTAGCATGTCGTTTATGACTCTCACCAATTTTTACAGATGCACCATAGAAAGCATTATTTCTGGTTGCAATGTTGAGTCCAATGTGAATGACTCATCTTTGAGATTTATGGTAAGGCTCCTGCACTGCCCAAGACAACAAGAGACTACAAAAAAAATCATGAATGTAGCCCAATGAATCACGCAAACCAGCCTCCCATCCATTGACTCTGTCTACACTTCCCACTGCCTCAGCAAAGCAGCCAGCATAATCAAGGACCCCATGCACCCTGGATATTCTCATTTCCACCTTATTCTGTTGGGAAGAAGATATAAAAGTCTGAGATCACGTACCAACTGACTCAAAGACAGTTTCTTCCCTACTGCCACCAGACTTTTGAATGGATATACCTCATTAAGTTGATCTTTCTCTAGCTACTCTAACCATGACTGTAATATTACATTCTGCACTCTCATTTCTTTCTCTACGTACAGGATGCTTTGTTTGTAAAAGTGCAAGAAACAATACTTTTCACTGTATACTAATACGTGAGACAATAAGTCAAGGCAAAACTTCCTTCAAACATTTTTTATGCAGTTCAATAATCCACAAGACTTTTTAAATCAAACAGACTTTCATGTTTTTAACTAGTGTGATGATTGGTTAACTGCCCATATCCAACCAAAAAAAAAGCACACAGCATCGCTATGTCTAAAAAAAATTTTTCATGTCACAGGCATTTAAGGTTCAGGCAATAACTACTTTCCCCTTAAGCATATCCATGACTAGACCTCCAACTATATTGGCGTGTTGATATCCATATGTTAGAATGTCAAAGAAAAACTGTTCAAGCATTAGGAAACATGACTTCCTCAATTTCATGGCATTAACATCACAAAACTGTTCTAATGCAGAAGGAAACCATTGAGCTCATCTTCTCTGAGTGAGCAATGCCCCAATACCCGACCTTCTCCCTGTACCATACTTCCGAAAAGTTGTGAAGGTTTCAGAGAGAGTGCAGGAAGATTTCACAAGAATGTTTCCATGGATGAGGAACTTCACTTGCATAGATAAATTGGAAAATTTGAGTCTTTTCCCTGGAGAAGAAAATATCACCATTCCTCATTGTCTTATGATCAAAATCCTGGAATATCATCCCTACCAGCACTGTGGATCTATCCATCTACACAACATTCAAAAAAGGTGGTTTACCACCACCTCCATAAGCGCAATTAGGAAGGGGAAATAAATGCTAGCTTTGCTAGTGACACCAACCTTCCTTGAAAAAAGGTTAATATACTTATAATAACTCCAGGAGTCAGCTGTAAAGTGCTTTATTGCACTAAGTAAAACAAAAATTACAAGTCTGTGATGAACACTCCAACTGGGGCAACATACTAATGGACCCACTCAGGGGCCTGTTTGGTATACAAGCTCCACCTGGTTACTTAATTACCAATCCCCAGGCAATCTGTATTCCACAAATCCTACAGGGAGGTCAATCAGTGATTTCCCATGCAAGTTATCACAATACTGTTCTGTTTCTGATCATCTTTTCCCTGTCACTTCCAGCTATCATTTTTTTGTCTACTTCTCTGATTTGTCCATTTCTGAATTTCACTTACCTTTTTACACTCAGTGATCTGAGTGGCATTTCTATGAAATTTATCTTGTTTGCCATAGATCTGTGCTTATTCCTCGAATGCCAAGTACTACCTAATATTAATTGGGTTTAGTTGCATGCAGGTGGTAGATATTAACTGGAAGCTTCACTTGTATTCCTATTCGAAAAAATAAAAACAAGTAAGCAAACAGGATACTTGATTTAGGAAGTACATTTTTGTATTATGTATCTCTGTAAATAAATACTCATAGAAGTGAGCACAGCCAGAAACTCTCATCAAATCGTAGAATCCTACAGTGTGAAGGAGGCCATTCTGCATTAACCACAATCCCACCCAGGCCCTATCCCCATAACTCTATGTATTTAGCCGAGTTAATCCCCCTGGATGCTGAGGGGTAATTTAATGTTGCCAATCCACTTAACCTGCACATCTTTGGACTGTGAGAGGAAACCGGAGCACCCAGAGGAAATCCACATAGACGTAGAAGAGCATGCAAACTCTGCAATGACAGTGACCCAAACCAAGAATTGAACCTGGGTCCCTGGCACTAAGGCAGCAGTGCTAATTGCTGTGCCATCATGGTGCCCTAATGCTTAAAGTCTAAACATATCAATCACCCAGTGTCACAACCTTTAGCCCAGTCTCCTCCCATCCTGCTAGGTTCAACGCTCTCTGGCTCCCCAGGCTGAAGGCTTGGAGATCTAACATGCCCATGTTAAAATATTATAAGGCTATTTTTCTATAGCAATGGTCAAAGTAAGTGTATTCCCATTTAATTTCCACATATGTACTTTCTAGCAGATGTCACTTGGAGAGCTACAAGGAGCAGGAGCCCTAATTAACTCCATTTCCTGAATCAAAGATGGCTATTTAAGGTGCTAAACCTCAAATGAGATTAGCTAACTGAGTAGAACTACTGGTTCATATGCCTCAGCTGCTCACTGCTCAGCTGAACAATTGGTGAAAGCTCAAGAGAACTATTACAATAAGAAACATCAGAAATTGTGTTGCCTTAGTCATGGTAGAGGTTTGAAAATCCCCATATCACCTTCTGACCAAACCGTAGAATGAAGAAGGATTACATTCCCATCTGTTAGGATATAATGAATCATTTCATCTGTATTTAAAGCTAATTAGTTCATTTTGCTTTTGGACACAAAGTAAATTATTAAAATACCTTATCAACACAACCACCTTCCATAGAATCCTGTCGATGTTCAAAGCACTCAAAGAAAATACTTCTCTTGCTGCTATGAAAATGTTTGGGTATAGAATCAGTTTTCAAGAGGCAAGAAAGTCTTTCTTCTGATTTATGTGAAGGGTTTAAATGCCATTTAAAATTAGTTAAGCAAGCACATCCTCGATGATCTCACTTATTAGCTGGCCAGCCTGACAAACAGTGGTGAAGGTTTCTTATTGGCCCCCATAATGAAATCAATCAGTAGACATCACAGCCTGCGAGAGACTCAGCGCCTGTTTCTTCAGCTCAATGACATTCAAAATGAATGGGGGGCAGTCAGTAACTCTGATGGCTGCTTCATGATGCAGAACAATACCAACAGCACAGGTTCAATTCCAATACCAGCTGAAGTAATTTATGAAGACCCACCTTCTCAATCTTGCCCCTCACCTGAGCTATGGTGACCTTTATGTTAAATTACCACCAGTCAGCTCCCCTTCAAAAGGGAGAGCAGCCTCTGGGCATTTGATGACATTTACATTTATTCAAAATGAACCATTTGAGGGTCAATTTTCCCCCTTGTCCCACACACAGGGCAATTGGAGGTACAGTACAATATATCTGGTATTAATACTTTTACCATAGCAAGTTAAAGAATCTTACCCTTCAAAGAGCTGAAGATACAAATTTGATGTGAAATAACTCCAAATAAACCTGTTGGACTTTAACTTGGTGTTGTGAGACTTCTTACTGCATTTACTCCAGTCCAACGCCAGCATCTCCACATCAGTTGGGAAGCTCATATTCTAACAGGTCCACATTGTGGACCTCATAAAAGTCATTACAATGTGACTGGAACTGGGGGACACAAAACCCAGCAACAGTGATATACAGTTGCATTTCACAGTCTTTTGCACTGTGCTTTGATTTAGATGGTGAGAGAGTACAGTGTGATGTTAGTTTCTGTCATTTTAGATCAAACTGATAATGATGATCAGCTGAACTTGGAAAGGATAGTTCAGGGGAGGACACTGCATTAATTAAGGAAAAACTAGATAGCGTTTTGGAAGATGGTTAAGATTTCTATCAGCAATAATGAGATCAACTAGGTTGAAAAATATCTGTACTTCTGCAGCTTCTATTTTTAAATCTCATCTCAGCATCAAACACTTCCACTGACTTGTACATCAAGGACAAGAGAGAGAATAAAGGTGTTAAAAGCCAAAGAAAAAATCAGAGATTTAATTAATGAGAATTTGGCAGAGGCCCTCCACCCTCATTCATGGTCTTACAAAATCAGGGGACTTGCTGGATGAATTTTGTGACATGAGACTTTCATTGTCAACTGAGATTATTAACAGAGCAAAACAATAATAAGTGGGAAAAAGAATCAAATCTTCAAAGGATTCAATAAATCACATACACAAAAAGAAACAGAAAAGCTTTGTTAACATGGAGAGGAAAGATTAGTATTAATATAATGATGGAACAAGGTGAGGAGAATATCAAGCATATCTCACTGGTGGGGGTGGGTGGGGTGGGGTGGGGTGGGGGACCCCATTGCCGCTCTGAAAGTGGTGGTGGTGGGGGTGAAATGGGAACTGCTGGGGGATGGGGGACAGTGACTATGGGGGCAGGGGGTTTGAGGCAGTCTGGGGGTTCGGGGCTAGCCCTGATGCATCTGTGGGGGGTAGGGGGAGGAGGGCAATGACTGGAATGGGGGGGGCAATGATTGGAGCGGGGGGGGGTGCTCTGCGATCTAGGATTGCTCTTCTGGTTGGCGATCGGGAGGCCAGCAATGTGGGGCTACTGCACATGTGCTAATCTCCCCTCTGACAGATTAGCACGTGCACAGTGGCCCGTTCAACACTATTCTACCAGCCTTTCCATGAGGGTAGGCCCCACTCCCTGATTTTTAATGAGATTTACGCTAATGCATTCTGCAGTGAACAGAGTGTGGGAAATTCATTTTGAAAATCCCGCTGAAAGAAACAATTGGGTTTACTCCAGTTTTTACATGAATTTGACACTTCAAATTTTTTTGGGAGAATCCCATCCCACTTCTGTATTTTCTGCATTTGGCATGTTTCTTGATGTTTTACCTGAATTTCCAAACCTTTCTTCATCCAGGGAGCCCTGGATTTGAATTCCCTTCCTTTTCCTTTCATGGGATGTGTCTGCTCTATACCCGAACTATCTCCTCTTTGAAGGCCTTCCTTTGTTCCTTTATGTTTTGTCAATCAATTTTTGATTTCAATCCACCTGGATCAGATCTTTACAACTCTCTGATATGAGGTCTCTTTCATATATTTTCATACTTGGTTGTTCTAGGTCCTTTTCTATAACTATTCTAAAGCTATTATGACCACCATTCCCCAAATGGCTGAATCATGTTCCTCTTGCCTTATTTCATTCCCCAGAACTGGACCATTACTTCCTCATTCCTTGCTGGGCTGGGAGGAAATTCATCAAGAAAGATGTCTTGTACACATGTCAGGAAATCCATCCACTCTTTGCATTATTTTATATTTATTAGATTTTAATTTATGCTTTCGTGGAACGTGAGTGTCAATGACAAGGCCAGCATTTGCTGCCCATCTTTAATTGTCCTTGAACTGATTGGGTTGTTCACATTTCAAGAGTTAACCACATTGCTGTTGATCTGGACTCATCTGTTGTCTAAACCAGGTAAGGATGGCACATAGGTTTTTATGACAATTGATGATAGTTTCATGGTCACATTTGGGGCAGCACAGTGGTATAGTGGTTAGCATTGCGGTCTCACAGTGCTGGGAACCTGGTTTTGATTCTGGCCTCGAGTGACTGCCTGTGTGGAGTTTGCACATTCTCCCTGTGTCTTTGTGGGTTTCCTCCAGATGCTCTGGTTTCCTCCCACAGTCCAAAGGTATGTGGCTTAGGTCGATTAGCCATGTTAAATTGATCCTTAGTATCAGGGGAATTATCAATGTAAGTACTTGCGGTTATGGGGATAGGGCCTGTCAGCCCTATTGTTGTCAGCGCAGGCTCGATGGGCCAAATGGCCTCCTCCTGCACTGTAGGGATTCTATGATTCCATGATTACTGGGATTAGTTTTATAATTCCAGATTTATTAATTAAATTCAAATTCACCAGCTGCTATAGTGGAATATGGGCAAAAATGGCAAGGTTAAGATGAGGCCCTAAATGAGCCCAAGGATGGATGCTCCTCCTAAACCTTCAGCTTAAATTTAAGTCAAGTCAGTGGGTAGGTGTGCAAAGGCCACGCGCCGGATTTTGTAAGCCCTAAAATGTAGATTGCATGAGATACTTGTGATCTGCGTTCCCCCCCCCTCCAACACCTGCATTATTTTAGTCATGCTAGACATGTCATTCTTCAAATGTGCTCTCTATTATGACAGATGATACTAAACTGTGCATTTCTCACAACTTGGTAATATGATGAGACTGCTCCAATAACCATATTTCAAGTCACAGTCACAATGATAGCATTATCAAAGCATGTTAATGTTGAAAATAAAACTGTAAAGCTGGGTTTAGTTGAATCCTTGCTTCAAAATACCAGGACCATTTGGCTAGCATATTGGATAGATGATCGGCCCTTTGCTTCAATCTTCTTCAAAGGATTAATACTATTTTAATATGATGAAGGCCAGGAGAACATGTTGAAATAGTAGTAGTCAATGGGCAAATTGGTGAACTATGATAGCATTAATTTATCTTTCTATCCTGTTTAAATTGAATGCTACTCTAGGTTTTACTGTCATCTTTCTATTGAAATATCAAATGTCACAGATAATATTTGTTCAGTTCTTGTCTGGATGGAATGTCCTTTTTGAATAATGCAGTTAATCTCAGTGGCAATGCAAGGGTTCAGTGAACACGACTAATCTCCAGCTGATCCTGAATGCTTGTTGTTGGAGTAATGTAAGGTCATTGACTGCATCTCTCAGGTTCTGCACCAGAACTCAGTTGTGAATGTTACTTATCAACAGTCTTTTCACACGTATCATCAAACTAAACAGGAAGCTAAAAGTAGATATATGAGACACTTTATGACAGATCACTGGGTGCATTAGAAAATCCTCCATTGTCTTCCCAAAAATCAGTTAGTGGTGAATTATTGCCAACATACTTATTCCTGTGCAGATTTCTTTCAAATCTGGAAGACAGGTATTTCAGTGTATGTAAGGAATTTTCCTTACATACATTTTTCTTAAAATTATCCTTTCAACTGCACCAAGGTTTTACATGTTCAGTATGAAGGATGCTTTGCCTATTCATGTCCTTCCCTGACTGCATAGATTTGTGCAGGGAATATAGCAGATCAGCACACCCCAGTACTGTACTCCCGTGTTATACAGAGATGGACCCGTTGCCACCAGTGCTGTAACCCAATGTTATATAGTGACAGACCTATCCCCACTTGCCCTGTAGTCCAGTGTGATACAGCAACAAACCAGTCCCACCAGCCCTGTACCCCACTGATCCAGTGACAGACCTATCTCCACCAGTCCTGTAGCCCAGTGTTATACTGTGACAGATCCATCCCCTCTTGTACTGTACTCCAGTGTTATACGATGACAGACAGTCCCCACCAGGACTGTACTCTGGTGTTATAGAGCGACAACACATCCCCACCATTCCTGTGCCCTTCTGTTACGTGGTGATAGACTCGTCCTCTTCAGTACTGTATCCTACTGTTATACAGTGACTGACCAGTCCCTGTACAATACCCCAGTGTGATACAGCTAAAGAACTGTCCCCTACAATACTATGCCCCAGTGTTATACAGGGACTGATCTGTTCCCACCAGTACTGCACCCCAGTGTTACACAGTGGCAGACCTATCAACACCAGTACTGCAACATCATGTTATGCAGTGACAGATCTGTCCCTACCAGTACTCCAATGGTATAGTCATAGATCTGTCCCCACCATACAATATCCCAGTATTATACAGTGACAAACCTGCCACTGCCACAATATTACAATGATAGACCTATCCTAAACACAGGGTCACTGGGTTTTACAGCATAGAAAGAGGCCCTTTAGCTCATGGTGTCTGTGTTAGCCATCAAACACCAATCTATTCTAATCCCATTTGAGCAGCTGGTATGTAGCCTTGCATGTTATGAGCCAAGAGTTTCCCTAAAAAAATCTTAAGTCCTGAATTTGTGTGAAAACTGGAATAACTCCCGCCGATTTTTTTAGCAGGATTTTCAGAATGACTCTCTGACACTTTGAGCACCGCAGAATGCCCTAGCGGGATTCACTCTGAAACCATGGGGTCTGACCATTGTCCCACTGAACAGGCTGCAGTCAGTGCACTGAGTGGGCCACTGCGCATGTGCTGATCCTTGGGAGATCGGTACACACATCCTCCCATGGAAATTGTTGGCCTCTCAACCCCCACAGACTGCACTGCTGGCCTCACTGCTTGCTTCTCATCCACTAGACTCACATCCCTGGATTCCACAGTCGCCACTGACCCGGACATTGTTGGATTCCCCAGCCCCCATTGACCTGGACATCACTGGCCTCCACCATCCCACCGGACCCGGACATTAGTGATCTCCAAAACTGCAACTTCCCCAACCCATGCACCTTGCCCACCACCACAGTGCGCTGGCTCCCCCCGCTTAACCACAGCGTGCTGCCCCCCCCTCCACTCCCCACTCCCCACCATTAACCCACAGTGCACTGGGCCCCCCTCCCTCCAATTACCCACAATGCGCTGGCCCACCCCATTCATCTACAGTGCGCTTCCACTTCCCCCCCGCTCCCTGCCCCCTACTTTCACCCACAGTGTGCTGGTGTCCCAATCTCCCACAATTTTCTGCTTCTCCCTGTTCACCCACAGTGCACTGCCACCCCTCCCCCCCTGCCCCATCTGTTCACTCACAGTGCAGCCTGGTGTTATGGCCAAATAAATTGGGTATCTTAAATTAAAAAATTGTGCATATTAAAATCAAACACAGTCATACCTCAGACAGGCCAGACTTGACCAAGGTCAAATATACAAAGACACAGAAATATGTCTTGGCTTATACCATCAATCTGCATAGTGAGTGCTGTTTGACTGTGAGGAGTGCTTTTGGAGTTGAATGAAAATAGGAAATTATAAGGAGGTAAATAGTCATTAAACTTGCTTTCAGGGTGAGGTAAATTAGTTCTTATTTGGAAAGTTAAAAGCTGCACTTTAGTGCATTCCTGCATCAGGAATCAGCTGAGTCAGCTCTCAACTGAACTTGGCTGGTTGTTTTTACAACCAGTTAAAACCAGTTCCAGAGCCTTGTAAGTTGGTGTCCATAAAAACAAAGGCCTCAGTGTGTCAAAATTCACAGATGACACTAAGATGTGTGGCAGAGAAAAGTGTGCAGAGGATGCTGAAAGTCTGCAAAGGGATATAGATAGTCTAAGTGAGTGGATGAGGGTCTGGCAGATGGATACAACGTTGGTAAATGTGAGGTCATCCGTTTTGGTCGCAATAACAGCAAAATGGACTATTATTTAAATGGTAAAAAATTGCAGCATGCTGCTGTGCAGTGGGACCTCGGTGTCCTTGTGCAGGAATGTCAAGGAGCTGGTTTGCAGGTGCAGCAGGTAACTAAGAAGGCAAATGGAATTTTGTCCTTCATTGCTAGAGAGATGGAGGTTAAAAACAGCGAGATTATGTTGTGGCTGTATAAGGTGCTGGTGAGGCCACACCTGGAATGCTGTGTACAGTTTTGGTCTCCTTACTTGAGAAAGGATATACTGGCACTGGATGGAGTGCACAGGAGATTCACTAGGTTGATTCTGAAGTTGAGAGGGTTGACTTATGAGGAGAGACTGAGTAGACTGGGGCTATTGTCATTGGAATTCAGAAGAATGAGGGAAGATCTTATAGAAACATAAGATTATGAAGGGAATAGACAATAGAAGCAGGGAAATTGTTTCCACTGACGGGTGAAACTAGAACTAGGTGGCATAGCCTCAAAATAAGGGGAAGCAGATTTTGGACAGAGTTGAGGAGAAACTTCTTCACACAAAGGGTTGTGAATCTGTGGAATTCCCTGCCCAGTGAAGCAGTTGAGGCTACCTGATTGAATGCTTTTAAGGTAAGGATAAATAATCTTTTGAACAGAAAAGGAATTAAGGGTTATGTCGACCGAGCACGTAAGTGGAGCTGAATCCACAAAAAGATCAGCCATGAGCTTATTGAATGGCAGAGCAAGCTTAAGGGGCCAGATGGCCTACTCTTACTAGTAGTTCTTACGATCTTAATCATCAAAAGCTTATCACACTGAGACCCAGCAGGAGATCATCGCACTCCATTAAAGTGCACTAGCCTACTATTAGATGCCCAGATTGGGCCAGACTTTCTGCCACCTAGAGTTCCTTCAGTTAACTTATCTGGAAACAGGTTACACATAAGCAACACCTTAAAGATGGACCCCTGGGGACAGACCCCAGTGTCCTGTTAGGCAAACATCAGGAAACCCATTGGGAATTGGGACTCTCTCTCAAGACCTCATTGGCTGGAAGCCAGAGAAGACTTTGGAAAGGTGGGGAGCAAGGGGGATAAAGGTACGCATCTCAGACACATCAGCAGCAAAGACCCGAGGGAGATGACATTGACCATCTGGAAGACTGACCAGAGAAGGAAGGAAGAAGCTGCCATTGAGACTCACCTTTGTGATGATGGATCATAGGTACTGAGAGAATTGGGCCTGCAGTTTAATCAAACCATCTTTGTGTGTAGGATACTTGAATCTGAGGTATCCTCTTGTTATGTGGGTAATTTAAGGGTTAATAGTATTATTATTAATAAACTTATTGAATCTTTACTTGCATTTGCCCTTTGCCCACCTTTCAAATAAGGGCACTGGGATAAAACTTGAGTAAGTAAACTAGTCAAAAGTATCTGAAGTCTTACAGGTACAACAGTGCGCTGCTGCCTCTCTCATTTACCCTCAGTACACTGCTGCTCCTTCATCCAAAGTGCACCAGACCCTCCCATTCACCCACAGTGTGCTTGGGCAGCCCCCACCATTCACCCCAATACACTACCTCCCCATTCACTCACAGTGTTTTGGCCTCGCTGCTGCCTTTCACCCATAGAGCTCTGGCCTTACTACTGCCTTCCATCCACAGAGCACTGGGTCGCCATGCACACAACCTGCCTGCGAGCATTCCCCTTTGTTGAGTGAGACTCCTGAGCACTGCCTATCCCCCCCACCATCCCCACCACCCCCCGGACAGAGTACCTTGTTGAGTTAGACCCTTGAACATTGCACCTTCCCCTCCCACACACCCCTTGACACGGTAACTTGTTGAGTTAACCCGATCAGCACCTTTGGAGATGGCTCCCCTTCTATTGAAACCAGACAGCCTGGACATTATTCACCATGAAATTTACCTAATGAGTGGCCCAAACTGACTGCATCTGGACTCTGTTAACAAGGCAGAGCTATACGTAAGCTGTAAGTGTGGATACATAGGCAGTTACGTCAGGAAAATGGCAAAGGGGAGAAGTGCCCCCAGGTTCTCAGATGGCGCGCAGGCTAGATGCAGTATGCTGTGGAGGAGGAGTACAAGCTGCTCCACCATACTGAAGGACGTTGCCTAAGGTGTCGCACAGCCAATGCTATTTGGAAAGCTGTGGCTTCAGCTGTAAGTGCCCATGCACTGGCACATCGGCCCAGAGACCAGTGGCGCAAAAAATGAATGACTTTCTTTGGTTGGCAAGGGTAAGCGTGCAATCTATTCTGAAACCGATACATGTGCTATGCTTCCAATGTGAAACCATCCCCAAACAACCCAAGGGACTCCATCAACCCCCCACCCTCTCATCACTGCCTCCAACCCCAGTGGCAACCCCCCCGCAACCAGCATCCCACGGTGGAGGGGCATTGCCCCGATGCAGCCCACCCCCCAACGCACATTGCACCCTGTGTCCTTCCATTCATCATGCTTTCAATGCCCCTATGTCCCACAGGAGAAAACTGCAAATAATCAAAGGGAGAGGAAGGACCCTGGTGGTGGCGTACATGAGCTGCACATGCTCACAGGTTTGAGCAATGTGCCATGGAACTGGCAGGGGAAGTGGAGCAGAGAATGGTCACTGACACTCATCGGCATCTGGCATGCAAGTAAGCATCAGCTGAATCCTATTCCTAAAGTTTTCTTTCAAGTAAATGCCATGCTACGCAAGCTGTTTTCCTTCCCTTCCACTCAGGGGGCGGGGGGGTGGAGTTAGGTGGGGGTAAGGTGTGTAAGCAGGTGGGGGAGGGAATGGATGGAGGAATGGGATGAAAGAGGGTGGGGGAGAGTTGGGTGGGGGTAAGGTGTGTAAGCAGGTGGGGGAGGGAATGGATGGCGGAATGGGATGAAAGAGGGTGAAGGTTGGGAAGGAAGGATAGGGGGGGTTGCAGCTGTAGCATCTCCTGGAGTGTGGTGGGAGGATGGTGGTAGAAGCTGCCACACTGCACTGTAGCAACTAGGAGAATCTTGCTGCAATTAGTTCACCACGTGTTGCCCTGTCTTACTGGATCCTCACCATCACCGCCTGTCCTTCATTTTCCAGCTCCTCTTAGGGCAACTCCTCCTCATCCTGCGGTCACTGTCCTCTGGGGGGGGACTTGGGGGGGAGGGGGGACAGAATTCAATCGCAAACTCGCTAATCATAAAGGTAAAGGTAAAGCATGTAAATCACTGCCACGGTGATTTTCAGTTTGATTCTGCTGATGCTGAAAAACTTAGGCTGAGAGGCATGTGGAGGCCCAACCGCTCAACAAGAAGCCTGAGAAGCAGCCGTCACTGAGGTCTCCCAGTTTGCTGCGCGTTTAAAGCAGATCAGAGGGTTTCGAGAATCCCATGGTGTTTCAAGTGCTCATCTAAATGCTTCTTAAATGTTGAGCCTTTCTACTTCTGCCATTCTTTCAGGTAGTGAGTTCCAGATTCCCACCAGTCTCTGGGTGAAAAGGTTTTTACTCAAATTCCCCTTAAATCTTTTGCCCCTTACCTTAATCTACGTCCCTGATAATTGACCCTCTGCTAATGGGAAAGAGTTCTTCTTATCTACCCAACCTATGTACCTCATAATTTTGTACACATCAATCAGCCTTCTCTGCTCTAAGGAAAACAACCACATCCTCCTTCATAACTGAAAAGCTATAGCCCAGGCAACATCCTAGTGAATTTCCGTTTCACCCTCTCTATTGCAATCACATCCTTCCTTTAACAAATGTTTTCGACTGCTCTGTTAAAACCTCCGTGCACTTGTATTTAATGCCTTGGCGAATAAAGGCAAGCATTCTACAAGCCTTCTTAACCACCTTATCTACCCATTCTGATGACTTCAGGAATCTTTTGACATGCATCCCAAAATCCCTCTAATCCTCTGTACTTCCTAGGGCCCTGCCATTCATTGTGTATACAATATTGTTTCGAGATACTATGCTATTGATAAATTTTATGTTTAAGGGGACTAAAGTTCAGTATTTTTCTACAGGCAGTTGATATGTCTGAATAGATTACAGCTCAGACACAGGGAAAGCAAGATAATTACTCATTTTAGGAGATGGCTAAAGGATTTTTGTTTATAAATGAAAAAGTCTCCTGGGATTTTTTGATTAAAGCAATGGAAGTGCTGTTATAATCCAGGTCAGATTCTGCAAGGTATTTTATGAAATTTGCCTGGATCATAAGTTTAGCACTATGAATTTTGCTAGAATTAGGATGAGATACTTCACTTCAGAGCAGCATGTGTGGGTGGCACAGCGGTTAGCACTCCTGCTTCACAGTACCAGGGACCTGGTTTTGATTCCCAGCTTGGGTCACTGTCTGTGTGGAGTTCGCACATTTTCCCCATATCTGTGTGGATTTCCTCCGGGTGCTCTGGTTTTCTCCCACAGTCCAAAGATGTGTGGAGTTAGCTGGATTGGCCACACTAAATTGTCCCTTAGCATCAGGGAGACTAGCTAAAGTCAATGCATGGGACTGAGTCACGACAGATCAGCCATGATCTTATTGAATGGCGGGGCAGACTCGAAGGGCTAGATGGCCTACTCCTGCTCCTATTTCTTATGTTCTTATGTTCTATCAGGATAAGGCCTGGGTGGGATTGTGGTCAATGGGCTGAATGGTGTCCTTTTGCATTGTAGAATTCTATGCTTCAGGTATGATTCAAATAACCCCTTAGGGAGCTTTTATCAAACAAAATTTATTTAAGAATACAATTAACATATATAAAGAAAATTAGCAATAGCTTTTACAAACAAGAAAAAAACGAACATGACATTTTATAAAGCTTATCAACTAAATGCAATGTTCCAACCAAAACAAATCCCATTAACAAACACCTGCCACAGATTTAGCACAAAAAGTAAGAGTGCTCATATCATGCTGGAACTTTGTTCTTTGATTGGATTCTGCAGCTTTCTTGACACACAGACAAGCTTAAAGCCAGAACAGCTTCCCAAAACACCGAGGAGGGGAGACAGAACGCTGCGTCCAGCCTGAAGTAAAAACAGCCTTGAACCAAAAATGCAGCCAGCAGTCCAAAAACCGAAAGTAAGAATTCTTGTCACCTGCCCTGTTAATTATTCTTCCCCTTAATAATTCAAAAGATAGTAAACTTCCAGAAAATTCATTAGACCAGGAGTAAAAATAAACAAAACCTATTTTTGCTTTAGCCTTGATTCATGCCATTCTAGAATCCTCAGACATATGACTTGCCCCAACTGGACATAGCTATGTGCCATTAACAAGAGGGAGTTGCATTTAAGTGCTTCCGCTGCACCCACAGCAATTCAAGCCAGGAAGATAGCCCCACGAAGACCAGCCACATGATTTACGGAAGTAGAACATGGATGGCTTCTGGAAACTGTAGAGGAGGACCATCCTGTATGCCTGTGAGGGCAAATTACTCAGGAGCAGGAAAGCAATCTGCGATGTGGTGGCCACAGCAGTCCACCTATCCACCTGTGACTCCACTTTCAAGGAGCTATGAACATGTACCCCTAGATCTTTGTTCTGTAACTCTCCCCAGCGTCCTATCATTAACTGAGTAAGTCCTGCCCTGGTTCAATCTCCCAAAATTCATTACCTCGCAATGTCTAAATTAAACTCCATCTGACATTCATCAGCTCACTGGCCCAATTCATCAAGATCCCATTGCAATCCGAGATAACCTTCCTGACTATCCACTAGATTACCAACCTTGGTGTCATCTGCAAACTTACTAACCATGCCCCCCTATATTATCATCCAAATCATTAATATAAATGACAAAACAGTGGACCCAGCACTGATCCCTGAGGCACACCGCTGGTCACAAGCCTCCAATTTGAAAAACAATTCTCTGCAACCACCCTCTGGTTTCTGTTAAGAAGCCAATTTTGTATCCATGTAGATACTTCAGCTTGGATCCCGTGAGATTTAACTTTATGCAACAACTTACCACGCGGTACCTTGTCAAAGGTCTTGCTCAAGTCCATGTAGACAACTGCCCTCATCTACCTCCTTGGTTACCCCATCAAAAAACTCAGTTAAGTTTGTGAGACATGATTTTCCACTCACAAAGCCATGCTGACTGTCCCTAATCAGTCCTTGCCTCTCTAAGTGCCTGCAGATCCTTTCTCTCAAAATACTGTACAACAATTTACCCACCACAGATGTGAGGCTAACTGACCTGTAGTTCCCAGGCTTTTTCCAGTAGCCCTTTTCAAACAAAAGCACAACATTTGTCATTCTCCAATCTTCAGGCACATCACTGGTGACTGTTGATGATTCAAATATCTCGGCTAGCAATTTCCTCCCTAACCTCCCACAACTTCATAGTCAAACTTTTTGGTTTGAGTCTGATTTCTCATCTCTTGCAATCTTACTGACACCAGATATCAGCCTTGCATCTGAAAAGGGTTTGAGGCTGATTTGTAATATTTAAATTCTATTTAGATTAGAAACTAAATATTACAAACGAGCCCAGGATATAATCATCCAGGTTCACTTGCCTCTGCAGCGAGTGAGAACATTTATCGGCAAGGATCACATACGGTCACCCTCAATGGGAACTAGACATGATGGCCTCCCCGTAGGATGGAGGCCATTGATGCCCCCAGGCGGTCAGGGACAAAGGGGCATGCACCTTGGGCAGTGCAAGCCTGGCAGTGCCAACCTGACATGACACTGCCCACTAAGCACCCTGGCACATTGGCAATGCCCACCTGGCAATGGCAAGAAAGCGAGGCCTGAGGGATGAGGCCAACTGAGGGTGGGGCCAAGTAGGTGCACTCTGCAACAGCGATCGGAGAACACATTGCATTCTGCAACAGTGGGGAGTCACACAGGGGCAGTTTGGTTAAGGGGGCCTTGCGATGATGGGGGTGTAATTGGCCTATGCGGAGATGGGAAAAATCAGTCCAGGTGGTGGGATGTGGGAGATCAGCCTCAGAGGCCTGTGGTAGCAGGGGGAGAATCAGCCAGTCACTGACAGATCTCTGTGTTCATAGAACACAACACACAATGGCGCATTCTTCTGCTATCTGCTGGCTTTTGGTGAGCTTAGGCCCGCGCCCTTCCCCAGCTGGCAGAAAACAGGTTTGGCTTCGTATATCCTTTTTTAGCCTACCCAAAAAAACAGCATGATTCCTGTTTTCACACTCATTTGACACTAGGAATTCATTTGGTAAGATCGCTCCTTTAAGTTTAATAAATTGATTTTTTTATAATTAAAAGCTATCCTGTTTCTCTACACCTTCTAAAAATAGCGAAGTGTTACAGTCTTCAGAGTCAGGGTTACATTTTGGTGTAGGATTCTGAAATCCAGTTTAACTTTAAGCGTAAGACTCAGGATGCAACTAAATACAAGACTACGCCAGGTACAATTGCATTCAGATAAGATTTACCAATTTATGTAATTATCAAACTTGCAGCATTAATTACAACAGATAGTTGGTGCACCCATTCCACAGTAGAATATTGAATCTCCATTAAATTGAAGTGTATCTGCTGATTTTCAAGTCAGAATCTAATCAACTGGGATACTCTCTCTCTGAAATTCTTCCTTCTTCTAACTTCTATCTTTGGCACAATGATTTGCACTCCTACCTTCTAGTGCCAAGGACCCAGGTTCAATTCCTAACTTGGGTCATTGTCTGTGGAGTTTGCACATTCTCCCTGCGTCTGTGCGGGTTTCTCCAGTTTCTCCCACAATTAAGCATGTTGGTTAAGTGCATTAGTTATGCTAAATTCTCCCTCAGTGTACTCGAACAGGTGCTGGAATGTGGTGACTAGGGGATTTTCACAATAACTTTATTGCAGTATGAATATAAGCCTACCTGTGATACTAACAAATAAACTAAAATTACTCTCTTTACGTGCAGTCTCACTGAAAAGCAGGATTTATTAATCCTTTCCAAATCACACCCACAGCCTGGCCAGTGGCATCCCTGAACTATGATTGGCCAATGTAGTTTCTTGGCTGGAAATTCATTTTCATGGTCTCTTTCTTTAGAAATTAAGAAATGCGCCACCTCCATTGGATACTGCATTACGGACCAGAATGTAACAATCACCACTGGCTCTTGACGGTGTTGCTTGTACTCAGGAACATTTAGATTTAGGTGTTTTTGTTTTTCCTGGTGTCTTGCTGGGTGTCACCATGCATTCAATGACCAGTTTGTAGTACATGATTAGATTCTGATTGGCTAGGTGAAGCATGTACAGTCCATGGTCATCTCCTGATGTCTACTCTTCCAGGACAGGAAGCATAATTGTCTCATTGTCTCAGACCATACATACTTAGAGTGAGTTCCTAATTAAAGCTGCGTCTAAGTGCTGTTGATTAGATCAGTTTTTAAATGTCTGTTTTTTGGAAGGTTTCCTGCTGGATGATATATTTTACTGTGGCTGTTGTGTTCAGTGTGGCTATTTTATTTTTAAGGCAGATTGGAGGATGGCGAATGTTGTCCCATTGTTTAAGAAGGGGAACAGAGACTTCCCTGGGAATTATAGACCGGTGAGTCTTACTTCTGTTGTGGGTAAGGTTTTAGAAAAAATTATTAGGGATAGGATTTATAGTTATTTGGAGAGTAATGAATTGATTGGAGATAGTCAGCATGGTTTTGTGGAGGGTAGGTCGTGCCTTACTAACCTTATTGAGTTTTTTGAGAAAGTGACCAAAGAGGTGGATGGGGGTAAGGCAGTTGACGTGGTATATATGGACTTTAGTAAGGCATTTGATAAGGTTCACCATGGAAGGCTTCTGCAGAAAATGCAGATGTATGGGATTGAGGGTGATTTAGGTAATTGGATCAGGAATTGGCTGGCGGATAGGAGGCAGAGGGTGGTGGTTGATGGTAAGTATTCGTCATGGAGTTCAGTTACGAGTGGTGTGCCTCAGGGATCTGTTTTGGGGCCACTGCTGTTTGTAATTTTTATAAATGATCTGGATGAGGGTATAGTTGGGTGGATTAGTAAATTTGCTGACGACACCAAAGTCGGAGGTGTGGCAGATAGTGAGGAAGGGTGTCTTAGTTTACAGGGGGACTTGGACAGGTTGCAGAGCTGGGCCGAGAGGTGGCGGATGGAGTTTAATGTGGAAAAGTGTGAGGTAATTCACTTTGGTAGGAATAACAGATGTGTGGAGTATAGGGCTAACGGTAGGACTCTGAATAGTGTGGATGAACAGAGGGATTTAGGTGTATGTGTACATAGATCCCTGAAAGTTGGGAATCAAGTAGATAGGGTTGTTAGGAAGGCATACGGTGTCTTGGCGTTTATTGGTAGGGGGATTGAATTTAGGAGCCGCAGCGTCATGTTGCAACTGTACAAGACTCTGGTGCGGCCGCACTTGGAGTATTGTGTGCAGTTCTGGTCCCCACATTATAGGAAGGATGTGGAGGCTTTGGAGAGGGTGCAGAGGAGGTTTACCAGAATGTTGCCTGGTATGGAGGGGAGGTCCTATGAGGAGAGACTGAGGGATTTGAGGTTGTTTTTGTTAGAAAGAAGGCGGCTAAGAGGGGACCTTATTGAAACATATAAGATGATTAGAGGTTTAGATAGGGTGGACAGTGATTGCCTTTTTCCTCGGATGGAGAAAGCTAGCACGAGGGGGCATAGCTTTAAATTAAGGGGTGGTAGTTATAGGACGGATGCCGGGGTAGGTTCTTTACCCAGAGGGTGGTGAGGGATTGGAATGCCCTGCCTTCTGCAGTTGTAGATGCGCCAAGTTTGGGGGCGTTTAAGAGATCCGTGGATAGGTTTATGGATGGAAAGGGTTTGGTTTAGGTTAGAGGGTCATTGCTTTTTAACTGGTCGGCGCAACATCGTGGGCCGAAGGGCCTGTTCTGTGCTGTAATGTTCTATGTTCTATGTTCTGTTGCAAAGTTATTTATAATTTTTAACAATGCAATATCAATCTAATGCAGAGGATTAAGCAGTGGATAATGCTTTAAAAAATCTACAACGTGTGTGTAACATAAGTGGATTACAATCACCAACATTCACAAGGTGGCTAGGTAAAATATTCCTACACATTCAGTTATGGTTGATACAGTCATAGTGATAAGGTCGGAGGATTGTATAGTTCCAAAGTTTTTGTTAATGGATGATTAGCACACGCTTTTTGTACAGTGTGTGCAGGAGGGTTTCCTGACACAATATGTGGATAAGCCAACAAGAGGTGGGGCTACATTGGACTTGGTACTGGATAATGAACCGGGCCAAGTGTTGGATTTGTTTGTGGGAGAGCACTTTGGAGATAATGACCACAATTCGGTGTCCTTCATTATTGCAATGGAGAGGGATAGGCTCACACTGCAGGTCAAGGTTTATAATTGGGGCAGGGGCAATTATGATGCCATTAGGCAAGGATTAGGGAGCATAAGATGGGAACAGAAACTGTCAGGCATGGGCACAAGCGAAAAGTGGAGCTTGTTCAAGGAACAAATACTGCATGTCCTTGATAAATATGTCCCTGGCAGGCAGGGAGGAAATGGCTGAGTGAGGGAGCCATGGCTCACAAAGGAGGTTGAATGTCTTCTCAAGAGGAAAAAGGAAGCATATGTAAGGATGAAAAAACAAGGTTCAGTTGGGTCGCTCGAGGGTTACAAACTAGCCAGGAATGTGTTTAAGAAAAGGGCTTAGAGGAGCTAGGAGGGGGCATAAGAAGTACTTGGCAGGTCGGATAAAGGAAAGCCCCAAGGCTTTTTACTCTTATTGAGAAATAAAACAATGACCAGGGTGAGGTTAGGGCCAGTCAAGGATAGTAGTGGGAACTTATGCATGGAGTCAGAAGAGATAGTTGAAGCATTGAATGAATACTTTTCTTCAGTGTTCACTAAGGAGAGGGGCCATATTTTTGAGAATGAGAGTGTGATACAGGCTGATAGGATGGAGAGGTAGATGTTCTGAGGGAAGATGTATTAGCAATTTTGAAAAACCTTAGGGTCGCAAAGTCCCCTGGGCCTGATGGGATACATCCTAAGATACTTTGGGAGGCAAGGGATGAATTGCGGAGTTTTAGCTTTGATCTTTGGCTCCTCACTGTCCATGGGGATTGTGCCAGAGGCCTGGAGAGTGGAAAATGTTGTTCCTCTCTTCAAGAAAGGAAAAAGGAATGATTCTGGTAATTATAGGCCAGTCAGTCTTACTTCAGTGGTCAGTAAGTTAATGGAAAGGGTCCTGAGAGATAGGATTTATGACCATTTGGAAATATGTACTTTAATCTGGGATAGTCAGCACTGTTTCATGAGGGGTAACTCCTGCCTCACAAATTTGATTGAATTCTTTGAGGAGGTAACTAAGTGAGTGGACGAAGGTAGAGCAGTTGATGTCATATACATGGATTTTAGTAAGGAGTTTGATAAGGTTCATGAAGTAGTAATGGCTCATGAAGAAAGTAAGGAGGTGTGGGAAAGAAGGAAATTTGGCCAATTGGGTAAGTAACTGGCTGTCTCACTGAAGCCAGAGGATGGTGGTGGGGGGAAAATTTTCAGACTGGAGGCCAGTTACCAGCAGTGTACCATAGGGATCAGTGCTGGGTCGTCTGCTATTTGTGATCTTTATCAATGACTTGGAAGAGGGGGCTGAAGGGTGGGTTAGTAAATTTGCTGATGACACCAAGATTGGTGGAGTAGTGGATGAGATGGAGGGCTCTTGTAGACTGCAAAGAGACGTTGATAGGATGCAGAGCTAGGCAGAAAAGTGGCAGATAGAGTTTAACCCTGATAAGTGCAAGGTGATTCATTTTGGTAGGACAAACTTGAATGCAGATTACAGGGTCAACAGCAGGGTTCTGAGGAATGTGGAGGAACAGAGATCTTGGGGTTCATATCCACAAATCTCTGAAGGTTGCCACTCAAGTGGATAGAGCCGTGAAGAAGGCTTATAGTGTGTTAACGTTTATTAACAGGGGGTTTGAGTTTAAGAGTTGTGAGGTTATGCTGCAACTATACTTGACTTTGGTGAGACACATTTGGAATATTGTGTGCAGTTCTGGTCACCTCACTATAAGAAGGATGTGGAAGCATAGAGTACGGAGGAGATTTACTAGGATGCTGCCTGGTTTGGAGGGTAGGTCTTTTGAGGAAAGGTTGAGGGAGCTGGGGCTTTTCTCTTTGGAGCGAAGGAGGATGAGAGGCGACTTAATATAGGTTTATAAGATGATGGAGGGGATAGATAGAGTGGATGTGTTGAGACTATTTCCTCGGATGGATGTAGCTGTTACTAGGGGGCATAACTATAAGGTTCATGGAGGGAAGTCCGAGGTAGATTCTTTGCTCAGAGCGGGTAGGGTGTGGAATGCATGGCCTGCTATGATAGTGGAGTTGGGAACATTAGCGGTTATTAGATAGGCACATGGAGCACTCCAGAATGATAGGGAGTGGGATAGCTTGATTTTGGGTTTGGACGTAGCTTGGCACAACATCGAGGGCCAAAGGGCCTGTACTGTGCTGTACTGTTCTATGTTTCTAAGTTAAACAAAATACAAAAAGTACATGGAGATCCTTTGATTCTATATTATAACTAAGATAAACTGCTAACTCCTACACTGGGATCTTCCTGACCAGTAGTAACGCCAACTGGGATCATAACAATCCTGATGAATTGAATTCAAATTCCTGATCTTTGTCCACAAATCCCTCCATGGCCTGCATCAATCTATCCACGTGATCTTCGACAGCTGTATGTCCCAGAAATGTAGGCAACATTTCTCAACTTCCAAATCTCAACACTTTACCCTCTGTGTCCCTCATTCAAAAACACCCTCTAAATCTACTTTCCTGACATATCTTTGATTGCCTTTCTGATGCTTAACTGTCAGGTTGCTTGGCAATTTTTTTTTAATGTTAAAGGTGTTCCATAATTTAGATGCGATTATGGATGTTGAGAATCAGAAAATAAACAGAAGGAAATAAACAGAAGTATTTAGGAATAGACTTGTGTTCTGAAAAATCTTGAAAATTCTGAACAGCGTCCGCAGTATCTTCCACTGTTTTTCCACATAGCCATATTGGCACTAGATGGTCCCAGATGAAAATGGAAACACTGACAAGGAAACAATATTTTTTTGACCCAGTCTGGGACTTACAAGTGCAGGAACTGGAAAGATTTGCAAGATTTTTTGATGGAATGTCTGACTGTAACAAAATCCTTGCCTTGGACATGAGTTAATGCATTGTATGAGAATTAATCATGCAGCCCTCCCCTTGTTTCCAGAGGAGATAAAATATTTACTTCATTCATACAACGCAGAGCACAGGAAGAACAGAGTGCATATAAGGGCAGGTGACAAAGGTAGATCACTCTGGGACCAGTGACCATAATTCCATTAATTTAAAATAGCTACGGAGAATGATAGTTTTGGCCCAAAAGTTAAAATTCTAAATTGAGGCAAGGCCAATTTTGATGGTATCAGGCAGGAACTTTCAAAAGTTGATTGAGGAGTCTGTTGGCAAGCAAAGGGATGTCTGGTAAGTGGGAGGCTTTCAAAAATATGTTAAGGTTCAGGGTAAACACATTTCTCTTAGAGTGAAGGGCAAGACTGGTAGAAGTAGAGAATCTTGGATGACTTGGGATATTGAGGCCCTGGTCAAGAATAAGAAGGAGGCATGTAACATGCATAGGCAGCTGGAATCAAGTGGATCCCTTGAAGAATATAGATGATGTACAAGTAGAGTTAGGAGAGAAATCAGGAGGGCAAAAAGGGGACTTGAGATTGTTTTGGCAGATAAAGCAAAGGAGAATTTAAAGAGCTTATACAAATACTTAAAGGACAAAAGAGTAACTAGGGAGAGAGTAGAGCCTCATAAGGGTCAACAAGGTCATCTATGTACCAATTCATAAGAGATGGGTGAGATCCTAACTGATTATTTCTCATCAGTATTTACTGATTGAGAAAGGCATGGATGTTAAGGTTCTTGAGGAAATAATAATGTCCTGAGGAGTGTAAATATAACAGAGAAGGACTTGCAGGAAGTGTTAAAGTGCATCAAGATAGATAAGTCCCCAGGACCTGATGAAGTGTATCCCAGTTGTGGGAGGCTAGAGAGGAAATATCTCCCCAGCAGAGATATTTGAATCATCAACAGCCACAGGTCAGGTGCCTGAAGATTGGAGAATGGCAAATGTTGCGCTTTTGTTTAGAAAGGGTTGTGGGGAAAAGCCTGGAAACTACAGATCAGAGCCTCACTTCTGTGGTGGGTAAGATGTCAGAAGATATTCTGAGGGATAGGATCTACAGGCATTTAGAGAGGCAAGGACTGATTAGGGACAATCAGCATGGCTTTGAGTGGAAAATCATGATTGAGTTTGTTAAAAGGGTAACCAAGAAGGTAGATAAGGGCTGTGCGATTGATGTTGTCTACATGGACTTGAGCAAAGCCTTTGACAATATGTCACGTGTAGCTTGTTGCATAAGATTAAATCTCACGGGATCCAGGGTGAGGTAGCCAAATTAATACAAAATTGGCTTCATGACCTAAGACAGAGGGTGATTGTAGAGGGTTGTTTTTCAAACTGGAGGCCTGTGATCAGCAGTGTGCCTCAGGGATTGGTGCTGGGTCCACTGTTATTTGCCATTTATATTAATGACTTGGATGAGAGTTTAGGAGGCATGGTTAGTAAGTTTGCAGATAACACCAAGATTGGTGGCATAGTGCACAGTGAAGAAGATTATCTAGGATTGCAATGGGATCTTGATCAATTGGGTCAGTTGGCTGATGAATGGCAGATGGAGTTTAATTTAGATAAATGCAAGCTGATGCATTTTGGTAGATCAAACCACGGCAGAACTTATTCAGTTAATGGTAGGACATTGGGGAAAGCTATAGAACAAAGAGATCTAGGCGTACAGGTTCATATCTCCTTGAAAGTGGAGTCACAGGTGTACAGAGTGGTGAAGAAGGCATTCTGCATGCTTGGTTTCATTGGTCAGAACATGAATTCAGGAGTTGGGATATCTTGTTGAAGTTGTGCAAGACATGAAGGCCACACTTGGAATACTGTGTACAGTTCTGGTCACCTATTACAGACAGGAGGTTACTAAACTAGAAAGACCACAGAGAAGACTTACTAGGATGCTACCAAGACTTGATGGTTTGAGTTATAAGGAGAGGCTGGATAGACTGGGACTTTTCTCTTTGGAACGTGGGAGGCTTAGGGGTGATCTTATAGAGGCATATAAAAATAATGAAGAGTATAGATCAGCTAGATAATCAATACCTTATCCCAAAGATAGGGGAATCTAATACTAGAGAGTTTAAGGGGAGAAATACAAAAGAGTCGAGAGGGCAACTTTTTACGTCTGGCAGCCTGGGACAAGTTGCCAGAAGTAAAAAGTGAAGTTTATTTGTTAGTCACAAGTATGCTTACATTAACACAGCAATGAAGTTACTGTGAAAATCCCCTAGTCGTCACACTCCGGTGCCTGCTTGGGTACACTGAGGGAAAACTTAGTATGGTCAGTTCACCTAGCCTGCACATCTTTGGACTGTGGGAGGAAACCAGAGCACCCAGTGAAAACCCACATGGACACAGGGAGAATGTGCAAATTCCACACAGACAGTGACCAAGCCAGGAATCGAACCTGGGTCCCTGGCATTGTGAGGCAGCAGTGCTAACCATTGTGCCACCGTGCCACCTTAGGTAGTAGTAGAGGTGGATACAATTTTGTCTTTTAATAAGTGTTTAGATAGTTACATGGGTAAGATGGCTTTAGAGGGATATGGACCAAACGTCGACAATTGGGACTACTTAGTGGTTTAAAAAAGGGGTGGCATGGACAAGTTAGGCCAAAGGGCCTGTTTCTATGTTGTAAACCTCAATGACTCTATGTTCTGTTATCATGAAAATATAATCAAGGAAAACTGGATACTACAAATCCATCCTCATGTCTCCAACATACAACTCCAATCTGTTGTCCAGAAAGCTGTTACATGTTTCCTTGACCTGGTCATATGAAAACAGTTCTGATCATCTTAGTCATACAGTTCAAAGATGTGCGGGTTAGGTCGATTGGCCATGCTAAAAATTGTGCCTCAGTGTCCTGAGATGCATGGGTTAGAGGGATTAATGGGTAAATATGTAGGGATATGGGTGTAGGGCCTGGGTGGGATTGGGGTCAGTGCAGACTCGATGGGCCCAGTGGTCTCTTTCTGCACTGTAGGTTTCTACGATTCTATGATATTATGAGTTCAACATACATCACATACCAGATGCTCTTAAAAGGCACTAATGATCTCATCATCCATTTCTGCACAGCAGTAGTAAACAGCAAGTGAGAGTTCTTTCACTTAAAAATCTTTTGTATCTTCTGACTGAATTCAAATCTAGCTCAAATGAATGGCTACAAGTCTCATACAAGCATACAAATTAGCAGCAGGAGGTGGTTGAATAAATGCTCTGTCATTCAAAACAGATGACTTGATTGTGGTCTCAACTTCACTTGCCTACCTCCCCAATACCCTTTGACATCATTGTTTCTCTTGGAAAATCCCATTGAGAGCAGGGGGCCAGAAGGTCCTGGCACTGGCCAATAGTAGATTGCCTCCCACAGCAAGAAATATGCTGAGAGGAGGCCAAAAAATCCCTCCTTGTATGTTGTTGCCTTCTGTCTGTTTAGGATAAAATTTCCAGTCCCCCAAATTTTACATATTCATTCTTGTTTAAAAATTTCCCCATGGCCCCATCTCTCCCTATCTCACAGCCCTTTAAGGAGTTTATATTCCTCTAGTCCTCGACTTTTGTGCACCCCTATTCCCTTTGTCCAATCGTTAACTGAGTCTTTAGCTGCCTAGATCTTAATCTCTGGAATATCGTTCCTAAATCTGATCACCTTTCTTGGTTTCTTTCTTGAAGTTTCTTAAAACCTATCTCTTTAACCAAGCTTAGTCTGAGGTTGACGTTCCTTCCTTCTTGATTCAGTGTCTCTTTCTGTCTCAACCTGTGAAGTGCTTTGAGATATTTTTTAACTTTAAAGGTGCTATGTAATTGAAAATTGCTGTTGCTTTAAGATTACACATCACAAAACTGTTCATAATTTTTGATTTATTATTGTCACATGTATTAACATACAGTGAAAATTATTGTTTCTTGCACGCTTTACAGACAAAACATAGGGAAGGAAATGAGAGAGTGCAAACTGTAGTGTTACAGTCATTGCTAGGATGTAGACAAAGATCAACTTAATGCAAGGAAAGTCCATTCAAGAGTCTGGCAGCAGCAGGGAAGAAGCCGTTCTTGAATCGGTTGGTACATGACCTCAGACTTAATTTACTTTTACCCTGCATCTAGCTGAAATATGCCTTTCAGATTTTGCAGCATACCATCACTAGAAGTGGAGTGTGTGCCAGGTGATCCAGTCTCGGTTTCACTTTGGCTTATGAAGACAGCACAGTTCATACAGCTCTGCAGATGATGTCTTCAAGCTTTCTCTCCAGGCATACATGTTCACGTGTGCCTAGTCGAAGTAATTGAATCCAAATATGATTACACAGTCCTTTTTGAATGATTGGTGCTTTTATGTCACTATAAAAGCACACTCGCAATGCTTTGTCTGAACAGAAATAGTTAATGTTAGTTCTTCAAGTGGAAATGTGATTAATTCTCCAGCAGGAATGTCCCCCACCATGAGCATAAAAGTTCAAGACGGGGCTTTCTGGTCACTCGACTTTTTAATGAAGGCTGTAAGCAGTCAATATAATAGGATCTTCCTGACCAGTAGTAACGCCAACTGGGATCATAACGATCCTGATGAATTGAATTCAAATTCCTGATCTTTGTCTGTTCAAGAGACACATCTCTTTATGCCTCAGAATACACGGCAACCATCATTCTTCACTACTTTTTCAGTTTTACAATATAATTCAATTAAACCAAACCACTACTTTACAGTGAGATGCTGTGACAATTCTTAGGTTACGATTGCAACCGTAATCTATCATGGGCCACTTCATTTTGATACAACAGAGAGCAAATTAAAACAAAAATTACATCAGGAACTTGTCTACAAAATGTTTACGCAACAGGGCTTTAAAACTGGCCATCTTTTCCATTTCTAATTGTGTGAGATTATAATTTGGGTCAGAATGATCAAAGACCATTCTACTCTTTATTCGCCCCACATTGCATAATTAATAATCCGAAATTTAAGAAAAAAAGGGGCTGAATTGAAGAAATCTCCCAGTTCCCACTCTTAGTAATGAATGGCTGGCAGAGTCATTGTTCCTCACCATCCCACTTTTCCCAGGCAGATTAGCCATCATGCCAAAATGACATGCAAAGTCTATCCACACAAGTTTGAAAAATTAGGGCAATACAGTCAAAAAGATTTAAGATGTGAAATTCAGCTTTGTAGTGTGGCTTGTACATAAGGCAGCCCAAAATCTCAAATATCAGTTGAATGCTCTCTGACACTTTCACTGTGGCCCCTACAGCATCATAAAGGCACTAGCATGGTTAGCCATGTGATAACCTGCAGTGAGGAAGATATGACAAAATGTGATCTATTTTGGACCTTGCAGGTTCTGTTAATGCGCTCAATTAAGCTAAATGTTCATTCACTCCGATGAAAGTTTGTACTACTTAAAGGTCAAACGTGTAACCTTGAGGTGAGCTGCTTTTGCTGGCGTCAAGTTAGCATAGGTACTATTACTGATGAAGTTCTGCAACCCTTCTGGATTCTCAAGGGACTGGCACAGGATTTTGAAAATGTCAGAGGAATTGGAATATATGTCAGGAGAAAGCTGTTTCAGTAATAGGGGCTACTTCTGAGCTATAGCAGTGGTCGGAGATGGAGTCAGCCAGGTAGCAGAAAGGGGAAGCTATGCACAGAGGAAGAGAGGGCTCTCACAAGAAGACCCCAACCATCTTTTTGGTTTTATAACTCTCCAATGAAATAGTATGGGCTCTTTCATTACATTAAATATGTTGTATGTTATTGTTTAGGGAATATTTCTTATCCTCCTATCTCAGCTAGGAGCAGTGCAGACACTGGTTGATTTCACTAAGGCAATGGTGACTGAACTCTGCCACCTCCTACAATCTGACCTTCAGCATCTCTCAAATTTCTGACCTGGCCTCAAATTGCTACATCTTGGGCTGACTGGCTAACAGGCAACAGCAAGGGCACTGGCAAAGGGCAATAGTGGGAAAATTACTTCTCGTCATTCCTGAGGTCACTGTCAGTTTCCCAGGTACTTCATTAATTTTAATCATCTGCTGGAGAGCAGATTGTTGGACTGCTGTTAGTGCCTTGTAAGCCCT
Source organism: Carcharhinus amblyrhynchos (assembly GCF_965287045.1). Lineage (NCBI taxonomy): Eukaryota > Metazoa > Chordata > Chondrichthyes > Carcharhiniformes > Carcharhinidae > Carcharhinus > Carcharhinus amblyrhynchos. Next base: position 70,891,513 of record NC_137329.1, on the reverse strand, counting down.
TTTGAACACTGCACCTACTGACATTATGGCAACAAGTTTGTACCTCATAGTTATGTTAGCACGAGTGGCCAAAACAACCATTACGGACTCAGGGTGTAGTTCAATAGCGGCACAGCTTTATTTTCTTTTACGTTGACGGAGGTGCAGTCAGCACATACAATCAGACTGTCCGGAAAGCACACTAAAGACTCCCCCGCAACAGGCTACAGTTATACCTGAACTTCGGTGTAGTACGCGACTCAAATGCTAATCCTTTATTTACAGTATTTGATTTCAGCCATCCTGTCTCGATGTTTTCGAGTGTTGGAGCAATTGTTTTAAGTGTGTGTTAATTGTTTTTGTCTAATTGGTTATTAATGGTCTAGAATCTCTGGGGTTTGAACCATAGGTCTGTCATTGATCTCAAAAGAGGTTTGAGGGGCCAGGGACGTTTCCTTAGCTATGCTAATTTTAGGAGTCTCCATGGGTTGTTTGACTGTTTTAGAAGTGCTGATTTTGATGGGGTGGGGATGTGTTTTTTTAATTTAGTTCTTGTAGGTGCCATCCTGATCAACTTCCCTTATGTGATAGCCTCATTTGCATTCTAAAAGCATGCTCTTGTCTGCTAATCTGTGTCTGTTACTTTGTAATTTTTAGTGGAGAGGCTCTGAGTGTAACTTCAGTCTGCTTCCATATTGTGTGCCCAATTTCATAAAATTTGTTGTCCGATAACAGTTATCCCTGAACTTCTAATGCAGCACTGAAATGTTGGGTGAAAATTGTGCTGCAGTAAAAGCTGAAAGATGGACCACTAGATGCTGCACAACAGCTAAATTCATAAATTGTAGACAAGTTCCTGATGTAATTTTTAGATTTGTTTTAATTTGCTCTCTGTTGTATCAAAATGAAATGGCCCATGATAGATTATGGTTACAATCGTAACCTAAGAATTGGCACAGCATCTCACTGTAAAGTAGTGGTTTAGTTTAATTGAATTATATTGTAAAACTGAAAAATAGTGAAGAATGATGGTTACCGTGTAATTTGAGGCACAAAGACATGTGCCATCACTTCTTCAGTGGAAAGGATGGGCTCTAAGTTCCCTGCAATGTCCTCTGTCACATGAGAGCTCGATGACCACTGACAAGAGGCTGTCTGGAAGGCCTGCCAATGCACCAAATATCTGTGTGCATACTCATCAACGTTCTACTGTACATCACCCCATCAAAGTCCTCATCTTAGACACCTGTAGCATGACTCAGATTTGGCTTCACCCGCTGGGAAGCTGGCACAGCAGCTATCCTTTCCCTCTGGCCACGCGACTCATCATATGAATGTGAGTCTAGTCTATATGGCACAGACAGTGCTAATCTCTGAGCTGGTAGCTGAAACTTCTGATCAAGAGATGTTGTTCCTTCGCCAGATGTCTGGTTGCTATTGTATTTCATGATGAGGAAGTAGTGGCTGGTCAGGTGGTGATTATTGGGTATTTGACAGCTGAAAAACAGAGGAAGGTTGGGATGAGAGAAGGGGTGGAAAGCTCCATCTACAGCTTGACCATGCCAGAGAGTGAGATGAGGGTGAGAAGGAAGTGAGAAGGGGCAAAAGGCAAGATCATACAGCCACCCCGAAACTTCTCAGAAGTGCTGAATGAAACAGTTTCAGTAACACTTGAACCTTTCTCTTCCAGAAGGCTCAGTTGATGCAGGAGTGCCTATGCCCCCCATTGTTGATTAGCACTGCTCCCTGTGGTTATGCGCTTGCCCTGTAAGAGAGGGTGAAGAAGGAGGGGTGGCCATGTTGCAATACATTTGTTTGTTGTTTTTGCCATACCTGGAAATGTGGAGTAAGTGAAATGTGGATATAAGGCAGGCATCATTGGGCAATGTGTGAGGGTGAGGCGGAGTACCTGGATGATAGACATGTATCCTGATTGCTTTAGATTGCCACTGGATGAGTGATAAAAGTATGGTGTATTGTGCAGAGTGAGAGATTGATGGATAGATATCATTTGAAGGTTGATTCAGTTACCTTGACCAGAGTGTTGAGTCACTGAATTCCTCTAGCAATGAAGGCAGGTCTTCATGGCCAGACTCTGGGAAATGACCTCCATGGCCATCTACTCCTACTCCCTTCTCAGGGCATGTTTTGAAGACCTCCTGACCTCCTGTTTCTACTCCATTACATCTCCATCACTGAGGCCTCAAATGCCACATCCAAAAAAGCTGCAAGTTCTCTCTCTTTTCCCTCCTCTCACTCTCTAGGCTGTTGCTTGATTTGCTATACTTTATTCAAGCCTTGCTGACAGTTTGCAGCAGGAGAGGGGAAGCTTCCCTTTGAGAAGCCCAGGGCGAGCTGTGCATTGCAATTTGCATACATGCTGTCAAGGCCTCCTTGTGATCACACAGTCAGTTAGCTCTACATTTTGCATCACAATCTTGGAATGAGCGTGAAGCATGGAATTTGCATGCTGCCACGTCATGGGACAAGGACTGGGGTAATAATCACACATTGCAATTCCAAGAGCCAAGAATTTACATTACTGAATTTTCCAGTGTGTCCTGCTGCAACAGAATATCGCACAACAATCTTAAACTCCAGCACTCTCTACAAGACGCCATGCAAGATTTGCTCCCTTTTTGTGCACTGAAGCGCATGCACAATCTAATAATATTTGACTAGCTTGAAACTCAAGAACAAGGAATCCCTGGCGAGTTAAAAGCAATATCAGATATCTTCTTATGTTCTTATGTTAACTCCCAAAATATCAACCCATTGATGTATCTTCAAAATGAATCTTTGTCCCAAACTCAAATGTATCAAAGTTGTATTTAAAATTCCAACCTATTTTAACAAAGTCTCAGAACTTGGAGGTTTTGGAATAATCCCAGTTGTTGCCCAAAATTTGTCTACTGTGAAGCATTTTTTAAAGTCAAGGTGTCTATTGCTCTCTAATGAATTATGAAAGGTTCAAATATATTTATTATTATAGGCTCTGGAAATGTACCACAGAACTTAATTGAAAATCCAAGTAGAACAGCAGGTGGGCTGCCTACCAACTTGGCTGTGAGCTGGGCTATCAAGTAGAGGATGCTGAAGAAACATGATTTAAAGAGAGATAAAACATCCCTTTGAAATACAGAAAATACTATGGTGAAGGATGGTGGTAATGTCACATTGTGCACTGCTTAAAACATAGGTGTTGAAGCTAATCAGCTAGTGTGTCCTCATTACAATTTGAAAATCATCAACGTAATTATCTCGGTGAAATTTTTTTATTCATAATGTTGAGATTTCAGGAAAGATTAGAGAAGTTTGAGTTTTTGTCAATAGGGGCTGACAGAATTGTGTAAATTAATAAAGATAAATCAGATAAAGCCAGATTGTAAATTAAGTGTATCAGAAAAGAATTACAGTCATGAATAAATAATTTGTAAAACGTAATTTTAGGACACTTAGCAGGGAAATATTGTTTGCCTAAATATGATTAGCATTATCTCGTTTATTTTTGGAGGCAAAGTGACAATGTTCGTCATCTGAGCTGTTAGGATTCCAGTGACTGCTAAGACTGATCTGCACCCAGAATGTTCTGGGATGGGAAAATTCCAGCAATAGATTTTCCTGAAAAGACTAAAACCACTCTAATGGGTTCATATCCCTCTGTTTTGCCAAGTCGCAATGTCCTGCATCTGTCATAGGTCCTCTCCTTCAATCCACTGAGAGTCTCCAAATTGACTTTCAACAGTAAGGCTTGCTTGGGTGATTTTTTTTTCTTCTTCTCCCAGTCTTGCGTGGGCAAATCTCCCAGAGTTCTAAAATCACTTGTGGGATCCTCCTCTTTGACCAAAAGAGAAGGTTTCCCATGAATTCTTTCAGGTGGTTAACAGAAAAACCTTTTCCCTCTGCGGATTGCAACACCTAATGTTCTCTCAAGCTGCGTGTATGCGTTTATTCATTCATTTAGGGCTTATCAAATCAGACTGTCTGGGAGTCTGGAAGACTATACAAGGCAACCCAGCTACCTCAACTGTGAAATATGGCATGCTGTTCAGAATGACTTACTAACCTGGTTCCCTGTCCCTGTGGTAACCGTCACCTGGCTTGTTGCTGGGAAATGTCCTGTACAACTTTATCCCCTTTTCCTAGATATTCTGTATTTCTCTAAATCAAAAGACACGTGTCTGAGGGAGTGATCTTACAAAAATAATTCGAAATCTAGGATGAGCATGAAAACGGGAGAATTTCAGATCAGTGTTTTGGGTGACTCCAAATCTGTGATTCTATGCACTTAGAATAAAAAAAATCAGCACAGCAAACTGTTTTTTGCCTGTAGGGGAAGGGGTGGGACTGAAATTGTCTGAAGACTGGCTGAGACCAGCAGAAGGCACAACTGCGCATGTGCAGGCCCAGGGAGACCTGCCACTCAGCCTCTGTTGCTCTCAGCCAGTTTCCATGGCCTAACACAGGCCTTCTCCCAAGCTGGAGGGCTCACGGCTTATTGCGACCTCTCAGCCGGCCGGATTGATCTATCTCCGCCACAACCCTGTCCAGACAAAGTTTTGCACCCCCTCCCCACCGATTGCAACTGCAGAGTATACAGCAGTCCTCCCAGCACTGACCCGCCTCCGTCTGGCCTTACTCCCTAGTAGACCATGTCTCTCAGGCCCCACCTCCTTGACACTGCAGCCCTCCCTCCCCCCCCCGCCCCAGCCTCCCTTGGGGACCTCAAAGACCCTGGGTCTCTGCCTCCTCCTTCCTCTGGCCCCCACCTGCAGGAGGATGCACTGCCACATCCTGACCCCAATTATCAGCCCCTTACCCTCATGTTGTGCATCTAACCCTCGATGGCCTTGCAGTAGCTGAACGACTTTGGGCAGCTGCACAAAATGGGCGATATTAAATTAATAATCCATCCCATTTTCATTTCTGTTGTGGCGCGGACCAAAATTAACAATTCATTATTATCCATTTGATGCTACCATCCAGAAACCAAGCAAACAGGTTCAGAAGGTAATAGGGATGGCAAATGCTGGCTTTTATTTCAAGGGTACTGGAGTGTAAAAGTAAAATGGTGCTGCAACAATACAAAGTTGAGACCATATTTAGAATAGTATACAGTTGTGTTCCCCTTATTTAAGAAAAGGACATCTTTGGAAAGACTGTTTATTCGGATGATCCCAGGTATGGAGGGACTGACATATAAGGAACATTAAACAGGTTGCGTCTGCATTTCTTGGAGTTCAGGAGAATGAGAGGTGATATGATTGAAACACATAAGTTTCTTAGGTGGTTAGGCAGGATAAATGTTTGGAAGATGTTTCCACTATGGGAGAGTGTAGGACCCAGAGGTCATAGTTGCAGAATAAGGGGGTGCTCATTTAAGATGGATTTGAGGAAGAATTTCTTCTGAGTGGTGAATCTTTGGAATTCTTTACCCCACAGGAAGCTATGGAGGTCTGAACATTTTCATGTTTTTAAGATAGGTTTTCCATCAGTAGGGGAATTAAAGGGGAGAGAAGGCAAGAAAATGGACTTAGTGGGAGTAATTGTCTCATACCGCCCACCTCGGGAATCATAGTGGGTGGTGACAGACCGTGCAAAGATCTGTTGACCTCAGGCTGGGTTTTCAAATTCTGGGGAGAACGCAGCCATAAAATCCCGACCATTAAGTTTTAGATCAACCATGATCTTATTAAATAGCGAAGCATGCTTGAATGATCTGCACTGTTCCTATTTCTTAAGGTCTTACGGTTTATCCAAGATTAATTTGATGCCTAATGCTTTGAACCTTCAAGTGCTGTTGAAATACAATCAAATGTGGGATGTTAACATCCTGATGGTCAGTTAGTGAAGGAAGAGAGCAGAGCTAACCTTTACTAGGAAAAGATTTACTCACGGAATGAATCATTACATATATATCCCTCATAGTTTGACTCAAGTAAAATGTGCTCAAGTAACCACTGCCCTCGCTTTTATATTCTTAATCACAATTGATACAATTAGCACTGGATTCACCGTAAGCAATGCACAAGCAGATCTGTAAGCTCCCATTGTAAGATTGAGCTGGACATACTAATTTCAATGGGCTACCTCAGGGGCTGTGATGCATCCAACCTCAAATTAAATTTTTTGCGATGAGATGTATTTTAGTTTTTACAAGAACAGATCTTTAACAAGGTAATATTTTTTGGAATAGTGCCAGAAAATTAAAAACAATTGATGTCGCTGACAGTTTTTCCAAGGAGTAAAGAGTCAAAATGAATTTGCAATTGATGTGCAAGGGTTAACATTCAGCCACTCCTATGTTTCATAAACGAAGATAAAAGGATATCGTTGTCAAAGTGTTCAAGGAAAATTACAGCCACAGTGACCATCAGCTTAGACATCTTCCTTCAGCTATTTCTTTCAGATGCTTCTTGTGGTTTAAAGCAACACCAATAGAGAAAGAGGAGGTACCATCTTGCAGGAGTTAGAGTCTGACAAAGTGACAAGAGCTAAATTAATATTAGTGGACATGCAGTTGTTAAACTAGCAGTTGTTCTGCTTCAACTATGAATACTAATGTAGCTCCTTTTCTGTGTCAGGCACAGCAGGTCCACTGAATCAATTCCACTATGATGTTGTCACATCACACTTTATTCAAAAATCTATCTCAATAGAGGAATGTAAATAAAAAAACAAGAGCTTTTAAAGCTAATATTTTTTTTCCCTTCTGCACAGTTAGTGAAGGGTGTGGGTTCTAGGGACTGTAATGAAGCCAGCACCAGGTACTCCTCTGAGTCAGGCATTGCAAGATTCAAGATAAAGTAAAGCTCCCTCCGCTCAGCACATCAAGGTATCTCTGAGCTCCATATTCATTGGGATTAGGTTGTTAATTTATGTATGTTGTTGTTAAAGACTTTATTATAAAGTGTCTGCTCAAGACGAATAGGAATGATAACCTGAGTGCCTACCACCCAGAGAGGGCCTGAATTAACTAAAATAGGTTTCTAATCTGTTATTGCTTTTTGATATTCTTTATTCCAATTCAATCCAATCAAATCAAATCCAATTCAGAGTCCCAATAAGTTGAGACATTCCTGATCCAAGCTGACAAGACAGGGCTCTCACCTCCTGTCTTGGGCTTGATCTACATGATCCAAGCTGATTGGAGTAGGTATAAGCTCCGCCTCCAAGGCTTGATCTCATTTACATCTTAGCCCAAAGGCCAAGATGCCACTTTAAAAAATTGCTTCAAATGAAGCTAAAATATAACCTAATGACTTCAACCAAGCACTGCATGTTGCTTTTTTTTTTAATTTACTTTATTCCAATCCAATCAGGTCAAATTAAAGCCAATTCAGAGCCCCAACAAGTTGGGACATTCCCAATCCAAGCTGACAAGACAGGGTTCTCACCTCCTGTCTTCAGGTTGATCTACATGATCCAAGCTGGTATGAATAGGTATAGCTCCTCCTCCAAGGCTTGATCTCATTTGCTTCTTAGCCAAAAGGCTGAGATGCCACTTTAAAAAATTGCTTCAAATGAAGCTGAAATATAACCGAATGGCTTCAACATATCAATACTACACTTGATCTTAGCCAAAATTTACACCATTACTAATTTTATCTGAACTCAATAGAAAGCATATTTGCTATCCCAGCATATACCCACAGTTTTCCTCCTCATACAGAGGCTTGCAATCCACAGCACAAGGCAGCAAACTGAAGAGGCCTCAACTTTTCAAGTGTCCCGAATTGATGCTGTGGAAGTAAAAGGCCAACCCCAATTCTCCGAACGGCAATAATAATTACTGGTTGAGTTCCAAGCAAGTTATCAACATGCAAATCACAAGAGCTGCATCAAAACCATTGGCCTGTATCAACATATTTGGTCCAGTTTTCGTGGGCACTTGTCCACAGTGCAACACTGCTCAGCACTAATTGGCATTAAATTGACAGAGTGAGTCAGAGCAGCTGCAAGCACTACTGGCGTGGGAAACCTAAGTGCTACAATATGCTTGTTGGAAGTGGAGGCTAAGGCACATTTATTAGGGCAAAACAGGTACTGTTTTTTCCAGCCTGATGAAAAAAGTCATTAAAATACTTGTTTGGTTTTATTTTTCCAACAAATGCCTTCCCCCTTCATCTGAAGTGGCTAGCTCTTGGCACAGTTATTCTTCCATGGGCACTGACTGCCCTCTGAAATGCTGTTTGGTTACCCATTCTTCATGTTTAGACAGTATGGTGATTTCAGCCAGGCTAATGAGGTTGGCTCATCAGGAATTACCTGATGAGCCTTACAATCGACTGCACTGGGTCTCTGCCGAGGCTCTGCAGCTCCCGCTTGAGGAGGGCAGCCAAGGTCTGGTGTGCCTTCGCACACAGGTAGCAACCTTCCACCTCCAGACCCCGCAGAGATACCTTTATGTCGAGCCTCCTCCACGATGGCGTGCCCTGGCGACGTATTTCTTCTGCCAGTTGCACAGCTTCAACTACGACGTACAGCCCCTGCACAACAACCTGGGCCGTATTCCGTCCTCGTTGCGGGAGTTGCCCGTCTTTTACCAGGACCTCCTCATGGTCTGGAATGCGGTCGCCTCGCAATGCAACTCTCCCTCATCAGGAGTAGCGGCTATCGTGCGAGAGCTGCTGCTCAGAAATCCGCACCTCCAGCCTTACAACTTCAGGTGGCTGGCGGAAAGGAGGGCCGTGGGCGCCGGGGTGATCAGGATTGGGGACATGCTGGATGGCGGAGGAGCGGGCTGGATGAGCCCCCACGTGCTGGCTGAGCACATGGGTGTGGCCGTCTGGCGCACAGCCAAAGCCATCCAAGACCTTAGGATGGTCGTGCTCAGCCCTGACTGTGCACACGGTCTCGAGGCGGTGCAGGCGTGCAGTGGGATCCCATCCGAGTGTTCCCCTGTTCGGATGGAATTCCACCTTGGCCCGAAGCCTAGACCTCCACCTCCCCGGGTCAAGCGCCCCACTGCATGAGCCACCTCGCGGAAATGTCCTCTATACCCTTTTCCATTGCGCGGAGGTGTTTCCTGTACGGGCTGCGGCTACACACCTTCCACTATCGTGTCTCGCCTGTCGCCTGGATACACCTTGGTGGGCCTTGTTGCTGCTGGGCGGTGGAGGTTCCCAATGGAGGTCCCTCTACGGAGGGATCTCCCCCAATTACCTCAGGGACCTGGGGTGGAGGATGCTGCACGCAGCAGTGCCGTACAACCGTAGGTTTTTCCGGTACATGGGGTCCCGAGACTGCCCTTTCTGTGGCCTTGTGGAGTCCGTGGACCATGTCTATGTTCTGTGTTACAGATTGCACACCCTTTTTGGTTTTCTCAAACACCTTTTACTGATGTTTTATTTGCACATCAGTCCCACGCTCCTGGTCTACGGACACCTGGTGCGGAGAGGGGTGTATCGAGACGCCGACCTCCTCGTGAACCTGCTCCTGGGCCTGGCGAGACGCACCATCAATAGGTCCAGGCAGTGGGCGATCGGGGTCATCCATCCCGACTGCCTGCCCCTTTACCGTGGCTACGTTCGCAGCCAGGTATCCCTGGAGAGGGAGCACGCGGTGTCCACGGATGCAGTTGACGCCTTCTGCGCCCGCTGGGCACTGCAGGGGCTGGTGTGTGTTATAGACCCTTACAACCACATTTTGATTTAATGTTTTAAGTTTCCTTTGGACTTTGGTTTCTGTTCGGACCGTCCCCCCATCCTTTTTGGGGGGCTGCCCGTCTTAATTTGTCCCTAAGTTAATTTAAGTTTGTTTACGCGTTAGGTACATGAAAGAACTACCTGATGAGTTTGAATTGATGGTTAAATCAGGGAACCTCATGCTCCCTATTTAAAGCAAGTGTGTCAAACTCCCAGCCTACATTCAGCAGGGAGCAGGAGAGCTGACTGTGTACAGATGTATGGTGTAAATAAAGTAACTTGGGCCCGGGATCTTTGCCTCCGTGGAATTTATTACAGACAGTATGTACAAATAATTGGACATCATAATCACTCCAGACAATCTACTTACCCAAGAAAGCCTAGCAAAGCAAGGGAAAATACACTGAATGGTCACAATGGAACAAAGTGGCCTTGGAATGGCATGCCCATAAATCCTTGGAGGGAGCTGGGACAGATAAATACGCAGGTCAAAAGGCATGTTGATATGATTGTCTTGATTAACCAAGTCACAGAGTATAAGAGGAGGAAGGTTATGCTGGAACTGAATAAGACATCAGTTAGACCACGGCTGGAATAATGTATGCAGTTCAGGTCACTGCACTCTAGGAAAGACGCGACTGCATTAAAGAGATAACAAAGGAGATTTATGAGCATGTAGCACTGGAGAATTTTAGTGACAAGAAATAGGCTAGGATTGTTTTCTTTGGAACAGAAAAGGTTGAGGGAAGACTTGGCTAAAGTACATAAATCATGAGTGGTTTAGATAGAGTGAAGATGGAAGTTCTATTCCCTTTAGCTGAGGAAAGGTTTAGTGTAAGATGTATACATAGGAAAATGATTTCACCCCGAGTTATAGGATTTCAAACCTACTGGGTGGAATTTTATGAGAATGTCCAGCTAGCATGAAAATGGGAGAGTTGCAGATCGGTTTTTTGCATGGGTTTTCACTCCCAATCCTATCGACTTGGACATTAAAAATATGGCTAGACCAATTCTAGCTGCTACAGGCACTGGACCTGCAGAGGGAGCTACAGGGCATGCACTGGGCCTCAGTATCTGTGCATGCACAATGGCAACAGCAGAGGTCTGACAGAGTGAGCGGCCAAGCAATCTTAACACAGTACATAGCTGATCACGAGACCCAAACAGCCCGGAATGCAACCTCCACTGCCTTGACAGATCATGCCGACCTAATGATTGTGAAGCAGGGCAGCAGGGGCTCCCCACATACCAATTACCTGCAGAGTGTCAGCAGACCCCCTCCTCCCCATAGATATCACCTGCAGAGCGTCAGCAGTCCCGCTCCCCCGGAAACACCAATCACCTGCAGAGTGGCAATGGACCAAACCTCATTCCCACCCTCCCATAATGATCGCCTGCAGAGTGGCAATGAACCGTCTTCCCTACAATCGGATTGCTCCGGCCTGGCCCTGCCCCACCAGGTCCCGCCCTGCCCTCTCCAGGCCCTGCCCTATAGGTCCTACCCTCTGGGCAGTGCCAAGGTGCCTGGTGGGAATTGCCAAGGGGTGTCTTGGGCAATGCCAAGGTATCAGGCTGATACTGCCTAAGGAGCGTATAAGATGTTGAATGGGATGGATAGGATAGAGGTGGAGAGGCTCTTCCTGCTCAGAAAGGACAGTAGGACTAGAGGGCACAGCCTCAAGATAAAGCGGGGGCGATTTAGAACGGAGTTGAGGAGGAACTTCTTCACTCAAAGGGTGGTGAATCTCTGGAATTTTCTGCCCGTTGAAGTGGTGGAGGCTGCCTCGCTAAATATTTTTAAGACGCGGGTTGATAGGTTTTTGATAGGCAAGGGGATTAAGGGTTAGGGGGAGAGGGCGGGAATGTGGAACTGAGCCACGACAGATCAGCCATGATCTTATTGAATGGCGGGGCAGGCTCGAGGGGCTAGATGGCCTACTCCTGCTCCTATTTCTTATGTTCTTATGTTCTTATGTTCTATTGCCCATGACCTCTCTGGGTTCCTCAATGGTCTCCATTTTTACCAGCGAGGCCAACACGACTGTTCCCTATTCATGGGGAGCAGGTGATTTCCATAAAGGCAAGCAAGCCCGGGCGATTGAGCGCCAGGCTCACTAATCACACCATAATGATCATTAAGATACAGCTAAATGATCTATTCAGCCCCTCACCGGAAATGGGCGAGAGGCTGACCTTGCTAGAAATCCAGCTCTTGTAAGATCACCGCCCATCAATGGTTGGAGCAAACTGGTAAAATTCTGCCCAGTGTCTGAAAGGGTAGTCAAGGCTGAAACCCTCAGAACACTTAAGAAGAACTTGAAAATGTACTTGAAGTGCTGTAACCTACAAGGCCATGCCCCAAGAGACAGAAATTGGGATTAAGCTGGCTGATCAGCATGAACACAATGGATCAAATGGCCTCACATGGTGTAAATTCCTATGAGTTCTTTGAACATCCGTATAAGTAAAGCTCTTTGGGGATAAGGAACAGTTCTTCTCACTGATTGACGGCTTCCTAAATGAGGGGCATGGTCAGTTAGAGCTGAGAGCAATTAATTCAGCATCAAACAGGAATTAAAACTGGACAATTCCTTGTCTACAAAGTTTAGCTTCCACCACCAGCCAGCTAGTTCACTGGGGAAACTCAATCAAATAGCTGTTGAGCATCCAAATTACCACTTGATGCTAAATGAACCGCTGACGGTTACCCAACTGAAATAAATGCAAAGTGATCATCCTCTGAATAGTAATTGTTGTTAGCAGAGCAGCATTTGATCTGCAGTGTAGCTGATTTCAACTGAATTCAAATATTAGTACAAATCCCACCCCTCCTCGTAAGTCTTTAAGTTAGCATCATGACTGACAGGCAGTCAAGCCAGATGAAAAGGAAGTGGATGATATGCTCTGGGAATTTGGGCAGAATCTAGGGAGAAAAGTCTCTAATAGGATAGAGTAAATTAGCTCCTCTGACCTGATAAAAAATGAATACAAGGCAAGTTCAGCATGCATGATTTCTGTAGAAAAAGCAGCAGTTTGCTTATGCAGCAGACAGCAACAAGTCAGCTTGGTGGGTCAGTTTTAATCTCTTCATCCCACAATTAAGCATCCACCTTTTTATATGCACTCTCTGAGACAAGGACTCGAATTGATTCCTTGTTAAGAAAGTTTTGTAATATTCTTTTATGGATGTAAGACCACTATAAGTTGCCCATGTAATATACCTTTAAGGAATTGCATCATGACACCACTAGAAAGGAAGTGTGCCATACAATCTAGTTTTAGCTTCATTTTCGCTTTCAGCAGAGCACACACAAACAGCCCTGATGGTTTCAAACGTTATACCTCTGTATATCTGTTTACATGTGCCTAGTCTTAATAAATGAACCCACAACATATTAATCTAATTCCTCATGAGTATGCAGGCCTATGTGTACCAATTTACCTGCTCATACCCATTCTGCTCACTCAGAAACTAGACAGCAACTTTTAAAACTGCAAGACATAATGACTAACATGCATGATAAGAATGTGGGTGCAGAATTGCCAAGTTGGGACAACAGGTTTGCATCTAGGATCCTACAGAAGGAATGTGAGAATAAGCTGAGGTCACAATGATTGATTTGGAGCCTATGAAGTCGTTATGCACAAAGGTGCACCAGTGAGCCATAACTGAGGACAAATCGTATCATTCCAGTTTCTCAACCACCATGGAGTCATCTAGGGCAAAATCCTGAATGGAATTAGGAACAACATCCAAGAATGACAATCCCAGCCATAGATCACAGTGAGCAATTAAAGAAACCTCCAGACCAGGTTAAATCTGAACATGAAAAAAAGTCTTAATTACGTTAGGGGTCGTAAGTTTTAAAGAAACAAAAGCTGTGGTTTGTAAACGTAGATTGAAAATAACATAAGAACATAAGAACATAAGAAATAGGAGCAGGAGTAGGCCATCTGGCCCTTCGAGCCTGCCCCGCCATTCAATAAGATCATGGCTGATCTGTCGTGGCTCAGTTCCACTTTCCCGCCCTCTCCCCATAACCCTTAATCCCCTCTCTTATCAAAAACCCATCAACCTGCTTCTTAAAAATATTTAGCGAGGCAGCCTCCACCACTTCAACGGGCAGAAAATTCCAGAGATTCACCACCCTTTGAGTGAAGAAGTTCCTCCTCAACTCCGTTCTAAACCGCCCCCCCTTTACCTTGAGGCTGTGCCCCCTAGTCCTACTGTCTTTTTTGAGCGGGAAGAGTCTCTCCACCTCTATCCTATCCATCCCATTCATCATCTTATACGTCTCAATGAGATCTCCCCTCATTCTTCTAAACTCTAACGAGTACAAGCCTAGTTTATTCAGCCTCTCCTCATAGCTCAACCCCCTCAACTCCGGTATCAGCCTAGTAAACCTCCTCTGCACTCCCTCCAAGGCCAAAATATCTTTGCGCAGGTGCAGCGCCCAAAACTGCACACAGTACTCCAGCTGCGGCCTCACCAGTGCCCTATACAGCTGCAGCAAGACCTCCCTACTTTTATATTCAATCCCCCTCGCCATGAAGGCCAGCATCCCATTCGCCTTCCTGACCACCTGCTGCACCTGCAAGCTGGGTTTCCGCGACTCATGCACAAGGACCCCGAGATCCCTCTGCACCGTCGCCTGCTGCAGTTTTTCTCCACGTAAGTAATAGTCCTTCCTACCATTCTTCCTACCAAAATGGACCACCTCACACTTGTCAACATTAAATTCCATTTGCCATTTCCTGGCCCATTCGCCCAGCCTATCTAGATCCTTCTGCAGACTCTCCACACCCTCCGCACAATTTGCCGTTCCCCCAATCTTGGTGTCATCAGCAAATTCCGACACCCTACACTCGGTTCCCTCCTCCAGATCATCTATATAAATGGTGAAAAGCTGAGGCCCCAGCACCGACCCCTGGGGCACTCCACTAGTCACCATCCGCCAATCCGAATAGCACCCGTTGACCCCGACTCTCTGCCTCCTATTTGACAACCAATCCTCTATCCACGCTAACACCCTACCCCCAACTCCATGTCCCCTTACCTTCTGCAATAACCTCTTTGTAGGAGCTGTTGCCTCTTCAGAGTAGAAAACAAAACTAAAACCAGAATCTGTGAAACATCCCAATGGCATCACCATAAAATCACGTGACCTCAAACCATTGCTCTTAAAGCAATCATACAACCACTTAAATATATAATATCCCTCCACTTTTACTTCTGTGGGCACGGCAATAAATTACTGTGATGACATATAATCTATACATCATTATTCATTCTACATAGTCAATCAAGAGGGCATTTATTCTTCTTTGGTTGTTTACAAAGTTCTGGATTAGATTTATTTCTCTGTAGTTCGGCTGTTTGAGGATATATCCTCACAGGGTGGCATGGTAACATAGTTGCTAGCTTTGCTGCCTCGCAGCACCAAGGACATAGGTTCAATTCCTGGCTTGGGTCACTGTCTGTGTGGAGTTTGCACATTCTCCCTGTGTCTGAATGGGTTTCCTCTGGATGCTCCAGTCTCCTATCAAATTCTATTAACCAACAGGTGCCAGACTGTGGCGACTAGGGGAATTTCACAATAATTTCATTGCAGTGTTAATGTAAGCGTTACTTGTGACTAATAAATAAACTTCAAACTTTAAAAATATCCTTCTCTGGAAACTGCTGTCTGGATTCGAGGTATTAAAAGTCTGGAAATCTAGCATCAACGTGAGTGTCAAAGTTTTTGGTGCCAACTGGTTCTAAAGAAGGGATTTATGTATAAGAGGGATACTGCTAAATTGGAACTACAGAGATAGCTAGCTGTTAAGAATTCTACTTTGTCATGTTTAAGCATTTTAAATTGGTAAAGTTGTATTAATTCTTTTTGTTATATTTTGTATTCTTAAATAAAGTTTGTTTTGATTAAAACTTCTTAGTGGGTCAACTGAATCATACCTGCAGCAAAGCACCTTACATTCACATTAATGCCAAAATCAAAAGTAAAAAATGGGGACCTGGTCTTGTCCCTAACAATGGGAAGCAATAGCTATTGGTTGTTCTTCTCTGGAAAGCATAATATGTTAAATTATTGTACCTACTCCATAAGGTGAAGGATCACAAGCAAGCAGTATTAAAGCTTTGATTTAAAATTAATCAAGACTTCAGACTTCTGCAAAGCATGTTTGACATCTTCATTTGCTTTCTGTTGTCCAGTCTCATGACCATTATACATACAGTTACATCATTGAAACCACTGCATAATTTATTAAATTATGAACAAATTTCCTTTTATAATATACTAATCCTAGAAAGGAGTAAATTGCATTATGTTTGTCAGACACGGTGCTGCTAAACTAGCTTCCTTTTTGTAGGCATGTTATGCAGACCTTTATTATCAATAATGTGACCCAAATGCTGGACTGACACTTGTAAAAATAAATCAAACTTTTTCTTTATGCACAGACCATGTGCTTGAAGATGTCTCAGTGTTGCTTCTAAATTATTCAAATACTCTTGTATAACAAGTTTATTTATTATTGTCACAAGTAGGCTTACATTAACACTGCAATTAAGTTACTGTGAAAATCCCCTAGTCACCACACTGCAATGCCTGTTCGGGACACTGAGGAACAACTTAGCATGGCCAATGCACCTAACCAGCGCATCTTGTGGACTGTGGGAGGAAACCAATGCACTTGGAAGAAACCCACACACACATGGGGAGAATGTGCAAACTCTGCTCAGAGAGTGACTTAAGCCAGGAATTGAACCTGGATCCCTGGCGCTATGAAGCAGTAGTGCTAATTACTGTACTATCGTGCCATCCAGCAGACCATGTAAATTAGAATATTACCCAGGGAACATTGTAAACCAGACAGATACCAGTTAAAATCTGATCCATTGATCTTCAAAATAGGACTGAAGGCCAGTGTTTTATAATGAAAAAGACCTTTATGAGTAACAATGGTAAGCAATGGTTGAGATTCAGCAGCTACATTCATCAATACATATGGTTATGAAAGATCAATCTTGCTAAATTTCTGTCCAACAGATAATCCAGCAAACAAATTTTCAATTAAAGGAAACAGATATTGATCAGCACACAACATTAGATTTATGGTTGTTTCAAAATCACTGCAAATACTAATTAAACCATCTTGTTTCAGGCAGGTACACTGAGGGAGTCACTCATTCAAACTGCCTCTAACACACCAGTGTTACCAAGTCATACAAATTCTTCTTCAACATTGGGATGAATTACATATGGCACCATTCTTGCCTTGAGATTTTTTGGTTGCTTAGGAGGCTTTATCTTGAGTTTCACTTGAACTCCCTTCATTGAGCTATGTGACTCTTTCAATACGCTGTTTGTTGTATTTATCCAGAAGGTGCTATAAGTCTGTTTGACATCAAATTTGTTAATAGCAATCCTATTAAGCTTTATCTTCTCCAACCATGATCTCCCAATTAGGGCTGGGAAATTATCATGGACCGCACGAAGAGGCAACTCCACTACTTGTCTATTCACAACTATGATGACCATTATGTAACCTTTCAATGGCACAATCTTTTCCCTGGATGTCCTTAAAATCACATTAGTTGGTTTTAAAGGAAGATGCTTCAGCTCTTGTTGGTATGTAGTCTCAGGAATTAAAGATTAAGCAGCAGTAGCCTCCATCCTAATAGGCTGTCTACTTAACTTCAGAATCACCCAGAATCTCTGTGATTCATCCTACATGGATAAGACATTTAATTGGAGATCTTCATTGTATCTCTAGATATTCTCTCTGGATATTCCCTTCTTCACAGTCGTTATTCTTCCATTTGTAATATTTTTGTAAAATGCAACTTGTTCTTCTTCTTCAAGGTACCCCAATTCTTCTTCAGTGTATTCTTTCAAGGGAAGCTGGTATAGCCCAACAAGCTTTTGCAATTTGACCATTTTGTCACACGATATGCATTGACAATCTCTGCTCCAACATACACTCGCTGAATGGGCATTTCGGCACATTTGTGACATGCTTGTTGCTGCTTTGATGCCTTAATGGGCAGTTCCCAACATGTGGATCTTCATTCCTGCATCAAATTGTGAGGCCTCTTTAGCCGCCAGTTCCATCAACAATGATTTCTACTGCTGTCCTGTTAGACAAAGCAAGTTCAGTAACAATCTTCTTTGGACAGCCTTATTTTGGAGATCACAAACTAGACCATATTGAAGAATATCTTCCAATGACTCACCAAACTCACAATGTTGTGCCTACCATTTTAAGGTTACCACAAACTGAGTTGTGCATTCGCATTCCACTTGATTCCTTTTGGTGGAACCTGAACCATTCCATGATGGTCAGTGACATTGGAGAGTAATGCTCTTCAAGGATCTTTGTCAAGTCATCGCAGGTTTGGGTCCTAGTTTTGTTGGATGAACTAAGCTCTGGAGCAAAATGAATCTCTTCTACTTAGAAAAGCTGCTGCAAACAACCCATCTGAAATTTTATTTGCTTGTACAAAGTACTGAAAATGCTCTACAGAGAAATTCCATGATTCGTTTTCTTCATTGAAAGATCCCATAGATCCTAACTGATCCGTCATTTCTCTTCCAGGCACAAACAACTCCAGATTGTTCAAAATGTTTTTACCCTGATGGCCATTGACTTGATTTTTTTTTCAAAGGATCCCAACTGTACAGCAAAGCATTCCTTTCCATAAATGCCAGATACTGCCTTCCCTGATCAGAAAAGCCTATGCTTTTAAAACTACACGGAAAGCTTTTTTCCTTAACTTGTCATCGCCTTACTTGCACTTTAATTTTTAACCCTGTTTAAGAGAGGGTTCAGAATAACCTGGGACTAAAGACTGACAAATCAGAGTAGGTTAATTTATGGTGAAGTCACAAAGTGCATGGAATATGTCTTACAAAGATACTGCTTGTATAGAAATACATGTAACTGTAATACTGAAAGTGATGTACTTTCCACCAAAATCACCCTCCCTCGCTGCATTGAACCAGGCCTGGGAAATAAAGGAATATCTTTAACCAAAATACTGTCTCCATGAGTCTTTGTGTTAGCTGAGAAAGCCAACTTAATGCTTAGTCTCTGAAGAAAAACTCCAACACCGTATTGTTGCTTTTCCCCCAGCCTTCTAATATTCAAAGTGTGAAGAGTCACAATATTTTTACTTCTACTTAAAATCTTTTCAATTTTCTTTTTGTAATGTCCTAGCTATGTGCGGGGTTGTGGATTTTAAACAAAAAGAAGATATGGGGGAGAGGGGTGATATCCCAGCCTGCAGTGCTGCTCGAGTAGTGCAGTGGGGCTGGGAGACATCAGTAAGGACTTCCCACTGGGTATCATGGCCTCCATGAGTCTCCGGCACTAAGATTTCCAGTGTCATCAGCTCCACATTGGAAATTGGCATGCAGCTGATTTCAACATTGAAATCAGCATTTGCATTTGATTAACAGGCTCAGGATTAAATTTTCCAAGCCATCTAGCATTATTCCCCACCCCCCACCCCCATCCCACCCCGCCGCAGCTTGTTGGGAGTAATTCCCTCCAGTGAGATTTAGGCCAAGGGGGCAGAGGCAGAGGGGCACAGCCTGTTGGGGCTAGGGCCTTTTGTGGAGTGATCGGTGGGAAGGGAACAGCTTCCCATCTGCAATTTTAGTATTAGGAGATGTAGGGAAGAGGGTGATCAGGCTCGCCATACAGGTGGAGTGGAGTCAGGGCTGCTGGAGGAGAGTCAGAGATGGCCACCGGGGGACAGATTGTCAAAAGGGGGTTGGGAGATCGGGGCTCATTGGGGGGTGGAGGCTGGGAGGACATGGGGGCTGCTCAGGGAGTTGCGGGAGGCCAAAGATCGGGGATGGGGGTGTTGCAGGGTTGGCCAGCAATCGGACTGGCCAACAACCGG
Organism: Carcharhinus amblyrhynchos; assembly: GCF_965287045.1. Classification (NCBI taxonomy): domain Eukaryota; kingdom Metazoa; phylum Chordata; class Chondrichthyes; order Carcharhiniformes; family Carcharhinidae; genus Carcharhinus; species Carcharhinus amblyrhynchos. The sequence continues at coordinate 70,871,971 of NC_137329.1, read as the reverse complement.
ACAGGCCAGTGATCCAGAGACTGACAATGGGCGGGGTCACTGCGCATGTACAATCTCTATGCTGACAGATTGGTTCATGGGCAGTGGCCCATTCGGCACTATGTTGCCAGTCTCTCAGGCGGAAATAGGCCCCCGCCACAGATTTCCAGCATGAATCGTGCTAAGACACTCTGTGATGCACAGAGTGCTGGAGATTCATTCTGGAAATCACTCTAAATAAAAACCGTGGGATTTACTCCCATTTTCCCACATGTTGGGGACTTAGAATTTTTTTCGGAGAATACTGGCTGTGGTTTGCAGACAGATGCAATCTAATAGCAACATATTTTTTGAAGGAGCTGTTGCATGTACAAAGGACGAACTGAAACTAAAACAGCAGTTAGTGCAACATCTGCCTGCCTGTCTATTCTTGGATTTTTTTATGGACCTGCCCCTCGTTGGGACAGATCAGCTGCAGGCAGTTTGGCACAGCATTCCAGCAAGTTACATGCAGTTTGCTTATTAGCACTGTGGGAAAGACAAGTGACCACTTGCAGGTGCACTGATGGGAAAAGGGCGGTGGATCAGTGCCTCAGTGATTAGGCATGACGTGGAGATGCCAGCGTTGGACTGGGGTAAACAGTCAGAAGTCTCACAACACCAGGTTAAAGTGCAGCAGGTTTATTTGGTAGCAAACACCACTAGCTTTCGGGCCTTTTCCCCTTCATCAGATGAGTGGGAATCCTGATCACAAAGAGGTCATATAAAGGCACACACTCAGTTTACAGAATACTGATTAGAATGTGAGTCTTTGCAGCTAATCTGCTATTCAAGTCTTAAAGATGCAGACAATGTGAGTGGAGATAGCATTAGGCATAGGTTAAAGAGATGTGTATTGTCTCCAGACAGGACAATAAGTGAGATGTTGTAAGCCCAGGCAAGTCATGGGGGTTACAGATAGTGTGACATGAACCCAAGATCCCAGTTGAGGCTGTCCACATGTGTGCGGAACTTGGCTATCATTTTATGCTCAGCGACTCTGCACTGTCATATGTGGTGAAGGCCGCCTTGGAGAACATTTACCCAAAGATCAGAGGCCAAATGCCCATGACCGCTGAAGTGTTCATTAACAGGAAGAGAACAGTCTTGCCTGGTGATTATCAAGCAGTGTTCATTCATCCATTGTCCTAGCATCTGCATGGTCTCCCCAGTGTACCTTGCCTCAGGACATCCTTTCCTGCAGCATATCAGGTAGACAACGTTGGCTGAGTTGCAACAGTATGTGCAGTGTACCTGGTGGGTGGTATTCTTACGTGAGATGATGACATCCATGTTGAAGATTAGGCATGTCTTGCAGAAGTTGCTGTGGCAGGGTTGTGTGGTGTTGTGGTCACTGTTCTCCTGAAGGCTTGGCAGTTTGCTGCGAACAATGGTCTGTTTGAGATTGTGTGGTTGTCTGAAGGCAAGAAGTGAGAGTGTGGGGATGGCCCTGGCGAGATGTTCGTCCTCATCAATGACACGTTGAAGACTCCAGAGAAGATGTCATAGCTTCTACGCTCCGGGGAAGCACTGGACAACAAAAGGTACTCTGTCCACTGTCTCCCATGTTTGCCTTCTGAGGAGATCGGTGCAGTTTTTTGCTGTGGTGCATCGGAACTATTGAGCGATGAGTGGAGCACCATATCCTGTTCTTATGAGGGCATCTTTCAGCGTCTGGAGGTGTCTGTTGCGATCCTCCCCATCTGAGCAGATCCTGTATGTACAGAGGGTTTGTCCATAGGGGATGGCTTCTTTAACGTGTTTAGGGTGGAAGCTGGAGAAGTGGAGCATTGTGAGGTTATCTGTGGGCTTGCAGTACAGTGAGGTGCTGAGGTGACTATCCTTAATGGAGATGCGTGTGCCCAAGAATGCAACCAATTCCAGAGAGTAATCAAAGATCAAAGAACAACCCAGCACGGGAAACAGGCCCTTCGGCCCAACAAGCCCGTGCCGCCGCATCACCTTAATCCATGGTGAATCTGATGGCGGGATAGAACTTGTTGATGTCCTCATATAGTTGTTTCAGTGATTGTTCACCATGAGTCCAAAGGAAGAAAACGTCATGATGTGTCTTATGTATAGCATCGGTTGAAGGTCCCGTGCGGTGAAGAAGTCTTGTTCGAACCTGTGCATGAAGATGTTGGCATATTGAGGTGCAAATTTGGTCCCCATGGCTGTTCAGTATGTTTGGATGAAGAACTGGTTGTTGAAGGTGAAGATATTGTGGTCCAGGATGAAACGGGTGGACAGAGTACACTTCGTCGTCCAGTACTTCTCTGGAGCAGAGAAGTTACGACTCCTTCTCCGGAGTCTTCAACATGTCATTGATAAAGACAAACATCTCACCAAAGCCATCCCCACACCTCCACTTCTTGCCTTCAAACAACCGCACAACCTCAAACAGACCATTGTCCGCAACAAATATATTTAGCCTTCGGAGAACAGTGATCATGACACCACACAACCCTGCCACAGCAACCTCTGCAAGACGTGCCGGATCATCGACACGGATACCATCATCTCACGTGACAACACCATCCACCAGGTACACGGTACATACTCTTGTGACGCGGCCAACACTGTCTACCTGATACGCTGCAGAAAAGGATGTCTCAAGGCATGGTACATTGTGGAGACCATGCAGACACTGCAACAACGGATAAATGAACACTGCTCGACAATCAACGGGCAAGACTGTTCTCTTCTTGTTGACGAACACTTCAGCGGTCATGGGCATTCGACCTCTATTCTTAGGGTAAACGTTCTCCAAGGCAGCCTTCATGACATATGACAGCGCAGGGTCGCTGAGCATAAACTGATAGCCAAGTTCCGCACACATGAGGACGGCCTCAACAGGGACCTTGGGTTCATGTCACACTATGTGTAACCCTCATGACTTGACTGGGCTTGCAACATCTCACTTATTGTCTAGTCTGGAGCCTATGCTAACCTATCTCCACTCACATTGTCTGCACTTTTAAGATTTGAACAGCTGTAAAGACTCACATTCTAATCAGTATTCTATAAACTGAGTGTGTGCCTTTATATGCTCTGTTTGTGATCAGAACTCCCCACTCAATGATTAGGGAGAGGGGAGAGAGAGGGAGGTGTCAGGAGGAAATGGGGGCCTTGTGCAGGAGGATCCAGGATAGGTAGGAGGGGTTCATTCTGCCCGAGATTTGTTGGGGGGGGGTGTAATGAGGTGGGTGGATCACTCTGCCTGAGATCAGTGCGGGGGAAAGGGAGGGCGAGGGGCCCATGATCAGTCTGGACGGCAGAGGGAGTGTGTTGTTAATGAGGTCAGTAATGTTGTAGGGAGGGGACCAGGAGGAGGCATTATCCGGCCCGGGAGGGATATGGCAGGGGAGCGGTATTCTATTGTTTTTTTCTGTGTACGTGCAATTAGAAGCACCAATCAGAGCTGCAGGATTTCGGGTGCGTTGAGCCCCACCCACAGGCTTGTGCAGCACGATTCGGACTCACTGATATTTTTTCAGACAGAGTGTGTATGGCGGCATGTCAGAATGGGTCTAAAAGTCAGATCTGAAACACTCCCAGTTTCAAGTCCGCTCAGCACTTAGAATCAGAATGGTGAAATAGGGCCTATATGTCTCAATAAGGTCACCCCTCCTTCTTCTAAACTCCAATGAGTACAGGCCCAACATACTCAACTTCTCCTCATAAGAAAATCCCTTCGTACCTGAGCGAACCTTCTCTGGACTGCGTTCAAAGACTGCGGCCGGACATCTCTGACTTTGCCCGTGATTGAGATTCTCCAGTCCCGGTGCAGTGAATGGAGTTTTAGCTGAGTGCCAAGCTCTTTGTCCTCACTGGCACCAGTGGCTGGGTGAATGAGATCAGAGAATCCAAGCCAATATATCTATCCTTAGATACAGGAACCAAAACTGTTCACAGTATTCCAGGTGTGGTCGAACTTGTGTCTTAAGTAGTTTTGCAAGACTTCCCTATCTTTATACTCAATTCCCTTTGAAGGCTAACATTCCTTTATCTGATGTACTTGCCTGCTAGCTTTTGTGAGCTATGCACGTGGGCTCCAATTTTCTCTGTGATGTAGCTTTTTATAGTCTTTCTCAAATTAAATAATTTTAATTAAATTAAAAGAAATAAAATTCTTTATTCTTCCCATCAAAGTGCATAACTTCACATTTTTCAACACGACATTCCAGCTGCCAAGTTTTTGCTCACTCACCTAACCTGTAAATATCCCCTGTACTTTGTGTGTCATCTCACCAATTTCTATATAATCCCCAAACTTGCAATAGTCATCCAAGTCATTAATACATATTGTAAATAATTGTGATCCCTATGCACTGCACTAGTTACAGGTCACCAAACTGAAAATGCCGCTTTTATGCCAATCCTGTCTTCTATCAGTTAGCCTATTCTCTATTCATGCTAACATATAACCCCCAACACCATGGGCTTTTAACTTATTAAGTAGCTTTTTGTGCTGTGCCTTATCAAATGATTTTTGGAAATCCAAGTACATTACATCAGCTGGTTCCCCTTTTTGCAGCTCATTACCACATCAAATAATTTTAATAAATGATCTCTTTGGTACAGAAGGGCTGGCAGCTCTCCGCAGGGAGAACTTCCACCCTAAGAGTCCTTGATCCTGAAGAAAGGCATACTTTGTAGCACAAGATGTGGCAGGCCTTCCCTTAAAGAGGCAGCGCAGAGTGTCTTGTTGGCTCTCTCTGAGATCCCCATTGCCATCTCAAAATTCCACCCCTCATTTCTACAATTTGTGTGATGGGAATTCCCTCTACCCCCACTTCCTGAATACATTTATTTATTCAGATTTTCAATTGATTTTTGTTGAGTTGGAACCATACAATGTCCTGTTGGTTCTTGGACCTTGTAAAGAGTGCCAGTTCTAAATACAATCCACAGATGCCAACAGCCTGACAAGACTGAGAACAGCTACAATTCGAGGCAAAACTAAAGGAAACAGGGTATCAACCAGCCTGATGAACTTCAATACCCAATTCATAAAACTACCTTCAAATGTCTGCTGCAAGAACATATCTCTTTTGAAAATTCACTAGGAATGGTTGTAACAGCCAAAGATGCTAGGAGAGATGATTGGGCAGGAAAACAACTTATAACACTGGAAGTAAAGTTTAAAAACGTTCTCATTGCTTGCATTTCATCCAATCTGCCTATTAAATCATTCTCCTGGCCCTTCCCCTCTCAATCAGCCAGCTATCTCCCTATGTACACCATGTTAGGTTTATTTCTTCCATGTACACTATAGGTTGCCAGTCAATTAAAGTCACCACATGCAATCCTCACCTTCACAGTACACTGACAAGTTAATTTAACAGCTCATCATTCACCAGCTAACAAGAATAGAAAATATCTTATTTAAGATCCTTGCTGTCTTCAAGTGTCCAGTTGTTAGCTGAAGTACAGAACTGCACCAGCAATTTCAATGAAGAGGCAGGCACACTGAGTTTTCACTTTGCAAAGCATATATCAAGAAAGTACATGGTCAAATTTATTTTCTGTACAAAGACTAACGGAAACCAATTCAAGGTCTTCTTATTCACCTCTTCGGTCATGTTTCTTTTATAGCTTTAAATTAGCTTTAAATTAAGGGGTGGTAATTATAGGACGGATGTCAGAGGTAGGTTCTTTACTCAGAGGGTAGTAAGGGCGTGGAATGCCCTGCCTGCAGCAGTTGTGGACTCGCCAACTTTAAGGGCGTTCAAATGGTCAGTGGATAGGCATATGGATAACATTGGAATAGTTTAGGTTAGAGGGTCATTAGATTGGTTCCACTGGTCGGCGCAACATTGAGGGCCGAAGGGCCTGTACTGCGCTGTAGTGTTCTATGTTCTTTTGGCACTTTTAATCCATATTCATACAATTGTATTGTACTGGCCATCAGGGTCTTCATCTCCATGTCTCAGTCAATAAACACAGTCTACTGGTCTCTATTCAGTGAATCATATTTAAAATGTGCACATCAGAGAGTACGGGATGGGACTCGGCTGTGGTGTCCTTGATTGGATAGCTTGTTGCACTCAGTCTAGCAAGCCAGATGGAAATTGGCCATTTGGGGAAGTAATGAGATGTGACCAACACTTGTAGAGACAGTGAAGAGGAACTGTGCTGCATTTTGCCATGCTAAATTTGTTCTTAGAATGCGTTAAGTGAATTTTTTTTTAAAAATACCAAGCAATGTTAAAAAAAAGACAGAAAAATTGGGTTGAGGTACAGATTTACCATAAACTATTGAAACAGGCTTAAGTTGTATTGACTTTTGGTCAGGCCCCACCTGGAGTACTGCTACTCTGTTTTTGGCATCTCAGAAGGGACTGAGTCGAAATTCTGTGGATTCACCAAGAATAGAACCAGAGTTGAAAAGTTAAATTACGACAACAAGTGTGCCTTGCATTCGCTTTGGTTTAGACCTAATCAAGGTGTTTAAAATGATTAGGGAATTCAATAAAGTACATAAGAGAGAAATGATTTCATTTATTGTGGGAATCCAAAATAAAGGGGCCCATGCACCGTTCAAATAAAAGCCAAACCATTCAACAGTGAAATAAAGAACTGTTCCATGTAAAAGCTGATGACAATCTAGATGTCTTCACCAAAAAACCATGCTTTGTGTCAAATGGAATTTTCAGGACAGTGATCAAAACGTAAGGTTATTCCGGAATAGGGATCAAACGAAGTTCAGTTAAAGATTAGCTATGATTTAATAAAATAATGGGGTAGGCTTGAGGGGTTCAATGGCCTACATATGTTGCTACATTACTGACTTCAGGTGAAAATGAAAATGTTCAGCTCTCCAGCATTAACATTTTATCACTTTGATGAGCAAAATATTACCAAAGAAAGATAATATAAAGTCCTCAGTGTGGGGACTCTTGCAGTATATGTAACAAGTTTAACAGTGTTCAGCTGCTTTCCAGAAAGGAAAACTAACATCATAGAAAAAATGGGGGTCAACTGATAAATAAATCCCTGCATTGGATTTAATGAGGACTAATTTGGTCGCCACCTCCCAAAAAAATGGTGATGTGCAATTAACCCATACCCATTACCTGCACTGTATTTGTTGCTGCCTGTTTACTTGAAAGATCTCCAGCTTGAACTAACTGTATTCAACATTGGCTAAATGTATCAGCAGCAGGGCTAGTGCCACTTAAAGCTAACCTGCACTGCTCAATGGGAAGCTACGGGGGGGTGCTGGCAGGTGTGATTGAAGAGAATCTGTCCTGTGAAACAGTGAGGACAACAAAAGTTGGGAAACAGTGAGGGGTGGTACAAATGCGAAGATCTGACTGCAAATTTATCCAATCTACACTGGCGGAGGTGAAAGAAGGAGACATGTTCTTTATATGCAGTGGAGAAGGAAGCGCTCTTGATACACAGTCAAAAAGCAGTGGGAACTGACAGTTAGGGTGGTCAGTGCCAGGACTCATACAGACACATGAATCAGAAGCCACTTGGTTGCTTGAGCCTACTTCGTCATTCAATAAAATCATGGCTGATCTGATTGTGGCCTCAACTCCACATTTTGTCTAGCCCTGAGTCAAGACCCAAGGACTTAATATAGTGTCGGAAAAAATTCAATGGCCTTACATGAGTGTGATCAAGGTCAGTGAATACATCTTCGTACATATATATCCCCCAACCATATTTTGAAATATTTTCCCAAATTTTTGACTGTCGGATTTTTAGTTCCTGAGATTATAATTTTGACATTATTTTCCAAAGGGAATTCCTCTAATTCTCTGCAATGTTCAGATGAAAACAAGATGAAAGAAAGGATCCAAGGCTGCTCCAGAGGCAGATTAATTGCACCCAACATCACCCATACAAATCACATTCATAAGAAGGGCACATCTGCCATGGAATATGAGAGAAGATTGTCAATACAAACTTCTTTTCACAATGGTTGATTTCCCAGGTTTAGTAATCTCCTTGAATCTTATTTCCTACCAAGTTCCACCATGGGGGACAATTCTTCCAAGTTCACCGCATAACTCTGAACATTTGAGCACCTGGCTCACGGCTACAAGGACATCAACAATCCCATTACAGATCACAAATGTATTATTCAGGTCACTAATTGCTCACTAGGACACTGTAGTTTAATTACCTTTCCCATAGATAATTAGGCAGCACAAAGAAGATGGCACATTATTTTCAGTTTGCAAGAATCTCCCAAGTCCACCCCACCACCCGCCCCCCCCCCCCCCAGCTCTCTGCTGTTTTTCTCTTTCGCATCCAGGCGTGCTGTTTCAGATTTTTATTCTAACTGCGCATGCACAGTTCAGAGCTCCGATCGTTCCAGCAGCACTAAGCCCTGCCCACAGCGCGGATCGGATCAGAGCCAGCAAGAAAGGTATGGGCGCGCTGGAACGAGGATTCCAGGCTCAGATCCATATTATGCCCAGATCCAGCCCTTAGGCTCTGATTGGTAAAATCAGGCCCACACACACACACACATCCAGTATACCTGAATTAATCCATCCCATATCTATCTACATTCTGAAATCCTGAGAATGCCCCTTATCCCAAAACAACATCACATGTAGTTTAACTTTATGAGCCAAATCCAGCAAATAATTACCACACACGAATTATCCTTATTTTGGGAAGCCCTTCTTCTAGTTCAGTGTAGACTCTCTCAGTTTTTAAATAGCAATTTTAGCACAGAAGCCTGCTTTTGGGAGAGCTACTCTCTCCTGCCAGATGTGGCTCTGATCTTACTTGCTCAACAGCTATCCTTTTCCTGATGATGTAGAGATGCGTTGGAGTGGGGTAAGCACAGCAAGAAGTCCCACAACACCAGGTTAAAATCCAACAGGTTTATTTGATAGTAATCCCACAAGCTTTTGGAAATGGTGTTCCTTCCACACACCTGACGAAGGAACACCGTTTCCGAAAGCTTGTGGGATTACTATCAAATAAACTAGTTGGACTTAAACCTGGTATTGTGAGACTTCTTACTGTGCTTTTCCCGATATACAGCACTAACCCTGCCACTGATAAGTTGTTTATCCCAATTTGATCTCATCCTATTTAAACAACTCACCTTAGAAGTCACGTTTTTAGGATATAAGTGTAAAAGCATTCTTATGTCTCCACTCTGAATGCCTAACTTCCGGAGTTTTAACAGCCACAATTCTATACTTTATTGTTTTCCAGTTCATTTAAGTAAAATATCTGTTTATACTGTGGCTAAGCTAATTTGTGTATCAAAACCCTCAAGGCACTGAACTCATATCAATTCCTTTTCATCCAATTCTTTAAATGTTATTTTGTTAAAGCTTCTCTAATTTTTATTTTTATTCAATTCTTAACTCTATTTTATTCAAATTTCTTGGCACATGACAGCCAAATGGTCCAAACCAATTGTGTGACACCCACTGACGTACTTTGTTTTCTGGGCAAGATGTTGTACAACAGATGGCAGCAGGAGCTAAGCATTCCTCATGCATGTCCTGACTCTCATGAAGGAGACAATGTTGGGAATTGGTGGGAAGTTCATTGCTGAGGAAACCTCACGGTGGTACAGTGGTTAGCACTACTGCCTCACAGTGCTACAGACCCAGGTTTGATTCCTGGCTTAGGTCACCATCTGTGCGGAGTTTGTATGTTTTCCCCATGCCTGCTTAGGTTTCCTCTGGATGATCTGCTTTTCTCCCACAGTCCAAAAGACATGCTAGTTAGGTGCGTTGACCATGCTAAATTCTCCCAGAGTGTGGCGACTAGGGGATTTTCACAATCATATAATTGCAATGTTAATGTAAGCCTACTTGTAACAATAATAAATAAACAGACATTGTTATTCACCCACCTAATCCTCCTTTTCTAATCCCATTCTTTCACCTTGTTTACAAGCTTCAGATGGTGTAAGTATGTACCTTTTAATTTACCCCACTTGCCTCATCACAACCTTATAATTTTGCCTGATTCCTTTCAGACACCCAAGAGCTATAACCAGGCTAGGCAATGAATGAACATCAGGAGAAGAGTAATGATGAAAACATCTTCTATTGAATGCACACTCATAGCTACCAGTTCAAATACAGACATAGCACATATCTGGAGGATAGAATCTTAGAATCATAGAAAGCCTGAGGTGCAGAAAGTGATCATTAGGCCTACTGAGCCTGCACCAACAATCCAAACCAAGCCTTATCCCCAAAACCCCATATATTTACCCTGCTATTCCCCCTGACACTAACGGACAATTTAGTCTGGCCTATCAATCTAACCTGCACAATTTTGGACTTTGGGAGATTAGAGACATGGGCCAGAATTCTCCAACCTCACCCACAGTTGGGATTCTCCGTCCTGCTGCTGTGAATGGAGACTTGGCTGAGCGCCAAACTTTCTGTTCTTGCTGGCAGCGGTAGTGGGGTGAGAATGGCTGGAGAATTCCAGCCTTGGTCTACGTATGGTGAGAACATTGGGCATGATTGGCCTAGAGCCAGAGTCGGGGAAAGGGTAGTACAGATGCCGACTCACTAACAGACAAGGTCACACAGGTTCTGCTGCAGAAGATTCAGGTAAGGACACTGATGGGGCAGGTTACAGAAAAACACTGATGGGAATATGCTTGGTGCTTGGGAAGCCTGCCAGAAAGCCAAGGGGCAATGTTAAGGACCATATAAGAGTCTGATACCAACTTGTCACAAAGCTTGGCACAAAGGTTGGAGCCCACCCTTTCCAATTTGGAGGTGATGCCCAACTCTGTCCACACACTTGTGGATTCAATCATGATGCAGCATCTGATGACCGATGTCGCAGCTTCCATTGCAGCAAAAGCAAGAACCACCCAATGTCTGAGTGCTGCAGTGGAAGCTTAAACTGCTGCCATCATAGCTGTAGATTGAGGTGTGCAGAGGGGATTGCATGGTGAGAGCAGACCAGCAATCTTGTCTCCAACTGACTACTAATATTACTGAGACACTACCTCAGCAGAGTAGAAGCAGCTCCATAGGGTTGGCAGGGTCAAGTCATTCGTTCCTGCTTCTAATTCATATGCTTGCATGACTCCTGACATTGAACACAATAGCTATCTAATGTTACTGCTATTCAATCATGTATCTGGAGTACTTCCTGCCGTACTGCAAATACAGGACTTCTCTCCTTTGTTGCCTGCCACAGTCTGATTAACCCTTAGACGGTGGACAAGTAACTACGAGTAGGCATCTTATTAGTACAATCAATATTTATTGAAGACACACAATCAATAATCAGCCACCCAACCAACAATAAGTTATCTTACAGAAATACTAAAGTTCAAGTCCAATATGAGACCTTGACTTAACTTTGCGTGACTGGCAAGTACCCAAGCAGATATTGGCCTTTATCTGTGCACTGGTCTCTGTAGGCCTCTATGTAGTTTGGTCCTTTGGTCTGGGTCTGGTACTTTGACTCTGGTCTTCCTTCCTTCCTTCTCAGGTGTGGTGGCTCTCCTTGTGCTGGTCGTCACTGATGATGGTCACCATTGTTGTAGCTCGTTCGTGGGGTCAGAGACAGAGAGAGAGATTCCTGGTTGCACAGCACCCTTTATACCCCATTGAGTTTCAAGCCCCTTTTGGCAATTGCCAATCAATCAATCAGGACTTGATCCCCCGATCGATAAGAATCCAATCGGGTGCTGCCAAACCGATCTCTGGGTGTGTACACAACGGCCATGTCTGTAGGTGCTGGAGGCACGTAGGCCCTCCTAAATAAGGGATCACAGTGCCCTTATGTCTGGTAACCAACCCAGTGTGACCATAACGTCCCTTTCATCCTGGAGATGACACATATCCTGTTTATTCTTTGTTTATTATTTATCAGGATTGCAGTCTGTTTGTCTCTGTCTTTAAACTGCAGCCTGTCATTTTAGTTCTTGCCCAATTGTCCCAGATTGCTTCACAAATCACCATTTTAGATGGCCTGTTTGTTCATTTCCACCTCAGTGCAGGATAAAAAAGACTTGCAATCTCATTCTCACCATTTCCCAGTACAGATTCTTTTCAAGCACCACTGTTAGCCAAAGCTGCTGTTCTTTCTCAGGAAGGCAACATTCATCCTCCCACCAGTCGTGTTGTTGGCTGTCACCCATCCTAGACTAATGCTGCAATACTGGGATGCTACGATCTACAGCACACCATCTACAGAGACACTGAGAGTTACCAGCAATGCTGCGGCCACTCAGATAGCACCGCACTGAGCACTCAAACAGGCAAAGACATATGGAAAATAGGAAAATAGGCACTAAAAAAGTGTACAAGATTTGCAATATGTCATGAATTAATTTATAAATGTACCAGGTGGCAGATTTCAGTGAGGATATCCTTGCTCCACGGTAAGGTTCAGATTCAGAATTATTCTTTGAACACCCTGAACAAACTGATATGGCTTCAGCCAGACTCTTTCTTCCAGGAGATTGTCCTGTTTTGCACATTTTCCCAGTGATACTCTTCCAAAAAGGTGGCCTCCTCCTGCACCCTGGACTAGATGATGCTGATTTGTTGACAGGCCTTTAAATTAGCAAAACATCCTTCAGCTCCTGTCCCACCATGCTCTATCCCTGGCATACCAACACCGACTCCCCCCACCCCCCGCCAGTCCCACCAAATCCTGTCCTGGTACCACCCCTCCAGTGGTCTTTTTCAATCTTAGCAAACACAAAGCACCCACACAATCAAATCAAAATGTAATCAGTTTAATAGTTCTGGTGGAGTTCTTCCGGTTGCAGAATGTACATTCAGCTATAACCTCTATTATAACATTGATGACATCAAATCAACTTGTACATTGTGGCAGGATTCAACCCACTCCCCCCAACATACCACACCACTCTCCACATCCTACATATGTATGCCATGAGACTATTTTGGAAATCTTAAGGTCAATTACAGCCTCAATGTCCTGTCCAATTTTATCAAAATCCCAGTTTGATTTAAAGGTGCCCCCACCCTCACCCTCACCAACACCGTGCAGGGAATGGCTGACTGGAATGAAAAAAGACTACATACAATTACCAAATTTCTGAAGCTCCTCCAATTCTGTTTCCGCAAGTAGCATAATCTGTTATGTAAAATGCCACTGGTAGTTTGGTTCAGTTAATAGTTTTGGCCTTTATGTTAGCAGTTTACAGTGACAAGCCATGTGCCAAATAACGAGCACACAATCTAGGCTGGCACTCCTGTCTGAGTGCTGAAGATTGTCACATTATTGAGTGCAGTCTTCCAGTTGAGAAAACAAAGCAATTCATTCACATATCTCAACAAGTTATGTTGATTTAATGAAATCTTTGAAGTTTACTCTCCAGAGTAGATAAGGTTAAATTTAAAAATAAAGGCCAACCAATGATAATATACAGCATTGAATGTGACAGCCATTTAATTTATCTACATATTATTAAAAATTAAAACTGTTTAAATGCCATGTATATCTAATCTAACCAACAAATGTAAAAGCCAGTTCTAACAAACAATAATTGGTAGGAGTTTAAAAGCTATTATAAGTGTCAGTACTGATATTTGCTCAATTAGAAGCTTTCTTATTGGCAGCTCAATGTTGTGTGTGAAAGAAGATTTGAATTAAGTAGCAGCTGAGCTGAACTGAACAGATTCTCACTCAAAGCAGGATGTATTTCAGAGAAAATTTCCCCTATTCTAACTGCCCATCTGCTGGAACCCCTTTTGTCCCACTTCCTTCATGTCATGCCCCAACATTAACCTACCCTTTTGAACAGGCAACTGAAGCACCTGCAGAAAGAATATCCCAGCCCAAATATAGAGATTGGAGCACATAGGTTTGGTGGCAACATAGTGAAATCAATTGAGGATTGATTAAGTACAGGAAACAGTGTAGGAATAAACAGGTCATCCCTAGAATGGTAGGCTGTGACTAGTGGGGTATTGCAAGGATTACTACTTGGCTGAGATATATCAATGATTTGGATGTGGGAATCAAATGTAAAATTTCCAAGTTTGCAAATGGGCTGGTAAGAATGTGTCTTATGAGGAGGATGCACAGAAAGTTCAAGGGAATTTGCATATGATAGATGGAATACATTGTGAATAAGTATGAGGTTATCCAATTTGGTAGTAAGAGAAAACGTGCAAAGTATTTCTTAAATGATGCGAGATTAGAAAGTGTTGATGTCCAAATGGGTCACGGTGTCCTTGTTTATAACTCAGTAAAGGCTAACTTACAGGTGCAGCAGGAAATTAGGAAGGCAAATAGTATGTTAGTATTTAATGCAAGATGATCTGAGTTCAGAAGTACTGATGTTTTGCTTCCACTCAGTTAGACTGCATATAGAATACTGGGCCCTATTTTACCATTTTGATTTGAAGTGCAAGGACTTGAAACTGGGAGTGTTTCAGATCTAATTTTTAGACCCATTTTCAGGCATTCCCCCCATACACACTCTGCCTGCAAAAATATCAGTGATTCCGAATTGTGCTGCAGAAGCCAGTGGGCGAGGCTGAATGCACCCAAAATCCTGCAGCTCCAATTGGTGCCTCCAACTGCACATGTGCAGAAAAAAAAGATAGAATGTGACTCCCCTGCCATTATCACTCCCAAACCAGATAATGTTACCCCCTAGCCCCTACAGACATTGCCCCCCTAATACTACTGACTCCATTATCCCCCCACACCCCTCCCCTGCCACCCAGACCAATGATGTGGGTATGCCGGCGTTGGACTGGCGTAAACACAGTAAAAAGTCTGACAACACCATCACCTGACGAAGGGACTAACCCCGAAAGCTTGTGAGTCTATTATCAAATAAATCGGTTGGACTAAAACTTGGTGTTGTCAGACTTTTTACCCAGACCAATCGCAGACCCTTCTTCCCTTCCCCAACCAATATCAGGCAGAGTGGCAGTGAACCTCCCTGCCCTCCACTGATCTCAGGCAGAGTGACAGCAGACCCCTCCCTTCCCCTCCCCACTGATCTCAGGCACAGTGGCAGAAGACCCCCTTTCCCTCCTCCTTTCCACTGATCTGAAGCAGAGAGCCGTCAGATGCTCTGCACTTTCCTCCTCACTAACTAGAGCACCCAAATTGGACTTTTGTAGACCATGTCTGTTTCGTGCCAATTCTGGATGGGCGAACGCAGTGGGAAAGGGGAAAGTGCCAGTAAGGTTGGGTGTGCAGCCCATTAAGTCAATTTAAATGTATGCAAGTGCACTCCTTGCTAAAGGCAGAACCAGCTTGGAAGCGGGCGCAAATCGTACTACTCGCCTCATGCCCAACTTTACCAAATTTTTGCGCCTGTAAACGGGAGAAATGCGATGGTAAAATTGGGCCCATTGTGTATAGTTTTTGTCACCTTACATAAGAAAGAATATACTTGCCAAAGGGCTGCAATAGAGGTTCAGCAGACTGATTGCTGGGTTGATGGCATTGTCCAATGAGGAGACTGGGCTTGTAGACTTTACAATTTAGATGAATGAGAAGTAGTCTGATTGAAACTTACAAAAGCATTGGCACAAGAGGGGGATGAAGAGAAATATTTTCACTCAGTTGACACTCAGCTGGAACAATTGACCAGTGAAGATGGTAGAAGCTGACTCCATAAATGATTTTAAGAGGATTCTGGACAGGTACATGAGCGTGAAGAACTCACAAGGTAACAGACAAAAAACTAGAGGAATCTAGGACTAAGAGTGACTGCTCTTTCTAAGAGCCAGTGCACATATGATGGGCTAAATGGCCTCTTTCTGTGCTGTAAGTTTCTATGAATCTATTGGTGAGCATTTAGACTGCATTAAGTTAGTGCTCCATTGAAATTTACATCAGGACACTTTATCCTCTTTAAAAAATATCAGTAAAATTGTGGGGGTGTTACAATTCAAATTGATTTTCCAACAGAGCTTAATTGAACTTTGGGTAGAATGAAACAAAAGACTTTGATCCAAATAAACTAAATTAATTTTGTACTCACTGAAGAGTCTGAATTACACAAAGAAGATCTCAACATGACACTTGGAAATGACGTAGGCACTCGAGAGTGGAAGCAGCTTAAAACACTGCATGTGAAGACAGCAGAGAATTTTATTTTAATGGAACAACCTGGACATGACAGATTTCCATGTAATTTCCCAGAACAATCTCCAGGGAAAACTAGGAGTATTGCTAAACCAAAGGTTACAACAGCAGGGATTTTTTTCAAATTAAATAGTCCAAACCTATATTACTCACACTTGGACACACAACAAATCCCTTGCTTCCTCCACTGATGTTTCTCCCTCTGTGTGCTACAGCTCGTAGGGAGCTGAGGGTTGGGTGTGAGAAATGGCTGTCAAGAGCTCTCCAAGCCAGCCGAAAGGGTAGGAAAGGAAGCAGTGCGAAATCTTGCTCTTAATTACTAACACTGAGCTGAAAAGCATGCAGATGGCGTGGGATCAGGTTCAGCTGTGATGCCCTATAGAGTTGAATAGCTATTTACAAATAAAGAGCTCACAAGAAATTCTATTGATTTTCAATCTCCTCATTAGAATATCAAAATATAGATCAAAGCTTTCAATAGGCTAAAGGCCAGGGCATTTCATTACAATTGAAGGGATACAAAAGCATCGGAATATTAAGACTGTGACAATTAGATCACTTTACATTGCTATTCAGAGCAGTCTGAAGAGATTTAAACATCAGGGGCAAAATTCTGCCAAAAAAAATTAAGTGTCATAAAGACGAGAATAGTGGATGATCCAGGTCAGCCTTATGGGCTCGCTGCATAGCACAATCCATTGACACTTAGTCCACTGAAAGAACCATCATGTGAATAACGCTATGATGGAATCTCCAGGACTTGCTCAAGGTAGCTGCAGCTGTGCACATTAACAAGGAGGAGCTGCGTTTAAATGCTCCCCTGTATTCACAGCCAGTCATGTTAGGAAGATGGCATTGTGCAGACCAGCCCTACGGTTTACGAAGGGAATTGGAGAAGAAGGCAGGCCATCTAGTACCCCACAAAGGAAGACGACCTAGGATGCGGTCAGGGAGCGGGTGGCCGCAGCAGTCAGTGTCTGCGGCCTAGCAGATAGGACTGGAGGCCAATGACAACAGGTGAACAACCCCATTTGAGTTGCAAGGGTGAATGTCCATCTATTCTGTCCTGGCATCAGTCCCACCTATCACACCTGGGGTGTCCACTTCAACCCACTCCGTGATGAGCCATGGCCTTCCAGCATCTGCCTCCTTACACCACCCCAGC
Source organism: Carcharhinus amblyrhynchos (assembly GCF_965287045.1). Lineage (NCBI taxonomy): Eukaryota > Metazoa > Chordata > Chondrichthyes > Carcharhiniformes > Carcharhinidae > Carcharhinus > Carcharhinus amblyrhynchos. The sequence goes on along the minus strand of NC_137329.1, from coordinate 70,854,732 downwards.
ATTATCCTCAAATCCCTCTGGCAGCACAAGTCAAGCATCTGCCTGGCAAGACACAGTGCTGAGCTATATCGCCCATTCCATGTAGCCCTCCCGCCCACCACCAGCAGCCATCAAACTTTTAATCATCCCCTCATCATCTGCAGAATATGGCCCATAACTACAAAGAGTGCGAGAAGACGGGCGATGGCAGAGGAACAAGCGATGGATCTCACAGGGGAGCCATATTCAGGGCTGTAAGCGACTGCGATGTTGTACTACAAAACTGAGGATCCATAAAGCCTTCATCCATTTCGACCTTGTAAGTATCGATTTGCCCCTATCTCTGTCCCTCCCTTATACTTACCCATGTGTCTTCTCTTGCAGGCAGAACACTGAATGAGGCCAGGTCCTCAGGGGTCAGCATTCCCCCACCTCCCCCGCCGCGTTCCTCACCAGCACCTCAGAGGAAAGCACCGAGGATACCATACTTCAGGCTTCAGAGGTAATACCTGCAACATCCACCAGTGCAGAGACCAAAACCTCAGTGTCTGGTTTCAGCAGACAGGCTTTGGGTTCACTTTCTGGTGAGCACCACACAGCTGCTGGTGAATGTCAGGTGGGGGTAAGATTGTCCAAGGAATTGGGCAAGTGGCATTGGTGGCCTGCCGGATCCAAGGAAACTACTCATCCTCAAGATGCTGGGCTGTTAGATAAGGTTCTCACAAAGCTGCTGGGAATGTAGAAGCAAAGCCGGGGACTGCAGGAGTGAGTGTTGGAGACATTCCAGTAACAGCGAGGCTGTTTGAAGGAGGCCCACTGCCTTCAAGCACGGGAGATGATGCCAGCATTCGTGGTACCCAGCCCAACACTGCAAGAGTGAAATTTCTGGGGCAGGAAATGGTAGCAATGGATGGCAGAGACCAAGGGATGGCCGAGTTGCTGAGGGCCATTGCTGTGGGCCTTGAGAGCTTGGCCAGTCTTAGAGGGCACTTGCTGAAGGGTTTCAAAGCTTGGTCCAAATGCACAGGGCCATCGCTGAAAGCACTCACACCACAGATCAGATATTATTGGGCTTCAAGGATTGGCAGTGGCAGGTAATAAAGGCTTCTGAACCTGACTCCTACTGCACCGTCGGGTGTCTTAGGGCCCACAAGTGCCCCGAGGAAGAAGGAAGTGTTGGAGCCATGCCAGGGTCTGTCACTTAGGGGACTCTGGCCATCCCCAGCCCTTATGAAACCTCCCTTCCTGACACCTATACATCTCCCAGGCAGCGGGCTGAGAAAAGTACCACAGCTGTATCCATGACACCCAAAAGTCGTCAGGGCCCCCCTTGTCCCAGCACTCCAGGGACGCCTGTCAAGGGCATTAAAGGCCATGGGATACAGAACACTGCTGATAGCCTCCACCTCTAATGTGCATCCTGGGGAGCCACTTAGACATAGCAGCAGGCGACTTAAAATGAAGAAGTTGTAGGATCACCAGGAAGGCACAGATAAAAGCTGACAGAGTAGTTAGGGATTGAGTAGTATGGACTGTAAAAAGCAACAACTAAATATTATTACACTCTATAGCTACAACTCGTCTGTCATTGCCTGTTTCCCACAGGGAGCCTCATACCACCACACACCCATAGAGGCATGGAGCACGGTACAGCGCAGGAGAGGCCTTTCGGCCCACAGAGTTTACATCAATGATGACAACCAATAAAGTTGTGGAATCCCAGCTCCCAGCACCTATGCCATATTCATGGATACTGTGGTTGTCCAAGTGCGCAGCTGTAAGGGTTACTAGATTATCGCCCCAGTAGGTTCCAGACCCCCGCCACCCATGGGTGCAGACTGTGCCCACCAATCCCTCTGAAACCCCTGTCCCATCCCCAAAGCTGTGCCCTCTCATCATAAACCTAAGGGAGCAGCTGTTCCCTATGAGTCCTGGTCACACTCATCACAAACAAATGCATCCTGACCATATCTCCATCTGCGCTGCAAGACAGCACCACACCTGCTCATGGCTGAACCTTGCATTGATGAGGGCTTCCCTGCTCTACCTACACTCCAGATCATTGCAGCTGCCACCAGTCCAGCATCCTTCAGATTCTTTGCAGCCTCATCTTCCACACCTTCCTAGTCCACCTCCTCCGCAGAGGCATCCGCCTGGTCCTCCTCCTCCTCCTCCTCCAGGACGTCCGCCCATTACTCACCAGTTTTGGAACACAAAGCAGACCACTGCAATGGGGGAGACGCTCTGCTATACTGCAGAGCCCCGCCATAGTGGTCCAGCCAGCAGAAACCACATCTTCAGGAGCCCAATGCACTACTCAACAACAGACAAGGTAGCAGCATGAGCCTCATTGTAGCTGGTCTCTGCCTTGATCTCAGGCTCTGCACTGGCTTCATCAACCATGACCTCTGCAGGTAGCCCTTGCCCCCACAAGCTGTCTTTGCAGTCTGGGGTGGTCTTCAAAGACCCCAGGGATTTCCATGTGTCCCAGGACTAGCTATCGTGCATGCTCCCTGGGAAGCATACACACACCTATATGATGTTAGCAAGGTGATTGCAAACGATCTGCAGTTATGGGAGCAGAACTCTTTTCTGTTGATGAAGGAAACTCCCTGATTCCACAAGGCCCATAGGGCAACATGCATGCTGTCTATAGCCCACTGAACCTGGTAATCTCGGCAAAATCCTCAACCTAATCTCTTGATGGGCCTTGCTCAGGTCAAAATCTATGTAGGGCCTGGATGTACAGTGCATATGTCACTGCCTGGATGCACGTGTGTGCCGACAACCGCAATATTCCACAAAGGCCTCTGCTCAAGCCCTGGAATGGCCAGATTGTGTACAAATTGAGGGTAGCCATCATCTTAACTTCCAGCAGAAGTGGGTGTCCTCCTCCTCATGAGGTGCCAGATCCACGATGACATGGCACAACTGTCGTACTGTCTTCATGCTCAGGCAAAGCCTTCAGCAGCACATGGCATTCGGTAGTTAATTGAAGAACACACATGTCTTGTCACCTCCTTCATCCTCCCCCTTAGACTCCCCCTCTAGTCAATGTGTGCCTGGGTCCTGACCTGGACTAGTGCCCCCCTGTTGGCCTAGTTTGGCCTCCTGTCTGGATTGATGTCCCTTGGATTGACCACTTACAGCAGTGATGATAATGGCTGCCAGCTCTGCTTGCTGGAATCCAAGATCCATTCTTGCTCTGCAGGGGTGGGAGGCAATGGGGAGGGAAGAAGGAGAGAATGAGAGAAAGTCCAACCCGAGCCTCTCAGTCACTCCCACACACCCCATGTGCCCGTGCGTCTGAACCCTGGCAACCTTTACCATCCTTCGTGCCATGCTCCATCTCAAGTGGCTGCTGATCATTGCCATGGACACTGTCCATATCCCGTCATGGTTGTCAATGGTATCCCACACAAATGTACCCCCCTTCTTCACATGATGCAGCACGATGCCTTCTGCAGCTTCAGAGCAGTTGTGTGCACACTGATGTGCAGGGCAGAACTGCTCCCCTAGATAGCTGTCCCCCTCCCAGCAAATACGAATGCCTGATACCACAGAGCAGTGGCAACAGCATGAGGCAGACTGGGCATGCTCAGTGAGGAATCCTTGCAGTACACGCCTGCAAGTACAGCCTGGACATTTGGTGCAAAGTGGCTTCCAGACATGGTGTCTAGGTCAGCCAGATGGTAGGGAAGTGCCTTCCTAACTTTTATGCAATCGTAGCTCTTGTAGGAACCACTGCAGAGTTCATGCAGTGTGCAGAGTTGTGTTGACACCTGCTGAATTCCCTCGATTGGGGGTGACAGCTGCCAGGTTCTTGTGACTGTTAGTGGGGCCTAGGATAGGATATCTGCGGTAAACAGAGCCTTTCCAGCTGAAAGGTGGAATGGTGGAGTGTGAAACATTAGTGCGATTTGAACTCAACTTCTGGAATCCCTCAGGAGTCCCAGCTTGCAGGTGCAGCAGGTGGTCAGGAAGGCGAATGGGATGCTGGCCTTCATAGCGAGGGGGATTGAATATAAAAGTAGGGAGGTCTTGCTGCAGCTGTATAGGGCATTGGTGAGGCTGCAGCTGGAGTACTGTGTGCAGTTTTGGGCGCCGCACCTACGCAAAGATATTTTGGCCTTGGAGGGAGCGCAGAGGAGGTTTACTAGGCTGATACCGGAGTTGAGGGGGTTGAGCTATGAGGAGAGGCTGAATAAACTAGGCTTGTACTCGTTAGAGTTTAGAAGAATGAGGGGAGATCTCATTGAGACGTATAAGATGATGAATGGGATGGATAGGATAGAGGTGGAGAGACTCTTCCCGCTCAAAAAAGACAGTAGGACTAGGGGGCACAGCCTCAAGATAAAGGGGGGGCGGTTTAGAACGGAGTTGAGGAGGAACTTCTTCACTCAAAGGGTGGTGAATCTCTGGAATTCTCTGCCCGTTGAAGTGGTGGAGGCTGCCTCGCTAAATATTTTTAAGACGCGGGTTGATGGGTTTTTGATAAGAGAGGGGATTAAGGGTTATGGGGAGAGGGCGGGAAAGTGGAACTGAGCCACAACAGATCAGCCATGATCTTATTGAATGGCGGGGCAGGCTCGAAGGGCTAGGGGTGTAAAATAGACAGTATTACGGTTGATAAGGGGGATGTGCTGGATATTCTTGAGGGGCTGAAAATAGATAAGTCCCCTGGTCCGGATGGGATCTACCCTAGGATTCTCTGGGAGGCTAGAGAGGTGATTGCAGAGCCTCTGGCTCTGATCTTCAGGTCGTCATCGGTCTCTGGTGTAGTCCCGGAGGATTGGAGGATAGCGAATGTTGTCCCATTGTTTAAGAAGGGGAACAGAGACTTTGCCGGGAATTATAGACCGGTGAGTCTTACTTCTGTTGTGGGCAAGGTTTTAGAAAAAATTATGAGGGATAGGATTTATAGTTATTTGGAGTGTAATGAATTGATTAGAAATAGTCAGCATGGTTTTGTAGCGGGTAGGTCGTGCCTTACTAACCTTATTGAGTTTTTTGAGAAGGTGACCAAAGAGGTGGATGGGGGCAAGGCAGTTGACGTGGTATATATGGATTTTAGTAAGGCGTTCGATAAGGTTCACCATGGTAGGCTTCTGCAGAAAATGCAGATGTATGGGATTGTGGGTAATCTAAGAAGTTGGATCAGGAATTGGCTATCAGATAGGAGACAGAGGGTGGTGGTTGATGGTAAATATTCATCATGGAGTTTGGTTACGAGTGGTGTGCCTCAGGGATCTGTTTTGGGGCCACTGTTGTTTGTAATCTTTATTAATGATCTGGATGAGGGTATAGTTGGGTGGATTAGTAAATTTGCTGATGACACCAAAGTCGGAGGTGTGGTAGATTGTGAGGAAGGGTGTCATAGTCTGCAGGGAGACTTAGATAGGTTGCAGAGCTGGGCTGAGAGGTGGCGGATGGAATTTAATGCGGAGAAGTGTGAGGTAATTCACTTTGGTAGGAGCAACAGATGTGTTGAGTATAGGGCTAACGGGAGGACTTTGAATAGTGTGGATGAACAGAGGGATCTAGGTGTATGTGTACATAGATCCCTGAAAGTTGGGAATCAAGTAGATAAGGTTGTTAAGAAGGCGTACGGTGTCTTGGCGTTTATTGGTAGGGGGATTGAATTTAGGAGTCGCAGCGTCATGTTGCAATTGTACACTACTCTGGTGCAGCTGCACTTGGAGTACTGTGTGCAGTTCTGGTCCCCACATTACAAGGAGGATGTGGAGGCTTTGGAGAGGGTGCAGAGGAGGTTTACTAGGATGTTGCCTGGTATGGTGGGGAGGTCCTATGAGGAGAGACTGAGGGATTTAGGGTTGTTTTCGTTGGAAAGAAGGCGGCTAAGAGGGGATCTTATTGAAACATATAAGATGATTAGAGGTTTAGATAGGGTGGATAGTGATAGCCTTTTTCCTCGGATGGAGAAAGCTAGCACGAGGGGGCATGGCTTTAAATTAAGGGGGGGTAGCTACAGGACGGATGTCAGGGGTAGGTTCTTTACCCAGCGGGTGGTGAGGGATTGGAATGCCCTGCCTGCTGCAGTTGTAAATGCACCTAGTTTGGGGGCGTTTAAGAGATCTGTGGATAGGTTTATGGACGAAAAGGGATTGGTATAGGCTAGTGGGTCATTGTTTTTGTAACTGGTCGGCGCAACATCGTGGGCCGAAGGGCCTGTTCTGCGCTGTAATGTTCTATGTTCTATGTTCTAGATGGCCTACTCCTGCTCCTATTTCTTATGTTCTTATGTTCTTAGGAGTCATGCAGCAAGCATGAAGAATGCTCGCCAGACGACTCCTGACCTGAAGGCCTCCAGCCCAGGCCCATCCTCCACACCATCCCAAAGCATGGCAGCGGCTGGTCCACCTTCTTGCATTCTGGAGGTTGCCCTCACAACCGCTGCGCCTGAACCACACTTTAAAGGACCAGTAGGGATTTGCACCACTACGACATCATGCTGGAGAGGTGGGTGCATTCTGGAACGGGAATTTTGTTAATGATATTGAAGTGTGGTTAATCTCATGCTAAATCCTCCTGCTCTTTCTGGTTGAGAATGGGTGTGAAACAGTTTCCCGCCATTAAAAAGAGGCTGGGAGAATCACAAACTGCTTCACACTAGGCACAAAATAGATTTTTAGGCTTGTCCACTATTTTTAGGTATTGGCATGATCTAATAACAGTACAGCGAGGTTGGAGAATCCCCCCTGCCAGAGGTGGTGCAAGCAAAACATTATTCCTGTGCTTTACTCCCTTAACATGCATCAACTGCCACACCTCCATAATGCCATTTTACTACTTCACACGTTAGCCAGTTAGGGAAGACTTGCGTGCCCATGCCCGTAGTTTCTGCCCTGAGGATTTTAGAACTCACTTCACATACGATCCAGCAGTTAGAAGAGAACTTCACTCTATTAATCTGAACTCTATTTGAACTGCAGTACCAAAGATGAAAAATTTTATTCACTGAATCACCCACTCCCTCTCGCACACTTATGTTCCTTAGGATCAGTAGCAAAGTGAGGACTATAACAATGTTCTGGCTATAGGGGGTTCTCCCACAGGTCAACGATGAAACTTACACAAACACAGAATGTGGTGTTACAGTCACAGCTAGGGTGTTAAGTTCATCTATCTCGACACCCTGACTATAACACCACATTCTCCATTCTCTCCTTTCCTCCTCTATGTATGGTATGCTTTGTCTGTACACTGTGCAAGAAACAATGCTTTTCACAGTATACTAATATATGTGACAATAATAAATCAAATCAAATCAGTAGAAGCAGAGGATATTGAGGCCCTCCTGGGAGATCGGGGCAAGGGGGCTATGCTCCTTGAGCAGTGCCAGCCTGATACGCTGGCACTGCCTATCAGGCGCTGGGTAGTGCCAAGGGGGTAGGGTCTGAGCAGTAGGACCTACTGGAAGGCAGTTCCAAATCGGGTACAGTCTGATCAGTGGTAGGATGGGGATGCATACTCTTGAGTTGTGATCAGTGGGGTTGGGGCGGGGGGGGAGGTGTTCATGCAATTTAAGCCCCACTCTCCCGCTATAGGTGAGAAGTGCTTTTTGGGGTTTTTTTTCTTGCTCTAATTGCATATTTGGATTCACCCAAAAAAAAATAAAAAACTCTCCTGTTCTCACATTCATTCTGAACTTACAATCTTTTTCATTAGTTCACCCCAAAGTGAAATTGACCCAATTATGTCATTATCTACTAGCTTGTGGGTTAGCTGTCTAATAGTCACTTTAAATTGAAATAGTCTTCTCAATCAGTAAGCCAATGGTAATACACAGCCAGGTCTGCCATATGGACTATCTTGCATTCTACACTACTAGTCGTGTCGATAAGTGGCCTGAGTATCATTTATGGAAATTAATTCAAAATGCCCTTTATGCATATGTACAATTTGCATAACCCAAAGATGTAACAATAGCATCCTCTTGTGCTGGATATTCAAGTCTGCTGCGCACATGTTTCTTCAACCTGTCTGATGGGTTGTGTTAATGTTTGGGCCAAAACTTGACATGAATCATTAAGCTAATATTTTTCATTGTGAATGAACATACAGTGGTGCAATCATGGCTAAAGTCACACATTTCAATTAGTACAACATAATAATACAAAATAAAGAATGCACAATTTTTCCCTACATTTGTGGGTTGTCTGACTTCAGACAAGATGGCTGGGATTTTCAATCCTGTGTTGGGAACTTGGCTGCTTTGGATCCCGCCACAAGGATGGATGTGTGCTGACTAGAGGCTGGAGTATGGGGGCAAGTCATGTGATGAAACCTCCAAGAATACATTTAATCACCCTATTGGCAGACTATGCCTGCCCAACTTGAAACCAGACCCTGCACTAATTTAAAAATCCTGGCCACTATTTTCTAACTATTCTCCAGCAATTCTAATCACTGACCTTCAACAAAGGCTCTCACAGCTTTTCCCTTAAGCATATTCTCCTGGCAGCCTTTGTGGTTATAAAACCTACTCTCTCTCCTCTGTCTTTTATTCTTCTCTCCTTCAAAGGGCTTTTCAATATAACAGGTGTAGTGTGTTCTTTGATAGGTTGGGCAAGATAACAAATTATTATTGTTTAGTTTTGGAGGCAGCAACTCCCATTTAGTTTATTAATCACTGTTAAATCAGATGGCCTCTTTTAAAAGAATGAAAAATAATTAATTTTTTTGGTGAAAAAAATCACAAGAAATTCTGAAGTGTGCCAGGAAATATATTTTTTAAGAAACACAGAACAAGCACAAGCTGTTCTGACATGAATCCACTGTTCTGCAGACAAGATTAAACTACAGAAAGGCTGCCACAAACTACTTCCAGGAATTAGTGATTAAAACTTACTGAAACTCATAAGTATCTGGGGCTATGAAAAGTAATTTATTGTGTAAATGCTTCAAAGCACTTTGATAACATAATAGGGGTTCTATGTGAATGCAAGTAGTTCTTTTATATCCAGCTGCATTGTATTGGAGTTTGCTGTAATTTAGCAGCACTTAATCAGTGCCACTTCCCCATCACCACAGCAATGGCTATGTTTGCTTGTGGAGAGTACCTGCATCAGAAGATTATGCTATAAAATTAATTGGTTGGGTAGAAGTCTTAAGAAATACTTGTGTCTTGAATGGAAGGCAAATGAGAAAGGCGGTTTTGGACCCTCTTGATAATTCAGCTATTAATTGGCTAGTTCCATGCAGGCACCAACCATGAGCTGAACTCATCTGGCTGGGGAACAATTGCAGTGAAATCGGGCTGCTGCGGAGGGGGGAAATCCTGTTCCTGATCAGGGACCATGTTGAAAGTGTATACATTGGGGAGTTAGCTGAGGGACAGGGCTTCAGCTTTCCTGTGATGACAGATAAAGTCAAATAATCAGGTTTTTTTTGTTTTTATTCCGATTGAATCAAATCAAGTCCAATTCAGAGTCTCAACAAGGTGAGACATTCCCGATCCAAGCTGACAAGTCAGGGCTCTCACCTCCTGTCTTGGGCTTGATCTACATGATCCAAGCTGATTGGAGTAGGCATAGCTCCTCCTCCAAGGCTTGATCTCATTTGCATCTTAGCCAAAAGGCCGAGATGCTGCTTTTAAAAATTGCTTGAAATAAAGCTAAAATATAACCTAATGACTTCAAACAAGCACAGCATGTCGATACTACACTTGATCTTAGCCAAAAGGCAGAGAAGCGATGAGCGGCACAAACTAGGAATCTGAGAATGAAATAGATAGAAAGTAGCCATTCAGTCCTTCAGCCAATACTAGCTTTTTGAAAGAGCTATCCAATTGCTCCTACTCCCCTGCTTTCCCCCTACAACCTTGCATTTTTCCTATTTCCCTTTGGAAGTTACAATTGAATCAGCATCCACCACCCTTTCAAACAGTACACCAGATCATAACTTGCTGTGGAAAAAAAATTCTCCATCTCTCCTCTGCTTTTTTTGCTAACTATCTTGAACTTGTATCCACTGGCTGCTGGCCATCCCTCCTGCAAATGGAAGCAGGTTTCTTCCTTATTTTCATTAATAATCAAATACTCAAATAATCAAAACCCTTTGTAATTTTGCACACCGTCATCAAATTTCCCTTTAACAATAACCAGTTGGTGAGGTGAGAGAACACTTTCCTGTAGAACTGAAGTTCGGCAAAAGAATATGGTAGAAAAGGGAAGAAAGAAAATCAATAAAATTCTACAGAAGAACAGCCAGTACAGTAATAGGAGATGGGAAGAATGAGAAGAGAACCAGGTTGGGCTGCACTACATTAGCTGTTTAATGGAATTAAAAATTTGCAACAATTGATTTTAGTGAAGAAATCAAGAAATCGTAAATATTTGGCAAAGCAGAAAACAGGTTTTTCAAATGTGATAGCAGAAATCAAAGAAAATATTAGAACAAGCAGAAGACCAGCACAGAAAATGTCAGGATTTTGAACCTCATGACTGCCTTTAAAAATGTATAAGATTTTTTGTTTGATTGTTTTGTACAAGATTTACCCCACACACCTCCACATTATTATTTTTGTTTGCACCATCATCATTATTCAATTTATAATTATTTCTAAACGCACACTTTGTGCCAGCAGTTATAAATTAAATATAATTATTCACTGTGTTTACTCCCCAGTCACATACTAACTCATGATGTAATCATGGCTTTCAGTAAAAAATCTGAGAGACTTGCAGTTACATAGCTTTCACAACTGGCATGTGTTGGTTGCAGGACATATCTGTTAAAAGAAGTCTTCGTCGTCTTCTGTATGTTAACAGCAAGTGTTTATTAACTACTTGTATAAATATATAGGCATGGAGACATCTCCATTTTAGGTCTTAATCGTTTCTGACCAAAGCCAGAGTTTAAGTCATGTGCCTTCTTACATCACCGCATGGATAGTACGATACTCAGTTCCACATTAACTTTGTATGTGACAGAGCCTTCTGCTAAATGTACCCCCAAGTCTTTAGCCTATGGATTTAGTCACTTCAGTTTACTTCAAGTCTTACAGTGTTATAAGTCCTAAGCATTTACTTCATTGTTACAAATTTAATGCTGACGTATCAGCAAGAAATGAAAGCAATCATAAATTATATAAACCAAACTATATTACTTTTGCTTATTCAAAAATTGAACTTGCTGAACCAAAAGACAGCTACTGCACGTCATATGACTCACAAGACTGGACACAATTTCTGGAATTTCCAACAGCAGTTACAAGGACAAAAGAGTTTCTCCCTCATCGTTGTGGAATCTCACACCCCAAAAAACCAGAGGACTATAACAAAGGCAGAAACACCAAAATTAATTATATCTGCAGAGATTCTAACAGCAACCATTTCATCCTTAGGCTGTCAAGGGCTATTTCAAAAGGAAAATATGAAAGATAGTGGACATTATTTGCATCTGTATCAGGTTAACTCATTAGCAGAGTTTGAGAGTCTACCAAGACAATAGCTACCCAGAACAGAATCACTTAAATGGATAATGATCTTTCAGAGGCTAGTGACTGGGATATTATAAGTCATAAAACGAAGGCCAGGACCAGCACCAGATAAATTCCTGTTATTGATGAGGAAGAAGGTCACATGACTTGAGTGAACATTTTGAAATCTCTGTATTTAGCTGAGGACTCAGAAACCTGGGTGATTCTCCCAAAAAAGTTCTAAGTACTGAATTTGTGGGAAAACTGATGTAAATCACAACTGTTTTTTTCAGTGGGAGTTCACATTCAAATCTCTCACATTCTGTGCAATGCAGAGGTTACAATTGGGAATATCGCTAAAAGCTTGGGGAAGGGGGAGAGCCTATTTACCCCAGAGTCTGACAGCACCGGGCCTCTGCACATGTACAATGGCACTGAACTGTCAGCTTGCAGTTTGAAGACCAGCTCAATCACTGGCCAGCCCAGTGCTCCTCTCCCTACACCCCTACGGCCTGATCGCAGCCCCCATAACTATTCCTGGGCCAGCCCTGAACCCCCACCCCCCAATCCTGGAGAACCCCGATCTCCAGATACACCCCCCCAAGCAGTGATAATTCCCCCACACAGGCCCCCCCCACCCACTGTAGGCAGACCCCCAAGACAGACACCCCTACCCCCCCCCAGCAGACACCACCCCCGTCCATAGGGGGCAGACCCCCCCAAGCTGAACACCAAACCCATACTGATTGTTGGCCTCCCTCCAGTTCCGAACGATCCCCATGCACATTGGCAGCGAGGCTGCCCACCCTTGCCGATCGCACTTTAGCCATGCCCCAGTTGGCCCTGCCCCAAGCTGCCCCTCCCCCCCCCTTGGCACTGCCCCATGCCCAATGAGCAGTTCCAAGGTGCCCCCTGGATATGGGCACTTTGGCCGTTGGAAAGTGCCGAGGGCACAGGCCAACACTGCCAGGGTGCCCACACCCAAGGGCACCGCCCCCTTGCCATCTGACCCGCTGGAGGCTCCTGATTGCCCCCACTTCACTCCAGCAAAGTTAGGCCATTAGTTTCCCAAAAGTGGGGAGCTATTGGACTTCACAAACTGAGGGTTTAGGAAAACATACCACAGCCTATTTTTGCAGACAGTGAGGGAATAAAAGTTCAGTTTTGCCTCTCTCTTTTTTCTGTAAAGATGTTATTCCAACATTATTGCCATTACAGTATTAGCATTCACAACATTCCCAGTAACCTATCTTCCCCCATTATGTCCTTAAACTTTGTAGTTCAGGCAGTTTTAACTCTTCCACATTTTGTTCACCATTCAGTTGGGAGAGTGGTAAGTTCTGTTGGTTGTGGTTCTTGTTGTTGGCTTGGAAGTTTGACTGGCATTAAGTAGCCTTTTCCATTGCCTTATGTTGAACGATGTATGGTTGGTTTGGCTGTTGTTTTGATGCATGGCTGCTGTTACTCTTGATCATTTCTTGCGGGTTGGACAAAAATTGTATTCATGCCCTCAGCGCTGATTTTATTTCTTCTTTTTCCATGTGAGCTATTTCAAAGCCCTCTGAGGATGAGGGTGTGGTGAGAAGGTTGAGTGGTACGCTCACCTCTACTTTTTGTTGTTGCTGGTGATAGACAGCTATCTAGTTGCAGTATCCCTTGTGGCTGTGGAATGCTGGCTGGAAGTTGCAATGTGTGCACAGTAGTTGATGTGTCAACCAGCTGCGTCATCATCATAGTTGGAGGTAGAGGTTTCTTAAACATTGACGATTTGCTGCTACCATTTCCATTGGGGGAGTTATGGTAATCTCATGTGTGATAGGTGACTCTGGTCATTGTGCACTTTCCAGGACCTAAAATGATAATGGAAAAACCTGCTCCACAAAGAGATCAAAGGTGTAATCCTATTCTGCATACTCATGAGTGTTGAGGCACTCAGGACTGTGCTGTTCTAACTGTCTTTATATTCTTCTCTGCCTGGAGGAGATCCCAGCTCATGTAGGCATCTCCCACTAGAAGAGAAAATACCTGGTTACAAATGGTGTAAATCAGCTTAAAGACTTGTTTACTGCCATTCAGGATCATGCCAATGATGTGGGTTAGACTCTCTGTGCCTATAAAGTGGAATCTTCGCAGTTCAAAGCCAGAGCTCTTTGTGCCATAGTTCCTCATCATATTGGCACCTTTTCAGTTTTGAACTCATGAATTACCTTTGGACTATCAGTGCTGTGTTGGGGTTTTGACTTTCAAAGTTTTTTAAAGTGTCCCTGTCTGTTGCAGTGGAAGTATTGGGCTGTCCTTGCAGAACATTGATCTCTCCTGTGATGGCACTTTGCATCACAACAATGGCAAGGTCACTCTGCTTCACTGTTGAGAAATTGCTTTCCTTGTCTTGGATTGTATCTGCATCTATATGACCTGATAAACTGGATTAAGGATTGGCTACTGACCCATGTGTTCTCTCCCCTTAGCATTGTCCTATGGTGCACACATAACTGAGATAGTCTAACTATCTGAATTGCCTTCTCCAGGGTAATGTCATCTTTACCTTTTAGGAGGTCAGAATGAATTGTCTGCAACGTCCATCATAATTTTGTCTCATATGAGCTCTGACTTTAAACCTCCACATTCATCCACCCCCTTGTCATTGTGTAGGAATCATTTATGAAGGTTTCCCAGACTGTTGAACTCTCATTGAATCCAGCTCATTCCAGTATTGTGTTGGATCTCAAGTTGAAATATCTCAAGTTGAAATAAACATCAAAGGATTTTAAAATTTGCTAAAATTTGGTGGATAATTCATCAGTATCCCATTGTGCATTAATAAAATAAAATCGTAAAATCCATACAGTGCAGAAGGAAGCCACTGGCTCATGGAGTCTGCACCGATCACAATCCCACTCAGGCCTTATCCCCTTAACCCCACTTATTTACCCTGCTAATCTCCCTGACACAAAGGGGTAATTTATCATGGCCAAGCCGTCAGACCACAAATCTTTGGAATGTGGGAGGAAACTGGAGCATCCAAAGGAAATCTAAGCAGACACAAGGAGAACGTGTAAACTCCGCACAGACTGTGACCCAAATTGGGAATTGAACTCAGGTCCATGGCGCTGTGAGGCAGCAGTGCTAATCACCGTGCCGCCCGATGTCATTTGCAATTGACCATATTGAGTAAAGAAGAGTGTTTACTTTTCTGCTTCTGATTTTTTATTTGAACTGGAAGCAATGCTATATTTTAAAAATCTCCTCCTCCAAAGACTTCAATTTTGTGACTGGTCTCAGCCTTAGCTGAGTCAAATTGGAGTTGGAAGTGTGGAATTGTGAACTATATTGAAGATCTTTAAAAGTCTGGATACAGCTTTAAGAACTTATAGGCTTCTAAGATTGTGTCACCGTTCATTGCAGAATAATGGATTGCTTCCATTTGCAGGTACTAGTGAGCTTCATAACATGACAGTAGCATGCTCTGGGAAGAAGAAAGGTCAACATTGGCTGCATGGGGCGGCTACTTGTCAACTTCACTCAATGACTAATGTAGCGTTGTGAGTAACAAAATATTTGAAAGGACCACAAGCTTGCTGATTAAGGATTCAGACGGTTGCAAGGTTCCTTTGAGTTCAATAAAGATTAATTTGATTTTTTCTGTTCAACTTGGAGTCCGTGTGTTGAAGCTCGGAATCGAAGAATTGGGATTAGCAATGGGTTTCATTCAAATAGCACTTCAGACTGAATTATAAAAGGGGCTCCTCAGGGCGGGATGGAGTCTGGAAGTGAAAAGGACATAACTCACCCTTGTAGGCTATGAACTCTGCTTGCTGAAACTTGACTTCCAAAAGAGATTGTATGGAATCACTGCATTAAGCTTCTGTCTTTATCTTTCAGACTTTTCTCCCTGGAGCAATTTCTGGCATTTTGTTTCAGCATTTGCCTCTTCAACTGGGAGCTTCTTTCAGTTCAGAATCTGTTGAAGATATCCTTTCTTGTAGTCTTTCAGCATTTCGGTGAGGTTGAGGATTTTTGATCAGGAGCTACTACCATGTTGGGGTTGTGCTTGTTGCAGAATGTGTCCGTTAATTTTTGCAATCTTCTGTGTGTTAACGAGCTTTTATTAACTATTTTAAATATACAATAAAGGGTACAGTAAAGGTATGGAGTCATCTCTCTCTTAGATCTTAGTGCATCTCTGGTAAACAAAAGACTTACCCGAGGGCTAGGTCATGTTCCTTCTTACATTTTTGCGCATGCAGAACTGTACTCAGTCCGACATTAACCCTGCTTGTGCCAGACCCTTCTACTACAATGATCACTGGGCATCTCAAAATGCTTTGCAGAAAGTAAAGTACTTTTTAAGTGTAGAAACTTGTAATGTAGGAAACACAGCAGCCAAGTTGTGCATTTTTAACTCCATAAATAGCAATGTGATGATGGTCAGATGGTTAGATTTTGTGGTATTGACTGAGGGATAAATATTGATCAGGATATAATTTTTCTTCCCTACTTCTGAAAAGTGCTATGGGATCTTTTACTTCCTATGGAGCAGGCAGATGGTGTCTTGGTTTAACACCTCATCCAAAAGTCAGAACTTCTGACAGCAATCACTCTCTCAGTCCCACATTAGAGTTTCAGCTTTGATTTTTGTGCCTGACCAGACAAGCTACATGTGTTCAACTGAGCACCAGGAATACAATGATAAACATATAACACAAGATAAATGAACAGCTGCCATCTATTCTGTATAGTGTCCAGTTATTACTGAATATAAACAAAAATTAAAAATTCATTCGCACCAATTCTTCCATCTCACATGACATGGAGTCAGTAGTTTTGGCATGGAGGTTCTTCTGGCTTCCAGTAAACTAAAGTTTGTGGACGACACAAAGGTTGGTGGATTTGTGGATAGCAATGAGGACCATCAGAGGATACAGCAGGATATAGATCGGTTGGAGACTTAGGCAGAGAGAAGGCAGGTGGAGTTTAATCTGGACAAATGTGAGGTAATGCATTTTGAAAGGTCTAATACAGATAGGAAATATACAGTAAATGGCAGAACCCTTAAAAATATTGGTAGGCAGAGGGATCTGGGTGTACAGGTACACATGTCACTGAAAGTGGCAACATAGTTGGAGAAGATAGTCAGGAAGACGTAAGGCATGTGTGCCTTCATCGGCCAGGGCACTGAGTTTAAAAATTGGCAAGTCATGTTGCAGCTTTATAGAACCTTAGCTATAGAGTCATAGAGATTTACAGCATGGAAACAGGCCCTTCAGCCCAACTTGCCCACATTTGGCCCATATCCCCTTATACCCAACTTACCCATTGAACTGTCTAAACGCTTTTTAAAAGACAAAATTATACCCGCCTCTGCTACTACCTCTGGTAGCTTGTTCCAGACACTCACCATCCTTTGTGAAAAAGATGCCCCACTGAACCTGTTCCTGAGCTGTAATTTTTTTTGTTCTTTGTTCTACATTTCATTACAAGCAAATAGTCCCCTTCCTTATCCTGCTCATCTCCCACCATCCAATCTGAGTTTTCAGTTGGCAAAAGGTGTCTATCAGAACTAAAGGTATAGCATCAGAAACTCCCATAAGGTCTTCCTTGTATTTTAAAGAGCAGGACTGGTAAGCATGTATCATTTTTGATTCAGTTTTGGGCTTTGACCCATCTCAGCATTAATTTCTTTTGTAGTTTCCATAAACCACAATCCTCATTCCTAATGTAACTTTCACAGAATGCAAAGGTCATGGTCTGTTTCGTCTGAGAGTTACGAAGAGAAGGATTGTAATATGTTCTGAGTCATGTCAGACTCCTCTGACCAACATTGTTTTCTGTGATCTGCTCCCAGTATTGTTCTCTGAATCCATTTTTTGTGCCTTGCTAGAGTCCCCATGGAAATGTTTAAGGAGCAGATTTATAATTATGTCTTAAATAGTCTCAGAATTCCTAAAACCCACCATCTTATTTGTAGCTAATCATAGTCAACATGCTAACATAATCACTGACAGCACAAGAGATAATGAAGACTGATATTAATTACTACACCAGTTTTTATGGATCAGCGGTTTAAGATGTTATCCGAAACTAAATCTCACAGAAAGCAAAATGTCAAACCCAATTGGTGTAACATTTACAGCGTTCACTTTCCAGAGGTTTTCAGTATCCATCAGTTTTAACACTCACTGTGCTAAATTTATAATAGATGAATAGCCCTGCATAACATTTCAAGAAACATGCAATGCGGTGGTTCACTTTTATAGAATTAATATTTGATGGCCATAGACTGGGCAGCATAGCCCAATAGTAATGAACACTGAGAACATCACCACTATTGAGGGAAGCCACAGAACCACAACCTCCAGACCTGACTTACACTGAAATCCAGAAGTTGTTGTGTGTCTGAATGGGATCCACAATGATGGCTGCATGTTTTGGTGTTTAACGGGATGTTAATTTGACAACTTGTCCTGTTTTTCAACAACTTGCAAGGATTTCCGCATGTATAATGTTGGGCCTCATGAACACAGGCAGAAATGTTAATGCAAAATAAATCTGCCTGGCAGAATAGGTGAAGGCTTTGTTGCTTTGAACTGTTACAACTGGCAATAAAAATGTCCCTTGGCTCCTATACCCTTGATTCCTTTTCCCCAGCTCCCCCTCCCACCCAACTTCCAGCTTCCCACACTCCTCAGCTGCCAATCCTGCCAATGCTTGACACAGAACCTGAAACAGGACAGGGAATTGAGGAGGCAGGGAGCAGTGAGAAGGGTTATGGGGAGAGTGTAGGGCTCTGAACTGCAGGAGAGGGGTAATAAATGAATATGGAGGATGAAATTTGGGGGGATGTGGGAGAGGCGTATGGGAAGCAGAAAATATCAAGGGGGGCAATGTGGAGGGATTGGGGGAATGTGGGGAGTTTATTTTGTAGGGAGTAAATGTGAGGAACAAATGTGGGGGTAAATGTGGGCAGGGAACGTGGAGAGTAGTTGGGGCAGAAGGAGGAGAGAAGCCAATGGTGTTTCCCAAGGTACAGGCTTTCACAGATTTGATACAATGTTATAAAAGTGTTCAAATTAAAGTTTATCACAATTTTAAAAAGTGTCATTATTTCTTTATAATATTTAAAATCTTTATGAAAAAAAAATCATCCGACATTGAGCTGAAGCCTGATCTCATTGGCTGGGGCCTGGTTTCACTGGTAATGTGCTGTGTGTCTCCATGTTAGGTCCTGTTGCAGCAAGATCAGCCCATGTGCAGTGGCCCACTCAGCACTATACTGCTGACTTTTCCAGTGGGAATAGGCCCCATCCCCTAATTTTCAGTGTGAATACCGCTAGGGCAATCAGCAGTGTTCAAAGTGTGGGAGATTAATTCTGAAAACCACATTTAAAAAAAACAGCGGGGTTGCTCCACTTTTCACACAAATTTGGCACTTTGAATTTTTTAAAATTGCCCCAAAAGTGCTGAATTGATGGGAAAACTCGTCTAGATTATTCTTCAGTGCAACTTCAGAGGTGAATCTCCACATTCTGTGCAATGCAGAGGTCACAGTTGTGAATATTATTAAAAGCTCAGGGGGAGGGGCCTATTCATGCCAGAGACTGACAGCTCCGGGACTCTGCACATGCGCAGTGGCCCCGATCTGTCAGTCTCCCCTTTTGCTGGCCAGCTCAATCGCTGACCAACCTGGGACTCCCACCGTGCTGCCCCTTCAGGCAACCCCCACGGCCCGATCATGGCCGCCATGACAATTGCCAGACCAGCCCCGAGCACCCCACCATCCAGGAGCATCCAACGTCCAGTCCCCATGCCCCCTGCCCAGCAGTGGCAATCCCCCACCACTGACACCCCCCCCCCCCCCAGCAGACCACACCCCCCCCTCACAGCACCATTCACCTGATCACTGGCTTCCTTCCAGCCCAGGCCAATCCCATGCAGAGTGGCAGTGGGATCTTACCACCACTGATTGCCCCCTCGGCCCCACCCATAATAGGCCCCACCCCCTTGGTACTGCCCGTGGGCACTTTGCCCCTTAGGCAGTGTGTCCCTTAGGGGCACAGGCTGATACTGCCAGGATGCCCATGTCTAGGGGGCACCACAGTGCTGCCGCCCAACACCCTGGGGGGCTCCGATTGCCCCCACCTTCACTCTGGCAGGATGGGAGATGCTATTGGGCTCAATAAGATCTGTAAAATAGATTAAAAATACACGTAAAACAGATTAATATCACTTACCTTTCTTCCCGCGTCTGGAACGCGTGTGCAAATCCCACAACATGCGCATCTCCTGACCCGACATGCCAGAAAATGTGCGGGTTGCGATGGGAAAATCACCCCCAATGTTTGAAGTCCAATGTGACTCCCCTTTTCTGGAACTGTGGAAATAGACCTTTCGGATAACAATCATGTTGTTTGCAAAAGTCACTGCATTTTGTAAACTCCACTCTACATTTTCTGACAGGTACATCCATTTCATTATCTTCAGTGATGCTTGAGGCAGACCTGATGATTTAGGCAACATCTTGAACTGGCTGCATGTTTTTGTCATTGAAACTGTCATCTGATAACTGTTTCGAAAGTTTCGAAATAAAGCAGACAAGGTGAATCAGCATGTATTGTTCAAGAGATGACAAATGTAGGCTGAAGTGGCACCACTTCTTCTATTATCTATTACCAGCTCACAATCCTATATAATGAGCTTAACTAGTTTTTTAAAAATGCATGCATTCTACCAATACTGTTGACATGTGAAATCTGCACAATTCAATTGATTATATACAGATAATACTTCACATGTGCTCCACAGGTAATAAAATGTATGCACACATCCAATCAACATATGTGAAGAGTAGTTAGGAAGTGTTGTGGAATTGTCACTATTACAACCAACAAGAGGAAAGAATAGTCTTTGTCAGGGGCATGTTGAGTAAAGAGTGTATCTTTGGCTTGGCATTAACACCTATTGTGGCCTCTGATTTTTTGCTAAACAAACTCTACTTAAGTGAAATCCTTAAGGAAAATATATTACGAAAATACTTAAGAAAAGAAGACAGTCTGTTGCCAATGTAATAATTTAAACAGAAAAGAAGGACTCAACTACCTTTCCAAGTCTGTGCTAATTAAGCTGAATAAAACAAGTTGGGGCAACAGTTGGATTCAGTATCCCTAATTCCATGAGGTGGGGGCAGCAATTCATTCTCCCTTGAAAGGAAATGCTGTGTATGGGTTTCTGATTAAAACAGGATTAAATATTCCTATAATACAAAAGCAAAAATACTGTGGATGCCATTCTGATGAAAGGCTGTTGACCTGAAATATTGGATGGAACTTAATGTTGGTGATTGGGGTACATACCCATGGGCTGTAAAACAGGTGCAAATGCTACAGCACTTTTCTCTGGAAGTCCCAAAGCAATTACAAGGCACTAAAATCAAAGCAGTCTTGAAGAAGTCCTATTCGACTGGAAACATTAACTCAAGTTGAGAAAGGGTGGAATGGCTGCACTTTTTTCCCACTCCTTGTTTGACCGTGACAAGTTTAAGGAATTCTTGCTAATTTGATGTGCTTAACCATTCATCCTCGCTGCCTCATGAAGCCAGGGACATGGGGGAATGTGGGCAGGCTCAGAAAGTGCAGAAAGTGCAGAAAGTGATGGTGCTCCCACTGTATCCTTCTACTGGCAGTGTGGAGGGGGAAGGGGGGGGAAGGAGATAAGTACGGAGTCTGAGGGAGGCCTGAGGTTTGAGAGGGTGGGTGGGAGCCTGAAGAAGATTTGGGGGGGGAGGAGGAGATAGGCAGCAAAGAGGTTGAATTGTAGCTGGGCCTCTGTAGCCTGGGCCTGGAGAGCCAGGGCCTCGGGCCATATCGTTAGCTGGAGCCTCGGGCTGTGTCTTTAGCTGGAGACGCGCTCTCTATCCCTGTCTACATTAACCGGCTGCTTGATGGATTCCTTGGCTCTCACAGCAGTTCCACCTTCATTCAGCTCGAAGCCAAGATGCTAAACATTCTTTCGTTTAAAAACAGCCTCTCCCCAGTTCCAGTTGAAGCTGAGAAAACGGATTAATGTCAGAATATTAAAATAACCTGGATTGCAGAATGGGAAATGTATAAAATCAGGAGTGGCACAGATAGGATGAATGCACATAGGGGGCAATTCATTCATTACACTGTGCTAATATGGTTGGGCCAGTAGAATTGCTTGTGGGCCGATTTGTGGGACTCGCACATGCATTCCTGCTGCATGCACATCTCTGATCACCAGATATGCAGCATGGTCAGGACCACGCTGGAAACAGGCGCGAACAGCAAGTAAGTGATTTAAATCTTATTTTATTTTAGTGTTATTTAAATGTGATTGACCAATGATCCAGCTGGCTAGCAAACTGCAGGCTGATAGTTCAGGGCCACTGCGCATGCGTAGGGTTCAGGAATTGTCAGATTCTGGTGTGAATAGGCCCTGCCTCCTGAGCTTTTAATGATATTCATGATTGTGACCTTTGCATTGCACAGAGTGTGGGAGATTCACATGTGAACTCCCACTGAAAAAAACAATCATGATTTACATCAGTTTTCCTGCAAATTTAGCAACTTTTTTGTGAGAATCGCCCCCACAGTCTTTTCCCAGGGAAGGGGCATTGAAAACTAGAGGGCATAGATTTATGGTGAGAGTGGAACAATTTAAAAGGGACTTATGGAACAACTTATTTACGCAGAGGGTGGTATCTGGAATGACTTGCGAGAGAATGTGGATGTTGCAGGCTCAATTGCAACATTTAAAACGTATTTGGATAAGTACGTGGATGGGAAAGGGTTAGAGGGATATAGACCAAATGTGGTTTATTGGGATTAGCTGGGAGGGCACCATGGCCAGCATGGACCAGTAGGGTTGAAAAACCTGTCTCCATGTTGTATTGCTCTATGTGCTGTGACTGCAAAAGGCATGATGTGGAGATGCTGACTTTGGACTGGGGTAAACACAGTAAGAAATCTGACAACACCAGGTGAAGTCCAACTGATTTATTTGATAGTAAACTCCCCAAAAGCTTGTGAGTTTACTATCAAATAAATCGGTTGGATTTAACCTGGTGTTATCAGATTTCTTACTGCAAAAGGCACACAGACATGTTTTCCTGTAATTCATTTTAAGAAAGCAAAACAGTATTTATTCTACATAACACCTGATCTAAATAAAAATGCTGACTCTCTCACACACATGCATTCAACAGTTCACACACACGTCCAGCCATTCCCACACACAACAAATAGAAGTTACAAAGTGTGATGATAGGTTAGGTAGTTTGCAAGTCCAATAAAAGTCAGTGGTATACAGGCCTTATAGATTGATGACTTGGATGGTTTCAAACTGGGCTCAATGGGTTTTCTGGATTATGTATCGAGACAATTTAAAATGTTGATGGACAAGTTATAACTTTTCTTTTAGAGCCAGCAATTGCTGGGTTGATTCTTCAAATGCCATCCACAGCATGTGGATGGACAAATTCAAGATCGAGCTTGCAGGATGAATGGATAGACAGGGAGATTTTGCCGATTCAGGCTCATGCCTTTTCTATATCTTTTTTCTTGTTAGTCTGGTTAGATAAAAATGTTTTCTTAAAACGCATGATCCCATCTCACCAAATGACCAGTTACCCAAAGTCATAATAAGCTGATTCCAGGTCCATAGTTTACATAAGAACATAAGAAATAGGAGCAGGAGTAGGCCATCTAGCCCTTCGAGCCTGCCCCGCCATTCAATAAGATCATGGCTGATCTGTCGTGGACGCTCAGAAAGGACAGTAGGACTAGGGGGCACAGCCTCAAGATAAAGGGGGGGCGGTTTAGAACAGAGTTGAGGAGGAACTTCTTCACTCAAAGGGTGGTGAATCTCTGGAATTCTCTGCCCGTTGAAGTGGTGGAGGCTGCCTCGCTAAATATTTTTAAGACGCGGGTTGATGGGTTTTTGATAAGCGAGGGGATTAAGGGTTATGGGGAAAGGGCGGGAATGTGCCACCACTTCAATGGGCAGAGAATTCCAGAGATTCACCACCCTTTGAGTGAAGAAGTTCCTCCTCAACTCCGTTCTAAACTGCCCCCCCTTTATCTTGAGGCTGTGCCCCCTAGTCCTACTGTCCTTTCTGAGCGGGAAGAGTCTCTCCACCTCTATCCTATCCATCCCATTCATCATCTTATATGTCTCAATGAGATCTCCCCTCATTCTTCTAAACTCTAACGAGTATAGGTATGATTAGATCGTGGTTAGAAGAGTTCCCCTCTCATGGGTCCATTGTTTCAAATGATTGCACCTAATGACTTGTTCCACATCCAGCTGAATACATGTGATTCTCTGGAGGTTTTGTGAATGGTTCAGGAGATAGGACATTCTGATTTCTCTCAGATGATTGTCACTGATGGGTTCTTAACAGTCTGGCTCCATGACAATGGTTTTGGAATTTGTAGGTTACAGCTATTTAAAATTCATCCATCTTAGAAGCTGCTGTTTTAACTCACTGAAATGCTGTTGTTTATTCTTCCAGTGGTTTGAGCTCAATAAATAAGTAGTCGTTTTCAACATAAAACGTGGCTTTAAAACACTCTCCCCACTGATGCTGCCTGACTTGTCTAAAATTTCAAACACTTTTTGTTTGTATTTTTGCTGTTCTAAGTCAAGGGCAGAAATCCCATTCCCAAGAGCTGCTAACCAACCAGACCCAGCAGCTCTAAAGTACAAGTAATGCAATTGGGAGTCAATATTGCACTCAGGCATTACCAGGAATTGATTCTGGATCTCTGAGAAAGATAAATTTAGGGAGAATGGGAGAGCAAGGAGGGCGGACTCCAGAAAGGGTGAGTGAGGGAGTTCAAGAAAGGACAGGGCAGTGGCTTTATATGAGCCCACCACCTCTCCAAGCTGGGTCCTCTGTTTGACACACAATGCATGAGATAAGGGGCACCCCCACTTCTCCCACCAGACTCCAAGCAAAATTAATAGGTTTTGCTGCTTGGTCTTTCCACATGGCTGTTCCCACCATCAACGTACCACAGATAGTACAGGAGAAAGCCTTTAAGTAGCCCTTAAGTGACATCTGGGCAGGAAGATCACACTCAATCCTTCCTGTCTGAAGTTTGATCAGGGTGAGTTGGGAAAGAACTCCATTCAAGTAAATGTGCTCCCCCTCTTCTAAACTTGTGGGGCAGGGGGATTAAACTCCACTTTTAACTCTCTTTTTTTCTCTGCAATTGCTGCTAGTCATGCTGAGGGTTTCCAGCATTTTCTGTTTCATAAAGCTTTTCTGTGATGCTCTCTGTAGTTAAACAGCCTGCCAACAGGCACTATTCAAGATCGAGAACGAAGAATTGCCCTTGGCATTCTACTTGAGAGCTGGAAATGTTTATGGGGCTGTCCCCTGCAAGAGCCAGCAACTTGGGAGAAGATAGAGAATTAGATAGAGAAAAACTTGAAATGAAAGTATCTTCCGATGGCAAGGTGCAGTGGGTAAGTTATTCCCTTCTGTGAACTCCAGTATATTAAAATTTCAGACGCGTCAATAACTCTTTGGTCAAAACTTTCCACAGCCCTGAACCATAGTCAATATTTATAGAAATAAAAGACAGAGCGAAAGTATTTTCAAAGGTGTACTACAACCAAAGCTACTGGAGAAGCTTGCATTAAGTTATAGACACAAGCAAATAAAGACAGAAGATCTATATCCCCCATGGGGATAAAGTGGAATAGGGATAACTCATGGAATAATGTATATAATGATAATAGGCTGGATTTTAAACACCCACCCCTACCATGTGTGTTTTTGGCTGGGTTGGGGGGTGGGAAGTAAAATATGTCGGGTTGCTAGTCCACTATCTTATGCCTACCCCATATTACAGGGGGGTTTGTAAAGTGGCCACATGCCTTTTGAAAGCCACAGTATCTGACTCCATCAGATAATTATCTGAAGAGTATGTCATAAAAACCAATAGTATCATTAAAGGTACTTTATCAATTCTGAGCCTTGTGTCACAGCAACTTATATGCTACACATAGGAACTAGAAATAAGCAATTCAGCTTCTCGAACCTGCTCCAACTTCAATACAATCACGGCTGACTTCATCCCGACCTCATGACCACCTTCTGCCCGTTCCCTATAACCCTTTATCCCTGTATTAAAAATACATCTTTCTCCTTAAATTTGTTTAGTGTTCCAGCGCCCACTACACTCTGCGGTAGAGAATTCCACAGATTCATGATTCTTTGAATGAAGTAATTCCTCCTCGTTTCTATTTTAAATCTGCTTAGTCACTTAGCCTAAAACTATGGCATCTCGTACTTGAATAATCAACAAGGGGATACATCAGCTCCACACCTAATCTGTCAATTCCCTTTAGATCTTAATACCTCAATTAGATCACCTCTCATTTTTCTAAACTAATGACAATAGCCTAAACTGCTCAATCTGTCTTCTTAAGACAAGATTTTCATTCCTGGAATCAATCCAGTGAACTTTCTTTGAACTGCCTCTAATAAGTTTACATTCTTCCTCGAATGGGCCAGGAAATGGCAAATGGAATTTAATGTTGGCAAGTGTGAGGTGGTCCACTTTGGTAGGAAGAATGGTAGGAAGGACTATTACTTACGGGGCGAAAAACTGCAGCAGGTGACGGTGCAGAGGGACCTCGGGGTCCTTGTGCATGAGTCGCAAAAACCCAGCTTGCAGGTGCAGCAGGTGGTCAGGAAGGCGAATGGGATGCTGGCCTTCATAGCGAGGGGGATTGAATATGAAAGTAGGGAGGTCTTGCTGCAGCTGTACAGGGCATTGGTGAGGCCACAGCTGGAGTACTGTGTGCAGTTTTGGGCGCCGCACCTGCGCAAGGATATTTTGGCCCTGGAGGGAGTGCAGAGGAGGTTTACTAGGCTGATACCGGAGTTGAGGGGATTGAGCTATGAGGAGAGGCTGAATAAACTAGGCTTGTACTCGTTAGAGTTTAGAAGAATGAGGGGAGATCTCATTGAGACGTATAAGATGATGAATGGGATGGATAGGATAGAGGTGGAGAGACTCTTCCCGCTCAAAAAAGACAGTAGGACTAGGGGGCACAGCCTCAAGATAAAGGGGAGGCGGTTTAGAACGGAGTTGAGGAGGAACTTCTTCACTCAAAGGGTGGTGAATCTCTGGAATTCTCTGCCCGTTGAAGTGGTGGAGGCTGCCTCGCTAAATATTTTTAAGAAGCGGGTTGATGGGTTCTTGATAAGAGAGGGGATTAAGGGTTATGGGGAGAGGGCGGGAAAGTGGAACTGAGCCACAACAGATCAGCCATGATCTTATTGAATGGCGGGGCAGGCTCGAAGGGCTAGATGGCCTACTCCTGCTCCTATTTCTTATGTTCTTATGTTCTTATGTAAAAACTGCACAGTACTCTAGAACAGTCTCACCAATACTCTCTACAATTGCAACAGCACTTCCATGCTTTTATACTCTATCCATTAGTAATGAATGCCAAAATTCCAGTTACCTTCCTTATTACATATTGCACTGCATACTAAAGTTCAGTGATTCATGAGTGACAACACCCAGGTCCACTGCACTGAGGCATTTTGAAGTTTCTCTCCATTTAGATAATTTATCTTCTTATTCCTCCAACCAAAATGGATAACCTTGCATATATTCATGTTAAATTCGACCTGCCAAATTCTGGCCCACTCACTAATCTGTTTCTTATCCATTTGTAAATTTCTTATTTCCTCACTGCAACTTGCTTTTCCACCTATAATAGTGTCATCTGTATATTTGGCTCCAATTCATTCTATCTCTCCATTCAAGTCGTTAATATAGACTGTAAATAGTTGGGATCCAAGAGCTGAACCCTGTGGCACAACTAGCTACAGTCTGCCAACCAGAAAAAGACCCATTTATCCTTTAGCCAAGAGGATCTACTGATCCATTCATGCTGACCTGACACTTCAAAAGCTGAGTTTACTCAGTGACTAATGCATGAGAAGTTTGTATTTGTTGCTGTGGTAGCAAATCAGATGTTTATGGGCATCCCCGAGGTGCCACTCACAACATGGCATGCACTAGCGACATGACTTCTTGAAAGTCCTAGTTTTGTCTGCTGTAAGCCTCATATAAAACAACTGGGATCTGTGGCTATAAGACCATAAGATGCAGGAATAGAAGTAGGCATTCAGCCCATCGAGTCCACTTCACCATTCAATGATATCATGACTAATCTGATTTGATGATATTCAACTCCACTTTCCTGCCTTATGCCCATAACCTTATTGATTCCCTTATTGATTAAGAATCTGCTTATCTCAGCCTCGAACATACTTAAGGACCAAGACTCTTTAGTCATCTGTGGTAAAGAATTTCACCATCTTCAGAGAGAAGGGTACAAAGGTTCGACAACAAACTGCATTTGTATAGAACCTTTAATGTACAAAAACACTCCAGGGCACTTTCAAGGTGCTGTATAAAGAAAAACCTGAACATGATGTAATATTAGGACAGGTGACAAAACGTTCAGTCAATGTGGTAGATTTTAATGGCTGACTCACAGGAGGTGAGGTTAAGAGGTGTAGGAAGGGAAGTGAAGGCATGTCCAATGGTGGAGCAATTAAAATCAGAATATCACAAGAGTTGAGAATTAGAAGGCCATAAATATCTTAGAGGGTTGTGAAGCTGGGCTGTATTGCAGGAATCAGTAGGATCAAGGTCATGGAGTTGAAAACAGAGATAAGAATTTAAACATCAAGATATTTTGTGACCAGGAACAATGTGGTTCAGCAAGTACAGGAGTGTTAGTTGAATGGGAGTGGCTCTGAATAAGAATATGGGTCATGGAGTTTTGGATGTTGCCCAGCTTATGCAAGGTAAAATGTGAAAAGCTGGACAAGAGCGCAGTGGAATAATCAAGTCTAGCTTGATAGTATTGTGTCTTTCAGAAATGTGCTTTAGTCATTTTTCTCTGCAGGATGTTTCAAGCAAACCCGAGCATTTCTTTGGTGCCGTGATGTCTGCAATTGGTATCCTTTATTGCTGCTGAGGCAGTATAATTGATATCATGTTGATTTTAATTTGGACTAATGCCATGTTCTGGTGTTTTAATGGTCCCTTAGGATTGTGGAGAGCAGCTTAATTTAATTTACAGGTCAGGTAATATGCCTGGGGACAGCTTTTTTTTTAAATTGAAAAGTCCAATTTTAAGTTTCATTTCTCAGTTGCTGCCAGAAGCTGGTGGGAGAAGGCAATGTCTCTCTGTCTCTTTTTCCAGAGGCTTTTTGGAAAGTTCCAGGACTGGATAGCCTCGGAGATTTGATCCTACAGTCAAAGGACCAATTCACAGAAGGTGTTAAAAAGCTGCAAATCCAGCATCACATGAGCATACTTTTCTCTGCCAAGTCTGAAAAAGGGTATATGTCTGTGGGATAGCAGAGGTAGTTAGCAGTTCGGAGTTATGCTGAGTCATGTTTAAGGTTTGTAATTGGTAAATGTTACGCTTGTTTTTGTTATATTTCAACAGTGTTCTTAAATAAATTTTGTTTGATAAGAACTCCCTAAGTATTCAATTTGATTTATTATTGTCACACATTAATATGCAGTGAAAAGTATTGTTTCTTGCATGCTATAAAGACAAAACATACCATTCATAGAGAAGGAAATGAGAGAGTGCAATATGTAGTGTTACAGTCATAGCTAGGGTGTAGAGAAGTTTTAGAAGCATAGAACAAGAGAAAAAGATAGAATTAGAAGGTATGCTGGGCACAACTTGCAAGAAGTCACCTCACTCTGGCATTATCTTGGGAAAAAAAGTGGGACACTTGAATCATACCTGGAGTGAAACACCTTACGCTCACCCATGCCAAAATCAAATGTAAAACTTAGGGTATAGGCTAACTTCATAAAACACCTTGGACTTCTGGCCTGGGTTTTAATACTAGATGCAACAAAGGCAGGGATGAGGGTTTCAGCATTTTCTTAACTGAAATTGGGTGAAGTCAGGCAATGTTATGAAAGGTCAAAGGATTGTGCATTGGATTGGGGAATATGTGCAGGGATCAAAAAGAGAGTTGGAGCCCAGATTTGGCCAACAAAGCTCCAAGCAGCAAAGGCTTGAGCAAGGGAGTTGGGAATCAGAGAGCTAAGGCTTCAAGATTATATGCACAGCATTGCCATAAAGATTTCCTCCACTGTCTGTTGCCATTTGTGATAGACTGAAAAAGATAATGCATTCAGAACCAGCAATTTAACAGTTAAGCAGTAAATTATGTTGGGGTCAGTTTTGGTCCAAGTTTTGACTGAGGCATTGCTGAGGGGGCAATCAGGCAATGCTTATTGAAACCATTGCCTGATGTTAAAAGTGATAGAGCAGAAACCATGTGGGCGATGTTACCAAAGAAATTCTAAGTGCCAAATGGGTGTGAAAATGGAAGAAATTTGCGCTTTTTTTGGGCAACTTAAATGTTGAATCTTACCTGATTCTGTCAAAAACATATGGCCAATCTTGTTTTTCATCAGCAGAGGGAGAGGGCAGGGCCTAGTTCACATGAAAGCCAGCTGATAGCAGCAGAGGGTACCATTGCACACGCTCAGATCTCTGTGTTCT
The DNA here is from genome assembly GCF_965287045.1 of Carcharhinus amblyrhynchos. Classification (NCBI taxonomy): domain Eukaryota; kingdom Metazoa; phylum Chordata; class Chondrichthyes; order Carcharhiniformes; family Carcharhinidae; genus Carcharhinus; species Carcharhinus amblyrhynchos. The sequence goes on along the minus strand of NC_137329.1, from coordinate 70,824,716 downwards.
CCCCCAACTAATGCAGGCCTTTTGGCTAATTACCCCCATTACTACAAAGCTCAAAACCACTCCCCTTCTCACCTGGAACGATCGCCACCCATACCGCCTGGGCTGTATGGTTCCCCTGACCACAGCCGAAAACTACCCCCTGCATACAGAGTGCATGGGGAGGGGTAGGAGGGGATTAGTTTTCCCCCCAGTTATTGTTGCATACTGCATAGCGCTCCCCCACCCCCATCAGCCCACTGCTGTCTGGCCGCATGCCCTCCCATCTGGCTGTGCTCACCCAGTTGGCTGTGCCCCTCAAGCCCTGCACCCTTAGCACTGCTTGGTGTTTAGTGGGAACTGCCAGTGTACTAGGCTGGCAGTGCCAGGGTGCCCAGTGGGAATTGCTAGAGTGCCAAGTTGGCAATGCCAAGCTGGCATTGCCCAGGGGCAATGACCTCCCAGGAAGCCAGAGTGCAGAGGAGGTTTACTAGGCTGATGCCGGAGTTGAGGGGGTTGAGCTATGAGGAGAGGCTGAATAAACTAGGCTTGTACTCGTTAGAGTTTAGAAGAATGAGGGGAGATCTCATTGAGATGTATAAGATGATGAATGGGATGGATAGGATAGAGGTGGAGAGACTCTTCCCGCTCAGAAAGGATAATAGGACTAGGGGGCACAGCCTCAAGATAAAGGGGGGGCGGTTTAGAACGGAGTTGAGGAGGAACTTCTTCGCTCAAAGGGTGGTGAATCTCTGGAATTCTCTGCCCGTTGAAGTGGTGGAGGCTACCTCACTAAATATTTTTAAGATGCGGGTTGATGGGTTTTTGATAAGAGAGGGGATTAAGGGTTATGGGGAGAGGGCGGGAATGTGGAACTGAGCCATGACAGATCAGCCATGATCTTATTGAATGGCAGGGCAGGTTCGAAGGGCTAGATGGCCTACTCCTGCTCCTATTTCTTATGTTCTTATGTTCTAAGCCTCAATGGCTTCCAGTTCTACCGGCAAGACCATTGATTGTTCTACACATAATCCTCGCCAGCTTCTGTGGCCGAAACCATCTCCCTGGTTCTTGGACCCCTGTGGCCGACTGTGATGACACCCTGTACAGAATGATCATGAGCCTCCCCTCAGCTCGAAAAATAGCTAGCCCCTTCAACCCCTGCCCAGATTGATCACAGCCAAAACAACCAGCTCCCCCTCCACTTCCCCCTGTGGTAGAGTGCACAACGCTCCCCCCACCCCCTCCAGTAGACTCGACCCCCTCAGGCCCCACCCCCTTGGCATCGCCCGGCCACGGAGACAAGCATGCCCGGACGAATCCGTCCCTGCCCTTTTCTCAATTTCTCAGTTCTCTCGAGATCTTACTGACTCACCCTGCCCAACGGCCTACAGCTCAAGTAGATAAAATTGTGCCCCCCACATGCTCCTGATGCCTTACAGGTTGTGCCACTGTTGGTACAGAAGACTCACTAAAAATGGACATCGCTGACAGCCAGTCCCTGCAGTTTTATATTTGATTTTCTACTAGTTGTGGATCCAGTAATAGCATATAGTAATTGGAGTTCTTGCACAATGTAATGATAGATCTAAATACTTGACTTGCTTGTGTGTGTGAACAATATAAAATAGCGTTGGTTAAATGCCAATTTTTTTATAAAGGAAATCAATAAATATTAATGTACTAAATGGTGCAAATATGCTTTTTTAATCAGTAAATGCTTCAATCTACCAATAGCTGCACAGAGATACTGTTGAAATAATTCACAAGGCTAAAGAATTTTTGGCATTGCATCCATCTTGAAGTAAAAATTACCTGTTAAAATGTGTTCTATGTAATGGTGAATAATAGTCAATAAAGCCCAATGCTGCCAAGCCTTCTGTGCTGAAAAAATAGATTATCTTTCTCCAAGCTTCGACGTTCCTGTTCTGAAGGGTGAATTTTGTCAGAATCACAGGAGACAATTTTACCATTGCTGGCCCATGGACGGAGTGAACCAGTCAGCTAGTGAGAGAGCCAAGACATCAAGTTCATGTCTGATTTCTCGCATCTTGCAATCTTACCGGCACTGGATATGTGGTGCGAGGCTGAATGTATTCTTTAAATATATGTAAACAAAAATTTAAATAGAATTGCAAGGCTAGAACAGAATCATCAGGCTCACTTGCCTCTGTGGTCTCGCTGGAAAGCTTCTCACCAGCAAGGATCACGTATAGTGACCCCATCAACAGGAGCGAACATGATGACCTCACCAGTAGAAACAGACGCTATTGAGGTCCCTCCCCGGGAGGTCGGGGGCAAGGCGCATTGCCAGCCTGGCACTCTTGCACTGCCAGCCTGGCACAGAGCAGGGCCAAGGAGGTGAGGTCTGAGGGGGTGAAGCACTCTGCCACAGCGACCGATAAGGGGAGGTGGGATAGACCACTCTGCACTCTGACACAGTGATTGGTGAGGGGAGCTGATGGTTTTTGCCACCATCGATCTGTACGGGGAGTTAGGGGACTATCTTTCCGGGTGGGGGCAGTGCTCATCATTGGCTGCAGGGCCCCACAGGAATGGTGGTAGGGTGGGGGGGGGGGGGATTACTTTCAGCCACAGAGACAGGCAGATAGCTCACGTGCAATGGCGCCCTCTGCTGCTATCAGTTGGCTTTCAGGTGATTTAGGCCCACCCACTCCTCCTATTAATGGAAAACAGATCAAAGACTTTTTATTGCACAGAGTGCCATAAGATTTGACTGGTGGCTTTGCCAATAAAACAAATCTGAAATTCTCATGTTTTCACTCTCATTCTGGATTTAATATCTTTTTGGTAAGATCACCCTAGCTTTGTTTGGATAGCCCAGTACTTGCCCACCTGAGATTAGTTATCTAAACACAGACCAGCTATTAAACCTGGGACCATCTAGTCTTTTGTTAATATTACATTACTGAAGATCTACAATCATTGTAATGAAGATGCTCCCACAACAGATTTTGGTAACGAATGTCAGGATATTGATCCAACGATGAGGAAGGAATGATGATATCTGTCCAAGCCAAGGTAGTGTGGGGAAATGGAGGGGTATGTTTTAATGCTACGTCACACATGGCCCTGAAATTCAACGTGCCCTGACCTGTTGGCATAGTTTTGCAGGGGATCAGCTGTTTCCAATGGTGTAAATGATTATTTTCAGTCATACCTCCAGGAGTTCTGCTGATCTGCCAAAAACAGAACAGCACAATTTCCAGGCCACCAACTGTTTGACTTTGTGTGCATTGATTAAGCTACTGAGGCAGCTAAAAGAAAGAAAGACTTGTATTTACATAACATTTTTCATGATTACGGGATGCCCCAGTAATGTCTTTATAGCCAGTGAATTACTTTTGAAGGTTAGTCAACAGAAATCAGTGCTGGTGTCTCAAATATTTATGATCCATATTAATGACTTGACTGAAGGGACAAACATTGCCAAATTTGTTAATGATTCAAAGATAGGAAGGAAAGCTAGTTGTGAAGAGAATACAAGTGAGAATAAGGATGAGAGTATAGAAGGCATGGTTAGTAACTTTGCAGATGACACCAAGATTGGTTGCATAGTGGACAGTGAAGGAAGTTATCTTGGATTGCAAAGGGATCTCAATCAATTGGGCCAGTGGGCTGACAAATGGCAGATGGAGTTTCACTAAGAGGTGATGCATTTTGGTAGATTGAACCAGGGCAGGACTTACTCAGTTAATGGTAGGGCGTTGGGGAGAATTACAGAACAAAGAGATATAGGGGTACAGCTTCATAGCTTCTTGAAAGTGGAGTCACAGGTGGACAGAGTGGTGAAGAAGACATTCAAAATGCTTGATTTCATTGGGCACAACATTGAATACAGGAGTTGGGACATCTCGTTGAAGTTGTATAAGACATTGGTAAAGCCATACTTGGAATACAGTTTTGGTCACCCTATTACGGGAACGATATTATTAAACTAGAAAGCGTGCAGAAGAGATTTACTAGGATGCTATCGCATCTTGATGGTTTCAGTTATAAGGAGAGGCTGATAGACTGGGATTTCTTTCTCTAGAGCGTCAAAGGTTGATGGGTGATCTTATAGAGGTCTATAAAATAATGAGGGGCATAGATCAGCTAGATAGTCAATATCTTTTCCCAAAGCTAGGGTAGTCTAAAACTAGAGGACATAGGTTTAAGGTGAGAGGGGAAAGATACAAAAGAGTCCAGAGAGACAATTTTTTCACACAGAGGGTGGTGGGTGTCTGGAACAAATTGCCAGAGGTAATAGTAGAGACGGGTACAATCTTGACTTTTAAAAAGCATTTAGACAATTACATGGGTACGATGCTTATAGAGGGATATGGGCCAAATGCGGATAATTGAGACTAGCTTCAGGGTTTAAAAATAGGGCTCATGGACAAGTTGCGCTGAAGAGCCTGCTTCCATGCTGTAAACCTCTATGACGCTAAATAATTGAATCACCCGAGCAGCAGCAATACTAGACTCATTGCCACTGTGCAAAAGGATTGAACCAACCTAACAATGTTTCAGGATCTTCCATTCTCAACTGTCAGAGAAATGCTATATGCAGCATTCCCCTGAGAATTTTGTCGGAGCATATACATTTTTATGACACTAGCTTCCATATTCTACCTGATAAGGTTAAGGCCCAATCTTGGACTGTGGTTTAGTGAATGAGTGATTAGTGAGGTGAGTAGGTAGGTAGACAGTCAGTGGATAGTTGGCTGAATATTCAGATCGGGTCTGGGGCTAGCCCGAATTGGCACAGGTTAGTTGGATTTGAAGGATCAGTCAAGAGGTTTGTTGGTCTGGTTGGAGGTGGTTGCATGGTCATGGGATACTGGATAGATCAGGGGGCTTTGTTGGATGGTTAGAGGAAGTTGGGTCCAATCTGGGAGGTAGTTGACTGGTCGGGGCATGGGTGGATGGTAGTCAGGCAGAGTAATCAGGTAGTCAGAGAGTATTTGGTTGGGTCAGGATAGTATGCATGGGCATCTACCCGATTGCTTCAAAAGGCTTTATTCAGCTCTGAAAGCTTTGTTGACACTAAGAAAAAAGCAGCCTTCATAAATATCACTGGGCTCAATATTAACACCCTCACGCTCACCTGTTTTATATACTACCTATACAGCATACTCTAGCCATTTATCAACCTTCGTTACTGTACATGAGGGCATGGACAGGGTGGGAAGAGGTTATTAGAGGGACCAGAGACCCATATGGAGTATAAATACATGGACCATTTGGGCCAAACAATCTGCATATGTACTTTCGATTGAAGAGGCTAGCCTATACTGGAGTCACACTGCTTGCTCCCTCTGCCCCGTAACTAAACGGAAAGAGGCAAAAACAAAGTATACGTGGGACTTCTGCCCCTTCACTGGGAGGAAGTACTGCCCTTCGGAGCTAATTTGATTAATTGGCACTCCATCAGTCCCGGTAACACCTATGCTCAGTAATCAGTACCACTGGGACTGCAAGCAGGCCTAGGGTAAAGGTCCACAACTCCTGCACTCAAGTTAGGTGTATTGGCCGGGTATGGATCAGGCACCGGGGAAGTTGGGTTTTGCAGTGTAGGTGGGGAGAAAGTGGTACACTCTTCGGGCATGTGCCTCTGATCTGCCACAGGATCCGCCATTCCTTGCCACCATTCCAAAGATAATACCCCACTTTGAAAAACATTTTTGAAACAGAATGGGCTGCCTACTTCTACCTGCCTGACCACACAAACCGTGCTCTAGTTTTTAATTTGTTATACAGTTGTTAACAAGCTCAATTGACACTGCCAATTTGGCCTAGTGTAAATTGGTCTAGTGCTTCATGTCGTTAGCGTGTGCCTAAACTGGACCAGATACTGGGCAAGACAACAGCTCAGTGACTATCACTGTTTGCTGTGCAGACACATGGATTTGGGCCAGTGTCTGTGGGAGTTTGCGCATTCTCCCCGCGCTTGCGTGGGTTTTCTCCGGGTGCTCCAGTTTCCTCCCACACCCCAAAGATGTGCTATTAGGCTGATTGGCAGTAATAAATTGTCCCTAAATCAGTTTCCCTCAATGTGGATGGCCATAAAACATTAGACAAGGGTCGTGGGTGGAGAGGGGGACTGGTGGTGTTGAGATGGCGGCGCGGGCTCGTTGGGCCGAAGGGCCTGTTTCCCGGGCTGTTTTTGTTCTTTGTTCTTTCTTTGTTCTTTGTTCAATTTCAGTATTATCAGCGACAGTTTAGGGGTGAAAGAAAAGTGGTGTCCTCATTGTCACAAACAGACTTGATAAGGAGACCAAAAATTCAGCCCAATGTCCTATGGCTGGAGCTCAGTGTTTACAAATAATGTTTATAGACAGCATAGCGCACCTTATTTTATTCCAAAAAACCATTGGCAGCAATAAGGACAACCCGGGACAAGTGAATAATCATACTTATTGGCTTCCACACAATTGAAAAATGTGGCAGACCTAACTGTTCAGTAAGTAAATGCACCCGTCCATGCAATGGGGATCTGGGTATATCTGCAGTTCATTACAGGAATGTACTAGGTCAGTAGATTTCAATCAATGAAGCAGTACAATTAATTTCAACATCAACAGGCTGGGAGTAGAAAAAATAGCTCCTGTTCTTTTGGCCTCTGCATGAACATTTATGTAAGTGGTCTTTGAGTAAAAGTAGGACTGAATTCGGCAAAGATGTTAAAATACCATAGAGAGCAAATACAAATGTCTGTTGCCAATGGCATATGTCAAATCCACCATATTGCCTTTGGCCAACAGTCTTTACATGAGTTGTTGCTTTCAAAATATGTTCATCATAACATTCACCAGCAGCTATTCTGTCCATGCTGATTTCAGCAGTCAGAAGTCATTATATAATATAGTTAAATGTATAAACCACATACTTGCGTAAGATGTCCTTTCAATTGATTCTTACCCATTTGCAATCTTTCACAGTTCACCTTATTGGTCTCACCCGAATTAATAAAACAGCTGCTGATCCAGCTAGGGGATCATTAATTACAACTCTCTAGGTCAAGAGGAACCACATAAAACAACTCTTCCTGCATCGCAGCATTCACTATCATACCATCTAATAAAACCCACTATATTTACCTGTTGGAGAAATATAGAATGCATCCCTGGTGAGATAGAAACATACTAAGGCCAGTAAGATTAAGAGGAAGAGCAGGCAGGGAGTAGTTGTTGAACACAGCAGGGGCCTGGTGGTCTGAAGTGCATTGTTTCAAAGCGAGGAGTATAAAAGGTAAGACTGATGAAGTTAGAGCTTGGAACCAAGACATTGTTGCAATTACAAAGACTTGATTGAAAGAGGGACAGGATTAGCCCCTAAACATTTCAGGGTTTAAATACTTCAGGCAGGATAGAGGGAGATGTAAAAGGGGTGGGGAGTTGCACTACTGGTTAAGAAGAATGTCACAACTGTTAAACTTTGTTATTTTATTACATAAAGAAGATCCTTAATTTAAACAAATCATTTGACTATCTTTATTGTGGTAGCAAGTTTCCACAAAAACCTTTTAATGCAATACAGCAAACACCTCGGAGGGGGCCAGGTCAGGGGTCTCCTCCAGGATGGAGGTTGTGGTTGGTCAGTATCTGCTGTCTTTCAACTTTAAAACTGCAAGAGACTGTTCTGCAAGCAAGGCTTGTTTTACAATTGCTCCTGCTTTCATAGTTGTTACTGTTAGTGCTGTTCTGCTGAGTTACTGTTGGTGTTAAGCTTTGTTGTTTTATTGTAAAAAGAAGATCCTTAATTTAAACAACATATTTACATAAGAACATAAGAAATAGAAGCAGGAGTAGGCCATCCAGCCCTTCGAGCCTGCCCCGCCGTTCAATAAGATCATGGCTGATCTGTTGTAGCTCAGTTCCACTTTCCCGCCCTCTCCCCATAACCCTTAATCCCCTCTCTTATCAAGAACCCATCAACCCGCTTCTTAAAAATATTTAGCGAGGCAGCCTCCACCACTTCAACGGGCAGAGAATTCCAGAGATTCACCACCCTTTGAGTGAAGAAGTTCCTCCTCAACTCCGTTCTAAACCGCCTCCCCTTTATCTTGAGGCTGTGCCCCCTAGTCCTACTGTCTTTTTTGAGCGGGAAGAGTCTCTCCACCTCTATCCTATCCATCCCATTCATCATCTTATACGTCTCAATGAGATCTCCCCTCATTCTTCTAAACTCTAACGAGTACAAGCCTAGTTTATTCAGCCTCTCCTCATAGCTCAATCCCCTCAACTCCGGTATCAGCCTAGTAAACCTCCTCTGCACTCCCTCCAGGGCCAAAATATCCTTGCGCAGGTGCGGCGCCCAAAACTGCACACAGTACTCCAGCTGCGGCCTCACCAATGCCCTATACAGCTGCAGCAAGACCTCCCTACTTTTATATTCAATCCCCCTCGCTATGAAGGCCAGCATCCCATTCGCCTTCCTGACCACCTGCTGCACCTGCAAGCTGGGTTTTTGCGACTCATGCACAAGGACCCCGAGGTCCCTCTGCACCGTCGCCTGCTGCAGTTTTTCGCCACGTAAGTAATAGTCCTTCCTACCATTCTTCCTACCAAAGTGGAACACCTCACACTTGCCAACATTAAATTCCATTTGCCATTTCCTGGCCCATTCGCCCAGCCTATCTAGATCCTTCTGCAGACTCTCCACACCCTCCGCACAATTTGCCTTTCCCCCAATCTTGGTGTCATCAGCAAATTTCGACACCCTGCACTCGGTTCCCTCCTCCAGATCATCTATATAAATGGTAAATAGCTGAGGCCCCAGCACCGACCCTGGGGCACCCCACTAGTCACCAACCGCCAATCCGAATAGCACCCATTGACTCCCACTCTCTGCCTCCTATTTGACAACCAATCCTCTATCCACGCTAACACCCTACCCCCAACTCCATGTCCCCTGACCTTCTGCAATAACCTCTTGTGAGGTACCTTGTCAAACGCCTTCTGAAAATCCAGAAAGACCACATCCACCGGCTCTCCTCTATCCACTGCCCTAGACACATCCTCATAGAACTCCAGTAAATTTGTCAGACACGACTTCCCTTTAATGAAACCGTGTTGCGTCCGCCCTATCAAGCAATTCCCTTCAAGATGCCTCGCAATTTCCTCCTTAATGACGGATTCTAACATTTTACCTACCACAGACGTTAAACTAATCGGCCTATAATTCCCCGCCTTTTGCCTGGCACCCTTCTTAAACAACGGCGTAACATTAGCCGTTTTCCAATCTTCCGGCACTTCCCCGGAATCCAGCGACGTCTGGAAAATAACCACCAAGGCATCCACTATCACCTCCGCCATTTCTTTCAGAACCCTCGGATGCATTCCATCCGGTCCTGGGGACTTGTCCACAATCAGCCCCTCCAGTCTGTCGAGCACCACCTCTCTAGTAACAGTAATGTCATTAAGACCCTCCATTCCTACCACCTTTCCATCGCTAACACCCGGCAAATTATTCACGTCCTCCTCCGTGAAGACAGAAACAAAAAAATTATTCAAGACCTTAGCCATATCCCCATCCCCTACCACTAGCTCCCCTTTCTCATCCTCTAAAGGACCAACGTTCACCCTAGCCAGCCTCTTCCTTTTTATATATTTATAAAAACTCTTGCTATCCTTTTTTATATTAAGTGCTAGCCCAGCCTCATAGCTTCTCCTACCCTCCTTTATCAACTTCTTTGTCAATCTTTGTTGACATTTAAACCTTTCCCAATCCTCTTCTCGCCCACTACTCCTAGCTACTCTAAATTCCTCCGCTTTTAATTTAACACTTTCCTTCACCTCCTTCGTTATCCACGGCTTATTACCTCTCTTCCTACTGTCCTTTTTAACCATCGGAATAAATTTCTGCTGAGCACCAAGAAAGATCTCCTTAAAGATCCTCCACTGCTCCTCAGCAGACCTACCTTCCAACGCACTCCCCCAGTCCACATTCGCCAATTCTTCTCTCATCCTACCATACTCCCCTCTATTCAAACAAAGGACGCGTGTCCGGGAACCCACTTTCTCCTCCTCCATCTGCACCAGAAACTCCACCATACAATGATCACTCTCTCCAAGAGGATCCTTCACCGCAAGGTCCCTAATTCTACCCGCCTCATTACATAGCACCAGATCCAAGATAGCTCGCTCCCTCGTCGGCTCCAACACACACTGTTCAAGGAAATTATACCGGCAGCATTCCAAGAACTCCTCCTCGAGCCCACCTCGTCCAACATGGGTCGACCAATCAATATGCAGATTGAAATCTCCCATAACTACTGCCGTCCCATTCCTGCACGCCGCACTTATTTGCGTGTTAACAGCCCGCCCCACCTCCAGATCATTATTCGGGGGCCTATAGACGACACCCACCAGCGTCTTCCTCCCTTTGCTGTTCCTAATCTCCACCCACAACGATTCCACGTTCTGCTCTTTGGCTCCGATATCATCCCTTGCTACCACCTTGATACTATCCTTAATCAGCAGAGCTACGCCACCCCCTCTTTCCTCCTGCCTATCCTTCCTAAACACTTGATAGCCCTGTACATTCATCTCCCAGTCCCTGTCACCTTGCAGCCACGTCTCTGTAATGGCCACCAGATCGTATCCATTTGTGTCGATCTGCGCCACCAGCTCATCCACTTTATTCCGAATGCTTCGTGCATTCAGATAAAGCGCTTTCATCCCAGCCTTCACCTGGACCCTATTTGCCGTAACGCCACCAATTGGGACATCCTCGGCCTCTTCCCTTACCTGTACCCTATCCTTAACTTTAGACCTCGTAGCGTCACCTACCCTCGCACCCTCCCCCCCCCTAATTAGTTTAAAGCCCTGTCTACAGTCCTCTTTACTCGATTCGCCAACACTCTGGTCCCAGCACGATTCAGACCAACCCCATCCCGCCCGAACAAGTCCCACCTACCCCAATACTGGTGCCAATGCCCCATAAATTCGAACCCATTCCTCCCACACCAATCCCTGAGCCACCCATTCACTTCCTTTATCCTGTCAATCCTACGCCCGTCTGCACTCAGTTCAGGCAGTAGCCCAGAGACGACCACCTTGTCGGTTCTACTTTTTAATTCCATTCCCAGCTTCTCATACTCCCTCCCCAGATCCTCAGTCCGCACTTTGCCTACGTCGCCGGCACCCACACGTACTACAACGACCGGGTTCTCACCCTCCCACTCCAGGTTCCTCTGCAGCCCAGCTGCGACATCCTGTACCCGAGCACCAGGCAGACAACACACCCTTCTGTGCACTTTGTCATTGTGACAAAGGACAGTGTCAATACTCTTCACCCCACTATCTCCAATCACTACTACGTTCCTTTTCCCCTTCTCTTTGCCTATGTCCTGCTGCATCACTGTACCGTGTGCAGTTTGCTCACCAACCTCACCTGCCTCGTCCTCTTCCAGACTGGAAGCAAGAACCTCAAACCTGTTATGCAGATTAAGAGGCTGAGGCCTCCGCTCCTCACCCCCCTTCCTCCTCCTCCCAGCAGCCCCCTTTTGTCCCTGACCCTTAGATTTAGCCAGTCTAGGGGCACCCTCTCTCCCCCTGATGAGCCTCAGTGTCTGTAGCTCAGAGGCCAGCTCATCCACCTTGAGCTGGAGCTCCTCCAGCAACCTGCACTTACTGCAGACATGGTCACTGGGAAGGACCCTGGGGTCCGCCAGTTCCCACATCATACAGAAACCACACATCACATGCCCCTCCATTATTCACTGTAATTTTTTATGGGGAAAAAAATTTTTTTCCTTGTTTCTTGCTGTAGCAGTTTTGAAAAAAATTTTTTTTCCTTGTTTTTTTTTCAAACAAACTCACCTGGCCTTTTTTCTTTCAAGCCCTTTTTGATATTAAGCCCTATTAACTCACTCTGCTTCCCCCTCACTCCACTGCCCGCTCAGACGCTGCCCGCTGTCTACACCAGGCCTCCTTTTTAAACCTGTCGCTGATTTAAAGCAGGCTGGTCCACAAATGCCTTTTCACCACACCGTCAGAATTCTTAAAGCAGTAAATACAATAAATAAATGCTTTAAACAGTTCTACAAAGAGTAAAGTGCTTTAAACTTATTTTAAACAGGTTTTTAACAGGTAAAATCTTAGCTCTCTCTCTCTCTCAGCTCCAGCAAACAACAAAAACCTTTTAATGCAACATAGCAAATTGGCAGAATATATGTCCTAAAATCTTCTCACCGTACAGTGCTATTCTGCAGCTTTGTCTCTTGGTGAAGCATTTCATTTCCCATTAAGATGTTCTGCAGTTGCACTGAAGCACTTTGACTTTCTAGATCCTGTTGAAGTTGTTTGCTTATACAGCATTTTACACCCTATTAATTAGCTGCACGCCTGGGCACGATTCTCCCCCCAAAAATTCTAAGTGTTAAATTGGTGAGAAAAATGGTGTAATTCACAGTTGTTTTCTCAGTGGGAGTTCAGACTCGAATCACCCACACTCTGCACTGCGGAGGTCACAAGCGTGAATGTAATTAAAAGCTCGGGGGCTAGGGCCTATTCACATCAGAATCTGACAGTTCCGGGGCTCTGTGCATGTACAGTGGCCCCGATCTGTCAGCTTCCCATTTGCTGGCCCTTGCTACACTGCTGCCCCTTGCTACACTCCCATGACCTGATTGCAGCCCCCACATCCATTTGTGGGCCAGCCCCAACCCAGCACTGCAATCTCCAGGCACCCCCCGCCCTGCAGCACTGACAATCCTCCTCCATCCTCCCAGCAACCTAACCGCCCCCCCCCCCCCCCCCCTCCGCCGCCCCCCCCAATGAGCCCCACCCTCTGGGAGGCAGACCTATTCCAAACAGATCCTCCCTGTGAGCCAGCCCAGAATAAACCCCGATTGCTGGCCTTCCTCCAGCTTTTAACGGTCTTATCTCCAGAGTTGCAGTGGGAGCCCCCCCCCCCACCCATACCAATTGTCCCCTAGGCCCTGCCCATAGTAGGCCCTGCCCCTTGGTCACGCCCCCTTGGCACTGCCCCATGCCCAATGGGGAATGCAAAGGTGCCTCCTGGGCATGAGCACTTTGCCTCTTGGGCAGTGCTGGGGCACAGGTTGGCATTGCCAGGATGCCCATGCCCAGGGACCCCACTCCCCCACCACCGGACTCCCATGGGGGCCCTTTATTGCCCCCCTACACTCCGCAGGGTCTCCCGCTACTTCACTGCAAGTGGGGAGCTACTCTAAACCCTGCTGGAGTGAAGTACTCCAGGCGGGGTGGGAGATGGTATCGGGACCTGAGAATTCTGTACCTGGCCTGATAATGACATTTAAGTCAGATTGGAAACAGATTTAAATTACAAATTTGTCTTCCTGCCAGAACCCAGCGCAGTCCCAACTGTGCCTGCTCTCCATCTGTGGGAGATGCGCATGCCTCAGAAAGGTATGCACAAATCCTGCAAAATGGCCAACACACGCATCTCCCAACCCGGCACGCCAAAAAACATACGCAACAGGATGGAAGGATTCGGCCCCTGGAGTCTGGCTTCACTCTTTTTTTTGATTGGGGCACTTTCAAGCACAATGATGTAAGCACTCAGAGGATTGTTTGAGTAGTTTTTTTCATCCCTGCAGCTGGCTTCACTCAGAGATTAGACCAAAGGGTTTCTTGTTTGATGATCTTTTCACTCCCAGTGATGTATTCTCAGGCTGTGCGCCAGAGAACTGAGAAGTAGCTCAGTAGGCTCCCAATGGTTTGGGGGGTCTGGTGGAGTGGGGTCATGATTTTGGGGAGATTTTGAGTAAGATTGAAGATTGCCAGCGTAAGGGGGCTGGCTGCACGTCACCCAGAGAGAGAAGGCAGAAAATACTGAAAAATCTCAGCAGGTCTGGCAACATCTGTAGAGAGAGAATAGAGCTAACATTTCAAGTCTGGATGACTCTTCTTTAGAGCAGTACAGTAATGTTGAGGCCCAGGTGGGGGGGGGAGGTTTGTGGGGAAATGAGATGCACTATAGTACTTTAAGTCATAGATCATGCAATGGCTCCCCAACTGTCTTAAATATAAAGCATGACAGTAATTAGATCACAGGATGACCAATCCTGAGTATTAATAGTGCCTATTAGTGTGGCCTTTCTCTGCTTCAGAGAGTATTTGTGTCCTCTAACATTCCTGCAAGTCATGGTCATCTAACTAATTGGCCAACACCATTTACTCCTTAATAATGTCAACTGCCCATATTTTCCAAGTTAAGGTGAGGGATTGAACCCTTAGGTGTCAAGGGCTGAAGGTTGGGTACATTAATGATCTAGAAGTGAATGGGGGAAATGATCAGCAAGTTCGCAGATGGTATGAAAATTGGTGGTTTAGTAAATAGCAAGGAGGAAATCTTTAGATTACAGGGTGATATGGACAGGCTGGTCAGTTGGATAGAACAGTGGCAGATTGAATTTAACACTGAAAAGTGTGAGGTGATGCATTGTGGGAAGCCTAGCAAGGCAAAAGAACACACAACGAATGGTAGGACGCTAGAAAGTACAGAGGACCAGCAGGACCTTAGGGTGAATGTCCAAAGTTCCTGAAGGTAGCAGTTCAGTTATATAAGGTGATTAAGAAGATATATGGGATACTTGCCTTTATTAGCCAAGGCATAGAATATAAGAGTGGGGAAGTTATTATGGAGCTATATAAAGTGCACAAAAGGCCACAGCAAGATTATTTTATGCAGTTCTGAGTGCCACACTATAAGCTGGAACACTTCAACTATGAAGAAAGGTTGAATAGGCTATTTTCTTTAAAGCAGAGAAGGCTGAGGGGGAACCTCACTGAGGTGTATAAAATTATGAGAGCTATAGATAGGATAGATATAGATAGATGGGAAGAAGCTTTTCCCCTAAGGGGTCAATAACTAGGGGACATAGAACATAGAACATAGAACATAGAACATTACAGTGCAGAACAGGCCCTTCGGCCCACGATGTTGCGCTGACCAGTTACAAAAACAATGACCCACTAGCCTATACCAATCCCTTTTCGTCCATAAACCTATCCACGGATCTCTTAAACGCCCCCAAACTAGGCGCATTTACAACTGCAGCAGGCAGGGCATTCCAATCCCTCACCACCCGCTGGGTAAAGAACCTACCCCTGACATCCGTCCTGTAGCTACCCCCCCTTAATTTAAAGCCATGCCCCCTCGTGCTAGCTTCCTCCATCCGAGGAAAAAGGCTATCACTATCCACCCTATCTAAACCTCTAATCATCTTATATGTTTCAATAAGATCCCCTCTTAGCCGCCTTCTTTCCAACGAAAACAACCCTAAATCCCTCAGTCTCTCCTCATAGGACCTCCCCACCATACCAGGCAACATCCTAGTAAACCTCCTCTGCACCCTCTCCAAAGCCTCCACATCCTTCTTGTAATGTGGGGACCAGAACTGCACACAGTACTCCAAGTGCGGCCGCACCAGAGTAGTGTACAGTTGCAACATGACGCTGCGACTCCTAAATTCAATCCCCCTACCAATAAACGCCAAGACACCGTACGCCTTCTTAACAACCTTATCTACTTGATTCCCAACTTTCAGGGATCTATGTACACATACACCCAGATCCCTCTGTTCATCCACACTATTCAAAGTCCTCCCGTTAGCCCTATACTCGACACATCTGTTGCTCC
Source organism: Carcharhinus amblyrhynchos (assembly GCF_965287045.1). Lineage (NCBI taxonomy): Eukaryota > Metazoa > Chordata > Chondrichthyes > Carcharhiniformes > Carcharhinidae > Carcharhinus > Carcharhinus amblyrhynchos. The sequence continues at coordinate 70,809,104 of NC_137329.1, read as the reverse complement.
TACCAAAGTGAATTACCTCACACTTCTCCGCATTAAATTCCATCCGCCACCTCTCGGCCCAGCTCTGCAACCTATCTAAGTCTCCCTGCAGACTATGACACCCTTCCTCACAATCTACCACACCTCCGACTTTGGTGTCATCAGCAAATTTACTAATCCACCTAACTATACCCTCATCCAGATCATTAATAAAGATTACAAACAACAGTGGCCCCAAAACAGATCCCTGAGGCACACCACTCGTAACCGAACTCCATGAAGAATATTTACGATCAACCACCATCCTCTGTCTCCTATCTGATAGCCAATTCCTGATCCAACTTCTTAGATTACCCACAATCCCATACATCTGCATTTTCTGCAGAAGCCTACCATGGTGAACCTTATCGAACGCCTTACTAAAATCCATATATACCACGTCAACTGCCTTGCCCCCATCCACCTCTTTGGTCACCTTCTCAAAAAACTCAATAAGGTTAGTAAGGCACGACCTACCCGCTACAAAACCATGCTGACTATTTCTAATCAATTCATTACACTCCAAATAACTATAAATCCTATCCCTCATAATTTTTTCTAAAACCTTGCCCACAACAGAAGTAAGACTCACCGGTCTATAATTCCCGGCAAAGTCTCTGTTCCCCTTCTTAAACAATGGGACAACATTCGCTATCCTCCAATCCTCCAGGACTACACCAGAGACCAATGATGACCTGAAGATCAGAGCCAGAGGCTCTGCAATCACCTCTCTAGCCTCCCAGAGAATCCTAGGGTAGATCCCATCCGGACCAGGGGACTTATCTATTTTCAGCCCCTCAAGAATATCCCTCACATCCCCCTTATCAACCGTAATACTGTCTATTTTACACCCCTGCAACCCAGTGTCCTCCTCAGCTATATTCATGTCCCCCTGCGTGAACACCGAAGAGAAATATTGGTTCAATGCTTCTCCAATCTCCTCCGGTTCCACACACAACTTCCCTCTGCTGTCTGTAACTGGCCCTAATCTTGCCCTGACCAACCTTCTGTTCCTGACATACCTATAGAATGCCTTAGGATTCTCCTTAATCCTATCAGCCAAGATCTTCTCATGTCCTCTTTTAGCCCTTCTTAACTCCCTCTTCAACTCCCTCCTAGCCAATCTAAAGCTTTCTAGTGCACTACCTGAGCCCTCAAATCTCATCCGAACATAAGCCTCCTTTTTCTTTTTAACCATCGACTCAACTCTTTTAGTGCACCACGGTTCCCTAGATCTACCAATTCCTCCATGCCTGACAGGGACATACCTATCAAGGACTCGCAGTAGCTGCTCCTTGAAAAAACTCCACATTTCGGACGTTCCCAGTCCCTGTAATCTCCTAGTCCAATCTATGCTTCCTAATTCACTCCTAATAGCCTCATAATTACCCTTACCCCAGCTAAAACTACTGACCCGAGGTTCATGCCTATCCCTTCCCATCACTAAGGTGAACGTAACCGAATTATGGTCACTATCACCAAAATGCACACCAACTTCCAAGTCTAGCACCTGGTCTGGCTCATTTCCCAGCACCAAATCCAATATAGCCTCACCTCTAGTTGGCCTATCTACATACTGAGTCAAAAAACCTTCCTGCACGCTTTGTACAAACACTGACCCCTCTAACGAGCTAGAACTATAGCAATTCCAATCAATATTCGTAAAGTTAAAGTCCCCCATAACAATTACCCTATTACTTTCACTCCTAACCAGGATTGACTCCGCAATCCTTTCCTCAACCTCTCTAGAACTTTTAGGAGGTCTATAAAAGACTCCCAACAGGGTGACCTCTCCTCTCCTATTTCTAATCTCCGCCCATACTACCTCAACTGACAAGTCCTCATCAAACTTCCTCTCCGTCACTGTGATACAGTCCTTGACTAGCAATGCTACCCCACCCCCCCTTCTACCTTCTTCTCTACTCCGAATAAAGCATTTGTACCCCGGAACCTGCAACAACCATTCCTGACCCTGCTCTATCCATGTCTCTGAAATGGCCACAACATCAATGTCCCAGGTACTGATCCACGCTGCAAGTTCATCCACTTTATTGCGAATACTCCTCGCATTAAAGTACACGCATTTCAAACCCTGCTCTGCCCCACCCCCACTATGCCGTGCCTTGCATTCCCCAACTATGCCCCCCTCACTTTCACCCCCTCTACTCACGATCCCACCCCCCCTCCGAATCAGTTTAAACCTCCCTGCATAGCCTTTGCAAATTTACCCCCCAGGATATTGATTCCCCTCTGGTTCAGGTGTAGACCATCACTCTTATAGAGGTCCCACCTTCCCCAGAATGAGCCCCAATTGCTCAAATACCTGAACCCCTCCCTCCTGCACCATCCCCTCAGCCACGAGTTCAAACTTTCCCTCTCTCTATTCCTCTCTAAACTATCCCGTGGCACAGGCAAGAGTCCGAATATAACTACTCTTCCAGACTTGGCCTTTAGTTTCCACCCCAACTCCATAAATCTTTGCTTAATATCCCCTTCCCTTAATCTCCCTATGTCATGTGTCCCCACATGAACTATAACTTGGGGTTGATCTCCCTCTCCCCTAAGAGTCCTGAATACCCTGTCCGATACATCCCGGACCCCAGCCCCTGGTAGGCAACACACCAGCCCTGAGTCCCTACCCTTACCTCCAACTCTCCTATCCGTCCCCATAACTGTGGAGTCCCCAATCACGAGGCCCAATCTCTTACCCCTAACCACCTGAGGTTTCCCAATAGGCTCAATAGATTTAAGATAAATAGCAAGGGATTTGAGGAAATATGTTTTCACCTAGAGGGTAATGGGAATCTGGAATTCACTGCCTGAAAGGGTGATAGAGGCAGAAATCTTCACAATATTTAAGAAACATGTAGATGAGCAGTTGAAATGTCATAGCATACAAGGCTGTTGGATCAAATGCTGGAAAATGGGTGCCTGATGCCGGTGCAAACGCGATGGGCCAAAGGATCTCTTTCTGTGCTGTAAACTCTATGGGCTGCATCTTACTGGTCATTCATGTCACACTCTTACTGAAGCAAAATCTGAAGCAGGATGGGATGCGAAAATCCCACCAGTGTGAATGGCCAGCCTTGAGTTAAAAATGAAAGGCAGTGTCCTGAGTATATAATTAGGTAATGGAGTTTTATGCCTTTCACAAATTATGTGTCTTATTTATTTTTTGTGCAATGATTTGGCTGCCTCCATCAGCAAGAAAAAGACTTTCCTGGCTCCCCAGGAAAACAAACCATTTACCTGCAGGGCCCTGTGCCAAAGTTTCTTCGGCAACAATCTCTCTTAGGTGAACAGGGCTTGGTGCCTCTTTGACCTGCAATCCAGCCTCAGACAGAACTTGTTCCAGTAAGTTTCCTTTCTGACAGAAAGGGGAAAATTAGTCAGTAAATCATGAGCATGAAGGGATACATGCAAGGACATGGCTATAAATTGAACTGCCCTTATTAAATCTATGAAAGAAAATGTAGACAACCTGTCTGGCTGCTGAAAGTGAGCAGAAGCTGAGAAACATTGATGCCACATCAAACAATTCTTTTCTACAGAGCATTACTCACCAAATAAATATAATTGGAGGAAGAATGTCTGATTTTACTCATAATTTCATGCTTATTGACTAGAGCTACACAACAAAAAGAAATAACTATTGAAAAAGTCAACATGCTGTTTCAGGTATATTGTCAAATAGTTACATTTTTACCTGTGTTCGTTCCTGCCCTAAGCATGGAAAGAAGCAAGGGCTTAGTCTGGGTTCAAGTTTCGGTTACAGCTATTTTTACCTCTCATTTTGTCGTATACGGGGCTAATGCTAATTGTATGATATACTAATGAGACGCAGTATACATCATCACAAGAAGCAATACAATGTCTCATGATTTTGCTTCCTTTTGTGCAACCTCGTGGTTAAGTCATGGTCACCATTAGAAGTTAACATTTTCTTACCTCAACAGACTCTGTAAATGTTGTGTTAGCACAATGAACCCAAGATTATTATATGGTGTCAGTGAGTGTAGTAGTAAGTATTGTAAATTTCATGCTATTACCAGAATGGTTCAAGTAGGTTGCAAGTCTCAACCAAATAAATATGTGACTAAATTGGCACCGAAGGTTTACCAGCTACTGCACCATATTGCGTCAAATAGAACAGTATGTTACTATAAACACTGGGTGGCCATCAGATGACATCCCAGTCAGGCAAGGGATCGACAAAGAAAAAGCTACTGCAATAAAGTAGCAAAATCATTTGACACTTACTTCCTTCTATGAAAAGTAATGTTGTCGAGCAAATTAAATTTAACAGATGTACCCAAAGACAAAGGGAATTGATGCATTTATAGATGATCTGTGTGGACTTGCAGTGAGCTGTGAATATGGCAGTTAAAAGATCAAATAATCAGGGATACGTCAAAATTTTCACAAGCAGGAATGAAGATGTTGGTCATGGAACTGCCTAAAATCACCATGCCAGGGGTGATCTTCAGCCCTAGAAGGGGCAGTCCAGCCATGGGACTCCCATCCAGAGGACAGTGTGGAGACCTGATCTTTGAACAGCCAGGCTAGCTGGCGTGAATTGTGGGATGTGTGAACTTTTATCCATCAGTGGGGAGAATCCCACCTGACAGTCATTGCCAGAGCCAACAGATAACACGTTGGTTTTCCTGCTGGAGTAGGCACTTAGCACTGATTCAGAAGACTTGCATATTTCCTAAGCCTCTGTTTTGTTAATCAGCCTGTTACATGGTACTTTGATAAATGCTTTCTTAAACTCCAAACAGACAACATCCACCGCACTTGTCTCATCAACCTACTCTGTTACTTAATTAGAAAATTCGATTAGATTAGTCAAGAACTTTCTTTTTATAAGTACATAATGGCTCTCCTTAATTACACAAACCTCTTCAACTGTCTGTTGAATTTTTTTCCCTTGATTATTTGTTCTATTGTTCACTAGGTCCTTATGGAATATATGTTAGCTCACTATCCATTTAATCCAGGCAACTGGTATTTGGATAGGACAGCGCTGCATTATCTCTACTATTCTTGCAAGACTTGCATCAGACAATACACGAGTACTGAGATACCAAGGTTTGCTTCAGTTGATTGTTCAAAGTCCAAAATTTTGTAAGTAATTGCAATTAACCATGATGACTGGATCATACTGCTATTGCCATGTTTGATAAGAACTTCCTCACCATCATGATGTATTACATTACCAGGGCTTATCATCCACTCTTTTTTAATACACCAAATCTCCTGAATTAAAGTCTGCCTAAGATGATCTTGTATAATACCTCAGAACTTTGCAAATTTTCTCCTGAAACCTCAACTTGGTAAAAGCAAATCTCACTGAACGTAGAGCATTCAAATGTGCAGAAAACATGCATCTAGTTGCAATACTGTTCTAGTGCATGAGCACAATGGCACAGCTGAAAAGACAATTTGGGATTTCCCTCACAGAGCAGTTGACAGGGATGATACCTTCAAATTTTATGAAATGAATCATTTTCAAAAGTCATAATGAGAGGGCAGTATCAAATTGTAATAAAAACGAAAACTCATCAGGTCTTCAAGAAGAATCATGTATGAACTTGAAATGCTAACTCTATTTCTTTCACAAATTCTACCAGACATGATGAGATTTTTTGGCATTTTTTGTTTTTATTTCTTGCATTGCTGAAAGGACATTCAGCTGCAGGTGTCCATGATCTCACACATCTCTGAACTCATCATGGGCAAATTCCCTTTCATTATCTGTCACAAACTATGCTGATGTCCTACGTCTGGTCCCTCTTTATTTCTCTATGATATTGTGCATAATAATCCTTTTTCCCTTTGTAGTATTATTGTCAAGACTAAGCGGGCATTCTTACCAGCTCGTCCTGCCAGAGTTCTATGAGGATGTGTCTAGGCAGTGGATAGAGGAGAGCCGGTGGATGTGGTCTTTCTGGATTTTCAGAAGGCGTTTGACAAGGTACCTCACAAGAGGTTATTGCAGAAGGTCAGGGGACATGGAGTTGGGGGTAGGGTGTTAGCGTGGATAGAGGATTGGTTGTCAAATAGGAGGCAGAGAGTGGGGGTCAATGGGTGCTATTCGGATTGGCGGTTGGTGACTAGTGGGGTGCCCCAGGGGTCGGTGCTGGGGCCTCAGCTATTTACCATTTATATAGATGATCTGGAGGAGGGAACCGAGTGCAGGGTGTCGAAATTTGCTGATGACACCAAGATTGGGGGAAAGGCAAATTGTGCGGAGGGTGTGGAGAGTCTGCAGAAGGATCTAGATAGGCTGGGCGAATGGGCCAGGAAATGGCAAATGGAATTTAATGTTGGCAAGTGTGAGGTGTTCCACTTTGGTAGGAAGAATGGTAGGAAGGACTATTACTTACGTGGCGAAAAACTGCAGCAGGCGACGGTGCAGAGGGACCTCGGGGTCCTTGTGCATGAGTCGCAAAAACCCAGCTTGCAGGTGCAGCAGGTGGTCAGGAAGGCAAATGGGATGCTGGCCTTCATAGCGAGGGGGATTGAATATAAAAGTAGGGAGGTCTTGCTGCAGCTGTATAGGGCATTGGTGAGGCCGCAGCTGGAGTACTGTGTGCAGTTTTGGGCGCCGCACCTGCGCAAGGATATTTTGGCCCTGGAGGGAGTGCAGAGGAGGTTTACTAGGCTGATACCGGAGTTGAGGGGATTGAGCTATGAGGAGAGGCTGAATAAACTAGGCTTGTACTCGTTAGAGTTTAGAAGAATGAGGGGAGATCTCATTGAGATGTATAAGATGATGAATGGGATGGATAGGATAGAGGTGGAGAGACTCTTCCCGCTCAAAAAAGACAGTAGGACTAGGGGGCACAGCCTCAAGATAAAGGGGAGGCGGTTTAGAACGGAGTTGAGGAGGAACTTCTTCACTCAAAGGGTGGTGAATCTCTGGAATTCTCTGCCCGTTGAAGTGGTGGAGGCTGCCTCGCTAAATATTTTTAAGAAGCGGGTTGATGGGTTCTTGATAAGAGAGGGGATTAAGGGTTATGGGGAGAGGGCGGGAAAGTGGAACTGAGCTACAACAGATCAGCCATGATCTTATTGAATGGCGGGGCAGGCTCGAAGGGCTAGATGGCCTACTCCTGCTCCTATTTCTTATGTTCTTATGTTCTTATGTAGTGAGCCAGTAAGATTGCGAGAGAGGTGAAAAACTGAGTTCATGTTTGATTTCTTGCCTCTCACAATGCTACCAGCACCATGAAGCCAGTATGCTGATTATAATACTTAAAACTGAGTTTATATATTTTTAAAGAGCCCCAAGACAGAATTGTCCAGGCTCACTTACCTTAATGGCATCACCGGCGGAGGTCCTCACCTGCAAAGATCCCCTGCCCTGATTGCCTCATCGGTGGGACTGGAAGGCACTGAGGGCTCCTGGGTAGTCTGGGGCTGGGGGTTCAGCCTGGGATTCTAGCACTGCCACCAGTTGGGCAGTGGAACCTAAGGACAGCAATCGACTAGGTGTGGGAAACAGAAGTGATGATTGTTGGGAAGATGATTGGGTGGCTAGGGGAGTGAGATATCACAGAAAGAAGTCTCACATCACCAGGTTAAAGTCCAACAGGTTTATTTGATGGAGTGATCTATCACCCAGTGAATTAACTGTGTACTGTTAATTCACTAATTAGTGCACTGGGTGATCGGCAGAAGCACAGTGGTACTCTCTAGTCATCATCAGACAGCTTCCCAGCGTAAATTGACTCCATCCACTCCCCCTACTGATGAGAATTACATTTTGCCTCAATTTTTTCTCTCAGTGGCATAAGATTATGTCTGAGAACTCATCCAAAAAAAAAGGACAAGAATCTTTCTTGTTTTCAAAGAACAAAGAACAAAGAACAAAATCAGCCCGGGAAACAGGCTCTTCGGCCCAACGAGCCCGTGCCGCCATCTCAACACCACCAGTCCCCCTCTCCACCCACGACCCCTGTTTAATGTTTTATGGCCATCCAGATTGAGGGAATCTGATTTAGGGACAATTTATTCCTGCCAATCAGCCTAACAGCACATCTTTGGGGTGTGGGAGGAAACCGGAGCACCAGAGAAAACCCACGCAAGCACGGGGAGAATGCGCAAACTCCCACAGACACCGGCCCAAATCCATGTGTCTGCACAGCAATCAGCGATAGTCACTGAGCTGTCGTCTTGCCCAGTATCTTGTCCAGTTTAGGCACACACTAATGACATGAAGCACTAGGCCAATCTCGAACAACCAAGAGCAGCCCCAGTACGACCCATCGCGTGTATGCCCCTCGTTGGACATGAGGTGGACCGACTTAAAACCTGTGAATGAAAAGAGAAAAAACATCACACCAGATCCATTTACATTACCAGGGACACCCCAATGCTAATGACCCTTATTTAAAACAATCTCCTATATCCACCCATCTCCAACCCAGTCATGTGCCTGTCTAAGTTACTCTTAAATGACTCTAGTGTGTTTGCCTCCACCACCTTACTTGGCAGAGCATTCCATACCCCCACTACCCTCTGTGTGAAAAACCTCCCTCTAATATCTGTGTTGTACCTCTCCCCCCTCACCTTAAGTCCATGGCCCCTGTCCTACGTGTCTCTATCATAGGAAATAGCTTACCTCTGTTTACTCTATCTATTCCCTTCATAATCTTATATAGCTCTATTAGATACCCCCTCAGTCGGCGTCTTTCAAGGGAAAAGAGCCCCAATTTCTTCAATCTTTCCTCATACCCCAGTTCTTCCATACCAGGCAACATCCTGGTAAACCTCCTTTGCACTCTCTCCAGAGTCTCCACGTCCTTCCGGTAGTAAGACGATCAGAACTGGATGCAGTACTCCAAATGCGGCCTAACCAACGTTCTGTACAACTGCAACATTAGACTCCAGCTCTTATATTCTATACCCCTTCCTATAAAGGCTAACATACCATAGGCTTTCTTCACCATACTCTCCACTTGCACTGCCACCTTCAAAGACTTGTGCACTTGCACCCCCAGGTCTTGCTGCGATTCTATACTCCTTACGGGCTTACCCTTTACCATATAACTCCTCGCTACATTATTCCGGCCAAAATGCATCACCTCACATTTATCCGGATTAAACTCCATTTGCCACGTATCTGCCCAATCAACTAGCCTATCAATATCCCGCTGTATTGCCAGACACTGCTCCTCACTGCCCGCCAATCCAGCCATCTTGGTGTCATCAGCAAATTTGCTGATCACACCACCTACTCCCTCTTCTAAATCATTTACATACACTACAAAGAGAAGAGGTCCCAGTACCGAGCCCTGTGGGGCTCACGCTCGTTTGGCACTTAGAATTTTTTTTTGTACGATCACCCCCTTAATCTACTGCCAGATCTACAAAAATATAGAATTAAAATTTGTCTTTATCCCATATCTTTAAAGCAATACAACACTCTAGTTAAAATCACATTCCAATGGAAGATGTAAAATAGAACATCTCGACTCCTTAGCAACATCATACACATTTTTTAACAGATTTTTAAAAATTTCTTTTAATTCATCCTTAAAGTTACAAAGTCAATGCTCAGAATGGAGTGGGCAACCCAAATCCATTCCTCATCCATCCTTCAGCCTGCAGTATCATCTTTTATTCCCTCACCCTGCAGTATAAATATCTCCCACTTTCTATGCCTTTTAGCTTTGACAAAGGGTCATTTGGACTCAAAACATCAGCTCTTTTCTCTCTTTACAGATGCTGCCAGACTGAGATTTTCCAGCATTTTCTCTTTTGATTCCAAATTCATTCCTTGTTTGCTTCAAAACCAAATTCAAAATCCAGTTGAATCCAATTCAAGGTCCTCATAAGAGAGACAAAGAAGATTCAAACTGAGAGGGTGAGGCATTGCATCACATCTTGGGCTTGATCTGATGCTTGATCTTAGCCAAAAGGCCGAGAAGCAATGTATCATGCTCTTCATCAACCACACCTGCATCATTTAACAGGATCGTGACCCTCTAACAAGCAAAATGTCAATACAACTTTAACACAGTTTACTTTTTTTCCTCTCGGATTCCTATCACCTGATGTCATCAGGTTTTGTTAAGCAGATACAATGATGTCCTGACTGGGTAAACTGCAGATCTACTGACATTCCAAAAATAATTGCCTTAATATGCTCCATGTCAAGTTTAATTTGTGCCTCTATCTCAGTAGAGACTACATCAGTACTTCTAAAAAACCTTACTCCAGCTATTTAACATAGAACGTCAAGGGCAATTAAGGAAGGGCAGTAAATGTTGACCCAGCCAGCGATGCCCACACCCCATGAAATAACAAAATAACTTTCAATCCTCTTCAGTGAGCTCAATGTATTTTTATCAGCAAACCTAAAGCAAGTACTATTTTTATTTCCTTAACTTTGTATCTGCTGTCAGCATTCCATGTTCAAGGAAACATTTTCACCAACCAGTTCCACATACTTTGAATTGTAAGCACAATCTAGCGCTATGCAGTTTTTTTTAACAAGCCAACAACTAAGACCATTATCACAGGGCTAAAGCTCCTTGTGTTCAGTAAAATTTGTTTGTTTCATCTTATTATCATCCTGTTCCTCAGAATTCTCTGTGCCATGTGTCAAACAAAGGCCTTCCCTCTTTGTTTTGGACAGTTAATCACATAATAGTAATTTGGATCATGTTTGAAGCACCTATTAACCCTTTCTTTGGCAATCCTGTGATTTGTTAGTTTATTATTGCTGTTCTAATTCTGTCTTCTGCTGTAATATCGAGATCTACTAATGCTGCTTTCACTCTCATTCTAATTGTCTTTAATTGTACCGATTTGTGAACTATTTTGACATCTGAAAATCATTGAGTCTTCTATTTTTTGTGTTACCACAGAATGTTCCATTTGTTCCAAAAAGGCTATTTCGCTAGGAATATTTTCAAGGCAGTGCACATTTAATCTAAAAGGTTTTTCCTCTCTCAGAACCGAACACCATTAAAAAAAACTATGATCAGGTCTTTTGGCTATGATCATGTGTCAGATCAAGCCCAGAGTTTGGGCAGGGGGTGGGGGGGTAATGCCTTTTCTTGCCAACTTGGATCTTGGATATCTCTCTTATGGGGACTATGAATTGGATTCAATTTGAATTTGATTTTTGGAGCAAGAATGGAGTTGGATTTTAGCTTTCCTGGTCTAATCTGTGCATTAACTTTGAAACTTGAAGAATAGAAATTTAAGAATGTGTGCTCATAGCATGGCCAAGTAGGTTGAATCTCAAACTGTAAATCATTCGCGCATATACCAATAGCAGGTGATAAGAGAGAGAGAGATTCCAGGTCAGCTATGTGATGGAAAGAAATCAGAGCCTCTACCATCACTATCCATAGCCTAGACTACAACATGCATGGAAAAGTGTATGTTGCCACAGAAACATGGGCTCCTTAGGGAATTAGCTGGATCGCATGCTCATCAGATTAGTGCCAACAGCACACAGTTTGATCCCTATTCTGGCTTGGTTGGCCTTGGGATCTGCTGTTTGCCCTCTCTGTGATGTAGATTGTGGTGCTGCGGGTTGAACCTGACTCTGAGACTGAGAACCAAAGATGACGAATTCAGTCATCTATAAATTGAATGTTGTCAATTTTTTTACACAATCTTTAAAGTTTATGATATATTCCACAAAAACAAAATTCCCCAAACTTTTCAAACCATGGAACCCCTAGTGACCTCTCAAGTGCATCAGGGAACCCTAAGCAACCTCATAATGTTGAATCCCCTTTTTTATTGTGAGATAAGTATGAACACAAAATCAAATATGAACAAGTCTTTTCTAGCTATATTTTTACATATATTAGGAATTAGGAGGAGTTGCACTGTATTGACTTTAATGAAACCCGCGATGCGGACCTCTTAGAATACAAGCTCTCTGATTAAGGTAGCAATGGCTTGTCCAATCATGGAGCCTTGCATGTGTACTTAGGGCAAAGTGTCAAGGTTACTGGCCTCCAGGTTTATACCCTGTACGAAGAAGTACCTGTTTGAGTATTGCTAACTTGTAAATTAATCTAAATTTGGTGAAGTAACACTGGCCTTGGAGGAGTTATTTTACACACTGTCACAAATGCATCTGTCAGCTACATAGCCCCCTCACATTGAACCCTGGCTAAGCGATCTTTACACGGTCCATCAACATCATCCTATTATAAGAGTGAGTAATCTTAAAAAGTTATCTTACTAAACAAAGTCTTACCTCATGTCATTTTTGAAGGGAGGGGTGATACTGGAAAGCTGATACTCATATCATGTACATGGATCTCTGTCTCTCTCTCCCTTTCACACACGCGCAAACTCACACCTTTCTCACACACTCACCCCCTCTTACGCATACACTCACTTTCCTCTCTCACATACACTCTATATCCCCCTCTCTCACACACTCACCCTCCTCTCTCTCACGCACTCACCTCTGCCTCTCAAGCTCCATGGCCCTCTCTGGCTGCCTGCTTCGAGGCGTGCTCTGCATCCCCTCCAAGGTCTGCTCTACATTCTTTACCCTGTGGTGTCCCAATCTACTCTCAGCCCCGGCTCATTTTCCTCCCCCACCCAACGTTTGCTCTGCTTTCCCCCCGCTAGACCCACTCTGCACTCTCATCTGGAGGCCCGCTCTACACCCAACTCCCAAGACCTGCTCTGCATCCTCCATCTGGCCCTGCCCCATTCTACTCCACTGCCCACGCACCCCCCCACCTGCTTAACATAAGAAATAGGAGCAGGAGTAGGCCATCCAGCCCTTCAAGCCTGCCCTGCCATTCAATAAGATCATGGCTGATCTGTCGCTGCTCAGTTCCACTTTCCCGCCCTCTCCCCATAACCCTTAATCCCCTCTCTTATCAAAAACCCATCAACCCGCGTCTTAAAAATATTTAGCGAGGCAGCCTCCACCACTTCAACGGGCAGCGAATTCCAGAGATTCACCACCCTTTGAGTGAAGAAGTTCCTCCTCAACTCCGTTCTAAACCGCCCCCCTTTTATCTTGAGGCTGTGCCCCCTAGTCCTACTGTCTTTTTTGAGCGGTCTCTCCACCTCTATCCTATCCATCCCATTCATCATCTTATACGTCTCAATGAGATCTCCCCTCATTCTTCTAAACTCTAACGAGTACAAGCCTAGTTTATTCAGCCTCTCCTCATAGCTCAACCCCCTCAACTCCGGTATCAGCCTAGTAAACCTCCTCTGCACTCCCTCCAAGGCCAAAATATCTTTGCGCAGGTGCGGCGCCCAAAACTGCACACAGTACTCCAGCTGCGGCCTCACCAATGCCCTATACAGCTGCAGCAAGACCTCCCTACTTTTATATTCAATCCCCCTCGCTATGAAGGCCAGCATCCCATTCGCCTTCCTGACCACCTGCTGCACCTGCAAGCTGGGTTTTTGCGACTCATGCACAAGGACCCCGAGGTCCCTCTGCACCGCTGCCTGCTGCAGTTTTTCGCCCCGTAAATAATAGTCCATCCTACCATTCTTCCTACCAAAGTGGACCACCTCACACTTGCCAACATTAAATTCCATTTGCCATTTCCTGGCCCATTCGCCCAGCCTATCTAGATCCTTCTGCAGACTCTCCACACCCTCCGCACAATTTGCCGTTCCCCCAATCTTGCTGCCCCAATATCTGCTCCCTGGAGATCTGCTTTGCTCCATCCTATCCCAAGTCTTGCTCTACTCTTCCCTCCCCCAAGGCCCATTCTGTTCCTCCCCCAGGGACCACTCTGCTTCCCCAACACTTCCCCAAGGCCCAATCTGCTCTCCTCCTTCCAAGGCCCAATCTGCTGCGCTTCACCCCCAGACTAAGGCCCACTCTGCACCCCCAAAAAGCCCACACTGATGCACATGCCCCTCCCTGCAAGGTCCACTCTGTTTCCACAAAGGCCCACTCTGCTCCACCCCACAGCCTTCCTGCGGTGCACTATGCACCACCTCCCAAGGCCCACCCTACTCCCCCCAAAGTCCATTGTGCTGCCCTTCGAGGCCTACCCTGCACAACTCCAACACCCACTCTGCTCCCCCCGTAGCCAGGCTCCAGCATGTGAGCTCTGCGTTCTGTTCTGAGGCCCTCTTCTCCCAGTATCCCACTGCACTTCTCCAACAAGAGGCTGACTTCTCCAGAAGCAAATTGCTGAATGGGCAAGCAGCTTTACAGAATTTTTCAGATGTGCCTGATTGTCATGCACCCGCTGGGAGCCTCCCCTGGGTCCCATGGACTCCAGTTTGGTCTATAGATAACCAGCTGTCTTCCAGCTCTTTAACAAGCACTTTTTTAATTTGTAGATTTCATCTAAGAACTACAATGGAAGGTCCAAACCTTCATCAGCTTGACAGTATCCAACTAACGTGTACTCAGCTCACAAAATGCTTAACATCTGATTTTATTTCTGGTAGCAAGTGAAAATATCAAGACTATATTTCGTTGCCTCGACATAATCTGTGTTCACATATCCATTTTTTTTGCTGATCCGCCCATGACATCCAATGGCTATACCATTGCTGAATCCCTACAATCAACATTCTGTGTTTTATCATTGATCAGAAACTAAAGAGGACCAACTATAAAACTACTGGGTCCCCCAGCATCACATTTGGGAGATATCCCAAATATGTGATGGGAAATGCCTCTTTGACATTTCCACATAAGGGTTTACCTGGCATCAGTCTGGAAGGGCTAACTTCCCATGGACAATTACGCTGGGCTGGGAACCACCTGACAATGATTTAAATCGCCAGTTTCAGATGACTCTGCCAGTTTTGTATTGGTATGTACTGTGCAACAGTTAGAAGGAAAAAAGAAATCCAACTTCAGAATAATTATTTAAAACACTCACAACGAGCCTTGCACAGGACACTCTCTATAACTTCGACGCAGGGGTCCCACCTGCCAACTCCCCACAATAATCCCCACTGCCCAACTGCCCAACCCGTATGGGATTCTCCAACCCCCCACCTCAACGTGAGCCCCCCCCCCATCTCAACTGGGCCAGATCCCCCAGACCCAATGCCCCCTGAGGAAAATGACTTCCCCCAGACCTGAACGACCATCTGAACCTGAACCCCAACCCAAACAACTCACCAGACCAGAACCCCTTGACTCAAATGTCACCACACCTATGTCTGACCCTCCCCATTATGTCATGACTCCCCCATGTCCAACCCAACCTACTGTCACATCCGACCCGACCTTCTATCTACACCTCCAATTCCGACCCAATCATCCATCCCACCCCCCCGCCGCCACGTCCAACCTGACCATCCCCTCCTGCCATGTTTGACCTAACTTCGCCCCAAGATCTGACACCTTCCAGGTTCATTCCGACATCTTCCTCCATGTCTGCACCAAATCCCTCCATGTCTGACCCCGCACCCCATGTCTGTCTCGACCCACAATCATATCCAACTTAACCCACCCCCACCAGTGTCCAAATCCCACCCCACCAATGCCCAATCCTTTCTCCGCCAATGTCCAAACCCTACCCCACAATCAATTCACTTATCTTAGAAACTTACCATCTGCTTTCAAAGGGACCTTTAAGCTCACCTGTTTTACAGCAGATAATGCTGTAAAAAGGGATGTTTCCTCCTTTGCTCCACTCATTTTAAACTTCACCGCTAGAGCCATTGACCAGCTTCATACCTTCAGTCTTACCCAGGCTGAGTCAGGAAGATCAAGTAGGATAAGTACTTTGGAATTCATGTGCAGATAAGCCGCAACAAAGTGCTGATTGCCAATCCAAGGAAGTCGATAGCCATTTTGCCCATGAGAGCAAGTTAGAGACTGAAAGTTTGAAGGCAAGTATTTCAGAACATTAGCCTGTATCTATAGGTTACTAACCCAGTGACAATAACACAATACCATTGCCTCATGAGTATTTAATGCAGTCTGCATGGATTTTAGCGAAGCGTTTGACAGGGTCCCACATGGAAGACTGATCAGTAAACTAAAATCTCATGGCCCCAATGGGAAGAAGCATGTTGAATCCAAAATTGGCTCACTGGAGAAAGCAAATTATAATGGTCAACAGATATTTTAGCAACTAGAAGATTGTTAACACTGAGGTTTGCAGGGTTCATTTCTGGGTCCTTTGCTGCTTGTGGTATACATCAACAATTTATACTTAAAGATTAAGAATGATTCAGCAATTTACATACGGTTTGAAATTTTTTCCATGCAGGTTGTAGTGAAGAAGAAAGCTATAGACTGCAAGATGATATCAATGGTCCAGTCAGGTGCACAGAGAAATGACAAATGGAGTTCAATCTGGGGAAGTTTGAGGTATTACATTTGGGGAAGACAAACAATTTAGGCAAAGTGATACACAATAAACTATGAAAACTGTAAAGCACAGAGGAACAGAAAGGACCTTGAAGTACTGACCACAGATCCCTGAAGGTAGCAGGCAGCAATAGTTTTTTGATTTGATTTGATTTTGATTTGATTTATTATTGTCACATGTATTAACATAGTGAGAAATATTGTTTCCTGTGTGCTATACAGACAAAGCATACTGTTCATAGAGAAAGAAACGAGAGAGTGCAAAATGTAGTGTTAGAGTCATAGCTACAGTGTGGGGAGAGATCAACTTAATGCAAGGTAAGTCCATTTAAAAGTCTGACAGCAGCACGGAAGAAGCTGTTCTTGAGGCGGTTGGTACATGACTTCAGACCTTTGTATCTTTTTCCTGATGGAAGAAGGTGGAAGAGAGTATGTCAAGGGTGCTTGGGTCCTTCATCATGCTGGCTGCTTTGCCGAGGCAGCGGGAAGTGTAGACAGAGTCAATGGATGGGATGCTGGTTTGTGTGATGGATTGGGCTACATTCACGACCAATAGTGTCTAAGAAGGCAAATAGGATACTTGATTGGCTGAAACCAAGACTATAAGGTTATGCTAGAACTACACAAATCATTAGAGTTGCACTAGAATGCTGGTACAGGAAGGGTATGAACACACCAGTGTGGCTGCAGAAGAGATTCACAAGGCTGTTGCTGGAATGGAGTTGTAAGAAAAATATTACATACGGTAGGGTAGTTTTCTTTGGAACAGGGAAGGATGAGGGGAAATTTAATTAAAGGGTACGAAATGATGAAGGTAGAAAGTCAATTAGTAGGCACCATAGATTTAAAGGAATTAAGTGAAGGATTAGCAGCGAGTTAAAGAGAAATTTTTCACCCAGAGAATCACTGGGATCTGGAACTCATCTGAGGAAGACTGGTAAAGCCAGGAACACATCATATTTTTTTAAAAACTTGATATCAGTTGAGGGACTATAACTGAAATGAATCTTTTACCCAAACTTTTTCAGCAGCCTCCAATTGTCTCTCCTGGCTGCTATTGTCATGGCCTTTACGTTCAACATCTTGTTGTTCTTCTACTTTCCTCCCGCCGGGTTTGCAAAGAACAAACTTAATCTGAAGCGGAGCCATCTGACCATGAGCAATTCTGGAGCTGCTATTCCCATGGTGGCGTGGGGGTTTGTTCTGTAATTGAATAACCAACGGGAGAACTTGGTGTCCATTGATGCTGCTGGCTTTGTTAAACAGCTTTTAAAGACTGGATTGCTCACTCTATGAGGCCATTTGACAATGGATGGTATGGTGCCATCCTGATTTGTCTTCATGAACTGTGTGAACTCCTGGCTGGCAAAAGCAGTCCATAGTCAGAGACCAGCACCTCCGGGATCCCATGTGTCAAAAATGAGGTGAAAGGTTTCTCTACATTACTATTGTGGTCACTGAATGTACCCTATGTATTTCCATCCACTTGGAATTGACGTCCACCATGACATAGAATATCGAGCCTATGAATGGGCTTGCATAATCCACATGCAGCGCATCCATGGTCTACCCAGCCATTCTAACTGGTGTAAGGGAGCTGCCAGTGGCAACTTTTATTCTCACAGACATCCCTGGCAACGGCCCACAAGCACCAATATGACCATGTCCATTCCAGGCCATCAAACATTATCTTCTGGCCAGCATCTTCATTTTGGACACTCCTCAGTGGCCATGATGTAGTTTAGCCAGTATGGCACAGTGGCCCTGACTCAGAACAACCATTCATGGTCCCAAAGTAATATTCCCTCTCCCATTTTCTACTATAAGCTGTTCTTTCCTACTCCAGTAAGAGTGGAATTAGAGCTGTACTGGCTTTTCCATTTGTCCACTGGGAGGGTATCCAGAAAATTCATGGTCATTACGTCTCTTCTACTTGTGGTACTATTGGTGGGGTGTCTGCTAAAAATTGCCTACTTCAGGTATCTGTGCTTGCCATTCGACCTCCCAGCCAGTGCTGCAGCAGCCAATAATAAAGCCCACTACTGAACACAAACCAATACTATCAGTGACATCACTTTTCCTCTCCTAGCAGTCCCAATAGTGGCTTGTGATAAGTGATATTCAGAAATTTTGGCCCATTAAGGTATTGATGGAATTTTTTCACTCTAAATATGACCACCTTTTTCAATGTGGGAGTACTTTATCTTTGCTATGGCCAATGTCCTGGAGGCATATGCTATTTGGTGTTCCTCTCCATTTGGTCATCTATGTGTTAATACTATCCTCGTGCCACTTGGAGAGGCATTGCAGGGTAACACTAACTCTTTCCTCGGATCATAAAATGCAAAGGCATTCACTGCTGATAGATGTTCCTTTATTCTTTTAAAAACCAGGTCTTGATGCGTGGACTATTTCCAAGTTTGACCCTTTTCTTACCAGTTGATGTTAATGGAACAAGGCAGAGGCCGTTTGGTGTAAATTTTCCATAGTAGGTCACCAGCCTTAGAAATGACCTTAATTCCTGAGTGGGAGTTAACTTTTATTTGTGGGCTTCCAGTCTTCCAAAGGATGCAGACCCGACTTGTCCACTTTGTTTCCCAGATAGGTCATCTGCGGTACCAGGAAGATGCATTTCTCCCATTTTAGTCAAATGCCGGCCCTCGAAATGTGATTAAGAACTTCCTCTAGATTCTCTAGGTGTTCTGTCTTTGTTTTACCTGTGATGAGAATGTCATCCAGATAAATGGCCACCTGGGGTAAACCTTGTAAGATGTTATCTATTCTCTATTAAGTTCAAGCTGGCTGACAATACTCCAGCAGATAACCTCATGCATTGATTAGAGGCCCTTTAGAGTATCGATCATGAAATATTTCTGCAAATTCTCATCCAGCTGCAACTGCAAATCAGCATGACTCATATCTAATTTTGAGAATAAGAGTCGCAGACAAGTACTCAATCTGGGAAATCGGGTATTTATCCAGCTGTAAGTAATGGTTTATTGTTTGTTTAAAGACTCTGCAAAGATGGATTGAACCATCTGGCTTCAAAATAGGAACAACTGATGCTGCACATTCCACGAACTGAACAGGTTTTATAATGTCCTCTCGTTTCAGTCTCCTAATTTTTGTCTCCATTTTTTCCCTTAAAACAAACAATACCGAGCGGGCCTTGCAAAATTGTGGGACTGTGTCCTGGTTGGCATGTAAGGTTGCTTTGGCTCCTTTTATAGCTCCTAACCCTTCTCAGAAAACCTCTAGGTATTTGAACAGGACTTCACTCAAGTGACCATTTTCTAACAAGAAGATGTAACCAAATCCAGGTGGATTTCTCTGAACCAGTTTCGCTCCATTAGGCTTAGGCCCGAGCCCTTCATTTCCATTAATGGTAACCAAACAGTTGCCTTTTGTAAGGGACAGGAACAAAGATTGTACCCACAACTCTCAGAAGTTCCCCTGTACTGGTTCTGAGTCTTGCCAAAATCTTGATTAAAGTTAAGACTGGGTATTCAGTGTGAATTGTACTGAACACTGATTCTCCAAATATCGATATGGCTGTGCCTGTATCAACCTCCATTAATGCTGGATGTCTATTTAATGGTTATCTTAATTGGTTCCAGTTTCGACATTGCTATGCAGTTTGTTTCATTTCAGGTGTAGGTGGATTTTCCAGAGTGCACTCTTGTGGGCGCTGGCCTAAATGTCATTTTCCTAAATCGAGGTTTTGAAGGCTTTCTTTGCTACACCAACACTGCATTTTGGCAATGATTACAATGCCTTGTTGGGCAGAATTCTAAACATAATAAGAACATAAGACGTAGAAGCAGGAGTAGGCCATCTAGCCCTTCGAGCCTGCCCCACCATTCAATAAGATCATGGCTGATCTGAAGTGGCTCAATTCCACTTGCCCGCTTTCTCCCCATAACCCTTAATTCCCTTGTCTGCCAAAAACCTACCTACCCGTGTCTTGTTGCAGCAAGACCTCCCTGCTTTCATATTCTATCCCCCTCGCTATAAAGGCCAGCATCCCATTCGCCTTCTTGTTCACCTGCTGCACCTGCAGACTGGGTTTTTGCGACTCATGCGCAAGGACCCCCAGGTCCCTCTGCACTGTAGCATGCTGCAGCTTTTCGCCCTTTAAATAGTAGTCCCTCCTACTATTATTCCTGCCAAAGTGGATAATCTCACACTTGCTAACATTGTACTCCATCCGTCAGGTCCTCGCCCACTTGCTCAGCCTATCCAGATCCCTCTGCTGACCTTCCACACCCTCCACACAATTTGCTTTTCCACTTATCTTTGTGTCATCAGCAAATTTCGTCACCCTACACTCAGCCCCCTCCTCCAGATCATCTATGTAAATGGTAAATAGCTGAGGCCCCAGCGTGTTGACTGTCTGGTCAAAGCTGGGCTTTGCTTTGGGGCTGTACTATGGGCAGACCTTGGTTTACTTGTATCAAGATACTTCCTGAGAGAGGCTATTTAATTGCCCATGTTCAAATGGTGGTCTCCGATCTCAGTTGAGATGGTGTATGTGTCCATTTCCATCGAGATACCTTTCAATTCCTATGTCCCATTTGCAACATTTTCCAACGATAAGGCCAACTGTAGAGCCTGTTTGAAATCCAGTTGGGTTTCAGCCAATACGTGTTTTTTTGGATAGTTACATTATTTATCCCATATGCCAAACGGTCCCTTAGCATCTCGTTAAGCATTACCCTGAATTCACATGCTGCACTTTGAGAGCTTTAAGGTACAGTGGATAAGTCAGTGACCTGAAAGATAGACAAAAGGTAAATATTATAAATTCTCCTAAAAGGCCAAAAGCCTGGGAAACATTCACATTTTTGATACATCCTGGTGTATTATTATAATATTGTTCAGAATGCATTGTAATTCTATTACGACGGACTTATGCAAAGAAGAGCTGATTGATTTTGCGTGTAATGAGGCTTTTGTCAAATGGCCTTTCATGAAAAAAGCCTTTGGCAACTCATTGCCCAAAACTATCTAACAATTCCCTATTGGAAAGTGATATACAGACCTGGGCAAAAAAGGGAAAAAAAAGGGGAAAAAAGCAAGTACCCAAAGTCTACAATTACACAGTTGTGATTCTGCTGACAAACAAACTCTTCCAATAAATAATAGTCTAATTGCTTATTGAAACAATTATTTTGTTCAAGTTAATTTATTAATCACACAGAAAGCTTACATTAACACTGCAATGAAGTTACTGTGAAATTCCCCTAGTAGCCATACTATGGCGCCTGTTCAGGTCAATCCACCTAACCAGCATGGCTTTTAGACTGTGGGAAGAAACCAGACACCCGGAGGAAATCCACAGGGGGAGAATGTGGAAACTCCACACAGACAGTGACCCAAGCTGGGAATCAAATTCAAGTCCATTTCACTGTGAGGCAGCAGTGCTAACCACTGTGCCACCATGCCATCCCAATTCCATCTTGTACTACATGAACTTGAGCTCATTCAGAATTCCATCCACAAAGTCCTGTGCATCCCTGATCTATACTGGCTCCCCATCTGGCAATATTATAGTTTTTAAATTCTTGTGCTTGTTTTCAAATCCCACCACGTGACCTTGCCTCTCTTACGGTATCTCTGCTTGATCCCTACAAACTGATAGAATCTCTGTACACTGCCAAAGCTGCCTCTTGTGTACCCCGATTTGAATCACTCCAACATCACCATCCACGCCTTCAGTTACCTCAGCTCCAAACTCTGGAATTTCCACCTTATACCGCTTTGCCTTTCTATCACACTTTTCTTATTTAAGACATTCCTTAAACCCGACCTCAATGACCAAACTTTAGGTCATCTGGCCTGATATCCCTTTCTCTGGCTATTACAAAGTTTTACCACACTAAAGGCATGATATAAATGCAAGTTGTTGTTTCTCTGCCTGAGTTATCCTTGATAAATATTATCCTGATGATTAGTTATTCATTTTCCAATTAACTCAACTGCAATCTTCATCATTGCATATCATGGTATCTGGTACTTCTACGTTCTTTGTATTTCAGCTTAACTGTTCCAACAACCTTAACCTTCAGAACCCTGTTGAAATCTTCAATCTCTAACCTCTTGCAATTGAAGTGAACAATGTTCAATGTTAAACACTTACAGCTGATGCAGTTATCATCACTTCGTCTGCTTTAATCAACCATGGCAAACAGATTTTCTTGCATAAATAATTGTAACAGATACAATTCAGTTCTCCAAATATGCCCTAGAAATTGCAACCATCAAGTCAAGTTTTTCAATACAAAAGCCCATGCTCTAGGGAAATTAATGGCATGACAGACCATTATTGATAATTCAATGTCAAGAACAGTTTGTAAATCCGTTTTCTCGTTTCTTCTTGCTGATAATGCAGGGAGGCCAGCGAGGCCATGGTGTGATATACAAATTGTAAAATATCTTCACAATCTTTTATCACAAAAGAATAGTCCCAGCTTCTCCAATCTATCCACCTAATTGAAATCTTGAATCCCTCAGGTTGCTAAGTCTGGCTGGACATGTTCTGAGAGATGTTAGCGGAAGTGACATCACAAACAGCCAGCGGCTTTACATCAGGTTCTAAGGGAAAGTGAGGGAGGAAAACAAATTCTTGGAGAAAATTTCCCATTATGAAAGTTCCTGCTTCTATAGAGTGGGCAAAATATTCTGTTACAACAGGAGGGGGTCAGTTCAAACAGCACTGTTTTCCTCATACCATCTGTCTGTAAACAGGAGGTGTTTTGAATTAGTTTTTTTTAGAATAACAGAAGGTATAATTTCCCAACCCCTGGGTTTCTGCATGATCCAATTTTACTAATAGTTGTACAGCAAACTCAAGTTAGGAATCACTCAGCAGCTTTATTCATTGTACATATTCGAAACCTGTAAAAGGAGTGCTAGCAATGTCTCACTCCACAGTCGCACAGGAAAAAGGGGGGAGGGTGGGTACAGAAAAGGAGATTTTATAGTGCAGAGGCCACAGAGAAAATGAATATTAGCTTACATACGTTCTAGAGACTCAAAGTCAGGGTCTAATTTAGAAGTCTTTTATATAGGTATTCGAGGGTCGGCTCGCTGGATATCAGTGGTATAAAATTCATCTTTCAGCGTTGATATTACAAGATGAAGTTGCTTGCAAAGATTGCAAAAGCTCAAATATGTGGGCTAGTAGTCCAACCTGGACAGAGTCTGCTTCTGTGTGGTCTGCCAATGGGATATTACAAGGCAGGCTGCACAGCTTAAAAAGGTAATACTAAGCCACGCAAAAGGCTAGAGTACTAGATCATCCTTCTCCACGGTGACTTCAACAAAGGATGTTTATCTAGCACCTGAATTTGCTTTTGTTTTCAAGACTGATAATGTTCTCTGGCATTATGAGTTGAAAAGGGTGCCATTCATAACGAGGGTCTGGTGTTTGGGAACTGGTTTGGAAAGCCATTGTCTTCCCAAACCAATGGACATTCCTGTCGTTCCCTTTGAAACTAGTCTGATGGAAGTTCTTTAGTCATAATGAGGTATGACAATCGCAAAACTGAGAATTATCTTGTTCTGGAGACAGCTGGGGATAATTTCAGACAGATAGTCAACCATCATAATTGTTTTTGTTTAACAGAACAGTCCAGATTAAAAATAAGAAATAACCCTATTGATAACATTTTGAAATATATTCAGAATTGGGATTCTGTTCTATGCTGGAGGAACCCAATTGTCCCTTTTAACATAGTTCAATCACTCCAGCTTTGTGTAAACTAGTAACAATTTAGGATTTCAATGAATTTCCTGAGGGAAGAGGTTGCACAGTTGTACTGTACCTAGGCTAGTAATCCAGAGACCCAGGTTAATGCTCTTGGAAACTTGGCAGATAGTGGAATTTAAATTCAATGAAACACCTGAAATAAAAGTCTAGTGACAATGAAACCATAGTCCATTTTTGTAAAATCCTATTTGGTTCACTACTGGGGCAGCACAGTAGCACACTGGTTAGCATTGCTGCCTCACAGCGCCAGGGACTTGGGTTCGATTCCTGGCCTGGGTCACTGTCTGTGTGGAGTTTGCACATTTTCCTCATTTCTGCGTGGATTTCCTCTGGGTGCTCCAGTTTCCTCCCACATTCTGAAAAATGTGCTAGTTAGGCGCATTGACCCGAATAGATGCTGGAGTGTAGTAACTAGGGGAATTTCACAATAACCTAATTTCTGTGTTAATGTAAGTCTAAATTGTGACTAATAAAGTTTAACTTTATTGCCCCCTAAAGAAGGGAATTCGCTGCCCTTACCTGGTCTGGCCTACATGTGACTCCAGAAATGGAGTCCTCTGAAATGGCCAAGTCAACCAGCCAGTTGTATCTAACAGCTCCAAAGAAAACGCAAAGGATATACGGGGGATGTATTTTACACAGAGGGTGTTAGGGGCCTGGAATGCACTACCAAGCAAGGTGGTTGAGGCAGACATGCTAGGATCATTTAAGACTTATCTAGATAGCCACATGAACAGACTGGAAGTAGAGGGATGGTCTAGTTAGGAACACATGATTGGTGCAGGCTTGGAGGGCCAAAGGGCCTGGTCCTGTGTTGTATCGTTCTTTGTTCTTTGTTTGAATGAAACTGGGTGGACTACGTGGCATCAGCTTAGGCACCAGAAATGATAACAGCAAATCTAGCTCTGTTGACTCTGCAACTCATTACATATAATTTGAACATAAACTTTTATATATTGTTACAGAGTTATATATTATAAGCAGACATCTCCGACTCAACAACCACAGTTTTAGTCTGTATCTATTTTTATAGGGGCTCAAGTGATTGCAAATTAATGCCAACCATCTGCATATTAAAGACTATTAATGTGCAATTAGAAGATCCCATCCCATGAAGCAACAAAAATATGTTTATTATGCACACCAAATTTTAAAACAAATTAAATTAATAACCTCCATATTCTGTTCAAAGCACTACATTGTGAGATACCCTCTAAGGTTCATAACAATTTTTTCATATATAAATTTCTTTTTGTAAAATAATCAATCAGTTGATGACGTACATCTACCCACTTAATTTTAGAGATTTCCTTTCTCTCCAGCATTTTTTCAAGTCAGCAAAATCAATCTGTGACTTTTTCTCACTCACATTTTTGATAGACGATATTCTTCCACAATGAAGGATTAACTATATCTTGCAGGGAAAAACAGTCATGCTGTCGACACTTTTCATTTGCATTTGTCAGGACAAATTCAAGAATGTCAATTTCAAATTATCACAACAATTTGGGGGTGTCCAGAAGCATGATTCACAGTCTAAGGATAGGGGTAAATCTATTAGGACTGAGATGAGGGGAAGTTGAAGCCAAAACATTGTGGGGGTAATCTTACTTCTCACCCCACCAACTAGGCAGGGTGAGCCAGTAAGGTCGCAAGTGAGCCGAGAAGTCATCTTTTCGGTGCAAGGTTGAACTCCATATTTAAATGCAAATGGCGATTGGCCTTGGAGTCCTGCAATAGGGGGGGGTGGAATTGGGGGTGGGGTGGAGATAGATCTGAGCCGGGGCGAGTTGCTGAGGGAGCGGTGGTGATCGGCCACCGAAGCCTGCTAGGTCTGAGCGAGGAAATCATATATCCTGTGCTCACATAGCACAAGAGATCTGCACGTGCGCAATGGCACCCTATGTTGCTATCAGCTGGCCTTCTGCCAAACTAGACTTAACCCCCTCCCCCGTTGGCCTGGAACTATATCACTTGATCACAAGACCATCTTGACCTGGAACTATATCACTTGTCCCTTTACTGTTAAAATCCTGGAGCTCCCTCCCTGACAACAATATTCGTGGACCACAACATAGGGGCTATAGTGGTTCAAGAAGGCAATTCACCATCACCTTCTCAAGGGCAATCAGAACTGACCATGAATGCTGAATTTATCTCATTATGCAATTATATCTGTTCACACTTCCTGTCTACAAAATTGTGTTTCCTGTTTTTAAACTTTTGTCACTTCTTTGGCTCAATTTTTCCATTTCCAAAGATTCTAATACCCACCTTTATAATGAAATTACTCATCAAATAATTTCACAACTTCATCATCAATGAATGCGGTAAAAAAATCCCTCAAAGGATGGGATTTTCCAGCCATGCTCGCTGCAAGGCCAGAAAATCCCACATGAGATTAATGGGACCTTTGTAATGGTCCCACTATGATTCCCATGGCAGGCAGGATGGGAAAATTCCACCCAAAATACTTTGAGAAAAAATTTAGGCACTATTTTTCCTCTGAAACTGAAATTTCTGTGCACCTAAGGCTTCGGACAAAGTAAAACATTGAACAATCCATTTACATCCAAACAACATGATTGCATTTATTCACGGTACAATGTTTTGCAACACTAAATACTTTAAAAATCTTATCATCTGCAGAAAACTTGGGTTGCAATTGATACTTTTGGCCTCAGCTAAAGTGCAACATGAACTGAATCTGGATTGCATACTGTATGAACATGTGTTGGTGTCTAACTTCCTAGAATTTAATAGCACAGTTCAGTGAGTTGTACTAACGCGACGTTTTTTTCCCCCTTTGCCCTCAGCAAGAGAAATAATGCCGCAATTTATTTCAGACTGCTTCCAGCAACTTAATTTAGTGGATCTTCCATTTTAGTGTCTTGCAAACTTTCCAATTTCATTAAATTCTAATGGCTCATGAGGAAATGTCTATTCCATTTATTCTCATGCAATAAAAAGGGTATGTGCAGCTTCAACTCAAAAAGTGCACAAGCAATATATAAATTCCGGTATTACTGATGTTCACATCAAAAAGGTTTTCTTTTTCGTCCTTACCATCATATCTGTAGCAGGAGATACAGCAATCCCTATTTCTGAGATTATTAAAATAGGGATCATAGTGTGCCTTATATATATTAAAGGTATCACAATGTGCCTCACTTATATATCATACAAAGATATTGTCTGTATAATTTGATTTGATTTATTATTATCACATGTATTAGCATACAGTGAAAAGTATTGTTTCTTGCGAGCGATATAGACAAAGCATATCATTCATAGAGAAGGAAGTGAGAGAGTGGAGAATGTAGTGTTACAGTCATAGTTAGGATGTAAAGAAAGATCAATTTAATGCGAGGTATGCAGATAATATAATCATTTTTGAACAAGGGTTATAGAGTTAAACTGTATTTTTGTATTTTCTTGTGAATTTTGGCCGACAGGCAACTCATCCCTAAAATGGCAAGTAAGTTTAATTAGACAGCCCACATACTTTCGGAACAATGTAGCACAGAGCATATACCCTATTATCAGGAGTAGCTATAGGCAACCAAGGTTACTAATATGAATAGAAGGATTCAGCTCCTAGCTGTAATAATAGCTGCAATTCAACCTCTGCTGATAAAGGGACAGAAAACAGCCCAGAGGAGATAACTCCCTTCTAGTTCTCAGGATTGCAGGTGTTAGGGGTGACCCTTGAACTTACTGGATTTGCATAAGTAAGGTTACTAGGCAACGGGGGAAAGAACTAGGTTCAGTTGACTGAAGAATTCATAATTCTGCTGATAGGTAGAATGCTATTGGCCAAAGTAAATAAAGTGTATTAATGTAATTGGACCATCAGCTTAGGTGACAGGTTGGGTGGGAGGGTCAAGTCTTCAGAAACATACATAAAAACAAACATCTGTTATGCCCATATGTAATGTCAGAGGGAGGTTAGAATCCTCTGACCATCTCTCTCCCAATACATGTTGGTCAAATTAAAACGTTTTTAATGGCATACTGTCTTTTGCAAGTCTTTGTGTTAAGCTAAGATTGGCTAAATGCAAGATCCCCCCCAGAGGAAAGTTCTAGGAAAATCCCCTTACAATCCACCCCCCTGACATAGTCCCTTGCAGAGGAAAGCCCATCTGCATTGTCCAGGCAGGAGGGAATTGCATAGTCTCTTGTAGAGGAAAGACGATCAGCATTGCACCTCTCCCACCCCAGGCATAGTCTTTGCTGAGTTAACCCAATCAGCACCCTTGCAGAGTATATCTTGTCTCCCCAACTTCCCATTAAAACCAAGCAGCTTCTACATTAGTCTCCCTGAAATTGACTTAATGGGTACATGAGTGGCCCAAACTGACTGCAACTGGACTCCCTTAATAAGGTAGAGCTCTATATAAGCTGGAAGGATGGTCACACAGGCAGTCACACCAGGAAGATGACATAGAGAAGAAGCACACCAAGTTGCAGAGGCAGATCAGGCACAGTTGCTGGAGGCAGGAGAGGAGAAGCGCAACTTGCCTTACCCCAACAAAGGTTGTAGGCCCTGGGTCGGCCAGCCAATGTAGCCTAGGAAGCTGTGGCTGTAAGTGCCTATGTAGGATCAGCAACCAGTGCCGGGGAAGGCGATGGCCTAGTGGTATTATTGCTAAACTATTAATCCAGAAACTCAGCTAATGTTCTGGGGAAACCGGGTTCAAATCCCACCACAGCAGATGGTGGAATTTGAATTCAATCAAAAATATCTGGAATTAAGAGTCTATTGATGACCATGAAATCATTGTCGATCATCAGGAAAAACCCATCCGGTTCACTAATGTCCTTTGGGGAAGGAAATCTGCCGTCCTTACCTGGTCTGGCCTACACGTGACTCCAGAGCCACTGCAATGTGGTTGACTCTCAACTGTCCTTGGGCAACTAAGGATGGGCAATAAATGCTGGCCAGCCAGTGACACCCATGTCCAATGAGTGAATATAAAAAGGAATTAAATGAATGGCCTCCTTCAGGCAAAAGGGTGCGTGTCCATTCCATTCTGAAAGCAGTTCCATGTATAGTGCCTGCAGACACCCAATGGCCTTCCACGTCTTGACTCCCTCTAAGAGATACCACCAATTCCCATAGCATCCCCATTCACAACCCAGAGTGGAGAGGCACAGCCCTAATACACCACATCCGGGTGCCCCCATCCCCAACACACTCTACAACCCATGCACTTCCATACATCATGATTTCAATTCCCTCTTAAGTCTTCACAGGAGAAGTAGAAATGGTCAAGAGCTTCAAGTTTTTAGATGTCCAGATGACCAACAACCTGATCTGGTCTTCCCATGCCAACACTATAGTTAAGAAAGCTCACCAATGCCTGATTCCTCAGAAGACTAAGGAAATTTGGCATGTCAGCTACGACTCCCACCAACTTTTACAAGACAGCAAGAAACCACAACAGGTTGTGAATGTAGCCCAATTCATCACCCAAACCAGCCTCCCATCCATTAACTCTGTCTAGACTTCCCTCTGCCACAGTAAAGCAGCCAGCATAATTAAGGATGCTATGCACCCCCGACATTCTCACTTCCACCTTCTTCTGTCAGGGAAAAAGATAGAAAAGTCTGAGGTCACGTACCAACTGACTCAAGAACAGCTTCTTCACTGCTGCCACCAGACTTTTGAATAGACCTACATTGCATTAAGTTGATCTTTCTCTACACCTAGCTATGACTGTGATGTAGGGGGGCTAATTAGGCTAATAGACACACAACCATAGATTTAGGAGCACTAACACAATACTAACTTTAGAATGAATGATCTTGGACTATGAGAACATACACCAGCCAGGGCTGTTGCCATAGAAGACAGCTCTGTATGATTAACAAATATCTCTAATTTAAAACATGTATTTAGAACTTACAAGGTGGATGTGTTCTGCTTTTGGTTACATTTTGTGAAACATCAGTCAGTGACAAAATACAGCAGGGCCTGGTAGGAGGGGTAAGAAACAATAGATTCACTGAGAATAGTAATGCTATCAGCAGTGATCGGGAACAAAATGGCTACCAATGCTAGCCTTATGAATAGGTTCATACAATTCCAAAAGATAACGCAGGTGGCAAGCAGACATAAAGAATTTCTCAAGTCAAACAAGTCATGTGCGTTCAATTCATTAGGAATCATTCTCCCATTTCACTGTCCAGCATCCCATATGGCTGGGCAGGAGAAGGGAGGTAGAGTCCGTAATTAATGACAAATGAAAAATGAAATCCCATGAGGTCAGGACATGTATTGTTATTGGCTGGAGTTAATGACAGGATAGTTATTGACTCACTTGTATCAATGTTTACTGGATAATACCCACCAAAAAGGACAATCTGATTTTGAGATTGTATAATTGCCTTCACAGGGGTATTTTCTTCAGACTGATATCCAGCTGCCCGCATTCTATACATTGTGTGCAGGGTTTCCTCATATTATCCTCCCATTCGATCGTTTAGATAAGGTCACATCTTCAACATCAGTACACTACATTTTGAGTCTCTGTATTAGCTTAAGTCTGAGCAAGTACATAGCCTCAAGAGGAAACTCCCATCTACAAATGTGTAACACTACAAAGCCCTAAAGAATCCTGTGAGGTCAGCACCAATGATTTGCCACAGGCTTCCACCACACAATCCACCAATGCAGATACTATCACCATGGTGGGACATGGTAGTGGTGAGGCTTCTGGGTCATTTACTGGGGCGCATAGCACAGCAGTTGATGCACATCGGGTGGAGGCAGGAACGTCCAAGGGCTCAAGCACACGCAAGTCTACTGGAGGCAAAGATTCAACTGGCTCCAAGCCAGATGCCAGATCTCTGGGATCAGTCATCCCGAAGCTGCTAGAGATACATTAGCAGAACCGGGTAATGGCGGAAGAGTTACCAGCAACCATGCAGAAACTGCAAGGCTGTTTGGAGGAATCCAACAGGAGGTGGTGCTTGCACAGTGTAGTACCAAGGCTAACACTGCAATGGTGGTGCCCACAGTGTAAAGTCTGGATCAGGAAGTTGTCCCCATAGGTGACAGGGTGCAGGTCATCCTGGAAACTCAGCGGGTCAGAGTGGAGACACAGATGGCCATGGCTGGGGTTCTCGCAGTCATTCTGGGGACACAGCAGACTGGCTGTGGACTTCAACAATTTAGCACGGGCTCATGGAGCTAATGCAAAGGGGCTCCAGAGCTTGGCCCAGTCTCTGAAAACCAGCACTGAGGGATCACACACCATGGGACAAACACATCTGGGCCTCCAGGACTGGCAGAGCCAAGTGACATTGAGGCTCCTGGAGCATTCCTAGAGCAGTGGGCACCCCGAAGGAGAGGAGGAAGCACTGGACAACATGCTGTGCCTTCCAGCCAGGAGGTGCTAGACATCCCCAGACTTTCCGATTCCCCCCTTCCTCATACAGAAGCATCTCACAGGCAGTGGGATGAACAGGGTGGCACAGCTGCATCATCTGTCAGTCAGTCGGGCCCTCCATCCCAGGCTGCCTACTCCAGTGACTAGTGCCCTATGATTGGACATTGGTAACCTGACACCATCCAGGATGCAATCCATCATCTAAATGGGTTGCCTATCGCTGACATCCTGGCTATGGCAGGCAGGGAGAGCATATACGTAGGTGTGTGGGAGCGCCCATTGCAGACCCTTGAGCCATTGACATGAGTTCTACCATTGCATTACCTTTCAGGCATGTGTTGCAATTCAGTCACACGAGGCAGAGGCATCCTCCTGACGATCACGAGATAGATTCCCATTCAAAGCAGGACTGCTGAGTCCATGCAGTATGAGGGGCTGTGTTAACACCTGGTGAGCTCCCTTGCTTGGGGTAGCAGCTGCCAGATCTGCTGCCTGTTACTGTTAGTGGGACCTGGTCCTAAGTACTGGAGTCAGCCGCAGTGCATGTTCAGCAGGCGAATAGCTGGGAAGCAGGTCAATAATCGTGGAATGGGTGGTGGAAATTGTGTGGCATCTCACAGATCTTTCTGTGGCTAGGGTATTGCACCAAATAGAAGCCTGTGGACAGCATCGCCCCCCCCCCAGCCCCTCCCACTGACCTGCAGAGACCTCAAGTGGCTCACCAGTGCTCCCCCCCCGCCCCACCTCATCTAGAATCCCAGCACCTATTGGGGTCTCCCACATCACCTCACAGCCAGGACAATGCAACATCTCTGGGTCTGGGACAGAAACCCCAGCAACTATTGCAGCACCCCCCTCGCCTCACCCACAGCCAGAACAATGCAACATCCCTGGGCCTGGGAATAGCAGATCCCCAACCTGCACAGCCCTCAAGTGGCACATTGACCATTCTCCCCACCCCACAAAATCCCAGTGTCCATGTGAATCCTCCACCTCATCCAACACAAGCAAGTTTGCAGCAGTTGGGTTGCCCCCCAACACCCCTTCACTCTGGGGGCTGCAGCTCCATTCAACCTAACTCCTCACTCCTCTTCACTGCTGTCACACCACAGCCCGACTTTTATGGATCAGTTGTAAATGACACCAGCCTGACATCGCGCTGGACATTGGGAAAACATAAAGGAGGGTGAAAATGCTGAACTGAACTTGTTGATGAGATGAAAGGTGTGTGCTGACCATTTCTGACACCGACCCAATTGTGCTGAAAGAAAATGGCCTGGGCAACTCATGGAGGGTGCATTCCATGTTTACGGCCTATCACTTAAATTTCCCAGCCCGCTACACTACTTGATCAGCACAGCGGACCGGCAAAATCGCATCCATAGTTTATCCACAAGAATACAATCAGGTCAAGGATCAAATTGTATATCAAAGTTATTCAAGGAGGTTATGGATAGCTTAGGAATAAAACAATTTAAATCAACTGGTAACGTATAAAATTGCGGGGAACATTAAGAGCAGTCGCATCCAATTCGATCACTAGCCAGCAAAGCAACCCTGCACTGCTGCCCCTCTGATCCTCCCAATCCTGATCGCTGACCCCATTGATCTCTTTGGGCCACCTCCGATGTTCCCCTTTCCTCAGCCTGTCCCAATCTCCCCAACCCCGCCTACCCCCAGCAGTCCTGCCCACGCTCCTTCCAGCAGTCCCGAAACCCTCAAAGTCCCAACCTCATCGGGATGGCCAACCCGATCATCTCCTCCACCTCTCTGCCTGTGGCCCCACTGCAGAGCATGACCCATCACTTATCTCCCCTCATGGGCCCTACCCTCTGACCCCACTCCTTGGCACTGTCCGACAAATACTAGCGGGTCTGGAGACTTCAGTCCCAGACCAGCTAATGGGATTGAAATTACAAGAGCTGACGACACCAAAAAGCTTGGAGTTGAAGATGCCTTGAAGCCGTGAGTCTAAGTGGCCTCCACTGATGTCTCCCGGCATGTTGCGCTGATACAGCGGAGCAGCAAGTTGGGAGAATCACTCCCATGATGACTAAGTGGTTGGGATTGAGTCATGAAAAATAGAGAGGCCCAATAGCACTTTTCTCATGTTAAAATTCCTTGTGACTGACAAATATAATTTTAAATAAACAAAGAAAGCAAAGAGTGTGCAACATGTGTGTTCTATTTCCTATGCAGTTTTAACAATCTTGCTGTATACTTTTCAGAATTCTGTCAAAACCTAAGAAAACATGAAACATTATGGCAGCTGTGCAACTAGTTTACTGAATAATAAAACAATGCCTGATTTGCCCAAATTAATATTCATGTTATATTTATACTTCCACATCATTCATATTTTATATATGAACAGTCTTACCTTTCATATATTACTTATCGTGGCTTTGCTCATAATTAAGAGCATGTCACTGACCAGGGATGCAACTCCTTCAGCCCTACATCATTGAGCAAATCTTCATGGCACTTGAAGGAGTGTAGGAAACTTAATAAAACAGATCCATTATCGCTGTCAAATACCAGATAAGCTATTCCAAGGCTCACCCCATCTTTCACACTAACCTGTTTTGTTTATCCAATTTTTTCTTGTTCCCTGAGGGCATTTCTGTGATAGTTCATGGGTTTTAGGCACTCTACAGCAGTGGTTCCCAACCAATGTGCCATGGAGACCCCACACGAGAAGTGATACAAAATTCTTGTAATTAACTAAAACTAACCTTCCCCTTTAGTTCTGTGTTTTGCATCTCCAAAACCCAACAAATCTTGGACCGCCTGTGTTTTCACAGGCTGAAGAGCCGCACATGCATTATATGTTTTACGCACATGAATTGGAGCTGAAGACAAAGGTCCCATGCACCTGCACAAAAAGCGAAAACTCAAAAAGGGTGTAAAAATCTTGGGAAAAGTGAGAGATGATGTGGAGATGCTGGCGTTGGACTGGGGTAAACACAGTAAGAAGTCTCACAACACCAGGTTAAAGTCCAACAGGTTTATTTGATAGTGAACGCCACAAGCTTCGTCCTGATGAAGGAACAGTGTGTTCTGAAAGCTTGTGGCATTTGCTATCAAATAAACCTGTTGGACTTTAATCTGGTGTTGTGAGACTTCTTACAGAAGCGAGAGAGACAGGGAGATGTTAAAAAACAAACAGGTGAGAGGACAGGGAGAAGTTAGAAATTTAGTTCCAGTAAGGGAAGAAGACAGAGAAAATGCCTCAATTTTTTTATAGTATAGAGATGTGCAATGACATATAAAAGGTTGGGAACCAGTGCCCTACAGCATGTGAATACATTTCTATGTGAAGATAGATAGCGGGTGATTGTAAGACATTACATTTTACTTTCCACATGCTGGATCAACAGAGAGATTCTGAACTGATTGTTCTTCTCCACATCAACCAAACCAAATGCCTCAGCTGAGGTCAGTTAACTAAACACAGACTAGAGAAAGGCCAATTAGTTCTACAAAGAACACAAATTCATGTTTTGTCTTAGAAATTTCTAACTATCTACATTTCTCTGTGGCCACTGACTAAAATTGCAGATGCTTGGTATCCTGTTTCTCTTTTGATAAATATCTAGTTTGATAAAGTGCTGGA
Source organism: Carcharhinus amblyrhynchos (assembly GCF_965287045.1). Classification (NCBI taxonomy): domain Eukaryota; kingdom Metazoa; phylum Chordata; class Chondrichthyes; order Carcharhiniformes; family Carcharhinidae; genus Carcharhinus; species Carcharhinus amblyrhynchos. The sequence continues at coordinate 70,773,996 of NC_137329.1, read as the reverse complement.
GAGTAGGAAGAATCAATTAAAACAAAACCTAAACTGCTGGCAGAACAAGAAAATTAATATTATGAAACCATAACACTGTCTTTAATAGAGAAATGGTAAGCTTACCTCATTAATTTTCCAGTGTTAAGCTGAAGAAATACATAATTATGAAGCATTTTCTATGATAACAAACATAAAGGAGGCTATCTTACCAGCTTGTCACACCGGTAAGATCGCGAGAGAGGTGATTAAGTCGCTTCATGCCTGGTTTCTCACCTCTCGCGATACAACCAGTACTGTAAAGCCAGCCTCATGCCCGGGAAGGGTGCAAGGCTGATTTTAATATTTGTAAGATTACTTGAATATCATTGGTGAGTCCCGATGCTATCGTCCGGTTTTACTTGCCTTAACGACCTCAGTGGTGGAAGTCTTCACTGGCGAGAATCATGTATAGTACCCCAGCAATGGGCACCAGATATAATGGTCTCACTGGTGGGGCCAGAGATCTTTGAAGCTCCCCAGGTGGTCAGGGGAAGGGGTGAGTAGTGCCAGCATGGCACTGCTCACTGGGCACCAGGTAATGTCAAGGGGCAGCACTTGAAAGGAAGGCAGGTAGGGGGGGACTGAGCATTCTATAGTCAGTGATTGGCCAGGGAGGGGGGAAGCAGGCTATCAGAGCAGCAATCAACTAGGGCAGGAAAGGGGGGGTATTAGGGCAGCAATCAATCAGGATGGGGATATCAGGGCAGCAATCAGCTGGGAAGGCCAGTGATAAAAGTGGGGAGGGTGCGGGGCGATATACAAGGGATTGGGGGAGTGACAGATCTCAGTGTTCTGTGTACACTTGAGAGATCAGCGCATGTGCAGTGGCACCCTCTGGCTGTCAGCAGCCAGTTTTCCAGTGAGAATGGACTCCATCTTCTCCTCTTACTGGCATGAATCACACTTTACCTCTTTTTTTGCACTAAATGGCATGAGATACCATCTGAGAGCTCACTGAGAAAAAAATGGATGCAATTCTCTCCCATTTTCATGCTCATTTGGCACTTCAAATTTTTTTGGCAATATCATCACCATCATTCTTTCTGAATCCCAGCTGTCCTTGTTTGTAGACACCGAATTCCCTCAATTTTTTAATATAGAGATGATTGTCTACAAACAAGATATTTATTTCAGAGGGGATAATGGAGGTGATTAAAATTCCATTGTGATATCATAGATTGAAGACAGAATCTAGAGCACAGTAATGAATACTTCCTGCAGAAACAAATGGCAATCAATTATGTTTATACGTTACCTTAAAGACACTTAATTCAAATTATCTGATCATTTGTATTTATTACCGTGCATATGTTATGTTTTTGGTGATCTGGAATTTTTGATTTCCATCATAAAGGATAGATTACAAAAGTAAATGCTGTAGGCTTCTTTAAAAGAAATGTTTACATGTTGGTGAAAAATGCTGGGGATGACATATTTTATACTTTGAATATGTAACAGCAAGAACTGTAGAGCAAATACTGTAATCACTTAGATGGATGGACATAAATAAATTGTAGACAATGAGGCCCTTGCTATGTCCTATTTGTCCAATTCAAGCTTCACATAGGAGAAGCCATTAAGACTTGATGGACATTGTTCAATGGTTGGTGTGTAAGAAATTAGGTCTTGAATAAACAGGTATTTTCTGCATAATAAAGAACCCTTATAGGATTTGCTCAACAGCACTCTCTCTCTCTTTCCAGAAAAAAGGACTTCTAAACACTTTAACTTCTAAATATTCTGTTTGCACTACCACGTTGTTAGGATGGCTTCCTTTGCATTGCCTTATCTATGCAAGTGTTTAGAAAGGACTACGACCCTCATCATGAGGTAGACTAAAAAGGTGATCTTAAGCAGGATGAAAACAAGGAAGGTGGTAACCACCCTGACAGTTTGGATACTGTTCTGTATCCATTGGTCAGAATAATTTGGATAGATGATTTACACTGAGCAAACTATCAGCCCCCAGAAAAAAAGATATATTAACAATGCTAAAGTACAGGGATAATATACTGCCATGGGTACAAAATGGAGTGGTCCTGGCGAGACCTTGGTGAGGTTTTGGGGTGGTTGCAGTACCTCATCAGTACCCACCCTCTTAAACTGGACGAGGAGAGGGAAGATGATAAGATCAACACTCTATACCAACTCCCTATTTGTCCCCCAGGATCAGTAAATTGTTCTCAACTGTTATGGGTCATACATTTTTTCTGTCAACTTACTTAACATATCATACCTAAACTGTTGTTTCTCAAGAAACCATCTTAAAATTATACTTATGATGAGTTGACTGCCTGCTTAGATATCTTGGCACCCAAAGCCAGGAAAGTGGCTGTGGGATCTTAAAACGAACAATCATGGAGGAGTCCGCACAAGTAATTTCTGAACACAACTATCCGCAGGTTCCGTTCAGCTGAAGAAATTTGTTTCAGAAGAATATCTCTTTTGTCAGATAGCATGGCAGCTGCTGTGTCCCTGTCACAATGAAGTAATTCCCCAGTGAGATGGGGAGACTACTTCCACCATGCCAATGATCCTAGGTCAGGTATAGTTTGTTAGGGTCAAGGTTGCATAGTGGACAGAAGCCCTGTCTGAGATGCTCAACAAATGGAAAATTTGACGTGAGGTGAAAGGTAATTATTTTATGTACAATGCACCTCAGTTCTGCTGGATTTGCTTTTAAATTGTTTTCTTAATGTTGCAGCTGCCCCCTGATTAGTTTGTATAATGGGGCAAGAAGGATAATTCTGATTTTTCCAACATAATTTTCTTTGTATTCCTCGTTAGTCATTTCAGTGATTACCTCTGAAGAAACCTAACAAAAGTACGCTCTGCTTCTGGAGTCATCAGGCCTGATTAGATCCCACCTCATCGGAGTGAAAGTAGCACGTTTCAGGATATTCTTTACCGAGATGGGTCTGACTCCATTTGGTGACCAAATCTAGTCTCAAGAATGGAAGTTTCTGTCAATTCACTGATTACTTAGAAATTGTATTCTTTGGGGGGGAGTGGGGTCAGCATCAACTCAACTTTAAGGGAAACAAAGAATCATTGACAGCAGCTTCTGAAATTCCTCATTATTTTGCGTGCACAGACTCCTGTAGCTGCAGTCGCTTTCAATGGCGCAGAGAATGCTGGCACTTTAACTGTCTTTACCACCACAAAATCAGAACAAAAGTTTCCATTAATTATCTTAAAAAATGGAAATGTTGCAAATAAACTGTTCCTTCAGTTTCTCATTCCCAAGATATTCTCAGAGCAAGGGGTCACCCAATTAAGACAGTGATGAGAAAAAATTTATTTGCTCAGAGGATAGTGAATCTGTGAAATTCTTTTCTGCACAGAAATGTAGAGGCTGAGTTGTTAAGTATGTTCAAGGATGAGATGGACAGATTTTTAATCTGTAAGGAAATCAAAGGTTAAGGGAATGCAGTAGGAAAGCGGAAATGAGGATTATCATATCAGATCAGACATAATCACTTTGAATGGGCTGATGGGCTGAATGGCCTATTTTTGCTCCTCTGTCTTATGGCAGACAGGAACATAAAGTATCACAAGAATATCAAAATCATTTTTGTGATGATGTTGTAAAACTAGTCTGCATTAGTGTTGTAAAGAATCCAATGGTGAGCCACACTTCCAGCTCCACAACACTGGGAATGCATTTAGCACATTTTTGAATACAATATTGCTCATCAAAAGGGTTCCTCACCAGGACCTTGCCCCCTATGCTCAATCTATAGGCCACACCACATATAATCTCGCCAATGTCTTTCACAACTATATATGTGTCATGAACCTAACAAGTCACACTTGTCTTGAGATGATTTGTTTGTCTACTTTGTGTAGAGTTCCATGCACCAAGCAATATTTTGTCAACCACCAACAGCACTTCGCACCCGGGGTGGAGAGGGATGAAGCAGTGAAAAGGCAGGAGTGAAGTGCCAACTTTGGAAATGGGCATTTGGGCTGTGGCAACACGAGAGGCTCCAGGATGAAGTTCAACTCAGGGAATTGGCAAGATTCAGATTTCAGTAACACAAGAATTACTGGGTGAGGCCTGCACTGGAGTGGGAAAAGGAATGCTCACACATGACTAGAGCGCTACAAGAAGGTGAGGGAGGAGAGCTTCAATATCACACTATTCCAGAGATCTCAAGATGGGGATGATCAGGGGCCACTTGGGTGATTGGCAGAATTGTGTTCACAGCGGGGCCAAGGTTTAGTGTCATAATTGAGAGGTCATGGAGTGAGAGACAACTCAATATCTTGCTCCATCAGGGGTTTGGGAGGATTTTGTGCATTCACACTGGGAGAAGCCAAATTGGGCTGGCACTGTGATCTCTGCACCACCATCTTGCAACATGGAGTGACTGGGCAACAAAGGATTTAACTGAGGGCAAACTCAACTGGTGAGTTCCCTAGTGCATCGGCCAAATAAAGGGTCACCCAACAGATAAAAATAAGGGGAAATACACAGCTGGGATATTTCATGAGGCCTTTATTCACAATGCAGGAAATCAGGAGAGGTATCAATGAAGGGCATTCATGCGAGGTTAATACCGATAAATGGCACAAACAAATCATCTTGCCTTAATCCCTTGGTCACAGCCTCAAAGTTGCCCAGGACAAGAAGGGAATGAGAAGCAACTGGGCAACTTAACCTGTCTCACATGCTGATTACAATTGTTCTGCTCACAGGTACACCCATGAGATATAATTAATATTTTCTATTGAGTACGTTTTCACGAACCCCCCCACCCCCCGCCCCCCTGCCCGTACACACTCTGGCTGTAGAATTTTGATGAGTCCATTGCTTGCTGCAGATGCCTGTGGTGGGGCTTAGCACATCTGAAAGCCTGCAGCTCCGATCAGAGCCTCCAACTGTGTATCCGCAGAGAGAAAAAATAATGCAGATCCCCTGCCAGATCCCCCCTGGGCTGGATAATGCCTCCCCCTTGCCCCATGGACATTGGACCATCTCAGCATTACTAACCCCCATACTGCCACCATCCAGATCGATCTCAAGCATTTATGGCAGCACTCCCCCTTCCCCCACTGATCGCAGGCAGAGTTGCAGTGCTCCCCACCACCCCCCAACCCCCCCAACCGATAGCAGACAGAGTGGCAACTGCTCCCCCATCACCTCGGACCCAGCTATACACAGCCCTTATATCCCCCTGGCTCTGATGGCTGTATGACACCTCCCTCTTCTCCCCTGCCCTCAACCATCATAGAGGCACAGATTCTCCCACCTACCCATCAGTACACCTGCAAGTGCTCACTTGCCCCCACCCAAAGTAACAAGCAAACTGCATTTAACTTGCTGGGATGGTCTCCCAAACTTTCTGCAGCCACCCCTAACAAGGGGCAGGTTCATAAAAACCCCAAGTATGGACAGACAAGCAGGCAATGCAGGAAAAATCGTTGTCTAAGAAGGTAGCCCTGAGATTTGTGGAATCAGACCTGATCAGGCTGCCGGATGCTGTGGAGGCAAGGGGAAGGTTTGTATGATTCTATGGTTCTATGATTCTATGGTGATGGGAAAGCAGCCTGGGAGGCAGTGGCTGCCTCTGTGAGTGCCATGACACTGACCCAGAGTAAGAAGTCTCACAATACCAGGTTAAACTCCAACAAGTTAAAGTCCAGAGAACAGAGAAGCAGTGCCGAGAAAAGGTCAATGACTTCACCCAGACAGCAAGGATGAGTGTTTAACCCCATCTAGCATTTTCCCCAAATCCCCCCAACCCCAGCATCCTGCATACTTCCAGCCCATGACTCCCAAGTACCTCCTTCCTCCCCCATCCCTCTCCCCTACCAAGAATATCACAGAGCTTTACCTGTGAAGGTCACTCCCTGATACTCTACAAGAGTCACGCCATCATTTTTTCATGGCTCATTCAGTCCCGATGTGGAGATGCTGGCGTTAGACTGGGGTAAACACAGTAAGAAGTCTCACAACACCAGGTTAAAGTCCAACAAACTTATTTGATAGTAAACCCACTCACCTGACGAAGGAATAGAGTTCCGAAAGCTTGTGGGTTTACTATCAAATAAACTTATTGGACTTTAACCTGGTGTTGTGAGACTTCTTACGTCATTCTGCCCCCACAGGAGAAGAATGCCCATAACTGTTGGGAGAGAGCAAAGACAAGGGGTAGTGAGCCTGATCTCCGAGTCCTCACCGCTTTGAGGAGCGGGCACTGGAGTTGTTGGGAGGGGAAGACACCTGGGCCATCAGCAATAGCATAATTGGGCTGGAATCAAGAAGTGAGCACCTGTCAATCCTCCATTAAATTAGAATCAATTACTAAGCGGCATAGGTTTAAGGTGCTGGGGTAAGGTTCGAACAGATGTACGAGGCAAGATTTTTTGACACAGAGGATGGTGGGTGCCTGGAACTTACTGCCAAGGGAGGTAGTGGAAGCAGATATGATAGTGACTTTTAAGGGGTGTCTTGACATACAAATACAATAGAGGGACATGGTCCATGGAAGGGCAGGGAGTTTATATTCAGTTGGGCAGCATGGTTGCTGCATGCTTGGAGGGCGGAAGGGCCTGTTCTTGTGCTGTAATTTTCTTTGTTCTATGTTCAATGGAGAAATGTCAACTAAGTTTCTTGCATCCTAGATTCCCCTCCCTCTCTTGCACTTACCTTGTGTCCTGAAAGGAACCCGGATGCTGTGGGGCCATCTAGCATCACGGCCCCCTGCCCATGCAGCTCCTGACAGCTCTGAAGACCTCTGGGAGGAAGCGGATGGAGGGGTCTCCAAGGGTGCCACCTTTTTGGTGTCAGCTTCCACCCAGAGACTCCCGCATTGGTGGGCCCAGTTGTGGTGAGGCTTCTGGGTCACTCTGTGGTGAGCATGACACATTTGCTAATATACATTGGGTGAAGGAGGGAACATCCAAAGAGTCTGGCACGCGATGCCCTGCCTGAGGCAAGGCTAATGCTAGGCTTCTGAGATCACTTCTCCCTCAGTTGCTGAAGATGCAGCAATAGAGCCAGGGACCGACTGTGAGGCTGTTGGGAGGAGTCCCAAAGTTTTCAGATGGACCAGCTATTGCCTGTCTTGCATGGTTCCCAGGCCAACACTGCAAGGGTGGCATTCGTGGTGGGAAGCCTGGAGCAGGGAATCCTCAGCATGAGTGGCAGGCTTTAAACCATGACCGAGTCACAGCAGGTCACAGCGGAGTCCCAGAGAGCCGTGGCTAGGGCATAGCAGGCCACAGCTGAGGGACTCAACAGGCTTCTCAAGATTCTGCAGCCCATGGCTGGGAGGCTGCAGTGCATGGCCCAGTCTCATTGACAGGAGTTCCCCGACTCAGGTAGACATTCACAGAGAGTTTGACCACCATGGCAGTGTGTAGGTGGCCCTCCAGGACTGGCAGAGCCAAGTGACACTGGAGTTTCTGGAGCAGAAGCACTGCCGTCCCAAGAAGTGATCAAGAGGCCCACAGAAACCCCAAGGGAGGAAAAAAGGCTCAAGCCCATGTCAGGGTCTTCCAGCCAGGAGAGGCTGTGGCTACACCTTCTGACTCCCCTCATCCTGATATTGGGGCATCTCAGGGGCAGAGGGATGAAGCAGGTATCATGGATACGCACCAGACACCTGGAAGCCGGCCAGGGTCCTCAAGGTCCAGGCCCTCAAGAGGATGCCCTCCAAGGGCATCACAGACCATGGGAAGTGGTATGCAGCTGGCCCCTCCACTTCTGATGTACCTTCTGGGGAAGCACTGAGACAAAGTGGTCGGCCATGTAAGGTTAGGAACTCTGAGATGGCACGGACGAAGGGCAGCACTAGTTAGATAGATATTTAAGCACTTTGACATTTCCTATTCACCTGTTTTCATGTTAGCACTTATCATTTAGACACTTTTATTGTCAGCAATAAATGATTTTTCACCACTCATCTGTGACTCAGATTTGCCTCGAACAGGATTGCTCTTACCCTGATGGTCGCCAGAAGGAACCTTTATGTTGATGTCAGTGGGGGAGGCCCCTGAAAGCTGTGTCACTGAGAAGATGAACGCATGGCATCCCCAGAACCTATGAGAGATTCCCTCCCCTCCCCCACCCACTCTGGAGCCTGTATGGAGGTTTACTGATCCTTAGCCCACTGTGGGCCCAGTTGTCAGCGTGCATGTGGAGCTCAGATAGGAGTCAGGCTAGTTTGCATGAGGGCATCATCATAACGGTGCTTTGCGAGTTATCATCCTGCCTGCCAAAGAAACTGGCTAACAGCGTACCCAGGCTCACCACTATGGTGGAACAATATTGCAGGAGATAGGAAGTTTTGCAGGGAGAGGGATACTAGAGGAGAGAATGGAACCCATGTGCAGGAACAGAGCCCTAGTGAACAAAATGCCTGGTGATCAGAACTTCCCTCGCCGCCCTCACATGCCTGATCCTTGCTGCCAGCCCTCCAGAGCCTAGATGGCGTTGCTCGGTGATGTCCTCCTTCTCTTCCTCCTCCTGCTGGCGGCATCCTCCCCAGCAATGCCCAGTTGGTCAGCCTCCACCTCCGCCTCCTCGCTACTGTGGCAGTTTGCGAAGGGCACATCACTCTACAGAAAGCAGGGGGCTATATTGTAGGGCCCTGCCAAAGCGGTCCAGACATCTGAGCCCGATATACCTCTCCACGACTGAACAGGTGGCAAGGTGGGCCTCATTATTGCAGGTCTCCACACAGGCATCATCAGTCCAAAGTGGTAACCCCATGTCCCCCAAGAACCATCTCTGCGCCCTGGGCTTCTCCTCAAAGACCTCTGAGATATCAGAGCTCCTCAAGCTGAAGCTGTCATGCACACTGCCGAGATGTCCGGCACGGCCATGCATGATATTCCCCAAATGATCACATACCAATTGCACAATTAGAGAATGGAAACCCTTTCTATTCATGGCTGGTGGATTCTGAAACTAGTTCTTCATGTAGGTGCAGTCTATAGCTCCCTGCACATTTGGCATCTCCGCGATGGCCACAAATCCTGCAGCCCACGCTGCTTGAACATAAGTAAGAACATAAGAACACAAGAAACAGGATCAGGAGTAGGCCATCTAGCCCTTTGAGTCAGCTCCGCCATTCAATAAGATCATGGCGGATCTGAAGTGGCTCAGTTCCACTTTCCCGCTTTCTCCCCATAACCCTTAATTCCCTTGTCTGCCAAAACCCTATCTACCTGTGACTTAAATATATTTAGCGACGTAGCCTCCAACACTTCAACAGGCAGAGAATTCCAGAGATTCACCACCCTTTGAGTGAAGAAGTTCCTCCTCAAGTCTGTTCTAAACTGCCCCGCCCCCTTTACTTGAGGCTGTGCCCTCTAGTCCTGCTGTCCTTTCTAAGTGGGAAGAATCTCTCTACCTCTACCCTGTCCATCCCTTTCATTATCTTATACATCTCTATAAGATCCCCCCTCATCCTTCTACACTCCAACGAGTACAGACCCAGTCTATTTAGTCTCTCTTCAAAGTCCAACCCCCTCATCTCCGGTATCAGCCTAGTGAACCTCCTCTGCACTCCCTCCAAGGCCAAAATATCCTTGCGCAAGTGCAGCGACCAAAACTGCACACAGTACTCCAGCTGCAGCCTCACCAGTACCCTGTACAGTTGCAGCAAGACGTCCCTGCTTTTATATTCTATCCCCCTCGCTATAAAGGCCAGCATCCCATTCGCCTTCTTGATCACCTGCTGCACCTGCAGACTGGGTTTTTGTGACTCATGTGCAAGGACCCCCAGATCCCTCTGCACCGTAGCATGCTGCAGCTTTTCGCCCTTTAAATAGTAATCCCTCCTACTATTATTCCTGCCAAAGTGGATAACCTCACACTTGCTAACATTGTACTCCATCTGCCAGGTCCTCGCCCACTCGCTCAGCCTGTCCAGATGCCTCTGCAGACTTTCCACACTCTCCACGCAATTTGCTTTACCACTCATCTTCGTGTCATCAGCAAATTTCGTCACCCTACACCTAGCCCCCTCCTCCAGATCATCTATATAAATGGCAAATAACTGAGGCCCCAGCACAGATCCCTGTGGCACTCCACTAGTCACCAACCGCCAATCAGAATAGCACCATTGATACCAACTCTCTGCTTCCTATTAGACAACCAATCCTCTATCCACGCTAACACCTTACCCACAACTCCGTGCACCCTAACCTTCTGTAGCAGCCTTTTATGAGGCACCTTATCAAACGCCTTTTGAAAATCTAGAAACACCACATCTACCGGTTCCCCTCTGTCTACCGCACTAGTCACATCCTCATAGAAATCCAATAAATTTGTCAAACACGACTTCCCCTTAATGAATCCGTGCTGCGTCTGCTCTATCAAACCATTCTTTTCTAGGTGCCTCGCTATTTCTTCTTTGATGATGGATTCAAGCATTTTTTCCAACTACAGACGTTAAACTAACCGGCCTATAATTCCCTGCCTTTTGTCTGCTACCTTTTTTAAACAGTGGCGTAACATTAGCTGTTTTCCAATCTTCCGGCACTTCCCCGGAATCCAGCAAATTTTGGTAAATAATTACTAAGGCATCCACTATCACCTCTGCCATTTCCTTCAGAACCCTGGGATGCATTCCATCCGGTCCTGGGGACTTGTCCACCTTCAGTCCCATTAGTCTATCAAGCACTACCTCTCTAGTGACAGTAATCGCATTCAGGCCTTCAACTCCTACCATCCTTCTATCTTTAATACCCGGCAAACTATTCGTGTCCTCCTCCATGAAGACCGAGGCAAAAAACTTATTTAAGGCCTCAGCCATTTCCTCATCTCCCACTGCTAAATCCCCCCTCTCATCCTCTAAGGGTCCAACATTCCATCTAGCCAGCCTCCTCTTCTTTATACATTTGTAAAAACTCTTACTGTCCTTGCTAGTCTTGGTCCAGGTCAAATTTGAGATACTGGACAGCCCAGGCATACAGGGCATCCGTGACCTCCTTCACACCGTTGTGGACAGCAGACTGTGAAATGTCACATAGATCTTCACTGGGAGTCTGGAAGGACCCGGTGGCATAAATCTTTAAGATTGCCATCAATTTCACAGCCACTGAAAGTGGGTGGCCCCTCCTTGCCCCGAGGCACCAGGACCTGCAACAAATGGCACAGGTGTTCCACTGTCTCTTTCTGGAGCCAGAGCCATTGGCGGCGGCACGGTTGTTCGAAGGACATTTGCATGCGCTCCCTACTTCTCCTGCCACCCCGCCCCTGCCCCCCGGCAAATGGCGGTCATGTCCTGCCTCCAGTAGATGTCTCACTCTACCCCTATGAATGGTAAGGCTTGGATCTCCTCTGCCTGCAATTCATCCTGCACCTCCTCCTCAGCTCCAGCAGCAACCAAAAACCACCTCATCAATCTGAGGGGAGGAAAGGGGAGTGGGAAGGGTAAAATTTGGAGAAAGGGAGAAACAGAGGGAGAGATTAAGGACTGCTACTTACCCCTAGCCCAGCAACACAAACTGCCTATCCCTCGCGGCAACACAGCCCCCATGCCCCCCACAGCACCCCCAGCAACACATCCCCATCAACCCCCAGCAACAGAAAGCCCCCCTCCTTCCCAGCAATAGAAACCCCTCATCACCCCCCACAGACCCCCAGCAACACAACCCCCCATCCTCCTCCAGTTACACATACCCAGATTTCATGTAGTAGTGACCAGTGTTACTTGAAAAGTCCTGAGATTGCAACACTACCACTTTAAAAGGCTTCCAGCACATTCCCTATCTGCAATGGTGCTGTGTGCACTAGAACCCAGCAGAATCCCTCGGACCTAGGTCCATGCTGAAAATCAGACACTGTGATCACATACCCGCACACCCCTCCTGATCCGAAACATGACTGCCACAAAATGACCCTCTGAGCACCACAGAGCTGTCCAACACTTTCCTCCTCAGTAACCTGCAGAAGATCACTTTTAAAGAGGAGGTGTTTTCCAGGCTGATTTGGATGGGACGAACGAGGTGGTAAAGGCAGGCAAGCTGGTAAATTGGAACGCGCAGCTCACCAATTGCATTGAGATGATGCAAAAATATTTAAATTGATGTTGCGCCCATTTTGAGAAGGCCCCCAATCGTGCTGATTTTCTTCCCTTCATAAAGTAGGAACTGATGCGAAAATGTGCGTAGATTGCACTAATCTCCTCATGCCCCACTTCATCACATTTTCATGCCTGGAAATGGGTGCAATGCAATGATAAAATTCCATCCCTTGCCTCTTGTCCTTCTTCTTCTACATTCAGGCATTTTTTATATTTTCCTGTTCTCCATAGAATCCCTACAGTGCCAAAAGAGGCCATTTGTCTTATCGGGTCTGAACAGGTTCTCCAGAAGAGCACTTCCAGGCCTCCCCTTCCACCCTATCTCTATAATTCCATCCATTTACCATGGCTAATTCACATCTTCAGACACTAAAGGACAACTTAGCATGGTCAATCCACTTACCCTGCACACCTTTGGATTGTAGGTGGAACACAGTAAAAAGTCTGACAACACCAGGTTTTAGTCCAACCGATTTATTTGATAATAGACTCACAAGCTTTCGAGGTTTCCCTCTTCGTCAGGTGAATGGAGAGTTCTGGCCTCAGACAGAACATATAAAGCACAGACAGTTTAGAGATTACTGATTAGAATGCGAATCTTTACACCTAACCTGCTGTTCAAGACCTGATGGAACCAGAGCACACTAAGGAAAGCCATGCATACACTGGGAGAATGTGAATCGAACCCAGGTCTCTGGTGCTGTGAGGCAGCAGTGCTAACCACTGTGCCACCTTGTTGCCCCTTGTGCCCCTCTGCTGCCCTTAGTGCCATTTATTGCCTCTCCTGGCTATGGTCCATTTCATACGTTTGTACCTTACAGCATTTTTGTTACCTTTGTGCCTATTTCAGTTAGACTCCCTTTTGGACAAATAGCATCATCCTGCACCTCAGTATTATTTTGTTCATAGTCTGTTTCCTGTCATCTGCTCCTCATAACTGCTCAGTCCATGTTTATGAAGTGCACAGTGCCTCCTCATTTGGTATGTGTTGTTCAGGGCCTGTGAATGTATACCCAGTACCAATTAACCATGAACAATCTGATTAGCTACACTATTACTACTTGCAATTACTCCCTATTACATTGTCAGGCCATTTCCACTCTTTTTGGCCATCTCTTTCACAATATACCATATCTCCTTTTCGAAATTCTATTCCTGATGGCCTTATGCAGTGTCAAATGGACGACCAAATTCTTTCTGAAACCTCAGCTTTGATTAAAGCTTCTCTGCTTGCATGCAAGGCATTCAAATGAGCAGCAAAAGTAGAGCTAATGCTGCTCCCTTCTAGAGCTGGGGGAGCATCTGATAGCACCCTTGGATTTTTTCCATACACTAACTGGTATGAACTGTATACACCCCAATCATTTGCAAAGAGTTCTTTGTATGCATTGCCCATGCCAATTTCATGTGCAATTTACAATCTGCTTGATCAACTAATATTTTATGTAACATGTTGTCTACTATTTCATGGTCTCTTTCACAAAGATCATTGGGCGGCATGGTGGCGCAGTTGTTAGCACTGCTGCCTTGCAGCGCCAAGGATCTAGATTCAATTCTGGCCTCTGGTGACTGTCTGCATGGAGTTTGCCCAGTCTCCCCATGTCTGTATGGGTTTCCTCCGTGTGCTCCAGTTTCCTCCCACACCCCAAAGACGTGTGGGTTAGGTTGATTGGCCATGCTAAATTGACCATTAGCGTCAGGAAGAGTAGATATAGGGGGTTACAGGGATAGGGCCTGGGTGGTATTGTTGTTGTTTCAGGCCCAATGGGCTGAATGGACTCCTTCTTCTTCTATAGGGATTCTATGATTACTAAAGAGGCTCTGATTTGCAGTGTTACTTCAAAAACGCCCTTCACTGTGGGCAGTTTATTGCATAATGATGTTGGGAATCATGCCAGAAACAATAATTAACCATGCATTGTGCACGTTTGTGGTTTAAATGCCTACAGTCAACATCCCAGGCATGCTTTTTGTCCCAACTTTCAAACTGGCTAGAGTAACATCCATTTTCAAACCTCCTGTCATTTCTGTATTTTTGTATTGGAATTTTCATCTAATGTTCAGTTGACCTTGAAATTGGGCCACCATTGAATCCTTTATCCTTTGTTTCATGGTATTTTTCTTTGTATTTGCTAAGATTTTTCTAGCAATTCTCTTAACAAGGTGATTGCCACACTCTGGTTAGTAGCACATTGACATTACATGGACATATCCAGTGGTAGGTCACTGCAGTATAATCCAGAGAGGATGTTACAGATCACTTTGGCCTTAAGTGTATTTCACAAGCTGACGATCTGCAGGTCTCATCCAATAAGGAGAGCAATGAAGGGGATGAGGTTAGTGAGGCTGAGGAAACCAAGGCTGCAGGCAAAGAGGCCACAGCATGGGCCAGGCTAGGCAGATGTGCATGTGAGGCCTTCACAGCCACCAGATTCCCAGAGGGGAAGGATAAGCAATAGTGAGATCACGGGAGAAGACGTGCTTCCTGAATTGGGGTCAACTAGAATAGGTTGTCCTGGAGACAGACGCTGCCCTTTCCAGTTTCTTGCATACATCCCAGTCGCATTACAGCCTACAAGCAGCAGCAACTGGTCTACTACCCATTGTGAACTCAGCACTTCATGCCTCCAATGTTATGTAACACAGAAGACATGAGATTCAACAGCAACAAAACTCTGTGTCATTTTGGGGATTCAACATAGGCACTATACTAGACATCTATCTTTCTTGAAAGTAGACAAGCTGGGTGTATACCTATTAGACTCAATCTTATACAGGCAAGAATTAACAATGCACGATCCTGCAAAGCATGTGAACTTGCTTCTCTCATGAGGGAATCTTACACAAAGGATGATGCATCACTCATACTGGCAATTATATGCGAATGGGCACACACTGTTGTGCCATGGAAGCAAAGCACAAAGACAGAGGCACCAGAAACCGACATTTGCGATAAGTAGAGAGAGGGACCATGGTATCATGATACCATCACGACACAGCTTGTCATAAAAATTGATGTGAAATACATATTGTTGAAAATTATAAGCATGTGGTTAATTCCCATGCCATTGGTGCTCCTAGTATAGGTAACGGCCGATAAGCATGCCTGACATGTGTTGTGAGTGCAGCCACGGATGGGATGAACACCCAGCTCAAGAGGATATGAACCTGATGGAAGTAGTATGAAGCTGTGTGTCAAAATGAGTGGTGACATCCCTTTAGCTGGTGGTGGGTAAGATAATGTGAATATGTGATGGACCGGTGAGTGTGTGTGTTAGGAGTAATGAAATGTTGGACTTGCTCTGATGGCATAGAATGAGGTCATTCAGCATCTTCCTGCACCAGGTGGCAGCAGACCTCTTGTATGTGAGTTGGCACTGACAGCCGTTTCCACCGCCTCCCAAGCTGAAGTAGTGAGGGGTTGGAGGAGCTCCAGCTAACGCAAGGTGGAGAACACTCTACTGCCTGCCTGAACTTCGAGACAACTGTCTTCTTGGCTTTTGGGACCATCTCATTGATTTGCAGCAGTCTTGAATTGCATGGAGTGATGCGGGTGTATGTGGATGCACTTTAAAAATGGCACCACGGAGAGGCAGCGGCTGGCCAGTCCACCAGTGATCTGACTTGTTTGCCGTGTTTGAATATTTAACGAGCTCTGCCGTGGAGGATATGCCATGAAAACTCAGCATTGCGCCAACGGTTAACCTGCCATTTTTCAAGCCGCAGCAGCACTTAGTGTGCAAATTAGAAAATGCTACCTTCAGTGCCTGTCTATGGACTGAACAAAAGACAACAAACAAGTGTTTTGAAAAGACACTTCAGTTTCTGAGAATTGTTTTCCAAATTCATGCTGAGTGGCTCGATATATTTTCATTTTTTTCACATTAACATTAAATTTTATTGGTCAATTCTCCTGGAAGTCAGTACATACGTCAGCGACACAGTAGAGAGGTAAAAGTCTGTTTTGTCATCTTGATTGAATAAACAGTTAATGAATGAGCTAGACTGCATAGGCAGGATGCAGAGCCTGGGTCTCAACTCTTCATCAAGCTCAAGCAAGACCAAATAGGACACAAGAATAGCTGCAGAAGATGTAGAGGTAGAACAAATGTTGGAGACCGGGGATTAGAGGATATGGAAAATGACTGAGCAATTGTATAGAAAATAAGAATCAAATTGTGGAAGTAAGTAAAAATAAAAGTTTGCAAACCAGAGAAAAGATGCTTCAAACATAGAATATGAAGTGTAACAGCATCACCTAGTGTTCAGAAGACAGAAAAGTAAGTGTGCCGAGGACATACTGCAAAACCTGTCTTATTTTCTTTTTAAAAAATTATACCCAGATGTGACATCTGCTATTGATACAATGAGCTCATTTGTGACTCAAACGTCATAGTATAGGAAGTAGGCTTACTATGTCCAGGTGTGTGCTGTAAGAAACATTTAATATTTTATAGAAAGATAATATTCAACCCACCTCTGAACTTTCTTCATGTTCTGAAGTTACAAATGTACAATCATACAAATTTCCTCTCTTCCACCTCTGCATTGTGCTAAATTCAAGGCTAATCACAGGTTCATGATGGAATTCATTCATTTCTTAAGTAGCCACTTGTATTTATATAGCCCTCGTAACAGAATGATGTAACGGAATCTCCGAAGACTCTGTATAAGGAAGTTATAAAGCAAAATTTGACATTAGGAGAAAAAGGCTAAAGCACCTGACTGAAATAACACAGAAACATTTTTTTCATACTTCTGATTTCACAAAAATAGTTCAGGCCTCTGGCCATTGGCATTGTCCAGCCCTGCCATCAATTTCCCGTCTTCTAGAAATCTACCTTCAGGTTTTTATGTGTCCCAGCTGGCTACTTTCCATGAAGTTAAAGAGTGGTGAGCTTCATGTTTGGCACTCATACCACATCTGCCAAATTCAAACGAGGAGAAGGCTTCAAAATCACAACTGCTTCTTCATCACTGGAAAATGCAACTGGTTCCAAAAACTGCCCAGAAAAAGTCAAAATCAATGCCTACTGCATTTCAGAGATTTAAGGGTCTGATAGAAGTTTGGGACTGATTCGCCGACAGAGACCAAATGAAGCAAAGTGGACAGTGTTAAAGGGCTTTTGAATCAGCTCTTGGGAAATTCTCATGTATCAGACAATTACAATTGCAGTAGGTGCCACGAGAAAGTAGTCTAAATGGGCACATTATAAGGTCAATTTGAGATTAAACACTGAGGGAGGCTTGTAGAAATTGGTAGTTATTGGTAAATCTTTTCTTCCTGTTTATCACTGTTATTTTTTCACTCTTGTTTGGTTGAAAAACCAGCAGGGAATTGTTTTTCTATTTTTAGTATTTTGAAATGCAATGTCTAAAACGTGAGGGTTGGATCCTTGACAGAAGACTATTAAATGTAATTGGATCTCCCATCATGGGAAATATAAGGTGATGAGAAGTTAGTGTTTGCAGGAAGCAAAGGCAGTGGAATATTGTTGGTAGTAATTGAAAGGCTATGATGTTTGAGAGGGAGTATTGACTTTGCGTTGATTTTGCAGTAGTGTAGGAAACTGAAAAGTGAGATATATTGCAGGATAATTTAGTGAGAATAATAGTGAGTAGAGGAAAATGAAAGGATTTTAGGAGAGCAACTGATGTAAAGCATGGGGTCAGCAGAGGAAGTAAATGAGGGAATAGGGAAGAAGAAAGGAATGAAAAAATATGTTTTAGACTTGCCTTTGCTTCATTGGGATATACCAACAAATGTCTTCATCAGAAAATTACTTTGAAATATAGGGACCTATTTTATCATTTTGATTCTAAATGCTGGGTGGAATTGGAACTGGGAGTGTTTCAGATCCAATTTTTGGACCCATTCTGAGATGACCCCATATGCACTCTGGCTGCAACAATATCAGCGAGTCCGAATTGCACTGCACAAGCCTGTGGGCAGGGGTTAATGTGCCCAAAACCCTGCAGCTCCAATTGGTGTCTCCAACTGTGCAGGCACAGAAAATAAATGATAGAATGCTGTTCCTCCTGCCACATCCCTCCCAGGCTGGATAATGTGTCCCCTGGCCCCCAACAGACATTGCCCCACCCATCCCAACATTACTGACCCTCTTACCTCCACCCCCTCCCCCCCCCCCCCCCACCACCACCCAGATCGATCCCTTTCCCCCACCAATCTCAGGCAGAGTGATCCACACTCCCCCTTCCCCCACCGATCTCAGGCAGAGTGGCAGTGGACCGCCCCCCCTCCCCACACCAGGCCCCCATCTCCTCCTGAAATTGATGGCTGTATGACACTTCTCTTTCTCTCCTCTGTCCCCAATCATTGAGGCACTGATCCCCCACCTACCCCCATCTTCCCGCATCTTCCCTCCCATATCAGCACAGCTGCAAGTGTGCACTTGCCTTCCCGGCAATGCTAACAAGCAAACTGTATGTAATTTGCTGGAATGCTCTGCCGAACTGCTGCAGTTGATCTGCGCTAACGAGGGGCAGCTCCATTAAAAACACAACAATGGTCAGGCACACAAGCAGTACAGGGAAAAATGACGACATGACCAGCCCCCTGATTTACTGAGGGCAACCTGGGGAGGCTACTGGATGCGGCAGAGGCGAGGCATCCCACTCTCTTCCCCCCAGAAGGAAGCAGACCCGGGGGGCTGTTGGCAATGCAGTCTGGGAGGCAGTTGTTGCCTTGGTCAGTGCTTTGCACTGGCCCCCAGAAACAGGAGGCAGTGCTGCAAAAAGGTTAAATGACCTCATCCGGGCAGCAAGGATGAGTGCTGAATCCCATCTTGCATCTTTTCCTAAATCTCCCCCCAGATCCTTCAATCCCCAGCACCCTACATGTTTCCAGCGCCTGACACACAAGCACCTCCTTCCTATCCTCCCCAAGAGCTCCACTGCACTTGCCCTTTAAGAGCCGCCATGTGATACTCTGCAGAAATCACACCATCATTTTTTCATGGCTCCTTGTGTCTCCGTAGGAGAAGACTGCCCATAACACCCGAGAGAGGGTGAAGACCGGGGGTGGTGAGCCAGCCTTCTGGGTCCTCACCTCCTTTGAAGAGCAGGTGCTGGAGATATCCTGGGAAGAAGTGGTGAAAGCTCTCAGTGACAGCATGGTCAGGCTGGAGTCAAGAAGTGAGCACCTGTCAATCCTCCACTGAATTTGAGGGAACTTTTCGGGACATGAGTTTTGGGTGTGAGAGGCAAGTTTTAAAGGAGATGTAAACGTTTATTTGCACAGTGAAGGGTGATGGGTGCCTGGAACTTGAAGCCGAGGTCATGGAGGCAGATACAATATTGACTTTTAAAGGGCATCTTTACAGCTACATGAATGGGATGGGAATAGAGGCATATGGTCCCCAGAAGAGGAGGAAGTTACAATTCAGATGGGCAGCCGGGTTGCTGCAGGCTTGAAGAGCCGAAGGGCCTGATTCTGTAATGTAGTCTTCTTTGTGCTTTGTTCAATGGTGAAATGTGAATTGCATCATTTTTTTGCACCCCAGATTCCTCTCCCTCCCTTGTGTCCTGTGTTGCAGGGACAGATCCAGATGCTCCGGGACCATCTGGCATCATGGTTCCCACTGCAGCTCCCACCCATACTGCTCCATCCAGCTTGGATTAGTCCTTAGATGATATGGGTGAAGGGACCTCCAAGGGTGGCACTGTTTTGGAGTCAGCTTCCATGTTGCAGTTCACCATCCAGATACTGACATGTTCGTGTGTCCAGTTGTGGTGAGGCTTCTGGTCACCCTCTAATGATGTATATCAGGTGGAGGAGGGAACGTCCAAGGCCTCTGGCATGCAGAGGCCTGTTGGAGGTGAGGATCAGCTGGTCCCAGGCTACATGCTGGGCCTCTGAGATCACTTCTCCCTCAGCTGCTGAAGATGCAACAAGAACCAGGCTGTCAAGAGAGTCTGACAGCCATAAGCGAGGCTGTTGGGAGGAGTCCCAAAGCTTTCAGATGTGCCAATTATTGCCTGTCTTGTGTGGTGCCCAGGCCAACACTGCATGGATGGCATCTGCAGTGGAAAACCGGGACAGGGGATCCTCACCATGAGTGGCAGGCTCCAAGCGAAGGCCGAGTCACAGCGGGCCACAGAGAAGTCCCAGAGGGCTGCGACCGTGTTACAGCGGGCCAAGGCTGAGAGGCTGAACAGGGTTCTTGAGGTTCTGCAGTCCATGGCTGAGAGGCTCAAGAGCTTTCAGAAGACCCAGCGGGACAGTGCTGAGACACAGCAGGCTACATCAGCAGTCCTTGAGAATGTGGTACAGTTGCAGAGGGCCGTGGCTGAGGGGCTGCAGAACATGGCTGAGTGTCAGAGGGCACTTGCAGCAGCCATTGATAAGACGGCCCCAATTCAGGTGGCCATTGCAGAGGGATCAGCCACCATGGGTAGGACGCAAGTGGTCCTTCAGGACTAGCAGGACCAGGTGATGCCCAAACTGCGCAACTCACCACAGAAGCACCATCATCCCATGGAATGACCACGGGAATCCCAAGGGACAAGGAAGGGCTCGAGCCCATGCCAGGGCTGTCCAGCCAGGAGACTGTGGCAATGGCTATACCTTCTGACTCCCCCCTTCCTAACACAGGGCATCTCAGGGGCAGCAGGATGAACAGGGTGTCATAGGAACGTCCCAGACACCTGGAAGCTGGCCAGGGCCCTCAAAGTCCAGGGTCTCCAGAGGATTCCAGTCACACACATCATAGGCAACAGAGCAAGGTAGGCAGCTGGCTCCCTCCACCTCCGATTCTGAGGAGACACTGAGATAGAGTGGCAGGCCACATAAGGTTAGGGAGTTGTAGTTGGACTGAAATGGCATGTGTGAAGGGTTGCACTAGTTAGATAGATATTTAATTGCCTTACTTTTTTGTTAGAACTTATTTAAACAACTTTATTGTGATCATTAAATGCTTTTTTCACCACCCACCTGTGACTAATTTGCCTCAGATTTGTCTCAGATAACAATGGACCCTTAGAGGGTCCATCACTGGAGGGATGCTTCATGTTGATGTCAGTTGGGGAGGCTCCTCAATGATGTGTCATTGAGAAAAGGAAGCTATTGGATTCCCAGATCCCACAAGCAATTCCCTTCCCTCCCCTACCCCACCTGCCCCAGGATCCTGTATGAGGGTTTCAGATCCCTTACCCACTACACAGACATGGGCCCAGGTGCCAGCATGCATGCAGAGGTCCGGTAGGAATCAGACCGGTTTGCACCAGGGCATCATCATAATGGTGCTTAGCAAGTTGTCATCATCCTCCTGCCTGCCATAGAAATTAGAACATAAGAACATAAGAAATAAGAGCAGGAGTAGGCCATCTAGCCCTTCGAGCCTGCCCCGCCATTCAATAAGATCATGGCTGATCTGAAGTGGCTCAGTTCCGCTTTCTCCCCATAACCCTTAATCCCCTTGCCTACCAAAAACCTATCTACCCGCATCTTAAATATATTTAGCGAGGCAGCCTCCACCACTTCAACGGGCAGAGAATTCCAGAGATTCACCACCCTTTGAGTGAAGAAGTTCCTCCTCAACTCTGTTCTAAACTGCCCCCCCCCCTATCTTGAGGCTATGCCCCCTAGTCCTACTGTCCTTTCTGAGCGGGAAGAGTCTCTCCACCTCTACCCTATCCATCCCTTTCATCATTTTATACGTCTCAATAAGATCTCCCCTCATCCTTCTAAACTCAAACGAGTACAAGCCCAGTCTATTCAGCCTCTCCTCATAGCTCAACCCCCTCAACTCCAGTATCAGCCTAGTAAACCTCCTCTGCACTCCCTCCGAGGCCAAAATATCCTTGCGCAAGTGCGGCAACCAAAACTGCACACAGTACTCCAGCTGCGGCCTCACCAGTGCCCTGTACAGTTGCAGCAAGACCTCCCTACTTTTATTTTCAATCCCCCTCGCTATGAAGGCCAGCATCCCATTTGCCTTCCTGACCACCTGCTGCACCTGTAGGCTGGGTTTTTGTGACTCATGCACAAAGACCCCCAGGTCCCTCTGCACCGTAGCATGCTGCAGCTTTTCGCCCTGTAAGTAGTAGTCCTTCCTACCATTATTCCTACCAAAGTGGATAACCTCACACTTGCCAACATGTATTCCATCTGCCAGGTCCTCGCCCACTCGCTCAGCCTATCTAAGTCCTTCTGCAGACTTTCCACACCCTCCGCACAATTTGCTGTTCCACTTATCTTTGTGTCATCAGCAAATTTCGACACCTTACACTCGGCTCCCTCCTCCAGATCATCTATATAAATGGTAAATAGCTGAGGCCCCAGCGCCGATCCCTGGGGCACTCCACTAGTCACCAACCGCCAATCCGAATAGCACCCATTGACACCCACTCTCTGCCTCCTATTTGACAGCCAATCCCCTATCCACACTAGCACCCTACCCCCAACTCCATGACCCCTAACCTTCTGTAACAACCTTTTGTGCGGCACCTTATCAAACGCCTTCTGAAAATCGAGAAACACCACATCCACCGGTTCCCCTCTATCCACCGCACTAGACACATCCTCATAGAATTCCAATAAATTTGTCAGACACGACTTCCCCTTAACAAAACCATGCTGCGTCTGCTCTATCAAACAATTCGTCTCAAGATGCCTCGCTATTTTCTCTTTGATTACGGATTCAAGCATTTTTCCGACAACAGACGTTAAACCAACCGGCTTATAATTCCCCTGTCTTTTGCCTGCTACCCTTTTTAAACAGCGGCGTAACATTAGCCGTTTTCCAATCTTCCGGCACTTCCCCAGAATCCAGCGAGGTTTGGAAAATAATCACCAAGGCATCCACTATCACCTCTGCCATTTCCTTCAGAACCCTTGGATGCATTCCATCCGGTCCTGGGGACTTGTCCACCATCAGTCCCTCTAGTCTGTCGAGCACTGCCTCTCTAGTAACCATGATCTCATTCAGGCCCTCCACTCCTACCATCTTTCCATCGTTAACACCCGGCAAACTATTCGCGTCCTCCTCCGTGAAGACCGAAGCAAAAAAGTTATTCAAGGCCTCAGCCATTTCCTCATCCCCCACCACTAAACCCCTCTCTCATCCTCTAAGGGTCCAACATTCACCCTAGCCAGCCTTCTCCTTTTTATACACTTATTAAAAACTCTTACTATCTTTTTTTATATTTAGCGCTAGCCTAGATTCGTAGTTTATCCTTCCTTTCTTTATCAACTTCTTCGTCATTCTTTGTTGATAATTCACTAACACAGCATATTAATGGTGCTTAGCGAGTTGTCATCACCCTCCTGCCTGCCATAGAAATTCACTAACACAGCGTACTCAGGCCTATTACCCTGGTGAGACAATGTTGCAGGAGACGAAAGGATTTTGGGGGTGCAGGGAGAGATGGAACCCACAGACACAAGCACCTAGTGACTGAACTGCCTGGTGATCAAGGCCTCCCTAGCTGCTCTCACATGCCTCATTCAAGCTGCCAGCCCTCCAGTGCCTTGGTGGTATTGCTTGGCATGCTGCCCTTCCTCTTCCTTCTCCTCCTGCTGGAGAGCCTCCTCCCCAGCGAACTGGAATACATATTTTTCCCTTTTTAGATCTATGGCTGCCTTGGAAAATAAACTTAGGATTTCCTTTAGGTTCTTTAGGTGTTCCTCATTTGTTTTTCATGCTATGAGGACATCATCCAGATAAATAGCCACCTGAACTGGGTCTTGTGAAGTGTTTTCTATCATTTGCTGGAAAATTGCACAGCCTGATAATGCCCCATATGGCAATCTTGTGTATTGGAAAAGGCCTTTATGCATGTTAATTGTTGAATATCTCTGGGATTTCTTGTCTAGCTATAATTGTAAGTATGCATGACTCATATCTTGTCTAGCTATAATTGTAAGTATGCATGACTCATATCAAGTTTTGGAAACCAGAGTCCTGCCAACTTCATATAAATCCTCGATCCAAGAAATTGAGTATTTATCCAGCTGTGAGAAATGGTTTATTGTCTGTTTAAAATCCCTGCAAAGGCGGGCTGATCCATCAGCTTCAGAATTGGTATGACCAGTGCTGCCCATTCCACAAACTGAACTGAATTGATGATCCTTTCATATTCCAGCCTCCAGATTTCAGTTTCAATCTTTTCTTGTAAGGCATATGGCACTGGGTGGATCTTGCAAAATTGCAGAATCACTTCCTGATAAACATATAAGCTTGCCTTTGTTCCTTTGAGTGTCTCTGGGCCTTCCTGGAAAACTTCAGGGTCTTTAAGCAGGACTTCACTAAGACGGCCATTCTCTTATTGAAAAAAGTTGAGCCATTCCGAGTGGATCTCTTGCAAAAAATTTTGCCCCATTTGGCTTGGCCTTGAGCCCTCCACTACAATCATTGGTAACCAAACCAGTTGCCTTTCATAGAAACAGGGAAGGGATTGTACACACAATTTGTAAAGTTTCCTCTGTATAGATTCACAGTCTTACTGAGGTCTTGGTTAAAGGGAAGATTGGGAGTCCAGAGCAAATTTTATGGAACACTGCTTCTCCAACCACTAATACGGCTGCACTCGTATCAACCTCCATTCATGCTGAATGTTCATTTAACCATTCTGTTATCTTAATTGTGTCTCATTTGGACATCATCATTCAATTTAGTTGGTCTAAATCAGATGTAGGTGGACTTTCCAGGGTGTTCACTCTCCTGGATACCAGTCTTAAGTGTTGTTTTTCTAAACTTAGGTCTCAAAGGCCTGCTTTGCTGTTTCAACTCCGCATGCTGGTAACAATTAATGCATTGCCAGCGGGATTTTGAAGGGACTTGTAAATGTTTGGTCAAAGTTTGACTTTGCTTTGGGGCTGTGTTGTGAGCAGTCCTGGAGCTACATATATCTAGATACTTCCTGAGTGAAGCCATGTCATCACCTGCATTCAAGTGGTGGTCCCCTAACTCAGTTGAACTGGCATGGGTAACCAGTTCCCCTGGAATATCTTGCAACTCCTATGCTCCGCTTGCAGTATTTTCCAATGATAAGGCCAGCTGTAGTGCTTGTCTGAAATCCAATTGGGATTCAGCCAATAGGCGTTTCTGAATAGTTACGTTATTTGTAGCACCCAAAAGTGATTCAGCGTGCAAGCCTCATGAGTGCTCCCTGAGAAACACAAACAACCATGCAGGGTCTGTTTGGTGTGATCACATATCAACTGCACATTCAAAGAATGGAAACCTTTCCTGTTGAATGTGGCTAGCTGATGCCACTTGTGTGCAGTCAATAGTCCCTGCGCTTATCCTGGCACACTGTCCCCTTCTAGATGCCCTCGTGCATCAATGACTGAGAAATGCCACACAGTTCCGGAAGGAGACACTGGCAAAGAAATTTAGGGCTGTGGTGACTTTTAATGCATATGATTGCCTCCAAGTCCTTGCAGGCACAGGTCTTCATGGATCACCTAGTATTTGTGATTAACCACATCCCAGCACCTCTCAAGGTGCTTTTTGCATTGTCTTTCGCTTGACTGCAAGCAGTTGCGCCATCTGCGATATACCTAATTTCAGGACAATGTTCACAGTTGCACTAGTCAGGTAGTCAGCATCTTGACCTTCTTGACACTTGGCTGCCTTTTGCTGCTCTAGCCACTGCTGTTCCTGGTCGTGTGCTAATCTGCACCAGCTCCTCCTCACTGGACCAGAGCCAGAAGATTGTCTGAGTCAGGCATTATTTATGCTTGAATGGATCTGCGAACAAATTGCCTCCAACTCTGAATCTTTAAGTCAATGCCTGGCATCTATCTAGACTTGGTTTCCCCACCCCATTAATGTGAAGAACATCTTGGAGTGCCACAGATGAGTGTTCCTCCTGTTCATACATGACTGTGCATGGAGAGATTGCACACTGAGTGCAGCAGTGACAGCCATGTGTGAGAACCCTCCCTCACACACTATTCAACTTCCTTCCATTACCTTTGAGACTCTATGCAGAGACCATTGCCGTAGCATCACAGGAAGACTAAGCCTTTGTCAGCCATTACCATTTAACATGAAGAATGAATGTTTGGAGTTGGGACTTTTCTGCAGTCTATCAGCAGTGCCTTTTAGATATCTCTGCCTCCCTCCCTCCCTTCATTGTGTAAAATAAAAGCTCATGGTGCAGAGAGCAACTGTAATGTTGTGGCACTCTAGCATTGTCAAGAGATTTCAGTAAAAAGTCTTACAACACCTGATGAAGGTGTAACACTCCAAAAGTTCATGATTCCAAATAAACCTGTTGGACTTTAACCTGGTGTTGTGAGACTTCTTGCTGTGCCCGCCCCAGTCAAACACCGGCACCTCCATATCATAGTTACCAAGAGATTTCAGGCTTTAGTGGAACAAAAAGTTATTCATTGATAAGAGAAACTAAGTACAGGAGTTGAAGCTCTAGGAAGACTTCACTGTGTGGTGATCATTCACTCTCAGTTCCCATTAGTCCCTCAAGTCAGGTGACCCACTTCTGCTGTACTGTCTTAAAGAGACAGACAATACATACACAATAACTCTCCCATTCTAACTTCCTTATACAATCAGCAAAATAAATTTATTCAACCCACATTCTAAGCAATCATCTATACACAGGTAAATCACTATAGCGATTGTTAAGTGGAGGGATCTTGAGGCTTGCATTTAACATAATTAACTCTTGTAGAAAGTTTCAACTAGTCACAGTTTCAAATAGAGTCTTGCATGGAATTCTTCCATACAGGCTTGCTGCTTTCTGCATTCTGTCCTAGACTGCACTGACCATGAACTACATACTTTATTACGTGGATGGTGCCACTTTCCAGTCCTTTTCATGGATCAAATCTTTGCGGTGCTTCAACCTGAAACAAGCAGTTCTCACTAATTATGAAATTGATAACATCCATTAGATTGGATTTTCTTGACTCTTCTCAAGGTCTATACTATGACCTCTGTTCTACATAAGTTTTTCAAACAACTTTTTTTAACTTTTTATTCACATCTTCATCCTCTAACTCCAGTTCCTTCATTACGTACTGGTGAATGTTGTATTGTTTCTTACTGGCCCTAATACATTTCTTAGCTACTTCCATCTTTTTCATTGTGTTTGTATTTTTTCCTTAGCTTTAATACAGAGGGGCTGCTTCTCATTTAGCTTCAGTGTTAACCATGTGGCACCGTGCTGACCATAAGAACAGCAGAACATCATTAGTTCAGATTTTAAAATATTAAGGAACTAGAAGCAATAATGCCGCTGCAGTAACAATACAAGTTGCCGGTTATAGCCAGAAGGGAACTGATAATAAAAAAAACTGCTAAAATAAATCCTGCACAAGGAACATGACAAATACATTTTTTAGTATGGGGTCTTCTTTGATTTTTCTGTCCCTTATCCTTTGTTCCTTATTGTGGTTGTTGCATTAAATGTTGTATAATGTTAAATGCATTATCACTTTAAAACTGACAACCTTGCTTTTTTTAAACCGCCACAGCTAATGTTTCTCTCTCTCTGTGTTTTCCTATGCTTTTGGAGTTTTGGCAGGAAACTACAGCTCCTCCTTTTTGGACCCTTTTAGAACTGTTTCTCTTCTTAGCTGGTGGAAGACTCTTCAATGATTTCTGCAGCATATTTCATAGCTGGCTAAATAGCCCATTTCTTTCCTTGATAATGAATTTCGCTTAGTCAGTGCTGTCCATTTTAAGACCATTATCTTATTTCAACTTATTTCCTTTTTGTATGTTTCGGCAGGTAGGACTTCTTTTGTTCCAAAACTGCCAGTCTTCAGTGTCTAAAGTCTGTTAGTGCAGGGATGGTTCCCTAAAGGTTCCGTTCTGATTGGGAGATATGCAGTCTCAGCTTTTCACTTCTTTGAACTATTCGGACAAGCTTTGCAGTTCTCTAAGATTTTTTCTGTTTTTACTTCTAAACTTGTTTAATTACAACCAATATCTGCTTTCTTTCCACATCTATCAATTTTAAATCTGAAACACAGCTTTCTTCTAATTGGATATATCTCCCTCTTATTTCAAAACTCCTACTCTTTCTCTTTAGCTCAAGTTTTACTTCTCTTGCTCCTGAAGGCTAATCTCTCTTCATTTTGATTTTCTATATCTTTATCTTCCCAAACCTCTCGACTCACCATTCTCACTGTGTTTGTTACTTTGCATGCCACTCAGGGTCTCGCACTACCCCGACAACAATTTTGACTCTATTTGTCCAATGCAGGCACTCAGGTGCTTAAGAAGGACAAAGCAGTAGCTACTCATTCAAAAAATCAGGAACAAGTCTACCTCACCAGGTACACACCACTTAGATGCAGTTGTAAATCTGAACACAGGTTTCTTGCTCACAGAGAGCTCGATTGGGAGGGAGCACTTAGTTCTGGTGAAGTGGCCTCTTACTCTGCATGCAAGTGCACAAAAAAGTGCTCAATCTGCCTCTACATTTCCGAGAACTTAATTGCAAAAATTCATCCCGCTGCCAGGAAACTGATATTTTGTCCCTGCTAAATCAACTTCGCCTGTCCGCCAAGTTTCCCGATCCAAGCATGCCCAGTAGATTCCCAAAATATGATATCGAGCCACATAGGAAATGTTAGGCCAGATGATTAAAAGCTTCACCAGGTTTTAAAGTCATGTCTTGATGGAGGAAATTGAGGTTGAGAGATGGAGAAGTGTAAAGAGGGAATTTGCCCAAGGCAGCCGAATTAATTGTTACCAATGTGGAATGGTTAGAATTAGAGGAGCATAAATAGCTTGGAGGGTTGAGGGATTTGAGGAGGATTTGAAAGCAAGGATGAGAATTTTAAAATCATGATGTTGCTCTATCAGAAGCCAATGTAGGTCAGTGAACACTGGGGAAAGAGTCAGATGATAATAGGCAGTTTCCATGATGGTGCAAATATGATATCTAAAGCTCATCTTGGGGTCAAATCTGACACCAACATGACTGGCTTAATCTCAGTCTGTTGCCAAGGGGAGACACTAAGTGAATAGTTAAGAAAAAGAGTTTGGAATGAGGACTAAAAACAATGGCTTCAGTCTTTCCAACACATAATTGGAGGAAATTTCTCCTCACAAAGTGCTGGATATCAGATAAGCAGACTGATAATTTAGCAACAGTGGAGGAGTCAAAAAAGAAAACTGTTATGCCAAAGGGACTTAAAACGTTCTCTTTCATATTTTTCAAAATTATAAGAAAAGCTATCAAGCGAAAACTACTAAAAGCTAAAGAGAGTTACTTCATATAGCTGATTATATGGCATGAATAGATCGTTAAAATTAGGCACACTGCACGTGCTTAGTATAACCATTCCAAATTCAGCTGACAAAGTCATAGCTCTGGGCAAGCTCATCAAACCTAAGTCCAGGCTTTCAGCAAAATCTGAGGCCATCAAGCAAAAACTAATATAGTGAAAAATAATTTAACAGGTAAATGTAGTCATTATGAAATAATTGTTTTTCATAATTTTATTTTGTTGAATCTCCTATTTTTGTAAATGATACATTTATACCATTGATCTAACAAAACAAGAACGCATTTTGAAGGTACCTGTTAGTCAGACTACACAATTATTAAAGAAGTTATGTTCACGCAGAAATTTATAATGCAAAAAGTAAAAAAAGAATGACTGAACTGTGACAACACAGGTCGTGCAGATAACTTAGGACAAAAACTTGTGTATTTTTTTTACAATATAGATAGCAAAAGCTGCTCAATCCCACGATTTTTCATCTCTGTGGAGGAAACTGAACATAGAAATTCACTCAGATTTTAATGTGGTAATAGAACATAGAACGTAGAACATTACAGCGCAGAACAGGCCCTTCGGCCCACGATGTTGCGCCGACCAGTTAAAAAGCAATGACCCTCTAACCTAAACCAAACCCTTTCCATCCATAAACCTATCCACGGATCTCTTAAACGCCCCCAAACTAGGCGCATTTACAACTGCAGTAGGCAGGGCATTCCAATCCCTCACCACCCTCTGGGTAAAGAAACTACCCCTGACATTCGTCCTATAACTACTACCCCTTAATTTAAAGCTATGCCCCCTCATGCTAGCTTTCTCCATCCGAGGAAAAAGGCTATCACTGTCCACCCTATCTAAATCTCTAATCATCTTATATGTTTCAATAAGGTAATGATTGTGAAATTCAATAAATTGAATCTTACAGTCAATGGGGTCTCAGCCATTGGCTGGAGAGCTGGCAAGAGGTCTGTGTTGCCTTTTTCAGGAAGACCTGTCGCATAACTAATTCACTGATCAATTCTCCCAAAGTCTGATTTCATTTCCTCAGCCTTGGTTTATTCATCTAATTAATTAGTTCTCACCAGAAGTCAGACTTACTCCATTAATTAATTAATTCATTCATATCTTCCTAATTCCTATCTTAAATTTACGTAATGAATTTTTTTGCTTGTTAACATTGAAGGCCAAATCAACATCTGGCATGTGGGAGGCTTTTGGGATTCGGGACCGGCACATTCCTGTAAGAATGAAGGATAAGTATGGCAAGTTTTGGGAACCTTGGATAACGAGAGATATTGTGAGCCTAGTCAAAGAGAAAAAGGAAGCATTTGTCAAAATTCGGAGGCTGGGAACACATGAAGCAAGTGTGGAATACAAGGAAAGTCAAAAGAAACTTAAGCAAGGAGTAAGAAGAGATAAAAGGGGTCATTAAAAAGCATTGGCTAGCAGGATTAAGGAAAATCACATGCTTTTTACACATATACAAAGAGCAATAGGATAGCCAGGGAGAGGGTTGGCCCTCTCAAGGACAAGGGAGGGAATCTACATGTGGAGCAAGATGAAATGGGCAAGGTATTAAATGAGTACTTTGCATCAATATTCACCAAAGAGAAGGACTTGGTGGATGATGAATCTGGGAAAGGATGTGTAGATAGTTTGAGTCATGTTGAGATCAAAAAGGAGGTATTGGGACTCTTGAGAAACATCAAAGTACACAAGTCTCCAGGGCCAGATGAGAGATACGCCAGAATACTGAGAGGCAAGAGAGGAAATTGTTGGGGCCTTGAGAGAAACTTTGTATCCTCACTGGCTACAGGGGAGGTCCCAGAGGATTGGAGAATAGCCAATGTTGTTCCTTTGTTTAAGAAGGGTAGCAAGAATAATCCAGGTAATTACATGCCAGTGAGCCTTACATCAGTGGTAGGGAAATTATTAGAGAGGATTCTTCAAGACAGGATTTATTCCCACTTGGAAATAAGTGGGCATATTAATGAGAGGCAACATGGGGGAGATCGTGTCTCACGAGCTTGATCGAGTTTTTCGAGGAAGTGACAAAGATGATTGATGAGGGTAGGGCAGTGGATGTTGTCTACATGAACTTCAGTAAGGCCTTTGACAAGATCCCTTGTGGCAGACAGGTGCAGAGGGTGAAGTTGCATGGGATCAGAGGTGAGCTGGCAAGGTGGATACAAAACTAGCTTGGTCAAAGAAAACCAGGTTAAAGTCCAACAGGTTTATTTGGTCACGAACACCACTAGCTTTTGGGGCTTTTCCCATTCATCAGGTGAGTGGGGAGTCCTGATCTCAAACATAGTATATAAAGGTGCACATTCAGTTTACAGAATACTATGGATTTAGTTTACAGTATTTTGTAAACTGAGTGTGTACCTTTATATGCTGTTTGTGATCAGAAATCCCCACTCACCTGACGAAGGGGAGAATCACCAAAAGCTGTTGGACTTTAATACCTGGTGTTGTGAGACTTCTTACCGTGTTTACCCCAGTCCAATGCCGGCATCTCCATATCTCGGTCAAAGAAGACAGAGGGTAGCAGTGGAAGGGTGCGTTTCTGAATGGAGGGCTGTGACATGTGATGTTCCTCAGAGACCAGTGCTGGGACCTTTGCTGTTTGTAATATATATACATGATTTGGAGGAAAATGTAATTGTTGATTAGTAAGTTTGCGGACGACACAAAGATTTGCAGATAGCAATGAGGACCATCAGAGGATACAGCAGAATGTAGATCAGTTGGAGACTTGGGCAGAGAGATGGCTGATGAAGTTTACTCTGGACAAATGTGAGGTAAATGGAAGAACCCTTAGGAGTATTGATAGGCAAAGAAATCTGGGTGTACAGGTACACAGGTCACTGAAAGTAGCAATGCAGGTGCAGAACGTTGTCAAGAAGGCATATGGCATACTTGCCTTCATCAGCCAGGATATTGAGTTTAAAAATTGGCAAGTCATGTTGATGCTTTATAGAACCTTAGTTAGGTGGCACTTTGAACATAGTGTTCAATTCTGGTCGCCACACTACCAGAAGGATGTGGAGGCTTTGGAGAGGGTACAGAAAAGATTTAACAGGATGTTGCCTAGTATGGAGGGCATTAGCTATGAGGAGAGGTTGGAGAAACTTGGTTTGTTCTCACTGGAGTGATGGGGGTTGAGGGGAGACCTGATAGAAGTCTACAAGATTATGAAAGGCTTGAACAGAGTGGATAGTCAGAAGCTTTTTCCCAGGGTGGAAGAGTCAATTATAAGGGGGCATAGGTTTAAGGTGCGAGGGGCAAGTTTTAAAAGAGATCTACAAGGCAGATTTTTTTACACAGAGAGTGGTGGGTGCCTGGAACTCATTGCCGGAGGAGGTGGTGGAAGCAGACATGGTAGTGACTTTTAAGGGGCGTCTTGACAAGTACTTGAATGAGATGGGAATAGAGGGATATGGTTCCCTGGAAGTATATGGGGTTTTAGTTAGTCAGGCAGCATGGTCGGTGTAGGCTTGGAGGGCCAAAGGGCCTGTTCCTGTGCTGTAATTTTCTTTGTTCTTGTCAGTATCAGTAATTAGTGCATTCACAAGGAGTTAGCTGAAATTATATTTTTAAAGATTTAGAACAATAGGAAATACATAACAATTAGCGGCAGAAGAGGAATTGAGAACTGGGGGGCTATTTTACCATCAAGTTGCCCCGTTTATGGTTGCAAAAACCTGGCTGACGTGAGGAAAGTAATGCAATCCACACCTGTCTCCGTGCCACTTCCCCCTTTACCAAGGCCCAAAAACGGCTGCAATCAGGAATGCGCCCAAAACAGGCGTTCCAGCCATTTAAATGTATTTGCATGCACTTCGATCACCTTAACAAGCTGTA
The DNA here is from genome assembly GCF_965287045.1 of Carcharhinus amblyrhynchos. Taxonomy (NCBI): domain Eukaryota; kingdom Metazoa; phylum Chordata; class Chondrichthyes; order Carcharhiniformes; family Carcharhinidae; genus Carcharhinus; species Carcharhinus amblyrhynchos. Next base: position 70,740,837 of record NC_137329.1, on the reverse strand, counting down.
CGTCCAACTGTGCTGGCACGTCCTCCTTTACCTCTGCGTTCGCCCATCCAGGATCCGCCTGAAACAGATATGCTCCATAAAAGTGTGATTCGGGCGCTCCATCAGAGGGTTAGTGAGGAGGTAAGTGACTAGAGTCTGACAGCTCTGTGCTCCTTTTGTTGCAGCCATTTTGTTTCTCAGGTTGGGGTTTGCTCTGCCACTGTGTGGGAGGGCTGTTGCACAGCAGGGTGTCTAATGTCTGGTTTGCAGCACAGACCTGGGTATCAGCACTGACCTTGGATCTTGTGGTGCTGCTGAGTCCGAGTGCACTCAGCACTCTTCCAGCTGAAAGATGTGCACAAAGCCCTTGGAAATTGCAGTCTGAGACTTTTTCAAGGAGCTGTGATTCTGGGGAGCATGTGGGTGGGGGAATAGGTAATATATGTTGCTGGCTAGTGGCAAGCAGTGTTGTTTAACCTCTTCATGTGTTCCTCTCCCTCGCCAACCCATCCTCCCTTTCAGAGTGACGAGATGGCTTTTGCGATGCTACCGATTGATCATACTGCTAGAGCTGAGGAGGAGCAGGAAGAAGAAATGCGAGCACAGGAGGCCCAGACTTATCACCTGCAGGTGAAGAGAGAGACAACCACCAGAAGCAGGAGGTGGTCACCATTTGCCCAGAGATGGGTGTGCAGGAGAAGGAAGGAGTAGACACCCTGGCAGTTCCATGCACGAATATCATTTGAACAGATGTCGGACATGTGCTGCCGACAGCTCCACCTCCGAAAGGAGATGGTGCAATGCTTGTGCCACCTGTTGCAGGACCTAGCACCTCAGGGGGAGGAGCATACCTACTGCTCGGTCGCTGTCAAATTAACCGCCTGTCTGAACTTTTATGCCACTGGCTCCTTCCAGTCCCCTAGTGGAGATGTGGGTGGCATTTCCCAGCTAGCTGTGCACACCAGTATCAAGCAGGTCACAGAAGCCCTGTATGCCTCAGCTGGACAGTACATCAAACCTAACTTAGACCAGGCCCAGCAGGAAACCCGGGCTGTAAGGTTTGCGGCCATTGGGGATGTCTAATGTACAGGGGGCCATTGACTATACCCACGTTCCCTCAAGGCCCCACTGCAGAATCCACAAAGATTCATCAACAGATGGGGATTCCATTTCCTAAATGTCCAACTGGTGTGATATAAACATAATGCACATGTGCAATATGAATATTATGCACATGGGTGAGTGACATCCTGGCAATGCGTATGACAGCTTCATTCTGAGGAGCTCTGGCCTTTGAGGAGGAGCCCAGGCTGCAGGGGTGGCTTGTGGGTGATATGGGTTACCCATTTCAGAAAAAGCTGATGATGCCTGTGTGGGAGCCTGTGACTGAGACGGAGTCCCGCTATAATGCGACCCATGTAGCCATGGAGTAGTGCACAGGGCTCTTGAAAATGCAATTCCGATACCTGGACTGCTCTGGCAGCGCTGTACAATACAGACACCTGATCTTTTCCTGCATTGTGATGGTGTGTTGTGGCTGCACAATCTGGAACAGCAGAGAGGTAGTATTTTGGAGAAGGAAGAGGAGAACGTGGAATCTGATAAGCCAGGTGTTACTGGGGAGGAGGCTGCCTAGTAGGAGGAGGAAGAGGAGAGCACACCGAGCAAAAAATCATTCATGGGTTCTGGGGAACCAATGGCTTCACTTTTTTCAGTGACACAGCATTGAAGGTCTTTCCCAGCTCTCATCAACATGAAGCATCCTTGCGGTGACCATCAATGGAAGAGGATTTCTGTTCAAGACAAATCTGAGACAAATTAATCACACGTGGGTGGTGAAAAAACATTTAATGATGACATTAATGGTGTTAAAATAATAAGTTCTAACATAAAAATGTGTGAATGGAAAACATTTAGGTGCTTAAAGATCTATCTAACTAACGCAGCCCTTCAATTGTTCCATCTTAGAGCAACTATAACTTCATAACCTTACGTGGCTCACCCCTACATCTCAGTGTCCCCTCAGAATGTACATCGGGGTGGAGGACGCCAGCTTCCTACCTCTCCTTGTTGCCTGTGGAGCCGCTGCCACTCTATCTGTGATCAGTGCGGGTCAAAGGGCGTCTGCTGCCACACTGCCTGAGTTCAGTGGGAGGGGAATGGGGTCTGCTGCCACTCTGCCTGAGATCAGTGCGGGAGGTGGTGATGGGGGAGCAGGAGGGGGCTGTGATCAGTGTGGGTGGGGACATATTAAGCCCTGCCCAGAAGCATCTGCAGCGGGGTTTGTGGGCAGGGCATATTAAAGTCCACCCAGAAGCATCTGCCGTGCGATTCAGACTCACTGATATTTTTGAAGGTAAAGTGCACATGGGGAGCGTCTCAGAACAGGCCTAAAAGTCAGATCTGAAACACTCCCAGTTTCAAATCCACCCAGCACTTCAAATGAAAATGGTAAAATAGGGCCCTTGAGGTTTAAAGGAACAACTCCATACAGTGTTGTGAAACCTGTAACTTAAGCAGTGGTAAATAGATTTACAATTTAAAAGCACTTCTATACACCAATGAATGAATGTTCAGTTCAATAATACTTATTTTGTATTACATAAATGGTATGCTGCAGATCATTCAAGGAAGTCAAACTGTCATGACAATAAGCACATTTACATACATGTTGTAATCTGGGGCTATGGATAGTGATGGTAGAGCGAACAACTTTCTTTCTGTTACAATCTTACCAGGAATCTCTCCTATTCTTATTACTTGCCATTGGAACAATTTCATCAAACCATTTCGCCATGTTATAAACATACATTCTTTGGTCTTCAAGTTCTGGAGTGGACTCAGATACAGAACTTCTGGTTCAGAGACAATGGGGGTGATTTTCCCACACCACCATGCTAATTTTCTAGCGCAGTATGGTGGGGAAAATCTTGTGTCTGGGTATGCGGGATTCATGCATGCGTTCTCACCATGCTGGAAACCAATGGGAACACCTGTTAACTACTTTACATCTTATTTTAATGTGATTAGTGGTCCCGGGCCTGAATTCTCTGGACCCGCTAGCATCTCCCACCCCGCCAGGAGTATTTCAGTCCAGCGGGGTTCAGACCAGCTTCCCACTTTCGGGGAACTGGCAGTCTGACCTAACTGGAGTGAAGGGGGACAAATAGGGCCCCCTAGGGGTCAGACAATGGGGAGGAGGGGTTCTGTCCCCTGGGCATCCGAGCAGTGTCAGCCTGTGCGAAGGGGTGAGGTCTTTAGGGGATAGAGGTTGGTGCAATCAGTGGGGGTCCGACTGCCACTCTGCATGAATGTTGTGAGACTTCTTACTATGCATGGAGATTGATGGTGGCAGGAGGGAGGGCAGCGGTTGGGATGGGTGGGGTTTGGGATTGCTGGAGGGGGTGAATTTGTTTTGTAGGGGTGGGCTGGGAGGCTCTGTCGGAGGAGAGGGGGTGTTACTGGAGACCAGCACTGCGGGGATCTCGCGCTCGCCATGCGCAGAGGCCCACTGGTTTCAGCCTCTCTGGCGTGAATCAGCCCCACCCCCTGAAATATAATGATTATCATGCTGGTGGCTCTGCATTGCAGAGTATGGGTGATTCTAGTGTGAATTCCCATTGAAAGAAACAGTATGATTTACTCGTTTTCCCGTGAATTCGACACTCAAGAACATTTTTGGGAGAATTCCACCCAATGATGTACTTATTGCGCCACAAGACCTCTTTACCAGCAAGGACAAAATTTGGATTTAAAGGCTTGACAATATTTTCACACATAGAGACTGTAAACCAGATACACGACTTTAATCTATCAGTCAATAGATGTAAAACTAGGAATTGTTGCATGGAATTTTTCCATATTTTGTTTAACTATCAGTTTCAGTAAGAAAACCAGAGAATCTCGACGGTAGGAACTCTAACCGAATACTCGCCTCTTTGATAATTTAATTTTTCTTCATGTGGATCATACGCACTTGTGGCAGCTTGCCTCTGATTCGCTCACATCATGAACATGAACATTTAATCTCCGCAATCAGTGGGACGCTCCTTTTAAACAGTTCCCAGCACTTGTTCCCGATCCAGGGAATGGCTGCCAGGAAACCAGCACCAAGGTTCTCTGAAGGAGCCCTGTCCAAACATCTGGATGGTGTGAATCAGAGGTGTGACATCTTATAGCCATTTTCCCACATATGCAATGCAATAAAGATGCACCGCTGGTAGCATCACCACTCCCTCCCCATGTAAGGGGACAACTCCCCCCCGCCCCCCACCACCACCACCATACTATAAACCTTCAGGCCTCTCATGTTTGTCACTTTTCTCCTAGTGATGAGGATGCCTGTGGCTAATAAAGTACTGACAGCCTGCCAACCTCAGACACATAAGGTTGAAGTTCAGAGCAGCAGTAACTTTAAAGGCCACAGGAAATGGATGACTTCCCAGTCTATGTGGTGCCAGCTCTTGCATAACCTGGCAAAGTTGGTTTAGAGGGAAACCTCAAAAGCTTGTGAGTTTACTGTCAAATAAATCGGTCGGACTTAAACCTGGTGTTGTCAGACTTCTTACTGTGTTTACCCCAGTCCAACGCCAGCATCTCCACATCATTACCTTCCCCTGGGACAGACACAACTTTCTTCAACACTGTACCTCTGACGTCTGATGGTAGGATGTTCATCAGCGAAGAGCTTTTACCGGTATTGTCTCTTGCAAGGCTTCACCTTCTGTGATTCCGCTCCCAGAAGAGCAAAGGGCCCAACCTCTCCCTCCTCTGTAGGGCATTCGTCCTAATCGATACCACACCATACCTCCTCCACTCAGCACCCCCATCATCATCATCAATTTGGTGAATGATGAGAGACTTCACCATAACACCTTGCACTGGGGTCCACATTTGTGTGATTTCTCTAGTGTAGACATGAATATGAACATTGGCGTTCAATGCTTGGATGGAACGCTTCCAAAGGGTTTGGGATTGGGCTCCAGCTCTTTTGTATAAAACCAAGTAAACCAAATCAAATGAACTGAGGAACAAAGTAAAAGGGGCAGTCCCTTAGAAGGATGCAGCCTTCAACAAAAACAAATGAAACTTAAAACATCAAACTAAAATATGGTAAACTACAGTTCCTGTAGTTCCCAACATGCATGTAGGACCTCGTGGTGCCAGTGGATACAGTACGCTCTCTCTCCAAGAACTGCAAACATAGCCACAGTAGAGGAGCAGTCAGGTCAGACGATTCCCTCGGTTGCTTGCTGCCTGGAACTGTTAATGACGAGTTTAGGCAGGCCCAGGAGCAGGCACACAATAAGGTCCTCCAGCTTTCCACCGCTCTCCACAACGGATGCATCAGTAGTGGCAGACAGGAAAAAACGTGCAAACTCTACACAGACATTAACCTAAGCTGGGAATCGAACCCAGGTTCCTGGCGCTGTGAGATAGCAGTGCTAACCACTGCGTCACTATGCCACCCCCCACATCACTTATCATAATAAAGGTGGTAATAGAGAATTGAACAGTTGCATTGGGGCGTCCCTGGTAAGGTAAATGGATATGGTACGATAATAATGTTTTTTCATTTTTCATTCACAGGTTTTAAGTCCAACGAGGGGCATACACGTGATGGGTTGTACTTGGGCTGCTCTTGATTGTTCGAGATTGGTCTAGTGCTTCATGTCGTTAGTGTGTGCTTAAACTGGACCAGATGCTGGGCAACACGACAGCTCAGTGACTGTTTGCTGTGCAGACACATGGATTTGGGCCGGTGTCTGTGGGAGTTTGCGCATTCCCCCTGTGCTTGAGTGGGTTTTCTCCAGGTGCTCCGGTTTCCTCCCACACCCCAAAGATGTGCTATTAGGCTGATTGGAAGTAATAAATTGTCCCTAAATTAGTTTCCCTCAATGTGGATGGCCATAAAACAATAGATAAGGGTCATGGGTGGAGGGGGGGACTGGTAGTGTTAAAATGGTGGCGCGGGCTCATTGGGCCAAAGGGCCTGTTTCCCAGGGTGTCTTTGTTCTTTGTTCTCAAGTGAGGAACAGTAGGAATTGCAAGTAAAATTATAAAACGAATAACTTTTCAGCACAGCTTCAAAAGACAAACTGATCATGGATCATTATAAAGTTGACTGGTGACAGAGCTTATCTTACAACTTCTGTCCCAAATCTAACAGCATCTCACCAGCAATGTAAAGTAAATAAAGATTTGTTTGCTTCAACAGATGCTGTTTTTTTCACTGGTTTCTCTTGGTCAATTTTACCTTTTGTTTCTGGTGGAGGTGCTGATTCTTGTATGGCTTGAACATGGCAGAAAATTATCTGGTCATGCAAAAGGGAATGGGATGGAAGGTGAAGACAAAGGGGCAATTCTGTCATTTCTTTGATAGTAGAATCCAATGTGCCAGCCCAGCCTTCAGCTGACTGAGACAAAATGTATTTGAGGAACAGGATGTCAAACCTGAGATGTCCTGTTTCACCAAGCAGTTGTGATCCCTCTGCTCCTACATGTTCAGAGGCTTGGGTAACCATGAGTGGCACAGTGGGTTAGCACCCCTGGCTCACAGCACCAGGGACCAAGGTTTGATTCCCAGCTTGGGTCACTGTCTGCGTACATTTACCCCGTGTCTGCATGGGTTTCTTCCAGGTCCTCTGGTTTCCTCCCACAGTCTGAAAGGTTGCTGCTTAGGTGCATTGACCCAAACAGGTGCCAAAGTGTGGCGACTAGGGGAATTTCACAGTAACTTCATTGCAATGCTAATGTAAGCCTTATTCATGACTAATAAATAAACTTTTTAAAAACCCTCAGAAGGCACCTCAAAGTACGGAGAAATACCAAGAGTGGTGCCTTCGCAAGATCCCCTAAATCTGGTAGTGAAAAAGGCAGTCCAACAGCAGCATATTCTCCCAAGCTAAATTTTCCAAGCATTGAAGTACTAATCACTTAAAATCAGTTTCACAGGTCAGGACATATCATCAATCTGCTAGACATCAGACTCCCGAAGCGACTACTCGATCTGGAGCATGATTATGCCAAATCACTCCCAGGTGGTCAACAGAAATGCTTTATGGATCAGTGAATCATACTGAAGAGGTCAAACATCCCAGCTGACTTCTGGCAATACATGGCTTTCAACCAACTAAACTGTAGAACATTCATCTGAAAAAGCACTGAACACAATGGGTGGGATCTTCTGGCCACACTCGCCCTGAAACTGGAAAATCCCACCTGAGGTCAACAGACCTTTCCATGGTCCGTCCATCACCCACTCTGTTCCTATGGTGGGCTCAAAAGGACAATTCGCCCCAATGACTCTGGACAAATGTTATCCAAAAAAGGTTCAGTGTTGGTTCCAGCGCAAAAGAAAATGTTTCCCGTTGATGGTGCCGGCCTGTTTTCAGGTCCAATCTTAAGGCACATTAGTAATAATTTTTATGCCCACAAGTATCATACTACACTTGCAGCGTGATTCATCTAATTCGTCACAACTTAACTGCTGCAAACACTGGGAAACTCCATATAAATGGCTCCCCAGTACTTGTTCTACAATGTCTGCAGGGAATGGCAGCCAAGAAGCTTGCACGTGCTTGCAAAATGGACCTTCACCGGAGTGCTGGATGGAGTGGAGTAGAAGCGGGACACATCTATCTGCGCTCCAGGAGAGAGCCTTCTAGCCGGGTCACCACCTAGGATGCAGTAGCAGGCCTGTTCAGTGCAAGTGAACTGCAGGGTAAGTGAACCAGCTCCAATCTCACACTGGGCCTCCTCACATTTCCAACCCTTTCACTCAGCCACCTTTCCTCAAGTGAGTAATTAATCATTTTTCCATGCCCCTTCTTTTGCAGGCTAACTAGTGGTACAGGATGGACCATCCTCATGCCCCGTGGACCCACCAGACTCCAGCAGCTCAGAGGGGAACTTCTCCAACTCACCACAGAAAAGGCATCATAGTTGTTACCCACACTTGTCACCAGCGCAGATTCTCACATCTGTGGAGACAGGCTTTTAGGTCATTCACTGGGTGAGAACCTCACAGCTGAAGATCCACAGCAAGCACAGACAGGGACATTCCAGGGAACAAGCACTTTGATTTGGTTTATTATTGTCACATGTATTAACATACAGTGAAAGGTATTGTTTCTTGTCAAAAAATACCTATCATAGAGAAGGAAACGAGAGAATGCAGAATGTAATATTACAGTCATAGCTAAGGTGTTTTTATTTCACTTGGAGGGATGCCAGAGCCCAAGACTCTGCTGAACGTCTTGCTGATGATGTGTCCCTGGGCCCAGTCATCCCACAGTTGTTGGACCTTCAAAGTAGAGAATCATGAGAATCAGGAAGGAATGACAGCAGCCCTCCTTAGAATACAAAGCTGATTTGTCACCTTCTATCCGAGAAGTTGGTGCTGTCACTGTAGCACAATGAGGCCAACACTGAGTGCAGCATTTGTAGTGGGGATCTTGGTGCAGGGCATGCACTCCACGGCAGGAGATGTCCACACCATGGCTCAGCTCATGACCTCCACGTCTGACGGCATGAACTCCATTGTGCAAGGCTTCGACTACACGGTGCAGGCACTTGGGACAATCCATCAGTATCAGCGTGAGAGAACAGTGCACTTCTGGATCTCACTCCAGTTGCACCTTCATCCTGTGGAGGAGAACACAAGCCCCTGGGAACCCGAAGAGAATAGATTCGAGAGGAGTACAGCCTCTGGCCCTCCAGCCAAGGATTCTGGGTGTCACCCTCCCTGTGAGCGACACACATCCAGCCTGACACTGAGGAGGGCTGGAAATGTTCACCCTAAGAGAAACCTGCCACGGTCATTTCAGGCAAAAGGGCAGGGAAGTCAGCAGGTTACCTCAACATCAGCTCTGGATCCTGGGGTTACAGATAGACATTGCATGAGGGTGAGGAAGATTAAGAAACAGAGGCAGTTAGTTGGCACGGTGAATATAGATACTAGTGAAATAGGTCACTATTGTGTATTGAATGTTTGACATTAAATCTCACTTCATTCACACAGAGCATCCACCTTGTCTGTTCATGCTGCCAAGCTTGCCTGGCACCTCATTTCTGTGGTGTGTGAGAATGGTAGTGCTAGGTCCCTCCCATTGTAATGAGGTACTGCTGTTGGTATGTCCCCTCCATCCCCAGAATCTATCCCAAACCCCCAACTATGGAAGGGTAAACCCCTTGTACCCCTCCATCAAAGCAGACCCCTCTCATGTCTAAGAATGTTGTCGAGTGATCTGAGGCCAAGGGATGTTGCAGTGCTGCCAGGCTGCCCACCTCGGCTGCAAGCTGGAAGTGAACACCAGAACACGTAACATGCAGTAGCTAAAGCTCCGTATCTTGCATTTCTGAGCCCTATCATAAACCCCTTCAATGGCAGGATGCATTAAACTCTCTGTCAGGCAGAGAATATAGGAGGCATGATTAGTAAGTTTTCAGATGACACCAAGATTGGTGGCATGGTGGACAATAAGGAAGGTTATCTCCAATTGCAGCAGGGTCTTGATCAATTGGGCCAGTGGGCTGACAAATGCAAGGTAATGCATTTTGGTAGATTGAACCAGGGCAAGACTTACTCAGTTAATGGGAGGGCGTTGGAGAGAGTTACAGAACAAAGAGGTGTAGGGGTACATGTTCATAATTCCTTGAAAGTGGAGTCACATGTGGACAGAGTAGTGAAGAAGGCATTCGGCATGCTTGGTTTCATTGGTCAGAACATTGAATACAGGAGTTGGGACATTTTGTTAAAGTTGTACAAGACATTGGTAAGGCCACACTTGGAATACTATGTGCAATTCTGATCACCCTTTTATAGAAAGGATATTATTAAACTAGAAAGATGCAGAAAAGATTTACTAGGATGCTACCAGGACATGATAGATTAAGTTATAAGGAGAGGCTGAATAGACTGGGACTTTTATCTCTGGCGTGCAGGAGGCTGAAGGGTGACCTTATAGAGGTCTATATAATAACGAGGGGCATTGACAAGCTGGATAGTCAATATCTTTTCCCAAAGGTAGGAGAGTCTAAAACTAGAGAGCATAGGTTTAAGGTGAGAGAGGAGAGATACAAATGTGTCCACAGGGGCAATTTTTTCACACAGAAGGTGGTGAGTGTTTGCAACAAGCTGCCAATGGTAGTAGTAGAGGTGGGTACAATTTTATCTTTTAAAAAGCATTTAGATAGTTACATGGATACATTGGGTATAGTGGAATATGGTGCAAATGTGGGCAATTGGGATTAGTTTAGGGGTTTTAAAAACAAGGGCGGCGTGGACAAGTTGGCCTGTTTCCATACTGTAATCCTCTATGACTCTAGGCAGGAGTCAGACATCTCATTGAGGCTGAGAACAGTATCCTCCGTCACTGATGCAAATTATCATCATCCTCCAGCAGAGTCCGGCCATGATGCCTGGCAGCAGCATGGCAGCATATTGCTGGCATCGCATAACTAGTTAAGATGTTAGTTCCCATGGTAGGATAGCTAGTGCCCCCCCCCCCCCCACCCCACCTCCCATCCCAAAGTCCTGGGGGGGCCTTTGTTCTTGGACTGAGATGCTATGAGGCCGTCCCAGCATGTCAGCCCAGTCTGGCTCTGACCACGATCTGGACTTCTTCCGCCTCCTCCTCTGCATGGTTACCCTCATTGCCCTCTTCATCTGAGGCGATGTGTCACTCCTCCTTCTCCTCCAGGTAGAGGTGGTCTCCCATCTGCAGTGCCAATTGTAGAGAGCACAGCAGACTACAATGATGCAGAAGGCTTCCGGGGGCTATACTGCAGGCCACCCCCGACTAGTCCAGGCACCGGAACTGCATCTTCAGCAGGCCAACTGCCTGCTCGACTAACATGCACATTGCACCTTGAGCCTCATTGTAACAAGTCTCCGCAGCAGGTGTATTCAATCACCTCCTTGGTGGGTACCTATTGTCGAGGAGTCGTCTCTACAGCAGCTGCTCATGCTCAAACATTGCTGGGATTGAAGAACACCAGAAAATGTAGCTATGATAGACACTCTGTGAAAAACAGGCACACATGCATAAAGCACATCATGTGGACACAGACAAGATGCATATTGAGGGATGAGTATCCTTTGCGGTTCATGAATGGAGCCATATGAAACCCTGGCATACAAAGGGCCATGTGGGTGCAGTCAATCAAACCTTGTTCCGGAGAAAGCCTGTAAAGGTGGTGGAGTCCTTGGCTCTGGCCTCTTGGCTCGCCTGGTCCCAGTTCAAGTTGATATACGTGTCAGCCCTTGCATCAAGAGTATCTGTAGCCTTTTGGATCAATCTGTTTGTGGTTGACTGGGAGATGCAACACAGATTGCCTCTGCTGTCCTGTTATCAGCCACTCACATAGAAATTCAGAGTAACTGTGAGTTTAAGGGCCACAGGCAGTGGGTGTTCTCCTGTTCCATGTGGTGCCAGCTCTTGCAGGGTCTGGTCCACTGTCCCCTGTGAAATACACAACCTTCTTCAGCTCTGCATCACTGACATTTGCAGGCTCGATGACCGTAACTGGAATAACCTTGGCCAGTACCTATGCATTTGTGGTGCTGCAATAGGCCTAACCTCTCCTTCCTCCACAGGACGCTGGTCCTGGGCAGATGCCACAGCATATCAGTGCCTACCACTGCTCTATGTCAATAAGTAGGATAGGCAACTCAGAAGGCTCCATGATCCTCCAGACCATGCACTGTAAAGAAAGCTACAGAGTTATAAGGATGTGAGACAGTCCCAACCCTGCTCCCTCAATTCATCTGGGACTATCACCCAATGGTAGCACACTCAGTAGGTGCCTCAATAGCATTCCTCACTCCCTTCTCTCTGACACATCTCCATGCTGGTCCCTGTCAACTCCAGCAGGATGTAGGACATGGGTCCATCAGAGTTTCAGTAGCATCAAATCCTCTCAAGAAACCTGGTGTCACATTAGCGAGCAGTTGAGTGGCTGCATGTGACCAGTGTTTGCATTTTGATGGGGGTGCCTCGCTGATGCACCCTGTCATGACCTCGATTGGGGTGCATGATGATAGACATCACTGTCACACCTTGCATAGGGTGGCACATCAGTGTTATCTGTGTGACGTTGCAGCCCTTCTGAGAATGTCAACTCAATGCCTGTGACCTTGACTTACCAAGGATTAAAAGTTGGCCTCCACTAAACTGCATTGCTCTTTGGCTGCACACATTTAATTGTATAATCATTAGTGAGGAAAGGCTGGCGTGGCTGTTCAGTTGTGGCAGATGAAGCACAGCTGAATTGTGAGCCAACAATTAGCAAATCCAGCTCCATCCTAGAGGGCACCTAGTTTCTCCCAGGTCACAAGAGATGCATAGTTGAGTAGCCTCCATTATCCATTGAGATCTACCATTGTATGCAAGCACCTCTGACAGTTTGTTTTGCCTTCTTTTGTTTTCACACTGCTGCCTGAGTATGGGTTCCAATCACACTGCAGTCATCCTCCACCAAGTGCAAGGCCTTCAGGGCATGAGGGCAGACACAGCCCATTCCTGATTCCTCTATTGTGCCCTGATAGCTTGGCCTCTCATGGGACCCCACCCAGGTAACTCACAGTCACCCCCAGTGCTAAGCCTCTTGTTTTCAAGCCCTCCCACCTTCTGGCCAGCCCCCACTAAAGAAAGACCCTCCTTCAGCTGTGATATGGACAGGAATCCAGGAAGGAGGAAATGGGAAGCATAGCCTTCATAACCCCCTTAAAGCAAGAGGCACCCAGAAATGAAGAGAAGATAAGGCTGGCAAGTGACCCATCCCAACCTGTCTCCCCAGTATAGCAATTTTGGGACTCCGCCCACAAGTGTCACGTATCCTCTCTGGTGCCCTGAGCAGCGAACACCTGGAGGGTGCTGGCTGCCTGAGCACTCACTTTCGAAGATCCCTTCAGAGTGAAGACGCCACTTATGCAGAGCTGTTGTAAATGGTGTCAACATGACATCATGCCGGAACCCACGGGACTGCTTTTTTTTAAACAATGACCCCTAATTTTCGATTCTCCTTCAAGAGGAAACATCCTCTCCATATCCAACCTATCAATACCCTTCAGGATGTTACAGGTTTCTATTAAGTCACCTCTTCCATACTCGAATGTATTCAAACATAAGCTCTCCAAAATTTCCTTGTAAAACAACTCATGTATCCCTGGAATTAGTCTAGTAAACCTTCCCTGAACTGCTTCTAAAGCATTTACATCTTTTCTTAAATAAGGAAACCAGTACTGTACATAATACTCCAGATGTTGTCCAACCAAAGCCCTGTACAACTGAAGCATAACCTCTCTGCTTTTGTAATCCCTTGCAATAAATGACAAAGTTGTATTAGCTTTCCTAATTACTTGCTGTTCCTGATTCATGCACTAGAACACTGAGATCCCTCTGCAATTCAGAGCTCTGAAATCTCTCACCATTTAAATAATAAGCTTCTTTTTACTGTTCCTGCCAAAATGGGCAATTTCACATTTGCACACTGTACATTCCATTTGATAGTTAACCTATGTATGTCCTTTTGCAGCATTCTTGAATCCCCTTCACAATTTACTTTCCTATCTTTATAGGGATTTAGCAACCATGTCTTCATTCCCTTCATGCAAATTATTTCAATAAATTGTTAAAAAGCTGAGGTTCCAGCACTGATCACTGTGGCACACCATCCATCACATCCTGCTAACTAGAAAAAGGTCCATTTATGCCAATTTTCTGTTTCCTCTTAACAAACTAATCTATGAGAAAAACAAAAAGATGATTGTTCAGGGTGGCTCTCATAGTGTTCTTCTCATAGTAGACTTCTGGATTCAATAAGACTGATTATGTAGAGAAACTTTTCTGTCACCTGATCTTTCCAAATCCTGACAGGTTTGGATTTATGGTTACTCCCAGCTGCATAAGACCTGCATACAAAAACCTGGTGTTGTCAGACTTTTTACAAAAACCAAGACAGAAGCAGCATATGTGTACGTTTTTCCCCTTAGTATTTCACCATGTCTTTGTTATTTTTCCCACCTTTCTTCCTTTATTGCATTTTGTGTGTGAAATTTGTACTGTCTTCAGTAATCACACTCAAGTTTTAATCTTGTCCCAAATTTGTAAAAACTCTTTCCTGGATTTTTACAGATTACAACTCTGAAGGGAATGTGTATTTTTTGCTTCCTCCATCTTTTTGTCCAGTTTGCATTTAGTAACTAACTTCTACTTTATTTTTGACATAGATTCTACATCCTAAATTTAACTCATGCTTTTTCCTTACAGAAACTGATGAACTCATTTGTACCTCTTTTGTTTTTATTTCAGATTTACAGCAGTAGCAATTTTTACCTCTGAAACCACTTGCTTGACATATCTCACCACAAAGACAAATCACTATCTGGAATGTAAATACGGCTGGTGCAAGGTCCCAATAGGTGAATTGCTCTTGAAGAAAGCCAACACAGACACAACAAGCCAAATGGCCTTATGCTGTTCCGTAACCATTCTATGCTTCTATGAATGGTCTCTTGCATATTGGTGCACAGCTACTGGGTTCAGTTAGGAGAAGTGCCAAGGTCTTAGAAGATCATAGAAACCCTACAGTGCCATTCAGCCCATTGAGTATGCACTGCCAACAATCCCACCTAGGCCCTATCCCCGTAACCCCACAAAGTTACTCTGTTAATCCATCAAATCTATGCATCCCAGGACACTAAGAGGGAATTTAACACGGCCAATGCACTTACCCCGCACATCTTTGGACGGTGTGAGGAAACCAGAGCACCCAGAGGAAACCCACACAGGCATAGGTAGAACATACAAACTCCACACAAACAGTAACCCAAGCCGAGAATCGAATCCTAGTCCTGAGTGCTGTGAGGCAGCAGTGCTAAACACTGTGCTGCCCACAATGGGAGACCTTGTGCTAGATTTTGCACATTACCTTTCATTTGGCCAAATGGCCACTCCCAAGAGCATTTGTGCTGCTGGTCCTTTGAGAACCTGTAGGCTCCATCATGGCTGCTGTAATGACTTCAAACAGCCCATGTTTTGGCCTCTTGGAGCATGAGCTCCCTGACTGAGATCATAATTGCCAGTCCGATCAGGGAGCCTCACCTGTGTGTTAGTTTCAGGTCCATAGCACTCCTGATTCTCACTATTTACTTGTAGAACTCTAAGAGTGGAATAGAATTTATAAATAAAGGGAATCTGGTGAAGAGACACCAGCTTCTGAGGAGCTATTTCAGCTGCCTTTGCCACTTAGGTTCTGTGGGCAGCTCCCACCTCTGACAATACTCAATGCCACTAATTGAGGCATACACATTTCAAAATATTGGCTGCCATGTGATAGTACTGTGATTGGGGTAGGGAAGTCAGGAAATTGAACAGGCATTAGGTACTTGACCTCGTTTTGAAATCTAGGTCACAGAAGCTTTACAGTGCAGAAGGCGGCCATTTGGGGGGTTACTGGCTCTCTGATAAAGCATTCTACCTATTCCCATTTCCCGGCCTTATCCCCGTAACACTGCTCATTTTCTTTTTAAACAGGAATCCAATTTTCTTTTGAATACTCAATTGAACTAGCCTCCACCACCATGTCAGGAAGTTCATTCCAGACTTCACCCACTTTGGCTGAAAAAAATTTCCTCACATCACTTTTATTCCTTTTGCCAATTATTCTGAACGTGCCCTTTAGTTCTTGAAGCCCTCTCAAGTGAAAACAGTTTCTCACTCTTTACCCTGCCCATACTTTCAGGATCTTGACTACCTCTATCCATTGTCTTCTCAGCCTTCTTTTGTTCAAGTAAACAGTTCCAACCTCTCCAATCTATGCTCTTAGCTAGTCTTTTACCCTGGAATCGTTCTTGTGAATCTCCTCTGTATTCTTCCCGGTACCTTCATATCCTTCCTCAAGTATGATACCCAGAACTCAATGCGGTATTCCAAATGAAGCCTAACTAGTGTCCTATACAAGTGCAACATGATCTCCTTATTGTTGTACTCAATGGTTCTATTAAGAAAACCTAAGATACTGTAAGATTTATTAACTGCTCTCACCGTGCAACTTCACTGGCTTATATATATACACCAAGGTCTCTCTATCCTTGTACCTCCTTTAGAGTTCTCTTTATTTTACACCATTTCTCCATATACTTCCAGTCAAAATGAATCATCTCATATTTCTCCGCATTGAGCTTCATCTGCCATTTGTCTGCCCAATCTACCGATATGTCTATGTTCTTTTGCAGACTATAAGACTACTCATCACAGCTGACAATGTTTTCAATCTTTGTAACATAAGCAAATTTTGAAATTATGCCCTCAACACTACACTCTAGATCATTAATATATATCAGGAAGAAAAAGGGTATCAACATTGACTCCTGGGGAACTCCCATATTAATCAAGTTAGTTTTGTACACACCTGTCTTTTTGTCCTTCTCTTCTCCCTCTTTCTCCACCCTTTATCCCTCAAACCTCTATTCCTTCTTTTATGCCTATCATCCTCCCCCTTTCTCACTATCTCTTTCCCACTCCTCTTCTCTCCCTTTCTGTCACATTTTCCCTCCATTTGTAAGCATCCCTTAATATTGCTAACAGCCCCATCTCCTGCATATTTTCTTGCCAGGATTTGTAAAACTGGGAGTGTATTTAGACACAAGAGTCTTATCTGGCAGCCCCATGCTTGTCATGTTCCTATTGTCCACACTAAGTTGTGTCAGACAAGGAGACCTTGAGTGTAGCTGAAAAAATGAATTAGAAATCGACAGGTTTAAATTAAACAAAGCTGACCTAAAAGGGAAGGCAGCGTGGCTGAAATACACTACAATGCAACAATGTATTCTAAACATTCTTAAAAAGCGAATATATCATTTCTTGGCCTTTTGGCTATGATCAAGCATCAGATCAAGGCCAAGATGGGGTGTAATGCCTTAACTTGCCAGCTTGGATCTTGTTTGTCACTCTTGTGGGGACCTTGAATTGGATTCAATTGGAATTTGGATTTACTTTTTGTAGCAAACAAGGAATGGACTTGGGTTTGTCCAGTCCACTCTAAGCATTGACTTTTAGGATGGAGTTAAAAGGCACACCTAGAAATGTGATCAACACCAAATCATTTCTTGATTGCGGTAACTGGTCAGTTTTAATGTGCAAAGTGTGCTTGACTATGCACAGCGATGATGTGTGGGATTGGGTTAACAGAGAGAAACACTGGAAAGATTGAGTCTGTTGATTTACACTTGGAGGAAATATGTAAAAATATGTTGCAAGAACAGAATGTATGCCGTATCCTATATGTTGTATATTAATACTTTGTGATGATACTGTACCTTTAAGAAATGTATTTATGCTATGTTTTTCCTGAAGGGACTGTTTTATATTTCAAATCAGAGTACAGTGTAGATTGTCTACAGCCGGCAGTCCACCTGCTGATATTGCAGAAGATTTATTGCTTCTAATTATTGGAGTGTTTGTTTTAATCAAAAGTAAATCTCAGAGCTGTCCCTGGGGTTCTCAGAGTAGGGTTTGATTACGTTGATTGACAAGAAGAAAATAATGGGTGAAGGGGAGAGAAAAAAAGGCAGGGAGTTGCAATTTGATTTTGAAAGAGCAGTAGCTCTTTTTCACTCTCTTTCTGCAAATCTGGTGACCTGCTAGATAATAAGAATCTCTCTCCAGAGATCTGCAAAAGGCAAGGGGGGTTTTCTCCATCTCTCTCTCTCACTAGAGCTCTGCTGTGCAAAGACAAGTTTTCTCCAGAGGCTGCTGTCTGAGAGTCAAAAGATGGCTGTCTCTCTGTATCTTTGAATAGAGCGCTTAAAAGATTGGAGGGCTGTGAATTTCTGTTCAGCCTACGTGTCTTGATAACTCACTTTAAAGAGGAGTTTACATCTATGGGGACAGTGCTTAAATTGGACCTAATAGAGATAGTTAGAAATTAATAACTATATGTAGTCATTTTTAAGAATTTTGATTGCTAAAAATTGTTATAATTTTCTTTCTTATATTTTAACTGCGTGGTTAAGTGAAATTTGTTTTAATAAAAGCTTCCTAGTGGTCCAACTGAATCACACCTGGAATGAAACACTTTATAAGACCACTAGACATGTAGCCTAATTCTTATGGTCCTTCGGCCCATCGAGTCTGCTCTGCCATTCAATCATGGCTGATATTTTTCTCTTCCCCATTCTCCTGCCTTCTCCCCATAAGCCCTGACCTTCTTATTAATCAAAAATCTATCTATGTCTTAAAGACACTCAATGACCTGACATCCACAGCCTTCTGAGGCAAAGACTTCCACAGATTCACCACTCTCTGGCTGAAGAAATTCCTCCTTCTCTCTGTTCTAAAGGATCGCCCCTTTAGTCTGAGGTTATGACCTCTGGTTCTAGTTTTTCCTACTAGTGGTAACATCCTCTCCACGTCCACTACATCCAGGCTTCACAGTATCCTGTAAGTTTCAATAACATTTCCCCTCATCTTTCTAAACTCCAAGACCTAGAGTCCTCAATCGTTCCTCATATGACAAGCTCTTCATTCCAAGGATCATTCTTGAGAACTCCTCTGGACCCTTTCCAAGGCCAGCATATCCTTCTTTAGATACAGGGCCCAAAACTGCTCACAATACTCCAAATGGGGTCTGACCAGAGCCTTATACAGCCTCAGAAGTACGTCCCTGCTCTTGTATTCTTCTAGTCCTCTCGACATGAATGCTAACATTGCATTTGCCTTACTAACTGCTGACTTAACCTGCATGTTAATCTTAAGAGAATCTTGAACAAGGACCCCCAAGTTCATTTATGTTTCTGATTTCCTAAGCATTTTCTCATTTAGAAAATAGTCTATGTTTCCATTCCTCCTTCCAAAGTGCATAACCTCACACTTTTCCACTTTGTATTCCATCTGCCACTTCTTTGCCCACTTTCTTAACTTGTCCAAGTCTTCTGCAGTCCTCCCGCTTCCTTGATACTACCTGTGCCTCTACATACCTTTGCATCATCTGCAAACTTAGCACCTGTGCCTTCAGTTTTTTTTTCCAAATCGTTAATGTATACTGTGTAAAGTTGTGGTCCCAGCACCGACCCCTGAGGCACAGCACTAGTCACTGGTTGCCATCCTTTTATCCCCACTCTCTACCTTCTCCCAGTCACGGTAAGAAATCTCACAGCATCAGTTTAAAGTCCAACAAGTTTATTTGATAGTAAACCCACAAACTTTCAGAACGCTGTTCCTTTGTCAGGTGAGTGGAAAGTTCTGATCAGAAACAGGGTATATAAAGGCACACACAGTTTACAGAATACTGATTACAATGCGAGTCTCTACAGCTAGTCTGCTATTCAAGTCTTAAAGGTGCAGACAATATGAGTGGAGATAGCATTAAGCGTAGGTTAAAGAGATGTGTATTGTCTCCAGACAGGACAGTAAGTGAGATGTTGCAAGTTCAGGCAAGTCATGAGGGTTACAGATAGTGTGACATGAACCCAAGATCCTGGTTGATGCCGTCCTCATGTGTGCGGAACTTGGCTATCAGTGTCTGCTTAGCGACTCTGCGCTGTCGTGAAGGCTGCCTCGGAGAATGTTTACCTGAAAATCAGAGGCCGAATGCCTGTGACCGCTGAAGTGTTTGCCAACAGGAAGTCAACAGTCTTGCCTGGTGATAGTCCACCAGTGTTCATTCATCCGTTGTCACTGCGCCTGCGTGGTCTCCCCAATGTACCATGTTTCCGGACATCCTTTCCTGCAGTGCATTAGGTAGACAACGTTGGCCGAGTTGCAAGAGTATGTGCCGTGTACCTGGTGGATGGTGTTCTCAGGTGAGATGATGTCATCCATGTCGATGATCTGGCATATCTTGTAGAGGTTGCTGTGGCAGGGTTGTGTGGTGTTGTGGTCACTGTTCTCCTGAAGGCTGGGTAGTTTGCTGCGAACAATGGTCTGTTTGAGGTTGTGCGGTTGTTTGAAGGCAAGAAGTGGGGGTGTGGGGATGGCCCTGGTGAGATGTTTGTCTTCATCAATGACATGTTGAAGACTCCGGAGAAAATGTCGTAGCTTCTCCACTCCGAGGAAGTACTGGATGACGAAGGGTACTCTGTCCACCATGTCCCGTTTTTGTCTTCTGAGGTCGTCGGTAAGAACATAAGAAATAGGAGCAGGAGTAGGCCATCTGGCCCTTCGAGCCTGCCCCGCCATTCAATAAGATCATGGCTGATCTGTCATGGCTCAGTTCCACATTCCCGCCCTCTCCCCATAACCCTTAATCCCCTCTCTTATCAAAAGCCCATCAACCCTCTTCTTAAAAATATTTAGCGAGGTAGCCTCCACCACTTCAACAGGCAGAGAATTCCGGAGATTCACCACCCTTTGAGTGAAGAAGTTCTTCCTCAACTCCGTTCTAAACTGCCCCCCCTTTATCTTGAGGCTGCGCCCCCTAGTCCTACTGTCCTTTCTGAGCGGGAAGAGGCTCTCCACCTCTATCTTATCCATCCCATTCATCATCTTATACGTCTCAATGAGATTTCCCCTCATTCTTCTAAACTCTAACGAGTACAAGCCTAGTTTATTAAGCCTCTCCTCATAGCTCAACCCCGTCAACTTGTGCACCAGCCTAGTAAACCTCCTCTGCACTCCCTCCAAGGCCAAAATATCCTTGCGTAAGTACGGCGCCCAAAACTGCACACAGTACTCCAGCTGCGGCCTCACCAATGCCCTATACAGCCGCAGCAAGACCTCCCTATTTTTATATTCAATCCCCCTCGCTATGAAGGCCAGCATCCCATTCGCCTTCCTGACCAACTGCTGCACCAGCAAGCTGGGTTTTTGCGACTCATGCACAAGGATCCTGAGGTCCCTCTGCACCGCCACCTGCTGCAGTTTTTCTCCACGTAAGTAATAGTCCTTCCTACCATTATTCCTACCAAAGTGGACCACCTCGCACTTGCCAACATTAAATTCCATTTGCCAGTTCCTGGCCCATTCGCCCAGCCTATCTAGATCCTTCTGCAGACTCTCCACACCCTCCGCACAATTTGCCTTTCCACCAATCTTGGTGTCATCAGCAAATTTCGACACCATACACTCGGTTCCCTCCTCCAGATCATCTATATAAATGGTAAATAGCTGAGGCCCCAGCACCGACCCCTGAGGCACTCCACTAGTCACCAACCACCAATCCGAATAGCACCCATTGACCCCCACTCTCTGCCTCCTATTTGACAACCAGTCCTCTATCCACGCTAACACCCTACCCCCAACTCCATGTCCCCTGACCTTCTGCAACAACCTCTTGTGAGGTACCTTGTCAAACGCCTTCTGAAAATCAAGAAAGACCACATCCACCGGCTCTCCTCTATCCACCGCCCTAGACACATCCTCATAGAACTCAAGTAAATTTGTCAGACACGACCTCCCCTTAACGAAACCGTGCTGCGTCTGCTCTATCAAGCAATTCCCCTCAAGATGCCTCGTTATTTCGTCCTTGATGACGGATTCTAACATTTTACCTACAACAGACGTTAAACTAACCGGCCTACAATTCCCTGCCTTTTGCCTGGGGTTTTTCGTTGTGGCGAATCAGAACATAAGAACATAAGAAATAGGAGCAGGAGTAGGCCGTCTAGCCCTTCGAGCCTGCCCCGCCATTCAATAAGATCATGGCTGATCTGTCGCTGCTCAGTTCCACTTTCCCGCTTTCTCCCCATAACCCTTAATCCCCTCTCTTATCAAGAACCCATCAACCCGCGTCTTAAAAATATTTAGCAAGGCAGCCTCCACCACTTCAATGGGCAGAGAATTCCAGAGATTCACCACCCTTTGAGTGAAGAAGTTCCTCCTCAACTACGTTCTAAACCGCCCCCCTTTTATCTTGAGGCTGTGCCCCCTAGTCCTACTGTCTTTTTTGAGCGGGAAGAGTCTCTCCACCTCTATCCTATCCATCCCATTCATCATCTTATACGTCTCAATGAGATCTCCCCTCATTCTTCTAAACTCTAACGAGTACAAGCCCAGTTTATTCAGCCTCTCCTCATAGCTCAACCCCCTCAACTCCGGTATCAGCCTAGTAAACCTCCTCTGCACTCCCTCCAAGGCCAAAATATCTTTGCGCAGGTGCGGCGCCCAAAACTGCACACAGTACTCCAGCTGCGGCCTCACCAATGCCCTATACAGCTGCAGCAAGACCTCCCTACTTTTATATTCAATCCCTCTCAGTATGAAGGCCAGCATCCCATTCGCCTTCCTGACCACCTGCTGCACCTGCAAGCTGGGTTTTTGCGACTCATGCACAAGGACCCCGAGGTCCCTATGCACCGTCGCCTGCTGCAGTTTTTCGCCCCGTAAGTAATAGTCCTTCCTACCATTCTTCCTACCAAAGTGGACCACCTCACACTTGCCAACATTAAATTCCATTTGCCATTTCCTGGCCCAGTCACCCAGCCTATCTAGATCCTTCTGCAGACTCTCCACACCCTCCGCACAATTTGCCGTTCCCCCAATCTTGGTGTCATCAGCAAATTTCGACACCCTACACTCGGTTCCCTCCTCCAGATCATCTATATAAATGGTAAAAAGCTGAGGCCCCAGCACCGACCCCTGGGGCACTCCACTAGTCACCATCCGCCAATCCGAATAGCACCCATTGACCCCCACTCTCTGCCTCCTATTTGACAACCAATCCTCTATCCACGCTAACACCCTACCCCCAACTCCATGTCCCTCGACCTTCTGCAATAACGTTTTGTGACGTACTTTGTCAAACGCCTTCTGAAAATCTAGAAAGACCACATCCACTGGCTCTCCTCTATCCACCGCCCTAGACACATCCTCATAGAACTCCAGTAAATTTGTCAGACACGACTTCCCTTTAATGAAACCGTGCTGCGTCTGCTCTATCAAGCAATTCCCTTCAAGATGCCTCGCAATTTCCTCCTTAATGACAGATTCTAACATTTTACCTACCACAGACGGTAAACTAACCGGCCTATAATTCCCTGCCTTTTGCCTGGCACCCTTCTTAAACAACGGCGTAACATTAGCCGTTTTCCAATCATCCGACACTTCCCCGGAATCCAGCGACGTCTGGAAAATAACCACCAAGGCATCCACTATCACCTCCGCCATTTCTTTCAGAACCCTCGGATGCAGCAGGTGGTCAGGAAGGCGAATGGGATGCTGGCCTTCATAGCGAGGGGGATTGAATATAAAAGTAGGGAGGTCTTGCTGCAGCTGTATAGGGCATTGGTGAGGCCGCAGCTGGAGTACTGTGTGCAGTTTTGGGCACCGCACCTGCGCAAGGATATTTTGGCCCTGGAGGGAGTGCAGAGGAGGTTTACTAGGCTGATACCGGAGTTGAGGGGATTGAGCTATGAGGAGAGGCTGAATAAACTAGGCTTGTACTCGTTAGAGTTTAGAAGAATGAGGGGAGATCTCATTGAGACGTATAAGATGATGAATGGGATGGATAGGATAGAGGTGGAGAGACTCTTCCCGCTCAAAAAAGACAGTAGGACTAGGGGGCACAGCCTCAAGATAAAGGGGAGGCGGTTTAGAACAGAGTTGAGGAGGAACTTCTTCACTCAAAGGGTGGTGAATCTCTGGAATTCTCTGCCCGTTGAAGTGGTGGAGGCTGCCTCGCTAAATATTTTTAAGACGCGGGTTGATGGGTTCTTGATAAGAGAGGGGATTAAGGGTTATGGGGAGAGGGCGGGAAAGTGGAACTGAGCCACAACAGATCAGCCATGATCTTATTGAATGGCGGGGCAGGCTCGAAGGGCTAGATGGCCTACTCCTGCTCCTATTTCTTATGTTCTTATGTTCATTCCATCCGGTCCTGGGGACTTGTCCACAATCAGCCCCTCCAGTCTGTCGAGCACCGCCTCTCTAGTAACAGTAATGTCATTAAGACCCTCCAGTCCTACCACCTTTCCATCGCTAACACCCGGCAAATTATTCACGTCCTCCTCCGTGAAGACAGAAACAAAAAAGTTATTCAATACCTTAGCCATATCCTCATCCCCTACCACTAGGTCCCCTTTCTCATCCTCTAAAGGACCAACATTCACCCTAGCCAGCCTCTTCCTTTTTATATATTTATAAAAACTCTTGCTATCCCTTTTTATATTAAGCGCTAGCCCAGCTTCATAGTTTCTCCTACCCTTCTTTATCAACTTCTTTGTCAATCTTTGTTGACATTTAAACCTCTCCCAATCCTCTTCTCGCCCACTACTCTTAGCTACTCTAAATTCCTCCGCTTTTAATTTAACACTTTCCTTCACCTCCTTCGTTATCCACGGCTTATTACCTCTCTTCCTACTGTCCTTTTTGACCATCGGAATAAATTTCCGCTGAGCACCAACAAAGATCTCCTTAAAGATCCTCCACTGCTCCTCAACAGACCCTCCCTCCAACACGCTCCCCCAGTCCACATTCGCCAATTCTTCTCTCATCCTACCGTACTCCCCTCTATTCAAACAGAGGACGCGTGTCCGGGAACCCACTTTCTCCTCCTCCATCTGCACCAGAAACTCCACCATACAATGATCACTCTCCCCAAGAGGATCCTTCACCACAAGGTCCCTAATTCTACCCGCCTCATTACATAGCACCAGATCCAAGATAGCTCGCTCCCTCGTCGGCTCCAACTGTAGATTGATGAGTCGAGCGCCATACCCTGTTCTTAAGAGGGCGTCTTTCAGGAGATGTCTGTTGTGATCCTCCTCATCTGAGCAGATCCTGTGTGTATGGAAGGCTTGTCCATATAGTTGTTCTCCCAGTCAGCCAATTCTCTATTCGTGCCAGGATTTTACCCTTAGCACCATCGGGTTTTAACTTATTTAACAGTCTCCTATGTGGCACCTTGTCAAAGGTCTTCTGAAAATCTAAATAAATCACGTCCACTCTTTTATCTAACTTTCTTGTTACCTCCTCAAAGAACGCTAACAGATTTGTCTGACATGACCTCCCCTTGATAAAGTTGTGCTGACTCAGTCCTACTTTATCATGCACTTCCAAGTACTTATGCTCACATAATGCTAAAGTTAAAAAAAGTAGGGGTCTAGGCAAATTTCATAATATTCCTTGGAGTTCATGAACTGGTCCCAAACAATTTTAAAATATCTGGAGAATGGTGTGAATAAATGGCATGCACATCAATATAGATGCTACCTTTTTCTTATTCAAGGGAAAGGTCTGAAGGCATATAGGAGGAGGAGCGAATGCCAGACTGGCTGAGGAGCTTTGCTGCCCTCAATTAACCTCCTCCTGTGTGTCACAAATTTAATAGCATCTAAAAGTGACATGGCTGATTGAAATTTCTCTAATTTATCTAATTACCTGAATTTCCTCATCCCTAGAAACATATTCTCTAATGTCTTCACATCTTTCCTAAAGGTTTGCACCTAGAACTGGATGCAATATTCAACCGGGGCCAAACTATATATATGTCATATACAAATTCAACAGAACTTTCTTGATCTTGTACTTTTATGTCTCTTACGATAAAGTCTAGAATACTATATTTTATTAATTGTGCTCTCAGCATGGTGACACAGTGGTTAACACTGCTGCCTCACAGTGCCATTCTCCTCATGTCTGCATGGGTTTCCTCTGGGTGCTACAGTTTCCTTCCAGTCCAAAGATGTGCAGGTTAGGTTGATTAGTCGTAATAAATTGATCCTACTGTCAGGGGATTGGCAGTGTAAACATGTGGGATTATGGGAAAAGGACCTGGGTGGGATTGTGGTTGCTGCAGACTCAATGGGTCAAATGGCTTCCTTCTGCATCATAGGGATTCTATGGATCCTAAACCTGTCCTGCCACCTCAATGGCTCATGCAAGCAGGTCCCTCTGCAACTCAATATCAGCTCATTGAAAAACACAAACAAGATAGCTTAACACAATTTTCCCTGAACAAATCTCTCCTGGCTTATCTTAATTAATCATTGTATATCAAAAAAAATCACCGTCTTCAACTTCCTTTCCCTTTACAGTCAACAACAAACCACACCTGTCAAAATTTCCTGTAATTTATGGATTGATTACCCTGATTCTGCATGAACTTGCTCAGCATTGTTTCTCAAGCTAGTCAATGTGTTCATAGTAGACAGTGCTCTCTCACCCCTAAACTCAACAATTAATGTGTTTTAGTGAGTTTAATGATGCATTTATAACTGGGTCTTGTGCTGCAGTGACGAAGCAGGGTTCTTGCCTCTGAACCAGCTTTGAATCCCACACCACCACTTGCAGCCAAGAAAGTTACATTCATAAAATGGGCAAACAGGTGACATTAATTTGTAAATCCTTTTAAAACATGTTAATGGCACATGGTAAGAGCAAGAAAGACTTCTGGTCAGCTGTATGATGACAAGCAAGTTGGAACCTGGACTATCACTACAACTACAACATGTATGTAAAAGTGTTATGCTATCACAGCAATTAGGGCACCCTCATGTATAAATCTTGTCCTATTTCCCTTCTCTTCAACTACGACTGAGGGTCACCCAAGCTCAAAACGTTGCCTCTGTTCTCCCGCCACAGATGCTGTCAGACCTGCTAAGATTTTCCAACATTTTCTTTCAGATTCCATCATCGGCAGTATTTTGCCTTTACCTATGGGGTTCCTGGGGGTTGGCTCAATTGTCTGGAACCCGTTTGAGTCAGATTGATGCTAGTTTCCAACTTGACGGTTCAACTGTAACTCATGTTTGGTAGATACAGGAACTACCTGTGGTCGACATCATGGTCGGACCTGCCTTCATGGGCGCAGGAGAGGAGAAGAATTCCCTTCGCTAAAATGGCGGCCCCTGCTCTTCAGCAGATTCCCTCCAGGCACGTGGACCAGGGACAATGTCACCCACGCGCAGCCGGCCCGCTCTTCACGAGCACCACCTCCACTTCCGGGCAGGAGAGAGGGGCGGGAACTAATCCCCAGAAAGGCGAAGTGGCTCCAGCCCATTGGCTGAAGCTGCTACCAATCAGAGACGGCGTCTCCGGAACTGCCCGGCGTTGGATTGGTTCAGACAGCTGTCAATCAAGTTGTTTCCCGACACTTCCGGTGGGTGTCGCGACAGTGTGAAGGGGGTGGATGGTGAAGGGAAAATCAGACCGACAGAGACAGAAACAGACAGCCAAGGTTGCTTTAATTGGGGGTAAATACAGCGGCAGCGATGGAAGTACTGGACACTGACACTACCGATCCTCTCCAGTGGGATACCAAGCTCAGTGAGCTCAATCTCTCAACGGGGCACTGCGAAGTCCTTTACACGACGGTAGGTAGTTGGACTGTTAACTGGAAGGTTTGGGCCCGACTCCGTCTTTTCATCGCTTTACCTGTTGGAGCTGCATTTTCCTGTGTCTGCTCTTCGGAGAGGAGGAGGAGGAGGAGGGGGTGGGTGGGGGAGGAGGGTGTTGGTTTGCCCTGTCCGCCGCAGTCTCCCCAAGACTTGCCTTGCTTAAGACAGGATGATGCTACTTCCAGCTGTGGGACTGTCTGAAAACATTTCTGAAATATGTCAGTCAGACCCCAAAAGTTTTTTCCACCTTCCCTGGACTTGTGCTAAATATTTGTATTGATCTTATCTGGGTGGAGGCACAGTCTCATCTTATAAGATGAGAAGGCATTTGATCTGGTACTGCCACCTTGTAGTGATGTGTAGTGCATTTGGCTTTGTCGCCTGGTTGACTTTGAACCAGAGCTTGGTAGCCTGAGTTTCTGCCAAATCCAAATCTTTGCCAGACCCAAGATATCATTCGTTCGTGATGCTTGGTCGGTTCATCTCCCAAGTTTCATATCCAGATTTTTTGTTGATTTGCCCAACATTCTTCCCTTATTTTGTGTTACCAATCAAAGCAAACTAGCTGCCCATTCATCCTGTTGCTTTTTCTGAGATCTTGTGTAATATGATTGTAGTATTTACTTGTTAATTTTAAATGGATGGTGAGCTGTTAGTTAGTGTGAACTTGTTATCATAGTAATAACTCTGTTTGGGTTTATGGTTTCTTTTTTAGATTTACCCTTGTGTGATTTGCATGTTATTTTCCCTTCATCATACCAGAGCAAGCTAGGCTATTGTTAATGAAGAATTAATGGAAAGAGAAATGCTCTTTTGGAAAGGTACAGTCATTTTGATTACTCAAAAGCCTTGGTTCAGAGAGCAGTTAGAATGTGGAATTTGCCACCATGTGGAAAGATTGGGATGAGTATCATACATTTTAAGGGCAAGCTAGATCAATAAATGAAAGAAAATGCTGATTAAGTGAGAGAGGATTCATTTAGAGCATGAACACTGACAAATCACTTGAGTGAAATTGGCTGTTTCTGCAGTAAATTCTATGAAGGATCCAGTTCCTAGTTGTAAGCATAGTGAATTAAGTTTGAAGCAGCACTAATGTTGCTGTATGAGTGAGAATAAGCCAATGTGTAGTTATGAGTTTATTTGGTGTGGTTTTATATTTAGTCTCTCTGGTAGTAGATGTCTAGATTTATATCTGGCAGAAGCAGTTTCTGGGCCTATGTTACTAAGAATCTGCTTGCATTGGCCATCTTTATGCCACTTATGATTGAGAACTTCCATCAGTTTTGGAGAAAATGCAATTGTTATTGATTAAATGCCTTGATATGGCTATTTTAGCATATTGCATTCAATTAGTTGTTTCTGTTCACCCTTGGGGAGACTATGTAGCTGATATTTTGAATGAGAAATAGTGGAAGAAATGGAAGTAAACTGGATGTGCTGTGACAATTCCTGAACATGCCAATGCTGAAAACTGCTCAAACTCTGCAAGGATGGATGACACAGCAACCAGTGAAATTTTAAATGAGACTGAAATACAAAAAAGAGTTTTCCTGGGCTTTAGTAATCTGCAGAGTCTCAGTGAAACTCAATTGGGAGTACTGCGTACAATTTTGGCCACCATAGCCTAGAATGAATTTGTGTGCCTGAGAGGAAGTACTACAAAGGTTCATCAGAGGGAATCCTGGGATGATTGGATTGGCCATTGAAGAAAGATTGAGTAGATTAAGCCTATATTCCCCAGAGTTTAGAGGAATGATAGGGGATCTTATTAAAACAATTCTTATGAGGCTTCTGAAGAGTAGATGCTGAGAAAATATCTTCCCTGGCTTGAGAGTCTAGAATGCCAGCTTAAAGTCCAACAAGTTTATTTGATAGTAAACCCACTAGCTTTTGGGGTCTGCCCCTTCATGAGGTGAGTGTCACCTGACGAAGGGGCAGACCCCAAAAGCTTGTGGGTTTACTATCAAATAAACTTGTTGGACTTTAACCTGGTGTTGCGAGACAACTTACTGTGTTTACCCCAGTCCAACACCAGCATCTCCACATCATGGGAGTCTAGAACACAGGGTGACAGAACAAGTTTAGAACTGAGATGAGCAGAAATCTCTTCTTTCAAATTATGTTTTGAGTTCTGTCTCACAGAGCCATGGATGCTTAATTATTGAGCGTATTTAAGACAGAGGTATTTTGCACACTATATCCCAGAGATGTGGGGATACTGTGTGAAGACAAAGTTGAGCTCAAAGGTTAGCCATGATCTGTGAATGGCAAAACAGGCTTGAAGCTCTCAATAGCTTACTCCTGCACCTGTTTCTTGTGTTATGATTTTGTCTGTCAGCACACAGACATCCAACTGGTCCAGTGCCCCAGGTATTTATTTTCCTAACCCTAGAGAGAGTTTGAATACCTACTCTACATCATCCTGGCTTTCACTTGTACCACTTGACACAGTGAGCTATGTTACAATCAGCATTCCAAAGCTTAAGATTCGGGTGGACTGGTTGAACCACTTCTACTGTATATCGCATTTCAAATCTAATTGCATGAGGTCCTGTGCTGCTGCTTACCAAAACATTAGACAAATATGAGTCCAGTATTAATGTTAGTTGAGTTGTTTGTATTGATTGATGAAGGTGGTTCCTTGGTTGATATCTTTCAACTCTGGTCATCTCACTGCCATTTGTTTGTGACATTGAGTTGGGAATGCGATGGATGGTGATTTACCTTTGGCTGTGGAATTCCTCCCTTTCAGAGCTCAAGCCTATAGTCCTTCTGGAGAAGGACGCGTATGGGTGCTTCCTTTTTTAAACTGCTCCCTAGGACCTTTGGGGGAGAAAGAAGGGGACAAGAGTCTAAGTACCTCCATTATTTACTGTTAATGTGATTTTCTTCTGTTTGCTTCTCATCCACCCTAGATTGTCAAAAAAAAGGATTATCATGTTGGTATGAGACACAGTGTGAAATCTTGTTCTCATAGTGTCTGTCTTGTGGTCTGTGATAAACAAAATAAAGCTCTACCACTGTTCTCCAGTGAAATATTGTTCACTTGGGAGCTGCTCCAATCTTGCCTTTACTGGGTTAATGGATTGGAATTTGGTTTTGATCCTTAGGTTTTTATTTGTGATGACTAACTTGGCTCTTGAGTCATCCCAGATAAACAGTGATTTTTTTTTAATAAAAGCATTTGATGCAGTTCTGCTCAGAGTGTGAACAAGGTACAGAGTGTATGTGTTGAAATGGCATTTAATCCCTCTCATTTAAGAGATATCAGAGGTTGTATGTACCAGGCAGAGGTCGAAGTATTATTGATGATTAGCTGCTTGCAAATGGTGACTGAGTCAGGTAGTTTTCACCAAGTAAAGTTCTGTAAGTAAGTATTTTGGATATCTATTTATTCGAATGTGTTGTTACTAGCCAAAATAATAAATCAGTGGCCTTATTAACTTGTTAATTTGCTATTCCTGTGGTAGTCAATGCTTAGCATGGGAACCCACACAAAAGCTCGTTTTCAGAATCACAAACATATTTGCTTGTAGGATTTATTTGAAGGATTCTGTTAATTATTCGGTAAAGTTGGGTCCTTTCACTTTAGTCAGTGAAATATCAGTTCTACCACATGCTGTTAAAGTTCACGTCTTTGGATGATGGGTTGGATGTTTCTTTTTAAAAATGTAATCAATGTCAATTTAACTACCATAATTAAATAGTTTTATCTATCTTTGTCCTGTTAGTTCATGATCTTTAGTTGTAGAACAACCCATGTTTTTATGAGACATCCATGATAATCAGCTGAGTAGTCATCTTTGACCATATTCTATCTGGTTCAGCTTCACCAATGCTGGCGTGAACAGTGCTTGCTTTCTCAACAACTCAGGTTTTTTTTTTACTTTTCAGTTTCTATTTAAATGATTTCCCTAGTCTCAGAAATTTTAACAGAATTTTGCTACATATATTGGGTACTACAATATTATGCATGCTGCTGTGTATATTTTCAGTCTTTTTACAGAAGGCACATTGAAAATCATTTCATTGAGCTAAGACAAGTGCAAAACAACAAACTGGTTTATATATTACTTATTCATTAAAATAACTGATATGCATCTTGCTGCCACTTTTGAGCTGTCTACTTACAAGTTTATTGCTGAGTTTTCGTTATTGGCTGTTTAAATTTACTGGATGAATACCATCAAAAAGACATAACAGACTATCCTGATTATCGCATTATGACAGAACAACAGGTATGAAAAGCCTTTGTGCTCATTATCATACATGTTGTCAGAATAAAGACAACATCACAAAATCACGATTGTAATCTCAAGGGAACAAAGTTCAGGATTAATGATGAAGTGCAGGATAAAATAACCAGTCACCAAGCTTAAAAAGGCCAAAGCATAGCAGCATCATTGAGCAACATTTAGGATCCATCCAGAGTTTCACTGAAACCTCTGCACCACCACCATTTTGTCGTCCCGAATCCCCGTCAAAGATAAGCCTTTTCTTTTGGGTGAAGGCGAGTTGAGAAAGTTCTTGTTTGATTGAAGTGGTTAGAGACAGCCTGGATGGGGATCAGTTCACAGTGGTGGTTCACCAGTGATGCTGCTAGTGTTGATATAATGGCTGTGATTATGCATGAAGTTGCGGACAACTGTCTCTGCTCCCTGGCATAGATTATTGGTGCTCATATTGATGAACTGCAAAATTTCCTAAAGAGAATGGATGAAGCAGAGAAGTGAATCCTGTCAATGGAGAGGACAGTTTCCTTGATGGGAGCTCACCTTGAGTCCTTGGAAATCCTGTGGCATGGTGCGTCATGTACACATCCTGGCTGACTCAGGGAGATGAGGCTGGCAAAGGCATATCCATGGGCCTAGTCTCCCAAGGGGTGCTGGGGTACAACTCCCAGCCGAATTTAAGAATATACTACTATGACTTCGCAGTCTTGATTTTTAAGGGCTGGAGTTCGATTGAAGCACGTTGTATCTGGTCTTCAAGGCTTGGGGTCGGTCAAAGCCTCCGTTCACTGGTCTTGTGGTGTTTGTCGAGAAGGGTTGGAGGCAGCTGGACATGTCTGATCCTTGCCACCCACCAGGGCCTGGGCTTTTCTTTGACGGGCTTTGGGACGGCAAAATGGTGGCAGTGCAGAGGCTTTGGTGAAACTCTGGATGGATCCTGAATGTTGATCAATGACACTGCCATGCTTTAGCCTTTTTAAGCTCAGTGGGTGGTTATTTTATCCAGCAATTCATCATTAACCTGAACTTTGCTCCCTTAAGATTATAATCCTGATTTTGTGTTTTTTTTTATCCTGACAATGTGTATGATATCTGGGCACAGAGGCATTTTATACCCGTTATCCTATCATATTCCGATAATTAGGATAGTCTGTTTTGTCTTTCTGATGGTATTTGTCCACGGCATGCCCTGTTTTGTAGGTCTCCTTCTTTCCACTGAAGTGTATGCTGAGTTGGTTGTATGATATGAGGGTTATGTTGCATTTACTTGGATTTTTTTTGTTGTAATTCTTGTATTTACGCTGAGGGACTACAACTTTTAGTACCATTCACTTTATTTTTTCATTAAGATGAGTAGTGGCACAGTAGGGTGGTGGATTGGTGCAGATATGTCTGGTATGGCATTAAGCCTTTATGGGTGAAGAGAATCTCACGTTAGAATGATAGGGGTTGCAATTTTTTTTGTAATTTTATTCTGGGATTTAAAAATTCTTGCTTGTTCCCTGAGAGAGTACAAGCTGATCCAGTATCCTAGAAAAGACTGGGCACTTTTTTTGTTGTTGGCATGGGGGAATTATGCTCTGGTGCACGCCTGGTTGTACTTGACTAAGCCTTGGATATCTAGTCTTGTTAGGTTGGTCTACTATTTTGATTTGGCTGCAAGAGTAGTGGCAGTGGTTACTTGATTATTTATGGACTGTCTGGTGGGCATATCATAGGATTCTTACAGTACAGGAGGCAGCCATTCAGCCCATCGAGCCTGCAATGACAGCAATCCCACCCAGGCTTTATCCCCATTATCTCACATATTTACCCTGCTAATCCCCTAATACTAAGGGCCAGCAACTAATCAGATATGGCTAGTTCTTCACTTTTGCTAGAAGGTAAAATCTTGGAAAATGGTGTGTCTGTGTCATTGTTTAAAACAAGTTAGAATGGCTAGTTAGTAACATTGAATGAAAATTACCATTGCTAGCAGGAAAGGACCTTGCTGTTCAACTCACCAACCCTGGCATCTTTCCATTGTTCAAAAACTACAGAAGTATCGATAAACTGTCATGGTGCTCACTTTTTTTTATTCAGCAACCATCCATCATATGAGGCCGAGACATTCCATGTGAATGAGTGGTATTGTAATTTAAATAGAAAGGACTGTGTTGTTGATTTTTTAAATTCCTGTTTGCAGGTTTTATTTTAAATTGCAACTGCATTAAGATTTCTAAAATAAACCTATGAGATGTGAGCTTTTGTGTTTCGAATTCTGATGCAATTACTGGTGCTTCTTGCCACGAGCCTCTGAAGCTTCAGTCTAAGCTGTGCCAGATTTCCCTTCTACAGGGCTTTTCTTTAGTTGACTGAACATTTGATTGTATCAATCTGATTCTTCTTTGGGTTGCATCAGAAAATGTTCAGTTTTCTCGATGAGCTGGATCATTTTCAGCTTTTTATTTTTATCACACTGGCATTGCTGACTTCTGCAATGTGGGCTTTGTACAGCCAACAGCTGGAGTAATTGCCTGATTTACTGCAGCTGGGAAGAAGTTATTTACCTCCACCCCTCAAAAAAACTTGCTTGTGGCCTCAAGTTTTTGGTATCGGTATTGGGCTCTTGAAACCTGTATGCAGGAGCTGGTGGCAGATATTAGCTTATAAAACAAGTGACTAAATTCGATTTGGTATTCTTCTCAGCAGGAGCTGTATTGTTCATCATTGCAGATTTCATGCTCTCCTACAACGAACAATTGATTAGTCACTCTACTTTAGGATCATCACCAGATTACCATGACTGTTTGTCCTGGCTTCAAAGTAAATTTCCAGTTATGTTTTGAAGTTAAATGACATATTACAAATTCCTACCCGTGTTCATCTGCCAGGGGAAATAGCAGTATCGCTGTAAAATACTTCTTGTTACTGGCCAGGTTTTGTGTGCAAAACCAAGAAGGGCCACTGCTTTCACCAATCTTCCTATGAACTGGTGGCAAAAAGTAGAAGCGGATCCAGGCTGCTTATGTTATTTTGGTCAGTACGTACCAGCTACCTGTGCCATTTTGGTCAGCAACCACTAATGGAGTATTGATATTACATCAGACTATTAGAGAAAATTGATTGCATGACAGATCACTAGCATGTGTGTTAGTTCTAGTTAGACCAGTGGCAACCAAAAAGACCCAGTTAAACCAGGATTTCCTTGTCACCACTCTGCAAATAAAAGCTTGACACATTTTTGTTGTTGAGACTTAGCAAGAGGCTGTAAATGCATTTTTTTAAAAATCACTGATGAAAATGATATACATTTTAAAAAAAACCTCTGGTCATTTAAATAAAACTTAAATATTTAGGAACTTATTGACACAGTTTAACGTTTGGGATGTTGTGGACAAGGAAAGGACCTTTGACTTTTAAGTGAATAATTGTCCTGTAGAAAGTGCACACTCCCAGTAGATTTGAGTTCTAAACATCTAGTTGTTGAGGGTAATGCTGTTGGACTTTCAACTGCTGTATCACATTTCACGTTACTCTGGATATTGGCCTTTGTGCGTGTGTATATTGTACAGAAGATAGTGACTTTGAGAAGGCAGCTACTTGCTTTTAGAAAAGGAAGGCAAACAAATTTATTATGAAATATTTAAAATCTAACAAAAATTGATTGCTTTCAAAAATGCAACTGAACCAGTTCAGTTATTTCTTTTTATGGCCAGAGACAATGCGATGCCAGGCAACAATTGTGTTATTTAGAACATACTTGCATTTGTGGATAAATAAACAAATTAGGAGTAAGAGTAGGTCTTTGAGCCTGCTTGGCCACTCAATAGAAGCATGGCTGATGTGGTTATAACCTCAACATCATTTGCCTACCCCTGATGACCTTTCATCCCTTGTTTCTTAAGTTTTTTCACCAGCACCTTTAAAAATTAAGAGACTGCTGTCACCACATTGAGGTAGAGATCTAATGACTCATAACCCTCAGAAAAAAATCTTCTTGTCTTTGTCTTAAATGGGCAACCCCTTATGATTAAACAGTGACTCCTAGTTCTAGATTTGCCATAGAGGATAACATCCTTACCAATTCCATTCTATTATCATTATTGAATAGCGGGGCAGGCTCAAGGGGCCAAACAGATCCTGAAGGGTCATATGAACATACAAATTAGGAACAAACCAATGTGTTTCAATCGAGTCATTTCTTCCTCTTGAGAACTCCAGGGAGTACAAGCCAAGGTTCAACTTTTCCTCATAAGACATTCTGCTCATTCCAAGTAATCATCTAGTAAAGTTTTTAATATACAATTAGTATGAATCCAGGAAATACTGGAAGAAAATAGCAGACTGGAGTGAATCAAGCGCAGCTTCTAGAGATTTGTTTATTAGAAAATGATGCCAGTCATTATGTTATTATTTTCCTGCAAGATCTGGCCTGTTAGAAGCATTTTTTTTAAAAACCCCATGCTTGATTGTATCCAAGCAGTGTCAGCAAATGGAGCCCTTAACTTCAGTTTGGGTACGGATCGTTTGTAGTTAACTGCTTCAAGTTGGAATTCTTGTAGTTTTTGTGATCATTTTGAGCTGTTTTGGCTGTTGGCAGAAAATTGTCCACTAATGCTGTTTTTGGAACTGAATGAATGATAACTTCCCCTCATAAAATCTTGGAGGACATGGTTAATTAGAGAGCATTTATGTATGATACCTTTGATGGATATTGTATATGTAATTTTTTTTTTCATTTATGGAATGTATACATTGCTAGCTTGACCAGCATTTATTGCCCCTCTAGTTGCTTTTGAGAAGGTGCTGATGAGCTGCCTTCAAACTACTGCAATCCATGTTGTGTAAGTACACCCACAGTGCTGTTGAGCAGGGATTCCAGGATTTTGACTGGATGACATGGTGAAGGAATGGCAATATATTTCCAAGTCAAGGTGGTGAGTGACTGGGAGGGGAACCTCCAGGTGGTGGTGTTCCTTGGTCTCTGTTGTTCTTGGCCTTCTAGATTATAGTGACTGTGGGTTTCGAAGATCCTGTCTAAGGAACTTTGAGTTTCTGCAGTGTATCTTGTGGATGGTGTACACTGCTGCCACTGTTCCCTGGTGGTGGAGGGAGTGAATGTTTGTGGAAGGGGTAGTAATCAAGTGTGCTGCTTTGTCCTTGATAGTGT
Organism: Carcharhinus amblyrhynchos; assembly: GCF_965287045.1. Lineage (NCBI taxonomy): Eukaryota > Metazoa > Chordata > Chondrichthyes > Carcharhiniformes > Carcharhinidae > Carcharhinus > Carcharhinus amblyrhynchos. The sequence continues at coordinate 70,704,194 of NC_137329.1, read as the reverse complement.
TGAGCTTCTTGAGTGTTTTTGGAGCTGCACATTTCTAATTTGCATCTTTGTAGATGGTGGACAGGTTTTAGGGAGTCAGCAGATGAGTTACACTCCACAGGATTCCTAGCGTGAGTGTGTGATCTGATACTGTCACTGCAAGGGAAACCAGACATCAGGATCTGAGTGAACAAGCAAGTATGCATCTCCTTTACTGATGAGATTGAAGGATTATGAAATTAACAATACAAAGATTGAGAAGGAAGTGTAAATTAGAGGTGGTGAATTCAATGGAAAATCAGGTCAGGGAAGAGCAGGAAAGATTTATGAAAGGAAAAGGAAACTAAAAACAGAAGGTGACTTCACACTTGTAATAGTTAAATTCAGTGCAATAAAGTTTTGGCAATGATTAACACTTTGTTAAAGGAGTACTTGGATTGAAAGGAAGGAACTTAACTTGCAGTGGTGAATTTAGTTTGCATCTTTTATCAAAAAATACTGTAAACTTTCCAATCTGGAAATCTATCGTTTGGAAACACTAGTTGTCCAGTAATTTTTTTTGCACATTCCCTTGATGTCATTGGTATCATTTTAGTACAGTACTTTGGGAGCAGAAACATAGAAATATAGTATGTACACAAGTGAAACTTTTTTATTATTGCTTTATAATATTTTCAGTTTTATGTTTGAGGCAAATATTTATATCTACGGTGTCTTCCAATTAACACACTTGTGATGAAGTGTTCTTCTGTCGTTCTATAATGTAGAAAATTCTCAAATACAGAAATGACTTAGTCCCAAGTATTCTAGACGTGAGATGTCACTGTCTACAGTATATTCAGTCAGCTGAATGGTGAGGCAAACTGCAAGATGCTCTTTTCGCAAAACTAACCTCCAAGTGTTGCATCTCAGCTGGCAACTTTCTGTTTTCTTGTTTAACAATGCGTCTGTCCTCACTTGAAATTACTGTAACAGTTATGGCGAACATCAGCTTTGCCATTACTTTGTAAGTTATGGGTCTCTGTTTCCTTGCTGTCTTCTATTGCTATTGGCTCTGTCGCTAAGGCTGTTCTACATCTTTCCACCATATTTCCCTCCCTACATTTTGAAGGTTGCCTCCCGCATCCTGGCTTGTATTTTTTTCCCCTTGGCCTTCAAAAGTTGCGTTTTTAAAAACCCTACAAATTTTGTTTTCTTTTATCCCCTGCTTCTCACTGTGTATACTGTTTTCTGCTCTATGCAGGACGCACAAAATATCTTAATACACACAAAGGACTCTAGGCATTATTGGCTAAGTGTAGTTTTTGATGTCATTTGAAGTAAACTGTTGATTTCTCAGAAGCTGGATCTCCTTTAGCCTTTTTCTTAAAGACAGCATTCTAATTAATGAGTTGCTGTTTTGTGTCCCTGGAAGAAGCAAATAAAGTACTACTTGCATGGTAACTTTGGTTCACGTTTGTTAGTAATAGCAGTGACAATGCATATTGGAAGGAGCAAAATGACTCCAAGCAATTTGCAAAAAAAAATGTTCTTGGAGTGCAGTGGTCTTTATGTAGGAAAAGAGAAATTCTTTGGTACCAGCAACAACTCACCATCTCCAATGATTCTTTGTGATGTTGAGCATTAGCTAGGGTCCTAGTTAAACGTTCCTGCCTTTTGAATAGTGTTTTGCTGGTCTTTGTCTATTGAAAGGTAGAGGAGGCCTCAGTTTAACTGCACCGGGATACTGAAGTGAGTGCACCATGTGCCTTTTGTGCTCCTATTTTCTGGTGTAGGTGAGTTGGTTTCTTCAACTGCTCATTTTAAGCCAGAAATTTTATTTTTACATTTTCTTAATTCAGCCTCCTCAAGTTGCCACTATTTTCTAATGGTGAATTTGTGCCGTTTTCATATTGACTTTAGAATACTGGGAAACAGGTCAATTGGAAGCAGTTTGGGAATATAAATTCTTAGTATTGCAAATTGAATTTAAGAGTTTGGACACTATGTAATTGGGGGAAAGAAACTTTCTGTGTATGGTTGTTTGCAGAGGTTGATAAGTAAATGAAAGTCTTGTCCGTGTACATGAGTGTGAGTAAGCAAAGGATTTTGTTCATAAAGGCTCTTTGAGAAAGAGGACTTTATCCACAGATGGCATCCAGATGTGTGACTATTCAAGCACATACCCAGGAGACATCTAGGCAGACTGTCTCAAGTGAATGAATAAAAACTAGTTGTTTTTGCATGCTGGACTGTACAATTCCGATTAGTGTGTTTCTCTGTCATTAAGGGCAAGTCAGATTATAGATTTTGAGCAAGTCATAGAATTGTAGTGCAGCATTTCCTTGCTGGGATTCTGAAATAATATCACATGATACTTTATATTTTCATTATTTTAATGGCGAAATTGCCATACTGAATCCTATGAGCATAGTGTTTGTTCCTGTGTTGCAATTAAGTAGCTGACTTTGTGAAAATGGAATCTGTTTGCTAGCAAATTCCGATTCACAATCTTGTACTTTTGTGCTGGAGGCTGCTCAACCTTTATTATTGTACAAACCAACCACTCTTGCTATTCTAAGTAAGGTTGTTGTGCAAGAGCTGCAACAGGATATCTATTCCCTGGAGATGGGAGAGAAACTACATTTCATGACAGTTCCCTGGCAAATGTCCTTTTTGATACAGCCTTGAGCAACCTTAATATAAATATCTCAGCTAACATCTTATTTCCCCAGTTATGCAATTAGAACATAAGAAATAGGAGCAGGAGTAGGCCATCTAGCCCCTCGAGCCTGCCCCGCCATTCAATAAGATCATGGCTGATCTGTAGTGGCTCAGTTCCACATTCCCGCCCTCTCCCCATAACCCTTAATCCCCTTGCCTATCAAAAACCTATCAACCCACGTCTTAAAAATATTGAGCGAAGCAGCCTCCACCACTTCAACGGGCAGAGAATTCCAGAGATTCACCACCCTTTGAGTGAAGAAGTTCCTCCTCAACTCCGTTCTAAACCACCCCCCCTTTTATCCTGAGGCTGTGCCCTCTCGCCCTACTGTCCTTGCTGAGCGGGAAGAGCCTCTCCACCTCTATCCTATCCATCCCATTCAACATCTTTATCTGTCTCAATGAGATCTCCCCTCATTCTTCTAAACTCTAACGAGTTCAAGCCTAGTTTATTCAGCCTCTCCTCATAGTTCAACCCCCTCAACTCTGGAATCAGCCTAGTAAACCTCCTCTGCACTCCCTCCAAGGCCAAAATATCCTTGCGTAAGTGTGGCGACCAAAACTGCACACAGTACTCCAGCTGCGGCCTCACCAGTGCCCTGTACAGCTGCAGCAAGACCTCCCTACTTTTATATTCAATCCCCCTCACTATGAAGGCCAGCATACCATTTGCCTTCCTGACCACCTGCTGCACCTGCAGGCTGGGTTTTTGCGACTCATGCACAAGGACCCCGAGGTCCCTCTGCACCATTGCATGCTGCAGTTTTTCGCCACGTAAGTAATAGTCCTTCCTACCATTATTCCTACCAAAGTGGACAACCTCACATTTGCCAACATTAAATTCCATTTGCCAGTTCCTGGCCCATTCGCCCAGCCTATCTAGATCCTTCTGCAGACTCTCCACACCCTCAGCACAATTTGCCGTTTTGTCATCAGCAAATTTTGACACCATACACTCGGTTCCCTCCTCCAGATCATCTATATAAAACAAAGAACAAAGAACAACCCAGCACGGGAAACAGGCCCTTCGGCCCAACAAGCCCACGCCGCTGCATCACCCTACACCTATTCTACCCTGCGTATCTACAAATAGAACCCCTGACTTAGCCAGATTCAGGGGAGAATAGTGTCAATTTGGTAAAACCAGTCAGCCTAAGAGCACATCTTTGGGGTGTGGGAGGAAACCGGAGCGCCCAGAGGAAACCCACGCAACCACAGGGAGAATGCACAAACTCCCACAGACACAGGCCCAAATCCATGTATCTGCACAGCTAGCAGTGCTAGTCACCGAGCTGTTGCGGCGCCCATCTACCGGTCCAGGATCAAGCACACACACCGACACGAAGTACTAGGCCACTCCCGGAACCTCCAGGAGCAGCCCACGCACAACCCACCGTGTGCATGCCCCTCGTTTGACAACGAGGTGGACCTCCACCTGCGGAGTGAAAAGAAAAAAACGTTAATCACAAGCCTGCCTTTCCGGTGTCTCCCGAGGTTCTAACCCTTATTCAATAACCCCTACCATAACCCTCCATCCTCGTTTCACTCATGTGCCTATCTAACTGAACCTTAAACGAGTCCAACGTTCCCGCCTCCACCACCCCACTCGGTAGCGCGTTCCATACCCCCACTACTCTCTGCGTAAAGAACCTTCCTCTCATATCCAAATTATACCTCTCCCCCCCTCACCCTTAAATCATGTCCTCTTGTATTCGTAACCAATCTAGGGAGCAGTCTCTCACTATTGACCCTGTCTATTCCCTTCAGTATCTTATATACCTCTATCATGTCACCCCTCAATCTCCGTCTTTCCAAAGAGAACAGTCCCAGTTTCTCCAACCTTTCCTCGTAACCCAACCCCTCCATGCCAGGCAACATCCTGGTAAACCTCCTCTGCACCCTTTCCAGAGCCTCCACGTCCTTCCGGTAGTAAGGTGACCAGAACTGGACGCAGTACTCCAAATGCGGTCTAACCAACGTTCTATACAACTGAAGCATTAGACGGCAGCTTTTAAACTCTATACCTCTTCCTATAAAGGCTAGCATTCCATAAGCCTTCCTGACAACATTCTCCACTTGTGTCACAACCTTCATGGATTTGTGAACCTGCACTCCCAGGTCCCTCTGTGTTTCTATACTCCTAATTTGTCTACCTTTAATCACATAGCTCCTCTCTACATTATTCCTTCCAAAACGCATCACCTCGCATTTGTCAGGATTAAATTCCATCTGCCACCTATCTGCCCAATGCACCAACCTATCTATATCCTGTTGTATCACCTGACAATCCACTTCAGTACCCGCCAACCCTGCCATCTTGGTGTCATCAGCAAACTTGCTGATCACACCACCTACGCTCTCTTCCAAGTCATTTATGTAGACTACAAAGAGGAGAGGTCCCAGTACCAAGCCCTGCGGCACACCACTGGTCACTGGCCTCCAGCTGGACAAAGTCCCCTCCACAACTACCCTCTGTCTCCTATTGCCCAGCCAGTTCTCAATCCACCTAGCTACCTGACCCCGTATCCCATGCGCCTTAACCTTTTCTACCAGCCTACCATGAGGGACTTTGTCAAACGCCTTACTGAAATCCATATAGATGACATCAACGGCTTGCCCATCGTCAACCGTTTTTGTCACCTCCTCAAAGAATTCCACCAGATTCGTAAGGCAAGACCTCCCTCTAACAAAGCCATGTTGCGTATCCCCAATCAGACCGCAATGCTCCAGATGCTCATACATCCTACCCCTAAGTACTTTTTCCATTAATTTCCCTACCACCGATGTCAAACTCACCGGCCTATAATTCCCAGGGTTATCCCTACTACCTTTTTTGAACAGCGGTACCACATTTGCCACCCTCCAGTCTTCTGGGACCTCACCTGTGTCCAAAGAAGAGACAAAGATTTGCGCCAGAGGCCCAGCAATTTCATCTTTCACCTCTCTAAGCCGCCTGGGATAAATACCATCAGGCCCCGGAGCTTTATCCGTCCTTACGCTACCTAAAAGCCCTAGCACTTCCTCCCTCGTAATAGATATTTCCTGCAGCTGATCCTCAGCTCCCTCTAACAGACCGCACGACTCCGAACCCCCCTCCTTCGTGAATACCGACGCAAAGTATTCATTCAGGAGCTCCCCCATTCCCTCCGACTCAATACATAACTCCCCGCTTTTGTCCCTAAGAGGACCAATTTTCCCTCTAACTACTCTCTTGCTCCTAATATAGGAATAAAATGCCTTTGGATTCTCCTTAATCCTACCAGCCAAAGCCATTTCATGCCCTCTCTTCTCCCTTCTAATTCCCCTTTTTAGCTCCCTCCTACTCTCTCTCTATTCCTCCAGCGCACTCTCCGTACCCAGTCGTTTCGACCTAACATACGCCTCCCTCCTCTTCCTGACCAAGTCTTTGATACCCCTTGTAATCCACGGCTCTCTAATCCTACCTTTCCCATCCTTCCTCTTAACCGGAACATACCTCCCCTGCAACCATTTCATTTTGCCTTTAAAAGCCTCCCACTTGCCAACCGTGGACTTGCCAGCTAACAGTCCTTCCCAATCAGTGTCCTGCAGCTCTCTCCTAATCCTGCTATAGCTCGCCTTTCCCCAGTTCAGCACACTCCCGTTCGGCCGGCACTCGTCCCTTTCCATTTTTATCCTAAAGTAGACGGACTTGTGGTCACTATTAGCCACATGTTCACCTACCTCTACCTCTCCCACCTGCCCCGGCTCATTACCCAACACTAAATCCAGTATAGCCTCTCCCCTAGTCGGACTAGTTACATACTGCTCTAGAGACCCTTCCAAAACACATTTCACAAACTCCTCTCCCTCCGTACCCCCAGCTCTAGGCCCCCTCCAATTCACTCCAGGAAGATTAAAGTCACCCACTGCAACCACCCTATTCTTCCTGCACCTATCCAAAATGCCCCTGCAAATACCTTCCTCCACTGACCTCGGGCTGTTGGGTGGCCTATAGTACACCCCTAGCAACGTAATCTCTCCCTTTTTATTCCTCAACTCCACCCACAGCGACTCAATCCCTATCTCTTCCATATTGTCCTCCCTCTGCACTACTGTGATGTTTTCCTTTACCAACAGTGCCACCCCTCCACCTCTCTTCAACCCTCTTCTGTCACACCTAAAACACTTGTACCCAGGAACATTCAGTTGCCAGTCCTGCCAGTCTCTGTTACAGCCACCACCTCTAACTGCCTCACACACATCAAGGCCCTAAGCTCATCCATTTTCCCTGTCACACTCCTAGCATTGAAACAGACACAGTTCAACCCACAAGTGTCCCTCGGAACCTCCTTCTCCCTGATACTTTTCCTTTCACCCGACTCTCTCCCAGCCACCTCCCCACCCCCCCTCCATATTAGTTTAAACCCTTCGTAAACACCCTAGCTAACCTCCCCGCTAAGACATTAGTTCCCCTCCCGTTCAAATTCTCCCCACCCTTCCTGTACAATTGCCCTTCTCTCCTAAACACCTCCCAGTGATCCACAAAAGTAAAGCCCTCTACCCTACACCAATCCCTCAACCATGCATTCAGCTGCATGATCTCTTCATTCTTTGCCCTGCTTGTACCGGGCAGCAACCCAGAGAGTGCCACCCTGGAGGTCCTACTCTTTAGTTTGGCCCCCAGCTCCCTAAATTGCCTACATACCTCTACCCTACTGCTCCTTCCTATGTCCCCCTCCCCTACATGTACTATGACCTCAGCCTGTGCCCCCTCCCCTTTCAAAATTCCTGCTACCCTGTCCGTTACGTCCTTTACCCCTGCTCCAGGGAGGCAGACCACCATCCTGGAGTCACGCCTCTGTCCACAGAACCTCCTATCGATACCTCTGACCCTCCCGTCCCCTACCACTATCACCTTACCGGCCCCCTTCTGTCCCTCTAAGTTAGTCTCCCCCTCCTGCCTATCTTTCTGTGCCCCTGTCAACGAACCTTGGGGGGCCTCTGGGGAGGCTGGAGGACCCTGACTGCTCTTCTTCTTCCTCTTTCCCCTCCTCACAGTCGTCCATCCTCCCTTCTCTTCAGCCCTCGAGACCTCCTCCTTCTCATGGTTCCATATAAATGGTGAATAGCTGAGGCCCCAGCACCGACCCCTGGGGCACTCCACTAGTCACCAATCCGAATAGCACCCATTGACCCTTACTCTCTGCCTCCTATTTGACAGCCAATCCTCTATCCACGCTAACACTCTACCCCCAACTTCATGCCCCCTGACCTTCTGCAATAACCTCTTGTGAGGCACCTTGTCAAACGCCTTCTGAAAATCAAGAAAGAATTCTGAAGATTGTGCTGCTAATGGCACACCCCCCTGCTTCTTCCATCCTCTTTACCCACATCTTCCCATAATTTTTGACATTTTAATTCTCCAATTCTCCCAAAGACAGCTACTTGAATTTCTGTCACCTTGTTCTATTCAGGAAAACTGTGGCACAAAGTCATCAATGATCCATTTGTATGGCTTACCTTGACACCAGGTGCCTTTTGGGTTTAATTATGAGAGATAATTTGCAGGTGGTCAATATTTTTAAAATTCATTCATGGGATGTGAGCTTTGCTGGCAAGACCAGTGTTTCTTAACATGTCTAATAGCCTTTAAAACAGTGGAGGTGAGCTGCTGCCATATTGAATCGCCGCATTTCATGTAGTGTAGGTAAACTCAGTGCTGTTCAAAGTTCCAACATTTTGACCCAGTGACAGTGAAGGAATGATATATTTCCAAGTCAAGATGGCTTGGAGAGGAATTTGCAGATGGCGGTGTTCCCATATATCTGCTGCCTCTTGTTCTGAGAGACTAAACAGACTAGGTCTGTACTCGTTGGAGTTTAGAAGGATGAGGGGGGGATCTTAGAGACATATAAGATAATGAAGGGGATGGACAGGGTAGAGGTAGAGAGATTCTTCCCGCTTAGAAAGGACAGCAGGACTAGAGGGCACAGCCTCAAGATAAGTGGGGGACAGTTTAGATCAGAATTGAGGAGGAACTTCTTCACTCAAAGGGTGGTGAGTCTCTGGAATTCTCTGACCGTTGAAGTGGTGGAGGCTACCTCGCTAAATATATTTAAGTCACGGGTAGATAGGTTTTTCACAGACAGGGGAATTAAGGGTTGTGGGGAGAAAGCGGGAAAGTGGAACTGATCTACTTCAGGTCAGCCATGATCTTATTGAATGGCAGGGCAGGCTCGAAGGGCTAGATGGCCTACTCCCTGCTCCTATTTCTTACGTTCTTATGCTCAATGAGGACCACAAGTTGTGGGAGCAGAAATAGGCCATCCAATCCATTGATCTGCTCCACCATTCCATGAAATCATGACTGACCTCAACTCCACTTTCCCGCCATATCCCCATAACCCTTAATTGCCTTATTGATTAAAAATTGGTCTATCTTAACCTTGAGTATAATGACTCAGCCTCTACAGCTCTCTGCAGTAAAGAATTCCACAGATTCATATCCCTCCTGAAGGGAAAAAAGTCCTCCTCATCCCTGTCTTAAGTGGGCAGCCCTTTACTCTGAAATTACGTCCTAGATTCTCCCACAAAACAACCTCTCAGGATCTACCCTGTCAAGCCTGAGAATCATATGTCTCAAGGTCACCTTTTATTCTTCTAAACGCCAATGAGTGCAGGCTCAACCCACACAACCTCTCGTAAGAAAATCCTGCTATATTGGGGTCAACCTATTCAACCTTCTCTGAGCTGCCTCAAGTATCATTGTATTTTGGATGAGGGGACTAATGTTCAGAGTATTCCAAGTGTAGTGTAACTCATGTTTTTCATAGTTTTGGCAAGACTTCCTATTTTTATACTCCATTCCCTTTGAAATAAAGATCAACATTCCATTTGGCTTCCCTATTATCTGCTGAACTTGTATATTAAGTTTTTGTGATTTATGCGTGAGGACTTCCAATTCTTCTGTGGTATAGTTTTCTGCAGTCTTTCTTCATTTAAATAATATTCAGCTTCTTTACTCTTATGAAAGTGCCTAACTTCACATTTTCCAATGTTGTATTCCATCTGCCAATTATTTGCCCTCATTTAACCAGTCTATAGACTGTCATTCTCACCACTTGCCTTCCCACCTATTTAGTGTCATCCACAAACTTGAAGGCAATAATGCCTTCACTCATCTAAGATGCCCGCAATCTTAGTCGTTTATTGTATGTTGTAAATAATTGTGGCCCCAGCACTGATCCTTATGGCATTCCACAGGTTGCCATCCTAACAATGTCCCTCCTGTCCCAAATCTTCATCTTCTATTAGGCAATCTGCTATCCATGCTAATGTACTACCCTAGCACCATAGGCTCAGCCTTGACCTGTTCTTATAGCCAGCTACTTTATATGATTGGTCCAATTAAGTTTCTGGTTAATGGAATCTCCCAGATGATGATGATTAGGGAAATTCAGCCATAGTAATGCTGTTGAATGTCATGGGATGATGTTTAAAACTTATCTGTCCAAGTCTGAATGTTGTCCAAACCTTGCTACATGCATGTTTGGACCACTTCAGTATCTGAAGAGATGTGGATGGTATTGAATACTGCACAATCATCAATGAACATCCTCACTTTAGGGCTTATGATGGAAGGTCGTTAATGAGATAGCTAAAAACAGTTGAGCCTAGAATACTGCTTCAAGGAACACTTGTACAGTGAACTGAGGGTAAGATGATCAGCCTTGAAGAAGCAGAACCATTTTACTTTGTGCTAGGTATGACACAAATTACTGGAGAGTTGCAAATGAGTCCCAGTGAATTCAGTTTTGCTGTGACACCATGATGCCACATTTAGTCAAATACTGCACCACTTTTACCTCATTGCACTTTAATCCATGTTTGGATGAAGGTTATCTTGAGGCCTGGAGCTGAGTGATCCCAGCTGAACTGAAACTGAACGTGCGTGAACAGGTTATTGTTGAGGAAGTATTGGTTTGAGTGTATGATGCTTTGTAATTTTGCTGATCGAGAGTAGATTGGTAATTGGTTTGTGTTTGTCCTACTTTTTGTTGACAAATACGTGGGCAATTTTCTCCATTGTCAAGTGGATCGCAGTTTTGTAGCTATACTTCCTGATTTGTATTTACAGTAATGAAGGAGACCATTCGATTTATCAGGACTATAGTACTCCAGAACTAATCTTGTGTGTCTGTTGTCTCCTAATAACCTCGTTTCAGTCCAAAATGGAACTCCTTTTGTAGCGCTCACTTGCATCAACTGCAAACTAAGCTTTTCTTTCTTTCTAGTACTAGAAAGGGAGTGAAGGCTCCTGGGAGTGTCCTGGATGCTGAACACAAATATTATGAGTAAAACTCGAGCATAACAGACATTACGGGTTTAAGACAGATGTTTCAGATTCTTTCAATGCTGCTAATTGAGGTGGTCTGTCTGTAGTTTGAACTTGTCCACACAGTGCCAGTAGATATTCAGAATTTAACTTGGCTGTAGTTCAGACTGTTAACCATACAAACTGACTGCTTGTTAGGCTCTATAAAACTGCAAATGGTAATGGAAATCAATTTATTGTTGTTTGAATGAATTGATGATTGGTAATGGATGCATTTTATTTCAATCCTAATGCTGACCCCTTCCCTTTTAGCTAGAGAGTGACACGTTTGTTTACTTTGATCTAAAATACTGAAGTTGAAGAAAATTAATGATTTAGCACAACAGGCTAAAATCTGGTTGAAATTGTTTGCTTGAATTACAGCAAGATTCCAATTTAAATAAGAATATGTTTTCGTGTGCAGTACTTTCCACTTTGTCATAGAGTAGAAAATGAATTCTCTCAAACAAATGTTTTTCATACCAGAGAATACAAAATCGTACCTTTTGGAGAACTATTTAGATTAACAACTTATGGAGACATTATTTTTCGATTGATAAAGTTATACATATGGATCAAATGTAAGCTGTAGTTTATCTTCTTTCAACTGATATAAAAATAATGTTAATTTACCAATATCTGCTTGAATAATTTTGAGAAGGCTATCCTTTTTCATCCTCCACAGGGAGGCCATATAGCATTGTTTACTTTTTTCCAAGCTTGCTGAAGATTCAGTTCAGCTTTTCATTAGCTGTTTAAATACTGAAAGTTCTTGCTTATTTAGCTGAACGTTTCTTCATTACTTTGGAATTAAGTTTGTGGGGCTGCAGTTTGATGGGATAACTCTTTGTGGAAGAATGTGCAAATGATGGGGTGGGCTTTGTAATTGTCCCTCCTACTTTTTGGGAGGGACAAGTTTAAATGTATTAAGAAATAAAATGAAAGTCTACATTGTCATTGTGCTGCTATTATTCCCAAATTGATAATTGTGTGGAATTTGAAAAATATCAAAGGTCCCATTGTCTACTTTACCTGGGTTTTCATCACTGCATGTTTGTCAAAAGTTTCTTTAATGCTTGCATTCTTTCCTCCTGTTCTGCCGTTAGAAAGGTTTGATCAGATTTCGGAACAAGTACTTTTGGTGCTGCTTTGTAGAGGGGCTGATGCAATGAAATAAAATGAGCCAGGAGCAAAGTAATATTTCACTATCATCACTATATAATCAAAACTTGAAGACAGTAGCTGATCCAATTCAGGCCATGTAGTTAGTAAAATGTCCAGAAGTTTCATAATTGTACACCAGCACATTGTTCACGACGTGAATATCTTTACAACTGGCCTGCAGTGTTAGTGTTGAAGGCTCAAAGGGTTAATGTGTGGGACTGGAGGAACAGTACCAACCACATTATGATTTGATTTATTATTGTCACATGTATGAGCATACAGTGAAAAGTATTGTTTCTTGCATGTTATACAGACAAAGCATACAGTTCATAGAGAAGGAAATGAGAGAGAGAGAGAGTGCAGAATGTAGTATTACAGTCATAGCTAGGGTGTAGAAAATGATCAACTTAATGGAAGGTAAGTCCATTCAAAAGTCTGATGGTAACAGGGAAGAAGCTGTTTGTTGGTTGGCACGTGACCTCAGACTTTTGTATCTTTTTCCCAAAGAAAGTGGAAGAGAGAATGTCTGGAGTGTGTGGAGTCCATAATTATGCTGGCTACTTTGCTGAGGCAGTGGGAAGTGTAGACAGAGTCAATGAATAGGAGGCTGGTTTGCATGATGGATTGGGCTGCATTCACAACCTTTTGTAGTTTCTTGCAGTCTTAGACAGGGCAGGAGCCATTCCAAACTGTGATACAACCATAAAGAATGTTTGTTTTTTATGGTGCATCTGTAAACGTTGATGAGAGTTATCGCTGACGTGCCAAATTTCCTGAGAAAGTAGAGGCGTTGGTGGGCTTTCTTAACTATAGTGTCAGCGTGGGGGCGGAGGACCAGGACAGGTTGTTGTTGTTGATCTGGACACCTAAAAACTGGAAGCTCTCGACCTTTTCTACTCCGTCCGCATTAATGTAGACAGGGGCATGTTCTCCGCTGCATTTCCTGAAGTCGATAATAATCTCCTTCATTTTATTGACGTTGAGGGAGAGATTGTCACTGCAACAGTTCAGCAGATTCTGTATCTTGTTCCTGTACTTTGTCTTGTCACTGTCTGAGATCCAACCTTCTACAGTGGTATCATCAACAAACTTGAAAATCGAGTTGGAGGGGAATTTGGCCGCACAGTCAGATGTATAATGGGTGTAGTAGTGGGCTAAGAACACAGCCTTGTGGGGCACTGATGTTGTGGGTGATCGTGGAGGAGGTTGTTGACTATCCCTACTGATTGTGGTCTGTGGGTTAGGAAGTTGAGGATCCAGTTGTTTAGGGAGGAGCCGAAGCCCTGGCCACAGTGTTTAGGGATGAGTATTGAAATAATGGTGTTGAAGGCTGAGCTATAGTCAATAAATAGCAGTCTGACATAGGTGGCTATTATCTAGCTGTTCCAGGATTGAGTGCAGGGCCAGGGAGATGGCGTCTGCTGTGGACCTGTTGGATGGTAGGCACACTTTTTGGTAGATCTAGGTAGTCTGGGATATTGGAATTGATTTGTGCCATGACTAGGCTTTCAAAGCTCTTCATAATGATGGACGTTAGAGCCACTGGATGTTAGTTATTAAGATACGCTGCTTGGCTTTTACATAGAATATACAGGATCCTTACAATGCACAAGGAGGCCATTTGGCCCATCAAATCTGTACTGATAACAATCCCACCCCAGGCCCTATCACGACAACCTACACATCCCAGGGCAATTTAGCATGGCAAATTCACTTAATCTTCACATCTTTGGACTGCAGGAGGAAACTGGAGCACCTGAGGAAACCCACACTGGGACTGGGATGATGGTCGTTGTCTTGAAGCAAATGCGGGCCTCAGATTGTTGTAAAGAGAGGTTAACGATCTCTGCGAATACCCCCACCAACTGATCTGTGCAGAATCCAGATATTCCATCTGGGCCAGTTGCTTTCCCTGGGTCAACCTTTGAGAAAGCTACTCTGACATTTGCAATGGTGAGCTCAGATTCAGGTTCATCCAAGGATTCCAGGGTAGAGGGCTTGCTCTCGCTGACCTCTTGCTCAAAATGGGCATAGAACGCACTGAGCTCATCAGGGAGGGGTGTGTTGCAGTGGCAATTTTACATGCCTTCATCTTGTAACCTGTTATATTTTGCAGATGTTGCCATCGTTGACGGGAGTCTGTGTGGCTAGCCTGAGATTCCTAGCTTGGTCTGGTGCTGTCTTTTGGCACCGTTGATGAATCTCCTTAGATTGTGTATCTGGCTTTCTTGTATAGGTCAGCATTGCCTGAACTGAACACCTCAGACCTAGACTTCAGTAAGCAGGGATACTCCTGTTCATCTGTGGTTTCTGGTTGGGGAATACGTGGATTTACTACTTTGGCACCGCAGTCTTCTACACACCTACTGATGAAGTCAGTAACTTGTAGTGGCGTACTTGTTCAGGTTGGTCAGAGTTTTTAAATACTGACCAGTCCACTGACTCCAAGCAGTCCTGTAGGAGATCATCTGATTCTTAAGACCAACATTGTACAAGTTTCTTTGGATTCTCCCGCTTCAGTTTTTGCTTGTAAGCTGGGAGCAGGAGCACAGCCTTGCGGTGTGATTTGCCAAAGTGTGGGCCGGTGATAGAGCAGTAGGCATGTTTGACATTTGTGTATAGCAGTAGTCTAGGATGCTTGGGCCTCTAGCAGAACAGGAGATGTGTTGGTGGTAACTTGGTAGTACAGTCTTGAGCTTGGCCTGGTTGAAGTCCCCAGCCATGATGAGCAAGGCCTCGGGATGTTTCATTCAAGGCTATTTGTAGTTATGCATATCTTGTCCAGCGCGATCTTCACATCCACATGGAGTGGAATGTAAACTGCCATCAGGATAACAGAGGTGAACTCCTATGGAAGCTGCACGATACACGTAAACAAGAGTAGAGAGAGAATGTTAGTGGTTTAGACTGAGTTACAGCTCGTTGTGTGTATCTGTATATAGTTACGTTCATCACTAAACAGCTATACTTCAAGCATACCTTTGGTTGTGATTATTCCAGTAATCGTTCCTTAGTCAATGCACAATATGCGGGTTAGAGCTATATGAGCATTTTTACTTGTAAATAACCCCAAAATCTGCGAAAATCAAATTTAAAGAAAGGCCAAGGGATTGATTACATCAAAATAGGACTAAGAGGTTGATTCTGAAGGAGGGAAAAAGAGTACGAGTGTAAACTTGCAGCGAACATAAAAACTGACTCTAAATGTTTTTATAGGTACGTGAAGGGAATGATTGGTGAAGGCAGATGTAGGTCCATTTCAGTGAAAAATGGGAATTTATAAGGTGTAAGAAAGAATAACTGACCAACTAAATAAATACTTGGTTCTGTCTTCCAAATGGACAAATAACATGCCAAATGTTGGGGAATATGGGGTTTAGTGAGAGGGAGGAATTGAAAGAAATCAAGATTAGAAGAAAAATGGTTTTGGGAAAGTTGATGGGGATCTACTGGCCTTCAGTCCCAAGATCTGATGGTCTACGTCCTCGAGAACTTAAAGAAGTGGTCCTAGAAATAATGGATGCATTGGTGGTCATCTTCCAAGATGCTATAGATTCTGGAACAGTTCCTACAGGTTGGAAGATAGCTAATGTAACCCCACTATTTAAAAAGGGGGGTACAGAGAAAACTCAGTTATTGACCAGTCAGTCTGATGTCAGTACTGGGGATTTTATAGCCGAACTTGGAAAATTTAATAGTCAGCATGAAATTACAAAAGGGAAATCATGCTTGACAAATCTACTATTCTAACCCACAGACTGCAATAGGCAACCACACCACCACAATCATCCTCAACATTGGGGCCCACAAGGCTGCGTCCTTAGTCCCTTACTCCGCTCCTTAAACACTTACGACTGTGTGGCCAAATTTCCCTCCAACTTGATTTTCAAGTTTGCTGATGACACCACTGTAGTGAGTTAGATATCAAACAATGACAAGATGATGTCATCAACTTTGACAGGTACACAAATAGGAAGCATTCTTTCTGGTTGTATTTACGGTTTGGTGTGACTCTTGCTCCGTCTAAGACGCAATAAACTACAAAAGGTTGTGAATGAAGTCCAGTCCGTCATTCAAAGCAACCTTCCACCCATTGAAGTCGACGCTTTCTGCTGCCTTGGAAAAGCAGCCAGCATAATTAAGTTCCCCTTACACCCTGGACGTTCTCTCTTCCACCACCTTCCATTGGAAAAAAGATACAAAAGCCTGAGGATGCCTACCAACTGACAAGAACAGCTTCTTCTCTACTGCCATCAGATTTTTGAGTGGACCTATCTTGCATTAAGTTGATCTTTCTCTACACCCTTGCTATGACTGTAACATTACATTCTGCGCACTCTCTTTTCCTTCAACAAAGAACAACCCAGCACGGGAAACAGGCCCTTCGGCCCAACAAGCCCACGCCACCGCATCACCCTACACCTATTCTACCCTGCGTAAATACAAATAGAACCCCTGACTTAGCCAGATTCAGGGGAGAATAGTGTCAATTTGGTAAAACCAGTCAGCCTAAGAGCACATCTTTGGGGTGTGGGAGGAAACCGGAGCGCCCGGAGGAAACCCACGCATCCACAGGGAGAATGCACAAACTCCCACAGACACAGGCCCAAATCCATGTATCTGCACAGCTAGCAGTGCTAGTCACCGAGCTGTTGCGGCGCCCGTCTACCGGTCCAGGATCAAGCACACACACCGACACGAAGTACTAGGCCACTCCCGGAACCTCCAAGAGCAGCCCACACACGACCCACCGTGTGCATGCCCCTCGTTTGACAACGAGGTGGACCTCCACCTGCGGAATTAAAAGACAAAAACGTTAATCACAAGCCTGCCTTTCTGGTGTCTCCCGAGGTTCTAACCCTTATTTAATAACCCCTACCATAACCCTCCATCCTCGTTTCACTCATGTGCCTATCTAACTGAACCTTAAACGAGTCCAACGTTCCCGCCTCCACCACCCTACTCGGTAGCGCGTTCCATACCCCCACAACTCTCTGCGTAAAGAACCTTCCTCTCATATCCAAATTATACCTCTCCCCCCCTCACCCTTAAATCATGTCCTCTTGTATTTGTAACCAATCTAGGGAGCAGTCTCTCACTATTGACTCTGTCTATTCCCTTCAGTATCTTATATACCTCTATCATGTCCCCCCTCAATCTCCTTCTTTCCAAGGAGAACAGTCCCAGTTTCTCCAACCTTTCCTCGTAACCCAGCCCCTCCATGCCAGGCATACCATTCTGTATGAATGGTATGCTTTGTCTGTAAAGCGTGCATGAAACAATACTTTTTGCTGTGTACTAATACAGGTGACAAATCAAATACTGGAATTCTTCAAGGATGTAACCAGAGTTGATGAGAGGGAGCTGATGGATATGGTTTATTTGGATTTCCAGAAGGCTTTTCACCACTCCCACAGAAGAGATTAGCATGCAATGTGACATTATTGTATCTTTTAAGAACTTTTTTTATCATTGCTGCAGCTCTCGAGCTTTTGTTTTCTTAGCTCACAGCCTCAGCTGAAGTCATTTGTTACTGGCTTGTAGGAAATGTCCTTTCATAACTATCTCAATAGCTTAACTGGAGGTTGTTTGTTTATCCTGGAATTGGTTTTATGGCCCTGCAATGTTAAGAGGCAGGTAATAGATTCTGGTCAAGTTTATTTTCCCCCTCACGAATTCAAGATTTTTTCTGTTTTTGGCTGGCAAGTGTTTTTGTTTAGACTGAACTTGGAATCAGGCTGACGATAATGTTTAAAATGTTTGTAAGTTTGACCTCAAAGTGCCAAAACTGAAGACTTTGATAAGACAGTTGCAGATCTCCCAATAGAATGCTGTAGAAGATGAGGCTGATTGGCATACAGTGTATTAAGGGCTGCATCATAGCACATGGTGGTCTGTAAAACAATCTGATAGTAGAGTCAAAGAACCAAGCGACAATTAAAGGAAGTGGGTAAACCTTGAAAAAAGCTGAAAACTTCAACTTAATTGTCCAAAAAAAAACAGGCAGCACTTGACAAATTCCAATGTTAGTGAGTATAGGTTTCGATACGTCCAGTAGTAAGGGTCTGAAGTTGGTGCCATTACTCTGGTGACTGTAAGGCTGCAATTGGGGAGGTCAAAAAAGCTAATTGCTTAAATGCGATTCCCCAGTAGGAAGAAAGCAGTGAATAGCACTTAATAGTAATTTCTGGCAGTTAATTTTAAAACTCTGAAGCTTAGAAACACTTACCAAAAAGGGTCATTGATCACAGTGAGAATCTGTGAAAAGCTGGTCAGCGCAGAAAACCTTCATGACTATGACAGAAGTTTAAAAAAATCAGGGCAAACTTTCTAAAAGCTATGGATTCTAAATTCATTTTGCCAGAGTGATATGGACCAAATCAAACAGAACTGGGCACGATAGAGGTATACATTTTTAAGATTCTGAATTGCTCCAGACAAGTCTTCACATCAGAATCAACTCAACAGTCACGACTAAGGAACAGATCAAACGTAGGGATATACTCACTAAATTCAGTTTGGGAGAGGAAAACATGAATTGGAAAGCCCCTTCAGACTGGGGACATCCTCCCCTCAGAACTGGGAGCTCCAGCCCTGACACACCTCTCCCTCAAAGACCCCAGTACTAACCTGAAGTGCGGTGTCAAGACTTTGACGCATGCACGTGCTGCAGTACTTCTTCTGGGTTCTACGGTTCTGTGCCTGAAGTTTCTGAAGAGCTGTTGGCCAACAGCTCTCGAACACAGGACTTTTGTCCAAATTCAGATGACAGTCCTGCCAGCTGCCATCAATGTTCAGTGTGTGAAATGGCTGCAGGTTTGTCACAGTTGGCAGGGATGCATTCCCCACCGACTCTCGGGGTAACAGGCGCTGAGTGCTTGCTGTCCTCGTGTGGGATTGGGGAAACGGTACTTCGCGTAGCTGAGAGACACAATGTTCATGACCTGAATTACAACTGGTTTTGCTTTTGTATATAGTCAAGTTCATCCAATAACCAGTTATAGTTCAGCAGTGCCTATATCTCATCCCTTGATCAATTACAATCAGCATGCAACAGTGGTTACACCTGTGTACAATAGGTCAGGGTCTTGACCATTCTTCATCTGAGGCTCCCCTCTTATGACAAATCTGCAAATGAAAATTATTTTTCTATATAACATTTAGCTACAAAGTACAAAAAAAACATTGCTTGCGTTTATTGCCAATCCATACTTGGTTATCAAATCTCCCTGTATTTTGTTGGATTTTAAAGACTGGTTGGAGAATATTGCACAAGTAGGTTAGCTATATAATCACTTTTAGTGCAAAAGAATCCAAAATTCTTTGTAACTCGCTTAATTCTTCATGGTTAATAGTGGCTTTATTTTTTTTCCACACACTGCTCGGTGTTCTTTAGCCCTTAACCTGACGAAGAAATTTCTGGATCATTGCTCTGTAGATTTTGTTGTTAGTAGGTAGTGATCAAACTAAACATTTAACTATTCCTGGTATTTTGTTATGTGTGTTAACTGCAATTTTTAACTTCTTTGTAATTTATCTTGCTCCCACTGAGAATGTGTTACATAATCTGAGAACATGTTAATATCTGCGCACTTAGCCCATACGAACATATGAATTAGCAGAAGTAAGCAAGTTGAGCCTTCGACCCTACTCCACTATTCATCAGATCATGGCTGATATTTCCTTAGTCTCAAATCCATCTCTCCACCTGTTTCCCATATCCCTTCATCCTTTTTTTATTAAGAATACAACTATCTCCTTGAAACCATTCAATGACTCAGACTCCACTGTGCTATGGAGCAGTGAGTTCCACAGATTCACTGCTCTCTGCGAGAAGTAATTCCTCCTCATCTCAGTTTTAAATCTATCGCTTCTCAACTATATCTGTGAACTCTTGTTCTAAGTTGTTCTATAAGATGAAAATTTGTTAGAACATAGAACATAGAACATTACAGCGCAGAACAGGCCCTTCGGCCCACGATGTTGCGCCGACCAGTTACAAAAACAATGACCCACTAGCCTATACCAATCCCTTTTCGTCCATAAACCTATCCAGAGATCTCTTAAACGCCCCCAAACTAGACGCATTTACAACTGCAGCAGGCAGGGCATTCCAATCCCTCACCACCCGCTGGGTAAAGAACCTACCCCTGACATCCGTCCTGTAGCTACCCCCCCTTAATTTAAAGCCATGCCCCCTCGTGCTAGCTTTCTCCATCCGAGGAAAAAGGCTATCACTATCCACCCTATCTAAACCTCTAATCATCTTATGTTTCAATAAGATCCCCTCTTAGCCGCCTTCTTTCCAACGAAAACAACCCTAGATCCCTCAGTCTCTCCTCATAGGACCTCCCCACCATACCAGGCAACATCCTAGTAAACCTCCTCTGCACCCTCTCCAACGCCTCCACATCCTTCTTGTAATGCGGGGACCAGAACTGCACACAGTACTCCAAGTGCGGCCGCACCAGAGTAGTGTACAGTTGCAACATTACACTGCGACTCCTAAATTCAATCCCCCTACCAATAAACGCCAAGACACCGTACGCCTTCTTGACAACCTTATCTACTTGATTCCCAGATGTTCTACATTTATTTTATCAATCCCTTTTTAAAATTTTATACACCTCAATCAGATCCCCCCCCCCAATCCTTCTAAACTCCAGCGAGTACAAGTCCAAACTGTTTAATCCCTCCTCAGATGTCAACCCCTTCATCCCCAGAATCAATCTGGTTAACATCTTCTGAACTGCCACCACATTCTTCCTCAATAAGGAAACCAAAACTGAACATAATACTCCAGATGTGGCTCACCAACCAACGCTATTCAATTGCAACAACATTCTCTAGTTTTATACTCTAGTCCTTTTGCAATAAATACCAAAACCCAGTTTGACTTTTCTTATTACGTGCTGTACCTGCATTCTGACTTTTGAGTGGGTGGTGTCTATTTTAGAGTAGATGCTAAAAAAAAGTATTACTTTGGCCTACAGAGCCCCTGAGTCATTCTTGGTTGAGAATCTTTGCAAGAATGTATGCAAAAGTCTTAACAGTTGGGGATTGACACTGCGGTGCTTGATGTGAATGTGTTTCAATTATAGGTTAACTCTGCTAGATGTACTTGGTGTGACTGCAAACAATTTGAGCTCCAATAAACTAAAATAACATTACTGCAATCTAATTTGTTTTATTTTTAAATTATTTCACACAAAAATAGAATACTTATCTTGGGGATCCAGTCACTGTAAATGTTATGAGCGTACAAAAATATGGAATAAGAGCAGAAGTAGGCCAATTGGCCCCTTGAGCCTGCTTTGCCATTCAATGAGATCATGGTTGATCCGTTTGTGTTACAAATTCCACATCCCATGTACCCCTGATAACCTTGGGTTCTTGTTAGACAAGGGTGTCAGCCTACCTCCATCTTAAATATTTAATGATCCTGCTTCCCTTTGAGGCAAAGAGTTCCAGAGTTTCACAACTCTGAGGGGGGAAAAAACTTCCCATCTCTTTCCGAAAAGAATGATCCCTAATTTTAAAACTGTGTTCCCAAGTTCTTGACTAGTCCTCAAGAGAAAACATCCTTTCTACGACCAACTTGTCAAGACTGTTCAGGATCCTGTATACCTGAGGTGATGTGATGACAGCCATGAGCACTGATGCCGCATAGTACCTGGGATCCAGGTTCAAATCCCAGCTTGGATCACTGAGTAGAGTTTGCACATTCTCCCTGTGTCTGCATGTCTTTTCTCAGGGTGTTCTGGTTTCCTCCCACAGCCCAAAAGACATGCTGGATAAGTGCATTAAATGACAAAGCTGGGATAAATTCTCCGTCAGTGTTCTGAACAGGTATCGCAGGGTGATGTCGAGGGGATTTTCTCAGTAACTTCATTACAATATTAATGTAATCCTACTTGTGACACTAATAAATAAAATACCAATGCTCACTCTTCTAAACTCCAGTGGAAACAAGCGCAGTATGTCTAACCTATCCTCATATAACAACCCACTCATTTCAGTTATCAATCTGGTAAACAACCTCTGACCCACCTCTGATGCAATTACATAGGAGATCAAAACTACACACAGCATTCAAGATATGGTCTCAATTGAAGCTTGACATCCTTTCTTGTGTTCAATTCCTCTCATAATAAAGGATAGCATTCTATTAGCCTTTTTAATTACTTATTGTACCTGCATGCTAACTTTTTGTAACTCATGCACCAGAAATCTAGATCCTTCTGTATCTTGGAATTCTGCAGCTGTTCTCCCAACATTGTTTTACTGACAGCTGAGTCTCTCGTCTGTGTGGTTAATTTCACCATGTTTGTTGACACAAGTCAGGAGGTTTTAAGGATTTGAAGTTTACCATTTTTCAAACTTCGTAGTGCCTGAATGACAAGATGGGCAGAGCCAGCAATACCCATATCCCTTGAAAGGGATAGAAAATATGACTAACATTGGAATTAATTCCCAGCATTGTTCAGAGACCTTGAAGTTATCTGATGTTCCAACTCCCATATTTTTGCACATCAATACTTAGAATGTTGGATGAACCTGTACAATCTTTATTTTTTTAAATAAGATGTTCAACAGTTCAAGTAATCTGGCATACTTTAACATTGATACTTAAACTATAAATTGGTCTTTTAATTAATCATTTCTCCCAACAGTGTTGAACCAGCGCGCGTGCACGCGCACACGCACGCACGCGCGCGCGCGCCCCCCCCCCATAGATCGGAATAACCTGTTGGGATTGTACACATTTGAAATTGTTATGATGCAAAAATATCCCCACATCTACCATATCTTTTATTGACATTCATAGACCATGAAGAACAATACACTTGTGCTTTATAATATATTAGTTATGTTAAAGTTTGATATAAACAGTCTGTTCTTTCTTCCTTTTATTGGGCCCATAGAGAGAATGTGATGTTATCCCTAATCAGTACCTTTGGATTGTGTGTTTATTATTGTTCTTCAGTATTGTCGAAATAGTTTGAGGCTATACCTTGGCAGCCATAGGCTCTCTGTTATCAGTACTTCTCCAATTAACTTCTGCTTCTCTTAAGCAAATATGTGAAGGGTTTCTTCAGTTTTCTTAAATTAAGGGGTGTGGGTGCTGCTGGCTAGGCCAACATGTATCACCCATCCCTGATTGTCCTTGAGAAGGTGGTGGTGAGTTGCCTTGAAATGCTGCAGTTCCTAAAGTGTAGGCACATACCACAACCATCTTCAAGGTATGACACCAACCAATGGAGGGCTCCTCCCTGGTACCCGTTGACTCTAGTTTTGCCAAAGCTCCTTGATGCCAAATTCCACTAAACACTTTTTTTGTCAAGGGCAGTCACTCTCACCTCACTTCTGGCATTCACCACTTTTGCCCATGTTTCAGCCAAGGTTGTAAATGAGGTCAAGAGTTCAGTGACCCTGATGGAACCCAAACTGAACACCCGTGAGCAGGTTATTGCTGAGTAAGTGCCACTTGACAGTACTGTTCATGATTCCTTCTGCCACTGTACAGATTATAGGGAGTAGACTGATGGGGTGGTAATTGGTCAAGTTGGATTTGTCCTGTTTCTTACGTACAAGACATGCCAGAGCAATTTTCCGCATTGCTGGTTAGATGCCAATGTTGTAGTTGCACTGGAATAGGGTTGCTGGGGGCACAGCAAGTTCTGGAGCACAAACTCATCCGTAGTATTGCTGATATATTGTCAGGGCCTATAGCCTTTGCAGTATCCAGTGCGTTCAGCCATTTCTTTATCACTTGGAGTGAATAGAATTGGCTGAAGGCTGACATCAGTGTCACTGGGGACCTCCAGAGGAGGCCGAGGTGGATCACCCTCTCGGCACTAATCACTGGCTGATTATTGCGAATACTTTACCGTTATCTTGTAGGGTGGCATAGTGACTAGCACTGCTGCCTCTCAGCTGTGTTCAATTCCAGCCCTGAGTGAGTGTCTGTGTGGAGTTGCACTTTCTGTATCTGCATAGGTTTGCTCCAAAAGCTCTGTTTTCCTCTCAGTTCAAATATTGTGCAGGTTAGGTGGATTTGCCATAGTAAATGTATGGGTTCACTGATATAGGGCAGAGCAGAGGGCCTGGGTAAGATACTCCTGTCAGAGATTCAGTGCAGACTTGATGGGCCAAATGGCCTCTTCTGCGCTGAAAGAAACCGTATGACTGATATTTTGCACTGACGTGCTGGGCTTCTCCACTGAGGGTGGAGATATTTGTGGTGCCTCCTCATTCAATGAATTGTTTTATTGTCCACCACCATTCAGGACTGAGTGTGGCAGGACTACAGAACTTAGATCTGATCTGTTGGTTGCGGAATTGCTTAGCTCTGTCTATAACTTGCAGCTTGGCAGCATGTAGTCCTGTGTTGTAACTTCACCTGGTTGATACCTCATTTTCAGGTATGCCTTCCTGCACTCTTCATTGAACTAATGATGATCCCCAGGCTTGTTGGTAATATTAAAGTTGGGGACGTTACAGATTTGTGTTCGAGGACAATTCTACTACTGCTGAAGGCCCACAGTGCCCCCTAGATGCCCAGTCTTGAATTGCTAGATCTGTTTAGTCTATTGATTTTAGCACAGTGGTAGTGCCAACACAACACAGAGGCTATCCTCAGTGTGAAGATGGTCCTTTGTGTCCAAAAGGACCTTACAGTGGTCACTTCTACATATGCAAATGTGGCAGGCAGGTTGGTGAAGTTGAGGTCATGTTTTTCCCTCTAGTTGATCCCCTCGTTACCTGCCGTAGTCCCAGTCAAGCAGCTAAATGAATGCATTTATAATTTGGATCCATTAAGAATTTCTTCAATCAATCCTTGTACACAGTGCTCCTAAGTTCCAGATGACTGCAGCAAATAAGTTCACGTAATACCAATAGCAGATTCAATGTTTGCAAAGACAGCTGATCTTTTGGCCTCATGCATCCTTGGTGGCTGAATCCTGTAGCCATTTGTCTACTTGCATATCAATAAAACAACCGTTCTCAGCAGTAGTTTACTATTTCAGCCCCTCTGGCCCATAACAGCTTTACTTTAGCTTCACTGAGCAATGTCTTGTTGCTATCATCTGCAGTCACCTGCTAGAAAAAAAGCAGTCCCTCAAGTACATTTCATAACACAACGACTAACATTGGAAAGAATGGTTGTGTACATAATTTTTTTAATTGCCATGACTTTTGACTGTTTTTGCTATTTATTTTCCTGCAAAGTGTTAACAATGTCAAATTAGTTATTGGACATAGTTCCAAGCCTCAAACTTGTTTTCTTATTTTGCATATTTCCTTAGCACTTCACAGAAATATTGGATGAGCTTTCTAAGGATATGCTGGGCCACCTCTTCAATGATCCTTTCCTTTCTGATAAATGTGAACTGATGGATGCAGAACTCTCACCCGCTCCACACATTCAGGCTGAACACAGCTACTCTCTGGCGGGTGATTCTCGACCACAGTCTCCACTTACACAGATCTCAGCTGAAGATGACTTTAATGAAGGTATTTATGTGATGTATTTATTTAAGGATTTGATTTGCATTAAATGCATTTTTTAGAAAACATACAAGATCCTGATTTTAATTTTGTATTGGAAGGCTCCTGATATGGATCCTGTAAGTAACTTCTCAGCTGTAGATTAAAAAGAAAATATAACTGGGTTCCCCTTTGAGATACTATCCAGTCATCCTTTCTATAGGTTCACATGTCTGTTATTGTCTGAGGACCAAATTGGGCTCTGATAAAATGATATATATGCTTGAATAACCTATTGATTTCTTGCGTAAGCTAAAACTCAAAGGATAGTTTTGGCTATCTAGAATGGTTGGGACTAATTCTTGGTCTAGCTGATCAATGTGATATTTTACTGTAATAGATCTCTTCCAGTCTTGAAGAGAAAAATCACCAGAGACGCATCTTGTTTCACTGTTAACTCGCAGCCAGCCAACTAACAAACTGATTTTATTTTCTTCTTTGTTCCCTCCTTCTACCACAAGGTGGTGGAATATTACACCTTACAAGTTTGATGTTGAGGTACTGTCCATCTAAGAATTTAACAGATTGTGGGGCAGCATAAATTACCAACTCTTCTGTTGAATATAATTGTTTGCCAATGTTACATGCAGGAATAAGTATTTCTGCTGTGACACTCATCAGGAAGGATGGTGAGCTGCAGCGTGTCTCATTAACTTGTGCACAACTGTTGCAATTAGAATATCTGGACTTTATCCTAATTGCTTCCTTGTGACAAGCTCCCAATTACACAGTGGGCAATGGGAGCTTCTGCAATGAGCATGAAATTTTAAACCATTGATATGGCCATTTAAAGAGTTCCAATTTGACATAACCAGAAGGCAAAATAATTAAATCTGTATACTGTGTGGTGAAAACATGATGACTGGCACCTATTTATACTGAAGATGTTTGGATGCTGAAATCATAACAGGACTGAAGGCTTGAAGCCGAGCATACATTACTTGGACCACATGCCTCCTTGTCTGTCCCATTTAAGGACCCAGTTCAATTTAAGGTGATTCCCCAATAATGTAAGTAGAACCCCAGATTCTTGAAGCTGATTTGGGAGTGAGGAATTTTCTATTGGCCTTTCCTAATAATTGGTAACCTTTTAATTTTATTCCAATGTTTCCTTTTGCCCTTTAGCTAAATCTATAAAAGGGATACAAGTTCTTCGCAGCAGCAGTGTACGGACAACCAGCAGCTGTATACTGTTATTTTTCTGATACCAGCCCTTATCACAGTCCTATGCATTACATAGGAGACATGCCACTGATGTTCTCTAA
The DNA here is from genome assembly GCF_965287045.1 of Carcharhinus amblyrhynchos. NCBI lineage: Eukaryota > Metazoa > Chordata > Chondrichthyes > Carcharhiniformes > Carcharhinidae > Carcharhinus > Carcharhinus amblyrhynchos. The sequence goes on along the minus strand of NC_137329.1, from coordinate 70,677,197 downwards.
TGGACTAGCCTAGATTATTGTGCATCATCAGTTCATTTTGATACAAGCATATTATCTCAACCATGTTATTTGTGACCAAAAGATCATTCCTTGAAGTGCATGTGCACTTTTATGGATGGTGTTTTTACTGAGCTGAAGCATGAAATGTGTCAATGCAAGATTATGGGGAGAGGCTGGAAAAACTTGGTTTGTTCTCGCTGGAACAACAGACTTTGAGGACTGACCTGATAGAAGTCTACAAGATTGAGGGGAATGGACAGAGTGGATAGTCAGAAGCTTTTTCCCAGTGTGGAAGAGACAATTACTTGGGGGCATAGGTTTAAGGTGTGAGGAGCAAGGTTTAAAGGAGATACATGAGGCAAGTTATTTTTTGGAGAGGGTGGTGGGTGCCTGGAACTTGCTGCCAGGGGAGGTAGTGGAAGCAGATACGATAGTGACTTTTAAGGGACATCTTGACAAATACGTGAAGAAAATGGGAATAGAGGGATATGGTCCCCGGAAGGATAGGGAGCTTAAGTTCGGTCGGGCAGCATAGTTGGTGCAGGCTTGGAGGGCTGAAGGGCCTGTGCCTGTACTGTAATTTTCTTTGTTCTATTACCTTAGCAAATCACTGAACTAAATCTTAGAGAAGAGTAGTCCAGAATATTTTGCAAGGAGCTGACAACATGTTCCCCTCAAATGCATCAGACCATGTGATTCCAAATGTGAAAAAAAAGGTGGATTTGAGGAAAATGTGCCATGGTAAATGTCACAAGTATGCAGTAACACCACATATCTTTTAGCTGGCATCTGCCAAAGCTGTCATACTATCTTGCATCCTTTTAATTGCTTAAGATGAATGGCCTTCAAATAATTTGGCATACAAAACTTGTTACTGAAACTATTGCCACACTGAAGCCTACCATAAAATTCTACATTTGCAGAAAGGAGCCATCCAGCCCATTGAGTCTGCACCAATTCTTCGAGAATGTCCCACCCAGGCCCTCCCCTGCACCCTATCCCCATAACCCTGTGCATTTAACCACTCAATCACTTGGATCGTGCACAAAGAGGGGTAATCACCTGAAACTGACACCCCCCTCACCCCTTCCCCCATGAGATAGGTAAAAAATGGAGAAGATCATTGATTTAAAAGTAAATTGAATAGGCACTTAAAGGAATTAAACTTGCAGGGCTATAGGGATAGATTGAGGGAATGGGATTGACTGGACTGCCCTACAAAGAACTGGCATGGACTCGATGAGCTGAATGGCCTTTTGTGCTGTAAATAACTCGATGACTGTGACCAGAACTGCAGACCAATTGTCTGTACGCAGTTTAAAAATGCCTCCGTGTTCCTATTCTCCTAGACATGAACCCCCAGTGTTTGTTCACCGTTAATGACAATTGTCCAGTGATTCTGATTGTTTCTCCCGAAGGAACTCTTCAAATGCAGACAATAAAAATATAGAAAAACTTACTTCAGCTTCTAAATCAAGAAGTGTTTAATAAAGAAACTTCATTACTCCAAACTTGAGGCCTTGCCCTGGGCCACTCCAAGCTCTCCACAATTCCCACATGTTCTTACTTATGGTGAGTAGCTGACCATCACATCATTCTATAATTGGTTCCATGGTTTACTGGGTCAGCTGACGTTGAACTTGTTACCAATGGTCACATTACATCCTAATCAAAATTATCGCTGGTTACATTCTAATAGATACCCTTTATTTAAATTATTTTGAAAAAAAATAAAGATATCAATCCGCCACTGTTCTTAACTTAACAGTACTTGTACCCCTTTTTATAAAAAAAATCGGATACTTGTAGATCTGCACCAATCCAGTTAAATTGGAAATGTCGTTTTTCAGCATTTGTTTAATGCTGGCCAAATCAATTCTTAGTTGTTTTTCTGTTACACTTTTTGCTGATTGAACATTGTCCACATAACACTCAATTGGTACTTTTCATACCTGAAGTGCCCATAAAAATTGTTCTATTAATGTGTCAGACAAATATATCCCCATATCCAACACCTCCACTAATGCTAAGGTTCCAGCCGCCAATGTACTTTCAACTACCTTTTTTATTTTCTTTGCATCCTAGGCCAAGGGGGCAACATTTTCTTTCCTTACCAGGAATATTATGAATCCAACACCCCTTGAATGTCCATCTGATAGATTGGCATCACTAAACAAACCAACTTCATATCTTCCGGTTCTCCTAGTACTAGGAATTTAATCACGTGTTCCTCTAATTTTAGCTTTTTTTAATGTCTTTCAAGATCTCTCTGCATGTGGTGCGCCTCAACGTATTACTGAGCTCTAGGACATTATCTTTCCTATCTGGTCTTGCCTGTGTGCATAGCCAATTTAGCTGTCCTATCATCCCCCCTCAACAGCTCTTTTTTTTGTTAGCCTGTTCCTCTTTTTCCATTGACCGACCCAAGGTGATGGGAATAGGATCAATACTATTCAGAGATCCCTGTTGACTCACCGTTACACCAGAGGTACTTTGGATACCAAGACCAAGATATCAAAGCGCTAGCTGCTTGAATCGCTACTTTTGAATTCTGTTTTCAGCTTCTCAATTATCCTTTTTTTTTCCAAGTTCTTCTATGCCATTCCATAGGAAATCATCCATGTGCATCACAAAAAATTCCAACTAATTTTCCTTTAGCCTTACAGCAAAACGTTGCTGGATCTGCTTTTAACTGGACACAGCCATTCTTCAGCAATACAGATCGTGCCGAGAAATGCCAAACCCTTGATGCATCACTTAACTCAGGAACGTATTTGTTCAATTTTCACAAATGCCCCTGTTATTACTTCTTTGGGTGGCCTCAAAAAAAACTTTTCTCTGAAATGTTTCGTCCTGCAGAAGTGTTGCTTTGATATCTGTTGATTTACACATTCAATATTAGATGCTAGAACAGTGAGAAAAATTTTCAGTGTCACTTTCCCTGCCATGGATGAGTCAACCCTAATGTTTCTCCCATTCAAATGTTCCTCATACCCATGGGCTACTCACCTGGCTTTAGCTTTATACATTCCAGCTCGCAAAACTTTCTTTGTAAGCCCCCATGGAACAAAGCAGGCTGCCCTTCGTCTGGTACCTCAGTGTACACCCCAAAATTTTTTCCAACTGTCCAGCTCTCTTTAGCCTCTCTCTCTTCCATGAGCTGCATTTTGTTTGGAGCCATCCCTTATCATGGGGGTTTCTAGTCCCATTCCTAGCCTTCCTTGTTAAACTCCGGCCTCTACAGTTACGTTTGTTTTTGACAGGGCTGCTACTGTCAGACTGCTGTTCTCTGTTGACAAATCTGGTCACAGATTTGTGGCTTTTTCCTGCGTTCACAAATGCTTACTGTCTCATCCTGTCCACTCCATTTTCCCAATCTATAGCTTTGGCTTGTTGAACTAGTGTTTGCACTTCCCTGAGGCCTTTCCTGATTATAGTGGTATCCTTCGACCTGCTTGACCCTTTGCGTACGTATAGCGCTGTGCCTACTTTGGTATCTAAGGAAGGATGTGCTGGCCTTGGAAAGGGTGCAGAGGAGGTTCACAAGAATAATTCCTGGAATGAAGAGCTTGTCGTTTGAGGACTGTGGGTATGTACATGTTGGTGTTTAGAAAAACGAGGGGGGGATCTTATTGAAACTTGCGGGATACAGCGAGGCCTGGACATGGAGAGGATGTTTCCACTGGTAGGAAAATCTAGAACCAGAGAGCGCAACCTCAGGTTGAAGAGATGATTCCTTAAGACAGATGAGGAATTTCTTCAGCCAGAGAGTGGTGAATCTGTGGAATTCTTTGCCGCAGAAGGCTGTGGAGGCTAGGTCATTGAGTGTCTTTAAGACAGAGATAGGTCCTTGATTAATGAGGGGATCAGGGGTTATGGGGAAAAGGCAGGAGAATGAGGGTGAGAAAAATATCAGCCAGGATTATGCCGGAGCAGACTGGATGGGCTGAATGGCATAATTCTGCTCCAGTGTCTTATGGATAGCTGAACCTTTGAAGTTGCAGCTTCATCCCCTGATTCACTGGTATTTTGATCATCAGGTTCCCTTTCATCTTTAGCTCAGGGTATGTGCATGTGATGTAGAAGGTGTCTCCTGCACTTCTGCATCTTGTTCAGATGCTCCAAATTCATACCCAATTTCCATTACTCAAAGAGGGACTCGCACTGTCTGATCACTGTTATACTATAACTACCTTGCTGTCTGTTCCTGTCACTTTCCTGGGTCCATTCCACTCCCTATCTTGAAGTATACCCCCGATGGCCTTGTGCAGTATCTTAGAGTCCTTATCATTCTGAAACCTCAGCCTTAATGAAAGCCTTTCTCCCTGCATGCATAGCGTTCAAGTGTGCTGAAAACATGGAGCTAATATCCCCTTCTGGAGCTGGGGGAGCATTTGTTAATACTAACGGCAACTTTGGATTCCTCCTATATACCAACCCCAAAACCACCTGTGAAGAATTTTTTGTGGGCACTGCCCATGGTAATGCAACCTGGAATTTGCAGCCCAGTTGATTCGCCAAAATGTCACCTCTAATTGCATGATTCCTTTCAGCAGCCATTGCTGAATGGGCTGTTTGCTGTAGTATGCATTATTACAATACTTAAATTTTCACACAGACCTTGAAACTCATCATTTGTGAATTCATCCTCCTTGTCTGTCAGAAATTTAGACGGTGCCCTCGATCCTGTTCTAATCCAGTGGGTCATAATTTTACCTATAATGGTCTTTTTATCTTTGTTGTAAGTCCCTGTGGATATGCTATGTCCACAAATTGCAATAGATAGGTGCCTTTGTCCTTGTCCCATATCTTTAGATCCATTGCCACTGCACCACTGAAATCTTGTGTTAATGGTCGACTGACAACTGGATGTGGGGGCGTCCTTCTATATTTTATGTAAATTTCACACTGGTTGATATTTGTTCTGTGAGATCATTATATCCTTTGTTCAATACTCCTGCAACAGTTCTCAGTCTCCAGTGCTGGATGACCAAACTGCTTATGGAGCTTCAGAATGAACTTCTTTTTGTCCATCATGCTGTTGTCTGTTAGCGATACTAATGCGTCATGAATCCTTTGGTCTGACAATTTCGGTTTGCTTAAAGGAAGACAATAATGGCCAGATCTTGTAAAATGTAGGTCCACAGTTTTCTCAAATACCGCCACTTTATTCTGTTTCAAATCAATGGTCATTTGAGCTTCCTTCATCGCAGACCTGCTTAACAACAAAAGTATATCACTGGAAACTACATCTGTATTTATAAATAAACTGATTCCTGCAGGGAAGTATCACCCTTTTGGAGGACGTTAAAGTATTGTCATCTCCAAATCTAAAACAGGTGAAACTATCTTGTTCTTTTACCTCCTTTCAGTCTTTATGATCAAGAGACTTTAATAATTTAGTTAATCTTTGCTGCAGCCAGTGGACGTACGTCCACCATCTAAAACAGCACTGTTGAGAGTCTATCATCAGGACACTCATTACAGGACCAAAACAATGCCTCCTGGTCCTTATCCTCGCCACAACTGATTTCCACAATTTCTGTGTCACGTGTTGCTTCAAAGACGCGATTTCTTCTTTATGGACAGTGTACAATGTAGTGGTATGGGGAAATTGCATTGGAAACAGCGATTCACAATGCCTCTAGCATTCCTTAGATTTAACCGTCTTTTATCAGTATCCCATGTGCATCTTTTGCCATTTTCAAATCCGTTATAACCATTTTCAACACTTAGTCTGTTATTAATGTAATTGTTTCTGTTTAAGAGCCTTTGTTTACCATTTGGTCTGGCCTGCGGCTGAGTCACCAGTGACTCCTTGGTTCTGGGAGCCACAGCATTCCGTCTGTATTGATTAAAGGATTGTTTCCAGAAAAACTTTTTTGATGGTGCTGACATTGGATCAAAGAGGGGCTCTGTTCCCCTTAATTGTATTCCAGTTATTACCAAAAGAATATCCAATTGCAACAGACCTGCATTGTCCAACAACTTAAAGGCCAGTACTGCATCTGGAATCTCCAGATTAAATTTCAATAGCCTGTTAGGGGCCCCTACAAAATCCATGATTTACACTTCCATGAACTGGGTATCTTGTTTCCTAATCCATAACCCACCTTTCATAATTCTCCAAGAACTCATCTTTTTGGTAAAACTTATCTAAGTATTGTATCAGGAGCTGTATTTAGGGCATCTGCTGTCCAGTTGGAAAATACTTTGCTTCTTATCTTGTTCCTGATTGGAAGTGACAAAGCCAGTGCCATACCTTGTTTTTTTTTCGGTAGTGTGGTGACAAGGGTCCACATTTCCACCTCTGCCTTCCATTGTGGATATGGTTCAACATCTGAAAAGACAAGAGGACAATCAAATCCCACTGGCTTACTTTTGCCTTCTTTCACAGTTGTAGCACTTCTTCAAAAACAAACAAAGTTACAATGGGTTTTCCTCTGCTACCATTGTTTCTTCAGAAGGAAATCTTCCAGTGTAGATAATAAAAATATAACAATATTTACTTCAACTTATAAATCAAAGAAGGAGTTTAATAAAGAATCTTCATTACTCCAAACTTGGGGCTTTGCCCTGGGGCACTCCAAGCCCTCCACAATTCCCAACACGTTCTTATTTATGATGAGTCAGCTGATCATCACATCATTCTGTAATTGGTTAATTGGGTCAGCTGACCCTTACAGCTTGTTACATTGCATCCAATATAAAGTTGTTAACGGTTACATCCTAACGTTGATATCCATCATTATGAAGTGCTATTTTCAAAAGGCTAGTCATTGCACAAATCAATTCCTGTCTCCCAGACTGCCTGAATCCACAACAGTTTGCGTACTGCTGCAGCAAGTCCACAACAGATGCCATCTCCCCGGCCCTGCACTCAACTCTGGAACACCTAGATAACAAAGACACCTGGGCCAGACTCCTTTTTATTGACTACAGCTGAGCCATCAACACCATTATTCCTACAAAACTCATCACCAGACTCTGTGGCCCAGGGCTAGCTATGTGTAACACCTCATCTTGCATTCTTTTGTTCTCTATGAACAGAATGCTTTGTATAGCCTACTGAATGTGCAAGAAACAATACTGTTCTTGGATCCTAATACGTGTGACAACAATAAATCAAATCAAATCAAAATCAACATTACCTCCTTGCTTTGAAGGATAAAGCTAGTATCTCAATAGACAAACTGGAGAAGTTCCACAAATTTTAAGCATTAGGGGACTACTGTGGATTTGCATATGAGAGCTCAGTATGCTAACTGGTCGAAAGTGAATTTTGAAGCCATATTCTTGTAATATATGTCCTTGTTTTCTGATTGTGTGCCTCCATGATTTTCACCACTGCTTGCAAGGATCAGAGCTGCCTCACATATCTTGGAGGATGCAGATAGAAAGTTCACAGGGATAGCATTGTCACTCAGTACGCAGATGATCAGGAATAAATAGCACTAATTGAGAAGGAAGATGTGGCTGCTGTCTGGTCACATGAGTACCATTATTGACGCAATGGCCCTGATCTTGCTGAAATCGGGCTCGTGGAAAGTCATTCTCTGGTCTCGCGTGGATATGCCAGTACAATTCCAGCCTGTATTTTAGGAAATCCATTCAAACAGGAAAATAATTCTTCTTTTTAATACCAAGGAAACTTTATAACTAAGTCTGCAAAATTTTAATTTTATTTAAATTTTCCTCTGCAGATATGGAATGTGAATCCTGGCCAATGAGCTCTGATCTGAAGCCAATCACGCTAAAACATGAAGCTCTCCTCTGTGATAGTAACTGTCTTGCTCCTTCTGTTACCTTAACAACTGGCACCACTTCCATGGTCGTAGACGTTGCACTCGACACGTACAAGATGGAAATGGCCCCTGCAATTGAACCAGCCACCGATACAGTCCCAGTTGGTCAGGTGAGAGGTACTTTAGTGTCACTTTCCACTTTGGAGCTCTGTAATCTTGCTCCTATTTGTATGACCCTGTGATCTAAGTGCTACATTAGAATGGTCATTTGAAAGATTTAACAGTTAAATCCCATTGAATTAGAATCCCTGCAGTGCAGAAGGAGACCATTCAGCCCATGTGCGCTAGCTGTCTGACAGAGCATCTTACCCAGGTCCATGCCTGCCCTATCCCAATAGGCCCATGCATTTATCCCATTAATCTCCCTAGCCGACACAACTTGAGACACTAAGAAGCAGTTTAACATAGGTAATCAACCTAACCTGCACATTTTTGGATTGTGGGAGGAAACCAGAGCACCCAGGAAGAGACTGTTGCAGACATGGAGAGAACATGCAGATTCCACGCAGTCACCGAAGGCTGGAACTAAGTTTGTTCCCTGGTGCTGTGAGGCAGCAGTGCTAACCATTGGGAAATAGAATGTGAGTAAGACCATCTAATCTCAGTGAATTTGAATAATGCATGTCAACTGTATCGTTGAATTTATTTTTACTTCAAAAGTTCTATGCAATATTAAAATGAATTATCAAGCTGTAAATTTTTGTGTGCCTCGTATTAAAACTGCTGTGCGCCAAGCTCAAAACAGACATGCTTACCATACATGTGACAAGATCATGTGCTTTACAAATTAGGGCATATGGATGATAGACGCCCACTAAACTGATACAAACCTATCCTGTTTTCCCTACACCACACACCTCAAATCTCATTTATCTCCAGAAACACATCCGTTGTTTCCAGAACTGGCATGGACTGCTTCAGATTTCTTCCTGATGACTTACTGCACAGCTCTCCTGTGTGTTTTTGACAATCTTCCTCTTTGCTCCATATTTAACTACCAATTAGTGTTATTTGAATGTGTTGCAATACTTAATTTTCCTGGTTCAGCTTGTCGATTCCTTCAGCTTTTTGAGAACTTTATTTAGATCATCAAGAGGTTTTGTGGTGCATAGGGTAGCATTCCTACCTTTGGTCCAGAAACCCTGGGTTCAAGTTCCAGTCCAGGATTTGATGGCCAGGAAAGCTGTATACATAATACGGCCGACAGGGTGATTATTCAATAGGCCTGATGGGAAGCAGTAAAAGTGGGAGAGTTTCCTGGTCAGCATACTATAGAAGGCAGCCCAAGCAACATCATGGACCAGTCTTACGATCGCCAGTGTCTCTTTTGGACATAGTGCCTGAAGAATGAGTTAGATCAGTGATAGCCTTAATCTGGTGGATGGGCCCCATGAGTGGCCTGCCTTCATCTCAATGGGACACAAGATTGTAATTGGGTATGTTCATTAACCATAATGAAATATCTGTTAGCACTGTTATCTCTAGATACCAGACTCAATTCCAGCCTTGGATGATTGTTTGCATGGAGTTTGCACTTCTTCCCATGTGTTTGCTCCTGGGTACTTCAGTTTCAATTTATTGGGTAGGTATAATTCGATGATTGATGCTTTGAAATACAGATCCATCAATTATAATAAGAAAGATCATTTTAAAAGCTGTTTGTCCTATCCAGTTAAATCTGTGTTTCCTGTGGATTATAAATAAAAGAAAACTGAGTGCTGGTTGAAGGTGTAATGTTAGCGTGAAGTGCACAGAGTAGGATATTTCAGAACTCAGTTGTAAATGCTGCTTTTCCAATCTTCGAGTCCCTTGGATTAAGCAAATCCGAAAAGTGTACCAAACTGAGAGGGGCACTGGAATTTAAGAACCTGAAGGAATTGAACTCAATAGGTAAGTGAGTCAAAATAATGTTTTGTATAGGCATTTGTAAAAGGATAACAAAGGAAAAGTGGGCAACATATATACTTGTTGAAGTGGTTGAGAATGAAGGTAAAATTGACCAATGAATGATAATAAACTCAACAGGATGTAGAGTTTCTGATGATTCAAATAAACAGTGCAAAAGATTGACAGCCTTTTGGCTAAGATCAAGTGTATGATCAAAGCCCAAGAGCTCAGATTTTGATGGGCATTGTGGATTGAAGAAGCAGGTGTCAGATGACCATCGACAACACTTGAGCTCTGCTGCTACTGGTGGATCTTAATGCTGGTTTCAAGCCTCTGGCTTGGATTTAATGCCAGTACAGATAGACTCAGACTCAGTTTTTGAGCTGTGGCTGCAGCTGCATTGAGAGCTACAGGCCAAGGGCTGCCCAACACCATCCGGGGTGAAGGCTTCGGGAGGAGACTCGCCTGTGGGCCACGACTACCTCGTGAAGAAAGTGCTGTTCGAGTGCTGCGGGTTCCAAGCAGCAGACGTCTACGGTGTGGCTGAATACAACAACCAGCCCTACGTGGATGTCAGTTTCAGGAGCCTGTCAGGATGCGTCAGGTCCCTGACAGCTCAAGGGAAAAAGCAAAGAAGGGACCCTCTCCAACCTGACGGTGGAGCCCCTGTTCACCGTGCCATTCCAGCAGAACCGGGTTGTCATGTTACAGATGTATAACCCCTACGTCCCTGCGGCTGATGTACCTGGAAAGGAACGTCAGCACATGGAGGTGAAGGGAGAGAGCGTGGAAGTTATAGACAAATACGGGATCTGGACCTGTAAGAGACAGGTGAGACTCACTCAAGACTGACCCCCAAGGGAGGCCTTCTGCACCCACCTTACAATTTTTGCCATCGGGGGGAATCGAGGCTTCCTGTACTACGCGGGACAGCCACGAGTGGGCTGCATCTGCGGCAAAACTGGCCATTTTGCCGCAAGCTGCAGCACCACCTTCTGCAGAAGCTGCTTGGAGGGGAATGCGACAAAGGACTGCAAAGACAACAAATGCCGCAACCTGTGCGGGGAGGCTGGCCATGTTTACAGAGCCTGCCCCAAGCGGAAGGTCACCTACGCCCAGATCACCGGAGGCAGAGTGAGGAAGGCAAGTGCCCCTACCACCTCGGGGGGAAAAAGACCACCGCTAAAGAACCTGGTCCAGAGAAAGCTTCTGAAGCAAGCGTGGACACCCACCCACCCACCCACCCACCCCCCAGTGCAGCAGGATGACACATCCACAGCACCACCAGCAGAGGGCGCAGAGGCCATGGAACAGGAGATCGCAGATCCCAAGGGCCCATGGCAGTACGTAAAGTCAAAGAAAACCAACCCGAAAAGGAAATCCTTGGCAGCTAGAGCCTCCAGTGGCGATGCCTCCTCAGATGAGGAAAAAGCTGTCAGATGACGAAACAGCAAGAGGCTCAATTTAAAAGCGGCACTGGAACAACAGCTGTCACAGACCACCCTTGCCATTGTAGCGCCAGGGGACCATCCAGGCGATGGAGGCAACAGTGCAGCTGAGGCTATCGTGACCCCGCAGAGCAGGAACAAGGACACTGACACCATCCAATGCGGAGACCAGCCAGCAACCCCAGCACCAACCGAAGGCAACATGACACCAACGATGTCACCCAGCCACCGGGGATCTGAGGCAGGGTCAGACTGCTACCTTAGCCCTGCAGAATTTCGTCAGCGCCACAGGAATGCTGTACCTGGAGAATGCTGACTGAATGAGATGTAAGAACTGACAAATCCTTTCAAATTTAAAAATGTCTTTTAAAGTTTGCCTCGGTTAACGTATGCAGCATTAAAGACAGGGTGAGATGTGCAGCCACCTTGTCCTACCTGGCCAATGTCAAGGCCGACCTGCTCCTGCAGGAGTGTGGGATACTTCACCTCAGCAGCTACAGGCGTTGGTCGAGTGTGTGGTCCCACGGACTGTCCATCTGGTCAGGTGGGAACGACTGCCATTCCTCGGGCCTAGGCATCCTGCTGCGGGGAAGTGGCTTTACCATCTTCAAAGTTAGGGAGGTGGTGGTAGGTTGCTTCCTCGTAGCAGACGTCATGTACAAGAACTGCCCCCTCAGGCTGATTAATGTGTATGCCCCTGCTGTCAAGACCGAGTGGCTGGCAGTTCTTGAGCAGCTGCCACTGCTGCTCACCGCCTCCCAGGCCGATCATTCTGTGTGGGGATTTTAACTGAATTATGGACAAGGCCAACCAATCTAGCAGGGCTGAAAACAAACTGGACGCTACGTCCAGAGCTCTGTTGGAGATGGTCAAAGATGCCAAGCTGCTCAACATCTTCAGCAGATGGAGGGCAGCGCAGGTACATGTGGTCATGGCCCGACGGGTCTGTCCGTTCCGGGATCGATTTCATGTTTGTATCCTGCATGCTCACGGTCAGGCCCACCATCAAGCTGGTGTTCTTTTCTGACCACTGCCTCTTGCTGGCTGACTGTCAGCTGGAGGGAAACCAGAAAGTGGGCAGGGGGTCCTGGAAGCTAAATGTAGAACTGTTGACCCCAGAGGAACTCGAGGGTTTACCACGGTTAGAGGACCGTGAAACCCTTCTGAGTCTCCATCGTTCTGGTGGGAAACTATCAAAGGCAACATCAAAAGGTTCTTCATTCGCGAAGGGGTTCAGAAGGCCAGGGAGCGACTGGGGGAAATGTCCTGACTCCAGACAAGCATGCAGGAGCTACTCCAACTGCAGTCGATGGGGGTTGATGTCAGGGAGGATCTCCAGGAGGTGAAGAGCCAGCAAGCCTCGCTGTTTGCCTCGGAGGCCGCCAAGGTCATCTTCCGGTCTGTGGAGCAGGACGAAAAGTGCTTGTGTTTCTTCTTCCAGAAGGTGCACAGAGAAACCTCTGCAATCAGCAGCCTGAAGGAAGAAGACGGCTCTGTAAGGTAATCGCTGTCTGACATTGAGGATCTGCAAATACCGGACTGTATGACCTGAAGCCAACAGACAGCATGGCATCCCAGTCTTTCCTATCGTCGACCAAGCAGGTCTTTAAACGGCGAGCGGGACAGCCTAGACAGACCGGCAAGTCTGGACGAGCTGACAAAGGCCGTTGAGCCCTTTCAGAAGGGTAAAAGTCCCGAAAACGACGGCTTACCAGCTGAGTTTTTCTCGGCGTTGTGGGACTTGACGGGCCTGGACCTCCTGAAAGTATGAGTACGCTTCTGGAAGGCAGAATGTCAGAATCCATGAAAGAAGGCATCATTACTCTCATCTACAAGCAGAAGGGGGAAAGGGAAGAAATTAGAAATTGGTGACCCATTTCACTATTGAACGTGGATTATAAAATGCTGGCCAAGGTCATTGCCAACTGGGTCAAATCTGCTCTGGGGTCAGTGATCCATCCTGATCAACCCTGTGCTGTACCCGGCAGGAAGATCTCAATCTTCGCACTACTCAGGGATACGATCGCCTACATGCAGGACAGGCAGGTGGATACGTGTCTCATCAGCCTTGACCAGGAAAAGGCATTTGACAGAATATCGCACAGCCACATGATGGATGTGCTCTCCAAAATGGGCTTTGGGGAGGAAATCTGCAATTGGATTCGACTGCTCTACACAGACATCAGTAGCGCAGTTTCAGTCAGTGGGTGGGAATCAGTTTTCAAATCAGGTCTGGAGTTGGACAGGGCTGCCCTCTCTCCTCCGTCCTTTTTGTGTATTGCGTTGAACTCTTTGCCGAGGCCCTCAGAAGCGACCCAGGCATCAAAGGGGTGACAATCCCAGGCAGTGGAGGCACACAGGTCAAAGCCTCCCTGTACGTGAATGACTTGGCTGTCTTCTGCTTGAACCCCTTGTCTGTTTGCAGGCTCCTCCAGGTCTGCGAGCAGTTCGAGCTGGCCTCGGGAGCCAAAGTCAATCAGGGCAAGAGCGAGGCCATGTTCTTATATAGATGATCTGGAGGAGGGAACCGAGTGTAGGGTGTCGAAATTTGCTGATGACACCAAGATTGGGGGAAAGGCAAATTGTGCGGAGGGTGTGGAGAGTCTGCAGAAGGATCTAGATAGGCTGGGCGAATGGGCCAGGAAATGGCAAATGGAATTTAATGTTGGCAAGTGTGAGGTGGTCCACTTTGGTAGGAAGAATGGTAGGAAGGACTATTACTTACGTGGCGAAAAACTGCAGCAGGCGACGGTGCAGAGGGACCTCGGGGTCCTTGTGCATGAGTCGCAAAAACCCAGCCTGCAGGTGCAGCAGGTGGTCAGGAAGGCGAATGGGATGCTGGCCTTCATAGCGAGGGGGATTGAATATAAAAGTAGGGAGGTCTTGCTGCAGCTGTATAGGGCATTGGTGAGGCCGCAGCTGGAGTACTGTGTGCAGTTTTGGGCGCCGCACCTGCGCAAGGATATTTTGGCCTTGGAGGGAGTGCAGAGGAGGTTTACTAGGCTGATACCGGAGTTGAGGGGGTTGAGCTATGAGGAGAGGCTGAATAAACTAGGCTTGTACTCGTTAGAGTTTAGAAGAATGAGGGGAGATCTCATTGAGACGTATAAGATGATGAATGGGATGGATAGGATAGAGGTGGAAAGACTCTTCCCACTCAAAAAAGACAGTAGGACTAGGGGGCACAGCCTCAAGATAAAGGGGGGGCAGTTCAGAACGGAGTTGAGGAGGAACTTCTTCACTCAAAGGGTGGTGAATCTCTGGAATTCTCTGCCCGTTGAAGTGGTGGAGGCTGCCTCGCTAGATATTTTTAAGAAGCGGGTTGATGGGTTTTTGATAAGAGAGGGGATTAAGGGTTATGGGGAGAGGGCGGGAAAGTGGAACTGAGCCACGACAGATCAGCCATGATCTTATTGAATGGCGGGGCAGGCTCGAAGGGCCAGATGGCCTACTCCTGCTCCTATTTCTTATGTTCTTATGTTCTTATGTTCTTATGTAACTGGACTGACAAACCATTTTGTCCCCTTCGCTGTCAGGACAGACTACCTTGAAGGTGCTGGGGATATGATTTGGAGCGGAAGGGGCGTGCACCAAAAACTGGGAAGAGCGCATCGCGAAAGCCAGGCAGAAACTGGGCTTGTGGGTGCAACGCTCCCTCTCCATCACAGGAAACAACCTGGTGATCTAATGTGAGGTGCTGTCCGTGTTATTGTACATGGTGCTGATGTGGCCTATCCCCAAATCCTGCACTGCAGCAGTGACACAGGTCATCTTCAAGTTTATCTGTAGATCAAAGATGGATTGCGTCCGGAGGGAGGTGATGCATAAATCTCCAGAGAACAGAGGGAAAAACGTTCCCAATGCTGCCCTCATCCTGGTGGCCATCTTTGTGTGTGACTGCATCAAGCTGTGCATAGATCCTCGGTACACTAACAGCAAGTGCCACTACTTTTTGAGCTTCTGCCCCTCCCAAGTGTTGCGGAGGATGGGTCTGGCCACACTGCCGCAGAACGCTCCAAGTAGTTGGACTGTACCGCAGCACCTGTCTTTCGTGGAGAAATTTTTCCGCAAACACACCTTTCACCATGTGGCAATTAAGCAGTGGTCAGCACGTAACGTCCTTGGGGCCCTGAGAGAAAAGGAGATGGCGGATCCTGTCGGATGGTTTCCTGAGCAGACTGTGTTATCTGGCAGAATGCCTCATCACCAGAACTCTCAAACAAGCACCAAGATCTGGCTTGGCTGGTGGTGAGAAGGGCACTCCCCGTCAGATCCTTTATGCACGCTCGAGGTCTCAACATCACTGCAAGCTGCCCTCGAAGCGGCTGCGGGGCTGATGAGACGGTCGCACACCTCCTTGTGGAATGTGCCTTTGCAAAGAAGGTCTGGAGTGAGATGCGGTGGTATTTGTCAAGGCTGGTCCCGAGCAGCTCGGTGACGCAGGAGTCTGCTCTACTGGCTGTTTCCAGGGACGCACACCGAGACAAAAATCAACTGTTGCTGGAGAGTCGTCAACTCGGTGAAGGACACACTTTGGTCCGCCTGAAACTTGCTGATTTTCCAGTTGAAAGAACTGTCCTCAACTGAGTGTTGTAGACTGGCACATTCCAAGGTCCAGGACTACGTGCTGAGGGACACGCTGAAGCTTGGGGCAGCCGCTGCAAAGGCACAATGGGGAAAGGCTACACTATAAGGCCTTTCAACGGAGGCAGACCGAGGGCCTGGGAACTACAGTATACCCTCGGCCTGTGTAACTGTGTGCCAATCTGAGAAATAACGGCACACAGTAAATTTTGAGGCCTGTATATAATTTTAAGTTTTTAAATATAACGACTGTAATTTGTATAGGACTGTAGAAATGTTTTTTATTCTGCAGTGTTTCCAATTCATAGGTTTGCAATGGTTTAATTGAGATTTTTATGAATAAAGTATAGTTTTGAAATAAAAAGTGCAAAAGATTGAAGAATTTTTAGAACAAGATGAAATGTTTTGTGCTTTTTTTAAAAAAAAGCATACTCACAGCTGGTCTGCCCATAAAACTGGCTCCCAGAACTAATTAATCACAGGTTTTCAATTATTGTGTCTGTTTGCAAATCTTCAAGGAGGTTTTTAAAATTTAGCTGGCTTGACTTAAGGATGCTAATGTGTACCTTAAGTCATTTTCATGGGTGGTGGAGAGGCATTTTATTAAATGTGCTTTTTTTAAGGTAAACTGACTGCCTCTATGTTAAAACTGTACTATGATATGTAGAGAAGCTGGCATTGGACTGGGGTGGGCACAGTAAAAAGTCTCAACGCCAGATTAAAGTCCAACATGTTTGTTTGATAGCACAAGCTTGCGGAGTGCTGCCCCTTCATCAGGTGAGTCCTGATGAGGGGCAGTGCTCTGAAAGCTCGTGCTAACAAATAAACCTGTTAGACTTTAACCTGGTGTTGAGAGTTTTTACTGCACTTTTAAATACATCAAAGAATTTTTTTAAATCTCAGAAGGGAAAGAAATAAACAACTGTGTTCTAAAACATTAACCAGTGATACTGGTTAATGAAAAATTTTACATTTGTTATTATACAAGTTTGAATGGAATCTTAAAGTTTAGTTATTGGTTTCATAAGTAGGCTTACATTGACACTGCAATGAAGTTAGTGTGAAAATCCCCTGTCACCACATCCCGGTGCCCGTTCGGGTATACTGTGGGAGAAATTAGCATGGCTAATGCATCTAACCAGCGCATCTTTCGGACTGTGGGAGGAAACCACACCTTGAATGCTGTGTCCGTCTCTACTCACTGAGAAGCACTGAAGCAAGAAAGGCCATGAAACCTAGTGCCAGGAATCTGATTTATGTAGGAAAAAGAGGGAGAGAGTAAGGTTTTCAGCTTGGATGAAATATATCTGAGGTAAGATCTGCAGAACAACTTAGACTTTAAAATAGTGAATGTATTGAAAACTTCAGAGCCATGCTTTTAACTAAATTGGCAATAAAACAAGGAGAAACAACGAGTTCAGAAAGAAAACTTGGGACCAAATGAGGAACTTCACGTGAAGAATAACCAACACCTTTAAATGGTCTTCCAGGCAGAGTAGTATGCCAAAATCCAATTTTTGTAGTAATTGGGAGCTCTTCTGGATGAAGAAATGACGATCAGCAATTTGGCCTGCTTAATCTAAGGAGTTTTATGATCTAGGGAGCAGATTCCTGTTGCCATTCAGTTTCAGTCTCTGACCAGTAGATGGTGATGTATTATATCTTCTCTGCGTATTACAGCAACAATGCATTAAGTGTGTCTATTTCCATTTTTTTGTACTGCAATTTAGTTTTCTAATTGAAAGTTTTTTTCCAGGGCTGTAACACTAGCAGCTAAAGGCAAATCCTGCAGTGAGCATATACAGTGTGCATACTTTTCTGGGTTGCTTGAATCTCAAATTATATAGTATTTTTCAGTCTTTGGCAGCATCTTTTGAGTGTTTTTCTTGAGCTTTTTAGATGAGATTGGATCGGCATAGTCACATAAATGTGACGGCAGTGGTTAGGTGCCTCGAAGTGCCAGGGACCCAGATTCACCGCTGGCCTTGGGTGACCGTGTGGAGTTTGCATATTCTCCCCATGTCTGTGTGGGTTTCCTCCGGATACTCTGGTTTCCTCCTATAATCCAAAGGTGTGTGGGTTAAGTGGATTGGCCATACTAAATTGTCCCTTAATGTCCCAAGATGTGTAAGTTAGGGGAATTTACAGGGCAAATATATGGGACTACAGGGATAGAGCCTGTGTGTGGTACTCTGTTGGAAAGCCTGTGCAGACTTGATGGGCCAAATGGCCTCTTTTTACACTGGTATTCTAGGTTCACATTGTTTAATTATACTGATGCTGTGTGCATGAGAAGGGCACAGGAAAACTAATGATTGTCCGTTACAGTAGCTTTGTATCTATGTTCTGCAAGCTCCAATACTTTGAACTGAAACATAAGCAGTTGGAGGTGCTGGAATTTTGGGTCTAAAATGCACAGATGATCTACGCTGCACACGTATTGGAAAACACAGTTTTTGCTTACTACTTCCAAAATAACTGGTTTAATCGGTTTGCTCTTTAATACAAAACTTTAAGTTTTAATTTTAAACCCAATTACACTTGATGACTGAAACTTCTGCTGAAAAGTTAATAGTTCTCCAGGAGATGCACCTTCTGGTTCAGTATAGTTGGTCACCTCTGTGAACAGACCTTGAGACTTCCAAGATCTGGAGTGCATTTTACTGCCTATTTAAATTATAATGGAATATAGGGAATCATTACATCTCTTGTTTGCTATGTTGGATACTGTGATATTGCATGCATTCTAAATACATTCTGCAATGTTTTGAGAAGGTGGACTAAATCCTACTTGGGTGGGGTCATGTGATTATGAGCATGGGAATGGCTGTGTTTTCATGAGCTCCAGTCCTACTCTTTTTAATCCTTTCTGTTATCCTGATGCACAACTTGTACTTTGATCCCGATATGTGTAATCTGTGCAATTTGTGGAAGATCCTGATTAACTATTTTGACAGTGGTGAGACAAATTGAGTTGAAGAAATTGGAGCTGACTTGGGTGAAGCTCAGTTTGCAGTGGCGACATTGCAGGTGAGCAGCCCAATGCTTGAGTAGTGCTGTTGACACCAATATACAGAATGCTTTTAGGAACAAAAAAGAATGCATTCTGGTCCCCAGCTGATTATGAATGCTCACCATGATGAACTGAGATGTACTACAAGGAGTGAATGGTGTAGAAATGGTAATGCTTTCAGTTACATGGGAGGTTTCTTTGATGAAGGCTTTATATCATATGAGTGTGCAGATAGGATCAGTGACCATTTTTGAATCAGCCAACAAAGGTATAACTTTATGCATTCAAAACTAGTGGTTAAAAGTCAATGATCGGTCAATAATATGAAACGATATAAAATATTGACAAAATTTTCATATGTCAAAAATTTTCCTCAATTCTTTTTCTAGCTCAGCATAGATATAGCACTAGTCAGAGTATGCAAGGCAAAAGCTCTTGGTCATTCTTCTCCCAAAGGCATAATAAGTGAAACTACTGCTTCTACTCCATAGCAAGCAGTAATGGTGGCTTCAGATTAAAATGAACCAATGATTCAGACATCTGCAATGCGTCTTTGACATCTTTGTATGCTTTCTCACATTCTGGTATTCCATGATTGTTTGTTCCACATATAATAAATTATGTATTGGCTTCAATAATGTAGCTGGGCTAGGAAAAAAATTGTCATAATTTATTAATCCTAATATTAAACTTTACAAGACCCTTGTCAGGCCTCACTTGGAGTACTGTGCGCAGTTCTGGTCGCCTCACTATAGGAAGGACGTAGAAGCTATTGAAAGGGTACAGAGGAGATTTACAAGGATGTTGCCTGGATTGGGAGGCATGCCTTAGGTTGAGGGAGCTCGGACTCTTCTCCCTGGAGAGACGAAGGTTGAGAGGTGACCTGATAGAGGTTTATAAAATGTTGAGAGGAATAGATAGGGTGGATTCTCAGAGGCTATTTCCCCGGGTTGAAATGGTCGCTACGAGAGGACAGATTTAAGGTGCGGGGAGGCAAGTACAGAAGTGATGTTAGGGGTAAGTTTTTCACTGAGGGTGGTGAGTGAATGGAATCGGCTGCCGTCAGTGGTGGTGGAGGCGAACTCGCTGGGGTCTTTGAAAAGACTTCTGGATGAGTATATGGGATTTAGTGGGATTGGGGGTTATAGATAGGTCTATGGATTGGTAGGTGTTGATGTGATCGGCGCAACTCATGGGCCAAAGGGCCTGTTTGTGCTGTAGTGTTCTATGTTCTAAAAAGGAACTTGGTTGTGTCACATTTTTCAGATCTGGTGCTTCTAAAATAGTGTCCATCTTTTTATGTGCTTTATGTAGACCTTCACTATTCTATCGTGACCCAAGTACTGGACTGAAATATGGAAAAAGTCGCCATTTTCCTTCTTGATACGTAGACTATGTTCTTGAAGACCTTCCAATGTTGCTTTTAAATTATCCAAGTGTTCTTGTTCATTGGTCCCTGTATTTAAAATATCATCCAGGTAACTTTGTACACCAGAGAGATCACTTAAATTTTAATCCACTGATCTATTTGGAATAAGGATAGTGTGGGTGCTATTCCATAAGGCAACATATTAAAATTTAAGTGGTCTCTCTGGTATACAATATTACCTGGATGATATTTTAAATACAGGGTCCAGTGAACAAGAGCACTTGGATAATTTGAAAACAACATTGGAATGTCTTCAAGCACATAGTCTACATATCAAGAAAGAAAATGGTGAATTTTTCTAGTCATGGCTAGTGTGTGGAGAAAGATCAACTTGGGTCCATTTAAAAGTCTGACAGCAGCAGGGAAGAAGCTGTTCTTGTCGGTTGGTACATGACCTCAGACTTTTGTATCTTTTTCCCAATGGAAGAAGGTAGAGAGGAGTGGCTGGGGTGCATGGGGTCCTTAATTATACCAGCTGCTTTGCCAAGATGGCGGGAAGTGTAGACAGAGTTAACGGTTGAGAGGCTGGTTTGCATGATTGGGCTATATTCATGACCTTTTGTAGTTCCTTGCAGTCTTGGGCAAAGCAAGAGCCGTACCAGGCTGTGACACAACTAGAAAGAATGCTTTGTATGGTGCATTGTAAAAGTTGGTGAGTGTCATAGCTGACATGCCAAATTTCCTTAGTCTTCTGAAAATAGAGGCGTTAGTGGGCTTTCTTACTATAGCGTCAGCATAGGGGGACCAGGACAGTTTGGTGATCTGGACGCCTAAAAACTGGAAGCTCTTGACCATCTCTACATGTTCCCATTGATGTAGGCAGCGGCATGTTCTCCACTACATTTCCTGAAGTCGATGACAATCTCCATCATTTTATTAACATTGAGGGAGAGATTCTTGAAAATACCTAGATTCTTCTTCTGAATAATCTTCTTGGGGGAAGCTGGTCTAGCCCAGTGAACTTTTGTAATGTGACCCATTTTGCCTCAATCCTGGCATTGATTATCCTTGCTGCAGCATTCACTGGCCCAGTTTGACACATGCAACATGCTTGTCGCTGTTTTGATGAGTTATGGAAATTGCCAACTTGTGAATCTTCTTCCCTGCACCAAATTATGAAACCACTTCAGCAGCCAGTTCTATTGACACTGCAATTTCTACTGTTGTCTTTAAAGTCAAGGGAGTAAGCTGTTTTCTTTGAATAGCCTCCTTTCGAAGACCACAAGCCAGATGACCTCTAAGAGAATCTTCAAATGCCTCACCAAACTCACAATGTTGTGCCAGTAAGCCACAAACTGAGCAATGCTTTCACTTTCACTTAGTTCCTTCAGCGGAGCCTGAACCATTCCATGATGGTTTTGGACACTAATGCTCTTCAAGGATCTTTGTCTAGTCATTGTATAAGATTAGCGTCCTGACTTTGCTGAGTGAACCAAGTTCCGGAGCAAATGAAAAGTTTTACTTCCTATTGTACTGATAGAAGCAGGTACAAGGCAACTCATTTGCAATTTTATTTGCTTGTACAAAGTACTGAAAATACTCTGCTTCAGAACTTTGTTATTCATTTTCTTTATTGAAAATCCCCATAGATCCAAATTGTCCTTTTTTTTATGGGAACTAGAGACTGCTCAGTTTTTTTTTACTGTCTTCCCAATGCTCCCCCTTTTTACCCTGAAGACCGTTGACTTGATGTAGTTTTTTTTTTAAATGACACCAATTGCACATCAAAGCATCCATTCTTTTCAAATATGCCGGATACTGCCCCGGAATCATGCTCTTCTCTCACACAAAAAACCCCATCTTTTAAAACTACAAAGAGATTTTCTTGTCTTCCTTGCACTGACTGTTCAGTCTTTGATATCACAATGTTTCTGTACCTTAAGCTCTTTAGTCAATGAAACAAAATCCCAACTTGCTGCCAATTTTCTTTCTGTAATGCCCTAAGTTAGAGGTTCTGGGTTAGAACAGAAAAGAAAAAACTTGGTTTGTACACGTAGATTCAAATCAAAGTACAACACATTTTGTTGAAGGAGATGTTCTTTGCACTGCAGAATAGAAAACTGAAAGTAAAACGCAGCCTGTGCAAACATCCTAATGACAACACTATCAAATCTTATGATCAGCTCTTAAAGCAACCTGCAACTATTTTAAATGTGAAATGCTGATCATTCTGTACTGTGCTGAATCTGGGAATTTGTTGCGTATTATGCTGACTGAGGTTGAAAATTCTCAATAAAGACATGAAGTGAGGAAAGCTGGTATGAGCAACTTGTTGAGTTTTATTCGCTTATAGAGTATACTTGAGTGATATGAGTTAATTGTGCACCAAGAAACTCACTTATTTTGTATAAAATTATATGCTTAGACAAAATTAATTTGTAAACTGTGACCCGCTTCCTATAGTGCCTCCTGTACAAGACAACGAAGGAAATTAACCTGCCATTATATGAGCTAAACATGCTCACAAATTAACTGAACTAACTGGCAATACTGTTTGGCTTATAGGCTATATATGTTCATTACACAACCTACAGTCTCTCATTTGCTGTTTGTTTAATTCAGAAATGAGGCTTTTCTACGTTATCCAGATTCGAGCTGATTTCTCCAAAAAGATGGAAAGAGAAAGCATGATTTTTGATTGCTGTCAACGCTCTATGCCGAGGATTGATCTGTCAAGTTGCCGATCAGAGTTACCATTTTGATTGATGCATCCTTTGTCTCTGCTTTGTTATAATTGCTCACAGCAACTGTGCTTTATGTTTAGCAAGCTCTTGGTTACATTTAATACAAATTATTCTTGCAATAAAGGTACAGACTATTGTGGGAGTTGCTCAACAATTCCTTGTTGTCTGAAAACTGATATGCAAGGAAACATAATTTTGATAGCTGTTTTCTGCCTAGATGGCTTGATCAAATTGGTGTGTATCTTCGGAAGTTCTATAAACTAAACCTAATTTTATGCAAGTTTACAGCTCAAGATTAGTAATTGACCTACCTTTGTCTTTTCAACTGCTGTTCAAAAATAATTCCACTGCCCATTCTCTCCCCATGAGAGTTTAAATCTAGTTGTTACAAAACTAAATGAAATAAAAAAATCTCATACCTTCTATTCTACCACATTTAAAGTAATGAAATGTCCCAAGGCCCTTCACAGGAGCATTTCAAACACATGGTGAAGGAGGTTTTAAGGGGTGTCTTAAAGGAGGAAAGCACATTAGAGGCACAAGGAGAAAATTGCAGAGCTTGGGGGCCGAGGCAGTTGAAGGCATAGCCACCAATGACAGAGTAATTATAATCTGGGATGCAGAGAAGCCAGAATTACAGATGGATGGATATACAAAAGGTTGTGAAATTGCAGGAGATTTACAACAATAGGGAGGGCAAGACCATGGAGGCACTTGAGAACAAGAATGAGGATACTAAAGCCAAAACGTGGCTTGACTAGGAGCCAGTGAAGGCCATTGAGCACAGCGGGATAGGGAAACAGGGCCAGGTGCAAGCAAGGGCATGGATAATAACATTTTTGATGACCTCATTGTTACGGAGGGTAAAATATAGGAGGCCAACTCTGTGTTGATTTGAATCAGAGATAACAGAGATGGAGTGGGGGAAAGTCGTGTAATGTTAGAGCTAGAAATAAGCTGTCTTGGTGATGGCACAAATAATTGGTGCTTAAAATGAGAAAGGAAGAAACCTTGCATCGTTCCTCAGTATAGTTATTCCTCTTTGGCTGTCCCTCTGTTACTTTAATGGGTAGAACCTGAGCAGTTAAAATCTGTGTAGTTAATGCAAGGTCTTTGTGCAGGACGCTCTATCCTGCAAAAATATCTTTCTATTCTCTCCACCTGTCTAGTAAACCTATAACAATCAATAATTATTCTCGTTTCATTTCACTGCCCTTGACCTCAAGGTACTTTTTGTGCTGTAAAGCATTTATTTTAATTATTTCTATTGCTGTAATGTTGTCTGTTACTCACATTGCTACTCCATCTGCTTTTCCTGTGCTGCTTCCTTCTGTAACTAAATCCCGATGCTTTAATTTCCATCGCTGTCCTGATTTAACTAGCTGTCTTCAATTCCTGTTGTGTCAAAATTATCCTTCAGCACAGTATCTTATTCAGTGAAGTTGGTTTGTACATTACTATAAATTTATATTTTCCTCTTTGTTCTGGACGTTCTATGTTTTTCCCTCCCGTACAGCTTTACAATGTAAGCACTTTCATTTCATGGAGTCCCTCCAGTGCAGCATGAGGTCATTCCGGCCCATTGAGTCTGCAGCGACCGCAATCCCACCCCCATAACCTCATGTATTTACCATAGCTAGTCCCCCTGACACCAAGGCCAGTCAACCTAATCCAAGCATCTTTGGACTGTGGAAGGAAGCCGGAGCACCCAGAGGAAGCCCATGCAGACACAGGGAGACTATGCAAACTCCACACAGACAATGACCCAAGCTGGGAATCGAACCTGGGTCCCTAGTGCTGTGAGGCAGCAGTGCAAACCACTGTGCCACCATGCTGCCGCCTCATGGTGTAAGCATGCATCTTAGTTATCATTCACTTGCACCCCTTTATATATGACAGTTTGTTTATGATGGTGACTGATCTACCTGCTCCAGCCTAATTGGTACGTGATCCATTAATATTCATTAATATCCCTTGTTATCAATCAACTACTCAATCACCCAAAACGTTCTCCTCAGATTTGCACTATCTTTATCAAAGAACGTTAACAGCTTCCTCAATATCTTAAATTTTCTTCTATTGGACCACTTAACTTTAACCTCATTCCAAATGAAAGAGTGAATCTCCTGCTATTGCTGTTTCCATTTTCTTGTAGATCCCAGGCAGCAACCTTTGATTATTTAAAGGCTACGAAATCTGGCTTATGTCATTCTTTCACCAGTAGGGCACGACGAGAAGGCAGGGCCCAGGTTACCTCAGCCAGAACAGGAATTGAATCCTATGCTGATAGTGTTATTCTGAACCACGTGCTAGCTGCCTAGCCTGCGTCCACCCAGGCTACACTAGATATTCATTAAATTACTCTTTCCTTCTCGTACACCTCTTCATCTTTTCCAGTTATTGGTTAACATCATCATTCCCTGCATTACTCGTACTGCTACTTCTCATCAATGCTCCTCTGCCTATGTCTACCTCTCTATCATTTCCTTCCGAAACAGGTGGTACTTGCAGATCAGATTTTTTTATCTGCCTCAGATGTTAAAGCCCACCAATGTCTCTACTTTCTCAGAAGACTAAGGAAATTTGGCATGTTAGCTACGACTCTTACCAACTTTTACAGATGCATCATAGAAAGCATTCTTTCTGGTTGTACAGCTCCTGCTCTGCCTAAGACCGCAGGTAACAAAAAAGGTCCTGCATGTAGCCCAATCCACCACTCAAACCATTCATTGACTGTCTACACTTCCAGCTGCCTTGGCAAAGCAGCCATTAAAGACACCATGCACCCCGGACATTCTCTATTCCACCTTCTTTTGGGAAAAGATACAAAAGACTGAGGTCACGTACCAACCGACTCGAGAACAGCTTCTTCCCTGCTGCCGTCAAACTTTTGAATGGACCTACCTTGCATTAAATTGAGCTTTCTCTATACCCTAGCTATGACTAACACTACATTCTGCACTCTCTTGATTCTTTCTCTATGAACAGTATGCTTTGTGTGTATAGTGTGCAAGAAACAATACTTTTCACTGTTCATAAATGTGACAATAATAATCAAATCAAAAACTGTTGAGGTTTACACCAGTAAACTGGCCATATTTACTTATCTTCCTTAACAAATCCGCTCTAGTCTCCAATACACTCAAAATCTTGATCGCACAAAGTTACATTACATTATAATGTTGCATTTCCAACGTTAGTAAAGCTCTAAATTTAAAAAGCAATCATGATTGCCTTGAAAATTGCTTTTGTAGTTTGTTTTAAATTGGTGATTAAAGGAGTGCGTTTTGCTTCATTATCTTAAATCCGGGTTCTCTGGCTTCTACTCATTGGTGGAAACAGTTTTTCTCTATTTAATCTGTCAAGGCTATTCGGAATTTTCAATACCTTAATTATGGGCCCGATTTTATCAAAAATTAGCGCCTGTTTTTGGGCGCGAAATCATGGTGAATTTGGGCGTCGGGCCTGTAACACGATCTGCACTCAACCAAGCAGATCGCGCCTTTACCAACACCCAATTTTGGGCACAGGTCTGGTCCACGCCCCAATCAGGCATGCATTTAAATCAGTTTAATGAGCCATGCGCCCAACTCTACCACCAAATCCCACTTTACCGTTTTCGGATCCGCGCTATCACCAACCTGTAGAATAAAAATCCGAAGCAGATTCTTATTCTGCGGGGGAACCTCCTCGAACACCCTTCACAGACTCCCTGCTAAACACCTCAGCACACCTCCCTTAGCAGAGCACACCCCCAACCTACCTAGATTGCTGCTCTCCCTCCACCATCCTTCTGACCTGCGCTCATTGATGTGGAGATGCCGGCGTTGGACTGGGGTGAACACAGTAAGAAGTCTCTCAACACCAGATTAAAGTCCAATTTAATCTGGTGTTGTGAGACATCCTGCAGCATCTTCCTGGCCTCCCGCTGGCGTCTACCGGAGGAGGAGGGCGAGCTCGGATGGATCTCTGGTTGGGGTGGGGGGTGGCGAAGGATGGGGGGGATGATGAACTTGGACGTGGGAGAATCTCCGCCACCCCGCCCTCCTTCCTAAACCAGAGATCCATCTGAGCCCACCCCCCCAATCCTCCGGCAGGTGCCAGCGGAAGGCCAGGAAGGTACTGCAGGATGTCCAACGAGTGCAGTAAGAAGCCTCTCAACACCAGGCCCAGTGGGTGGAGGGTGGGGGGGGGGGGGGGGCGGGGGGGGTGGGGTGTGGTTCTGTCTCCCGGGGGGTCTGATTGCGGTACAGTTCAGAGCTCCGATCATTCCGGCAGTGCTAAGCCCTGCCCACAGCGCAGACCGGATCGGAGCTGGCAAAAAGCGTATGGGCGCGCCGGAATGAGGATTCCAGGCTCGGATCCGTTTTACGTCCCGATCCGGCACTTAGCCTCCGATTGGTAAAATCTGGCTTAATATCCCCTCTTTTTTTTTAATATCCCCTCTTTTTTTTTAATATCCCCTCTTTTTTTTTAATATCCCCTCTTTTTTTTTAATATCCCCTCTTTTTTTAATATCCCCTCTTTTTTTTTAATATCCCCTCTTTTTAATATCCCCTCCTTTACAATCCCAGCTTCTCCAGTCTCTGCGCATAACTCACCTTTGGTACTATTCTAATAAATATCCTCATCCACTCTTAATGACAGTGTGAAGTTCAAAACATTTTCTAAATTCTAAGTAGATTGCTACAAAAGTTAAACCTTTGCACCAATATTTTTAGGCCAAAATTCATGAGGTTGACTACACAAGTATACTTGCAGGTTTCTCGTCCAAGGTCACCTCTGTTTACTATTAGGTCATTTTATGCACATTCTGTGGCTGTTTGAATAATGTCTGAATTTTCTTCCCCTAGACAGAGCTTCTTTTGTTCTCTGCCTTTGTGATCAATACTTTACACTCATTCGTGTTGTACTCTTTCAGATTAAGCCATGCTCACTGAAGGTCCTTCCAAAGGTTAAACTGGAACCGCATGAGGTGGATCAATTCCTCAATTTGTCTCCAAAGGAAGGTGAGGTGCATAATTGAAAAATGAATGTCTTATTGTAACCACATTAGTGACTCAAGTTGTTCCTGAGTCTCTTGTTAGATAGTTAATTCTTCGTACATTTGAAGGTGGAATTTAAACTTAAATTTGATTAAAATTAACCTGAAAAACTGCACAGAAAATATTAAGCCAACTATGTTGATTATACACATTTGAGATGGACGGTAATGTTATGCAGATTTCATATGGTAGGAACATAAAACAATGATAATATGAAATCTCTATCCAGTAACAGTATGCAGATTTTATTAAAGAGGTTAGGGTATGAAGCCATGCAAATTCCATCTGGGAAGGACATGAAAAAGTGGCATCATGGATTTGTAAAAATGGGACAAAGCATAGAATGAGGAAATTCATTCCAATCGCAGTGTGTGAAAAGTGTCTTAATGTCTGCACAAATCCTTTGTTCCCCTAAGGGACACACACAATGATAGAAAAAGCATCAAGAAGAATAAAACCTCTGAATGAATCCTAGTTGTATTGTGAGCTCCTACTCTCAGTGGATATCATATGAAGTCACATGCAGGCTTTTCTATAATGGCTATATGTTTAAGCAGCCTGGCCACGTTCACTGGTAAGACACAAGTGAAAAATGACCTGTTAGAGAAGGTACAGGAGAATGATGGATGGCAATTGAACTGGACTATAGTAAGAAGTTGATGCCTCCAGGAAAGATAGGGAAGGGATTAAATTGATGACAAAAAAAATCTGAAAAATCAAAAAAAAACAAATACTTGCAGTGCTAATTGCCTATGAATTAGGTGGAGACCGTTAACTAGGGTTTCACTCGAGCACCTGTGAAGAGACTGAAACTGGTGTGATGTGTTTGGAGCTGTATGCTTCATTTCGTAAATAAATGAAGGCTGAGTAAATAACGATAGCAGCAGCATCCTTCACCAACTGGCGCTCTGAAATATCTGAATTTTCCATTCATCATTACTTCCCGTTAAAATCAATTATTTTACTCTGCTAAATACTTATCCATCTTCCACTTTCAAGACACAATAGCCCCTGCCTCAACAATCCAAAGAATATTAGTTGGCAGGTGAGGTGTGATCTGTTTTGATTACATTCATGCTGACTGTTGCTTGTAGCTTTTGTGTTGAGTAGAAGGCGGCAAGACAATATGTATTTTAAAGAGCAGGTTAACTGGCATTCAAAATACTCTTCTCGTTTAATATTAAACTGTAATTGCATGCAGCCTATGTTTAGATAGCTCCTAAAATATTGGCTGTAAATTCATTCAGCTGAGTCATGACATTTTGATGATCTCCATGCATTTTGTGGGAATGAAAATCTTGTTTTCTTTCAGGAAACAATACTTTTGAAGAACTATTTTAAAAGACTTTGATACTCCCCTCATTGACCTCCTTTACTTTGTCATAACCCCTGTTTTCCAGGAGCACTTGCACATTTTCTCAGCTGCTACTTCATAAGCTCAGTACGTGCTTCCATTTCTGGAAAACATGTGGATCACTTCTCTTGTGTCTTGTTCAGACCTACAAGAGAAAACCTGACTGGCTTGTCATTGTTTGATGTCACATGACCAATTTTGCAATATCTAATAGTAGTACTTTACGCTACGGGTATTAGTTCTTCATTAAAGCTTCTCGATAAAAGGAAAACAGGGTTTCTCTCACGCCCTTTTTGTTTTTTGTATCTTGTTACAGAATTGAGTTGAGGTCAAGAAAGGTTTGCTCACATTCTGTCTCTGGCTCCCCCTCCCCCTTCCCCTCCCCCTCTGTTGTTGGCCTTTGGCCAGATAACAATGTGCAATTCATAATTAAGGTAAAGAAATCTTGATGCTGGGCCAATGAAAGCATAATATGCAATTTGCAATTGATGTGTGCCTATATCTTGCTTTTTGGAATAATGTATGAAATTAAAATTATTTACATTTGTCAACTAGTTTATTCTGTCCTGAAGACAGTTTAGAAAGAGAGGCTGAGCCTGAGTTTAAATGGTGACCGTGTTTTTCTATTCTTTGCAGCAGCAGCAGCAGATATTCTGCAGCTACCACCAACCCCACCCAGCAGCCATGGCAGCGACTGTGAGGGCGGTCAAAGCCCAGCACATTCTGTCCAATCACCTGACTCTAGCCAGGCACAGCCTACAGGGAAAAACATAACCCGTACACCATCTGCTTTGTCCAGTTCCCCACTTCTCACTGCACCACATGTAAGTTACAGATTTATTGGTGATTAATAATTGTACATCCCTATCTTTTGCCGTATCTTTTAGAAAGTTAGATGTAGACATTATGGGTAACTATACCCCATCTGAAATAAGTTACCCATCCCTATAAATTGGGACCTTAAAGATGTAGGTGCAATTCACATGAATTGGTATTAAATGCCCACACCAGCAGGATACCTGGAGTGTTTCCTGCTAGTGCTGGCAATGTCTGTTATGTGGGATTCACCCATCTGATGGACGCCCTGATCTTCACATTCAGCAACAGATTAAAAGCAAATGACTGCAGATGCTGAAATCTGAAACCAAAAGAGAAAATGCTGGAAAATCTCAGCAGGTCTGGCAGCATTTGTAAGGAGAGAAAAAAGCTGATGTTGAGTCCAGATGACCCTTTGTCAAAGCCTTGACAAAGGGTCATCTGGACTTGAAATGTCAGCTCTTTTCTAGCATTTTCTCTCTTCATAGACAGATTTCCTTGCCCTCACAAAAAAAAATGGCAACCCTGTGACAAAGGGAGGACCACCAACCCTTTAGCAAAGTAGGGCATTCACCACTGCCCATCACTGAAATAATAGATTGCCCCTTTCCTCCCCTCAGATGCCCTTCTTCAGTCCCAACTCTACCTTATTCTGGTGACCTGTAACAATTACCAATAACAGGGTGGATGGATTTACTTCATTCTTTGAACTATATTCACAAGAAATTCTGGGATAGAGAGGAGAGGCTGACTGGTGCAAGACCAGGCGAGCAGTGGACCACAATAATTTTGTGAAGCTAATAAAAGCATTCCTATCAGCTCCACAAAATTACCAATGTTCAAACTTTTGAATCGGTTTCTCTTTTAAGAACCATTGCTTCGGTAGAATTGAATGAAAGTCCCTAAAAGAAAAGTTACAGAATTTTTCTTCACTCCAGAAGCTGCAAGGCTCATCAGGACCTTTAATGCTAACAGAGGAAGAGAAGCGGACTCTAATTGCAGAAGGATATCCAGTTCCTAACAAATTACCGCTTACAAAAGCAGAAGAAAAGGCACTCAAGAAGATACGCAGAAAAATTAAGAATAAGGTAAGGAAAATAAACTAAAGCAAAATACTGCAGATGCTGGAATCTGAAACAAAACAGAAAATGCTGGAAAATCTCAGCAGGTCTGACAACATCTGTGGAGGGAGAACAGAACCAAATCTTTTGAGTCTAAGACCAAAGAAAATCAGACGAGATTTATACTATGTCCAATTATAGCACCCTTGCCTTCAAAGGTAATGTAAATGAGTTTATTATAATGCTTATTTATTTATCAGTCACAAGTAAGGCTTACATTCACTCCAATAAAGTTACTGTGAAATTCCTGAAGTCGCCACACTCCAGCACCTGCTCGGTTTAATGCACTTAACCAGCACACCTGTTAGACTGTGGGAGGAAACTGGAGCACCTGGAGGAAACCCACACAAACACGGGGTGAATGTGCAAACTCCATCCAAGCCAGAAATTGAACCCAGGTCTCTGACTCTGTGAGGCAGCTGTGACAACCACTGCCACTGTGCTGCCCAGAGAAAGGAGCTAAAAATGTTCGTCTGGTGATCAGAAAGTGTGAATGGCAGAACAGGCTACAGTTTCTTAAGGGACTACCTGAGAAATGTGGCAGTTGCCCTGAAGTAGTGGGGGATGGGCAAAATTGGGAGCAGCGAATACAGTAGACCAGATCGGTCCCAAGTATGGCTGTCTCTGTATGGATTATGTGGAGCATTTCCTGCTTCAGTCTACTCTGGCCCCTTCCCACAATTCCTTTAGTACAGTACAACAATGACTATTTTGATGCCACTTCATGCTTTTGTCTGGACTTGGAAAAAGTTTTCAATTTTGCTTTTGATTTCCATGCCTCTTATCGTCTTCAATCTCTGACACCTCTCTTGCCTTCCTTGACTTCTGTCTCCATTTCTGGCGATAAACTGTCCACCAGTGTCCATTACAGGCCCATTGACTCCCACAGCTATCTTGACTACAGCTCTTCAGACCCCATATCCTATAAGGACTCCATCCCATTCTCTCAGTTCCTTTGCCTCTGCCACATCTATCCTGATGATGCCCCTTTCCAAAATAGGGCTGTCAATATATCTTCCTCCCTCTTCACTCGTAGTTTTCCACCCACTATGGTTCACAGGGCACTCAACTGCATTTGACCCATCTCCCAGGCCACTGCTCTCGCCTCTGTCCCAGGGCCAGGATAGGGCCTCCCTTGTCCTCATTTTTCACCCCACCAGCCTACACATTGAAAGGATCATCCTTATCATTTCTGCCAATACCAGCATCATACCCTACTCAGCACAGCTTCCCCTCACTCCCCCGTCAGCATTTTACAGGGACCACTCTCTCTGGGACACCCTGGTCCACTCCTCCATCACACCAATACCTCACCCCTGCCCATGGGATCTTCCCATGCAATTGCAGAAGGTGCAACACCTGCCCCTTTTATCTCCTTGCTGTTCACCATTCCAGGGTCCAAACACTCCTTTCAGGTGAAGCAGTGCTTCATATGCACCTCCTTCAATCTGGTTTATTACATTTGCTGCTCCTAATGTGGTCTACAAGAGATTGGAGAGACCAAATGCAAACTGGGCGACTGCTTTGGTGCATCCGCAAGCAGGACCCTGACCTTCCTGTTGCTTGCCACTTCAACACACCACCTTGCTCTGCTGATCACGTGTCAGTCCTTGGCCTTTTGCAATGTGCTAGTGATCCCGCATGCAAACTGGAGGAACAGCACCTCACCTTATGACTGGACACTTTTCAGTCTTTTGGACTGAATATTGAGTTCAACAGCTTCAAAGCATGAACTCTCCCTTCCACCTTCACCCCATTTCCATTTATTTCATTCTGTTTCTTCTTTTCATTTCATTTCAACCATTTTTATCACCCTTTTTCTCACTTCCACTTCTCCACACTCATTCTTCACCTTGCCCCCAACCCCCTTCAGGGCAACTGTCACATTCCTCAGTTAGTCCCTTAACAATCTGTACCTCTGAACTGCCATTCGCACATTCTGATTATTTAATGGACACTTTCAGGAGTACAGTTCTTGGCCTCCTTTATCATTTACATTAACTTTTGTCCAATTACAGCCCCATCTCTTCACCCCACACCACCTCATAGTATAAATCTTTGAGTTTCTTTGCTCCTAGCTCTGAAGAAATGGTGGCTTTATTCTCTTTCTACAAATGCTGTCAACCAGAAATTTTCCACCGTTTTCTGTTTTTGTGATGGAAAATAAATATCTGGGAAGTGTTGCTTCTCAAATTCATGGTCTCGTGTATCTCGGGGGGAAAAAAAGTAACATTTGTTTTCGGAAATAGGAAATGACTAAGTTCCAATTATCTCTCTCAAAATCACATAGAAACATGCTGAACATGGAGAAAAACGGAAATGTCATTGAAACCCATGTATAATTAATCTTGCTGAATCAACTACTACAGTAGATGTAAATATCTTGAGGTGAACAGAAAACCAAAACATCCCACAGAAGCTAACTTAAAAATGTGTTTTGGCCAGGAGATTAGACATACTGGCATATTGACATTTGGAGCAGGAGCTGATTCCCAGGCTTGAAACTGGCTCCTTTCTGTTTGTGAAAATTTAATCTATATGATGTTAAGTAAAACTTTAAGTGCGTATTAATGGTTGTAAGTCTTGAAAGACAATCAGTTCTTAAAACCAAATTCTCCCAAGATAGTAAACAAGCTGTAATAAATGTTTGTTGTTGGCAGATTTCTGCCCAAGAGAGTAGAAGGAAGAAAAAAGAATACATGGATACGCTGGAAAAAAAGTAAGTCTGATTGTTTAAAGTTATAATACTCCTGATAATTATGTAGTGTTAGGGAATGGATCAGAAACCCCAAGATATATTATGAAGTTAGACCGCAACAATTGGCTATTTTGATATTCATGCAAGGATATGAAGTTTCACTCCAGGCATAGTTCCATTGACATACTGGGAAGCTTTTATCAAAACAATTTTTATTTAACAACACAGTTTAATTACAACAAATGA
Organism: Carcharhinus amblyrhynchos; assembly: GCF_965287045.1. Classification (NCBI taxonomy): domain Eukaryota; kingdom Metazoa; phylum Chordata; class Chondrichthyes; order Carcharhiniformes; family Carcharhinidae; genus Carcharhinus; species Carcharhinus amblyrhynchos. Next base: position 70,643,067 of record NC_137329.1, on the reverse strand, counting down.
ATTAGCTGAACACTTCTAACAATTGAATAATACTTAAACAGGACAAGATACGATTCCTAACTGCTAACCTCTGACTACAAGTTCCAATTCAAGCAATATGGTTAGGTGCATTGGCCATGCTAAATTCTTCCTTTGTACCCGAACAGGTGCAGGAGTGTGGCGAACTAGGTATTTTCATAGTAACTTAATTGCAGTGTTAATGTAAGCCTACTTGTGACACTTTTAAATCAACTTAAAAACTTAATATTCTTAGACTTAAAACCCCTATTTAAAATTAGTCACCAAAGCACAAGTTTGCATGCTGTTCTCAGGTTAACAGATCTTGAGCTCTGAGAAGCCTTTTCAAAGAGAGGGCAAAAGCCACTGCTGCCTTCTTGCCGTCCAGGCACCAAACTGCTTGTACTTTTAAAACTTTGAAACAGAAATTGCATAGCTTCCCTGCAAGCTTAGCTCCTCCCATAAAACACACAATTCTGATCTGAAACCCCAGAGGAAACCGAAATTAACACAAATGCATTAGCTCTGCTTAAAACAAACATCCCAAGTACTTATTCTGTTGTCCAAGCTACAGTTTTAATAGATTTCTGAGACAAATTGTAAACCAGATCAGAATTCTAAACGTGCTCTTACAAGAAACATGATATACGTATATTTCTTAAAGGCATAGTATCAAAAAGGGCTAATGCCCTTTTTTATTGCTTTGCTCAGAATAATTTCTTACTTCTTGAGTCAATGTGAGAGTTCATGGCTGACTTCAGTGGAGTACTGAAGGACTGCCATGTTATCCGAGGTACAGGCCAGGTTTTTGGCTCCCAGCTTGACACATCCACCTAGGGGGAGAGGAATGGGTGCTTGCTACAGTCAGGGCTGCTGCTCGCACTAAGAATTTGAAGGCAGCTATTGATTGATTAAAAAGCCAGCCCCAGTGTTCTAGGACTTCATCCCAGTTGTGTGCTTGAAAGTTAGATCCTCTAAATCTGTCTCACTCAGCTCTCTCGTTCCATATGCCCCATTCATGCCAAAGCCTACCAACCCATGACCCATGGTCCCTCATACTTTCTACACCAACCCCTCTGCCCACTCAATAGTCCCTCATACACAGTGACAATATATCCCCCCACCCATTGCTCATTCCTTGGCCCATTATAGTTCCTGTGCCAACTTGGTACCAACTCATGTCAATCTATGCCCCCACCCACCATCTTGCACTTTTCATGCCAATTCATGCAGTGTCCACCAGAGGCAGACCTCAGGAACCTTGATGCAATGAAATAAAGTTGCAAATGTCTATTACAGACTTCACGATTTAGTGAAAATTCAGGCAACTTTTTTTTGAAAGTTGGTCAATCTGTGGCTGTTGTTCAAATGGATGTTGAAAAGAAACTGGTACTATCAGTTGGTGTTCTAACCAACATTTATATCTCAATCAGTATCGTGAAAAATAATTATCTTGTTAATTTGCTATGATGTAGAAAAGTACCAGCTAATGTTCACACAGCAAATCAACACAACCTTGCTGTGTACAAATTGGCCATGAGTGACTGCACTTAAAGTAATTAATTGGCCACTTTGGATGTCATTATGATGTGAAGGATCCTATTTAAAGGCAAGTTCTTTCCTCTGACCTGTATCCTTAACATTCTTCTGCAATTTTTCATTTTAAAAAAAAATATTTGATCTGAGCCCTTGAGATAAACAATGAACTTGGGGTCTAACAGGACAGAATGCCCCTTCAGTCTGGAAGAAGAGAATAGTGAAAATAGTTGTCTTGCTCTTAACTAGGTAGGAGGTATAATTTGACTCATATTACAGAACATAGGAGTAAGAGTAGACCATACAACTCCTTGAGCCTGCTCCAACATTCAGTACAATGGTGTATGATCTTCTGCCTCAACTCCACTTTCCTGCCTGCTCCCCATAGATAGCATTGATGATAACATGGAGGAATTTTTCATTTATACCCCTGCCTGGAAAATCATGGTGAGGAATAGCAGAACATTTGGATGTTGAGACCCACTGCCACCTTTCTATTCTAACTGGAATTTCTTACCTTTGCTGGCCCTCCTTTCCAGCACGCTATACAGTACATGGCCTGGTCTGTGGCCCATTTTCCTTGTTTTTGCTTTAGTTGCTGCGACTTCCTAAGGCCAGCAAGTTGAAGATGATAGGTGCTATAACAACGGTGAAGGCATCAAGGTGCCAGCACAAGGTTTTACAGAAGCTCGTCCCCTCCTGGCAGCTTCAGGAAAAACTTTTGTGCCAAAGGTTTCGACCTTGATCTTGACCTTCAGCAGAAACTTTCCTTTGGTGTATTTCTACCCCTTTTGAGGTCCTTTACCACCTTCTGTAATGCTGTATTGTTGAGTCCATGGCACCTCTTCTCCACCTTTTGTTTTATCAGGCATCTCTTGGTGGTAAAAATTGAGATTGGGTACATAACATGCATATGCAATAAGCCCTGGCCCAGGTGGATCAGGTACGAGCAGTAGATTCTACTACCACTCTGCCCCAAAGAGAGGCGAATGATCTCAGCAATCTCTTCCAGATAGTATGATAAATAAACGCTTTCAGTCTCTTACTTCCATAAGAAGGTTGTTAAGATAACTACATTTGTTCAAGGTAATGAAATTTAATTGTTAGTACAGAACTGAAATATGCTGGGGGAAAAAAAGCTATGTTGAAGCCTTTGTCTTGAACTCATCAGGACACTTTGCAAGAATACTTGTAAAAGGGGAAAACAACAATTTATATTAAATGGGAAGAGAATGCTGAGTGGTAGATGCATTCCATGGAGAATGCACCAATTGATATTGACTAAAAGGTAAATGCCAGGCATTGTTTGAAATTGAAACCAGGTAGCTTGACAATGATTGGCCAAGGCAATGCCCTGGAGAATGAATCAGCAAATGACGGCATTTATTTTGTTTCACTGAAACAGCTGCAATGTGTCTACATTTTCCTTTGGAAAGAACAGAGTCCTGTAAATTAATATACTTAACTTCCAGTGCACAAGTTGGAAACATAACTGAATTTTAAATTGTTGTTAAGCCTAATTCTTGTTTGATTTGGTTTATTATTGTCACGTGTTAATATGCAGCAAAAAGTGTTGTTCCTTGTACGCTATACAGACAAATCATACAGTTTGAAGAAGGGAGAAGGAAAGGAGCAGGCGCAGAATGTAGAATTACTGTTATAGCTAAGGTGCAGAGAATAAGGTAGGTCCGTTCAAACATCTGATGGCAGCAAGGAAGAAGCTGTTCTTGAGTCGGTTGGTACGTGATCTCAGACTTGCATCTTTTGCTGATGGAAGAAAGTGGAAGATGGTATATCCGGGGTGCGTGGGGTCCTTGATTAAGCTGTTTTTTTTTTGAAGCAGTGGGAAGTGTAGTGGATGGGAGGCTGGTTTAATTAGTAGCACAAGCTTTCAGAGCACTGCCCCTTCTGCAGGTGAGTGCCTCCACGTCATTGAACCTGCATGCAACTAGTTCAGTTTGACTAAATTATCTTTCTTAACCTTGTTGCTTGGTGTGGAATAGAAACCAGTCCAAAAGCAAAGTAGGAATCTATCTACAGTAGTATTAGTTCATTGTTTAGAAAGGTGAACAGCTTCAGAAAGATAACTTAAGGAGTATATCTATCTATCTTTAATAGCAGTCTTTATGGGATACATGTGCTTTCTCTCAGAGACAGTCGCTGATAAATTTTCAATTGCCATTTCACTCCAGGGATATCAGTATAAAGACAATAGAGCATTTGATCCTTCTAAATAGCAAGTTTGATAACAATATTTTTCATATCTGTCCAATTTCTTTCTTACCAGAGTTGAATCCTGTTCAAATGAAAACAGTGAACTCCGTAAAAAGGTGGAAAATTTGGAAAAAGCAAACAGGCAAGAATACTTAAGTTTGTTTTGTTTTATATTCATGTGTTGCCTTATTACAGTCTAATCATCATTTGAACCAGAGCCTAAACCCGTTCCTGAAATGTAAGTTCAGAGTTCAATCTGAAACTGATCTTTCGTGGTTCATGGTCAATCAGATTGAGGGATGAGTAAATGATGGCTGCTTTAAATTATCATGTTTTACTGTTTGTATTTTTAAAATTTGCTCATGGCAAAGTAAAAAGTTTGTTTATTAGTCACAGATATGACTAACATTAACACTGCAACAATATTACTGTGAAATTCCTCTAGTCACCACAGTCTGATACCTATTCAGGTCAATGCACCTAACCAGCACATCTTTCAGAATGTCGGAGGAAACCCATGCAGACACGAAGAGAATGTACAAACTCCACACAGACAGTGACCCAAGCCGGGAATCGAACCCGACGCTGAAGCAGCATTGCCAACCACTATTACCATGCCACTGCGAGAGCATTGCTGGCAAGAACAGTAACAGTCCATCCTTAATTTCCCTCAAGAAGGGAGTGGTGAGCTGCCCTCTAGAACCACCGTTATCCAAGAAGCATAGAATTGCAAGTGTGTTGTAAAGGATGGATTTCCAGAGTTTTGACCAAGTGACATTGAATGAATGATGATATAGTTCTTCTTTATAGTAGAAATCACAGGTTTAGACGGTGCAGTCAATGGAACTTCGAGTTGCTGCGGTGCACCTTATAGATGATACACCCTGTTGCTACTATGCACCTGTAATGGAAAGAGTCAATGTTGAAGGTGGGGAATGGAGAACTGATCAAGTGGGTTGCTCTCCTGCATTGTATCAAGCTTCTTGAGGGTTGCTGGAGTTGCATTCATTCAGAAAGTGGAAAGTATTCCATCACACTCCTGATTTGCACCTTTATAGATTGCAAACAGGGTGGAATTTCCAGCCCACAAGCCTTCGGCATTATAGCCAGGTTGTAATTGGGGCCCATAGCCTTTGCAGCATCCCATACCTTAGCCATTTCTTTTATGCGAAATGAACAAAATTTGCTGAAAACAAGCATTGTGATGCTGGATTCTCCAGAGGACATTAAGGTGGATCATTTTACTCAGTTCTTCTGGCTTTCGATTGTTTCAGATGCTGATCCATTGACTGTAGGATCGCTTACCTCTGTCTGTAGCATGTTGTTTGACATGTATATTTATCCTTTGTTATATCTTTGCCAGGTTGGTACCTCATTTTTCGTTATGCCTGGTGCACACTTCCTGGCATGCTCTCTTATACTGCAAATTGAACTAAGATTGTCTCCTTGGTTGATAGCAATGATGGAGTGAAGGATATTAAATCTATAAGCTTACAGTTTATGGTGACACATAATCCTGTTGCTGATGTCCCATAACATTTCATGAATGTCCGTTTTGAGCTTCTGTTTCTTATCTGAACCTATTCCATTTAGTATGGCCTTAAGTGCCACACAGTACAATGAAAGGTAGTTTCAGTATCAAGATGAAACTTGTCACGAAGTTGGATAGAGTAATTATAGGTTGGTGTTTGTAAAATTATAAAATGCTAGGGAGAAAGCAATGCATGGTCCCTTTTAGAAGGTGGTGCTTTTTCTGTGCTTAGAGCTTTGAGAAAAAAGTGCAAGTACACAGAGAGCCCCAAACTGAAACATTTACATCGAAAGGCCAAGCAGCAGTTTTACCAAGCCTTTTGAATTTAGTCAATCAATTTGAATCGGGCACTTGGATACCAAGAACCTATTAAATTTAAATCTGATGGTTTTGACAACCTAGGACCAATGGTATTGTGGGAAATATTGCTATGTCATCACAGGTATAAAAGAAGGGGGAAGTGGGACAAAAAGTGAGAGCAACTGCCATCTACCAAAGAGAAAAGCTCGCAGCTCTCAAGAACGGGAGAATTGCTGGCTCTCATAGCTTCATCTATGTCTTCCAGAAAGCACCATCTAGATAGCAAATGTGTGAAAGAAGTTCCAGACAAAAGAATCAACAGAGAACATAAGAACATAAGAAATAGGAGCAGGAGTAGGCCATCTAGTCCCTCGAGCCTGCCCCACCATTATTCCAGTAGAGACAAAATCTGGTTGTAACTTTAAGAGTGACTAAATTCTATCTTTGTTAATGGGTGGGAAGTTTATTAATTGGGACAGCATAACATTAAAATCTTGTTTTATTCGGGAATAATTAATACAGTGAAACCCAATTTTACGTGCCCCGATTTAACGCAAATTTGGATATAATGTGATGAATCACTGGACCCTTTTCAGTTTGTCAACCTAATCCAGATATCGTAGAAGATATTATCTATTTGAGAAAATGATCTTAACTACATGAATGGACAATATATTTTGCATCATTTCTCCAGAGACAAAGTATTATTTTGAAATATGTACTTGCTCACTAAAGAGCTCCTCTTTCAGAGTAAAATTACAAAACACTGATAGCGGCTTTGTGGAATCCACCTCTTCTCTGAAATGTGAAGCAGCACTTGAGATAAGAGCAGCCTTTCTCTATTATTGACAGAACACCAAGAATACCATTATTCTCCGAGTGTGTATTGTGAGTTCATTGTAAATGGCATTTTGAAATTTAGGAACGTCAAGTAGGGCGATAATAGGGATTTTCTTGAATCCCGATTTAGCGCAACCCCGCCTTTTTTGCAATAACACTTTATGGACCCCAATCATTGCGTTATAACGGAGCACACTGTAGTTCGAAGGGATTTCTTCGGTCTGTTAGTTGTTTAATTTTTTAAAAAGTCATTCATGGGACATAAGCATTGCTGGCTGGCCAGCATTTATTGTCCATCCCTCATTGCCCTTGGAGGGTAGTTGAGAGTCAGCTACATTGTTACGGCTCTGGAGGCACATGTAGGCCAGACCAGGTAAGAATGGCAGATTTCCTTCATTGAAAGGACATTAATAAACCAAATGAGTGTTTTTCCGACAATCAGCAATGGTTTCATGGTCACCAGTAGATTCTTAATTCTAGACTTTTTTTTATTGAATTCAAATTCCACCAGCTGTGTGGCAAGTTTTGAAGCCGGGATCCCAGAACATTAACTGAGTTTCTGGTTAATAGTCTAGCAATAATAACACTAGATCATTGCCTCCACCATGTAATATGCTGGTTCCTGATCTTGTCATTTCTTGTTGCTCACATATCTATCTCAGCACCCACATCTGATTAGTTTTCCTGTCAATGTTACCCAGGTACCCACACTATGTAACAAAGCCAGTTCTCAATTTTTGTAAATTCTTTCAAGGGATGTGGATGTCATTAGTCATGCCATCCCTAATTTCCCTTGATCTTCCAGAGGGCAACCATGTTGCTATGGGTCTGGAATCATGTACACCAGACCATGTAAGGACGGTAGATTTCCTTCCCTAAAGGGCATTAGTGAACCAGATGGGTTATTGTGACAATCAACAATGGTTTCATTTTTAATTCCATATTTTTATTGGAATCAAATTTCACCATTTGCTATGTTGGGATTTGAACATGGGCCCCCAGAGCATTAGTTGAGTTCCTGGGTTAATAGTTTTTCCTGCTGCTTAGATTGTTGTCAGGTGGTCTGCCCAGTTTCAGTTCTTTGTTGAGATTTTGTAGTGGTCTGCCATGGTGAAATTCGAACCCGGGTCCCCAGAATTTCTGGCGATAATACCATTAGGCCGTTGCCTCCCTCTAACTATTAGTTAGATAAATAGATTGTTATGTGTTGATTTTAGAGTGAGTGACAGGGATTCATTTTGTATTTAATCACTAAATGTTGCTGAAGTGCAAGTCACACCACTTCATACACACATTTTACAGATTATAAGATGAGGTAACCCTCTTTGGGTGTTTTTGTGTTAATTGTCAGAGGGGAGAATCAACCCCTACTTCATAACAGTCACCACAAGGACTGCAGTGGACCCTCCTACCAGTACTAACAATGATATGTGCCTCTACAACTGGAACCCAGATGCAGGACAGTATCAGAAGGAGGGATCACTGCAGAAGCCAGATTCTCCTTGTGTTGATTCCCTCACCACCTGATAGAAGCTCAGTCAAGCAAATTTGTTCTTCACCTCAAGTCAGTAGTAGTTTTTCCGAACACCTTGGTGATGACATTGTACTCTAGAGGGATTTGGTGAATATTGCTCCTGTCAAAAGCCCACCCTGCTGTTGCATGTCTAGATTTCTTTCTCACTTTCAAACTTTAGATCATTGTGGTTGGAGAGTTCTAATACATTAGTCTTTTGGCCTTGACATCTAGATTATATGTGCTGATATTGAACATTGCTGCTTTTTCATAATCTTAGCTATTGAAATGGCTCATGTCTCTGTAAGATCTCATTCCTGTTTTTGACTAACAGAGAATCACAGTTTCAAAGTTACCGTATAGTTTTCTTCCCTAAATGGTAGAATTAATGAATCTTACAGCAGAGATGACAATTTGTTCCATTGGATGAAATTTTCCCTCTTTGACTACAAGCATCGATTCAGGAGGGAAAAGCTGGGTACAGCCTGCCTGTTGCACTGCTGGCTTTTCCTGCCATAATTGTTGACACAGTCTGTTTGCCATTTCCTCATTTTGTTAAAAAAACCTGTTGTAAACCCCGCTAACATGATGTCACACCACTGGGGAAGCGGGGTGATGGACTTTCCAGTGTGGGGAATGTTACAGCAGGGAGGCCCGCTAATCGTGTGCAAGTGCATTATAATGGGATTTTCTGTCACTGACAGGGGGCAGGGACAATTGAGCAAGCGAATCCACTGGCATAAATGTGTTTTCAGACTCTTGCTCAATTTGCCATTCCTGCCCACCAAGAAGAGGGGTTGAAAGTCCTGCCTCCGCATTCTTAGTGCTGGTTCATTGGAGAGAATTTTCAATTAGAACAAAGAAAAGTACAGCACAGGAACAGGCCTTCGGCCCTCCAAGCCTGCACAATCATGACGCCTGCCTAAACTGAAACGTGTGCACTTACCGAGTCTGTACCCTTCCATTCCCATCCTATTCATGTGTAGTTGCCCCTTTAAATGTACCTGCTCCCACCACCTCCCCAAGCAGCACGTTCCAAATATTTACCAATCTGTGTTTTTAAAAAAAAATTGCGTCACACAGCCACTCTAAAATTTTCCCTATGCACCTTAAAGCTAACATTCCATAGCATCATAGAACCCCAACAGTACAGGAGGAGGCCGTTTGGCCCATTGAAGCTGCACCGATATCCCCGTAACCGCCACATGTTTTCCCTGCTTCAAAACCTCCCCCCCAAAAAAAAACCAGGGTCAATTTAGAATGGTCAATCACTCTAACTTGCACAGCTTTGGACTGTGGGAGGAAACCCATGCAAACACAGGGAGAATGTGCAAACTCCACACAGTGAATTGAACTCGGGTCTCTGGCACTTGAGGCAGTAGTGCTAACCACTGTGCCGCTTGTTATTAGTTCTATACTTTCATGGTTTTCCCCATAACTTTGAACTGGATACAAACTTGAAAAGGAAAAAATTGCATTTTTTGATTTTTCTGCCATCATCCTTTTAGAGTGCATTGCACATCATCATAACTACCTAAGTAATTTCTCCTCTTCCCCACCGCATAACCTGGTTCTTTTGTCAATTATTTTGTATCTGCGTCCTCTTGTTAGCAACTCTCCTGCTTGCGGGAATGTTTCTCCACTTAAAATTGCCTTAGTTTTCTCTGCTCAAAGGAGAGCAATCCTAATCTCTCTCTGTCTCTCATCTTTCTGTTTAACTGGAAGTTTCTCATCCACTACATAAATGCAGGGTTTTTTTTTTAGCATTTGAATTTATGCATTCTCAGTCTGACCCCATTCTCATCCTTCAGTACTGCCATCTGTCAGCTTTTAATATTAATGTTGTGTCTGTCAGCTTTGTCTTACATAAAACTGGCACAGAGTTTCCTATCTTCTACAAAGAAAGCTACCTATCTGCCTGGCTTGAACAGTTGGACTCACTCAGGTGGATGCACATTCATGCTGTACCATGTCCTCAGAAGGTTAATCTTGAAGTGAAAATCTAAATTGGAAAACTAATATTCATAATATTGGTTATAATACACAAACCTTTATTGTAATTGTCTAACAGAACAATGATATTTTATTCCTCAGGTCCTTGCTCCAGCAGCTGCAGGGACTCCAGGCCCTGGTGGCAGGGAAGGTTCCCAAACCCTGCAAGATGGCCAGCACACAAACCAGCACATGCTTAATGGTAAAATCAAAGATTGTCCTACTGTCAATATATTGAAAATAAACCATTGAAAATTCTTCTTCATTCTTATCCTCCACTGACGAATAAGATTAGGTCACAGGGAGAATGCCTTTTTAAGGGATTTAAATAATTGTAATGTTGGCATCCTGTTCTCCCTCTAATGTTGTATAAAGTAAATATGCCTCCTGAATAATTTGAGTTTTTCCTAATTGGTAGCTGTGATCAGATCTTAAATCGTGTAAAGATCCTGCAAATAGCCTTCTCTTTTTGTGTGTTTAATAGGATAATAAAATGTTCTTTGGTTCTCTGCATAGTAAGAAGTCTCAACAGGTTGATCAGAACTCCCACTCACCTGATGAAGGGGCAAACCCTGAAAGCTAGTGGCGTTTACTATCAAATAAACCTGTTGGACTTTAAACTGGTGTTGTGAGACTTCTTACTGTGTTTGCCCCAGTCCAACACCGGCATCTCCACATCATCTCTGCACAATGTCAGAGGTTTTCACCTGTTGTCCAGTCACAAGGTGAGAATTCATGCTAAAACAATTTGTCATTCAAGATAATTGAGAGTCCAATATTTGGTTTTCATTTATTATCTCATTTCTACAGTACTAGATACCTAACTGTTCCAACTCTGTTCGATGGATGAACTTTACCTTCCGTGGCATATAACTATAAACAAGCCAATTTTTGATGGCTATTTAAAATGCCCCATTGAAATTTAAATGGTATTTGTTTTCCTCTTGATCATGTTGATGACTTGGGAGGCACTCAATTTACACAACCTGTTGTGCAAAATTAACCATTTTTGAGCTTAAGTTTGTATCTTAACATTCCACCCCCTGCCAAATTATTTCAACATTTCTCAAGACTAGTCTTTGTTCCTCCTCCACCCAAAGCCTGCTCTTTAAAATTCACAACTATTATTAGATGCATTTTTTTGTAAATAGTATTTATTCTCCCATGGGATAGGGGTTTCATTGGCAAGGCCAGCATTTGTTGTTGCCCATCCCTAATTGCTCGTAAACTGAGTGTCTTGGGAGGCCATTTCAGAGAGCAGTTAAAAGTGAATTTCGTTGCTGTGGATCTGGCGTCACATGTAGGCCAGACCAGGTAAGGATGGCAAAATTCCTTCCCCAAAGGACATCAGCGAACCAGAGGAGCTTTTAAAGTAACCAATAATGGTTTCATGGTCACTAATACTGAGATTAAATTTTCAATTCCAGATTATTAATTGGATTTAAATTCCACCATCTGAATTAGTGGGAATGTTGGAATTAAGAGCAGAAGTAGGAAAATTCACCCCTTCGAGCCTGCTCTGCCATTCAATCAAATCATGACCCTGTTCTCAAATCCACCACCCCACCTATTCTCCATACTCCTTTTATACCAGTTTTAATTAGAAATTTATGTATCCCCTCCTCGAAACCATTCAGTGATTCAGATATTGGGATATTGAACGATCAATATGTCAGGTTCAGCTTTCACTTAAAATTTGAAAGCTTGTATTAAACTTATTCTCCTCTTTTCCAAGGAAAACAGTTGCAACTTTGTTATTTTATTTCATAATTAAAATTCCCAATACATAGAATTCCTGAACCTTCACAAAGACATTACCATCAATCATGTGAATACATGGCAAAAACAGCGCACAATACTCCAAATAGTGTCTAGTCAATGCTTTGTATAACACAGCCTTTAGACTTGAGCTCTATCAGTCTGTTAATGGAACCCAATTGTTTTTCTTGCTTCAGATCAGTACAGATTACAAAATAGTACAGCTGAGAAGGAAGTCATTTGGTCTATTGTGCCTCTGCCAGTTCTCTGAAAGAACTATCCAAATGGTTGAATGCACTTTCCTCACGGCAGATTTTTCTTCTTCCTGTCTACATGAAAATGTATTGCCCACCCCCAGTTGTCAAGAGCAACTAGGGATGGGCAATAAATGCTGGCCAACCAACGAGGCCCATGTCCCACAAATGAATAAAAAAAGAAATCCAGTCCCTTCTGAAAGATGTTGAATCTGTTTTCACCAACCATTCATTTCAGTTAATGCATTCATTAGAATTTGCTGCACAAAAACAATTCACATCTCCTCCTTGAGATTTGCCAATTACCTTTTGTTCTCTGGTGACCAACATTAGAAACAGTTTCTTGTCTTTTATCTTTCAAAAGCCCTCATAATTTGGAGCATTTCTAATAAACTTGCCTTTAAGCCTCTCTGCCCTCAGAAGAGCAATCCCAGTTTCTTAACTGAATTCCGTCATATCCAGTACATTCTAGTAAATATAACTTTTTTAGAATCATAGACTATCTCCAGCTTTTTATTAATATTTATAATGGAAAAATGTTATGTTAACGTGGCTAGTTGTAGGTCTCTGGCTAGCAGGTGGTGCTGTGTCATGTGTTGGCCAGACCCACCCACCACTTTGTTTTGCCACCTGATAGACCTGTTTTCAAACCTTTATTGGTGCGTAGATGCCCAACAGCCCTCTGCCTCTTGCCCCATTTCATTACTTTATTGTTAGCAATTGCTCACCATTTAATAAAGTTTATTTATTAGTCAGGCTTACATTAACACTGCAATGAAGTTACTGTGAAATTCCCCTAGTCGCCACATCCCAGTGCCTGTTCGGGTCAGTACACCTAACCAGCATGTCTTTCTGAATGAGAGGGGAAACTGGACCACCTGGAGGAAACCCATGCAGGCACGGGGAGAATGTACAAACTCCACATACAGTGACTCAAGCTGGGAATCGAACCTGGCCGCTATGTAGCAGCAGTGCCAACCACTGTGCTGCTGTGCCACCCTGAGAGCATTGCTGGCAAGAATAATAACTGTCCATCCCTAATTTCCCTCAAAGGAGTGGTAAGCTGCCTTCTAGCCACCACTATTATCCAAGAAGCGTAGGAATTGCAAGAGTGTTGTAAAGGATCGATTTCCAGGGTTTTGACCCAGTGACATTGAATGAATGCTATAGTCCTTTATAGTAGAAATCATGGGTTTAGACGGTGCAGTCAATGGAGCCTTGATGAGTTGCTGCAGTGTACCTTGTAGATGGCACACAGTTGCTACTGTGCACCTGTAATGGAAAGAGTGAATGTTGAAGGTGGGGGATGGAGTACCGATCAAATGGGCTGCTCTGTCCTGCATTGTATCAAGCTTCTTGAGGGTTGCTGGAGCTGCATTCATTCAGAAAGTGGAAAGTATTCCATCGCAGTCCTGATTTGCACCTTATAGATTGCAAACAGAGGTTTGGGGTGGAATTTTAAGCCTCTGACTGGTCCGAGGCTAGTTAAATTCTGATCTGATATATGACCCTGGGGAAGGGTTTGTCGGTTGGTACATGTCCTCAGATTTTTGTATCTTTTTCCTGATGGGAGAAGGTGGAAGAAAGAATGTTCGGGGTGCGTGGGGTCCTAAATTATGCTGGCTGCTTTGCAGAGACAGCAGGAAGTGTAGACAGAGTCAATAAATGGAACTGGAGGAGCCAGAGGAAACCCATGCAGACACGGGGAGAATGTGCAAACTCCACACAGACAGTAACCCAAGCTGGGAATCGAACCCAGATCCCTGGTGTTGAGGCAGCAGTGCTAACCACTGTGCCACCATGCCTCTGGTAATAACATATCTGCAGCTCTTGATAATTTGAAGCCTTTTTTTGTAGTAAGGCATAGTTAACAATTTTTAAATTAGCAATTTTAATATCAGTGGAGACTTAGTTATCAAAAATGTTGAATTTGGGTGACTGTGAATAAAGAATAGACTTTTCAAGTATTTTGAAGTCCCTCTGTCACAAGAACACAAGTATTAGGAGCAGGAGTAGCTTGCTGTGGCATTTGGTAAGTTTGTGCCTGATCTGATCCATGGCCTCCACTTTTCTGTCTGCTTCCAGTCACTCTTGACTCACATGGATCAAATATTTATCTTATTTAACCTTGAATATATTCAGTGAACCAGTATCTTCTTTTTAAGGAAGAGAAGTTCATGGACTAACAAACCTGAGGGGGAGAAAATCTCTATCTCAGTCTTAAATGGGCAGTCCTTATTTTTCAAAATTTTGTCCTGTTGTTCTCCCCATGACAGGAGAAACATCCTCTCAGAATCCACCCTGTTTTATCAGTTTAGGATTCTTTGGCCCATACCCTCCAAGCTCCCCAGAATTGGATTGGGCAGTATCCCAAACATATGCTAGAAAATTCTTCTCAGAGGTTCACAGATAATGTTTGCACAGCAATTGCCCAGAGATTCTGACTAGGTTACACCTTCCAGAAAAGGTTAGAAGAATAAAAAAATCTATCATCTGGATAACTGTTATATAGACCAACACTCAACCCCTGTAGGACTCCTCCTTACGCCCCACAGATCCCAACGCATCACCCAAACCAAACAGGACTCCCCCATTCATGCTCAGCCCTGACTAACCCCTCCAACTCACCAAAACCAGGCCTCCGATCTGACCCCTTCCCCAATCTCCGATTTGTCCCTGCCGACCACTGATTTTTCTCCACCTCCATTGGGCCCTAATGGAACATTTAATCTGATTTATGGCAGCTGGTGCTGTAATAAAGGAGATGTGGTCTCTTCTGTATTTTTAACACTGGGCCTCGAGGACATATTACATTGCCTGGATCTCACCTGGTCTGAGTTGGAACATCAGGTGAAATAGCATATCAAAAAATTAACTAATTGAGAACAGAGCAATTATGTTCGACTAAGACCACCTTTCAATCCTGTAAGCCCTAGTGGGAATATACACAACCTGTTCAACCTTTTCCTCATAAGTAAATCCCTAAGTTCCAGGGTTCAGTTGCGTGGACCTTCTCTGAACTTCTCTAATGTGATTTTATTCTCAAGTAAGAGTTCCAAAACTGTATGTAGAAACAATCTAACTGAGGCCCTATACAGCTGCTTCTTGTTACCTAACCAATTCTCTATCCATGCCAATATGTTACTCCTACACATTGCACTCTTCTGTGCTAACCTTTGTGGCATCTTACTGAATGTCTTTTGGAAACCTACATACACAACAGCTACAAGTTTCTCTTTACCCACCTTGCTTGTCACTTCCTTAAAGATGGAAATAAATTAGTTGAACATTATCCCTTTCACAAACCATGTTGATTCTGCCCGATTGTATTATGATTTCCTAAATATCCTGCTGTTGCCTTCATAATAACAGATTCTAGTATTTTCCCTTTGACAGATGTTCGGCTATCTGATCTGTAGTTTCCTGTTTTCTTCCCCTCCTTTCTTGAAGAGAGCTGTAACATATACAGTTTCCCAATTGGCTGGGACCTTTCAAGAATCTAGAGAATTTTGGCAAATCACAACCAATATATCGACTTTTTTTTTTGTTTCGTTTTTATTCCAATTCAATCCAATCAAGTCCAATTCAGAGTCTCAAGTTGAGACATTCCTGATCCAAGCTGACAAGACAGGGCTCTCACATCCTGTCTTGGGCTTGATCTACATGATCCAGGCTGATTGGAGTAGGCATAGCTCCTCCTCCAAGGCTTGATCTTATTTGCATCTTCGCCAAAAGACCGAGTTGCCACTTTTAAAAATTGCTTCAAACGAAGCTGAAATGTAACCTAATGACTTCAACCAAGCACAGCATGTTGATACCACACTTGATCTTAACCAAAAGGCTGAGACTTTTCTGCAGCTACGGAGGGTGTGGAGAGTCTACAGAAGGATCTAGATAGGCTGGGTGAATGGGCTAGGAACTGGCAAATGGAATTTAATGTTGGCAAGTGCGAGGTGGTCCACTTTGGTAGGAATAATGGTAGGAAGGATTATTACTTACGTGGAGAAAAACTGCAGCAGGCGACGGTGCAGAGGGACCTTGGGGTCCTTGTGCATGAGTCGCAAAAACCCAGCTTGCAGGTGCAGCAGGTGGTCAGGAAGGCGAATGGGATGCTGGCCTTCATAGCGAGGGGGATTGAATATAAAAGTAGGGAGGTCTTGCTGCTGCTGTATAGGGCATTGGTGAGGCCGCAGCTGGAGTACTGTGTGCCGTTTTGGGCGCCGTACTAACGCAAGGATATTTTGGCCTTGGAGTGCAGAGGAGGTTTACTAGGCTGATACCGGAGTTGAGGGGGTTGAGCTATGAGGAGAGGCTGAATAAACTAGGCTTGTACTCGTTAGAGTTTAGAAGAATGAGGGGAGATCTCATTGAGACGTATAAGATGATGAATGGGATGGATAGGATAGAGGTGGAGAGACTCTTCCCACTCAAAGGATAGTAGGACTAGGGGGCACAGCCTCAAGATAAAGAGGGGGCGGTTTAGAACGGAGTTGAGGAGGAACTTCTTCACTCAAAGGGTGGTGAATCTCTGGAATTCTCTGCCCGTTGAAGTGGTGGAGGCTGCTTCGCTAAATATTTTTAAGATGCGGGTTGATGGGTTTTTGATAAGAGAGGGGATTAAGGGTTATGGGGAGAGGGCGGGAATGTGGAACTGAGCCACGACAGATCAGCCATGATCTTATTGAATGGCGGGGCAGGCTCGAAGGGCTAGATGGCCTACTCCTGCTCCTATTCCTTATGTTCTTATGTTTAAGATCCTCGGACGCAGGCCATTGCATCCGAGGGACTCACCAATATTTAGTTCCAATATGTTTCCAGTACCATTTCTCTCGTGATTGTGATTTTTCTTTTTCAAGTTCCTCCTTCCCTTTTACCTCTTGTTATGGTGAAAGGGCAGGTAAGTGGACCTAAATCCACAAAAGGAATAGCCATGATCTTATTGAGTGGCGGAGCAAACTCAAAGGGCCAGGTGACCTACTCCTGCTCCTAGTTTTTATGTTCTGTTCAGGTATTCTCATGTCTTCTACAGTGAAGACTGACACAAAATACCTGTTCATTGGTGCTGTGCTATGTGTTGGCCAGGCCCACCAACATTTTGTTTTTTTTACCAGATATACTAAGATATTAAGTGAACCAGTGATCAGCACCTCTCCCACCTCTTTGCCCATTTCATAAAGTATCTACAGCTTTCTCTCACTGATAATTTGAAGCTAGTTTTGTTCTAAAATGTATCTAACAATTTGAACAAAGCAGTTTTAATATCAGTAGAAGCTTACTCATCAAAATGTTAAATCCTATAATTTGCATTAGGAATGGACTGCCATACTACATATAACTAAGACAGCAGTTGAAACTTGTTCTATACGTACAATTGTCATTTTTTTTAAATCAGTAAATTCATTAAAGTCCCTCTGTTATATGATCAAAAGTAATAGACATTTACTTGATAATTCTAATCGTCTGATTTTCTTGCCTTTGCAGATTGTGGTACTATGTTTTGCCATTGCACTGGGCAGTTTCAGTAACAGATTTGATCCATTCTCCTCATCTGTGACAAAAACAGTCCTGCCTGTCCAGGATTCTACACAGGAGTCATATGCAGCCACTGGTAAGGTTGAGACAAGTAATTGCAAATGACCGTAATGTCCATTTGAACCATGTTGTTTAAGTTTTGAAACAGGAATTGGTAGCAAATTTATTAGCAAATCTCCTTTATAGGTTAGTATTTATTTAGCTGATTGATACTTATAATCACTAGTTATTGGGATCTGAGCACAGATCAAGGATCAACTATCTTACAGACCACCATATGAGTAGGAGCCATTCAGTAAGATCATGGCAGATTGGTTTCTGAGTTCCACATTCCCAACTACTGCCGATAACCTTTGATTCCCTTGCCTAAAAGAATCTTTATATCTACCTCTGCCTTAAAAATATTCAATGACTGTGCTTCCAGTGTCTTCCGAGACAGTGTTCCAAAGTTGTACAATCCTCTGAGGAAAAAAAAATTCTCCTCTCTCTAACTTGTAAGGGTAACCCCAAATTTTGAAACTCTGCTCCCTAGTTCTGGACTCACTCACAAGAGGAAACATCCTTTCAGTGTCCACCTTGTCAATGTTGTTGAGCATTTTATATACTTTAATCAAGTCACTCCTCACTTATATAAACTCTGAAACAAGTGTAGCCTTTCCAACCTACATCAGAAGACAACCCACTATTTCTCGCTGTCAATCTAGTTTACCTCCTCTGAACCACCTTTCAATTCATTTACATCTTTCCTTAAATAAGGAGTCCAGAATTGCACAGTATTTGAAATGTGGTCTCACCAATGCCCTGTACAAATGAAGTAAAGCACCCTTACTTTAATGTTTAATTCCTTTTGTAATAAAGGATAGCATTCCATAGGCCGCTTTGATTATATCGTGCACCAGCATGCTAACTTCGTGATTCAAGCACAAAAAGACCTAGATCCTTCTGCAATTCAGCATTTGTTCTCCATTTAAATAATACTTTTTAATTCTTCCTGCCAAAGTGAACATCTTTACATTTCCCGCATTATACTCCACTTGTCTGATTTTTGTCCACTCACCCAACTTACCGCTACATCGATCTGCAAACTTTGTGGGTGGGATTTTCAGCCACATGTGCCCCAAAACCAGAATCCTGCCCATAGTCAACAGACCTTTTTCATGGTCTGTGTCCTGCCTGCTACAATTCCTGTGGCGAGCAGGATGGGAAAATTCTGCCCAATATGTCTTCACAACATATTTTTCTATCTATCTTTGTCGTCTGCAAAGTTAGCTACCATGTCTTTGCTCCCCTCATGGCAATGATGTAAATTCTAAAAAGTTGAGTGCACGGTACAGACCAATGCAGGACTCCACTGGTCAACATCCTACCAATCAGACAAAGATACATTTGAAATATTGTCTGTTTCCTCCCAGTCAGCCAATGTGAAATCCAGGTTAATATGCTACTCCCCCTACTCCATGAACTTTTTTTTTGCAATAACTTATGAGCTGGATTTTATAAATGCTTTCTAGAAATGTAAGTACAGTACATCTACCAGCTCCCCTCAATCACCACGTTACTCCTTCAAATAACTCTAGTAAATTGGTTAATTATCATGATTTCCTTTTCATAAAACCATACTGACTCTTCCCAGATACGCTGAGTTTTTCTAAGTGCCCTGTTATAACCTGTTTAATGATCTGTTCTAATACCTTCCCCACAACAGACGTCCAGTTAACTGGCCAATATTTTCTTGTTTGCTGCCTCCCTCCTCTCTTGAAGAGAGTGGCCACAATTACTATTTTCCATCTGATGGAACCTTTCCAGAATCTAGCAAATTTTGGAAAACTAACACCAATGCATCTATTATCTCTTAAGACCCTGGAATGAAGTCCACCCGGACTTGGAGACTTGTCAACCCTCAGCTCCATCATTTGCTCAGTACTTCTTCCATGGTGATTGTAATTTCGCCAAGTTCCTCTGTCTCCTCCACCACCCGATTTAAGATGTAACTGGATTTTTTTGTATCCTCTACAGTGAAGAAAGCCAGATATTCATTTCATCTGGAATTTCCTTATTGCTGAATGTTAACTCCCAATTCTTATTCTCTAGAGGATCAACACATTCTATTTATTCCTTCCTTTTTGAATAGGTACTCTTGCTATCTGGTTTTAGATTTCTAGCTAGCTTCCTCTCGTACTGTAATTTATTTCACTTGATTAGCCTTTTAGTTTTTCTCTCCTGCTCTTTATATTCTGATCTGTCTCTTGTCTTTATGCAGCTACATGCTTTTTCCTTAACTATTTTAGTTAACCACGGACGGTGGCTCCTCTCTTTAGAATTTTCCTTTAAAGCAGAAATATATGTACCCTGAAATGTTCTCTAAAATGTCTACCATTGCTTCTCTATTGTTTCATCCCTAGACTAATACTCTTTTGCTCGCTCAGCTTTCATGTCCACAAAGTTGCCCTTAAGTTTAAAATACTAGTCTTGGACCCGCTCTCCTTTTCAAACTGGATGTAGTCCTCACTTGTTACATCTGTCAATCATTCTCTTGTTTTCTGTTCCATCTTATTACTTTTTCCCCCAGAGATAAATAATAACAAATCAACCAGTATAAAAAATTGGCTAGGAAACAAAGGATATGATGATAAGGAACAAAAAACAATATGTGGGAACCTGTTGGATGTTGTAACATAACACTTGCTGATATGTTCAGGTGAAAATATAAATAAACAGCATTTCATGATGAGGACTAATTGAGCAGATAGATTAAAGGATGGTGGCTTTATTGACCAGCATACTTTTTGGGCGGCTCAGTAGCACAGTGGTTAGCACTGCTGCTTCACAGCTCTAGGGACCTGGTTCGATTTCCGGCTTGAGTTGCTGTCTGTGTGGAGTTTGCACATTCTCCTCGTGTCTGTGTGGGTTTCCTCCGGCTGCTGCAGTTTCACCCCACAGTCCAAGGACGAGCAGGTTAGATTGATTGGCCATGCTAAAATTGCCCTTAGTGTCCTGAGATGGGTAGGTTAGAGGGATTAATGGGTAAAATACGTAGAGATGTGGGGGTAGGGCCTGGGTGGGATTGTGGTCGGTGTAGTCTCGATGGGCTGAATGGCCTCTTTCTGTACTGTAGGATTTCTATGATTCTATTATAATGTAAAGCATTGTGGAAACTGCAAACGTATGTTTGAGCCTTCCTATTAACATAGGTCAAAAAAAAAGACTGGGTGTGATGCTTAACCTTTTTACTAAGTTTTCACTAGTATGTAGTTCAACAAACTCTGTTGCACCTCAAAGGTGTGTGTTTGTGGGTTGTGAACAGTGGGGTGGCTAAGCATTCTGGAGCTTTTGCTTAATGACCTTTGGATTGCGGGCAGTACTCGGTTCTTGCAAATGATGTGTGCAATTCAATCTGCTATAGTCTGACTCCAATTGTAATGCTCCTCATTCTGGGCTCAAATTTGATTTTCCTCCAGTCGTGCAGTTAGCTAGCTGGAAGAGAATGCAGTTTTTATGATGGAAATTAATACATTCTAACTAGTTAATTACAATTAGGTATACTTATGTATTTTCGACAATCCTGCAGATTTGCAAATTGAATTGTTCATTGAGGTTGTTGATGGAGCAAAGTGTGATTAATATTGAAATCAATATTGTTTGCCAAGGGCAGAAAAATGTCTTGTCTTGAACAATTTCTTGAAAATTAAAGATAATGGCTATGATTCTCCAGTGATAATCCTGATATGGCCAGTGATCCTCACGAGAGGGGACAGAATGGCATTTGCAACAAGGAGATCTCATTTTGAGGCATGAACCAGATTTGCATTCACAGGTATTAACTTAAATATTCAAAATCAGCTTTAAGCCAAATTCTCCAGAAATGGAGACAAGGCATGCTGACCATATTGGAGGGCTAGGAAGACATGTTAGCAGGGTTTACAACAGCTCCCCACTAACAGGGGGCTAGTGACCGTCCCTGCTGGAATGAAGGGAGGCCATGGAGCCCACCCTCCCAGGAGATCAGAGTTAAGGGAGGAGTGGAGAGATTGGGCAGTGATTGGGACTGCTGGCGGGAGGGGGGAGGGTTCGGGGAACTCAGGGCTGGGAGCGATGGGGAGAACATCGGGAAATGTCTGGGAGGCCAGCGATCAAAGTGGAGGTCTCTGCAAGACCAGCAATAGGGAGTTATGGGGTTGACCAGCGATTGGAAGGGCGGCAGTGCGGGGCTACTGCACATGCACCAATCTTTCAACAGGAATAGGCCTTGCCTCAAGATTTTCAGCGTGAAGCTCCCTGAGGCACTTTGCCGGCATCTCCACATCACTGCATCGGACTGGGGTAAGTACAGCAAGTAGTCTGTCAACACCAGGTTAAAGTCCAACAGGTTTATTTGGTAGCACGAGCTTTTGGAGTATCATTCCTTGATGAGTGAGTGAGGAGTTATGTTCGCAAACAGGACATATATAGACGCACACACAATTTACAAGATAATGGTTGAAATGCGAGCCGTCTTGTAAATTGTGTGTGTCTATTTATGCCCTGTTTGTGAACACAACTCCTCACTCATTTGAAGGAGGAGTGACACTGTGAAAGCTTGTGCTACCAAATAAATCTGTTGGATTTTAACCTGGTGTTGTGAGACTACTTACTGCACTTTGCAGTGCAGTGTGTGGCAGGTTCATTTTGAAAATCCTGCTTAAAAAAAATCAGCAAGAGTTACTTCAGTTTTATGCAAATTTGACACTTAGAATTTTTTGGGAGAATCCCAGCCACTTTTTTTAAGAAAATTGTGCCCAGTGTTTAAGTCATGCACATTGTGATCATCAGGTCTTCTATCCAGATGATATGAACTATTGGCCTTTTCACCTACAGCAACATCTGAGTTAGATTTGGTGATTTAGGAATTTAGACAATTGGAAAAGTGACTGGTTGTAACTAATGTGGGTAAATTTACAAGGTTCTTTACATTGTTTAGAACTCTTTCAAGTTGCACCTTTTCAATCCAGTGCTTTTTAGTTGTATGTGGTTTATTCCTCTCATCCGAGATATCGAGGCATTTCCATGATTATTCCATTAAAACTTTGTTTATTTCTAACTTCTATCCAAATTAGTTCCCTAATTTCCCCTCTTGCTACTATATTCCCCATTCTGATAACTGTTGCCCACAGGAAGGTCATACAGCAACAATGATTTTAAGTATTGAGCATTTGAATTATGAAAAGAGTTAACAAGGTTTGACTTTCTCTTCTGGGGGGAAAAACAAACTTTAATGCGATCAGTGTTTTCCTGGAGAGTGACTACCCTCCATAAGCTTCAGTTCATCCAAATCTATTGCCGGTATCTTTATTGTGTGCCAAATCCTGCTCATCGCCTATGTACTCTTTGTGCTACATTGGCTCCTGGTCTCCCTGCAGCACTTCCAACTTTAAATTCCTCCATCATTGTAACAACTGCCAGTCTTACAACTCTCCAAGAATCCTGCCATCTTGAGGATGGCAAGCAGGCAGCACTTCAAAATAAATTTTTACCCTACTACTGTTGCAAGTTCTACTTCAGACTTGGTCTTATATTATAAGTATCATGTACTTATCATACGTATGCCTCCACCATGTGTCAGGCACTGCTGTGTTAGTGGAGTTTAACAGTAATTGTCTAGTAACTAAGGGCTTAATTTTCTCATTTTTCTGCAGAGTAGCACAGCGGGCAGGGAAAATGGATTGGAAGCTGCCAGTCCCATCGACAGTTTCTTCTGCCATATTTTAAGCCACTTGGGCAAAAATGTTAAGAGGCGGGACCCAGTGTTTCACTCTGAGCCCATTCTGCCAGTAATGTGTTTTGAAAAGATCAAATGGAACATTGTATCATGCCCCACCCCCACCCTGCATTGCCTGAATAATGCCCGGGCACTGCCTGAGCATGGTGCTCTCCCCACTGGGAGCTGTACTCGTCTGTGCATCTCTAGTAGGTGGCAGATTCTGTTTGCCTGATGGATGTTAAGAGAACTGTCAGGATTCAGAGTATGTCAACATGAATGGGCAATCCAGTGGGGAGGGACTAATGATATTTAAATCTATTTAATTGGGGATCATGACTTGCAAAGCTGAAAAATCCTGCCAGCATAAATGCCATTTTGGGACTCCAATGGAATTTTCCACCTCTGAAAACAGAAGCAGTAAATCTCATCCTATGTCTTGACCATTACTATCGTTACTTATTAATGAATGAGAAATAATTTTGTGATTTACTTTGTTTCGTTTTGAATTGGTTAGATTTACTTTTGTCAGAATTGTGGTATTTTAACAGAGCATCATCATCATAGAGCATTACTTTTAAAATTTTGCATTGTTTAGGACCCCCTACATTTGCTGACTCCGGGGATTGCCTCTAAATATTAATGGCTTCCTGAGCATCTTCTATAGTAACTTCTAAGAACCACGTTAGCTTTCCAAGAAACCATGCCAACTACCAAAAGCAAAATGGTTATCACTTCCTCCAATTTTTCAAATTTGTGTGCCTATGTAGTAAATCAACACCTGCAGAAAAATCTAGAATACAGTTTTGAATGCCACTTAGCATGCCTCAATCCACATAGACAAAGATCTGATAATCTTGCAGACTCCTGTTAAAATCCTTGACTTCTCGTTTGTTGTAATCAACGTCTGGTATTTTGCCAGTATAATGGATGTTCAAAGCTATCTTTGAGACAACCTGAGTCATTCGTAAGACAAATGTTGGCAGGTTATGTGGTGAAGGGCATAAATGCAATTTAAATTCAGGTCACTTTTCTTTCCACAGTTCGCTCAAGGCATTTATTATTTTATGAAGAGCACCCTGGCTTTGAGGACGAGTTCAGTTCGGTGATGTCGACAGATGCCTGGGAAAAATTAGCAGAATCTGTTAGAGAGAGAGCACGACTGGCACAGTTCCTCACAGCCAGGGGTTCAGCACAGAAGCAGCAAGCACAGGAAGCAGTCAAACACACTCAGAAGCCAGCAGAAGAATACATAATAGCAAATGAAACAAGAACAGAGAATTCAGTCCTGATAGAGCTCCAGTCACAACGGTATGGCGCACATTCTTGACTTTATTTTTCTTCCCATCGCCGAATTCATTTAAATATTACAAGGGGAGGGGAGGAGAAATCAGCCATGTGTTGATTTTTAAATGGAAAATTTACTGTGCGAGGACAGTGAAACCTGAAGCACCAATGTGTACACCTGACAGCTATAGAAACAGCAAAAAAATGTCAGACCCACATTATGTAATCTGTTGTTTCTTAGTATTGCAGTACTTAAGCGTCCTTCTCCTCCCAGTAGGAAGTATCACATCATTGGAATCATGGAGTGAGGGAAGCAGGTTGGGAAATAGAATATCTATCTATTTAGCTGTTTACCACCTTCCTTAAACACATCTAGTGCATTTTCTGCAAAGTGCTTTCTTTGAATTGTAATGTAGGCAAACATGTAGCCATTTTGTACACAGCAAGAGCCAAGAAACTGCCACAGGATAAGTGGCAGGTTTATTTTGCTGGTGTAAGTCAAGGGAAGAATATCATTCAGGATATTACTTCAAAGATTTCCACAAATAGTGGAATCTTTCATTTGAAGGGTGGCACTTCTGAAAATGCAGTATTCAAAACTGCAGTGGTGTGTCTACTAACTGGCTCTCCAATGTCCCAAGGTGTGTAGTTGGAGGATTATTAAGGTAAATATGCAGGATTGCAGGGATAAGGCCCGGATAAGATGCTCTGTCGGAAAATCAGCGCAGATTCGATGGGGCCAAATGATCTCCTGCACTGTAGGGATTCTATGAATGGGACTCAGGCTCACAACTTTCAGATTCAGTGATGCTCATTGAACCAAGCTGATGTTTTTAGTGACATCTCAAGACAGGAGCTGTGGGTGTGAACAGGTTTCCAAAAGCTTAATCCTTGGAATTGCTAACCAATTAGAGGGTGTTGTTTGTACTACCCACTGTGATACTTCCTTAACATTCTCTTGAACTGTATTGTAACGTACAGTGCACTAAATCATTTGCACTTTGTTTCCCACTTATCTAGTGATAGCCCAGCCTGTTCCTCAATTTGTGGCTATACCAGCACCCTGACCTGTGGCAGTTAACCAGGCTCAGTTCTAGTTATAGATAATGAGGAGGCTGCCAATAGTGTCAAGCTGCTTTTCCAGGGTAGTGATTGCAAATGCAATTTTTCTGAAATATTTCAGCCTGTGCATCTGTTGCCCAGCAGAAGTTTCATTCTGTACAATTTATTCATTGACCATATGGTAAATGTTTTTTTTCCCAAATAGTGTTTGTGTTTTTATTGAGATATGTATGTGTTAATTTGCACTTTTGCATCTTGCTTTATCTTTAGGAGTCTTCCAAGTGTAGGGACTAATGGAACCACCATTGATATTGGCAGAAGAGTCAACACAACATCATAAAAAATCATAAGGTGGTATTTTTCCTGTTGTACAATGAAAGCAGTCCCTTTCTATAATGCCCCACTCCGACTGATCATCAACAGCCACTACAGGCAAAGAGATCAGATAATTTTGTTATTCCTTGTACTTCTTTATTGCAAACATACTTACTGAACATTAATTTATATAAATTAATAACTTTATATGTATTGGGAACTTGAGTTATAAAACACAAGTCTTCATTCCTGCATTGATTGCTCTTTTAAACTTTCAGGCTCACTCTGTCTGTCCATTTATTTCCAATATGTGTAGAGGATGACTCTCATTCTGGGCTATGGTTCCAGGTTTCTGAACCAGCAGAAAAGATTAATCTGAATTTGATTGAGTTGATAGAAATGTACTGTCAATTTGTCCTCAGTGTTCTACACATTTGAAATATTGCTATCATCCCAGCTGAGCAAAATCACTTGGGACATGACCCTTTCACAGATTCAGAACCGGAGATGTTGATTCATCCTCATTTTCTGATACCTTTTATTTTCATAACCTCAATCCCTCAGTTCCCTTTCTTCCTTATTGAGTAGCAGGGGTAGCCTGCTGTCTTCCATAGCTGACAGTTTTGAGGACCTTTACCTGTTTTGTTACTATGTAGCTTTAGTCTTTTGGTTCTTGGGTCATAGTAACTTTTTTTACCAAGTTTTTGCATTTGTATTTTAGTCAAGATTTCATAACAAATCTGTACAGCATTCAAATGATGTAGTTCCTGATTTAGCCTTTGCTGACATATCCAACCAGAATTTTATTGTAAATGTTTACTGTTGCTTTTGTGTTTCTGTGCCTCAATGGTCCTTCAAAGCTCAGTGTTGCTCTGACTGGGCAAAAATTGAAGCTACAGCCCAACAAAGCAGAGGTAGATCTGTGACATCCATAAGTAGCCTTTTTATTAAAGGGTTGGTATTCTTCAGTGACTTTTCCATAGGATGACCACAATGCCCATAACTGTTTGTATCATTGATGTGGTGGAAAGCCAACATAGACACAATGAGCTGTAAAGTTCTTGGCTCCATGTTGCCATTAGGTGGCACAAGTGTTTACACTCATTTTGAACATCAGTTAGGGTTTTCCTCACATCTACAACAGTACAGAAATAAATCCTAAAATCTGCCAGTTTGTAATTACTGAATGCAAAGTAACATTAATTAACTGTTCCTTCTATTGTGTAAGATGCTGTCAAAGTGTGATTCCTGGTTTTTTAAAACCATCAACCATTTCATTAACAAAATGGAGACAAGAGAATAAGAAACAGAATTTAGTGCTAATGCTTCTACCTAAAGCGGTGTGGCCAGTAAACAGGGTCAATCACGATCGACAGAATTTAATCTGGTCTCTGGGAACAGGCTGGGTGGTGGCATGGAGACTGCGGAATCGGGAGGAAAGTATGGTGGCCAGCGACAGAAGTCCAAAAATCGGAAACAAACCATTTCTCCAGCTGTCCACATCCAATGAATGCAAGCATGCAAAAATGGCTATGAGGGCAATGCTAGGATCGTTTTACCCTGGCATTGGCTAATCTGGAAATGGTTTTTGGAATTGTATTTATTCTTTTATGGGATGTGGATATAGCTGACAAGGTCAGCATTAATTGCTGATGCCGAATTATCCTTGAACTGAGTGGTTTGCCGGGTCATTTCAAAGGCATTTAAGAGTCAGCCACATTGCTGTCAGTCTGGAGCCACATGTAGGCCAGACCAAGTAAGGATAGCAGATATTGGTAAAGCTGATAGGAACATGTTGAAATTAGTGTCAATAGGATACAGGGCAGGTCCAATTGGATTTATTTTTGTTGTCACAGTCACCCAACCTGGAAATAATTGCAAAGTGGCTGAGCCTACTGCACTTATGGGGTAACATTTGGAACCATCTGGCCTCTTTCATAGGCTGATTTTGCCGTCATTCGTTATTGTTCAGTACTCATTGGCTGGTGAGTGCAGTGAAATGAACAGGCCTTCCCTTATCTGAACTTTTATGGCATTGTAAACTTGCACAATGGAGTTCACAGGAGGAGAGCTATGATATTCTGGACAGAAGGTCCTCCAGTACCACAACAGACGTGTGCAGCAAGATCCAGACTGTCTGATAGTACTTCGTGTCGGTGTGTGTGCTTGATCCTGGACCGGTAGAAGGGCGCCGCAACACCTCGGTGACTAGCACTGCTAGCTGTGCAGATACATGGATTTGGGCCTGTGTCTGTGGGAGTTTGTGCATTCTCCCTGTGGATGTGTGGGTTTCCTCCGGGCGCTCCGGTTTCCTCCCACACCCCAAAGATGTGCTCTTAGGCTGATTGGTTTTACCAAATTGACACTATTCTCCCCTGAATCTGGCTAAGTCAGGGGTTCTATTCGTAGACACGCAGGGTAGAATAGGTGTAGGGTGATGCGGCGGCGTGGGCTTGTTGGGCCAAAGGGCCTGTTTCCCGTGCTGGGTTGTTCTTTGTTTTAAAACACAATGTCTGACCACTCGCTGGCTGTAGAGGACTGTATACTATCCAATGATTGTAGTGAGGTTGCCTAATAATAGAACATATACATAGAACAGTACAGCCCCTTCGGCCCTCAATGTTGTGCCAAGCTTTGTCCGAAACCAAGATCAAGCTATCCCACTCCCTATCATTCTGGTGTGCTCTATGTGCCTGTCCAGTAACCGCTTGCAAGTTCCTAAAGTGTCTGACTCCATAGCTGGCAGTCTCCACGTGGTGGTGATGTGGCAAGGGTGAGGGGGCTCTCATGGTTACTAATGTCCTGAGGTCCATGTAAGCCCCTCCCTAGTGGCAGGAGCTGCCCCTACTGAAACACCCAACCCTTCCTCAGTCAATTACCTGATGACTATAGAAACATGTCAGGGCGATCAGATACAGCCAAGGTCGGATTGCCCCCAGTTTCTGTTCTTGAGTGGAAATCTGCTTGGTGCTGAAGAGTGAGCAAGAAAGCGCATTTTCAGTTACTTCATTACTTGCGTTGGGGTCCAGTTGATGTGATTAAAAGACAGAAATTTCAGAAACATTACTTTTTTTTCTTTTCCAATCTAATTGACTTGATCAATCTGCTCAATATCTTCTAGCTAATAAGCCTGCTATAAAGATAGAAAACATTTGACCTGAAGAAAGCCATTACCATAGTAACATTCTGTGACACATGAGAAATCCATGGGTTGGAGTTAATGAAATATAAGTAGAAAATGCTAGAAATACTCTAGGCCTGGCAACATCTGTGGAGAGAGAAGCAAAGGTAATGGTTCTGAAGGTGGGTCACTGAAATCATGGCCCTGATTTTAACTCTGTAATTGAAAGGGATTTTGAGTGAGTTAAAATCGGGTGATTTTCCAGCCCTGTTCATGAGTCCCTTTATTCTTGCAAAAGGACCATAATGGGATCTGCTTTGGGGAAGTCTCAGAATGTAGTTTTCTCCACACTTCCTGCCGAAATCATAATTACATTCACATCGAGGGAGGGCATGAATCTGATTTCCATCACTTTAAATACTCATAAATAGCTTCATGCCATTGCTTCCAGGTCGTCATATGGTTTCCACACCCCGCCCCTTCATTATTGGTTTTCAAAAGCAATCATCATGACCATGTCTGGGGCTTGTAGGTGCGTATAGGTGCTGGGTGGTGAGGGAAATGGCTAGACAGTGCCCTGTCTCTGGCACCTTGGCAGTGCCACACAAGTTGGCAGTGCTTGGGTACCAGGGGCAGGGCTTTTGGGGAACGCCATTATGCGGTGTGGCAGGGGGGCGGAGGTGGAGGGTGAAATGATGGAGGTTGCCTGCATTGTGAGTAGGTTAGGGAGTATTGCCTGCATTTCAGAGGGTGCGTGGAAGGGCATGGCGAGTTCTTATGCCTGAATGCCAGTGATGATGGGAGAGGAGGGAGGTATTTAACTTCAATTAGAGATCTTTGTTTAGCCGAGCTTTCCGGCATCTTTAGGTCCTGCTCTTCAGGAATGATGGCACATAACATGCCCCCTGCTTTTATTTTGACAAAGTATCAGAAAAACTGGAGAGAAAACTGGCTTCTTTGGGGAGAAGCACACAGGTTTTCAATTGGAACCTGAAACTTGGTCTTTTTTCTAAAATTCCACCCTCTGCTTTTCTCTCTACAGATGCTACTAGACCTGTGTTTTAGTTTATATTTTAATTCCAGATTCCCAGCATCCAGTGCTCTTATTGCATTTAAAATTACCATTTTGCCTGATGTGGAGTAACAGTCACCCCTCTTGAAGGACATACTGCACCCAAATAAGTCTGGAAACCTTAGTTGGAACCGGGCAAAAATCAAGGTTTGGGAATCACTAAATATTTTCCAGGATACTGCTAGAGTGTAATTTTATAAAATCATGTAACATACCAGCATAGAAAATTGGTCATCTCTGTATATCTATCTAGGGTAACGCTGTCAATAATTAGATTGGATTGCAGATTTAGATGGAATCAAGTGCGAAGAATCTTTGTTCCCTTTGAACAATCCATTCCTCCAGATATCATTAAAAAAACCAGATTGACTAGTCGATCATCAGCAGCACCTTGAAGTATTTAGCTCATCTGCTGGGTGATCAAGTATGTGTAGAAGGTTGACTTAGTTTTGATCTTCCATTAGCAGACTTGGACACATCGTGATTCCAAAGAGATGCTGCTTGCATTTTAACAATTATGTATCAGCAGTATTAGATAGAACTTCAGTAAGTGAGTTTTGTACTTTTTGCTATGTAACTGACCAGAAAGGTCAAAAAGAAATTTTAGCCGGATTTTCAAGAGCCTCAGTGTTTGATGTTTGCGGCAGACAAAATTTGGACTTCTTCACTCCCATATTTTGTAGTCAGCTTCAGTACGCTGAGAAAAGTGAAAAAGAAATATTACTACATCAGAGTTGGCTCTTAAAGACACCTCACTTATACTCTGACACCATATAAGAAAAAAAATCTCAAACTTGTTTCTAGCTGCAGTTTCACCTTTTTTCTGCTTTACTAATACTGTAATGGTCCATGCTGCTCTGAAGTGTTCTCTTTTTATTCCTCATAAGCTACAGATCCCAACACTCAAGTTATTTTCCCCTAGCCATACAAACTTTCCCAACCTATAGCCTTACTCTGTTGAATTAATTACCACTGCACCCTAACTCACTCCTTCCCAAGATTGCTAATCTGTGGAATTCCTTCCCTGTTTTTCCCTATAAGCTGGATGCTTTTAAAATAGCTAACCCCTAGCCAACTCCTTGTGTTCCTTAAGTGTTACCATTCACAGTTGGTAGCTATATAAGATAGAATCGATTAATCTGCATCCAAGTGCTTACAAACAGTAAAATGGTTTTGAATCAGACCAGGTCTATCAGTGACTTTCAAAAATTGAGTTAGTTGGTTCTTTACTCCCTACATCAAAATGCAAGAAGTCAGTCCAAAAGACTGTTAAAGTAGTTGAAGTGATTGAGGTTAATAGTCTTCATAATAAAATTTTAAAGTTGAACTTCATTTGAATGTTTAAGAAAATGAAGGTGTATTCAGATTTATGGTTAGGTGAGATTGAAGCCTCGGTATATTGCAATATATTTTTAAGATTGAAAGTTTTTGACAGATTGTGTAATTTTTACTTGAATTGTAAACAACTGGTAGTAAAACTAATCCAGACCACAAAAGTGTGCTAGTTTGCAAAATAATTTTGTTAAAAATCCCAAATACAAAAATGAAATGTTAAGTTCTTGGAAGATAATGATGCCTTTAGTCAGATAGCTGAAGAAGGTGGCTTCAAGAGAACATTAAGAATATACATAAGAAATAGGAACAAATGAAACCTAAATTCTACTTCCCCCAGATCCTGTAACCAAAGATCTGTCTGTCTCAGCTTTAAATATGTTCAACAATAGAACATTCTCAACCTCTGGGGTAGAGAATCCCAAAGATTCACAATCTTTTGAGTGAAGAAATTTCTTTTCTCATTTCAGTTTTATATGATCATCCTCTTATCCTGAAACAGTGCTCTATGTTCAAGATTCCCCAGGCAGAGGAAACAACTTCTCAATTTCCGCCATGTCAAATCATTTCAGAATCCTCAATGTTTCAATGAGATCACGTCTCATTTTTTCTAAATTCCAGAGAATGTAGATTAAACTTACTTAGCCTCTCATCCTAGGGACCAATCTAGTGAACATTCACTGTACTGACTCCAGTGTAAGTATATGTAGAATTGTTGACTGAAATATTACTACACCTATTAGAGGCCAGACCTCTAATTAATTTAAAAATGCGTTCTTGATTCTGAAAATATTTGATGTGTATCAGCTCTTGTGGTTGTTATGCTGAATCTTATCTTAAACATGTGATATTTCCTCTTCTGTTTTCTACTTCTCTGAGAACGGTTCTGACTTTGCTGGAAAGAATGAGCACAGAAAACCTTTTAAAAAAAAACTCACTTCCAATATTTCTGCTCTTGACAATTTCATCTGCAAATGCGTTAGCTAACAAACTTGTGAGCAATTAATTTTGTATTCAAATACATGGTCACTGGACATGCAGAAAATGAAGGAGAGTGTGATTGACCCATTGTATATTTAACTTTTGTTTTCTGCTTTTATTTCTGGTTTTCAGCATTCTTTATTTAACTTTCCTCTCCAATAATTTGTGCTGCACAGTGCTGTCAGAATTATACAGTGACACCCTTTCTCCCAAGTACTATTTTGACACATTTGCAGTAATTGAAGGAGCACCTCTGCATAAAGGCCATAAAATATTCAAACATTGTCACGCCAATACTATAAGTTAAAAAGTACAAAAGTTAGAAGCAGTGTTTTTTAGCAAGGAAAATGTTCCGAGGGTACAAAATCATTCATTGCAAGGAAATGAATACGCTACATATTTCAACAGAAGTATCCATTAAGATGAAAATGATTGGTTTGTTTCGTTGTTGGTTCACTGTTTGCAGTATAGACTGCTGATCTGTTAAATAACGTCCTGGATCCTTGACCTCCCTCCACACTTCCCAGGTTTCTGAGGAAAATATTTCTTAACAATTTTCATGTATTTTGCTCATCATTTTTAAAGAGTGCAATTTGATTACAGCTGATATTTGTACAGATATGTATAATGTTGTTGTTGTTGTTATTATTATCAGACATCAGTCTCCAAATCCAAAGCTATAGTTGTCATTCCCATTCATTTATATGATCCTGATCTAAGTGCCAGCTAACATTTAAACTGTGGTTCTTCAGTTTATTTGAATTGATCCTGAGCTTGGTCCAAAGTTCCATGTTGGATGCAGGACCAGTGGAATTTCCACAGTCTGGCTGTGATGGTTCAGAATTTCAGGGCAATATTTTGTGGCAGTCCAGAAGTGTACCAGTATTGTATTTCCCCATATTGTCCAACTGGCCGAGCAAGTGTGTAATTTTAACGCGCTGTTTTTGTATGTCTCTTGACATGATGTATGTGGAATGGTTAACTGAATGCATCAGCATTAATCATGTCCTTCTGGGGTAGAAAAGTTTATATTTTATTCTATATGGAAACATTTTCTTTTATAATGACTGTCTTTATACACAAATTGTATGTTATGCTTTTTTCCATCACAAATAAATATTTTCCTTAGTAAAATAAACACTCTATAAGACATTGCTTACCTTCTTTGTTCAACTTTGCTATTGTTGTTACACATCAGGAAGCCATTCCCACTGGGAGGAGAGAGCCTAGTTGAGCTGCACTGAAAGAAAGAAGGCAGGAGAAAAACAACAGGCTGAATTAAGAGCTAAAAGCAAATAGCAGAAAAGAGACAAGTGAAAGCAGAAGATGAGGCAAAAATAAGGACAGGTAAGGGGAGAAAGGGAAATACCGAGAGAAAGTAAGCACCTAGGAAAATTAATAATTGGGCAAAGAGAATTACATTAAGATAGTAGTTGGAAAATCCCAGCATAATTATAAGCCAAGGTGAAAGTCTTAGATAGACTTTTAAACAAGTATGATGAAGAAGATGGAGAATGAAAATAGTGTAGCTTTCATATAATTAAAATTAACAGAAATTCCTGAAGATTGGAAAGAGGCTGAATCACTCGCTTACTGAAATAAAATCAAGGACGTGGCTGAAACCTGTTGACCAGTTGACGTAACGTGAGTAATAGTGAATGTGTAACACAGTAAATGTCAGCATGGATTGAAAGATTAAAAATCAGTTTTACCAACTTTTTAAGGACATTACTGCCTTGTGTGCAAAAGAAAAGGAAGATTATATAGACAAATTTTAAGCAGCAAAAATGATTTCAGTTAGGTAATCAATAGATAAGGTATAGAATCATGGAATAGGAGTCAAGGTATAATTTTTAAAAATAGCTTTAAAAAGGATGCTATATAAATAGACTTGAGAAATAAATGGATTCATTTCTAGAAAGAGGAGGGATTAAGGATTGTGGTAATGGACATGTTGGTTTTAATGGCCTCGCCTGCTACTAAAAATGCTCATGTTCTTGTAAGTCCCCAGGAACTAAGCATTCCAGTTAGGCCCAAGGGAAGCTTGAACTATTTTAATAAAAATAGATTGGATTCAATTTATTGTAATAAATTAGGCCAAAGGAATATTGCCAGTTAAATGCTTAATTAATTAGATAGACTAATTACTTGTGTAGTAGAATCTAAACTTCTTGAATTTAAAGTATTTTCTGCCTACTTCTGAGGTGTGCCCCACCATCTATCCTCCATCCTTAGCATTTCTAAGCATAGGTTGGAGACTGCTCTAATAGTGGTTGAAGTGAAGGAAGACCTACAACCTCTTGGACAGTAGAAAATACAATGTAGCTTGTACAACTCTGCCAAATTAGATCATCTTTCAAAGTGAAATTCAGATAATGCTTTGTATGGCTGTTGTACAAAAGCACACTTAAAATTCAGTGTCCTTGTAGAATGAATGCTGAGTGGGCTGAAGGTTTTTCTACCTGCCAACTGAGAACAAATGAAGAATGCTCACTGCTATTCACTTAACCAGTCTATGCTTAGAGGCTGCTTTGCCATTTGCTGTAGTCTGGGATAAAATTTAGAGAGAATAAATGCAGTATATGTATAATGCCGTTGTGCTCAACATCAGAAGAGTGAAGCTGCAGGTGTACATTGCAATGATTCTGCAAATGAAGTTGCGAAGCCAGTTTTGTGTTTGGCGTCCTCTACACATTCTCAGACCTGGCTACCGACAGGCTTTGATCTGCAGGGCATTCTGTCTACAACAACAACTTCGGTACAATCATTAGAGCAGAGTGCTAATTGGATCCATGCTAGTTGAAGTTAAAACTAAGATGCAACTGCGTCCATTGCTGGAGAGAGTTAATTGACTTAATTCACAACTGATGATGTTCTAAGCCTCCGTTATCCAATTTATAGATGAACAAATACCCATCATCTGTTTAACAGTGTATTTGCCATTAAACCATAACAACATAATTAATAAGACACTGACAGAGGCTCTTTTGCTTAAGAAAGAACAATTTCAAGATTCCCAGGATGTCAAATAATGTCTGTGCAATATACTGCAGGCTGCTGAACAAATGATGGGAATGCAAGCCGATTATCCTGTTTCAGATGATTTGGTCCATTTCCATTAGGAAACTGACTGCCATGGATCTCATTTAATCACATCACTGAAGGACTACCAGAAACTTTTGTAATACAGTTTTTATTTTGACTCTTATTCTGTCCCCAGGAGGTTTCCATTGTTTCAACTGCTCTTCACCTGCAATATTTGCATATCCAAGAACTGTTGGGTTGTCAGTCACCAACCCTGCACAGGGTGTTGACTCATTTCATTCTTCTCTTGGTGAATAAATTGCATCTTTTAGACACAACTGTGGACTGAGATTTTTTAAAAAACAGAATTTGGTCCCACAATCTGTTCTCTCTAAAGAGGTTGAGTAAGCACATGGAAAAACATCCAAACAGGTAAAGTTGTAATATTTCTGCCTAATCCCCAAAAGGTAACATAGCAAATGAATCCAAGAAATTATTTCAGCACTACACCTGCATGCTTTCATGAATTCTTATTTGTCACAATTGTATGCTTGGCGTTCTAAGAACAAAAGAAAACTTGCAGCATCTTTTAGAATTGCCTTTAATGCTTTACAGCTTTGAAGTGCAACCACTTGTTTTGGTGTATGCTGCTGCACCTGGTCACTCTGTACACTGTTGTCTAGTTCATGTCTCTACTGCCAGATTGACAAATGTAAATCTTTTCTTCCTTGTTTGAATTCTTTTTTTGTAGTTAACCCACAACCTGGTTCAGTAACAACCAGGTTTGGCATATTTTGGTCTGTTCTGCAGAACTTCACAGATGTGTATTTCTATTATGCACTATGGTAGGGCCAGTGACTGGGTTATGTTACTGTTACATCCAGTCCCTACTCATACTGGATGTTGGGGGCTCTGACCCCTAATATTGCTGCACCTGCTACCAGGGCTTCTTGATACTGCTAGTGTTGAATGTGGTGCAGAGATCTGCTATTTGCAGTTTTGATAGTAGTTTTGATGTCTGTTGCTGGATAAGGGGGACTGTACATCTGTTGCTAAATTATGATAGTGTTCATCTGCTGCTGAACACTGGGGCTCTGGACTTTGCTGCTGGATCCTTGGGACTTTAGCCCTTCATGGGTGCTGTGTGTTCTGTTCTCTGCTACTGGATGCTGAAGATTTTGGTGCACGTTGTTGCTCATTTCTGGGGTTCTCATACCGCTTATAGGATGGTGGAAAAGCTGGTTCCTTTTATTCACTCAGTTTTCTAATGCTGCATACCTACGACTCTAATATCTGGTGTTTCTTGTCCCTGATGCTGGTAATATTCCTTCTTCTGGTTCTGCTTCCTGTTTCTCAATTCTAAGCAAGATGGTCCTTTGTGAAGGATGCTCCTGGTACTGATCAGTTGTGGCTTTGCCATCAGGATCCTAATTGAAGCAGGTCCAGACACTGGCGCTGGTTTTTGCAGCTCATCTGGTCCCACTTCCTGCCCAGAGGCCCATCCCCTGATCCTATCTATCCACTTCTCTGATCCTTGTTGCCCTCTAATTCCTGTTCTTTCACCTCTCTCCACCCCCCCCCCCCCAACTTCTCTCTGGTCCGTTTTTTTCCCCCTCTTTCTCTGGACTTCGTACCTTTCTCTGATCCCAGTTTCTCTCTCATTCTGGTCCGTATTCCCCATTCTGATCCCTATTCCTCGCTGTCCCTCACTGATCCATGTCCTTCACACGCTCTGATCCTTGTGCCTTTTCCCCTCTCTCTGGTCTTTGCTCCCTCCCACTTACCCCCTTCCCCCAGTCGCTGATCCTCTCTCGCTGATCCTTGTTTCTCGCTCTCTGATCCCTGCTTCCCTCTCTCTGTCTCTTTTGAATGCTGTCCGCCCCCCCCCCCTCCCCCGCCCCCTTTGCTCTGATCCTTGTCTCTCTCTCTCTCTCTCTGGTCCCTGTCTCCCCACCCCCTCTCCCGGTCCTTGCTGTTGTCTCCCTCTTCCTTGCTGCTTGCTGCTGCTGCTGCTGCTGGAGGAGGAGGAGCAGGGATTCTCCCACAATCCTGTGCTGATGGAAGCTGCGCCGATAGCGGCCGCTCTGCCCACTGCCTCCCCCCAGCACCGGCTGCCGCTTCCCGGGGAGCAAGGGCAGTGGCCGGGCAGCATGGAGCGGGGCAGCGCGGCGGCATCGCCGACCCCTGGTGGGCTGGGGCTGGGCTTTGGAGCGGGCCAGAGGGAGCAAGCAGCAGCGGCGGCCGGCTGGGAGACGCCGGAGCCCGGGCAAAGCCCCCTCCAGCAGTCACTAAGCGGATCTCAGAGCCTGGAACAGCGGCTCAGCGAAATGGGCATCAGGAAGCAGACATCGTACAGGTGGGTCCGAATGATGAGGGCTGCTGTCCGACTTGGCAGTGGACAAGATTGGAAGGAGGGGGAGGGGGTTGCTTAACACTGGCTGCAAGAGAAGTGGCATGTAGAATGATCCAAAACTGGTATTAATGCAGCATCAATACTGCGGGGGGGAGGGGGGCGATGAAAATACAATCGATGTTTATTTTCAACAAACGGAATAATTTGGATATATTAATGCAGCAAAAAACAGAAGATTCCTGACAGCTTGTGGAACAACATTGTGCAAAAGCAAAATATTGTGATCGGGGAGGTTTGCAGACTTGCATATCCATTCGCTAACCGTGGCACTTTGGATTACCAAATCACGTTACACGTTTGTTTGTATAGTGGGCAACGCTGTGAACTTTACTATCTGTGTATATCGTCAAGTAAATATCAAATAATTGGCAGAGATGAGCACCAACTTGACAGTGGTGTGTAAGGGCCACCACGGAATTTTGCTGGCATTTTCCTCTAATTGTAGTGTGTAATTTCACTTCGATCCATGAGCTGATGATCAACAACAGTTGTGCATTTGAGTTCCAGCCCATCCTGTCTTATCAATGCAGTGATCTGTCAGCAGTGCAGTTCGGGCTGAGATACAGGCTAGCAGATCTGAGATTCCACTATCACCAGGCAGGTATGGGTGCCAACCCTGCCAGAACTGTGTCAGCATTTTGACATTCAGTTGAGCCCATTGGGAATTTCAGTATTCGGATGTGCCAACCAAAATGAATTCAGACTTGATTAAAAATGTCAGAGGAAGCTCACTCAGTGGACTCCGAGTTCGTTGCCTAGCCCCCTACAAAGCTATCTAAATTAGGAAGCTCCCACTTTCACAGCGTTGCCCACTATACCAACAAACGTGTAACGTGATTTGGTAATCCAAAGTGCCACGGTTAGCGAATGGATGTGCAAGTCTGCAAACCTCCCCGATCTCAATATTTTGCTTTTGCACAATGTTCCACAAGCTGTCAGGAATCTTCTGTTTTTTGCTACGTTAATATATCCAAATTATTCCGTTTGTTGAAAATAAACCTCGATTGTATTTTCAGTCTATGGCCTGTGCTTAATGAATTTAAACCAATCGGGGCAATAATTGCCCTCAGTTTCCATGGGTTAGAGAGGAAGGAACTTTTGCCCAAGATTTCTGATCCTAATGGCTATTAAATGCTTCCAAGTAGATGGTGTTCCAGGATCAGCAATATCTGTGGTGCCCCCACAGTTGAATAGTTTGATGTTCATTCCTCAGCAATGCATGTGTAATGGCTGTTTAGCCAAGATATGGGAGGTAGCCCAAGCAAGTTGGTGCAATAAGTTAGGAGAGAACATTTGGAGGGAGGGATGGTGCACAGGGGGAAAAAGTCTTAAATTAAGATGGATAAAATGGGCTTTGTGAAAGCTCTGCTTGGTAACAGTAGGGCATCACAGAAGACCCGATATCATCTCAAAGTAGCCAAAACATCATACAGCCTGATGGTTTAATTATTGTTTTTGAATGAGTCAGAACACGAACCATCAGTTAAAGCAGTTCTGCTCTCAGCAAGATATAAAATAATGCATGTAATGAGAGGATCTGCCCTTCCATCATGAAGAACTCTAGGATTTATGCATTGCATGCCTCACATGTTTATAAAAATTCAGATTTTTTTAATCTAATTTGTCGATGGCGCTGCTTGTCTCTCTCTCTGTGACAGTGTCCTCCTACTAAAGCTATTAACAGAGTCATAGTCATACACAGTATGGAAATTGTTCTGTGAAATCATATCTTGCACAAGTGCTGCACTCTCAGAAAAAGGAAAAGTGCGCATTGCAAAGGTCACATATTGCTATTACAGGGTCGTGGATATGCCCAAGTCAAATTGATATTCCAGAATTGATATGATGGATAGTGCAAATCTATTTCCTTTGATGAAATGTTTCAGAATAAGGGCATAACCTTAAAATTAGATTTAGGTTGTTAGGGACAATGTCAGGAAGCACTTTCTCCCAAATAACTTAGAGGAAATCAAGAATTTCTCCGTCTACAAGCTGTGGATTTTTGCCGTTTCTAGGATCATTTAAAAATTAGTACATAAAAAAGAGGAGCTGGAGAAGACCAATAGCCCTTTCAGTGTTGTCCACCATTCAGTATGATCATGGCTGGTCTACTTCAACTTACCACACTATCTCCATATCCTTCGTTCCTTTACTATAAAAGTTCTATCTCTCTTGAAGATATACAACGACAGAGCACCCACAGCTCTCTGGGGAAGAGAATTCCAAAAATCCACAGCTCCCTGAGGAAATTTCTCCTCCCCTCAGCCCTAAATGGCTGACCCACTATTTTGAGAGCTTGCTGCAAACGTTCTATGGTTCTGGACAGAGGAAACACATTCTCAGCATTTACCCTTTCAGACCACTTAAATATTTTATATGTTTCAGTGAGATCACCTCTGGAGAAAATAGATCTAGTCTAGTTGATCGCTCCTCATAAGGCAATTTCGTCATCCCAGGAATTTGTCCAGGAAACTTATGTCACAGTCCCTCCTTCTATGGGTAAGGAGGACAAAATTGTATGCAGTATCAAGGGAGCTATATAATTGTAGTAAGCTTCTTTATGATTAGCTTTTATTACAAAGGGATCAGAGTATGCCTCCCTAATGGTGCTGTATCTAGATGTTGTGTGGAAGTTCATCCAGGCCTCTGAATACGAACGTTTTCTAGTTTCTTGCCATTTAAGAAGATACTCTATTTTTCTATTTTTCCTACCAAAGTGGATTACTTCACATTTCACTTTATATTCGAACTGCCACATCCTAAACATCTAACCCGCCTAAATCCTATTCTACTTCCTGGCATATAGGTAGAAATTGTAAATAGCTGAGACCCAAACGCTGACCCTAATGTTACCTCACCTGCTACAGCCTACCAATGTGATAATGACCTCTCTGTTAATAATAATCTAGCTATGCTAATAAATTACCCCACTCCCATGAAGCCCAATTTTTTTTTTTTTGTGGCATCATTTTGAATTTTTTTGAAATCCAAATATATTACATCCACTAGTTAGTTTCCCTTTGTCCACCTTGCTAGTTATAACCTCAAAGAACTCTAGCAGATTTGGCAAATACAAATTTTCTTTCAAAAATCACACCAATTCTTCCCAAAACATTATGATTTTCTAAGTGTCATGTTATAATGTACTTAATAATGATAGAATTTCCTGATTAGTGATGTCAGGTTGACTGCTGTATAGTTCCCTGCTTTCTCTCTCCCTCCTTTGCTGAATGGTGGTGTTTGCCATCCTCAAATGGTCTATGGAGATTCTTGAGTATTCAGAAGATCAAAATCAATGCATTCACTATCTCTACAGCCAGGTTTTTAAAACTTTTGAATGTATGCCAGTAAGTCCGGGACACTTGTCAGATGTTAGTCTCTTTAATTTTTCCAGTACTATTTATTTATGTATGCTATTTTCTTCAAGTTCCTCATTCTCACTACTTTGTTTCCTACAATTTCCAGTACATCTTTTATTGTCTTCTATTGTGACCTAAGTTATAAAGTATTTACTTAATGCCTCCAACATGCCCTATTATAATGTCTACTATCTGTGTTTAGGATGTGCTGTTTATGTTTACTAACCTCTCTTTACATACCTATAGAAGCTTTTAAAATCTGTTTTCATATCTATAGCCAACTTCATTGCATTTTCTCTTCATCTGTTTCTTGGCTCTCCTTTGCCAAATTCTAAAATCACCCCAATCTTTAGGTTTACTAATCTTGACAGCATTATCAGCTTCTTCCCTTAATCTAATGCCACCTTTACCTTTTACTGGCTAGATTTAGTTTTATTTCTTAAGGGAATATATACTTTCTGTGTATTCTGCATTATTTCTTTAAATATTTGTCGATGCTTATCCTCGGTATCCACAGTCACATTTTTTCATTAGGTTTCCCTGTGTACCTTGGCCAGTCATGCTTCAAATCTATACAGTTTATTTCTTTCCAATTTAATGCCGTAGTAGATACTTAACTAAATCACACTCAA
This sequence comes from Carcharhinus amblyrhynchos, assembly GCF_965287045.1. Classification (NCBI taxonomy): domain Eukaryota; kingdom Metazoa; phylum Chordata; class Chondrichthyes; order Carcharhiniformes; family Carcharhinidae; genus Carcharhinus; species Carcharhinus amblyrhynchos. The sequence continues at coordinate 70,601,268 of NC_137329.1, read as the reverse complement.
ATTCAATATAAAATGCTGTCATATTATGATCACTCTTCCCCAAAGGCTCCTTTATAACAAGGTTATAAATTAACCCTGTCTCATTAAACAGTCGTAAATCTAAAATTTTCTGTTCCCCAGCAGGTTCATTAACCATCTTGAATGGCAATAAGATAGATTTTTGGGTTTGCATTTATGCAGAAGTAGGCCGCAGGATTTGAAAAAGTACCTGTTGCAGAGAAAAATAAATTCAACCTACTGTCAGCTCTGACAAAGGGTCATCCAGACTGGAAATGTTAGCTCTATTCTCTCTCCACAGATACTGTCAGACCTGCTGAGATTTGCCCGCATTTTCTGTTGTTGTTGAAGCTACCCAAACCTGTAACTTGTAGAGCAGTTTCAGACAACGTGAATGAAAGTTGTTTGTTGATACACCTTGTGAGACCAGTTTCTGTCTCTGATATGACTATTGATAACTTGAGTATGGCAGTGTTGAAAGTAATGGTGTTTAGATAATGGGTATTGGTGCAGAATTGGAATTGGTTAGCTTAAATGGCTAGAATACAGTGAAGATTATTGCCACCAACACAGATTCAATTTCCATATTGGCTGAGGTAATTCTTGCAGCCTGCATCTTTGTTGTTACCCCATGTTGACATCGTGGAGTAAGTCAGGACCCCTTGGACAACGAAGATGCTACATAGAGCAGGAGAGAATGGTGAGGAAAGAGTGAATGGTGTGAATATAAATTTTTGTGAGGTAATTGATCTGTTGTTGAATTGGTTTTGATCTCTCAAGTGAGGATTCAGATCCAGGGCTATGCTTTACGCAAATATTATTGTCCAATTATGCTAAACTGGGTGCACACAAGATACAATTGGAGACTGGGTTCTGCTAATTGATGCTTCAAGTTACTGTGCCATTTTGAGCCATCCCCAGGGAGGGCAAGGTTGGATACTTCAATTAATTTCAACTCCAGCAGCAGCCCATTGCATGTGTTTGAATCCTGGGTTACAGCTGATAATCACTGAATTTAATATGGAGAAGTGGAGGTCTCAAAAGCTTCAGAGTTTGTACGATGGAAGAAAAAGGACAAATCGGTTATGTTTTTCCTGATGAACGGAAATACCTACAACCAAACAAAATGGGAAAGAAACTTGATCCTTAAAATATTAAAATACAGAATTTTATATATTTCCTCAAAGGGTATCGGGAAAAATAGGAAATTTGTAAATAGTAACCCTCAGACAGACATCAGGAAACCTCTTCATGCAAAATGTTTACTAGTCTTTGAGTCATCTACAAATAATTATATATAGCCATAAAAAGTGCAATTATCCAAAGTTAAATGGATGAGTTAATATACTAGAGAGGAGTGGCCTTTGATGAAATAAATGTATTTTTCTCATCCTGCCTTGTCTTCCAATCTACAACTGTAAGTCACAGGCACGTTGCCTGTAGAGCTGCTTTTTTGGTCCCCCCTTGTTCAGTGGGAGGACCATCTGGATCTTTGGTGTGACTCAGTATAACTTCCTGCTCAGACTCCTCATGCTCAAACTCCTCATGACAGCAGCTTGGCGCAAGGTTGTGGAAACATTAACACTTCATTCACACTTAGGCCGTTGGGTGCTCAACGTTCAGCTGTTTGATCAGTTTCAGCTAATGGTAAAAGCTAAACTCCCCAAGTTTGGTTTGAAAGGCTTTTCTGAGCTTAATGATAAGTTGATTATGTACTATCTGAAAATGCTGGAAAAAAAACAGCAGGTCTGGCAGCATCCATGAGAGAGAAACAGTTAACTTTTCGATTTCATATAACTTCTTCAGAGTGGAAGAGAGGGCGAAATGTGATGGATATACTGTTGAAGAGGGGGTGTAGCAAAATAAAAGGTCAGGAATAGGTAGGAGTTCAGGAGAGATGTGACAAACGCACCATGGGCACAAAAGAAAGAGTATTAATGGTAGTACTTTATGCCACTATCAGCACCACCTTTAGTCTTATTACTACCATTAACATTCCCTTTGTCTTGTGCTCATTTAAACCTTCATCAAATCTCTACTAAACTCCTACATATCCCTGACTTTCTATTTTGCTCCCTCTTACATAATATAAAATCCATCATGCCTCTCCCTCTGTTTAACTCTGGAGAAGAGTCATACAGACCGGGATTCTCCAATCTCATTCACCTGCCATCACTGCCAGCGAGAATGGACAATTTGGCACTGAGCCAAAACTCCATTTGTTGCAGCTGGACCAGAAAATCCCAACCACTGGCAAGGTTGGAGAATTCTGGCCTCTGTTTATCTCTCCACAGATGCTGCCAGACCTACCGAGTGGAATTTTACAAGAGTTTTTCTAAGTATCCAGCTAGTCTGAAAATGGGAGAGCTCTAGATCCATTTTTTTGGTGCATTTTCTCATCTAATCTACTGCATTCTGTCACTAAAAAGATTGGCTAGTCAGCTTTTAGCCAGACAGGGTATGGGCAGGTCTTAACTTGCCAGACAGCCTGTGGAGGGAGATATTGCACATATGTAGACCTCTGATGCTGCACATGTGCATTAACAGTAGCAGTGGTCTGACAGACAGAGAGCACTGTCAGGCCCCTGCTACTGCAGACAGCCTCAACTAGCTACCCACCCTTCCTCCCCTCCTTCCCCACAATCAAGCCTGCAGCCTAAGAAGCAGCCCTGCCTCTTGGCATTGTCCAGTGGGCATTGGCCAGGTGCCATGGTGGCACTGCAAGTCTGGCATTGTCCAAGGGGCACTCCCACTTTGCACGCGGCCTCCTCTGGGGGTGCCAATGGCCTCCAGTCCCACCAGTAAGCCCAATACAACGGTTTCCCGTTCATGGGGAGCACATGTTTTCAGGTGAGAGGCTGACTGTGCCGGAAATAGGTTGTTGTAAAATTGCGACAGGCACGATAACTGGCGCCATTCACAGTACTGCTTTACACCCAATTTTACAACATTTTCTCACGGCAAAATGGGTGTAAAGAGGTTGTAAAAATCGACCCATTGTTTTTCCAATATTTTCTGTTTTTATTTCAGATTTCCAGCATCTGTAGTAGTTTGCTTGTATTTTGACTATGTACTGTCTTGGTCCAAATACTTACGTTGAAAATTTCTATAATTTTATATCAAAGCAAGGAACATTAATGCTGGAAAATAGAAATCTTTTCACCCAGAAAGAAAGATATGTAGGGCAGAACTTCTGAGGTATGGCAGTCACAATGTGAATGCCATGCCACTCCTTTTTTACTTCCATGAGTCAGCAGCTGCTCATTTCTCTCCCGACTTTCTGACTAGGGCCTGCTAAGAAATGTGCAGCATACCGGCCCTGAGACTCTTCAGAGGAGCAGAATTCGAGGGAAGTGAAGCCACGCCCTCTTTTTATGGCACCAGAATCCATAAAGCAGGAAAGTTTAAAGGTCCCAGCCACTTTGAGAAGCCAGGGAGAAGATAGTGTGTAAGGTTAGTGGGTGAGGATTGGGGTGTTTGGGAACAAAGGTAGTCAAGAGGGTTGGGGCTCTAGCTGAAGGTAGGGTTGTAGTCAGGGAGTGCTAGGGATAGTCAGAGGATTAGAAGGGTGATGGGAGAGATTTGGTGGCAAGATGTTCTGGGGTGTCGATGTGCAATATAAATGCAATTATTTCTTTTCCTTTCAATGTCTGAAACTTGCTGCTTCCAATTCTCCAAATAATATCTGCTAAGCAAGTTTTCTTTTCAATTTCCATCAAGCTTAATTGATGTTTACTATAGCTGTTTCCATACAGGAAGACACAATGCTAATGGGTCTCTGAAAGCTTCAGTTTTCTTGGAGTTACCCTTCATTTGACAGTAGAATAAGTGATGAGTAGAGAGGACTCAACTACTGGCAGAGCATTGAGAAAGTTATGGCTCAGTCAGGGGAGGTTTCTGTTAATATTGGAAAGATTCATCATTAAAGAATTGAATAGAATTTAAGTACAGGAAGCAGAGTACCCAAGACACTGACTCTGGCATGAAGGCCTCAGCCATTGGCTCATTATTATAAGTTTCCTTGGTGCACGTATGTCATTTTAGTTTTGTGCATTTTAATATTCATTGGTGGTAGTTAATAAATCTGAGGTGTGCTAAAAGTTGTTCAAAGTACAAATTTCCAGCTTTGTTTCTATTCAGATTCATGTGTAAATATAACCATTTTAAGCAATAGCTTCCTGTAGGGATAGAACTATAAGTCCAATTTTACAGTGTCCTCCTTTTACCTGGAAATAATCTTTTCTGTAGATGCAATGAAAATTTCCTGAAATTCTGCAGAAATATTTTCTCAAAATTTATATCCTACCTAGAACATGTTCACTGAGCATTATTGTCTTAGGTTTCCAACACTGCTGACAAATTATCAGTTCCACAATGTTTCAAGCTATTCTGCACACTTTGCACTCAATCCCTTCTCCATGTTTGAATCATAAAATGGATACAGAACAGAAGGAGGCGATTCAGCCCATTGCGTTTGTACTAGCTCCCTTCAAGGGCAACTTCCCTGCAGTTTCCACATAGCTTTTCATTTTTTTCATTTCCGTCATTATCCAATTCCCTCTTGAAAGCAACAATTAAATCTACCTCCACTACACTCCCAGACCATGTATTCCAGATCCTAAACATTCATTGTGGGAAGATGTTTTTCTTCTTTTATCACTGTTACTTATATCTCCTCATATCAGTGTCCTCTGGTTTTCAACCCACCTACCAATGGGAGTAGTTTCTCTTGCTTTTTCTGTCTTGATCCATCATAATTTTGATCATTTTTATCAACCTGCTTTTCTCTAAGGAGGATAAGCACAGCTTCTCCAATTTCTGCATAAGTGAATTCCTTCATCCTTTGAACCATTCTTGTAAGAAAAAAATCTTTTCTGCTCTAGCACTAGACCCTTCATTTCCTTTCAAAAGTACAGTGCCCAGAATTGGGCACGATCTCGAGTTCAGGTCAAACTACTCTTTTTAAAAGGGGTCTTCATTGCTTCCTTACTCTTTTGTGCTCTGGAATGACATTTTCCAATGGCAGAATTTCCCATCGAAGGTATCTGCAGCCATTTAATATTCTAAGGAGGCCTCCCTCTTGGGTGGCAGTCCCACTTCAGAGGGCAGCTGGCCCATCTGATTGAGAATGGTGGCCACTGTTGGGTCTGCAATCAGTACTGAGAGTCAGTGTGCTAGAATCCCAGGACACAGGGATGTCCAGGGTTTTCCAACTCAAGTCTGAGCATCCATAAGGCACCATAGGCCATCAACAGCAGAACTGTACTCCAGCACAATTTGCAATCTCAATGCCCGGCATATCCCTCACCCAATCATGAGGGAATCAACCTTGGTTCAATGGAGAGTGCAGGAGGGCCTGTCAGGAGCAGCACTAGGCATACCTAAAATGAGGGGTCAACCTGGTGAAGCTACCAAACAGTACTGCTTGCATGCCAAATGGCAAAAACTGCAAGTGCTAGACAGAGCCTTCTAGTTGAGAATGGTGGTAGACAATTAAACAACTCACTGGAAGAGGAGGCTCCACAAATAGCTCCAAGCTCAATGATGGAGGAGCCCAGCACATCAGTGCAAAAGATGTAATATTCACAGCAAACGTCAGCCAGAAGCGTTGAGTAGATGATCCACCTTGGCCTCCTCCAGTGGTCCCCAGCATCTCAGATGCTGGTCTCCAGCCAATTCAATTCACTCCATGTGGTATCAAGAAATGGTTGGAGGCACTGGACACTGCAAAGATGATGGGCCCTGATAATATTCTGGCAATAGTACTGAAGACTTGTGCTCCAGAACTTACCACTCCCCTAGCCAAGCTCTTCCAGTACAGTTACAACACTGGTGTCTATTCAACAATGTGGAAAATTGCCCAGGTATGTCCTGTACACACAAAGCAGGACAAATCCAACCTGACCAATTACCGCCCAATCAGTCTATTCTTGATCATCAGTAAAGTGATTGAAGGGGTCATCAACAGTGCTATTAAGCAGTGCCTACTCAACAACAATCTGTTCAGTGACGCCCAGTTTGGGTTTCGCCAGGATCACTTAGCTCCTGACCTCATTACAGCCTTGGTTCAAACATGGACAAAAGAGCTGAATTCCAGAGGTGACTGTCCCTGACATTAAGGCCACATTCGACTGAGTGTGGCATCAAGGTGCCTGGCAAAACTGGAATCATTGGGTATCGGGGGCAAACTCTCCACTGGTTGAAGTCGTAGACTGGCACGTTGCAAAATGGTTGTGGTTGTGAAATGTCAGTCATCTCAGCCCCAGGAAGACTGTGCAGGAGTCCCTCAGGGTGTGTCCTAGGCTCAACAATCCTCAGCTGCTTCATCAATGACCTACTTTCCATCATAAGGTCAGAGGTGTGAATTGTGCAATCATTGGCAAACATGTTCAGCACCATTCACGACTCCTCAAATACTGAAGCAGTCCATGTTCAAATGGAACAAGATCTGGACAATATCCAGGCTTGGGCTGATAAGTAACAAATAACATTTGCACCACAAATTCCAGGCAATGACCATCACCAGTAAGAGACACTCTAACTACCACCCCTTGACATTCAATGGTGTAACCATCACTGAATCCCAAGGGTTACATCTCAAGGTTATCATTGACCAGAAATGCAACTGGACTCACCACATAAATACAGTGGCTACAAGAGCAGGTTAGAGGCTAGGAATACTGGGCAAGTAACTTACCTCTGACTCCCCAGAGTTTATCTGACATCTACAAGGCACAAGTCAGGAATGTGATGGAAGAATCCCCACTTGCCTGGATTGGTGCAGCTCCAACAACACCCAAGAAGTTTGACACCATCCAGGACAAAGCAGCCTTCTCGATTAGCATGACATCTACAAACATTCAATCCCTCCATCACTGATGCGCAGTAGCAGCAGTATGTACTATCTACATAATGCACTGCAGCAATTCACCAAAGGTTCTTAGACAGCACTTTACAAACCCACAACCCGTAGAAGGACAAGGACAGCAGATAAATGGGAACATCACCATTTTCAAATTCTCCTCCAAGTCATTCACCACCCTGACTTGGAAATATATCACTGTCCCTGCATTAAAATCCTGGAATTCCCTCCCTGATGGCATTGTGAGTGAACCCACAAAACATGGACTGCAGCGATTCAAGAAGGCAGTTCACCACCACCTTCTCAAGGGCAACTAGGGTCTGGCAATAAATGCTGGCCAGCCAGTGATGCCCGTGTCCTATGAATGAATAAAAGGATAGTAATGAGGGGAAGGTGAGAGCAGAGAGGTGGAGGTTGTGACTTGAAGGGCATGTGGGATGTATCAGCCACGGGGCTTGGACTTTGCATGGGGAGGGTTTGTTCAGCCTCTAACAGGGTTCCTGCCTGAAGCCCTAACAGGATAATGTGTTGGTCTCCAACCCTCCTCCCAGCCAGGATATTTACGCCGGTAGTGGGGGAGCGTGGGACCTAATCCTGCCTGAGAGGCTGACATCAGTGCACTGAGCAGGCAGTGCACATGTGCCAATCTCCTGCTAGGACACAGGATGCCAGACTGGCACTACTCAAAGGACACTTCCCTGCCCTCAACCTCCCAGGGGCCTCAATGGCCTCTGTCATCCTTAAACTTTTACTCCTTCTCAAAATTGAGGCAGGATGGGAAGAGGCAGATTGGCCACTTAAGGGCTTCAATTTAGGAGAACATAGAACACTACAGCACAAACAGGCCCTTCGGCCCACGAGTTGCGCCGATCACATCAACACCTATCTATAACCCCCAATCCCATAAAACCCCATATACTCATCCAGAAGTCTTTTAAAAGACCCCAGTGAGTTCGCCTCCACCACCATTGACGGCAGCCGATTCCACTCACTCACCACCCTCTGAGTGAAAAACTTACCCCTAACATCACTTCTGTACTTTCCTCCCCGCACCTTAAATCTGTGTCCTCTCGTAGCGACCATTTCAACCCGGGGAAATAGCCTCTGAGAATCCACCCTATCCATTCCTCTCAACATTTTATAAACCTCTATCAGGTCGCCTCTCAACCTTCGTTTCTCCAGGGAAAACTTCATAAGGCATGCCTCCCAGTCCAGGCAACATCCTTGTAAATCTCCTCTGTACCCTTTCAATAGCTTCTACGTCTTTCCTATAGTGAGGTGACCAGAACTGCGCACAGTACTCCAAATGAGGCCTGACAAGGGTCTTATAAAGTTGCAGCATTACCTCCCGACTCCTAAACTCAATCCCTCGATTAATGAAGGCCAGTACACCATACGCCTTCTTGACCACCTCTTCCACCTGCGAGGCCGATTTAAGAGTCCTGTGGACCCGGACCCCAAGATCCTTCTGCTCTTCAACACTAGGTGTATCCAAGGCCTCGTCCATGTCCCGTGACGTTGTGGACTGGTCGGGGACAAGTGGGATGGCAGCAGGAAGGCCACCTAGGGATTGTTATGGGTAAATGTGCTGGTTGAGGCCTGTAAACTCCTATCTAATGTAACTATTCATAAAGTCCAGTGTCCCATATGCCATTTTAAGCACTTTCTGGACCTGCCCTGCCACTTCATGTATGTGCATATATGACCCCCAGATCTGTTTGTACCTGCCATCCCCTTTAAAATTGCATCCTTGGTTTATCTATGTTCTTCGCACCAAAATGCATAATTTCATGTTACTCTGCATTAAATGCGATCTGCCACATGTCCGTCCATTCCAGCAGACTGTCTGTGTTTTCCTGAACTCTGTCACCATCTTCCTCAGACTTCCCAATACTTCCAAGTTTTGTGGCACCTGAAAATGTTGACAAAAACCCGATGTCAATCATTTAATGTATATCAAGAAAAGCAAGGTTCCTGCTACAAATCCATTGTATACCTTTCTCCAGTTTGAAAAACAACCACTCACTACTACTGTCTCTTTCCTGTTGTACACTGTTTCTGTGGTGTTCTTTTCTCAGTAGTGCTCAACAAAGAAGGAGTAATGTTACAGTGCTGTAATCAGTTTAACACCAACTGCTCCTTTGGTTTCAGCCAGATGTTGAATTCATGCCAATTTATCTAAAGCTCTACTGCAGATACTGAATTGGAGTAAGGTGGAAACAGCTTTAACTAGAAGTAATAATTTGTCATAGAAAATGTACTTGGAAGTCAAGAGGTAGTTGTAGCTAAAATGAACCAAATTGTGTGGGAAGGAGCAATGCAATCCTCATACTTAAAAGAAATGAGAGGGCGGACACAGTCAAAAATATCCCAAATTAAAATAGTCTCGATAGGAGTTGTGAACTCCAGTCCTCCACAGTGTACAAGTACCCACCCCCATCCCTCTGCTCCTAGCACCAGGAAACATTGATTTTGGTTAGCCATGTAAGCAACATTGTAAACACACCAAGGCTTCTTCTGATCACTGGTGAATTGTGTTTTAGGCTTTCAATCTGAGGACCATAGGTGGGTTGTTAGCTTCCTTTAAGCAAAAGCAAGATGATGGGCTACATTTCCTACTCCTGCTACTCTAGAGCTAGCAAATATGAGCATGTTCGCTTCTTGTATTTTTGAATGTCACAAATCTTAATACTGTGATCTGGATAAGCTTGTACTGGTAAAATATGCATAGGTTATCCAGGTCAGAATATTTATGGTGATACTCTAGAATTGAGTGCTAGTGATGATTAAGCTGCACAAGTATTCAGAGAATATAGAATGAATTTATTGTGAATGATCGTATTGACATCATGACCTTGGCAGAGATATATCTGAAGGGTTATGATACAGTTTGCCTTCATGTAGTTCTCCTGTATGTCCTGTCTGGCTATATAACCAAACCATGCCTCACTCAAACCGCCACGTTGGCAGCTATGGGCCTTGTCTCTAAATCTTGGTTTGTGCCTTTACTACTCTGAAAATTCATCCTTTTGAGCATCTCACCCTCATTTAATATCCCTGGGGTCAATTTTCCCCCCAAAAAAACTAAGTGTCCAATTGGTGGGAAAACTGGAGTTTTTCTGTGTGTTTTGGGCAAGATTAGTTGGTTAAATTTCTGGCAGCTGGGAGATTTACGCCTGTAGTCGGGGAGCGTGGGACCTAATCCTGCCTGAGAGGCTGACATCAGTGCACGTATGCCAGTATCCTAGCAGGAAGTTGCCACAAACACACTGTCAGGATGTCAGACTGGCATACCCAAAGGACACCTCCCTGCCCTCAACCTCCCGGAGGTCTCAATAGCCTCTGTCCCCATCACACTAGGTCCCCATTGCTGGGGACTAGTTTTAATCCCCACTGATGGGAACCTCCCCATTGGGGTCAAACATTAGAGAGCCTGGATGGTACTGTCCCGGATTTGCTAATGAGATGATGATGCTGATTTAAATATTGAAATCAGCCTCGCACTGTTTCCAGGCACGAGGCTGATTATACCATAAAAAGTGGCCCAGGAAAGTCATGACCAGCAATCTGTTCCAGGTCTCCCACTAGTATTTCCCAGCCCACTGCGATGGTGCTCAAACAGCACAGCGGGCTGGGAAAATCGTGCCCCTTGCTCTTTACTGTCTACTCAAGTTTCCCATTGAGACATTTTCATTGCTTTCCCCTCTCAGCCTCAATATGCACCAAGTGATTTTTCATCTTTGGTGTTTTCAACCTCCAGTTCAACTCTTGCTCAACAGAGTTTACAGCCTGCCTTTCATCCCTAAATTGATATTCTCCATATGAACTTGTCTATCCATGTCCGTAGCCACCCCCTCAAACTCACCGTCTCGCATGGGCATAATTGGATTAACAACACCAGGTTTTAGTCCAACCTATTTATTTGATAATATACTCACAAGCTTTCGGGTTAGCCCCTTCGTCAGGTGAATGGAGAGTTCTGGCCTCAGACAGAGCATATAAAGCACAGACAGTTTAGAGATTACTGATTAGAATGATTCGCATTCTAATCAGTAATCTCTAAACTGTCTGTGCTTTATATGCTCTGTCTGAGGCCAGAACTCTCCATTCACCTGACGAAGGGGCTAACCCGAAAGCTTGTGAGTATATTATCAAATAAATAGGTTGGACTAAAACCTGGTGTTGTCAGACTTTTTACTGTCTTTACGCCAGTCCAACGTCGGCATACCCACATCATAATTGGATTATCCAGGCTGTCACTGATAAGACCATCTCTGATCATTCTTTGCTCACAGGCCACTTCTTTTCCCAACCCTACACTCTGCATCTGTTCTTAGGTAAGAAACTCTCTCCACTGATTTACCATTGCAGTTTTGAATTCTCCACTCTTTGATGATTTGCCCTGTGTTCATTGTGATATTTTTGCAGCCATTGAACTCATCTCGCACTAATCTCCTTGAAATTTTTTGTCCTCATTCCTGTTAAAATCATTATCTTTCACCTCAGTCATTCTCCCAATCTCTTAATTCAAAAGACACGTAATTGAACACCTATGGTGGACAACTGACAGAGCTATCCATCACCAGTTCTGGTTGGACTACGTAAAGTATTATCCATTGGTAAAACTGTTCACTATTCAAAGATCACCCTAGAATGTCAAGCTTCTCTATTCATCCACCAGTAAGGATACCCCAGTCGCAAGCAATAAAAGAACTAACTTCACCAAGTAAATCAAATAAAAGGCTTGATGAAGAGACTTCATTACACCACCAGTTGGGCCATCCCATGGGCCACAATCCCCATCTGCTTTTTATTTATACTGAGTCAGCTGATCCCCACAGCATGTTATCATTGGTTACATTATAACACCTCTTCTCCACAACAGTCTTCTTAAACTACCCTCCAGTACCTCCACCCTCACCTCAGTACCAAATACAGATTGAAACTATCAGTTCAACTGGCTTCAATACTTCATCTCTTCCCCTAACCCATGGTGCCAAACCTCTCCATATGATTCCCATCATTCATATCTCTGGACCATATTCCATTTCCCATCTTGCCCCTTTTCAAGCTCACTTTGTCCATGAGACCCATCTCTTGCTCCTCAAGTCTATCCTAAACTTGAACATTCAACTTACCTTCTTGTTCCCTATGTTAATTGATGGTGCCAAGGATTCTCTCTCTTCAGCCACTGTTCCTTATTCTTAAAAGTCAGCCATCGTCTCCTCTCTCTCCTCTGAAAACCCGTCCTTGACACCTCTTTCCTTGAAACTGCAGCCCCATTTTCCACCCCTCTATTCTCTCAAAATGCTTTGAACATGTTGCCTGCAATCTTAAAAAAAACTGTGCCCATTATTCCAACAATTCCATGTTTGAATCCCTCCAATCGCATTTTTTGCCCTGCCTCATTACAGAAAGGGCTCTTAATGAGTGACATTCTATGTGACTATGATCATGGTACAAAATACCTCCTCATTGTTCTCAATATATCTGCAGCTTTCAACAGGATAGACAACACCATCCTTCAATTTTTCTCCTAGGTCATCCAGCTGGGTAGGCCTTCCCTTGCCTAGTTCCATTCTTATCTATCGGATCACGTCCAGAGATCACCTGCAATGGTTTGTACTGCCTACTTTTTAACTGTTACCTCTGGAATTTACTGAGGATCTATCTTTGAGCCCTTCCATTTCTCTTTTGCATGCATATTTTGAACAACGTAGTCTGAAAATAATTCTCAGGTTCCATACCTCTCCTCTACAACATCAAAGCTGAACAATCACTCAGCTTAATCTCACCATCACTTCTCTTAACCCTTGTACAGGCTCAGACTTGTCATAAGCATTAATTAAGTGTTGGGAAGACAAAAGTTATTTTGAACCCTGCCACAACTCCAATCCCCAGCTGCAAAATCCATCCCCTGCCATGGTAACCATCTGAAACTGAGCTGCTCCATTTGCAATCTGTGTTGTGATGACCCCATTACCACATATCTGTTCCATCATTACATTTGCATACTTTCATCTCCATCATAAAGATAAAAGAACAAAGAAAATTACAGCGCTGGAACAGGCCCTTCAGCTCTCCAAGCCTGCACTGACCATGCTGCCCGACTTAACTAAAACCCCCTCTCCTTCCGGGGACCATATCTCTCTATTCCCATCCTATTCGTGTACTTGTCAAGACACCACTCAAAACTCACTACCGTATCGGCTTCCACTACCTCCCCCGGCAACGAGTTCCAGGCACTCACTACTCTCTGCTTAAAAGATCTGCCTTGTACATCTCCTTTAAATCTTGCCCCTCGCACCTTAAACCTATGCCCCCTAGTAATTGACTCTTCCACCCTGGGATAAAGCTTCTGACTATCCACTCTGTCCATGCCTCTCATAATTTTGTAGATTTCTATCAGGTCTCCCCTCAAGCTCTGTCACTCCAGTGAGAACAAATCAAGTTTCTTCAACCTCTTCTCATGGCTAATTCCCTCCATATCAGGCAACATCCTGGTAAATCTTTTCTTTCCCCCTCCAAAGCCTGCACTTCATTCTGGTAGTGTGGCGTCCAGAACTGAACACTATATTCTAAGTGCGGCCTAACTAAGGTTCTATAAAGCTGCAAGATGACTTGCCAATTTTTAAACTCAGTACCCTGGCTGATGACGGCAAGCATGCCATATGCCTTCTTGACGACCTTCTCCACCTGCATTGCCACTTCCAGTGACCTGTGTACCTATACACCCACATCTCTGCCTATCAATACTCATAAGGTTCTACCATTTACTGTATATTTCCTATCTGTATGAGACCTTCCAAAATGCATTACCTCACATTTGTCTGGATTAAATGCCATCTGCCATCTCCCCTCCCAAATCTCCAACTGATCTATATCCTAATGTATCCGCTCATGTTCCTCATCGCTATCCGCAAATCCACTAATCTTTGTGTCGTCTGCAAACTTACTGATCCATCCAGTTACATTTTCCTCCAAATCATTTATATATATTACAAACAGCAAAGGTTCTAGCACTGATCCCTGAGGAACACCGCTTGTCACAGCCCTCTATTCAGAAACACACCTTTCCAGTTCTACCCTCTCTTTTTTGACCAAGCCAGTTTTGTATCCACCTTGCTAGCTCACCTCTGATCCCATGCGACTTCACCTTCTGCACTAGTCTGCCATGAGGGACCTTGTCAAAGGCCTTGCTGAAGTCCATGTAGACAACATCAACTGCCCTACCCTCATCAATCATCTTTGTCACTTTCTCAAAAAACTCAATCAAGTTCATGAGACACGACCTCCCCTTCACAAAGCCATGTTGACTCTCACTAATACATCCACTTATTTCCAAGTGAGAATAAACCCTCTCTCAAAGAATCCTCTCCAATAATTTCCTTACCACTGATGTAAGGCTCACCGGCCTGTAATTACCTGGATTTTTCTTGCTACCCTTCTTCAACAAAGGAACAACATTAGTTATACTCCAATCCTCCGGGACATAGAACATAGAACATTACAGCGCAGAACAGGCCCTTCGGCCCACGATGTTGCGCCGACCAGCTTTTAAAAAAAAACAACACTAACCCACTAATCTAAACCAATCCCATTTCGTCCATAAACCTATCCACAGATCTCTTAAACGCCCCCAAACTAGGCGCATTTACAACTGCAGCTGGCAGGGCATTCCAGTCCCTCACCACCCTCTGGGTAAAGAACCTACCCCTGACATCAGTCCTATAACTACCCCCCCTTAATTTAAAGCCGTGCCCCCTCGTGCTAGCTTTCTCCATCCTAGGAAAAAGGCTATCACTATCCACCCTGTCTAAACCTCTAATCATCTTATATGTTTCAATAAGGTCCCCTCGTAGCCGCCTTCTTTCCAGCGAAAACAACCCCAAATCTCTCAGTCTCTCCTCATAGGATCTCCCCTACATACCAGGCAACATCCTGGTAAACCTCCTCTGCACCCTCTCCAAAGCCTCTACATCCTTCCTGTAATGTGGGGACCAGAACTGCACACAATACTCCAAGTGCGGCCGCACCAGAGTTGTGTACAGTTGCATCATGACGCTGCGACTCCTAAATTCAATCCCCCTACCAATAAACGCCAAGACACCTTCTTAACAACCTTATCTACTTGATTCCCAACTTTCAGGGATCTATGTACACATACACCTAGATCCCTCTGCTCCTCCACACTATTCAAAGTCCTCCCGTTAGCCCTATACTCAACACATCTGTTATTCCTACCAAAATGAATTACCTCACACTTCTCCACATTAAACTCCATCCGCCACCTCGCGGCCCAGCTCTGCAACCTTTCTAAGTCACCCTGCAAACTATGACACCCTTCCTCACTATCTACCACACCTCCGACTTTGGTGTCATCAGCAAACTTACTAATCCACCCAACTATACCCTCATCCAGATCATTAATAAAAATTACAAACAGCAGTGGCCCCAAAACAGATCCCTGAGGCACACCACTCGTAACCGAACTCCATGACGAATATTTACCATCAACCACCACCCTCTGTCTCCTATCTGCTAGCCAATTCCTGATCCAATTACCTAGATCACCCCCAATCCCATACATCTGCATTTTCTGCAGAAGCCTACCATGATGAACCTTATCAAGCGCCTTACTAAAATCCATATACACCACGTCAACTGCCTTACCCCTATCCACCTCTTTGGTCACTTTCTCAAAGAACTCGATAAAGTTAGTAAGGCACGACCTACCCGCTACAAAACCATGCTGACTGTCTCTAATCAATTCATTACTCTCCAAATAACTATAAATCCTGTCTCTAATAATCCTTTCCAAAACCTTACCCACCACAGAAGTAAGACTCACCGGTCTATAATTCCCAGGGAAGTCTCTGCTCCCCTTCTTAAACAATGGGACAACATTCGCTGTCCTCCAATCTTCCGGTACTATACCAGAGACCAACGACGACCTGAAGATCAGAGCCAGAGGCTCCGCAATCACCTCTCTTGCCTCCCAGAGAATCCTAGGGTAAATCCCATCCAGACCAGGGGACTTATCTATTTTCAAACCCTCTAGAATATCCAGCACATCCCCCGTATCAACTGCAATACTATCTATTTTACACCCCTGCACCCCAGTGTCCTCCTCAGCTACATTCATGTCCCCTTGCGTGAACACCGAAGAGAAATATTGGTTCAACGCCTCTCCAATCTCCTCCGGTTCCACACACAACTTCCCTCTACTGTCTGTAACTGGCCCTAATCTTGCCCTAACCAACCTTCTGTTCTTGACATACCTGTAAAACGCCTCCCCTGTAGCCAGTGAAAATGCAAAGATTTCTCTCAAGACCCCAGCAATTTGCTCTCTTGCCTCTCTCAGAATTCAGGGGTATGTCCCCTCAGGCCCTGGGGACTTGTCTACCTTAATATTTCTCAAGAACTCCAATACCACCTCCTTTTTGATCTTAACATGACTCAAACTATCTACACATACTTTCCCTGACACAACATCCACCAAGTCTTCTCTTTGGTGAATACTGGTGCAAAGTATTCATTTAATACTTTGCCCATTTCTTCTGGCTTTGTGCATAGATTCCCTCCCTTGTCCTTGGTGGGCCAACCCTCTCCTTGGCTATCCTCTTGTTCTTTATATATGTATAAAAAGCCTTGGGATTTTCCTTAATCCTGCTGGCCAATGCTTTTTCATGACCCCTTTTTAGCCCTTCTTACTCCTTACTTAAATTTCTTTCTACTTGCTTTGTATTCCACACTTGCTTCATGTGTTCCCAGCCTCCTAATTTTGACAAATGCTTTTTTTCTCTCTTTGACTAGGCTCACAATATCTCTCATTATCCAAGGCTCCCAAAACTTGCCATACTTAGCCTTCATCCTTACAGGAATGTGCCAGTCCTGAATCCCTATCAACTTACACTTGAAAGCCTCCTACATGCCAGATGTTGATATGCCCTCAAGCATTTTCCCCTAATCTATATTCTTCAGTTCCTGTTTAATATTGTTGTAATTAGCCTTCCCCCAATTTAGCACCATAACTTGAGGACCACACATTTTTTATCCATCACTGAACTGCACTGTAGTCACTGTTCCCGAACTGTTCCCCTTCTGAAACATCGACCACCTGGCTGGGCTCATTCCCCAATACCAGGTCCAGTATGGCCCCTTCCCTTGTTGGACTATCTACATACTGTTTCAGGAAGCCCTCCTGGATGCTCCTTACAAACTCTGCCCCATCCGTGCCCCTAGCACTAAGTGAGTCCCAGTCTCAGTAATGTCATCCAGTTCAGCTCATCTGTTTCTGAAACCCTCATCCTTTTCCTATTTGTTGACTACAGCTCAGCCTTCAACAGCATTATCCCAATAAAACTCATCTCCAAATTCCACAGCCTAGGATTTGACTCCTCTTTCTGCGACTGGACCCTAAACTTCCTAATCCAGGGATCACAATCAGTAAGGATAGGCAATGACACCTCCAAAATTATCCTTAACACCAGTGCCTCAAAAGGCTGTGTCCTCAGCCTCTTACTATACACTTATGACTGTGAGACCAAATTCTGCTCCTTCTCAATTTTCAAGTTTGCTGATGACCCCACTGTAGTGGGTTGGAGCAGATAACAAGATGGAGTACAGGAAAGAGAGAATCTGGTGAAATGATGCAATGATTATAATCTGTCCCTCAGTGCCAACAAAATAAAGGAGAAATCATTGACTTCAGGAAACATAGTGGAAGATCTGTTCCTGCCTACATCAACAGTGATGAAGCATAAGAACATAAGAAATAGGAGCAGGAGTAGGCCATCCAGCCCTTCGAGCCTGCCCCGCCATTCAATAAGATCATGGCTGATCTGTCGCTGCTCAGTTCCACTTTCCTGCCCTCTCCCCATAACCCTTAATCCCCTCTCCTATCAAAAACCCATCAAGCAGAAGTGGTGTGGAGAGAGTCAGGTTTCTAGGTATATAGATCACCAACAACCTGGCCTGGTTCCTCCTCGCTGATGCTATATTTAAGAAAGCCCACCAAGAAGGATAAGGAAATTCAGCATGTCTGCTACAACTCACCAATTTTTACAGATGCACCATAGAAAGCATCCTTTCCAGATGTATCACAATTTGGTATAGCTCCTGCTCTGTTCTAGACCACAAGAAACTATATCCTATCATGCAAACCAACTTCCTCCCCATTGATTCTTTCTACACCTCCTGCTGCCTCAGAAAAGCAACTATAGCATAATCAAGGACCTTGGGCACCCCGGACATGCTCTCGTCCATCTCTTCCTTAGAAGAATACAAAAGTCTGAGAACACATACAACTGTCTCAAGAATAGCTTCTTCCCTGCTGCCATCAGACTTTTGAAGGGCTCTACCATATATTAAGCTGATCTTTCTTTACACTCTATCCGTGATTGTAACACTATATTCTACACCCTCCTTTCCTTCTCCCCAATATACTTTGTGAACATTATGTTTTGTCTGTTTGGCATGCCAGAAACAATATTGTTCACTGTATCCCAATACATGTGACAATCACAAGTCAAACCAAATTTTATCTATTCAGGGGATGTGGGTGATGCTGACTAAGTCAATATTTATTGCCCTTCCCAAATTGTCCTCAGAAGGCGATGGTGAGCTGCCGCCTTGAATCATTGGAGTCCATGCCTGCATAGTGTAGGTACACCCATGGTGCTGTTTAATTCCTTTTTATTAGACTTTGCATGGTTTGATACAACTGAGTGGCTTGCTAAGCCATTGAAGTGTCAACTGTGTTGATTTGCAGGCTGAGTTTCTTCCCTAAAGGGCATTAGTGAATCAGAGGATCATTACTACTGAAACTAGCTTTTAATTCCAGCCTTATCCCACCAGCTCATGGTGCAACTTGAACCAATATCCCAGAGCATTAGCTTGCACACTTGGAATACTAGTCAGTGACATTAGTGCTATACCACCAGCTCCTCATTCATTCATTTGTTATCTCTGGGCTTGGCTATTCCAAAGTTCTTTTGACTAACCTCCCACCATCAACTCCACATAAACTGAAGGTCATCTAAAACTCTGCTGCCTGTACTTTAACTCATACCTAGACCCATCACTCCTTGCAGATCTCCGTCTGCCAATAAATGACACAATTTTAATGTTTTCAACAAACCCCGTCCCCCCCACCCATCCCAGTCTTATAACTGCATGCATTTACCATGGTTAATCTGCACATTGGAGACAAGGAAAATGTGCAACCTCTACACAGACAGTCACGCAAGGCTGCAGTCAAACCTGAGTTCCTGGTCTGGAGCTGTGAAGCAATAGTGTAGCCACCATGCCTATCTCTATTCCTACCCGTTCCCTATTTCTGTGACCTGCTCCCTCTGTACAAGTCTTTGTAATCTCTGCACTCTTCCAATTATGACACCTTACAACAACCATGTTTGCTTCAGCATTGGCAACCATGTGTTAAGCTGCCTAGTGCCGAAGCTGTGGAATTGACACCCTAAACCTTGCGCCTCTTTTCTTTCACCTCCATTAAAAAGTCAAACATGGGCAAGGAAATCTCCTGCTTATTACCACTTATAGGCTGATGAATCTGTACTCCTCTACGTTGAACATCCTTTGGAGCAAGCACTGAGTTTGGCAGGGATACAGACGGTACTCTGGATGGGGGTCATTCAGATCCATCACCATGAGTGGCTTAGTCCACAGACTGAGCTCGTCAAGTCCTAAAGGATATAGCTGCTAGACTAGGATACATGGGATCACGTCCAAATCACTCAGCATTCTCACTTGGAAATAATTTCTGTTCCTTCACTGTCGCTGGGTAAATCCTGGAATTTTGACTCTAACAGTACAATGGGTGTATCTATGCCTCGGGGGCTGCAGCAGTTCTAGAAGGCAGCTCACCAGCACCTTCTTGAGAGCAACTAGGAATGGGCAATAGTTGCTGGCCTGGTCAACAAAACCCACACTCCATGAACAACTTTTTAAAAATGCTCCTTAAGACTTCCTTTTTTGATCAAGCTTTTGGACATCTGTCCTGATATAGTGTCCTCTATTGGATTTTGATTGTTGGCATTCTTGTGAAGTGCTTTGGGGAATTTTGCTTTGTCAAGGGTCCTACATATGTACAATTTGTTATCGTGTATTAGACAAGTACTCGAATAGTGCAGAGCAATAGCGCTACAATGCAGCACAAAGCAGTTATTCATGTTGTACTGACTCTTTGAAAAAGCTATCCAATCAAAACCCTGCTCTTTTCCCACAAGTCCTACCTTTTTAAGTAGATTTCCTACTCCCATTTGAAAGTTAATCTTAAATCTGCTTCTACCATCTTCTCACCACATAGTGCTGTCCATATCATTACTACATACATTTTTATTTTTCATGTCACACCATTTCTTCTGCCAATTATTATAAATCTCTCTTTTGGTTGCCAATCTTTGTGCAATTAGAAGCTGTTTCTTTTTATTTATTCTCAAAACTTTTCATTGTTTTGAATATGTCTATAAAATCTCCACTTAACCTTCTCTGCTGTAAAGACAATAATCCTAGCTTTAGTTTTTGCACATAACTGAAGCCATGTATCTCTGGCAGTAATGTAGCAATTTTTAATTCGTTTATGAGATATGGATGTCACTGACTAGGCCAGCATTTATTGCTTATCCCTGATTGTCCTTGAGAAGCTAGAGGTGAGCTGCCTTCTTAAATATAACTGACTACATTTCTAGGTCATTTCAGATAGCAGTTAAACGTCATCTATATTGCTGTAGGTCTGAGTCACGTATTGATTATACTAGACAAAGACAACTGAGGACAATTTTGAGCCCACAGCCTCCGTCTGCAGGAATGATGGCATATGCTCAAAATCCAGAGAGTGGGATTCACGCCAACAAATTTCCAAGCTCCAACCTTCCTGGCCCCTTGCCCCTGCAGAGGTATAAAACATGCCATAGGATCACAGAAAGGTCATTTTAATAAATTAGCATATCATTCGCCAGCACTGTCTCAGGACATTCCTCCCACCTCCCCCCCACCTTCGTCAGATATTGCTGTCGCTATTTATAGCAGGACTACATGAATGTAAACCTGGCATCTTTACCTCCGAGGAGGATTTCAGAGGTGAGCCTTGAGGCAGCTTGCTCCTTCCGTGGTATGCATTGCTCAGCAGTCATAGAGGGAACTTAGGGGACACAGATTAGTTCAACCTGGGGCTGGTGGTGGAGGTCCCAAAATCGCCATTTTATGTAGAAGGGTTGGAAAGGGTAACTTGCTGACATTACCTTCCTTCGTGTTGGGACGCCCCTTGCTTTAAAGGAGTTGTGAAGATTCGTATGCATGACACTATGTGTCCTTCTTCCTATCGCAGCTGAGGGAGTGCCCTGTGGATCTTCAGCTGTGAGGTGCTCACCAGTGAGCAACCCAGAAGCCTGCTTACATATTGGTCCCACTGAGATGTGCACCTGACAGCTGGTGCCAGATACAGGTGACAGCAGGGACATACAAGATACTGCAAGGCCTGGATAGAATGGACTTGGAGAGGATGTTTCCACTAGTAGGAAGAGCTATAACCAGAGGACACAACCTCAGACTAAAGGGACAATCTAAATGGGGCGATGCATAGGAGATCAGAAACACAAAGGGACCTGGAAGAGTAAGATTCTCCTAAAGTTAACGTGCAGGTTCAGTTGGCAGTTAGGAAGGCAAATACAATGTTAGCATTCATGTCGAGAGGCTAGAATACAAGAGCAGAGATGTACTTCTGAGGCTGTATAGGGTCTGGTCAAACCCCATTTGGAGTATTACGAAGAGTTTTGGGTCCCGTATCTAAGGAAGGATGTGCTGGCTTTGGAAAGGTTATAGAGGAGGCTTGCAAGAATGATCCCTGGAAAGAAGAGCTTGTCGTATGAGGAACGGTCAAGAACTCTGGGGCGGAATTCGTTGGAGTTTAGAAGGATGATGAGGGATCTTATTGAAACTTAACAGGATACTGCAAGGCCTGGGGTGGATGTGAAGAGGATGTTTCCACTAGTAGGAGAAACTAGAACCAGAGGACACAACCTCAGACTAAAGGGATGATCCTTTAGAACAGAGAAGAAGAAATTTCTTCAGCCAGAGAGTGGTGAATCTGTGGAACTCTTTGCTGCATAAGGCTGTGGAGGCCTTTAAGACAGGGATAGATAGGTTCTTGATTAATAAGGGGATTAGAAGTTATGGGGAAAAGTCAGGAGAATGGGAATGAAAAAAATATCAACCATGATTAAATGGCGGAGCAGACCCGATGGGCCGAGTGGCCTAATTCTGTTCCTATGTCATATGGTCTTATTAGATGCCTCTTCAACAGTGTGGTTGGAGAAGTCCCCCTCTGAGCTGCTGGAGTCTGGTGGCATCAAGGGGCATGAGGATGCCTGGCCTGGTCCAGTGGTCAGCCTGCATGAGAAGGGACATGGCATCAGTGCATTACAGGAGATGTGGAGGGAATATTGATTACTCACTTAAGACTTGAGAAATTATAGCATATGTGTTGAGGATTTTCACATTTCTCTGCTGGCCCCACTTCACTAGCAGCGCTGCCATGGTTTTTTATCCTCCCTGGCCAGCTCGAGGGCTCGCTCCTGAAAGCATGTGAGGGTTTAGAGCTCCAGCATTAGTCCAGATGGCTGTGCCTGTTCACTCTTGTTGTGGTTGAGTTTGTCCTGAAATGATACAGATAGAGAGAGTATATGTGGGAGTGTTGAGATTTAAAATGGTGATGAAGTATGGCAGGCATGGGGCTTGGATGGGAGCTAGAGTGCAAGGAACATAGCAGCTACTGGGGGAACATGGTGATTGTGGAAGGGAGGGCAGGGTAACCTGGTGTTGGCAAAGGCCAAGGTAGCTGAATGAGAGAAGGAACAAGTGCTGGGGAGCTGTTTATATGGAGCTCCCCAGTGCTTGAAGCAGTTAAATTGTTACGCAGCAGGCAATTCAGAGGGAACATGCCAATGGAGTGGCATAAACCCTTGGGAATAAAAATTAATACCAATGAACCGTAAGATTCAGACCAAAAACATACCGGTGCCATTGGCAAGAAACACTCCATTTTTCATGCTGGAACCAATATTCTGCCAGTTTTTGGTCAGATTTTGCCTGGCAAATTTCATTCCCTGAAGGACATTAGTGAACAAGTCAATACTTGTTTCCCATAATGCAGTAGGCTGTTCGACATTGAAATCGGCAGACCAACAGCCATTTTAAAAAGAAATTCATTAACAGGCAATTGAGCTTACTGAAAGCTCACCTGAATATTACACTGCCCACACCACAATGCAATAGATGTGACAGATGACCAGAGTGGACAGTCTACTTTTTCACCATAGGCTGCAGGTCCAGTTAGAGGAGATGGCACAGCTCGGTGATATCCTGCTTGATAAATAGCAGCTACCACAGTAACTACTCTTGGCTGAGGTAGAGGTAAGAAAAATGCTCTCCAAATAGGCTAGGTGGGTATAGCTTTCTGGTGAGGGCCCTCCTGCTTCTCCTCCTCTTCCTCCTCCCTCTGCACACAGCTTTCCCTGTCCGCTGCATCTGCTCCATCTGCCTGTTGTGCTACATTCCAAGTGGAATTGTGCCTTGTAATATCAAATGGCTGAAGACACTGTTTATACAAAGGCTCTGGGCTCTGACAACATTTCAACAATAGTACTAAAGCTTTGTGCTTCAGAACTTGCCATGCCCGTAGCCAGGCTGTTCCATTAAGCTGACAATACAGAAACCTGCGCAAGTATATCCTGCTCACAAAAAGTGGGACAAAGTTAACTCAGCAAATTACCGCCTCTTCGGCCTACTCCCAATCATGATGGAAGGGATTACAGAGAATGCTATCAAATGGCTCTTACTTAGAAATTACCTACGCTTGGACACTCAGTTTGGATTCAACTAGAGCCGCGCCACTCCTGACCTCATATGGGCTTGATCCAAACATGGACAAAAGAGCTGAACTTCAGAAAGTGAGTGAATGCACTTGACATCAAGGCCTCATTTGATGGAGCGTGGCATGAAGGAGGCCCAACAAAACTAGAGTCAGTTGGAATTGGAGAAAACTCTTTGTAGGTTGGAGTCATGCCTAGCTCAGTGAAAGATGGTTATTGAATGTCAGTCATATCAATTCCAGGTCATCACTGCAGGAGTTCCTCAGGGTAGTATTCCAGGCCCAACCATCTTCAACTGCTTTATCAATGATCTTCTCTCCACCATGAGGTCAGAACTGTTGATTACACAATGTTCAGCACCATTTGTGACTCCCCAAAAGACTGGAACAACATTCAGGCTTGGACTGACCTGTGGCAATTAACATTCATACCACAGAAGTGTTTGGCAAGTGTCATCTCCTACAAGAAAGAATCTAATCATCTCCCCTTAACATTCAATGGCATTACCATCACTGAAGCGCCCACTGCATCAACATTACCATTCACCAGAAACTCAACTGGACTAGCCATTTAAATACTGTGGCTACAAGAACAGGCCAGCTATTTTAAAAAGAAATTCATTAACAGGCAATTGAGCTTGTTAAAAACCAACTTACCTGAATATTACTCTGCTGTTATAATGCTGGGAATTCGATGGCAAGTAATTCACCTCCTGTCTCAAAGCCTGTACTACCTACTAGGTGCAAGTAAGGAATGTGATGGAATGTTCTTCATTTGCCTGGGTGAGTACAGCTCCAATAACGCTCAAGAAGCTTGACACCATTCAGGACAAAGCAGCCTGCTTGATTAGCACTCTATCCACAAATATTTTCTCCCCACTTCCCTACATTCTACATGATGTAACTTTTTCAAGGGGTTTTGCAGTGAGACAAATAGAATAAATTGGAATTATAGAATCCCTACAATAGAGGAAGAGGCCTTTCGGCCCATTGTGTTATCCCCATAACAATATGCATTTACCCTAACTGGTCCCCTTGACACTAAGGGTCAATTTAGCATGGCCAATCCACCTCACCCACAAATCTTTGGATTGTGGGAAGAAACCAGAGCACCTGGAGGAAACCCAAGCAGACACAGGGAGAACGCGCAAACTCCATACAGACAGTGACCCAAGCTGGGAATCAAACCTGGGTCCCTGGCGCTGTGAGGTAGCAGTGCTAACCACTGTGCCACCATGCCGCTCTCACTTAATCTCACAACAGTTTGACAATTTCTAATTTACTGCAATTTGAAGAACAGCACACCCTATGGGGAGGTGAAGATTCACTTCAGGACTTCTGCATTTATATGTGCATGTACAGACTCGAGGACTTGCTAAACTAAAATCAAAATACTGTGGATGCTGGAAGAGAGTAACAGGTTTAACATTTTGAGTTAAAACTTCTTCATAGAAGACTCTCTTCTTCAGTCATATTGGACTTGAAACATTGAGACAAATTTTACCATCCTGCCCACCATGGGAATTGGAGGAGACAAAGGGTGGACCATGGAAAGACCCATTGACCTCAGGCAGGATTTTCTGGTTTTGGGGCAAGTGAGGCCATAAAGTCCCACCCATTAACTCTCTTTCTCACTCCACAGATGCTGCCTGACCTGGTGAGTATTTCCAGCACTTTCTGTTTTTATCGCAGGATTTGCTGCCTGTTTCAGAAGAGCAATGACTCAGAAGAAAGAACAAAGAGAACAAAATCAGCCTGGGAAACAGGCCCTTCGGCCCAACGAGCCCACGCTGCCATCTCAACACCACCTCCCTACCCATGACCCTTATCTAATGCTTTATGGCCATCCAGATTGAGGGAAAACTGATTTAGGGACAATTTATTCCTGCCAATCAGCCTAAAAGCACATCTTTGGGGCGTGGGAGGAAACCGGAGCACCTGGAGAAAACCCATGCAAGCACAGGGAGAATGCGCAAACTCCCAGAGACACCGGCCCAAATCCATGTGTCTGCACAGCAATCAGCGATAGTCATTGAGCTGTCGTCTTGCCCAGTATCTTGTCCAGTTTAGGCACACACTAATGACATGAAGCACTAGGCCAATCTCGAACAACCAAGAGCAGCCCCAGTACGACCCATCGCGTGTATGCCCCTCGTTGGACACGAGGTGGACCGACTTAAAACCTGTGAATGAAAAGAGAAAAACATTATTATCATACTATACCCATTTACATTTCTAGGGACACCCCAATGCTAATGACCCTTAATTAAAGGTTCTCCTATATCCACCCATCTCCAACTTAGTCATGTGCCTGTCTAAGTTACTCTTAAAGGACTCTAGCGTGTTTGCTTCCACCACCTTACTTGGCAGAGCATTCCATACCCCCACTACCCTCTGTGTGAAAAACCTCCCTCTAATATCTGTGTTGTACCTCTCCCTCCTCACCTTAAGTCCATGGCCCCTTGTCCTATGTGACTCTATTATAGGAAATAGCTTACCTCTGTTTATCTATACCCTTCATAATCTTATATACCTCTATTAGATCCCCCCTCAGTCGGCGTCTGTCAAGGGAAAAGAGCCCCAATTTCTTCAATCTTTCCTCATACCGCAGTCCTTCTATACCAGGCAACATCCTGGTAAACCTCCTCTGCACTCTCTCCAGAGTCTCCACGTCCTTCTGGTAGTAAGGCGACCAGAACTGTACGCAGTACTCCAAATGCGGCCTAACCAACGTTCTGTACAATTATAACTACAAGGAGTAAGCCACTAGGTCCTTCAAGCCTGCCCCACCATCCAATACGGCCATGGCTGATCTGTCAGCCTCTGTGCCATTTTGTTTAGCCCTCTATTCTTTGATCTATCAAACATTTATCCACCTTCACTTTAAATACTTCAAATGAACCAGCTTCCCTTTGGGTAGAGAATTCTAAAGATTCACCACCCTTTGCGAGAAGAAATTTCTATGCACCTCAGTTTTAAATGGCCAGTCCTTTATCTTGTAGCAATGTCCTCTTGTTCAAGACTCTCCCACTAGTGAAATCATTTCACTATCTATCCAATCAAGCTCTCTCAGGATTTTATATGTTTCAAAAAGGTCAGCCTTCAAAATCTTCTAAATGGACAGCCCTCTTATCCCAGGAAATAGCCTGGTGAATCTCCTTTGGAGCATCCAATGTTGCTATATCATTTTTTAGGTAAGGGGACCAAAACTGTACACAGTATTCCAGGCGAGGCTTCACCAAAACTCAGTGCAATTGCAAGAAAACTGCCCTATTTTTAAACTCCCACCCTTTGCAATAAAGGCCAAAATGCCAGTTGCCTTCTCAGCTACTTGTTGGACCTGCTAGATGGCTTTTTATGATTTATGTACTACTGAGGTCCCTCTGTCTTTCCCTCACCTCTAGTCTCTTCCATTTAGATAATAATCTGCCTTTGATTCCTCCTACAGAGGTGCATGACCATACGCTTCCCCACATTAAACTGCATTTGCCAAAATTTTGCCCAGCCTTTCTATTCCATTGCAGAATCACAACATCCTCATCACAAGCTGCCGTTCCACATATCTTCATATCATTGGCACATTTGGAAACCTTACATTCTGTTCCTTTCTCCAGATCATTCATGTAAATAGTGAACAATTGTGGGTCAAGAACCCACAAGATCCTAACTTGTTACACTTTTTCACTCTGAAAAGGACCCATTTATTCCAACTCCCTGATTGCTATCAGGTTGCCAGTTTTCAATGCATGCTAACATACTTCCTCCAATTCCATGGGCTTTTACTTTATGCACCTGCCTCTTTTATGGCACATTGACAAATACCTGTTGGAATTCTAAATACACTAATCTACAGGTTCCCCTCTAGCTACTCTCCCTGGTACATCCTCAAAGAATTCAAGCAAATTTGTCAAACATGATTTACCTTCCGTAAAACCATGTTGACTCGCTTTGCTTATATTCAGCTTGTCTAAATGAATAGCTATTTGCTCTTTGATTATTGACTCCAGCATCTTGTCAATAATAGATGTTAAACGACTGGCCTATAGTTCCAAACCTTCTGCCTTTCTCCCATTTTGAACAAAGGCACCATATCAGCTGTTTTCTAATCTTCTGGTGCCCTCCTGGAATTTCAAGAGTTACGAAAAATTTCAATCAATGGATCCACTATCTTTGCAGCCACTTCCATTAAAATGCATGATGTTCATCGGGTCCTGGTGACTTGTCTGCCTTTAGCACCAAGTGTCTCTAATACTCTATCCCTTTTGATTGCGAATTTTTTAAGTTCTATCATGTTATTTGAAATTGGCCATCTGACGGGGTGATCTGAGGGAAGATCTTATAGAAACATGTAAGATTATGAAAGGAATAGATAAGATAGAAGCAGGGAAGTTGTTTCCACTGGCAGGTAAAACTAGAACTAGGGTGTAAAGCCTCAAAATAAGGGGGAGCAGATTTAGGACTCAGTTGAGGGGGAACTTTTTCACCCAAAGGGTTGTGAATCTGTGGAATTCCCTGCTCAATGAAGCAGTTGAGGTTACCTCATTGAATGTTTTTAAGGCAAGGATAGATAAATGTTTGAACTGTAAAGGAATTAAGAGTTATGGTGGATGGACAGATAAGTCAATCTGAGTCTAGGAAAAGATCAGCCATGATCTTATTGAATGGTAAAGCAGGCTCAAGGGGCCAGATGGCCTACTCCTACTCCTAGTTCTTACGCTCTTATAACTTAAAGATATTTGCAATGTCTTCCATGGTGAAGACTGATGCAACAAATGTATTTAGTACATCTACCATTTCTTTTTTTTGCTGCTATCAATTCACTCGCCTCGTTCCATAGAGGTTCCATATTTTCTTTAGTGCCTGCTTTCTATTTATATATCCATAGAAACTCTTAATGTTTGTTTTAATGCCGCATGCAAGTTTTTTCTCAAAATTAATTTTCTCCCTTATGAGCTTAGCTTTTTGCTGCTGGATCCTAAAAATGTCAAGTCGTCTAGTCTACCACTATCCCTTGCCACTTTGTACATCCTGCTTTTCAATTTAACAATATCCTTGACTATGGAATTTATTTCTTTCTTGTGGAAGCCCTATCTTTGATTGGGATAAACTCCTGATGAGCATTTTGGACCAGCTGGTTGAACATCTGCTACTGCTCATTTACTAACCTGTATCATAGCTTGTTTACCCAGTTCATTGTAAACAACTCCTCCCTCATAGCATTATAATTGCCCTCATTTAAGTTGGAGACACTGGTTATGGACTTATGGTGTTCACCCTCAAACTGTATCTGGAATTCTAACATATTGTGGTCACTACCTGCTAGGGGGTCCTGAACTACAAGATCCCTTATTAAACTTTCACTATAAAAAACCAAATCTAAAGTAGCCCATACCCAGATAGGTTCCATAATGTACTACTTTAAAAAGCAACCCCCGATGCCCCTGGTATTAGTGTTCTGGTTAGAAAAATTGAGTGAATCCCGTCGACGGTTCTGGCATAATTTCTGACTGGATCTTGAGCCTCATTGACAAAAATTTTTACGGGCATGAGATTCACACCGTGCCTGTGAAGGCCTGTCCCGATTTGCTTGTCATGGCTCCACTTAATTGCACCAATCACTAGGGTGCTCCATATAAGTGGTATCCCAGCATCCATAGCTACTGCAAGGGATGACAGCCAGGAAGGCTGCACCACAATTCTCAGAGGGAAACCTCAGCTTACTTCTTGATGGAGTGCAGCAGAAGCAGGATGCACTCTATCCCTGCTCTAGGAGAAGGCCTCCCACCAGGTTACCACCCCTGCCTGGATGCAGTGGCAGCCCTGGTGAATGCAAGCTCGCTACAGGAGAGGACAGAGCAACAATGCTGCAAGAAAGTGAACGATCTGCACTCAGCCAGGGTAAGTGAGCCTCATGCAGTCTTTTTCTGGACCCCCTCGCAGCTCCAACTTCATCTTTCACTCAACCACATCAGGCTTTGCTAATACCTATAAGGAAGCCTTCCTCCCTCTCCCCCAATCACCATGCTTCCCCGTCTTTGCTGCCATGCTCCTCACACTCCAGCTTCCACTCACGACCCATGCTTATAACACTTTAGCACTATCTTAAATGTCAATACTCCTGCCTACACTCACCTTATTTGTGTCATGTGAGGACAAAATCAATCACAACAAATGTGGGCAAGCATGCCCAACCAGAGTAATGCCAGAGATCACAACTTTCTCGCAATTTGAGGAGAGAACCCTCAAGCTGGCCGTAGAGGAAGAGAGCGCTTGCACTGATGGGGGGGGGTGTGGAGGGGGGGGAGCGGGGGTGGGGGGGAGGGGGTGTGGAGGGGGGAGCGGGGGAGGGGGTGTGGAGGGGGGAGCGGGAGAGGGGGTGTGGAGGGGGGAGCAGGGGTGGGGGGTGGGGGGGAGGGGGTGTGGAGGGGGGAGCAGGGGTGGGGGGTGGGGGGGAAGGGGGTGTGGAGGGGGGAAGCGGGGGTGGGGGTTGGTGGAGGTGCGGGGGTGTGGGGGGGCAGCAGCAGACAAATATGAGAATTCTCAAGACACGCTCTCATTCCTCAAGTTTCAAATGAGTAATCGATGTCCCCTCTTTTATCCCTTATAATGCCTTCTCATGCAAGCTAAGCAGCCAAGCAGCCCAGACCATCCTTACACCTCTTGGATACATCAGAATTGAGCAGCTTCACGGGAGATTCCTTGGACTCCACCATGAAAGAGGCATAACAGCTGTCACCTGCACCCGGTACCAATGCAGATACTCATGTTTCAATGGGATCACTAAGTAGGTAGGCTTCTGGGTCACTCACTGGTGAGCACCTCACAGTTGAAGATCCCCATAAAATGGGGACAAGGATGTCCCAGGGAATTGCAATTGGAGGGAGGCTGGAAGCCTGGACTCTGCTGGGACCTGGCAAATGACGTGCCCCTGGGTCCGGCCACCCCAGAGTTGATGGAACTTCAAAAACAGAGTCATGAGTGTCAGAAAGGGATGACAGCAACCATCCTTGGAGTGCAAGGCCGACTGGAGGAGTCTCATCACGCTCTATTTGAGAAGATGATGCCATCACTCCGATGCAATGAGACCAACACTGTGAGGGTGGCAACTGCAGTGGAGACCTTGACACAAGGGCAGGAGATGTCCACTCCATGGTTCATCTCATGACCTCCATGCCTGAGGGCACAAACTCAATGGTGTAGGCTTTGACTGCATGGTACAGGCACTGGTGAAAATCTGCGAGCATCACAGGGGCCTCTGGACCTCATTCCAACTGCCCCTCTGTCCCATGGAGGATCATTGGGCACTAAAAGGGATGAGGATCATTTGGTGCACAGCTCAGGGTCATCCAACTAGGAGACCCTGGCGTGTCCAACCTGTCAGAGTCCTCCCTTCCTGTGAGTGAAATTCCTCCAACCTGGTCAGATATTTATGAGGGACCTGCAGTACCTGGGACTCTCATTCCAGCTCTGATGAACCCCATGATGTACCAATGTATTGTCAGGGCACATGCAGCTGTCTGTTAGGCAGAAGTCAGACATATTGCTGGGGATGAGAGAAGCATTATTTTGTCCTCTCTGCAAGTCAGGCCAATGGCTTCAGCCCTCTGCCATTGAAACTGTGCAACCTAATGGTTAGCTAATGGTGGCAAAACATGATTGGTTTGACCTTACACCCATTGTGGGAGACCTCACTTCCTGGTACTCTTGCTCATCCCCGAAATGAGAGATGATCACGGCACCCCTTGCTCATCGCACAATTCTGGTTCTGTCCACTGCTCAGCATTATTCCTCCTTGGCATCATTAGATCCATCACCCTCATCAACATCTTCCTCATCTGAAGAAATCTGTCACTTGCTCATCTTCTCCAGGTTTAAGATGTTTTCCCTGCATTGTGGAAAGCTAACAGACCACAATAATGTGGGAGACTCTCTGGGGCTGTATTCTGGGCCACCTCCTGACTGATCCGGGCATTTTCAACTGTCCAGTTGTCGGCTCCACCAATGCACATTGAAGCGGAAGCCTCATTATATCAAATTTCTGCTGATGTTTGTGTCTCTGCATCATCAGCCACCTCCTGAGTGGGTACCCCTTGTCCCCAAGGAGCCATTCCTCTAGCCACCACTGTCTCTAAAAGACAGCTGGGATTTGCAAGAGGCCCACGATATAACTGTCATGGGCGCTCCCCAGGAAATGGCATACACCTGCACGATGTGTACTGTGTAATCGTAGATGAGTTGGATGTTGAGGGAGTCGGGTCCTGTGCAGTTCCTGAATGGTGCTGCATACTGCTCTGGTGACTTAAGAGTCAGGTGGGTGCAGTGTGTCAGATCTTACACCTGGTACATTCCTGTTAGATGGACTCGCCTGATTCTGGTCAAAATTGACAAACATATCAGCCCTGGCATAAAGGGTATCTGTCACCTCCCTAATACATTTGTGAGTGACAGACTGGGAGATTCCACAGATATCCCCTGTACTGGGATGAACTGTGAGCATTAAAGTTCAGAGCAGCTGATTTTCCAGTGTTTTCTCTTTTAGTTTCAGAGCAGCTGTAACTTTAAGGGCCACAGACACTGAGTGTCCTTCAAGTTCCATGCAGTTTCACCTTGTGTAGTATATAGTAGAGATAATCCACTGTCCCCATGGACAGATGCAGTTTTCTCTGGCATTGCAACTCAGAAAACTGAAGATAGAAATATCAACACCAGAAGATTTTTGGCCTTCTGTTTCTGACATTGTTTCTCCATGTGTGGCCCTGCTCTCTGAGCAGCTGCAGGCTGCTATCCTGGCTGCATGCAGCAGCTCATCAATGTCTCTACTGCTGATCAATTCCAATCAGTAGAAACGGCAACTCAACAGGTTCCATTGTTCTGAAAGAATGGGAAGACTGCAGTAAGCGGTCCATGTATCTCTCCATGTATCTGTGGTTCCCACCCAAGTGCTCCCATTACCTGTATGAATTCCTGCTCTCCCTCACACCACCCCCTGACACTACAGCACATTCCCACACAGCTTCCTCTGTACTCCAACAGGATGAATACTGTTGAACCACCATTGCCATGACATCTGATCCGCACATTTCTTCTACCCATTTTTGTATAGCACTAAAGTACATCAGAGAGAATGCATGACAATGAGATCTGCATCCTGATAGGGCATCTCAAAAAATGTTGCCAGACATGATGTTAAACAGGGTGAGTGGTGCCTACTATCACCTTCCTCCCTTGCCTAGAGTTCTCCACTGTGTACTGATAAAGCTTGAATTGAAAGGCTCTTCCACAAGGGGCTTGGTCTTCTAAAGGCTTAACCTTTGTCCCCAGACCATGCAGCTATTATCTAGCTCTGGATAGTAAACTTACATGTTAGACTTACAAAAAATCGTCAGTTAGTCACTCTGGCAGCAACATTCGTCTTGGCGAGAACCAACTGAATCCTGAGGGGTCTGTAATTTTTAGAGGACGACATCATTCTTCAATGCCGTGCAGTTAAGCAGATGTGCATGAGAGTAATAAATGCCCGCTCACTGCTGTACCTGACAGTCAGAGTTCCCAGAGAAGTGAATTTGAATTTTCTGTCCCATAATCTCCTCTGGCCTCACATCATTGACAGAGTGAGGATAATAGGTTTTACTGCATTCACTTTCTCCCATGTGAGATGGTCTTTATGCCTTATGAGACAGGTAGTCCCCATCACCCTCACACTGACACTTCCACACTACCATTGCAACCTGGCCTCACATAAAGCAGAACCCCAGAACTCCAAGGCTTCACGCTTACCTAGTACTGCCCCTCTGTTATGGCAACCACCCTCCCAGTTTACAGCTCCCAACAAGGAAAGGCTCAGCCAATGTTTGAACGCAAACCCAGCATGGAGGAACCAGGAAGTGATGCTCACTTAGCAGCAAGCACATCCCCTCGGAACAAGGGAAAGTATATGAACCACTCACCCACACCCACCACCACCCCATCCTCAAAGGTGACAGTGACCTCCACACCCTAGCCCCTAGCTAGACTTCCCCAGCATTCTCCCTGGTGCCCCTTGAGTGTTGTACTGCCCACAAGGTAGTGGCCACCTGAACACTGACCTTTGATGTCTCCCTCTGAAGTGACAGTTGAAGTTCACGCTTATGTAGACCTGTTATAAATTGTGCTGGCGTGACGTCGCACGACATCAGCTGCCTATTTAGTGCATTTTCAATATCTGACATGAGAACTCACTAATGCTATGCTGATGCATTCATGTTAGGTTCCCATTCATTCCTGCATATTCCACATCACTCTGCTAGTGATTCATTCATAATCAGAAAACATGATCTCGCAGCAAGAATGATGTTTTTCCAAATTCTTTGCATTTGAGTCTGCGCCGCCATTCCCGTAGACTGAGAATATGGTGGCACAATGATTAGCACTGCTGTCTCACAATGACAGGGACCAGGGTTCGATCCTGGCTTGGTCACTGTCTATGCGGAGCCTACACGTTTTCCCCATGTCTGCGTAGATTTCCTTCAGATGCTCCAGTTTCCTCCCACAGTCCAAAAGAGATGCTAGTTAGGTGCACTGGCCATGCTAAATTCTCCTTCCCTCCTGAACGGGAGCCAGAGTGTGGCGAATAGGGGATTTTCACAGTAACTTCATTGCAGTGTTAATGTGACACTAATAAATAAAGTAAATTAAACTAAAGAAAGAAGAAGAAAATTTGCCCTCCCTAATTGTGCGTGAGAAGATGGCTGTGAGTTGAGCAAACTAGCAAGGAATAGAAAAACATTAAGTATTTTACAAATGTATGAAATGAAAGAGAATAGCTAATCTAGACACTGATCCTTTAGATAATGGGACTGAGATGTTAATAATGGGAAACAAAGAAATGTATATGAAGAAAAGAGTAGAAAGTTGACAGAGGGAGATACTTAAAACAATCATGACCACTACAGAAAACGTTTCAAAAAGACTAATGATACTAAAGGCTGACAAGTCCCCTGAGCCTGATTGTCTGCTTCCTAAGGTCATAAAAGAAGTGATTGCAGAGATATTGGATATAATGGGAAAATTTAATATTTCACACATACGAAATTATCCAGACCAATGAGATTGTTCAACAGTAATTCTGAACTTAATACTCTGGTAAATATACAGCTTCATTTCAAGGGCTTTTATGTTGAGACAAATAGAATGGAAGTGGAAATTCTCATCAGTTCAGTGATTTCTAATTGACTGCAATCTGCAGAGTCACCTTCAAAAATTTCTTAAATTCTGGAAAGACCTTAACTGATTTGAAAACCGCAACTACAATGCCCCAATTCACGTAAGGAAGGAGGAGGAAACCAGGGAACTCTAGGGCAATTAGCCTAACATCCATGAAGTAATAACAAGAACATTTAGAAAATCATAATACAATCAAGCAGAGGCAACATGATCCTAGGAAAGAGGATTCATGCATGACAAATCTGTTCTTTGTG
This sequence comes from Carcharhinus amblyrhynchos, assembly GCF_965287045.1. Classification (NCBI taxonomy): domain Eukaryota; kingdom Metazoa; phylum Chordata; class Chondrichthyes; order Carcharhiniformes; family Carcharhinidae; genus Carcharhinus; species Carcharhinus amblyrhynchos. Next base: position 70,566,065 of record NC_137329.1, on the reverse strand, counting down.
GGTGCAATGGGAAGGGTAGATAAAAGGTAACCAATGAGGTGCTAAATAAAAGGTCACGGTATGCAAAAAGAGCGCATAGTTTTGGGGTGATATATTGGTAGAGGATTGGCTAATTAACTGGAAGCAGAGAGCCTGGAAAAATTGGTTAATTTTTTTTATTGGTGGACCTTAACTCATGTAGCACCACAGGGATTAATGCTGGGAGTTCAACTATTTACATTCTATATTGCTGACTTGGATGAAGAGACTGAGTACATGATAACCAAATGTGCTGATAGGTAATGTGATGTCCTATGTGCTGGAAAAAGCTTATATTAGGCCCCTTTAAAAACAAAGTGGGGTGGGGAGTATTTTAAATTAAGATCAATTGGCTTACATATTATGACATTATGTTCCAAGAAGTGCCCATGTGACCGGAATTGCCATGTCATGATGAACAGCTAAGAAGAAAAGAGTAAATAGAAAGCTGATTGCAGTGGGGTGGAGTCAGTCTATTTTATGTGCATTCATGTACAGAGAGAAAAACACGCAAAGCTTTCTCTGAATGGAACAATTTTTTGCTTGGCAATTTTTGAACAGACCATGGTGATTAAATGGACCTATAAGAATAGAGCAGCGATTATTTCTTGTCTGTGTTATACAATTGGAAATCTCAGAAAATTGAAGTCGGCAAGAGAGAGGGATTGTGGATTGGATGCTGCTGTTGTAATGGTACCAGAGTGTACCAGACTACTTAAAGGGTTTGGGGAAGGGAGTTTGGGAATTCGTGATAGTGCCTTCAGTACTGTCATGACCTGAGTAAGAGAGGATTCACAGTCATGTGCTTTGTCAATGTAATGTGACTCAAGAGCCAAAATGGTTGGATGGGAAATGAGAAATCTTATGTAACAGAGGACAACTTGGAAAGTCTATGAGTTTACACGTGGTTTCACATTTGTGCAGGAAGTACTACTCATAACAATGTGAAGCATACTTTTGTATATTCACTATTTAAAGCAAAATGCACATTTTTATTTGAAACATCCCTCAGCCAGTAACTAATGTTTGAGTTATGTTGATTTTAGTTGGTTTGTTACAGTAAAAGTTTTAAAAAGTGCAATCTTGCCTAGCGGATTTCTTTCCATTTGCATCATGAGGATTATTTTCTTCTTAAAAAGATATCAATCTCTAAGAGGATTATAACAGAGGAAATCAAACTGCAAGGAGGACGCAAAGGACGAGATTTTACGGCTTTGCTCAACCCAAAATTGGAAAACCCCACCCGAGATCAATGGACACTTCCAATGTCTGCCCATCGCACGCTGCAATTCCATGATGGGCAGGACGGTAGAATTCCGGCAAAAGAGTCTACAATGGGAAACAGGTTAAGTGAGTGGGCAAAAATTTGTCAAATGAAGTATACTGTGGGAAAATATCTGATGTGTCCACTTAGGTGGGAAAGCAGCTCATCATAACCTTCTCAAGGGCAATTGGGGATTTTAGAATAAAATCTGACTTAGCCACTAACATCCAAATTCTCAGAATGAAAGAGGGTTATCTTAAGATCTACAAAATAATGGGGGGCATAAATCAGCTGTATAGTCAATATCTCTTCCCAAAGGAGGGGAGTCTAAAACTAGAGGGCATAAGTTTAAGGTGAGAGGGGAGAGATACAAAAAAGTCCAGAGAAGCAATATTTTCACACAGAGAGTGATGGGTATATGTAACAAACTGCCAGAGGTAGTAGTAGTGGCGGGTACAATTTTTGTCTTTTAAAAAGCATTTAGACAGTTACATGGGTAAGATGGGTATTTAGGGAAATGGGCCAAACGTGGGCAATTGGAACTAGCTTAGGGGTTAAAAAAGGGGCAGCATGCACAAATTGGCTGAAGGGCCTGTTTCCATGCTGTAAACCTCTGTGACTCTATAAAAACAGAACATTATTTAAGTGGAAAAAAGCTGTAGAATGCTACAGTGATGAGGGATCTGGGTGTCCTAGTACATGAATCACAAGAAGTTAGCATGCGGGTACAGTTAAATAATTAGGGAGACCTAATGTTGGCCTTTTGTGCAAGGGAGATGGAATACAAAAGTAGGAAAATCTTGTTACAACTGTACAGGGCATTGGTGTGAGCACACAGGTGGCACAGTGGCACAATGATTAGCAATGCTGCCTTACAATACAAGGGACCTGGGTTTGATTCCATGCTTGGGTCACTGTCTGTGCAGAGTTTGCACATTCTTCCCTTGTCTGCGTGTGTTTCCTTCGGGTTCTCTGGTTTCTTTCCACAGTCCAAAAGACGTGCTGGTTAGGCACATTGGCCATGCTGAATTCTCCCTCAACGTACCCGAACAAGCGCTGGAGTGGGGATTTTCACAGTAGCTGCTTTGCAGTGTTAACATAAGCCTACTTGTGATATAATAAATAAACTTAACAGCATGAAGTACTGTGAACAGTTTTCGTCTCCTTATGTAAGGGGAGATATTCTTGCATTGGAAGCAGTTCAGAAAATTCATGAGGCTGATTCCTGGAATGAGGGGATTGACTTCTGAGTAAAGGTTGAGCAGATAGCACTTATACTCATTAGACTTTAGAAGAATGATAGGTGATCTTATTGAAGAATGTAAGGTAATGAGGAGGCTTAGATGTTGAGAGGATGTTTCCTCTGTGGGGGAATCTAGAATCAGGGGGCACTGTTTAAAAATAAGGGGTCTTCCATTTAAGATGGAATCAAGGTGGAATTTCTTTTGTCAAGGGGTTGATTGTGTTTGGAATTCACTACTTCAGCAAGAAGTAGAGGTTGCGTCATTGACCACATTTGGGGTTTAAACAAATTTTGGATCAAAAAGGGACTCAAGGGTTATGGAATGGAGGCATGAAGTGGAGGTAGGACCACAATTCAATCAGCCATGATCTTATTGAAATGCAGAGCAGCCTCCTATTCCTGCTACTATTTCTTGGGTGTTTACATTAAAACTGCCCAGAATATACTCTCTTTGGATCTATTAATGTCCTGGTTCTCCCAATCTGTGTGAAAATGAAAATGAAAATTGCCCATTGTAACTAGTCTTGCTTTTGCTTCACTTATATTTTGTAAGTGAAACAAAAACAGACTAGTTACAATGGAGTTATATACCCTCCTATTTCAGTGCTGCTTTCTGGATGCCTGTACATAACTCAGTCCAATGCCTTGCATCCTCTTCTGTTCCTCAGTTTCTGGTATTTGCTTCCTCTTAGTCACATTCCCTCTTTCTTGGGCTATAATAGTGCCCCTTGCCAACATTGCTAATCCTGTTTTTCCAATATTCCCAAAGAATCTGTAATATTTTTCCTCCAAGTTTGCACCTGGGTTCCCATGATACCATATACATTTATCTAAATTTGTATTTTTAATTCACTTGTTTTTTGCATTTACATATAAAACTTCTAGTTTGTCAATAGATCCTGACTGTCCTAATTGTACATTGATTCTTTTAACAAATTTTAGGCTATTACATTCTTATTGTAAATCATGTCTGGTATGTTTTAATCAGCTAATTTGTTATATCCTATATTTGTTTCCAAATTTGAAGATTATTTACATTACCTTCAACACTATTGGTCACCTGGACTTTGTTTTTGTCTTCTTTTTAATCTTGTAAATCACACTGTGTAAAGTTTATTTATTAGTCACAAATAGGCTTATGTTGCAATGAAGTTACTGTGAAAATTCCCTAATCACCACATTCCAGCGCCTGTTCGGGTGCACTGAGGGAAAATTAAGATGGTCAATGCACCTAACCAGCACGGCTTTTGGACTGTGGGAGGAAACCGGAGCATCCGGAGGAAACCCATGCAGACACAGGGAAAACGTGCAGACGCCACACAGACAGTGACCCAAGTCGGGAATCGAACCAGGTCCCTGGCACTGTGAGGCAGTAGTGCTACCTACTGTGCCACCATGCCATGTAATGGGGTTGTTAATAGTTCCAAATGTGATCAACCCCTTGGGAGAAGAAATTCCACCTTGACTCCATCTTAAATGGAAGACCCCTTATTTTTAAACAGTGCCCCCTGATTCTAGATTCCCCCACAGAGGAAACATCCTCTCAACACCTAAGCCCCCTCATTATCTTACATTCTTCAATAAGATCACCTATCATTCTTCTAAAGTCTAGTGAGTATAAGCGCTATCTGCTCAACCTTTACTCAGAAGTCAATCCCCTCATTCCAGGAATCAGCCTCGTGAACTTTCTGAACTGCTTCCAATGCAAGAATATCCCCCCTTACATCAGGAGACGAAAACTGTTCACAGTACTTCATGTTGTTAAGTTTATTTATTATATCACAAGTAGGCCTACATTAACACTGCAACGCAGGTACTGTGAAAATCCCCACTCCTGTGCTTGTTCGGGTACACTGAGGGAGAATTCAGCATGGCCAATGCACCTACCCAGCACGTCTTTCAGACTATGGAAAGAAACCAGGTTTGGCATGTTGCAGGATATTTGCCTGTTACTATGTGATGATTGTGCTCAGCGTACTTGAATATCTCAAAGTGTTGGCACATAATGGGAGCACTCAGATAAGAACTTAATAAGAGCAGGAATAGGCCATATTGATCCACAAGCCTGCTTCGACATTCAATATGATTATGATCAATCTTTTACTTTTCAGTCCTATTCACATTATCCTCGAGTCTGTTTGCGCCAAGAAATCTATCAGTCTTTGTTTTGAATATGCTCAGTTGAGCATCTACAGACCCTAGAAGTGGAGAATTCCAAAAATTCACACTCCTCAAAGTGAAGAAATGTCTATTAATCTCGGTCCTAAATGGCCAACCCCTTATTCAGATTCAGTGCCCCCCCCCACCAACCCCCACAGGCTGTGCAGTGAAAAAGCTTGTCAGAATCTACTGTGTCGAGCTCCAAGAATCATATACATTTCAATGAGACGTTCGTCTCTTTTAACTTCAGGACCATCATCAAAGAGCAATCTCCTTATTTTGTGAATCGATCTATTTAATCTTTGTTGCCCACCTTTAAGGCAGGTTTGGATAAAGAGGCACAGTCCTCCAGACAGAATTTTTGGCTCCCCACACCCCACAGGTTTTTAAGATGTGAAATTACAAGGATTCTCTCCAGGTTCCCTCCCATCCACACAATACAGTGATTTTACATTGGGGCAGGCATGGCCTCAGTTTTGAAAACAGCCTCAGCCCCAATTCAGGCCCTTAATTAAGGTTAAGGGCTGCTTCTCTCCCAGCCTCAATTTTTAGAGTTTGAAGCTCCATGGGGAAACCTGCAAATAAAAAACCTGCATCTCAGCTGTAAGTGAGGAGGTGCGGGGCGGGGGGGGGGGGGGGGGGTGGGGGGGGTGATGTGGGAGCGGGGGCATATCTCCTTCAGACTCCTATTGACTGGGGACAACCTCCCTTAAGGCCCAATAACTCCCCTCCGCTCCCATCTGAGATCCTGACCACTCCCCTGGCAAGCCCCCCACACATTCCCTACTGGACTTTCCCTACCCTCCTCAACCTGGGACTCTGATACTCTTCTGAGGCTCAGGGAGCTGCATACGGTTCCTTTCCCTAGTGAGGTGCAGAAGTTCTGCCTAATGCCAATCAACTTCCATTTGAATTGGCTGTGGGGTGGCTGGAGTCAGCAGGGAATACGTCCCCATCTACTCTTTGGATGGCAATGATCAAGCCCTTGTCATTCTAAATATTCAGGTATAGGTGTGATTTTAACAAAGCATTGAATAAGAACATAGGAACAGGAGTAGGCCATTCAGCCCATTGAGCCTGCTCTGCCATTCAACACAATCAGCGAAACTTTCTTATTCTTATAATTCAACTCTCTTTCAATAAAGGTTACCCTACTATTTGCCTTAATCGCTTAATGTGCCTGGAGGTCTGATAAGGGCTATGGCTGTCGGAAGAGTTGGGTCTGATTAATCTGTGTAATAGCTCATCCCAGGGGCAGTGACAATTGAGGTTTAGAATTGCTTGCATTTCACAGTTATTTGTGTGGCACCTCTAATAGCTACTCACTTGGTGTGTGAAATGTGCCAGTCTGTCCCCAAGTATTCCATCTGCCAGTCACCCTGCCATTGAGTGGAGAGTGAGAAAAATATGACATATTAATTTATTCTTCATATCATTAGAAATAGGGATAATCCATGCTGTGATCTGTTCATACTTCTTTCTGGTGAGATTTTGCAAGTTCAGCAGGTTACTAGTACTGCCAAAAAAAGAAATTCTCTAATTCTAATAAAATGCTTCACGCTGACATCCACACATCGAACTGCAGAGTTAGAGAATCCCAACTGGAATTACCATGTAGTGCCAAGTAGGTGTTAGCCTAATCTCCATGCTGTCTATGACCACAGTTCCCTGACTGATTCCTACAGCATTTACGTCAACTAACTAAATAGAAATGAGACAAAAGCATTAGCGAAGAAATGTCTGGAGGAATAACACTGAAAGTATGCAGGAGAGTGATAGACAACTTGCTGTATGGAGGTTAAGAGGGGTGGGAAGTGTGCAAGATGTTTGCTGAACGGAGGCTGGGAATAAAACTGAGAGCATATAGGCAAATGGGAACTCGCTAGATGGAAGTTAGGATTGTGCAGACTAGTGACAGGGCACTTGCTGGATGGACACTGATGGCTGGTTGGATTGAAGTGCTGAGTGTGCAGGATGAGCTTAGGTGAGTACAGGAGAGGGGCAGGAAGGATGCTGCATAGAAGTTGGAAGTGAGGCTGCTGGCTGGATGGATGAAGGTTGTAGAGGAGCAGGTGGGAAGTGATACTCAGTTTGGAATGAGCTTTTGAATGTCCAGGAAATGCCTGGGAACAAAATTGGAGATTAACAAGGAGCAAGGTGGGAAGAGTGAGGAATTGCCTTCAGCAGCAATCAGAAATAAACACAATATAGTACAATTGTCAAGTAACATTTTCACTGCCAAGTGTCAGGCATCTCCAATAAGACAGAATCTTCCTGTGACATTCAATGGTTTTGTCATTGGTGGATCCCCCAACATCAACATGCTGCAGGTCACTATTGACCAATTCCCGGCTTGGGTCATTGTCTGTGTGGAGTCTGCACATTCTCCCTGTGTCTGTGTGCATTTCCTCCGGGTTCTCCAGTTTCCCCCCACACTCCAAAGATGTGCGGGTTAGGTGGATTGGCCGTGCTAAATTGCTCCTAAGTGTCGGGGACGAGCTGGGGTAAATACATAGGGTTATAGGGATTGGTGGGATTGTGGTTGGTGCAGACTTTATGGGCCGAATAGCCTCCTTCTGCACTGTAGGATTCTTTGGTCAGAAACTGAACTGGATCAGCCGTAAGTACTGTGACTTAAAACAGCAGGTCAGAGGCTGGGAATCCTATGGTGAGTAACTGACCCCAAAGCCTTTAGACCATTTCCATGGCACAAATCATGAGGGCAATGGAGTACTCCAGCTCTAACAACATTCAAGAAGCTTGACACCATCCAGGACAAAGCAGCCCACTTGATGGGCACCCCAGATACCACCTTTACCATTAAATCCCTCTCGTACTGCACAGTTGCAGCAGCGTGTACCATATGCCAGATACACTGCAGCAATTTGTCAAGCCTCCTTCGAAAGCATTGTTCCAAATCTGTAAGTGTAACTTGTACCATCTACAAGGACAAGAGCAGCAGACACATGGATACACCACCAACATTCTTCATGGACTGCAGCAGTTTAAGAAGGGGCTCACCACAACCTTCCCAAAGGCAATTAGAGATGGACAACAAATAGTGACTTTACCAATGATGCCCATGTACTGTGAAAGATTAGAAACAAGAGAGTATAGATCTCCATATTTGGGTACAATACGATATGGTCGACATGAATTCAATAGAGCAGTCCCAAAGTACATGATTTTCAGTCTTGCCTCAATGATGGGACAAGATACCAGATAATGCACTATTTACTCTGTACAGCTTCTGCTGTAAAAGTTTCCTTTACAACAACTTCTCTTCAACTTGCCCTATGTAATGAAAGGTTGGTCTTACACCAGCACTCTGTGGAATGCACCAGGAACTTGGTAAACTTGGACAGCAGCTAAGGCTCTTCCATTTAAGGCTGTGTTTCTAAGGATCCTGTAGGATGCTATTCTGAGCTTTTAGCTTGAAGTGTGCCTGTCATTGAACACGCTGATACTGTCACACTGCAGAATTTCAATTCCTGCTAGTATGATGTTTTATAATGCCTAGTTAATAGCTGACTTCTTCAACCAATTAGAGTTTGTTTCCATAGCAACCATATGACACAGAGACACATCTTTGTTTATTGTGGAATCTGCTTCCCTTATCTGAAGGGCAGCAATTTTGCATCAGAAAAGTGTGTGTGTGTGTGTGTGTGTGTGTAGACCCCTTGCCTTCACCTCTATAACAGTGCTTGACTCTATCCCACCTCAGCTCATTGACACAATAATATGATAAAGCTTTACATTAAATTTGAAAATGATATAATGATGCACAGGAATACCACATCTGCAAGTTCTCTCCAAGCCACACACCATCCCTACTTGGAAATATATCACCATTCCTTCAATGTCACTGGGTCAAAATCCTGGAATTCCTTCCCTAATAGCACTGTGGGTGTATCTACACAACATGGACTGCAGCAGTTTAAGATGGCAGTTCACCGCTATCTTCCCCAAGGGCAATTAGGGATAGGCAATAAAAACCATGTCCACATCCTGTGAAAAAATAAAAATTAATTCTGAAGTTAAGATCTTAAATCTGAACAAAAGAAATTTATGAAGTTATGAGAGGTAGGTTGGCTATGGTGGATTGAGAGAATTCACAAACAAATTAGATAGTAGACAAATACTGCATGGCCTACTACAGATATACGTTCTGCTAGTTAAACATTGCCGGTATGCCAAGGGGGTAGGGACCTGAAGGGGGGCTATAATGACAGAGGAGGGGGCGAAATGCTGGGGGAACATGCAAGGGGGCATCATGGAGGACCCATCAAGAAGGTCCTGATGCCAGTGACCCACATCGGGGAGGGGGTGGGGGAACGTGCCACCAATGAACAGGGGTTCCTAATGTCATTAGCGACAGAGGGGGTCTCACAGGCTCACCAGTGTGTTTAGCTGTTTCCCCCCCTTTCCCCCACCAGTACCAGTGCATAACCACCACTCTCCCAAAAAGTGACTGAATGTGGGATAATTCTGGTCCGGAGCAAGCCTGAAGGACTGGTGCAGATCGCTCTGGTATTCTCACAATTATGACACCTGGGAAAAATCCACCCTTCCCTAAAGAAGGATGTATTTACCATAGAGAGAGTGCACTGGGGGTTCACCAGACTAATCCCTGGCATTACAGTATTGTTTTATGAGGAGAGATCAAAGAAGCTGAGCCTGTATTCTCTACAGTTTTGATGATTGAGATGTGATCTTATTGAAACTTACAAAATTCTTTCAGGGTGTGACAGGAAGATGTAGATAAGATGTTTCCCTTAGCTGGTGAGTCTAGACCCAATCGACACAGTCTCAAAATAAAGACAGTCCATTTAAGACAGATGAGGAAGCATTTTTTCACTCAGATGGTGGTAAATCTTTGGAATTCTCTATTCCAGAAAGCTTTGTAAGTTCAATCATTGAGACAGAAATCATTCATAACAGAAATCAATAGATTTCTGGCTACTCGTGACATCAAGGAATATGGGTTGGTGGAGAAAAATGGCTTAGAGGTAGATGATCTGTTTGCATGAGAAACCAGGATTGCAAGTTTAATGGCCTGCTCGTACTTCTAAATTGCCATGTTGCTATCTGCTGCTGAAACCTTCATTTGTGTATTTGTTACCTCTGGATTCAAGTATTCTAATGTACTCCTGTGTGGTCTCCCATGTGCGATGCTCTGTGAAATGATACCCTGGGCTTCTCTCTTTCCTCCCCTCTGCTGTCCAGGCGGCCACTTGGCCACCCAATCTTCATAGACCTACAGCCACTAACTTTTATTTCCTATTTCTTTCATGAGATGTGGGTGTTACCAGCAAGGCCAACATTTGTTACTCATCCTAATTGCTTCTTGAACTGAATTGCTTGGTAGGCCATTTCAGAGGACAGTTAAGAGACTACCACATTGCTCTGAGCCTGGAGTCATGCAGGCTAGACGAGGTAAGAATAGCAGATTTCCTTCCATGAAGAGCATCAGTGAACCAAATGGATTTTTACAACTATCAATCCACTACTGAGACTAGTTTTCAATTCCAGATTATATTAACTGAATTTAAATTCTACCAGCTGCCATAGTGGGATTTGAACGCATGTCCCCAGAGCATTAGCTTTGGCCTCTGGATGACTAGTCCAATGACATTAGCAGTGTTATGCTATCACTTTATGGGGACATTCAAATGAGCAAGTAGCCAGGATGTAGAGCAGCATGTGACCTGCAGCTGGTGATGTATGGTGTGTGTGTGTAGAATTGTGATTGGTAAATTAGTGTAAAGTAAACAAAGAACCACAACATGGTGGCAGCAGTGTAAATTTGAAGATCACAGAATGATCAACAGGCATGCCAGGGACTGTATGTATATCAAAACCAGAATCCCTTTACAGATGGTGCTTTGCAAATTACTGATTTATAGACTAACCAGATTGATGGTTAATGGGAAAGGCAAGTCGATTCAGACTTGTGCAGTGCCGTCGGCTTGAATCGGGCAGGAAAAGCTGCAGGGCCATTGCAATGCCCTTGAGCACTATTCCCATATAAAAGACAAAAGCTTGCGAAATGAAAAGAAAAACCTAAACTGTAGCCACAGAGCAAGAGTAGAAAAAAAACAGCAGCTGCATTGGTGAATGTCTTCCTGTTGTAAAGAGCCCCTACACCAGAGAAGATGATCTTCAAGTCCCCCAGCACGAATTGAAAGGCCATAGGTATCCAAAATTAGGCTTTTCAGACAAAGGGTAAAGCTATGCATTTTAGATTTATCTGCCACCAAACCGGAGAAACAAGCAGTAAAAATGAAACTAGCCATTGGAAATGAGGAGCTTGAGTCAAGACTTAGGAGCCTGTCTGAGGAGGATCAGAAGGACATCATTAAGCTATGGAACTTTTCAAAGGATCAACTTTATGTAGAAGTGAATCTCAGGAGCTGGTGTTTGGAGCTGGTGGCTTACAGTCAGCAGACACAAGAATCAACTGATTAGTTTATCACCAGCAGGTGCTGAAATAAGGGCAAGGAGTGTGATTTCTCAGAAGCTGAGCTCTCTGAATGGATAACAGAGCTAGTTATCACTTCAATGCCAATCAAAGTCTTCCAAAATGACGTTTTGGAGAAAAAGGATGTTCACAATGTTGACACACTGCTAAAAGTTGGCAGAAAATATGAAGCCATTGTGGCTGGTCAACAAGCATTAAGTGCAGCAACTAACACTGACACAGTAGCCAGGATGCAGAAAGAATGTAAGCTGTATGAGAAATGGAGTGTACTGCACCCATTGTGAAGCCGTGCTGTATTCAAAGTTCTCTGCAGGGTATAAGAGCTCACATATGTAGGAAATATGGTTCAAGAGGTGCAACCAGAGGATACAATAAAAAAAAGTAAAATGTATATGCAGTGTACTAGCAACAACAGCTGTGAGTGCACCAGAAACCCGCACCAGTGCAAACACATACATGAAGCTTACGAACAGATAGACAAGGGTGAAGATTCAGAGCATAAAAATCATCAACAGAAAAGTGACAGACATTCCATACTGTGAATGTAACACACTATTTTATCATTTTGATTCTAAATGCTGGGTGGATTTGAAATTGGGAGTGTTTCAGATCACACTTGTAGACCTTCAGGCACCCGCATACACACTCTGCCTGAAAAAATATCAGTGATTCTGAATTGTGCTGCAGAAGCAGGGCTTAATGCACCAGAAACCCGGCAGCTCTGACCTGCGCCTCCATCTGCGCATGTGTAGAACAGAAAGATAGAATAACGCTCCCCTGCCACATCCCACCACCCCCCCCCCGCCCCCCCATTAACGATCTCAAGCAAAGAGTCATCGGACGCTCGGCACTTACCTCCTTACTAGCTGGAGCGCCCGAATAGGACTTTTGTAGACCATGTCTGTTTGTGCCGAATCTGGACTGGCGAAAATGTTGGTAAAGGGGAAAGTTCTGGTAAGGTTGTATGTGCAGCCTATTAAGTAAATTTAAATGCATGCAAATGCATTTAAATGGCCATTGTGCCCATTTCGAGCACAGTCCTGATCATGGCCATTTTCAGGCCTTGGAAAAGGGGAGCTGGCATGGAGGCATACTTGGATCACGCTACTCGCCTCACACCCGACTTTACCAAATTCTCGAGCCTGAAAATGGCACAACTTCTTGGTAAAGTCAAGCCCAATAAATGGGTGATATCAAACAATTATCGTAAATCCTCATTTAAAGCTATGGATTGGAATGTTACTGTTGTTCACGCCAGTGGGATTTTCCCATGCTGCTGCAGTGAACGGAGATTTGGCTCGGTGCCAATTCTCTGACCTTACTGCAGTGAAGCATGGCATAAATGGCCAATATGATCATGCCCATTATTACAATCCTGAAAATTATAGCTTTAAAGAATCGTGCTGTTAAGACCCAGGTCAGAAACTTCAAGGTGTTTTATGAAGTTAGCCTAGATCTTAGGTTTTACATTTGAATTTGGCACAGGTGAGCATAAGTTGTTTCACTCTAGGTATGATTCGAGTGACTCGCTAATAAAGCTTTTATCATGTAAGGTTTATTTAAGAACACAGTTAAATTATAATAAAAAGATTTAGCATAACGTTTACCAAATACAAGAATCAAATATGATATAGTATAAGCCTTAACAGTTAGCTAACCATGATGTTCCAAGATAAACAATCCCCCCTCCCCCTCGCAGGCTGAATGCAAGGTGGGGGTGCTCCTTGAGCAGTGCCAGACCGGCATTGTCAACTTGGCACCTGGGCAATGCCAACTGGGCACCTTGGCAATACTCACCAGGCAGTGCCAAGGGGGTGGGACCTATGGAGAAGTATTGGGGTGGGGCCAATAGGGGGGATGGGACTGATGGAGGGAAAGGCCAATTGGGGGCAGTGCCAGGGGTGGGGCCACTGGTGGCAGATCCAATGGGAGGGTGGGCCAATAGGGGGAGGCTTGGCCCACTGCCACACTGCATGTGATTGGTGGGGGGTCCCGCTGCCACTCTACATATGATCAATGAGGGAGGAAACGGGGCTGCGACTTCCAGCATGGGGCTGCATTTTGGGCTGCGGGCCTTCGCACTCGTGGTATGGGGAGGGGTGGGGGGGCTAGTTGAGGCTGCTTGCAGTGGCTGTGGCCTGACAGCTCTCTCTTCCTGTCAAACTCGTGCTACTGATAATGCGCTTATGCAGCATCTGAGGCCTACACATACGCAGTACCTCTCTCTACAAGTTGTCTGGTGAGCTAAGCCCTGCCCACAATCCCTTTGGCTATAAGCTGACAAGCCCATATTTTTAGAGACGGAATGCATAAGATTGGGTGTGAAAACTCACCCAAGAAATAGATTTGGAAAACTCCCATTTTCAGACTAGCTGGACATTTAGAAAAAAAATCTCGTAAAATTCCACCACAGTGTCTGCTGCTTTGACCTTCTATATGTAGGGGTTGTGGGTTTGGAATGTGTCATCTGAGGAGTCTTGATGAGTTTCTGCAGTGCATTTTGTAGATGGTAGACACAGTTGCTACTGTTCGTTGCTAATGTAGAGAATGAATGTGGTGAATAATTCCATTACACTCTTGAGTTGTGCCATGAAGATGTTGGACAGACTTTAGGGAGTCAGGAGCTGAATTCTTCACCAGAGGATTCTGAGTCCCTGACCTACAATTGTAGCCACAGTATTTATATGGCTAGTCCAGTTCAGTTCTTGGTCAGGATGTAATGGGAAATTTAGTGATAATACAATTAAATGTCAAGGAGCAATGGCTAGATCCTCTCTTGTTGGAGATGGTCATTGCCTGGCACATGTCTGGAGTGAATGTTACTTGCCACTTGTCCTGGATATTGTCCAGGTCTTGCTGCATTTGGACATGGACTGTTACGGTATCTGAGGAGTCATGAATGGTGCTGAACATTGTGCAGTCATCAATGAACATTTCCACCTCTGACCTTATGATGGAGATGCTTGGACCCAGGACATTACACTGAGGAACAATAATTGAAGATATCTTCATGGTCACCATTTCTGAGTAGTTTTATATTCCAGATTTTTAATTTAAATTCCACCAACTGTCATGGTGAGATTTGGAACTATGTTGACAGAGATTGGGGCTGTGATTCTCCCAATAGCGCACTGAGCTGGGAGAATTCTGCGATGGCCAATTTGAGGGGATTGTGTGAGCATTCGTGCCCCACGTGCATCTCCCAGCACCAGATTTCCAGTGACTTCTGCTCCTTGCTGGAAATTGGAAGGAGGATGTGGAAATGATTTAAATAATAATTTCCCTATACTTTAAATGAGATTAGTGTGCCCAGGACTGAGATCTCTGGACCTGCTAGCCTCCCCACCCTATCAAAATGTTTCACTCCAGTGGGAATTACACCAGCTCCCCACTTTCAGGGCATTAGCGGCTCGACCCTGCTGGAGTGAAGGAGGGCAATCAGGGCCTCCCATAGGGTTGGGCAGTTGGGGGGGGTTGGGGGAGAGGGGGATGGTGCCCCCGGGCCTGTCGGGAGGTCAGCCTGCTGGAAGGTCGGAACTGCATGTGGTGGTTAATTATCCGGAGGGGGTGACCTGGAGAAGCCTGGGCAGACGGTTGTGGGCAGAGGTCAGGGCTAAGTCCTGAGAATGATCAGGGGCTAACAATTGGGAGAGATGGAGGGCCGGCGTTGCAGGAGTCGCATTCGAGCTGGCCAGCAAAGAGGGAGGCTGTCAGTGCGGAGCCACTGCGTATGCATTGATTTTGGCACTGACAGATCGGCACATTTGCAGTGGCCCACTAAGTGTGCTGATTTGAGCCTCTCCAGTGGGAATAGGCCCGGAAATTTAATGATATTCATGCTGGTGGCCTCTGCAGTGCACAGAGTATGGGAGATTCTTGTTTGAACTCCCACTGGAAAAAGCAGCATGAATTACGCCAGTTTTCACACAAATGCGACACTTAGAATTTGTTTGGGAGAATTCCGCCTTGGGCCTCTGGATTAAGAGTCCAGTGACATTACCATGACCCGGTCATCTCCCCGAATGTTGGTTGGAAGCCATAGAAAGGTCACCTCCACTTCATAAGGGAATATTGGAAGTGCTGAATGTTGATTTTATCTGTAATGATTTAAAATAAAGTCATCTGATCACTGGTGGCCATGAGGAATACTACTGAGCTAACTAAGGTGAAGTAACCATGGTAAGGGATTGAGAAAGACAAAGATGTTTCAGTTGAATGCTTGACTTTGTTTAACCGACAATTTATTATTTATGCTAAGTAACTTTGTTTCAACATGGGAACTTAGCACTTGAATCGCCATGATCTTATCAAGTGGCAGAGCAGGTTTGAGAGGCCAAGTGATCTAATTCTGCTCCTATTTCATATGTTCATTATAACTCATTGAATATTTTGTAATATGAATATCTCTTTGCTTCCCTACGATTTATTGATGACATGCATCAGACACATGGGCCATAATTCTCCCATCCCACTGCACTATGTCCACCACCTACAAGATGCACTGTAGAACCTCATCAAGTGGGAATCACATGGAGGAACAATGAGCAGGATTCACGCAAGAGTTTGTGCCCCGCCAGCACCTCCTAGCACTGGATTTGCGCAGGCCCAGGACTGACTCATCTGGGCCCGCAAGCCTATCCCATTCTGCCAGAGTGTTTCACTCTGGCAGGGATTACACTAGCTTCCCACTTTTGGGGAAGTAGTGGCTCTAACCTGCTAGAGTGAAGGGGGGCAATCAAAGGGTGATGCCCCCTGAACATGGGCAACCTGGTAGTGCCAGCCTGTGCTCCCCACACTGCCCAAAGGGAGTGTGAAGGGGGCAGGGCATTTAGGGGCAGGGGGTCCAACAGTAGGGGTGAGATTTCTGCTACCACTCTGCATTAGGATCGACAGGGGCAGGAGGGAAGCAACTGATGGGGACAAGCTGAGGTGGTTGGGAGGATCTACTGGTAGCCTGGGGGTTTGCTGGGGGATCAGGGTCTGCCGGGGGTGGTGTCTGCTGGTGCGGGGGGGGGTGGAAATGGAATTGGCACTGCGAGGGGAAGGGTGTAGCTGGAGATTGGGGTGGTCTGGGATGGGAGGGGCCGTGATCAGGATGTGGGGGTGATGGGGGGCAGTACTGTGGGGATCCCAGGCTGGCTAGCAATCAAGCAAAGTGGTCACAGGGAGGTCTAGGAAGTAGTCTTTTTTTCACTTTTAAAAGTTACTTACCTCAGAGAATCGACCTCATTGTTCCTTGGGAGCACATCAGAGAGGGAGAGACTGGTGAGTAAGTTTCTGTGTTTCTTTTTTTTTAGAGCTTTTTTTTATTTTAAATCGGACACAGGAAGTGGTCATAGAGAAGTAGTTTTTTTTCCCTCTGGACCCCCATAAATTGGAAAGGTGAAGAAACCCGATACTCTACACAGGTAGAGTATCCCACCCCTCCCTCCTCCTCTAACCAAAAAGGAGAGAGAGAGAGAGAGAGGGGCTCTGAGTGAGAGCAGGTAAGTTTGTTTTTGTTTTTGCGTGAGCTGTAAGGGCTTTGGCTCAGAGGGCCAAAGCAAAAAGGGTGAGGCAAGATAAGTTTATAAGTTTTTTTTAATAGTACTTTTTTCTCTGTATTTCTAAAAAGGGCAAATATGAGTGTGAGGTCAGTATGTTGTTGCAATATGTGGGAGGTCTTGGAGGCTCCTGGTCTCCCAGACATCCATACCTGTGCTCGGTGTGTGGAGCTGCAGTCCCTACAGGACCTGGTAAAGGAACTGGAAATGCAGCTTGAGGACATTCGTCTCATTAGAGTGAATGAGGAGATAATTGATAGGAGCTATCGGCAAGTTGTCACACCAGGGCAACGGGAAGAAGGCACGTGGGTAACTATTAGGAAGGGGAAACCTCAGGTGATGGAGAGCACGCTGGTGGATGTCCCCCTTCAAAATAAGTACTCCTGCCTGAGTACTACTGGGGGGGACAGCGCATCTGGAGGAGGAAGCAGTGGCCAGCTCTCTGGAGCCAGTACTTCAAAAAACTAAAAAAGAGAGCAGCAAGGCAGTACTAATAGGGAACTCCATAGTGAGGGGTTCAGACAGGCGTTTTTGCGGACGCAGATGAGAGTCGCGGATGGTGGTTTATCTCCCTGGGGCTGGGATCCGGGATGTCTCTGGACGCATCCCAGACATCCTGAAAGGGGAGGGTGACGAACCGCAGGTTGTGGTTCATATAGGTACTGCTGACATAGGCAGGAAGAGGGAAGCAGTCATGAAAAGGGATTATAGGGAACTGGGTAGGCAGCTGAGAAAGAGGAACGCGAAGGTAGTAATCTCAGGATTGCTGCCTGCACCGCGCGAGAACGAGAGCAGGAATGGAATGAGGTGGAGGGTGAATGCGTGGCTGAGGGACTGGAGCAGGGGGCAGGGATTCCGGTTCCTGGATCATTGGGACCTCTTTAGGGGCAGGTGTGACCTGTTCAGTAAAGACGGGTGGCACTTGAATCCCAGGGGGACTAATATCTTGGTGGAAAGACAGGCTAGGGCTATTGGGGGTCTTTAAACTAGAAAGGTTGGGGGGAGGGAACAGAGATGAGGAGACTGAGACCGAGGAGGTTAGCTCCTGGGTAGGGAAGGACTGTAGACGGTATGAGAGGGAGGTTAGACGGGTGGTGGAGAAGAGAAATGTCCAGACTGAGGGGCTGAGGTGTGTCTATTTTAACGCCAGGAGTGTAGTAAATAAGGTAGATGAACTTAGGGTGTGGATTGTTGCTTGGGAATGTGATGTGGTGGCCATTACAGAGACTTGGATATCTGAGGGACAGGACTGGGTACTTCAGGTGCCAGGGTTCAGATGCTTCAGGAAGGACAGGGTTGGGGGCAAAAGAGGTGGTGGAGTGGCACTGTTGATCAGGGACAGTGTCGTGGCTTCAGAGAAGGAGGATGCCGTGGAGGGACTGCCAACAAAGTCATTGTGGGTGGAAGTTAGGAACAGCAAAGGGTCGATAACTTTGCTGGGTGTTTTCTATAGGCCGCCCAATAGTGACAGGGAAGTTGAGGTGCAGATAGTGAAACAGATCCTAGAGAGATGTAGTAATAACAAAGTTGTAGTGATGGGAGACTTTAATTTCCCAAATATCGACTGGAATATCCCAAGGGTAAGGGGTTTGGATGGGGAGGAGTTTGTTAGGTGTGTTCAGGAGGGGTTCCTGGCACAGTACGTGGATAAGCCTATGAGAGGAGAGGCTGTACTTGACCTGGTGCTGGCTAATGAACCAGGACAGGTGTCGGATCTCTCAGTTGGAGAGCATCTTGGGGATGGATATCATAATTCTATCTCCTTCACGATAGCATTGGAAAGAGATAGGATCAGGCAGGCTAGGAAGGTGTTTGTCTGGAGTAAGGGGAAATATGAAGACATCAGGCAGATAATTGGACAAATAAACTGGAAGGAGGCTTACTTGGGGAAAAGTACAGAAGGAAGGTGGCAGATATTCAAGGAATGTTTGACTGGAGCTCTGCACAATAACGTTCCGATGAGACAAGGAGGTTTTGGTAGGGCGCAGGAACCATGGTGCATGAAGGTTGTGGTGAACCTGGCCAGGAAGAAAAGAAAGGTGTATAAAAGGTTCAGAGAGCTAAGAGATGTTAAGGATCTAGAGGAGTATAAGGCTTGTAGAAAGGAGCTTAAAAAGGAAATTAGGAGAGCCAGAAGGGGTCATGAGAAGGTCTTGGCAGGTAAGATTAAGGAGAATCCCATGGCCTTCTACAAATATGTAAAAAGTAAAAGGATGAGAAGAGAAGGGATAGGACCCATAAAAGGTGAAGGGGGAAAAGTCTGTGTGGAACCGGAAGAAATGGCAGAGGTGCTTAATGAGTACTTTGCCTCGGTATTCACGGTGGAAAGTGATCTGGGAGGCTGTACTACAGGTTTGCGGCAGTCTGAAAAGATTGAGTATGTGGATGTTAAGGAAGAGGATGTGTTAGAACTTTTAAACTCTATCAAGATAGACAAGTTGCCGGGACCGGATGGGATGTACCCCAGGTTACTGTGGGAGGTGAGGGAAGTGATTGCAGAGCCCCTGGCGATGATCTTTGCGTCGTCGATGGAGACGGGAGAGGTTCTGGAGGATTGGAGGATTGCAGATGTGGTTCCTATTTTCAAGAAAGGGAACAGGGATAGCCCGGGAAATTACCGACCGGTGAGTCGGACCTCAGTGGTTGGTAAGTTGATGGAGAGGCTTCTGAGGGACAAGATTTATGAGCATTTGGAGAAGTTTAGAATGATCAGAAATTGTCAACATGGTTTTGTCAAGGGCAGATCGTGCCTTACGAGCCTAGTTGAGTTCTTTGAGAATGTGACTGAGCATATTGACGAAGAAAGAGCGATAGACATGGTTTACATGGACTTCAGCAAGGTGTTTGATAAGGTCCCCCATGCAAGACTTCTTGAGAAGGTGAGAGGGCATGGGATCCAGGGGGCTTTGGCCTTGTGGATCCAGAACTGGCTTGCCTGCAGAAGGCACAGAGTGGTTGTGGATGGGTCTTTGTCTGCATGGAGGTCGGTCACCAGTGGAGTGCCCCAGGAATCTGTTCTAGGACCCTTGCTGTTTGTCATTTTCATAAATGACCTGGATGAGGAAGTGGAGGGATGGGTTAGCAAGTTCGCAGACAATACGAAGGTTGGTGGTGTTGTGGGTAGTCTGGAGGGATATCAGAAGTTGCAGTGGGACATAGATAGGACGCAAGACTGGGCGGAGAAGTGGCAGATGGACTTCAACGCGGATAAATGTGTAATGGTCCATGTTGGCAGGACCAGTGGGATGAAGGAGTGCAATATCAAGGGTAGGAGTCTTAGCTGTGTTGAAGAGCAGAGGGATCTTGGGGTCCGGGTCCACAGGACTCTTAAATCGGCCTCGCAGGTGGAGGATGTGGTCAAGAAGGCGTATGGTGTACTGGCCTTCATTAATCGAGGGATTGAGTTTAGGAGTCGGGAGGTAATGCTGCAACTTTATAGGACCCTTGTCAGACCCCACTTGGAGTACTGTGTGCAGTTCTGGTTGCCTCACTACAGGAAGGATGTGGAAGCTATTGAAAGGGTGCAGAGGATATTTACAAGGATGTTGCCTGGATTGGGAGGCATGCCTTATGAAGATAGGTTGAGGGAGCTGGGACTCTTCTCCCTGGAGAGACGAAGGTTGAGAGGCAACCTGATAGAGGTTTATAAGATGTTGAGAGGAATGGATAGGGTGGATTCTCAGAGGCTATTTCCCAGGGCTGAAATGGTCGCTACGAGAGGACACAGATTTAAGGTGCAGGGAAGCAAGTACAGAGGAGATGTTAGGAGTAAGTTTTTCACTCAGAGGGTGGTGAGTGAATGGAATCAGCTGCTGTCGGTGGTGGTGGAGGCGAACTCGCTGGGGTCTTTTAAAAGACTTCTGGATGAGTATATGGGATCTAATGGGATTGGGGGTTATAGATAGGTCTATGGCTTAGTAGGTATAGAAGTGATCGGCGCAACTAGTGGGCCGAAGGGCCTGTTTGTGCTGTAGTGTTCTGTGTCCTATGTTCTACGTTCAAACAGGAGGTTGTCAGTTCGGGGCCAATGTGCATGCACAGAGGCCTGCTAGTTTCAGCCTCCTGGGTGGGAATAGGCCCTGCCCCAGAAATCTAATGAGATTCACGCTGGTGGCTTCTGCATTACATAGAGTGTGGGAGATTTTAGTGTGAACTCACCAAAAAAACCAGCGTGATTTATTCCAGTTTTCCTGCGAATTCAACACTTGTTTGTTCAGTACACACGAAGAGATCATGTCAAACAACAGGCCACAGTTCACTGACAGACCTTTTAGTGACATGTGTGTTAAGTGGGGCTTAAACCATGTGACAGCCTCGTTACCACTACTCTAGGTCCCATGGTCTTGCCGAGCAAATAGCTCACACCATTAATCATAAATTGGAGAGAAACAAAACACAATTTCCGTGTTGTCATTGTACACTTGAGAGAAACACCTTTAGATATGGGCTAAAGATCATCACCAGAAATCATTTTCTGAAGGCAGGTTAGGAACAACTTTTCGAATGCATCGTCTGTCTCAGTTCTAGGATACTGGAGATACTGGAAGACAAAAGACAATAAAGATAACACACAACTGACCTGGAGGTGCAGAACTTCCAACTCAGTGTGTAGGGCAGAAGGTTCTCAATCCTAACCAGAGAACCTAGTAACTTGGAGAAATATCCAAAGTGTACAATGAGTCTAGATTCTATGAGGTCATCAATAGGAAAGGAGATATGCTGAGGAAAAACGAATGCCAGCCAGGGAATTATACAACTGTATAATACCCCCAGCACTTCAATTGTATTTAGAATACATCTAAAGAGAAACTTGGAAAGTGAAATTGTAAAAGACCACCATGTAAATAACCAACATCCCAACAGTACACAGGACACCAACACGCCAACAAATCAAAAACACCTGAACAAAAGGTCATGATCTCAGGAAAGTCACACCATCAGGTGATTCAGCAGGTTTAGCAAGCCACCCATATGCTGTGCAGATTTTTAAACTCTTAAGCAGAGATCCATCTTTTATATAAATAGTTTTCACAACCATTCTACTGTGCATGTATTTTACTCTTAATGTATGTAATGTTATCTTGGAAAAATAGGGGATGTTGTGATAACACTTCAAGGGAATTTGCAAATGAGTAAGTAGTAAGAATGTAGAGCAGCATGTGACCAGCAGCTAGTAGTGCTTGTAAAATTGCAGCTGTGATGTCCTCATGAGTAATGGTTGTAGATCCTGACTGCTGAGAACCCTTGTAGTATATCTTCAAGTAAACTGAACCTACATCTAGTTTACCAGACCTGTGTGTAAGATTGGGAGATCTTTATAAATTAAAAATAGAAATGCAACAGCATTTTCCCCCACTTATTATAGAGTTATTAGAGGTCAAGTGGCCGGCATAACATTGATTTATCACTGCTTCAATAAGAGAGTTGTGGAGTCCATGTTCTTGCATGCCAAATCCTAGAGTGGTGTCTAACTCTGCTTTTATTGAGGAATTTGGACAGAACTTAGGCTGCATTTCAACAAAACAAAAGCAAAGTACTGCAAATTCTGGAATCTGAAACAAAAACAAAGTACTGAAAAATTTCAGCAGGTTTGACAGCATCTGTGGAGAGAGAATAGAGTAGTAAGAAGTCTCACAACATCAGCTTAAAGTCCAGCAGGTTTATTTGGCAGCACTAGCTTTCGGAGTCTCAAGCTCCTTCAGCGAAAGAATGAGGACTTGTGTTCACAAACAGGGCATATAAAGACACAAACTCAATTTACAAGATAATGGTTAGAATGCGAGTCAGGTGATCAAGTCTTAAAGGTACAGACATGTGAGTGAAGAGAGGGCCAAGCACAGGTTAACTTGGCCTGTGGATAAGCCTACGAGAGGAGGCTACACATGGATAAGCCTACGAGAGAAGAGACTGTACTTGACCTGGTGCTGGCTAATGAACCAGGACAGGTGACGGCTCTCTTGGTGGGAGAGCATCTCGGGGATGGAGATCGTAATTCTATCTCCTTCACGATAGCATTGGAAAGAGATAGGATCAGGCAGGCTAGGAAGGTGTTTGTCTGGAGTAAGGAGAAATATGATGACATCAGGCAGACAATTGGACGAGTAAACTGGAAGGAGGTGTTCTTGGGGAAAAGTACTGAAGGAAGGTGGCGGATTTTCAAGGAATGTTTGACTGGAGCTCTGCACGACAATGTTCCGATGAGACAAGGAGGTTTTGGTAGGTCACAGGAACCGTGGTGCACGAAGGTTATGGTGAACCTGGTCAGGAAGAAAAGAAAGGTGTATAAAAGGTTCAGAGAGCTAAGAGATGTTAAGGATCTAGAGGAGTATAAGGCTTGTAGAAAGGAGCTTAAAAAGGAAATTAGGAGAGCCAGAAGGGGACATGAGAAGGCCTTGGCGGGTAAAATTAAGGAGAATCCCAAAGCATTCCACAAATATGTGAAGAGTAAAAGGATGAGAAAAGAAGGGATAGAACCTATAAAAGGTGAAGGGGGAAATGTCTGTGTGGAACTGGAAGACATGGCAGAGGTGCTTAATGAGTACTTTGCCTTGGTATTCACGGTGGAAAGTGATCTGGGAGGTTGTACTACAGGTTTGCGGCAGACTGAAAAGATTGAGTATGTGGATATCAAGAAAGAGGATGTGTTGGAACTTTTAAATTCTATCAAGATAGATAAGTCGCTGGGACCGGATGGGATGTACCCCAGGTTATTGTGGGAGGTGAGGGAAGTGATTGCAGAGCCCCTGGCGATGATCTTTGCATCGTCAATGGATACGGGGGGGGCGGTTCCGGAGGATTGGAGGATTGCGGATGTGGTTCCTATTTTCAAGAAAGGGAACAGGGATAGCCCGGGAAATTACCGACCGGTGAGTCTGACCTCAGTGGTTGGTAAGTTGATGGAGAGGATTCTGAGGGACAAGATTTATGAGCATTTAGAGAAGTTTAGAATGATCAGGAATAGTCAGCACGGCTTTGTCAAGGGCAGGTCGTGCCTTATGAGCCTAGATGAGTTCTTTGAAAATGTGACTGAACACATTGACGAAGGAAGAGCGATGGACGTGGTTTACATGGACTTCAGCAAGGCGTTTGATAAGGTCCCCCATGCAAGACTTCTTGAGAAGGTGAGAGGGCATGGGATCCAGGGGGCTTTGGCCTTGTGGATCCAGAACTGGCTTGCCTGCAGAAGGCAGAGAGTGGTTGTGAATGGGTCTTTTTCTGCACGGAGGTCGGTCACCAGTGGAGTGCCCCAGGGATCTGTTCTAGGACCCTTGCTGTTTGTCATTTTCATAAATGACCTAGATGAGGAAGTGGAGGGATGGGTTAGTAAGTTCGCCAACGATACGAAGGTTGGTGGTGTTGTGGATAGTCAGGAGGGATGTCAGAAGTTGCAGCGTGACATTGATAGGATGCAAGACTGGGCGGAGAAGTGGCAGATGGACTTCAACGCGGATAAATGTGTAAGGGTCCATTTTGGCAGGACCAACAGGATGCAGGAGTACAATATCAAGGGTAGGAGTCTTAGCTGTGTTGAAGAGCAGAAGGATCTTGGGGTCCGGGTCCATAGGACTCTTAAATCGGCCTCGCAGTTGGAGGATGTGGTCAAGAAGGCGTATGGTGTACTGGCCTTCATTAATCGAGGGATTGAGTTTAGGAGTCAGGAGGTAATGCTGCAACTTTTAGGACCCTTGTCAGACCCCACTTGGAGTACTGTGCGCAGTTCTGGTCGCCTCACTACAGGAAGGATGTGGAAGGTATTGAGAGGGTGCAGAGGATATTTACAAGGATGTTGCCTGGATTGGGAGGCATGCCTTATGAAGATAGGTTGAGGGAGCTAGGTCTCTTCTCCCTGGAGAGACGAAGGTTGAGAGGCGACCTGATAGAGGTTTATAAAATGTTGAGAGGAATAGATAGGGTGGATTCTCGGAGGCTATTTCCCAGGGCTGAAATGGTCACTACGAGAGGACACAGGTTTAAGGTGCAGGGAAGCAAGTACAGAGGAGATGTTAGGGGAAAGTTTTTCACCCAGAGGGTGGCGAGTGAGTGGAATCGGCTGCTGTCGGTAGTGGTAGAGGCAAACTCACTGGGGTCTTTTAAAAGACTTCTGGATGAGTATATGGGATCTAATGGCATTGGGAGTTACAGATAGTTCTACGGCTTAGTAAGTATAGATGTGATCGGCGCAACTAGTGAGCCGAAGGGCCTGTTTGTGCTGTAGTGCGGTAGTTTTCTATGTTCTATGTTTGTGAACACAAATCCTCACTCATCTGATGAAGGAGCTTGAGACTCCAAAAGCTAGTGCTGCCAAATAAACTTGCTGGAATTTAACCTGTTGTTGTGAGACTTCTTACAGTGCTTACAGCAAGCCAACCCCGGTATCTCCACATCGAGAGAGAATAGAGCCAATGTTTCGAATTTGGATGACTCTTCATCAGAACTGAATACGAAGACAAAAAAGAGACCATGTTCATTTGTTTTCTGCAGACAGTTCACAAAGGATGACGAGGAATAGCCTAGCTTTATCCCAGTCACATAGGATGTAACTTGTGATTTTGATAAGAACTGTACCAGTTCTGTGGCAGGGGTGGAATCCAGTTTGAAGGGAATCGAGTGGGGATGGATTTTAGACCTGACAACATTGGAGAGAAAAGGGAAGTTGGAGGTGGGGTGGACAAAGGGACAAAAGGTTGTTTTTTAAGGAAAATGATGGTATCCGAATTGAAAAAGAAAACACACCTGAGGTGAGAGATTCATTAGAAATATCAGTTAACAGGGGAGCTGAGGAGAAAAGTTGAGTTGTCAGTAATTTAGTGAAAGTAATCACTGTAAGTGCAATAGCTTTGATAGATCAATCCATGGGTTTAGTATCAAATGCTAATTTTGCAAAGAATCCACTTCAAAATATCTAAGACGTACTTGAACAACAAAGTATGGAGTTTATATATTATATTGCAAAGCATTTCAGAGACCTGTAGGGATCAAAATGATTTGTTGAGCAGAAGAATGAGATATTGAGAAAGTAACTGAACATCTCAGTGGCTTTGAAGTATTTTCATTTTCTTTCTCCCTAAAGATTTTGAAAATAATCAGGACTACATTCCTAAGCTGCATTTATTAACTCAGCCATGTTCCAGTCCAATTATACTGATTCATGTCTTAATTGCACATGAGCAGCCTAGTCATGTGTTTTGTAGAATTGTTTTGCTCCATGTCATCCTGTGATGTGCTGGTCAGTTTAATGAGACTTTATTGAAATGCAAAAAAACAGAAAATGCTGGAAAATCTCAGTAGATCCGACATCTGTGGAAAGAATAAACTCGTCCCTTCTTCTGAACCACACTGTTTGAAAACTTGGTGCTGTATTTACCTGTATTTGCCTGAGAGATGAACCACCATCAGTGCCAATACTAAGGCTACCTATTTCCACTTCAATCACAACAGCCCATTCTATTCTTCTCTCATCTGCTGTTGAAACTTACACCTTTGACTTTGTTACTTCTAGATTTCATTATTCCAATGCCTTTGCCTACCTCCCATGTTTTACGTTTTTGATGTCCATTGACTTCAGGCTGTCCATGGGGCCCGATTTTACCAAAATTTCACGCCTGTTTTCAGGCGTGAAATCGCGGTAAATTCGGGCATCGGGCCTATAACGTGATCTGCACCCGAAGCCGAGCAGATCGCGCCTTTACCGACACCTGATTTGGGCGTGGATCCGGTCCACGCCACAATCGGGCGGTCCGATGACTTAAATGTATTAGCATGCATTTAAACTGACTTAGTGAACCGCATGCCCAACTCTAACCCCACCCCCCCCTCCCCCCTACAACCAGAGATCCATCTGAACCCCCCACCACCTCCTCCGGCAGATGCCAGCGGAAAGCCAGGAAGGTGCTGCAGGCTGTCCAACGAGTACAGTAAGAAGTCTCACAACACCAGGTTAAACTCCAACAGGACTTTAACCTGGTGCTGTGAGACTTCTTACTGTGTTCACCCCAGTCCAACACTGGCATCTCCACATCAACGAGTGCAGGTCAGAAGGATGGTGGAGGGAGAGCAGCAACTCAGGTAGGTTGAGGGTGTGCTCTGCCGAGTGGGGCCTGCCTCCTGGGGGAGGGGCTCTGATCGTTGGTCGGGTGTGGGGCCGTCTCCTGGAGGGATCTGACTGTTGGGGGGAGATGGGTTGTCTGCTGGAGGGGCCTGCCTCCCGGGGGAAGGGGGCGGGGGGGGGTTCCGATCGCGGGGTGGGGGGGATGAAGGTGCTGCCCCTTGATCGGGCGGGGGCTGCCTCCTGGGAGGGTTTGATCGGGGGGGTGTCTGCCGGGGGGGGCCTGCCTCCCAAGGGGGTCCGATTGCAGCTCATCCCCCCACCCCTCCACCCCGGATCTCTCTGCTGGTTTTGTCTTTCGCGCCTGGGCATGCTGTTTCAGATTTTTTTCGAACTGCACGTGCGCAGTTCAGAGCTCCGATCTTTCCAGCAGTGCTAAGATCTGCCCACAGTGCAGACCGGACCAGAGCCGGCAAAAAGCATATGGGCGTGCTGGAACGAGGATTCTGGGCTCAGATCAGTTTTACGTCCAGATCCGGCCCTTAGCATCCAATTGGTAAAATTGGGCCCCATATCTCTGCCCTCTGTGTCCTCATTTCAACAATTTTCAGTCAACCATCATCCCTACACTTGCTGACTGGCTTGCAGTCAAGCAACACTTTGAATTTCTCATTCTTCATATCAAATCTCTTTCTGGCCTCCCAATTTCTGTAATCTACTTCAGGTCATCAACCCACTAGAGGAGGCAGTGGCATAGTGATTGTCACTGAACTAGTAATCCTGAGACCCAAAGCAATGCCATATGGATCCATGTTCAAATCCCACCACAGCAGATAGTGGAATTTCAATTCAATAAAAAAAATCTGGAATTAAAAAGCTAATGTGACCATATAACCATTGTCATAGTAAAAAAAAATCTAGTTCAGTAATGCCCTTTAGGGAAGGAAATCTGCCACCCTTAAATGGTCTGGCCTACATATGACTCCAGATCCACAGCAACATGGTTGATTTTTAATTGCTGATCCTTGGAGTTGGCTGGCCACCATTCAGTTCAAGGGCAATATGGGATGGCTACTAAATGCTGACCCAGCCAGTGATGCCCACATCCATGAATGAATAAAAACATTCCTCCAATTTGGCTCTTTTCAACATCACCCCAATTTTAACTCTATAGTGGTGGCTGTGCTTTCAGTTGCCTAGGTTCTAACTTCTGAAATTCTCTCCCAACACCTACCTACTTCACTACCTCTCTTTTCTCATTTACGCTAGCCCATAAAACTGAAATCTTTTCCCAACCCCTAATTTCTCTTCATGTAGCTCAGTGTCAAACCTTATTTGTTAAATGTTCCTAAGGTGCCATGTAAATTCAAGTTGTTGTTGTGTTACTTCTCTCCAAAGTTTGTTAGAGCCCCCTGCTGAAATCAAACTACAGCCTGCTTTAAAAAAGTTCCTTGGGTTTCTATATAGATTTGTCAACTCTGTTTGGGCATATTCCTGGAGGTTAAATTGCATAACCTCCTCCTTTAACCGTTCCATCCTGTCAAACAATGTTTATCCTATCCTCAATATTTTTAAAGCTGATAGCTAACAGAAGTGTTTATTCTTTTTCTGCTCCTGTATTTAACTGGGCTACTCAGAGCAATGCCCCAGACATTAATATTTAATTCCTCTGGATTTCAGAATAATAAATGACCAGTTTTGATTTGTATATTGAATAGATGTGAGAAAGACTTGGTCCTAAAGTAGGCACTGAGGCTCCTCACGATTATCATAGAATCCCTACTGTGCAGAAGGAGGCCATTTGGCCCATCAAGTCTGCACCAACTCACTGACAGATCATCTTACCCAGGCCCACCCACCGCCCTATTCCCATAATCTGATGCATTTACCCCACTAATCAGAGCACCTGAGGAAACCCATGCAGACATGGATAGAATGTGCAAACTCCACGCAGTTACTCATGGCTGGAATTGAGCCCAGGTCCCTTGGCACTGTGAGGCAGCATTGCTAATCACTGTGCCACCATACCGCCCAGTTTGCCAAGATCATCATCGCTTTTGCTCTCTGAGCGGTAAAATATTTGAGTACTGCTGAAAAAAAATATACTGAAATATGTTGTCTTGCACTCATCAGGGCACTTCATAAGAATACCAGTATAAGGGGAAAACAACAGTTTGCTGATTTGTGGCACATGAACTCTGACTTGGAGAAGTATAGCCACGGCGAATACACTAGCATTCTCTTCTCATAGAGTTTAAATTGTTATTTCCCCTTACACAGGTATTCTTGTGAAGTATCCTGAAGAGTGCAAGATCTAAAATTTTGACATGTCTCTTTTTTCAGCAACAATAAGGTTCTGTACTACCTAATGGCTAAAATATTTACTTGTTTTGCAGAAAAGCAATCTTGCGATCAGGCTTGCAGCACCTAGCTCCAGAGCAGGCACCCAGTCCCATCCTGAAGAATGGGCCTACCAGGGAGATGAGGACCTGCCCTGACTGGACTGTGAGTTCTTGTGTCAATTGTTGGGTATTAAGGCTGCCGCATCTTATACAGGAAAATATAGAATGTGATATATTTTGAAATGCTGGATGGAGCATATTAGTTCAGGTTTATGGAATTGCCATTTTTTTTCATTAATTCATTTGTGGAATACAGGCAACATCCCTTGAGTCAACCACAATGCTGTGGGTCAGGAATCAGGTATAGGTCAGACCAGGTAGAATGGCAGATTTCCTTCCTTGAAGGGCTTTAGTGAAGCAGATGGATTTTTGACAATAATATTATCATTGGCCTGAATTTTTAGGGTCAGTCCCTGTCGAGGAAGGTAATTGGGTCTCAGGTGTTAGAATGTAACTGGTGATCTATTGTAATGTGACTAATGGTAACATGTTATAAGGAACAGCTGACCAAGTAAACCATGTAACCAGTGACAGAATGATGTGATGATCAGCTGACTCAGTATAAATTAGAACATGTTGGGAACTGTGAGGAACTTGAATGGCCCAAGGTGAGGCCTCAAGTTTGGAGTAACGAAGTTTCTTTATTAAACGTTTTCGTTGATTTATAAATTGGAATAAGTTTTGTTATTTTTTATTGTCTACATATGAAGAGTTCCTTTTGGATGGACATTGGGATCAATGTGGGGAGGGTGGTAGCAATAGATGAAGTTTGCATGTTTTTCCCGTGTCTACGTAGGTTTCCTCCGTGTGAAAGGTTAGGTGCGTTGGCCGTGCTAAATTCTCCCTCAGAGTACCCGAACAAACACTGGAGTGTGGCGACAAGGGGAATTTCACAGTAACTTCATTGCAGTATTACTGTAAGCCTTACTTGTGACACTAATAAGTAAACTTTAAACTTTAAATACAATCCATGCAATTTCACACTCCACCACCTGGCCTCAGAACCCATTGGGTGGGGTGGGAAGCATAAAAGTCTGCACGTGGCCGCCGTTACTAAAACTAGCTTTCAATTCCAGCTTTTTTAAAATATAATTTATATTCCACCAGCTGTCATGGTGAAATTTGAGCCGCTGTCCACAAGACTATCAGACTGGACCTCTTGATTACTCTTCCATCAGCAGTACACCACCACTTCCTCCTGTGAAATAGACAGTAATGTCTAAAATGTGGTTTTGCAGATATTCTGAGACTTACTATCCCTATGGGCCGAACTATCTAGCTGGTTTAGGTGTATGGTGCTACTTATAAGCTACTTTGTTTTGGTGTCAGTGCAAAAGAGATCAATGGACTGGAAAATTGAGTGCAAGGGGCAATGGACAAAGTGGGCAATAGGGCACGGTGAACAATACAGTATGTTGGGCAGTTGACAGGATATACAATGGGACAGGATGGACTGTGGCAGGATGGACAATGGAGCAGGAGTGCGCAATGGAACAGGGTGGGCAATTGGCACAGTGGGGAATGGTGCTGGATGGACAATGGGGCAGAGTGGACAATCAGCAATGTAGATAATGGGTATTGTTAATAAAACTAGGTGGGCAATGCAGCTGGGTGGAAATTGGGCAGGATGGACAATGGGCAGGATGGGAAATGGGACAGGGTAGGCAATTGCTAGGGTGAGGAATGGATCAGCATGAGCAATGGGCAGGGTAGAGAATGGGGCAGGGTGAGGAATGGGCACAAAGAAGAATAGAGCAGGTTAAGCAATGGAGCAGAGTACACTGTGGGACAGAGTGGACAATGGGCACTGTGGACATTGGGTGTGGTGGGCAATGGAACTGGGAGGACAATGAGCAGGGTGGACAGTGAGCATGATGGATTGTAGGGCAGGGTGGACAGAAGGGCAGGGGCTACAATGGAAATAACATGGGCAATGAGCACAGTGGACAATAGAACTGGGTGGGCAATAGGGCTGGACTGATAATGGGGTAGAGTGGACAATGGAAGAGGATGGACAATGGTACAGAGTGGACAATGGAACTGCATGGACAATGGGCAGTGTGCACAATGGGCAGTGTGAATAATGGAGCAGGGTGGACAATGGGCCATGTGGACAATGGAACAGGGTGGACAACATTTATAAGAAAGTGTTTAAATTCTGGTTTGCATAGATTAAGATGAGATTCCCTTGCATATTGAATGTCTAGGAGTGATCTAATTCAGGTGTTTAAGATGATTAAACAATTTGACAGGGATCCAGAACAAGCATGCACAACCTTAAAATTAAACGATTTCAAATCCGGAATTCTCTCCCCAAAAACACGATAGATTATGAGGCAGCTTGAAAATTTCAAAATTGAGATTAACAGATTATTGACAGACAAGGGTATTACAGATTATGGCAGAAATGTGAATGATGGGAATTCTGGTACAATCTAACGGGATGGCAAACAGGCTCAAGGGGCTGAACGTCGGAAGGCTGGCGAGGTGAACATGCAGAACTGAGAACCTTTCACAAAGACAAAGTAGTTCTAGTGGGGAACTGTACTGGGGAGAAGTGGATTCCAGGAGTAATACTAGCCAAGACTGAACCGCTGTGGAAGCTCGAGATGAGTTGGTTTGGAGTGGACATGTGGACCAATTACTGGTGGCATCATACCAAGAGATGGAAACACCAGCTGAGGAGATGAAGACGTTTCAGCCAGATCCGGCAGATGTATCAGAAAAACAGAGCATGGGGCCCCTAGCTATAACTTCGTATAATGAGCCGGGAGCACCAGTGGTTACTGACAATGTGCGGAAGGAAGAATTCCTGAGGACGGATTCACCGGAGCCACATTCGTCAGAGAGGGACCTTAAGCCGATTCCAACTCCCAGGGGACAACCTCCACCGAATTGTTGGCCTTCGGACCAACAGATCATGTTGATATAACATGAACATTTAGGTGGGAGGCCTAAGGAGATAATGTGTAAATTCATGACCATGTATGTAAACAGTTAATTGTTATTTCTGTATGGGGATCATTATTTAAAGGGGAGGAGTGTTATGTATGTGTGGTATAGCCCCATTAAGAGGACTGATTAGGTGACCCTGGGCAGGGAACATGACCTGCCCAGGAATCTGCCCTTACAGGCAGTTGAGAGCTAGAGTGTGAAGAGAGCAGTTCATTCAATAAAGTCTTGTTTATTCCTGTGGCTTGCCTGTATGTGAGATCTTGAGAACCACTCCCTGGTAGTCTCCGATTTAACAGTTTTCTCTTGTGGGAGCATCCCAACCAGATGACATAATCTCAGAGTAAGGAGTCATCCATTTAAGACAGAGATGAGGAGGAATTTCTTCTTAGAGGGTAGTGAATTTAGAATTCTTTGCCACAGAGGGCTGTAGAGTTTGGATCATTAAGTATGTTCTAGACTGAGATAGTAAGATTTTTCATTAGTGAGGGAATCAAGCAATATGGACAGGAAAATGGAGTTGAAGATCATCATTTTAGGTCAGCCACAATCTTATTGAATGGTGGAGCAGACCCGATGGGCCAAATGGCTTAATTCTGCTCCTGCATCTTTTGATCTTACAGAAAGCAATGACAGATCATGGGAAGAAAGATTTACAAGTATATGTGACCTCAGGATGTACCAAAGTGCTTTACAGTCAAAGAATTGCTTTTAATGTGTTGTCACAATTGTAATGTAGGAATCCTGGCCAAATGGTAAAGTGTTTAGTCCTGAGTGATCTTCTTGCACATAAAGGAAGAGCTGGAAAAGCCAGGTGGAGATTTTGGATAAATGAATTCCAAGATGGAACTGATTATGTAAGAATATAAATATTTGTGCAATGGTGGCAAGCTTTGGAGCATTGGATTGGCTCAAGACAACATTTCTGTGCCAGTCAAACATAAATATCCAACTAAATATTGTTTGATCTCGCAGTGTTGGATATGTTGATCTGATTCATTAAAGCTGCAATACATCCTAAAAGTTATGAGACTGAATCAAAGTTCACTAATACGTGTGCAATTCAAACCACATTACTGGATGTTGTGTGCAACATCATCAAGATCAAGAATCCTAATTTAGTTCTCCATCTATTTCTGATTAAATATAGCTTTAGTTGTGAAGAGGAGCGAATAAGAATTGGTGGTGCTGACAGTGGCAGTGGTAGTGGCTTGGAATTACTGGGGGGAGTCTTAATCCACAGTTTCAGCTGGATGAGTTTGCTTAGAAGAGGCTGAGAGATGAGGATGGAAAGGCAGTTAAGTGGTGAGTGAAGAAAGGGGTAGAGTGGCTAACTATTTCCTATTGCATTTTACTAGCAAGTGGAGTGGCCAACTGAGCCACTTAAATAGCTAATTAAGGGCCTCCTACTACCACTGGCATTATACCAGAGGCAGGTAGGTCCTCTGCCACATGAGTTGACTGCCTGATAAATCCTGGCAATCGCCCTATGGATTCGAGTAGTGCCCTTCCTGATTAGATACTCCGTAGCCCAATCAGGTTCTCCATACTGACAATGGCTTCCTTCACAGAAACCCTTGCCCCTCAGACCTTCACCAACACCCATGCCACCCACACCTCCAGAGACCCTCCATTTGTCTGACCCTCAGACTCCATTTATCTTCATTGTCTGGCATGGACAGGGGTGGCCTCTTGTATGGGATCCACTCCAATAGGCACTGCTGTGCTTTCTGTTCTCTGAATGGCAGCTCTTGGAGGTGTGCTCTCCTCTGTTAAAGGGACAAGCAGCAGCTAATTATTTACCACACAAGCTAAAAAAAATGGGTGTGGGGGTTCTTTCAAACATCTAGGCAGGAGTTTCTCCCACTCTGGCTTCCAAGCCCCTCCATACCAAGAATTTTCTGGTCGATACTTGGGTCAGGAGTGGATTGGGGATGAACCTTATTGATTTTTGAGCAAGAATGCAACCCATTTCCCAGTTAAAAGGAGAAACTTCTGGATGCCAATGAGAAATGTTCTTGACAAAGATGGGGATTTCCTCATTTTGTGCATTACGTAGTGATTCAATAAATGTCCTGAGGAGAAATCCCTGAGTTATTTCTAAATTGTGTTTTAATCTTGGTTCATGGAATCATCATGGAATCCCCACAGTGCAGAAAGAGGCCATTTGGCCCATCATGTCTGCACCAACTCTCCAACAGAGCATCGTACCAAGGTCACCCACTATCCTATCCCCATGCATTTGCCCCACTAATCCCCCTAACCGACACATCTTGGGCAATTTAGCATGACCAATCCACCTAACCCGCACATATTTGGACTGTAGAAGGAAACCCATGCAGACAAGGGGAGAATGTGCGAACACCACACAATCACCCAATGCTAGATTGAACCTGAATCTTTGGCATTGTGAGGCAACAACACTAAGCACTGTGCCATCTACTGTCTCACTGGTTACAAATGTTACTAGAGCAGAATGGGTTGTCTGGAGCCGGCCAAGAAAAACATGGTGAATTGGGGCAGCAGTTCAGATAGTTATTAAAGTTCTCACTATCCTATCCCAATAAAACTTCACCTATTCTTTTTACATTCATTCATGGGACGTGGACATCTCTGGTTAGGCCAGCATTTGTTGGCCATCTTTAATTGTCCTGGGGAGGCAGCGGTGCTGTGGTGTTGTCACTGGAGTAGTAATCCAGAGACCCAAGGTAATACCCCGGGACCCACGTGCAAATGTTAGATTGTGAAATTGAAATCCAGTCAAAGTCTGGAATTATAAGACCATGAAACCATTGTCATTAAAACCTATCTGGTTCACTAATGTCTTTTAGGGAAGGAAATCTGCTACCCTTACCTGGTTTGGCCTGCATATGACTACAGATTCACAGCAGTATGGTGGAATCTGAAATGGCCTAGCAAGCCACTCAGTTGTATCAAACTGCTATAAAGTCTACTTATTGTAGCTGCTGTCTCAGTTTCCTCTGGTACATGTTTCACATGATGTGGAGATGCTGGCATTGGACTGGGGCAAACACAGTAAGAACTCTCACAACACCAGATTAAAGTCCAATAGGTTTATTTGGTAACAAAATCCACTAGCTTTCAGTGTGTTGCTCCTTCATCAGGTGAGTGGGATTTCAGTTCACAAACAGAGCCTATAAAGACACAAAGTCAGTTTACAAAATAATGGTTGGAATGCGAGTTTTTACAGGTAATCAAGTCTTAAAAGTATCTTAAAAGTACTCATCTGATGAAGATGCAGCGCTCTGAAAGCTAATGGCTTTTGCTACCAAATAAACCTGTTGGACTTTAACTTAACAGGTTTCACAGACAGCAATTATGTGAATGCAGCTGTACAGAGCCAGGAGGGATCCTGGAGATGAGGGGGGAGGGAGTTGTGAAAAATGGAAGCATTTGAGTGAAGATCTTTCTAATACAATTGTTCTCCTGGGCCAGCAGCAACATGATTCCTATACCAATTCTGCTGCAACACAGCTTGGTGGTGGGGAGAGGGCGGGAAAGTGGAACTGAGCCACGACAGATCAGCCATGATCTTATTGAATGGCGGGGCAGGCTCAAAGGGCTAGATGGCCTACTCCTGCTCCTATTTCTTATGTTCTTATGTTATGTTCTTATGTTCTTAAATAATGAGGCCACAAGATTTAATGTAGCAGACATCTTTGCATCTAATGTCTATGTGGTGCTGGCCAAGATCTGCATTGATTCATTTAATAACCATCACTAGAGCTTCATGGAGGCTCTCTCTCTCTCTCTTTTAGGGCAGTCTCAAATTCTCTGTGCCATCAATCCTGTAGTGATCGAGGTGGAGTGTTTGGCGCATCTGTCAGTCCCTAATTTATGCACCTCTAGCATTCTCCTTCTTGATCATAAATCCTGCAGTTGAGCCTCTGTCCAACTGAACAGAGTTTGGGAAAATTGCAGTCCCCGTGAGCTGTGCATGTCACTAGTTTTCACATATGGGGAATGAATCACCAGGTGAAAACAGCCAAAAATTCTCTAACTGTCTCAATGCATCTGTGCCGATGCATGTCTGTAGGTACTATGAGAGTTCACCCTTAGAAGGGATGAGGTCCTCTAAGGAATCATTGTCCTCATGGATGTCCTGTGGCAATTATAGTACAGGTGGCATCCCCTGTAGATAAAAGAAAGGAGTTTAATTTAGTTTTAGGTAAAATAATATGCTTTTCAATCACTATGGTCAGTCTTTTCATAGTTCAATCACTGATAAAATGAAGTCAACATGAGTCAGAGGTATTTATAATCCTGTCACCAGCAAACTAAGTTCCTTGCCTTTCCTTTCCTTTCCTTTCCTGTCCTTTCCTTTCCTGTTCTTTCCTTTTCTCTCCTCTCCTTTCGTGAGAGGGATGGAGTATAAAAGCAGGGAGGTTGTGCTGCAACTGTACAAGGTACTGGTGACGCCGCACCTAGAGTACTGTGTACAGTTTTGGTCCCCTTATTTAAGAAAGGATATATTAGCTTTGGAGGGGGTACAGAGAAGGTTCACCAAGTTGATTCCAGAGATAAAGGGGTTAGCTTATGAGGAGAGATTGAGTAGACTGGGCCTGTACTCATTGGAGTTTAGAAGGTTGAGGGGAGATCTTATGAAGACATTTGAGATAATGAAGGGGCTAGACAGGGTAGAAGCAGCGAGGTTATTTCCACTTACAATAGAAACAAGAACTAGGGGGCGTAGCTTCAAAATACGGGGGAGTCAATTTAGAACAGAGTTGAGGAGGAACTTCTTCTCCAGAGAGTAATGAATCTTTGGAATTCCCTGTCCAATGAAGCAGTAGAGGCTGCCTCATTAAACGTGTTTAAGTCACAGATAGATTTTTAATCAATAAGGGAATTAAGGGTTATGGGGAGTGGGCGGGTAAGTGGAACTGAACCCACTATCAGATCAGCCATGATCTTATTGAATGGCGGAGCAGGCTCAAGGGGCTAGATGGCCTACTCCTGCTCCTATTTCTTATGTTCTTATGTCCTTTTCTTTTCCTTTTCCTTTTCCTTTCCCAGCTGACAGGGATTGAGCTGTGCAACTTATTTCCAGAAAGTCCACAACTTGTGGTTATTCACCTCCAGTCAAGACCCCCTCTAGTGTTTTGCCCTGTCTTCTTCGAAGGGCAAATGTGTTCATTTTTTCTGAGTTAGGATACTCCACCTCCAGCCGTGGTTCTCCAGATCGATCAAGATATGTGATTTTGCAAGGATTGAAAGAGGGCCTTAAATGACGAAAGTGCATCTCGATAATAAAGATTCTTTCCTCTGCTTCACCATGTTTCTTCTTGGTACTCTCCAGTGCAGCAATATGAGCACTGAAATTCTGTGTCAAAAAGCTGAGTTTGTCGTCTATAACCTTAAACATATTGGCAGTCATCATCAACAACGACTTCAACATCACCAAGTCAAGAGCCTGTTCACTGACCAGATTGCCACATTGAGGACTCAGCTTTACACTGGCTGCCTCTGACTGTTTCTTTCAGTTGAGGATTTTTCATGAATTTACTCGGCATTTTGCTCCAAAGCCTCACCAGAAATCTTTCAGGAACATAGTATTTATGCATCAGGATGAATGAAAGGATTAAAAGATGAGTAGCGCTGGAGCTCACAGAATCATAGCCGTCCCCACGCTCACCTCACATGACTTCTCTAAATCCAGCTTAGAATAGATCAAGTGGACCATTGTGCAGGGGTTTGTGGGGGTGGGGGGGGGGGGGGGGGGCGCTGCGGTGCGGGTGGAGGGGAGGTACGGAGTTGGGTGCAGGGGTTTGCACACAACCTGGACTTCAAAATTAATTGGTTCTTCAGCTGTGATCACGGATTCAAACTGGATCCTCAGTTGGCTTTCACATTCCCCCCACATCCTGTCAGAGAATTCCACATCCCCTCACAGAAACTATCTTCAAATTAATATCTGAGCCATTGCTGACCAATTTCTGATTTTATCACATATCATACTATTTAACTAAAGCAATGGGACTTCCTGTCCATCTCATTCCATTCGATTCCATTAGTCCATTACTGGCTTTAGCAAAATAAATCCTTTTGCTGCAATGTCCCTCGAGGATTAGAGAGAAACAATCTTGTTCTAATGCTGGAACGGATGTTAATCCTAAAGCTCTTCATTCAGTCCTGTTATTGATCTGAAATGTCCATTAGATATGATTCTCACTTCTGAAGAATTTAATCAGCCTGTAAAAATAGTGGTTACACTTTAACTAATCAAATTTATGTTGCCACAAAGTTTATGTTCAGTTGGATGCCTCCACTACCCTTTTAAGAAAGCTTTGTATTTGCCCTTGACCGCCTAATGATTTACATGGCATACTACAGTAGCTTCAGAACTCAAAAACTTATATCTAACACAGACATGGATGATATTTGGATCATCATGAAATCACTTGGACACATGAGGAGGAATCTCCTCACCTTATTTCCAGCTGCAGAGTGGGACTGTTTTCTGGTTAAAAAGAATACAAAGTATAGTAGCAGGGGTAGACCAGCCTGCTCCACCATTCAATACGATCATGGCTAATCTTCTGCCTCATCTCTAACTTCCTGCCCACGACATATTTCTTGGGCCCTTTTGAACAATGGTACAACATTCTCAGACCCTTTTACTAGGGTGGTACCAGGACTTGATGGATTGAGTTATAAGGAGAGGCTGAATAGACAGGACTTTTTTCTCTGGACCATAGGAGGCTGAGGGGTGACCTTACAGAGGTCTATAAAATAATGAGGGGCATAGACAAGGTAGATAGTCAATATCTTTTCCCAAAAGTAGGGGAGTCTAAAACTAAAGGGCATAGGTTTAAGGTGAGAGAGGAGAGATACGAAAGCGTCCAGAGGGGCAATTTTTTCACACAGAGGATGGTGAGTGTCTGGAACAAGCTGCCAGAGGTAGTAGTAGAGGCGGGTACAACTTTATCTTTTAAAAAGCATTTAGATAGTTCCACAGATATGATGGAAATAGAGGGATATGGGCCAAATGCTGGCAATTGGGATTAGTTTAGGAGTTTTAAAATAAAAAGGGCGGCATAGACAAGTTGGGCTGAAGGGCCTGTTTCCATACTGTAAACTTCTATGACTCTATGACCTCCAATTTTCTCATCTCTCACCTGTATTGAGTGAGGATTGGAAATTGCTCCTCAGAGCATTCACTATTTCCTCTCTGGCTTTCTTCGAAGTTTGGGATACAGTCCATCTGGCCCTTCAAGGACGTTTGTTCCTCCAGCACTTCCTCTCTCACAGTATTTATTGTATCTAATATTTCACATTCCTAACTAGAATGTCTGAATCATCCCTTGCCATAGTGAAGACAAAGACAAAGTATTTATTGAGAAAAGAACCCTGCCCATATCTTTTGAATGAAGCCACAAGTTCCAGGTACATCTCTGATAGACCGTGCTTCTAAAGAAAATAGAGACCCAATTTAGTCAGCTTCTCATCATGGGACAACCCTTTCATATCAGGGATTAATCTAGTGAATCATTGCTGTACTGCCTCCAATGCAAGTATATCCTTCCTTAAATATGGAGACCAAAGCTACACTCAGTGGGGGCTATTCTCCTATTGCAATGCACAAATTTACTGGCGGGTCGGTCCAGGAGGTGCGCACGTCAACCATTTTGTGGGCTCCCCTTGAGCGTCTATGACCCACGCGCATATCCCAACTGGAAAAAAATGGTGCCACCGGGGCAGCACTGAAAACCGGCACGCTGCTGATTTGCATTATTTACCATATTTTAGCATGCAATTATCGGATCGACACGGCAGTCTCCACCATGATAATGTCTCCCAACTCTTTGGCATGATGTCACTTGGGTGCGAATCAGAGTAGATATATAAAAGTTTCAAGATGGCGTGACAGCCTTAAACTGGCATGAGGAGGTAAGTGCTGCTAGTGGAGCACAGGAGGTATTGCAGGAAGGTCCTAGAGATGCCTGGTAGGCTTCCTCCTGCTGTCTCCAGGTACTGGCCTATGGACTAGTGATATCTGGGTGGAGGACTTTTATTTTCTCAGAGCTCTCTGGGTGAGGTTCCGTGAAGGAGTCCTGTTCAGCCTTCCCTTCCAGGGCACTGTGCAGTGGCATTGTTTTTGCTGCGGGATATGGCCAGGGACTGGACTGAGTGCTGGTGTTCCAAGGTGGGGGAGGAGTGCACCATGAACTGACTGAGGCCTAACCAGATGAATCAGTTGCTGCGCCAGGCCGAGGTGCAGAGCTTCAGACATTGATTACATGGAATCTGCTGTCACTGGGTGCACATCTGGTGCTGATTTGCTGTCTGTCCCTGGCCTGTGACACGGACAACCAATACATGTGTGCAACGGATGTTGCAGTTGCGCACATACCAAATGATGCACATTGCCCATGGCTGCACATCGACCTGCATAATCTGTGCCAGCATTTATCATGATGGGAATCTCATACAATCTAATCGGGTCTCACATGGCACCCTGGATTGTGTGGTGTTGCCAGCACCCACAAGTGGGGGTACTGGCCCAAGTGAGGGATTGGGGTGGTGTTGGGTCTATGCAGCCAATGATAATTATCCATCATTCTACGCTCTTTCCAAACCCTACTGTGCAGATGGATCTCGGACTGATTGATTTAGAGTTGGCCTTATGGTGGCAGCAAAGGAGGAGGAGGTGGAGGCAGCTCAGGAGGTGGTGGGTGTAGAGAGACTACTGCAGGGGCAACCACTACCAGTCCCTCAGGAAGGAGGGCAGGGAGCTGCCTCTGATGGCCAGGAGATGGGTGAGCAGCCTCCCGAGCGTGCACAGAAGGCAGATGGTGCTGCGGCCAAGGAGGTACCTGCAATTCATTTGAGGCCCTCTCGGAGGATATGTGCCGTCACTGGCTGTGGATGTCCTAGACCACAGTGTGACATCATTGTGAGGTGCTCCTACATCTGGCACCTCAGGGGAGGGGCAGCCATCTGCTCCCTGTGAACGTGAAAGTGATGACTGCCCTGAATTTCTATGCCTCTGGATCATTCCAGGCACCCAGTGGTGACCTAGCTGGAATCTCCCAGGCCTCCATGCACAGATGTGTGCAATAGGTCACAGATGCCCTGTATGCCTGTGAAGGGCAAGTACATAAATTTTGATGTGGGCTGCGCAGCAGGCCCGGGCTGTCAGCTTTGCTGCTATTGCTGGGATTCCCAATGTCCAGGGAGCAGTGGACGGGACAGACATCACCTTGTGGGCCCCTCATGCAGGACTGCAGCAATTTTTGAACAGGAAGGGGTTCCATTCCCTGAATGTTCAAATTGTCTGTGACCATCTCATGCAGATCATGCAGGTCGTTGCAGGCCATCCAGGGAGTGTCCATAACAGCTTTGTCCTCAGGCAGTCGGACATCCCTGAGCTCTTTGAAGACCAGCCCAGGCTCTCGGGATGGTTACTGGGTGACAAAGGATACCTGCTAAGGTCATGGCTGATGACGCCTGTGCTGAGGCCCGAGACCAAGGTGGAGATCCGCTACAACGAGGCCCATGCAGCCAGCCGGTCTACAGAGGAGCGGTGCATCGACCTGCTTAAAATGCTGTTCTGCTGTTTGGACCGCTCTGGGGGGGTCCCTCCAGTATGATCCTAAGTGTGCTTCACGCATTCTCATAGTTTGCTGTGTCCTGCTCAACATTGCTCAGCAGCGGAGAGACCAGCTGGAGCAGGAGGAGGAGGAAGAACAGCAAGAGGGAGAGATGGACATCCTGCTATATAAATAGCCGGAATAAAGAGGGTTGGTGACAATGGCAGGTGTCTGGCGGAGAAGGGCAACAAGGGATGCCTTGATTACTATCCCATAGCTGGTGCTGTGCAGTGAGGGGGCAACATCGACCACACGCCAAGAGCAATTCAGATGCTATTCCCCCTTTAAATTGACCCGTGGCCCTCAAACATCACCCTCCTCCAGCCTCTCTCATCCCCACTACCCTATCCCTTAAAATCATCCAAACCTGCTAACGGGACTGGGCTGGCAATGGTTGCGAACTTTGGTTGAAGGCATGAGGATGACGACGACTCGCTGTTGTGCACACTGGGATCCTGCCCCTACTGCTACTGAAGTCTAAGTCCTACCTACATTCTGAATACACACTACCAGCCTGGCCCCTATAACTGTAAGGGTTGGGGACACGTGTTTCTTGGCCAGTTGGGGTGGGGGGGAGAGTGGAAAGAAAGATGGGGAGGGGGGGTAGTGAGGGAGTGATGTGGGGGGCGGGCACACTTGCAATAAGGATCTGGTGAATGTTGGAGAAAGTAGGGCAGGCGTTTGTAACATGTGGCTGAGTCTCCAAGGCCCAACAGCCAGCCTCTCTATGTATGAGAATGGGGACCACTCAGCTCTGTGTGGGGGGAGTTGGGGGTGGGAGGGGGGAATCAAAGATACATTAGCCACAGCTTTCAGATTTCTAAATGTTTATTGTGTTCTTAGTGTTATTGATGAATAAACCCTGATGACT
The DNA here is from genome assembly GCF_965287045.1 of Carcharhinus amblyrhynchos. Lineage (NCBI taxonomy): Eukaryota > Metazoa > Chordata > Chondrichthyes > Carcharhiniformes > Carcharhinidae > Carcharhinus > Carcharhinus amblyrhynchos. The sequence continues at coordinate 70,523,472 of NC_137329.1, read as the reverse complement.
GGTGACCTTTACCCGTACCCTCTTAGTGAACTGCAACTTTCTAATAGTGCAGTCCACTGTTTCTTCTAGTTGCTACCCCAGGATGCACATTGGAGGTGGAGGTATCCAGCTGTGATGTATGCCCCATTGCCTGTGATGCCCTTGGCAGACGTCTCCTGGGTGGCCATGTTTCAGTGCCATCCTGTCCATCTAGCTGGCTCTGAGATGTGCCAGTGTGAGGAAGGGGGGAATCGGAAGATCTCAGGATGTCCGGGATCTCCTCCCTTGGGGTGCCCAGAGGCCCCTTGGACACTACATGGGATGTCAGCATAGGTGGACCGAGCTCCAGAAGCTCCAACGTCACCTGGCTCTACTAGTCCTGGAGGCCCAGATCATCTGCCTCATGATGTGTGATCCCTCAGCCAGCAGTATCTCCCACATGCCTCGACACACATGACCACGGAACCCTGCATCCTCTGCATGCCAGCAACACACTCGCCCATGGCCCGTTGTGTCTCCAGGATGGCCTGGACCCTGTCACCCATGAGGACAGACCCTGAGACAGGCTTTCCACCATGGTCATCATCCTTGCAGTGTTGACCTGATTCGCACACTGTGTTGGACTCCCTTAAACAGCCTTGCTGACAGCCTTTTCAAAACTCTCTGGGTTTTCTGATGCATCTCCACTAGTTTTGGGATGAACACGCCCTGAGGCTCGTCATCTGGCTTGGGGACAGCTGGATCCGGGCCTCCAGCAGACCTCCGTGTGCTCGAGCCCTTAGTTGTGTCCACCTCCACCCGATGTGCGTCAGCGTCACTGATGTGCTCACCACTTAGTGACCCAGAAACCTCAACACAAAAGGTACCCACCGTGTGATAGTCTCTGTGTTGGTGGATTGTGTGGTACATGCCGGTGGCACTTCAGTGGTGCTGCCCTCAGAGGATCCTTTAATACCTCCCTTTGAGTGTCATCCAGAGGGTCGTGGGCAGTTTGCTCTAGAGCAGCAAGGGTGGTGCCAACATCTGAAGGGCTGGGTTCCTCTGGTCCAGAGCTGCAATAAAGAACACACACTGTGGGAAGAGAGGTAAAACATTCTATGCAACATCGCACTAACTTCGAGGAGAACCTAGGTTGGGGGTATGCTTCTGCTCACTTGCGTGCAGGATGCTGATCTGGCTGTCCAACATCATTCAGGATGACCCATCAACCCCTGCCAGCTTCATGGCATGCTGTTCAATGCTGGTCAGCTGCCGTAGGTCAGACGTACCACCATCAGTCTGTGCAGTCTCATGCATATTGTGAGTATTTTTCTCCTGTGGGAGCATAAGGTGGATAGCAAGCATTAGTATATTGAATTGCATGGTGTGAAACGCGTTTCTGTGTCTCTGGTGTTGTACTGGCAGGGAAACATGATCACCACTGAAAGGTGCTTGTTGAAGGGTAGGGGTTAGATTCTGTTCTAGGGTAAGGATAAATTGTTGCATGCCCTTCGGGTGTCTAAGCGTGGGTTGAGATCTGTGCCAAGCATGTGCAGGGTTCCGAGAGGGATGCTCACTCAGTCTTGCTGCTAAAAGAAGGTCATACAATTTTTTTCGACACTGCTGGCCAGAGCATGATGTCAGCTCCTGGCATTCACAGCTTCTGCCACCTCCTCCCACAGTGCCATGGCAGATGCACTGCTTGGGTGAAGGCCTTGGCCAGGGAATGTCTGCTCATGCTTCTCCTCCAGGGCATCTAGCAGGTGGTCCTGCTTGGCCTCAGTGAATCTGGGTGCTACTTTCTGCGCAGGCATCTTTGTGGTGTGACTGGCTGTGTGTCCATTCCTGCAGCTTATATACAGCTCTGGCTTATTAGGGGAGTGTGGGTGCAGTGAGTGTGGCAGTCAAGGGCCCATTAGCAACAAATACTTTTGAGAGATTTTGAAGGCTGCATTCGGTTGAGTATCACACATCTTCGGGGTGCTGATTGGCTGCCATTAAATAAGCTGCTGTGTCCAGGGGAGGAGGGGGTGCAATACTCAAGGCTCCCATTCAAGAGAGGGAATGATCACAAGCTGGGGTTGTGCATGTCAGCACAACACAAGTTCTCTGCAGAGCAGCAGTGAATACAGTATGTTCAAGGGATGGAGGGATGGGGTACCTGCATCATCTGGATCCGTGGGGACATGGGGTGAGCAGCAGCCATGTCTGTATGTGGTGGGACAAGAGTGTCCAGCAATGTATGTGTGGGGGGAGGGGGCCAATGATGTCTGTATGGTGGGGATGGGACAGCGATGAGGCCAGCGATGTCTGTGTGGGGGGGTTGTGGGGGCCAGCGATGTTAGCGTGGATAGAGGATTGGTTGTCTAATAGGAAGCAGAGAGCTGGTATCAATGGGTGCTATTCTGATTGGCAGTTGGTGACTAGTAAGTGCCGCAGGGATCGGTGCTGGGGCCTCAGCTATTTACCATTTATATAGATGATCTGGAGGAGGGGCATGAGTGTAGGTTTTCGAAGTTTGCTGAAGACACGAAGATGAGTGGAAAAGCAAATTGCGTGGAGGGTGTGGAAAGTCTGCAGAGGGATCTGGATAGGCTGAGCGAGTGGGCGAGGACCTGGCAGATGGAGTATAATGTTAGCAAGTGTGAGGTTATCCACTTCGGCAGAAATAATAGTAGGAGGGATTACTATTTAAAGGGCGAAAAGCTGCAGCATGCTACGGTGCAGAGGGACCTGGGGGTCCTTGCGCATGAGTTGCAAAAACCCAGTCTGCAGGTGCAGCAGGTGATCAAGAAGGCGAATGGAATGCTGGCCTTTATAGCGAGGGGGATAGAATATAAAAGTAGGGAGGTCTTGCTGCAACTGTACAGGGTACTGGTGAGGCCACAGCTGGAGTACTGTGTGAAGTTTTGGTCGCCGCACTTGCGCAAGGATATATTGGCCTTGGAGGAAGTGCAGAGGAGGTTCACTAGGCTGATACCAGAGATGAGGGGGTTGGCCTATGAATAGAGACTAAATAGACTGGGTCTGTACTTTTTGGAGTTTAGAAGGATGAGGGGGGATCTTATAGAGACGTATAAGATAATGAAAGGGATGGATAGGGTAGAAGTAGAGAGATTCTTCCTGCTTAGAAAGGATAGCAGGACTAGAGGGCACAGCCTCAAGATAATGGGGGGCAGTTTAGATCGGAGTTGAGGAGGAACTTCTTCACTCAAAGGGTGGTGAATCTCTGGAATTCTCTGCCCGTTGATGTGGTGGAGGCTACCTCGCTAAATATATTTAAGACACGGGTAGATAGGTTGTTGATAGACAGGGGAATTAAGGATTATGGGGAGAAAGCGGGAAAGTGGAACTGATCCACTTCAGATCAGCCATGATCTTATTGAATGGCGGGGCAGGCTCGAAGGACTAGATGGCCTACTCCTGCTCCTATTTCTTATGTTCTTATGTTCTTATGTCTGTGGGGGGGTTGTGGGGGCCAGAGATGAGGCCAGCAGTGTCTGTGAGGGGCGTTGTGGGGGCCAGCGATGAGGCCAGCGATGTCTGTGGGGGGGGTTGTGGGGTCAGCGATGAGGCCAGTGATGTCTGTGGGGGGGTTGTGGGGGCCAGTGATGAGACCAGTGATGTCTGTGTGGGGGGTTGTGGGGGCTAACGATGAGGCCAGCGATGTCTGTGGGGGGGTTGTGGGGGCCAGCGATGAGGCCAGTGATGTTTTGGGTGTTGGATGGTAGTGATCTGAATGCTGGGAGGTCTTTCCAGCAATTTCCCAGCGATGTGCACATGCACTGGTTCCCACTCATCCTGCCGATTTCAGGCTCTTTGGTGCGAATAGGCCCTGCCACGAGATATTTATGATAGTGATCTCTGCATTATAGAGTGGAGAGATTCAGATCTGAAGTTGCATTGTAGAAACAGTCATGATTTATAACAGTTTTCTTACCAATTCAGCACTTTTGGGAGAATCGCCCACAGTATTCTAGGTGTCTCATCAAAGCTCAACAGAATTGGAACAAGACTTCTTTATTTGTGTACTTCAAGTCCCTTGAAAAAAGGGCAACATGCTTTTCACCTTCCTAATTATTTGCTGTATTTGCATGCTAACTTTCTGAGTTCTTTCTAGAAACGCACTTCAGAGTGTCTGAGCATCAACATTTACAAATGCCAAACCTTTTAAAAGATATTCTGCTTTTCTCTTTGTGATGATTAAAGTGGATAACCTTACATTTTCCAACATTATACTCCATTTGCCATTTCATTGCCAACTCACTTAATCTGTCTGTATCTTTTTGCAACCTTTCTGTGTCCTTCTCACACCTTATATTTCCAGCCAACTTGGTATCATGAGCAAACTTAGATACATTACTCTTTGTTTTTTCATCTAGGTCATCAATATAGATTGTAAATAGCTGAGGCACCAGCACAGATCATTGTGACATTCTATTGGTTGCCACCTGCCAACTTGATAATGCCCCATTTAGAATTCCCTAATCCTCTATCCATGCAACCTGCAGTCCAGGAGCCAAATGCAGCCCATCTTGGTTCTGAGTGTGGCCCATGAGATATTTTGTTGATGGTTGCCCACACACAAAGTAAACATATTTTGCTGATTTCCATTTCCACGTTTCCTTCCTACCAGTATGACTTTAGTGATACACACGTAAAGCAAGGCCAAATGAAGTGAGCTGCATACTGATTGCTCACAACATTGATGGTGAGAACCGTGAGGTCCCTCTGTGTCCAATCAAGCACAAATATTTATTTTGTTTTTACCATTTGAAGTTGATGGCAGTTCTATTAATATATGAATGATTAAGCCTTTTTATAACACATTATGCAATATTTGGCATGTATTAAATGTATTTAATCTTATGTATGGTGGTCACGGTTAGTAAACAAGCCCAGTTTCAATTTTGCAGCCCACTGAGATGAAGGAGGGCTACACAGGTGTAGGATTTCCCTGAGCTCCTGAAGATTTGCCCAATTTTATTTCTTTTAACTAATCCAGTACCTTTTCTCTACTGATATTAATTTCCTTATTTTCCTCATTCTTATTAACACAATTAGGTTACTTATTTATTATACTGTTAAGACACACTCAAAGGCTGCGTTTTTCTTATCCCGCTGCTGTCTGCACCCCCCCTCCCTCCCCTCAGCCTGATCGCTGGTCCCCTGACCATTCTCAGCCCACCCTGACATCCTCTTCCTTCCCTGCCCCGATCTCCAACAACCCCCAATTCAGACTCCCCACCACAGCAGGTTGACCCCCCCCCACCCCGACCCATCCCGATTGCTAAAAAATCAGTACAGAGGGCAATGCGGGGATTTGCACATGTATTCCCACCCTGATGATGTCTCCCAGCACTGGATTTCAGTGGCATCTGCGTCACGCAGGAAACTGGTGAGGAGGTGTGGGAATAATTTAAATATTACTTTAAAAGCAATTTAAATATGATTAATGGACCGGGACTGAAGTCTCAGAGCCTATTAGCCTCTCTCCTCCCCCATTCCTCCGTCCACCGCAAGGAGTATTTCACTCAAGTGGGATGTACAATAGCGCCCCACATTTGGGGAACTAGCAGCCTGACCCTGCTGGAGTGAAGGGGGTGGCAGTTGGGACCCCCAGAGGGTTGGGCACCAGGGTGAGACCACTAGGCATTGGCATCCTGGCAGTGCTAGTCTGAACCCTCTGGCACTTCCCCAGGGGCAAAGTGCTAATGCACAGGAGTACCTTGGCACTGCCCATCAGGCATGGGGCAGTTCCAAGGGGACGGGGTATAATAGAGGCAGGGCCTGGTGGAGTGGGGCTTGATGGGCAATCGGTAGGGATTGAGGAGGTTCCTGCTGCCACTCTAGTTTGATGGGAGAAAGAGGGAGGCCAGCGATCAGGGCAGGCTGAGAGGAGGCGGGGTGTGAGTAGCGAGGGGTTGGAGGGTCAGCCTGCTGGGCAGGGGTCAGCACTGCGGGTAGGGGGCTCAGGATTGGTGGTTGATGGTGATAGGGGCAGGGAAGAAGGGGGTTGTCAGGGCTGGGCCTTGGAATGGTCAGGGGACCAGCGATCAAGCTGAGGGAGGGAAGGGGGTGGGACAGAGAGCAAGCATTGTGGGACAGATGGGAATGGCCAGCGATTAAGCTGTACAGCAATTGTGAGGCCGTCAGCATGGACCAACCTTGGCACTGACAGATTGGCACATGCACAGTGGTCCATTCAGCGTGCTAATTTCAGCTTCTCTAGCAGGAATAGGCCCCACCCCCTAGATTTTAATGCTTTTCATGCTGGTGGCATGTGCAAGAGTTTGGGAGATTCTTCTCTGAACTCGCACTGAAAAAAACAGTGTAAATTACTCCAGTTTTTACGCGAATTTGACACTTAGAATATTTTGGGGGAGAATTCCGGCCAGAATATGTATTCAATAACTCTGCCATTTCCTCATTTCCCATGATAATTTCTCCTGTTTCTGGTTCTAACTTTAGCTACTGTCTTCCTTAGGTACTTTTAAAACCTCTCATAATCTGATCTCATGAGTTTGCTCTCATATTTGATTGTTTCTCATCCCTTGGTTTCACGATCTATCAGGGAATGTAGGATGATACATCCATTCTGTCAATGGATGGATTTCTAATGAAAGAAACCACAGCATGTGTCAGCAAAGCTCTGGGTTTTTGAAGCTGGAGGAAGCACACAAATGGAGAGGAGATATGGGAAGGCTGCTCCCCAGGTTTCTCGCTCTTTTCTGAAGGTCCTGCTGTGGGCTCTGCAGGGCTGCAGTGAGGTGAACTCTGTTGAGGACAGGAGGAAGGACACAACTTCTCTAAGAGGGTATGGACGGACCTAGCTGAAGAAGTCAGCAACGGGAATATGCTCCCTCGACATAGAGACAGTGCAGCAAGAAGACTCAGGACCTCAGGAGGATGGAAAAGGTGAGAAGCTATGATCCACGGTCTGATTTCCCAGCATTCTTCCACAAGGCACCCTAGAGGGTCACACACCTTGGAACTCCACTCATTCCTTTCTCTTAAGGCACCTCAAATCCCCATCTGAACATTCAGCACTCAAACTTGCTGTATGTTGTATGTTCAGTAGATATGAAGACGTTCTAAGTCTTGTATGGTAAATGTTAAGTGTTTATTGATAATACTCAACTATGTACAGATGTATAGGGTATAACCCATGGTATGAGTTAACTCCATGCTTACTCCTGCACAGGTATCTTTCCAATCCACAGCTGATTCTAGTCTCAGGTAATTTGTCGCTTTATATCACACTGTGGATGTTTCTGCTTCCCAGTCCCATGTCAAACCTTGCCATTGCCAGATACCCTTACACTACTCCACCCCCCTACCCCCCCCACGTCCAACTCCCCAAGTCTTTAACTAATGTATTTACATTATTATCATGCTGTCTCTGTCCAGTTCACAACTGACTCTAGTCTCAGGTAATGCCTCTTTATATCGCACTTTGAACTGTAGTGTTTCACAGTCCCATGGTAACCTCGCTATGCCAGATATTCTGATAAGACAACACTCAAACCCATCCTTATCCTGTTACCCTACCTCACCATACCTCACAGTCACCCTTCACAAATGGTGTCTTCTCCTCCTCTCCATGCAGCTTAGTGATTGTGGTCCTCTGGTCATCTGTGCTTTGTTTCTGGAAATGCATGTGCAACTGGTCCAGTGGGAAGGAAGCAGCAAATGTTAGCAGTTTCCTGCGTGAAAGTATGCATCTCCTGAAGTACGAATGCACACACATGTTAAGAGAACTGATCTTTTGTGCACGTTGGGAGGATTTTTGCCTCCTTCCAACTGGAACTTGGTATTCACCCACTCTGCCCTTTGGAGGAGCATTCAGCTGAGAGAAAGCAGCTGGTGCTGCTGCTGGTTTTGCCCATGCTATTGGTGGTACTGATGATGTGTCCTCTGCTCTTGACGCTCAGAAGAGAGAAGGGTGAAGCTACATAAGCTGTGGTGAAGCCTGACAACAGGAAAGTGCAGCTGAATGTGAGTGAAACACTGGACAGGGGAAATACCTTCGAAAAAGTTGGCAATCCATTGAGTGATTGCGTGAATGCACTCTGTGCATTAAGAAATGCTTTGAATAGCAGCCTCTCAGTAGCCATGGCTGGAACTCTTCAGTTTCACTGATCAAAGCCTTCCCAGCCTGTCAGTTTCATTGAAGAAACTCTTCCTGCTGTGTACCCATCTTGGTGACCTTGGCAAGGGGCAGATGCAGCTTAAGAACCACATGCTATTGGAAAAAGAGATTGAAGGTTTAAAGGGCTCTGAATTACCTTTCCTAATCACGACAGCTGCTTCTGCCAGAAAAATTTTCTGCTGAACTCACAACCTTTCCAAGGAAAAGCTGGAAGAGGGTAGGATCACATCAAGACACTGACCTGAGGGCAGTTTCTGGGACTTTCCCAGTCTGCATGAGTTGGAACATGCTGCCACAGTGCTGGGAGATGCCTGCTCATTGTTGTTGAAGCAGTTTGGGGAGATGATTCCCCGGCATGACTGTGATTGTGTGAAGGCAAGAGTACCTGCAGGCACCACAACTGCAGCAATGTCCAGTGCCCTGGAGTCAGATAACTGGCCCTGAAATAACAGTAGGAATTGGGAGTACAGCTGTCAATTTTACAATCACCAGCCAATGTAGTAACCAACACTCATGATCTTCAGACAATGGTGCAGAGAGAGAGAGAGAGATCATATTTTGCACAAAGCAGTGACCAGACACAGAGAAGCTATCCAATTTTCTCAGGGTCATAATACCATCTTTTGTCAACGCAAAGTAGATGTGTGTTTTCAAGGATTGAAATAACTCCATATTAATCATGCTGCTGACACTCTGCAATTTGACATTGGACAGCTATAGTTCTGATGTCCTGTTATGGTTTTGTATTGTTCAGCCTTTAAAAAAGAGTCTGAGTGTCGGTAGTATGAGTTAATGGTTGTGTTACTGACAGATTTATCATTGGAGCTTCAGATAGTTTATTTTTCTGAGACTCTTTGTAAGTTGAACACATGGGGTTAGCTGTTACTATGTATTCAGGAAGTGGAATGGAAATAATGGATGATCACATGACTACCATCACCTAGTGCTAGTTTAAGATTCACCATTTCAAAATGCATTAAGCTATTTTGAAACGAGGCTCAAGACCAACTATCCAAACAGAATCATGATGCCATCTTTACCTTTAAAGAAACAACATGCCATTGTGCTAAACGTGGAAGTAAATACATTTTGGACCACTTTAAAGACTGTGGTAGACACTCAGAAGTGGGGTAAACAAACTATAGTAAGAAGGGATGTTGAAAAATCATCAGTGAGGGCACGTCTGGCCATGAGCCCCGTCCAATCGCTGAAGCTGAAACACCAGTTGAGGAGTTCTCACTTGTGAAACCTATTGTAAGCGTGATTCATGGTTCAGTCCACAGCCATTCATTCTGAGCAAAGATCTCATCAATCATCAAAGACTGCACTGTAGAAACTGAGGTGATGTTCTGTCTACCTATCTTTGTCAACAACAAAGGATGAACAAGACTATTCTATTTTTCTTCCAAGTTTTTAAGGGGAATCTGTGCACAGTTCATGTCTCCAAAATGGCACACTCCTATCCCAGGAAGTGCAAGATTCAATCTTTAAATTTTGAGATGACAGTGGGCCTTAGGAATTGCAAATCAGATCTAGAAAGCAAAACACGCTTCAGACCAGTGTTCTTATTTCCCATTTTACTGTTTCTTCCTTCAGGATAGGCCCAGGTCTCCTATTTCGCAGAGAGTTGGATCTCGAGAAGACATTTTGGGAACTGCTCAGGAATTGCCCGGGAAGTTTCTGTTTCAGTTGGGCAAGAGCCTGGCGTCTGGAAACCTCTGAAATTCTGTTTTAATGTCTGAGACTTTGGAAATTTCCAACTCTCTTAGCAGCATAGTTACTCAGGAAATATTAGAAGGATTAAAAGCAGTTCCAACTCCTGGGTAACTACACTACTGATCCATCTAATCACCCACTGGAATGCCAACTACCCATCTGACAACTCCTCTATCCCCTAACTATCCTCCTGACTGCAAGACTAGCCTTTGACTCCCCTGTCAACCACTCACCTCCCCCCATTCCGCACTACTACCCACACCCCTAATTCTTCTTCAACATCCCCACTACCGCCCCAATTATCCCAATACCCAATTACCATCCCCAGTCTCTGACTTACTTCGACCCCTCGGCCACACAACTACCCCTCTGATAACCCGATGACCAACAATCTGGCATCTCCCAATCATCCAACAACCCACTGCAAGCCATCCTACCACCTCACCCACTTCTCTCCGTAGCTTGTCAAAGTGGCTGGGTCATTTAAACTTATGACAGCTAATGCCATAAAAAGGAGAGTGATTTTGTTTCCCCTGATCCTCCTACATAATGCTGAAGGAGTCCTGGAGCAGATAGTTTCCACATTTCTCGATAGACCTGGATCAGAAATCCAGCCGAGAAATATGGGGCTCCAGACTAAGATAACAAAATAGGCCCAGGATGACAATCTGACTGTGATTGTCAGTCTGCAGAAGATTCATCCCATGGTGGCTGCAATAAGTGAGGAAGCCCAACTGGAAAGGAATGATATTTATTGTTAAACATGAAGTAAAGCCATTACCCTGTGCCATACATACACAAATCTCAACCAGGACATAGTTCTGCAGACCCTTCCCGATATCTGTCTCATCAGGGGCTCAGGTGACAAGTTTCATATGGGCAGGTCATTGCCTATTATCGAAGGAACTCATATTCAATGAGCCCCACAGGGAAATAGATTAGAAATTCCCATGGAACTCATGGAGGGTTATCACACTGGTAAAATGATGTGCAGGAAACAGGAAGGGGTTGGGTAGTAAACACAAGAAAAATGTGATAACTTGCCTATTAATTTATAACAATAAATTTGTCAGGAAATTTGCTTGAACTGTAAACTTTCCCACTGGAGCTGAAATTACCGAGCATTTAGGAACAGAGGAATACGAGTCCTCCATTCAGTCCCTCAAGCCTTTTCTGCTATTCAAGTAGATTCTGACTGAGCCAGACCTCAAATCTATTTACCAGCTGTTGATCCATAGCCCATTACACCCATAAGGATATGCTTGAAAATTTCAACTCACATAGCCTTTGGAAAAGACCTTTCTGATTGCATGCCCCAATATCCTATCTCTAAATTTAAGATGATGCCTTCCTGTTTGGGACTTGTTCACCCCAGGGAATAATTTATCTAGCTTACTTCCCCACTGAGTCTTGTTATCATTTAAACACTTCAAGTAAATCTCTCCTCAATCTTCTAAACTCAGGGGAGCATCATACTTATTCATTCAATCTCACAACTTAACCCTTCAAACATTAGTTTAACTCTGTTGAATCTGCATTTTACGCTTCCAAGATCAATGTATCATTTCTCTGGTGTGCTGTCCAAAACTGAGTGCAATGCCCCAGACTGGGATTTGATCAAGATTCTATACAACAGAACTATGACATTCCCCCTTTGTATTCCAACCTCCGAGATAACTGCCAACATTACATTTGCTTTTTTGATTAGTAGCATGTACCTGTACCTTTCATGATCTGCTCCAAATCCACTTATTCCTCACCATTCCTAGTTTTTTGCCTTTTAGAAAATATTCAATGTTGTCTTACTCAGATCCAAAGTTGATGGCTTCACACTTACCTATGTTGACAGCTGCCTGCCCATGTTTTACCTAAATATGGGGTTGAATAATTCAGAGGAGGAGGGAAATGGCATGCGTTACCAAAAACCCCATCAGCTTGGAACAGATGTACTCGACACCTACTTGCCCCAAAGTCATAAAGCACTGCGGGGAAGACTAATGAGGGTTCCTCATTGGGGCAGAAACCCCGCCCTTACCCATAAATCCCAGCAGTGACAGGAAGGTTCAGTGGCGCAGCCAGACTGTAGAAGGAGAAGAAGACTGAGACCCATGGATCCTTGGAGCAGCTTACTCTGGGGTCTTGGGCTGGGAGCATTTGTGTAAGTTAGGTAGAGAGGTGGAAGAGACTGGGTGAGTTTAAGGAAGGAGCTTGTAGGAAGGAAGTGAGGAGTGCCCATGGTCAGCAAAGGGTAGCCCTAAGGAGAGATTCTCCTCCCTTCCTTCCTGCCCTTTGTACATTTAAGTTCAAAAATTGTGTATCCTGCTCCCACCCTGTACACATCATACTTCAAGCTTCTATGTGTCCAGGTTATCCTGGTCCCTCCACGGCGACGCTGTAGTTAAGAAGGCCACTAATGCCCCTACTTTCTCAGAAGACTAAGGAAAGTTGGTATGTCTGCTATGAGTCTCATCAACTTTTACAGATGCAAAATAGAAAGCATTCTTTCTGGATGTATCACTGCTTGTTATAGTTCTAGCTCTATTCAAGACCGCAAGAAATTACAAAGGGTTGTGAACAAAGCCCAATACATCGCTCAAACTAGCCTCACATCCATTGACTCTGTCTACACTTCCCACTGCCTCAGAAAAGCAGCCAGCATAATCAAGGACCCCACACATCCTGGATATTCTCTCTTTCACCTTCTTCACCTTGGGGAAAAAGATAAGAAGTCTGAGGTCTCATAGCAACTGACTCAAGAACTGCTGCCATCAGACTTTTGAATGGACCTACCTCAAATTAAGTTGATCATTCTCTACACCCTAGCTATTACTGTAACATCACACTTTGCACTCTCTCATTTCCTTCTCAACAAATGGTACGCTTTATCTATATAGCGTGCAAGAAACAATACTTTTCACTGTATACTAATACATGTGACAATAATAAATCAAATCAAAACCATTTCATGGCATGGGTTGTATGTTATCAGGGCCAATTGATTTGATAACAAGCCTAATTAATCGTTAATTATTAATTTAAATATGATGGTCCGGCTGCCAAATTCAGCATCCACTCTCCTTGTATTATGGCGGAGAGTTCGGAATTTTGATTTGATTTCATTCCCGTTGATGTAGACAGTGGCATGCCCTCCGTTAGCTTCCTGAAGTTGATGATTAAGTCCTTATTTTGTTAACATTGAGGGAGAGATTATTGTCATCGCACCAGTTCAACAGATTCTCTATCCCTTTCCTGTACTCTGTCTCGTCATTGTTTGAAATCTGACTCGCGACAGTGGTGTCATCAGAAACTTAAGAATCGAGTTGGAGAGAAGTTTGACCACACAGTCATAGTTGTATAAGAAGCATAGGAATGGGGCTGAGGACAGAGCATTGTGGGGCACCAATGTTGAGGATTATCATGGAGAAGTTGTTGTTGCCTATCCTTACTGATTGTAGTATGTGGATTAGGAATTCTAGAATCCAGTCACGGAGTGGGTAACCAAGCCCTAGGCCGCAGACTTTGGAGATGAGTTTTGTAGGAATAATAGTGTTGAAAGCTGAGCTGTAGTTAATAAATAGTTGGTGGGATGGGCTGGGTGTGGCATCTTGCCCAAGTTACGTGTTCCCTGCCAACGGAAACACACCCACAGTGGGCCCATAAAATTCAGCCCATGGTATTTGTTTATGCACCTGTCTGATTTTCTTTTCCCAGCTGCACAGCTTACTGAGCTTCCTAACTTAGTGACATTGGAAAACTGGATATACAACGCTCTATTCCTTCATCAAATTCATTGTTGTATGTAGTGAAAAGCCAAGATGCCAGTGCAGATTTCTGGCAATGGCACTTATCACATCCTGCCAATCAGAGTGTGGTCTTTGTATCCTATTCTCTGTTTCCTGCCTTCCCAATTCATTAATGTCACAAAGTTACCCAAATTCTCAACTCACTAACCCACATCACAAAGTTACCGCCAGTATCAACTCACTAACCCACATCACAAAGTTACCGCCAGTATCAACTCATTAACCCACATCACAAAGTTATCACCAATATCAACTCATCAACTCATGTCATAAATTTACCTCCAATCTAAACTCATTAATTAACGTCACAACATTGTCTTTAATCACAACTTGTTAACTAACCCATGTCACAAAGTTACTGCCAATATAAACTCATTAATCCACGTCACAAAACTATCTCTCTAATAGGAGGCAGAGAGTGGGGGTCAATGGGTGCTATTCGGATTGGCGATGGTGACTAGTGGAGTGCCTCAGGGGTCGGTGCTGGGGCCTCAGCTATTTACCATTTATATAGATGATCTGGAGGAGGGAACCGAGTGTAGGGTGTTGAAATTTGCTGATGACACCAAGATTGGAGGAAAGGCAAATTGTGCGGAGGGTGTGGAGAGTCTACAGAAGGATCTAGATAGGCTGGGCGAATGGGCCAGGAAATGGCAAATGGAATTTAATGTTGGCAAGTGCGAGGTGGTCCACTTTGGTAGGAATAATGGTAGGAAGGATTATCACTTACGTGGCGAAAAACTGCAGCAGGCGACGGTGCAGAGGGACCTTGGGGTCCTTGTGCATGAGTTGCAAAAACCCAGCTTGCAGGTGCAGCAGGTGATCAGGAAGGCGAATGGGATGCTGGCCTTCATAGCGAGGGGGATTGAATGTAAAAGTAGGGAGGTCTTGCTGCGGCTGTATAGGGCATTGGTGAGGCCGCAGCTGGAGTACTGCGTGCAGTTTTGGGCGCCGTACTTATACTTACGCAAGGATATTTTGGCCTTGGAGGGAGTGCAGAGGAGGTTTACGAGGCTGATGCCAGAGTTGAGGGGGTTGAGCTATGAGGAGAGGCTGAATAAAATAGGCTTGTACTCGTTAGAGTTTAGAAGAATGAGGGGAGATCTCATTGAGACGTATAAGATGATGAATGGGATGGATAGGATAGAGGTGGAGAGACTCTTCCCGCTCAGAAAGGATAATAGGACTAGGGGGCACAGCCTCAAGATAAAGAGGGGGCGGTTTAGAACGGAGTTGAGGAGGAACTTCTTCACTCAAAGGGTGGTGAATCTCTGGAATTCTCTGCCCGTTGAAGTGGTGGAGGCTGCCTCGCTAAATATTTTTAAGACGCGGGTTGATGGGTTTTTGATAAGAGAGGGGATTAAGGGTTATGGGGAGAGGGCGGGAATGTGGAACTGAGCCACGACAGATCCGCCATGATCTTATTGAATGGCAGGGCAGACTCGAAGGGCTAGATGGCCTACTCCTGCTCCTATTTCTTATGTTCTTATTTTCTTTACCCCTGTCACAAAGTTACCCCCAATCTCAATTTATTAACGCACGTCACAAAGTTATCTCTCCAATATTAACTCATTAACCCACGTCACAAAGTTATCTCTCCAGCAACAACTCATTAACTCATGTCACAAAGTTGCCTCCAATCTAGAACATAGAACATAGAACACTACAGCACAAACAGGCCCTTCAGCCCACTAGTTGCGCCGACCACTTCTATACCTACTAAGCCATAGACCTATCTATAACCCCCAATCCCATTAGATCCCATATTCTCATCCAGAAGTCTTTTAAAAGACCCCAGCGAGTTCGCCTCCACCACCACCGACGGCAGCTGATTCCATTCACTCACCACCCTCTGAGTGAAAAACTTACCCCTAACATCTCCTCTGTACTTGCTTCCTTGCACCTTAAATCTGTGTCCTCTTGTAGCAACCATTTCAGCCCTGGGAAATAGCCTCTGAGAATCCACCCTATCTATTCCTCTCAACATCTTATAAACCTCTATCAGGTCGTCTCTCAGCCTTCGTCTCTCCAGGGAGAAGAGACCTAGCTCCCTCAACATATCTTCATAAGGCATGCCTCCCAATCCAGGCAACATCCTTGTACATCTCCTCTGCACCCTTTCAATAGCTTCCACATCCTTCCTGTAGTGAGGCGACCAGAACTGCACACAGTACTCCAAGTGGGGTCTGACAAGGGTCTTATAAAGTTGCAGCGTTACCTCCCGACTCCTAAACTCAATCCCTCGATTAATGAAGGCCAGTACACCAAACGCCTCCTTGACCACATCCTCCACCTGCGAGGCCGATTTAAGAGTCCTGTGGACCCGGACCCCAAGATCCCTCTGCTCTTCAACACAGCTAAGACCCTTGATATTGTATTCCTTCATCCCATTGGTCCTGCCAAAATGGACCACTACACATTTATCTGCGTTGAAGTCCATCTGCCACTTCTCCGCCCAGTCTTGCATCCTATCTATGTCCCGCTGCAACTTCTGACATCCCTCCAGACCATCCACAACACCACCAACCTTCGTATCGTCTGCGAACTTACTAACCATCCCTCCACTTCCTCATCCAGGTCATTTATGAAAATGACAAACAGCAAGGGTCCTAGAACAGATCCCTGGGGCAGTCCACTGGTGACCGACCTCCATGCAGAAAAAGACCCATCCACAACCACTCTCTGCCTTCTGCAGGCAAGCCGGTTCTGGATCCACAAGGCCAAAGCCCCCTGGATCCCATGCCTTCTCACCTTCTCAAGAAGTCTTGCATGGGGGACCTTATCAAGCGCCTTGCTGAAGTCCATGTAAACCACGTTTACCACTCTTTCTTCGTCAATGTGCTCAGTCACATTCTCAAAGAACTCAACTAGGCTCGTAAGGCATGATCTGCCCTTGACAAAACCATGTTGACTATTTCTGATCATTCTAAACTTCTCCAAATGCTCATAAATCTTGTCCCTCAGAAGCCTCTCCATCAACTTACCAACCACTGAGGTCAGACTCACCGGTCGGTAATTTCCCGGGCTATCCCTGTTCCCTTTCTTGAAAATAGGAACCACATCCGCAATCCTCCAATCCTCCGGAACCTCTCCCGTCTCCATTGACGACGCAAAGATCATCGCCAGGGGCTCTGCAATCACTTCCCTCATCTCCCACAGTAACCTGGGGTACATCCCATCCGATCCCGGTGATTTGTCTATCTTGATAGAGTTTAAAAGTTCTAACACATCCTCTTCCTTAACATCTAAACTCATTAACTAATGTCACAAAATTACCTTTAACCTCAACTCATTAACTAACCCATGTCATAAAGTTACTGCCAATATAAACTCATTAATCCACATCACAAAACTATCTCTCTAATAACAACTCATTAACCCATGTCACAAAGTTACCTCCAATCTCAACTTATTAACACACATCACAAAGTCATCTCTCCAATATCAACTTGTTAACCCAGGTCACAAAGTTATCTCTCCAATATCAACTCATTATCCCATGTCACAAAGTTACCTCCAATCTCAACCCAGTAACCCACATCACAAAGTTAGCACCAACATCAACTCATAACCAAAGTCACAAAGTTACCACCAATATCAACACATTAATCAACATCACAAAGTTACCGCCAATCTCAACTCATTAACTAACCCATGTCGCAAAGTTACTGCCAATATAAACTCATTAACCAATGTCACAGAGCTGTCTCTCCAATAACAACTCATTAAGCCATGTCACAAGGTTACCTCCACTATCAACTCATTAACCCATGTCACAAAACTACTTACACTCTCAGCTCATTAACCCATGTCATAAAGTTACTGCTAATGTCAACTTATTAATCTATATCACAAAACTATCTCTCCAATAACAACTCATTAACCCATGTCACAAATTTATCTCCACTATCAACTCATTAACCCATGTCATAAAGTTACCTCCAATCTCAACTTATTATCATTCTGCACAATGAGCTTGGCTCCCTTTGCATTTTTTCAGTTTAGACATTAACAATATGAAATCAGCACTTGGTACTGCAGAACTTGAGTATTGCTGAAAAAAGAGACATTTTTTTGTCTTGCAATCATTAGGACAGATGTAAGAATGCTATATTTCAAAGGGAGCCTGAGAAAAGGATATTGACTGCTCAATTACACTTGCAACATATATATTCAGATGCAAGACTTTGTTCTCAGTAAGCAGAAAGTGCATTGTGCGCTTTTCAAATCAAACAAAAGCAAAGGGAAACAATAATTCCTTGGTTCATTGTCCATGACAATGCAATCAGAGTGTGCTTGCCAACCAATCAGCACCCTTTGACATTTGTTGCTCTTTTGAAATTTTGTATTCTTCTGTCCTGGTGGGTGCAGACAAAAAGCTTCAACAGCATGTTCCTTTTATCAGTAATGTTTACAATATAATAAACTCAGTTAGCTACAAGACCTGTGACTTACAAATGAATGAGAACTTTGGATATAACATTGATTTCAAATGTGCAGTCACTCAAAGGAGTTATTTTTTATTAACATCATTTGAGAAAAATTGATCAATCTGTTTGTTACCTTTTACCATTACAGGAAAATGCTATAAATGGCGACCATGTTTGGCTGGAAACGAATGTCTCTGGAGACTACTGTTACCTTGGAGAAGAGAACTGTTTAGTGAAGATAACTGTGAGTCACCTCAAGGGAAACTGAATTGAACTGGAACTGTTAGTAGGCCAGAGAGAGCAGCCTAGTGAATGAATAAACTCAGTGTTGCACTGTTCGTAAATATTATTGTTAAAAATTACGTTGGCCAACTTGTATAAAACATTTGTAAATAAACTAGATAGAGTACATCGGATAATAAACTATGTAGAGTTAAATGAGTAAATCAGAGTGACTGTAGTGAAGCTCACTGTGTAAATCAGAGAGTGACTGTAAGGAAGCTCACTGTGTAAATCAGAGAGTGACTGTAGTGAAGATCACTGTGCAAATCAGAGAGTGACTGTAGTGAAGATCACTATGTAAATCAGAGAGTGACTGTAGTGAAGATCACTGTGTAAATCAGAGAATGAGTGCAGTGAAGATCACTGTGTAAATCAGAGAATAACTGTAGTGAAGATCACTATGTAAATCAGAGAGTGGCTGTAGTGAAGATCACTGTAAATCAGAAAGTGACTAGTGAAGATCACTGTAAATCAGAGAGTAACTATAGTGAAGATCACTGTGTAAATCAGAGTGTGACTGTAGTGAAGGTCATTGTGAAATTAAGAGTGTGAATGTAGTGAAGATCACTATTATCAGAGAGTGACTGTAGTGAAGATCACTGAGTAAATCAGAGAGTGACTGTAGTGAAGATCACTGTGTAAATCAGAAAGTGACTTTAGTGAAGATCACTGTATTGTCAGAGAGTGACTGTAGTGAAGATCACTGTGTAAATCAGAGAGTGACTGTAGTGAAGATCACTGTGTAAATCGGACAGTGACTGTAGTGAAAATCACTGTGTAAATCAGAGAGTGACTATAGTGAAGATCACTGTAAAAATCAGAGAGTGACTTTAGTGAAGATCCCTGTATAAATCGGATAGTGACTGTAGTGAAGATCACTGTGCAAATCAGAGAGTGACTGTAGTGAAGATCACTGTGTAGATCCGAGAGTGAAGTAGTGAATATTATCAGAAGTAAACTGAAGTTATTTTAGATAAATCCTGGGCAGAATTTTCTGTCCCTTCCTGCTAATGGGATCTTCTGGTTCTGCTGAACACAACTCCCCATGGCAGTGTGGGTGAGCTATGCAAGAAGCTGTGCTGCAGGATTTGATGGGACCCGAAAATTTCCGCCGTTGGCCAATGGTGAGCTGCCTCCACTGCCAGAAAACTGGGGAGGGGAAGCAGAAAATCCCACCTTTTGTTCCTTTCTCTTTTTTTTGTTTTTTTTTCTTCTCATTTACAGAAGTCAGCTCCAAGAAGAAAGTGTGCAGCATGCAAGATAATAGTGCACACAGTGTGCGTGGAACAACTGGAGAAGGTAATACCTACCTGGCCTTTGATATTATATATATTTATAAACTATGTGGCTTCGAGCAAGTGTCAGTTTTTGGAATTTCTATGCTTCAGTTTGCTATTTACATACTTTTCTTTATGTCCCAAAGTCGGACAAACATGAAGTGCTTAAATTATCAGTGTGACTTAAGTGTTTGATGAGGTGGCAGAAGTCCCAATTTGTATGTACAGTAAGTCTGCATCCTGGTTGCCATGGCAAACAAACAATAGAGGCTTGTTGTCAGGCAGAACACATAGCAAATCATCTGATGCTCTACACAACTCCAGTTTACCTTGAATTAAAGAGGTAGCCCAAAACGTAATTATCTTATAAAAGCTCACATTATCACAGTAGGTACCATGTTTTAAGGGGCCATCTTTTTTGATAAGGAGTTAATACTCTCTGCCTTTGTTAGTGGATGCTAACAATCCCGTGATGCAATTTCAAAGAAGACCAGGAAGCCTTTCTGTGTCCTGGTTAATGTTTATGCCTCATCTTGTCCTGAGGGATTAATGCACTGTTAGAGGTGCCACTGTCTGAATGAAACTCATGCTTTCAGGAGATGTTAAAGATCCCAAGGCATTATTTAGAGAACAGGGGAATTTTCCCAATATCCAGACCAACATTCTTCTCTCACCTAATATCATCAACAGATTAACTTGTCCAGTGCTTTTTGTGGCATATAGCTGAGTATAATACCGTAGTATATAATGAGTATATAATGCTTAGCTAATCTGACAAACTATTTCAGAGTATACAAAGCACTTCGGAACATTGCTGGAATAAATGATAAAAATTATATATATATGCACATAATTTAACAGTGACAACTAAACCAAGGTTACTCTCTGTAAAATCTCCAACATATCCTATGTCATGACAGTGCAATTTTCCTAGTTTTCCTGTAAAAGCTGGAACTAAGTTGTGATACATCTACCTGGTTCTCATGGATCCCAGGCTTGTGGAGGGTTTTGTCTCCAATCCCCAATTGTCCCACTCATTGACTTCATAGGATCATAGGAACAGGAGTAGGCCATTCAGCCCATTGAGCCTTCTCCACCATTTAATACTATCACAGCTGATTGAATATTTCACACCCACTATCCCCATAACCCTTTATAGGAACTTCAGTGTATGGAAAATTTTGAACTGGCAAACACAAAATGGTCAACATTGGGCTTGATGTACTTTAACAGGTTGTTTTTATATTTTCTCAATAACACTTCTCAGTTCTTTGTGGGTCAGAGTTAGAATGAGAGACTTGGAGGAAACAAATCTTACATTGGAAATTCTGGTTGTTGGTTTTATTTAGATAAGTTTCCATTGCAAGCCAACATACAGGGAGGGAGGCAGCCGTTCTCTCAGGGAGGTGAGTACTGGAACCTTGCAAATTGCTGCCCTTACTCATAGATCCTAAAGTTTTCTTCCAAAGCAAGAACAGCATCTCTTTTATTGTATTGAACATATTTATATATCTATTATTGGAACAATTCATAATTAAACCTCGGTAAATAAAAATGGTTACTCCAAATATTGGGTTTTCTTTAGTATTGAGTTATGCAAAATCCTCTAAATTTTATTCACAGTGTATTGAACTGTTTACAGGTGGTGTGATAGGAGCTACAGCAGACCCTAGCTGATTGTAGAAAGTTCTATCAAGGTCCCTGTTTCAATATCACAGTTGAATGACTCCTGCTGGAAAGTGCATGTGTGTTTGAGCATCAGGGTGAGGATAAGATTGGTAGCAATCAGCAGCGATTTGGGTCAAATGCCAGAAGGTAGGTAGGCAGAGTGCTGGGATTATTACCTGGCAATGTTAGTCAGGAGAGCAAAGAGAGGAAATCTGGAAGCGCAAAGGTAAATGAACACATGGGTAAATTTAGTGCATGTTCAAATCAGAATGGGAGTTCAGTTCAGTCACTGGAGACAATATTGCATCTGCATTCACCGTGAGCGCAAATGGCAATGTGGGTAAAAAACCTTGTGAGAATTGGAAAACTAGATTCGTGCCGTTAAGATCTCATTTTCCAATTTTCCCTGTCCCTCGCTGATGATATAACAACTCATTTAAATCAGTGTAAATGTAGTTAAAAGGGCTTCCCTGCCATATGTTCCTCAGGTAAGGAATTTCCCTTTGATGATGAGACATGACATCAAGTTGGCGAGGTTTACAGTAGGCTTTGAAAAACATGATTCAGTCGAGGGGAACTCATTGGGGTCACAAAGGTAAGTCCTGAAGGAGAGGGACATGCCTGGGCAGCAACCTGGTATTGCTTCCTGGCATTTACAACTAGGCAATCCCAGAATGGTACTGCCACAGAACTGTGCTGGTGGTGGGCCTCCTGGGGAGAACCATTGGATGGGTTCCTCTTATGTACTTTGGGGAGGGCGGGGGTTGCCCCAGTGATTTTGTGAGGAAGGATTGCCCTAATACTTGTATTGGGAGCAATCCCCCATTTCTGTTGGGGCTTGGGGTAGTTCTATTTTAATGCAGATCAGGGTGCTCTTTAAAAACAGCACCCCACTTTCTGTGGAGTCTGCGATGCCAGCTCTATCAGGTCCCTACCTGCTGGCATGACAGCAAAAACTATGCCCCCAGATTCTTTGTGCACAGATTACCAGAGAATCTGGAGAGAAAACTCGGCTGTTCAGCTGCAGAGTTACATGCTGATTTTCCTGCCCTAGCCAGCACTCTGGCACAGAGTGCAAACTTCCACCCAAATTTTATTCCAAGACCTGCAAGGGACTAAATCAGGTTTGTCCAAGGTACCCAAGCAAGTTTTCAAAATTCCAATCAAAGAAATGAGTTTCAATGGAAGAATTGTGCAAAGTGAGCCTATCAGCAACAAATGAGGAAGAGAAGCAGTCTTTGTTTGGAGGAGCAGTGAACACTGACATTGGTGAGCATGCTGAAGGTAGCCGGGCAGAAGGAAATAAAGGTATGATGGAGCTGGAACCTAGGGTTTGAACAATAGGCAGAGCTGGAGCCCAGAGAGCCAAGCAATGGGCATGGCTGGAGCCTAAGGAGCCAGGAATGACATGGAGAGTGTGCAGTGTTGTCAGTCCAGGGAGGGCAAGGTCACATTGGGTCAGGGGAGTGTGCGTTTTGGAGTGAGAGACTGATTGTGTGTGTGTGTGTGTGTGTGTGTGTGTGTGTGTGTGTGTGTGTGTGTGTGTGTGTGTGTGTGTGTGTGTGTGTGTGTGTGTGTGTGTGTGTGTGTAAGGGAATGAGTGACTGAATGTGGGTGAGAGCGATTGAATGAGAATGTGTGTGGGAGTACATGAAAGTGTATATGTGCAAAAGTGTGTGAGTGTGTGTGTAAGTGAGGTGTGTGTGTGTGTGTAAGGGAATGAGTGACTGAATGTGGGTGAGAGCGATTGAATGAGAATGTGTGTGGGAGTACATGAAAGTGTATATGTGCAAAAGTGTGTGAGTGTGTGTGTAAGTGAGTGACTGGTGTGTGTGAAACTGAGTGAATGAGTTTGCGTGTGTGAGTGGGAATAATTGAGTGACTCAGGGCCCGATTTTACCATTTTCATTCTAAGTGCTGAATCTGAGAGCAATGCAGATCCAACTTGGGAATCTGCTTTCAGGCGTCCCCATGTGCACTTAGCCTGAAAAAAATTGTGAGTCTGAATCGCGCTGTGGGCAGGCTTAGTGCACCCGAAATGATTGGAGCCTCTGAACTGCGCATGTGCAGTTGGAAAAAAATTTGGAAAAGCGCACCCGTGTCACACCGCTCCTGGGCCGCAAAAAGCGGATAAAGCGGCCTGTGAGCAAAAAGCGGAGCGATGGCCTCCACAGGCTTCGCCCCGACCCCTACAACATAACTGTCCCCATTATCCACCCAACACCACCCTCCTGCAACTCAGAGCGATGGCGACCCCTGCCCCCTTCTCCCCACCAATCACTCGCAGAATGGCAGTGGACCCTCCTGCCACCCCCCACCCCCCTGGTCCCCCGTCCCCTCCCCACCAGATTCATCTGGCCTCCCACCTCCCTCCCAGTGAGCGATCGGCCTCTCCCCTCCCCCCCCAGAGATATATCTTATCCGCCTCCCTCTTCCCCTCCCCCCTCAAACTAGAGAACAATCTGGCCTCACTCCCCCCAACACCCCCTCCCAAGTACATCTGACCCGCCTCCTCCTCCCTCCCCACCCTTCACCAGAGAATGATCTGGCCTGCCTCCTTCCCCCTGCACCACCAAACAACGATGTGACCTCCTCATTCCTCCCCACCCCCAACCAGACAACGATCAGGCCTCCCTCCTCCCTCAGTCCCCTCACCAGAGAATGATCTGACCTGCCTCCCCCTCCCCCCCATCAACGATCTGAGTCAAAGAGTCATTGGAAGCTCTGAACTTACCTCTTCAGCAGCTGGAGGTTTTATTTAGCATGCCCATTTCGGCCTGATCCTGGACTGGCAAATGTAGTGTTAAAGGAGGAAATGCTGATAAAGTTGGGCGGGTGGTTCGTTAATTCAATTGAAATGCATGCCCATTTTGGGCGTGAATTGGATTGCGGCCATTCCCAGGCCTTGGTAAACTGGCCATCTGCACAGATGCTAGCAAGGATCACGTTAATGGCCCCACACCTGACTTTGCCACGTTTTCACGCCTGAAAATGAGTGTGACGCCATGATAAAATCGAGCCCTCAGTGTGTGTCACGGAGTGAGGGAGTGAGTGACTGATTGAATGTGTGTGGTTGTGAGTGACTGTGACTTAGTGTTGAGGAGTGTAGGTGACTAAGCGTGTGTGTGTGGAAGTGAGTGAGTATGTGTCAAGGAGTGAGTAAGTGACTGTGTGTGTGTGTGTGTGTGTGTGTGTGTGTGTGTGTGTGTGTGTGTGTGTGTGTGTGTGTGTGTGTGTGTGACTGACTCAGTGTGTGTCGACGAGTGAGTGAGTGTGTGGGAGTGAGTCTGAAATCCTCCAACGCCTCCCTGGAAAGACTCCTCAATTCTGTTGAGACCTGTAGTGACACCATCACCTGCACTCAGGACAGAAACCTGACAGCAAGGTCACTGACCCAGCATGCAAGGCAGTGGCAGTTGTGGTCAGTGTCAACTCCCAATAGAAGAGTGCACACACACACATACACACACCCATCACTCATACATACACGCACACACACACACATCCCCAGGATTTCACTCACGTCCAGCTTATGGGCACTCTCCCAGACACATCCTTATCTCCTCTTGTGGGTTGTGTCCTCACTGCCTGCTGGTCCCACTACTGTCCACATGTACCAGGTATCCTCACCATCTGCCCTGGCATGCATCCTGCTTACACTCGCTCCATGTGTTTTCATGCAGGAAAAGTTGGCTCACAATAAGACAGAGATCCCAGACTGGTGGAGGGATGCAGAGCTGAAGGTGTTTATGGACTTTGAGACAGAGCCATCCAGCTGGCTGGGGATGTTATTGACCACCCCTGTGCTGATGGTGAGGTCAGCAGTGATAAACCAAATGAGGAACCAGCACTGAATCATCCATGCTGTGAGTCGTGTCTCATGTCATGGACTAATGACATCTCCTTTCTTTAGTTGACATAACTGGGAAGCAGTCCTGGGAGTCTACCAGACAGATCATCGACTCAGCCCTAGGAGTGGCACAAAGGAGGAATTCACAGACCTCTAAATCGAAGAACCATCACATCATTCATCAGCGCAGAGGCACACAATGGAATGGGACCTAGCTCTGGAGTAGCCTCATGGTCACAATCAGATCAGGACATTACCCTCATAGCCTCAGCAGGCAGAGGCAGGGATGTCCCAGAGTGTCGGCTATGGGAGGATTGCTGGGAGCAGGAATCTGCTGAGTCCTATTTCGCTGAGGAGCCTCTGGAGTCACTCATGGCTTAGGAGCTCCAAAGACAAACTCAGGAAAATCTGGAAGGAATCCACCCCGCCACACTCACTCACTTGTCCCCCCCAGACCCTCTCCCATGCGTGCGCGCGCACACACATATACACACACACACACACACACATACACACATTCAAGGCTGCATGGAGGGATCTATTATCTGTGAGATATTGTGCCAACACTACAACACAATGAGGTCAACACAAATGAGGTGATAGCACCATGGAGACCTTGATGCAAGACGTTTGTCTTGCACTGGTGCAGGGCACACACTCCATGGTACAGGGCATGTGTTCCATCGTGCAGGACATGCAGTCCATGATGCAGGACACACACTCCATGATGCAAGACATGTGCTCCATGCTGCAGGACATACACTCCATTGTTCAGGACATGTGCTCCATGCTGTAGGACACATACTGTATGGGGACATGCTCATCATAGTGCAGGACCCATACTCCATTGCTCAGGCACGTGCTGGTGTCCATGAGTCCCAATGGTGGAGGACAGTGGGGCTTCTCAAGCTCACTCCAGCTGCCCCTCTATCCCAAGCAGGAAGCCAAGGACCTTTGACAACCCATAGGGAGGAGAATCAGCTGATGCACATCCTGGGGACATCCACCAGGTGACTCCTGGAGTGTCTCACTATCAGAATCCCCTCCACCTGTGACTGCTTCAGTTCCCAGTCCACAGAACAAGGAGAGTGATTCTGCCACACGGCAATATTCTGAAAGCAGGCCAGGGCCCTCCAAGCCTTTGGCCTCCAGAGGATGCCCACCAAAGTCATCACAGACAACAAGGCATACAAACTGCTTCCATCTCTGCTGTGGATGTTGGGGATGCACCAAGAGGTAGCTACAGGATTAAAAAGGTTAAGAAGACCCAGTTGCACAGCATGGGCACAGGTGTTAAGCACATTTACACCACTGTAAGTAAAGTCTCACTGATTTCACCCTCTCTATGGCTGTTCATTCTGATGAGCTGTGGTTCCATAGACTTGGCCTGAAGTCCGGATTCCTGCACTAGAAAAAGGCAGGTGCTCATTTCAGGGCTTCCTCCCTGCGCTTTGTGCAAGATTTCTGCACATTTGTGGTGTCCCTCCACACATCAGTCATGCCTATTTCTCATAGGGAATGAAGATGTCTCCTAAAATGTAAAGGGCTGGCATCAGTCATTCTAGACATTGACAATGCGTGCTCTCTGCACCTTTGAGTTACTGCTGCCCTCTCTTTACCATCTGCTTCAGGCCCTGGTGACAATATTCCTCAAAGTTACAGTCTTGAAAGTTGCCACAAGAGGTGAAATTTTCCCTGCTGAATCACCATGATATGTTATTGAGAGCAAGTGAGCTGCCATCAACCAGACAGGAGTCAGAAATTCATAGAAGTTCTGTGAGACTCTATGCACTGTCCCCACTGCAAATCACCACTTCCTCTTGGAATGTAGGGATCGTGGGCAATTGCTACATCCCATGACAGGAGGCTCACCACTGAGAATGTATACAGCCATCTATCAGACCAAAAGCAATGCTCACAGAAGCCATGTAAAGATAATGGGATGTCCTCACTGGATGTCCTCATCAGCCTTCATGAACCAAGTGGCAATTAGCATATCGCAAGTTTGCCTGTCTTATTTGGACTTTGCCATTGCCTCATTCCCTCATCCTCTCCCTGTAGGACCTCCTGAACCTCATTCCCTTCGATGTTCTCTTCATTGGAGGAGATGTACTGCTCCTACATCTCCTCCTCAGGCAGTTCCTCCACCTGTTTCAGCATCATGATGTGTGACTTCCTCTGTGGATCTTATTGCAGGGTTCCACCAGACTGGTCCAGGCACTGGAACCTCAACTTCAGCATCCCTATGGTCTGCTTCACCAAAGTGTGAGTTGAAGTCTGAGCTTCATTATACCTTCTCTCAGCTGCACTCCTGAGAGCAGTGCAGGCATTATCAGCCACCTCCTCAGTGTGATCCTTGTCCCTGAGGAGTCAACTTGGCAGCTACCGTGGACCCTGAAACATGTCAGTGATCTGAGAGCAGCTCAGAAAGTAGGAATCATGTGCACCCCCTGAGAATTGAGCATACACCTGGACGATGCATTTGGTGTGGTTGCAGACCAGCCACACATTAAGTGGGTGGAATCCCTTGTGCTTCACATAGCTCACAGCTTTGTGCCATGGAGATCTGAGTGCCATGTGAATGCAGTCGATGGCATCCTGCATCTGTAAAATAACAGAGATTTGCACAGAGCCCATCACTCTTATAGCCTGGCTTTCCTGATTCTGATCAAAATGGACAAGTTTGTGCGCCTTCATGGAGATTCCACCTGTCAGCTTCTGGATGCGCTTGTATACAGAGACTTGTGAAATCCTGCAGAGGTCTCCTGTGGAGCCCTGAAGCGAATCACTGGTGTAAAAACTGAGCGCTTAAGTAACTTTTAGTGGTACTGGCAATGAATGTCTTCAAAGTCCCCGTGGTGCCAAATCCTGCAGAAGGTGGCAATCATGACCAATCAGTCCCTGGACATATAGTTTTCAGCAACATTGATTCTCTGATATATTAGATGCCTTCTGTGAACCCTGGGTTTAGAGAGATTCTTGGTGATGGCTGTCTGGAATTCATCCTCTGCATGTGGAGCAGACCCTTCCACCTATTCCCCTTCACAATTCTGCTTCTGCCTTTGTTGACCCAGGAACTTCCACTGACATCATCTTCTCTCTTGCCTATGAGTGAGAAGAATGACAGTGATATAATAGGCCCCATATTTCGTACACTTCCCTGGCTGCAATATCAAAGCTTGATGGTTAGCACTTGTCTCCAAAGGATCACTCTTCGCCCATTCATCATTTAAAGCTGCATCTCAAAGCCCTTTGATTCATGTCCTGGCTACCACATTGGTGCCCAGTCCTTACTTTGCATTCTGCTTTGGCAAGACCCCACACCTAACTTGCTCCTCACTATTTTCAGGATTCTCACCCTCACCACATTGCACTGATACATATACACATAGCCATTCACACTGACCACTCACATACACACACATGCACTCACCCTCCTGCATACACACACACACCAACTCCATCGCATACACTGATCTTCTGGTCACTTTTATTACATTCTCTTTCTTAACTTAACAATTTATTGCAATGCATTGCTGTACTTTTGCTCAGCAGTTATTCCTTTTCTTAAAAATCCAACTTCAGCTTATTCAGTTTATAGTTGTGCCAAACCTTATCTTTTTTGAAATAAAAACTGGAAATGCTGAATAAGCTCAACAAAATACTGCAGATGCTGGAAATCTTGAAATAAGGACAGGGGAGGCTAGATAATTCAGCAGGGCTGGCAGCATCTGTGGAGAGAGAAGCACAATTAATGTTTTGAGTCTATATGACCCTGCTACAGATACAGGTCACATGGACTCGAAACGTTAATTATGTTTCTCTCTCCACAGATGCTGCCAGTCCTGCTGAGTTTGTCCAGCTTTTTCTGTTCTTTTTTCAAGATTTCCAGCATCTGCAGTATTTTGCTTTTATCTCTTTGAAATTTGCTCATCACCCTTGAGTGAGGAAAATATGCAAATATGGCCCCTGAGCAAAAAGGTTGGACACACCTAATCTAGAATAATACTCTGCTTCTCTATGAATTGTGAGGTCGAAGGGTGTGAGGTGTCTTGTGCCGGCTGGGGCCCAGCACTGCACTGTGCCGTGTTAAATTAAGCTTAGGATTTATTTGCTTTCCCTACCTCCACATCACCACAGGATGGGTGTGACGTCAGGCCTGAGATAGATGGCAAAAGCAGTAATGAAAATAATTAATTTGAATCTATTTTCAATAATCACTTTTTAAAATTTTAATTTGCATTCCTGCCAATCTGGGCATAACATAATGTGTGTGATCTGTTCAGCAGAATTTTGTGAGGCATCACTGGGTTCACAGACGACGCCAGGAAGGAAAGTGCAAGCAATGTGGGAAGGTATGAATCTCTCCTTCAGTGCCATTGATTCCAATCTGCCTATCAATCACTGTGATATCCCAAATTTTCTCCCTATTTTTAATGACTGCAGGTTGATATCCCAGTTACTGTTCCAAATCCACTCGATCCCCACCATGATATCTCGTTCCTCTTCCCAATCGTAACTACTGAAAATTCCCCCCTTCCCAATCACTATCACTTTGGTGATATCCTATCCCTGCTCCTAATAGGAATTAAGGCTGGGATTTAACTTTGTGCATGAAATGTGTCAATTATTCCCCAAGATGTCTTCTCTTTTGAAGTAGAGAGGATATCTGAAAGGGTGTGCAAATTCTTGGTCTCTTACTTGAACATTGTACTCTACCGGCTCCTGGATTGTGTTCCTTCGAGGAGAAACTCCACTCTACAACCTTATATCATTTGGGGTCTACAGCCCTTGAGCCTTTAGACATTGAAACAGCAATCACAGGGAATGTCAGTGTCCATGACAGTATCAGGCAATGCTGCAGGTTCTCCAAGGCAATCGAAGGACAGTATCAGTTGGTGAGCAACCTGAAAAAATATTTATTTTGTTTTATACCATTTGCAGTTGATGACAGTTTTATTAATAAAGGAATGATTGAACACTTTCTATGAATTGTTATGAAATATTCGGCATGTATTAAATGTATTCAATCTTATTCAAGGGCCATACGTAGGTAGCGAACAAGCCTGATTTTAATCTTGCGACCCACTGAGATGAGGGAGGGCCATTCATGCAGCCCATTCATTAGTTTAGGTTGCCTATCTCAGCTTTCAGACCTCCTTTAGGCTCCAAATCCCACGAGTAGCTCCACACCAGTGGGATTTGGCTGTGCAGTGGCTTGGCTAAATTACCTGCATTCTCCAAATACTGAGCAACTCCTCATCAGAATGTTAATGAAACCCTTTGGGTTACAATCATCACCTGTCAGACAGAGGAGGCAGCTCACTCCACTCAGTCCAATGGGTGTCAGATGGGAATATCAAGCACTCTTGATGTCTTGAACCTGATAATGTTCCAGGCATCTTTTCCTGTCTTTGGGAGACTGTGAACAATATCTGTCATGGTCATTGTGGTTCTTCTGCTGGCATGTAATTCGTAATGTTTTTATTCTACAGGGTTTCCAGCAGAAGTTTTCATTCCACACAAAGGAAATCATAGCCATCAGCTGTTCTTGGTGCAAGCAAGCCGTAAGTAGCTGTCACGGTTTAATATTGTCGATGTTTGGATTTGAGAGGAATCCTGTTCCTCAGCTGTGAGCCCAGACACTCGGAATTATCCTTCTGTCAGCTTGCAGTAATGTTCTGGGCCATTATAATGCAGATGGAGAGACAAAGTACTGGAAATCATTCAATGTCCTCTCTACATTGTGGATACAAGAGTAGTCACTCAGACATGTGGGAAGCATGTTTTTTATTCATTTATCAGATGTGGCTGTCACTGGTTAGGCCAGGATTTAATGTCCATCCCTGTTTGCCCTTGAGAAGGTAGAACAGCAGTCTGTGCTGTATAGGTGCACCCACAGTGCTGTTGAGGGGGGGGGGGGGAGCAGGTGGGGTCCAGGGATTTGACCCAGCAACAGAGAAGGAATGGTGATGTATTTCCAAGTCAAGATGGTGATTGACTTGGAAGGGAACCTCCAGCTGGTGATGTTCCCATGTGCCTCCTTCCCTTGTCCTTCTAGATGGAAATTGCTGTCTGGGTGTTCGTATAAACATCACAGCTTAATGATCACAGCTTAATTCCCTGTTCCTGGCTCCTGGAGAATTATGGGAGGATGCATAACGTTGGGATATTTTCCTAGGATGCCCAAGCCTTGCCTTGAGGATAGGGATAATTTGAGTCACTGTGTTCACAATAGCTGCAGACAAAGACAATCCTGGAGGATGAGATTACCCCCTCCTTCCATTTCATTTGATTGATTTTATTTGATTTATTATTGTCACATGTATTAGCATACAGTGAAAAGTATTGTTTCTTGCGCACTATATAGACAGAACATACCGTTCATAGAGAAGGAAATGAGAGAGTCCAAAATGGAGCATTACAGTCATAGCTAGGGTGTAGAAAAAGATCAACTTGATGTAAGGTAGGTCCATCCAAAAATCTGACAGCAGCAGGGATGAAGCTGTTCTTGAGTCATACATAACCTCAGACTTTTCTATCTTTTTTTCCAACAGAAGAAGGTGGAAGAGAGAATGTCCGGGTGTGTGGGGTCCTTAATTATGCTGGCTGCTTTGCCAAGGCAGTGGGAAATTTAGACAGAGTCAATGGATGGGAGGCTGGTTTGTGTGATGGATTGGGCTACAGTCACGATCTTTTACAGTTTCTTCTGGTCTTGGGCAGAGCAGGAGCCAAGCTTTGATACAACCAGAAAGAATGCTTTGTATGGTGCATCTGTAAAAGTTGGTGAGAGTCGTAACTGACATCCCAAATTTCCTTAGTCTTCTGTGAAAGTAGAAGCGCTGGTAGGCTTTCTTAACTATAGTGTTGGCATGGAGGTCCAGGACAGGTAAGAAACATAGAAGCATAGAGAAACTACAGCACAATACAGGCCCTTTGGCCCACAAAGTTGTGCCAAACATATCCCTACCTTTGAGATTACTCGGCTTATCTATAACTGTCAATCTTACTAAGTTCCATGTACTTATCTAAAAGTCTCTTAAAAGACCCTAAAAAGACCTTATCAAATCCACGTGGGTTGTAGGTAATCTGGTCACCTAAAAACTTGAAGCTTTTGATCCTTTCTACTTCATCCCCATTGATATAGACAGGGGCATGTTCTCCTCTATGCTTCCTGAAGTTAATGACAATCTCCTTTGTTTTGTTGACATTGAGGGAGAGATTATTGTTGCTGCACCAGTTCACCAGATGCTCTATCTCATTCCTGTACTCTATCTCGTCATTGTTTGAGATCCAACCCACTACGGTGATGTCGTCAGCAAACTTGAAAGTCAAACTGGAGGAGAATTTGGCCAGACAATCATAGGTGTATAAGGAGTATAGTAGGGGGCTGCAAACGCAGCCTTGTGGGGCACCGGTGTTAAGGATGATCTTGGAGAAGATGCTGTTGCCAATCCTTACGGATGTGGTCTGTGAGTTAGGAAATTCAAGATCCAGTCACAGAGGGAGGAGCCAAAGCCCAGGCCACGGAATTTAGAGATGAGTTTCGTAGGAATAATAGTATTGAAGAATGAGCTGCAGTCAGTAAATAGGAGTCTGACATAGGTGTCTTTATTATCTAGGTGTTACAAGATTGAGTGCAGGGCCAGGGAGATGGCGTCTGCTGTGGACCTGTTGTGGCGGTAGGCAAACTATAGTGGATCCAGGCAATCTGGGAGGCTGGAATTGATTTGTGTGATGATTAGCCTTTCGAAGCATTTCATAATGATGGATGTCAGAGCCACCAGACAATAGTCATTAAGGCATGCTGCTTAACTTTTCTTTGATACTGGGGTGTTGGTTGTCTCCTTGAAGTAAATAGGGACCTCAGATTGTTGTAAAGATAAACTGAAGATGTCTGCAAATGCCCCTGCCAGCTAATTCACACATGATCTGAGTGCTCATTTAGGTACCCCATCCGAAAGTGGAGATGCCAGTATTGGACTGGGGTAAACACAGCAAGAAGTCTCACAACACCAGGTTAAAGTCCAACAGGTTTATTTGATAGTAAATGCCACAAGCTTTTGGAACACTGTTCCTTCGTCAGGTGAGTGGAAACTCCACTTACCTGACAAAGGAACAGCATTCCGAAAGCTTGTGGCGTTTACTATCAAATAAACCTGTTGGACTTCAACCTGTTGTTGTGAGACTTCTTACTGTGTTGACCCCATCTGGGGCAGTCACTTTCTGTGGGTTGACCTTCAAGAAAGCTGCACTGACATCTGCAATGCTGACCTCAGATACAGGTTACAGATATATTTAGATTCAGATACATTTATCCCTCTCCCATGTTGGCATGGTGCCCAATAGAGAACTAGAGGGCAGAGATTTAAAATGATAAACCAAGAAAGCAATGGTGACTGGAGGAAAACCGTTTCTTACGCAGTGAGTGGTTGGGATCTGGAGTATATTCTCCATTCATGGCTTTCAAAACAAAATTCGATCATTATTTAAAAAGGGGAAACAATTATTGAAAGGCTATAGGAGAAAGGCGGGGGCGTGACAGTAAATGAGTCACTTACACTGAGCTGGCTTGGGCAGTGGGCCAAATGGCCTCCTTCTGTGCTGTAACTGTTCTATGATTCTATAAATGAGTATCTAGCCCTGGATCTAGCATCCCCCTCCACCCACTCTCTGTCAGGGAAGGAAGAAGTTCTAAGGTTTCGGTTGCGTGTTTAAGGATGTCTGACTGCAGACTGTCGGCAACAGAATTAGGCCTGTTATGATTAGGCCTGTTATGATCCCCCCATGGACTTCATAGAGTATGACCTCCCCCATTAGGCAACTAAAGGCTCATCCAATAGGGAAGGAGCAGCAGGGGGTTTAAAACCACCTGGCTTCACTCAGCCCAGCGGTCAATAGACTTGGGACTTACTTGGTCTCTGTAACCATTGAACAGTGCTCAAATATCACTGTAAATAAATTGGTGATTTGTGATGGAAAACTGGCCTCAGTAAGGTTATTACAAGGCCCTATTGCCAGAAGCCATTGCTGCTGTTAACAGCTGCTGAAGCTAGGAATAGGCTTGAAACTGGGAGATATTAAGATCAGGTTACTGAAATAAGCCAAACACAGAACTAAAGGTAGGTTGAAACATCTGGACAGGGGTGTCATAGATTCATATAGTACATAGGAAGCCCTTTGCCTATTGAGTCTGCACCAGCAAAACTATGCTAAATCTACACTAATCCCACTTTCCAGCACTTGGCCCATAGCATTGCATGTTATGACATTTCAAGTGCTTATCCACGTAATTTTTAAATGGTTGTGAGGTTTACCACCTCTAATATCCTGCCAGGCAGTATATTCCATGTTCCCACTACCCTCTGGGTGAAAAATTGTTTTTCAAATCCCCTCTAAGTTACCTATCCCTCATTTTAAAGTCATTCCCCCCTTGTTATTGACTTGTTAGGCTGATACCGGAGTTGAGGGGATTGAGCTATGAGGAGAGGCTGAATAAACTAGGCTTGTACTTGTTAGAGTTTAGAAGAATGAGGGGAGATCTCATTGAGACGTATAAGATGATGAATGGGATGGATAGGATAGAGGTGGAGAGACTCTTCCCGCTCAAAAAAGACAGTAGGACTAGGGGGCACAGCCTCAAGATAAAGGGGAGGCGGTTTAGAACGGAGTTGAGGAGGAACTTCTTCACTCAAAGGGTGGTGAATCTCTGGAATTCTCTGCCCGTTGAAGTGGTGGAGGCTGCCTCGCTAAATATTTTTAAGAAGCGGGTTGATGGGTTCTTGATAAGAGAGGGGATTAAGGGTTATGGGGAGAGGGCGGGAAAACTGGAACTGAGCCACAACAGATCAGCCATGATCTTATTGAATGGCGGGGCAGGCTCGAAGGGCTAGATGGCCTACTCCTGCTCCTATTTCTTATGTTCTTATGTTCTTATGTCAGCTAAGGGGAACAGCTGCTTCCTATCCATCCTGTCCATACCCCTCATGATCTTATACGACTCAAACATGTTCTTCCTCAGCCTTCTCTGCTCTAAACTCGCACCTATCCATCCTCTCTTCATAGCTCTAATGCTTCATGCCAGGCAACATCCTAGTGAATCTCCTCTGCACCCTCTCAAGTACAATCACTTTCTTCCTATAATGAGGTATCCAGTACTGCACTTAGTACTCTAGCTGTGGCCTAACTAAAATATTATACAGCTCCATCATAACTGCCCTGCTCTTATAATCTGTGCCACAACTGGTAAAGACAAGTGTCCTGTATGCCTTCTTAACCACCTTATTAACCTTGCCATTTTCAGGAATCTGTGAACAAGCATCCCCAGATCCTTCTGTTCCTCTGAACTTCCCAGTGTTCAGCCATTCACTGAGTATTCCCTCAACTTGTTACTCCTTTCAAAGTGCATCTCCTCTCACTTTTCAGGATTAAATTCTACTTGCCACTGAATAGGGAATGGGGTCAGGAGAATTGGGCATAATAAATGTATTTTGCTTGGTATTATTAATATCTGGTGTTTGTTTGATAGGAAGACTGATAGCGCTGTGGTGAACTAAAAACTTTTGGGGGAATGATTTGTCGGCCACATCCACTTATGGAGCAGAACCATATATTCAACTATGAGGCACCAGTCTCTTAAATAACTACCAAACAAACATTAAGATTACCAGCAAAATGGCAGGTAACATATTTGTGTCATTTTTACCACATGCTGAGATGGCAGGACCGACAAGGTAGAAGTGGAATAGAAAGGCACATGTTGAGTGACAACAAAGAGGTAACAAGGAGAAAACTATACTTTAGGAAGAGGTACATGGAGCCATCTTAATTCCTCAGCCTTACTGAAGCAACAGTGATTCGGACAATACAAGGAGATGATGTCAAAGCTAGCACAAACTTGTCTGAAAAGTATGTGAGGAAGTGGAGGGATCAGCTTCTACACCTGAGTGGTTATGCTTGAGGTGCAGCTAATAGTGGGCCTAAGGCTTTATTGGTGTTGACCCAATAAGTTGCAGACAATAACAGGTAGCCTACAATGAATTAGGATGAAAAATGCTGGTCCACTGCATATCCAGCAGCAGCTCTCAGATTGACGCAGGGGAGCAACAGGGAAGAGGGCATTAAGTGGGGTTTGGGGGAGATGGCAGTGGCAATTAGGAAGGAGGCAGCAGCAACAATAATGAGGGAAGTGGTTGCTCGGAGTAGTCCATATTCTCTGAATGTCTATTTTAAAATCTTACCTCACAAGTTGTGGCTGGACAGACAGACCTTTTATAGACTCCTTATTTTCAAAGTAACATCTGCACAACAATCTTTTTTAGCCTTTATGAATATGATGGGCAGTGCCGTTCTAGCTTGCAATGAATATATGCTTTCTGCCCACCATATTGGAGACTTTGAAGACTGACACATGATCCTTGATAACTAAGTGCTGCCTGGCCCATTTTCAAGGTTGACAGGTTTAACAGTGATACCACTTCTGTCACTAAATGGGAGAGTGAGTACAATGTTTGAATCCAGTTGAATGCATGACCTGGACAGCTGAGAAGCAGTTTTTTTAAATAGAATCACAGAATCCCTATAGTGCAGAAGAAGGCCATTTGCCCATCGAGCTGCACCGACTACAGTCCCGCCCAGGCCCCATTCCTGCAACCAAATGGCTAATCAACTTTATCCACACATCATTGGACAGGAGAAGGAAACCAAACTAGGCAGAGGAAGCCCACACTGACACAGGGAGAACGTACAAACTCCACACGGACAGTGATCCAAGGCCAAAATTGAACCCAGGTCCCTGGTGGCTGTGAGGCAGCAGTGCTAACCACTATGCCAGTTCTCATATTAGTCAATATAAATTAGTGAAAGGGAATGAAAGGGGAATGGAAACTATTGCTGGCTTTTCAGATTGGTATCATGTAGCTGACTGCCTGCATGTGTAGATTCAAGGGTCAGCAGTCAATCCAATGGTGTGAATGCATAAAGGATTCTATCTCTTGAATATACAGTTAGTCTCCTCATTGCAGATGGAAAACGTGTTTCTTATTTGGGGAGATGGTAGCATTCTGGTGATGTCACTGGAACAGTAATCCAGAGGTCAGGGCTAATGCTCTGGGGATGTGGGTTCAAATCCCACCATGGCAGCTAGTGAAATTCAAGTAATAAATTTGGAATATAAAGCTAGTCTCAGTAATAGTGACCATGAAATGCATCTGCTTTGCTAATGTCCTCCTTTACCTGGTCTGGCCTACATGTTACTCCAGATCCACAGCAATGTGGTTGACTCTTAACTGCCTTCAAAATACCTGAACAAACCATTCAGTTTAAGGGCAATTAGAAATGAGACAATAAATGCTGGTCTTCCCAGCAAAACCTATATCCCATGAGAGATAAAAATGACCCCTATGTCCTTACCTAGTCTCATGTCATTGGTTTCTTTCAGCACGCTAGAGACAGGGCATAAGGGAAAGCTATTATTACGGGAAATGAAAAACAGAGCGGCAGAAGTAACAGTAAATCAATAGATTAGACTGGAGATTATAAAAGGATGAAACTAAAATCTTCAAGAATGCACATAGAAATAAATTAAAAATACTTGGAGCTTGTCAGAAAGGAACAGCGATAATTGTGGATGATTTTAACGTGTGTAGACTGTATGATGTTAGTGTAACGTTAAGAGTTTTTTAAAATTTATGCTTACAGCCTTAACTGATGTCATTGTTGGGAAGAGGAAAAAAACTGTGGGTGGGTCAGGTGACAGGAATTCATTTTAATTTCAGTTTTGAGAGTTTGAGTGTTAACAGCTTCAGCTGAAAGACAAGCCTCTCTCCCTCTCCCTTTTTGTTTGGAAATTCTGTTGGTTGCTTTTCGGAAGGGTAAAAATCTGCTGTTGTTGGGGCTAGACCAAAGCCTCTTTGGTGTTTTGGAAATATGTCTGGTCTTTAAACTGTTCTAAGTCTCAAAAGTATTTGACTGCAGAATTCAACTAATGGCCTCAATTCCAGTATAACGTGAGCCTTAGCCTATGCTGTGTTGAATTTGTTAAAGGATTGTTTATGGAGGTTGCTTTGATTGGGTTTCATTAATGTAACTTATACATTTATTAATATAATTTATACATTACAGTAGTTATTTTGTTTTTGCTTGTAATTGTTAGAAATTATTGCTAATTTTCTTTCTATTACATATTAACTATATTCTTAAATAAACTTTGTTTGATAGAAGCTCCCTTGTGGATCTTTTGAATCACACCTAAAGTGGAACATATCATGCTTATCCTAGCCAAATTCAAAATGCAAAACGTATGATTCAGGTGGACTTCATAAAACAATTTGGAGTTTCTAACTTGAACCATAACTGGAAAAGTCACATAGGCAAAGGTAGCCTCTCTAAGGAACTCATAGAATGTTTCTGGGATAGTCTACAAGAACAACATGTTCTGGAGCCAACCAGAGAGCAGGTTATACTAATCCTGGCATTGTGCATGAAGATGGGAGTTATTAATGATCTCAGTGTGAAGGCACTCCTAGATAGCAGCAACCATAATATTATTGAATTTTACATTCAATTTGAGGGAGAGAAGAGTGGGTCTGAGACTGCATCAAGGTTTTTCGGCCGTTCGTGCCGGCAGGATCTTCTGGTCTCGCCAATTGTGCATCCCCACTGTGGGTTTCTTGGTGGTGAGGGGTGCATTCAATGGGAAACGCATTGACAGCAGCAGGTCCAGAGGATCTACTGCCATGGTGGGCTGCTTCCGCCACCATGAACCCACTTTGGGTTGCATGGAAAATCCCACCTTAGTTTTTAAACTTATTTAAGTTCGATTATGAGGACATGAAAGCAGAGTTGGC
This sequence comes from Carcharhinus amblyrhynchos, assembly GCF_965287045.1. Lineage (NCBI taxonomy): Eukaryota > Metazoa > Chordata > Chondrichthyes > Carcharhiniformes > Carcharhinidae > Carcharhinus > Carcharhinus amblyrhynchos. The sequence goes on along the minus strand of NC_137329.1, from coordinate 70,484,489 downwards.
TGAAGTGAGTTGGCAAATTAGGTTAATGGATAGATCAATAGGGATATGGTGGCAAGTAATTAAGAGCATATTTCAGAAGGCACAGAATAATGACAGTAAGAAAAAGACCATTTGATGGCCCCGTCATCCATAGATCTAGAAAGATAGTATCAAACCTAAAGAAAAAGCATATACTAGTGCAAGACCTGATGGTAGGTCAGAAGATTGGACAGAATATAAGGAACAACAAAAGTTGACTCAAAGATTAATGGGGAAGGAAAAATTAGAGTACAAGGAAAAACTAGCCAGAACATAGAACATTACAGCGCAGAACAGGCCCTTCAGCCCACGATGTTGCGCTGACCAATTAAAAAAGCAATGCCCCTCTAACCTAAACCAATCCCTTTTCATCCATAAACCTATCCACGGATCTCTTAAACGCCCCCAAACTAGGCGCATCTACAACTGCGGCAGGCAGGGCATTCCAATCCCTCACCACCCTCTGGGTAAAGAACCTACCTCTGACATCCGTCCTATATCTACCACCCCTTAATTTAAAGCTATGCCCCCTCGTGCTAGCTTTCTCCATCCGAGGAAAAAGGCTATCACTGTTCACCCTATCTAAACCTCTAATCATCTTATATGTTTCAATAAGGTCCCCTCTTAGCCGCCTTCTTTCTAACGAAAACAACCCCAAATCCCTCAGTCTCTCCTCATAGGACCTTCCCTCCATACCAGGCAACATCCTGGTAAACCTCCTCTGCACCCTCTCCAATGCCTCCACATCCTTCCTATAATGTGGGGACCAGAACTGCACACAATACTCCAAGTGTGGACGCACCAGAGTTTTGTACAGTTGCAACATGACGTTGCGGCTCCTAAATTCAATCCCCCTACCAATAAAAGATAAAAACAAATAGTAGGAGTTTTTAGAAACATTTAAAAAAGAAGAGTTAACAAAGTGAGCATTGGTCCGATAAAAAGTGAGCCTAGAGAATTGATAATGGAAAACAAGGAGGTGGCAGATGCATTGAACAGGTATTTTGCATCAGTCTTCATTATAGAGATTACAAGTAACATTCCAGAAGCGGCAATGAACCAGAAAGTGGAAGGGAGGGAGGAACTCTGAAAAATTACAGTCAGCAGAGAAGTGAGTGGTACTGAGTAAATTGTTGGAGCTGTGGGCTGACAAGAGCCTGGGTCCTGACAGGCATCACCCTAGGGTTTTAAGGAGATGACTCATGAGATAGTTGATGCAATGGTTTTAATTTTCCACAACATCTTAGGTTTGGGGAAAGTTCCATTAGGTTAGAAGATAGCAAATGTAACTCCATTATTCAAAAAGGGAGAGAAAATGGTAGAAGGTATTATTAAAGAAATTATAACAAGGCATTTGGATAAACACAAGGTAATCAGCCAGAGTCAACAGTTTTGTGAAAGGGAAATTATGCTTAACTGATCTAATGGAGATTTTTGAGGAAGTAAAATAGAACCATAGAATCCCTACAGTTCAGAAGGCAGCCATTCGGTACAATATTGTGGATAAAGGGGCTTCAGTGGATGTACTGTACTTAGATTTCCAGAGAGTACTTAATTGAGTACCACACCAAAAGTTATTGTGGAAAATAAAAGCTCCTGTTATGGGGGTAATATATTGGCATAAATAGAAGATTGAAGCTAACAGGCAGTAGTGAGCAGGCAAAAATGGGTCTTTGTTAGGTTGGCAAAAATGTATTTCAGTGCTGAGACCTCAACTCATATAGATTGGGACTCGCATACTATTAAAGGTTTAGACGGGGTAGAGTTTGTTAAATGTGTTCAGGAGAATTTCCTACATCAGTATATAGAGGTACCAACTAGAGAGAATGCGATACTTGATCTCCTATTGGGAAATGAGTTAGGGCAGGTGATGGATGTGAGTGTGAGGGAACACTTTGGATCCAGTGTCATAACGCCATTAGTTTCAACCTGATCATGGATAAGGATAGATCTGGTCCTCGGGTTGAAGTTCTGAACTGGAAAAAGGCCAAATTTGATGAAATGAGAAGGGATCTGGGAAGTGTGGATTGGCACAGGCTGTTCTCTGGTAAGGATGTAAATAGAAAGTGGGAGGCCTTCAAAAGAAAAATTTTGAGAGTGCAGAGTTTATATGTTCCTGTCAGGATTAAAGGCAAACTAAATAGGAATAAGGAACTTTGGTTCTCGAGGGAGATTGTAATACTGATTAAGAGGAAGAGAGAGTTGTATGAAATGTACAGGCAGCAAGGAACAGATCAGATGCTCGAGGAGTATAAAAAATGCAAGAAGCTATTTAAGAGGGAAATCAGGAGGGCTAAAAGAAAACATGAGGTTGCTTTGGCAGACAGAGTGAAGGACAATCCGAAGAGCTTCTATAGGTATGTTAGGAGCAAAAGGATAGTGAGGGATAAAATTGGTCCTCTTGAAGACCAGAGTGGTAGACTGTGTATGGAACCAAAAGAGATGGGGGAGATACTAAATGGGATTTTTGCATCTGTATTTACTGTGGAAATGGGCATGGAGTCTACGGAAATAGGCCAACAGGTAGGGAGGTCATGGAACCTTTACGGATTAAAGAGGAGGAGGTGCTGGCTGTCTTGAGGCAAGTCAGAGTGGATAAATCCCCAGGACCGGACAGGGTATCCCCACAGACCTTGAGGGAGGCAAGTGTTGAACTTGCAGGGGCCCTGGCAGACATATTTAAAATGTCAATATTCATGGGGGAGGTGCTGGATGATTGGAGGGTGGCTCATGTTGTTCCATTGTTTAAAAAAGGTTCCAAAAGAAATCTGGGAAATTACAGGCCAGTAAGTTTGACGTCGGTGGTTGGCAAGTTATTGGAAGGTGTGTTAAGGGATAGGATCTCCAAATATTTGGATAGATAGGGACTTATTAGGGAGAGTCAACATGGCTTTATGCGTGGTAGGTCATGTTTGACCAATCTATTAGAGTTTTTCGAGGCGGTTACCAGAAAAGTGGATGAAGGCAAGGTGGTGGATGTTGTCTACCTGGATTTCAGCAAGGCCTTGGACAAGGTCCCCCATGGGAGGTTAGTTAGGAAGGTTCAGTTGCTAGGTATACATGGGGAGGTTGTAAATTGAATTAGACAATGTCTCAATGGAAGTAGCCAGAGAGTGGTTGTGGAGGATTGCTTCTCTGAGTGGAGGCCTGTAACTAGTGGAGTGCTGCAGGGATCGATGTTGAGTCCATTGTTGTTTGTCATCTATATCAATGATCTGGATGGTAATATGGTAAATTGGATCATCAAATTTGTTGATGATACAAAGATTGGAGGTGTAGTGGACAGTGAGGAAGGTTTTCAAAGCTTGCAGAGGGACTTGGACCAACTAGAAAATTGGGCTGAAAAATGGCAAATGGAATTTAACGCAGACAAGTGTGAGGTATTGCACTTTAGAAGGACAAATCAAAGTAGAACGTACAGGCTAAATGGTAGGACTCTGAAGAGTGCAGTTGAACAGAAGGACCTGGAAATACAGGTACAGAATTCTCTAAAAGTGACATCACAGGTGGGTCGTAAAGACTGCTCTTGGTACATTGGCCTTTATAAATCCGAGTATCGAGTATAAAAGTTGGAGTGTTATGGTAGGGTTGTACAAGGCATTGGTGAGGCTGAATTTAGAGTATTGTGTACAGTTTTGGTCACCTAGTTACAGGAAAAATGTAAATAAGGTTGAAAGAGTGCCGAGAAGGTTCACGAGGATGTTGCCAGGACTTGAGAAGCTGAGTTACAGAGAGGGATTGAATAGGTTAGGACTTTATTCCCCGGAGCATAGAAGAATGAGGGGAGATTTGATAGAGGTGTATACGATTTTGATGGGTATAGATAGAGTGATTGCAAGCAGGCTTTTTCCACTGAGGCTAGAGGAGAAAAAAAAACAGAGGGCATGGATTAAGGGTGAAAGGAGAAAAGTTTAAAGGGAATATTAGGGGGAACTTCTTCACGCAGAGTGGTGGGAGTATGGAATGAGCTGCCAGATAAAGTGGTTAATGCGGGCTCACTTTTAACATTTAAGAAAATCTTGGACGGGTTCATGGATGAGAGGGGTATGGAGGGATATGGTTCAAGTGCAGGTCAGTGGGACTGGGCAAAAAATGGTTTGGCACAGACAAGAAGGGCCAAAAGGCCTATTTGAGCTGTAATTTTCTATGGTTCTATGGTTTTATGGTTCAACTGTTTACAACTTATATAAATGACTTGGAGGAAGGGATTGAAGGGAGGATTGCCCAATTTGCTGATGACATGAAGATTTGTAGGAAGGTAAGTTGTGAAGAGAACTTAAGGAGGCTACAAAGAGATATAAATAGGTTAAATGAATGGGCAAAGATCAGGAAAATGGAGTACAATGTGGGAAAATGTGAAGTTATCCATTTTGAAAGGAAGAACAAAAAAGAAATGTATTATCCAAACATTGCAGAGCTCTGAGCTGTAAAGGGATCTGGACAACCATGGAGCATCGATCACAAAAGACTAGTATGCAGGTACAGTGAGTAATTGGGAAAACTAATAGAATGTTATCATTTATTGTAAGAGAAGTTGAAAATGAAGTAGGGAGGTTATGCTTTAGTTGTACAGGGCACTAGTGAGACCATTTCCCATTGTCATTACCTATAAATAGATACTGCATCGTCTGATCTACACATCATACTCAGCAAGTTGTGGTATGTCAAAAGTGGATCCTGCAATTGGCAAGATTTGATCTCCATGACCTCTCCAAATTGAATCTTATTCTCTCACTGTCTGTTCTGTGATTCATAAGAACATAAGAAATAGGAGCAGGAGTAGGCCATCTAGCCCTTCGAGCCTGCCCCGCCATTCAATAAGATCATGGCTGATCTGTCGTGGCTCAGTTCCACATTCCCGCCCTCTCCCCATAACCCTTAATCCCCTCTCTTATCAAAAACCCATCAACCCGCGTCTTAAAAATATTTAGCGAGGTAGCCTCCACCACTTCAACGGGCAGAGAATTCCAGAGATTCAGCACCCTTTGAGTGAAGAAGTTCCTCCTCAACTCCGTTCTAAACCGCCCACCCTTTATCTTGAGGCTGTGCCCCCTAGTCCTACTATCCTTTCTGAGCGGGAAGAGTCTCTCCACCTCTATCCTATCCATTCCATTCATCATCTTATACGTCTCAATGAGATCTCCCCTCATTCTTCTAAACTCTAACGAGTACAAGCCTAGTTTATTCAGCCTCTCCTCATAGCTCAACCCCCTCAACTCCGGCATCAGCCTAGCAAACCTCCTCTGCACTCCCTCCAAGGCCAAAATATCCTTGCATAAGTACGGCGCCCAAAACTGTACACAGTACTCCAGCTGCGACCTCACCAATGCCCTATACAGCCGCAGCAAGACCTCCCTACTTTTATATTCAATCCCCCTCACTATGAAGGCCAGCATCCCATTCGCCTTCCTGACCACCTGCTGCACCTGCAAGCTGGGTTTTTGCGACTCATGCACAAGGACCCCGAGGTCCCTCTGCACCGTCGCCTGCTGCAGTTTTTCGCCACGTAAGTAATAATCCTTCCTACCATTATTCCTACCAAAGTGGACCACCTCGCATTTGCCAACATTAAATTCCATTTGCCATTTCCTGGCCCATTCGCCCAGTCTATCTAGATCCTTCTGTAGACTCTCCACACCCTCCGCACAATTTGCCGTTCCACCAATCTTCCACCAATTCAATTCTGGCTACCCTATCTGACACTTAAAACTGTAGTTGGGATTATATGGCCCTTCTTGCCAGTAAGATCTTCCAGTCGTGCCAAAGGTGAGCCCTTTGAAAATCCTGCCTTGTGTAACTTCTAGTCTTCCATTTGACCCCTTTCTGAGTTACCATTTGGTTTGTGTGACCAAGAAGTCCAGACCTGGAGCTCAAGCTTTAGGTTAAGAAAATATTTACTAATTCCACTGCTTACAATTTGTTGTGTAGTTTGATATAAGAAGAAAAGAATAAGTTATCTATGAAATAACTCTTTTTTCTTTCTCAGTTTCCTTTTATGACATCTTGAATCACATTCAGAAACAATCTGTTAGGATTTTATTGTTTATGAGCCACTCAGGAAATTGGTTTCATGTGAATGGTTGAAAGACCATTTGGCTTTGGTTGTTTACAGATCTGGTCACTTTAAGTACAATGTACTACAATGAGATACATTGACATGGTGCTTACTTCAGTGCTGTTGAGATATTGGTAACTCCAGTACAACTGAAGGGAAATGATTCTTTCCAGAAAACTGTTTTTCTGGTGGGTAACAAATGATTCTTATTGATATCAATTGCTCATGGATACAAGAAGGCTCTAATTGGTTAGCCACTGAGCCACAGCAAAGGTAGCCCTTATTTTTTATTTTGTTCTTTCTTGGCATGTGGACAGCACCAGGGAGACCAGCATTTGCTGCCCATCCCTAATTACCCCTGAAGTGAGTGGCTTGCTTAGCCACTTTAGAAGGCAGTGAGCTCAGCTATTTTAGACGAAGGTTAAGAATCAGCTTCATGTAAGCCAGACCATGTAAGGACTGCAGACATCCTTCCCTAAAGGGCTTTAGTGAACCAGATGGGTTTTTACAACAATGGGCAATAGTTTCATGGTCACCATTACTGTTGATTTATATTCCAGGTATAGTGGTGGGATTTGAATCCATATCCTAGCCTGGGCTCTCTGGCCTAGTAACAATACCACTACCCCATCATCACCCCAATACTTGTATCAAGATACAAGATAGTCCTCATTCGGCAGTGATTGGTCAAGAGGAAAGCCATCGATGTTTTTTGCTTTGTAAAGGTCTTTTGCTAATTTTTGTGAAATTACCTTTCTTTTTTCAGTTTCACAATAAGGTGACATGTTTCATGTTGCATCACATCGAGGAGCCGTGTTCGCTAGGTGTGCACGCTGCAGTCATTATTCCCCCGACATGGATTATAAAGGTGAAAAAACCACAGGTATAAAGCACAGAGCATCCGCCATCTGCCTCATATCCATTCTCAGTACTCTTTCCTTGAGGTTCTACATCATTTTAGGGAGCCTCAGTATGAGGTAGGGATGTCACCATATCAATTTCAACAGTACCATAACCATCCAGAAAATCCTGACATTTACCAATCAAGATATTTAACCACTCCACTGGCATGTCATGCTACTTTGAACGGCTTCATGTGGTGCTATGCTTTGGCTGACATGGAAATGTCGGACGCTTCTTTCTAATGAGGTGGAATATTGAATATTAACAAAAAACTAGTGTAATTGTTGACCATTTGTTGCTGCATGCCCTTCTTTGAAAGTGTGTAACATGTCTTACATTTGAGTCAAAGCATGAGCATGGTTAAATACAAACAATTACACAGCGCATGAAACGTTCTGACCCAAGTTATTATTCAGTTTTGTTACAAACCTGCTCTGTAGAGAAGGTCAAAGAGGCCTGTAAAGAGTGTTCATCATGGGAGATTTCAGTTCCAGGAATATTGACTGGCAAAACAGTGGAGGAAAAACAATGAAGAAATGTATGTTTTTAGAGGTGGTGCAGTATTGCTTCCTTACTCAGTTCATCAAACAAGCAGCAGTCACCATATAGGCTTTCCTAAAAATAATCTTGAGTCACAACCCAGCTCTTGTACAAAAGGGAATACATAGAGCTCAGTGATTGCGGCAGTTTGCTGATGCCTTTCTGGTGAGCGGTCTACCACTTTAGTCAATGCCAGCATTTCTCTCCCAATGACAGTAACAATTTTCTGACATAAACTATCCAGCTGAACACCACCATCTCAGATTATCTGGTTTTAGTTTGGACAACACACTGTTCAGATACAAACACAAGATGACTTCAAGTCTAAAATGAAATGATTATCAACTGATAATTTAGGGTTACTAGCCATGCCTGCTTTTGGAGCAAAACCTTCCATTCTGAAGTCTAGCTGGGGGCTTTCTACTTGGCATTCTGGTGCTGCCCATACATGATCTTGTGGTTTTTAACTCATTACTTATTTATCCATGCAGAGAACGGTGAATGTCACGGCATGAGCTGGGCAGCAAGTCACCATTCCCACCATTACTCCATGGGGCCAAAGGTCTGAGCGCCATATTTAGAGGGCAATTGGACAATCTCCATCCCTTCCCCCCTCAGCCCACCTTTCATTTCCAGCCTCCTCTCCACCTTAGCCCCCAACCCCATTCCTTGCCTCCACTCCAGCTCTAATCCCAGTCCCCATTTCCATGTCTGTTGCACCCTAACCCCCACCCTCCCATTTCTAGTTCTGCTCCACCCTAACCCCCACCCCCCATTTTCAGTGTCCACTCCACCCTAACCTTCCACCTCCCCAATCCCAATGTCTGCTCCACCCTAACATCCACCCCCCACATTTCCAGTCTTTGTTCCATCCTAACATCCGCTCCCCACATTTTCAGTCTCCACTCCACCCTAACCCCCACCCCACTTTTCCAGCCTCCGCTCCACCCTAACGCTCACCTTCCCATTTCCAGTGTCACTCCACCCTAACCCCCACCCTCCCATTTCTAGTGTTGACTCTGCCCTAACTTCCCACCCCCAATTCCCAGTGTCTGCTTCACCCTAACCTCCACCCCTGACATTTCCAGCCTCCACTCCACCCTAACCCCCACACCCCCATTTCCAATGTTGACTCCACCCTAACCCCATCCCTCCATTTCCAGTGTCTGCTCCACCCTAATACCCACCCCACATTCCAGTTTTTGTGCAGCTTGTGTTATTGATAATATAGTGAAGTTGTGAGTGCTCCCCAAGAGGCAAAAAGTCTTTACTGACCTCAAATTCCTGGAAAAAGTGGACCCATCCAGGTGCATTTATATCTAGTAATAAAACAGATATTGGAATTTCCCACTTGTGGGGAGTTTAATTTTGTGGGAGAACTTAAATTTAGCAAGGTGGCCTTTTAATGAACATGCATAAGATGTTAATACAAGCAATAAGGCTTCCCGACATTGTTCATCAGGAAACTCAACTTGCCTTTAACAAACTCTTAAAGTCCCCAGAACAGAATTCTGACAGTTCATTCCAACATCAAGAAATTGATTTTTGCCCTCATGCCAAATTACCACCACCCACTGTGCTTCCCATTGCTTGTCTGATTGGAGGCTTCTGCCCTCAAAGGTGGTCTTGCCCTTTCTCTTCCAATTGAATTGCTGGCCCTTGCCCTGTCACCGCAGCTTTATTTACATCTACATGGTCAGGGACATATCTCCTGCATTGCAGACCTTCCTTAACTCTTTGACATTGGCTTTAATTGGCTAAGATGTCCAAAGATGTGCACGTTGGCTTGATTGGTCATGCTAAATTGACCCTTGTGTTAGGGGATTGGCAGGGTAAATAAGTGGAGTTCTGGGAGTTAGGCCTGGATGAGGTTGTGGCCGTTGCAGTCTCAATGAGCAGAATGGCCTCATTCTGCACTGTAGAGATTCTATGATTCTGTGATTATGAGCCATCACCTTGACAGAATCATTTGGCAATGCCACACTCATTTGTATCTCAATTGCATGGCCTGTGTCTGGAATAATAATTACATTTACATGTTCAGTTTGAAGTTGCCCATTAACAATGCAGTAATCACTTGTAGTCAGTCTTATTTTGCGCCAGTTAAACTGCACCACGTAATATAATCAAATAGCTGAGATAAACAGACCCAGACAAACATCTATCAGTCAGTGTGCAAGTTACTTAAAATATGGCATTAGCATTAAGGAATCCAAAGATCATCGAGCTAGCATCCATGAAGGTGTTTTCTGATAAGGAAAGGTTGAGCATTGAGCTTTGAAAGGATATTGCATTTCTGTAGGTAGTACGTGATTCATTCTCCTTCCTTTGGATACTATTGGTCTGAATTTCTGTGGTTTGTTCAGAGCTCAGAGACTCCCCGACCAAGGGTGCTGGTCACAAAAGTGTCCACAGAGATTGGGCTATTTCGATAGCAACAGGCTGTGTTTTTCAAGTAGGAAATGTACATTTGAGTGCTGAGAAAAGCTCTAAAACTGATATAAACAGGTCTTCAATGATCTAGTAACTCTTCCACTGTTAATTTGCCAAGAGAATTGCTCACCCATGTGGTTGGAAAGTGATGTTTTTTTCCTTAGGAATTAGCTTTATTGGCATTCTTATGGTGGCATTCCTTGTTGATGTTGTCTGGGCAAGAGCTTTTGCATTGTAAGACATATTTCTTACAAGCTTTGATTTAGCCTGAAGCAACAAAAGCCAGCTCTATCTTACCACCATTTCTTTCTACCCCTACGTTGTCTCTGACTTGTCACACTATTGGTTCGACATCCAGTCCTCAGCAGAAATGTCCTCTATATTGGGAAGATTCAAACCATCATCTTTGATCCCTGTCCCTCTTTGGTGAGGTAAGGTACCCTTTTGGGGAGGTTCTGGTACCCCTTTGGGAATAAAGTACTCATTGAAAAAGGTCCTTTGGGAGAGATGTGGTGCCTTTTTGCATTGTTTAAATTAGACATGAATGTACATAAGAAGTGGATAAACTGAGTGGAGCTCTTGAGGCATTTAAATCCTGATCTTCTTTGAATTTATGAAAAGAAAAGCAGCATGTAGTTGAAAAATATCAGTGCTTGCAATTTCAATGAGTCTTGATGTAAGCCTGAAAGTTATCACCGTCGGGTTAGAGCTCTTCAACTAATTTGCAACCTATCAATATCTCAGTGTGAGACTTATAAGTTCACAGTTTGAATGACAGCTCCAATATAAAGTCTTTGATGTGGGGTCATGAATACAAATGTTTCTTTTCATAATAGATTAAATAGTTGAATGAAATATTTGTTGAAGGAAATGTTTGTTTTTATAAAGGATTAATCTTGTGATGTAACTTAAATGGATCGGATGTGTTTTTATAAATGTATGTTTTTTAAACAGTGAAATGATCAATATTTATTCTCATCATGGCTCCTGAGGAACTGGTGAATACTAAATGAGTTGGCATGGAGGGTGTAATGGCAAAGATTAGTGGGTATGGGAATGGGTTGATGATGCAGCACTAAGTTGGCATAAGGACCACAAAGGGCTATAGGGATGAATAGAGGAGCCAAGTTGACATAAATGTTATGAAGGACCATAAGGAGTGGGTGGAGGTATAGAGAGTTTTTTTTTAACAGCTTAGATGAAGTCCCAAAACATTGAGACATGCCTTTCAAACAGCCTACCTCCACATCTGGCAGTTTGTGTGAACTCCTCCACTCTTTTTTTTGAGGGAGATCATTGAAAGTGATAACAACATAACTATAGCAGGGGTGATGAAAAATGAGAACAAATTAAAATTCCAGTATATCAGTGTCCAGAGCATCACCAGTGTTAAAGTATGAGAAATCACAAAGTTTATGGAACAAACCAATAAACCTGTGGCAGGGTGGGGACAGTCATCCAAGCAAAAGTTCTTTATTCAATACACATAGTATAAGGTGACAAATAAGTGAGCTAGAAGCGCAAATTCAATTAAAAGGATATGGGTGGGATTTTCTGGCTCCCTCATGTGGTGTGTTTTCCAGTGGCAGAGATGGCTCACCATTCGTTGCTGGCAGGATCTTGCAGTCCCAACGATATTTACAGCAATTTGTGTGACTTACCCATCTTGCTGCAGGGAGATCATCTTCAGCAGGAACAGAAGATCCCACCGATAATAGCTCTTAGAGAGACCTGGGCCGGAATTCTCCACTTTTTATGCCTGTGGGGTTCTCTGGTCCTGCTGGTGGTACACTCCTTGCCATGGGTTTCCAGGCACATGGGCTGGCTTTAAGGGAATTCCCATTGGCAGCAGCAGGATCAGAGGATCCTGCCATCAGCAAACAGTGCACCATGTCATGCCACTATGAAAAATGCTGAGAGGAGGCCAGAGAATCTCATTATCAGTTCCAAACATGATTCGGACCAAAATACTCCACACTTTAGAAGGGAGAGAAAAACTGGAAAAGGAGAAGCTGCAAAGTTGTAAAAAAGGCACGTATCTCAGGCACAGAGAGAAGGGAATTCTGTGAGCGTGACCAGGCAATGGAAACAATGAGAGTAGAATTAATGAAATGCAAAGGATGCAAAGGCTCTGGTGGGAGTTGTTTGCTATTCTCCTGACATTAATGGGGGATGTATAAATGCCAAGAGCAGGGAAACATGCAGAAAAAATAATGTGGTTATAATGGATTATTTTAATTTTCACATCAACTGGCAGAAGTAGAATACATTGAGTCGTCTGGACAGTGAATTTCTAGAACGTAATCAGGAGAATTTCTGAAACAATATGTTAAAATAATATTCTACACATTGCAATGAGTCAAAAAACAATTAGTAAACCGTCTTGTTAATGTCATGTCAATTTATATTAAAATTGAGAGAAATACGTGTTGGCTATTAATTGTCTTTGAGCAGATATATAAAGAAGGCAATGAGGACACTGGGAGAAGAGCAGGAGAGCTGTGAGACTGAACAAGTCAATAAACTCTCTCAAAGAAAAACTCTGTGTCTTAGTTTCAGCTTCATCAACTGTTTTGGATCATATTAGCAACCCAGCTGCAATGGAACATCTGATGAACAGTGACAATATTTGATTGAATTTTACATGAGGTTTAAAAGGGAGAAAAGAGAGTACTGGAGTGATAAAGATGGACAAAGAATTTCTCTGTGAGGTAGAGAGATTATAATTGTAAACGTAACAGTAATGAAGATGTTTATGTATTTAGTGCACCCCATGCATAGAAGAATGTCTTTGTCCATATTTCTGCTTCTTTCTGATCAAATCTAGCCTCGTGAGCTCTTAAAAAGTAGGTCTTGATCATTGATGAGAAACAGTTTGGCTTCTAAATAACTTACTTAAACTATGTTATGTTGATAAAGAAGAGCAAAAGAATCTTCCCAGGAATTTTCCATTTCCTTATGAACATTTTATAATTCACACAGAGCTTCATTATTTTGACAAGGACACAAGAAATAGGAACAAGAGTTGGTCCATCGAGACTGCTACATAATTCAATATGATCATGGCTCATCTTGGGCTTCAAATCCACTTTCCCTCCTGCTCCTCATAATGCTTAATTCCCTGAGAGACAAAAAATCTGTCTAGCCCAGCTTTAAATATACTTAATGGGAGCAGAAACTGTCAGATATGGGCACAAATGAAAATTGGAGCTTTTTCAAGGAACAAATACTGTGTGTCCTCAATGGGTATGTTCCTGGCAGGCAGGGAGGAAATGGCCGAGTGAGGGAACCATGGTTCACAAAGGAAGTTGAATATCTTGTTAAGAGGAAAAAGGAAGCAAATGTAAGGATGAAAAAACAAGGTTCAGTTGGGTCTCTTGAGTGTTATAAGGTAGCTAGGAATGAGTTAAAAAAATGGCTTAGGAGAGCTAGGAGGGGGCATGAGAAGTCCTTGGCAGGACAGATAAAAGAAAACCCCAAGGCTGTTTTACACTAATGTGAGAAATAAAAGAATGACCAGGGTGAGGTTAGGGCCAGTCAAAGATAGTAGTGGGAACTTGTGCATGGAGTCAGAAGAGATAGGTGAGGCATTGAATGAATACTTTTCTTCAGTGTTCACTAAGGAGAGGGGCCATGTTTTTGAGGATGAGTCTGTGATACAGGCTGATGGGATGGAAGAGGTAGATGTTCTGGGAGAAGATGTATTAGCAATTTTGAAAAACCTGGGAATGAATAAGTCCCTTGGTAAAAAGTCTGACAACACCAGGTTTAAATCCAACCGATTTATTTCCAACAAATAAAAGAAATAAATGAAACAAATGAAATAAATCTGTTGGACTTAAACCTGGTGTTGTCAGACTTTTTACTGTGTTTACCCCAGTCTAACACCGGCATATCCACATCATAAGTCCCTTGGGCCAGATGGGGTACATGCTAGGATATTTTGGGAGGCAAGGGTTGAGATTGCGGAGCCTTTAGCTTTGATCTTTGGGTCCTCACTGTCCACAGGGATAGTGCCAGAGGACTGGAGAGTGGCAAATGTTGTTCCTCTCTTCAAGAAAGGAAATAGGAATGACCCTGGTAATTATAGGACAGTTAGCCTTACTTCGGCGGTCGGTAAGTTAGTGGAAAGAGTCCTGAGAGATAGGATTTATGTCCATTTGGAAAGATGCAGTTTAATCCGGGATAGCATGGTTTTGTGAGGGGTAAATCCTGCCTCACAAATTTGATTGAATTCTTTAAGGAGGTAACTAAGTGTGTAGACAAAGGGAGAGCAGTTGATGTCGTATACATGGATTTTAGTGAAGCGTTTGATAAGGTTCCCCATGAAGAAGATAAGGATGTGTGGGATAGAAGTAGATTTGGCCAATTGGATAAGTAACTAACTGTCTCATAGAAGACAGAGGGTGGTGGTGGAAGGAAAATTTTCAGACTGGAGGCCAGTTACCAGCGGTGTACCACACGGGTCAATATTGGGTCCTCTGCTATTTGTGATTTTTATCAATGACTTGGAAGAGGGGGCTGAAGGGTGGGTCAGTAAATTTGCTGATGACACCAAGATTGGTGGATTAGTGGATGAGATGGAGGACTGTTGCAGGCTGCAAAGAGACATTGATAGGATGCAGGACTGGGCCAAAAAGTGGCAGATGGAGTTTAACCCTGATAAGTGTGAGGTGATTCATTTTGGTAGGACAAACTTGAATGCAGATTACAGGTTCAACGGCAGGGTTCTAAGGAATGTGGAGGAACAGAGAGATCTTGGGGTTCGTATCCACAGATCTCTGAAGGTTGCCATTCAAGTAGATAGAACTGTGACGAAGGCTTATAGTGTGATAGCGTTTATTAACAGGGGGTTTGAGTTTAAGAGCCTTGGGGTTATGCTGCAACTATACCGAACATTGGTGAGACCACATTTGGAATATTGTGTTCAGTTCTGGTCACCTCACTATAAGAAGGATGTAGAAGCATTGGAGAGAGTGCAGAGGAGATTTACCAGGATGCTGCCTGGTTTGGAGGGTAGGTCTTATGAGGAAAGGTTGAGGGAGTTGGGGCTTTTCTCTTTGGAGCGGAGGAGGATGAGAGGTGATTTAATAGAGGTTTATAAGATGATGGGAGGGATTGATAGAGTGGACGTGCAGAGAGTGGATGTAGCTGTTACTAGGGGGCATAAGTATAAGGTTCATGGTGGGAGATATAGGAGGGATGTCCAAGGCAGATTCTTCACTCAGAGAGTGGTTGGGGTGTGGAATAGACTGCTGTGATAGTGGAGTCCGACACTTTAGGAACTTTCAAGCAGTTATTGGATAGGCACATGGAACACACCAGAATTATAGGGAGTGGGATAGCTTGATCTTGGGGCTGGACATAGCTTGGCACAACATTGAGGGCTGAAGGGCCTGTACTGTGCTGTAATGTTCTATATTCTATGTTCTAATGATTGAATATCCACACCCCTCTGAGGTAGGGAAACCGGAGTTCCTACCCCTGACGTTAGCAATGGCTGTGAGGTGGAATTCATCAACCTTAACCATTTAACTTCATGCAGACAGTTACACATCCATCAGCCCAGCTGTTCAGGGATTGGGGCACCTTTTTTAAAGTTCATAGAAATATTCATAGAGTGCCTGCTCTCTTCCATACAACAGAATTATGACTCTCCCCCCCACCCCCCCAACTCATCAGAAGAACACTCTAAACCCTCAGCAAAGAGAAGAGGTGGATCCTTCCACCACCATTAAAATAATGGGTCACCCTAATGGGTCACACCCTGCCACCCCCCCTCCCAGATACACACAATGCAGGGATGGAGGTGACATAACCCCCCCCCCCCCACCCCCCCCAACCACCCTGACTCCGTCAGTTCCCCCCATCAGTCCCCGCTCTCAGCTCTGCAACATCCCCCCTCCCCCCACCTTGGAAGTGTGAACCTTGCACTGCCCCCCCAACACTCAGGCAGTGAACCCTGACATGGCACATTTGGGGGGGAGTTAAGAGGTAGGTCCAGTGCCCCTGTGCCAATGCCAGTCTGCAATTGGAGGGTCTCCTAAGGCTCCTAGGGGATTAAGTAGACTGGCCTTGACGCTCTCCCCCAGGAGAGTGGCTGTCATGATTGGACCGCCTCTTCTAGCCCTGGGAAATCTAAAGATCACCCTTGGCATGGTGATTTCAGGAAGCTCTCTGATCAAAGTCTTCATTCTGATTTTGGATTGTGAAACACTGAGGTCGGCTGGTCACTTTAACCTTCAAACTCTATTTCTGTCCTTATGATGGAGGGAAGGTCATTGATGATTGGCAGCAGAAGATGATTGGCCAAAGAGTGCTTCACTCAGCAATGCCTTAGAGCTGAAATGATTGGCTTTTAAAAGTAAAACTATTTTTCATTGTGCCAGGTGTGACTCCAGCACTGAAGGATTGTCCTGTCGATTCGCATTTTCCTCTGCTTTGCTTGGGTTCCTTGGTGCCATACCTGATTGAACGGCCTGTTACTGTGATAGAAAGTTGCTCTTTTCTCTGCTCTTAATCATTCTTCAGATGTGATCAGATCCAAGTCATTTTATGGCACTGAAACTCAGCTTCAGTGAATAGAACATTACAGCGCAGTACAAGCCTTTCGGCCCTCGATGTTGCGCAGACCTGTGAAAACCAATCTAAAGCCCATCTAACCTACACTGTTCCAATATCATCCATGTGTTTATTCAATGACCATTTAAATGCCCTTAATGTTGGCGAATCCACTACTGTTGCAGGCAGGGCATTCCACGCCCTTACTACTCTCTGAGTAAAAAACCTATCTCTGACATCTGTCCTATATCTATCACCTCTCAATTTAAAGCTATGTCCCCTTGTGCTAGCCATCACCATCTGAGGAAAAAGGCTCTCACTGTCCGTTCTATATAATCCTCTGATCATCTTGTATGCCTCTATTAAGTCACCTCTTATCCTTCTAACGAAAACAGCCTCAAGTCCTCAGCCTTTCCTCATAAGACCTTCCCACCATACCAGGCAACATCCTGGCAAATCTCCTCTGCACCCTTTCCAATGCTTCCACATTCTTCTATAATGCGGTGACCAGAACTATATGCAATACTCCAAGTGCGGCTGCACCAGAGTTTTGTACAGCTGCAACATGACCTCATGGCTCCGAAACTCAATCCCTCTACCAATAAAAGCTAACACACTGTATGCCTTCTTAACAATCCTATCAACCTGGGTGCAACTTTCAGGAATCTATGCACATGGACACCAAGGTCTCTCTGCTCATCCACACTACCAAGGTTCTTTCCATTAGCCCAATACTGTAATCCTGTTACTCCTTCCAAAATGAATCACTTCACACTTTTCTGCATTAAAGTCCATTTGTCACTTCTCAGCCCAGCTCTGCAGCTTATCTATGTCTCTCTATAACCTGCAACATCTTTCCACATGGTCCACAACGTCAACGACTTAGTGTCATCCGCAAATTTATTAACCCATCCTCTACACCTCATCCAGGTCATTTATAAAAATGATAAACAGCAGTGGCCCCAAAACAGATCCTTGCAGTATACCAATAGTAACTGAACTCCAGGATGAACATTTCCCATCAACCACCACCCTCTGTCTTCTTACAGCTAGCCCATTTCTGATCCAAACCGCTAAATCATCCTCAATCCCATGCCTCCGTATCTTCTGCAATAGCTTACCGTGGGGAATCTTATCAAACGCTTTACTGAAATCCATATACACCACATCAACTGCTTTACCCTCATCCACCTCTTTGGTCACCTTCTCAAAGAACTCAATAAGGTTTGTGAGGCATGACCTACCCTTCACAAAACCGTGTTGACTATCCCTAATCAAATTATTCCTTTCTAGATGATTATAAATCCTTTCTCTTACAATCCTTTCCAAAACTTTTCCCACAACAGAAGTAAGGTTCACTGGTCTATAATTACCAGGGTTGTCTCTACTCCTCTTCTTTTCAAGGGGATAACGTTTGCTATCCTCCAGTTTTCTGGCACTATTCCAGTAGAATAGGTGTTCAGTCAGTTGGTCTTGTTTGGTGCACTATTGATGGCTCCTTTTACCACTGTGCTGATGATTGGGTTGGAATTGTCCTGGTTTTTGTGGATGGAACACACCTGGGAACCTTTTGAATTGTTGGATATCTGCCAATGATGTAGCTGCCCTAGAACAGCTTGGTTTGTTTGTCAGGTTGCATTGATGCACATCATTCTGAGGATTTCAGCCAGAATGTTATGTGACCCCATCACATCTGCTCCCTTCCAATGTACTCAGCCTCTTCAGCGAACCAAACTGGCTGTAGATTGGCAACTATTCTGGTGGAGACCTCTACTGAAAGGGAAGTAGGAGTGTCCACTTTGACTAAATACTTTCTTAGAATTCAGTCTTGTTCTTTGCACTCACATGTTAGAATCCGCTGTGGTTGAGGTTGAGGATGTTCATGGAAACTCTTCCTTCTCTAATTAATTGTTTGGTTGCCCACCAATATTCTTCATTGTGTGTAATAGGGCTAGGGAGCATTGCTCGCATTCTCGTGTCTTTGAAATACAGCATCATAAACATTCATTTCTGTTACATAAATATTCTAATTGCATTGAACTCAAAGGTGGTGATATGATTAGGTATATTGCCCTGGATCTGCATCAGGTTTGATCTCTGATCTTTGCTGGGTGAAGCTAAGGGTGAACAGCATTAAGTATACTGTAATAGGTCCTCATAGGTGGAAGGAAATAAAAACATCCAGGTTTCCACTCTTTGTCAATGTCCATTTACTTTTATTGGAAAGTATAAGTTTATTGATATCAGTTAAAAGGTGGTCAGCAGACTTGCTTCCACAATTATACGGACTGCTGGCAGCCACAATCTGTGGTGATAGGTGAAGAATAACCACTTGGCCAAGTTACTGGGGGCTGTTAATTCACGTGGAGCCATGTCTCATATCCAGAAGATAGCAAAATGAAACAATTATGAGCAGATGTCTCTGCTGAGTGAAGTGAGAATTTCAATAAATTGGAATGGAAGCTAGATTCTCTTTTTCCACAGAACTGAATGGTATTAAAATAATCAGATTGATTTGAGTTATGGTGGTTTCTCAGGAGCCGCTGCAGTGCCATCAGATGAAGCATATACTGGGGACATATCTTTGGGTTTCCGGTGACAGGAAATTGGCTTTTACATCAGTTTCATGTTTTATTTGGAGGGTGGTGACAACTCTGTCAGAAACCAGCAATGGACATCTGTGGTGACATCCTGTTTCTGATCATTGCCTCTGCACAGAACTCCTTCAAGTCTTCAAGTAGAAGGAAAAAGAGGACATCATTGAAGAGAAAAACCAGCAGGAAAGGAGCAGACGTGAGTCAGGCCAAGGAACTGGTTTATACTTACATGTAGAGAGAGGGGCTGCCACAAGGGGCCCCTTTCAAAGCTAAATCAGTTTCACCACATCTTGAACTTCCCTTTATGTATTTCAGACTTCTGTGGCAGATACCTCTACACAAACCCAGTGAGTTATTGAGCCACATTGTGTGAGGGAGCTAGATTAACACCAGGAAGAAATATGATAATTAAAGCAAGGGGTACTGAACCCAGTAAAAAATATAACTATTCACTCAATGGGTACTGTGCACATTAAGATATTAACCGTGGAGCTAATACTTGTATCTCTTAATGTGCCTTAAGAGATTCTTAACTCCAGTAGTGATTGAACTCAACACTGTTGAGTATCTGAATTGAGATCAGTAAGAAATACAGCCAAGAATCCCTAGAGGTGCTTGAAGAATTTAGGAAGTGACTTGTCTCAACCAAGCATAGTTTCAATATTTAGGGATTTCAATAGTAAACTTTTAAATGGTTTTGTGTTATTATAAGCATAACTTTCAGGGGGAAGCACATCTTAATCTGATAACTTTGTAATTGTTGGCTGTACCTGCTTGAATTTCCCTCAGCGATTCCCCCTACTCTCCTGTCATACCCTTGATGGATGCTTGGCATGAATTCCCTAATGTCCATAAATGGAGGTTTCTGTCAAAGTTGTGGCACAAGCTCCAAAGAAATACACTCCCCAAGTTAGACCTGATCTTGCTACTTTAAAGGGGAATACAAGTCTAAGAGGAGTTACAGTTTGACAACCTCCATTTACCCAGTCTAAAAATGTGTGTGTATGTGTGCATTGATAAATAACACAACACACACTTATACTCACATGCACACACACACACATATACACACAAACATGAACAGAAGCACACACACATCCATTCACAATTGCGCACACAAACACACACACACTCTCCACACTCACTCACACACTCTCACGCACACTCTCACACAAACACACACTCACAGACACACAGTCTTACACTCACTCACACTCATACACACACACACATACACACACGCACACAAACACACACACACACACCTGCCGATTTGAATTGATTCAGCATTTCTGGCCAAATCCTAATCACAATGAATGTGTCAACAGGGTTACTTAACAGCAGTGACAGCCAAAGACAAAGAAGCAGAAAATGACACAACATTAGATGTGCACCAAACAACTACTATGGACACTCAGGGTTACTGAAATTGTTTTGCAACGCATCATTCCCCTCACCCAGGCACCTACCTACCTCCCCTCACTAGCTGGCACAATCTATGTTTTAGCTCCACTGGTGCAAAGGAATTACTGCTGTGGAACACCTCCACTGGAATTTATAAACTAAGGTTCCGGCTGCCCAAAATGATGCCGGGTTGACCATTGGCTGCATGTTGGGTAAGAACAGCATTGGGCTTGGCTGTGATATCCCTCTCGGTTGAAGAACCTGCCAACACACTGTCAAGAATCGCATGTGAATAGTAACGTGTCTGAGGATGCCCAATGCCCAGAACAACCTGATTGTAAAATCAACCAGTGCCCTCAGGAAATGAAGGTCTGGGGAGCAGGAGGGGCAAATTATTTGGAGGAATGGGCTGCCCATTTCCTTTTGGTTTTGAGAGGGACGAAGGTGAAATCTATTCAGGGTTTCACTTCAGTAGTTGACAGTGTGCAGAGCAAGTTGGCCTCCCACAGCTCACAGTGGCACATGTACACATAATTTCACTTGGGCACGGCAGGTACTGGACCGCATACAGTGCCACCTTCTTACCCGCTAAAAGAGACTGACTAGATTAATGTCTCGAGTCTTGTTTTACAGGAAAGCAAATGGAAGCCATTTATAATCAAACCCATCTCATCACCCTTGATGAAACCACTTCTGGTGTTTGTAAATCCAAAGAGTGGCGGAAATCAGGTTAGTGGTGTTGGTGGTTTGTGTGTGTGCATATGTGTGCAACTCATTGGTCAGTCCAGTATATACAAACATGAACTCATCACTCAAATCAATTCATCACTCTTGGATTGATTGCCATTTGAATAGACTGCTGTAAAGTTCTGTATGTCTGTGTATTTACTGTTTGCTATAAAGAAAGTGCAGCAGGCAGAACTTGTGGGCAAGAGATGGAATTTCTCCTCCTGATTTCATGCCTAATGATAGTTGGCTTATTGGGGGAAATCATTCATATGCTACTGGGGATTTTCCCTTACAAACTGAGTAAGGTTTAGGAGCAGTCACTTCAATGGATGGTATTGTATATTGGGAAATTGACGTGAGGGTGCATGAAAAGTTAAAAATAATGGTGCTTTATTTACAGAGTGGTGTTGACTACATGGTTGTTTCTTCACTCTGGCAGTTTCCCTTGCTAGCAACAGTGACGTCATTTCCGGTGAATACATGAATATATTAATACACAGTGCTTAGTGCAGCTAATACATAACATTTCCTCCTCCTTTAAAGTGAATGTCCCCAACAAACCTAAGTGCAACATGAACAGTTATCAATAAGTCAGATGGTCTGGAGGTTGTAATTCTCAGAACAGTTGATGGAGAACCTCTGATATCTTCCTCTTTGCACTGGTTATAATCTCTGGTATTTTTGTCTTTGCACAAACATCATCAGTGGTTGATTTGACCGGTATTGGTGTTGTAACTAGATGTTGACTCTGTGTTTGGTTACAGGTGAGGTATTGCTTTCCTTAACAATGTCTGTTGGTATCAGGGTTACAGGAAGACTCAGGTCAGGACTTTGTACAGTTGAATCCAGATTTTCAGCAGATCCCATTTCTGATGGATCAGTTCTTCCTGCCAACAACTGGTCCGCATGCCTCTTCCAGATTATTTCATCTCTGGTTTGGATGATTTACAAGATAAGTTAATTCTGTGCAAGAATCTGTTTCTCTCCTCTGGTGTGATTCCCAACCAAAACTCCTTGTCATTGGTGAAAGACAGGGAAGAGCTCAGAAGTAACACCTGTCATTGTGAGGGTGGGAGTGGGGGAGGAGATGGTGGTGGTGGTTGGGGAGAACAATCTTACCAAACAAATTCTAAGTGCTGAATAAACGTGAACATGGGAGAGTTTCAGATTTGTTTCTCGGTGAGGCCACAAAAGGATTAAACCAAATTACACCACTTAGTGCAAAAAGTGATATACAATCTGATTCCTGCCAGTGGGGGGGAGGGGGCAAGGCCTAAGCTCGCAAGAAAGCCTGCTGCTCACACTAGAGGGCGCAATTAGGGATTATCTTTGGAACAAAGAAATTCCAATAATTCCTGTTCAGAAGGAAGTTCACACTGTTTATCGACCACTGTCTATCAACTACCATATTTGGATCACACATGAGAACTCTGTCACTGGCACCAACTAGAATGCAGAGATGGGCTTTGCTACTGTCTGCACATACCCATGCCATCAAGTACCGACAATCAAGTTTACATTGTAATGGACTGTCAAGATTACCATTGCCAAGTAGTTTGTCAGATAGCAATTTGTCAAACTATTCAAGCAGAAATGTCTGCCACTTAGAACAGGTAGGCAGTACAGCAATCACTTCTGGGCAAGCGAGGAGGTACACTCCGAGAGATCCAATCCTCCCAGAAAGGATTGAAATGGTATTACGAGGGAAGACCTCAGAAGTAACAACTGACTTGAAACCGTTCTGTTCTTGGAGCTATCAGACAGTAGTGATGTTTTCTTTGCGGGCTCAGAGTGATCATTCTGCCAATGTTGAGAAGACAAGCATTAGACAAGTTTATACAAGGCCATTGCGGAATCATACCCATGAAGGAAATAACCACAAGTTATTTCTGGTGGCCTGAAATGGACGTGAGAATTGAAGAGAGAGCTGGAGCATGTTCTTCATGTGAAAGTAAAAAACCTGCACCTTTAGCACCACTGCATTCGTGGGATTACGTAATAAGTAGTCTCACAGTACCAGGTTAAAGTCTAACAGGTTTATTTGGTAGCAAAAGCCACTAGCTTTCAGAGCGCTACTCCTTCATCAGGTAAATGGGAGTTCTGTTCACAAACAGGGCATATAAAGACACAAACTCAATTTACAAAATAATGGTTGGAATGCGAGTCTTCGCACATAATCATGTCTTAAAGGTACTGATAATGTGAGTGGAGAGAGCATTAAGCACAGGTTAAAGAGGTGTGTATTGTCTCCAGACAGGACAATTAGTGAGATTTTGCAAGCCCAGGCAAGTTGTGGGGCTTACAGATAGTGTGACATGAACCCAAGATCCCTGTTGAGGCCGTCCTCATCTGTGCGGAGCTTGGCTATCAGTCTCTGCTCAGTGACTCTGTGTTGTCATGTGTCGTGAAGACCACCTTGGAAAACGCTTATCGGAAGATCAGAGGCCGAATGCTTGTGATCGTGGAAGTGTTCCCCAACAGGAAGAGAACACTCTTGCCTGGTGATTATCGAGAGGTGTTCATTCATCCATTGTCATAGCATCTGCATGGTTTCCCCAGTGCACCATGTCTTGGGACATCCTTTCCTGCAGTGTATCAGGTAGGCAACATTGGCCGAGTTTCAAGAGTATGTATCGAGTTCCTGGTGGATGGTGTTCTTTCATGAGATGATGGCATCCGTGTCGATCATCTGGCACGTCTTGCAGAGGTTGCTGTGGCAGGGTTGTATGGTGTTGTGGTCACTGTTCTCCTGAAGGCTGGTAGTTTGCCGCGGACAGTGCTCTGTTTGAGGTTGTGCGGTTGTTTGAAGACAAGAAGTGGGGGTGTGGTGATAGCCTTGGCAAGATGTTCATCTTCATCAGTAACATGTGGAAGGCTCTGGAGAAGATGTTGTAGCTTCTTCGCTCCAGGGAAGTACTGGACAACAAAGGGTGCTCTGTCCACCGTGTCCCGTGTTTTGTCTTCTGAGGAGGTCGGTGCAGTTTTTCGCTATGGTTTGTTGGAACTGTTGATTGATGAGTCGAGTGCCATATCCCGCTTTTATGAGGGCATCTTTCAGTGTCTGGAGGTGTCTGTTGCATCCTCCTCATCTGAGCAGATCCTGTATATACAGAGGGCTTGTCCATAGGGGATGGCTTCTTTAACGGATTTAGGGTAGAAGCTGGAGAAGTGGAGCATCGTGACGTTATCCATGAGCTTGCGGTACAGTGAAGTGCTGAGGTGACCATCCTTCATAGAGATGCTTGTGTCCAAGAATGCAACTGATTCCGGAGAGTAGTCCATGGTGAGTCTGATGGTGGGATGGAACTTGTTGATATCATCTTAAAGTTGTTTTTGTGATTGTTCACCATGAGTCCAAAGGAAGAAAATGTCATCAATGTATCTAGTGTATAGCATCGGTTGAAGGTTCTATGTGCTGAAGAGATCTTGTTCGAACCTGTGCATGAAGATGTTGGCATATTGAGGTGCAAATTTGGTCCCCATGGCTGTTCCATGTGTCTGGATGAAGAACTGGTTGTTGAAGGTGAAGACATTGTGGTCCAGAATGAAGCAGATGAGTTGTAAAGTTGCATCTGGAGACTGGCACTGTCGGTGTTGAGTACGAAGCACTTGTAGCAATGCCATCGATGTGGGGGATGGTGCTGTAGAGTGCGAAGATATCCATTGTGATGAGGAGTGCTCCTGATTCAACTGCTGAATTTCTCTACGAAGTCTGTAGTGTTGTGACAAAAGCTGGGGGCTCTTTGTACAATGAACAAAGAACAAAGAACAACACAGCACGGGAAACAGGCCCTTCGGCCCAACGAGCCCGCGCCGCCGTCCCACTGTCTCAGTGACCTATTCATGATTTTAGTCTACGCCTAATGTGCGAGGATCAGGGAGGTCCAATTTAGGGACAATTTAGTACCCAATCAATCAGCCTAAAAGCACATCTTTGGGATGTGGGAGGAAACCGGAGTACCCGGAGGAAACCCACGCAACCACGGGGAGAACGTGCAAACTCCCACAGACACAGGCCCAAATCCATGTGTCCGCACAGCAACAGAGATAGTCTCTGAGCTGTCATGTTGCCCTCGAGATGGTCCAGTTTAAGCACACTAACGACATGAAGCAATAGGCAACTCCCGAAGCAACGTCCAAGAGCAGCCCACTACAACCTGCCGCATACATGCCCCTTGCTGGACTTAAATGCCTGTGGAGACAAAAAAATTCATTATTAAACAGGCAAAGACTGTAACATCCCTGAGGCAAAAACGTAATCCCAAGCCTACAATGTTTAGTAAGGCCTGCTATATCCCCCTAAATGTAGCCCGCTCATGTGGCTGTCTAAGTGACTCTTAAACAACCCTAGCGTGCCTGCTTCCACCACCTTACTCGGCAGTGCATTCCACACCCCCACTACCCTTTGCGTGAAAAACTGCCCTCTAATATTTGTCTTATACCTAGCCCCCCTCACCCTAAGCCCGTGACCCCTCGTTCTATCCATTTCTAATAGTGGAAAAAGCTTACCACCATTTACTCTATCTATCCCCTTCATAATCTTATAAACCTCTATTAGATCCCCCCTCAGCCGACGTCTCTCAAGGGAAAACAGCCCAAGTTCGTTCAATCTTTCCTTGTAAGACAGCCCTTCCATACCAGGCAGCATCCTGGTAAATCTCCTCTGCACTCTCTCCAGGATCTCTACATCCTTCCGGTAGTACGGTGACCAGAACTGGACGCAGTACTCCAAGTGAGGCCTAACCAACGTTCTATACAACTGCAACATCAGACTCCAACTCTTATATTCTATACCTCTTCCTATGAAGGCTAACATACCATACGCTTTCCTCATCACATTCTGCACCTGCACCGACACCTTCAGGGACTTGTGCACTTGCACCCCCAGGTCTCTCTGCGTATCTATACTCCGGATAGTTCTACCTTTTATCGTATAACTCCCCTCCACATTATTCCGGCCAAAGTGCATCACCTCGCATTTCTCCGGATTAAATTCCATTTGCCATCTATCTGCCCAATCTACCAGCCTGTCTATGTCCTGTTGCATTGCCAGCAAATTTGCTGATCACACCACCTACCCCCTCTTCCAAGTCATTAATATATACCACAAATAGAAGAGGTCCTAGTACCGAGCCCTGCGGCACACCACTGGTGACAGACCTCCAATTGGAAAAGGAGCCTTCCACTACTACTCGCTGCCTCCTCCTCCCAAGCCAGTTCTCCACCCATCTACATACCTGGCCTTGTATCCCATGAGCCTTCACCTTTTCTATCAGCCTACCATGAGGGACCTTGTCAAACGCCTTACTGAAATCCATATAGACGACATCAACGGCTTGTCCTTCGTCAACCGTTTTTGTCACCTCTTCAAAAAATTCCACTAGATTCGTAAGGCACGACCTCCCTGTAACGAAGCCATGCTGCGTATCCCTGATCAGATTGCAGCGCTCCAGATGTTCATACATCCTATCCTTGAGGATCCTCTCCATTAGCTTGCCTATAACTGAAGTCAAGCTCACCGGCCTATAATTCCCTGGGTTATCCCTCTGACCCTTTTTAAACAACGGTACTACATTTGCAATCCGCCAATCCTCTGGGACCTCACCTGTGTCCAAAGAAGAGACAAAGATTTGCGTCAGAGGCCCAGCAATTTCATCCCTCACCTCCCTTAGCAGCCTGGGATAGATGCCATCAGGCCCCGGAGATTTATCCGTCTTTATACTGTCTAAAAGTCCCAACACCTCTTCCCTCGTGATGACTATTTCCCTCAACGGATCCTCAAACTCCTCAAGCACAGCACCAGACATCAGGCCCCTCTCCTGCATGAATACCGACGCAAAGTATTCATTCAAGATCTCCCCCATTCCCCCAGGCTCCAAGCATAGTTCCCCTCCTCTGTCCCTGAGAGGACCAATCTTCCCTCTAACCATCCTTTTGTTTCTAACATAGGAGTAAAATGCCTTAGGATTTTCTTTAATCCTACCCGCCAAAGCCATTTCGTGGCCCCTTTTTGCCTTTCTGATGCCCCTTTTAAGTTCTCTCCTACATTCTCTGTATTCTTCTAACGCTATCTCTGTCCTCAAATGCCTAGATCTAATGTACGCCTCCCTCTTCCTCCTGACCAGGTCCTCAATATCCCTAGTTACCCACGGCTCTCTAATCCTACCCTTCCCATCCTTCCTCTTGACCGGCACATGTCTTTCCTGCAAAGATTTTAGTTTTCCCTTGAGAGACTCCCACATACCCAGCGTCGACCTGCCATCAAACAGCTTACCCCAGTCCGTATCTTTAAGATCCTGCCTAATCCGGTTGTATCTAGCCCTCCCCCAGTTTAACACCCTCCCCTTAGGACAGGCTTCATCTTTATCCATTAATATCTTAAACCAGACAGAGTTGTGGTCACTGTTAGCCACATGCTCTCCTACTTCAACGTCAACCACCTGCCCAGGCTCATTCCCCAGAACCAAGTCCAGTATAGCCCCCTCTCTGGTCGGGCTATCCACATATGCTCCAGGGATCCTTCCATTACACACTGTACAAATTCCTCCCCGTCAGCACCCTCTGATCTCGGCACCTTCCAATCTACCCCGGGGAGATTAAAATCTCCCACTACCACCACCCTATTCTTCCTGCACTTATCTAGAATGTCCCTGCTTATCCCTTCTTCCACAGCCCTCGGGCTGTTGGGCGGTCTGTAGTACACACCCAACATAGTAACATCTCCCTTCCTATTCCTCAACTCCACCCAAAGCGACTCGATTCCTATATCCTCTATACCTCCCTCCCTCTGCACTGCTATGATGCAATCCTTAACTAACAACGCCACTCCCCCACCTCTCAGCGACCCACCCCTATCACGCCTGAAGCACTTATACCCGGGAACATTCAACTGCCAGTCCTGCCCTTCCTTTAACCAAGTCTCTGTCACCGCCACCACTTCCAACTTCCTTTCGAACATTATTGCCTTCAGTTCAGGATGCCCATGACGTAGCCAGAGAGTTCTTGCACAGCGTCTCATTGCCCGATACGATGGGATGGCTGGGTGTGTATCTTCGGGAGGCAGTAGACATCTCCAACCCTGGGAGTAAATGGGATGAGAGCATGGAGGGCGCTCTGAAGGTTCAGATCAAAGGTCTTGACCAGTCTGTTGAGTTGACGGGTGTGTACTTTGGTCAGATCTGCCAGTAACTGCCTGTAGTGTTCCTCATTGTTCAGTTGTCGGTGCATTTCTTTGCAGTAATTCATCCTCTTCAGTATAATGATGGTCCCTCCTTTGTCTGCTGGTTTGATGACAATGTTGTGGTTGGTCTTGAGAGCGTGGATGGCGTTGCATTGTGCTTGGGTGATGTTTGGGGTTGTCTTGTGAGTGCAATTTTGGGGTCGTCTTGTGACGAATCTGGTGTTGTTGCACCTCCTGACAGCTTGGGCATACATGTCAAGTCGAGGATAGCAGCCTTCTGGAGTTGTCCAAGTCGACTCTTTCCTCTTCAGTTGCTGCACTGTGGATCTCTCTGTTGGCTGTTCTGGTTCATTGGCTGTCTCGTTGTGTTCGCTGTTGGCCTCTTGGAGTTTGTGAAAGAACTTCCGCAACCTCATTCACCTGATGAATCCCTCTGTGTCTGTTGCAAGACTGATGGGGTCGAATTTTAGTGATGGGGCAGAGATTGAGCTCTCGATTGAGAACTTCGATTTCATCTGGTTGAAATGTGTAGTCTGACAAGTTGACAGTGGTACTGTTTTCTGCTGTGGTATTGGGGCATGATTGGTTGTTGCTGGTTGTGATGACGAGTTTCTCAAGTTTCCTGTTCTTGGTGTGCATATAGATAGCATAGTTGCTTTGTTTCGCCTGGTTGGCAGAGTTTCTCAGCTGATCTATGGCCTGAGCGCAAGTTGAGAATATGGACTCTATATTGGTTTCTAGGATGCAGTGTTTGCTGTAGAGCTGGTGTCTGAGGTGGTTGAGGAGTGTGAGAGAAGTGCAACAGCAAAGTCTCTCAGCATAGTCTGTACGGGTGCTCCGTCCGCCGAGTCCTATGTTTATTTTCTGAGGACGTCGGTGCAGCTTTTCGCTGTGGCTTATCAGAACTGTTGATCGATGAGTCAAGCACCATATCCTGTTCTTATGAGGGCATCTTTCAGCGTCTGGAGGTGGCTGTTGCAATCCTCCTCATCTGAGCAGATCTTGTGTATACAGAGAACTTGTCCGTAGGGCATGGCTGCTTTGCTCAGCACACATGGAGCAGTCGAAGCAGGAGCACTCCTCGTCACAATGGATGTCTTGACACTCTACTCCAACATCCCCCACAACGATGGCATTGCTACAACTGCCTCAGTACTCAATGCCAACAACTGTCAGTCTCCAGATGCAATTTTACAATTCATCTGCTTCATTCTGGACCACAATGTCTTCACCTCCAACAACCAGCTCTTCATCCAGACACACGGAACAGCCATAGGGGTCAAATTCGCACCTCAATATGCCAACATCTTCATGCACAGGTTCGAACAAGACCTCTTCACCATACAGGACCTTCAACCAATGCTATACACTAGATAGATCGATGACATTTTCTTCCTTTGGACTCATGGTGAACAATCACTGAAACAACTATATGATGACATCAACAAGTTCCATCCCATCATCAGACTCATCATGGACTATTCTCTGTAATCGGTTGCATTCTTAGTCACACGCATCTCCATCAAGGACGGTCACCTCAGCACTTCAGTGTACTGCAAGCCCACGGATAGCCTCACGATGCTCCACTTCTCCAGCTTCCACCCTAAACACATTAAAGAAGCCATCCCCTATGGACAAGCCCTCTGTATATACAGGATCTGCTCAGATGAGGAAGATCGCAACAGATATCTCCAGATGCTGAAAGATGCCCTCATAAGAAAAGGATATGGTGCTCGACTCATTGAACGATAGTCCCGACGTGCCACAGCGAAAAACCGCACCAGCCTTCTCAAAAGACAAACATGGGACACACGAACAGAGTGCTCTTCATCATCCAGCACTTCCTCAGAACGGAGAAGCTACGACATCTTCTCCAGAGCCTTCAGCATGTCACTGATGAAGACGAACATCTTGCCAATGCCATCCCCACACCCCCACTTCTTGCCTTCAAACAACCGCACAACCTTAAACAGACCATTGTCTGCAACAAACTATCCAGCCTTCAGGAGGACAGTGACCACGACATCACCCAACCCTGCCACAGCAACCTCTGCAGGACGTGCTGGATCATCGACACCGATGTCGTCATCTCACATGAGAACACCATCCACCAGGTACACGGTACATACTCTTGCAACTTAGACAATGTTGTCTACCTGATATGCTGCAGGAGAGGATGGCCTGAGGCACGGTACACTGGGGAGACCATGCAGACACTATGACAACGGATGAATGAACACTGCTCAACAATCACTAGCCAAGAGTCTTCTCTTCCTGTTGGGGAATACTGCAGCAGTCATGGGCATTCGGCCTCTGATCTTCAAGTAAGCCTTCTCCAAGGCAGCCCTCATGACACATGACAACGGAGAGTTACTGAGCAGAAACTGATAGCCAAGTTCCGCACACGTGAGGATGGCCTCAACCAGGATCTTGGGTTCATGTCATAGTATCCGTAAGCCCCAAACTTGCCTGGGCTTGCAAAATCTCACTTACTGTCCTGTCTGTAGACAATACTCATCTCTTTAACGTGCTTTATGCTCTTTCCACTCACATTATCTGTACCTTTAAGACTTGATTACCTGTAAAGACTCGTATTCCAACCATTATTTTGTAAATTGACTTTGTGTCTTTATATGCCCTGTTTGTGAACAGAACTCCCACTTACCTGATGAAGGAGTAGCGCTCCGAAAGCTAGTGGCTTTTGCTACCAAATAAACCTGCTGGACTTTAACCTGGTGTTGTGAGACTTCTTACTGTGTTTGTATCAGTCCAACGCCGGCATCTCCACTCCATGGGATTAGCCAAAGGAGACTTGGCAATTAATGCGTGTAGATTTTGCAGGACCTTTTAAAGGACACGTGTTCTTAGAATGGTTGATGCTCAATAAATGTGGCCAGAAGTTTCTTTAATGAAGTCTACTTCATTGGAAAAGACTGTCAAGAAGTTAGGAGAAATCTTTAGTAGGTTTGTATTCCCTTAACAATTAGTGAGTGACAACGGACCTCACAAGAATTCAAAGAGTTCTTAAAAGAGAATGTTATTCAACTTATAGATCTGCACTGCACCATCCTGGCAAACAAGCTAGTGGAACATTGTCCAAATCATAAAACATACATTGAGAGCAGGGAACAAATTCTCCAATCAAACTTTTGAACCAATTCCTAATGATATATTGAAACACCCCTCATTCTGCAACAGAAGCCTCTCCACATTATTCATGAGGAAGAGACAATTACGTTGGATATTCGACTTGTTGAAACCTCTGACACTGAAAGACATCGTACAACAGCAATGACAAGGAGAGATAGAATGTCAGGAAAACAAAGCAAAACATCATGGGGAAAATCTTACCGGATCCTCACTGGTCGATCGGTAGGGCAAGCCAGTATAAAAATTGGGTTCACGCCTGGTTTTTCGCCTCTTGTGATCTCACGGGCCCCAGATATTTAGCAAGATCGACCTCACAACCAGGAAGGATGGGTAGGAGTGGAGGGGAAGGAGGGAAGGTGGGAGGAGGGGGGAGTTGTGATTGGACGATGATCGTCTGAGGGTGATATCTAGAGGTGGAGTGGGGGGGGGCAGTGGGTGGCTATCAGCTAGGGAGGCCAACGATTGCAGAGTGTGGTGGGGGGGGAATGGTTGAGGGGCAAGTGTGTGTGTGTGAGTTTGTGTGATAGAGAGCATCCGTGTATGTATCTGATAATTTGTGTGTGTCTGTGGTGAATGTTAGTGTGCACGTGCATGTGATGTATAAGAGTGTGTGTGTGCTGATGTGATTGTGAATATGTATGTGCGGTGTGGGTTAGTATGTGTCTGTTTGTGTGTGGCATGTGTGAGAGTGTGTTTATGCATGTTCTAGTGTGTGTGTGTGTGTGTGTGTGTGTGTGTGTGTGTGTGTGTGTGTGTGTGTGTTCAAGGCCTTTAGTGAGCCTTTAATATTAACAGATGGCTTAAAAACTGTCAATATCCATTTCACATGAGTGAGGAGAGGAAATAATGGTGCATTTGTACGATAGCTGGAGAGAGACTCAGAGGGTGCAATAATCTTGCATATCAAGGTTATATTATAAAAAATTACCCACTTTATGCAGCTGACTGCCTTGTGGCCAGTCACAGCTCTACTAATGTGACACAACGCAGACCCTACCCCTACCTTTCAAATCCTATTTCTGATCTTTCGTCCATGAACTGGTGCACAGGAGATGCAACTGGAGAGGATAAATACAAGGTGCTCAGAGTGTAACTGGCACAGCTGTGAACTGAAGGTGACACGTGTCTCTCCTTGTTTGGATCAACATTGAATCAAAGGGAAACTATGAACACTCATCATGAGTTGGTCCCATTCTCTCCCTCACTCCCTGTCATTTTACTTTTTCACTGGGCATCTTTTCTTTTCAAATTTTCTGTGACAGGGAAACAAGGTCCTCCAGATGTTCATGTGGTGGCTGAATCCACGGCAAGTCTTTGATCTCTCACGGGGAGGACCAAGGGAAGCGTAAGTCAGGACAGCCATCACCTGCCACCTATGCATTTTCTATATGTGACTGAATGCACCATACTCTGAATATACTTTACATTTAAATACACCACCACCAACATATACCTTTGTCACAACTATTGGTTTTTGAGTCAGATACTCTCTCAAGTGAAACTTCTCTGGTCACTCCCTTATGAAGACATGTATACAATGAATATGAATATGCCTTTTACATTTCAACACTAGTTAAACAATTGCCTAATCTCTGGAACATATCGTATAGCCCTTGATGACAATACAGACCACTATACAGTTGACCATGCAACCAACTACATTATGAGATGACATTTCCAAGTTAACAAAGGGTTTAGTTCATAGAAAATAGATCAATGAACAGAATACAGTTTTCACAATTTGAATAGACAAGGACGAATGTAGTCTAATGGTTCAGGTACTGGAATAGCAATCCAGAACTTGTTAATTGCATATTAATTGCTTGTTAATTGTATTCAGTTAGTGGAAATTAGTTGGGAAATTCAACCATGCTCCTGTATATTGGAACAGGTTTAAAGTGCAGTTGTTAGTTGGAGGTGCAGTATATAATTGGGCAAATTTTCCCGCTCCGCCCGCCACGACAGTTGTAGCAGGCGAGGGGCAGAAGATGGAAAGGTCCATTGACCTTTTCCGGCCTCAGGGTGAATGCAGCCAGAAAATCCCACCCAATGTATCTCTCTGTAAATTAAAGCTTGTAAATATATAAAGACTAGGCTCCAACCTTCACTGACTGGCAAGGATTATGGGTTCAGAATTCAGGTCCCTGCTGCTCATATTTTTTGGATGATACCAGTAGCTAAAGAGGTGCAAAATGACATCTATGGTGTCTATGTACACATCACACCATACATCATATTGGTGAGGTGATTGAGATGAGAAGTGTTTGAGGTATCTGCTTCATAAGGATTCCTCATTGAGATCTGCCACTTGATGCTGTAACCTCAGAGCAGAGCATGGATGCTATTGATAGAGTCTGTGAAGGCGTTCGTGATGAAGTTTTATGTGTCTGGCTAGAGCCAGAGGTATTTGCAACAGCTCCCAGTTTAGCACTTCTGTTTAAAGAGAGCAAGCCATGTATCATTCTATCTTGTCAGAGAGAGCAGACAGAGTGAGAATTGTAGCTATCTCCAAAGTCAGAATGGTGCTGAATGCAAGAATGCTAGTTTACACACACAAACACACCCACAGCCATGCACACATATACACACGTCTGCACACCCACACAAACACACCCATACCCACACATGTGCACACATACATACACAAACACACCCACAGCCACACACATGCACGCAAAGGCACACACACACACACATGCAGACAAACACAAAGATATACATGTACATAGAGACACACCAGCACAGACACACAATCACCACTCATACACAGACACACACAAAGACATACAAACACAGTCACATACACACAAATATGCACACACATACACACACTCACACACACACAGACATACATGTAGACACATATATACACATTCACACACAGTAATACATGCACAGACACACACAGATACACATTCACATATACACATGCATACAGACATACACAGAGACAGACACACACAAATAATCCCACACCGAGACACACCGACAGACACACACACAGATACACAAGCACTAGCATACCAACACATGCACACACAAACACACTCAGATGCACATAGAGACACATAAGCACAGAGACACAATGGCTCAGACACTTATACACATCTAGTCACAGACACACAGACACTCACACACACACACATACATATTCACACACATGCACAGATAATCCCACTCACACATATGAACACTTACACACAACTACACAGGCACAAATATACAGACTCACATTTGCACCCACATAGACATACAAATACAGACACATACATGCGCACAAAGACACTGACAAATACACACCAACATACAGGCACCCCCTTACACAGATGTACACATGCACAAACAGAAAGAGACATAGTCACATAGAGACACACACAGAACACACATATACAGACACACATTTGCACACATACACAGACAGACACACAAACATAGACAAAGAGACACACACAAAGGCACAGAGATATACACAGAGCTTACACACAAAAATAATCCCACAGAGAGACACATTAACAAACACACAGACACAAACACATGAACACACACATACACAAAAACATGACACACAGGAAAACAAGCATTAACAAACATATAGACAGACAAGCAAAACACACACACTCACACTCACAGCTGTACAAGCACAGACACACACACAATCACTCAGACACAATCACTTACACACACACAGTGACACAGACACACATGAACTCACACAGGCACACAACACATATGTACGCATGAAACCGTACATACATAGACACATAGAAGCATGCACACACACACTCATATCTGAGTACAGTGCACACCTGAAGATGCTTCACACATACCTCACACCTGACCATACTCCACACCTGTATACATGCACACCTGTACACATGCTCACACCTGCACACATGCTCATACCTGTACACTCGCTCACACCTATACACACCCTCACACCTGTACACGCTCACACCTGTGCACACTCACACCTGAACACACTAACAACTGTGCATGGCCACACCTGTACACGCTCCACACCTAACTGTTAATAATCTGTTGAAGAAGTGGTGTCCTTTTTTTAGCCGCTGCATTTTGCTGTGTGAAAAAGTTTCTTTGCAATGAATTTAGAAAATGGTTTTGAGTTGACGGACACAAATTGATACACGCGTGCAGGCCGTTTTGTGTAGCTTTTTACATCCTGTTGACCCTGCTGAATTAATTATTGATTAAAATGCTTTTGTGTTGCATTGAATCACACAAAATATTTCTTATTTCCTAAACAGCTTGGAACTGTATCGGAAGGTCGCAAACCTCCGTATTCTGGCCTGTGGTGGAGATGGAACGGTTTGTAATTTTAACAAATTAAACCTTTAATCACTGGGCCCAAAATAACTTGCATGTGCTTTGGGTCTAATGTGTGCTTGTTCAGAGGCTGTTGTCATTCATCATGAGATGGGGGAGGGCTAGATGTTTAACTGGCGTTCTTCACCTCCGACTTCTTTCATAAATCTCTCCTGCTGTCTGACTCAGCTTAACTAAATGAACCATACAAATCAGAAGGTCATTTCCTCTAGTGTGTGGTGAGCTCACAAGTTTACGAGTGCTGGCATTGGAGGCCAGGGGTCAGGTCGCCTGTCCCTGATCACAGTCACCTGACCTGTTGAGAGGCTATGAAAAGAAGGCTGTTGTGTGTTGTCTTCTGAAGATGAATAGTTTAGGAGGCGTAGCTCATGAGCAACTCAACCATGAATAAGGGTCACATGGGTAAAGCACTGAAGCTGACCTGGTGCCCCCATGTCTGCAGGAATTCCTGCAAGCAATCACTATCTCTGAAAATTGAAGGGACTACATTGGAGAGATCATTTAAATAAAATGAACCCATTGAACTGTTCAATCCAAGCCCTTAGCCTCAGTGTGAAAATATAGAATAGAATAGAATCTTTACAGTACTGAAGAAGACCATTTGGACTATCAAGGCTGCACTGACAACAATCCCACCAGGCCATATTCCCGGTAACTACAATATTCACCCTACTAATCCCCCGACACTAATGGACAATTTAGCATGGCCAGTCAACCTAACCCTGAACTGAGGTGAGGAAAAATTTCTTCAGCCAGCAGGTGGTGAATGTGTGGAATTCACTACCACAAAAAATAATTGAGGCCAAAATTGATTTCAAGAAGAATTTAGATATAACTATTGGGGCTAAAAAAAAATCAAGAGAGAAGTGGGGATAAGGATATTGAATTTGATCAGCTATGATCATAATGAATGCTGGAGCAGGCTCAAAGGGCTGAATGGCTTACTCCTGATTCTAGTTTCTATGTAATCTGCACATCTTTGGAGTGTGGGAGGAAACCGGAACACCTGGTGGAAGCTCACGCAGACACGGAGAGAATGTTCGAACTCCGCACAGATAATCACCTAAAGTCGAAATTGAACCTAGGTCCCTGGCACAGTAAGGCAACAGTGGTAACCACTGTGCCACTCATATTTGTGTAGATCTGTGTTCCGTTCAATTGAGTCACCCAGAATAGGGGCAAATATGCCCAAGAACAAGGCAAATCTCACTATATGATCACCTGCCAATGCAGAACAGAGGGGAGTATACATGCCCGTCATCCTATCTGCCAGCACAACCTGCCCTTTCTACAGTTTCACCAACTTCAAACTGATGCTAGGATTAACTTCAAACCCCACCCCACTCAAAAGGGTTTTGTGTTTGTGTAATCGACAGAGGAGGAGGCAATTCAGTTCTACTAGCCCACTTCAACATTCAATTAGAAGCTAACTAGATTACATCTCAAATCTATTTGCTTGCCTTTTCTCCATATCGCCTATACTTTTTTAAATTCATTTATGGGATATGGGCATCACTGCC
Source organism: Carcharhinus amblyrhynchos (assembly GCF_965287045.1). Taxonomy (NCBI): domain Eukaryota; kingdom Metazoa; phylum Chordata; class Chondrichthyes; order Carcharhiniformes; family Carcharhinidae; genus Carcharhinus; species Carcharhinus amblyrhynchos. The sequence goes on along the minus strand of NC_137329.1, from coordinate 70,447,055 downwards.
TGGCCAGCATTTATTGCCCATCTCTAGTTGCCCTTGGAGGGCAGTTGAGAGTCAACCACATTGTTGTGGCTCTGGAGTCACATATAGGCCAGACCAGGTAAGGATGGCAAATTTCCTTCCTAAAGGACATTAGTGAACCAGGTGGATTTTCTGACAATCGTCAATGGTTCTATGGTCATCAGCAGATTCTTAATTCCAGATTTTTTTTATTGAATTCAAATTCTACCAACTCCCATGGTGAGATTCAAGCTCGGGTCCCCAGAACATTAGCTGGATTAATAGTCCAGCAATAATACCACTCGGCCATTGCCTCCCCTGTACAAATAAATATTTATTGAATATTTATTGAATAAATATTTATTAGTTTCAGACTTGAGAAGTTCAGATGGCCTTTTGCATGAGTAGATTTTTGTGGGAGAAAGTCCCAGACTCCAGTTCACCCTGCATGTGAAAAAAATGTTTTTTGGTTTGACTGCTGCACGTCCTACCCTCATTTTGGGGTGATGGTTGGCCGGATTTTCCAGATGCAACAAACTATTCAAATCCCTGCCGACTTCAGCAGGACCAGATGATCCCACCAGTGGAACAGACCAGAAAATCCCACCTTCTTCACTATTGATTCTTCCTCCATCAGAAATTGTTTCTTTATCTAGCACAGAAAATATTTTGACCACTTTAAGTATCTTTATTAGACCACTTCTCGCTCTTTTATGCTTCAGGAAGGGCATGATTCTCCAGCCTCATCTGTAGCAAGACCCACTGTAGCGAGAACGGAAACTCTGGCCATCTGGCCAAAACTCTTTTCACTTTCAGCAGCACAGGAAAATCCCAGCCAAGAACAAGAACAGAAGATTTCAGCCTTAGTCTTTGTGATCAGTCCTCATTACTTAATCTCCTAATCTCTGGTGTCACTCACAGAGTCAGCATCAAATATACCACAGACTCAATACAGTATAAAGCTCCTTTTACTTTGCCCCAGCCATGTTCTCAATGCCAATCTCAAAGATGGGCATTTTCCACATTTCAGACTTGCCCACAGACCTCATCCTACACAAGCTGTGGGGAAGGATCTCACAAAATGGATGAAGCATCCCCTTTGAGATGTTTGCTAATGACCTGCTACCAGAGACAACCATGGAGATCTTGTTGTTCTCATAAAGTGTGTAAAGATGAGCTCCCAACCCATCCTCTCCCTAGCATTGGATAATGTTCAGCAAGTGGCCTGTTCAGACTCCCTAAACATTTGCTACAGCACCATCAATACTAGTTTACTCAAAATATTTCTTCAGTGATCTTTTGTCTCAAAACACTTTACAACCAATAAAGCCATTTTGAACTGTAGTCACTATTGCAATATAGGAAAAAAGAACAGCCAATTTGTGCACAAACCTAGTCATTATCATTTATACATGGAGTGTGTACACTTGAAAAGCTATTTTAATGGTTGTTAAGTGATTTTGAGATGTCGTGTGGTTTTGAAAGGCACTTAAAGAAATGAAAGTCTTCCAGTTCTTCAAGAGAAAGTAGTTTAATGAATTGTGTTCCTCTAAGTGTGTTGCTACCACTGTGATGTTTTGTTTGTTTAATGTAAGCGCTCACCAGGCTGACCCCGCGGGTAGGATAGCGATTGTAACTCACTTCCGTGCTACCAACTCTGTAACAACACCCGTCTCAGCCTCTTCCATGTATGTGTTGCCTCCAAACTTGATTATTCCACATCCAGTTGACTAGAGTCTCACACTCTATCCTACTGCCTGTGTCTTAACTCACACAAATCCTGTACTCCTGCGCTCGCTGACCTACATTGGCTCTCTGTCAGGCAAAGCCTTGATTTTAAAACTCTTAGTATTGTTCTCCATGGCCTCAGCCCTCCCTATCTCTGTAATCTCCTCCAGACCCATAATCCTCAGAGATATCTGCACTCCTCTAATTCACACCAGGTCAGGGTCTTGTGGTGGGGCGGCTGACATCCTTGCCTCTGAGCCAGGAGTTCCAGGTCTGGAAGGTGCATTTCTAATGTGGCCAAACTGGTTGAGTATCAACTTGTGAATCTGTCCAGTGCAAGCCAATGGTAGGCATTAAGAGTGGGAACAAGTCCTGGTCAGGCCATGTGCTGGAAAGAACTTTGGAGTCTTGACCATCACTATCCATAGCTCTGGACTACACTGTGCATCTAAAATTGCATGTTGCCACAGCAAACCAGACTCCCGGAGTGACCTGTAACACATCACCACCAAACATCCCTTATCTTCACGTTCACTGCCTGTTTTCGAACTGGAGACCTTTTGTGTGTGAGGTGAATGCAATCACCACTACACTATATAAACTGTTGGCCCACCAAACATCCTTGATTTCAATCGCTGCATCTTTAGTGGATGTTTCTTGAAGACATGGGAATCTAAACTCTGGAATTCCCTCTCAAAACCTTACCTCCTCTCTATCTTTAAGCCAGTACTTAAAACCTACCTCTGACCAATCTTTTGGTTGATTGCCCTAATACCTCGTTATGTGGTATGGTGTCAGTTTTTGCTTTCTAACACTCTTGTGAAGCACCTTGGATTATTTTAATTCTGTTAAAGATGCTAGATGAATGTACAATGTTATTGTTTATTTTGCATGGTGCCTTTGGGAAGGCCATTTAGCCCATCCGGCCTACTCTGCCAAATTCAGTTCAAATGAATGCCAAATTGGGTTAAATTTTACAAAATAGAGCCACATCCACTGAGAGCTGGATTGGGAATGGAGGTGCACGCACAGTGGGAAGTGTTTCCTGACTTTAATATTTAACTCTTCCAGTTCTGATTATTCCTGTTGATGAAAGAAAAAAATATAAAATTTGAGCACAGCTTTAAATTGAAATTAAGATGACATTAATCCATTCTCCACACTGCAATAAGATTTCTGACTTGAGGAGAATGAAGATCATAGTCATTGAAGCTGAATGTTTTTTTTAATCAAGATGTTCAGTAATGTTACTTTTGCCTTTGTCCAGGTGGGCTGGATCCTTTCCTTGTTGGACGAATTGCAGCTTAATCCCCAGCCTCCAGTCGCAGTCCTCCCACTGGGGACAGGGAATGACCTGGCCCGCACTCTCAACTGGGGAGGGGTAGGTACATCACTCAGCAGCTGCCCCCAGGTACACCCCGCATGGGTGGGCTCAGAATGCCATCTAAAAGACAAAGGATGTAAACATGTTGTGTGGCCGGTCAGAGGGAAGCAGGCGAAGGGGATCAACAATGATAACATTAGACCAGGAAATTCTTTGTGATGTGGCTTGCACAATTTGTCATAATATGAGATGGCCTGTAAAAGTAGTGGAAGCAAATTTAATACTTTTATAAGGAAATTGCCTAAATAATTGAAGGCAAAAAAATCTGAAGGGCTTGAGAACAAATCCAGAGGAGGGGGCACTAATTAGACAGTCTTTTCACAATTGTACAGAACATTTGAAGTATTGTGCAGTTTTGATCACCTTACCTAAAGAAGGATGTACTTGCTCTAGAGGAGTACAATGAAGCTTCACTAGACTGGTTCCTGCGATAAAGAGTACATTGAAGGGGCGATCTTATCAAAAAAATTCGAAGTACTGAACAAATACGAAAATGGGAATTTCAGACCTATATTTACAAGGCCACAAGCCCAATCTTATGCCAGTCTGTGCAAAAAAAGGCAAAATCAGTTTCCTGCCAGTAGGTGGAAGGGACTTGGCTTGAGCTCTCTGGAAAGCTCACAGAAGAGAGTGCAATTGCGCATGTGTAGATCTCTCTGGTCTGCCCAACACTACAGAGGAAACTGTCAATCAGTCACCTCCACCCCTTGAATATCGCACACCTTCTCTCACCACCCGCAATTGCTGACCATTATGGATGATTGTCTCCCCCACTCCCAGCTCAGCTTATATGATTGCCACCTCCCAGTCAATTGCTGGTTGCAGGGTGTGCAGTGTACCTCTCCCTATCTGATCCCAGTGGCTGAGTGCGCAGCTTCGTGCCTGCACGCCTTCCCTTAGGCCCTGCCCCATCCATGCCTTCCCCTCCTCTTAAGTCCTGCCCCTATCATTAGGCTGTACCTCCTTGGCACTGCCCAGTTGGCACTGCCAGTGTACCAGGCTGGCAGTGCTAGTGTGCCCAGTGGTGCTAGGCTGGCACTGCCAGGCCAACACCACCCTACCCCCGATCTCCCAGGGGCCTCAATGGCTTCCAGTCCTACAGGCGAGACCATCAGGACAGGTCCCTGTTGATGGGGACTATACATGATCCTCATCAGTGAGGATGTCTACCGGCAAGGCCAGACAATTGCATCCCAGGCTCACTAATAATATTTAAATCAACATTTGCATTGATTTAAATATTGTGAGGCTGATCTTGCCGAAAATCCGAGCCTAAACTTGATTTTTCCCCTCTTTCGTGATCTTACCAGCTCATCCTGCCAGTTGACTGGTGGGATGAGAAGTAAAGATCGCCCCTTGCGTCTTTATTCTTTCATTGGATGGGTGTGACAGACAAGAACAGCATTTGTTGCCCATTCCTAATTGCCCTTCAACTGAGCGACTTGCTGCAATATTTCAGAGTCAACCACATTGTTGCGGGTCTGGAGTTACATAGAGGCCAGACCAGGTAAGGATTGTAAGTTTCCTTCCCTAAAGGGCGTTAGTGAACCAGATGTGTTTTTACAACAATGACAGTTGTCATGGTTGCCATTCCTGATTTACTTTTAATTCTAGATTTATTTATTGAATTTAAAATTCCACCAGCTGTTGGGGTAGCCTGCCATTGGTTACAGGCAGAATTTTCTGCTGCCACTGGCAACAGGGTTTCCTGTTGTATGCACCCCATGCCACTGGAAAACCCACAGCAGGGGTTTGCTGTCAGTTGTTCCAGAAGAACCCCCAGTGAGAATGGCCAAAAAATTCTAGCTCAAGTGTTTTGCAGTGTTCCCAAAAAATAAGAGAAGTGAGACCTGGTAAAATGCAGAAGAGACAAGATTTCCTAAATCTCTCCAGCATTTACTTGTGGAATTCTACTTCCAAAAATCTGACTATTAACAAGTGTTGTGGGCTTGAAACACAAGAAGACAGGTTATATTACAAATGTGATAAGGTGAAACAACCTATTAAACTGCCCAGAATAGATGACATACCTGGTATTGTTATGAAGTTTGGTTTTATAATTGATGATTGATGATGGCTGATGGTTACTGTCATCCTCCCATTGTAGGGTAAATGTTGCCGGTATACATTGTGATGACTATGCTTGTCTTTGGCCAATTAATCATTTCTAGCATGAGTCATTATCTTCAGGAGAGGAGCTGAGAGCATGCTTTGGTTTTATTTGTGCCTGTCACATAGTTATAGAAAGAAGCAGCATTTTAGGAGGCTATTCAGTCTATTGACTTTGTGTTAACACTTTGTAAAAGCTATCCAATTGGTCTGTCCACCCTGCTCTTTTCCCATATCCCTGCAAAGTTCACTTTCACAAGCATTTACCTGATTCTCTCTTGAATGTTACTGTTGAATCTGCTTCCTCTGTCCTTTCAATACATCCAAGATCAGAACTATGCAAAACATAAAATAAATCTCTTCCTTTCTCACTGAAATTTTTGTTGATTGCATTAACTCTGGTTACTGACCCTGTTAGCTTCTCTTGTATGGTCTCTCAAAGCCCTTCATTAATTTGGACAAAAGCTATTAAATTTCCGTTTAACATCCTCCACGCTAAGGAGAATAATCCCAACTTTTCCAGCCTCTCTATGTAACTGATGTCCTTCATCTTTAGAGTACTATTCAAACAGAAAATGCTGAAAATATTCAACAGGTTTGGCAACATCTGTGGTGAGAAAAAACAGTTAATGTTTCATGTCCTGCAACCTTTCATCAGTGGGTCAATTCTTCGCAGTCCATCTCCTCATTAAAGGTGGCCCATTTCTCAGTTACAATTGTGCTGCCAAGTTATCTGGGCGAGCTCCATTCGCTGCTGAAATTAATCCTCTCCCAATTTATTTTCGCTCTGCATTGCTCCTTGCCTTTTCCCTATGACTTAAGCTATGATCACCATCCTCTAAATGGTTACTTGGTGCCACTTAATCAATTTGACCCACCCCATTGCCCAAAACCATATCCAACAATGCAATCTCCACTCCATATCCTTTCATTATTCCTCACTCCATCTCTTCTCACTCTCTTTTCCCAGTTATTTGCTTTTCAGTTTTGTGCTGCACTTTCTGTATTGCTTCTCAACTGGATCAACGAACCTGCCATTCATCTTAATTTTCTGTTTCTTTTCATCCCAATTTCCTTAATCATGCAGTGAACTCTGGCTTTGGAGGCCATTCCTTTCAGCCCCTCATAGGAATGTGCCTATTCCATGCAGAAAAAACTCTTCTTTGAAGGTCTCCTATTGCTCAATTGTTTTGCTTTATAAATATGTGCCAATGCTAATATCTGGTTTGGTGCCTTAGATACACTGCATGCAGTGTGCTGTCGCTGAGTTAATAACAGTTCACTGTGTGTTGTTGTGCTTCAAGATGGCAGGTCCACTTCTCTGCCGTAAGCAGACCTCAGACCTATATAGCTGGCAGGAGTCCAGTAATTATCATTCCAGCTACTTGGTTTATGGTATCACAGAATTGTTGCAGTGCATAAGGAGGCCATTTGGCCCATCATGTCTTCACCAGCTCTCCGAATCAGCAATTCCCAAATATAATTCCCCACCTTCTCCCCATAACCCTGCACATTCTTTTCATTTAAGTCTTTTGAATGCTTCATTTGAACCTACCTCCATCACTACCTCAAGCAGTGCATTCCAAACTCTAAATTCTCACTGCGTGAAAAAGTTTCTCTTCATATTCCTTTTGCTTCTTTTGCTAATTACCTTTAATCTGCATCCTCTCATTCCGATCCTTTCATGAGTGGGAATAATTTCTCCCCATCTATTCTGTCCAGACCCCAGATGATTTTGAACACATGATTTGATTTTTAATCAGCTATGTTCAGGAATGAAGGCCAAATTAAAATGTACACATGGTTAAAATGTGGAAGAATGAGAAAAGCTCAATGACATATCAAAGTTCATACCTTTGATGTTTCAACTCCCCACTCTGTCAGGCAAATTGTTTAATGCATTTATCACTCATTGTTTGAACAAAGAACAAAGAACAAAAACAGCCCGGGAAACAGGCCCTTTGGCCCAACGAGCCCACGCCGCCATTTTAACATTACCAGTCCCCGCCTCCACCCATGACCCTTATCGATCCTGCTCCGTGTCTAATCTAAGTGACACTGCTTTATGCTCCGACACCATTATCCTGTAATTTGGGTGACAGTTTGCTTTGAGAGCAGTACCGTTTTTGGGTGGCTCTCTGTCTGAAAGCAGTTGTACAGATCACAGTTTGTTTCCCTTGGTCAGCAATATAAGTGATGTGGAGATGCCAATGTTGGATTGGGGTAAACACAGTCAGAAGTCTCACAACACCAGGTTACAGTCCAACAGGTTTATTTGGTAGTAAACACCAGTAGCTTTCGGGGTTTGCCCCTTCGTCAGGTGAGTGGGAGTTCTGATCACAAACAGAGCATATAAAGGCACGCACAGTTTACAGAATACTGATTAGAATGCAAGCCTTTACAGCTAATCAAGTCTTAAAGGTGCAGACAGTGTGAGTGGAGATAGCATTAAGCATAGGTTAAAGAGATGTGTATTGTCTCCAGACAGGATAGTAAATGAGATGTTGCAAGCCCAGGCAAGTCATGAGGGTTACAGATAGTGTGACATGAACCCAAGATCACAGTTGAGGCTGTCCTCATGTGTGCGGAACTTGGTTATCAGTTTCTGTTCAGCGACTCTGTGTTGTCGTATGTTACGAAGGCCGCCTTGGAGAATGTTTACCCAAAGATCAGAGGCTGAATGCCCGTGACCGCTGAAGTGCTCACCAACAGGAAGGGAGCAGTCTTGCCTGGTGATTGTCAAGTGGTGTTCATTCATTTGTTGCCGCAGCATCTGCATGGTCTCCCCAGCTGGGAATCCCGATGGTTCAGCTTATCATGATTCTCCTCTGTGCCCCTCAGCTACTGCCATGCCCGCTATGAATGAGAATCTGTTGACAGCTTATTTAATTTTAATGACATTAATGAGTTTGAAGCCTGGTTCAATGGGCCCCAGAATTTCTCTCTTAGAAAGGATCTGTCAGTTTTACCAGAAAGATCCCTTTGCTTTCTCTCATCAGCTGCTCTGAAGCTCTTTGAAGTGCTTTGATAGATAGTAAGCTGTCAGATTCACTGGGAACTCCTCTGCTGCCTGGTCCCTTCAGAATGCTTTGATTGACAGCAAGGATTGATTTTCACTGGGGAGTTTGCCTTTTCACATTCAAATAGGAAGCTGGCCCTTTGAAGTAATTTGATTAACAGGTTGGATCAATTACTTTGTTTTTCTTTGCCTCAGTGCTTTCTAAACATTGAAGTTAGAAATGAGGAACTGAAACTTCATGTCTAGTGGGTAATTGATCCACCCTGTCAATCAAAAGCAGAATGTTTATTAACATTCGGGTTAGGAAAAAAGGCAGGCAGTTGAGATGCATTCAGCTGTGAAGGGAAAGTGAAAGAAACAAAGCTCCTGGTTAGTGGGTAATTGATTCAACCTATTAATCAAAGCTTAGTTAAAAATAATGGAACATGACATTGAATGAACACAAAGCCTTTTGAGGCTTTTGAGCTTTCCAGGAAAGTTCAGAGGCCTGAAAAATGCAGTGTTAAAAGAATGGTTCTGAGTGAGCAAATTTGGTGGAATGTGAAGGTTCATGAGGCTTACTATGTCTACAATGAACTGCCTGATCTGCTATGTAGTATCAATCAAAGCAGATCATTGTAGCCAGACTGCACCTGCTGCATATTCAGACTACAATCTATTGAATCTGACATCTCCTGTTAGTTAGCAAAGGATCTCCTCACACCTGGGGCTTCTGAGAGAGAGATAGAATAAATAGCTTCCCAACACCAATGCCTAGAGACCTCACCTCTCCCCCCACAAAGGAACACATTCAGGGATGGGGTTCCCTCAGGCCCTCATGTGATGAAGGGACAGTGCTCTGAAAGTTTGTGCTAGCAAATAAACCTGTTGGACTTTAATCTGGTGCTTATTCTGCCCACCCAAGTCCAACACCAGTAAGTCCCCATAATAGCTGCCACTGACAGAGAGAGAGAGAGAAAGAGCAATCCCTTCTACAGATTGTAATGCTGCTGTGATTTTGAAGGCTTCCTGGTGTTCATGGGTCATGGATATCAAAGTGACCATGGCACTTCAAGAGTTTCACAGTACAGAAACAGGAATGAAGATGTTGAATAGAAATCTACTTGAGATGACCATGCTAAGAGTGATCTCCATCTTTCCCAGGACTAGAAGGGACAGTCCAGTATGGGAACTCCATCCTGGTGAGGAGTCCCAAAATTGACCCTTTCCCTCCCAGCTGCAACCCACTCAGCCCTGGGTCCCTTGGAGGGTCCTCCCTCTGAAGCCTGAGCGTCATATTGTCAGTTCATTTACCTTCCCCCCCCCCCGCCCCCCCGCAGGGTGTCAATGCCAGGAGGCAGTGCAAAGTTGGCACTGCCAAGGTGTGGGGGCCTAAAAGGGGAATTGAGAGGTGAGGCCTGAGGGAACCCCATCTCTGATCGTCTTTCTTTGGAGGGAGGGGTGAAGTCTCCAGTAGGGGTGAGGGATCTGGTCATCTTCACACTTGTGTGGTGTTGGTGGAGGGACTGGGTTGACCTGTTCTTTCAGTGGTGGGGGGTGGGGGGGAGAATGCCCCTCTGCTGAGTGTCTGCCTTTGTCAGCAGGAGCTGTCATGTCTGTTATGAAGAGGAGGGGTTCCTGTCTCTGAGCACTGAGATTAGGAGCCCCACCCCTTAAAAATGTAAAACCGGGCTGGCTGGCGTGTTTTCTGGCTTGCATAAATTTAAATGGTCATGGTGGCTGAATCCTGCCTGACTAGCGCTGAGAACATCAACAGTACATATTCCAGTTTTCCTGCTGGTGGGAACACTTAAAGTGCAAGTTGGGAGAGTTGTACCCAGGATTTTTGGGGACTGAAAAATATTATGTTGTCTTACATGCGTGATCTACTTATACTCTGCAATCTACGGTAACTACAGTACTCCAGGTGTGGTCCAACCAGGGTGTTGTATAGCTGTAGCATCACTTCTGCCTCAGAGCATTCTAGTCCATTAGATATAAAGACCAACATTTCATTAGCCTTTATGATTGTGTTGTCTACTTGAACTTGACATAATTGAATGGTAGTATATTAATAACACCAGAAGGTCTATCAAGTCTTCATAGTTTGAAGTAGAAGTCATCCATGTTTGATTACAAATGTGATTTATTTTGAAGTTGTTTGCGTTTTCTATGAAAAACAAGCAATCTCGATGAGTTTATTGAGTATGTCAATTTTATAATCACAAGCAACATTCACAATATTTCCACACATCAGCAGCTCTTCCCAGGAATGATCTAAAAGCAGAGAAATTGGGAAGAGTATGCATAAGTGACTATGCCTTAATGTGATGGATGGTTCTTTGATTTTTAGCTGCAAATTCTGAGTGTTTGATCACAACAGATACCTAACTCAGCCCGCAACATGAAGATGTCCTCACTGTTGATTCGGGTGCTTGGACAAATGATGCAGTTGCTTCTTCCCTCTGTCGCAGGGCTACACGGATGAACCTGTCTCAAAAATCCTCTGCCACGTGGAAGAGGGGAATATTGTACAGCTGGATCGTTGGAACCTCCATCTCCAGAACAACCTCCACCTGAACCAGGATGATCCTGAAGAAGGGACTCAGAAGGTAACTGCAGCAGCTAACTTTCTGAATTTAGGTTTGTACAAATCTTTGCCATTTTCTGAAAGATTTTGTGCAGGCAGTCCTTTTGCTTCCAGAGAATTATTAAGGATTCTTTTTAAAGTGGCAAATCTAGGTGAAGAACAAGCAGCACAGTGCAGGTCACTACGAATGAATGCAAGTAATGATGAGGTAAATTGGTGGCTTGCTGACAGCAAGGTTTGAGTTTACAATCTTTAGATTGTAAGAAATAAGGAACACCATCTTTTTGATGTTAACTTATGTTGTGTTAAACTAGGGCCACCAACCCTCCAAGACTGGCTTTGGATCGACAGGGATTAAAGATTATTCTCCATGACACTGCTGTCTACAACCCTGAAGAAAAACCATCAGGAGATTAAAAATATTGCTTTTGTTTGTCATTTTCTTTGAACATTTCTCTTCACCAGATATAAAAATATTGAAAATGGAAAAGAAAGGCTGTTTGGCTGACACTCAACCATCATCCAGTTGGGTAATGAGCCTTTTTCCTTTCCAATTGGCTATGGAAGGCAGTGCATCACAAGGATGGATGCATTCGCTGTCTAATGGCTGGAGTATGGGGGCAAGTCTTGTGATGAAACCTCCAGGAATATGTTTAATTATGACTAACAAACCTTACTTTAAACACCAGAATATGCACCTGTGAACTATAAAAGTGTGATGGGGTCTTTATTGTGATATTCCACTTCACAATTCCTGCTGTCATTTACTCACATTTAAATACTATGGGCAGAATTCTCCGAAAAAAGTTCTAAGTGTTGAATTCATGGGAAAACTGGAGTAATTTGCACTGTTTTTATTTCAGTGGGAATTCACATTAGAATCTCTCACATTCTATGCAGTGCAGAGGCCACCAGTGTGTACATCATTATAAGTCAGTAGACAGGACCTATTCCCACCCAGGAGGCTGAAACCAGTGGGCTTCTGTGCATGCACAGTTGTCCCAAACTGTCAGCCACTCATTTGTTGGCCAGCTTGATCGCCACCCGTGTCCTAGACCTTTCTGATCTCCAGCTCCCTCCTCTGCCACTGCACAATGCCAATCCCCCCCACCCCGTGCAGTATAGACATTCCCACAGTGCAGATACCCCTGCAGTCAGATCCCGCGGCAGACCTCCCCACCCAACCCCCAAACCCACCACGATTGTTGGCCTCCCTCCTGCCCCCATCAATCTCTAAGCAGATTGACAGCGGGACTCCAACCCCATTGGCACTGCACCATGCCCAATGGTCAGTGCTAAGATGCCCCTGGGCATGGGCACTCTGCCCCTTGGACACTGCCAGGGCACATAAGAACATAAGAACTTAAGAAATAGGAGCAGGAGTAGGCCATCTAGCCCTTCGAGCCTGCCCCGCCATTCAATAAGATCATGGCTGATCTGTCGCTGCTCAGTTCCACTTTCCCGCCCTCTCCCCATAACCCTTAATCCCCTCTCTTATCAAAAACCCATCAACCCGCGTTTAAAAATATTTAGCGAGGCAGCCTCCACCACTTCAACGGGCAGAGAATTCCAGAGATTCACCACCCTTTGAGTGAAGAAGTTCCTCCTCAACTCCGTTCTAAACCGCCCCCCTTTTATCTTGAGGCTGTGCCCCCTAGTCCTACTGTCTTTTTTGAGCGGGAAGAGTCTCTCCACCTCTATCCTATCCATCCCATTCATCATCTTATACGTCTCAATGAGATCTCCCCTCATTCTTCTAAACTCTAATGAGTACAAGCCCAGTTTATTCAGCCTCTCCTCATAGCTCAACCCCCTCAACTCCGGTATCAGCCTAGTAAACCTCCTCTGCACTCCCTCCAAGGCCAAAATATCTTTGCGCAGGTGCGGCGCCCAAAACTGCACACAGTACTCCAGCTGCGGCCTCACCAATGCCCTATACAGCTGCAGCAAGACCTCCCTACTTTTATATTCAATCCCCCTCGCTATGAAGGCCAGCATCCCATTCGCCTTCCTGACCACCTGCTGCACCTGCAAGCTGGGTTTTTGCGACTCATGCACAAGGACCCCGAGGTCCCTCTGCACTGCCAGGATGCCCATGCTAAGGGGGCACCAAGCACCACCCTCCACTGCCCACACCAATCTCTCACACAAACCCTGCAAATCGGCCACCGTAAGATTTTGATTTTTTAGCACAGCAGGATGGGAGAATCGCGGCCGCAGTCTCTGTGGACATGCATTCAAATCTCACAGTGGGAGCTGGTGGAATTTAAACTTAAATTAATAAATCTGGAATATAAAACTACTCTCAGAACTGGTGACGATGAAACTATCTTTGATTATTGTTCCTCAGAGTAGTATCATGGGTCCAAGCATCTCCATCATAAGGTGAGAAGTGGAGATGTTCGTTGATGACTGCACAATGTTCAGCACCATTCCTAGCTCAGATACCACAACAGTCCATGTCCAAATGCAGCAAGACCTGGACAATATCCAGGTTTGGACTGACAAATGGCAAGTAACATTCACTCCATACGTGTGCCAGGCAATGACTATCTCCAACAAGAGACGATCTAGCCATTGCCCCTTGACATTTAATTGCATTATCAATAAATTCCCCATTACACCCTGGGGGGTTAACATTGATCAGGAACTGAACTGGACTAGCCAAATAAATATTGTGGCTACAACTGCAGGTCAGAAACTCAGAATCCTCTGGTGAGGATTTCAGCCCCTGACTCCCCAAAGCCTGTCCAATATCTACAACTCAATGCTGTGATGGAATACTCTCAATTTGCCTGGATAAATGCAGCTCCAACAACACTCAAGACACTTGACACCATCCAGGACAGAGTAGCCCACTTGATTACAACCTCTTCCACAAACATTCATTCTCTCCATCAGCAACAAACAGTAGCGACTGTGTCTACCATCTACAAGATTCACTGCAGAAACTCATCAAGACTCTTTAGGTAACACATACCAAACCCACAACCACTACCATATAAAAGGACAAGGCAACAGACTTGGGGTGGCATTTTCCGAGATTTTTTTCTAAGTGTCCTGCTGATCTGAAAATGGGAGAATTCCAGTTCCGTTTTTTCGGTGAGTTTTCACACTCAGTCTTATGCACTCTGTCTTTAAAAAGATGAGCTTGTCAGTTTCTAGCCAGAGAGGTTGTGGGTGGGGCTTAGCTTACCAGACAGCCTGTGGAGATGCTTCCCCCAGCTGCCCAGCCCAATTGCAGCCTCTGTTCCCTCCCCCACCAATCGCTTGCAGAGTGGCAGTGGGCGCCCCCTCCACCCACCCTCCCTTCACCAAGATCTTTAAAGATTTCCCAATCCTCTAGGTTCCTACTAATCTTTGCCACTTTGTATGCATTTTCTTAGCAGTTATCCATGGCTGATTATCTCTTTTTCTACAGTCCTTCCTTATCACTGGTATATACTTTTGCTGAGCACTGTGAATGATCACTTTGAAAGTCCTCCACTGTTCCTCAATTGTACTACCATAAAGTTCTTGCTCCCAGTCTACCTTAGCCAACTCCTCCTTCATCCATTTGTAGTTTCCTTCGTTAAAGCACAAATATTGGATTTTACCTTCTCACGCTCCATCCGTATTTTAAATTCAACCATACTGTGATAACTTCTTCCAAGCAGACCCCTAGCTGCAAGTCATTGGTGGGGGGATCGTCACTACTGGGTGGTGCTGAGGATCGGGGTGTTCTGGAATGGAGGGGGGTCAGGGCTGGCCTGGGAATGGCCATTGGAGCCTTGGGAGATGGGCAGGGAGCTCCAGGCTGGGTAGATTAATGGCTAGTCAGCAAACTGCAGGCTAACAGTTCGGGGCCACTGCACATGCTCAGAGGCCTGGAACTGTCAGCCTCTGATGTGAATAGGCCCTGCCCCCGAGCTTTCATTAATAATCACGGTTGTGACCTCTGTAGTATACAGTGTATGGGAGATTTGAGTCTGAACTCCCATGGAAAAAACAATCATGATTTACATCATTTTTTCCACAAATTCAACACTTAGAATTTTTTGGGAGAATTGCTCCCCAAGTCTTTAATTGTGGGGTTATAGACACGTTTGTACAATAGTTAGTAAGTTGTGTGGAAACCTGCAATTCTCGCACATGCCACATTTGCAAAGTGAAACATGAGTGTTTTCCAAAACAGAAAGATTTTCTGAAGCACTTTCTCATACTGTTGTATCTTTCAAAAATTGACATGCTTTCTTCAAGCCAATATGGCATTTGTCCTGTGGCAGAGTTTGTAAAGCCATTGTCTACTGAAGATTCTCCAGGTACTGACTGTGGCATATAATCTGACAGCATGTGCTACAATTCATGTCTTCAAATCGTTCTCAAGCCCCCAGACACATCTTAGAACAGTGGGACACCACAAGGATAGAATAGCATGGCTGCTGAGTGTTCATATGTGGAGCCACAGGCTCAGTTCCTATTTAGATTCCTATGTAACAATCACCCGTAACAAATAGACATTGCAGGTATCTGAACCGACGTTCTTCATAATTACTGCTATGTTTATCATCATTACATTTAGAAAGCTAAGCCGCAGGCTTCATGCAATGCAACAATTTGAGTATGAAGCTATTATTAAGTGGCAGTACAGAGTGTTGAACGTATTTAGTTTCTGACTGGGGAATGTACTTTATTGGTTCCATGTTTTGATGCCAAGCTCATGATAGCTGTGTAATTAAGAGTTCAAACCCTTTGCTAAATTATAGTATTATGTAAATCAAGTGTTGAGGATGTCAGAAGCAAAATTTTTGAAGCGACAGAATAGAACTTGTATGCGCTGAAAGCCTTCTCCAGCTTGTTGATCCGCCATTGTCTCTTATAGCCTTGGAATTGTAGATTCATTGGAAATTTCCTTCCAAATCCTCTTTTCTCACCTTGCTCCTCATGTTCATGCAGGTAACTTAGTACAGGGAGGGAATGAGAAATTGAATTGCAGAATGTTGCCCCAAAACATCAGGAAAAGCCGTGCAATCATTGTCATTATTGGTATCCTTCTACCTATGATAGATGATGGATATACGGCATGGCCATTGGGAATGGGATAGTGTCATATTGTGCATTTTCACAGATGATTGTGAAGATCAATCATCTGGAGGCAGATTCTGCCACAAGTATTGCTTTTGAGGTGGTTATCGGGTGTGGTCATACGTTGTTGTTTTCAGTTGCCAAACCCCAAGTGGTCACTGATCAGCATGGCGACATGTACCAACCCACAGGTGACGTCACCATTTCTCTCTGTCATCAGTTGGTATCTCCCAGGTGTGAAAATCAATGGTTAGGGCCTCCATTTCACACTTGCAAGCATTCTTGAAGTGGAGCTTCAAGACCACAAAGTTGCCTCTGGTTGATAAGTACCAACACTCCTGGGAGATTTGTCTTAGACAGCACTGTGATATTCAGAATTTTGTCATTCTACAAGATTCCCAGAAAGCATTGCAAACAGTGAAGATTAAAATTGTTGAGCTTCCTTTCTTGATAGCGATAAATTAGTTCATGTATCACAGCTTTACAATGGGTGCTCAGAACACAGAGTCCATAAATCCACCTCTTGGTCCTGTGAGTCACCAATCCAGTGCACTCAAAAGCAACATATTTAGTCACCTTAATGCAGCAGCCTTGGTCACAGTCCATTATTCAGTTGTTTTTCAATTGTATGTCTTTTGGGATATGTCACTTTTTCGCAGCTGACAGCTTGTCAGAGTTTTGTCAGCTAGCATGTATGACTGACATGATAGGACTGTTTCTTGCTGAGCTGGACTTTAACATGTAGAGTGTATGTATGTCTGCTCTTAGGGCTGTTTAGTTTATGGATTGCCAGCACTCATTCAGCAACTCTATCTCTCTCTCTCCACAGCTCCCACTTACAGTGTTTAATAACTACTTCAGCCTGGGCTTTGATGCCCATGTCACACTGGAATTCCATGAATCTCGAGGTACATGTCATATATTCATGAACACACTGTTGTAAATGTCAAGCTCATACTTCAAGCATTTTAGAATATAACTTTTAGTTTTAGGAATTAATTTTTGAATTATAGAAATTGAGACATCTGGTTACGAAACCAATAAGCAACTATGAAGTAAATTTATTCAAACAAGCTTGGGATTTATTACACTTAAAAGTCTGGGGCCATATTGACTTAAAAGGTTAATATCAAGAAAAATGTCATCACAAAACAGCAGATGGGATTACTTAGCTAAAGAACATCTTCAGTTATTCCAATGAAGGATAAATTATTCATTTGGTTATCAGAATGAAGAAAACCTTGGAATTAAAAGATAGTTAATTTGCATTTCCGCCAGGGAACAGACCAAGTCATATAGCCAAGGTGAGTGGAGCTTAGTGAGATTCTTTGTTTTCAGGTTATCTCTGTGAATTCAGTTAGGGCACAGCCAGCAAACAAGACTGGTAGATGTTTGGAAAAACAGCAAAGAAACTTGGTCAGCTTTGGATCTTATGTAACTTGTGATTCCATTGGAAGCAGAGAGATGAAGTCAGACGTACAGTTGAAGTAGAGCAAATGCTGAGTCTAATATCCATGATGTAGTCTGGGATTGGTAGCTGGTTATCAGTATAAAACAAAGCTGTTTAGGGGAGAAATGATTAAAAGATTTGTTTAGCTGGAATCTGAAGGTCAAATGTGGTTAATTTTGTTGCACTTTGAGTTCTGGAAGTCATCAGCTTGGTTGCAGTTTGAAACCAAAGGTATTTCTGATATGTTTTAAACCACTGTGTAGGAGTCACAGGGTGGTCCTTGGCTGGATCTGTGAAATCCAGTTTCGTGAGGTCCATAAAGAAATTGAACGGTTGTTTATCCATAAATTAGTGGAAAGTCACTCCTCTTCCCTGCTCCCTCTTGAAATCTTGTACCTTGGAGAACAGCTGAAACAGTGAAGAAAAAAGAGGGACTTGGAGAGAACAATATATATCAATAACTAGGATGAGAGAAGTGAATGTACTTGTAATAATTCTCATTCAAGAATTATTATAGTACTATTGCCAAGCTTGTGGATGACAAAAATAGATGGGAAGGCAAATGGTGGGATAACATATAGAGTACAGAGTGATATAGACAGGTTAAGTGAGTGTGCAAAATCTTGGCAGATGGAATGTAATGCAGGAAAATGTGATGTTATCCACTTTACTAGGAAAAATAAAGGAGCTGAATATTATTTAAATGAAGAAAGCTGCAGCATGGAGGGATTTTGTACATAATTCACAAAAAGCTGGAATGCAAGTTCAGCAAGTAATTGGGAAGGCAAATTTGACTTGATTTATTATTGTCACATGTATTAACATACAGTGAAAAGTATTGTTTCTTGTGTGTTATACAGACAAAGCATACCATTCATAGGAAAGGAGAGAGTGTAGAATGTCGTGTTACAGTCATAGCTAGGGTGCAAAGAAAGGTCAACTTAATGCGAGGGTAAGTTCATTCAAAAGTCTGACAGCAGCAGGGAAGAAGTTGTTCCTGAGTTGGTCTGTATGTGTCCTCAGAATTTTGTGTTTTTTTTCCTGATGGAAGAAGGTAGAAAAGAGAATGTCCGGGGTGCATGGGATCCTTAATTATGCTGGCTCTTTTTCCAAGGCAGCGGGAAGTGTAGACAGTGTGGGGGGGGGGGGCGGGGGGGGGGGGAGCTGGTTTGTTGGCCTTAAGAGGTTAACATTTAGAAAAGTAACATCATAAAACAGCACGTGGACTTACTTAGCTAAAGAACTGGCTGGTTCGTTGGCTTTCCATTGTTGGCAATGGAATGTTGGCCTAATTTCAAAGGGAATGGAGTATAAAAAATCTTGCTAAAACTAGGTAAGGCACTAGTTAGACCATACCTGGAATACTGTGAACAGTTTGGGTTTCTTTATTTAAGGGAAGATATACTGGCATTGGAGGTAGTCCAGAAGTTTATTAGGTTGATCCCGGTATGGAGGGATTTTCTTATGAGGTTGAGTAAGTTGGGTCTGTACTCATCTGAGTTTAGAAAAGTGCGATTGAGACATACAGGATTCTCAGGGGCCTTGATGCAGCTGATGCTGAGAGGTTGTTTCCCCTTGTATTAAAGCCCAGCACCCATTACCCTGAGACCCATTAAAGACAGAGATCAGGAGGAATTTCTTCTCATAGAGGGTAGTGGATCTGTAAAAATCTTTACCACAGAGGTAGAAACTGGGTCATTAAGCATTTCAAGACTGAGGTGGACAGCTTTTTAATCAGTCAGAGTCTCAAGAATGATTGAGATAAGGCAGGAAGATCATCATATCAGATCAGACATGATCTTATTGAGTAGTGGAGCAGACTTGGTGGGCCAATGGACTATTCTTGCTTCCACAACCGATGGTCTTACAGTTTTATTGCCTAACAATGATATATATATTTTGGTTTTGTCTCAGAGGACTAGTGAATGAACCTTCACTTCAAATAAGGGAACGCTTGGGGAAAAGTGAAAAAAAAATCTGAGTTTATAGCATAAAACTTTCTGAACCATAGTGTTAAACTATTGGTGTTTACTTTATTTAAATATTTTTCTTTTACAATAAAGTTTGTTTTGTTTAAAAACATGAAATCTTCTGGCAGAGTTCTGATGGGTGTTCAAATTGCTCCTACAAACTTCAACAGTCCCTTTATAAAACACACATATATATCACATTCACATATTACACTCAACATTTTCACATATCATATTCACATTCACACCCACAAAGCACATACAGACATAGAACATGCTCACAGAGCTATGAGGAGAGGCTGAATAAACTAGGCTTGTACTCGTTAGAGTTTAGAAGAATGAGGGGAGATCTCATTGAGACGTATAAGATGATGAATGGGATGGATAGGATAGAGGTGGAGAGACTCTTCCCATTCAGAAAGGACAGTAGGACTAGGGGGCACAGCCTCAAGATAAAGGGTGGGCGGTTTAGAACGGAGTTGAGGAGGAACTTCTTCACTCAAAGGCTGGTGAATCTCTGGAATTCTCTGCCCGTTGAAGTGGTGGAGGCTGCCTCGCTAAATATTTTTAAGACGCGGGTTGATGGGTTTTTGATAAGCGAGAGGATTAAGGGTTATGGGGAGAGGGCGGGAAAGTGGAACTGAGCCACGACAGATCAGCCATGATCTTATTGAATGGCGGGGCAGGCTCGAAGGGCTAGATGGCCTACTCCTGCTCCTATTTCTTATGTTCTTATGTTCTTATGCATTCACATAGGCTGTGATTCTCCCAAAAAGGTTCTAAACGTCGAATTTGCAGGAAAACTGATGTAAATCATGCTTTTTTCGGTACAATTTCAGACAAGAATCTCACACATTTTGTGCAATGCAGAGGTCAGAAACAGGAATATCATTAAAAGATTGGGGGCAGGCCTATTCATGCCAGAGTCTGACAGTTCCAGAACTCTGTGCATGCGCAGTGGCCCCTATCTGTTAACCGGTCGAGCTGGCCAGCATGACACCATCACATTGCTGCCCCTCCACCCCCTCATGGCCCGATTGTATCCCTTCATCCATTTGTGGGCCAGCACCTTCCCTCCCCTCCCATCCCAGACTGCCTAATCTCCAGCTCCCCCCAGAACAAGAACAAAGAAAATTACAGCACAAGAACAAGACCTTCGGCCCGCCAAGCCTGCACTGACCATGCTGCTCGACTTAACTAAAATCCTGGAGACCATATCCCTTTATTCTCATCCTATTCATGTAATTGTCAAGACGCATCTTAAAAGTCACTATCGTATCTGCTTCCACTACTTCCTCTGGCAACGAGTTCCAGGCACCCACTACCCTGTGTAAAAAATCTGCCTCATACATCTCCTTTAAACCTTGCCCCTTGCACTTTAAACCTGTGCCCCCTACTAATTCACTCTTCCATCCTGGGAAAAAGCTTCTAACTACGCACTCTGTCTATACCTCTCATAATCTTGTAGATTTCTATCAAGTCACCCCTCAACTCCCATCGTTCCAGTGAGAACAAACCCAGTTTCTCCAACTTCTTCTCATAACTAATGCCCTCCATATCAGGCAATATCCTGGTAAATCTTTTCTGTACCTTCTTCAAAGCCTCCACATCCTTCTGGTAGTATGGCGACCAGAATTGAACACTATATTCCAAGTGCGGCCTAAATAAGGTACTATAAAGCTGCAACATGACTTGCCGATTTTTAAACTCAGTGTCCCGGCTGATGAAGGCAAGCATGCTGTATGCCTTCTTGACTACCTTCTCCACCTGCATTGCCACTTTCAGTGACTTGTTTACCTGTATACCCAGATCCCTTTGCCTATCAATACTCTTAAGGGTTCTGCCATTTACTGTATATTTTCTATCTGTATTAGACCTTCCAAAATGCATTACCTCACATTTGTCCAGATTAAACTCCACCTGCCATCTCTCTGCCTAAGTCTCCAACCAATCTATGTCCTGCTGTATCCTCTGATGGTCTTCATTACTATCCACAAATCCACCAAACTTTGTGTCATCCACAAACTTACTAATCAATCCAGTTACAGTTTCCTCCAAATCATTTAAATATCTTACAAACAAAATGACGACCCCCCCCACCACTCCCCTAGCAGATCCCCTCCCCCACAGGATGATCATTCCCCTGCACCCTCCCAGATCAAATGAACATTTCTTGCAGTTGCTGGCCTCCATCCAGCTCAGACTGATCCCCATGTAGAGTTACAGTGGGACCCCTACCTCCATGGGTCACCCCTAGGCCTAGCTCCAGTTTGCCCCACCCATTGACCCTGCCCCCAGGTGCCTCACATCCTTAACCCTGCCCAGTTGGTACTGTCCCATACATAGTGGGCAATGCCAAGGTGCCTCCTGGGCATGGAGACTTTGCCCCTTTGGCAGTGCTGGGGAGCATAGGCTGACACTGTCAGTGTGCCCATGCTCAGGGGGCACCACACCTCCACTGCCAGAGCTCCTGGATGCCCTGATTGCCCCCTTTTCACTGCAGTGGGGTCTTCCCCCTAGTTCCCCGAAAGTGGGCAGCTGGTCTGATCGCTGCTGGCTTAAAACTGTACTGGGGAAGTGGGAGATGCTAGCAGGGTGAATTCAATCCCAGGCCCGCTAAATACAACTAAATTGAATTTAAAATAGAATTTGCATATCAGCCTCACCTTCCAGCCTATTTCTGGCATCGCGCAGATGCCACCAGAAATCCGTGCCTGGGAGCTGCAATCGTGGTGCAACCGCTTGTGGAAATCCCATGAATCAGCCAACATGCAATATCCCAGCCTGCCGCACTGAAAAATTAGCTCAGTGGGCCAGGAGAATCACATGAGAGAATCGCCGCCATCCACCCCCCCGCCCCCCCATATATTCACACACAAAGAATACAAAGCACATGTTAGGGTACTGGATCAGAACCCCAAATTATACTAATAAATGAGAATAGACCCCAAGAATTTTTACTTTTTGAAAAAAATTTGACACATGTACTTCACTCCAGGAGTGAATCCTCTGACAAAATAGGGATTTTTAAATCTCAAAACAAGCTTTATTCATAACACAGTTTAAATATGAACAAATAAAACAGCTGAACCATTATCAGTTAAACAAAACTTAAAAATGAGAGGAAGCAACTTTACTTCCTAACTTATGGCTGTCCTAGTTGCAAATAAGCAGCATTCCTCTTACAGACTTAAATGCCACTTTAAATACAATTAGCAACCATAAATTATCTTGTTTTAATGAGTATAGACTGTTTTGAAGCTTTCAGAAAGAAAATGAGTTTCAGAGCAGCTTGCAGAAGCCTGTCTTCAAACAATTCCCAAATCTAAACTGCAAAAGCGTCTTTCATTCTGCTACATACCAATCTCTGCACATTAACCACATTATCACATGATCCTGTCAATCAACTTCCCAAAGAACCTTTTTTAACTCTATCAAAGTAACAAATTTTAAGCTGAAACAAGTAATAAACTTGCTTTCACAATGCTTGAGCTGAATGTTTTTCCAGGCACACCAACTACCTGCAGAAACATTTTAAACATTGTCCTTAAACATAAAAAAAGGTATTAATTGCACTATTATGATCGCAACGATCATACACATGCATTAATGCATTGCAAACATACACATACATACTTATTTGTAGACATACACAAAAAATACACACACAAATACATACATACAGAGGGTACATGGTTAATTAGCCATGCTAAATTGCCTCTCAGTTTCACAAGATGTGTTGGTTAGGAGTATATGTGTGATAAATACACGGAGTTACAGGAAGATGGCCTAGGTAAGGTGCTCTGTGGAGGGTCAGTGCAGATCTGATGGGCCAACTGGCCTGCTTCTGCACTGTAGGGACTCTGTGAAATCCATACATGTGCACACATTCCCATACCTCACATCCTCAGTGATAGACTGACATGCGTAATCATAAATCTGAATACATGTGTGTGCATACTCATACATTTCACACACAAAGCAAACACTCAGGTGAAGGCATACTTAGCTCTTAGTCCAAACACAATTAGTCTAAACTCCATTGGTTTAAATTCCCTATTCTGAGAAAGTGTTATGTGCTCAGAGATCTCCTTTAGGTCAGTGAGACACCATCTGCCAGTC
This sequence comes from Carcharhinus amblyrhynchos, assembly GCF_965287045.1. Lineage (NCBI taxonomy): Eukaryota > Metazoa > Chordata > Chondrichthyes > Carcharhiniformes > Carcharhinidae > Carcharhinus > Carcharhinus amblyrhynchos. The sequence goes on along the minus strand of NC_137329.1, from coordinate 70,423,643 downwards.
TCTGTCCATTTGAAAATCAGTAGAGAGTTCTCAAATTGTCCAACCAACATTTCGCACCACCTTGCTGCACCCTTCATGATCACTCAAAGTGATTATTTGGTTATTCTTTTTTTTTAATGAGAGGCCTTGTTTACACTTTGGCATCTTCCAGATCTAATGTTCAATCCACATCAAAGTCATTTCTTGTGAGGTATTTTATCATGTTTCTGCATTATTAGAAGTCTTTCTTTCAATCACTTGTGCAACGTAAATATTTGTAAATCATCTGGACCTCAAACCAGATTCTCAAAGGTGATTGAACACTAAACAGATTTTTCCAGTTTTGTTAGTTAGTTAATCTTGTGGAGTGATCAAGACATTCTTTGATGAATGAAGAGTGATGCTGGACAAAGGGGTACTCTGTCTCATATTGGGGAGTAGCACGCAACATACTGGATTTGTCTTGGGTAAGAGGACAGTCTGGCTGCACTTCACAGAACATTGTGAGACTGTACTCGGTGAGCACTGTTTCTCAATTCTCGGTGACCTCTATGACTTGTGAGTGGCGCTTATGCTCATGTTGGGCAACTGGTAGATTTTTGGGTTCTCCTCACCAGTCACAGCACTAAGAAGACTTGTTCAGTCTGAGTAAGAGTCTGTCGTTTATATCTTTCAGCTATGGTTGAGGAGAGAATACGAATAATATACACTGTTTTCAGGTGACAATGTAACCATTATTATTGTTTCAAAGCTATTCTAATCTTTTCTGCCGTCACTTTTTCATCAATATATGATCGAAAATTGTTCTTTAGATGGACTGTTAATGGCCTTGAATACTAACTGTGTTTTCCCCCTGTTTTTGTAGAAGCAAATCCGGAACGATTTAACAGTCGATTTAGAAATAAGATGTTTTATGCAGGGGTAAGTGGTACCAAATATAAAAGGATCAAATTGACTAGAGAGAAGAAAATCTCTAAATTTCTGACCATTCCTGCAATTTGTCATCCCATTTACAGAGTTACAGAAATAAGCAATAAAGGATAAATGACAGTTCAGCTATTTTTGAAAGTATGAAAGTACAAGTCAACCCTTTTTGCAGATATATCTGTGTTAGATCAAAACAATAGAAAAGAGATGTTGAGTTTAATGTTGTTGAGCGTGGAGAGTTTATGGCAATTTACTATCAATACTTCATTGACATTCAGTGTGAATAATCTGGCACTGTTGGATTTATGACATTTCCTGCATTGCAGAAGTGACTAGCTTCAAAATTATTTAATTGCTGCAGAGTACTTTGGGTCATGCTGGGATCATGAAAGACACTGCTGTGAGAGGTGGTTACACATCTTCAGAGATTAGCTAAGAGTAAACCACATTGTGTGGGACCGGAATCACTGACAGGCCAGGCAGGGCAAGAAAAAACAGATTTCCTTCCTGCAGTAAGTTTGAAGGCGACTCAAGGTGGCTTAAACGAAGAACTATTAACTCAAATAATAAAAAATTGTGAGTGAAAATCATGTCTTACAAATTTGATTGAATTTTTTGAAGGGGTAACCAAGAAGGTCGATGAGGGCAGTGCAGTTGATGTTGCCAACATGGACTTTAGCAAGGCCTTTGACAAGGTACCACATGGTAGGTTATTACCTAAGATTTAATCTCACCAGATCCGGGGTGAGGTAGCCAGATGGATACAAAATTGGCTTGATGACAGAACAAGAAGTCTCACAACACCAGGTTAAAGTCAAACAGGTTTATTTGGTAGCAAACACCACCAAATAAACCTGTTGGACTTTAACCTGGCGTTGTGAGACTTCTTACTGTGTTTCCCCAGCCCAATGCCAGCATCTCCACATCTTGATGATAGAAGACAGAGGGTGATTGTAGCGGGTGTTTTTCAAACTGAAAGCCTGTGACCAGCGGTGTGCCTCAGGGATCTGTATTTGTCATTTATGTTAATGATTTGGATGACAATTTAGTAGGCATGGTTAGTAAGTTTGCAGATGACACCAAGATTGGTGGCACAGTGGACAGTGAAGAAGATTATCTCAGATTGCAACAGGATCTTGACCAATTGAGCCAGTGGGCTGACGAATGGCAGATGGAATTTAATTTAGTTAAATGTGAGATGATGCGTTTTGGTTGATCGAACCAGGACATGACTTACAGTTAATGGTAGGGTGTTACAAAGAACAAAGAACAAAGAACAACCCAGCACGGGAAACAGGCCCTTTGGCCCAACGAGCCCGCGCCGCCGCATCACCCTACACCTACCCTGCCCTGCGTGTCTACGAATGGAACCCCTAACTTAGCCAGATTCAGGGGAGAATAGTGTCAATTTGGTAAACCAATCAGCCTAAGAGCACATCTTTGGGGTGTGGGAGGAAACCGGAGCGCCCGGAGGAAACCCACGCAACCACAGGGAGAATGCACAAACTCCCACAGACACAGGCCCAAATCCATGTATCTGCACAGCCAGCAGTGCTAGTCACCGAGCTGTTGCGGTGCCCGTCTACCGGTCCATGATCAAGCACACACACCGACACGAAGTACTAGGCCACTCCCGGAACCTCCAAGAGCAGCCCACTCACGACCCACCGTGTGCATGCCCCTCGTTTGACAACGAGGTGGACCTCCACCTGCGGAATAAAAGACAAAAACGTTAACTTACAAGTCTGCATTTCCGGTGTCTCCCGAGGTTCTGTCCTTATTTAATAGCCCCTACTACAACCCTCCATCCTCGTTTCACTCATGTGTCTGTCTAACTGAACCTTAAACGAGTCCAACGTTCCTGCCTCCACCACCCTCCTTGGTAGCACTTTCCATACCCGCACAACTCTCCGTGTAAAGAACCTTACCCTCACATCCAAATTATACCTCTTGTTGGGGACAGTTATAGAACAAAGATCATAGCTCCTTGAAAGTGGAGTCACAGGTGGACAAAGTGATGAAGAAGGCATTCGGCATGCTTGGTTTCATTGGTCAGAAAATTGAATGTTGGAGTCGGGACGTCCTGTTGAAGTTGTACAAGACATTGGTAAGGCCACACTTGGAATACTGTCTACAGTTCTGGTCACTCTATTATAGAAAGAATATTATTAAACTAGAAAGAGTGCAAGAAAAGATTTGCTAGGATGCTACCAGGACTTGATGGTTTGAGTTATAAAGGGAGGCTGGATAGACTAGGACTTTTTTCTCTGGAGCGTAAGAGACTTAGGGGTGATCTTACAGTGGTCTATAAAATAATGAGGGGCATAGATCAGCTAGATAGTCAATAACTTTTCCCAAAGGTAGGGGAGTCTAAAACTAGAGGGCAGAGGTTTAAGGTGAGAGGGAAGAGATACAAAAGGGTCCAGAGGGACAGTTTTTCACACAGAGGGTATCTGGAACAAGCTGCCAGAGGTAGTAGTAGAGATGGGTACAATTTCGTCTTTTAAAAAGCATTTAGAGAGTTACATGAAGAAAATAGCTATCGAGGGATATGTGCCAAATTGCGGGCAATTGGGACTAGCTTAGTCGTTAAAAAAGAGAATGTGCGTGGTGTCCTTAATATTGCTGGCTGCTTTGTCAAGGCAGCAGGAAGTGTAGACAGAGTCAGTGGAGGCTTGTGTGATGGATTGGACTACATTCATGACCTTTTGTAGTTCCTTGTGTTCTTGGGCAGAACAGGAGCCACACCAAGCTGTGATACAACCAGAAAGAATGCTTTCTATGGTGCATCTGTAAAAGTTGGTGAGAGTCTTGGCTGACATGCCAAAATTCCTTAGTTTTCTGAGAAAGTAGAGGCGTTGATGAGCTTTCTTAACTATAGTGTCGGCATGGGGGGACCAGGACAGGTTGTTGGTGATCTGGACACCTAAAAGCTTGAAGCTCTTGACCCTTTCTACTTTGTCCCCACTGATGTAGACAGGGGTATGTTCTCCTTTAAGCTTCCTGAAGTCGATGACAATCTCCTTCATTTTATTGACATTGAGGGAGAGATTATTGTTGCCACACCTGTTCACCAGATTCGCTATCTCATTCCTGTACTCTGTCACTTCACTGTTTGAGATCCGACCCATTATAGAACATAGAACATTACAGCGCAGTACAGGCCCTTTGGCCCTCGATGTTGCGCCGACCAGTGGAACCAATTTAATGACCCTCTAACCTAAACTATTCCAATGTTATCCATAATAGAAATATGGTTGTGTTGTCAGCAAACTCGAAAATCAAATTGGTAGGGAATTTGGCCACACTGTCATAGGTGTATAATAGAGGGCTGAGTATAGTAGGGGGCTGAGAACACAGCTTTGTGAGGCACCGGTGTTGAGGATGATCATGGAGATGCTTTTGTTGCCTGTCCTTACTGATTACGGTCTGTGAGTTAGGAAGTTCAGGATCCAGTCGCAGAAGGAGGTGTCGAGGTCCAGGCCACAGAATTTGGAAATGAATTTCATGGGAATAATAGTGTTGAAGGCTGAGCTGTGGTCAATAAATAGGAGTCTGACATATCTAGCTTTTCCAGGGTTGAGTGTAGGGCCAGGAAGATGGCGTTGGCTGTGGACCTGTTGTGGTGGTAGGCACCAGAATTGATTCATGCCATGACTAGCCTTTCAAAGCATTTCATAATGTTGGATGTCAGAGCTAGCAGCCAATACTCATTAAGGCACATGCTTGGTTTTTCTTAAGTACTAGGATGACAGTCATCTTCTTGAAGCAGGTAGGAATCTCAGATTGTTGTAAAGAGAGGTTGAAGATGTCTATGAATACCCCCATCAGCTGATCTGCGCTGGATCTGAGCACTCGTCCAGGTACCCCATCCGGGCTATTCACATTCCGTGGGTTGACCTTCGAGAAGGCTACTCTGACACCTGCAATGGTGATTCCTAGAAAGGAATGGTTTGATAGAGCAGACGCAGCATGGATTTGTTAAGGGACAAATTTGTTTGACAAATTTATTGGATTTCTATGAGGATGTGACTAGTGCGGTAGACAGAGGGGAACCGGTGGATGTGATGTTTCTAGATTTTCAAAAGGCGTTTGATAAGGTGCCTCACGAAAGGTTGCTTCAGAAGGTTAGGGTGCATGGAGTTGTGGGTAAGGTGTTAGCGTGGATAGAGGATTGGTTGTCTAATAGGAGGCAGAGAGTTGGTATCAATGGGTGCTATTCTGATTGGCGGTTGGTGACTACTGGAGTGCTGCAGGGATCGGTGCTGGAGCCTCAACTGTTTACCATTTATATAGATGATCTGGAGGAGGGGACTGAGTGTAGGGTGACGAAATTTGCTGATGACACGAAGATAAGTGGAAAAGCAAGTTGCATGGAGGGTGTGGAAAGTCTGCAGAGGGATCTGGATAGCTGAGCGAGTGGGCGAGGACCTGGCAGATGGAGTATAATGTTAGCAAGTGTGAGGTTATCCACTTTGGCAGAAATAATAGTAGGAGGGATTACTATTTAAAGGGCGAAAAGCTGCAGCATGCTACGGTGCAGAGGGACCTGGGGTCCTTATGCATGAGTCGCAAAAACCCAGTCTGCAGGTGCAGCAGGTGATCAAGAAGACGAATGATATGCTGGCCTTTGTAGTGTGGGGGATAGAATATAAAAGCAGGGAGGTCTTGCTGCAACTCTACAGGGTACTGGTGAGGGCGCAGCTGGAGTACTGTGTGCAGTTTTGGTCGCCGCACTTGCGCAAGGATATTTTGGCCTTGGAGGGAGTGCAGAGGAGGTTCACTAGGCTGATACCGGAGATGAGGGGGTTGGACTATGAAGAGAGACTAAATAGACTGGGTCTGTACTCGTTGGAGTTTAAAAGGTTGAGGGGGGATCTCATAGAGACGTATAAGATAATGAAGGGGATGGATAGGGTAGAGGTAGAGAGATTCTTCCCGCTTAGAAAGAATAGCAGGACTAGAGGGCACAGCCTCAAGATAAGGGGGAGCAGTTTAGATCGGAGTTGAGGAGGAACTTCTTCACTCAAAGGGTGGTGAATCTCTGGAATTCTCTGCCTGTTGAAGTTGTGGAGGCTACCTCGCTGAATATATTTAAGTCACGGGTAGATAGGTTTTTGACAGACAAGAGAATTAAGGGTTATGGGGAGAGCGCGGGAAAGTGGAACTGATCCACTTCAGATCAGCCATGATCTTATTGAATGGCGGGGCAGGCTTGAAGGGCTAGATGGTCTACTCCTGCTCCTATTTCTTATGTTCTTATGTCCTTATGTGACCCAGATACAGGTTCTGCTGTATCCTCTGATGGTCCCCATCACAATCTGCAACTCCACCAACATTTGTGTCATCCGCAAACTTATTAATTAAATCAGTTACATTTTCCTCCAAATCATTTATATGTATTACAAACAGCAAAGTTCCCAGCAGTGAACCCTGAGGAATTACACTTGTCACAGCCCTCCATTCAGAAATACACCCTTCCAATGCTACCCTCTGTCTTCTATAACCGAGCCAGTTATGTATCCACCTTGCCAGCTCACCTCTGATCCTGTGTGACTTCACCTTCTGTAGTAGTCTGCCATGAGGGACCTCGTCAAAGGCCTGACTGAAGTCTGTGTACACATCATCAATGCCCTACCCTCATCAATCATCTTTGTCACTTCCTTGGAAAACTTGATCAAGATAGTGAGACTAAGTAAAGCTAACTGTAGCTAAGTGCTTATCTCCTTAGGTAGCAATAATAGAAAGGCAGATTTTTATCTGAATGTAAGTTGAGAGAGGTGGATACTCAATGAGATCTTGGTATCCTCGTGCATCAGTTACTGAAAGTAAGTGCACAGGTACAGCAGGCAGTAAAGAAGGCAAATGGTAACCTGGCCTTCATAATTAGAGGATTTGAGTATAGGAATAGGGATGTTTTACTGCAGTTATACAGGGTATTGGTGAGACCTTGAGTATTATGTGCAGTTTTGGTGTCCTTATCCGAGGAATGATGTCCTTGTTATGGAGAGAGTGGAGCGAAGGTTTACCAGGCTGACTCCTGGGATGGCAGGTCTGTCATATGAGGAGCGACTAAGTTGGTTCGGATTGTATTCTTTGGAGTTTAGAAAAGTGAAAGGGGATCTAATCAAAACTTATAAAATTCTAACAGGATTAACAGGATAGATTCCAAAAGCATGTTCCCAATGCTGGGGGAGTCCAGAATTCAGGGTAGCCCTTGGGGCTAAAAGATCAATGGAAATGGAGGGAAGGTGGGATCAGGAATGAACTTGATGATCAGCCATGGTCACAATGAATGGTGGAGCAGGCTTGAAATGCCAGATGGCCTGCTACTGCTTCCATTCTCTATTTTTCTATATAATTAAGAATGGACAACAAATGTTGGCCTTGTCAGCAATGTCCACATCCTATGAAAAACTTTATTTCAATGTCTTTGCTGGATCTTTGGAGATATCTAGTTAGGCCCACTCCATTGTTCATTTCTCACATCCCTGCAATTTCTTTCTCTTTTAAGTATTCATCCTTTTGAGATGACTATTGAAACTATATCCATCACATGATTAAACAGTGCATTCCCAATCCTAACCAGTCATGTAAAAGCATTCTTCTTCACATCACTTCTATGTTCTAAAGCCAGTCAGTTTAGATCTGTATTCTCTCATTATTCTCTTTTCAGCCATTGGAAGCAATTTATCTTTATTTACTTTATTTTTTTTTAAAAAACTGAATTCAAATTCTCAAACTTCCATGATGGAATTTGAATTCATATTCGCCAGAACTGTGGAAATTCAAACCTTGTGTTAGGAGGTTGGGGGATCAACTCCACCAATTCCTGACATCTGAAAATAAGGAGGCATTTTTTGTTTCGGTATTATGCAGCAATGGGTCCGGTATGTTAAGGTTGGAATTCTCGAGCTGTTCATGCCAGCAGGATCTTCTGGTCCTGCTGACAACTCATCCCCACAGCGGGTTTCCCGGCAACGTGAGGTGGAATCAATGAAAAATCTCCAATGAAAGAGGCGGGAAACAAAGATCTGGGTGAGCACTGTGCTGCCTCCTGCCGCCGAGAAACAAGTGGCTTGGAAGCAGTACCAAATTGGAGGCTCGGGGCATTTCTAGGCATCTGGCATTGTTAGAACATGTATCCTTGATAATGATGTTCATCTAGAATCCTGGCACTGAGTTTGGCTGAACAATGGCAGGGATCCTTACCCAAACAGAAGTTGGACGTTGGTGTCGTATTTGTTGCTGTGGAATGAATCATTGCAGATATTATCTCTGTTTTAGGAAAAAGAGAAAAGATATTGGATTCCTCATGGGATGCATTTACTGATATTTGTGATGTTTATTTTCAGGCAGCCTTTTCTGACTTTCTGCAGAGAAGCTCTCGAGATTTGTCAAAACATGTCAGAGTCGTGGTAAGTTTTGGATTGGTCAGGGTCAGCTTTGGGAGAGAAATCTCATGGAGCTTAGAAATGGTTAATTATGAAAAAGATATCTGATGAGTTTAACATAACAACTCTGCCTTTCAATTCTGTGCTTCTAGAAATGATCCCATTGCTTGCTTTACTTTTTCTAATGTGTTATTAACCTAAATCGGCATTTTGAGTGATTGTATCTCTATATTTTCAGATCCATCTACTATTCTATCCCATTTAAAACTTATTTCCAAGGTCTGTGTGAGACCTCTTTATTTTATCTCATTCTTATCAAGAAATCTCCCGACGCTCATCTGTCTGACTAACACATCTCATGTCAAACTTTAAATTACTGTATCACATTTCAAAAGCCAATATGACAATTTAAGCCATTACCAATATGAAATGAAACGTCCCAGGAACAGAATCTACAATAGATACGGGGAAGAATTTTCCATTCCTCTGCTGGCAGGTTTGCAGGTGATGTGGGAAATGGGGGGTGCGGAAGCAGCGGCCATTAAATTTAACAGGTGGCCTCTCAGGCTCTTGCACACCCCAACCATCTGCCAATGTTATACTGGGTTGGGCAAAGCCTAGACCAGTCCTTTCATTCTTTACCCAATTGAGGCCCTCATGTGATGTGTCTAATTGTTGACCACTTAAGCACTGTTCCCCACCAGGCTCAACTTCTAGGCTGGTGAGAGGAATTCAGTGGCAAGGGGGAACTTGGAAAGCAACCATGCTCAATCCAGTGGTAGGAAGGAGGGACAGCCTTCATCATTGGCTCCTTTAGCATTGGATTTTAACTCTGCCTCTCCCCCCAGACTTCATGGATTGAAGTGAGCAGATGCACAGCATCATGGTGGGATGTAGCCATCACATCACTAAGAAGAATCTCCATAACACATAGCTGTGGTGTCAGATAATGGAGCTCAGTTTGCTAATGAGCTGTTCTATAACTTTGTGCAGAAGTATGGTTTGATGCATACGAACATATAAATTAGGAGCAGAAGTAGGGCACCCGTATCCTCAAGCCACCATTCAATAGGATCATGGCTGTTCTGAATGTAGCTTCAACCCCACATTCCTGTCTATGCCTGATAATCTTTCGTCTCCTTGCCTATCAAAAATCTATAAATCTTTGCCCTAAAAATATTCAAAGACTACTTCTTTTTGAGGAGGAGAGTTCCAAAGACTCATAACAGTCTGAGAGAAAATATTTCTCCAAATGATAAACACTAATCTTTAAACGCTGACTCCCAGTTCTAAATTCTCTCACAAGAAGAAACATCCATTCCAAATCCATCCCATCAAGTCCACTCAGGATCTTGTATTCAGCAGATACAGGCCCAGCTTGACCAGCCTTTCCTTGTAAGACAACCTGCCCATTCCTAACATTAGTCATTGTGATCTCTTAGTTATGTGATATTACATCATTGTTACATCAGTAGTTGAATCAGTGCCAGGTGCTCCTGACGTTAACCCTTAATACACTTGAAATGTTGGCTCTATGCTGTCTCCACAGATGCTGTCAGACCTGCTGAGATTTTCCAGCATTTTTTGCTTTTGTTTCAACTCCAGCATCCACAAGCCTTCTCTGAACTGCTTCCAATCCATGTACATACTTAACTAAGGGGACTAATACTCCAGGTGTGACATGTTTCTCGTTCACTGAGATATCCATAGTTGAAAGTCTGACAGACTTTTTACTGTGTTTACGCCAGTCCAACGCCGGCATACCCACATCATATCCATAGTTGAACAGAGAAGTGGAAAGCTGCATTCTAACAATCAAAGAATTGATGAAAAGAATGAAGATATTAACTTACTTTGCTGAATAGAAGCCATAACATGCTTAGGGCAGGTTACATTGCCTGCGAGTGGGACATATGCCCCTCAGTGAGGAAGAAGACCCACCCTCAGGAACTGCCAGCCAATTGGATTGACCAACAGCTCCACCAGTCCCAGCAGCACCTACTATGCATTAGTGGGCACTGCTGGGACCACAAATACTATCAAAGAGAGAAAGTAAGGTAAGTCTGGGATATTGGGCCAGAAGGGTATGGGTGGTTTGGGAAGCGGGGTGCAGAAAGTGCATGGGGGTGTTTTGTAGAGCAGGTGGGCAGGTAGAAAGGAGGCAGTGGTGGAACCAATTTTGTGCTTCCCCCCGCACTCCCCATGTGCAAAGGGCATACCCCAATGAGAGTACCCCTTTCCTTCCTACTGTTTTAAAAGGTTTTTTTAAAATGACCACCTGCCCAGTCCTGTCAGACAGCCTGTGTCAACCATGTTATGATGTGGACAGCATATTAAAGGGGTCAATTAGCTTGTTGAATTGAAGCTGAATTGACCCTTGCTTGTTTACTTAAATATTACAGACAGGCTTTCAATTTCAGCAGCCAACTATCCCCCATATTATAGGGGGGTGAGCTTGGGGATGGGCAGCATTTTACATGCCCCAACATCCAACCCCCACCACCAACTGAAAACATGTCTGTGGAGACACAATATCCAGTCCAAGGAAGCAGAAACAACTCTGCAGCCACCCCTGTGGCAGACACTCCTATCAAACAATGAAAAAGTACAATTAATCCTCAACCACACAATCAAGACCAGATTGGGAAGATTGGTCAGGACACCACAGAGACTCATCCTTTGAAATCTGAGACTCCCCTTAGTTAAGTATGTACATACTTTGGAAGCAGTTCAGAGATGTAGGAGTTTGTTTTTGGTTAGGATAAAGACTTAGAGGGTGATGCCGAATAAAAGGTTACCATCAGGAGCACCTGATACTGATTGAAGTACTGATGTAACTATGATGCAATATCACGTGACTAAGAGATCGCAATCTGGAGAGAAGCAGAAGTACAACCTCATGTAGAGTGTAATATTTATATAGATCTGCAAATAAACAAGAATGGTCTTTATGCTTAACAATAGGAGTATACTTAGGGTAACAAACAAAACCCTAAAGAAACCCTACCTCGACTCTAAACGCAATAAAAAACACTGCCCATTCCACTGACAGATACATGTCATTAAAATTCTACACTATCAGCCTCAGTTCAAAATGCTTCCAAGTTTTGTATAATTTGTAAACTTTGGAATTGTATCCTGTACACTAAGGTCTAGGTCATTAATATGTATCAGGAAAAACATTAACCCTGTTCAGATTAACACTGTAAAAAGTCTGACAACACCAGGTTTTAGTCCAACCTATTTATTTGATAATATACTCACAAGCTTTCGAGGGGACTGCCTCTTCGTCAGGTGAATGGAGAGTTCTGGCCTCAGACAGAGCATATAAAGCACAGACAGTTTAGAGATTACTGATTAAAATGCGAATCCTTACACCTAACCTGCTGTTCAAGACCTGAAGTGGCTGATAATGTGAGTGGAAGGAGCACTGATCACAGTTTAAAGAGATGTGTATTGTCTCCAGACAGTACAGTAAGTGAGGTTTTGCAAACCCAGGCAAGTCACGGCAACCCAGGCAAGTGCGACATGAACCCAAGATAGTGTCGCACTATCTGTAACCCCCGTGACTTGCCTGGGTTTGCAAAACCTCACTTACTGTACTGTCTGGAGACAATACACATCTCTTTAAACTGTGATCAGTGCTCCTTCCACTCACATTATCAGCCACTTCAGGTCTTGAACAGCAGGTTAGGTGTAAGGATTCGCATTTTAATCAGTAATCTCTAAACTGTCTGTGCTTTATATGCTCTGTCTGAGGCCAGAACTCTCCATTCACCTAACAAAGAGGCAGTCCCCTCGAAAGCTTGTGAGTATATTATCAAATAAATAGGTTGGACTAAAACCTGGTGCTGTCAGACTTTTTACTGTGTTTACGCCAGTCCAACGCCGGCATACCCACATCAGATTAACACTGACAGCAGCACAGCTTTGATTCCTGTCTGTGCTGAAGTAAGCTTAGGATCTGACTCCTCACTCTGCCCTGAGATGTAAGGCAATGGCAAACCACTACTGACAAAAACTGCCAAGAAAAATGGTTCCGGGTGAAGCATCAGCAAACAATGAACCAAAGATTTGGCTTTGGACAAAGCGTGGATGATGTCTTAGCTAAAAGAACTGGGAAGTGTCCCATGGAATGTGATTTCCCTCTGCTAATAGGACCAATGGTAATATGAATGCTTTCATGTCACAATGGAACACTTAATATAATTATGATTATAATTATATTAAGCAGTTCTGGGCGCCGTACTTACGCAAGGATATTTTGGCCTTGGAGGGAGTGCAGAGGAGGCTTACTAGGCTGATGCCAGAGTTGAGGGGGTTGAGCTATGAGGAGAGGCTGAATAAACTAGGCTTGTACTCGTTAGAGTTCAGAAGAATGAGGGGAGATCTCATTGAGACATATAAGATGATGAATGGGATGGATAGGATAGAGGTGGAGAGACTCTTCCCGCTCAGAAAGGACAGTAGGACTAGGGGGCACAGCCTCAAGATAAAGGGGGGGCGGTTTAGAACGGAGTTGAGGAAGAATTTCTTCACTCAAAGGGTGGTGAATCTCTGGAATTCTCTGCCCGTTGAAGTAGTGGAGGCTACCTCGCTAAATATTTTTAAGAAGTGGGTTGATGGGTTTTTGATAAGAGAGGGGATTAAGGGTTATGGGGAGAGGGCGGGAATGTGGAACTGAGCCACAACAGATCAGCCATGATCTTATTGAATGGCGGGGCAGGCTCGAAGGGCTAGATGGCCTACTCCTGCTCCTATTTCTTATGTTCTTATTTTCTTAAGTGTTATAACCCATAATATATTTATCTACCTGTCCATATTTATCTGTCTATCTGTACTGGATTATTTACATAATTACCCTTGCTATAAATCAGCCTCCCATACAACATTATGTCAATGCATAATGCATTATGATAAGTAATATTTCTCCTATAAGTGAGCCAACTGCCTCTTTAAAATTGGATCACTTGCCTAATAGAAAAATTTGAGTATTGCTGAAAAAAGAGACTGTCAAAGCTTTTTGTCTTGCACTCATCAGGACAGATTCACAAGATTACTAATAGTTTAGCGAATAACAATTTATATTGCATGAGGAAAGAGTGCTGATTAGTTGGCAAGTGGACTATGCTTAATAGAAGCATTGTCATGGATTTGCAGCGTGATTCACTTCTGCATGCTAGAAGCTATATATATTCACAGACAGGGCCCTGTCCTTTGCAGTCAGTGGGAGCATGTCCATGCATGGTACCTTTTTCACCTCAACAAAACCTAGGGGGGCAGCCATTCGCTAGTTCATTCCCCATGGCAATGCTTTGAACTAAATCTTGGCAATTAACTAATCTCTGCTGCATTCTCCATAGCAACACCTTTACGAACCTACCTTCTCTTCTGCAGTATAAACTGTTGTTCTCATTCATGTTAATTTGTCTTAAAAGTTATCTTGATGTGTGCAAGACAAAAAGCTTTGACATGCATCTTTATTCAGCATACTCAAGTTCTGTACTACCAAACAACTATAAAAATACTTTGTGTTGTAATGAATGCAGTCTCTAGGATTGAATTTTTCTCTTTAATCCTAGTGTGATGGCACTGATTTAACACCCAAAATCCAGGATTTGAAATTCCAGTGTATCGTCTTCCTCAATATCCCCAGGTAAGCAACTGAAATGATTTCTCAAATACGGGATTAAATACGAAGCCACGCATGGGCTTGGGCCTGAGATGCATACATTTTCAGAAAGAGCAATGAACCTCATGGTGAGTCGACTCAACTCAGCCAGGGCAGTTGTAGAAGTGCTCTATACTGGTTCGATGCCCCGGGTTAAGGGCCAGTGAATTGTATAGGATGCCATGCCCAAACTCTACACCACTTCAGAGTGACTTGGTCATGAATGAGGGAACTTGATTGTGGTGCCTCTTCCAACTAATGCGAGCTTGTCAATACACACCGCTTTCCTTAATAACAACTTACGTTTAACCTAGTGCCTTTAACGTAATGAAATGGAATAAAGAAAATACTTAAGCGGCATTGATCTGTTGCAGGTATTGTGCAGGCACAATGCCTTGGGGTAACCCAGGGGATCATCGAGATTTTGAACCACAGCGTCATGATGATGGATGCATTGAAGTGATTGGCTTTACCATGGCATCTCTGGTAAGTTTCAGGCAGTAATCTGTGTTTACAAACAGAGTTTGAAAATGATGAGAATGAGCCCACTCACCTGCAGGGAACCTCAAAGATGGAAAGACGGTTTTACCCTGAGTTCTCAAACTGAGTGGCACGCAGAGTTGATGGAAGTGTTTTGCTTAGTCCTCTCGATTACAGTATAACATAGAACATTGTTTATTAACAAACCATTGTTTATTCTGGCTCTCACTTGGTGTATATGAGCCCAGCATTACTCAGTCTTCTACAGTCTATTGTCACTCAGTTTTATCAAGTCAATTGTCTCTCTTATCATTGAATCCATTGTCACTCTGTTACTGAACCCATTGTCATTCTATTACTGAGCCCATTGTCACTCTATGTCACTGAGCCCATTGTCATCATGGGTCACTGAGCCCATTGTCACTTAGCACTCAAGGTGTTCAGTATCTGGCATGGCTTAAACCTTGCATAACTTGAATTTGACGATAATACTGTTACTTGGCGTTCTCGAGAACAGAATTGCAAGTTGTCCAAAGACATTGTTGCTCAGATGTAATTTGGGAGCAGCTGTTGTATGTGGCCTGTTCTGTTTTACTGCCTCTGTTGTTTAGAGAGCCTGGATCCAAACCTGAAGGCAGAGATAATCCTTGTCTTGATTAATGCAGGCTGCCCTTCAGGTCGGGGGTCATGGGGAAAGGCTTCACCAATGCCGGGAGGTGATCCTTACAACATACAAGACAATTCCCATGCAGGTGGATGGGGAACCATGCCGGCTGAGCCCATCAATCATCCGAATCTCACTGAGGAACCAAGCCAACATGGTGCAGAAGTGCAAGCGGAGGACCTCCATGCCATTACTGAATGAGTGAGTGGTTAACTTCCTACTTCAAGTTTATGGGGTGTGTTATTTCTGTTGATATTTTCATCTTTTCATTTTGTATAAATCTACATTTTGAAGTGAAATTTCAGTCATCTAATAGAATTCAATGTATGAGAAACTTGGAACTTGTAGCAGACTCCACAAGAACCAACTTCATTCACATGGCATGGAGCGGGTAAATTGGCTAACCCAACTGGGTGCTGATGAGTCCAATTTAGAATGCAATTGGTAAGGTTTTAACATCAAGATTAAAAATATGGAAGATAAATTTGCACTCAGGAAAACATGATAAGAAAAGTCCAAAGACTGGCTGGTTATGCACAAAGACAGGCAAAGTATAAATGAAAATATTTCTACTAATTAATGGAAGTGATGGGAAAAAGCTTTTTATCAATTATGTGAAGAGGTGGTGAGCTGTCAAAGGCTATTGGGACATTGAAGGATGTTCAAAGACATGTTATAATGGACTCACTGGCTAAAACACAGGATTTTCCAGGATCATTCGACATGGGTACAAATCCCACTATGGCCACTAACTCTTGCAAG
This sequence comes from Carcharhinus amblyrhynchos, assembly GCF_965287045.1. NCBI lineage: Eukaryota > Metazoa > Chordata > Chondrichthyes > Carcharhiniformes > Carcharhinidae > Carcharhinus > Carcharhinus amblyrhynchos. Next base: position 70,407,766 of record NC_137329.1, on the reverse strand, counting down.
AGGGCCATAATGGGATTTGTGCTAGAGATCTCTCAGAATGAGATCTTCCCGACTGGCAACATAATCAGGATCACACCCAGCAAGGGTGTGACCCTGATTACCATCCAACTGCATGAATTTAAACATACGTAAATGGCATAACACCATACCTTCCGGGAACATCAGGTTTTCCCCCCACTCTTAGCCAGCATGATGTCATGCCGACGGAAGTCACTGCTGTTCTTCGGTAGTCAAGATGATCACGTCAGAGGTGCAGAGGCCAGTGCAGCCACCAAGTGGTCAGGGATATGGTACAGCACTGCCCCTGGTACAGTGGCAGTGCCAACATGGCAGTGCCATTCTGTCAGTCTTCATTCTTGGAGATAATGTTCACTCTTAGCATTGATGTTATCTATAAAATTAATGTTAAATTAGATGAACAAATTGTTTTGGGAATAATTGAGATTTTGAAAATAGGAAGAGCTGCAATGAAACACTTTCAAGATTCCTCAGGGAGATGAGATGCATATGCCAGAATTTTCTGACTATTCTCACTTGCAGGGTCTTCCAGTCTCCCCAGTGGTGAACCCTGCCACGAGTTTTCTTGCAGTAGGGGGTGCATAGAATGGAAAATCCTTTTCAATCCTGTTGCCAGCCAATGGCAGGCTGTCTCTGCCACCTCAGGGGACATGGAAAATCCTGATCATTATCTACAAAGCACCTCACTCATAATCGCAATCACTTACTGGGGTGCGAATGGTTCCTATTGATAGAAAAGAGCCAAATGTAGTCCCCATTTTTGAAAAGGTGACAAGACAGACAAGAATCATTACAGGCTCATTAGCTTGACATTGGGAATAGGAATGAAGTTTGATGGAATTTTGGAGACACGATGCTTGATCCCTTAGATAGAGAAGGACATATTAGGGAAACGCACTATGGTTTCATCAAAAGGCAATGCCTATCAAATCTAATTGTATTTTTTGAAGAAGAAGGTGGTGGCTGAGAGAAGCCCAGTAGAAATTGTCTACTTAGCCATCCAATAATCTTTTAACGAGGACCACACTAGAAGTCTCCCTATAAAACTCATCTAGTCTCTAGTCTAGTGTTCATGCTCCATTTTGGTACTAACAACATAGGTGGAAGGAGGGTTGAGGTCCTAAAAGCAGATTTTAGGGAACTAGACAAGAGACTATCAAGCAGGACCTCAAACAACATTCAGATTATTCCCAGCACCATGTATAGAAGTAAGAAGGTGGAGAAAATGAAAGTGTGGCTGGGGGTCTTGGGATATGGGAATCTAATCTGGGAGAGTAGGAGCCTGTACAGCTGGACAGATTGTACCTGAACAGAGCCAAGACTAACGTCCTTGCAGGGTAGTTTGATAGTGATGTTGGGGAAGCAATTTTAACTTAACCCAGAAGCTAGGAAGCAGACAAGTTTGGTTACAATGTTGGTTTTTCATTTTGTCTGATGTTACTCTATAGAAACCTGTGAAGAGTAATATTTTGCAGGAGTAAACCTCTCTCACTGTGGATCTCTTTCCTAATATGTTCGGTAAAATTATCCCAAGCATTTGTTAACATTATCTTCTCGGCCTGATGTTTTTTGTTTATTCTTACATAGGTTGTGAATGTCACTGGCTGCACCAACATTTATTAGCCTATCCCTAATTTTACTTAAGAAGGTGGTGGTGAGCTGCCTTGTTGAACCACTGTAGTCCATGTGTTGTAGGTATACCCACAATGCTATTAGGGAGGGAGTTCCAGGATTTTAACTCAGCGTCAGTGAAGAGATGTTGATATATTTCCAAGTCAGGATGGTGAGTGGCTTGGAACTGCAATTGCAGGTTTTTGTGTTCCCGTGTATCTGCTGCCATTGCCCTCCTAGATATTAGAAGTCACAGGTTTGGAGGGTGTTGTTAAGGGGTTGCTGCAGTGTATCCTGTATATGATATACTACTGCCACAAAACCTCAGTGGAAGAGAGAATCAATGTTTAGTGTAGGGGTTGGAGTATCGATCACTCAGCATGTTTTGTCCTGGATGGCACTGAGTTTCTTGAATGTTGTTGAAGCTGCACTCAGCCCGGCAAGTGAAGAGTATTCCATCACACTCCTGACTTATACCTTGTAGATGGTGGATAGGCTTTGGGGAGTCAGGAGGTGAACTACTCATCACAGAATCCTTAGCCTCTGATCTTTCCAGATAGTATTTATATGGCTGGTCAGTTCTGTTTCAGATAAATGGTAACCTTCACGATGTTGATAGTGGGAAATCCAGCAATGGTAATCTCATTGAATGTCACGGGGAGATGTTCTGATTGTCTTTTGTTGGAAATGGTGTTTGAAGTCGTGAATGGCAAACATTGTGCAATGAACAACAATGAACATTTCCACTTATAACCTTATGGGACCTGGGTTCGTTTCCTGGCTTGGGTCACTGTGTGGAGTTTGCACGCTCTCCCTGTGTTTGTGTGGCTTTCCTCAGGTGTTCCGGTTTCCTCCCACGTTTTGAAAGATGTGCTGGTTAGGGTCATTGACCCGAACAGGTGCCAGACTGTGGTGACTAGGGTAATTTCATAGTAACTTCATTGCAGTGTTAATATAAGCCTTACTTGTGACTAATAAACTTCACTTACTTTACTTATGATGGAGGGAAGGCCATTGATGAAGTAGCTGAGATAGGACACTACCCTGGGGAACTCCTGCAGTGATGTCCTGGGACAACTATAGCCATCTTCCTTTTGCTATGTATAACTCCAACCAATAGAGAGCTTTCCCCCTGATTTTGCTAGGACTTCTTGATGCTGCAATTGTCAAATGCTGTCTTGATGTCAAGGACAGTCACTCTCATCTCACCTCGGGAGTTCAGCTTTATTATCCATGTTTGAATCAAGGCTGTAATGAGGTCAGGAGCCAAATGGCCCTGGCCAAACTGAGTGTCAATAAGCAGGTTATTGCTGAGTAAGTGGTGCTTGATAGCACTGTTGATGACCCTTTCCATCACTTTGCTGATGACTGAGAGGAGTAGTGGGGTGGTAATTAGCCAGTTTGGGTTTGACTTGCATTTTATGGACAGGAAATATCTGGGCAATTTTCCATATTGTTGTGTAAATGCCAGTGTTGTAGCTGCACTGGAACAGCTTGGTTAGGGTTGCAACTAATTCTGGAGCACAAGCCTTTGGCATTATTGACAGAATGTTGCCAGAACCCATTGCCTATCCAGTACCTTCAGCTGTTTCTTGATATCACGTGGACTGAATCAGGGCGGCATGGTAGCACAGTGGTTAGCACTGCTACTTCACAGTTCCAGGGTCCTGGGTTCAATTCCCGGCTCGGGTCACTGCTGTGTGGAGTTTGCACATTCTCCTTGTGTCTGTGTGGGTTTCCTCCGGGTGTTCTGGTTTCCTCCCACAGTCCAAAGATGTACGGGTTAGGTCGATTGGCCATGCTAAGAAATTGCCCCTTAGTGTCCAGGGATGTGTAGGTTAGAGGGATTAGTGGGTATAATATGTAGGGATATGGAAATAGGACCTGGGTGGGATTGTGTTCAGTGCAGACTCAATGGGCCGAGGGGCCTCTTTCTGTACTGTAGGGTTCTAAGATTCTATGAATCGAATTGCTGAAGACTGGCATCAGTGATTCTGGGGACCTCTGGAGGAGACCATGATGGATCATCCACTTGGCACATCAAGCTGACGATTAGTTCTAATGCTTCAGCTTTGTCTTTTGCACTGATGTGCTGGGCTTCTCCATCATTGAGGCTAAGGATATTGGTGGATCCTCCTCGTCCAGTGAGTTCTTTAATCACATGAAAGAACAGCAGAGCTTTGATGTGATTATTTGGTTGTAAAATCACTTAGCTGTTTCTTTCACCTACTGCTTCTGCTGTTTAGCGTGCGAGTGGTCCAGTATTGTAGCTTCACTAGATTGTATCCCATTTTATTTGGCCTGGTGCTGCTCCTGAAATTCTTGTATTTTTCTTTAAACAGGTTTGATTTCTTGGCTTGATAGTAACGTTAGCAAGGAATATGTGGGAAATGTGGTCACAGATAGTGGCTGAATACAATTCTGCTGTTGCTGAAGGTCCACAACACCTCATGGATGCCCAGTTTTTAATTGGTGGGTCTTTCTGAATCCATTTTATTTTGCACAATGGTTGTGCCACACAACACGATGGAGGGTATTCTCAGTACGAAGCTGGGACTTCTTTTCCACATAGACTGTCTGCTCTGCCAGTGGCACAGGACATACCCAGGAATGATGGTGATGGTGTTTGGGATATTGTCTAGAAGGCAAGATTCTGTGAATATGACTATATCAGGTTGGTGTTTGACCAGCCACTGGGTAGCTCTCCCAATGTTGGCACAGTCCCCAGATGTCAGTCAGGAGAACCATCAGGTTGACAGGGCTGTGTTTACTGTTGTCATTTCTGGTGCCTTGGTCAATAACAGGTGGTTTTTCCAGTTTTATTCTTATTTGACATTTCTGTAGCCATTTGGTACAACTGAGTGCCTTGCTTGGTTATTTCAGAGGGAGCAGTTCAGAGTCAGCCACATCTCTGTGGTTCTGGAGTTGCATGTAGATCAGACCAGGTAAGGACGACAGATTTCCTTTCCAAGAGGACATTAGTGAACCAGATGGGTTTTTACAACAATCAACAATAGTTTCATGATCACCATTATTGAAACTAGCTTCTAGATTTACTAATAAATTGAATTTAAATTCCATCAACTACCATGGTGGGATTTGTACTTGTGACACCAGAGCACTTATCTATTGATATTACCACAATGCCATTGTTTCCCCCACCTGCTGCACTGATTACTTATTGAGGAGTAATTTTCCTTGGCCTTCTTCACTGTCTAAATGCAATATGTTTTTCCTCTTCACTCCCTGATCTGTGGCTGGCGTGGTGTGCTGGTTTGCACAGTATCCATAAGGTGCAGCATGCTGATCTAAGACGTGTCTCTGCTCCTCCTGACAGCTTCACACTGTAAGTAACAATCCTGTCTCTGCACCCACACCTTCTGCTCCTTGCTGGTTCTTTTTTTGTCACTACTTTGTAAACTCACTAAAGCCACAATACGCTCCACACACAGTCAGTGGGGAATGGGCAAAACAGACAGAGATATGTAATGCTGTGTCACTGATGCCTGTATCCAATGTAGTTTGGCCTGTATCATATATTATGCCCTAGATCTTGATGTATGGACACAATTTCAAAATTGGTAGGTGATATGAAACTTGGAAGAATTATGAGCTGTGAAGAGGATAGTGTAGCACTTGAAAAAGGCAGAAACAAGTTGATAGATTGGACGGACGGGTGACAGATGAAATTTAATTCAAAGAAATGTGGAATGATGCATTTTAATAGAAGAACACGGAGAGACTGTATGAAATAAAGGATACAGTTCTAAAAGAATAGAGGGACCTAGGTGTATTTGTTCATTACAAACAAGATTGGAGAATCCCACCCAATATCTAGAAAACAAATCCATGAATTCATGTATATTTACTTACTGCCTAGTTGAGCTTCAGGAGCATTTGACATCAAATTCATGACATTATTCAGCTATTGTTATTCTGAGTACAATTCGTTTATCCTAAATTCCATTTCCTGAATCCACACTGACTGCTGATTTGTATTATTAAAACTTACAAATTATACTTCTACAAGTGTTCAGCCCATGTCCTCCAGAAACACTTTCAAAGACTTTACACAATATTTATACTTACAGGTATGTAATTCAAGTAATTAAACAAAGCTATACAATAGTTTCCAGCACTTCATGTACTTGATTCAGGCTCGACCTGCTGCCCTTCGCATGCATCACACTCCAGCAGCACGGGGACCATTGTATCTGATATTTCATAATCATAATGTTTCCTTAATCCTTAATAAAGGAGTAAAGAGTATTTTCCACCTCAGTATTGAGGGTGTGAGTTGGCAGTGGAGTGTTTGGAACAAGTATGGTTGTCCAATCCGTAAACCACATTTGGCTAATTAACAATGCAGATGCAGCTACTTGCATTTTTGATTAGTGAGTAAAAATGTGTCATAGGCCTCATTGTGGGCCATATGATCTCCACACTTACATTCACACAGCCTACACATTGAACTTTAACCTTTTTGTGTGTTTTTTGGTGAAGTGCCAAGCCGAACAATAGACAGTGCTTCTCAGTCACCGGGTGTGCTCACTGAAATGGAATATGGCATTGATAACAATGTGAGAATTCAATGCAAACACCGACAAGGGAGATAAGCTCTTGTCTACCCACAAGGTGATACAGCAGTGTAGGAGACCATTCAGCACATTGTGCCTCTGCTGGCCTATTGATAAGAGTTAATCAGTGCACAGGTCTCACTGTTCCTGTAGTCATTTAAAATTGTACCATTTAGTTGCATTTCCTCTTCCTTTCATCACACTGTTCTATGTTAAATTTCATCCGCTGTGTCTGCAAGCATTTCATCAGTTTGTGCATATCCTTGTGAGGTACATTGCTGTCCTTCTTGTTAATTTGCTGCATTTCTTAGTTTTGCATCATCTGCACACTTTAAAATTCTGTTCTGTACACCCTGAAAAACTGAATCAGTTTTTCAGCTTCGCGCATGATCTTCCTGGCTTGCCACACTGGTCGATCAATGCCCATCATCTTTGTCATTTGTATGATGTCTATATCTCATGCTTTGTCTTTGATGGAGTGCACCAGATACAAACCAGGAGAAATATCCAAGCTAATAACAGGTAGCTACAACAGGGTATGTTATAGCAATGGGTAAGCAACAACAACCTGTATGTATTTTGCGCCTTCAATGGAATAAAATTTCTCAGGTATTTCATAGGAGCATTATAAAGCATTATTGAACACCAAACTACATATGGTGATATTCAGGTAGGTGACCAAAAACTTGGTCCAAGATGTTGGTTCAAAGGAGTATCTTAAAGGAGGAACAAGAAGCACAGAGTGGGGAAGGAATTCCAGAGCTTGTGGCCCAGGCAGCCAAAGGCATGGCTGCCAATGATGGAACAATTAAAATCGGAGATACTCCAGAGGCCGGAATTAGACAAGTGCAGATTTCTCGGATTGGGAGGAGATTACAGAGATAAGGAAAGGTGAGGCCATTGAGGGATCTGAATTTTAAAATCAAGGCATTACTTGACCGCGAGACAACACAGGTTTTAAGGAGAGTAATTAAGGGGTTTGGTAGAAGTAAGTACACAAAGGTGGGACTGGATGTAGGTGGAGAGAGGATGTAGGTTGATGGCTAGTGAGTTTGTGAGGGTGGATGAAGAATCATGGTATGGAAATGGATGGAGAGGGGGTGTGGGGATAAATGGAATGAGGGGTGTGGGGCTGGATGGAAAGAGAGTGTGGAGGTGGATTGAGAGAGGTTGTGGGTGTAGATGGAGTGAGGGCATGGAGGTGGCTGGAGAGTGTGGGGGGCTTGGTGGAGAGTGAGGTTGTGGGGCTGGATAGAGAGAGCATATGGGTTTGGATGAAGCTTGAGGATGTCAGTGGAGACAGGGTCTGGGGATGGATGGAGGGAGGGTGTGGAGTGAGGCAGTGTGGGATGAATGGAGAATGAGGGTGTGGGAGTGGGTGGAGTGAGGATGTGGAGGTGGCTTGAGAATGAGGGTGTGGGTGAAGAGAGGGTGTGAGCGTAGATGGAAAGAAGGGTTGGCTGAGTTTTAGGAATCTTGTATGGATTGCTCTAATGAAGTCAAAAGACTGCTCATTAGTGCCAGACAGAAAGCAACATTAATAGATTCCAGAGTTCTATGGTACAAGAGAGAGGTGCACTGAATGGAAGTGAATGTATGTTACATAAATATACTTGTGAGAGACTTTTAATTTGATGAGGCATTTTTAACTAAGATTAGTGAATGGCGAAAACAATGTTATCATAGCAACACCTCTGGCTAGTTGGCTGTTTTGATTGGACAATATTGGTCTAGAATCCTGTAGATACACAGCAGCTGAGAGATCCCAGCATGATCTCCATCACTCCATCTTCTTAATCACAAACTCATAACTTTCTCACTCTGACTGACTCTTACTGACTCTGTTTTTTAGCCCTCACACTGTACCAGGCCGGCTGAGGATAAGAGTGAACAGGATCAGTCTCCAGGACTATGAAAGCCCACAGTATGACAAGGAAAAGCTACAAGAGACGTGTGAGTGGAAATGGGGATACTGGGAGTAGTTGTAACTTAAGTCACTGGGAGAGAACTCCACGGGATTGGGTGAATGTCACTTTTCCATCCCAATATTATCATTCAAAGGAGAGTTAAAACCCAACCTTGTACCCAATGCTGTTAGTGTGGCTGGCTTAAAACTGGGTCTTGGTACCTGTTACATAAAGTAAAAGCAAAAGAGCACATTGTTAGCAGCTACACTAAGCTGCACAGACACAAGAAGGGAGGAACAGAATAAAATAAGTGGGATTCATAATTGACTGCAAGTGTCAGAGTCTGGGACCAAGGGATAGTAGTGATGCTATGTTCGATATACAAAGAAACAGCCCTGTCATATACAGGCAGTCCTTGGATTCACAACATAATGGGTTCCTGAAAATCTTAAGGTGAAATGTCTGAACTAATTTTCGCTTTGGAACAATGTTATAAATAGGAGATTGGTTCATGAACCAAAGCCCAACGCCCACTGACTAGTTACCCATTTTTCCTTTGATCTGAGGCATTTATATTCGTTATCTTAGTTAATGATTTCACACATTTTAATCCATTCTTGTCATTTTTTTATGGGGTGAGAATGGATCTTTTTGGACTTAGTCTCTGAATGAAGGGCACCAGTGGCTGGGTAGTCAGTGCAGTGTTTCGAAACTTTCTCAGGATCTAATGATGCCATCCCTGACCCAAATCAGACAAACGGTTCAGTGAAAAAGGTGCCAGGATCCCAATCAAATCAATAGGAAAGCCTTCCTCTATTTCCATGGATTCATTCCTTTATATAGTAAAACTTTAAAAGATCAGCAGTGCAAAATGTTAATATGCACATATGAACATTAACTCATTTGCTGGCATGGTGTGGTGAAGTCGAAACCAAATTGGAAAGTCAAAATAGGGAGGGTGTCAATTTATAAACATTATGGTGGAATTTTCCGGCCGTGCTCGCCCCAAAACTGGAAAATCCCACCCGAGGTTAACGGACCTTTCCTTGGTCCACCCCTCACTTGCTATGATTTCTGCAGCGGGCAGAATGGGAAAATTCACTCCTATAAACTGTAGGAGGGAAGGGAAGGGGGAAACTCTGCAGAGGTGGGGAGTTGAGGTCTCGGGGCGCCATTGCACAGGCACAGTGTGCTGGGAGATCTCCTGCTTGCCTCCCTCCAACACCCACTATGGACATTGGGACCTGCTGCCGATTGCTCACTGAGCCTGCCTCCACCTCCCCCAGCCCCCTGAACTTTGCCCCAAGTGAAGACACTGGGCCCGATTTTACCAAAAAGTCATGCCCATTTTCGGGCGCAAAATCGCAGTAAACTCGGGCGTCGGGCCTGTAATGCAATCTGCACCCGAAACCGAGCAGATCACGCCTTTACCGACACCCAAATTGGGCGCGGATCCGGTCTACACCCCCATTGGGCGGCCTGACGATTTAAATGCAATAGCATACATTTAAATCGACTTAATGAACCGCGTGCCCAACTCTACCGCCAAATCCCACTTTACCACCTTCGGATCCGTTCCGGATCCGTGCTGTTATAAACCTGCAGAATAAAAATCCAAAGTGGGTTCCTATTCTGCAAGGGAACCTTTGAAGCCCATCCTCGTCGAACACCCTTCGCAGACCCCCCGCTAAACACCCCAGCAGACCAGCCGCCCCTGCGATCGGACCACCCTGGGAGGTTGGCCCCCCCTTGGCAGAGCACACCACCCCGCGATCTGCCAGAGGAGGGGGGGCGGGCTCAGATGGATCTCTGGTTGGGGGTGGGGGGGTGGTGGAGGATGGGGGGGAGGATGGACTTGGGAGAGTCTCCCCACCTCCCCAACCAGAAATCCATCTGAGCCTGCCCCCTTCTCCGACAGACGCTGCAGAAGGCCAGGAAGGTGCTGCAGGCTGCCCAACGAGTGCAGTAAGAAGTCTCACAACACCAGGTTAAAGTCCAACAGGCGTTGTCAGACTTCTCACTGTGTTGACACCAGTTCAACGCCAGCATCTCCACATCAACGAGTGCAGGTCAGAAGGATGTTGCAGGGAGAATAGCAATCAAGGTAGGTTGGGGGTGTGCTCTGCTGGGGGTGGGGGGGATGGGATCTGATTGCAGGGGGGAGGGAGAGGCAGCCTCCCGGGGTGGGAGGGGATACCTGCCTCCCGGGGGGGTCTGACCGTGGGGGGTGGTCTGCCGGGGGGTGGGGGGGGGGAGCGGGGTGGATTGCAGGGGTGGGATGCTGCATCCTGGGGGGGGGGGGTGAATGATCGGGAGGGGCGTCTACCAGGGGCCTGCCTCCCTGGGGAGTCGGATTGCGGCTCACCACCACCGCCACCGCCCCCCCCCAGCTCTCTGCTTGTTTTGTTTGTCGCGCCCAAGTGCGCTGTTTCAGATTTTTTTTGAACTGCACATGTGCAGTTCAGAGCTGCGATCGTTCTGGCAGTGCTGAACCCCGCCCACAGCGCAGACCGGATCGGAGCCAGCAAAAACCGTACAGGCAAGCTGGAACGAGGATTCCAGGCTCGGATCTGTTTTACGTCCGGATCTGGCCCTTAGCCTCTGATTGGTAAAATTGGGCCCACTGATTAACCATGATGAAGAAGTGGCAGCTTACTGTTGTTGACAATTTAAATACCATAACATAGTGAACTGTGAGTATTAGATTCATTGCCGAGGAAGCTATGGGATTACTAATTAAATTTTATTTCTTCTTGGATGTGGGTGTCACTGTCAAGACCAGCATTTGTTGCCCATCCCTAATAGCCTTTGAACTGAGTGGCTTGCTCGGTCATTGCAGGGGGCAATTAAGAGTCAACCAGGGTTCGGTTGGCTAAGTTGACTGGGCGACTGGTTCATGATGCAGAGCAATGCCAACAGCACAACTGAGGATATTCATGAAGGCCCACCTTGCTCCCCACTTGAGATGTCGTGACCACCAGCCTTCTTGTCAACTGAGATTATGGCAACTTTACCTTTACCCAAGAATCAACCACATTGCTGTGGATCAAGAGTCATGCATAGTTTGGGACAGACCAGGTAAAGATGGCAGATTTCCTTCTCTAAAACACATTAGTGTACCAGATGGGCTTTTACAACAATCGATGATAGCTTAACTGTTACCATTACATTGAATTTAAGTTTCAGCAACTGCTATGGTGGGACTTAAACCTAGATCACCAGAGCATTAGTCCTGGGCCTCTGGATTACTAGTCCAGTGATATTGGCACTATGCTGCAATCTTCCTAAAAATGACATAGAAGTCCATTGACTCAGTGACTATGTGACTGAGCAATATATCAACGGATTACTTCTGTCAGAGATTTGCCAGGTCTGTTCAACAATGACAATCCCTGCCCTGCATAACAACTGATTCAATGTATATAATGACTTAACATTATTAATTTTATCCTGCAGCCATCCCACTGGGAATCATTGTCATCCATGGAGACTGTGACTTGGAGACCTGTCGCAGGTACATCGACCGACTCCAGGAGGTAAGATACAAATCCATGACAATATGTGCTGTCAGTGGGCATTTATACATGTTCCCTTTCAACTCTAACTGTTGAGGGACATGCAGAGAAAATTGCAGTTTGATCTCTGTAGAAGGCTCCAGATTGCTGTACTGTCATGGGATTGTTTCTTGTTAACCATGGACATTATAAATTGGGGACAGAAGCACCTGGCCTGTCTGTTTGGCCCTACAATTGTCTTCAGGGGCAGAAGGCAGAATTTCTTTGTGGCCTATCCAGTGATTTATTGAGAGTAGTGAGTCACTATTATTTGCAGCTTGTAACCAATCAAATTCCTTCATTGTGTATAATAATTTGAAAATCTTCAATTTACATGGAGCCAGGTCACTTTATGCAATGTATTCAACAAATTCTGTTAGGCAATGTTAAAACATTGTTTTAAGAGCAGTGATTTTTCTTCCTCAGGACATTTACCCATTAACTCCAGATGGACATCGCATTCACTACCAGGTAAGTTAGCTGCAGAGACAAACTTATTTCAACAGCTTGAGGACATCCTTAAGGGGGAACTCCAATCAATTTTCTTCCATTGCTTCCACCATGAGAGGTTTGTGATGGTCTCATTATGGTGGAATAAAGGACTGGGGAAGTTTTAAGGTGGCTGCATTGGCTGGAATCAATATAAGACACAACAGCATTTCATAACATTTGGAGATAGAGAGACAACAAAGGGAGGAGCTAAGAGTGAAGAGGAAAGAGAGAAGATAACTGAATCAGGGATTGGTATCTGGGTTTGGAACATAGAGATGTGCTGATATTAACTGACAGAGTGTTCATTACTGTTGAGGAGAGAACCAGTCTTTGCTAATAGAGATCATTGAGGTTTACAGTTTAGAAACAGGATCTTCAGCCTAACTTGTCCATGCCACCCAATTTTTACCACTAAGCTAGCCCCAATTGTTCCCATCTGGCCGAAATCCCTCTAGCACCATTTATCCATGTAACTATCTAAATGCTTTTTAAAAAAACAACATTGTACTTGCCTCTACTATTGCTTCTGCTCCTTCCAGATACTCACCTCTTCTGAGTGAAAAAATTGCCCATCTGAACCCATTTGGACCTCTGTTCACTAATGGATGAGGAGAGTCAATTATTTAGACCCTTTGAAGTATCAGAAGCACAAATTATAAACAGTTGAAACGTCTTCATCTTATGTAAATAAATATTGTGCTTCTGACATATGAGAATAGAAAGTCAGATCTGTGAATCAAACAATGTATTCCTTGGAGCTCAGCTGTTATAACCATCTAATGGATTTCCGGGCTCTTGGCCAAGCCTCATTATTCATTCTTTGCTAAGAGCTCAAAAATCAATTGAAGTAATTTCCTTTCACTGAGCTGTAGTAAAAAAAAGGCTGATTTAAAGAAAGTGGAACATTATCAATGGATGGATGTTTATTAAAGCTTTTTTAACATCTTATGGCCACTATATAGTTCACTGATTCTGTACAGTGTTTAGTGGATGAATGGGCATGGTATTGTCATGGCTTGGCATGGGAAGCAAGAGAGGCCATGGGGGTGAGTAGGGGCATATCTTGGCTTGGGGCCTGAGGAGGGCATATCGTACTGACCTTTCATGAAGTGTCCTCATGCAGTGTACTGCAAGACCACTGCCAGAGATTTGCAATATCTTAATCCCTTAAGAAAACTACCATCCCAATGCCTCAATTGCCAGCCTAAAATCAAAGGGCTTTCTGATGTAATGTTTATTTTTCTTCCTTCACAGGATATGGGCAAGACCAGCATTTATTGCCCATCCCTGACTGCCCTGGAGGAGGTGATGGTGAGCCATGTTTCTAAATGCAACGCAGTGGCTCACTGGGCCTTTTCAGAGGGCAGATAGTTACAAGCAAGTGTGTGCCTATAGATTATTTTAGAAATGCACAATTAATTCAAAGGCTCAGATAATTAGAATGTTTCCTTCAGACTTTTACACCTTTGCATATTCTTTCTACAATAAAACTGAAGGGCTTTAGTTACAAAGTGGATGAAATTATTTTTCATGTGTTATAAGTTTGGAATGTGTTATAAGTTTGCAACACATTTGGTCGTACTCAAATTGCTTGTAGCTGACCATTACTTTTATCAGAATGGAATGGTATCTCTTACAGTGGGGGAAACTGGAATTTACCTCTCTGCCCGTTTTCCATAGAGGCTAAATTGTCAACAATTCTTTAGCTTGTCCACGTAATCTAAGAAATGCCTCGCTCTTATTCACTACTGTCCTTCGAGAAGGAAATCTTCCATCCTTATTTGGCCTGGCCTACATGTGATTTCAAACCCACAGCAATTTGGTAGATTTTTAACTGCCCTCTGAAAAGACCCGTTGAGCCATTTTGTTGTATTTAGGAAGGTGGCTCACCGTCACCTCCTCAAGGGCAATCAGAGATGGGCAATAAATGCTGGGTGTCCACAATCTGTGAAGGAAGAAAAGTAAACATTACATCAGAAAGCTCGTTTATTTCAGTCTGGAAATTGAGTCATTGGGGAGGTAGTTTTCTCGGGATTAAATGCTGAGGCCAAGAGCCCTCAGAGAAGGAACTTAAATTAATACAGGAAGCTACAGGTAAGACAAGGGTTCATAAGACATAGGAGCAGCAGTAAGCCATTCAGCCCATAAAATCTGCTCTGCCATTCAATGAAATCATGACTGATCTGATATGATAATACTCAGCTCCACTTTCCCACCTATTATGTATGTTGAGGCATAGCCCCTTTAAGGAAATGGGTCAGATGACCTTGGGGCTAGGGTGGTTTACCTGGGAACGGCCCTGTGAAGGGAGTTGTAGTTTGAAGTGTGCAGTGAATAAGACCTGTAATAAATACCTGCATTTCCCAATGTCTGGCTGTGGTGTGACTTCTTTGGGAAATACACAAGTAGAAAAGAATGTAGCACTGGCGACAAAAGTTGGCGTGACCTATGGCCCGTAAGATGAAAGATTGGGACCTTCGTTGTGGACTGTCTTTTGAGATCCACGGTGCAAAGAAAACCCTCGGAGAACAGATAGGATCACTGGGATAAGACAGCATAATAGAAAAAAAGCGAGTTGGACGGACTCAGGTGCTGGCAAAAATTACAAGTCTGTCTTCATGGCCGTCGCTGGCATTGATCATCGCGGAACAATCGGAGAAGGACCCAGTTGTGGATGACAGGGAATACTGAATGCTCCGGAAGAAGGGAATGTAGGAGCCAGTGCGGGAAACAGGCTTTAGGCCTAGGTTCAGGGTCCAGAAAATTCCTGCCATTGGCATAGTACAATGGTGGGAAAATTTGACATGATAGGCACGTTTGACAAGGAAGCCGAGGTATGGATGGCCTACACCAAACGGTTCAGCATATTTATGACAACAGATCAGCACGGTTGGAAGTGAAACATTTGGTGTCCTGAAGAGTTCACTGGACTGGAAAAACTGACTGAGAAGTTTTTCCAGGAATTGTACTCTGTATTGGAGAGACATTTCACACCAAAACTTCCACTGATTGTGAAGCATTTCTGATTTTACAAGTAGGACCTGAGACCATCACCAAATTCATGGCTACCCTCATGGACCATTGTGATTTTGGGATTTTCTTTCAGGACGTGCTATGGGACCGACTTGTATGTGGCCTCCAGCAGGAAGCAATTCAGTGAAGACGACTGGCAGAGCCGCAGCTGGCGTTTAAGAAGGTTTTCAAGGTTGCGATCTCAATGGAGTGAGCTGCCAGGGAAGCAGCTTAGGTGCTAATGTGAGCATGCACAAGTTGGCAGAGATGCCAAAGCGTCAGTCACAGCCTGAGGAATGCCACCATTGTGGTTGAGGGAAGTCGCACAGAATCCAGTTGTTGGAAGAAGGGAGCTTTGTGCTGGAACTGTCGGAAAATGGGCCACATTGTCCGAAACTGCAGAGCGCCAGTACCCCAGGAGAGAACATAGTCAAAATGATCAGGTTGAAATGCAGAAGGAAGTAGCAAGTGGCCAGAATAGATGAGGCCAAAGAGTCCATGTGAATGAAATAGAGCAAACAGAAAAAATGCAGTTTAAATTAAGCATTTTGTAGGATCAAAGTTGGCACTGGTGTGAGAGGAAGCATGATCCACAGGTGGCAAGATCCTTCTTGAAATCCGGCTGTTTGATGAGGTCTGGAGAGAGGTTAATGTACTTCAAACAAACTTTAAACATACGTGGAGTGCAGTTGCAAAGACAGAACTTCGAAAGTCTAGCTGGAAAAGGTTATTTTTAGATCCCTTCCTGCCGGTTGGAATTTATTGTGTGTGCTCAGTGGGGGAGGGGCTATGGATTTCAGCTCAGTCTGCAAACTCTCTCTGTGTTCTTTTTTTCATGATGCGGAGATGCCGGCATTGGACTGGGGTAAACACAGTAAGAAGTCTCACGACACCAGGTTAAAGTCCAATGGATTTATTTGGTAATAAACACCACTAGCTTTCGGAGCGCTGCTCCTTCGTCAGGTGAGTGGGGAGTTCTGATCACAAACAGGGCATATAAAGGCACACACAGTTTACAGAATACTGACTAGAATGCGAGTCTTTACAGCTAATCAAGTCTTAAAGGTGCAGACAATGTGAGTGGAGATAGCATTAAGCTTAGATTAAAGAGATGTGTATTGTTTCCAGACAGGACAGTAAGTGAGATGTTGTAAGCCCAGGCAAGTCATTGGGGTTACAGATAGCGTGACATGAACCCAAGATCCCGGTTGAGGCTGTCCTCATGTGTGCAGAACTTGGCTATCAACTTCTGCTCAGTGACTCTGCGCTGTCATATGTCGTGAAGGCTGCCTTGGAGAACGTTTACCCAAAGATCAGAGGCCGAATACCCGTGACCGCTGAAGTGTTCGCCAACAGGAAGGAAACAGTCTTGCCTGGTGATTGTCGAGTGGTGTTCATTCATCCGTTGTCGTAGTGTCTGCATTGTCTCCCCAATATACCATGCATCAGGACATCCTTTCCTGCAGCGTATCAGGAAGACAACGTTGGCCGAGTTGCAAGAGTATGTGCTGTGTACCTGGTGGATGGTGCTCTCAAGTGAGATGATGGCATCCGTGTCGATGACCCGGCATGTCTCACAGAGGTTGCTGTGGCAGGGTTGTGTGGTGTTGTGGTCACTGTTCTCCTGAAGACTGGGTAGTTTGCTGCGGACAGTGGTCTGTTGAGGTTGTGCAGTTGTTTGAAGGCAAGAAGCGGGTGTGTGGGGATGGCCTTGGCAAGATGTTCATCTTCATCAATGACATGTTGAAAATTCCGGAGAAGATGTCGTAGCTTCTCTGCTTCGGGGAAGTACCGGACCAAGAAGGGTACTCTGTCCACTATGTCCCGTGCTTGTCTTCTGATGAGGTTTTTTGCTGTGGCGCATCGGAACTGTTGATCGATGAGTCGAGCACCATATTCTGTTCTTATGAGGGCATCTTTCAGCGTCTGGAGGTATCTGTTGCGATCCTCCTCATCTGAGCAGATCTTGTGTATACAGAGGGTTTGTCCGTAAGGGGTAGCTTCTTTAATGTGTTTTGGCTGGAAGCTGGAGAAGTGGAGCATCATGAGGTTATTCGTGGGCTTGCGGTACAGTGAGGTGCTGAGGTGACCATCCTTATCTTGAGACGTATAAGATGATGAATGGGATGGATAGGATAGAGGTGGAGAGACTCTTCCCGCTCAGAAAGGATAGTAGGACTAGGGGGCACGGCCTCAAGATAAAGGGGGGGCGGTTTAGAACGGAGTTGAGGAGGAACTTCTTCACTCAAAGGGTGGTGAATCTCTGGAATTCTCTGCCCGTTGAAGTGGTGGAGGCTACCTCGCTAAATATTTTTAAGACGCGGGTTGATGGGTTTTTGATAAGAGAGGGGATTAAGGGTTATGGGGAGAGGGCGGGAATGTGGAATTGAGCCACAACAGATCAGCCATGATCTTGTTGAATGGCAGGGCAGGCTCGAAGGGCTAGTTGGCCTACTCCTGCTCCTATTTCTTATGTTCTTATTAGAGATGCGTGTGTCCAAGAATGTAACTGATTCCGAAGAATAGTCCGTGGTGAGTCTGATGGTGGGATGGAACTTGTTGGTGTCATCATATAGTTGTTTCAATGATTGTTCACCATGAGTCCAAAGGAAAAAAATGTAACTGATGTATCTGGTGTATAGCATCAATTGAAGGTCCTGTGCGGTGAAGAAGTCTTGTTCGAGCCTGTGCATGAAGATGTTGGCATATTAAGGTGCGAATTTGGTCCCCATGGCTGTTCCATGTGTCTGGATGAAGAACTGGTTGTTGAAGGTGAAGACATCATGGTCCAGGGTGAAGCAGATGAGTTATAAAATTGCATTTGGAGACTGGCAGTTGTTGGCGTTGAGTACTGAGGCAGTTTCAGCAATGTCATCGTCGTGGGGGATGCTAGTGTAGAGTACCGAGACATCCATTGTGACGAGGAGTGCCCCTGGTTCAACTGCTCCATGTGTGCTGAGTTTCTGTAGGAACTCCGTTGTGTCACGACAAAAGCTAGGGGTTCTTTGTACAATGGGTTTCAGGATGCCTTCGACGTAGCCGGAGAGATTCTCGCACAGGGTCCCATTGCCTGATATGATGGGACGGCCGGGTGTGCTTGCCTTGTGTATCTTTGGGAGGCAGTAGGGATCTCCAACGCGGGGAGTACACGAGATGAGAGCACGGAGGGTGCTCCGAAGGTCCATCTACATCTGTAGTGTTCCTTGTTCAATTGTCGGTACGCTTCTTTGCAGTAATCCGTCTGTTTAGTATGTCTGTTCTGTCTGCTGGTTTGATGACAATTTTGCAATTGGTCTTGAGAGCGTGGATGGCATGGTGTTGTGCTTGTGTGATGTTCGGGCTGTCTTGTGAGTGCGGTTGATGCATCTGGTATTATGCACCTCCAGATGGCTTGGGCATAGATGTCAAGTCGAGGGCAGCGGCCTTCCGGAGGAGTCCAATTGGACTTTTTCCCCTTCATTGGCTGTCTCATTGTGTTTGCTGTTGGCCTCTTGGGGTTTGTGGAAGAACTCCCGCAGCCTCATTCGTCTGATGAATTCCTCTGTGTCTGCTGTGAGACTGATGGGGTCCATTTTGGTGGTGGGCCAGAAATTGAGCCTTTGGCTGAGAACTTCGACTTCATCTGGTTGAAGTGTGTAGTCCGACAAGTTGATAATAGACTTCCCTGCGGTGGTACTGTTTTCTACTGTGGTGCCGGGGAGGCTTGGTTGCTGCTGGTGGTGATGTCAAGTTTCTCAAGTTTCCTGTTCTTGGTGTGCATGTAGATGGTGTAGTTCCTTTGTCTCATCTGCTTGGCAGAGTTTCGCAGCTGGTTTGCGTCCTGAGCGCAAGTTGAGAATATGAATTCTATCTTGGTTTCCAGGATGTGGCATTTGCAATAGAGCTGGTGTATGAGGTGCTTGAGGAGTGTGAGACAGGTGTGACGGCAAAGTCTCTTAGCATAGTCTGTGTTATAGGTTGACCTAAGTGAGTTCATGATCTGTAGTCCTTTCGGTACCTTGTCTGTTTTCTTGCATCTTTGTAGAAACTTGATGTCTGTGTCAATATGCGCGATCTTCTTGGAGATCCTCTCCGTTTGGAGCCAGCAGTTTGCGGTGTCAATGGTAGTCATGATTCCACAGTGCAGCAACCGAAGAGGAAAGAGTCCAATTGGACTCCTCCGGAAGGCCATTGCCCTCAGCTTGACATGTATACCCAAGCAATCAGGAGATGCAGCAATACCAGATTCATCAACCGCACTCACTGCCCCGACCATCACCCAAGCACAACGCAACGCCATCCACGCTCTGAAGATCAACCGCAACATTGTCATCAAACCAGCAGACAAAGGAGGGGCCATCGTCATACTGAACAGAATGAATTACTGCAAAGAAGTGCACCGACAACTGAACAACGAGGAACACTACAGACAGTTACTCGCAGATCTGACCAAAGAATACTCTGATCAAGACCTTTGATCCGGACCTTCAAAGCACTTGCCACGCTCTCATCCCACACATTCCCCACGTTGGAGATCTCTACTGCCTCCCAAAGATACACAAGGCAAACCCGGCCGTCCCATCGTATCAGGCAATGGAACCCTGTACGAGAATCTCTCCGGCTACGTCAAGGGCATCCTGAAACAGACACTACGACAACGGATAAATGAGTACCGCTTGACAATCACCAGGCAAGACTGCTCCCTTCCTGTTGGGGAAAACTTCAGCAGTCACGGGCATTAGGCCTCTGATCTTCAATTAAATGTTCTCCAAGACAGCCTTCACGACATATGACAGCGCAGAGTCGCTGAGCAGAAACTGATAGCCATGTTCCGCACACATGAGGACAGCCTCAATGGGGATCTTGGGTTCATGTCACACTATCTGTGACCCCATGACTTGCCTGAGCTTGCAAAATCTCGCTTACTGTCCTGTCTGCAGACAATACACATCTCTTTAACCTATGCTTAATGCTATCTCCATTCACATTGTCTGCACCTTTAAGACTTGATTAGCTGTAAAGACTCGCATTCTAGTCAGTATTCTGTAAACTGTGTGTGCCTTTATATGATCAGAACTCCCCAATCACCTGACAAAGGAGCAGCGTTCCAAAAGCTAGTGGTGTTTACTACCAAATAAACTTGTTGGACTTTAACCTGGTGTTGAGAGACTTCTTACTTCTTTTTTTCACCCATGAAAGGGTGAATTAAGATGGGAAGCAGGAGCCACTGAGGTCCTGCTGCTAATTGCAAACTGCTACTTCTACTTTTGGATTGCTTTTTTTGCAGCTGGAGCTCATTGAAAGGCATTCTGGGACTTGCAGTTAAGCCTGGAACTATCTTGTAGTTTATTCACTCAGTCAAGTGTGAATTGATTTAAAGTGAAAAGCAGCCCAGGGAAAAACTCCTATGTCAGATTAACCTGTGTACACCGTGCTGTTTCTTTCTTACTCAACCAAGGGCGCATTAAAGTGAGAGAGAAGGTTGCAACTTGCAGCTCGGCTGGGAAACCTTTGCTGCCTTTGTTTGCCCAGTTAAGGCTGAAGTAAGGTGAAAAGCATCCATGTAAGAACTCCGGTAAATGGAATCGTGAGATAGCTTGATATGTAGACCAAGAAATAGCGCTCCAGGATGGAGGAAATGGGTAAGCTCACAGGCACTGACACTGGCAAAATGGCAGGAGGCAAACCAAAATCAAAGAGTGGGATCATAGGGGCAGTGGGTGGGACTCTGCCACTCTTGGAGGGGTCCCTGATCAGAGCATGCTGACTGATAGGACAGGAGAAGCTATTATGGAGGCCATGGGGTTCAAATGCTTTAGTCGGAGTAGAGAAGGAGGTAGAAGGGGGGGAGGGGTAGCATTATTGGTCAAGGACTGTATCACAGTGTCAGAGAGGAAGTTTGATGAGGACTTGTCTGTTGAGGTAGTATGGACGGAGATTAGAAATAGGAGAGGAGAGGTCACCCTGTTGGGAGTCTTTTATAGACTTCCTAAAAGTTCTAGAGAGGTTGAGGAAAGGATTGCGGAGACGATCCTGGTTAGGAGTGAAAGTAATAGGGTAATTGTCATGGGGGACTTTAACTTTACTAATATTGATTGGAATTGCTATAGCTCTAGCTCGTTAGAGGGGTCAGTTTTTGTACAAAGCGTGCAGGAAGGTTTTTTGACTCAGTATGTAGATAGGCCAACTAGAGGTGAGGCTATATTGGATTTGGTGCTGGGAAATGAGCCAGACCAGGTGCTAGACTTGGAAGTTGGTGTGCATTTTGGTGATAGTGACCACAATTCGGTTACGTTCACCTTAGTGATGGAAAGGGATAGGCATGAACCTCGGGTCAGTAGTTTTAGCTGGGGGAAGGGTAATTATGAGGCTATTAGGAGAGAATTAGGAAGCATAGGTTGGACTAGGAGATTACAGGGACTGGGAACGTCCAAAATGTGGAGTTTTTTCAAGGAGCAGCTACTGCAAGTCCGTGATAGGTATGTCCCTGTCAGGCAAGGAGGATTTGGTAGGGCTAGGGAACCGTGGTGCACTAAAAAAGTTGATTCGTTGGTTAAAAAGAAAAAGGAGGCTTATGTTCGGATGAGGCTTGAGGGCTCAGGTAGTGCATTAGAAAGCTTTAGATTGGCTAGGAGGGAGTTGAAGAGTGAGTTAAGAAGGGCTAAAAGAGGACATGAGAAGACTTTGGCTGATAGGATTAAGGAGAATCCTAAGGCATTCTATAGGTATGTCAAGAACAGAAGGTTGGTTAGGGCAAGATTAGGGCCAGTTACAGACAGTAGAGGGAAGTTGTGTGTGGAACCGGAAGAGATTGGAGAGGCATTGAACCAATATTTCTCTTCGGTGTTCACGCAAGGGGACATGGATATAGCTGAGGAGGACACTGGGTTGCAGGGGTGTAAAATAGACAGTATTGCAGTTGATAAGGGGGATGTGCTGGATATTCTAAGAGGGTTTGAAAATAGATAAGTCCCCTGGTCCGGATGGGATTTACCCTAGGATTCTCTGGGAGGCAAGAGAGGTGATTGCAGAGCCTCTGGCTCTGATCTTCAGGTCGTCGTTGGTCTCTGGTATAGTACCGGAAGATTGGAGGATAGCGAATGTTGTCCCATTGTTTAAGAAGGGGAACAGAGACTTCCCCGGGAATTATAGACCGGTAAGTCTTACTTCTGTTGTGGGCAAGGTTTTAGAAAAAATTATTAGGGATAGGATTTATAGTTATTTGGAGAGTAATGAATTGATTGGAGATAGTCAGCATGGTTTTGTAGCGGGTAGGTCGTGCCTTACTAACCTTATTGAGTTTTTTGAGAAAGTGACCAAAGAGGTGGATGGGGGTAAGGCAGTTGACGTGGTATATATGGATTTTAGTAAGGCGTTTGATAAGGTTCACCATGGTAGGCTTCTGCAGAAAATGCAGATGTATGGGATTGAGGGTAGTCTAGGAAATTGGATCAGGAATTGGCTAGCAGATAGGAGACAGAGGGTGGTGGTTGATGGTAAATATTCGTCATGGAGTTCAGTTACAAGTGGTGTGCCTCAGGGATCTGTTTTGGGGCCACTGCTGTTTGTAATTTTTATTAATGATCTGGATGAGGGTATAGTTGGGTGGATTAGTTAATTTGCTGATGACACCAAAGTCGGAGGTGTGGTAGATTGTGAGGAAGGGTGTCATAGTTTGCAGGGAGACTTAGACAGGTTGCAGAGCTGGGCCGAGAGGTGGCGGATGGAGTTTAATGCGGAGAAGTGTGAGGTAATTCACTTTGGTAGGAATAACAGATGTGTTGAGTATAGAGCTAACGAATAGCGTGGATGAACAGAGGGATCTAGGTGTATGTGTACATAGATCCCTGAAAGTTGGGAATCAAGTAGATAAGGTTGTTAAGAAGGCATACAGTGTCTTGGCGTTTATTGGTAGGGGGATTGAATTTAGGAGTCGCAGCGTCATGTTGCAACTGTACACAACTCTGGTGCGGCCGCACTTGGAGTACTGTGTGCAGTTCTGGTCCCCACATTACAGGAAGGATGTGGAGGCTTTGGAGAGGGTGCAGAGGAGGTTTACCAGGATGTTGCCTGGTATGGAGGGGAGGTCCTATGAGGAGAGACTGAGGGATTTGGGGTTGTTTTCGCTAGAAAGAAGGCGGCTAAGAGGGGATCTTATTGAAACATATAAGATGATTAGAGGTTTAGATAGGGTGGATAGTGATAGCCTTTTTCCTTGGATGGAGAAAGCTAGCACGAGGGGGCATGGCTTTAAATAAAGGGGTGGTAGTTATAGGACGGATGTCAGGGGTAGGTTCTTTACCCAGAGGGTGGTGAGGGATTGGAATGCCCTGCCTGCTGCAGTTGTAAATGCGCCTAGTTTGGGGGCGTTTAAGAGATCCGTGGATAGGTTTATGGACAAAAAGGGATTGGTTTAGATTAGTGGGTCATTGTTTTTTTTTAACTGGTCGGCGCAACATCGTGGGCCGAAGGGCCTGTTCTGCGCTGTAATGTTCTATGTTCAATGTTCTATGCTAAGATTAAACAGTAAGTTGGACCGGTGGGCCACTTAGTTGCAGGCCAAGATAGACGAGCTGAGAGAGGAGCTTAGATCTGCTGTTAAATCTCTCATGTGTCACTGTCGTCCACAAAAACTGCTAGAAAGATCTTGAAGACTCGGAGGCATTTAGTGGAAACACTATCTCGGAGCTGAAGAGCCAAGTTACTCATTTGACATTGGAGGTTAAGTCCCTAAGGAAGAAATGTGATGAGATGGAAGGATGCCAAAAATGAAATGACATCCATCTGATAGGCCTTCCAGAGGGAATTGACAGCCCAAATATCACAGACTTTGTTGCCCAGATATTGAAGAATGTGCTAGAACTTGAGGATGAGCCGCTTCTGGTTGGCGCACACAGAGTATCACAAGCAAGGCCCAGACCGGGAAAAGCTCCTCAGCCCTTTATTGCACAAGTGTATTACACCTTGGCACGAGACAGAATCCTGTGGCAAGCAGCACGGGCTACCACTCTGAAATACCAGAAAAATAAGCTGTTGATATTTCCAGACTTTACCCTGGCAGTGGCAAGAAGAAGGGCAGCCTTCGCTGATGTCAAACGACTTCTGCGTGATGTCCTGGGGTCAGGTTCGGGCTTCGCTTTCCAGCCTGTTTGAGGATTACTCTCAACAATGGAACCGAGCACAAGTTCATGGATCCAGTGGCGGTGATGAAATTTGTGGACAGACTTTTAAATCAGGTGAATACATGGCGGATATAAACTGATATAAGTTTTTTATGAACCTACATGCAACACCTGGATCAAGTTGGCCAGGAAAGGGTAATGTGTTTTGTGACTGTTAGGTTAATTGTTAAGTGTTTGGTATTTCTACAGACCTTTTCAGATTATAGCACCTGTGACTGCGATGGGAATAGAGGTGGAGGTTGTGTCCCATGCGGAGTGCTGCGAAGGCACCACAATAAGGAAATTGGAAGCACAGGTACCCTGTTTGGGGGATTTGGTCTGTGTGGATGTTTCTGTGTCTTTGCTATGTTTTTTTCTCTATGGGTGTGCTTTGGCCACTTTCTAGCCCTCCCTCTCTTTCTCATTGTTCCCTGTGGCCGGTGGGATGGTGGGGCCTTGGCGTTTGGCATCTGCTGATATCAGCAGTTGGGTGGAAACTCCCCAGTAAGGAGGGAGACCACACTACTGTTAGGAATATGCAATTCTGGTAGGAGGCCCTTAAGCTCCAACCTCAAAGCGATCAATTTCATAGCTGGAATGTCAGGGGATTAAATCATCCTGTTAAGCGTGCTAATATATTTCAGCATCTTTGACAACTGGGACCTATATGCATTTCTCCAAGACACCCACCTGAGGTCAGTAGACTATTTTAGGCTTTGTAGAGTATGGGGTGTCAATGCTTTCACTCAACTTTTCACATCAAGGCACGGGGGGGCAATCCTAGTCCACAAGTCCTTAACCTCGGTAGTAGCCAATGTCATTTCTGACTCAAATGGCCGATACGCCATTGTCTTGGGTAAATTACATGGGACACTCCTGGTGTTAGCCAATGTGTATGCCGCAAACTGTGACTGAAAACTTTCTCTGATGGTTTTTCACGCTACTTCCAGATATGAATTCACATCAGTTGATACTGGGCGGAGATTTCAACTGTTGGTTGAATCCTGCCCTGGACTGCTCCTCCACCAGGACCGCTGTATATTGCAAGTCAGCAGAAACTATTAAACAGTTTCTCACAGAATACGTGGTGTCAGATCCATGGAAGTTTCTTAACCCGACCAGTAGGGAATATTCTTTTTTCTCACCAGCCCACTGAATGTATTTGTGTATAGATTATTTTTTGATAAACAGTAAGTTGCTCCCAGCTGTGCACTCATGCTCCTACAAAACCATTGTAATCTCGGATCATGCTCCCTTGACAGTGGAGTTGGTAGTGGGGAGGAGCGTGGGCCCTCGCATGCCTTGGCAATTTAACACTTGTCTGCTCTCTGATGATGAATTTGTTAGATTTCTGTTAACCCAGATCGATGATTTCTTAGAGTTTAATAATGCTCCAGAAGTCTCGGCAGCTATCTTATGGGAGACATTGAAGGCTTATTTAAGGAGCCAGATCATATCTTATTCAGCACATGAGGCAAAGCAGAGGAATAGGAGGTTATCAGAATTGCTAGGGCACACCGTCCAAGTTGATGCCACATACGCTGTGGGCCCGTCCCCAGAGGTATATAAGGAACGTTTTCGACTACAGTCAGATTTTGAGACCTTGTCCTCACATCAACCGGAAGAGATGCTGTTCAAATCTAAGTATACACACTATGAGCATGGGGACAAGGCAAGTAAGCTACTAGCTCATCAGCTGTGCTAATTCTCCACCAAAAATCTAATACCACAAATGCAGACTCCAAATAGGGCCTCTACTGATCCATAGTGAATAAATTAACTGTTTAGTGACTTTTACCCTCTATATCTCAGAAAGTACCACCAATGAGGCAGATTTTCAGGAATTGTTTGGGGCACTGAACCTCCCCGCAGTAGACAGGGGAGAGGCCACAGCACTGGAGAAACCAATCAATGTTGAAGAAATTGAAAAACCAATCAATGTTGAAGAAATTGTTAGGGCGGCCAGAACTATATCAAGTAGGAAATGTCTGGGACCAGATGGGTACCCCATTGAACGCTACAAAAAATTTATGGACAGATTGGTTCCCCTGTTACTGTGCATGATCCATGAATCATATGAGAACCGCTCTCTCCCACAGATTTTGAGGCAAGTGACAATTTCACTTATCCTTAAAAAGAATAAGGACCCACAAATCTGCAGCTCTTATAAACTGATCTCATTGCTGAATGTGGATCTCAAACTGATCTCTAAGATTCTAGCCATTTGCTTGGAGGACTTTTTGACCTCTGTCATCTCGCTTGATCAGACTGGGTGCATTAAAAATAGATATATGTACTCAAATATTCGGCAGTGTTTAATATTATGTATGCGCCTGCCACCTCCAAGCTACCAGAGATATTAATCTTGCTGGAGGCTGAAAAAGCGTTTGATCAGTTAAATGGGATTATGTTCTCAGGAGGTTCAGGTTCGGCCCAAAACTCATCTTCTGGATTATAAAACTGTACTCCGTCCCTCTAGCCTCAGCCTGGACAAACGATGTGCATTTAGCTTTTTCCCTTTGTCCCAGGGCACTGAGCAAGGATGCCCCCCTCCCCCTGTTATTTGCCACTGCTATTCAATCTCTTGCTGCGGCTTTTCACAACAGCAAACGAGTGGTGGGATTGGTCAGGAGGGAATTGAGCGGAGACAATCGCTGTATGTGGACGACCTATTATTGTATGTCAGCGACCTGTCCAATTCGATCTCCAAAGTCTTATCTATACTAGAGAGGTTTGGTTGCTTTTGGGGTACATTAAGACTGAGCTCCTTCCTTTGAATGCAATGCTCATAGCCTCACGCTCCACACCCTGACTTTCAAGGTTGTCACTAGACAGTTTACTTATTTGGGAGTGCAAGTGACTGGCAAATTTAGCAGGCCCTTGGAGCTAACTTTGCTCCATTCACAGGGCAGACAGAAGAGAACCTCAAATGTTGGTCCATCCTCCCGTTATCGTTAGTGGGCCATATCAATGTAATGAAGTTGTGCATATTACATAAATTTTTAGATCTCTTTCAGTGCATCCCAGTGTTCATCCCCAAATCTTTTTTTCACAGAATTGATTGGTTCATTTCAAGCTTTCTGTGGAATAGGAAACACCCAGAAATGCAGAAGACAGTCTTGCAAAGCCTTAACGGGAGAGGGTATGGGATTGCCCAATTTTCTATTTTATTATTGGGCAGCCAATATGAGAGCAGTAGTCTGTTGGGTGCACAGAGAGAGAGGCAACAGGAGGTTCCTTGATGGCTGTAGTCAGAATCCTCCTTCTGTGCTCCGTCTTCCCTGGGTGCCTTAAGATGTTCCCCAGTAAATTTCCCCTCTTCCCAGTATACTAGGAATGCACTTGTCAAATCTATTAGAATTTGAGCGCAATTTAGATGCCATCTTGGTTTCAGGTCTGATCGCTGGCCTTCTCAGTATCAGCTAACCATTTTTTCCCTCTGTCTGTTTTGGATGGTGCCTTCAACATATGGGCCAAGTACAGGATCAGAACATTCCAGGACTGATATGTGTTTGCTTCATTCCAGCAGGTGGTGGATATGTTTGCTCTTCCTGCAATGCTTTTTTTCAGATATTTGCAAATTCAAAACTTTGTGCGTAGGGCGGACCCCCAATTTCTGACGCTCCCACCTCATGTCTCCATTGACATCTTCTTAGTGCCTTCTATTACTATGTGTGGTACATTTCTGTTCTTTATACTTAAATTCTATTCCAACAAAACTCTCCACAGTGTTTAAATCTTTATGGGAACAAGATCTGGGGGAGGAGTTCTCCGAGGAGGATTGGGACATGGTGCTGCATCGAGTACACTCCTTCTCAATATGTGCCAAGCTGGGTGTGATACAATATAAACTCCTTCACAGAGCATATCTAACTAGGATTAGACTCTCTAGAATGTACCCAAGCACAAGCCCCATTTGTGAACGGTGCCAGCAAGCTCCCGCCATCCTTTTATGTATATTCTGGGCTTGCCCATCGCTGGAGATTGATATTTGAGACAATTGTGGCAGCGCTAGATCGGGACATAAGTGCACCCCCCCAGGCTGCTTTGTTTGGGGTTGTGCCTTTAAATCCACCACTGCACACCTGGCAAAACGACTAATCGTATTTAGATGGAAATCAATTGCACCCCTGACGCACTCACAGTGGGTGAAGGAGGTGGTAGATATCATTAAGCTGGAGAAGATGAGATGCACGCTGCATGGGTCCACTGCTATAAAACCTGGAAACTATTTATAGTGCATGTTGGGATGCTGCAGTTGGAGCCGGATGAGTAGGTACCCATGAAATCCACTATCACCTGTTGGATCAACATGAAAACGTAGGTGCGTTACCCTGGCTGTCGTTGCCTTGTCACAAAGAGATTATCCAAATCACGTATTTATCACAAGATGATAAGATAACAGCTGCTAAGGTAAACCTGCTTCATCATTGCACCCAATGGCCCTGGGACCCAGTTGCTCCCACAGAACACCCCTCCCCAGATTGTTGGACACATCCTAACCCTTTACCCAAGTATGCCCGCCCAGCCTGCCGAGGTGTGGGCACCAACATGAGGACTTTTCTCTTTTCCCTCTCACTCTCTTTCTTCTCTCTCCTTCACTGTCTCTCTTTCTTTTCTCCACTCACTAGTTTATAGCCTGGGCTGCTTGGGCGCTCAGTTGATTCTCCAGTGGTGTTCCTCTACCTTTTTGTTTTATATTATCACTGTCATTCCCGGTGCAATTAGATGGGACTTGGGCGGGGTGGGTGCTGGGGATACCAGGGGCTTGTCCCCTGGCTACAGGGACCCCTGAGCCCAATCGTGTTGGAATGTACATGCGAGTCTGTGTGAATCTGTAAGTGTGTTTGCTGTGTGAAATAAGAAAATTTTCAATAAACATATTAAAAAAGTTAATCATTTTGTCTGTGCAAGGTGAAACAGACTGGTTCTGGGTGATGCCCACGGTAGAAGGGAAACAACTGAAGATGGACATGGACATGGGGACTCAGTCCAGTGAAAGGAAATCAGCTGGCCTGAGACGCTTCGTTGTATGGTGTGAGAGCAGTGCTCTCCCATGTGACGGCAAATGAGAAATACAGGCCCATCGCATCCACGTCTAGGTCATTCTCTGAAATGGAAGAAAACTACCCACCAATAAAGAAGGATGCACTCAACATAATTTTTGGGATAATCAAATTTCACCACTATCTGTGTGGTAGAAAGTGGGTCTTACTAACGGACCACAGACCAAAGTTTTGGGACCTCACTCTGGGATTCCATCTACATCCGCAGTTTGGCTACAGGTGTGGGCATTGATATTATTGGGCCATGAAATCCGCCATCACCATGAAAATGTAAGTGCATTATCCCGGCTGTCATTGCCTTGTCTCAAAGAGGTCACAGACGTGATTATCTGAATCATGTACCTATCACAAGATGATAAGGTAACAGCTGCTAAAGTAAAAAAAACACTCAAAATGATCCCATCCCTTGTTGGTAGACCTCACCCATAAGAGAAAAACAAGCTGACAGAAGAATCCGGAACTAAAGCCATATCTAAGCCGGCAGTGGCAGTTGTTGGTGCGGGACAGTTGTTTGTTGTGGCACTTGCGGGCTGTCATTCCCCCTTGAGCAGTTTTGGAGAAACTGCACGGATACTCAGGAGTGGTGTGGATGAAAGAGATAGCCTGCATTTATGTATGGTGGCCAAAGGTCGATGCGAATGTAGAGAAGAAAATGGACTCTTGCTTATCGTGTTCCAAAATTCAGAAAGTATCATCCGCTTCACCATTGTGCCCATGGGAATGGCCAAAGGGGCCTTGAGAGTGTGGCACTTAGATTTTGCAGAAGGCCATATATTACTGGTGGCCGTCAACATACACATAACTTAAGTGACAACAGTTTATTTCATGGGACTTTGAAGAGTACATGAAACTATATGGAATTTGTCAGGTAAAGTCTGTGTCCTATAACCAGAGACAAATGGTTTAACATTTTGTACAGTTTGTTGAACACTCCCTGGAGGAGGCTTTGTGGCGGAGGGGTCATTAATGCAAAGATTAAGCCACTTCTTGACGGTGGACATGAACGCCACCCCGTGCAACTACAAAATGCTCCCCAGAGGCATTGATGTTTAGGAGACAGTTGTGTGCAACATTTGACCTATGGAGGCTTGATGAGACTAGAGTGGTGGAGACGAACCAGGAGGCACAAATGGCTGTTGGACAGAACATGCCAAGCTGAAGGCATTGCAGAAGGGTGAGTTGGTACTTGCCAGGAACTACACTTAGGGGGAGAAGTGGATTCCGGTCACAATTGTAGCTAAGACGGGTAGTTGTCCTACACAGTGGACGAGTTAGTTTGACAATGGCATGCAGACCAATTGCTTGTGGCTTCAAATGAAGGGATGGGACCCTATGAATAATTTTAGAAGCGTTCTGGATGGCGCCAGTGGGGGTACCAGGAAGGGAAGGCATGGAACCAATAGTTCCTCCTTCTGCAAAGGAAAATGGGGAGGCCGACATTGGCGACCGACTGTGTGTGGGAAAAGAGTCCACAGATGGTGATTTCGCCGAGGCCATTGTTGCCAGCGATGAACCAAAGGCTGGTTCCAGTTCCCAGGAAACAACCACCACTAGATTGTCATCCCCATGACAGATTGATCATGTCAGTGCTCTATGGATGTATGGATGGGCAAACAAAAGACAGAAATATATCATGTAAATGAACTGTGGGTTCATCGCAATATATTGGAAATTCTGCAAAAAAAGTTGTAATTTTATGTAAGTATTTTAGATTATGGTTGTTGTTATGGTAGATTGTTGTTTAGAGTGGAGGAGTGTGATGTACGTTGGGACCTAGCCACTTTAATGGAGCTGGTTAGCTGGGAGTAGGGTGTTTCCCTGGGAACTGTTCTAAGTGGGCAGTTGTCGCTTGGAATGTGGAGCGAGTAAGACCTGCAGTAGATAACTGTGTTCCCTGATATCTGGTGATGATGTGAATTCTTTGGGATACACCCCAGTAATAGAGAATTTAACACCACCCTATCCCATAACCCTTGATTCCTTTACTGAATAAAAATCTGTCTCTCAGCCTTGAACATATTTAATACAGCCCTCGGTTGTAATGAATCCCACAGATTCACTACTCTCTCAGAGAAGAAATTCCTCCTCAATCTCTGATTTTAATAGGCAACCCCTTACTCTGAGATTATTCCTCTGATCTTAGATTTTCCCACAAGGGTAAACAACTCTGCAGGCTACAAGCCAGAATGCAAAGGGGCTACTCTGTTTTACATTAACTAAGATGACTCATTAATATGGGAGAGTGAAGGGCATTGAGCATTTCTTATTATTATGTAAAGATAAATTGTGGAATGAATTATTACTGTTGTTCTGATGTAAAATAAGGTGACTTAGCAATTCAAATCAAGCTTTAAATCATTAACAGTTCATTTAATCAACCTTTAGAAAAAGTGACAAAATTCACATGACAGACATATCTACTCCAGACTACGGGCAGCATGTTGTTACAGCTCTTCCCCGTTTGCCCTCCAATAGAAGGAGTTATTGCAGAATGTGTCAGCCTCTGAGACTGCTTATAGGGTGATCTGATACCATAATACCTCAACCCAAACTGGTTACAGTTTCTGTGACACTGTACATCTTAAATTTCCCAGATGTGTGATTGAGTTTTTCTTATTCTCAGGACAGTGAGTCTTCCCAGAGACGGACGTGGTCTTCACAGAATCTTTCTTCCAAATGGTGCTTCCTTGACTGTAAGTAACTGCAGATGTGCAGCAAGGGCAATGAGTTTCTGCCTCCTTTTTCCTTATTCTTCTCAATCCATGAGCAAGATTAATGCCATCAAAGAGATCTCATTGTTCTACATTCATTATCGTGTAAATCAGTGGTGGGCAGCCTGTGGCCCAGAGATAACATGTGGCCCACATGGGTCCTCTGTCCAGCTCACAAGACATTTTGTTGACAATTGCCCATGTGTAGAGTTGCCACATTCTGCTGATTTCTCTCCGTGTAGTTGTTTTCCTATTAGAAGGACTGAAGTAATATGCATGTAATGCAAGGGCAAGAAAAGTGAGGCACATGCTGATTTCTCACAACACTGCATGAGAGCCATGCATCCAAATTGTAGGTATTTAGTTTGTTTTGATCATTTGAAGTTAGAATCATAAAATCCTACAGTGCAGAAGGAAGCCATTCAGATCATCAACTTGCACTTGCACCAACAACAATCCCACCCAGGCCCGATCCCCGTAACCCCACATATTTACCAGCTAATCCCTGAAACCCGCGCATCCCACGACAGTAAGGGGCAATTTAGCATGGCCAATGAACCTAACCTGCGCATCTTTGGACTGTGGGAGGAAACTGGAGCACCCGAAGGAAACCCACACAGACATGAGGAGAATGTGCAAAGTCCATTCAGACAGTGACCCGAGCCAGGAATCAAACCCAGGTCCCTGGAGCTGTGTGGCAGCAGTGCTAACCACTGCGCCATCATGCTGTCCAGTTGATGATAGTTCTATTAATATATAAATAGTTACGCTTTCTCTATAACTTATGAACTATTATAACTTATGAAATATTTGTTCTGTATTTTATGTGTTTAATCTTATTCATGGTTAGTGAACAAGCCAGATTTCAATCTTACAGCTCATTGAGATGAAGGGGGAGACCACTCCTGTGACCCACTCACTTGCCTCGGTTGCCCATCTGATTGAAATTGATGTGTTAGTATGACATCATTACGCAAACAAGCCTCCCATCCATTGACTGTCTACACTTCCCATTTCCTCGGCAAAGCAGCCAGCATAATTAAGGATCCCATGGACCCCGGACATTCTCTCTTCCACCCTCTTCCATTGGGAGAAAGATATAAAAGTCTGAGGTCACGTACAAAATGACTCAAGAACAAGTTCTTCCCTGCTGCCATCAGACTTCGGAGTGGATTTACCTCACGTTAAGTTGATCTTTCTCTACACCCTAGCTATGACTGAAACACGACTTTCTGCACTCTCTCCTTTCCTTCTCTATGAGCAGTATGCCTTGTCTGTATAGTGAATGAGAAACAATGTGCGAGAAACAATACTTCTCACTGTATCCCAATACATGTGACAATAATAAATAAAAGCAAAAACATCATCAACAAGGTGCCATGTTTATCTTCATACTATCATTGATGTTAACAACATTATCATATTTATTCTTTATTCACTGACCATGAAAGATAGGCAACAATATTTACCTGAGCTGAATATAATGACTGCCCAAATTGTCTTGGTTTTGAGTAACTTTCTCCACTGATGTACCCCTAAACAGTGAATATATTCAAAGGCTTAATGTAATGTTCAACACTAATCTGTTTGTACCTCAATAATTGAATACTAACAGTCAAAAAATGTGGCCAGAAATGGCTAAGCACCTTCTATTAATCTATTCTTGAACAATGTTCCACAAATACCATCCTGACCTTATACAAAACAAACACTGAAGTGAGTTTCAAACTCTATCTTGCATTCAAACTGCAGCAGACCCACAGAAAGCAGTGTGTGTTGACCACAACCGTCACTCCCAGCTGATGCACCAAACACTGATGTACCTGAAATCTACAAAGGGAGAAATACATCATGTGGCCAAAATGGCAAAGCAAGTACCCTGTGCGGCCTAATCCAAACTTGACTCCAGATGTCTAACGCTGCAGGCACATCACAGGCATCATAAAACAGGCAATGCTACAATTCCCCACTTAAAGGATAGGACATTGTACCCAAATGGACCAGCCAGATGCTGGTCAGACCTAGGGAATCCAGGTGGCGATCTGGGCTGGGCCTCAAGCCGAGCAGGCCAGAACATTTTTGAAACCCAGGGCAGGTACTCAGACTTCTTCTGGGCCCACTAAAAATATTCCAAGACCTTAGGATTGAATGAATGTTCCCCCAGACATCACTTCAGCAACTGCAGCCTTGGCAAGATCAGGACCCAAGAGAGAAATCACGACTTTCTGGGTCCCTTATATTCCTTCCGCCCTGAACTTTAATTATTGAGGATGTGGAGAGGAGAGGGAGGGAGGAATGATGTGAGTCTGGAGAGGTTATTAGACTGGGGAAATATTCTTGAAACGGGAGCTGTGGTATCTGCTGCAAAAGCCACAGGAGAGGGAAATGGCTATTTGGAGGTACTCTGACGCTGGAGGGAAGGGAGCTTTACAACCAGAGGTCAGACACTGGTGTCCTCACAATTCTGTCCCACCTTTAGCAGCAGCCAGATTGCTGTACCTTACCAGTCTTGTCCAGTCCTGGGACCAACTGAACCAGGAACATATTCCATTAGCTCAGTAATGTTTAGGGTAACTGATATAACCCAGTCTGATTTTGAGCAGCTCTTTCACAATCTCTCCATCATGCTTCATTGCTGCACAGCCGCCTCCCCTCCTCCCAAATCTTGATGGCTCCTGGTCCCTCATCCTGCACAATGTGACTGCAGCCAACTGTCAACCATGCCCATGAAGCACTCTTTACCTGACCAATCATTATCACCACAGATCACCAACCATAGTCCCATGATACATGATCCTCCTCTACTGCTGCCCAACAGGTAACCCATCACCACCAGTTGTCAACTGGCACCTAATAGTTGCCCACTATGTGAATCCATCATCACCAACCCCACCTGAATGCTGCCAACATTTGTCACTCTCCTGTGGAATTTTCTGTTTATCTCTTCAACTGTCTTCAGTAACATGAATCTGGTCCTCCTCGAGAATAGGCCCTAGTGTTTTGCATCTTGTGGGAACCCCACCACCGCCCCCCCCCAACCCCTAATCTTGAAGGATATTTGCTTGTGGGCCTGGAGTCACCAGACCCATGAGCTGTGGTGGGTGTCTGATTGGAGCCTAATAGAGGAGATGATCTTGGGACATTTGATCATGGTTCCAGAGCAGTCTGGTCAATGGGAGAGAGTTCCTGCGTGGGGGTGGGAGGGATGCAGGGTCTTGCTATCCTTGTCTACGAGGTTGGAGGTGGGGTGCGGCTGGATCCAACCCTTTCCAACACCTTTCAGCTGCTGCCTCTCCTGAGTGTTTAAACTAACAAAATTAAAAAACACAGCTTCATGAAATGTTTAAACTATAGAACCATCTCCAGGTAGCAACAACTCACAAAGGCTCTTTCAGTAGCAGCTTCCAAACCCATAACCATCACCATCTAAAAGGAAAAGGGCAGCAGACACATCAGCATCTCCTGGAGGTTCCCATTCAAGTCACTCACCACTCTGATTTGGAAATATATCAGCTGCTCCTTCACTATCGCGGGGTTAAAATCCTGGAATTCCATCCATAACACATTGTGTGTGTCCCTACACTGAAGGGTTGGGGGAGGACGGTGAGGTTTGGGTGATGGGGAATGCAGTATAACATTCAAATATACAGAAGACAACTATCTCTGAGAAAAGATCACTGCATAGTAGCTGGCCAGGCAATATAGTTCATGAGCGCAACCAACATTCTCTTGTGTGGGCAAATGATGTGTATTTGTTTTATTGGAGTGGGACTAAGAGAGTTTCTCTCACTGAGAGCTGGAATGGCCTCCCTTTATGCTGCAACCATTCTGTGGGATGGGATTTTCCAGGCATTCCTGCTGGTGGGATTTTCCACTCCTGTCAAAGGTGACCATAGCAATGCCCCGGCGGCAGGACAGACCAGCCACTCAAATCACCATAGACATTGATGGGACCAGAAGATCCCGTCTGCAGCCAATCGCGGGCCATCTCAGTCAATGGAAATTCCACGGGAGGGCCAGAAATTCCCGCCCTATGATCCTTTCATTAAATGGATCAATTAAATCACAAATGGGAAACAAGTTTGTTCGACATGTCTCCTATATTATTGGAGGTGATAACATTAAAGAATATACAATATTCAAGGCTATGAACATGTACCCTAATACTGTACATGACAATTTCACCCCCATCATCAGATCCTTTATTTGTTCGAAAAAAAATTCTAGCCAAAGTAATTTTGACAGCATAATGTATTTAACGGGAAAGAGTTCCCTTAGTTTATATGTTTTTGTTGTTTATTTTATTGATATTTCTTTGGTATCTGTTCTTTTTATGACTCTTGTTCTTTATTTGCTTGCTGTCTCTTTGGTCGCTGTATTTATCATTCTCTGGATGGTCTCAGTTAATTTTCAGTTAATTTTCTCAAATCAACGTCACTTATATCTCTGACACTCTGCTTCACATTCATTTTCCTTTCTATCTCTGCAGCAACATCTTTGGACCGGTTCTATCGCATTGACCGAGCCCAGGTAAGAGATGAGAATTAGCAGCGCCCCAAACACTGATACCTTACCCACCCAGCCCTCCCCCATAACCTGGGGGGCAGGTTAGAGTGGGGGGGGGAGGAAGGTGACAGACTGGCAACCTGTTTTATTTTATGCACCCCACCACCACCTTAAACGGGTTGGCAGCTGGGGGTGATTACATTCACTGTAGATGATTAACATACTGTGAGATTCCATGCATCTTGAGGCGGATACTATGTTAGGATCCCACATATATTTCTCGTAAAACATTCTGGCAGTTTTCTAGTAGTCTGGCTGAGTAAATTCTAACCCCATTCATTTTAGTGTAGCAAATGTGAAGTGCTGTTTGTAGCTAATTATTAATTAATTCTAGGATATAATTATCGATGAATATCAATAATTAAGTGAGTTTTAATGAACAATAGAATGTCAATAATGACTTAATAATTAAGTATACTATAAAAGATGAAAGGTGCATTTATTAATAATTGATTGTCGACAGTTAAAAGTATTTTAAGGTATGAACGTTTTATCTTTTCTCCTCAGGAACACCTCCACTTTGTGACAGAGGTTGCTCAAGACGAGCTCTTCATTTTGGACCCAGAGATAGTGGCCATACAGAAAGCTGGGACAGCCCCTGGAATGCCAGACTTGGTGGTGGAGCCATCCCCTGGGTATGTCCCCCAATCCTGTGGAAGTAATCTCCCACTTGTAATCTGTCTCTTCTTCCCAACTTTGTTTAGCTCCTCTGGTGTTCTGGGGTACTGCATCTCGGTGCCACTTTGCTCCTTTCCCAAGTGGTTATTTCTTTTGTCTGCCGGCTGAACATTTATAAGCTATTAGGCAATGGAAAGAATCAGAGCTGAACTCTACCTTGGCATCTTGATGGGCATCTTCTTTCAACAGCAAGAGCTGTTGCTAATTTCCACCTGCCTAACCTGCAAGGACTTTGAGGTCAGTTGTAAGACCCCACTCTAGTTTCAACTGATTCAACACAGACCAGGAATGAAATTTGGAAGTCTCTGGAGTGTATGGATCAGCCAGCCAATAACAAACTGAGCCATTGGGAATCTCTAGAGGAATTTGGGTGGGGGGTTGGGTGGGTGTGGCTGAGGATGAGAAGTCAGGGTTTACCACATTCAGGTAACAAACGTAAGCTCATACAGGCATGCACATCATACCCACACATATGTATACACGTACATAAACACATTTCATGCACACACTTACACACACTTACAGACATGCACAAGCATGTATTCACATACATACTGAAACATACACATTTATTTATACACACATGTTGTTAGTAATCTTTACACATTGAAAAGAAATTTTACTGTTATGAAAACAGGACATTATTCATGGGTTCAGCACGGAGCTGAGAGTGAATGGCAGGTACAGGCTAATTGTAAGTGAGCGGTCTACTGCAACATGTTACAAACATAACCTCAATTTGCTCTTTCACGTAGCTCTATTTTATCTATTCTCTTTGCCTTAAATACTCCATGTGGTAGCAGATTAAACATTCTCCAAAGTATGACATTTCTTTTGAATTCCCTATTGAGTGAGTATCTTATTTAATGGCCTCTAATTCTGGTCTCCCCTACAAATGGAAAAATCCTTGCTTGTCTACCCTTTCATAAGTTTTTCACTCAGAGGATGGTGGGTGAGTGGAATCGGCTGCCATCAGTGGTGGTGGAGGTGAACTCGTTGGGGTCTTTTAAGAGACTTCTGGATGAGTACATGGGATTTAATGGGATTGGGGGTTATAGGTAGGCCTGGTAGGTAGGGATATGATCAGCGCAACTTGTGGGCCGAAGGGCCTGTTTGTGCTGTAGTATTCTATATATTCTGTTCATAATATCATGTCTTTGGATAATGTCACTTCTCTCTTTTCAAGTCTGCTCCTCTAGAAATGAACCTCAAAGCTTTGTTTACCCCGATGACAAAGCCTTTTGAAAATCCAAATATATCACATCAACTTTACGATCCATGTCAGCCCTTTCTGCTACTTCTTCAAATAATTCAATAAAGGTGAATTCAAGCATGATAGTATTCCCTCTTGAAATCTATGCAGACTATCCTTGTTATGGTTTCTAGATGTTTTTCTGTCAAACCTTTCAGTAAAGAATCTATTATCCTTCCTATCAATCAAGTTGAGCTAATTATTCTATCGTTAAATTGTCATTTTGTAATATAGAACTTGAATGTTGCTGAAGAGACATGCTGTTGAATATTTTTCTTGCATTCATCAGGACAGGTTGCAAGAAACAGTAAAAGGAACACAGTTTATACTGCATGAGAAAGGTTTTCTGATGGATTGGCAGGACACAATGATGATCAAGTTATTATCTCATCATAATAATCCATCTCTAACTATGAGTCCATAACATGTATGACATGAGGCAAGAAATAACCCAGTAATGGAAAACTCTGGAAACCATAAATTAAATCACCTGCCTATGTCAAAACCGACTACATTCATCAAATGTCACTCCTTAAATTATTCATGATGTGGACTTCATTCACCTGATGAAGGAGCAGCACTCTGAAAGCTCATGATTCCAAATTTCCGGTGGGATTTTATGGCCTCGCTCAAGCAAGACTGGAAATCCTTGCCTCCCCCTGAGTCAACGGACGCTTCCGTTGTCCACCCTCACCTGCTGCAATTCCGTGATGGGCGAGGTGATAGAATTCCGGCGATTGACTCTCGTGAAACAATACTCCAGTTTGATTCAGCCTCAGAAGCCGAGCAAAGGGGAGGACCCAAGAGGAAATAAGATTTAGATATTATACTGAAATAAAAAATAAATTATTTTCCTATTTTAAGGAATACTGAGTTGTGGAACGGCTCCAGTAGCAAGTGGATAGCAAGTGACAGCTGTGAATCGGAGTCTGGGACACAGCACCAATGTGGAAGAGAGGCAGAAAGGGTGACTCATCAGAAACTCCGGTATGAATCCTTCACATTTAACACAGTGGGTCCTATTTTGATTCTAAGTGCTGGACGGAGTTGAAACAGATCCCACCACCACCACCACCACCACCTCACCCCACTATTTCCCACACTCTTGAACCCAACGCTATTCTCCACACTCTTGAACCCAACGCTATTCCCCACACTCTTGTCCTGATAACATTCCTCCCACTTCGGATTCCTGATGTTTCCCACAGTCACAACCCAGACCACATTCCTGACACTATTTATCCCAAAAAGCAATGCCAAACTCCAATCCCAACATTCCCAACCTCCAAACCCTGACAATATTCCTACCTGCCTGAAACTGTGAGGGGCATTGTACCTTTCTGTGCTCCTCCTGTTCCATATGAAACACTCGCATTGTAGCACCATTGAGCACTTAGTTCATCACCAGGGAAGAGATCTTATAGTCTTACTCGGCCCAAGGCTGGAAAATCTCATCAATCAACGGACATTTCTTTTGTCCGATTCTGTAGCAGGTGGGGCGGTTGAATTCCAGTGCACATGTCTGTGATATTTTCAAGGACTTTCAGATTATACTGAAATTATACTGAAATTTCAGATTATATCAGTATAAACAGATTAGTTGCACATTCCTGATTCCCATAAAACATTTTATTTTCTTCTCTCCTCAGGCCTCCCACGTCCTCCGAGGAAAAAGGTAATTCGTTCTGTTAATTTCTCTCAATAATCTCTTCGGAGGGGTTTCTGCTGCTGTTTCAGACAAGCTCAGCAACCTTAAAGACTTTCCCTGAGCTCTTCATAACAAATGTCTTTCATACTGAAGTATGCGCTTGTCTTCCCTAAACTCCTCATGATCAGCCCTTGCTAAGAACTGTCTTTTCCTAGGTTCCACATGGACAGAATGTGTCTGTCAAAAGGTCCACAACAAAGGCACTGTGAGCTGAGAGGAAACTCAGAAAGTACTTTGCTTTGTGTTATGTATGATGAGGCATAGCCCCTTCATGGGAATGGATCAGGTGACCCTGAGTGTGGCGTGAGAGGGCAATTATTGTTTGGAGCATGGAGCGAGTAAGACCTACAATAAATATCCATGTTCCCTGATGCCTCTCTGGAGTGAGTTCTTGAGGATACCCTTCAGGAGTAAAAAAAATTAACACTGGGTTGGGGCCTGTAGACTGCTGAATTAGCAGAAGCAAAGATTTCTGTCTGGGGCTGCTTTAAGACTTGTGAGTGCAAGACATCTGGAATACACTTCTATCCATTTCCCAGCTTTTAATATTTTAATTTTCTTTACAATCTAACTCCTCTACTTTTTTTTAAATTCATTTGTGGGACATGGGCATCACTGGCTGACCAGCATTTATTGCCATTCCTAATTGTCCCTGAGAAGGTGGTGATGAGCTATCTTCTTGAACCGCTGCTGTCCAAAATGCTATTAGGGAGGGAACCTCAGGGCTTTGACTCAGTGACTGCGAAGGAATGGCGATATATTTCCAAGTCAGAATGGTGAATGGCTTGGCGGGGAATTTGCACGTGGTGTTCCCATGTATCTGCTGCCCTTGTCCTTCTACATGGAAGTTGGCATGGGTTTGGAATGTGAATCTTAAGACCTGGGCTGGGATTCTCCCCCCAAAAATTCGAATTCACATAAAAACAGGAGTAACGCCCACTGATTTTTTTTAAAGCAGGATTTTCAAAATGAATCTCTCACACTCTGCGCATCACAGGGAGCCCTAGTGGGATTCACATTGAAAATCATGGAGTGGTGGTTATTCCAGCTGGAAAGGCCAGCAGCATAGTGTTGAGCGGGCTACTGCGCATGGGCTGATCTGTCATAGTGGTGGCACATGCACAGTAACCTTGCACTGCTGGCCTCCCAATTGCTGGCCAGCGCAGTGACCGCCCATGACTCAATCACAGGTCTCCCAGACCTCTCCAGGCCAGCCCCGACGCTCCCCCATCACCCCAGCCTGCCTTGATCTCCCCTGCTCTGGCCTCCACCCCTCTCCCTCCTCAGCAGTCCTGACCACACCTCCACCACCCTGCAGTCCCTCGTCCCCAGCACCCCCCTCCTGATGGCCATCTCTGATCAGCCCCTTTCCTTCCTCTGCCATGGATCCCTATGGCAGTGGGACACCCCTCTCTCCCCAGTACGCAGGGGGCATCCCCTCTCTTACTCCAATCACCTGAGAGGCCTTCATGGCCTTCCTTCCTTCACTCCAGCGGGGTTGGGCCGCCAGATCCTTGTTAGCAGTTATTGCTGGAGTGAAACATTCTTGGCGGGTTGGGTGGGGGCGCTGGTGGATGGTGGGAGGCTAGCCGGCCTGGAGACTTCAGTCCAGGGCCCACTACTAAAATTTAAAATGAAGATTTTAATATTCAAATCAGCTGTGCGCCGATTTCCAGAGCTGACGACACCATAAATTTGAGGTGTGGAGGCCATGGCGCCCAGTGGGCAGCCTGCTAAACAGCCTCTGCTGATGTCTCCTGGCCCACTGCACTGCTTGAGCAGTGCAGCAGGTTGGGAGAATCAGGGCCCACCACCCCCCAGGACATCCAACCTCAGCAATCTGCTGACCACTTCCTGAACAAAATGATGGCCACAGAATTTTTTTAGCAAATAGTAATGATTTTGTAATAAAATACATTCCTGGGATGTGCTGGTCACTGCCAAAACCCTCATTAGCTTCTTATCTAATTGCCTTTGACAAAGTAGTGGTGAACAGCTTTCTCGAACCACTGCTGACTATGTGGTGATGTCAGTACACCACCGCACTGTTTGGTATGGAGTTCTAGGATTTTAACCCAGTGATGATAAAAGAACAGTGATATATTTCTAAGTCAGTATTGAGTTACTTGGAGCAGTAATTAGAGGTGCTGCATTCCCATACATCTGCTACCTGTTTTGTTCTTGATGGTAGTATTGTAGGTTTGGGAGGTGCTGTCAAGGAAGCCTTAACAATGTGCTGCAGCACATCTTATAGATAATACTATGGTTGGGACAGATCCCAAGTGATCATCATAACTGAATGATTGTTAAACATGAAACTCACTATCCCACTGAACAGCTGCCAATCCAAAACTGACAGAGTGGCTCATTCCTCTACTGTTTCAACCATCCTCAGCCAACAAGCTCACTGATAGATACTTTCGTAACATCAGCTTTTAACTGCAGTGGTTCTGTCAGCAAAAGACATTTTACAAAGAATAAAGAAAATTACAGCACAGTAACAGGCCCTTCGGCCTCTAAGCCTGCACTGACCATGCTGACCAATTGAACTAAAACCCCCTACCCTTCCAGGGACCATATCCTTCCATTCCATCCTATTCACGTATTCGTCCAGACACCCCTTAGAAATCACTATCGAATCTGCTTCCACTACCTCCTCCAACAGCGAATTCCAGGCACCCACTACCCTTTGTGTAAAAAAAACCTGCCTTATACATCTCCTTTAAACCTTGCCCCTCATACCTTAAACCTGTGCCCCCTATTAATTGATTCTTCCACACTGGGAAAAAGCTTCTGACTATCCACTCTGTCTATGTCCTCATAATCTCGTAGACTTCTATCAGGTTGGCCCCTCAACCTCCATTGTTCCTGTGTGAGAACAAAACAAGTTTCTCCAACCTCTCCTCATAGCTAATGCCCTCCATACCAGGCAACGTCCTGGTAAATCTTTTCTGTACCCTC
This sequence comes from Carcharhinus amblyrhynchos, assembly GCF_965287045.1. Classification (NCBI taxonomy): domain Eukaryota; kingdom Metazoa; phylum Chordata; class Chondrichthyes; order Carcharhiniformes; family Carcharhinidae; genus Carcharhinus; species Carcharhinus amblyrhynchos. The sequence continues at coordinate 70,364,513 of NC_137329.1, read as the reverse complement.
TCCAAAGCTTCCACATCCTTCTGGTAGTGTGGTGACTAGAATTGAACTATATTCCAAGTACAGTCTAACTAAGGTTCTACAAAGCTACAACATGAATTGCCAATTTTTAAACTCAATTCCCTGGCTAATGAAGGCAAGCTCGTCATATGCCTTCTTGACTACCTTCTCCACCTGCACTGTCACTTTCAGTGACCTGTGTACATGTATACCCAGATTCCTCTACCTATCAATATTCTTAAGGGTTCTGTCATTTACTGTATATTTCCTATCTTTATTAGATCTTCCAAAATGCATCATCTCACATTTTTACAGATAAAACGCCACCTGACATCTTTCTGCCCAAGTCTCCAACCGATCTACGTCCTGTCACGTCCTCTGATGGTCCTCATCGCTATCTGCAAATCCACCAACCTTTGCATCATCCATAAACTTACTAATCAAACCAATTACATTTTCCTTCAAATCATTTATATATATCTTAGAAACATCCCAGCACTGATCCCTGAAGAATGGCACTTGTCACAGCCTTCCATTCAGAAATGTATCCTTCGATTGCTATCCTCTGTTTTCCATCTGTATCCATCTTGCCAGCTCACCTCTGACCCCATGCGACTTCAGCTTCTATATCAGTCTGCTATGAAGGACCTTGTCAAAGGCCTTACTGAAGTCCGTGTAGACAATATCCACTACCCTACCTTCAATTATCTCCATCACGTCCTCGAAAAACTCGATCAAGCTAGTGGGACATGATCTCCCCTTCACAAAAACATGTTGCCTCTTGCTAATGTGTCCACGTATTTCCAAGAGGGAGTAAATCCTATCTTGCAGAATCCTCTCCAATAATTTTCCTTCCACTGATGCAAGGCTCACCAGCCTGTAATTACCTGGATTATCCTTGCTACCCTTTTTAAATAAAGGAACAACATTGGCTAACCTCCAATCCTCAGGGCCCTCTCCTGCAACCAGTAAGGATATAAAGATTTCTCTCAAGGCCCTAGCAATTTCCTCCCTTGCCTCTCTCAGTATTCTGGGGTGTATTCCATCAGGCTCTGGGGCCATGTCTACCTTAATGTTTCTCAAGACTCCCAATATCTCCTTTTTGCTCTCACATGACTCAAACTATCTACACGTCCTACATTTATATAAGTATAAAAAGCCTTGGGATTCTCATTTATCCTGCTGGCCAATGACTTTTCGTGACCCCTTTTAGCCCTCCTTACTCCTTGCTTAAGATTTATTCTATTTGCCTTGTATTCCACACTTGCTTCACCTGTTGCCAGCCTCCAATCCTTGACAAATACTTCCTTTCTCTATTTGACTAAGCTCACAGTATCTCTCATTATCCAAGATTCCCGAAACTTGCCATACTTATCCTTCATCCTGACAGCAATGTGCCGGGGCTGATTTCCTATCAACTTACACTTGAAAGCCTCCTACATGTCAGATGTTGATATGCCCTCAAACATCTGTTCCAATCTACATTTCAGTTCCTGCCTAATATTGTTGTAATTAGCCTTCCCCCAGTTTAGCACCTTCACTTGAGGACTACACTTATCTTTATCCATCAGTACCTTAAAACTTACTGAATTGTGGTCAGCGTTCCTGAACTGCTCCCTTACTGATGACAACCACTTGGTCAGGCTCATTCCCCAATACCAGATCCAGTACAGCCATATCCCTAGTTGGACTATCTACATACTGTTTCAAGAAGCCCTCCTAGATGCTCCTTTCAAACTCTGCTCCATAGCACTAACTGAGTCCCAGTCAATATAGGGGAAGTTCAAATCTTCCACCACAGCAACCCTGTTACTTTAACACCTTGCCAAAATCTGCCTACATATCTGTTCTCTTATCTCCTGCTGGCTGTTGAATGGCTTATAGTAAACCCCTAACACTGTGACTACACCGTTCCTGTTCCTGAGCTCTACCCATGTTACCTCACTGTATGAGCTCTCTGAGGTGTCCTCCTGCAGTACAACTGTGATATTCTCCTTAACTAGTAGTGCAACTCCCCCACCCCTTTGACATCCCCCTCTATCCCACCTGAAACATCCGTATTCTGGAACGTTAAGCTGCCAATCCTGTCCTTCCCTTAACCAATTCTCTGTAATAGCAACAACGTTACAGTTCCGAGTACTAATCCAAGCTCTAAGTTCGTCTGCCTTACCTGTTACACTTCTTGCATTGAAACAATTGCATTTCAGTACACCAGACCCTCTTTCATTAGTAAGAATACCTTGCCTGCTCTTCCTCTGGATCTTACTCTGTAGTCCCCCTTCAGTTAATTCATCTTTGCTTTGGTTACCCCACCCTCCTGCCATTTTGTGTCATGCAGGTTAAGCATATCAAGAATTTTGCATCTATTTAGAATACACATCATACTTGTAAAAAGGTTCTGGTTATCTTTCTCTTGGTCTCCTGTTACTTTTCTTATCCCTATTTCGACTTTGCTAATTCATCCAAATTTTCTGCCAACTGGAATCCTTATAGAAATTATGTAAAAGAAGTTATTTATTAGTCTCAAGTAAGTCTTATATTAACACTGCACTACAGTCACTGTGAAACTCCCCTTGTTGCCACAATCCAATGGCAATTCGGGTCAATGCAACTAATGAGCATGACTTTCAGACTGTGGGAGGAAACCGGAGCACCCAGAGGGAACCCGTGCAGACACAGGGAGAATGTGCAAACTCCACAAAAACAGTGACCCAAGCTGGGAATTGAACCTGGGTCCCTGGCACTGTGAGGCAGCTGTGCTAACCACTGTGCCGCCCTCCTTCTTAACTGTCCATTCCCTAATATTCTGTTTGGAAACAAGGTAGAGAGGAAGAAGTCTTAATGAAAATTTTAAGACTACATTTTGATCTTTAGCGCTTATAGTTTTTCAAAGGATGTTATTAACCAGCACTGGATAGGCAGGTGTTTTAAACAGCTGATTAGGTAGTACATTATGTTCTCTTTTGTGTTTAACATGTTGGCCCTTGTCTTTCTTTCAGAACTTCTTCATTCAGTCCTAGAGGGTGATCTACAGAAGGTAATGGAGCAGACTGGAATTTGGGCAAATTATACATTACTGGGTGCTATACATTCTTATTGTCCTTTGCTTGTCAGATTGGTAATAATCACACTTTAAGCTTGGTGAAATCAGAACCCTTTATGCTTAACTTACCATGCTGCTTTGTACACAAGAAAGAACTGGTTCTTTTGAAATGGTTCAGTTGCACATTATATGGTCTTTAGTACAGCGTGAACTGTGACACCCAGAACACTTGCACATAACTATTTGTTCCCAGCTAATTAATCCCAGCTCTTTACAGATATATATAAATAATACAACAATATATAACACATGGAAAGGAGACACGTTATAACACAGTAGCCTAGTGGTCATGGCATTTGGCCATTTCCTCTTAATGGAGGGTGTTGCCAACTTTGATGCAGCAAATGCAGTGGTGGTAGTTGGGTACTTTGTTTAGTACTTGTTCACTATGACTAGCACAGAGTGTATGAACTTACTGAGACTTTACTTGATACCTACATGGCCTTATTGAAGCTGCAGCAAATATGCCTAAAGCAATCAGCAATATTTCAGGGATGAGCAGAGCAGGAGATCATTTATGGAGCTTTTATTTTGTTAGCTGTTGGACAGCACTAGCGAGGCTGCAAAGATTGTTTGTCCCTAGTTGCTCCAAGGTCAGTAAGAGTTAACCATGAAGTGTGGGACTAGTTGCATATGACCAGGTCTAGAAGATCTAATCCTGGAATCACAGATTGTACAAGACAAAACTTGGAGTTGTGGATGATTTGAAAGTAGTTTTTTTTTAAGTGGCAAGAGGTTAGAAATGGTACATAATTTAAATGGGCAGAAAGGATATATGACCCCTAACAGTTGAGAATAGTTTACTGGTCCCGGATTGGATGACGAGACAGGAAAAGCAGAGAGAGACGGATTTCCATGACTGACTGTGATAGTCTTCTCAGAACAGTTTACTAAGCCTGGATCAGACAAACCAACAGGTGAAGCTGATCTCTGGAGCTTTAGCTTCTTGAGATGACTGAAGTGTTAGGCCAAAGCCAGCATAGATAACTTCAAAAAGCTTTGCTCTGTTTTGAACTAACATGAGATGTTAAGTTGGAGCTAGCATTGATCCACTCACTTCAAGAAGCTTTTTCTTATCAGAAGGCATAGTGGTCATTGTCATTGGACGAATAATCCAGAGATCCAAGTAATATTCTGGGGACCGTGGCAGATGTGAATTTGAATTCAATAAAAGTCTGGAATTAAAAGCCTAATGACCATGAAGCAACTATTATAAAAACCTATCTGGTTCACTAATGCCTTTTAGAGAAGGAAATCTGCTGTCATTACCTAGTTAGGTCTACATGTTGACTCTTAAATGGCCAGCAAGAACAATTGAGGATGGGCAGTAAATGCTAATCTTGCCAGCAATGATGTATGAAACAATAAAAAGAGTGATTCCGCGCCCCCCCCCCCACCCCCGCTCTTCACAGCCTGATAATAAACCTTATTTCTGGGCATCTTTTGCCAATCACTTATTCAATTATCCACTGGTGCTGAACAAATGATCAAGGCAATCTCTCCTATTTCAAACAAAAGGTCCATTAAGTTATCTGCTGGCTTATCACATGCCAGGCCACCCTATTTAACCATTGCTCAGCCATGTTCTTTATGTATGAGATGCCACTTTAATCAGGCTTTAGGAATGTGCATTTTATTGGAGTCCTCTCCTTGTAGAGGTTACAGACTCACACCATTTTGTGTCTGTCAGCTCAGAAGATTGCTATGGATTATTTCTTAATATGGAAGAAAGCAACAGTTATTTCTATAATATTCAATACTTTAAAGATTTCATTTATTATGAAACAGCCTTTTTTAAACAGGTCAGGATGGCAGGTTCTTGTTCCTGAACCTCATTAATGACCACTTGGGTGTTTCCAACAACCAGTTAACTTGCACGATCACTTTTTTGGTGCTGGCCCACTAATTAACAGATTTATTGAATCCAGCTTGTCCTGGGAGGATTTAAACTCTGTAGCTGTCGATTGGTAGGTGAGCTCAGTAACCGCTCAGCTATTCGCCAAAGAGGAGTTTTTTGGTGTAGCATCGGGTGCAGCATTAGTTTTCTGTTTATAAACAGAAAGAATTGTGTCTTTTCCAACTGTTGTAAAATCAGTCTGTTTTAACCCTTATACGGTGGACAAATAACTTTGAGTAGACATCTTATTGGTACAAACAATATTTATTTAAACCCACACAATCAATAATCACCCACCCGACCAACGATAAATTATCCTGCAGAAAATACTAACGTTCAAGTACAATACAAGACCTTGATGTAACTTTGCATGACTGACAAGTACCCAAACAGATATTGGCCTTTATCTGTGCGCTGGTTTTGGTAGTTGTCTGTGTAGTTTGGTCCTTTGGTCTGGTCTGGCATTCTGGCTGTAGTCTTTCTTTCTTCTCGGGTGCGGTGGCTCTCCTCTTGCTGGCGATGTTCACCATTGTTGTAGCTTGATCGTGGGGTCAGAGAAAGAGAGAGATTCCTGGTTGTGCAGCATCCTTTATACCCCGTTTGGTTTCACGCCCCTTTTTGGCCATTGCCAATCAATCGATCAGGACTTGATCGCCCTGATCAATGACAGTCCAATCAGGTACTACCACACCGATCTCTGGGTGTGGCCCCAGTGACCATGTCTGTAGGTGTTGTAGGCACATAGGTCACATACCTTCCTCCTAAATAAGGATTCACGGTGCCCTTATGTCTGGCACACAACCCAGTGTGACCAGAAAGTCTCTTTCATCCTGGAGATGGCCCATATCCTGTTTATTCACTCATCAGGGTTGCAGCCTGTTTGTCTCTGTCTGTCTTTAAACTGCAGCCTGTCGGTTTAGTTTCTTGCCCAATTGTCCCAGAATGCTTTACAAAACACCATTTTAGCTGGCTCGGTTGGCTACACAACTAAACAAAAAAATCAGGGGCAGCCATTCCCTGGCTCATTTCCAATAGCAAATCATTGACCAATGAGAATTGTCTTGCCTGATATGAATTTAAACAAAACCTTACTGTTCTCTGGTGTATGCTCAATGAAAACTCCTCTTACCAATCAGAGTCCACTTGCCAACACATTTATTACTCTCCTCTCATGCAGTGTAAAGTGTTGTTCTGTTTAGATTTGCTTTTCTTACAAACCTGTCCCAATGAGTGCAAGACGAAAAGCTGTGCCTCTTCTCAGCAATACTCTCTTTGCTGAACATTACAGAGGAACAAAGAGGAACTCCCAGCCATTCAGGGGGAAAACAGAATGAAGGGTTGGTCTTGGATACATAGCTTACCAACTGGGAAACAGTATCTGTGTGGCATCCTCGAAACCTCTAGTGCTACAACATATATGGTAGGAGTATAGTGTAGCATAGCTACAGCTTATTAAAACCACCTATTCAGGGATTGGAGCATTTCATTTGTTAAGATAGGATCCTATTGCAACTTAGTATAACTGTACTATATCACATACAACAGACTTTGGATGCAAAAAGCCATAAAGTTTATTAATTTCACGGGTAGGCTTACATTAATACTGCAATGAAGTTACTGTGAAAATCCTCTAGTCACCACACTCCAGCATCTGTTTGGGTATACAGAGGCTTAAATTTAGCATAGCCAATCCACCTAACCAGCACGTCTTTCAGACGGTGGGAGGAAACCAGAGCACTTGGAGGAAACCCACGCAGACAAGGGGAGAACATGCAAACTCCACACAGATAGAGACCCAAGCTGGGAATCAAACCAGGGTCTCTGGTGCTGTGAGGCAACAGTGCTAACTATTGTGCCACCACGCCGCATGTACAAGTATTGAAAGAGCACCCTTAATAAGCCAGGCCTGAGAAGAGGAGTTACCTGCAGTCCAACTGCCTGAAGCTACATAGATGCTATGGACACTTAATTGTCAAGGATTTTTGTTCATCTCAAATCATTACATGACCTTTCCTCTGTCCAAGAGGTTCAGATCTGGAGTGAAATGGAATACTTAACATTGCCTGGTTGTGGGTGCAAACTTAACATTTTAAAAGTTAAGCACTCTGCAGATAAGAGCAATTCACTTGGACTGGTGAACGTAACCTGTGTACTCACTTTTGACCCCCTCAAACAAACTGAGACTACAGTATTTAATATATGTAGGATGCACTGAATCTGACTGCTCATACACTCAGCATGCTATTCAAATCTGAGATTCCGACTCCATCTCCTCTCAGTCTAAGAGACTGCGAGTGGGATTTTCTGGTCCTCCCACAGTGTGTTTTCCTGTGGCAAAAGCAGCTTGCCGTTGGCTACTGTTGGGATCTTCCAGTCCTGCCAATGTCCACGCCATTTCATGAGTCTTGCCCGTTGGGAAACCTGGCAGGAAAGGCCAGATAATTAAACGCTGACTGTTTCTGAAACATATCCTCACTCCCACGTAATCCCATTTCTCCAGAATTAATTACTCCAATGGCATCATTCCATCCTCCAATAGCTTCAATTCAGCTAAAACACTATCCCACATCAAGTTCTGATCACTCATTAACCTTTCCTCGCTGATCTACTTTGGTAACTAATAGTATCAAAATTTCAAATTCTTATCTTTGTGTTTGAATACTTCCATGGCCTCACCCTCCCTATTTCTCAGTGTTACAACCTTCCTCCAGCATCCCGCTGACTCTAGCCTTCTGTTTGCCCCCCCTTCCCCTGATGCCACACTTCACCCCATGATGAGGTCTCTGCCTTCAGCTGCTGACTCTCATCCCCTCTGAAATGCCTGCATCAGAATCCTGTGCTTCACAACTTCCTTTTCCATTTGTCAAATACACTACAATAAATGCATACAAATGCGTCTAAATGGCTGTCGCGCTTGTCTTGGGCATGGTTCCAATCGCGACCATTTTCAGGCCTTGGTAAAGGGAGATCTGGAGTGGAGGCGGGTGCAGATCGCACTACTCACTTCACACCCGACTTTACCAAGTTTTCGCACCCAAAAATGGGTACAATGCGAAGGTAAAATCGAGCCCGTAAATTCAAAGTTACATACAGCAGGTTTATTGAAAGAGATGTTCTCTGCACTGTGGAATACAAAACTGAAAGTGAAATAGCAGCTTGTGGCAACACCCTACAATAGCACCATCAAATCATGTGATTAGCTACTAAAGCAACTTGCAACCCTTTTAAATATATAACATCCTTTCTCCTTTACTTCTGTAGCCATGACAAAAAAAATTATACATGTGGTGAAGAGGGCATGTGGTATGGTTCCCTTTATAGGGTATAGAGTATAAAAGCTGGAGTCTGATGTTGCAGCTGTATAGAACGCGCGTTAGGCCACATTTGGGTACTGTATCCAATCCTGGTTGCTGCACTACCAGAAGGACATGGAGGCTTTAGAGAGAGTGCAGAGAAGGTTTACCAGGATGTTGCCTGGTATGGAGGGTCTTAGCTATGAGGAGAGATTGGGTAGACTGCGGTTGTTCTTCCTGGAAAGACGGAGAATGAGGGGAGACCTAATAGAGGTGTACAAAATTATGAAGGGTATAGATAAGGTGAACAGTGGAAAACTTTTTCCCAGGTCGGAGGTGACGATCATGAGGGGTCACAGGCTCAAGGTGAGAGGGGCGAGGTATAACTCCAATATCAGAGGGACGTTTTTTACACAGAGGGTGATGGGGGTCTGGAATATACTGCCAAGTAGGGTGGTGGAGGCAGACACGCTGGCATCGTTTAAGAATTACCTGGATAGTCATATGAGCAGCCTGGGAATGGAGGGATACAAACGAATGGTCTAGTTGGACCGATGAGCGGCACAGGTTTGGAGGGCCGAAGGGCCTGTTTCCTGTGCTGAACTGTTCTTTGTATAGGATCAATAATATTCCAGCCACAGTACTACGCATCATTAATCATTATACACAGTCAGTAAAAAAGTTGATCAGGATGATGTATATTCCCTTTTGGTTGTGTACAATGTTCTGGAATTTGGCTGGATTTGACCCTAGAAGAATGATATGGAACTTCAGTCAACACATCTGCTCTTTGAACTCATTTTCATGCAGTAGAGTAGCTAAGACACAATCATTAGACAACTCAGATTCAGCTAAGCCTTCTGTATTAGTATTCAAAATACTTAGGGTCTAAATAAATTGGTAGTTCTTCAGATGATTCTGAGAAATCATTGAGATGGCAACAATTGGTTAGCATAGCATTATCAAACTATTTCATCTTCAGTTTGAACCATATAAGAAATTAGACCAATTGGTAAAACTATGGCTGCTACACATTTCTCACTGGTGACATAATTATACGCTAACACTTAATCTCCTTGTTGAAATGAGTGTTGTTTTGCCCTCACTTCTCATCTAGCAACTTGAGAATATTGTTGATGCTCTGCTACATCTAAAGTCTCTGGAGGCAATAACTAATCAGACATAGCTCTCAACTTTTTCTTTAAGAGTAGTAATGCAGGTGAACTTTCAGTAGCCTCAAGTAGTGTTTCTATAAGATGCCAAAAAGCTATTCTCACAACATGATAACGAACTGTGTTCTTTTGAAGATTTTAAACAGTGTTTCAAGGATTGTATACATTTTTCAGCTAATCCATTAGTCGATGGATGATAAGGTGTGGATTTTATATTTTGAATAACATTTATTTTGAGATAATTCTCAAATGCTTGTGAAATAGACTGTGATGGATTATTGCTAACAATTTGTCCTGATACTGCAAAAATGGTGTCAAGTTTTTCAATGGTTTGTTTAGTTGTAGTATACCTCATGATAACAACTAGAGCTGGAAAATTACCACAGACCACATGGTGTGAGGCAACTCCACTGTTTGTCCATTGACTATAATGTAACCATTTGACGGCACAATCTCATATGTATATGTCCTTAAAAGCACATCAACTGATTGTAAAGGAAAATGTTTCAGTTTTTGTTGCTATGTAGTCTCAGGAATTAAGGATGCAGAAGTACCAGTATCAACCTACATCCTAATATGTTGTCCACTTAACTGTCCATATATAGATAAGATGTTCAGTGAGAACACTTCATCTGATTTCTGGACATTGATTTATTCACAGTTATAATTCTTTTCTCTCATGTTGTAATCTTTTTTGTGGAACGCAACTTATTCTTCTTCTTGAAGGTACCCATATTTTCTCAAAGGAAGCTGGTCTACACCAATAAGCTTTTGTAACGAGACCCATTTTGCCACAATTCTTCCATTGCATATGCTTCCAGCATTCACTTCTGGCCCATTTTGGCACAATGGTGATATGCTTGTTGTTATTTTGACTTCTTATGGGCAGTTTCCAACTTATGGATCTTCATTCCTGCTCTAAATTGTGAAGCCTCCTTAGCAGCCTGTTCTATCGACACTGCAATTTCTACTGCTATCTTTAAAGTCAAAGCATGTTCAATAAAAATCTTATTTGGATAGCTCATTTGGAGTCCAGAAACTAGATAATTATGAATAGCATCTTCTCAGGATTTGCCAAACACACAATTCTGTGCCAGCCTTTTTAAGATTGCCACAAACCGAGTAACACTTTTGCAGTACATTTGATTCCTTCGGTGGAACCTGAACTATTCTGTGATGGTCAGTGACTTTGGAGAGTAATGCTCTTCAAGGATCTTGTCAAGTCATTCTAAGTTTTTTTCTGGCTTTCTTGGATGAACCAAAGCACAGAGCAAATTGTAGGTTTTACATCCTATTGCAGAGAGAAAAGCTTGTATTTGCAACTCGTCTACAATTTTATTCGCTTGTACAAAGTACTGAAAACACTGTATAGGAACTCCATGATTTATTTCTTCATTGAAAAGCTTCATGTATCCTAATTAGCCCTCTATTTCTCTTGCAGATACTAGCAGCTCAAAACTGTTCAGTATATATTTTTCCTAGTACTCCTTTTTTTCATCTTGGAGACTGTTGACTTGATGTCCTTTTTCTTTCAAATGATCCCAACTGTATAGCAAAGCATTCCTTTTTAAATGTGCCAGATACTACCAGGAACCTCACCTTTCTCTGACTGGAACTCCCTCCCCCCACCTCTTTTAAAACCCCAGAGAGATTTTCCCTACTTGATTTTCCTGGCACTGGCACACTTGAGTCTTTAATACTGTTGTAATTTTTTTTAGCTTGCTAATATTCAGTTTTCTTAAGATTTCTCTTTTATGTTCTTCATGAATCAAAATTCCGACTCTTCACTGATTTTCTTTTTGTAATGTCCTAATTGTGTTAGGGGCATTTGCACAAAAAGAAAAGATTAGGTTTGTACATTTTAAATCAAACCAACATACAGCAGGTTTATTGAAAGAGATGTTCTTTGTACTGCAGAATACAAAACCAAAAGTAAAACAGGTGCTTGTGGCAGCACCCTAATGACATCACTATCAAATCATGTAATCAGCTCTGAAAGCAATCAACAATTCTTTTATATAGCAACATTCATGTTGCTCACCTCTCTGTGAAACACCTTGGATATTTTCTTCTACAGTAAATTTGCTGTGTGAAAATTGCCTTTGTTGTCCCAAGTGGCTGAGTTTACTTAAACAATCCAAGCCCAACTTTTCATCATTCATCATGCCATTGTTGTGATGTACTTTTAAGGGATCATATCTTAAACTGCTGCTAATCACTATCCACTTTGAGATAGGATAGGATGTGTAATCCATTGACGCCAGGCAGAATAAAACAGCAGTCCTACAGGTCATTTGTGTATCCAAAAACCATCACCCCCATATCACACACCATCCTGTCTTGTTCCTTTACGATCACTGGTTCAAGATCCAGAAATTCTCTACCTAATGCAGCCATGGAAACACCATCACCATGTGGACTTCGACAACTCAAGGAGATGGACTGTTATTATCTTCCCAAGAGTACCAAGGGATGGACAACAAAAGTAGACAAAATCAAATGATTAAAAAAGGACAAATTCTGATCTTAAATATTTGTTAGCTAAAGTTGCCAACAAGTTCTCCAATTTTTGCCTTTTTGTAATTGTAACAAACAATAAAGAGCTAGAAGTTTGCATATGTAAGATGCAGATGATTGCTGCATAATGCAGCTCAATGGACTGATCTTCTGTCCACAATGCTGCACGTCCTAATGCACCCTGATCTTTTCCATCAGCCATTCTTAACAATGTTCTGTTGGAAGACAGAGGCAGGGAGGACATGATCCCCTGAGATTGGGTTGTCCTGAGAGCAGGGTGTCCTGAGATCGGGGTATCCTGAGAACAGTAGTTCCAATAGTTGTCAACATCGATGTAGTGTGTACACCCAGATGGTGTTAGAAATGATACCACTCAAGATACAGTCGGATAACATTATATTATTTTATTAGAACAACGTGCTTCGAGAGACTGAATGGCCTTTCTGGTCCCTGATTTACCTCAGGTTTGAATGAAGATTTGAGGTTGGAGGCAAAAAACTTGCATCTTGTATTAGCAATTGCTGTGTATTGTGGGAGTTGTATATTGCCCTGAACTGTCTAACATTAACAACTAAACATGAAATATACAAAGTTGTGTATCAATGTTACCCTAGTTCATAGATTCCTGCAATAAGGGAGTGAGTCTGATGGTGAGCAGCTCTGAAGGATACTCGGTGTTACATTGTGCTGCAAAGAATGGCCATAAAGAACTTGTGAAGTACATCATTGAACATGGTGAGTTGTGAACCAAACTTTCTATGTCACATCGAATGTGTACAATTCTTAAATTGTCCAGTGGTGTAGTAGGGGCTGTAAGTCCCCTTCTGAACAGTTAGTCCACATCCTTACTGTCAATCCCAGCCACACTGTCAGTCTGTGTCCAGACTATCAATCTATTTGCACACATTCAATCTCTGTCCACACTGTCGACCTTTGTCCACACTGTCAGTTTCCATCCACACTGTCAGTGTCTGTCCACACTGTCGATCTTTGTCCACACCGTCAGTTTCCATCCACACTGTCAGTCTCTGTCCACACTATCAGGGTCTGTCCACACTGTCCGTCTCTGTCCACACTGTCCGTCTCTGTCCACACTGTCAGTCTCTATCCATATTGTCAGTCCCTCCCCGCACAGTCAGTCCCTCCCCGCACAGTCAGTCCCTCCCCGCACTGTCCGTCCCTCCCCGCACTGTCAGTCCCTCTCCGCACTGTCAGTCCATCTCCGCACTGTCAGTCCATCTCCGCACTGTCAGTCCAGCTCCACACTGTCAGTCCTGTTCTGCACTGTCCATCTCTGACTGCACTGTCAATCACTGTCCACAGCATCAGTTTGTCCACACTGTCAGTCACTGCAAATAGTGTCACATCTTGTCCACACTGTAATCCTTTGTCCGCACTGTCAATCTTTGTCCACAATGTCAATCTGCATACTCACTGTCAGTCCCTGTCCACACTTTTGGCCTCTGTGTCCTCTGTCAGTCCTTGTGGGCACTGTCGGTTGCAGTCCACATTGTCGGTCTCTGTCCTCGCTGCTGGTCTCTGTCCTCACTGCCGGTCTTTGTCCACACTAACGGCCTCTGTCCGCGCAGTCGGTCTCTCTTGGCACTGTCGGTCTCTGTCCGCACTGTCGGTCTCTCTTGGCACTTTCGGTCTCTGTCCACACTGTTGGTCTCTGTCTGCGCTGTCGGTCTCTGACCGCGCTATCGGTCTCTGTCCGTGCTGTCGGTCTCTGTCCACACTGTCAGTCTCTGTCCGCACTGCCATTTGCTGTCCGCTCTGTCGGTCTCTGTCCGCTCTGTCAGTCTCTGTCCATGCTGTTGGACTCTTTCCGCACTGTCAGCCTCTGTTCACACTATCGGTCTCTTTCCGCACTGTCAGTCACTATCCACGCTGTCTACCTCTATCCAGTCAGTCTCTATCCACACTATCAGTGTCTGTTCACACTGTCGGTCTCTGTCCACTCTGACGGTCTGTGTCTGCACTGTCGGTCTATCTGCACTGTCGCTCTCGGTCCGCACTGTCAGTCTCTGTCCGCACTGTCGGTCTCTGTCTACGGTCTCGGTCTCTGTCCGCACGGTCAGTCTCAGTCCGCACTGTCGGTCTCTGTCCACCCTGTCAGTTGTTCACCATACTGTCGGTCGCTGTCCGCACTGTCAGTCACTGTCCGTGCTGTCGCTCTCTGTCTGCACAGTTGCTCTTTGTCCGCACTGTCAGTCTCTGTCGACCTCGATCTTCACTGTCGGTCTCTATCCGCACTGTCAGTTGCTGTCCGCACTGTCGGTCTCTATCCGCGCAGTCGATCACTGTCGGTCCCTGTCCCTCTGTCAGTCACTGTCTGCACTGTCGGTCTCTGTCCACACCATCGGTCTCTGTCCGCACGGTCAGTCTCTGTCTGCACTGTCGGTCTCTGTCTGCGGTGTCGATCTCTGTCTGCACTGTCAGTCTCTGTCCGCACTATCAGTCTCTGTCCGCACTGACGGTCACTGTCCATACTGTCAGTCTCTGTCTGTGCTGTTGTTCTCTGTCTGCACAGTCGGTCTCTGTCCGTTCTGTTGGTTTCTTTCTGCACTGTCAGTCTCTTTCCATACTGTCAGTTTCTGTCCGCACTATCGGTCTCTTTCCGCACTGTCAGTCGCAATCCACGCTGTCTATCTCTATCCACAGTCAGCCTCTGTCCACACTATCAGTCTCTGTCCGCACAGTTGGTCTCTGTCATCACTGTCAGTCACTATCCACACTGTCTAAGTCTATCCAGTCAGTCTCTGTCCACACTGTCAGTGCCTGTCCGCACTGTCGGTCACTGTCCACACTCTCTGTCGCTGTTCGCGCTGTTGGTCTCTGTCTGAACTGTCGGTCTCTGTCTGCACTGTCGGTCTCTGTCCGTGCTGTCACTCTCTGTCCGCACTGTTGCTCCCTGTCAGCACTGTCGGTCTCTGTCCGTGCTGTCACTCTCTGTCCGCACTGTTGCTCTCTGTCCTCACTGTCGGTCTCTGTCCGCACTGTCAGTCCCTGTCTGCGCTGTTGGTCTCTTTTTGCCCTTTCGGTCTCAGAACGCGCAGTCAGTCTCTGTCCATGCTGTTTGTCTCTGTCCGCACGTTCGGTCTATGTCCACACTGTCGGTCTCTGTCCGCACGGTCAGTCTCTGTCCACGCTGTCAGTCTCTGTCCGCACGGTCAGTCACTGTCCACACTCTGTTGCTGTCCGCGCTGTCGGTCTCTGTCCGCGCTGTCAGTCTCTGTCCACACTGTCGGCCTCTGTCTGCGCTGTCGCTCTCTGTCTGCACTATCACTCTCTGTCCGCGCTGTTGTTCTCTGTCCGTGCTGTCGCTCTTTGTCCGCACTGTCAGTCTCTGTCGACCTCGATCTTCACTGTCGGTCTCTATCCGCACTGTCAGTCGCTGTCCGCACTGTCAGTCTCTATCCGCGCAGTCGATCACTGTCTTCACTGTCAGTCCCTGTCCCACTGTCAGTCACTGTCTGCACTATCGGTCTCTGTCCACACTGTCAGTCGTTCTCTGTACTGTCGGTCGCTGTCCGCACTATCAGTCTCTGTCCGCACAGTTGGTCTCTGTCCTCACTGTCAGTTGCTATCCACACTGTCTATCTCTATCCAGTCCGGCTCTGTCCACATTGTCAGTGCCTGTCCGCACTGTCGGTCACTGTCCACACTCTCTGTTGCTGTTCACGCTGTCAGTCTCTGTCTGCACTATTGGTCTCTGTCCGCACTGTCGGTCTCTGTCCGCGCTATCGGTCTCTGTCTGCACTGTCAGTCTCTGTCCGCGCTGTCGGTCTCTGACCTCACTGTCGGTCTCTGTCCGCACTGTCAGTCCCTGTCTGCTCTGTTGGTCTCTTTTTGCCCTTTTGGTCTCGGAACGCACTGTCAGTCTCTGTCCGCGCTGTTGGCCTCTGCCCGCATGGTCAGTCTCTGTCTGCACGGTCAGTCCCTGTCCACACTGTCAGTCGTTCTCCACACTGTCGGTCTCTGTCCACACTGTCAGTCTCTGTCCACACTGTCGGTCTCTGTCCACACTGTCGGTCTCTGTCCTCAATGTCGGCCTCTGTCCGCGCTCTCGGTCTCAGTCCGCACTGTCAGTCCCTGTCCGCACGGTCAGTCCCTGTCCACACTGTCAGTCGTTCTCCACACTGCCGGTCGCTGTCCGCACTGTCAGTCTCTGTCCACACTGTCAGTCTCTGTCCACCCTGTGGGTCTCTGTCCGCAATGTCGGCCTCTGTCCGCGCTTTCGGTCTCAGTCCGCACTGTCGGTCGTTGTCCACCCTGTCAGTCGTTCACCGTACTGTCGGTCGCCGTCCGCACTGTCAGTCACTGTCTGCAACGTCGGTCTTTGTCCGCGCTGTCAGTCTCTGTTGACCTCGGTCCTCGCTGTCGGCCTGTACCTGCACTGTCAGTCGCTGTCCGCACTGTCGGTCTCTGTCCACGCTATCTGTCTCTGTCCGCACTGTCGGTCTCTGTCCGCGCTGCCGATCTCTGTCTTCACTGTCGGTCTCTGTCCACACTGTCGGTCTCTGTCCACGCTGTCGGTTTCTGTCCACGGTCCCGGTCCCTGTCCCACTGTTGGTCACTATCTGCACTGTCAGACTCTGTCCACAGTCAGTCTCTGTCCACATTGTCAGTCTCTGTCTGCACTGTCAGTCGCTATCTGCACTGTCAGTCACTGTCCGCACTGTCGGTCTCTGTCCGCGCTGTCGGTCTCTGTCCGCGCTGTCGGTCTCTGTCTGCCCTGTCGGTCTCTGTCCGAGCTGTCATTCTCTGTCCGCACTGTTGCTCTCTGTCCGCACTCTCGGTCTCTGTCCACCCTGTCAGTAATTCACCGTACTGTCGGTAGCTTTCCGCATTGTCAGTCACTGTCCGCAACACCGCTCTCTGTCCGCGCTGTCGCTCTCTGTCTGCACTGTCACTCTTTGTCCACGCTGTCAGTCTCTGTTGACCTCGATCCTCGCTGTCGGTCTCTATCCGCTCTGTCAGTCGCTGTCCGCACTGTCAGTCACAGTCCGCACTGTCGGTCACTGTCCGCGCTGTCGATTTCTCTCCGCACTGTCGGTCTCTGTCCACACTGTCGATCTCTGTCCGCACTGTCAGTCTCTGTCCACACTGCCGGTCTCTGTCCGCGCTGTCGATTTCTCTCCGCACTGTCGGTCTCTGTCCGCACTGCCGGTCTCTGTGCGTACTGTCAATCTCTGTCCGCACTGTATGTCTCCATCCACACTGTCGCTCTCCACAATTGGTCCCTGTCCGCATGGTCGGTCTGTGTCTGCACTGTTGGTCTCAGTCCGCACTGTTGATCTCTGTCTGTGCTGTCGATCTCGTCTTCACTGTCAGTCTCTGTCCGCACTGTCGGTCTCTGTCCGCACTGTCGGTCTCTGTCCACACTGTCGATCTCTGTCCGCGCTGTTGGTCTCTGTCCGCGCTGTCAGTCTCTGTCCACACTGTCGATCTCTGTCCGCGCTGTTGGTCTCTGTCCGTGCTGTCACTCTCTGTCCGCACTGTTGCTCTCTGTCCACACTCTCGATGCCCTGTCCGCACTGTCGGTCTCTGTCCACCCTGTCAGTCATTCACCATACTATCGGTCGCGGTCCGCACTGTCAGTCACTGTCCGCAACGTCGCTTTCTGTCCGCGCTGTCGGTCTCTGTCCGCACTCTCAGTCTCTGTCGACCTCGGTCCTTGCTGTTGGTCTCTGTCCGCACTGTCAGTCTCTATCCGTGCAGTCGGTCTCTGTCCGCACTGTCATTCTCTGTCCATGCTGTTGATCTCTGTCCACACTGTCAGTCACTGTCAGCACTGTCGGTCGCTATCCGCGCTGTCGATCTCTGTCCGCACTGTCGGTCTCTGTCCGCACCCTCAGTCTCTGTCAGCACTGCCAGTCCCTGTCCATGCTGCCGGTCTCTGACCGTACTCTCGGTCTCTGTCTGCACTGTCAGTCTTTTTCACACTGTCGCTCTCTGTCCGCACTGTCGGCCTCTGTCCGCATAGTCAGTCCCTGTCCGCACGGTCAATCCCTGTCCACACTGTCAGTCGTTCTCCGCACTGTCGTTCGCTGTCCGCACTGTCAGTCTCTGTCCACACTGTCGGTCTAAGTCCACACAGTCAGTCTCTGTCCGCAATGTCGGCCTCTGTCCGTGCTCTCGGTCTCAGTCCACACTGTCGATCTCTGTCCGAACAGTCAGTCACAGTCCACAGTCGGTCTCTGTCCGCATGGTCGGTCTGTGTCTGCACTGTTGGTCTCAGTCCGCACTGTCGATCTCAGTCCGCACTGTCGATCTCTGCCTGCGCTGTCGATCTCTGTCTTCGGTTTCTGTCCACAGTTCCGGTCCCTGTACCGCTGTCGGTCACTGTCTGCACTGTCAGTCTCTGTCCGCATTGTCGGTCTCTGTCCGCACTGTTGGTCTCTGTCTGCGGTGTCAGTCGCTGTCAGCACTGTCAGTCTCTGTCCGCGTTGTTGGCCCCTGTCCGCACTGTTGCTCTCTGTCCGCACTTTCAGTCGCTGTCCGCATTCTCAGTCTCTGTCCGCACTCTCAGTCTCTGTCCGCACTCTCGGTCTCTGTCAGCACTGTCGGTCTCTGTCAGCACTGTCGGTCTCTGTCAGCACTGTCGGTGACTGTCCATGCTGCCGGTCTCTGACGGCAGTGCTGGTCTCTGTCCATACTCTCGGTCTCTGTATGCACTGTTGGTCTCTATCCATGCTGTTGCTTTCTGTCTGCATTGTCGATCTCTGTCTGCACTGTCAGTCACTGTCCGCACTGTCAGTCACTGTCTGCACTGCCGGTCTCTGCCCGTGCTGTCGATCTCTGTCCGCACTGTCGGTCTCTGTCCGCGCTGTCGGTCTCTGTCCACACTGTGTGTCTCTGGTCACACTGTCGGTCTTTTTCACACTATCGGTCTCTGTCCGCACTGTCGGCCTCTGTCCGCACTGTCAGTCCCTGTCCGCACGGTCAGTCCCTGTCCACACTGTCAGTCGTTCTCCGCACTGTCGGTCGCTGTCCACATTTTTAGTCTCTGTCCACACTGTCAGTCTATGTCCACGCTGTCGGTCTCTGTCCGCGCTCTCGGCCTCTGTCCGCACTTTCGGTCTCAGTCCACACTGTCGGTCTCTGTCCGCATGGTCAGTCTCTGTCCGCACGGTCAGTCTATGTCCACACTGTCAGTTGTTCTCCGCACTGTCGGTCGCTGTCCGCACTGTCAGTCTCTGTCCACACTGTCGGTCGCTGTCCATCCTGTCGGTCTCAGTCCGCACTGTCGGTCTCTGTCCACCCTGTCAGTCGTTCACCGTACTGTCGGTCGCTGTCCGCACTGTCAGTCACTGTCCGCAACGTCACTCTCTGTCCACGCTGTCGCTCTCTGTCTGCACTGTTGCTCTTTGTCCGCACTGTCAGTCTCTGTTGACCTCGGTCCTCACTGTCGGTCTCTATCCGCACTGTCAGTCGCTGTCCGCGCTGTCGGTCTCTGTCCACACTGTCGATCTCTGTCCGCACTGTCAGTCTCTGTCCGCGCTGTCGATCTCTGTCCGCACTCTCAGTCTCTGTCGACCTCGGTCCTCGCTGTCGGTCTCTGTCCACACTGTCAGTCTCTATCCGTGCAGTCGGTCTCTGTCCGCGCTGTCGGTCTCTGTCCATGCTATCGATCTCTGTCCGCACTGTCAGTCGCTGTCAGCACTGTCGGTCGCTGTCCACGCTGTCGATCTCTGTCCGCACTGTCGGTCTCTGTCCGCACTCTCAGTCTCTGTCAGCACTGCCAGTCCCTGTCCATGCTGCCGGTCTCTGACCGCAGTGCTAGTGTCTGTCCGTACTCTCGGTCTCTGTCTGCACTGTTGGTCTCTATCCATGCTGTCAGTCTCTGTCTGCACTGTCAGTCTTTTTCACACTGTTGCTTTCTGTCCCTGTCCGCACGGTCAATCCCTGTCCACACTGTCAGTCGTTCTCCGCACTGTCGTTCGCTGTCCGCACTGTCAGTCTCTGTCCACACTGTCGGTCTATGTCCACACTGTCAGTCTCTGTCCGCAATGTCGGCCTCTGTCCGCGCTCTCGGCCTCAGTCCGCACTGTCGGTCCCTGTCCGAATGGTCAGTCACAGTCCACAGTCGGTCTCTGTCCGCATGGTCGGTCTGTGTCTGCACTGTCGGTCTCAGTCCGCACTGTCGACCTCTGTCTTCACTGTCAGTCTCTGTCCGCACTGTCAGTCTCTGTCCGCGCTGCCGGTTTCTGTCCATGGTCCCAGTCCCTATCCCACTGTCGGTCACTGTCTGCACTGTCGGCCTCTGTCCACACTCGGTCTCTGTCCGCATTTTCAGTCCCTGTCCGCGCTGTCGGTCTCTGTCTGCCCTGTCGGCCTCTGTCCGTGTTGTCATTCTCTGTCCACACTGTTGCTCTCTGTCAGTCATTCACCGTACTGTCGGTAGCTGTCTACACTGTTGGTCACTGTCCGCAACGTCGCTCTCTATCCACGCTGTCGCTCTCTGTCTGCACTGTCGATCTCTGTCCACACTGTCAGTCTCTGTCGACCTCAGTCCTCGCTGTTGGTCTCTGTCCACACTGTCAGTCGCTGTCCGCTCAGTCGGTTGCTGTCCGCACTGTCGGTCTCTATATGCGCTGTCGGTCTCTGTCCGCACTGCCGGTCTCTGTCCGTGCTGTCGATCTCTGTCCGCACTTTCGGTCTCTGTCCGTACTTTCGGTCTCTTTCCGCGCTGTCGGTCTCTGGCCGCGCTGTCTATCTCTGTCCGCACTGTATGTCTCCGTCCACACTGTCTGTCACTGTCCACAGTCAGTCTGTCCGCATGGTCGGTCTGTGTCTGCACTGTCAGTCTCAGTTCGCACTGTCGATCTCAGTCCGCACTGTCGATCTTTGTCTTCGGTTTCTGTCCACGGTTCCGGTCCCTGTACCGCTGTCGGTCACTGTCTGCACTGTCAGTCTCTGTCCGCACTGTTGGTCTCTGTCTGCGGTGTCAGTCGCTGTCAGCACTGTCAGTCTCTGTCCGCGTTGTTGGTCTCTGTCTGCACTGTTGCTCTCTGTCCGCACTTTCAGTCGCTGTCCGCATTCTCGGTCTCTGTCCGTACTGTCGGTCTCTGTCAGCACTGTCGGTGTCTGTCCATGCTGCCGGTCTCTGACGGCAGTGCTGGTCTCTGTCCATACTCTCGGTCTCTGTATGCACTGTTGGTCTCTATCCATGCTGTTGCTTTCTGTCTGCATTGTCGATCTCTGTCCGCACTGTCAGTCACTGTCTGCACTGCCGGTCTCTGCCCGTGCTGTCGATCTCTGCCCGTGCTGTCGATCTCTGTCCACACTGTCGGTCTCTGTCCGCGCTGTCGGTCTCTGTCCGCACTGTGTGTCTCTGGCCACACTGTTGGTCTTTTTCACACTATCGGTCTCTGTCTGCACTGTCGGCCTCTGTCCGCATGGTCAGCCCCTGTCCGCACGGTCAGTCCCTGTCCACACTGTCAGTCGTTCTCCGCACTGTCGGTCGCTGTCCGCATTTTTAGTCTCTGTCCACACTGTCGGTCTCTGTCCGTGCTGTCGGCCTCTGTCCGCGCTCTCGGCCTCTGTCCGCACTCTCGGTCTCAGTCCACACTGTCGGTCTCTGTCAGCACTGTCGGTCTCTGCCCACGCTGTTGGTCTCTGTCCGCACTGTCAATTTCTGTCTGCACTGTCGGTCTCAGTCCGCACTGTCAGTTTCTGTCCACGGTCAGTCTCTGTCCGCATTGTCAGTCTCTGTCCGCACTGTTGCTCTCTGTCCGCCCTCTCAATCCCTGTCCGCACTCTCGGTCTCTGTCCACCCTGTCAGTCATTCACCGTACTATCGGTTGCGGTCCGCACTGTCACTCACTGTCCGCAATATCGCTCTCTGTCCGAGCTGTCGACCTCTGTCCGCACTCTCAGTCTCTGTCAACCTCGGTCCTCGCTGTCGGTCTCTGCCCTCACTGTCAGTCGCTGTCTGCACTGTCGGTCTCTATCCGTGCAATCGGTCTCTGTCCACGGTGTCAGTCGCTGTCCCCACTGTCAGTCTCTGTCTGCGCTGTCGGTCTCTGCCCTGTCGGTCTCTGTCCGTGCTGTCATTCTCTGTCCACACTGTTGCTCTCTGTCCGCACTCTCGATGCCCTGTCCGCACTCTCGGTCTCTGTCCACCCTGTCAGTCATTCACCATACTGTTGGTAGCTGTCCGCACTGTCAGTCACTGTCCGCAACGTCGGTCTCTGTCCACGCTGTTGCTCTCTGTCTGCACTGTCAATCTCTGTCCACACTGTCAGTCTCTGTCGACCTCAGTCCTCGCTGTCGGTCTCTATCCGCGCTGTCGGTCTCTGTCCGCTCTGACGATCTCTGTCCGCACTGTCAGTTTCTGTCCGCACTGTCAGTCATTCTCCACACTGTCGATCACTGTCTGCACTGTCAGTCACTGTCCACACTGTCGGCCTCTGTCTGCGCTCGTGGTCTCAGTCCGCACTGTCGGTCTCTGTCCACACTGTCAGTTGTTCACCGTACTGTCGGTCGCTGTCCGCACTGTCAGTCACTGTCCACAACATCGCTCTCTGATGGCGCTGTCGCTCTCTGTCCGCACTGCCGGTCTCTGTCGCACTGTCGCTCCCTGTCCACACTGCCGGTCTCTGTCCGTGCTGTCGATCTCTGTTCGCACTGTCGGTCGCTGTCCGCACTGTCGTTCGCTGTCCGCACTGTTAGTCTTTGTCCGTGCTGTTGATCTCTGTCCGCCCTGTCAGTCTCTGTCGACATCAGTCCGCACTGTCGCCCTCTGTCCGCACTGCCGGTCTCTGTCCGCACTGTCGATCCCTGTTCGCACTGTCGGTCGCTGTCCGCACTGTCGTTCGCTGTCCGCACTGTCGGTCTCTGTCCGTGCTGTCGATCTCTCTCCGCACTGTCAGTCTCTGTCGACATCAGTCCTCGCTGTCGGTCTCTGTCCACACTGTCGGTCTCTATCCGTGCTGCCGATCTCTGTCCGCACTGTCAGTCTCTGTCCGTGCTGTCCGTCTCTGTCCGTGTTGTCAATCTCTGTCCGCACTGTATGTCTCCGTCCACACCGTCTGTCACTGTCCACAGTCGGTCTCTGTCCACATGGTCGGTCTGTGTCTGCGCTGTCGATCTCTGTCTACACTGTCGGTCTCTGTCCGCACTGTCAGTCTCTGTCCACAATGTCAGCCTCTGTCCTCGCTCTCGGTCTCTGTCCACCCTGTCAGTCGTTCACCGTACTGTCGGTCGCTGTCCACACTGTCAGTCACTGTCTGCAACGTCGCTCTTTGTCCGCACTGTCAGTCTCTGTTGTTCTCGGTCCTCACTGTCGGTCTCTATCCGCTCTGTCAGTCGCTGTCCATGCTGTCGATCTCTGTCCACTCTGTCAATCGCTGTCCACGCTGTCGGTCTCTGTCCGCACTGTCAGTCACTGTCCACACTGTCGGTCGCTGTCTGCACTGTTGGTCTCTATCCATGCAGTCGGTGTCTGTCCGCAGTGTCAGTCGCTGTCCGCACTGTCGGTCTCTGTCCGCGCTGTCGGTCTCTGCCCTGTCGGTCTCTGTCCGAGCTGTCATTCTCTGTCCACACTGTTGCTCTTTGTCCGCACTCTCGGTCTCTGTCCACCCTGTCAGTCATTCACCGTACTGTTGGTAGCTGTCCACATTGTCAGTCACTGTCTGCAACGTCACTCTCTGTCTGCACTGTCGATCTCTGTCCGCACTGTCAGTCTCTGTCAATCTCAGTCCTTGCTGTCGGTCTCTGTCCACACTGTCAGTCGCTGTCCGCACTGTCGGTCTCTGTCCGCACCATCGGTCTCTGTCCGCACTGCCGGTCTCTGCCCATGCTGTCCGTCTCTGTCCGCGCTGTCGGTCTCTATCCGCCCTGTGTGTCTCCATCCACACCGTCTGTCACTGTCCACAGTCAGTCTCTGTCCGCATGGTCGGTCTGTGTCTTCACTGTCGGTCTCTGTCCATTCTGTCAGTTTCTGTCCACGGTTCTGGTCCCTGTACCGATGTTGGTCACTGTCTGCACTGTCGGTCTCTGTCCACAGTCGGTCTCTGCATGCACTGTCAGTCTTTGTCCGCGGTGTCAGTCTCTGTCCGCACTGTCAGTCTCTGTCCGCATTGTTGGTCTCTGTCCGCACTGTTGCTCTCTGCAATTTCGGTCACTGTCCGCATTCTCGGTCTCTGTCCACACTGTCGGTCTCTGTCCGCACTCTTGGTCTCTGTTAGCACTGTTGGTCTCTGTCCATGCTGCCGGTCTCTGACCGCAGTGCCGGTCTCTGTCCGTACTCCCGGTCTCTGTCTGCACTGTTGGTCTCTGTCCATGCTGCCGGTCTCTGACCGCAGTGCCGGTCTCTGTCCGTACTCTCGGTCTCTGTCTGCACTGTTGGTCTCTATCCATGCTGTCGGTCTCTGTCTGCACTTTCGGTCTTTTTCGCGCTGTCGGTCTCTGTCCGCACTGTCGGCCTCTGTCCTCGCTCTCGGTCTCAGTCCGCACTGTCAGTCTCTGTCCACCCGTCAGTCGTTCACCGTACTGTCGGTCGCTGTCCACACTGTCAGTCACTGTCCGCAACATCGCTCTCTGTCCGCGCTGTCGCTCTCTGTCTGCACTGTCGCTCTTTGTCCGCACTGTCATGCTCTGTGGATCTCGGTCCTCGCTGTTGGTCTCTATCCGCTCTGTCAGTCGCTGTCCATGCTGTCGGTCTCTATCCACGCTGTCGATTTCTGTCTGCACTGTCGGTCTCTGTCCTCACTGTATGTCTCCATCCACACTGTCTGTCGCTCTCCACAGTTGGTCTCTGTCCGCATGGTCGGTCTGTGTCTGCACTATCGGTCTCAGTCCGCACTGTTGATCTCTGTCTGTGCTGTCGATCTCTGTCTTCACTGTCGGTCTCTGTCCGTGCTGTCGGTTTCTGTCCACAGTCCCAGTCCCTGTACCGCTGTCGGTCACTGTCTGCACTGTCGGTCTCTGTCCACAGTCGGTCTCTGTCCGCATTGTCAGTCTCTTTCCACACTGTCAGTCTCTGTCCGCAGTGTCAGTCGCTGTCCGCACTGTCAGTCTCTGTCTGCCCTGTCGGTCTCTGTCCGTGCTGTCACTCTCTGTCCGCACTGTTGCTCTCTGTCCACACTCTCGATGCCCTGTCCGCACTCTCGGTCTCTGTCCACCCTGTCAGTCATTCACCGTACTATCGGTCACGGTCCGCACTGTCAGTCACTGTCCGCAATATCGCTCTCTGTCCGAGCTGTCGATCTCTGTCCGCACTCTCAGTCTCTGTCGACCTCAGTCCTCGCTGTCGGTCTCTGTCCGCACTGTCAGTCACTGTCCGCACTGTCGCTCTCTGTCTGTACTGTCGCTCTCTGCTGCCAGTCTCTGTCCGTGCTGTCGATCTCTGTTCGCACTGTCGGTCGCTGTCCGCACTGTCAGTCACTGTCCGCACTGTCGTTCACTGTCCGCACTGTCGGTCTCTGTCCGTGCTGTCAATCTCTGTCCGCACTGTATGTCTCCATCCACACCGTCTGTCACTGTCCACAGTTGGTCTCTGTCCGCATGGTCGGTCTGTGCATGCACTGTCGGCCTCAGTCCACACTGTCAGTCTCAGTCCGCACTGTCGATCTCTGTCTGCGCTGTCGATCTCTGTCTTCACTGTCGGTCTCTGTCTGCACTGACGGTCTCTGTCCACAGTCGGTCTCTGTCCACACTGTCAGTCACTGTCTGCACTGTTCGTCTCTGTCCACTGTGTCAGTTGCTGTCCGCACTGTCAGTCTCTGTCTGCGTTGTCGGTCTCTGTCCGCACTGTTGCTCTCTGTCTGCACTTTTGGACACTGTACGCATTCTCGGTCTCTGTCCGCACTGTCGGTCCCTGTCTGCACTCTCGGTCTCTGTTAGCTCTGTCGGTCTTTGTCCATGCTGCCAGTATGTGACCGCAGTGCCAGTGTCTGTCCATACTCTCGGTCTCTGTCTGCACTGTTTGTCTCTATCCACGCTGTCGATCTCTGTCTGCACTGTCGGTCTCTGTCTGTGCTGTTGTTCTCTGTCCGCACAGTCGGTCTCTGTCCATTCTGTTGGTCTCTTTCCACACTGTCAGTCTCTTTCCGCACTGTCAGTTTCTGTCTGCGCTATCGGTCTCTTTCCGCACTGTCAGTCGCTATCCATGCTGTCGACCTCTACCCACAGTCAGTCTCTGTCCATACTATCAGTGTCTGTCCGCACTGTCGGTCTCTGTCCTTGCTGACAGTCTGTGTCCGCACTGTCGCTCTGTGTCCGTGCTGTCAGTCTCTGTCCGCACTGTCGGCCTCTGTCTACGCTCTCGGTCTCAGTCCGCACTGTCAGTCTCTGTCTGCATGGTCAGTCTCTGTCCACGCTGTCAGTCGTTCTCTGCACTGTCAGTCACTGTCCGCACTGTCGGTCTCTGTCCGCACTGTCGGTCTCTGTCCATGCTGTCGGTCTCTTTCCGCACTGTCTGTCTCTTTCCGTACTGTCTGTCTCTGTTCACACTATCAGTCTCTTACTGCACTGTCAGTGGCTATCCACGCTGCCTATCTCTACCCACAGTCAGTCTCTGTCCACACTATCAGTGTCTGCCCACACTGTCGGTCTCTGTCCACGCTGATGGTCTGTGTCCGCACTGTCGGTCTCTATCTGCACTGTTAGTCTCTGTCCGCACTGTCAGTCTCTGTCCTCACTGTCAGCCTCTGTCTCTGGTCTCGGTCTCAGTCCACACTGGCAGTCTCTGTCCACACTGCCATTTGCTGTCCGCTCTGTCGGTCTCTGTCCACACTCTCTGTCTCTGCCCATACTGTCAGACTCTGTCCGCACTGCCATTTGCTGTCTGCACTGTCGGTTTCTGTCCGCACTGTCGGTCTCTGTCCACACTGTTGGTCTCTGAACGCGCTATCAGTCTCTGTCCGTGCTGTCGCTCTCTGTCCGCAGTGTTGCTCTGTGTCCGCACTCTCGGTCTCAGTCCACACTGTCGGTCACTGTCCGCACAGTTGGCCTCTGTCCGCACTGTCAGTCACTGTCCGCACTGTCGGTCTCTGAATGCACTGTCAGTCCCTGTCCACGCTGTTGGTCTCTTTTGGCTCTTTCGGTCTCTGAATGCACTGTCACTCTCTGTCCAAGCTGTCGGTCTCTATCCACGATCTCAGTCTCTGTACACGCTATAGGTCGCTATCTGCACTGTTGGCCTCTGTCCGCACTGTCGGTTTCTCTATGCACTGTCGGTCTCTCTCTGCACTGTCGGTCTCTGTCCGCACTATCGGTCTCAGTCTGCACTATCAGCCTCTGTCCGCACTGTCAGTTGCTGTCCGCACTGTCGGTCGCTGTCTGCCCTGTCGATCACTGTCTACACTATCAGTCTCTGTGCTGTTGTTCTCTGTCCACACAGTCGGTCTCTGTCGTGCTGGTGGTCTCTTTCCACACTGACAGTCGCTATACACGCTATCTATCTTCATCCACAGTCAGTCTCTGTCCACACTGTCTGTCGCTGTCTGCACTGTCAGTCGCTATCCACACTGTTGGTCGCTGTCCACACTGTCGGCCTCTGTCCGCACTGTCGGTCGCTGTCCGTACTCTCGGTCTCTGTCTGCACTGTTGGTCTCGATCCATGCAGTCGGTCTCTGCCCTGTCGGTTTCTGTCCGCACTATCAGTCTTTGTCTGCACAGTTGGTCTCTGTCCTCACTGTCAGTCGCTATCCACACAGTCTATCTCTATCCAGTCAGTCTCTGTCCACACTGTCAGTGCCGGTCCGCACTGTTGGTCACTGACCACACTCTCTGTCGCTGCCGGCACTGTTGGTCTCTGACAGCGCTGTCGGTCTCTGTCTGCACTAATGGTCTCTGTCCATGCTGCCGGTCTCTGTCCGTACTCTTGGTCTCTGTCTGCACTGTTGGACTCTATCCATGCTGTCAGTCTCTGTCCACCCTGTCGGTCTCTTTCGCACTGTCGGTCTCTGTCCGCAATGTCGGCCTCTGTCTGCGTTCTCGGTCTCAGTCCGCACTGTCAATGTCTGTCCATGCTGTCGTTCTCTGTCCGCACTATCGGCCTCTGTCCATGCTGCCGGTCTCTGTCCGTACTCTCGGTCTCTGTCTGCACTGTTGGTCTCTATCCATGCTGTCAGTCTCTGTCCACACTGTCGGTCTTTTTCACGCTGTCGGTCTCTGTCCGCACTGTCGGTCTCTGCAATGTCGGCCTCTGTCCGCGCTCTCGGTCTCAGTCCGCACTGTTGGTCTCTGTCTGCACGGTCAGTCTCTGTCCGCATGGTCAGTCTCTGTCCACACTGTCAGTCATTCTCCGCACTGTCGCTCTCTGTCTGCACTGTCGCTCTTTGTCCGCACTGTCAGTCTCTGTCCACACTGTCGGTCTCTTTCGCGCTGTCAGTCTCTGTCACAATGTCGGCCTCTGTCTGCGCTCCCTGTCTCAGTCCGCACTGTCGGCCTCTGTCTGCACGGTCAGTCTCTGTCCGCACGGTCAGCCTCTGTCCACACTGTCAGTCGTTCTCCGCATTGTCGGTCGCTGTCCGCACTGTCAATCTCTGTCCACACTATCGGTCTCAGTCTGCACTGTCGGTCTCAGTCCACCATGTCAGCCGTTCACCGTACTGTCGCTCTCTGTCTGCACTGTCAGTCTCTGTCGACCTCGGTTCTTGCTGTCAATCTCTGTCCACACTGTCAGTCGCTGTCCACGCTGTCAATCTCTGTCCGCACTGTCGGTCTCTGTCCGCACTGTCGGTCTCTGTCCGCACTGTCGGTCTCTGCTGCACTGTATGTCTCCGTCCACACTGTCTGTCGCTGTCCACAGTCAGTCTCTGTCCGCATGGTCGGCCCGTGTCCACACTGTTAGCCTCAGTCCGCACTGTCGATCCCTGTCCGTACTGTCAGTCTCTGTCGATCTCGGTCCTTGCTGTCGGTCTCTGTCCACACTGCCAGTCACTGTCCGTACTTTCGGCCACTGTCAGTCTCTGTCTGCACTGTCGGTCTCTTTCGCGCTGTCGGTCTCTGTCCGCACTATCAGTCTCTGTCTGCACAGTCAGTCTCTGTCCGCACGGTCAGTCTCTGTCCACACTGTCAGTCGTTCTCCGCACTGTCGGTCGCTGCCAACACTACCGGTCTCTGTCCGTACTCTTGGTCTCTGTCTGCACTGTTGGACTCTATCCATGCTGTCAGTCTCTGTCCACCCTGTCGGTCTCTTTCGCGCTGTCGGTCTCAGTCCGCAATGTCGGCCTCTGTCTGCGTTCTCGGTCTCAGTCCGCACTGTCGGTCTCTGTCTGCACGGTCAGTCTCTGTCCGCATTGTCAGTCGTTCTCCGCACTGTTGATCGCTGTCCGCACTGCCAGTCTCTGTCCACGCTGTTGGTCTCTGTCTGCAATGTCGGTCTCTGTCCGCGCTCTCGGTCTCAGTCCGCACTGTCGGTCTCTGTCCACCCTGTCAGTCGTTCACCATACTGTCGGTCGCTGTCCGGACTGTCAGTCACTGTCCACAATGTCGCTCTCTGTCCGCGCTGTCGGTCTCTGTCCACACTGTCGATCTTTGTCCACACTGTCAGTCTCTGTCGACCTTGGTCCTTGCTGTCGGTCTCTGTCCACACTGTCGGTCGCTGTCCGCACTGTCGGTCACTGTCCGCACTGTTGGTCTCTGTCCACGCTGTCGGTCGCTGTCCACGCTGTCGGTCTCTGTCCGCACTGTCGGCCTCTGTCCGCACTGTCGGCCTCTGTCCGCACTGTCGACCTCTGTCCGCACTGTATGTCTCCGTCCACACTGTCTGTTGCTGTCCACAGTTGGTCTCTGTCCACATGGTTGGTCTGTGCATGCACTGTCGGTCTCTGTCCGCACTGTTGATCTCTGTCTGCGCTGTCGATCTCTGTCTTCACTGTCGGTCTCTGTCCGCACTGTCAGTCTCTGTCTGCGCTGTCAGTTTCTATCCATGGTCCCGGTCCTTGTACCGTTGCCGGTCACTGTCTGCACTGTCGGCCTCTGTCCACAGTCGGTCTCTGTCCGCATTGTCACTCTCTGTCCACACTGTCGGTCTCTGTCCGCACTCTTGGTCTCTGTCCGCACGGTCAGTCGCTGTCTGCACTGTCAGTCGCTGTCAGCATTGTCGATACCTGTTGGCACTGTTGGTCTCTGTCCGAACTGTTGGTCTCTGTCCGCGCTCTCGGTCTCAGTCCGCACTGTCGGTCTCTGTCCACCCTGTCAGTCGTTCACCGTACTGTCGGTTGCTGTCTGCACTGTCAGTCACTGTCCACAACGTCGCTCTCAGTCCGCACTGTCGCTCTTTGTCCGCACTGTCGCTCTTTGT
This sequence comes from Carcharhinus amblyrhynchos, assembly GCF_965287045.1. NCBI lineage: Eukaryota > Metazoa > Chordata > Chondrichthyes > Carcharhiniformes > Carcharhinidae > Carcharhinus > Carcharhinus amblyrhynchos. The sequence goes on along the minus strand of NC_137329.1, from coordinate 70,334,272 downwards.
CCGCACTGTCAGTCTCTGTCTGTCACACTGTCGGTCTCTTTCGCGCTGTCAGTCTCTGTCACAATGTCGGCCTCTGTCTGCGCTCCCTGTCTCAGTCCGCACTGTCGGTCTCTGTCTGCACGGTCAGTCTCTGTCCGCACGGTCAGTCTCTGTCCACACTGTCAGTCGTTCTCCGCATTGTCGGTCGCTGTCCGCACTGTCAATCTCTGTCCGCACTATCGGTCTCAGTCTGCACTGTCGGTCTCTGTCCACCCTGTCAGCCGTTCACCGTACTGTCGCTCTCTGTCTGCACTGTCAGTCTCTGTCGACCTCGGTTCTTGCTATCGGTCTCTGTCCACACTGTCAGTCGCTGTCCGCACTGTCAGTCGCTGTCCACGCTGTCAATCTCTGTCCGCACTGTCGGTCTCTGTCCGCACTGTCGGTCTCTGCTGCACTGTATGTCTCCGTCCACACTGTCTGTCGCTGTCCACAGTCAGTCTCTGTCCGCATGGTCGGCCCGTGTCCGCACTGTTAGCCTCAGTCCGCACTATCGATCCCTGTCCGTACTGTCAGTATCTGTCGATCTCGGTCCTCGCTGTCGGTCTCTGTCCACACTGCCAGACAGTGTCCGTACTTTCGGCCACTGTCGGTCTCTGTCTGCACTGTCAGTCTCTGTGCTGTTGTTCTCTGTCCGCAGAGTCGGACTCTGTCTGCACTGTTGGTCTCTAACCATGCTGTCGGTCTCTGTCCGCACTGTCGGTCTCAGTCCACGCTATCGGTCTCTGTCTGCACTGTCAGTCGCTGTCAGCATTGTCGATCTCTGTTGGCATTGACGGTTTCTGTCCACACTGTCGGTTTCTGTCCACACTGTCGGCCTCTGTCTCTGCGCTGTCGCTCTCTGCCCACACTGTCAGTCCCTGTCCACATTGTCAGTCTCTGTCCGCACTGTCGGTCTCTGTCCACGCTGTCGGTCTCTGTCCGCACTATCGGTCTCTGTCCACACTGTCGGTCCCTTTCACACTGAGAGCCTCTGTCCGCACTGTCGGTCTCTGTCCATGCTGTCAGTCTCTGTCTGCACATTCGGTCTCTGTCTGCACCGTCAGTCGCTGTCAACACTGTCTGTCGCTGTCCGCACTGTCAGTCTCTGTCTGCCCTGTTGGTTTCTGTCCGCACTATCAGTCTCTGTCCACACAGTCGGTCTTTGTCCTCACTGTCAGTCGCTATCCACACTGTCTATCTCTATCCTCAGTCAGTCTCTGTCCACACTGTCAGTGCCTGTCTGCACTGTCGGTCGTTGTCCGCGCTGTCTGTCGCTGTCCACAGTCGGTCTCCGTCTGCAGTGTCAGTCTCTGTCCGCACTTTTGTTCGCTGTCCGCACCGTCAGTCTCTGTCTGCGCTGTCAACCTCTGCCCTCGCTTTCGTTCTCTGTCTGCACTCTCAGACTCAGTCCACACTGTCGGTCTCTGTCCACACAGTCAATCTCTGTCCACACAGTCGGTCTCTGTCCACATTGTCAGTCGCTATCCACACTGTCGGTCGCTATCCACACTGTCGGTCTCTGTCCGCACTGTCAGTCTCTGTCCGCATGGTCGCCCTTTGCCTGCACTGTCAGTCTCTGTCGGCACTGTCGTTCTCTGTCTGCACTGTATGTCTCCATCCACACTGTCTGTTGCTGTCCACAGTTGGTCTCTGTCCGCATGGTCGGTCTGTGCCTGCACTGTCAGTCTCAGTCCGCACTGTCGGTCTCAGTCCGCACTGTCGATCTCTGTCTTCACTGTCAGTCTCTGTCCGCGCTGTCGGTTTCTGTCCACGGTCCCGGTCCCTGTACTGCTGTCGGTCACTGTCCGCACTGTCGGTCTCTGTCCACAGTCGGTCTCTGTCCGCACTGTCAGACTCTGTCCGCACTCTTGGTCTCTGTCCGCGCGGTCAGTCACTGTCTGCATTGTCAGTCGCTGTCAGCATTGTCGATCTCTGTTGGCACTGTCGGTTTCTGTCCGCACTGTTGGTTTCTATCGGCACTGTTGGTTTCTATCCGCACTGTCGGTTTCTGTCCACACTGTCAGTCTCTGTCTCTTGTGCTGTTGCTCTCTGTCCATGCTGTCAGTCCCTGTCCACATTAGAACATAGAACATAGAACATTACAGCGCGGAACAGGCCCTTCGGCCCACAATGTTGCGCCGACCAGTCTTATTTTTAAAAAAAACATTGACCCACTAATGTAAACCAATCCCTTTTCGTCCATAAACCTATCCACCAATCTCTTAAACGCCCCCAAACTAGGTGCATTTACAACTGCAGCAGGCAGGGCATTCCAGTCCCTCACCACCCTCTGGGTAAAGAACCTGCCCCTGACATCCGTCCTATAACTACCCCCCCTTAATTTAAAGCCATGCCCCCTCGTGCTAGCTTTCTCCATCCGAGGAAACAGGCTATCACCATCCACCCTATCTAAACCTCTAATCATCTTATATGTTTCTATAAGATCCCCTCTTAGCCGCCTTCTTTCCAGTGAAAACAACCCCAAATCCCTCAGTCTCTCCTCATAGGACCTCCCCTGCATACCAGGCAACATCCTGGTAAACCTCCTCTGCACCCTCTCCAAAGCCTCCACATCCTTCCTGTAATGTGGGGACCAGAACTGCACACAGTACTCCAAGTGCGGCCGCACCAGAGTTGTGTACAGTTGCAACATGACGCTGCGACTCCTAAATTCAATCCCCCTACCAATAAACGCCAAGACACCGTACGCCTTCTTAACAACCTTATCTACTTGATTCCCAACTTTCAGGGATCTATGTACACATACACCTAGATCCCTCTGCTCCTCCACTCTATTCAAAGTCCTCCCATTAGCCCTATACTCAACACATCTGTTATTCCTACCGAAATGGATTACCTCACACTTCTCCGCATTAAACTCCATCCGCCACCTCGCGGCCCAGCTCTGCAACCTGTCCAAGTCACCCTGCAAACTTCAACACCCTTCCTCACAATCTACCACACCTCCGACTTTGGTGTCATCAGCAAACTTACTAATCCACCCAACTATACCCTCATCCAGATCATTAATAAAAATTACAAACAGCAGTGGCCCCAAAACAGATCCCTGAGGCACACCACTCGTAACCGAACTCCATGATGAATAATTACCATCAACCACCACCCTCTGTCTCCTATCTGCTAACCAATTCCTGATCCAAGTACCTAAATTACCACCAATCCCATACATCTGCATTTTCTGCAGAAGCATACCATGGTGAACCTTATCAAACGCCTTACTAAAATCCATATATACCACGTCTACTGCCCTACCCCTATCCACCTCTTTGGTCACCTTCTCAAAGAACTCAATAAGGTTAGTAAGGCACGACCTTCCCGCTACAAAACCATGCTGACTATCTCTAATCAATTCATTACTCTCCAAATAACTATAAATCCTATCCCTAATAATTCTTTCTAAAACCTTGCCCACTACAGAAGTAAGACTCACTGGTCTATAATTCCCAGGGAAGTCTCTGTTCCCCTTCTTAAACAATGGGACAACATTCGCTGTCCTCCAATCTTCCGGTACTATACCAGAGACCAACAACGACCTGAAGATCAGAGCCAGTGGCTCTGCAATCACCTCTCTTGCCTCCCATAGAATCCTAGGGTAAATCCCGTCTGGACCAGGGGACTTATCTATTTTCAACCCTTCTAGAATATCCAACACATCCTCTGTATCAACTGCAATACTTTCTATTTTACACCCCTTCACCCCAGTGACCTCCTCAGCTACATTCATATCATCCTGCGTGAACACCGAAGAGAAATAATGGTTCAATGCCTCTCCAATCTCTCCTGGTTCCACACACAACTTCCCCCTACTGTCTGTAACTGGCCCTAATCTTGCCCTAACCAACCTTCTGTTCTTGACATACCTATAGAACGCCTTAGGATTCTCCTTAATCCTATCAGCCAAAGTCATCTCATGCCCTCTTCTAGCCCTTCTTAACTCCCTCTTCAACTCCCTCCTAGCCAATCTAAAGCTTTCTACTGCACTACCCAAGCCCTCAAGCCTCATCCGAACATAAGCCTCCTTCTTCTTCCTAACCAACAAATCAACTTTTTCAACATTGTCAGTCTCTGTCCGCACTGCTGGTCCCTGTCCGCGCTGTCGGTCTCTGTCTGTGCTGTCAGTCTCGGTCTGCACTGTCAGTCTCTTTCGCACTGAGAGTCTCTGTCCGCGCTGTCGGTCTCTGTCTGCACTGTCGGTCTCTGTCCGCGCTGTCAGTCGCTGTCCGCAGTGTCGGTCTCTGTGCTGTCGGTCTCTGTCCATGCAGTCGGTCTCTGTCCGCGCTGTCGGTCTCTGTCCGCGCTGTCGGTCTCTGTCCACGCTATCAGTCGCTGTCAACACTGTCTGTCGCTGTCCACACTGTCGGCCTCTGTCTGCGGTGTCAGTGTCTGTCTGCCCTGTTGGTTTCTGTCCGCACTATCAGTCTCTGTCCACACAGTCGTCTCTGTCCTCACTGTCAGTCGCTATCCACACTGTCTATCTCTATCCTCAGTCAGTCTCTGTCCACACTGTCAGTTCCTGTCTGCACTGTCAGTCGTTGTCCGCGCTGTCTGTCGCTGTCCACAGTCGGTCTCCATCTGCAGTGTCAGTCTCTGTCCGCACTTTTGTTCGCTGTCCGCATTGTCAGTTTCTGTCTGCGCTGTCAACCTCTGTCCTCACTGTCGTTTTCGGACTCAGTCCACTCTGTCGGTCTCTGTCCACACAGTCAATCTCTGTCCACACAGTCGGTCTCTGTCCGCACTGTCAGTCTCTTTGCGCACTGTCAGCCACAGTCTGCACTGTCAGTCGCAGTCTGTACTGTCTGTCTCTGTCCACACTGGCAGTTTTTGTCTACACTGTAAGCCGCTGTTCGCACTGTCGGTCTCTGTCCGCCCTGATGGTCTCTGTCCTCACTGTCAGTCTCTGTCCTCACTGTCAGTCTCTGTCCGCACTCTTGGTCTCTGTCCGCGCTATCAGTCGCTGTCAACACTGTCTGTCGCTGTCCACACTGTCGGCCACTGTCTGCGGTGTCAGTCTCTGTCTGCCCTGTTGGTTTCTGTCCGCACTATCAGTCTCTGTCCACACAGTCGTCTCTGTCCTCACTGTCAGTCGCTATCCACACTGTCTATCTCTATCCTCAGTCAGTCTCTGTCCACACTGTCAGTTCCTGTCTGCACTGTCAGTCGTTGTCCGCGCTGTCTGTTGCTGTCCACAGTCGGTCTCCGTCTGCAGTGTCAGTCTCTGTCCGCACTTTTGTTCGCTGTCCGCATTGTCAGTTTCTGTCTGCGCTGTCAACCTCTGTCCTCACTGTCGTTTTCGGACTCAGTCCACTCTGTCGGTCTCTGTCCACACAGTCAATCTCTGTCCACACAGTCGGTCTCTGTCCGCACTGTCAGTCTCTTTGCGCACTGTCAGCCACAGTCTGCACTGTCAGTCGCAGTCTGTACTGTCTGTCTCTGTCCACACTGGCAGTTTTTGTCTACACTGTAAGCCGCTGTTCGCACTGTCGGTCTCTGTCCGCCCTGATGGTCTCTGTCCTCACTGTCGGTCTCTGTCCGCCCTGATGGTCTCTGTCCTCACTGTCAGTCTCTGTCCTCACTGTCGGTCTCTGTCCGCACTCTTGGTCTGTGTCCGCGCTGTCAGTCGCTGTCTGCACTGTCAGTCGCTGTCTTCATTGTCGATCTCTGTTGGCACTGTCGGTTTCTGTCTATACTGTCATCTGCTGTCTGCACTGTCGGTCTCTGTCCGCACTGTCGGTTTCTGTCCGCACTGTCGGTTTCTGTCCACACTGTCAGTTTCTGTCCGCACTGTCAGTTTCTGTCCGCACTGTCGGTCTCTGTCCGTACTGTCAGTTTCTGTCTGCACTGTCGGTTTCTGTCTGCACTGTCGGTCTCTGTCTGCACTGTCGGTCTCTGTCCGCGCTGTCGGTCTCTGTCCACGGTCTCGGTCTCTGTGCACGATGCCGGTCTCTGTCCGCACTGTCAGTCTCTGTCTGCACTTTCAGTCGTTGTCCACACTGTCAGTCTCTGTCTGCGCTGTCGGTCTCTGTCCTCGCTTTCGTTCTCTGTCTGCGCTCTTGGACTCAGTCCGCACTGTTGGTCTCTGTCCACACTGTCCGTCGCTGTCTGTCGCTGTCCGCAGTGTCGGTCACTGTCCGCACTGTCGGTCGCTGTCTGCACTGTCAGTCGCTGCCTGCACTGTCAGTCGCTGTCCGCACTGTCGGTCTCTGTCTGCACTGTCGGTCTCTGCCCACACAGTCAGTCGCTCTCCGCACTGTCGGTCTTTGTCCGTGCTGTTGTTCTCTGTCCACACTTCTGTCACTGTCCACAGTCGGTCTCCGTCCGCAGTGTCGCTCTCTGTCCGCACTTTCAGTTGCTGTCCACACTGTCAGTCCACACTATCGGTCTCTGTCTGCAGTGTCGATCTCTGTCTGCACTGTCAGTCTCTGTCTGCACTTTCGGTCTCTGTCTGCACACTCAGTCTCTTTCGCACTGTCAGTCTCTGTCTGCACTCTTGGTCTCTGTCCATGCTATCAGTCTCTGTCCACACCGCCAGTCTCTGTGCTGTCGCTCTCTGTCCGCACTGTCGGTCTCTGTCCACGCCGTCTGTGTCTGTCCGTGCTGTTGGTCTCTGACCGCACGGTCAATCTCTATCCGCATGGTCAATCTCTGTCCGCACAGTCAATCTCTGTCCGCATGGTCAGTCTCTGCCCGTGCTGTCGGTCTCTGTCTGTGCTGTCAGCCTCTGTCCGCACGGTCAATCTCTGTCCGCACTGTTGGTCTCTGTCCGTACTGTTGGTCTCTACCCACACGGTCAGTCTCTGTCCGTACTGTCAGTCGCTGTCCACACTGTCGGTCTCTGTCCGCAATGTCAGTCTCTGTCCACGCTGTCGGTCTCTGTCCGCAATGTCGGCCTCTGTCCGCGCTCTTGGTCTCAGTCCGCCCTGTCGTTCTCTGTCCACACTGTCCGACGTTTACCGTACTGTCAGTCGCTGTCCACACAGTCAGTCACTGTCCGCCCTGTCAGTCTCTGTCCGCACAGTCAATCTCTGTCCACACTGTCAGTCTCTGTCCGCCCTGTCGGTCTCTTTCCGCCCTGTCAGTCTCTCTCCGCACTCTTGGTCTCTGTCCTCACAGTCAGTCTCTGTACACGATGCCAGTCGCTGTCCGCAATGTTGGCCTCTGTCCGCGCTCTCGGTCTCAATCCGCACAGTCAATCTCTTCGCACTGTCAATCCACACGGTCGGTCTCTGTCCGCACTGTCAGTCTCTTCGCACTGTCAGTCTCTTTGCGCACTGTCAGCCGCAATCTGCACTGTCAGTCGCAGTCTGTACTGTCTGTCTCTGTCCACACTGGCAGTTTTTGTCTACACTGTAAGCCGCTGTTCGCACTGTCATTCTCTGTCCGCCCAATCGGTCTCTGTCCTCATTGTCGGTCTCTGTCCGCACTCTTGGTCTCTGTCCACACGGTCAGTCGCTGTCTGCAATGTCAATCTCTGTTGGCGTTGTCAGTTTCTGTCTACACTGTCATTTGCTGTCCGCACTATCAGTTTCTATCCACACTGTTGGTTTCTATCCACACTGTCGGTTTCTGTCCACACTGTCGGTCTCTGACTGCACTGTCGGTTTCTGTCTGCACTGTTGGACTCTGTCCACGCTGTTGGTCTCTGTCTGTGCTGCTGGTCTCTGTCTGCGTTGTCGGTCTCCGTCCACGCTGTTGGTCTCTGTCCGTACTGTCGGTCTCTGTCCACAATGTTGGCCTCTGTCCGCAATGTCGGCCTCTGTCCACACTGTCGGCCTCTGTCCGCGCTGTCAGTTGTTCACCGTACTTTTGGTCGCTGTCCACACTGTCAGTCACTGTCCGACCTGTTGGTCTCTGTCCGTACCGTCATCCTCTTTGCCCACTGTCAGTCGCAGTCTGCACTGTCAGTCGCAGTCTGTACTGTCTCTCTCTGTCCACACTGGCAGTTTTTGTCTACACTGTAAGCCGCTGTTCGCACTATCGGTCTCTGTCCGCCCTGTTGGTCTCCGTCCTCACCGTCGGTCTCTGTCCGCGCAGTCAGTCACTGTCTGCATTGTCGATCTCTGTTGGTACTGTCGGTTTCTGTCCACACTGTCGGTTTCTGTCCGCACTGTCGGTCTCTGTCTCTGTGCTGCCACTCTCTGTCCACGCTGTCAGTCCCTGTCCACATTGTCAGTCTCTGTCCACGCTGTCGGTCTCTGTCCGCACTGTCAGTCTATGTCCACACTGTCTGTCTCTGTCCGCACTGTCGGTCTCTGTCCGCACTGTCGGTCTCTGTCCGCACTGCCGGTCTCTGTCCCCACTGTCGGTCTCTGTCCGCACTGTCCGTCTCTGTCCCCACTGTCGGTCACTGTCCGCACTGTCGGTCTCTGTCCACACTGTCGGCCTCTGTCCGCGCTGTCGGTCTCTGTCTCTGTGCTGCCACTCTCTGTCCACGCTGTCAGTCCCTGTCCACATTGCCAGTCTCTGTCCACGCTGTCGGTCTCTGTCCGCACTGTCAGTCTATGTCCACACTGTCTGTCTCTGTCCGCACTGTCGGCCTCTGTCCGCGCTGTCAGTTTCTGTCCACGCTGTCGGTCTCTGTTCGCGCTGTCGGTCTCTGTCCGCGCTGTCCGTCTCTGTCCCCACTGTCGGTCACTGTCCACACTGTCGGTCTCTGTCCGCACTGTCGGCCTCTGTCCGCGCTGTCGGTCTCTGTCCACGCTGTCGGTCTCTGTTCGCGCTGTCGGTCTCTGTCCGCGCTGTCCGTCTCTGTCCCCACTGTCGGTCACTGTCCACACTGTCGGTCTCTGTCCGCGCTGTCGGTCTCTGTCCGCGCTGTTGGTCTCTGTCCGCGCTGTTGCTCTCTGTCTGTGCTGTCAGTCTCTGTCCGCGCTTTCAGTCTCTGTCCACGCTGTCAGTCTCTGTCCGCACTATCGATGTCTCCCGCACTGTTGGTCTCTGCCTGCGCTGTCACTCTGTGTCTGCACTGTCGGTGTGTGTCCGCGCTCTTGGACTCTGACTGTGCTTTTGGTCTTTGTCCACACTGTCACTGTCTGTACGCAGCGTTGGTCTCTATCCGTGCCGTTGGCCTCTGTCCACACTGTCGGTCTCTGTCCGCCCTGTCGGTCTCTTTCAGCCCTGTCAATCTCTGTCCGTGCTATCGGGCTCTGTCTGCACTGTCGGTCTCTGTCCGCACTGTCGGTCTCTGTCCGCACTGTCGGTCTCTGTCCATGCTGTTGGTCCCTGTCTGCGCTGTGGGTCTCTGTCCACACTGTCGGTCTCTTTCAGCCCTGTCAATCTCTGTCCGCACTGTCGGTCTCTGTCCGCACTGTCGGTCTCTGTCCACACTGTCGGTCTCTGTCCATGCTGTTGGTCCCTGTCTGCGCTGTGGGTCTCTTTTGGCCCTGTTGGTCTCTGAACGCACTGTCAGTCTCTGTCCATGCTGTCAGTCACTGTGCGCACAGTCGGTCTCTGTCCGCGCTGACAGTCTCTGTCCACAGTCTCGGCCTCTGTACACGATGTCAGTTTCTGTCCACACTGTCGGTCTCTGACCGCCCTGTCAGTCTCTGTCCGTGCTGTCGGTCCCTGTCTGCGCTGTAGGTCTCTTTTGGCCCTTTCCGTCTCTGAACGCTCTGTCAGTCTCTGTCCATGCTGTCGGTCTCTGTCTACACTGTCAGTCACTGTGCGCACTGTCAGTCTCTTCCGCGCTGTCGGTCACTGTCCACACTGTCGCTGTCCACAGTCGGCCTCTGTCCGCGCTGTCGGTCTCTGTCCGCCCTGTCGGTCTCTGTCCGCACTGTCGGTCTCTGTCCGTGCTGTCGGTCTCTGTCTACACTGTCAGTCACTGTGCGCACTGACGATCTCTTCCGCGCTGTCAGTCGCTGTCCACACTGTCTGTCGCTGTCCACAGTCGGTCTCTGTCCGCACTCTCGGTCTTTGTCCACAGTCTCGGCCTCTGTACGCGATGTCGGTTTCAGTCCACACTGTCACTCTCTGTCCACACTGTCAGTCCCTGTCCATGCTGTGGGTCTCTGTCCGCCCTGTCGGTCTCTGTCCGCCCTGTCAGTCTCTGTCCACACTACCGGTCTCTTTCCACCCTGTCAGTCTCTGTCCGCACCATCGGTCTCTGACCCACGGTCAATTTCTGTCCACCCTGTCGGTCTCTGTCCACACTGTTGGCCTCTGTCCACACTATCGGCCTCTGTCCCACTGTCCGTCTCTGTCCACAGTCAGTCTCAGTCCGCACTGTCGGCCTCATTCCAGACTGTCAGTTGCTGTCTGCACTATCAGTCTCTGTCCGCACTATCAGTCTCTGTCCGCACTGTCAGTCTCTGTCAGGACTGCCTGTCTCTGTCCGTACTGTCGGTGTCTGCTGCACTGTCGGCCTCTGTCTGCGCTGTCACTCAATGTCTGCACTGTTGGTCTCTGTCCGTGCTGTCAGTCTCTGTCTGCCCTGTCAGTCTCTGTCTGCCCTGCCGCTCTCTGTCCGCCCTGTCGGTCTCTGCGCTGTCGGTCTCTGCGCTGTCGGTCTGTGCCTGGACTGTCAGTCTCTGTCCACGTTGTCGGTCTCTGTCCCTACTGTCAGTCTCTGTCCGCACTCTCGGTCTTTGTCCTCACTGTCAGTCTCTGTCCGCATTCTCGGTCTCTGTCCTCACTGTTGGTCTCTGTCCGTGCTGTCGGTCCCTGTCCGCACTATCGCTCTCTGTCTACACTGTCAGTTATTGTGCGCACTGTCGGTCTCTTCCGCGCTGTCAGTCGCTGTCCACACTGTCTGTTACTGTCCACAGTCGGTCTCTGTCCGCGCTGACGGTCTCTGTCCACAGTCTCAGCCTCTGTACACGATGTCAGTTTCTGTCTGCACTGTCGGTCTCTGTCCACACTGTCACACTCTGTCCACTGTCAGTCTCTGTCCACGCTGTCGGCCTCTGTCCACCCTGTCAGTCTCTGTCCGCACTCTCGGTCTATGTCCGCACTGTTGGTCTCTGTCCGCGCTGACACTCTCTGTCCGCGCTGACGGTCTTTGTCGGCACTCTCGGCCTCTGTACACGATGTCGGTTTCTGTGCGCACTGACGGTCTCTGTCCGCACTGTCACTCTATGTCCGCACTGTCAGTCTCTGTCCGCGCTGTGGGTCTCTGTCCCACTGTCGGTCTCTGTCCGCACTGTCAGTCTCTGTCCACGCTGTCGGTCTCTGTCCGCACTGTTGGTATCTGTCCCACTGTCGGTCTCTGTCCGTGCTGTTGGTCTCTATCCGCCCTGTCAGTCTCTGTCCGCACCGTCGGTCTCTGCCCCATTGTCGGTCTCTGTCCACCCTGTCGGTCTCTGTCCCACTGTCGGTCTCTGTCCGCCCTGTCGGTCTCTGTCCCACTGTCGGTCTCTGTCCGCCCTGTCAGTCTCTATCCGCACTGTCGGTGTCTCCCACACTGTTGGTCTCTGTCTGCGCTGTCACTCTATGTCCGCACTGTCAGTCTCTGTCCACGCTGTCAGTCTCTGTCCGCGCTCTCGGTCTCTGTCTGTGCTTTTGGTCTCTGTCCGCACTATCGGTCACTGACCACCCTGTCAGTCTCTGTCCGTACTGTCGGTCTCTGTCCACACTGTCACTCTCTGTACACAGCGTTGGTCTCTATCCGTGCTGTTGTCCTCTGTCCACACTATCGGTCTCTTTCCACACTGTCGGTCTCTGTCTGCCCTGTCAGTCTCTGTCCGCACTCTCGGCCTCTGTCGGCACTGTTGGTCTCTGTCCGTGCTCTCGGTCCCTGTCTGCGCTGTGGGTCTCTTTTGGCCCTTTCAGTCTCTGAACGCGCTGTCAGTCTCTGTCTACACTGTCAGTCACTGTGCGCACTGTCGGTCTCTTCCGCGCTGTCGGTCGCTGTCCACACTGTCTGTCACTGTCCACAGTCGGTCTCTGTCCGCGCTGACAGTCTCTGTCCACAGTCTCGGCCTCTGTACACGATGTTGGTTTCTGTGCACACTGTTGGTGTCTCCCACATTGTCAGCCTCTGTTCGCGCCGTCACTCTATGTCCGCACTGTCGGTCTCTGTCCCACTGTCGGTCTCTGTCCGCGCTGTCAGCCTCTGTCCACACTGTCTGTCACTGTCCACTGTCGGTCTCTGTCCGCGCTGATGGTCTCTGTCTGCACTGTTGGTCTCTGTCCGCGCTGACGGTCTCTGTCCGCCCTGTTGGTCTCTGTCCACACTGTCTGTCGCTGTCCACAGTCGGTCTCTGTCCGTGCTGTCAGTCTCAGTCCGCACAGTCGGTCTCTGTCCGTGCTGTCAGTCTCAGTCCGCACAGTCGGTCTCTGTCCGTGCTGTCAGTCTCAGTCCGCACTGTCGGTCTCTGTCTGTGCTGTCAGTCTCAGTCCGCACTGTCGGTCTCTGCCTGCACTGTCAGTCCTGTTCCGCGCTGTCGGTCTCTGTCCGCGCTGTCGGTCTCTGTCCACACTATCGGTCTCTGCCTGTGCTGTCAGTCTCTTTTGCCACTGTCAGTCTCTGTCCATGCTGTCGGTGTGTGTCCATACTGTCGGTCTCATTCCAGACTGTCAGTTGCTGTCGCATTATCAGTCTCTGTCCGCACTGTCAGTCTCTGTCCGCATTGTTGGTCTTTGTCCCTAATGTCAGTCTCTGTCAGCACTGCCTGTCTGTGTCTGTACTGTCGGTGTCTGCTGCACTGCCAGTCTCTGTCTGCGCTGTCACTCTATGTCCACGCTGTCGGTCTCTGTCCGCGCTGTCGTCACTGTCCACCCTGTCAGTCTCTGTCCGCCCTGTCGGTCTCCGTCCGCCCTGTCAGTCTCTGTGCTGTCGGTCACTGTCTGGACTGTCAGTCTCTGTCCGCACTGTTGGTCTCTGTCCACGTTGTCGGTCTGTGTCCGCGCTGTTGCTGTCTGTCCGCTCTGTCCCTACTGTCAGTCTCTGTCCACACTGTCGGTGTCTGCTGCACTGTCAGTCTCTGCGCTGTCACTCTATGTCTGCACTGTCTGTCGCTGTCTGCACTGTCGATCTCTATCCGCACTGTCGGTCTCTGTCCACGTTTTCAGTCTGTGTCTGTGCTGTCGGTCTCTATCCACGCTGTCGGTCTCTGTCTGCACTGTTGCTCCTTGTCTGCGCTGTCGGTCTCTGTCCGCACTTTCAGTTTCTGTCCACAGTCAGTCTTTGTCCACACAGTCGGTGTCTCCCGCACTGTCGGTCTCTGTCCGCGCTGTCGGTCGCTGTCCGCACTGTTGGTCTCTGTCCCACTGTCGGTCTCTGTCCGTGCTGTCGGTCTCTGTCCGCCCTGTCAGTCTCTGTCCACGCTGTCAGTCTCTGTCCGCACCGTCGGTCTCTGTCCGCACCATCGGTCTCTGTCCCATTGTTGGTCTCTGTCCACCCTGTCGGTCTCTGTCCACCCTGTCGGTCTCTGTCCGTGTCGGTCTCTGTCCGCCCTGTCAGTCTCTATCCGCACTGTCGGTGTCTCCCACACTGTTGGTCTCTGTCTGCGCTGTCACTCTATGTCCGCACTGTCAGTCTCTGTCCACGCTGTCGGTCTCTGTCCGCGCTCTCAGTCTCTGTCTGCGCTTTTGGTCTCTGTCCGCACTGTCGGTAACTGACCACCCTGTCAGTCTCTGTCCGCGCTGACGGTCTCTGTCCACACTGTTGGTCTCTGTCCACACTGTCTGTCGCTGTCCACAGTCGGTCTCTGTCCGTGCTGTCAGTCTCAGTCCGCACAGTCGGTCTCTGTCCGTGCTGTCAGTCTCAGTCCGCACAGTCGGTCTCTGTCCGTGCTGTCAGTCTCAGTCCGCACTGTCGGTCTCTGTCCGTGCTGTCAGTCTCAGTCCGCACTGTCGGTCTCTGCCTGCACTGTCAGTCCTGTTCCGCGCTGTCGGTCTCTGTCCACACTATCGGTCTCTGCCTGTGCTGTCAGTCTCTTTTGCCGCTGTCAGTCTCTGTCCATGCTGTCGGTGTGTGTCCATACTGTCGGTCTCATTCCAGACTGTCAGTTGCTGTCGCATTATCAGTCTCTGTCCGCACTGTCAGTCTCTGTCCGCATTGTTGGTCTTTGTCCCTAATGTCAGTCTCTGTCAGCACTGCCTGTCTGTGTCTGTACTGTCGGTGTCTGCTGCACTGCCAGCCTCTGTCTGCGCTGTCACTCTATGTCCGCGCTGTCGGTCACTGTCCACCCTGTCAGTCTCTGTCCGCCCTGTCGGTCTCCGTCCGCCCTGTCAGTCTCTGCGCTGTCGGTCACTGTCTGGACTGTCAGTCTCTGTCCGCACTGTTGGTCTCTGTCCACGTTGTCGGTCTGTGTCCGCGCTGTTGCTGTCTGTCCGCTCTGTCCCTACTGTCAGTCTCTGTCCACACTGTCGGTGTCTGCTGCACTGTCGGTCTTTGCGCTGTCACTCTATGTCTGCACTGTCTGTCGCTGTCTGCACTGTCGATCTCTGTCCGCACTGTCGGTCTCTGTCCACGTTGTCGGTCTGTGTCTGTGCTGTCGGCCTCTATCCACGCTGTCAGTCTCTGTCTGCGCTGTCGGTCTCTGTCCGCACTTCCAGTCTCTGTCCGCACTGTCAGTCTCTGTCCACAGTCAGTCTCTGTCCACACTGTCGGTGTCTCCCGCACTGTTGGTCTCTGACTGCGCTGTCACTCTATGTCCGCACTGTCAGTCTCTGTCCGTGCTCTCGGTCTCTGTCTGTGCTTTTGGTCTCTGTCCACACTGTCGGTCACTGACCACCCTGTCAGTCTCTGTCCGCACTGTCGGTCTCTGTCCACACTGTCACTCTCCGTACGCAGCGTCGGTGCCTATCAGTGTTGTCGGTCTCTGTCCGCCGTGTCGGTCTCATTCTGCCCTGTCAGTCTCTGTCCGCACTCTCGGTCTCTGTCCGCACTCTCGGTCTCTGTCCGCACTCTCGGTCTCTGTCCGTGCTGTCGGTCCTTGTCTGCGCTATGGGTCTCTTTTGACCTTTTCCGTCTCTGAACGCGCTGTCAGTCTCTGTCTACACTGTCGGTCTCTGTCTACACTGTCAGTCATTGTGCGCACTGTCGGTCTCTTCCGCGCTGTCGGTCGCTGTCCACACTGTCTGTCGCTGTCCACAGTCAGTCTCTGCCCGCACGGTCCGTCTCTGTCTGCGCTGATGTTCTCTGTCCACGCTGTCGGTCCCTGTCCACAGTCTCAGCCTCTGTACACGATGTCGGTTTCTGTGCGCACTGTCGGTCTCTGTCCACACTGTCAGTCTCTGTCCACAGACAGTCTCTGTCCGCACTGTTGGTGTCTCCCGCACTGTCGTTCTCTGTCTGCACTGTCACTCTATGTCCGAACTGTCAGTCTCTGTCCGCGCTGTCGGTCTCTGTCCGCACTGTCGGTCTCTGTCCGCACTGTCGGTCTCTGTCCGCACTGTCGGTCTCTGTCCGCACTGTCGGTCTCTGTCCGCGCTGTTGGTGTCTGCTGCACTGACGGTCTCTGCCCGCACTGTCGGCCTCTATCCACTCTGAAGGTCTCTGTCCACACTGTCGATCTCTGTCTGCACTGTCAGTGTCTGCCCGCACTGTCGGCCTCTGTCCCTACTGTCAGTCTCTGTCAGCACTGCCTGTCTCTGTCCGCACTGTCGGTGTCTGCTGCACTGTCGGTCACTGTCCACCCTGTCAGTCTCTCTCTGCCCTGTCAGTCTCTGTTCGCCCTGTCGGTCTCTGTCCACCCTGTCGGCCTCTGTCCGCCCTGTCGGTCTCTGTCCACCCTGTCGGCCTCTGTCCGCCCTGTCAGTCTCTGCGCTGTTGGTCTCTGTCTGGACTGTCAGTTTCTGTATGCACTGTCGGTCTCTGTCCACGTTGTCGGTCTGTGTCCGCGTTGTCACTCTCTGTCCGCGCTGTCGGTCTCAGTCTGCACTGCCAGTCTCTGTCCGCACTGTTGGTGTCTGCTGCACTGTCGGTCTCTGTCTGCGCTGTCATCCTCTGTCCGCACTGCCTGTCGCTGTCCGCACTGTCGATCTCTGTCCGCACTAGACTCTCTGCCCACATTGTCAGTCTGTGTCCGCATTGTCAGTCTCTGTCCGCACTGTCGCTCTCTGTCCGTGCTGTTGGTCTCGCAGTCTGTCCGCACTGTCGGTTGCTATCCACACTGTCGGTCACTGTCCGCACTGTCAGTCTCTGTCCCTGCTGTCGGTCTCTGTTATCACTGTCAATCTCTGTCCACGTCGTCGGTCTCTGTCCGCACTGTCGTTCTCCACACTTTTGGTCTCTGTCCACGGTCAGTCTCTGTCTGCGCTGTCGGTCTCTGTCTGCGCTTTTGGTCTCTGTCCGCACTGTCGGTCACTGTCCACCCTGTCAGTCTCTGTCCGCACTGTCGATCTCTGTCCACACTGTCACTCTCTATACGCAGCATCGGTCTCTATCCATGCTGTTGGCCTCTGTCCACACTGTCGATCTCTGTCCGCCCTATCGGTCTCTATCCGTACTGTCGGTCTCTGTCTGCCCTGTTGGTCTCTGTCCGCGCTGTCGGTCTCTGTCCGCACTGTCGGTCTCTGTCTGCGCTTTCAGTCTCTGTACACAGCCTCGGTCTCTGTACACGGTCTCAGTCTCTGTCCAAACAGTCAGTCTCTGTCCACGGTCTTGCTTTCTGTACACTGTCTCAGTCTCTGTCCACACTGTCAGTCTCTGTACATAGTCAGTCTCTGTCCGCACTGTTGGTGTCTCCCGCACTGTCAGTCCCTGTCCCACTGTCGGTCCCTGTCCCACTGTCGCTCTCTGTCCGTACTGTCAGCCTCTGTCTGCACTGTCGGTCACTGTCAGCACGGTCAGTCTCTGTCCGCACTATCAGTTTCTGTCCACACTGTCAGTCTCTGTCCGCGTTGTTAGTGTCTGTCCTCACTGTCGGTTACTCTCCACACTGTTGGTCACTCTCTACACTGTCGATCTCTGTCTGCGCTGTCACTCTCTGTCCGCACTGTCGGTCTCTGTCTGCACTGTTGGTCTCTTTTGGTGCTTTTTATCTCTTTCGGCGCTATAGGTCTCTGTCCGCACTGTCAGTCTCTGTCCGCATTGTCAGTCTCTGTCCACACTGTCGGCCTCTGTCCACACTGTCACTCTTTGTAGGCAGTATCGGTCTCTGTCCATGCTGTTGGCCTCTCTCCACACTGTCGGTCTCTGTCCGCCCTGTCGGTCTCTGTCCGCCCTGACGGTCTCTGTCCGCGCTGTCGGTCTCTGTCCGCACTGTCGGAAACTGTCCACCCTGTCAGTTTCTGTCCGCACTGTCAGTCTCTGTCTGCGCTTTCAGTCTCTGTACACAGCCTCAGTCTCTGTACACGGTCTCAGTCTCCGTCCAAACTGTCAGTTTCTGTCCGCGTTGTTGGCCTCTGTCCATGGTCTCGCTCTCTGTACACTGTCTCAGTCTCTGTCTTCGCTGTCAGTCTCTGTCCACACTGTCGGCCTCTGTCCACACTGTCACTCTTTGTAGGCAGTATCGGTCTCTGTCCATGCTGTTGGCCTCTCTCCACACTGTCGGTCTCTGTCCGTGCTGTTGGCCTCTGTCCACACTGTCAATCTCTGTCCGCCCTATCGGTCTGTATCCGCCCTGTCAGTCTCTATCCGCCCTGTCGGTCCCTGTCCGCACTGTCGGTCTCTGTCTGCACTTTCAGTCTCTGTACACAGCCTCAGTCTCTGTACACGGTCTCAGTCTCTGTCCAAACAGTCAGTCTCTGTCCGCGTTGTCGGTCTCTGTCCATGGTCTTGCTTTCTGTACATTGTCTCAGTCTCTGTCTTCACTGTCAGTCTCTGCCCATAGTCAGTCTCTGTCCGTGCTGTTGGTGTCTCCCGCACTGTCAGTCTCTGTCCCACTGTCAGTCTCTGTCCGCACCGACGGTCTTTGTCCCACTGTCGGTCTCTGTCCGTACTGTCGGTCTCTGTCCCACTGTCGGTCTCTGTCCGTACTGTCAGTCTCTGTCCGCACTGTCGGTCTCTGTCCCACTGTCAGTCTCTGTCCACACTGTCGGTCTCTGTCCCACTGTCAGTCTCTGTCCCACTGTCAGTCTCTGTCCGCACTGTCGGTCTCTGTCCCACTGTCAGTCTCTGTCCGCACTGTCGGTCTCTGTCCCACTGTCAGTCTCTGTCCGTACTGTCGGTCTCTGTCCGCACTGTCGGTCTCTGTCCCACTGTCAGTCTCTGTCCGCACTGTCAGTCTCTGCCCGTACTGTCAGTCTCTGTCTGCACTGTCAGTCTCTGCCCGTACTGTCAGTCTCTGTCTGCACTGTCGGTCACTGTCAGCACGGTAAGTCACTATTTGCATTGTCAGTTTCTGTCCGCACTGTCATTCTCTGTCCACACTGTTGGTCTCTGTCCACGTTGTCGGTCTGTGTCTGCGCTGTTGCTCTCTATCCGCGCTGTTGGTCTCTGTCCCTACTGTCAGTCTCTGTCCGCACTGCCGGTGTCTGTCCACGGTGTCGGTCTGGGTCCGCGCTGTTGCTCTCTGTCCACACTGTCATTCTCTGTCCGCAGTGTCAGTTTCTGTCCGCGCTGTCAGCCTCTGTCCACACTGTCAGTCTCTGTCCGCACTGTCGATCTCCGTCCACAGTCAGTATCTGTCTGCACTGTTGTTGTCTCCCGCATTGTTGGTCTCTGTCTGCACTGTCACTCTCTGTCTGCGCTGTCAGTCTCTGTCCGCGCTGTCGGTCTCGGTCCACCCTGTCAGTCTCTGTCCACACTGTTGGTTTTTGTCCACACTGTCACTCTCTGTATGCAGCGTCGGTCTTGTCCATGCTGTCAGCCTCTGTCCACACTGTCAGTCTCTGTCTGCCCTGTCGGTCTCTGTCCACCCTGTCGGTCTAAGTCCACGCTGTCGGTCTCTGTCCACACTGTTGGTCCCTGTCCCACTGTCGGTCTCTGTCCACACTGTGAGTCTCTGTCCGTACTGTCAGTCTCTGTCTGCACTGTCAGTCACTGTCAGCACGGTCAGTCTCTGTCTGCACTGTCGGTTTCTGTCCACGCTGTCAGTCTCTGTCCACATTGTTAGTGTCTGTCCGCACTGTCAGTCACTCTCTGCACTGTCGGTCTCTGTCTGCACTGTCGGCCTCTGCCCACACTGAAGGTCTCTGTCCGCACTGTCGATTTCTGTCCGCACTGTCGGTCTCTCTCTGTACATTCGTTCACAGTCCACGGTCTCGGTCTCGGTCTCTGTACACGGCCTCAGTCTTGGTCCATACTGTCAGTCTCTGTCTGCACTGTCGGTTTTTACCGCGCTGTCGATCTCTGTCCGCGTTGTTGATCTCTGTACGCACTGTTGGTCTCTTTTGGTGCTTTTGGTCTCTTTCGGCGCTATTGGTCTCTGTCTGCACTGTCAGTCTCTGTCCACACTGTCGGTCTCTCTCCATACTGTCGGTCACTGTCCTCCCTGTCAGTCTCTGTCCGCGCTGTCGTTCTCCATCCGCACTGTCTGTCTCCGTCCGTGCCGCCAGTCTCTGTCCGCACTTTCAGTCTCTGTCCACGCTATCGGTCACTGTCCACCCTGTCAGTCTCTGTCCACACTGTTGGTCTTTGTCCACACTGTCACTCTCTGTCCGCACTGTCAGTCACTGTCTGCACTGTCGGTGTCTGTCTGCACTGTCGATCTCTGTAGAGACTCTTTGTCGCTGTCCTCGCAGTCAGGCTCTGTCCGTACTGCCAGTCTCTGTCCGCGCTTTCGGCCTCTGTCTGCACTGTCGGTCTCTGTCCGCGCTGTTGGTCTCTTTCTGCGCTGTCGGTCTCTGTCTACACTGTCGGTGTCTGTCGGCACTGTTGGTGTCTGTCGCACTGTCGGTTTCTGTTTGGACTGTCAGTCGCTGTCCGCACTGTCGGCCTCTGTCTGCACAGCCAATCTCTGCCTGTGCTGTCGGTCTCTGTCCGCACTGTCGCTCTCTGTCCGCACGGCCAGTCGCTGTCCGCACTGTCGGTGTCTGCCTGCACTGTCGGTCTCTGTCCGGACTCTCAGTCACTGTCCGCTCTGTCAGTCTCTGTCCGTACTGCTGATGTCTGTCCACGCTGTCGGCCTCTGTCTGCACTTTCAGTCTCTTTTGCTGCTGTCAGTCTCTGTCAGCGTTGCGGTTGCTGTCCGCACTGTCAGTCTCTGTCCACACTGTCAGTCTCTGTCCGCACTGTCGGTCTCTCTCCATACTGTTGGTCTCTGTCCACACTGTCGGTCTCTGACCGTACTGTTGGTCTCTGTCTGCACTGTTGGTCACTGTCTGCACATTCAGTCTCTGTCCACGCTGTCGGTCTCTGTCCGCACTGTAAGTCGCTGTCCGTACTGTCTGTCTCAGTCTGTTCTGTCGGTCTTTATCTGCACTGTCAGTCTCTGTCCGCACTGTCGGTGTCTGTCCGCACTGTCGGTCTCTGTCTGCACTGTCAGTCTCTCTCTGTACTTTCGTTCACAGTCCACAGTCTCAGTCTCTGTCCATACTGTCAGTCTCTGTCCACACTGTCGGTGTCTGCCGCACTGTCGATCACCGTCCGCACTGTCAGTCTCTGTCCGCACTGTCTGGCTCTGTCCGCCCTGTCGCTTTCTGTCCGCACTGTTGGTCTCTGTCTGTACAGTTGCTCTCTGTCCATGCCGAAGGTCTCTGTCCGCACTGTCGATTCCTGTCCGCGCTGTCAATCTCTCTCCGTACTTTCGTCCACGGTCTCGGTCTCTGTACACGGTCTCGGTCTCTGCCCACACTGTCGGTGTCTGCCGCGTTGTTGATCTCTGTCTGTGCTGTCGGTCTCTTTTGGTGCTTTTGGTCTCTTTCGGCGCTATAGGTCTCTGTTCGCACTGTCGGTCTCTGTCCACACTGTCGGTCTCTGTACTGTCAGCCTCAGTCCGCACTGTTGGTCACTGTCAGCACAGTCAGTCTCTGCCCACACTGTCGGTTTCTGTCCACACTGTCAGTCTCTGTCAGCATTGTTAGTGTCTGTCCGCACTGTCGGTCACTCTCCACACTGTCGGTCTCTGTCTGCGCTGTCCTCTCTCTGTCCGCACTGTCAGTCTCTGTCCGCCCTGTCGGTCTCTGTCCTCCCTGTCAGTCTCTGTCCGCACTGTCGGTTTCTGCCCCACTGTCGATCTCTGTCCACACTGTCAGTCTCCATCCGCACAGTTGGTCACTGTCAGCACCGTCAGACTCTGTCCGCACTGTCGGTTTCTGTCCACACTGTCAGTCTCTGTCGGCATTGTTCGTGTCTGTCCGCACTGTCGGTCACTCTCCGCACTGTCGTTCTCTGTCTACGCTGTCGCTCTTTGTCCGCACTGTCGGTCTCTGTCTGCACTGTCGGTCTCTGTCCACACTGTCAATTTCTGTCCGCACTGTCGGTCTCTGTCCGCATTGTTAGTGTCTGTCCGCACTGTCAGTCTCGTTCCGCACTGTCGGTCAATCTCCGCACTGTCGGTCTCTGTCTGCGCTGTCGCTCTCTGTCTGCGCTGTTGCTCTCTGTCCGCCCTGTCGCTCTCTGTCCATGCTGAAGGTCTCCGTCCGCACTGTCGATTATTGTCTGCACTGTCGATCTCTCTCCGTACTTTCGTACACGGTCCACGGTCTCGGTCTCTGCACGCAGTCTCAGTCTCTGTCCGCACTGTCGGTCTGTGACCGCACTGTCAGTCACTGTCCGTATTGTCGGTGACTGTCTGCGCTGTCGGTCTCTGTCCACACTGTTGACCTCTGTCCGCACTGTCAATATCTGTCCGCACTATCAGTCTCTGTCCGCACTGTTGGTCTCTGTCCACAGTCAGTCTCTGTCCACACTGTCGGTGTCTCCCGCACTGTCAGCCTCTGTCTGCACTGTCACTCTATGTCCTCACTGTTAGTCTCTGTCCGCACTGTCGGTCTCTGTCCGTGCTTTTGTTCTCTGTCCGCGCTGTCAGTCTCTGTCCGCCCTGTCAGTCTCTGTCCCACTGTCAGTTTCTGTCCGTACTGTCAGTCTCTCTCCACACTGTTTTTCACTGTCAGCATGGTCAGTCTCTGTCCGCACTGATGGTTTCTGTCCATACTGTCAGTCTCTGTCGGCATTCTTAGTGTCTGTCCGCACTGTCAGTCTCTGTCCTCCCTGTCGGTCTCTGTCCATGCTGTCGGTCTCTGTTCTCACTGCCAATTTCTGTCCACACTGTCGATCTCTGGCCGCACTGTCTTCTCCGTCCGCACTGTCGGTCTCCATCCACGCTATCAGTCTCTGTCCGCGCTATCGGTCACTGCCCACCCGGTCCGTCTCTATCCACACTGTCGGTCTCTGTCCACACTGTCACTCTCTGTCCGCACTGTCAGTCTC
Source organism: Carcharhinus amblyrhynchos (assembly GCF_965287045.1). Lineage (NCBI taxonomy): Eukaryota > Metazoa > Chordata > Chondrichthyes > Carcharhiniformes > Carcharhinidae > Carcharhinus > Carcharhinus amblyrhynchos. The sequence continues at coordinate 70,312,035 of NC_137329.1, read as the reverse complement.
CGTCCACAGTCAGTCTCTGTCCGCACTGTCGGTGTCTCCCGCGCTGTCGGTGTCTGTCCGCACTGTCAATGTCTATCCAGACTGTCAGTCGCTGTCCGCACTGTCGGTCTCTGTCCAGGCTGTCGGTCTCTGTCTGCGCTTCTGGTCTCTGCACTGTCGGTCTCTATCCACGCTCTCGGTCTCTGTTCGCACTGTCACTGTCCTCACTGTCGGTGTCTGTCCGCACTTTCAGTCTCTGTCCTCACTGTCAGTCTCTGTCCTCACTATCAGTCTCTGTCCACACTGTCCGTCTCTTTCTGCACTGTCCGTCTCTTTCCGTACTGTCGGTCTTTGTCCGCACCATCGGCCTCTTTCCGTACTGTCGGTCTCTTTCCGCACTGTCTGTCTCTGTCTGCACTGTAAGTCGCTGTCCGTACTGTCCGTCTCAATCCGTTCTGTCGGTCTTTGTCCGCACTGTCAGCCCCTTTCCGCACTGTCCGTCTCTTTCCACACTGTCCGTCTCTTTCCGTACTGTCAGTTCTCTGTCCACACTATCGGTCACTGCCTGCATGGTCGACCTCTGTCCGAGCTCTCAGTCTCTGTCCATGCTGTCTGTTGCTGTCCGCACTGTCGGTCTCTATCCACACTGTCTGTCACTGTCCTCACTGTCAGTCGCTGTCCAGGGTCTCGGTCAGTATCCGCCCTCTCAGTGTCTATCCGAGCTTTCAATCTCTGTCTGCACTGTCAGTCTCTGTCCGGACTGTCGGTCTCTGTCTGCACTGTCGGTCACTGTCTACACTGTCAGTCTCTGTCCGCACTGTCAGTCTCCGTCCGCACTGTCAGTCGCTGTCCGCACTGTCGGCCTTTGTCCAAAGTGCCAATCTCTGCCCGTGCTGTCTGTCTCTGTCCGCGCTGTCGGTATCTGTCTGCACTGTCGGTCTCTGTCTGCGTGTCGGTTTCTCTCCATGCTGTCCGCCTCTGTCCACGCTATCGGCCTCTGTCCGCACTGTCGGTCGCTGTCTGCACTGTCAGTGTCTGTCTGCACTGTTGGTCTCTGTCCAGACTCTCAGTCACTGTCCACACTGTCAGTCTCTGTCCGTACTGCCGATCACTGTCCACGCTGTCGGCCTCTGTCTGCACTGTTGGTCTCTGTTTGCTCTGTCAGTCTCTGTCCGCACAGCCAGTCGCTGTCTGCACTGTTTGTCGCTGTCCGCACTGTCAGTCTCTATCCGTACTGTCTCTATCTGTCCACGCTGTCAGCCTCTGTCTGCGCTCTCAGTCGCTTTTGCTGCTGTCAGTCTCTGCGCTGTCGGTCTCTGTCTGCACTGTCAGTCTCTGTCCACACTGACGGTTTCTGTCCACACTGTCAGTCTCTACCCACAGTCGATCTCTGTCCGCACTGTCGGACTCTGTCCGCGCTGTCTGTCTCTGTCCACGCTCTTGATCTCTGTCTGCGCCCTCGGTCTCTGTCCACACTGTTCATCACTGTCCACACTGTCAGTCACGATCCGCGCTGTTGGTCTCTGTCCACATCCTCGGTCTCTGTGCGCACTGTCGGTCTGTTTCCGCACTGTCATCTCTGTTCGCACTGTCAGTTTCTGTCTGGACTGTCAGTCGCTGTCCGCACTGTTGGCCTCTGTCCACACTGTCGGTCTCTGTCTGCACTGTCGGTCTCTGTCCCTACTGTCAGACTCTGCCAGCACTGCCGGTCTCTGTCCGCAATGTCGGTATCAGCCGCACTGTCGGTCACTGTCTGCACTGTCACTCTATGCCCGCACTGTCTGTCACTGTCCGCGCTGCTGACCTACATCCATACTGTCAGTCGCTGTCCTCACTGTCGGTCACTGTCTGCACTGTCGGCCTCTATCCGCACTGTCAGTCTCTGTCCGCGCTGTCAGTCTCTGTCCGCATTGTCAGTCTCTTTCTGCACTGTCAACCTCTGTCCGCACTGTCGGTCTCTGTCCGCACTGTCAGTCGCTGTCTGGACTATCGGTGCCTGTCTGCACTGTTGGTGTCTGTCGCACTGTCATTCTCTGTCCGGATTGTCAGTCACTATCCGCACTGTCGGCCTCTGCCCACACTACCAATGTCTGCCCATGCTGCCTGTCTCTGTCCGCACTGTCGGTATCTGTTCACACTGTCGGTCTCTGTTCGCACTGTCAGTCGCTGTCTGCACTGTCAGTGTCTGTCTGTACTGTCGGTCTCTGTCCAGACTCTCAGTCGCTGTCCGCACTGTCAGGCTCTGTCCGTACTGCTGATCTCTGTCTGCACTGTCGGCCTCTGTCCGCACTGTCAGTCTCTGTCCACGCTGTGAGTCTCCTTCCGCACTGTCAGTCTCTGTCTGCACTGTTGGTGCCTGTCTGCACTGTCGGTTTCTGTCTGGACTGTCAGTCGTTGTCCGCACTGTCAGTCTCTGTCCACACTGCCAATCTCTGCCCGTGCTGTCTGTCTCTGTCCGCACTGTCGGTCTCTGTCTGCACTGTCAGTCTCTGTCCATGCTGTCAGTTGCTGTCCGCACTATCGGTGTCTGTCCGCACTGTCAGTCACTGTCTGCACTGTTAGTGTCTGCACTGTCGGTCTCTGTCCAGACTCTCAGCCGCAGTCCACACTGTTAGTCTCTGTCCGTACTGCCGATCTCTGTCTATGCTGTCGGCCTCTGTCCGTACTGTCGGTCTCTGCTCTGTTGGTCTCTATCCGCAAGGCCAGCTGCTGTCTGCACTGTCGGTGTCTGTCTGCACTGTCGGTCTCTGTCCAGATTCTCAGTCACTGTCCGCTCTGTCTCTATCTGTCCACGCTGTCAGCCTCTGTCTGCGCTTTCAGTCTCTTTTGCTGCTGTCAGTCTCTGTCAGCGCTGTTGGTCTCTGTCCGCACTTTTGGTCTCTGTCTGTGCTGTCATTCTCTGTCCGCACTGTCAGTCACCGTCCATGCTGTCGGTCTCTATCCACATTGTCCGCACTGTGGTTCTCTGTCCACGCTGTCCGTTGCTGTCCGCACTGTCAGTCTCTGTCCACACTGTTGGTCTCTGGCCGCACTATCAGCCTCTCTCCGTACTGTCAGTCACTGTCCACACTGTCGGTCTCTGTCCGCACCGTCGGTCTCTGTCTGCACTGTCAATCTCTGTCCACACTGTTGGTCTCTGTCCGCACTGTCGGTCTGTCTCCACTGTCAGCCTCTGTCCGCGCCGTCAGTCTCTGCCCACCCTCTCAGTCTCTGTGGGCACTGTTGTTCGCTGTTCGCACTGTCTGTTGCTGTCCACAGTCGGTCTCCGTCTGCACTGTTGGTCTGTGTCCACACTGTCAGTCTCTGTCCACAATGCCGATCTCTGTCTCCGCTGTCAGCCTCTGTCCACACTGTCGGTCTCTGTCTGCACTGTCAGTCTCTGTCTGCACTGTCGGTCTCTGTCTGCACTGTCAGTCTCTGTCTGCACTGTCGGTCTCTGTCCCACTGTCGGTCTCTGTCTGCACTGTCAGTCTCTGTCTGCACTGTCGGTCTCTGTCCATGCTGTCAGTCCCTGTCCACACTGTCGGTCTCTGACCGTACTATCAGTCTGTCTGCGCTGACGGTCTCTGTCCGCGCTGTCGGTCTCTGTTCACACTGTCGGTCTCTGGCTGCACTGTCGGTCTCTGGCTGCACTGTCGGTCTCTGTCCACACTGTCGGTCTCTGTTCGCACTGTCGGTCTCTGTCCGCACTGTCGGTCTCTGTTCGCACTGTCGGTCTCTGTCCGCACTGTCGGTCTCTGTCCACAATGCCGATCTCTGTCTGCGCTGTCAGTCTCTATCCACAGTTGGTCTCTGTCTACACTGTCGGTCTCTGTATGCACCTTCAGTCTTTGTCTTCAATTTCAGTCTCTATCCATGCTGTCGGTTGCTGTCCGCACTGTCAGTATCTGTCTGCACTGTCGGTCTCTGTCTGTGCTGTTGGTTGCAGTACGCACTGTCGGTCTCTGTCTGCACTGTCAGTCTCTCTCCACGCTGTCGGTCTCTGTCCACCATCTCAGTCTCTGTCTGCACTCTGTCTCTGTCCGCACTGTCGGTCTCAGTCCACAATGCCAATCTCTGTCTGCGCTGTTAGTCTCTGTCCACATTGTCAGTCTTTATCTGCACTGTCAGTCTCGGCCCATGCTGTCGGTCTCTGTCTGCACTGTCGGTCTCTGTCTGCACTGTCAGTCTATGTCCGCGCTGTCGGTCTCTGTCCGCACTGTCGGTCTCTGTCCGCACTGTCGGTCTCTGTCCACAATGCCGATATCTGTCTGCGCTGTCAGTCTCTATCCACAGTTGGTCTCTGTCTACACTGTCGGTCTCTGTATGCACCTTCAGTCTTTGTCTTCAATTTCAGTCTCTATCCATGCTGTCGGTTGCTGTCCGCACTGTTAGTATCTGTCTGCACTGTCGGTCTCTGTCTGTGCTGTTGGTTGCAGTACGCACTGTCGGTCTCTGTCTGCACTGTCAGTCTCTCTCCACGCTGTCGGTCTCTGTCCACCATCTCAGTCTCTGTCTGCACTCTGTCTCTGTCCGCACTGTCGGTCTCAGTCCACAATGCCAATCTCTGTCTGCGCTGTCAGTCTCTGTCCACATTAGAACATAGAACATAGAACATTACAGCGCAGAACAGGCCCTTCGGCCCACGATGTTGCGCCGACCGGTTAAAAAACAATGACCCACTAACCTAAACCAATCCCTTTTCGTCCATAAACCTATCCACGGATCTCTTAAACGCCCCCAAACTAGGCGCATTTACAACAGCAGCAGGGAGGGCATTCCAACCCCTCACCACCCTCTGGGTAAAGAACCTACCCCTGACATCCGTCCTATAACTATCCCCCCTTAATTTAAAGCCATGCCCCCTCGTGCTAGCTTTCTCCATCCGAGGAAAAAGGCTATCACTGTCCACCCTATCTAAACCTCTAATCATCTTATATGTTTCAATAAGATCCCCTCTTAGCCTCCTTCTTTCCAGCGAAAACAACCCCAAATCCCTCAGTCTCTCCTCATAGGACCTCCCCTCATTGTCAGTCTTTATCTGCACTGTCAGTCTCGGTCCATGCTGTCGGTCTCTGTCTGCACTGTCGGTCTCTGTCTGCACTGTCAGTCTATGTCCGCGCTGACGGTCTCTGTCCGCACTGTCAGTCTTTGTCTGCACTGTCGGTCTCTGTCTGCACTGTCAGTCCCTGTCTGCACTGTTAGTCTCTGTCCACGCTGTCAGTCTCTGTCACCCTCTCAGTCTCTGTCCACACTGTTGTTGGCTGTCTGCACTGTCTGTCGCTGTCCACAGTTAGTCTCTGTCCGCACTGTCGGTCTCTGTCTGCACTGTCAGTCTATCCACGCACTGTCGGTCTCTGTCCACACTGTTAGTCGCTATCCGCACTGTCGTTCTCTGTCCCTACTGTCGGTCTCTGTCCTCATTGTCGGTCACTGTCATCACTGTTGGTCTCTGTGTACACTGTCAGCCTCCATCCACAGTAGGTCCCTGTCCTCACTGTCAATCTCTGTCCACACTGTCTGTCTCTGTCCACAGTCGGTCTCTGCTTGCACTCTCAGTCTCTGTCCGCACTGTCAGTCTTTGTCTGCACTGTCGGTCTCTGTCCATGCTGTTGGTTGCTGTCCGCACTGTCGGTCTCTGTCTGCACTGTCAGCCTCTATCTACACTGTCAGTCTCTGATGGCACTGTCGGTTTCTGTCCACAGTCGGTCTGTGTCCGCACTGTCGGTCTCTGTCTGCATTGTCGGTCACTGTCAACACGGTCAGTCTCTGTCTGCACTGTCAATCTCTGTCCGCGCTGTCAGACTCTGTCCACAGTCGGTCTCTGTCCGCACTGTCAGTCTGTGTCCGCACTGTCAGTCTTTGTCTGCACTGTCAGCCTCTTTCCATGCTGTTGGTTGCTGTCCGCACTGTCAGTCTCTATCTGCACGATCAGTCTCTGTCCATGCTGTCGTTGCTGTCCTCACTGTCAGTCTCTGTCCGCACTGTCATTCCCTGTCCCTACTGTCGGTTTCTGTCTGTATTGTCGGTCACTGTCATCACGGTCAGCCTCTGTCCGCACTGTCAATCTCTGTCCGCACAGTCAGTCTCTGTCCACAGTCGGTCTCTGCCGCAATGTCAGTCTTTACCTGCACTGTCACTCTCTGTGCACGCTGTCGGTTACTGTCCGCACTGTTGGTCTCTGTCTGCACTGTCAGTCTCTGTCCATGTGTCGGTTGCTGTCCACACTGTTGACCTCTGTCTGCACTGTCAGTCTCTGTCTGCACTGTCAGTTTCTGTCTGCACTGTTGGCCTCTGTGCACACTGTCAGTCTTTGTCCGCACTGTCAATCTCTGTCCACACTGCTGGTCTCTGTCCGCACTGTTGGTCTCTGTCCATGCTTTCGGTCTCTGTCCACGCTGTCAATCCCTGTCAGCGCTGCTGGTCTCTGTCCACCCTGTCAGTCTCTGTCCGCACTGTCAGTCTTTGCCTGCACTGTCAGTCTCAAGTCCATGCTGTCAGTCTCTGTCCGCACTGTCGGTCTCTGTCTGCAATGTCGGTTTCTGTCCATGCTGTCGGTTGCTGTCCACACTGTCGGCCTCAGTCTACACTGTCAGTCTCTGTCCACACTGTCAGTTTCTGTCCGCACTGTCGGTCTCTGTCCGCGTGGTTAGTCTCTGTCCGCACTGACGATTTCTGTCTGCACTGTCGACCTCTGTCCACACTGTCAATCTCTGGCTGCACTGCTGGTCTCTGTCCGCACTGTCGGTCTCTGTCCATGCTTTTGGCCTCTGTCCACGCTGTCGGTCACTGTCAGTCTCTGTCCGTGCTGTCGGTCACCGTCAGTCTGTGTCCGCACTGTCAGTCGCTGTCAGTCTCCATCCGTGCTGTCGATCTCTGTCCACCCTGTCAGTCTCTGTCCGCAATGTTGATCTCTGTCCGCACTGTTGGTCACTGTCCGCGCTGTCAGTCTCTGTCCGCACCATTTGTCTCTGTCCACCCTGTCAGTCTCTGTGCGCACTGTTGGTCCCTTTCGGCGCTTTTGGTCTTTGTCCACGGTCTCAGCCTCTGTACATGGTCTCAGTCTCTGTCAACACTGTCAGCCTCTGTCCGCACTGTCGGTCTCTGTCCGCACCATCAGTCTTTGTCTGCACCTTCAGTCTCGGTCCATGCTGTCGGTTGCTGTCCGCCCTGTCAGTGTCTGTCTGCACTGTCAGTCTCTATCCGCACTGTCAGTCTCTGTCCACACAGTCAGTCACTGTCCGCACTGTCGGTCTCTGTCCACACTGTCGGTCACTGTCCGCACTGTCGGTCACTGTCCGCACTGTCGGTCTCTGTCCACACCCTCAGTCTCTGTCCAACCTGTCAGTCTCTGTCCGCACTGACAGTCGCTTTCGGTCTCTGTACACGGTCTCAATCTCTGACTACACTGTCAGTCTCTGTCCGCACTGTCGGTCTCTGTTCATGGTCTCAGTCTCTGTACATGGTCTCAGTCTCTGTCCACATTGTCAGTCTCTGTTCATGCTGTCGGTCTCTGTCCGCACTGTCGTTCGCCGACCACACTGTTGGTCTGTGTCTGTACTGTCAATGGCTTTCTGCACTGTCGGTCTCTGTCCACACGGTCAGTCACTGTCTGCACTGTTGGTCTCTGTCTGCACTGTCGGTCTGTGTCCACACTGTCGGTGTTTGTCTGCACTGTCATTCTCTGTCCACGCTGTCGGTCTCTGTCCCTATTGTTGGTCTCTGCCGATGCTGTGGATCTCTGTCCGCATTATCGGTCTCTGTCCGCACAGTCGGCCACTGTCCACATTGTCAGTCTCTGTCCGTGCTGTCAGTCACTGTCCACGTTGTCGGTTTCTATCCATGTTGTCGACCTCTGTCCGCACTGTCAATCTCTGTCCGCACCGCTTGTCTCTGTCCACGGTGACGGTCTCTGTCCACACTGTCAGTCGCTGCCTACAGTCAGTCTCTGTCCGCACTGTTGGTCTCTCTGCACTGTTGGACTTTGTCTGCGCTTTCGGTCTCTGTCTGCGCTGTCAGTCTCTGTCCGTGCTGTCAATCTCTGTCCGTGCTGTTGATCTCTGTCTGCACCCTCAGTCTCTGTCCACCCTGTCAGTCTCTGTCCGCACTGTTGATCTCTGTCTGCACTGTCGGTCACTGCGCTCTCGGTCTCTGTCCGCACCCTCGGTCTCTGTCCACGCTGTCAGTCTCTGTTCACACTGTTGGTCTCTGTCCATGGTCTTGGCCTCTGTACACGGTCTCAGTCTCTGTCCACACTGTCGGTCTCTGTTCACACTGTCGGCCTCTGTCTGCACTGTCGGTCTTTGCCGGTACTGCCGGTCTCCTCCCACACTGTCGGTCTCTGTCCGCACTGTTGGTCTCTGTCCACAATGCCGATCTGTGTCTGCACTGTCAGTCTCTATCCACAGTCAGTCTCTGTCTGCACTGTCGGCGACTGTCCACACTGTCGGTCTCTGTCCACACCTTCAGTCTTTGTCTGCACCTTCAGTCTCTGTCCATGCTGTCGGTTGCTGTCCACACTGTAAGTCCCCTTCTGCACTGTCGGTCTCTGCCTGCGCTATCGGTTGCTGTCCACACTGTCAATCTCTGTCCGGACCTCTTGTCTCTGTCCATGCTGTCAGTCTCTGTCCATACTGTCGGTATTTGTCCGCACTGTCATTTGCTCTCCGCACTGTCGGTCTCTGTCCGTGCCATCGGTCGCTGTACACATTGTCGGCCTCTGTCTGCACTGTCAGCCTCTGTCTGCACTGTCAGTCTCTGCCCATGCTGTCGGTCTCTGTCCACCTTCTCAGCCTCTGTCCGCACTGTCTGTCGCTGTCCACAGTCGGTCTCTGTCTGCACTGTCCGCACTGTCGGTCACTGTCTGCACTGTTGGTCTTTGACCACACTGTCGTTTGCTGTCCGCACTGTTGGTCTCTGTCCGCACCGTTAGTCTTTGTCTGTATTGTCAGTCTCAGTCCATGATGTTGGTTGCTGTCCGCACTGTCGGTCGCTGTCTCCACTGTCAGTCTTTGTCCGCGCTGTTGGTTGCTGTACACATTGTCAGCCTCTGTCTGCACTGTCAGCCTCTGTCCGCATTGTCAGTCTCTGTCCATGCTGTCGGTCTCTGCCCACCTTCTCAGTCTCTGTCTATACTGTCGTTTGCTGTCCGCACTGTCTGTTGCTGTCCACAGTCGGTCTCAGTCTGCACTGTCAGTCACTGTCCACACTGTCGGTCTCTGTCCACAATGCCGATCTCTGTCTGCGCTATTATTCTCTATCCACAGTCAGTCTCTGTCTGCACTGTCAGTCTCTGTCCGCACTGTCAGTCTTTGTCTGCACCTTCAGCCTCGGTCCATGCTGTCGGTTACAGTCCACACTGTCAGTGTCTGTCTGCAATGTCAGTCTCTGTCCGCGCTGTCGGTCTCTGTCCGCACTGTCAGTCACTGTCTGCACTGTCGGTCTCTGTCCCTACTGTCGGTCTCTGTCCGCGTTGGCAGTCACTGTCAGCATGGTCAGTCTCTGTCTGCACTGTCGGTTTCTGTCTGCGCTGTCGGTCTCTGTCCGCACTGTCAATCTCTGTCTGCACCGCTTGTCTCTGTCCTCGCTGTCAGTCTCTGCTCATGATGTCGGTCTCTTGTCCGTGCTGTCGAGCTCTGTCCGCACTGTCAGTCTTTGTCTGCACTGTCAGCCTCGGTCCATGATGTCGGTTGCTGTCCACACTATCGGTCTCTGTCCGCACTGTCGTTTGCTGTCCGCACTGTCGGTCTCTGTCTCCACTGTTGGTCTCTGTCCGCGCCATTGGTTGCTATACACGTTGTCGGCCTCTGTCTGCATTGTCGGCCTCTGTCCACACTGTCGGCCTCTGTCCGCACTGTCAGCCTCTGTCCATGCTGTCGGTCTCTGTCCACCTTCTCAATCTCTGTCTGCACTGTCGTTTGCTGTCCACACTGTCTGTCGCTGTCCACAGTCGGTCTCTGTCTGCACTGTCAGTCACTGTCCGCACTGTCGGTCTATGTCCACAATGCCGATCTCTGTCTGCGCTGTTAGTCTATATCCGCAGTCAGCCTCTGTCTGCACTGCCAGTTTCTGTCTGCACCCTCATCTTTGTCTGCACCTTCAGTCTCTTTTCACGCTGTCGGTTGCTGTCTGCACTATCAGTGTCTGTCTGCACTGTCAGTCTCTGTCCGTGCTGTCGGTCTCTGTCCACACGGTCAGTCACTGTCCACACTGTCAGTCACTGTCCACACTGTTGGTCTCTGCCCGCACTGTCGGTCACTGTCCGCGTTGTCGGTCACTGTCAGCATGGTCCGTCTCTGTCTGCACTGTCAGTCTCTGTCTGCAGTGTCGCTCTCTGTCCCTACTGTCGGTCTCTGTCCACGTTGTCGGTCACTGTCAGCATGGTCAGTCTCTGCCTGCTCTGTCAGTTTCTGTCTGCACTGTTGGTCTCTGTCCGCACTGTCAGTCTTTGACTGCACTGTCGGTCTTTGTCCGCACTGTCGGTCTTTGTCTGCACTGTCAGTCTTTGACTGCACTGTCGGTCTTTGTCCGCACTGTCGGTCTCTGTCCGCACTGTTGGTCTTTGTCCACACTGTCGGTCTTTGTCTGCACCTTCAGTCTCTGTCCGTGCTGTCGGTTGCAGTACGCACTGTCAGTCTCTGTCCATACTGTCATTCTCTCTCCACGCTGACAGTCTCTGTCCACCCTCTCAGTCTCTGTCCACACTGTCGGTCTCTGTCCGCAATGCCGAACTCGGTCTGTGCTGTCAGTCTCTATCCACTGTCGATCTCTGTCTGCACTGTTGGTCTCTGTCTGCACTGTCAGTCTTTGTCTGCACCTTCAGTCTCTGTCCATGCTGTCAGTTGCAGTACGTACTGTCGGTCTCTGTCCATACTGTCATTCTCTCTCCACGCTGACAGTCTCTGACCACCCTCTCAGTCTCTGTCCACACTGTCGGTCTCTGTCTGCAATGCCGAACTCGGTCTGTGCTGTCAGTCTCTATCCACAGTCGGTCTCTGTCTGCACTGTCACTCTCTGTCTGCACTGTCAGGCTTTGTCTGCACTGTCAATCTCAGTCCATGCTGTCGGTTGCTGTCCACACTGTCAGTTTCTGTCTGCACTGTCGGCCTCTGTCCGCACTGTCGGTCTCTGTCTGCACTGTCGGTCTCTGTCCGCGTTGTCGGTCACTGTAAGCATGGTCAGTCTCTGTCTCCACTGTCGGTTTCTGTCTGCACTGTCAGTCTCTGTCCGCACTGTCATTTGTTGTCCGCACTGTCTGTTGCTGTCCACAGTCAGTCTCTGCCCGCACTGTCAATCTCTGTCCGCACTATCAGCCTCTGTCCGCACTGGTCATCTCTGTCTGCACTGTCTGTCACTGTACGCACAGTCTGCTACTGTCCACACTGTCGGTCTCTGTCTGTACTGTCGGTCTCTGTCTGCGCTGTTGGTCTCTTTTGGCGCTTTTGGTCTCTGTCCGCACTGTCGGTCCCATTCCGTGCTGTCGGTGTCTGTCCGCGCTGTGGTCTCTGTCTGCACTTTCGGTCGCTGTTCAAGCTGTTGGTCTCTGTCCGCACTGTCACTCTCTTTTGGCGCTGTCAGTCTCTGTCCTCATTGTCGGCCTCTGTCCACATTGTTGGTCCGTGTCCATGCTCTCAGTCTCTGTCTGCACTGTCAGTCTCTGTCCGCAGTGTCAATCTCGTTCGGTGCTGTCCGTCACTTTCCACACTGTCGGTCTCTGCCCGTGCTGTCGATCCCTGTTTGCACTGTCGGTCAGTATCTGCGCTGTCAGTTTCTGTCTGCACTGTCAATCTCTGTTTGCACTGTCAATCTGTATGTGCACTGTCAGTTTCTGTCTGCACTGTCGGTCTCTGCACTGTTAGTCTCTGTCCGCACTGTCGGTCTCTGTCTGCACTGCTGACCTCTGTCTGCACTGTCTGTCACTGTATGCACTGTCTGTCTCTGTCTGCACTGTCGGTCTCTGTCCACGCTATCGGTCTCTGTCCACCCTCACGGTCTCTGTCCACACTGTCTTTCGCTGTCTGTCGCTGTCCATAGTCGGTCACTGTCTGCACTGTCGGTCTCTGTCCGCATTGTCTGTCTGTCTGCGCTGTCAGTCTCTATCCACAGTCGGTCACTGTCTGCACTGTCAGTCTCTATCCACAATGCCGATCTCTGTCTGCGCTGTCAGTCACTATGTCAGTCACAAGAATGAGGGGAGATCTCATTGAGACGTATAAGATGATGAATGGGATGGATAGGATAGAGGTGGAAAGACTCTTCCCGCTCAAAAAAGACAGTAGGACTAGGGGGCACAGCCTCAAGATAAAGGGGGGGCGGTTCAGAACGGAGTTGAGGAGGAACTTCTTCACTCAAAGGGTGGTGAATCTCTGGAATTCTCTGCCCGTTGAAGTGGTGGAGGCTGCCTCGCTAAATATTTTTAAGAAGCGGGTTGATGGGTTTTTGATAAGAGAGGGGATTAAGGGTTATGGGGAGAGGGCGGGAAAGTGGAACTGAGCCACGACAGATCAGCCATGATCTTATTGAATGGCGGGGCAGGCTCGAAGGGCCAGATGGCCTACTCCTGCTCCTATTTCTTATGTTCTTATGTTCTTATGTACTATCCACAGTCGGTCTCTGTCTGCACTGTCGGTCTCTGTCCGCACTGTCAGTCTTTGTCTACACTGTCAGTCTCAGTCCATGCTATCGGTTGTGTCTGCATTGACTGTCTCTGTCTGCACTGTCTGTCTCTGTCTGCACTGTCGGTCTTTGTCCACGCTGTCAGTTGCTGTCTGCACTGTTGGTCTGTCTGCACTGTCGGTCTTTGTCCTCACTGTTAGTTTCTGTCCACGCTGTTGGTCTCTGTCCACCGTCTCAGTTTCTGTCCGCACTGTCTGTTGCTGTCCACAGTCAGTCTCTGTCCGCACTGTCGTTTGTTGTCCGCACTGTCGTTTGTTGTCCACACTGTCTGTTGCAGTCCACAGTCGGTGTCTGTCCATTCTGTCAGTCTCTGTCCGCACTGTATTTCGCTGTCCGCACTGTCTGTTGCTGTCCACAGTCGGTCTCTGCCCGCACTGTCAGTCTCTGTCCACACTGTCGGCCTCTGTCTGCACTGCTTGTCTCTGTCTGCACTGCCTGTCACTGTACGCACTGTCTGTCACTGTCCACACTGTCGGTCTCTGTCTGTACTGTCGGTCTCTGCGCAGTTGGTCTCTTTTAGAGCTTTTGGTCCCTTTCAGCGCTATTGGTCTCTGTCCGCACTGTCGGTCCCATTCCGCACTGTCGGTCTCTGTCCGCACTGTCGGTCACTGTCCAAGCTGTCGGTCTCTCTCCGCACTGTCACTGTCTTTTGGCGCTGTCAGCCTCTGTCCTCATTGTCGGCCTCTGTCCACATTGTTGGTCTGTGTCCATGCTCTCAGTCTCTGTCCGCACTGTCAGTCTCTGTCCATTCTTTCGGTCCCTGTGTGCACTGTCCGTCGCTGTCCGCACTGTTGGGTTCTGTCCGCACGGCCGGTCACTGTCCACACTGTTGGTCTCTGGCCACAGTAAAAAGTCTGACAACACCAGGTTTTAGTCCAACTGATTTATTTGATAATAGACTCACAAGCTTTCAGGGTTAGTCCCTTCGTCAGGTGAATGGAGAGTTCTGGCCTCAGACAGAGCATATAAAGCACAGACAGTTTAGAGATTACTGATTAGAATGCGAATCCTTACATCTAACCTGCTGTTCAAGACCTGAAGTGGCTGACAATGTGAGTGGAAGGAGCACTGATCACAGGTTAAAGAGATGTGTATTGTCTCCAGACAGTGTACAGTAAGCGAGGTTTTGCAAACCCAGGCAAGTCACGGGGGTTACAGATAGTGCGACATGAACCCAAGATCCCTGTTGAGACCGTCCTCATGTGTGCGGAACTTGGCTACCAGTTTTGCTATCATATTGGCTATCGGTCTCAACAGGGATCTTGGGTTCATGTCGCACTATCTGTAACCCCCGTGATTTGCCTGGGTTTGCAAAACCTCACTTACTGTACTGTCTGGAGACAATACACATCTCTTTAACCTGTGATCAGTGCTCCTTCCACTCACATTGTCAGCCACTTTAGGTCTTGAACAGCAGGTTAGGTGTAAGGATTCGCATTCTAATCAGTAATCTGTAAACTGTCTGTGCTTTATATGCTCTGTCTGAGGCCAGAACTCTCCATTCACCTGACGAAGGGACTAACCCCGAAAGCTTGTGAGTCTATTATCAAATAAATCGGTTGGACTAAAACCTGGTGTTGTCAGACTTTTTACTGTGTTTACGCCAGTCCAACACCGGCATACCCACATCGGTCTGTGGCCACACAGTCTGTCTGTGTCCGCACTGTCGGTGTCTGTCTGCACTGTCAGTCTCTCTCCGCACTGTCAGTCGCTGTCTGCACTGCCGATCTCTGTCCACGCTGTCGGCCTCTGTCCAAACTGTTGGTCGCTTTCCACACTGTCCGTTGCTGTCCGCTCTGTTGTTCTCTGTCCCTACTGTGGGTCTCTGTCCGCATTGTCGGTCACTGTCAGCACTGTCAGTCTCTGTCCACACTGACGTTTTCTGTCCGCACTATCGGTCTCTGTCTGCACTGCCGGTCTCTGTCCGCACTGTCGGTCTCTGTCCGCACTGTCAGTCGCTGTCCCCACTGTCGGTCTCTCTCCCTACTGTCAGTCTCTGTCTGTACTGCCGATCTCTGTCCATGCTGTTGGCCTCTGTCCACTCTGTCGGTCTCTGTCCGCACTGTCGGTCTCTGTCCCTACTGTCAGTCTTTGTCCCTACTGTCGATCTCTGTCCGCGCTGTCGGTCTCTGTTGCACTGTCTGTCGCTATCCGTACTGTTGTTCTCTGTGCCTACTGGGGGTCTCTGTCTGCATTGTCGGTCACTGTCAGCACGGTCAGTCTCTGCCCGCACTGTCAGTTTCTGTCTGCAGTGTCCGTCTCTGTCCACACTGTCGCTCTCTATCCACACTGTCGCTCTCTGTCCGCACTGTTGCTCTCTGTCTGCACTGCCGGTCTCTGTCCGTGCTGTGGCCTGTCTGCACTGTCGGTTGCTGCCTAAGCTGTCGGTCTCTCTCCGCACTGTCACTCTCTTTTGGCGCTGTCAGCCTCTGTCCTCATTGTCGGCCTCTGTCCACATTGTTGGTCTGTGTCCATGCTCTCAGTCTCTGTCCACACTGTCAGTCTCTGTCCGTTCTTTCGGTCCCTGTGTGCACTGTCCGTCGCTGTCCGCACTGTCGGGTTCTGTCCGCATGGCCGGTCTCTGTCCGCACTGTTGGTCTCTGTCCGCACAGTCTGTCTGTGTCCGCACTGTCGGTCTCTCTCCGCACTGTCAGTCACTGTCTGCACTGCCGATCTCTGTCCACGCTGTCGGCCTCTGTCCACACTGTTGGTGGCTTTCCACACTGTCTGTCACTGTCCGCTCTGTTGTTCTCTGTCCCTACTGTGGGTCTCTGTCCGCATTGTTGGTCACTGTCAGCACTGTCAGTCTCTGTCCACACTGTCGGTCTCTGTCCGCATTGTCGGTATCTGTCCGAACTATCAGTCACTGTCCCCGCTGTCGGTCTCTGTCTGTACTGTCAGTCTCTGTCTGTACTGCCGATCTCTGTCCATGCTGTCAGCCTCTGTCCACATTGTCGGTCTCTGTCTGCACTGTCGGTCTCTGTCCCTACTGTCAGTCTTTGCCCGTACTGTCGATCTCTGTCCGCGCTGTCGGTCTCTGTTGCACTGTCTGTCGCTGTCCAGGCTGTTGTTCTCTGTGCCTACTGTGGGTCTCTGTCTGCATTGTCGGTCACTGTCAGCACGGTCAGTCTCTGCCCGCATTGTCAGTTTCTGTCTGCAGTGTCCGTCTCTGTCCGCACTGTCGCTCTCTGTCCGCACTGTCGCTTTCTGTCTGCACTGTTAGTCTCTGTCTACGCTTTTGGTCTCTTGTGCTGCTGACAGTCTCTGTCCATGCTGTCGGTCTCTGTCCACACTGTCAGTCTGCGTCTGCACTGTTGGTCTCTGTTCACACAGTCAGTCACTGTCCGCACTGTCAGTTTCTGTCTGCACTGTTGGTCTCTGTCCGTGCTGTTGGTCTCTGTCCACACTGCCGATCTCTGTCCACACCGTCAGTCTTCATCTGCACTGTCAGTCTCTGTCCATGCTGTCGGTCGCTGTCCACACTGTCGGTCTCTGTCCGCACTTTCGGTCTCTGTCCCTATTGTTGGTCTCTGTCCGTGCCGCGGATCTCTGTCTGCCCTGTCGGCCTCTGTCCGCACAGTCGGTCTCTGTTTGCATTGCCGGTCTCTGTCCACGCTGTCAGTCTCTGTCTGCACTGTCGGCCTCTGTCCACACTGTCAGTCTCTGTCCGCACTGTCGCTCTCTGTCTGCACTGCCAGCCTCTGTCCGCACTCTCAGTCGCTGTCCACGCTGTCGGTCTCTGTCCACAGTCAGCCTCTGTCCACACTGTTGGTCTCTGTCCGCACTGTCGGTCACTGTCTACACTGTCGGTAACTGTCCGCACTGTTGGTCTCTGTCTGCACTGCCGGCTTCTGTCCTCACTCTCAGTCTATGTCCACGCTGTTGGTCTCTGTCCGCACTGTTAGTCTCTATCTGCACTGTTGCTCTCTGTCTACACTGTCGGTCACCGTCCACAGTCAGTCCCTGTCCGCAGTGTTGATCTCTGTCCGCACTGTCAGTCTCTGTCCGCAGTATCGCCCAGTGTCCCTACTGTCGGTCTCTGTCCGCGTTGTCGGTCACTATCAGCATGGTCAGTCTCTGTCTGCACTGTCGGTTTCTATCTGCGCTGTCGGTCTCTGTCCACACTGTCAATCTCTGTCTGCACTGTCGTTTGTTGTCCACACTGTCTGTTGCAGTCCACAGTCGGTCTCTGTCCGCACTGTCAGTCTCTGTCCGCACTGCTCATCTCTGTCTGCACTGTCTGTCACTGTACACACAGTCTGTCACTGTCCGCACTGTCGGTCTCTGTCTGTATATATATATGTGGTATATATGGATTTTAGTAAGGCGTTTGATAAGGTTCACCATGGAAGGCTTCTGCAGAAAATGCAGATGTATGGGATTGGGGGTAATCTAGGTAATTGGATCAGGAATTGGCTAGCAGATAGGAGACAGAGGGTGGTGGTTGATGGTAAGTATTCGTCATGGAGTTCAGTTACAAGTGGTGTGCCTCAGGGATCTGTTTTGGGGCCACTGCTGTTTGTAATTTTTATTAATGATCTGGATGAGGGTATAGTTGGGTGGATTAGTAAATTTGCTGATGACACCAAAGTCGGAGGTGTGGTAGATAGTGAGGAAGGGTGTCATAGTTTGCAGGGAGACTTGGACAGGTTGCAGAGCTGGGCCGAGAGGTGGCAGATGGAGTTTAATGCGGAGAAGTGTGAGGTAATTCACTTTGGCAAGAATAACAGATGTGTCGAGTATAGGGCTAACGGGAGGACTCTGAATAGTGTGGATGAGCAGAGGGATCTAGGTGTATGTGTACATAGATCCCTGAAAGTTGGGAATCAACTAGATAAGGTTGTTAAGAAGGCGTACGGTGTCTTGGCGTTTATTGGTAGGGGGATTGAATTTAGGAGTCGCAGCGTCATGTTGCAACTGTACACAACTCTGGTGCGGCCGCACTTGGAGTACTGTGTGCAGTTCTGGTCCCCACATTACAGGAAGGATGTGGAGGCTTTGGAGAGGGTGCAGAGGAGGTTTACCAGGATGTTGCCTGGTATGGAGGGGAGGTCCTATGAGGAGAGACTGAGGGATTTAGGGTTGTTTTCGTTAGAAAGAAGGCGGCTAAGAGGGGATCTTATTGAAACATATAAGATGATTAGAGGTTTAGATAGGGTGGACAGTGATAGCCTTTTTCCTCGGATGGAGAAAGCTAGCACGAGGGGGCATGGCTTTAAATTAAGGGGTGGTAGTTATAGGACGGATGTCAGGGGTAGGTTCTTTACCCAGAGGGTGGTGAGGGATTGGAATGCCCTGCCTGCTGCAGTTGTAAATGCGCCTAGTTTGGGGGTGTTTAAGAGATCCGTGGATAGGTTTATGGATGGAAAGGAATTGGTTTAGGTTAGTGGGTCATTGTTTTTTAACTGGTCGGCGCAACATCGTGGGCCGAAGGGCCTGTTCTGCGCTGTAATGTTCTATGTTCTATGTACTGTTGGTCTCTTTTGGCGCTTTTGGTCTCTTTCAGTGCTATTGGTCTCTGTCCGCACAGTCGGTCCCGTTCCGCACTGTCGGTCTCTGTCCGCGCTGTGGTCTCTGTCTGCACTGTCGGTTGCTGTCTAAGCTGTCGGTCTCTCTCCGCACTGTCACTCTCTTTTGGCGCTGTCAGCCTCTGTCCTCATTGCCGGCCTCTGTCCACATTGTTGGTCTGTGTCCATGCTCTCAGTCTTTGTCCGCACTGTCAGTCTCTGTCCACACTGTCAGTCTCTGTCTGCACTATCGGTCTCTGCCCACACTGTCAGTCTTTATCCACACTGTCAGTCTCTGTCCGTTCTTTCGGTCCCTGTGCACACTCAGTCGCTGTCTGCACTGTCGGTCTCCGTCTGCACGGCCGGTCTCTGTCTGCACTGTTGGTCTCTGTCCGCACAGTTTGTCTGTGTCCGCACTGTCGGTGTCTGTCTGCACTGTCGGTCTCTCTCCGCACTGTCAGTCGCTGTCTGCTCTGCCGATCTCTGTCCACGCTGTCGGCCTCTGTCCACACTGTTGGTGGCTTTCCACACTGTCTGTCGCTGTCCGCTCTGTTGTTCTCTGTCCCTACTGTGGGTCTCTGTCCGCATTGTCAGTCACTGTCAGCATTGTCAGTCTCTGTCCACACTGTCATTTTCTGTCCGCACTATCGGTCTCTGTCTGCACTGTCAGTATCTGTCCGAACTGTCAGTCACTGTCCCCACTGTCGGTCTCTCTCCCTACTGTCAGTCTCTGTCTGTACTGTCGATCTCTGTCTGCACTATCAGTCTGTGTCCGCACTGTCGGTATCTGTCTGCACTGTTGGTCTCCGTCCAAAATGTTAGTTGCTATCCGCACTGTCGGTCTCTGTCCCTACTGTCGGTCTCTGTCTGTACCGCCCATCTCTGTCTGTGCTGTCGGCCTCTGCCCACATTCTCAGTCGCTGTCCGCACTGTCGGTCTCTGTTCGCACTGCTGGCCTCTGTCTCCACTGTCGGTATATGTTCGCACCATTGGTCTCTGTCCACCCTCTCAGTCTCTGTCCGCACTGTCGTTCGCTGTCCACAGTCAGTCTCTGTCCGCACTGTCAGTCTCTGTCTGCACTGTCGTTTGTTGTCCACACTGTCTGTCACTGTCCACAGTTGATCTCTGTCCACACTGTCAGTCTCTGTCCGCACGGCTGATCTCTGTCTGCACTGTCTGTCACTGTCCACACTGTCAGTCTTTGTCTGCACTGTCAGTCTCAGTCTATGCTGTCGGTTGCTGTCCGCATTGTCTGTCTCTGTCTGCACTGTCGGCCTTTGTCCACGCTGTCGGTTGCTGTCTGCACTGTTGGTCTCTGTCCGCACTGTCAGTCTCTGTCCGCACTGCTGATCTCTGTCTGCACTGTCTGTCACGGTATGCACTGTCTGTCACTGTCTGCACTGTCGGTCCCTGTCCACGCAGTCGGTCTCTGTCCACCCTCACAGTCTCTGTCCGTACTGTCATTCGCTGTCTGCACTGTCCATAGTCGGTCACTGTCTGCACTGTCGGTCTCTGTCCGCATTGTCTGTCTGTGTCTATGCTGTCAGTCTCTATCCACAGTCGTCACTGTCTGCACTGTCAGTCTCTGTCCACAATGCCGATCTCTGTCTGCACTGTCAGTCTCTATCCACAGTCAGTCTCTTTCTACATATCGGTCTCTGTCCGCATTGTCAGTCTTTGTCTGCACTGTCCGTCTCAGTCCGTGCTATCGGTTGCTGTCCGCATTGTCTGTCTCTGTCTTCACTGTCAGTCTCTGTCTGCACTGTCGGTCTTTGTCCACGCTATCGATTGCTGTCTGCACTGTTGGTCTTTGTCTGCACTGTCAGTCTTTGTCCGCACTGTTAGTCTCTGTCCATGCTGTCGGTCTCTGTCCACGCTGTCAGTCTCTGTCCGCAGTGTCGTTCGCTGTCCGCACTGTCTGTTGCTGTCCACAGTCAGTCTCTCTCCGCACTGTCGATCTCTCTCCGCACTGTCGTTTGTTGTCCACACTGTCTGTTGCAGTCCACAGTCGTTCTCTGTCCGCACTGTCAGTCTCTGTCCGCACTGTTGTTCACTGTCCGCACTGTCTGTTGCTGCCCGCACTGTCGGTCTCTGTCCGCACTGTCGGTCTCTGACCACATTGCTCATCTCTGTCTGCACTGTCTGTCACTGTACGCACTGTCTGTCACTGTCCACACTGTTGGTCTCTGTCTGTACCGTCGGTCTCTGTCTGCGCTGTTGGTCTCTTTTGGCACTTTTGGTCTCTTTCAGCGCTATTGGTCTCTGTCCGCACTGTCGATCCCATTCTGCGCTGTCGGTCTCTGTCCGCGCTGTGGTCTCTGTCTGCACTGTCGGTCGCTGTCCAAGCTGTCAGTCTCTCTCCGCACTGTCACTCTCTTTTGGCGCTGTCAGCCTCTGTTCTCATTGTCAGCCCTGTCCACATTGTTGGTCTGTGTCCATGCTCTCAGTCTCTGTCCGCACTGTCAGTCTCTGTCTGCACTGTCGGTCTCTGCCCGCACTGTCAGTCTTTGTCCGCTTTGTCAGTCTGTCCGTTCTTTTGGTCCCTGTACGCACTGTCAGTTGCTGTACGCACTGTCGGTCTCCGTCCGCACAGCCGGTCTCTGTCCGCACAGTTTGTCTGTGTCCTCACTGTCGGTGTCTGTCTGCACTGTCGGTCTCTCTCCGCACTGTTGGTCGCTTTCCACACTGTCTGTCGCTGTCCACTCTGTTGTTCTCTGTCCCTACTGTGGGTCTCTGTCCGCATTGTCAGTCACTGTCAGCACAGTCAGTCTCTGTCCACACTGTCGTTTTCTGTCCACATTGTCGGTCACAGTCAGCGCAGTCAGTCTCTGCCTGCACTGTCAGTTTCTGTCTGCACTGTCAGTTTCTGTCTGCACTGTCAGTTTCTGTCCGCACTGTCGCTCTCTGTCTGCACTGCCGGCCTCTGTCTGCGCTTTTGGTCTCTTTTGCTGCTGACAGTCTCTGTCCATGCTGTCGGTCTGTCCACACTGTCGGTCTCTGTCCGCACTGTCAGTCTTCATCTGCACTGTCAGTCTCTGTCCATGGTATCGGTCGCTGTCCGCACTGTCGGTCTCTGTCCGCACTGTCGGTCTCTGTCCCTATTGTTGGTCTCTGTCCGTGCTGCGGATCTCTGTCTGCCCTGTCGGTCTCTGTCCGCATTGTCAGTCTCTGTCCGCACTGTCGGTCTCTGTTTGCACTGCCGGTCTCTGTCCACGCTGTCAGTCTCTATCTGCAGTGTCAGCCTCTGTCCACGCTGTCAGTCTCTGTCCACAGTCAGCCTCTGTCCGCACTGTTGGTCTCTGTCCGCACTGTCAGTCTCTGTCCACACTGTCGGTCACTGTCCGCACTGTTGGTCTCTGTCCACACTGTCGGTCTCTGTCTGTACTGCCGGCTTCTGTCCGCACTCTGAGTCTCTGTCCACGCTGTCGGTCTCTGTCCGCGCTGTTGGTCTCTGTCCACACTGTCGGTCTCAGTCCGCGCCGTCAGTCTCTGTCCACAGTCAGTCTCTGTCTGACTGTCAGTCTCTGTCCACACTGTCGGCCTCTGTCCGCACTGTTGGTCTCTGTCCGCACTGTCGGTCTCTGTCCACACTGTCGGTCACTGTCCGCACTGTTGGTCTCTGTTCGCATTGTTGGTCTCTGTCTGCACTGCCAGTCTCTGTCCGTACTCTCAGTCTCTGTCCATGCTGTCGGTCTCTGTCCGCACTTTTGGTGTCTGTCCGCACTGTCGGTCTCTGTCCCCAGTGTCAGTCTCTGTCCGCACTGTCAGTCTCTGTCCATGCTGTTGGTTGCTGTCCACACTGTCGGCCTCTGTCCGTGCTTTCGATCTCTGTCCGCGCTGTCGGTCACTGTCTGCATTGTTGGTCTCTGTCCGCGTTGTCGATCCCTGTCCACGCTGTCGGTCTCTGTCCAGGCTGTCGGCCTCTGTCCGCACTGTCAGCCTCTGTCCGTACTATTGGTCTCTGTCCGCACTGTCAGTCTCTGTCCATCCTGTCGGTCTCTGTCCGTCTGTCCGCACTGTCTGTCTCTGTCCGCCTGTCCGCACTGTCTGTCTCTGTCCTCACTGTCTCTGTCCTCACTGTCTCTGTCCACACTGTTGGTCTCTGTCCACACTGTTGGCCTCTGTCCAAACTGTCGGTTTCTGTCCTCACTGGCGGTCTCGGTCTGCCGTGTTGGTCTCTGTTCACGCTGTCGGTCTCTGTCCGCGCTGTTGGTCTCCATTTGCACTGTCGGTCACTTCCACACTGTCAGTCTCTGACCCCAATGTCGGTCTCTGTGCCCAATGCCGGTCGCTGTCCGCAGTGTCAGTCTCCGTCAGCGCTGCAAGTCTCCATCCGCACTATTGGTTTCTGTCCGCACTGTTGATTCTCACTGCACTGTCATTCTCCGTCCGCACTGTCGATCTCCGTCCGCACTGTCAATCTCCATCCACACTGTCAATCTCCATCCGCACTGTCGATCTCCGTCCGCACTGTCAATCTCCATCCACACTGTCGATCTCCGTCCGCACTGTCAATCTCCATCCACACTGTCGATCTCCGTCCGTACTGTCAATGTCCGTCCGCACTGTCGATCTCTGTCCGCACTGTCAACATCTATCCATACTGTCCGTCACTGTCCACACTGTCATTCTGTGTCCACACACTCAATCTGTATACACACTGTTTGTCCCTGTCCTCGCTGTTAGCCTCTGTCCACACTGTCAAACTCTGTCCACACTATCAATCTCTATCCACATTGTCAATCTCTGTCTACACTGTCAATCCACACTGTTAGTCTCTGCCCGCATTGTCAACCCCTGTCTGCACTTTCAGTCTTTGTCCACACTGTCATTCCCTGTCCACACTGTGATCTCTGTCCAAACCGTCTGTCTCTGTCCATACTGTCGGTCTCGGTCCGTGCTATTGGTCTTGTCTGCCCTGTCAATTTCCATCCGCACTGTTGGTCTCTTCTGCACTGTGAGTCTCTGACCCCAATGTCAGTCTCTGTCTCCAATGTCAGTCTCTGACCCTAATGTCAGTCTCTGTCCCCAGTGTCGGGCTCTGTCCCCAGTGTCAGTCTCTGCCTGCACTGTCAGTCGCTGTCCGCATTGTCCATCTCCATCCATTGTCCACTCAGTTTCTGCTCACACTGTCATTCCCTGTCCACAGTGTCAGTTCCTGTCCACAACATCTGTCTCTATCCAGATGTCAGTCCCTGTCCACAGTGTCAGTTCCTGTCCACACTGTCAATCTTTGCCTGAACTATAAATCACTGTCCATATTGTCAATCTCTGTCCCACTGTCAAACTCTGTCCAAACAACTAATCTCTGTCCGCACTGTCGGTCTCTGTCCACACTTCTGCTTTCTGTCTGCATGTCTGTCTCTGTCCACACTATGAGTCTCTGACTGCACTGCCAATCTCTGTCCACACTGTCATTCCCCGTACACACTATCAGTCTCTGTTTGAACCGTCGGTCTTGTATACACTGTCAGTCTCTGTCCATACTGTCGGTCTCTGTATACACTGACTGTCACTGTCCACACTATCACCTCTGTCCGAACCGTCTGTCTCTGTGTACACTGTCAGCCTCTGTCCGCACTGCCGATCTCTGTCCACACTCTCAGTCTCTGTCTGAACCATCAGTCCCAGTCCATGTTGTTAGTCACTGTCCACACTGTCGGTCCCTGTCCACACTGTAAATCACTGTTCACTCTGTCGGTGTCTGACCGCACTGTCAGTCTCCATCCACACTGTCGCTGTCTGTCCGCACTGTCGATCTCTGTCCGCACCACACTGTTAGTCTTGGTCCATGCTGTCAGACTCCATCCGCACTGTCGCTCTCCATCCACACTGTCAGTATCTGACCCCAATGTCGGTCTCTGACCCCAATGTCGGTCTCCGTCCCCAGTGTCAATCTGCGTCCCCAGTGTCAGTCTCTGTCAACAAAGTACAAAGTGAACAAAGAACAACCCAGCATGGGAAACAGGCCCTTCGGCCCAACGAGCCTGCGCCGCCGCATCCTCCTACACCGACCCTGCCCTGTGTGTATGTGAGTGGAATCCCTAATTTAGCCAGATTCAGGGGAGAATA
This sequence comes from Carcharhinus amblyrhynchos, assembly GCF_965287045.1. Lineage (NCBI taxonomy): Eukaryota > Metazoa > Chordata > Chondrichthyes > Carcharhiniformes > Carcharhinidae > Carcharhinus > Carcharhinus amblyrhynchos. The sequence goes on along the minus strand of NC_137329.1, from coordinate 70,287,823 downwards.
GTGTCAATTTGGTAAAACCAATCAGCCTAAGAGCACATCTTTGGGGTGTGGGAGGAAACAGGAGCGCCCGGAGGAAACCCACGCAACCACAGGGAGAATGCGCAAACTCCCACAGACACAGGCCCAAATCCATGTATCTGCACAGCTAGCAGTGATAGTCACTGAGCTGTTGCGGCGCCCGTCTACTGATCCAGGATTAAGCACACACACCGACACAAAGTACTAGGCCACTCCCGGAACCTCCAAGAGCAGCCCACGCACAACCCACCGTGTGCATGCCCCTTGTTTGACAACAAGGTGGACCGACACCTGCGGAATAAAAAGACAAAAACGTTAACATGTAATACTACATTTCCAGTGTCATCCTGAGGCTCTGACCCTATTTAATACCCTCTACTATAACCCTCCATCCTTGTTTCGCTCATGTGTCTATTATCTAAGTAAACCTTAAACAAGCCCAACGTGCCTGCCTCCACCACCCTACTCGGTAGCGCGTTCCATACCCCCACGACCCTCTGCGTGAAGAACCTTCCTCTCATATCCAAATTATACCTCTCCCCCCTCATCCTTAGATCGTGACCTCTCGTAATTGTCCCCAATCTAGGGAACAGCCTACCACTGTAGACTCTATCTATTCCCTTCAGTATTTTATATACCTCTATCATATACCCCCTTAATCTCCGTCTTTCCAAGGAGAAGAGTCCCAGTTTCTCCAACCTTTCCTCGTAACTCAGTCCTTCCATGCCAGGCAACATCCTGGTAAACCTCCTCTGCGCTCTCTCCAGAGTCTCCACGTCCTTGCGGTAGTAAGGTGACCAGAACTGGACGCAGTACTCCAAATGCGGTCTAACCAACGTGCTGTACAACTGAAGCATTAGACGGCAGCTCCTATACTCTATACCCCTTCCTATAAAGGCTAGCATTCCATAAGCTTTCCTCACAACGTTCTCTACTTGTGTCGCCACCTTCAGAGACTTGTGAACCTGCACTCCCACGTCCCTCTGTATTTCTATACTCCTAATCAGTCTACCTTTTATCACGTAGCTCCTCTCTGCATTATTCCTTCCAAAATGCATCACCTCGCATTTGTCAGGATTAAATTCCATCCGCCATCTATCTGCCCAATATACCAACCTATCTATATCCTGCTGTGTCACCTGACATTCCTCCTCGGTATCCGCCAATCCTGCCATCTTGGTGTCATCCGCAAACTTGCTGATCACACCACGTACGCTCTCTTCCAAGTCGTTTATATATACTACAAAGAGGAGAGGTCCCAGTACTGAGCCCTGCAGCACACCACTGGTGACTGGCCTCCAGCCCGAAAAGGTCCCCTCAACAACTATTCTCTGTCTCCTATTTCCCAGCCAGTTTTCAATCCACCTAGCTACCTGTCCTTGTATCCCATGTGCCTTAACCTTTTCTACCAGCCTACCATGAGGGATTTTGTCAAACGCCTTACTGAAATCCATATAGATGACATCAACGGCTCGCCCATCGTCAACCGTTTTTGTCACCTCCTCAAAGAATTCTACCAGATTCGTAAGGCAAGACCTCCCCCTAACAAAGCCATGTTGCGTATCCCTAATCAGATCGCAACGCTCCAAATGCTCATACATCCTACCCCTAAGAATTTTTTCCAATAATTTTCCTACCACCGATGTCAAACTCACTGGTCTATAATTACCAGGGTTATCCCTACTACCTTTTTTAAACAGCGGTACAACATTAGCTACCCTCCAGTCTTCTGGGACCTCACCTGTGTCCAAAGAAGAGACAAAGATTTGCGTCAGAGGCCCAGCAATTTCATCTTTCACCTCCCTAAGCAGCCTGGGATAAATACCATCAGGCCCCGGAGCTTTATCCGTTTTTATGCTACCTAAAAACTTCAGCACTTCCTCCCTCGTAATGGATATTTCCTTCCACTGATCTACAGCTCCCTCCAAGACACTACACGACACCGAACCCCTCTCCTTCGTGAATACCGATGCAAAGTATTCATTCAGGATCTCCCCCATTCCCTCAGACTCAATACATAGCTCCCCTCCTTTGTCCCTAAGAGGACCAATTTTCCCTCTAACTACTCTCTTGCTCCTAATATGAGTAAAATGCTTTTGGATTTTCCTTAACCCTATCAGCCAAAGCCATTTCGTGCCCTCTCTTCGCCCTTCTAACTCCCCTTTTTAGCTCCCTCCTACTCTCTCTATATTCCTCCAGCGCACTCTCCGTACCCAGTTGTTTGACCTAACATATGCCTCCCTCTTCTTCCTGACCAGGTCTTCGATACCTCCTGTAATCCACGGCTCTCTAATCCTACCTTTCCCATCCTTCCGCTTAACCGGCACATGCCTTTCCTGCAACATTTTCAGTTTGCCCTTAAAAGCCTCCCACTTGCCAACCGTAGACTTGCCAGCTAACAGTCCCTCCCAATCAGTGTCCTTCAGCTCCCTCCTAATCCGGCTATAGCTCGCCTTCCCCCAGTTCAGAACCCTCCCCTTCGGACGGCACTCATCCCTTTCCATTTTTATCCTTAAGTAGACGGACTTGTGGTCACTGTTAGCCACATGTTCGCCTACCTCAACCTCAACCACCTGCCCCGGCTCATTTCCCAACACTAAATCCAGTATAGCCCCCTCCCTAGTCGGGCTAGTTACGTACTGCTCCAGGGACCCTTCCAACACACATTTTACAAACTCCTCTCCCTCTGTACCCCTAGCTCTAGGCCCCTTCCAATCCACTCCAGGAAGATTAAAGTCACCCACTACAACCACCTTATTCTTTCTGCACCTATCCAAAATGCCTCTGCAAATACCTTCCTCCACTGACCTCGGGCTGTTGGGTGGCCTATAGTATACCCCTAGCATCATAATCTCTCCCTTCTTATTCCTCAACTCCACCCACAGAGACTCAATCCCTAACTCCTCCATGTTGTCCTCCCTCTGCACTGCTGTGATGTGCTCCTTTACTAACAGTGCCACCCCTCCACCTCTCTTCAACCCTCCTCTGTCACACCTAAAACACTTATACCCAGGAACATTCAGCTGCCAGTCCTGACCTTCACGTAACCACATCTCCGTTACTGCCACCACATCTAACTTCCTCGCAAACATCAAGGCCCTAAGCTCATCCGTTTTTCCTGTCACACTCCTCGCATTGAAACAGACACAGTCCAACCCACCAGTGTCACTCGGAACCTCCTTCTCCCTGATAATTTTCCTTTCACCCAGCTCACTCCCAGCCCCAGTGTCTAATGAGCTATCAGTCACACCCCCACCCCCCCCTCCCTATTAGTTTAAACCATTCCTAAACACACCAGCTAACCTCCCTGCTAAGACACTAGTCCCCCTCCCATTCAAATTTTCCCCATCCCTCCTGTACAGTTGCCCTTCTCTCATAAATACCTCCCAGTGGTCTACAAAAGTAAAGCCCTCTACCCTGCACCAATCCCTCAACCATGCATTCAGCTGCATGATCTCGTTATTCCTAGCCCTGCTGGTACTAGGCAGCAACCCAGAGAATGCCACCCTGGAGGTCCTGCTCTTCAGTTTTCCAACTCCCTAAATTGCCTACGTACATCTACCCTATTCCTCCTTCCTACGTCCCTCTCCCCTATGTGTATTATTACCTCTGCCTGGGTCCCCTCCCCTTTCAAAATTCCCTCTACCCTTTCCGTTACGTCCTGTACCCCTGCTCCAGGGAGGCAGACCACCATCCTGGAGTCACGCCTCTGCCCACAGAACCTCTTGTCAATGCCTTGGACCCTCCCATCCCCTACCACTATCACCTTCCCAGCCCCTTCTGTCCGTCTAAGTCATTCTGGCCCTCCTGCCAATCCTTTTGTGCCCCTGTCGATGAATCTTGGGGGGCCACTGGGGAGGTCTGAGGACCATGACTATTCTTCTTCTTCCTCTTTTTCCTCCTACAGTCGTCCACCCATCCTGCTTTTCAGCCCCTGGGACCTCTTCCTGCTCATGGTTCCTAGCCATTATCTCCTCGTTTTCCCTGACCAGAAACGCATCCTCTAAACGCCCCTCTAGTTGCCGGGCCCTCAAGTGCTGCAACTCTAAACATTTAACACAGATGTGGACCTTCGGGAGACGCGATGCCTCCAGGAACTCCCACATGTGGCACCGAACACAGCTTATGTTCCTCCCCATAGCCCCTGCCATGTCTCGACCTCCCTTGGGTTTGTATGTGTCAAAAGTTGAAAACTGCAACTCACCTCGTCTAAGCCTGCTCTTGCCTAAGCCCAGCGAGCCAAAGCCCTTATAACTCTCACTCAGCTCCCACTCACTCTGCTGCCCGCTCCCGACGCTGCCCGCTGTATGCCGCTACGTCCTTTTTATACCCCCCGCTCCTCCTTCCCGACAATCCCCTCACCTAACTTCTGGCACGGAAGTAAAATACACTCACACAAACCCCGCAAACCGGAAGTGCAGTCAGAAAGTGATTCAGAGTAAATCCAGTACTCACCAAAGCCACAGCCACCAGGTACACTGCTCCAGAGAACAATGTCTGCAGTGTTGGTCTCCGTCCGCACTGTCATTCTCCATCTGCGCTGTTGGTCTCCGTCCGCATTGACATTCTCCATCCTCACCGTTGATGTCCTCCGCACTGTTGGTCTCTGACCCCAATGTCAGTCTCTGTCTCCAATGTCAGTCTCTGACCTCAATGTTGGTCTCTGTCCCCAACGTCAATCTCTGTCCCCAGTGTCAGTCTCTGTCTCCAGTGTCAGCCTCTGTCCGCACTGTTGATCGCTGTCTGCACAGTCAGTCGCTGTCTGCATTGTGCATCTCTATTCACACTGTCAGTTTCTGCTCACACTGTTATTCCCTGTCCACAATGTCTGTCTCTATCTAGACTGTCAGTTCCTGTCCACACTGTTAGTTCCTGTCCGCGCTGTCAATCTGTGTCTGAACTATAAATCACTGTCCATATTGTCAGTCTCTGTTCCACTGTCAAACTCTGTCCAAACAACCCATCTTTGTCCACATTGTCAGTCTCTGTCCACACTATAAATCACTGTAAACACCATCAGTTTCTGTCAACACTGTCGGTCTCTGTCCACACTGCCGATCTCTGTCAATACTGTCATTCCCTGTCCACACTATCAGTCTCTGTCTGAACTGTCTGTCTCTGTCCGAACTGTCTGCCTCAGTCCGCACTGTCAGCCTCTGTCCACACTGTCAGTTTCTGTCTGCACTGTCGGTCTCTGTCCGTACTGTCAGCCTCTGTCCGCACTGCCAATTTCTGTCAACACTGGTCAACACTGTCGTCTTTGTCCACACTATCAGTCTCTGTCCGAACTGTCTGCCTGTGTCCACACTGACTGTCTCTGTCCACACTGACTGTCTCTGTCCACACTGACTGTCTCTGTCCACACTGTCAGACTCTGTCCACACTTTCGCTTTCTGTCCGCACTGTCAGTCTCTGACTGCACTGCCTATCTCTGTCCACACTGTCATTCCCTGTCCGGACTACCAGTCTCTGTCTGAACTGTCTGTCTCTGTATACACTGTCGGTGTCTGTCCACACTGTTATTCTCTGGCCACACTGTCGGTCTCTGTCCGCACTGTCAGTCTCTGTCCACACTGTGAGTCTCTGTCTGCACTGTCAGTTGCTGTCCTCACTGTCAGTTGCTGTCCTCACTGTCAGTATCTGTCCACACTGCCAGTCTCAGTCCACACTGCCAGTCTCTGTCCACACTGTCAGTCACTGTCCACTCTATCAATCCCTGCCTACACTGGTAATCTCTGTCCACACTTTCAATCTCTGTCTACACTGTCAGTCTCTGTCCAAACTGTCAATCCCTTTCGGTGCTGTCAGCCCCTGTCTGCACTGTCAATCCCTGTTCAAACTGTGAATCTCTGTCCACACTGTCACTCTCTGTCCATGCTGTCAGTCTCTGCCACACTGTCAGTATTTGTCCACAGTATCAGTGTCTGTCCATACTGTGAATCACTGTCCATACTGTCAAACTCTGTCCACATTGTCAGCCTGTGTCCACGCTGTCAGTCTCTGTCCATACTGTCAGTCTGATGTCACACTGTCAGTCACTGTTAAAATGTCAGTCTCTGTCCACACTGTCAGTGTCTGTCCTCACTGCCTGTCTCTGTCCACACTGTCAGTGTTTCTGTGAACTGTCAGTCTCTGTCCTCGCTGTCGGTCTGTGTCCGCACTGTCAGTCTCTATCCGAATTGTCAGTCTCTGTCACATTGCCTGCCTCTGCCTTCACTGTCAGTCTCTGTCTGAACTGTCAGCCTCTGTCCATACTGTCAATCACTGTCCACACTTTCAGTCTCTGTCTGAAATGTCAGTCTGGTGTCACACGCTGTCAGTCTCTGTCGAGCTGTCAGTCTCAGTCCGAACTGTCAGTCTCTGTTCTCACTGTCGGTCTCTGTCTGCACTCTCTCTGTTCGTTCTGTCAATCACTGTATGCACTGTCAATCCCTGTCCACACTATCAATCCCTGTCCACACTGTCAATCTCTGCCCGCATGTTCATTCTCTGTCCATTGGCAATCTCTGTCCACACTGTCAATCCTTTGCGGCGCTGTCAGTCCCAGTTTGCACTGTCAACCTGTATACACACTACCAGTCTCTGACCACACTGCCAGTTTCTGTTCACACTGTCAGTCTCTATCTACACTGTCAATCACTGTCCACACTGTCAGTCTCTGTCCATACTGTCAATTTCTGTCCACACAGTGAATCTCTGCACTCACTGTCAATTTCTGTCCGCACTGTCAATTTCTGTCCACACTGTCAGTCTTTCCCACAGTATCAGTCTCTGTCCACGCCGTCAGTCTCTGTCCACATTATCAGTCTGTCTGTACTGTCAGTCTCTGTTCTCACTGTCGGTTTCTGTCTGCACTCTCTTTCTCTGTTCACACTGCCAATCTCCGTACACGCTTTCACACTCCATCCATACTGTCACTCTCTGCCCACACTGTCACTCTCTGTCCACACTGCCAGTCTGTCATGCTGTCAGTCTCTGTCCATACTGTCAATTTTTGTTCACACTGTGAATCTCTGTCCGCACTGTCAGTCCTATCCACACTGTCAGTCTCTGTCTGCCCTGTCAATCTCTGTCTACACTGTCACTCTCTGTCCACACTTTCAGTCCCTTCTGGTGTTGTCAATCCCTGTCTGCACTGTCAACCTATATACACACTGCCAGTCTCTGACCATACTGCCAGTTTCTGTTCACACTGTCAGTCTCTGTTCACATGGTCAGTATATGTCACACTGTCAGTCTCTGTCGATACCGTCAGTGTCTGTCCACACTGTCTGTCTATCTCCACACTGTCAGTCTATGTCCGCACTGTCGGCCTCTGTCCGCACTGTCGGTCTCTGTCTGCATTGTCAAACACTGTACAAACTGCAAGTCTCTGTCCGCAGTGTCATTCTCTGTCCACACTGTCCACTCTGTCAATCTCTGCACACACTGTCAATCTCTGTCTGCAACATTAGTCCCTATCTGCACTTTCACTCCCTGTCCACACTGTCAATTTCCATCTACGCTGTCAATCACTTTCCGCACTGTCAGTCCCTGTGTGCACTGTCAACCTATATAAACACTGCCAGTCTCTATCCACACTGCCAGTCTCTGTCATACTGTCAATTTCTGTCCACACTGTCAGTCTCTGTCTGCACTCTCTTTCTCTGTTTGCACTGTCAATCACCGTATGCACCATCAATCCCTGTACATACTATCAATCCCTGTCCACATTGTCAATCTCTGTCCGCACTTTCAATTTCTGTCCACACTGTCAATCCCTTTCGGTGCTGTCACTCCCTGTCTCCACTGTCAACCTATATCCACACTGCCAGTCTCTGACCATACTGCCAGTCTCTGTTCACACTTCAGTCTCTGTTCATGCTGTCAGTCTCTGTCCACAGTGTCAGTCTGTGTCCACACTGTCAGTATCTGTTCACACTGGCTATCACTCCACACTGTCACTCTCTGTCCACACTGTCAGTCTCTGTCCACACTGTCAATCACTGTCCACACTGTCATTCTCTGTCTGCACTGTCAGTCTCTTTCCACACTGTCAGTCTCTGTACGCATTGTCAAAAACTGTCCACACTGCAAGTCTCTGTCCGCACTACCACTCTCTGTCCATACTGTCCACCATGTCAGTCCCTGCCCACACTGTCAGTCTCTGTCTGCAATGTCAGTCCTTGTCCACACTTTCACTCCCTGTTCACACTGTCAATTTCTGTCCTCATTGTCAATCTCTGTCCGCACTGTCAGTTTTCGTCCACACTGTCATTCTCTCTCCGCACTGTCAGTCTGTGTCCACACTGTGGCTCTGTCCGCACTCTCAATCTGTGTCCTCACTGTTAGTCTGTGTCCCTACTGTTAGTCTATGTCCACACTGTCATTCTCAGTCCGAACTGTCAGCCTCCGTCGACACTGTCAGTCTCTCTCCAAACTGTCAATCACTGTCCACACTATCAGTCTTTGTCCAAAATGTCAGTGTGGTGTCAGACCGTCAGTCTCTGTCGAAATGTCAGTCACTGTCCACACTGTCAAATGCTGTTAACACTGTCACTTTCTGTCCACACTGTCTGTCTCTGCCCACTCTGTCAGTCTCTGTCCACTCTGTCAGTCTCTGTCTGAACTGTCAGTCTTTGTCTAAACTGTCAGTCTCTGTCCGCACTGTCAGTCTATGCCCGCACTGTCAGTCTCTATTCGATCTGCCAGTGTCTGTCCGCACTGTCAGCCTTCGTCCGTCCTGTCAGTCTCTGTCTGCTGTGCCAGTCGCTGTGTCCATCTGTCTCCACACTGTCAATCTCTGTACACACTATCACTCTCTGTCCACACTATCACTCCCTGTCTGCACTTTCAGGCTCTGTCCGCACAGTCAGTCTCTGTCCATACAGTCAGTCTCTGTCCATACAGTCAGTCTCTGTCCACACAGTCAGTCTCTATCCGCATTGTCAGTCTCTGTGCGCACCCTCAGTCTCTGTCTGCCCTCTCAGTCTCTGTCCACTGTGTCAATCTCTGTCCACTGTGTCAATCTCTGTCCACACTGGCAATCTCTGTCCATGCTGTCAATCTCTGTACACACTGTCACTCTGTCTGCACACTCAGTCTCTGTCCACACAGTCAGTCTCTGTCCGCACTGTGAGTCTCTGTCCGTACTCTCAGTCTCTGTCTGACCTGTCCGTCTCTGTCTGCTGTGTCAGTCTCTGGACACACTGTCAATCTCTGGACACACTGTCGATCTCTGGACACACTGTCGATCTCTGTACACACTGTCACTCTCTGTCCACACTGTCTCTCCCTGTCTGCACATTCATGCTCTATCCACACAGTCAGTCTCTGTCCACACAGTCAGTCTCTGTCCACACTGTGAGTCTCTGTTCAAACTGCCAGTCTCTGTCCACACTGTCAGTCCCTGTCCACACTGCCGGTCTCTATCTGCACTGTTGGTCTCTGTCCGCCCTGTCAGCCTCCGTCTGCACTGTTAGTCTCTGTGCAAACTACCAGTCTCTGTACACACCATCGGTCTCTGTCCGCAATGTTAGTCTCAGCCGCACTCTCAGTCTCTGCCTGCACGGTCATTCTCTGTCTGCACTGTCAGTCTCTGTGCCCACTTTCAGTCTCTGTCCGCCCTGTCAGTCTCTATCCACTGTGTCAGCCTCTGTACACACTGTCGATCACTGTATACACTGTCACTCTCTGTCCACACTGTCACTCCCTAACTGCACATTCAGGCTCTATCCACACAGTCAGTCTCTGTCCACACAGTCAGTCTCTGTCTGCACTGTCAATCTGTGTGCACCTTCAGTCTCTGTCTGCCCTGTCAGTCTCTGTCTACTGTGTCAATCTCTGTCCACCCTGGAATTCTTTGTCCACAGTGTCAGGCTGTTTCTGCACTGTCTGTCTCTATCTGCACTGTCTGTCTCTGTCTGCACTGTCAGTCTGTATCCACACTTCAGCCTGTCTCCGCACTGTCAGTCTCTATCCATCCTGTCAGTCTCTGTCCGCTGTGTCAGTCTTTGTCCACAATGTCAATCTCTGTCCATGCTATCACTCCCTGTTTGCACTGTCACTCCCTGTCTGCACAGTCAGTCTCTGTTTGCACTATCACTCTGTGTCCCCACTGTCTGTCTCTGTCCACCCAGTCAGTGTCTGCACTCTCAGTCCCTGTCCGCATTGTCAGCCTTTGTACACATTGTTAGTCTCTGTCTGCACTGTTAGTCTCTGTACTCACTGTCAGTCTCTGTCCGCACTGTAGGTCTCTCTCCACACTGTAAGTCTCTGTCTGCCCCGAATCCTTTGTCCACACTGTCAGGCTTTTTCCACACTGTCTGTCTCTGTCCACACTGTCTGTATGTATCTGTACTGTCAGTCTGTCTCCGCACTGTCAGCCTCTGTCCGTCCTGTCAGTCTCTGTCCGCTGTGTCAGTCTCTGTCCACCTGCCAGTCCCTGTCCACACTGTCAATCCCTCTCCACATGAACAATCCTTCTCCACACTTTCATTCACTATCCACACTGTCAATCACTGTCCACACTGTCTGTCTCTGTCCACACTGCCAATCTCTGTCCGCACTATCAGTCTCTGTCTACACTGTCATTCGCTGTCTACGCTGTCAGGCTGTTTCCGCATTGTCTGTCTCTGTCCACACTGTCAGGCTGTGGTCCGTACTTTCAATATGTGTCTGCATTGTCAGCCTCTGTCCGTCCTGTCAGTCTCTGTCCGTTGTGAGAGTCTCTGTCCACATTGGCAATCTCTGTATACACTGTCGCTCTCTGTCCACCCTGTCACACCCTGTCTGCACATTCAGGCTCTGTCCGCACAGTCAGTCTCTGTCCGCACTGTCAGTCTCTGCCCACGTGCATTAATCTCTGTCTATACTGTGAATCCACATTGTCAATCTCTGTCCAAACTGCCAGTCTTTGTCTGCACTGTCAGTCACTGTACACACTGTCAGTCTCTGTCTGCATTCTCGGTCTCTGTCTGCACTGTCAGCCTCTGTACACACTGTCAGTCTCTGCCCGTACTGTCAGTCTCAGTTCATTCTGTCAGTCTCTGTCCGCTCTGTCAGACTCTATCCACTGTGTCAGTCTCTGTCCAGGCTGTCAATCTTTGCTCACACTGTGAATCTCTGATCTCATTGTCAATCTCTGTCTGAACTGTTAGTCTCTGTCCACACCGTCAATTTCTGTCCACATTGTCAAATTCTGTCCACACTGTGAACCTCTGTCCACACTGTCAGTCTCTGTCCGCACTGTCATTCTCTGTGCGCACTGTCAGTCTGTGTTCGCACTGCAAGTCTCTCTCCACACTGTCAGTGTCTGTTCGCACTGTCAGTCTCTGTCAATACTCTCAATCTGAGTCCACACTGTCTGTCTCTGCCCACACTGTCAGTCTGTGTCCGTTGTCTCAGTCCCTGTCCACACTGTCAATATCTGTCCGAACTGAAATCTCTGTCCACGCTGTCAGTCTCTGTCAGCATTGTCCATCGTTGTATGCACTGTCAGTCTCTGTTCGTACTGTCAGTCTCTGTCCACACTGTCGTTCTTTGTATACTATGTCAGTCTCTTCCTGTGCTGTCTGTCTCTGCCCATTCTGTCAGTCTCTATCCACTGTGTTAGCTCTGTTCACACTGTCAATCTCTGTCCTCATTGTCAATCTCTATCCGAACTGCCAGTCTCTGTCCACACTGTGAACTTCTGTCCACATTGTCACTTACTGTCCACACTGTCAGTTCCTGTCAATCTCTGTTCATACTGTCAATCTCTGTCCACGCTTTCAATTTCTGTCCACACTGTGAACTCTGTCCACGCTGTCACTCTCTGTCCATGCTGTCACTCTCTTTCCACACTGTCAGTTTCCGTCCGCATTGTCAGTCTCCATTCTCACTGTCATTCTCTGCCCGCACTGTCAGTCTCTGTCTGCACTGTCAATCTCTGTCCGAACTGTCAGTCTCCAGCCACATTGGCAGTCCCTGTCCACATTGTCCATCTCTGTATGCACTGTCAGTCTCTGTACGCACTCTAAGTCTCTGCCCGTACTGTCACTGTCTGCTCTGTCGGTCTCTGTCTGCTCTGTTGGTCTCTGTTTGCTCTGTCAGTCTCTGTTTGCTCTGTCAGCCTCTGTCCACACTGTCAACCTATTTGCACACTGACAATCACTGTCCACACTGCCAATCTCTGTCCACACAGTCTAACACTATCCACACTATAAATCTCTGTCCACAATATCAGTCCCTCTGCATATGAACAATCCTCCTCCACACTTTCATTCACTGACCACACTGCCAATCACTGTCCACACTGTCAGTCTCTGCCACATTGTCAGTTACTGTCCACACTGTCACTCTCTGCCCACACTGTCACTCTCTGTCCACACTGTCAATCTCTGTCTGCACTGTCAGTCTCTGTCCGATCTGTCAGTCTCTGTCTGCAGCGTCATTTTCTATCCACAGTGTCAGTCTGTGTGCGCACTGTCAGTCTCTATCAGCACTGCCAGACTCTGTCCACATTGTCAATCTCTGCCCGCACTGTCAATCGCTGTCTACACTATCAGTTTCTGTGGACACTGTCAATCCCAATCTGCTCTGTCAATCCCTTTCCACAATGTCAGACTCTGTCCTCACCGTCAACCTCTGTCCACATTGTCAATCTGTATACATATTGTCAGCCTTTGTCCACACTGTCAGTCTCTGGACACCCTGTCAGCCTTTGCCTGCACTGTCAGTCTATGTCCTCACTCTCAGTCTGTGTCTGCACTGTCAGTCTCTGTCCACCTTGTCAGTCTGCATCTGCACTGTCATTTTCTGTCTGCACTGCCAGTCTCTGTCCACATTGTCAATCTCTGTCCGCATCGTTAATCTCTGTCTCACACCATCAATATCTGTCGGTGCCATCAATCTGTGTGCACACTCTCAATCACTGTCCACACTGTCACTCTCTGTCCACACTGTCAGTTACTATCCATGCTGTCAGACTCTGTCTGCATTGTCATCCTTTGTGTGCAGTCAGTCTGTGTCCATACTGTCAGTCACTGTCCACACTGTCAATCTTTGTCCCCACTGTCAATCTGTATACACATTGTCAGTCTCTGTTTGATCTGTCGGCCTCTGCCCGCTCTGTCATCTCTGTCTGCTTTGTCATTTTCTGTCCACACTATCAATCTCTGTCCACACTGTCAATCTCTTTCTGCACTGTCAGTGACTGTCCAGACTGTCAGCCCTGCCCACAATGCCAGTCTCTGTCTACACTGTCGGTCTCTGTCTGCACTGTCGGTCTCTGTCTGCACTGTCAGCCTCAGTCCACACTGTCAGCCTCAGTCCACACTGTCAATCTCGGTCCGCACTCTCAATCTCTGTCCACGCTGTCAGTCCTTGTCCGCACTGTCAGTCTCTGGACGCCCTGTCAGTCTATGTCTTCACTCTCAGTCTATGTCGGACTGTCAATCTCTGTCCGTGCTGCAGTCTCCATCCACACTATCAGTCTATTTCCTCATCATCAATCTCTGTCAGCACTGACATTCTCTGTGCACACTCTCAATCGCTGTCTACACTGTCAGTCTGTGTACACTGTCAGTCCTGATCTGCACTGTCAATCTCTGAACACACTGTCAGTCACTGTCTGCACTGTCAATTGTTGTCCCCACTGTCAATCTGTATACACGTTGTCAATCTCTGTTCGCACTGTCAGCTCCTGTCTGCACTGTCAGTCACTGTCCACATTGTGATCCTCTATCCACACTGCCACTGTGTGTCTCCACTGTCAGTCTGTGTCCTCCTTGTCAGTCTGTGATCCACACGGTCAGTCACTGTCCATGCTGCGAAAGTTTGTCCACACTGTCAATCTCTGTCCGCACTGTCAGTCTCTGTCCACACTGTCAGTCTCTGTCCACACTGTCAGCCTCTGTCTGCACTCTCAGTCACTGTCCACACTGTCAGTCTTTGTCCGCACCGTCAGTCTCTATCCGCATACTGTAGGTCTCTGCACAGTCAGTCTCTGTCCACCTTGTCATTCTCTGTCCGCGATGTCAGTCTGTGTCCACACTGTCAGTCTCAGTTACTCTCAGTAACTGAGACTGCACTCTCAGTTACTGTCCACACTGTAAGTCTCTGTCCGCTCTGTCAGTCTCTGTCCACCTTGTCATTTCCTGACCATGATGTCAGTCTGTGCCTGCACTTTCAGTCTCTATCCACACTATCAGTCTGTGTATGCACTGCCAGTCTCTGTCCACACTGTCAATATATTTACACACTGTCAATCTCGGTCCGCACTGTCAACCTCTGTGCATACTGTCAATTGCACTCTCAGTCACTGTCCACACTGTCACTCTCTGTGTACACTGTCAATCCTGATCTGCTCTGGCAATCCCTTTCCACAATGTCAGATTCTGTCCACACTGTCAATCTTTGTCTGCACTGTCAATCTCTGTCCACACTGTCCCTCTGTGTCCACTCTGTCAGCCCCTCTCCACACTGTCAGTCTCTGTCCACACTGTCAGTTTCCATCTGCATTGTCATTCTCTGTCCGCATTATCAGTCTGCGTCCGCACAGTCAGTCTCTGTCCATTCTGTCAGTCTCTGTCTGCCTCAGTCTGCACTGTCGTTCTCTGTCTGCCGTGTCAGTCTGTGTCCGCACTGTCAATCTCTGTCCACACCATCAATCTCTGTGCACACTGTCAATCGCTGTCTACAATGTCAATCTCTGTGTACACTGTCAATCTCTTTCCTCATTGTCAATCTCTGCCTGCACTGTTAATCTCTGCCCACACTGTCAGTCACTATCCATACTGTCAGTTTCCAGCCACACTGTCATTCTGTCTGCACTATCAGTATGCGTCCAGATTGTCAGTTTATATCCGTACTCTCAGTCTGTGTCTGCACGGTCAGTCCCTGTCCACACTGTCAATCTCTGTCTGCACTGTCAATCTCTGTCCACACTGTAGTCACTGTCCACACTGTTAGGCTTTGTCCCCACTGTCAATCTGTATACACATTGTCAGTCTCTGCCTGCACTGTTAGTTTCTGTCCACACTGTCATTCTCCTTCCACACTGTAATTCTCTGTTCGCCCTGCCAGTCTGTATCTGCACTGTCTGTCTCTGTCTGCACTGTCAGTCTGTGTCCGCACTGTCATTGAACATAGAACGTAGAACATTATAGCACAGTGGAGGCCCTTTTGGCCCTCAATGTTGTACCAACCTGTGAAACCGTTCTAAAGCCCATCTAACCTACACCATTCCAATATCATCCATATGTTTATCCAATGACCATTTAAATGCCCTTAATGTTGGCGAATCCACTACTGTTGCAGGCAGGGCATTCCATGCCCTTACTACTCTCTGAGTAAAGAACCTACATCTGACATCTGTCCTATATCTATCACCCCTCAATTTAAAGCAATGCCCCCTCATGCTAGCCATCTCCATCTGAGGAAAAAGGTTCACACTGTCCACCCTATCTAATCCTCTGATCATCTTATATGCTTCTATTAAGTCACCTCTTAACCTCCTTCTTTCTAACAAAAGTCTCTGTCAGTCTCTGGCCGCCCTGTCAGTCTCAGTCTGCACTGTTAGTCTCTGTCCGCACTGTCAATCTCCTTCTGCACTGTCAGTCTCTGTCTGCACTGTCGTTCTTTGTCTGCCCTGACAGTCTGTATCTGCACTGTTTGTGTCTGTCCACACTGTTGTTCTTTGTCCGCCCTGTCAGTCTGTATTCACACTGTCTGTCTCTATACACACTGTCAACGTGTAGCTGCAATGTCAGTCGGTGTACGCTCTGTCATTCTCCATTTGCACTGCCAGTCTCCATCCCCATTGTCAATTTATTTCCATACCTTCAATCTTTGTCTGCACTGTTAATCTGTCTGCACCATCAATCTCTGTGCACACTGTCAATTGCAGTCTACACTGTCAGTCTTTGTGTATATGGTCAATTCTGATCTGCTCTGTCAATCCCTTTCCACAATGTCAGACTCTGTCCTCACTGTCAATCTCTGTCCACATTGTTACTCTGTCTGCACTGTCAGTTTCCATCCGCAATGTCAATCTCCATCTGCACAGCCTGCCTCCATCCATTCCCACAGCATCAATATCTGTCCATACCATTAATCTCTGTCCGTCCCGTTAATCTCTGTCTGCACCATCAATATCTATCCGCACTGTCAATCTCTGTGTACTCTGTGATCTGCTCTATCAATCCCTTTCCACAATGTCAGACTCTGTCCTCACCATCAATCTCTGTCTGCACTGTCAGTCACTGTCCACACTGTCAATCTTTGTCCCCACTATCAATCTATATACACATTGTCAGTCTCCGTACACACTGTCAGTCTCTGCCCGTATGTCAGTCTCTGCTCGTATGTCAGTCTCTGCCTTCTCTGTCAGTCTCTGTTTGCTCTGTTAGCCTCTGTCCACACTGTCAACCTCCATCTGTACTGTCAACCTCTGTCCACACTGTCAGTCTCTCTCCGCACTGTCGGTCCCTGTCCACAATGCCAGTCTCTGAATGCACTGTCGGCGCCTGTCCACACTGTCAGTCTCTGTCCACGCTATCAATCCCTGTCCACAATGTCAGACTCTATCTTCACTGTCAATCTCTGTCATCACTGTCAGTCTCTGTCTACACAGTCAATCCCTGTCCGCACTGTCAATCTCTGTCCGCACTGTCAATCTCTGTCCACACTGTCAATCTCTGTCCACACTGTCAACCTCTGTCTGCAATGCCAATTTCTGTCCACACTGTCAATCTCTGTCTGCACTGTCAGTCACTTTCTACAATGTTGATCATTGTCCCCACTGTCAATTTGTACTCACATTGTCAGTATAAGTCCACACTTTCGGTCTCTGACTGCTCTGGCAGTCTCTGTCCACACTGTCAGTCTCTGTCCACACTATCAATTTCTGTCTGCACTGTCAATCTCTGCCTGCACTGTCAATCTCTGTCTGCACTGTCAGTCACTTTCCACACTGTTGATCATTGTCCCCATTGTCAATCTGTACGCACATTGTCAGTCCCTGTTCACTCTCTCAGTCTCTGTCTGCACCGTCAGACTCTGTCCACACTATCAATCACTGTCCACACTGTCAATCTCTGTCCGCACTGTCAATCTCTGTGCACACTGTCAATCCTGTCTACACTATCACTCTCTGTGTACACGGTCAATCCTGATCTGCTCTGTCAATCCCTTTCCACAATGTCAGACTCTGTCCTCACTGTCAATCTCTGTCCTCACTGTCAGTCTGTCAGTCTCTGTCCGCTCTGTCAGTCTCTGTCCGCACTGTCAATCTTTGTCCACACTGTCAACCTCTGTTCGTACTGTCAGCCCCTGTCTGCACAGTCAGTCTGCATACGCACTATCATTCTCTGTCCGCACTGTCACTCTGCATCCACATTGTCAGTCTATGTCCGCACTCTCACTCGGTGTCCACACGTCACTCTCTGTCTGCACTGTCAGTCACTGACCACCCTGTCAGTCTCTGTCTGCACTGCCAATCTTTGTCCGCACTGTCAGTCTCCATCCGCACCGTTAGTCTCTTCCGCACTGCCATTCTCTCTCCGCACTGCCTGTCTCCATCTGGGCTGTCATTCTCTGTCTGCCCAGTCAGTCTGTATCTGCACTGTCTCTGTCCGCACTGTCAGTCTGTGTCCGCACTGTCAGTCACTGTCCGCACTGTCATTCTTTGTCCGCCCTGACAATCAGTCTGTCTGTCTCTGTCCATACTGTCAGTCTGTGTCTGCATTGTCAGTCTCTGGGCGCACTGTCACTCTTTGACCGCACTGTCAGTCTCCATCCAAATTGTCAATCTGCTTCCACACCTCAGTCTCTGGCCGCGCTGTCAGTCTCAGTGCACACTGTCAATCGCTGTCTACATGGTCAGTCTCTGTGTACACTGTCAATCCCAATCTGCTCTGTCAATCCCTTTCCACAATGTCAGACTCTGTCCTCACCGTCAATCTGTCTGCACTGTCAGTCACTGTCCACACTGTCAATCTTTCTCCCCACTATCAATCTGTATACATATTGTCAGTGTCCTTACACACTGTCAGTCTCTGCCCATATGTCAGTAGCTGTCCACACTGTCAACCTCCGTCTGCACTGTCAATCTCTATCCACACTGTGAATCTCTGTCCACACTGTCAATCTCTGTCTGCACTGTCAGTCTCTGTCCGCACTGTCAATCTCTGTTGGCACTGTCAATCTCTGCCGGCACTGTCAATCTCTGTGTGCGCTGTCAGCTTCTGTCTGCACTGTCAATCTCTGTATGCACTGTCAGTCTCTGTCCACACTGCCTATCTCTGTCTGCACTGTCAATCTCTGTCCGCACTGTCAATCTCGGTGCACACTGTCAATCACTGTTTATGCTGTCACTCTCTGTGTACACTGTCCCAATCTGCTCTGTCAATCCCTTTCCACAATGTCAGATTCTATCCTCACTGTCAATCTCTGTTCACACCGTAAATCTCTGTTCACACCGTCAATCTATATATACACACTGTCAAACTCTGTCCACATTGTAAGTCCCTCGCCATACTGTCAACCTATCCACACAGTCAGCCTCTGACCGCACTGTGAATCACATTCCATCATTCAGTCTCTGTACACATTGCCTGTCACTGTCACATTGTCAGCCCCTGTCAACATGCCAATCTCGGTGCACAGTGTCAGTCTCTGGCCACACTGCCATTCCTTGGCTGCACTCTCAACCACTGTCCGCATTGTCAGTCTCTTTCCACACTGTCAGTCTCTGTTTGTACTGATATTCTCTGTGCGCACTGTAAATCTCTGCTCACACTGTCAATCTACATACACACTGTCAATCTCTGTCCACATTGTCAATCTCTCCATGTTGTCAAACTGTCCGCATAGTCAGTCCCTGTCCACGCTACCAGTCTCTGTCCGTATTGTCCGCCTCTGTCCACACGATCAGTCTCTGTCTGCACTGAAAATCCCAGTCCGCACTGTCAATCCCTGTCCACACTCTCAGTCCCTGTCTGCAGTGCCAATCACTGTCTGCATTGTCAGTGTCTGTTCACAATGTCAGCCTCTTTCCGCACTCTCAATCTCTGTCCGCACTCTGAATCCCTGTCTGCAGCACCAATCACTGTCCGCATTGTCAGTCTTCCTCCGCCCTGTGAGTCTCTGTCTGCATTGTCAGTCTTTGTCCACGCTGCCATTCTCTGTCCGCACTGTCAGTCTCGGTCCGCACTGAAAATCCCAGTCCGCACTCTCAATCTCTGCCTGCACTCACAATCCCTATACGCGGTGTCAAACACTGTCCGCATTGTCAGTCTCAATCCGCACTGTCAGTCTCTTTCTGCACTGTTAGTCTCTGTCCTCACTGTCAGTCTCTTTCTGCACTGTTAGTCTCTGTCCTCACTGTCAGTCTCTTTCTGCACTGTCAGTCTTTGTCCGCACTGTCAGTCTCTTTCCACACTGTCAGTCTCTATCCGCACTGTCAGTCTCGGCCTGCACTGAAAACCTCTGTCCGCACTCTCAATCTCTGTCCGCACTCACAATCGCTGTCTGCAGTGTTAAACACTGTCCGCATTGTCAATCTCTTTCTGCACTGTCAGTCTCTTTCCTCACTGTCAGTCTCTTTCTGCACTCAGTCTCTTTCCGCACTGTCAGTCCCTTTCGTCATTGTCAGTCTCTTTCTGCACTGTCAGTCTTTGTCCGCACTGTCAAGTCTCTTTCTGCACTGTCAATCTTTGTCCGCACTGTCAGTCTTTGCCGCACTGTTAGTCTCTGTCCACACTGTCAGTTTGTTTGCACACTATCATTCTCTTTCAGCACTGTTAGTCTCTGTCCGCACTGTAAATCACTGCCCGCACTGCCATCTCTATCCACACTGCCAGTATCTTTCCACACTGTCAATCTCTGTCCGTACTATTCGTCTCTGTGTGCACTGTGAATCTCTGTTCACGCTGTCAAAGTACACATACTGTCAAACTCTGTCCACACTGTCAATCCCTTGCCATAGTATCAACCTGTCCACACAGTCAATCTCTGACCACACTGTTAATCTCTCTCCACACTCTGTGTTATCTGCACTGTAAATCACTTTCCATACTTCAGTCCCTGTCCACATTGTCTGTCACTGTCACACTGTCAGTCGCTATCCACACTGTCAACCTCTAACCAAAGGACCGATCTCAGTGCACACTGTCAGCCTCTGTGCACACTGTCAATCCCAGTCCGCACTCTCAATCCCTGTCCACAGTAGAAAAAAAAGAACAACACAGCACAGGAAACAGGCCCTTCAGCTCTACACACCCGCGCCGCCCATTTTAACACTCAGTGAGTGCCTCATTCCAATCCTTCTTCTACCTACGACTTTTGTCTACATCTCAGGGACTCCACAATAAAGAGGTGCAAATTTAGGGAATTGTATGTGCGTCAGATTAAGGGAGATCCAATTTAGGGACAATTTGTTAACACCAATCAGCCTAAAAGCATGTTTTTGGGGTGTGGGAGGAAACCGGAGCACCCAGAGAAAACCCCCGCAAGCACGGGGAGAATGTGCAAACTCCCACAGACACTGACCCAAGCAGAGATCCGACCTGGGTCCCTGTAACTCCACAGCAAACAGTGATAGTCACTGAGCTGTCGTGTTGCCCAACACAAGGAAATCCCACAACACCAGTTTAAAGTTCAAGCAGGTTTATTTGTAGCAAAAGCCTCAAGCTTTCGGGACAGCCCGTCCCTTTGTCAGGTGGCTGGGAGTTCTGGTCGTAAAAATGACACAAAGACACAAATTCAATTTACATGCATAATGATTGGAATGTGAGTCTTTACAGCTATTGAATAAACCTGTTTGGACTTTGGTGTTGTGGGATTTCTTTGTGTTTTACCTCAGTCCAACGCCGGCATCTCCACATCACAGTGGAAAACCCAGTGTGCACTCTCAATCCCTGTCAACACTCTTAACCTCTGTCCACAGTGCTAATCACTGTCCACAGTGTCAATCACTTTTCGCCCTGTCCCTCTGCTTCCACACTGCCTGCCTCTGCCTGCACTGTCAGTTTCTGTCCACAATGTCAATCTCCTTCCACACAGTCGGTCTCTTCCAACACTGTCAGTCTGTTTTCACATTGTCAGTCCGTGTCCACATTGTCAGTCTCTGGCTGCACTGTCAATCTCTGTTCACTCCATCAATCTATATATACACACTGTCAAACTCTGTCCACATTGTCAATCCCTCACCATACTGTCAATCTATCCATACAGCCTCTGACCACACTGTAAATCACATTCCATCATTCAGTCTCTGTACACATTGCCTGTCACTGTCACACTGTCAGCCTCTGTCCGCATTGTCAATCTCTGTCCAAAGTGCCAATCTCGGTGCACACTGTCAGTCTCTGTCCGCACTGTCAATCCTTGGCCACACTCTCAATCACTGTCCACAGTGTCAATCACTGTCCGCATTGTCAGCCTCTTTCCACGCTGTCAATCCCTGTCCATACTGTTAGTCTCTGTGCGCAATGTAAATCTCTGCTCACACTGTCAAACTATACGCACACCATCAAACACTGGCCACACTGTCAATCTCTGTCCACATTGTCAATCTCTCCATATTGTCAGACTGTCCACATAGTCAGTCTCTGTCCACACTGTCAGTCTCTGTCCACATTGTCAATCTCTGTCCACGCTACCAGTCTCTGTCCGTATTGTCTGTCTCTGTCCGCACGGAAAATTCCAGTCCGCACTGTCAATACCTGTCCACACTCTCAATCCCTGTCTGCAGTGCCAATCGCTGTCTGCAATGTCAGTCTCTATCCACAATGTCAGTCTCTGTCCGCACTGTCAATCCCTGTCCGTACTCTCAATCTCAGTCTGCAGTCTCAATCCCTGTCTGCAGTGCCAATCACTGTCCGCATTGTCTGTCTCTCTCTGCCCTGTGAGTCTCTGTCTGCATTGTCAGTCTCTGTCCATGCTGCCATCCTCTGTCTGCCCTGTCAGTTTCTTTCCGCACTGTCAGTCTCTTTCCGCACTGTCAGTCTCTATCCGTACTATCAGTCTCTGTGCACACTGAAAATACAGTAAAAAGTCTGACAACACCAGGTTTTAGTCCAACCGATTTATTTGATAATACTCACAAGCTTTCGAGGGGACTGCCTCTTCGTCAGGTGAATGGAGAGTTCTCTCCATTCACCTGACGAAGAGGCAGTCAAATAAATTATCAAATAAATCGGTTGGACTAAAACCTGGTGTTGTCAGACTTTTTACTGTGTTTACGCCAGTCCAACGCCAGCATTCCCACACACTGAAAATCCCAGTCCACATTCTCAATCTCTGTCCGCACTCTCAATCCCTGTCTGCAATGTCAAACACTGTCCACATTGTCAGTCTCAATCCGCACTGTCAGTCTCTGTCCGCGTTGTCAGTCTCTGTCCACGCTGCCATTCTTTGTCAGCACTGTCAGTTTCTGTCCGCACTGTCAGTCTCTTTCCACACTGTCAGTGTCTTTCCATACTGTCAGTCTCTTTCCACACTGTCAGTCTCTTTCCATACTGTCAGTTTGTTCACACACTGTCGTTCTCTTTCAACACTATTAGTCTCTGTCCACACTGTCAATCCCTATCTGCGCTGTAAATCCCAGTCCGCATTCTCAATCCCTGTCTGTACTCTCAATCCCTGTCCATACTCTCAATCCCTGTCTGCACTCTCAGTCCCTGTCCACGCTCTCAATGTCTGTCCGCAGTATCAAACACTGTACACACTGCCAATCTCTTTCCACACTGTCTGTCTGCTTCTGCACTGTCAGCCTCTGTCTGCACCGTCAGTCTCTGTCCGTGTTGTCAGTCTGTGTCCACCCTGCAGTCTCTCTCCATACTGTCAGTGTCTGTCCACACTGTCAGACTCTGACTGCCCTCAGTCTCTCTCCACACTGTCAGTCTCTGACCACATTGTAAATCCCTTTCCACACTTAAGTCTCTATCCACATTGTCTGTCACTGTCACACTGTCAGCGGCCATCCACACTGTCAATCTCTGTCCAAAGTGCCAATCTCAGTGCACACAGTCAGTCTCCATCCGCACTGTAAATCCCTGTCTGCATATCAGTCCCTGTCCGCACCATCAGTCCCTTTCCGCACTGTCAATCGCTGTCCGCACTGAAAATCCCAGTCCACACTCTCAATCTCTGTCCACACTCTCGATCCCTAAACGCAGTGTCAGTCTCTGTCCGCACTGTCAGTCTCTGTCCGCACTGTCAGTCTCTGTCTGCACTGTCAGTCTCTTTCCACACTGTCATTCTCTTTCAGCACTGTCAGTCTCTGTCTGCATTGTAAATCACTGTCCGAACTGGTATCTCTTCCCGCCCTGCCAGTCTCTTTCTACACTGTCAATGTCTGTCCGTACTGTTAGTCTCTGTGCGCACTGTAAATGCCTGCTGACACTGTCAAACTATATGCACACTGTCAAACTCTGTCCACATTGTCAGTCCATGCCCACACTGTCAGTCCCTGTCTGTACTGTCAATCCCTATTACACTCTCAGTCTCTGTCTGCGCAATCAGTCTGTGTCGGCATTGTCAGTCTCTCTCCAACGGTCAATCTCTGACCAGACTGTCATTCTTTCTTCACACTCTTGTGTTATCCGCACTATAAATCACTTTCCACACTTCAGTCTCTGTCCACATTGTCTGTCACTGTTACACTGTCAGCCACAATCCACACTGTCAGCCTCTGTCCGCACTGTCAATCTATATACAAAAAGTCAATCAATATACACACTGTCAATCTCTGTCCACATTGTCAATCTCTCCATACTGTCAAATTGTCCACAGTCAGTCTCTGTCTGCACTGTAAATCACTGTCCACACTGCCAGTCTCTTTCCACACTGTCAATCTCTGTCCCTACTGTTAGTCTCTGTGCGCACTGTGAATCTCTGTTCATACTGTCAAACTATATGCACACTGTCAAACTCTGTCCACATTGTCAGTCCATGTCCACACTGTCAGTCTGTGTCCGCACTCTCAGTCCCTGTCAATCATTTTCCGCATTATCAGCCTCTGTCCACACCGTCAATCTCTGTCCAAAGTGCCAATCTCAGTGCACACTGTCAGCCTCTGTCCACACTCCCATTCTCTGTCCGCATTGACAATACCTATCCGAACTCTCAATCCCTATCCGAATTCTCAATCATTGTCCACACTGCCAGTGCCTTTATATACTGTCCGCTTCCAAATTGTGAGTCTCTTTCAGCACTGTCAGTCTCCGTCCGCACAATCAATCTCTGTCCGCACGGATAGTTTCCGTCCACAATGTCAGTCTCTTTCCGCACAGTCAGTCTCTTCCAACACTGTCAGTCTGTTTCCACATTGTCAGTCCATGTCCACATTGTCAGACTCTGTCTGCACTCAATCTCTGTTCACACCGTCAGTCTATATATACACACTGTCAAACTCTGTCCACATTGTCAATCCCTCACCACACTGTCAACTTATCCACACAGTCAGTCTCTGATCGCACTGTAAATCCCTTTCCACCGTTCAGTCTCTGTCCACATTGTCTGTCACTGTTACACTGTCAGCCTCTGTCCACACTGTCAATTTCTGTCCAAAGTGCCAATCTCAGTGCACATTGTCAGCCTCTGTCCATACTGACAATCCCTGGCCACACTCTCAATCACTGTCCGCTGTGTCAACCACTGTCCGCATTGTCAGTCTCTTTCCACACTGTCAATTTCTGTCAGTACTGATAGTCTCTGTGCGCACTGTAAATCTCTGCTCACACTGTCAAACCATATGCACATTGTCAAACTCTGTCCACATTGTCAGTCCATTTCCACACTGTCAGTCTCTGTCTACACTGTCAATCTCTTGCCATACTATCAAACTGTCCACACAGTCAATCTCTGACTGCGCTGTCAATCTCTCTCCACACTCTGTGTTATCTGCACTATAAATCACTTTCCATACTTCAGTCCCTGTCCACATTGTCTGTCACTGTCACACTATCAGTCGCAATCCACACTGTCAGCTTCTGTCCACACTGTCAATTCCTGTCTGCACTGTCAATCTCTGTCCGCACTGAAAATTCCAGTCCGCACTGTGAATCTCTCTTCACACCGTCAAACTATATACACACTGTCACACTCTGTCCATGGTGTCAATCTCTTGCCATAGTATTAACCTGTCCACACAGTCAATCTCTGACTGCACTGTCAGTCTCTCTGCACACTCTGCTATCCGCACTGTAGATCACTTTCCACACTTAGTCCGTGTCCACATTGTCTGTCACTGTCACATTGTCAGTTGCTATCCACACCGTCAATCTCTATCCAAAGTGCTGATCTCAGTGCACACTGTCAGCCTCAGTCCCCACTATCAATCCCTCTCTGCACTGTAAATCCCAGTCCACGCTCTCAATCCCTGTCCATGGTGTCAATCACTGTCCCGATTGTCAGTCTCTTTCCTCACTGTCTGTCTGTTTTCGCACTGTCAGCCCCTGTCCACACTGTCAGTAATTGACCAGACCCAGTCTCTCTCCACACTCTCAGTCTCTGTCCGCACTATAAATCACTTTCCACACTTCAGTCTCTCTGCACATTGTCACTGTCACACTGTCAGTCGCTATCCACACTGTCAATCTCTGTCCAAAGTGCCGATCCCAGTGCACACTGTCAGCCTCTATCCACATTGCCAATCCCTGTCCGTACTGTCAATCTCTATCCGTACTGTCAATCCCCGTCCGCATTCTCAATCCCTGTCTGCATTGAAAATCCCAGTCCACACTCTCAATCCCTGTCCGCAGTGTCAATCACTGTCTGCATTGTCAGTCTCTTTCTGCATTGTCCGTCTGTTTTCGCACTGTTGGCCTCTGTTCGCACTGTCAGTCTCTGTCCGCATTGTCCGTCTGTTTTCGCACTGTTGGCCTCTGTTCACACTGTCAGTCTCTGTCCGCACTGTCAGTCTCTGTCCGCACTGTCAGTCTCTGTCCGCACTGTCAATCTCTGCTCACACTGATAGTCTCTGTGTGCACTGCAAATCTCTGCTCACACTGTCAAACTGTATGCACACTGTTAAACTCTGTCCGCATTGTCAGTCCATGCCCACACTGTCAGTCTCTGTCTGCATTGTCAATCTATATACACTCTTGCCAATCTATATATACACTGTCTCTTTCCATATTGTCAGTCTCTGACCGCACTGAAAATCCCAGTCCACATGCTCAATCCCTGTCTGTTGTGTCAATCACAGTCCACATTGTCAATCTCTGTTCACACTGTCAACCTATTTACACACTGTCAAACTCTGTCCACATTGTTTATCTCTCGCCATACTATCAGACTGTCCACACATTCAATCTCTGACCACACTGATAATCTCTCTCCACACTCTGTGTTATCCGCACTGTAAATTACTTTCCACACTTCAGTCTCTGTCCACATTGTCTGTCTCCGTCACACTCAATCCACACTGTCAATCTCTGTCCAAAGTGCCAATTTCAGTGCACACTGTCAGCCTCTGTCCACACTGTCAATTCCAGTCCACACCCTCAATCCCTGTCCGCACTCTCAATCCCTGTCTGCACTCTCAATCCCTGTCTGCACACTCAATCCCTGACCGTACTCTCAATCCATGTCTGCACTCTCAATCCATGTCTGCACACTCAATGCCTGTCCGTACTCTCAATCCATGTCCGCACTCTCAATCCATGTCCGCACTCTCAATCCCTGTCTGCACTCTCAATCCATGTCCGCACACTCAATCCCTGTCCGTACTCTCAATCCATGTCCGCACTCTCAATCCATGTCCGCACTCTCAATCCCTGTCCGCACTCTCAATCCATGTCCGCACACTCAATCCCTGTCCGTACTCTGAATCCATGTCCGCACTCTCAATCCCTGTCTGCACTCTCAATCCATGTCCGCACACTCAATCCCTGTCCGTACTCTCAATCCATGTGCGCACTCTCAATCCCTGTCTGCACTCTCAATCCATGTCCGCACACTCAATCCCTGTCCGTACTCTCAATCCCTGTCCGCACTCTCAATCCATGTCCACACTCTCAATCCCTGTCCGCACTCTCAATCCCTGTCCGCACTCTCAGTCCCTGTCCTCACTCTCAGTCCATGTCCGCACTCTCAATCCCTGTCCGTACTCTCAATCCCTGTCCGCACTCTCAGTCCCTGTCCTCACTCTCAGTCCATGTCCGCACTCTCAATCCCTGTCCACACTCTCAATCCATGTCCGCACTCTCAATCCCTGTCCGCACTCTCAGTCCATGTCCACACTCCCAATCCCTGACGGCACTCTCAATCCCTGTCCGCACTCTCAGTCCATGTCCGCACTCTGAATCCATGTCCACACTCTCAATCCCTGTCCACACTCTCAATCCATGTCCACACTCTCAATCCCTGTCCGCACTCTCAATCCCTGTCCGCACTCTCAGTCCATGTCCGCACTCTCAATCCATGTCCACACTCTCAATCCATGTCCACACTCTCAATCCCTGTCCGCACTCTCAGTCCATGTCCGCACTCTCAATCCATGTCCACACTCTCAATCCATGTCCGCACTCTCAATGCCTGTCCGCACTCTCAGTCCCTGTCCGCACTCTCAGTCCATGTCCGCACTCTCAATCCATGTCTGCACTCTCAATCCCTGTCCGTACTTTCAATCCCTGTCCGCACTCTCAATCCATGTCCACACTCTCAATCCCTGTCCGCACTCTCAATCCCTGTCCGCACTCTCAGTCCATGTCCGCACTCTCACTCCCTGTCCGTACTCTCAGTCCATGTCCACACTCTCAATCCCTGTCCGCACTTTCAATCTATGTCCGCACTCTCAATCCCTGTCCGCACTCTCAGTCCATGTCCGCACTCTCACTCCCTGTCCGTACTCTCAATCCCTGTCCGCACTTTCAATCCATGTCCGCACTCTCAATCCATGTCCGCACTCTCAATCCCTGTCCGCACTCTCAGTCCATGTCCGCACTCTCAGTCCATGTCCACACTCTCAATCCCTGTCCGCACTCTCAATCCCTGTCCACACTCTCAATCCATGTCCACACTCTCAATCCCTGTCAACACTCTCAATCCCTGTCCGCACTCTCAATCCCTGTCCGCACTCTCAATCCCTGTCCGCACTCTCAGTCCATGTCCGCACTCTCAATCCATGTCCACACTCTCAATCCCTTTCCGCACTCTCAATCCCTGTCCGCACTCTCAATCCATGTCCGCACTCTCAATCCATGTCCGCACTCTCAATCCCTGTCCACACTCTCAGTCCATGTCTGCACTCTCAATCCATGTCCGCACTCTCAATCCCTGTCCACAATCTCAATCCCTGTCCGCACTCTCAGTCCCTGTCCACACTCTCAGCCCATGTCCGCACTCTCAATCCATGTCCGCACTCTCAGTCCCTGTCCGCACTCCCAATCCCTGTCCGCACTCTCAATCCCTGTCCGCACTCTCAATCCCTGTCCGTACTCTCAATCCCTGTCCATACTCTCAATCCCTGTCCGCACTCTCAATCCCTGCCCGCACTCTCAGTCCATGTCCGCACTCTCAATCCATGTCCGTACTCTCAATCCCTGTCCGTACTCTCAATCCCTGTCCGTACTCTCAATCCCTGTCCGTACTCTCAATCCCTGTCCGTACTCTCAATCCCTGTCCGTACTCTCAATCCCTGTCCGCACTCTCAGTCCCTGTCCACACTCTCAGTCCATGTCCGCACTCTCAGTCCCTGTCCACACTCTCAATCCATGCCCGCGCTCTCAATCCCTGTCCGCACTCTCAATCCTTGTCCGTACTTTCAATCCATGTCCGCACTCTCAATCCATACCCGCACTCTCAATCCCTGTCCGCACTTTCAATCTATGTCCGCACTCTCAATCCATATCCGCACTCTCAATCCCTGTCCGCACTCTCAATCCCTGTCCGCACTATCAATCCATGTCCGCACTCTCAGTCCATGTCCGTACTCTCAATCCCTGTCCGCACTCTCAATCCATGTCCACACTCTCAATCCCTGTCCGCACTCTCAATCCCTGTCCGCACTCTCAATCCCTGTCCGCACTCTCAGTCCATGTCCGCACTCTCAATCCCTGTCCGTACTCTCAATCCATGTCCACACTCTCAATACATGCCCGCACTATCAATCCCTGTCCGTACTCTCAGTCCATGTCCGCACTCTCAATCCATACCCGCACTCTCAATCCCTGTCCGTACTTTCAATCTATGTCCGCACTCTCAATCCCTGTCCGCAGTCTCAATCCCTGTCCGCACTCTCAATCCCTGTCCGCACTTACAATCTATGTCCGCACTCTCAATCCCTGTCCGCACTCTCAATCCTTGTCCGCACTATCAATCCATGTCCGCACTCTCAATCCATGTCCGCACTCTCAATCCCTGTCCGCACTCTCAGTCCATGTCCGCACTCTCAATCCATATCCGCACTCTCAATCCCTGTCCACACTCTCAATCCCTGTCCACACTCTCAGTCCATGTCCGCACTCTCAATCCCTGTCCGTACTCTCAATCCCTGTCCGCACTCTCAGTCCATGTCCGCACTCTCAATCCATATACGCACTCTCAATCCCTGTCCGCACTCTCAATCCATGTCCGCACTCTCAATCCCTGTCCGCACTCTCAATCCCTGTCCGCACTCTCAGTCCATGTCCGCACTCTCAATCCATGTCCGCACTCTCAATCCCTTTCCGCACTCTCAATCCCTGTCCGCACTTTCAATCCATGTCCGCACTCTCAATCCATGTCCGCACTCTCAATCCCTGTCCGCACTCTCAATCCCTGTCCGCACTCTCAATCCCTGTCCACAATCTCAATCCCTGTCCGCACTCTCAGTCCCTGTCCACACTCTCAGCCCATGTCCGCACTCTCAGTCCATGTCCACACTCTCAATCCATGTCCGCACTCTCAGTCCCTGTCCGCACTCTCAATCCATGCCCGCACTCTCAATCCCTGTCCGCACTCTCAATCCCTGTCCGCACTCTCAGTCCATGTCCGCACTCTCAATCCATGTCCGTACTCTCAATCCCTGTCCGCACTCTCAATCCCTGTCCGTACTCTCAATCCCTGTCCGCACTCTCAGTCCCTGTCCACACTCTCAGTCCATGTCCGCACTCTCAATCCCTGTCCACACTCTCAATCCATGCCCGCGCTCTCAATCCCTGTCCGCACTCTCAATCCCTGTCCGTACTTTCAATCCATGTCCGCACTCTCAATCCATACCCGCACTCTCAATCCCTGTCCGCACTTTCAATCTATGTCCACACTCTCAATCCATATCCGCACTCTCAATCCCTGTCCGCACTCTCAATCCCTGTCCGCACTCTCAATCCCTGTCCGCACTCTCAATCCATGTCCACACTCTCAATCCCTGTCCGCACTCTCAATCCATGTCCGCACTCTCAATCCATGTCCGCACTCTCAATCCATGTCCGCACTCTCAATCCCTGTCCGCACTCTCAGTCCATGTCCGCACTCTCAATCCCTGTCCGTACTCTCAGTCCATGTCCGCACTCTCAATCCATACCCGCACTCTCAATCCCTGTCCGTACTTTCAATCTATGTCCGCACTCTCAATCCCTGTCCGCAGTCTCAATCCCTGTCCGCACTCTCAATCCCTGTCCGCACTTACAATCTATGTCCGCACTCTCAATCCCTGTCCGCACTCTCAATCCTTGTCCGCACTATCAATCCATGTCCGCACTCTCAATCCATGTCCGCACTCTCAATCCCTGTCCGCACTCTCAATCCCTGTCCGCACTCTCAATCCCTGTCCGCACTCTCAGTCCATGTCCGCACTCTCAATCCATATCCGCACTCTCAATCCATATCCGCACTCTCAATCCCTGTCCGTACTCTCAATCCCTGTCCGCACTCTCTGTCCATATCCGCACTCTCAATCCATGTCCGCACTCTCAATCCCTGTCCGCACTCTCAATCCATGTCCGCACTCTCAATCCCTGTCCGTACTCTCAATCCCTGTCCGTACTCTCAATCCCTGTCCGCACTCTCAATCCCTGTCCGCACTCTCAATCCCTGTCCGCACTCTCAATCCATGTCCGCACTCTCAATCCCTGTCCGCACTCTCAATCCCTGTCCGTACTCTCAATCCCTGTCCGCACTCTCAATCCCTGTCCGCACTCTCAATCCCTGTCCGCACTCTCAATCCCTGTCCGTACTCTCAGTCCCTGTCCGCACTCTCAGTCCCTGTCCACACTCTCAGCCCATGTCCGCACTCTCAGTCCATGTCCGCACTCTCAATCCATGTCCGCACTCTCAATCCCTGTCCGTACTCTCAATCCCTGTCCGCACTCTCAATCCCTGTCCGCACTCTCAGTCCCTGTCCGCACTCTCAATCCATGTCCGCACTCTCAGTCCATGTCTGTACTCTCAATCCCTGTCCGCACTCTCAATCCCTGTCCGCACTCTCAATCCATATCCGCACTCTCAATCCCTGTCCGTACTCTCAATCCCTGTCCGCACTCTCAATCCCTGTCCGCACTCTCAATCCCTGTCCGCACTCTCAATCCATATCCGCACTCTCAATCGCTGTCCGTACTCTCAATCCCTGTCCGCACTCTCAATCACTGTCCGCACTCTCAGTCCATGTCTGCACTCTCAGTCCATGTCAGCACTCTCAGTCCACGTCCACACTCTCAATCCCTGTCCGCACTCTCAATCCCTGTCCGCACTCTCAATCCATGTCCGCACTCTCAGTCCATGTCTGCACTCTCAGTCCCTGTCAGCACTCTCAGTCCACGTCCACACTCTCAATCCCTGTCCGCACTCTCAATCCCTGTCCGCACTCTCAATCCATATCCGCACTCTCAATCCCTGTCCGTACTCTCAATCCCTGTCCACACTCTCAGTCCATGTCCACACTCTCAGTCCCTGTCCGCACTCTCAGTCCATGTCCGCACCCTCAGTCCATGTCCGCACTGTCAGTCCATGTCCGCACTCTCAGTCCATGTCCGCACTGTCAGTCCATGTCCACACTCTCAGTCCATGTCCGCACTCTCAGTCCATGTCCGCACTCTCAATTCCTGTCCGTACTCTCAATCCCTGTCCGCACTCTCAGTCCCTGTCCACACTCTCAGTCCATGTCCGCACTCTCAATCCATGTCCGTACTCTCAATCCCTGTCCGCACTCTCAATCCCTGTCCACACTCTCAGTCCCTGTCCGCACTCTCAGTCCATGTCCGCACTCTCAATCCATGTCCGCACTCTCAATCCCTGTCCGCACTCTCAATCCATGTCCGCACTCTCAATCCCTGTCCGCACTCTCAATCCCTGTCCACACTCTCAGTCCCTGTCCGCACTCTCAGTCCATGTCCGCACTCTCAATCCCTGTCCGCACTCTCAATCCATGTCCGCACTCTCAGTCCATGTCCGCACTCTCAATCCCTGTCCGTACTCTCAATCTCTGTCCGTACTCTCAATCTCTGTCCGTACTCTCAATCTCTGTCCGCACTCTCGATCCCTGTCCACACTCTCAATCCCTGTCCGCACTCTCGATCCCTGTCCACACTCTCAATCCCTGTCCGTACTCTCAGTCCCTATCCGCACTCTCAGTCCCTGTCCGCACTCTCAGTCCCTGTCCGCACTCTCAGTCCATGTCCGCACTCTCAGTCCATGTCCGCACTCTCAATCCATGTCCGCACTCTCAATCCCTGTCCGCACTCTCAATCCCTGTCCGCATTCTCAATCCATGTCCGCACTCTCAGTCCATGTCCGCACTCTCAATCCCTGTCCGTACTCTCAATCCCTGTCCGTACTCTCAATCTCTGTCCGTACTCTCAATCTCTGTCCGTACCGTCAATTTCTTTCCACACTCTCAATCCCTGTCGGCAGTGTCAATCACTGTCCGTTTTGTCAGTCTCTTTCTGCACTGTCGGTCTTTTTCTGCACTCTCACCTATGTCCGCACTGTCATTCTCTTTCCACACTGTCAGTCTCTTTTCGCACTGTCTCTTTCCGCACTGTCAGTCTCTGTCCGTACTGAAAATCCCAGTCTGCACCTCAATCCCTATCCATACTCTCCATCCCTGTCTGCAGTGTCAATCACTGTCCTTATTGTCATTCTCCTTCTGCGGTGTCAGTCTCTGTCCGCACTGTCAGTCTCATTCTGCGCTGTCAGTCTCTTTCCACACTGTCAGTTTGTTTGCATACTGTCATTCTCTTTCAGCACTCTCAGTCTCTGTCCGTACTGCCATCTCTATCCACACTGCCAGTATCTTTCCACCCTGTCAATCTCTGTCTGTACTGTTAGTCTCTGTGCTCACTGTGAATCTCTGTTCACAGTCAAACTACATACACACTGTCAAACTCTGTTTACAGTGTCAATCTCTCACCATAGCATCAACTGTCAGTTTCTGTCCGCACTGCAGTCCCTTTCTGCATTGTCCATCCATGTTCACGCTGTCAGTCTCTGTCCGTATTGTAAATCACTGACCGCGCTGCCATCTCTGTCTGCACTGCCAGTCTCTTTCCACACTGTCAATCTCTGTCCATGCTGTTAGTCTCTGTGCATTCCATAAATCTCTGTTCACACTGTCAGTCCACGTCCTCACTGTCAGTCTCTGTCCACACTGTCAATCTATATACACACCGTGAATCTCTGTCCACATTGTCAATCTCTCCATACTGCCTAACTGCCCACACAGTCAGTCTCTGTCCACATTGTCAGTTTCTGTCCGTATTGTAGTCTCTGTCCACACTGTCAGTCTCTGTCGCACTGAAAATCCCAGTCTGCACTCTCAATCCCTGTCTGCAGTGTCAATCACTGTCCACATTGACAGACCCTGTCCACACTGTCGGTTTCTGTCCGCACTATCAGTCTCTGTCTGCACTGTCAATTCCTCTCCAGGTCAATCACTATGCATGCTATCACTCTCTGTCCCCACTCTCAATCACTGTCCATATTGTCAGTCTCTGTCCACACTGTCAATCACTGTCAGTCTCTGTCGAAAACTGTCCACACTGTCAATCGCTATCCACACTGTCACTCAACCACTGTCAGCCCCTATCCATACTGTCAATCTGTGTCCAAACTGCCAATCTGTGCCCACACTGTCAGTCTATGTTCGCAATGTCAGTCTCTGTACGCACTGTCAGTCTCTGTCCAGACTGTAAATTCCTGTTGGCACTGTAAATCACTTTTCACACTATCAATCTCTGTCCTCACTGTCAGCCTCTTTCCACACTGTCGGTCTCTGTCCGCACTCTCAGGCCCTTTCCACACTGTCAAACTGTATCCACACTGTCAAAACCTATCCACGCTGTCAATCCCTGACCACACTCTCTGTCACTAAACCACTGTCAGTCCCAATCCACAGTCAGTCTGTGTCCAAACTGCAATCTCTGCCCACACTGTCAGTCTCTGTTCGCACTGTCAATCTCTACGCGCACTGTCAATTCCTTTTCACCCTGTCAGTCACTGTGAACAATGTCATTCTCTGTCCAGACTGTTAATCACTGTCCACACTGTCAATCTCTGTCCACACGATCAATCGCTGTCCTCACTGCCAGTCCCTGTCTGCACTGCCAGTTTCTGTACACACTGTCAAACAATACACATACTGTTAGTGTCTGGCCACACTATCAGTCTTTGCCCACACTGTGAATCTCAGTTCACTCTGTCAGTGGCTGTCCACACTGTCAATCACTGTTCACACTGTCAGTAGCTGTCCACATTGTCAGTAGCTGCCTGGACACTGTCAATCTCTGTCTGGACTGCCAGTCTCTCTCCACACTGTCAGTCTCTGTCCGCACTAGCAGTCTCTATCCACACTGCCAGTTTCTGTCCACACTGTCAAACTATACACACACTTTTAGTCTCTGTTCACACTATCAATCAATGCCCACCCTGACAAACTCTGTCCGCACTGTCAATCTCAGTGCACAGTCAATCCCAGTCTCTGTCTGTACTGCCAGTCTCTGTCTGGGCTGTCACTCCCTGTCCACACTGTCACTCCCTGGCCATACTGTCAATCACTGTCCACGCTGTCAAACATTGTCCACACTATCAATCTCTGTCCTCACTATCACTCCCTCTGCACACTGTCAATTACTGTCCACACCGTCAATCTCTGTCCCCATTGTCAAGCTCTGTCCACACTGTTGAGCTCTGTCCACACTGTTGCGCTCTGTCCACACTGTCAATCACTGTCCGCACTGTCAACCTTTGCCCACTCTATCAATTCCTCTCCTCACAGTCAGTCTCTGTCCGCACTGTCTCTGTCGCACTGTCAGTCTTTGTCCATATTGTCAATCACTGAGCGCACTGAAAATGTCTTTCCACACTGTCAATCTCTGTCCATACTGTCACTCCCTCGGCACACTGTTACTCCCTGTCCAGACTGTCAATTGCTGTCCACACTATCAATCATTGTCCACATTGTCAGTCTCTGTCCACACTGTCAGTTTTTGTCCACACTGTCAATCTCAGTCTATACTGTAAATCTCTGCCCACTCTTTCAACCCCATCCACAGTGTCAATCCCTGCCCACACTGTCATTCACTGTTTGCACTGCTAATCTCTGTCACCACTGCCAATCTCCGTCTGCACCGCCAACCTCTGTCCACAATGTCAGTTACTCTCCAAACTGTCAACCCTGCCTACGTTGTCAATCTTGATACACGCTTTCAATCTCCGCATTGTCAATCCCTGTCTACACTGTCAATTTCTGTCATATTGTCAATCTCTGTCCTCACTGTTAATCCATGAGCATACTGACAATCATTGTCCACGTTGCCAATCTCTTACCACACTGTAAATCACTGTCCACATTGTCAATCACTGTCCGCACTATCAATTTTTGTCTATACTGTCAAGCTCTGTCCACACTGCCAATCTCTGTCTAGACTGTCACAGCCTGTCCATTCTGTCAATCTCTTTCCACACTATAAATAACTGTCCACACTGTCAATCCCTTTCCACAGTGACAATCTCTGTCTACACTGTCAGTCACAGTCCACACTCTCAGTCTGGCAATCCATGTCCATGCTGTCAATCACTATACACACTGACAGTCTCTGTCCACACTGTCAGTCTCTGTTCACACTGTCTATCTCTGTCCATTCTGTCAATCTCTGTCCATACTGTCAATCGCTGTCCGCAGTGTCAATCTCCATCTGTGCTTTTAGTCTCTGTGCACACTGGCAACACCTGTCCACACTGTCAGTCTCTCCACATTGTCAATCACTGTCCAGACTATCAGTGTCTGTCCGCAAAAACAATTTCTGTCTGCAATGTCAATCTCTGCCCACACTGTCAATCTCTGCACACACTGTCGTTCTCTGTCCAGTCCGTCAATCTCTGTCCACACTGTTAGTTTCTGTCAACATTGGCAACATCGATACTCGCTTTCAATCTCTGTCCGCACTGTCGAATTCTGCCCACACTGTCAATCTCTGTCCATACTGTCAATCCCTGTCCACGCTGGCAGTCACTGTCCACACTGTCAATCTCTGTCTGCACTGTCGGCCTCTGTCCACACTGGCAATCCCAGTCCACACTGCCAATTTCTGTCCACATTGTCCAGCTCCATTCACTCTTTCAATCTCTTTCTGCACTGTAAATCTCTGTCAACAATGTCAATCTCTGACTGCACTGCGACTTCCTGGTTGCACTGTGACTGCCTATCCACACTGCAGAGATCTGTCCGCACTGTCAATCTCTGCCCACGCTGTCATTCACTATTCACACTGTCAGTCTCTGTCCCCACTGTCAGTTTCTGTTCACACTGCCAATCACTGTCCACACTGTCACTCTCTGTCCACACTGTCAATCTCTGTCCACGCTGTCAGTCTCTGTCCACACTGTCAGTCTCTGTCCACACTGTCAATCTCTGTCCACACTATCAGTCTCTGTCCACTCTGTCAATCTCTGTATGCAATGTCAGCCTCTGTCCACACTGGCAGTCCCTGTCCACACTGTGAAATTCTGTTTGCACTGTCAATCTCTGTACACAATATCAATCTCCATCCACACTGTCAATCTCTGTCCGCACTGTCAGTCACTGTCACACTGCCAGTCTCTGTAAACACTGTCAGACTCTGTCTGCACTGTTGATGTCTGTACACACTGTCAGTCTCTCACCGCACTGTCATTCCCTGTCCACTCCATCAATCTCTGTCTACACACTGATTAACTTTCCACACTGTCAATTTCTGTCCACACTGTCAGTTTCTGTCACACTATAAATCTCCGTCCACACTGTCAGCCTCTGTCCACAATGCTGATCTCTGCCCACAATGTCAATCACTGTCCACACGATAAATCTCTGTCCACACTGTCAGCCTCTGTCCACACTGTCAGCCTCTGTCCACACTGTCAGTTTCTGTCCACACTGTTAATTACTAACCACACTGGCAGTCGCTGTCGACACTGTCAATCCCTGTCCACAATGTCAGTCTCTGTCTGCACTGCCGGTATCTATCCACACTGTCAATCACTGTCCACACTTCAAGCTCTATCCACACTGTCGATCTCTGTCCGCATTGTCAGATTCTGTCCACGTTGTCGATCTCTGTCCACACTGTCAATCACTATCCACTGTCTCTGTCCATTATGTCAATCTCTGCCCACACTGTTAATCTCTGTTCATACTTTCATTCTCTGTCCATACTATCAATCGCTGTCCACACTGTCAAACCCTGTCCATTCTGTCAATCTCCGTCCATACTGCCAATCTCTGTCTACACTGTAAGTCCCTCTCCACACTGTCAGTCTGTGTCAGCACTGGTAGTCCATGTCCATGTTGTCAATCACTGTCCACAAAGTCAGCCTCTGTCCACACTGTCACTCTCTGTCCACACTGTCAAATTCTGTCCACACTGTTAGTCACTGTCCAACACTATCAGCCTCTGTCCACACTGTCATACTCTGCACTGTTGATCTCTGACCACACTGTCAATCTCTCTCTGTACTGTCAAGCTCCGTCCACACTGTCAATCTCTGTCCATGCTGTCAATCTCTGTCCACACTGTCAGACTCTGTCCACACTGTCAGACTCTGTCCACACTGTCAATCACTGTCCACATTGTCGATCTCTGTTCACGCTGCCAATCACTGTCCACACTGTCAGTCTCTGTCCACTCTGTCAATCTCTGTCTGCAATGTCAGCCTCTGACCACATTGGCAATCTCTATCCACACTGTGAGATTCTGTCCACACTGTCAATCTCTGTCCACACTATCAATCTCCATCCACACTGTCAATCTCTGTCCGCACTGCAGTCAGTGTTCACACTAGCAGTCTCTGTCCACAGTGTCAGACTCTGTCTGCACTGTCAATCACTCTCCACACTGTCATTCCCTGTCCACTCCATCAATCTCTGTCTACAGTCTGAATAACTGTCCACACTGTCAATCTCTGTCCACACTGTCAGTCTCTGTCTACACTGTCAGTCTCTGCCCATACCGTTAATCACCAACAACACTGGCAGTTGCTATCCACACTGTCAACCCCTGTACACACTGTCAGTCTCTGTCTGCACTGTCGGTCTCTGTCTACACTGTCAATCACTGTCCACACTGTCAAGCTCTATTGACACTGTTAATCTCAGTCCGCACTGTCAGACTCTGTTCGCATTGTCCATCTCTGTCCATACTATCAGTCCCTGTCCACACTGTCAATCTGTGTCTGCACTGTCAATCACTGTTTACACTGCCAGCCTCTATCAGCACTGTTAATCTCTGTCTGCACTGTCATTCTATCCTCACTGTTAATCTCTCTCTACACTGTCAATCACTGTCTGCACTGTCAATCACTGTCCACACTGCCAGTCACTGTCAACAGTGTCAGTTCCTGTCTACAGTGCCAATTCCTGTCAACACTGCAAATCACTGTCCACATTGTCAATCACTGTCTGCACTGGCATGCTTTGTCCACACTGTCAGTCTCTGTCCACACTGTAAGTAACTGTCCATACTTTCAATCTCTGTCTACACTGTCAGTCTCTGTCCACACTGTAAATAACTGTCCATACTTTCAATCTCTGTCCACACTGTCAGTCTCTGTCCACACATCTTAGTTTCTACCTGCACTGCCAATCTATGTCCACACTGTCAATCATTAACAACACTGGCAGTTGCTGTCTGCACTTTCAATCTTTGTCTGCACTGTCAGCCTCTGTTGACACTGGCAATTCCTATCCACACTGTCAAATTCTGCCCGCATTGTCAATCTCTGTCCATGCTGTCAATCTCCATCCACGCTGTCACTCTCTGTCCATACTGTCAATTTCTGTCCACACGGTCAATCTCCATCCACATTGTCACTCTCTGTCCACACTGTCAATCTCTGTCCACATGGTCAATCTCCATCCACACTGTCACTCTCTGTCCACACTGTCAGTCTCTGTCCACACTGTCACTCTCTGTCCCCATTGTCAAGTCCACTACACAGTGTCTCTCCTTGTACTTTTGTTTCTGTTATTGGGGCAGAGATGATGAACTGTGCACCCCAAGTTTTTTTCTCACTTCCCAAGACTACCTTTTATTCTTCCAGTATTTTATTAGCATCAGTTCCTGGTTTTAACATTATTATTATTGTGTCTTTCAGGCCCTCCTGACTTATTGGATGTTGCAGAAATCAAAACGTGAGTTTAAGCAGATTGCTGCCGGTGGAATAGTTATTCAGACTGCTCTCTTTAACAGTACATTGCTAATGACTCCAAGTTTATAGCCAGATGATGTCTGTGATTTGAATCTCTCCCTGGGACCTACAATCCTGTTCAATCGGTCTCTCTATTTTCATCTGTGACCTTGACCTGGTGTTTTTGGGGCATTTTGAATGGGTTGGGATAGATGTTGATGTTGTGTTACTCTCTCTCCTGGGTTTTACCCTATTGTCCATTTAATGCTGTTGCAAGGGTCAAATTACCTCCAATTTTCCTCATTTAGAACTTGCAGCATTACGGGCCTGGTTTTACCAACAATTTGTGCCTGTTTTCGGGTGCTCCAGCCTCTGAAAAGTGTTTGCAATGACTCAGATCAGTGGTGGGGGGGGAGGAGGGAGATGGGTCAGATCATTCTCTGGTTGGAGGGAGGAGGAGGGGAGTGAGGTCAGATCATTGTCTGGTGTGGGATGGGGGGAAAGGAGGAGATAGGTCAGATGGTGGTGGAGGGGGCAGATGGATCTCTGGTGGGGAGAGTGGGGGGGGAGGGATCCGGTGCCAGTCTGCAGGCAATCAGTGGGGAGGGAAGGGGAGCAGGGGTGGCGATTGGCCTGGGTAGTGGGGGGGAGTGGATAAGGGGGGCACTGATGTGTGTGTGTTCCCCTTATCCACCCGCCCCCCACTACTCACACACATCACTGCCCCCCTTATCCATCCCCCCAGTACGTGGACCATTCGCCACCCCTGCCCCTCTTACCCCACACCAATCGCGTGCAGAGTGACAACGGACCCCCCCGCACCCCCCCAGAGATCCATCTGCCACCCACACTCACCTCCCCCCCCCACCCTCCGAGATACATCGAATCCACCTCTCTCCTCTCCCCACTTCCCACCCAAGATACACCCTCGCTCCCACTTTTCACTCATGGGCCACTTTCTCGGCTTTCTGTGGCCCGGGAGCAATCTGACACAGGCGTGCTTTTTCTAATTTTTTTCTAACTGCATGTGCGCAGTTCAGAGCTCCGATTGTTTCAGCAGAGCCAAGCACCTACCCCACCACCCCCCCACAGCGCGACTGTGACTGAAGATGACTGAGAGCTTATGGGGACGCCTGAAAGAGGATCTCTGAGTCGGATCTGTACTATGCTCCAGCTGACTAGGATTGCAAACGTGGGGCCCGATTTTACCATTTTCATTCTAAGTGCTGACTCTGGGCATAGTACAGATCCGACTCAGAGATCCTCTTTCAGGCGTCCCCATAAGCTCTCAGTCATCTTCAGTCACAGTCGCGCTGTGGGGGGGTGGTGGGGTAGGTGCTTGGCTCTGCTGAAACAATCGGAGCTCTGAACTGCGCACATGCAGTTAGAAAAAAATTAGAAAAAGCACGCCTGTGTCAGATTGCTCCCGGGCCGCAGAAATCGGAGAAAGTGGATCTTAGTTGGAGAAAATGTTACACTCATGTGAGTGTGTCCGTATTTACATGGGTCACAGGGAGTGTGTCAATATTTACAGAGGTCACGGGGAGTGTGTCAGTATTTACAGGGGTCGCAGGGAGTGTGACAGTATTTACAGGGGTTCTGAGAGCGTGTCAGTATTTACAGGGGTCCCGGGGAGCATGTCAGTATTTACAGGGGTCCTGGGCAGCGTGTCAGTATTTACAGGGGTCACGGGGAGCGTGACAGTATTTACAGGGGTCGCAGGGAGTGTGTCAGTATTTACAGTGGTCACAGGGAGTGTGACAGTATTTGCAGGGGTCATGGGGAGCGTGACAGTATTTACAGGGGTCACAGGAAGCGTGACTGTATTTACAGGGGTCACAGGGAGTGTGTCAGTGTTTACAGGGGCCACGGGGAGTGTGTCAGTATTTACAGGGGTCACGGGGAGTGTGACTGTATTTACAGGGGTCACAGGGAGTGTGAAAGTATTTACAGGGGTCACGGGGCGCGTGACAGTATTTACAAGGGTCACAGGGAGTGTGTCAGTATTTACAGGTGTCCCGGGGAGTGTGTCAGTACTTACAGGGGTCCTGGGGAGTGTGACAGTATTTACAGGGGTCACGGGGAGTGTGACAGTATTTACAGGGTTCCTGGGGAGTGTGTTAGTATTTACAGGGTTCCTGGGGAGTGTGTCAGTATTTACAGGGGTCACGGGGAGTGTGTCAGTGTTTACAGTGGTCACGGGGAGTGTGTCAGTATTTACAGGGTTCCTGGGGAGTGTGTCAGTATTTACAGGGGTCACGGGGAGTGTGTCAGTCTTTACAGGGGTCCCAGGGAGCGTGTCAGTATTTACAGGGGTCACATGAAGTGTGTCAGTATTTACAGGGTTCCTGGGGAGTGTGTCAGTATTTACAGGAGTCACAGGGAGTGTGTCAGTATTTACAGGGTTCCTGGGGAGTGTGTCAGTATTTACAGGGGTCACAGGGAGTGTGTCAGTGTTTACAGGGGTCACGGGGAGTGTGTCAGTATTTACAGGGTTCCTGGGGAGTGTGTCAGTATTTACAGGGGTCACGGGGAGTGTGTCAGTCTTTACAGGGGTCCCAGGGAGCGTGTCAGTATTTACAGGGGTCACATGAAGTGTGTCAGTATTTACAGGGGTCCTGGGGAGCGTGTCAGTATTTACAGGGGCCACATGGAGTATGATGGTATTTACAGGGTTGCTGGGGAGTGTGTCAGTATTTACAGGGATCACGGGGAGTGTGTCAGTATTTACAGGGTTCCTGGGGAGTGTGTCAGTATTTACAGGGGTCACGGGGAGTGTGTCAGTCTTTACAGGGGTCACGGGGAGCGTGTCAGTACTTACAGGGGTCCCGGGGAGCGTGTCAGTATTTACAGGGGTCACATGAAGTGTGTCAGTATTTACAGGGGTCCTGGGGAGCGTGTCAGTATTTACAGGGGTCACATGGAGTATGTCAGTATTTACAGGGTTGCTGGGGAGTGTGTCAGTACTTACAGGGGTCACAGGGAGTGTGTCAGTATTTACAGGGTTCCTGGGGAGTGTGTCAGTATTTACAGGGGTCACGGGGAGCGTGACAGTATTTACAGGGGTCGCAGGGAGTGTGTCAGTATTTACAGTGGTCACAGGGAGTGTGACAGTATTTGCAGGGGTCATGGGGAGCGTGACAGTATTTACAGGGGTCACAGGAAGCGTGACTGTATTTACAGGGGTCACAGGGAGTGTGTCAGTGTTTACAGGGGCCACGGGGAGTGTGTCAGTATTTACAGGGGTCACGGGGAGTGTGACTGTATTTACAGGGGTCACAGGGAGTGTGAAAGTATTTACAGGGGTCACGGGGCACGTGACAGTATTTACAAGGGTCACAGGGAGT
Organism: Carcharhinus amblyrhynchos; assembly: GCF_965287045.1. Taxonomy (NCBI): domain Eukaryota; kingdom Metazoa; phylum Chordata; class Chondrichthyes; order Carcharhiniformes; family Carcharhinidae; genus Carcharhinus; species Carcharhinus amblyrhynchos. Next base: position 70,244,915 of record NC_137329.1, on the reverse strand, counting down.
GTGTCAGTATTTACAGGTGTCCCGGGGAGTGTGTCAGTACTTACAGGGGTCCTGGGGAGTGTGACAGTATTTACAGGGGTCACGGGGAGTGTGACAGTATTTACAGGGTTCCTGGGGAGTGTGTTAGTATTTACAGGGTTCCTGGGGAGTGTGTCAGTATTTACAGGGGTCACGGGGAGTGTGTCAGTGTTTACAGTGGTCACGGGGAGTGTGTCAGTATTTACAGGGTTCCTGGGGAGTGTGTCAGTATTTACAGGGGTCACGGGGAGTGTGTCAGTCTTTACAGGGGTCCCAGGGAGCGTGTCAGTATTTACAGGGGTCACATGAAGTGTGTCAGTATTTACAGGGTTCCTGGGGAGTGTGTCAGTATTTACAGGAGTCACAGGGAGTGTGTCAGTATTTACAGGGTTCCTGGGGAGTGTGTCAGTATTTACAGGGGTCACAGGGAGTGTGTCAGTGTTTACAGGGGTCACGGGGAGTGTGTCAGTATTTACAGGGTTCCTGGGGAGTGTGTCAGTATTTACAGGGGTCACGGGGAGTGTGTCAGTCTTTACAGGGGTCCCAGGGAGCGTGTCAGTATTTACAGGGGTCACATGAAGTGTGTCAGTATTTACAGGGGTCCTGGGGAGCGTGTCAGTATTTACAGGGGCCACATGGAGTATGACGGTATTTACAGGGTTGCTGGGGAGTGTGTCAGTATTTACAGGGATCACGGGGAGTGTGTCAGTATTTACAGGGTTCCTGGGGAGTGTGTCAGTATTTACAGGGGTCACGGGGAGTGTGTCAGTCTTTACAGGGGTCACGGGGAGCGTGTCAGTACTTACAGGGGTCCCGGGGAGCGTGTCAGTATTTACAGGGGTCACATGAAGTGTGTCAGTATTTACAGGGGTCCTGGGGAGCGTGTCAGTATTTACAGGGGTCACATGGAGTATGTCAGTATTTACAGGGTTGCTGGGGAGTGTGTCAGTACTTACAGGGGTCACAGGGAGTGTGTCAGTATTTACAGGGTTCCTGGGGAGTGTGTCAGTATTTACAGGGGTCACATGGGGTGTGTCAGTATTTACAGGGGTCACAGGGAGTGTGTCAGTATTTACAGAGGTCACGGGGACTCTGTCAGTATTTATAGGGGTCACGGGGAATGTGCTGGTATTTACTGGGGTGAAGGGCAGTGTGTCGGTATTTACAAGGGTCACGGGCAGTGTGCTGCTATTTACTGGGGTCAAGGGGAGTGTGTTGGTATTTACTGGAGTGATGAGGAGTGTGCCAGTATTTACAGGCATCACGGGGAGTCTGTCGGTATTTACAGGGGTCCCGGGGAGTGTGCCAGTATTTACAGGGGTCACGGGGAGTGTGTCAGTATTTACAGGGGTCACGGGGAGTATGCCAGTATTTACAGGGGTCACGGGGAACGTGACAGTATTTACAGGGGTCACGGGGAGTCTGTCGGTATTTACAGGTGTCCCGGGGAGTATGCCAGTATTTACAGGCGTCACGGAGAGTCTGTCGGTATTTACAGGGGTCATGGGGAGTGTGTCAGTATTTACTGGGGTCACAGGGAGTGTGCCAGTATTTACAGGGGTCACAGGGTGTGTGTCAGTATTTACAGGGTTCACGGCGAGTATGTCAGTGTTTACAGGGTTTTAAGGAACAGAGTGGAAAATCTGAAATATTTTATGAATTTAGCCAAAGACCCTAACATTTATATTTGATTTTTCATTAAGGTGAGCATATGGTATTTCACTGCAGGCATAATTCAAATGATGCATTCGGAAGCTTTTGTCAACACAAACTTTATGATCACAGTTCAAATATAAGATAAAGTGTTTGCATGACTTTTTCTAATTTAACATGACAAAGTATAATTCTTAACAGTATAATTCTTAACTATCTCTGATGTTCCGATTTAGCACTATCCCTCACCTAGCCATACACTGCCTTCTTAGAACCAGTTAGCACTGAATCTAAAGGTGCTGATTTAGGTGTGAGATTTCCAGCCTTTTGACACTTCTGGAGAGTGATCCAAGCAGACTAATTTTAATTTTTATGCAGTAACTTCCAAAGAGAGATCTACCACCAAATCGTAAAATCTCAGAGAAAAAGGCTCAATTGTTGGCAGATTCGATTCTCCACTTCAGACAGAGCAAGAAAAAAGCAACAAAGATACAGAAAAAGCAACCTCTCTCTACCAGGGTGCCTCGAGTTCTCTGTGACGTTACCTGTCAATTCATGAAATCAAGTCCTACTCTGCAAACCTGGAGAAAACACAAAAGTACAGAACCCTCCATTACTTCACATCAAAACAAATACTGCATCAATTAAGATCAATTGGGTGCCTGCAGCAACAATACAATACTTCTGGATCCAGACAAAATGATTTGGATAAAATGGAAGGGACTAATAAACACATTCAGCACAGAAACATGACTAAAGTATTTCTTAAAGGCACAGTGTCATCACAACAGGGTCCCAGGGAGTGTGTCAGTATTTACATGGGGTCCCTGGGAGTGCGTCAGTTCTCGCCGAGGATTTCAGGGAATGTCTCAGTAAATACAGGGGAACCCTGAGAGTGTGTCAGTATTTGCGGATGACCCCATGCTCAAAGGCTTGATGATCTCAGTGCAGGGTGTTTCAATGAAAATTATTAACTAACCTCCCCCACTTTGAAGAGATCAAAATTCAGCTCCTTTTACCAATTAAGCATGATAAAGTATAATTCTTAACAGCTAGCTATCTCTATTGTTTCAAAGGATCCTGAGCCATAGATTGAATGACATGGTGTGAAAAGGAAACTGAATTCAAACGCTAATTCGTGGATTGTGATCTTATTCCTTCGATAGGGGCGAGACAGCATTGCACAAAGCAGCATTTCATCGGTATCGCACAATCTGTCGCTTTCTTATTGATGCTGGGGCCTCACTGATGCAGACTGATTTTGAGGTAAGTGCTCCACAGATGGAAGAGTTATTGGGAAGAAGAGGCCATTAACCCAGCTAACCATCCCTTCTTCATGAACCATTGGGCTGCCCTGCCTCTTACCCCACTCATCAAACAAATTTCACCACAAAGGGGCTGGTTCTCCCAGCCAGCTGCACCACAAAACCAGGCTTGAACAGAGGACATCTCATGGGTTCCTACTGGGCAACACGGGCTCTGAGAGTTTCCAAACGCTGAATTTATGGCGCTGTCGCTAAATATTGGCAGGGAGCTGAATAGTTTATGTAAATGCTCATTTAAATACTATTTAAATATCATTAGCAGGTCTGGGACTGAAGTCTCCAAGCCCACCAGAAGTGGTTTATTCCAGCAGAGTGAAGGGGAACAATAGAGGCCCCTAAAGGATCAGGGGCTGGGGGTTGCCCACTGTGAATTGCCACCTTGGCAGTGCCAGCTTGGGCCCCCGGCACTGCCCAAAGGACAAAATGCCAATGGCCAAGGGGGCACCTTGGCACTGTCCATTGAGCATCAGGCAGTGCCAAAGGGATGGGACCTGATGAGGAGCGGGGCCTCTGGGGGGTGCGGGGAGGGGTTGATTGGTGTGGATGGGGGGGGGTCCCAATGCCACCCTGCAATCAAGCTAAGTGACAGAGAGAGGGAGACCAGAGATCGGGCTTGGCATCGGGGTGGCAGGGGTGGTCATACCGCTGGAGAGGTCAGGGTTATGTGTTTTGGGGGGAGGGGTGCCCCGGGGAGTATGTCCATATTTACAGGAGGTCTCTGGGGGTTTGTCAGTATTTACAAGAGGTCCCAGGGAATGTGTCAGTAGTTACACAGTGTTCCAGAGAGTGTGTCAGTATTACAGGAGATCTCGGAGGGTGTCAGTATTTATAGGAGCCCCGGGGAATGTATCACAATTACAGGGGTCACAGAGAGAGTGTCCCTACTTACAGGGGATCTGGGGAGAGTATCTCTATTTACAGGGGGTCCCGGGGGAGTGTGTCAGTATTTACAGGGAGGCTCTGGAAGTGTATTAGTATTCACCAGGTGGGTCTCTGGAACGGTGTCTGTATTTAGTGTCGAGACCCTGAGAGTGTGACAGTATTTGCAGAGGGGTAGGGGGATCTTACCAGCCAGTTGATCACCATGGCAAGCCAGTAAAATTGGACCAGAGATGAAAAACTGGGTTTGCATCCAGTTTCTCACCACTTGCAACATTTCTGGCCCCATTCTGCTGGCATAATCAGGCCTGCACCCGGGAAGGGCATGAGGCTGATTTAAATGTTTATTACCTTATTTCAATTTTCCTTGGCACAATCATCCAGGCTCACTTGCCTTAATAAACTCGCTGGTGGATCCTCACTGGCAAGGATCATGTGTGGTCCATATGGCAGCGGAGCTGCTGTGATGGCCTCACTGGTGGATGCCATTGAAGCCTCCTGGGTGATCAGGGCAGGGCCAGATATTGCCTGGCACCTTGGCACTGCCCACCAAGCACCCTGGTACTGCCCTCTAGGTAGTGTCAAGAGGACAGGGCTTAATGAGCAGGGTGGGGGCCTGAAAGATCAGGCACATAATGGATACAGGGCCATGGTGCAGAGGCAGAGGGTGGTGTACTCTGCATCAGGGATCAGCAGGGATGGCGTACGGCCAGATGGAAGGGAAGGGGCAGATACTGTGCACTATGAATCGTCTGGCCTGCAATCAGCCAATGGATGGGATCAGTGCCAGCAAAGGGAAGGGGAGGCAGTGATCGGTGGCAGGGGATGGGAGGAGGCAACCGGGAGGGTGTCAAAGTCTGGCAGCAATTGCGGAGGAGTGACAGATCTCTGTACACTTACGTACAGTGCATTGGGAGTTTGGGATGACTGCGAAATATCACTCCTACAGTTCAGCAGCCAGCTTCCTGGCATGAATAGGCTCTGCCCACTCCCCATGCTGGCGAGATTCACATGATTGCATCTGGGAGCTTGCCCGAAAAAATGGGCATAATCCTCTCCCATTTTCATGTGCATTCAGCACTTTATTTTAGAAAGTTTACCTGTATGGTTTTTTGAGAGTGTGTTAGTATTTACAGAGGATCTCTGGGGAATGTGGCAGAATTTACAGAAGGGCCCCTGAGAATGTGCCCACCTCACACCACCCCTACCACTCCCCTCACAAACATAAAGAAAGCCTTTGATTAATTTTTGAAGCAACAATACTACATCCCCATGGAGTTCATTAATTATTTACTTTGTCTTGCTGAAACCAAGCTTATGGTTTTGAAGATTTAAGAGTTCAAATCTTCCAGTCTCGGGATGTTTGAAGACCAGACGTATGACTGAGGATATGCATCAGGATCTTGTGGAAGTCCTGACACATGGACCTATGTGGGAATTGCTTGGGAAGTTTTAACTTTTGACCAGTGATTTCCCTGCTCCCTGGGACCCTCTGTGAATACCTCTCTGAATTAGAGTCAGTGCTGTGGGACAATCACACCTTGCCCAAGTACCTCTCCTGACAATCCCCAAGCTGACCACTACACCCCCACCCGACATGATTACCCCAGCGATCTGACACAACTAACTCCCCCATCAGCCAGTTAACCCCCTACCACCTGACTATCCCCTTGATCCGACTATTCCTTGCAGCCAGCAAACAACCCTCTCTATCAAAATAGACTACCCAATTACCCAACTAATTCCCCTCAACCAGTCGACAACATCCTAATCTGCCGGGGCAGGCCTCTGGGCAGCCTCTTTAAGGTGGTTCCCCTTATGTGTAGTTGGGGTGGGGTGGAGAGAGGAAGAGACAGCCTCAATACTCATGTTATGAGGTTACGGGTGGGTTGGGCATGGAAGGGAGAGCCCTGATCCCTGTGAGGGGAGGGGGTGGTGCCCTGATGTTGATATTGTGCTGGGGGTGTGTTCCAATGTTTGGGGGGAGTGGGGTGGAGAGGGTGAGCCTTTTTATTCAATTCGGAGATCAGGGCATGTTTTTTAAAGGGCATGATTCGCAGCTCCTGACCTGGCTGGTGTCTTTAGGCCCTGCCCCTCCAGCTGACTGTCTGATTCTCACTTCCCTGTTTAAAATGCACCGTGAGATTCAATAGGGCAGGAAAAGCCGGCTGTGCAGCTTGCGAGCTTCACACCTGAACCAACACTGTGCATCTCTGGGAAGATTCCACCCAGAGGTAACATGGAAAGTCTGTATGATTCTTCTTCAAAATTGAAGAGGGGACTCTTAACCCACACCCCACACCCCACCGCCACTCTTCTCAGGGATGGGCAATAAATTCCTCATACATCCATCAATACTTAACACACTTGAACACATGAGTGTCGCATCAATGCTGCCTCACACCTCTGTGATTTTCTTATTTCTGTACTTGTTTCATCTGTGACTGGCAAAGTGCATTCCTCTTCTGCCCTTTCTCTGTTTCCATACAGGGCAACACTCCAAGGCACAAAGCACAGGAAGCTGGAGACCTGGAGCTCGCTGCGTACCTGGAGAACAGGCAGCATTACCAGATGATGGCTCGAGATGACCTGGAGACAGCAGTCTGAGAACAAGGATGTTGGCGAGGCAGCAGGACGTGGCAGCTTCTGTTTGCGTTTCCCCATGGGATTCACAGTAACTGCATCCCTTTGAACCCTGCTGCTTGATGGATGAGATGGGAAGTGGGATTAGGAAAAGATGGGGGCAAGAGATGCTAGTTACTGAGACATCAGTAATCATTATTCAGACAGCCAGCTGCTCCAATTGGCTCATTGGAATCCAAGCCACGCTTGAACAACAGATTACTTCTTGTTCAATCTCAGCACCATTGTATCACATAGCAACCAGGAAACTGCGATCTTCTCCATTTTAGCACAAGGAGATCAATCACTCTTCAAAATTCCCTCTTGTTCAGCAATTGGGATCTTTTACCATCTCAGTAACCCCCCAGAATCAACTCTATCTCAAATCCAATCAGAAAAGGTCTGTAGATCGATGTCTGCAGATACTTTGTGCATACCTTCAGAACATAATATCTCAGTGGGGATTTCCACATTGGAGAACTTATACTCGGGGTAGTAATGGGCAGGTTAGTGAGTTTGCTCCACCTAATGCACGCGTCAATGAACCTGTTCTGACAACTGCGTGTTTGACTATCAGAATTTGAGATGTCAATACAATCTTGGAGAGTGAATCGACAAGCAAGGACAAGCTGGTGCTCTGTGTTGAATTGCCTGAGACAAAGTGAGGACAGTTCTTGTGCCCTTAGCAGAAGATTGAAAGGGCTGCCTTTAGCCGAGAGAAACACGTGACTTTGGACTGTTCTGAGTACAGGAACAAGAGATGGGTTTTCCCTGGTAAATGCTAATCAGCACCACATTCTCAGCAGTGGGTAGATACACACATTGTACAATATTTTCTTCTGCATGTTTTTTTTGTAATCCCCTTCGCCACTCACTGAAATAGGATTTTATTGCGATCATCAAATCAAGTATCTCTAATTAGGGAAGCCTGATATCCATTTCAAATGCAGTGAATAGTTAAACTTCCTTGAGGTTATTACATCTTCACAGCACTGAAGGTGGGGTACAATCTGTCTTCCCACAATCCAGTGAGTGTAGAGATAAGGTTTGAGTTGATAACAGAGAAAATACAAGAGGAAGAAATTTCCATCAAGTGGTATTGCCAGTACAGTCAAAATGTGAGAGTCCCTGGATTGGAATACAGTAAGATCCCAAACAGTGGCCACTGGCAGTGCAGTTTGGTTATATTCCTGCTAGCGGCAACTCCTTCCATTCTGATCATGTTTTGAGAAGCAGCTGCTTCAACATCCAATTTAAAGGGACACTCAGAAAATATCTCTGGTCTCTTTTCTTTTGACTTATAGTTTAGTTTTCAGCTAAGATTTACCACATCTTTGCTGTTGGACCAGGCAGGGAGGTGGTTAAAATCACCCAGGAGACTTACCCATCCTCTTCGGATATTTAAATTTTAAATTGCACTTATGAACAAATAGGAAGGACACCTACCCAATGATATCAGGGGTCTGACTGTGTGCCAATGCTACCTTCAATCCCAGCTGTGTGATGTTTTCCTCTCCCCGCTCACTATCCATCTCACCTGTTGGGGGAAAGCCCATATTCACACTGCCAACGTTGTGGCAGGGGAAGGGGGTCTAGATCTTGCCTCAACCTGAACCCTCACCCCACCCTTTGATTTCCACTTCAAGTTAAAATGAGAGTATCTGTTATCAACATTGCAAAGGAATTATCCATATTAAAAATTTTATTGTCGAACAGATAGTCCCCTTGAGGTGAAGAAACTGGTTGTCTTTCCCTTGATATCTTGAGCTGAAGTCAAGTGGTGCCATTACATCCGAACAGACCTGAGCCTTATCCATTGGCACTTCCATTCATTCAACAGGATCATCATGACCTCAGTACACTTGCCCCTTAGAACAGGGAGGTGGCAGTGCATCTCCAACCTACAAAAACAAAATTCCTTTGACAGCATCTTCCAATCCCACAACCTCTAACAGCTGGAACAACAAGGGCAGCAGATGCATGGGGACACCACCATCTGCAAGTTTCCCTCCAATGCACACACCATCCTGACTTGGAAATATACTGAGGTCATGATGATCCTGTTGAATGAATGCAAGTGCCAATGGATAAGGTTCAGGTCTGTTCGGATGTAATGGCACCACTTGACTTCAGCTCAAGATATCAAGATTTCCTTCACTGTCATTGGATCGAAACCCTAGAACTCACTCCCCTAACAGCACTATGGGTGTACCTCCATCTCAGGGGTTCTCGTGGTTCAAAAAAGTAGCTCACTATCACCTTCTCTAGGGCAATTAGGGATGGGCAATAAAAAGTTCTGGCCTAGCCAGCAACGTCATCCAGTGAAAGTATATTTTTAAAAATCTGTGGATGCTGGAAACACGCAATAATGCTGAAAAGAGATGTTTCAGGTTGATGACCTTTCACCAGATGTTTCCACTCCCCTTATGTTTCCTTTATGTCTCCTTGGTTTCTCTGTGGACAGGGAGACAAAGCATTTATAGCAGGTATAGCTGCAGACACAGAACTGAAAGCGTGCATTCCACATAGTCAGGATTGGTTTCATTTTCTCAACATAAGGGCTGGTTAAGTGCACGACCAAGTACGGCCCAATATATCACTGAGTCATAGCTACTAGGCAATAGCCAATGGCAATAAGGCTTTATGAACCCATAAACTGATCCAATTGCTGAACCAGAACACAGATTTCACAAATAGATGCTTTGTTCAGAAAGCAGGAGGTTTAGCTTGACAATGAGTAAATCAATAGGTACGACACTTCATGAGGACTTGTTGAATTGCCCAAAATAGCCAGCACACTGACTACATTATAAGCACCACACTTATAATTTATGTCTACACTACAGGGTGATGTTTAGTGTCATCGGCTTGTTGCAGGTAACTACCCGCTATAAGACTTCTTCCCGGATGTCTCTGTGTTGGACATCCCATTGGATCATCTGCCTACATCCTGTGGCGATCCAGATAGTTTGATGAAGATGTGGCTGAGAAGGGCACAAATTACTCTGGGGTGCAGTCTTTGTCCTGTCAGCCTGCCCCAGGACTATAGTGAGGGAAAAAAAAACTGACTAACACATTTTACACATGGAAAGTTGAACTGCTCATGGGGACCATCAAAGATCTTGTGGCCCCAATGGTCAATCAGGGTCTCCTGGACTAGATTTCATCAGGTAAAGGGATCAGAGAGGGATTTTACTGAATCTTTTGGTCCAACATAACCAGGGCTTTTTTTTTCCCCCAGCAGAGTTGGTTCAGCAACAGAAATGCATTGAATAGCAGAATAACAGAACACGATAAGCTAGATGAATGACTTGGTCCATTTTCCAATGTTGCATTTTTGTATGTTTGGGTTTGAAGGAGTGCAGGGAGCTCTAGCCTGTGTAATGGTCAAGAGGCCCCCCCCTCACCATCACCACATATTAACTGGCCCTTCTTCTCACCTACTGTTTGTAGGACTTGGCTCATTGTCCATTCGCCCAAACTCTAATCTACTATAGAACAGATCATTCCCTCAAGATGAAGGAACCTCTGCCATCTTGAGCTGAAGTCAAGTGGTGCCCACACTATCTGAACCGACCATAACTCAAGAAAGTAATTCTTTGGCTCTGATGCAGTTCTGGATGTCTGGTAACCATATAATTATAGGACTGAAGAAGCTCAGGACACCAGTAATCTAGTATCAGGGGCTAAAGAGAAGGTAAGTTTTGAAGTGCTGACACCCCCTACTAGCGATAGCCCATGAGAACAAGGCCACCTTTCAACGGAGAGTGTTAGAAGATGTTTAGAATCATAGAATATCTACAGTCCTGAAGGAGGCCATACCGCCTCATCAAGTCTGCATCAACTCTCCAGCATCTGCCCATTCATGGCCCTACACATTTACCCTGCTAATCCCCTTAAGGGACAATTTGGTAAAGTGGTAAAGGGAAGAAGTGAATTGCTTCAATAATAGGCGAGGATATATGCTGTGAAATGTCAGAGTGTATAAATGCAGGGATTATGCAACGTATAGAAAAGCTGGTTTTAGTGGGGGATTTTAATTTCATGCAATAGCAATAACAATAACTTGTATTTATATAGTGCCTTTCACCTAAAAAAAACTTCGTAGCTTCTTAGGAGAATTAGAAGCACAATGTGACTCTGAGCTACATTTGGGAAAATATCCAAAAGCTTGCCCAAAGATTTTAAAGAGTGTCTTAATGGAGCAAGGGAAGCAATGTTTGAGGGCATAATTCCAGAACTCCAGGCTTTGGTAACTGAAGGCCCAACAACTAACCATGGAGCAATTAAAAGAGAATGTTTGAAGCCAGAATTAGATGCACAGAGACATCTCAGGGGGTTGTGGGGCTGAGGGAGACTGAAATAGGACTTGGCACAAGGAAGGGCAGAGGCAGCAGAATTTTCAATGACCTGAGGGTTTGTTGTGGGAGGCCAGCCAGGAGTGCATTGGAATAGTTAAATCTAGAGATAATAAAGGCATGGACGAAGTTTCAGCGGAGTTCAGATGAGTTGAGGCAAGAGCTGGAGTGGGAAGTCAGGAAGTGTTAAGAAGGTGGAAGTAGGTGATCTTAATGATGGCACATATCACAGAATCATACATAGCACAAGGAGTCCATTCAGCCCATCAAATCTGCACCAACCACAATCCCACCCAGGCCTTTCCCCATAATCTAATGCTTGCTAATCCCTTTGACACTAAGGGAAAATTTAGCATGACCAATCCACCTAACCTGCACATCTTTGGACAGTGGAAGGAAACTGGAGCACCCGGAGGAAATCCACACAGAAAAGGGGAGAATATGCAAACTCCACACAGACAGTGACCCAAACCGGGAATCGAACCTGCGTTCCTGGTGCTGTGATGCAGCAGCGCTAAACACTGTGCTGCCATGCCATGCCTAATATGTGTGGTCAGAAGCTCATCTCAAGGTCAAATATGGCACAATGATTGCAAACAGTTTGGTTTAGCCTCAGACAGTTAGCAGGGTGAGGAATAGAGTTGGTAGCTAGGAAACAGATCTTGTCAGGCTGTTGGTGCTGAAAACAATGGCTGGGATTTTCCCCCAAAAAAACTAAGTCTCCAATTTGTGGGAAAATGGGAGTAAATCCCACTGGTTTTTTCGGCGTGATTTCCAGAGTGAATCTCCGACACTGTATTACAGACTGCCTCAGCATGATTCACTCTGAAAAGTGGTGGGCGGGCACCTATTCCTGCCCAAGATGCCAGCAGCATGGCACTGATTGAGCCACTGCACAAGTACCAATCAGTCAGCATGGAGATTCCCCAATCTTGTTGATTGGGGAATCCAGGACTGGGGGCATAACTGAAAGATTAGAGCCAGATCTTCAGGAATAAAATTAGGAAACATAAATGATGGTCATAATTTGGAATTCTCTTCTGCAAATGACCATTCATGCTTGACTGTTTGTTAATTTTAATTCTGAGATTAATAAAAATATTAAAGGAAATGAGGCAAAGGCAAGTAAATGGAATTCGGTGATAGATCAACCCTGATCTAATTGAATGACAGAATAGGTGACAGAGACTAAATTTCCTCCGTCTGTTCCTATGCCACTTAGCTGTGTAACCTGTGCTGTTGTGGCTATGGGCCATGTTGCATGCATGGTTTGTGTGGGCTGCAGTCTGCCAGACAGTGCTTGGTGAAGCCTCTTTTCACAGCTGTGCCAGCACATCAGAAGCATGTTGGAACTGCAAAAATCAATTCTTCCTAAAATTCAGACGTGATTCTAACACTCTCTCCTATTGTAATGAAAATTCACCAAATCATCACTCATTGAACGCTTCCCAGGGCCTCAGAGCTGTGGAACTCCTCACTGGCCAGCATCTTCCCTTGTTTCTATATCTTGCTATATCTTGTCTGTAAGCAGTCACTGCTGCTCAAGGTTCTAGCTTTTCTGCTGTCATCACTAGTTTTTTTCCTTATCCTTGGCTCATAACCATGAACACGGGACCCTTACCTGGGCCTGAAGTGATTTGCAAAAAGGCAGTGACGACCACCCACTGAGCATCTCAAATGTCTCTGCTACCCTAACTGAAGAGGTACTGCGTATTACAGGCCTCAGAGCAGGGTGAGCTATAGTCCCACACCTCTGTTCCTTCCTTACTGATCATTGCAGCGTCCCCTTAGCCTCATAGAATCACAATAGTGCAGATGGAGGTTATTCAGCCCATCGAATCTGCACCAATTTGCTGACAGAGCATCTTACCCAGTCTCACCCATCTCTCTCCCCCACCCACCTCCCAATTGAATGTCCAATTTGGTCATTCCAGGAATGGTCAGCAGATTTGTGGTCCATGGAGTCACTACTGCTCCCACAGGAAGGCATCTCAGCCAGGGTGCTTGATGGAGGAGCTTGCTGGAATCTATGAAGTTCAAGCCCACTTGCACACTGGTATCTGCAGCCATGACAACAGCTGTCTGAACTTGCATGCCAACTAGCTGAGATGAACAATGTGGCCATTGCAATGCCCAGACATTGTGTGGCTTTGACTAGCATTCATTGCCCATCGTGGTGACTTACATGACGAAGGGGTAGACCCTGAAAGCTAGTGGGTTTACTATCAAATAAGCTTGTTGGGCTTTAACCTGGTGTTGTGAAACTTCTTACTGTGTCCACTCCAATGATAGACAGCACCATCTCTCCCATGGGGATGAAGATGTGCAAAGAACAAAAACAGCCCGGGAAACAAGCCCTTCGGCCCAACGAGCCCACGCTGCCATTTTAATATTACCAGTCCCCCCGTCCACCCATGACCCTTATCTATTGTTTTTATGGCAATCCACATTGAGGGAAACTAATTTAGGGAAAATTTATTACTTCCAATCAGCCTACTAGCACATCTTTGGGGTGTGGGAGGAAACTGGAGCACCCGGAGAAAACCCACGCAAGCACGGGGAGAATGCGCAAACTCCCACAGACACTGGCCCAAATCCATGTGTCTGCACAGCAATCAGTGATAGTCACTGAGCTGTCGTGTTGCCCAGTATCTGGTCCAGTTTAGGCACAGACTAACGACATGAAGCACTAGGCCAACCTCGAACAACCAAGAGCAGCCCCAGTACGACCCATCGCGTGTATGCCCCTCATTGGACAACAAGGCGGACCGACTTAAAACCTGTGAATTAAAAGAGAAAAAACATTATTATCATACCATATCCTTTTACATTACCAGGGATGTCCCCCGCTAATGAACTTTATCTAAAACAATTTCCTATATCCTCCCATCTCCAACCCAGTCATGTGCCTGTCTAAGTTACTCTTAAACAACTCCAGCATGCCTGCCTCCACCACCTTACTTGGCAGAGCATTCCATACCCCCACTACCCTCTGTGTGAAAAACCTCCCTCTATTATCTGTGTTATATCTCTCCCCCCTCACCCTAAGCCCATGGCCCCTCGTACTGTGTGTCTTTAACATAGGAAATAGCTTACCTCTGTTTACCCTATCTATACCCTTCATAATCTTATATACCTCTATTAGATCCCCCCTCAGTCGCCGTCTTTCAAGGGAAAACAGCCCCAATTTGCTCAATCTTTCCTCATAACCCAGTCCTTTCATACCAGGCGACATCCTGGTAAACCTCCTCTGCACTCTCTCCAGAGTCTCCATGTCCTTCCGGTAGTAAGGCGACCAGAACTGGACGCAGTACTCTAAATACGGCCTAACCAACGTTCTATACAACTGCAACGTTAGACTCCAGCTCTTATATTCTATACCCCTTCCTATAAAGGCTAACACACCATAGGCTTTCTTCACAACCTTCTCCACTTGTACTGCCACCTTCAAAGACTTGTGCACTTGCACCCCCAGGTCTCGCTGCATTTCTATTACTCTTTATGGGCTTACCCTTTATCATATAACTCCCCCCTACATTATTCCGGCCAAAATGCATCACCTCACATTTATCCGGATTAAACTCCATTTGCCATATATCTGCCCAATCAACCAGCCTATCAATATCCCGTTGTATTGCCAGACACTGCTCCTCACTGCCCGCCAATCCAGCCATCTTGGTGTCATCAGCAAATTTGCTGATCACACCACTTAGTCCCTCTTCCAAGTCATTTATATACACTACAAAGTGAAGAGGTCCCAGTACTGAGCCCTGCGGCACACCACTAGTGACAGACCTCCAGCTAGAAAAGGACCCCTCCACTACTACTCTCTGTCTCCTCTTAGCAAGCCAGATCTCCACCCATCTAGATACCTGGCCTCATATCCCATGAGCCTTAATCTTTTCTACCAATCTACCATGAGGGACTTTGTCAAACGTCTTACTGAAATCCATATAGACGACATCAACAGCTCGTCCTTCGTCGACCGTTTTTGTCACCTCCTCAAAAAATTCTACCAGATTCGTAAAGCAAGACTTCCCCTTTACAAAGCCATGCTGCGTATCCTTAATCAGATTGCAATGCTCTAAGTGCTCATACATCCCATCCCTAAGAATCCTCTCCATCAACTTGCCTACCACTGAAGTCAAACCCACTGGCCTATAGTTACCCGGGTTATCCCTCCTACCCTTTTTAAACAACGGTACCACGTTCGCTATCCTCCAGTCCTCTGGGACCGCACCTGTGTCCAAAGAAGAGACAAAGATTTGCGTCAGAGGCCCAGCAATTTCATCTCTCGCCTCCCTAAGCAGCCTAGGATAAATGCCATCAGGCCCTGGAGATTTATCAGTTTTAATGCTACCTAAAAGCCCTAACACTTCTTCCCTCTTAATGGATAGTTCCTTCAATTGGTCTACAGCTCCCTCGATGACTGTACCAGACATCAAGTCCCTCTCCTTTGTGAATACCGACGCAAAGTATTCATTCAGGATCTACCCCATTCCCTCAGACTCTAAGCACAATTCCCCTTGTCTGTCCCTGAGGGGACCGATTTTTCCCCGAGCCACCCTTTTGCTCCTAACATAGGAGTAAAACGCCTTTGGATTTTCCTTAATCCTACCTGCCAAAGCCATTCCATGCCCCCTTTTTGCCCTCCTAACTCCCCTTTTGAGATCCCTCCTACTCTCTCTGTACTCCTCCAACGGTCTCTCTGTTCACAGTTGCTTAGACCTGACATACGCCTCTCATTTCTTCCTGACCAGGTCCTCAATATCTCTAGTAATCCACGGCTCTCTAATCCTACCTTTCCTATCCTTCCTCCTAACCAGCACATGCCTTTCCTGCACCCATTTCAGTTTTCCCTTGAAAGAGTCCCACATGCCTAATGTGGACTTGCCCTCCAACAGCCGATCCCAGTCTGTATCCCTAAGCTCCCTGCCCAATAGTCCCCTGTCCAATAGTTTTGGCTATTTTCAGTTGTGCACCATCTTGCCCTATAAGAGAAGGAAATGTGTTAGAGACAGGGGTGTGATCTGTTTGACTAGAGTGGCTACTTCTCCAGGTTTTAGCTGGTCTGTCCCCTGTCCAGTACCAGTTGCCTTTATGGCTGGTACTGTTTTAATTTTTGAGTGACTAACAATGCCCAGGTACGGAGACTCAGCCTCAGGATGTGTTGCTGGCCCGGAAATGTTGATGACTTCACCGGTCCTAGCCCCTGATCTGTGCCAGACTTGCATAGTAATAAGGCTCCCAAGCACAGGACAGTCTCCAGGGTAATGAACTGTGAACTCCCTTGACACACTGAAAACAAGGTGGAAACTCAGGGCAACAGGGATGGTCACCATGGAAGGGTAGCCTGAGACAAATAGTCTTGGACTGAAAATTGACAGTTGGCTTTAACCCAAAAGAATTAAACCCAAGACTAAGGCTGGCTTTAATCTATTGCCTCCTGGCCTGGAATAATGATAAAGAGAACTGCCTAGAGCTTCCTTGGGGATTGCTAGACCTCTCAAGGCCCCAAAAAACAGAAACTTTCACTGAGTGATCTATACCCCTCTCCTATAATATTCTGAGAATGTCATGGGCCAGTTATTTCTGATTTGTTAGTGGGATTTAAACATTTTTGGATTATTCAGGCTTGCATGGGTTAAATGAACAGCCAGTTTCCAAGCCCTTTTATAATTAATGTTTAGAATTCTTGACGGCCGTCAGTTACCACCTTGTGTTTTCGTATTGTTTTTGATTTGGTTTATTATTATCACACGTATTAACATACAATGAGAAGTATTGTTTCTTGCATGCTATACAAACAAAACATACCATTCATAGAGAAGGAAATGAGAGAGTGCAGAATGTAGTGTTACAGTCATAGCTAGGGTGCAGAGAACGATCAACTTAAGCCCATTCAAAAGTCTAACAGCAGCAGGGAAGAAGCTGTTCTTGAGTCGATTGGTATGTGATCTCAGACTTTTGTATCTTTTTCCCGAGGGAAGAAGGTGAAAGAGGGAATGTCCGGGGTGCGTGGGGTCCTTAATTATGCTGGCTGCTCTGCCGAGGCAATGGGAAGTGTAGACAGAATTAATGGACAGGAGGCTGTTTTGCATGATGGATCAGGATACAATCACAACCTTTTGTAGTTCCTTGCAGTGTTGGGCAGAGCAGGAACCAGACCAAGCTGTGCTACAACCAGAAAGAATGCCTTCTATGGTGCATCTGTAAAAGTTGGTGCGAGTCGCAGCTGACATGCCAAATTTCTTTAGTCTTCCGAGAAGTGTCGGCATGGGGGGATCAGGACAGGTTGTTCATGATCTGGACATCTAAAAACCTGAAGCTCTCGACCCTTTCTACTTCATCCCAGTTGATGTAGACAGGGGCATGTTCTCCTTTACGCTTCCTGAAGTGCCTGTCATGATGTGGCTTGCATCAGTGTGTCAGGGCGAAGCTATGAATGAGACACGAGTGTTGATTTGTGGACATTGCTGTGAAGTGTGTGATGCCAGTGATAGCAAGTGGCATTTAGGGCTTGACCACTGGATCATTAACCAGTCCTCAAAGCTAGATTGCTGGCATTGACTGCAATGGCTATCTGGTCCCATTGATTTGTCATGAGTTTGTCCAGTGTACCTTTTGGCTCCACGTGGCTAGATCTCTACTTTTGTCCACCTGATGCACCAAGCATGTGTTTGACAGCTTTGGTACAGTCACTTTCCTCTTATGCTTTCGCTAGTGTTCCTAAATCTAAATGATAGATTTTTGCCATGAAGAGGTATCAAAGGCAATGTAGAAAAGGCAAGCTTATGAAGTTATGCTGCAAATCAGCTATGATATTACAGAATAGCTGACTAGGTTTGAGGGACCATATGACCTACTTCTCTTCCTACATTCCTCCTGCACAGTATGTCTTCCTGAATCACTTCCAGTCTTTCCTGCAGCCAGCATGCACCTTACCTTTAAGAGCTGCAGGCTAGCTTTGTGGCAGCGGCTTTACGTGAACTTGGGCCCCTGCTGAGAGGTGTGCAGCCATTCAACAGTGTACTGGGCCTCAAGCGACTATCATTCAAATGAGCAAGCAAGCACAATGTTTGAATGCTGCCTGCATCATGAGGAATAGGTGCTTCACAATTCCATGCCAGTTTTTGGGTGCTATTGAATTGGCTCCTCCTCTATAGTAACTGTTTTGCACTAAAAACGGATAAATCAAATTAATCAATGAGGGTCATCAGATTTGGCAAAGCCTTTGAAACTGGCTTCTGCAAGCATGGGTTAAGTCTGATATAGAGGTTCACTTGAGGTAATCAAAACATAATCTGAAATTGCCCTTAATGCATTCTCAGACACAAGTGTTACAAATGTCTGTTTAACACTATGCAGCAGAAGACCTTTGCACCAGACTTAACTAGATGTGTTTGTAGATCAGGTTCTGTGAATTGATTGATTCCATTTTTTGGGAGGAACTAGAAAAAAAGGCAACGTTTGTGCTGAAGAAAGAAAACTGAAAGAAGAACTTATGTTAAGTGTTTGTATATTTAGTAAAATGAATGACTGACCCTTGCCTTGGAGCGCAGTTTCAAAGATTGGATCTGCTGAAAGGCCATTCTATATACTTACAAGGAACATTTGTCAGCCACTGAAAACAAAGTACTCATTTCTACAGTCAGCACCTTCACCAAAACAACTACTCTTCATTGATCCCGGGATGTTCTGAGGAGAGGAAATCCCATCATGGTCAGTTTGACAGGTCCGCAAACTAAACCAGTCCCATTGTGTGCTCATTCCTTACGTCCCTCAATCATCTTCCTTGCTGAGACAGAACTTCCCAGCTCCCAGTTTGAATTGTGCTTCCATTACAGACTTCAATCAAAACATTCCTCTTCACTTCCTGCTGTTACATGCAGTTTCTTCCATCTTAAAAAAATTGACATAATAAATGAAAACCAAACAAACTTTGATCATCTGTCTGTGCCATAGCAGAATCCCAAAATGGTGCCTGCTTTCTCAGATATTATAAGGGGGCTGGCAACTTGTCACTTCTGATTTCAGTAGCTACATGTTTTGGACCAGTCAATAGATAACTTTATTCACACTTAACTATTGTGTGAAAGCCGTAGTGGTGAATTTTGCATGAGAATGTTGTAAATCATACTGAGTGGTGTCTCCTGCCTTGAGATGTGGACTGACATGACTGTTCTTGCTTGTAATTCCCAGCTCGTGTGAGTGCAGTGCTTGTTTAGCTGTACTGTCTATGTTAACAGGCTCATCTTATTATCTAATTAATAAAGGATTTTTTTTAAAAAGAAGAATGTGTTCTTATTTCATGTGTAGCTAGTTCAGTGGTACTCTGTCTGAACCAGGCCAAATGAAGCCCACTCCATCATTAGCAATGAAAAGATCCCAGTCTGCACCAAATTGATGACGTGGGACTGCACGTATACTATGATAGTGTTCTTACCACTAAGTCACCACATGGATTCAAGCCTTATCCCAGTCTTGAATACATAATCTGGGCTGTCACTTCAGTGCAACACAGAGACTGCTGTACTGGTGGAGGGCATCATGTCATCTTAAGTAACCGCGACACATTCAACAAACCAGACCTCACACAAGAAGCCACATCCAAGAACATCTCAAACTATCTTTGCCTCCAGAACCATACACTAACCGCCCCCATCTGCCCCCAGAACAAGGTGCAGTGAACATCAATATCACTGTCTCTAGCTTGCTGCTACCTGCTCAAACCCAGTCTGCAGGTGCAGCAGGTGATCAAGAAGGCAAATGGAATGTTAGCCTTTATAGCGAAGGGGATAGAATATAAAAGCAGGAGGTCTTGCTGCAACTGTACAGGGTACTGGTGAGGCCGCAACTGGAGTACTGTGTGCAGTTTTGGTCGCTGCACTTGCGCAAGTTTATATTGGCCTTGGAGGGAGTGCAGAGGAGGTTCACTAGGCTGATACCAGAGATGAGGGGGTTGGACTATGAAGAGAGACTAAATAGACTGGGGCTGTACTCGGAGTTTAGAAAGCTGAGGGGGGGATCTTATAGAGACGTATAAGGTAATGAAGGGGATGGATAGGGTAGAGGTAGAGAGATTCTTCCTGCTCAGAAAGGATAGCAGGACTAGAGGGCACAGCCTCAAGATAAGTGGGGGGGGGGGGGGCGCAGTTTAGATCAGAGTTGACAAGGAACTTCTTCACTCAAAGGGTGGTGAACCTCTGGAATTCTCTGCCCGTTGAAGTGGTGGAGGCTACCTCGCTGAATAGATTTAAGTCACGGCTAGATAGGTTTCTGATAGGGGAATTAAGGGATATGGGGAGAAAGTGGGAAAGTGGAACTGATCCACTTCAGATCAGCCATGATCTTATTGAATGGCGGGACAGGCTCGAAGGGCTAGATGGCCTACTCCTGCTCCTATTTCTAATGTTCTTAGATGCTAACAAATAAAAATCCTAGAAGCTCACGTAATAACATCTTTACTTAAACCCAGTACATCCGTGTCCATCATGTTCATTTCCAAAAAACTATTTAAGCTGAAGAAAGGTCACCCATGGTTCAATTGGCAGTCTCCTTGCCTCCAGGTGTGTTTGTGGGTTCAGGACACTGCAATGTTGAGCTGCACTCTGTAGCCTTCCCACGACGCTGCCTGCCCTCCCTGGGGATGATAACAGAATTTACTCTCTTATTACTTTAAATAAGACCAGACAGAGGAATTGTTCTGGTGGCCTAGCCAATATTTATCTATCTAAAAACCTGCTTTCTAATCATTATTACATTGCTGCCGAGGGAATTTTCTGTCTGCAAATTTACTACATTTCTTAAATTACATTCCAAAGACTTCACTGCCACACAAGTACTTTGGAACGGTCTGAGTGAAAGGTTGAAGTATTGTTAATATCATTAGTGACCATCAAGACTAATGTCTGAAGTAGATGGGCTGGAAATCAGTTGTAGGATATCAAATGGGTGAAGGAGCGAGGTGATTTAGCTTCGAGGCAAGATTGCATGCCAAGTCTTCAGAGCAAGGGAAGATTTGAAATTGTGGGAAAATCAAGAGCAGTAAGCTTTAAGCAGGCTTTTGTGGAAGGCATGATTGCAACTTATCAAAATGGGGTTAGTTAGAGAAAGATTACTCATGCCAGCATTCAAGAGCCAAGGATGGATATTTGATGGTCGGGAACTTATGGAAAGGTCTTGAGATTTATAAACTGCATAGCGGTTAACACTGCTGCCTCACAACGCCAGGGATACAGGTTTGATTCCAGCCTTGGATGAAGTTTGCACATTCTCCTCATATCTGTGTTGGTTATCTGCAGTGCCCCAGTTCCCTTCCCCACAGTCCAAAGATGTGTAGGTTAGGTAGATTAGCTATGCTAAATTGTCCGTAGTGTCTCAAGCTATTTCAAGATAAACAAGATGATGCGTGATTGCAGGAGGTGATGGAATAATGTGGGGGATAGTTTGGGAAAAGGTGGAAATTAAGGAACTGGAAGGCATGGTGAAGTAAAGCAGTGCTACAATTGTGGATGGGTAGCCTTGATTGAAACTTATTCTTCAAGAGAGATTGAATGATGGAAACTTTCCGTGGTTCAAATGAGATCAGAGTTGCATCGATTCTCCAGTTTAAGCGTGGAGCATTAGACCGATTTAGTCTAGGAGAAAAGAAATTATGAAATTTAAGAAATATTTAGCAGGAAATTATTACTATTTCCAATCAAGGCCAACTTAAGGTGTGACGTTCCAAACTGTGCACGTTTCTCCAAATGTACAGCTGTAGCAAAATATTCTCCCTTCATATGGCCTCTAGTTGTAAAAGCCAAGATTTCATTGGGTTTTAATTATTTTTTGTAGGTGATCACTACATTTTAGTCCAATGTTCATGGGCCCCTAAATCGCTTTGAACCATCCCTGTTCCAAGCTTTTCATTTAAGCAACATTTAGATCCATCAATCTTTGGATCCAAAATGATCACTTGTGTCTGTGTCAAAATTCATCTATCAGTGTTTTGTCCACTCAATCCATGAATTTCCCTTGTAATGTTATAGTCCCATCTACAGTATTTCCTATGCCACCCATCATTGTGTTGTCAGCTTACTTGGATACGTTGCTCTTTACTATATTATCAGTCACTAATAAATATGGTAGATGGTGGAGACCTCAACCCATTAATCACTTTCTTTCAATTTAGGCACAATCCTATTGGGCTTTGAACACAAGAATGCAAATTGCACTCAAAATTGCATCTGCATTTTCCCTTGTGCTCCCATTAATTCAAATGCATTTCAAAAACATTAAAAAACATTTCCTTTCATATAAGAACATAAGAAATAGGAGCAGGAGTAGGCCATCTAGCCCTTCGAGCCTGCCCCGCCATTCAATAAGATCATGGCTGATCTGTGGTGTCTCAGTTCCACATTCCCGCCCTCTCCCCATAACCCTTAATCCCCTCGCTTATCAAAAACCCATCAACCCGTGCCTTAAAAATATTTAGCGAGGCAGCCTCCACCACCTCAACGGGCAGAGAATTCCAGAGATTCACCACCCTTTGAGTGAAGAAGTTCCTCCTCAACTCCGTTCTAAACCGCCCACCCTTTATCTTGAGGCTGTGCCCTCTAGTCCTACTGTCCTTTCTGAGCGGGAAGAGTCTCTCCACCTCTATCCTATCCATCCCATTCATCATCTTATATGTCTCAATGAGATCTCCCCTCATTCTTCTAAACTCTAATGAGTACAAGCCTAGTTTATTCAGCCTCTCCTCATAGCTCAACCCCCTCAACTCCGGTATCAGCCTAGTAAACCTCCTCTGCACTCCCTCCAAGGCCAAAATATCCTTGCGTAAGTACGGCAACCAAAACTGCACACAGTACTCCAGCTGTGGCCTCACTAATGCCCTATACAGCCGCAGCAAGACCTCCCTACTTTTATATTCAATCCCCCTCGCTATGAAGGCCAGCATCCCATTTGCCTTCCTGACCACCTGCTGCACCTGCAGGCTGGGTTTTTGCGACTCTTGCACAAGGACCCCGAGGTCCCTCTGCACCGTCGCATGCTGCAGTTTCTCGCCATGTAAGTAATAGTCCTTCCTACCATTATTCCTACCAAAGTGGACCACCTCGCACTTGCCAACATTAAATTCCATTTGCCATTTCCTGGCCCATTCGCCCAGCCTATCTAGATCCTTCTGCAGACTCTCCACACCCTCCGCGCAATTTGCCGTTCCCCCAGTCTTGGTGTCATCAGCAAATTTCAACACCATACACTCGGTTGCCTCCTCCAGATCATCTATATAAATGGTAAATAGCTGAGGGCCCCAGCACTGACCCCTGGCGCACTCCACTAGTCACCAACTGCCAACCCGAATAGCACCCATTAACCCCCACTCTCTGCCTCCTATTTGACAACCAATCCTCTATCCACGCTAACACCCTACCCCCAACTCCATGCCCCCTTACCTTCTGCAATAACCTCTTGTGAGGTACCTTGTCAAACGCCTTCTGAAAATCAAGAAAGACCACATCCACCGGCTCTCCTCTATCCACCGCCCTAGACACATCCTCATAGTACATAAGTACATAAGAAATAGGAGCAGGAGTAGGCCACAGCTGGAGTACTGTGCAGTTTTGGGCGCCGCACCTGCACAAAGATATTTTGGCCTTGGAGGGAGTGCAGAGGAGGTTTACTAGGCTGATACTGGAGTTGAGGGGGTTGAGCTATGAGGAGAGGCTGAATAAACTGGGCTTGTACTCGTTAGAGTTTAGAAGAATGAGGGGAGATCTCATTGAGACGTATAAGATGATGAATGGGATGGATAGGATAGAGGTGGAAAGACTCTTCCCGCTCAAAAAAGACAGTAGGACTAGGGGGCACAGCCTCAAGATAAAAGGGGGGCGGTTTAGAATGGAGTTGAGGAGGAACTTCTTCACTCAAAGGGTGGTGAATCTCTGGAATTCTCCGCCCGTTGAAGTGGTGGAGGCTGCCTCGCTAAATATTTTTAAGACGCGGGTTGATGGGTTTTTGATAAGAGAGGGGATTAAGGGTTATGGGGAGAGGGTGGGAAAGTGGAACTGAGCAGCGACAGATCAGCCATGATCTTATTGAATGGCTGGGCAGGCTCGAAGGGCTAGATAGAACATAGAACATAGAACATTACAGCGCGGAACAGGCCCTTCGGCCCACAATGTTGCGCCGACCAGTCTTATTTTTAAAAAAAAATGCAGTTTCTCGCCATGTAAGTAATAGTCCTTCCTACCATTATTCCTACCAAAGTGGACCACCTCACACTTGCCAACATTAAATTCCATTTGCCATTTCCTGGCCCATTCGCCCAGCCTATCTAGATCCTTCTGCAGACTCTCCACACCCTCCGCACAATTTGCCGTTCCCCCAATCTTGGTGTCATCAGCAAATTTCGACACCCTACACTCAGTTCCCTCCTCCAGATCATCTATATAAATGGTAAAAAGCTGAGGCCCCAGCACCGACCCCGGGGCACTCCACTAGTCACCATCCGCCAATCCGAATAGCACCCATTAACCCCCACTCTCTGCCTCCTATTTCACAACCAATCCTCTATCCACGCTAACACCCTACCCCCAACTCCATGTCCCTCGACCTTCTGCAATAACCTCTTGTGAGGTACTTTGTCAAACGCCTTCTGAAAATCTAGAAAGACCACATCCACTGGCTCTCCTCGATCCACCGCCCTAGACACATCCTCGTAGAACTCCAGTAAATTTGTCAGACACGGCTTCCCTTTAACGAAACCGTGCTGCGTCTGCTCTATCAAGCAATTCCCTTCAAGATGCCTCGCAATTTCCTCCTTAATGACAGATTCTAACATTTTACCTACCACAGACGTTAAACTAACCGGCCTATAATTCCCCGCCTTTTGCCTGGCACCCTTCTTAAACAACGGCGTAACATTAGCTGTTTTCCAATCATCCGGCACTTCCCCGGAATCCAGCGACGTCTGGAAAATAACCACCAAGGCATCCACTATCACCTCCGCCATTTCTTTCAGAACCCTCGGATGCATTCCATCCGGTCCTGGGGACTTGTCCACAATCAGCCCCTCCAGTCTGTCGAGCACCGCCTTTCTAGTAACAGTAATGTCATTAAGACCCTCCAGTCCTACCACCTTTCCATCGCTAACACCTGGCAAATTATTCACGTCCTCCTCCGTGAAGACAGAAACAAAAAAGTTATTCAATACCTTAGCCATATCCCCATCCCCTACCACTAGGTCCCCTTTCTCATCCTCTAAAGGACCAACATTCACCCTAGCCAGCCTCTTCCTTTTCATATATTTATAAAAACTCTTGCTATCCTTTTTTTATATTAAGCGCTAGCCCAGCTTCATAGTTTCTCCTACCCTTCTTTATCAACTTCTTTGTCAATCTTTGTTGACATTTAAACCTCTCCCAATCCTCTTCTCGCCCACTACTCTTAGCTACTCTAAATTCCTCCGCTTTTAGTTTAACACTTTCCTTCACCTCCTTCGTTATCCACGGCTTATTACCTAGAACTCCAATAAATTTGTCAGACACGACTTCCCCTTAACGAAACCGTGCTGCGTCTGCTCTATCAAGCAATTCCCCTCAAGATGCCTCGCTATTTCCTCCTTGATGACGGATTCTAACATTTTACCTACAACAGACATTAAACTAACTGGCCTATAATTCCCTGCCTTTTGCCTGGCACCCTTCTTAAACAACGGCGTGACATTAGCCGCTTTCCAATCTTCCAGCACTTCCCCGGAATCCAGCGACGTCTGGAAAATAACCACCAAGGCATCCACTATCACCTCCGCTATTTCTTTCAGAACCCTCGGATGCATTCCATCCGGTCCTGGGGACTTGTCCACGATCAGTCCCTCCAGTCTGTCGAGCACCGCCTCTCTAGTAACAATAATGTCATTGAGACCCTCCAGTCCTACCACCTTTCCATCGTTAACACCTGGCAAATTATTCACGTCTTCCTCCGTGAAGACCAAAACAAAAAAGTTATTCAAGACCTCAGCCATTTCCCCATCCCCTACCACTAAGTCCCCCCTCTCATCCTCTAAGGGTCCAACGTTCACCCTAGCCAGCCTCTTCCTTTTTATATATTTATAAAAACTCTTGCTATCCTTTTTTATATTAAGCGCTAGCCCAGCTTCATAGTTTCTCCTACCCTTCTTTATCAACTTCTTTGTCAATCTTTTAAATCTTTAAAGTGACAAAGTGCAAACTTTGTCACTTTGCAGTAACAAAGTGAAGTTTGATTAAAACAGGTTGAAAATAGGTTTATCAAAGAAAACAAATAGCATTTTTAAAATCAGTGTCAATCCATTAAGCCCGAGTATATTAATTTTAAATTCCTGAAAGTAAAACAGATGCAGTTCTGGCAGTATATCGGTGGAGAGAGCAACAATGTTAACTTTTTAGATCGATGACCTCTGATCAGATAAGAGTTGATTACATGGTACAAGACAGAGAGAAAGGGCACTGCTGTGGAATTTCAGCTTGGTCACACTGGTTCTTTTGGTGCAATTCAACCAAAATCAGTGTAATCAATGCAAAAGCTGATGGAATTTTAAGCACAATTTGAGCTTGACAAAGGCCATCATCCTTTGATGTTAACCCTGTTACAGTTATAGTAAAATGGCTTAAACTGCACTCACTAGAAGTCTGATGGTATATCAACCATCTTGGCATCTTTATGCCACAGGACACCTCTCACCCATCCAATGAGCAGGAGTGTTAGTCCATGATCTCATCTGAAAGTGCATCTTGTGTGCCCACCTCTCTAAAATGGTGTTCCAAGACAAGCCAAGCTGAGGGAGAAATAATGACAGTATGGCTAAGCGGGGAAGGGAGAAAGTTTCGCACAGACAATTTTGGTTTATTGGTGAAATGGTGAAGACAGCACCTATAGTAACATTCAAGTTTGTGATCAGTTGTTGTGTTTAGTTGTTATAAATAGGAGAACAGTGGGGAAGGCAGGAAAAGGTCAAATTGGCCTTTTCATCTGGATCAATTTTTCATTATTTTTGTGCTTCAGAGTGTCAAAAAAACTCAACCTCCAATTCGGAAAACTGAAGTTTATTCTTTCTGAAAAATAACATTTAATTATAATTACAGATGGATCCTTAGTAAAAAATATTAAACTAGTTTTGTAAGCCTTATAGAATCCCACAATTTTAAGGGGAAATTGGGAAAGAGGAGAAAACAGCTGGTGGATGTGTACAGTTGTGCGCTTCAGCAGATGACCATCAAGTCTTCTTCATCCTCACTAGGCCACGGATGCGTCGAACTAGCGCCTGAATAAACAAGTGTTGTGACCGCACTTTGCAGTAAACAGTCTCAATGTCAAGCAACTTTTTTTGCAGCGACTCCCCAAAGCTTGCTGCGGCATCAATCTGAAGCTGAAGGAAAAATCCACATATGTCAAAGACAGCAATAAAGCATGCCTGATTCACAGCAGTATGTTCACCAGGCATCTCTACAGTACCACCCACGTTACACATAAGGTAATATAAAAGCATGGATAAAGGATTGCTTAGCATACAGAAGCAGAGAGTAAAATGGATTTATTTTTGTGTTGGCAAACTGTAACTAGTGGAGTGCCACAGGGACATGGTGAGACAGAGAGACTGAGCTTACTCAATATAGCTCCTTTCAAAATCATATTTTCCTTCATTGCATTTAAACCATAGAATCCCTACAGTGCAGGAGGCCTCCAATTGGCCCATCAAGTTTTCACCACTTCTCTGAAGCAGTGTTTTACCAAGGTGCGCACATTCCACCCTATCCCAATAACCCTGCACATTGACCTTGGCTGATCCTCCTAACCTACACATCTTTGGACATTAATGGGAAATTTAGCATGGCCAATCCACCTAGCCTGTAAATCTTTGGGCTCTGGCAGATAATCAGAGCACCTGGAGGAAACCACACAGACATGTGGCGAACATGCAAACTCCACACAGTCACCCAAGGCTGGAATCGAATCCGGTTCCCTGGCGCTGTGAGGCAGCAATATTAACCACTGTGCCGCCCACGGTGTAGAAGTTGTTAAGATAGAGTTCCAATTTGTGTAAGTGGTCCCTCCCTTTATCCAGATGTTGTATGGGTATTTTCTTCAGCTATTGGACAGGTCATAGCTGGAGAGATGCCTTTAAAGATTACCAGTATTGAAACAAAGCTCTCAACACTAGAACATCTATTGAAGGCAAAACAAAACACTACTTTTTCTCTGCACCAAATTCCCAACTAATGCATCCATTTTTAAACACACAATTCATGTCATTCTTCAGATCATTCATTTATTTAACAACATAAACACTTCAAGCAATTACATGACGACCAAAAGAACGGCACTGCATGATTATATGCATTGAACCAAGATCAAAACTTACCTGCTCAATATCGTGCTGGTGTATCTGACTTAGGATCAAACGCCTGGAGTCAGGATTTGTCTCAAAAGAATAGGAATCTGGGTTTCATAAAAGATATAAAACATATCAGCATTCAGAATCATTTGTCCAGAAATATGAGATCCCAAAATTAACTATGAAATACTAGACCCGATATGGCATCATGGACTAGGTCAAAACTGTGAAGAGTCTATCAGCATAAAAGCTAAAAGCAAATTACTGCAGATGCTGAAATCTGAAATAAAAAACAGAAAATGCTGGAAAAAACTCAGCAGGTCTAACGGCATCTGTGGAGAGAGAATAGAGCCAATGTTTCAGGTCTGGATGATTCTTCGCAAGAGGTGAAGAAAATACAGGATAGCATGAGATTTGTACTGTAGTAAGGAAAAGTGGAGGGGATGCTATGGCGAATGAATAGAGAGCCAGTGGTACGTGAAGATGGCAGAATTGACAAAGATGTCATAGACAAATGCAATGTAAATGATGATCATGGCTGAGAAGGATGCTGTTAGCGGCATGTTAAGAGATCAGAACGTGCAATTGGTAGAACAAAGGTGAACAGTGTGTCAAAGGACAAAATGAAACACGTAACAGATGGTCCTAGTGCGGTGGCAGAGGGGAAACTGTGGTCATGGAAGAAAGATGGAAAGCAAGATTTTAAAAATTGAAAAAAATGAAATAGAAATGAAAATAAATTAAAATAAATTGATGGAAACAGGGTGAAAGTGGAGGAGAGAGTACATGCGCTGAAGTTGTTGAATTTAATGTTCAGTCCTGAAGGTTATAAGTGCCCAGAGGATGAAGTGCTGTTGCTCCAGTTTGTGTTGGCTTCTCTGGAACATTGCAACAGGCCAAGGCTGGACATGAGAGCAGGATGTCTGCAAGCAACAAGAAGCTCTGGGTCCTGCCTGTGGATAGATTAAAGCAAAGCAGTCACCCAGTCTGCATTTGGTACAGTATACAGCATTGGGAGCAAAAAATGCCATAGACCAGATTAAAGTCTATCAGAGATACAATATTTACTTACGCTTTTTATAGTCTATGAACACTCCAGCTTCAACCAGGTACACTGCCTTCTGAAGTGGTCAAGCACGCCTTAGAGTTACCACCGCCCACCCAACTTAGACCAGCAACTGAATCTATTAACTTCTGACTTCTATACACTAACTAATGCCATGCCTGGCTGGGTTTTTTAATTACACATCTAATGGGAGTGTACCATGGACTTCATGTAAATCTTCCCTTTCCACACTGCCTGGACCATTGGATATTGGACCTTGAGCAAAGAGAGGATAAAAATGTTGCACAAACATATAATCCATTGTGAAACTGTAAATGACAGAGTACTAAATGCTAACGCTCTAAGTAAACACTGGATTCCAGGACTTGCATTAGAAAATAGTATCTCCACAGCAGTCATATATATGTATTGTTCAACGTTAAATCTGGTACCTACCATGGTAATGTCTGGATGCACTCAGAAAATCCAAGGAAACATGGGAATCTGTGGGGGTAAAGTACAGGAAGTAATACTCCAGATGTCGCCACAAGATAAAGAGACAGGTTTCCACAATGACTGCAAAATTAGAATAGGTTAAGGAACAAAATAGGAGATGCCATTGCCCCATAACATTTTCCCAACAGAAGGAGGGCCACTCCCCCCCCCTTCCCCCCAACACCCTCCCAACAGGAGGAGGGCCCCTCCCGCGCCCTCCCAACAGGAGGAGGGCCACCCCCACCCCGCACCCTCCCAACAGGAGGAGGGCCACCCCCACCCCGCACCCTCCCAACAGGAGGAGGGCCACCCCCACCCCGCACCCTCCCAACAGGAGGAGGGCCACCCCCACCCCGCACCCTCCCAACAGGAGGAGGGCCACCCCCACCCCGCACCCTCCCAACAGGAGGAGGGCCACCCCCACCCCGCACCCTCCCAACAGGAGGAGGGCCACCCCCACCCTGCACCCTCCCAACAGGAGAGGGCCACCCCCACCCCGCACCCTCCTAACAGGAGAGGGCCATCTCCCCACACCCTCCCAACAGGAAGTGCTATTAGAAAAACTGCAGATGCTGAAAATCTGAAATCAGAACAGAAAATGCTGGAAAAACTCAGCAGGACAGTCTCATCTTTTTTGTTATTTATCCAGATCCAATGGAGGTTAAATTCAGTGGCATAAGTAGAAGCACAGCTGGCTTGATAATTAATGCAAGATGAGAAAGTGATCTAACATACTTCTTGTTTTGCATTCAAGTATTTGGAAAGGAAGGGGCTTAAAGGGGTGGGGGGGTTGAAATGTGGAGTTTAGGATGAGTTTTTGCTTATTCAAGTGAGGAGGTTGGAATCTGAGAGAATTGGAAAGAGGGAGGGGAACAGTTTGTGCTGAGTCGGGGGGGGATAGGCTGGCCTGTGTCATTGGCTGGGTTTTAATTTGGTGGTGGGGAGGTTTGTAGAAAATACTTCTATATTTAATGGGGACAGGATAAGTGCTAGGTATTTTCCTCACTTAGCTGGTGGGTTACAGGACTTCGCAACCCACAGGAGGGCTGTACAGGGGAGTGCTAATTGGGATGTTTGGCCAAATCTGTGCTGAATAAAGTGATGGGTATTGGTAGCAAATTTACAGGGCTTCTGTCTAGTCTGCTAATTTCTTCTGTTGCTGCTTGGCTCACAGTCTACTCTTTACTGTGGTTATTTACAGCTCATTCACAAAACTACAGGCAAAAGTCTGAAATGCTTGCTGTGGCTCATGGATGTTGCTATAAAGCTTATGAATTAAAGTTAATCTGTTTTGATTTAGAACACAGAACATAGAAAAACTACAGCACAAACAGGCCCTTCAGCCCACAAGTTGAGCTGATCATATCCATACCTACTGTTTCCTGTGCTGTGTTGTTCTTTGTACTAGGCTTACCTATAACCCTCAATCCTATTAAGTCCCATGTACTCATCCAGAAGTCTCTTAAAAAGACCCTAACGAATTTGCCTCCACCATCACCGACGGCAGCTGATTCCATTCACCCACCACCCTCTGAGTGGGAAACTTACCCCTGATATCTCCTCTGTACCTACTCCCCAGCACCTTAAACTGTGTCCTCTCGTAGCAACCATTCCAGCCCTTGGAAAAAGCCTCTGAGAATCCACCCGATCTATACCTCTCAACATCTTACATACAAATATATTTGTTTTTGCATAGATTTGCTGAGCACGTTCCTCAGTCACAGTAAACTGGAATTTATTAATATCTGTCTGGAGCAGTCACATCATGCGATTGATTGGTCACCTGCAGGCTAATCTAAAACAGACAGAAACACACAATTGCTTTTTCACATAATCTCATCTCTGCCTGTTTGCTTATTTTCACTCTGTGACCTGTATGATGGGCCTCAAGCACATACCTCAGCTTCTTAATGTAAATATTTTAAACAGTACAATAATTTCACTATTGTAAATCTCCCACTGAGATCCGAGCAGTGGCTTCATTAAAACATTGGGAAATGCGGAAGTAAGCTGGGAAAACATTCTGGATGTGATGGGAATGTATGTTTTTCATGTTCGGAGTTGAACTGGAAAAGAAAAGGCAGTGAAGGATACAGCAGTAGAGGGACAGCAGTTCTGCTCGGTGATTGATCTGCTGTACAAGCCGACGTCGGGCCAGAACCTGTCGCTGGGCTGCTGAAATTTTGTCCACACCAACTGTTACTAATGCTTGGCACAGCTGTGGGAGAAAAGACAGTGAGGTAATCAGTCAACTGCTCCTTCATTTTTGTTTATCACCTTTTTTTTAAACATCTGGTTGTCAGAAGCCATCTGGAATCCTCCATGTATTTAATCAACTTAGCAACGATATGGCTGACCTTCAGAGGGTAAAAGGAGGCAGCAATGATGATTCTGGGCATCAAATTAATGAGGAAAAATGTTAAGAAAGTCAAGCTGGATTTCTCTGCAACAGATTCAATTGATGTTCATGGAGCAAATTAATAAAATTGATCCAGACAGTTAATTATATCAATTAGTTCAAAAAGCAGAAGACACAGATTAAAGCCTCTTCAAGGTGGAAGCCTCAATATTTGCCCAGAGCCATCCAGAAAGTCCAGAACCGAAATCAGAGTCCCAGCTGCAAAAATCTTGGTCTACCCATAAGTGGACTGTGTTTGAAACAGATACTGGGGTGAAAGACAGATCTGGTTCAGATCAACGTCCTCCTTCTAAACAGGAATAAAGCTACTTTTATGCATTTACCTTTGTTCTTCTGTTAAACGTGGCCCAAAACAGAAGGAAACACATTTCATCATGAACTGGGAACTTCAGAGCAAATATTAAACCTGTGACACTAAGGGGATGGAAAATACAGGCAACAGGCAACTCCCAGTAGTGACAGCATCAGTTTCAAACCTGCAATTTCCCACACCCCCTACCCAAACTCCCTTCCACTACCCAAGTACAGAGAGAGCTGGAATCCACATGGATAGCAATACAAACACTGCAAGTGTCCTTGCACCTGGATTAAGAAAATGGAAGTTCAGTGCTTCCTGCTGCTGGTTCTTAACTTGTGGCTTGCTCCTGGAAATCGAAAGTCAGGTGAGTGCCTGGTCATGTTCCATGGCGAATACCACCATGATTCAATGGCCTTGACAGGACTCACTATCCTGAGCTCATAATGGTGACTGGGGCATGCCGGTGCAGTGGTTGGGGAAGAGCAATATTCATGTAAAGTATTGCAGGAGGAATTAAAACCTTCAGAATAGAGACAAAGGAGAGCGCTGCTTGCAATCTGTGAGCGAAGGCCTGTGGTGTCTGAAAAATGGAAGGTACCACACACCACCTGAAAACCATACAGCAATCTGAAGGTACCTGTGCAGCTATATTCTAATCAGCTGATTTGAGATATTGTACGCGCAAAGTCATGTAAAAGAAAATCTGAAGGGGTTGAGCACCTACACACAAAAAATGTTTTTTAAAAATCAAAGGACACAGTGCCAAACACGAACCTCCTTTATTTCATCTGGGGGTAGATGCTGTAGATTCTGATACTTGGTCACACTCTGCCGGTGGTTCTCATAACAGCTGAAGAAATCGTTTGTACTTTGTTTCAACAGGAACAGGATGACCCCAAGGCTGGGCAGCCTCCAGTAAGGAACCATTGGTAACTGAGTATCTGCAAACGGGGAGAAAACAATTCCTGGTTATCAGTTGTCAGTATGCGACATGGCCAGGTTGAAAGAAGGATGGTCACAAGCTATATTCCTGTGATATCGTCTCTGCCAAAAATGGTTAAAATGTCAAACTGCAATATAGATCACAGCGTTGGCCCATTGGAACTAATGCATTAGTTACATCTCATTTCCCTGTCTTTTGCTACACTCCTCTCCATTTCGTTCTGTGAATTTCCTTTACCCTTTCCATAGCCATGCCAGTTGTGGGGTTTATTTCTTGGTAACACATGTGGAGCTGTTTCAGTCACTTTCGCTTCTAAAAATATAGTACTAGAGGAAAGATAGAGACTCCCTGAAAAGTCTGATCACTTGGGCAATCGAAGGCTGGGAACCGTGATGGCGCTGTTCCTGATCTGTTAGTATGCCTGATGAGAACTTTTACTTGCAAGATTGCATTCGTAAATCATTGCAACCAGTTCTCTTTTCAGTAGTACAAAAGCAAAATACGATAAATGCTGGAAATCTGAAATAAAAACAGAAAGTGCTACAAATATTCAGCAGGCTAGGCGGCATCTGTGGAGAGGGACAAAATTAATGTTTCAGATTGAGATAACCTTTCATATATTTTCAGCAGTTCTTTAATCTCTTTATGTAAGTAGTCTTATTAAGAACTTCCATTTGCAACACTGACCACTTGTTACATTTGAATAAATCCTTCGCCCTCAAATATCCATTAATAAAAGTTCTAATCCATATCTAACCAGAAAAGACCAAACCTCATTAACATTCAAAGGGTTGCAGAGATAAAGAAACAAGTGTTTAGAAAATGATAACTTCAGAAAATCTAATCAAACCTATCTATGCCCTGCTACACAATAGCTATCACTATATCAAGTGGTCTGCTATATTTGTGAAAATTTAACATGGAGAGGATATTATGTACACAATCTGTTGAAATGAAGATGAACATATAGCAAAATTTGCTTGTTGGGAGGAGTGAAGTTGGAGGACATTAGGCTTACCCTGCCTACTTCCTTCTCGAGATGTGCCTTCAGCAAGACTAGGAGTAAAGAGACAAATTGTGTACTGGGACCCAGGACAGCTCTGTATCAGCAGTGTTTGACAATATTTCACCACATTTGCACAAATCTGAAAAAGGCATAAACAAGAACCACAGTTAACATTAACAAATTTTCATCCTCAATAGAGTAATTAGAAAATATCAGAATCTTTTCTGCCATTTGCCAACTATATCCCTTGTTGCAGTTTGAGCCCTCTCTCAACTGTAAACTCTAAAAATGCAATTTCAATCAAGTTAACTCATGCTTTCCATGAACCGGAACTTGCTTTTTATGCATGGTGTGAATTATTTAGCATGCTAAATGATTATTAGCGTTACCCTGGTATCATAACCCACCTTCCATATTACTGTTACCTTGGTACACTGACCCATTGCCATACCACTGTCAACTTTGAAAGATTAAAAAAAAGGCTAACACTAGTATCAAATTTACTCACAATTAGGATAATTACAGAGATGTAGAAACGAACAGTAGCATACTTGATTTGCACACAAATAGATTCAAAACAACGTTAAATATTCCATTGTGTTAAATTCTGAGCCAAGTCTCTGAGGAAACATCACAGTGACAATGAAACCATGGAACCCTAGCACTTACCCTCAGATATCCAACCAGGTTTCTTTAAAGAACAAATTACACACTTCTATTAAGCAAATATAAGACTTGTAAAGTTATTGGGAAACAGCAGGGGCTGTAGCATCACATGGATAGTTCTTTAAAAGTGTAGCAAATGCACAAAAAAGCTGAATTAACTTGTGCTGAACTTTGATTCTATTAAAGTGTTTGTACCACTCAAATAGGTAACATCTGAAGACAAGCCATTAAATAAGGCTGTGTGTTCAGTGGGTTGGTTCCTACAACTGTCAGCATCATAAAATATTTGTTCTAACTCCTGTGAAACCAAGTTTACATTTAACAATGTGCTCAACTAAACTTGGACCAAATTAAGATCAGATTTTAGGCAGTAAACACTATGTTTATCGACATAAACAAACTATTTAGAATAAATGTGCAGAATTGCTTCCATTCTGGGTAGAACATTTCAATCACTGCCACTGCAGCACAAACATAAATTGGTGATGAGAAAATGAATCCAATTTTATTTTGAACACATTATAGTACAATGCAAAAAAAAAATCATTGTTTGGCCCTTTTAAAATTCTTCAATTAATATGCCTTCTCTGCATACTATATAAAACATACAGCTGTATCCACAAAAACTCCGACACGAAGGGAAGCCCGCCGTGGGTCTAATATAAAGCATACCTGCTGCATAGCTAGTTCCATTTCATCCTTCT
Organism: Carcharhinus amblyrhynchos; assembly: GCF_965287045.1. Taxonomy (NCBI): domain Eukaryota; kingdom Metazoa; phylum Chordata; class Chondrichthyes; order Carcharhiniformes; family Carcharhinidae; genus Carcharhinus; species Carcharhinus amblyrhynchos. The sequence continues at coordinate 70,209,125 of NC_137329.1, read as the reverse complement.
TGCTCACCCTGCTGACTTGAGTGCCTTCCTGCTGCTTTTTGACTTCACGAAGTCGGTCTGAGCCACTGAATCGGCTGAGCAGGCCCAGGCACTGCCGCTGGCAGTCACAAAAATAGTAAGGCAGAAATTTTGAAACATTTCATTGTCACTGAACACTTAATGAGTTTCTCAGCAATATGTGACAATACTTTCCAAACAATCCTGCGTTTGATCGTTCTTGTAAAATTGATTTGAAAAGTGCAAATTAAGCACACTTTCAAACTAAACACCCTTAAACCTCAGGATGGACATACTGGCTAACTGAAAGGGTGGAACCAGGGCTGGTGACTAGAGCCAGAGTGGGGGATTACTGAAAAACAGGCTCAGCTTGTATTCACATCAGGTCTCTCAGTGATGTTGTTTAACACCAAGGCACCCTGATCAAAACAGACAGGTCTACCACTAATGTGCAGAAGTACTCTGAGCACTTGATTAAAGGAAGTATCATTGAACATGTAGTCAGCACTCACGGTCTTAACAGGACTTAGAACAATTCAGTTCAACTGGATTGATGTTCTAGCAGTGGGTCCTAGGTTATATCCTAATCTGAGCAGTAGGGGACAATTAGCCCCACAGCGTAAAAGCATGGCTACTATGGGAAATTACAGCAATTGTTTGTACAAAAAAAATTCCCAAATCAGCAGTGAAATGTCATGACTAGTTAATCTGACAATAGCTGATGATAGTTTAAGGGGGAACATTTGGCAGCACTCTGGTAGATCCCCACTGCTTTCTTTCTTCAAACAGTAATCTCCCCAACATCAAAATGAGCAGCAAGGGTCTCAGAACCAAAGGTCAGTATTGCATTGGGGCATCATTCTGGGGAATTCAGGATCAGAGTGCTAGCAAATGATGGCAAAGGGCCATCAATGTGTTTTAAGTGCACGTCCCAGTGTGGCACAAAAATAAAGGGAGGGGGAAACAAAGTTCCAAGGAGAGAGAGGCAATTATTTTAAAATACCAACTCAAATACCTGGAAACGTCCAATATGACCTTGAAATTCCAGTAGAGTACCACTATTGCCTTGCAGTTCTATCCCTTTTAACACATCTGAAAAATATACATTACAACCAGCAATATCATTGAACAGTACAATTACAAATCCAAAACTCTCCCCCCCTCTTAAATTTCCTTCTGTCCTATATTTGAGGAGGCCATTCAGCCCATCAAGTCTGTACCCCCCCACTAAAAAACCACTCTGGCCCACGCTGCCACCCTATCCCCGTACATTGATTATGATCAATTCATCTAACCTATACATCATTGGACTGTGTGAAGAAACCCCTGCAGACAGGGGAAGAATATGCAAACTCCACAGTCATCCAAAGCCAGAATTGAACCCGGGTCCCTGGCTGCTGTGTCAGCCACTGATGTGGTAATATTAATAAGACGTCAAAACATTTCACTCCTCATCATGTAGTGCCTTAGGAACTAGGACTATAAACAGAAAAGCTTGAGTCACAGTATAGAAAATCAGTCTGTCATGCAAGATGCCAAACTGTGCTGTTGCATGGCTCATTTGAGAATTGTCTGCATAATCAGGAGGGTACCTTCACATTGTAAGTCACAGTTCCAGAACTATGCTTTGGTATGATTTGTGTAGATCCCGTTTCATAAGGCAATTCCAGAAAAAGGAATCATCACAGTTAGGGGTGACCTTGTCTACAGCCAATGTCCATGTATTTGCTTACCAGTAGGCACAACTGGATAGCCATCAGGAACAGGAACCCAACCTAATTTTTTTCCAAGGCAGCCACGTGATGTGCTGAGTATTTCCCTGCATTTTCTACTTTTCATTTGTAACTTCCTACTCTCTAACCCAGCAAATGAGCTGAAAGAGACCTGCAGACCTCAGCTGGACAGAAGGCATATAGATTGCATTAAAGTTCCAGCTCATTATCCAGTGGTGCCCAGAAGAGTGTGAGCACTTTTCTGACAGGGTAGGAATGAGGAAACTCTGCTCAGGTCTGCTAGATCTATTTTCGGATCCCAATCTCAAACCTCACTAGTCTCTGGTAAAATCAGTCAGTTTAGCACAAATTAGAAATCAAACCAGGGACTTCAGGTCCAGTGAGTGATAACTTGAAGCAGCGAGAATATAGAATATGAAAGCCAAAGTATACCCCATGGAGGGAAAATGAACAGATAACCCACAAAATTATTATGGTGCAGAAGGAGGCTATTTGGCCTATGGTGTCAGCACTAGCTCTCCAAACAAGCAACTCTTCCCCATGGGTGAAAGCATTGGGCCAAGAAAGATTTGTACATTACCGTTCCTTACCTGGTAAAGCTGCTTTGCTTATGATACCAGTCAAAAGTGCCAGCTCCTGCAGGGACCCTGCAGTTACCTGCTGGCAGCGTAGGATAGCTTGGATGGGGTCTGAATGGGCAATTAGGAATTGCAGTACCTGCAGAGAAAATCACCATTATAATCAGATGGGAATAAGAAAGAAAGACTTACATTAATATAGCATCATTCACGGCTTCAGGGCACCACCTTAAAGTAAGCGAAGCACTTTTTGAACAGTACTTACAGTTGTGGTGAGGGAACTGCAGCCAGTCTGCACACAGCCAGTTTCCACAAACAGCACATGATAGTAACCAGGTAAACTAATGTTATTGAGAGAGAAGAATTGGCCAGAACACTGGGGAAATATTTGCTCTTATTTGCCAAATAGCGCCAGGAGATCTTGTACCCCACCTGAATGATTGCAGTTTCAACAGCAGAACACTTCTCACTGGTGTGTCAGCTTAAGATTTCGTACTCATGTTTTGGAATAAGATTTCAGCCCATGATCTTCCGAGATCCAATAAACTGAGCCATGGCTGATAGTCAATTGAGCTTCAGTTTGGCTCAGCTACTATTGGACCACACAGCAGACAATATTTTATCTGGGTTAGGGATTTGATCCCACTCTTGTCCGCTCTTGAACATTATAAAGAATTCCTGTGGAAATATTTCCTCTTTGAGGAGCAAGTGAATATCACTGACAGAGCAAGTGCAGCTGGAACTGAACTCCAGTTCCCCAGTAAGTCTGTATTTTAAACATTATTTAAACAGATAGTTTTATGAAAATTTGTTGTCTTTGGTGGGTGTTTTGCGCTCCACTTTTAGCATCAAATGCAACTCAGTACTCTGGAGTCTCAACAGACTTTTCTTCCAGCAGTGTCAGTCCCATTCTCCAGGACTACTTCCACAGCCAGCACGCTTCATCGAGACAGCCCTGTAGCGAGTACCTCCTTGGCCTCCCTTTCTCAAGGGACAATAAGATGCACACCAATGGGTCACTAGAGTGGCCTCTCCTGGGCATGAGAACCTCTTCTCAGCCTTGTTGGTGCAGAGGAGTGCAAAGCAGGAGCTGCCAGAACATGCTCCATACGTACACACATACATGAGGGGTAATTTTTACCATGGCCAATCCACCTAACCTATGCATCTTTGGGCTATGGGAATAAACCAGAGCACCAGGATGAAAACCAAGGCAGACACAGGTGGAGCACCAAAACCCCACAGACACCCAAGGCCAGAATCAACCCAGGGTCCCTGAAGCTATGATGCAGCAGAGTTAACCACTGCACCACTGTGTTGCAAGGTGCTCCAGTGAGATATTATATCATATTTTATAATGCAAGAATCTGGGACAAGAGAGTTAACCTTGTACAAAACAGAAAATTCTGGAAAACCTCAGCAGGTCTGACAGCATCTGTGGAGACAGAATAGAGCCAATGTTTCAGATCTGGATAACCCTTTGTCAGAGCTCAGAGCGAAGAAAATCAGAAAAGATTTATACTATGAGGTTGGGGGAGGAGGAGGCTGTAATAGGGCAAAGCAAATGTAAATGAGGATGAAGACAACTGAGAGAGATGCTAAAAGTATCCATTAATTGATCAGAATGTGTGAATGGCAGAACAGAGGTTGAGGCAGTTGCTCGGAAAGGGGGAGGTGGTGGGAGGCAAGAAGGAGGGCTGGAATGAAGTAGTGGAAAAATGGAAGTGAGAAGGAAGGGTAATAAAAATGGATGAATGAGATGAAAAGAAGAAATGGAATGAAACAAAATAAATGGAAATGGGGAGAAGGTGGAGGGGAGAATTCATGCCCTGAAGTTGTTGAACTCAATATTCAGTCCAGAAGACCGTAAAGTGCCCAGTCGGAAGACGAGGTGCTGTTCCTCCAGTTTGCGTTGGGGTTCACCAGAACATTGCAAAACGTCAAGGGCAGGCATGTGGACAGAAGAGCAGGGTGGTGTATTGAAAATGGCAAGTGATAGGAAAGTCTGGGTCCTGTTGCGGACGGACTGAAAGTGTTCTGCAAAACAGGTCACCCCGTCTGAGTTTGGTCTCTCTGATTTCTAGTAGACCACATTAAAAGCAGCGAATGCAATAGACCAGATTGAAGGAGGTGCACATGAAGCACTGCTTCACCTGAATGGAGTGGTTGGGCCCTGGGATGGTGAACGGTGAGAAAGTAAAAGCAGGTGTTGCACCTTCTATGATTGCATGGGATGGAGGCATGGGTGGGGTGGGGGCGGTGAGATGTTGTGTGTGACGGAGGAGTGGACCAGGGTGTTCTGGAGAGAATGGTCTTTGTGAAATGCTGACAGGAGGAGTGATGAGGAAGATGTGTTGAATAGTAGCATCATACTGGAGTCGGTGGAAATGGTGGAGGATGATCTTTTGAATGCGGAGGCCGGTGGGGTGAAAAGTGAAGACAAGGGGACACTTTCCTAGTTCTGGGAGGGAGGAAGGGGAGAAGGTGAGAGCAGTGGCCCGGGGATAGGTTGGACGTGGTTGACAAATCACAATAAAGGAAGAAGGAAGACATACTGACAGCACTACTTTGGAAAGTGGCATCATCAGAACAGATGCGGCAGAGACAAAAGGAACTGAGAGAATGGGATGGGGTCCTTACAGGATGTGCAGTGTGAACAGCTGTAGTAAGGTAGTTGTGGGAGTCGGTGGGCTTTTAATGTACACTGGTAGACAGTTTATCACCAAAAACTTTATTCATTGGTGGGAGATGGCATCACTAGTGGGAGATGACATCACTAGCATCATTGCCCATCCCCATTTGCCCTTGAACTGAGTGGCTTGCTGGGCCATTTCAGAGGGCAGTTGAGAGTCAACCACATTGCTGTGGCTCTGGAATCACATATAAGCCAGACAAGGTAAGGACAGCAGATTTCTTTCCCTAAAGGACATTAGTGAACCAGATGCGTTTTTTCCGACAATTGACAATGGTTTTCATGGTCATCAGTAGATTCTTAGTTCCAAATATTTTTTATTGAATTCAAATTCCACCATCTGGCATGGTGTGATTTGAACGTGGGTCCCCAGAATATTAGCTGAATTTCTGCATAAATAGTCTAGCGATAAAAGTACTAGGCCATCGCCTCCCCTATAAATGGAGACAGAGAGGTCAGGGAAGGGAAAAAAGTGTTAGAGATAGACCATGTGAAGATAATTGGCAGGGGTGGGGGGAGATGTGTAGGTGGAAATCAGAAGCAAAATTGATAAATTTTACCAGGTCCACACAAGAGCATGAAGTGCCAGAAAAACAGTAGTCAGTGTACCAATAAAGGAGTCGTGGGAGGGGTCAAGAATGGAACAGGGAACACTCCACATAACCCATAAAGAGACAGGCATAACCAGGGCTGAGTTAACCTTGTGCTTTTTTGGAGAATTTAGCATAGCCTGCACTTAAGTGTACTGTTGATCAAGAAGGAGTCGTCATTTCTGGTGTAGTTACCTGTCCTTCAGCCAGCTGATTTTGCCCAATGCTGGAGGTTAGTATAACCTGACAAAGTCGAAGAGCTGGGAGCAGAATCTGGTGATATCGCTCTACAGGGGCTGGGATAAATCCTGATGGATCTCTTATACAAAACATACTGTTAAAAAAAAAGAAAATATGCCATAAAAATAGCAACTCTCCAAAAGAACAGGTGAAGAAAACGCATATAGCATATCTAACTGACAGAGCAGAGAACAGAGGGAGAACTTTTATACATCTTGTATAATGAAGATCATTGTGACTGACTGCTTCAAAATGGTTTTAATCCCAAACTCATACAGTGATCTTCCAGATTCAAGGTCTCTCAATGCAAGCTCCAACACTTAATGTCACAAAAGTGTCCTTTCTTGCAGCCATTCTCATGAAAGCATATTCAGATGGCAGCAGTTTACCCAGAATGGGGCAGTCCCAAGAGTGGCTCCAAGGTAGGCCTGATGTCAGGAGCTGAATTCAGACACTCCTGGTCTGACAGATTGACCTGTTCCTCCCAGCTTTTGATACTCAGGTCGGCCCATCGAATCTGCACCGACCACAATCCCACCCAGACTCTATCCCCATAATCCCATGTATTTATGCTAGCAAGTCCCCCCAGCACGAACGGGCAATTTAGCATGGCCAATCCACCTAACCCGCATTTCTTTGGACCATGGGAGGAAACTGGAGCACCAGGAGGAAACCCGCACAGACACGGGGAGAACATGCAAACACCACACAGACAGTGACCCAAGCCGGCAATCGAACCCAAGTCCCTGGCACTGTGATGCAGCAGCACTAACCACTGTACCACCATGCTGCCTTGGTCTTGGTCTTCTTGCCAATTGTGACAGCACAGAATTGCAGAATTGTTATAGCACAGGGGAAGGCCATTCAGCCCATTGTACCTGTGTCAGATCTCCGAATTAGCAATTCACCCAGTGTCATTCCCCTACTCTCCCTGTAGCTACACACATCCTTTTCAGATAACAATTTACCCTGCCTTGACCACACTCGCAGATAGCACACTCCAGGTCTTAAGCACTCACTGTTTGAAAACATTTCTGCTCATATTGTCATTGCTTCTTTTCCAATTACTTGGAATCTGTGTCTTTTCAATCTCAATCCTTCCATTAATAGGAACTGTTTCTCTCTATCTATTTTGTCCAGGTTGCTTATGGTTTTGAATAGCGAAAATCAAATCTCCTCTCACCCTATATATCACCAAGAGAAACAGTCCCAACTTCTCAATTCTATCTACAAAACTGACGTTCTTCATCTCTGGAACCAGTCTCAAGAATCTTTCTAAAAGTTTGGCACCCAGAACTGCAGGCAATATGCTTGTTGATGCCAAACCAATGTTTTATATAAGTTTATTATCTTCTTACTTTATCGTACTCTATGCCCCAGCGGCACTGTGGCAAGCACTGCTGCTTCACAGCACCAGGGGCCCAGGTTCAATTCCCAGCCTCGGATCACTGTCTGCATGGGTTTTCTCTGAGTGCTCCGGTTTCCTCCCACAGTCCAAAGATTTGCAGGTTAGGTAGATTGGCCATGCTAAATTGACCTAGTGTCAGGGGACCTGGGTGGGATTGTGATCGGTGTAAACTCAATGGGTTGAATGGCCTTTTTCTGCAATTCTAATAAAATAAAGGAACCTTGATGCTTTACTAACCACTCTCTCAACCTATCCTGCCATTGTCAATGATTTATGTACATATACACCCATTGCTCCTGCACCCATTTTAGAGTTGTACCCTTTAATTTTGTACTAGTTCTCCATGATTTTTCTCCCAAAATGAATTACTTCATACTTTAATGCCATGAACTCCATCTGCCATCTGTTTGCTCCTTTAGTTCTACACTCCTCCTCACAATTCACAATGCTTCCAATTTTCATATCATCTGCACACTTTGAACTTATGTCTTCTGTGGAAAAAAAAATCCCAACACTGACCCCTAGGAAACTCCATTACAAACCTTCCTCCAGGCCAAAAACCATTCCTTAATACCAACTGCTGTTCCCTGTCACTCAGCTAATTTTGCATCCATGTTGTGACTTTTATTCCAAGAGCCAAAACTTCTCTCAGAAATTTGTTGTCCGTCATTCTATCAATTGCCATTTGGAAGTCCAAGTACATCGCACCAACAGCACTGCCCCAACCAAACACCTCTGTTACCTCTTCAAAAAATGTCCAGCAAATTGACTGAGATCAGCCATCTACAGACAGGCCAGAAATTAATAAAGGACCTGATGGACTGCATAACTGAATATCACATGCATAACACCCTATTTATCCACTTAGAAATAGGATCAGCAACCTTCATTTGTTTTTGAGGCAATAATAAATTATTGATTGTGACGAGCCAAATTTTTTCTCTCATTTTGTTCTACAACTAAGTATCAATTAATGCAAAAAACTAAACACCAGGACTCAGCCCAGAACCCATATTGTCCGGTGACTATTTACCTGACATTTCTAAACTTGGAAAGAGCCAGCTCCTTCCTAGCCCAACCCGAATGCACTGCTGCTCACTCACACAAACTGTTACATGAAGAAATGCTATGGACTTTGCTGACTCTATCAGCACTTATTACCTGTGTGAATCCGTTTCAGGTCGATGATCGTAGACCTGGCATTGGGACAGGTGCACAATAGCGCCTGCTGTCAGAAGCTCCAAGGCTCCCACCTGGACTTTAGCCACTCTCGTCAAGAAGGCCTGATGAATATGTTTAACAGGAAAAAATATGGTCAATAAAAAATAGTTGCAAGGTAAAACGTTTGTCTGGTGTTAGAAATCAAGTTAACAGCTTGTGTAGAAATAACAGACAAAAAACACTAAGTGGAAACTGTTATGGCTGTGTTTCTAACCTGCAGCATACAACATTCAAATATACGATGTAGGCTTTGTTACAGATAAGTTTCCTCACTCAACCAATTACTCCAAATTACAATTCCTAATCAAGTGTGCAATAAATAGGCATTTATGAATTGTATATGTTAAAGTGGTCCAACTTATACTCTTTCCCACAGTGTTGGAGCGGTCACCTAGGTACAACAGAGAGAATGATTATGCTACTGATTACTGTAATAATCAAGAAAACAGGAGTTCAGGTCCTAGCGTAGTTTGAGAATTTCAACGTAGTTTTCAAAAGTCCTAGAAATAAAAAGCCTGCATCAGTTCAAGTGACCATAAAGCTGATGAACTGCTGAACCCACAATGAATACCTATTACCAGCCCCACATACTAACGCCTGTGTTTATCAGCCTAACTGCCCCAAGACAGAATTTAAAGAGCATAGACAGTAGAGGTTCACAAAATGAACAACAGAAGGACATGCAATTCACTGCCCAAGTTAAAATTACCTGTCTGCTGAAATCTTATTGTAGAATGTTGTGAGTTCCCTAAATCACTGACAACAAGGAAGTCCAACAAAGGTAGTTTATTCCTGAGCTCAAAGCTATATACAACACTGGGCTCTACTTGCTCTCCTGGAGAATAACTCCTGCTCTTCTGCCATGTCACTCTTTTGTAGACACACTGAGCCCAACTTTACCATCAAGTTGTGCCTGTTTTCGGGTGTGAAAACTTGGTAAAGTCAGGCTTGAGGCAAGTAGCACGATCTGCGCCTGCCCTCCATGCTGGTTCCCCCTTTACCAAGGCCTGGAAATGGCCATCGTCAGGACCACACCCGAAATGGGCACAACGTCAATTTAAATGCATTTGTATGCATTTAAGTTGACTTACTGAGCTGCACACCCAAACTTAGCGGCACTTCCTCATTTCCCACCCCGTTCACCCATCCAGGTTCAGTGTGAAACATACATGGGCACAGAGGCCCAATTCAGGCACTCCAGCTTCTGAGGAGGTAAGTTCTGAGTGTCCGGCGGCTCTCTGACTCAAATCAGTGTTTGGGGGGGGGGGGGGGGTCACATGACTCTCTGACTCAGATCAGTGGGGTTGGGAGGGGGCACTGTCACACTATGTGTGATCGGTGTGGGTAGGGGGCAGGGGTATGGCATCCCCTGCCACCCTGCGCAGTTGGAGGCGTCAATCGGAACTGCAGGGTTTCGGGCACGTTAAGTCCTGCCCACAGATTTCTGCAGCGCAATTCAGAATTGCTGCTACTTTTTCAGGCAGTGTCTGTATGGGGATGCCTGAGAACAGGTCTAAAAGTTGGATCTGAAACACTCCCAGTTTCAAGTCTGCTCAGCACTTAGAATGAAAATGGTAAAATAGGGGCTATCATCATGTTCTCAAGTGATCATTTGGTCTACATTTTCCCCATTTAGTTTAGACACATGTTTTATGCCACCACAAGAGTGTGCGAAATAAGGACCTACACACAGACCACTGTGGGACATACAATTAAATAAGCTGTGAATGCATAACTGTTTACATAGGAGTCTACATGTCTGCTGGTGCAGGGGGCTGGTGCCACAGGTCAGATGACTGAAGTACTGTTATCTGTTGCTACTGGTCCTGATATTTGTAGAAGGTGATGGTGATTGCCTCCATGGTGGGCACCGCCTGAGGCTACCACATTACCGTTTGATTGTGGGGCATTATTGTGTACCACTGCCAACCAGTCATGGCCACATGTGGTCTGAACCGTCACCATTTGATCAGGTGATAGGCAGCCAAGCCTGTGGGTATTTCAATCATAATTTTGCTTTTCAATCTGTACTGCAGAAGGGCATCATTCACATTAGTTTCAAGTTTAGGCTGCAGCAGAGTGTTCATAGTAGGAATCATGGTAGTACACCTGAAAAAGTTGTGTTAATGAGGGCAGGCCCTGTTGTGTTAGATTTGGCAGGCTGTGGAGTGCAGCATAGTTGTCTGCAATCCTGTACCTATTTCTCTAGAAGATGCCTGGCCAAGTGAACCATCCATTCTGCCAACTAATTTGACTGTGTATAGGGAGGTCCGCTCGTGATATGTTCCAATTCCCATGTGTGTGCAAAGTTGCGAAATTTAGAAGCGACAAATTGGCAAGCACTGTCTGTTTTAAGTGTTGCCATTTATGGCGAAGTAATTCTTAAGCTTCATGATTACTGTTTTATTTGTCATTTTTTGCAAGTAGTCAAGTTCAAACTACCCAGAATATGAATCAACTAAGTATAAATGTTGTTTACCATCCACTTGAAGATGTCAGCTGCTGCGAATGAACATAGGAGGTCTGACATCTTGTGTAAATGCAGCGGTTCCTTTGCTTGATGCGATTTGAATGCATTGCACAATGCACATCTGACAACTTCCCTTTCCATGTCTATATACATGGAAGACCGGTACAGTGGTTCCTTGGCCCTGTATCTGATTGCTTCCAACCCGAGGTATCCATGGTGCCATACCTCCAACGGGCAATAGGGATGACAAATTACAGGTCCTACATATTCACCCACCCTGTATGGTCAATTCCTCTCTGTTGGCAAAGAACATGCAAAACTCATGAGGAAGTTCACTTGAGGATTCTGGCCAGACACTCTTGATAATATCATGCATGTGATTCTGCCTGTAAGGCCTGTTTGAATTCCTAAATCCAACAGGAGGACAACACTTCTATTGCCATAAGGTCTATGTCTTCCTCACAGTCTACCTGTTCTTTAATGGGTTAGAAGGCTTAAGGGAGAGCATCAGTCAAGTGCAGCTCCTTACCCTGTTTATGGATAACGCTGATGTTGGAGTGTTGCAACTTAAAACATCATGCATTGCAGTTGAGCAAATGCAGTGTGGAGAGGCTTCTTTAAGATATGAGTGGCTGGTGATCTATTTTAACAGTTTCAGGATGACCACATCTGAAGTCATGAAATTTCTGGCAGGTGAAGACTAAAGCAAGAAGTTCCTTTTTGATCTGCGCACAGTGAGTCTCAGTGTCAGTGAGGTCCCTTGGTCCAAAGCCATTCTTGGTTCTGCCATTCTGGATGCAAACTGCACCAAGTCCATACTGAGAGCTGTCTGCTGATACAAGTAAGGGTGCTCAAATTATTGTAATACTAGTGGGGGCTGCAAGCGTTTGTTTGAATTTACTGAATATCGCTGTGTGATGCATCTGACAACATCATTAGACAATCCTGGTACAGAAGTTGATGAAAAGGTCCAGTGACCTCACTATAACATAGAATAAACTTACAAAGAAAAGTTGTCATACCAAGAAAGCACTGTAGTGTGCGCCTGTCTGTAGATTGCCATTTGTCATACAGCCATTGTGTTGACTGGGTTGGACTTTACATCATCAGCTGTGAGTAAATGGCCCACATAAGCAACCTGGTTGACCCTGAATCTACAATTCACAGGGTTAAGTATTAATCGGATAGTCCTAATTCTGTCAAGGATGAGATGAAGAGGTGCATCATGTTCTTGCATAGTATGATCCCAAATGTCAACAATAATGTCACAAATTTGGCCTGCAAAGAATTGTTTCATGTACTGCGGAATACCTCACTGTCCCAGATCACAAAGGGCATACAGAAAAACAATATCTGCCTACTGAAGGCATGAATGTTGTTAGTTTTGAGTATTTCTGATCTAACAAGGTCTCTGAGAAGCCTCAATTTAGCATTGGGCATGTCTGCTATCATCTGTTTTACTGTCTTCATAGGATGATGAGATCTGAGCAGTGCTTTGTTCAAGTGCATCGGGTCAATTCTTATCCTTATCGTGCCATGTTTTATATTGAGGTCTACCTTTTCCTGCTCTGTCTGGAAAAACAAATGACTTCTTGAGTCTTTCAACAGCCTGAGGGCTAGTGAGATTTAATAGGGTAAAAGTCTGTATCTCTTTTGACTCGGAGTGTGCAGCAAATATTTTTCTTTCTGGAGTGTTTCCCAATTACCCACAATATTTTCATCAAAGACAAGTGAGTTGATGCAACCAAGTCCTTTTGCCATACTGCCAACTCCTGATATGAAGAATGTTGGGGTTCCCTAACTCGCCGACAACAAGGACTTTCAGCAAAGGTAGTTTACTCCAAAAATCAATGATTATATATAATATGATAAAAACAAATTACTGAATATACTCGAATCAGAAACAAAAGCAGAAAATGCTGGAAAATCTCAGTTGGTCTGACAACATCTGTGGAGAGAGAACAGGATTATATACAACACTGTGCTCTGCCCCATGCTCTTGTGGATACCGCCCACCTCCCATCTCATGACCCCTTTTGTAGCTACGTCATCATGTTTTCATGTGACCAGTCAACACTTACCTTAATTCTCAATAAAATGTTTGAATAATAAACCTGACACTAAGACTGAAATAGTAGATTATGTCCTTGTTACATCTTCCATTTGCTGTTTCTTATTCAGCCAATTGATATCAATAAGCCACAGGGAACGGAAGAAGGTAATATGCTTGATTTGTGTGACATGGTCTACTGGTACTTGAATGGCTCCAGCAGCTTCCACTAGAGGAAATACCTGTACCAACTCATACTTCAATCAAGTGCTGAATGAAAGGTTTGTAATCTAGAGTCATACTATGTCCATTTCTCACTGTTAACGGACATTCCAAATAGCTGGGAACAATTCAATCCCTTACAAACTCAATGAAATGGGCCCAAAATGGTAAAATGTACCTGTTGATTAAAGCTGAAGTGAAAATAATAATCTAAAGAGTAGAAAAGGAGTTCCTTAATGCAACTGATTCCTAGTTTGATGAATACCCTTTAAAATTCACCCCCTCAAGAAACAGATACACACGTGCACGTACACATACCATTTTGGATTCATAAAGGTACAAGGCTTTCAATAATGGGGGCTTGGGACTGAGCATGCTCTGAAGTGTGGCATCATCCTGAGTCAGGCTGTCTGTCAGTGCTTTCAGGTAGCCGGTGTTGATGAGAAAGTAGAGCCACTGGTTGTGTTGGTCAATAGCCACAATCCGGTCCATCACCGCCAGTGCCAGCATCTAAAACAGGAAAATCAATTTACTCGAGTGTCATACTGGATGAGAGACAGGGGAGGCAGTGATATTGCCATTGGATGAGTAATCCAGAGCCTCAGGGTAATGTTCTGGGGTCCCGGGTTCAAATCCCACCATGGCAGATGAAGAAGTGTGAATTCAATAAAATGTGGAATTAAAAGTCTAATGATGATCATGAAACTATTGTCGATTATTGTAAAAATCCATCTGGTTCACGAATGTCCTGTAGGGTAGGAAATCTCACATCCTGACCTGGTCTGGCCTCCATGTGACTCCAGATCCAAAGCAACATGGTTGAATGTCCCCTCAGAGACAGCAATATCCCACATACACCCCATGAACGAATACAAAAAACCTGGTGCAGTACTCATGATTTGAGGGTCACAAGAGTAAGTGTCGCTTCAATTCATCTCCAGAAACCCCTTGACAGAGCTGACTGTGCCTGGCTGGTATACAAGAAAAATAGGTGCTGTAAAGCACTGGACCAGTTTCCATTACCAAAATGCAAGAGATGTTCAGAGAAGAATTATCAATTTTTTTTTCTGTTATTGGCCCAGGGTTTTATTAATGTTTCATCTATCAAGAGACCATGTAATTTTGGGTGGAGTGAGGAGTTGTGTGTGTCAAACTGGGTGATCCTGTCAGTCATTGTTCTTATCAGAGATTCACAGCCAAAAGTAGTACATCAGATAAAGCGTCAGGAAGAGGTGGCAAAAGGAGGGGTAGTCATCCACAAGTGAGCAGTTCTTAGCCATTAGGTTCTTTTTGCCCATTTTTGACCCTAGCTCAAAATCTACTACAAGACGGTGGTGTGGACCATGTCTACCTCATTACCTCAGGAGCTAGTCACCACGTGACCCACAGAGGGAGTCTGGTAGGTTGCTACAGGCATCACAGCAGAACCCATTCATTCGCAGATCTAAAATCCACTCTTTATGGTGAGTCACTAAGCAGTAGTCAGGAATCCAAGTTGATTTCCCCTTCTTAGTCACATGGTGCTGCAGCCAAAAGGCAGTGCCCCATCTGTCACCCTGGATAAGTTAAGTGGGCATCATTTGTATTTGTTGCTTTATATTAAACTACATGATGCAAGAATCCATTAAACTAATTCACAGCCTCCACCCTGGCATTGGATCGCACAGGGTGACTAGCTCCTTGGGTATTGATTCCAGAAAGCTGCTGGTACACATGGTCCCCACCACCCTCTTATAGTGGGTCCAAAAATGCTCAAAAAGAACTAACGGCTGGCATCTGCTCACTTGTGGAAAACTACTATTTTTTGTGTAGGAGACAAAAGAAATGTTGAAACTGAAATAATTTTCTATTCCAAAGCATTTCTATTATTTAATGAAACACAAGTCCATCTTGATTCACATATTTACTATGAAGGAATGAAATGCCAGTGTTATATATAACAGTCTAATATTGGAATGGTTAAACTCTATCCACTCTAACTCTGGGTGCTGCATTTGCTTATACTCACTCGCCCAATTTCATGCCCATCACAAGCATCTCGACAAACAACTTCCATCAGTGATTCCCCATAACTCTCTATGATGTCCATGTTGTCATTCTGCAGTTTAGTGAATTCATCCTCTGGAGCAGTCAGCCTCTCCCACATGGTTTTCTGTCCTGTCCGTCCAGTTAAAAAAAAAGACCGCAGATGAACTGAACAAGCTAGAGGCAAATGTTAGGATTAAACTCCCACTAAGTGGGAGCAATTGTTAGCAAAGGGAACAGTTAACTGTCAAGGAGTATTTAAGTTGATAATTGTAGGTCAATTGTTAAATCGTTCTTTCACTGGATTATACAAAGGGGAAACATAATTTGTTAATTTGCTCTTTGTGTTTATTGATTGGTTTGTTTTACTCCAACAGTATAAAGGGGAAACAGGTGAGACAATGGGCAAATAAGAATAAAATTCAATGTGAAGAAATCATGGCTTAGATTCTGTTTTTACTACTAACCAACTATTGTAGCTCAGCAGCAAGCACTTGTAACTTCTGAATAATGATAGAACGCAGGATGGCATGGTGGCACAGTGGTTAGCACTGTTGCCTCACAGCATCAGGGACACGGATCAATTCCAGCCTTGGGTGACTGCGGAGAGTTAGTACATTCCAGCCATGTTTGTGTGAGTTTCCTCTGGATGCTCCGGTTTCCTCCCATAGTCCAGAGATGTATGGGTTAGGTTGATTGGCCATGCTAAATTTCCTTTTAGTGTCACAAGCTGTGAAGATGTTGGGTTTCCATGATTTCTATGATTCTAGATCAACAGGGCAGTGTCTTTAAAAAGAGCTGCGCACATGTGCAGAATGAGCTTCCAGAATAATGCAGGATTTGAAAAGGAGACTTTTGTCTCGTTTTATTTTCCCAGCACTATAAAATTTGACCAGCTGGTTCAAACCTCGACACCTCAATTCCCATTTTAGGATCTAATCTCAACTGAAACACCACTGCCCAATCACTGCAAAGGCCAATGTTTCATCCAAATTGTATTTTTGTGCTGCAGTCTGGAACTTCAGCTGGAATTTATGGCAGGAGAAACCCCCCACTCTCCCCATCCAGCTATATTTTTCAGCAGTCTGGCAACTTGGGGGCTTCCATACCAATAAGAGGGCCAGCAGCTGTGGTGTGATGGCCACGGCTGAGGTCCACATGCTTGAAGTAGATGCTATGGGAGCAGACAGCTTTCATATTCAAGTGAGTGAAGTCTGGGGGTGTGGGGATCAGTCAATGGGCTCCAGCAAAGGTGAGATGGGGGCAGACGGAGAGGGAGATTTCTGTGGGACAAGTTACCATTAGGCAGAGGCTCCTTTGCAGGCTACTAAATGCCTGAATAGGAGGGACCCTTCTGTCCCCACCCAACCCTGAGCTTGCAGGGAGACCACCAGCCAGACTCCCCATACAGTGCCCACAGCAATAGAACATAGAACATTACAGCGCAGAACAGGCCCTTCAGCCCACGATGTTGCGCCGACCAGTTAAAAAACAATGACCCTCTAACCTAAACCAATCCCTTTTCATCCATAAACCTATCCATGGATCTCTTAAACGCCCCCAAACTAGGCACATTTACAATTGCAGCAGGCAGGGCATTCCAATCCCTCACCACCCTCTGGGTAAAGAACTTACCCCTGACATCCGTCCTATAACTACCCCCCCTTAATTTAAAGCCATGCCCCCTCGTGCTAGCTTTCTCCATCCGACGAAAAAGGCTATCACTATCCACCCTATCTATACCTCTAATCATCTTATATGTTTCAATAAGATCCCCTCTTAGCCGCCTTCTTTCTAGCGAAAACAACCCCAAATCCCTCAGTCTCTCCTCATAGGACCTCCCCTCTATACCAGGCAACATCCTGGTAAACCTCCTCTCCACCCTCTCCAAAGCCTCCACATCCTTCCTATAATGTGGGGACCAGAACGGCACACAATACTCCAAGTGCGGCCGCACCAGAGTTGTGTACAGTTGCAACATGACGCTGCGACTCCTAAATTCAATCCCCCTACCAATAAACGCCAAGACACCGTATGCCTTCTTAACAACCTTATCTACTTGATTCCCAACTTTCAGGGATCTATGTACACATACACCTAGATCCCTCTGTTCATCCACACTATTCAGAGTCCTCCCGTTAGCCCTATACTCGACACATCTGTTATTCCTACCAAAGTGAATTACCTCACACTTCTCCGCATTAAACTCCATCCGCCACCTCTCGGCCCAGCTCTGCAACCTATCTAAGTCACCTTGCAAACTACGACACCCTTCCTCACAATCTACCACACCTCCGACTTTGGTGTCATCAGCAAATTTACTAATCCACCCAACTATACCCTCATCCAGATCATTAATAAAAATTACAAACAGCAGTGGCCCCAATAGGATAGGACCCTTAACTGACCACTTGAGTGGTTCAGCTGCTCTCTGGACAGGAGGGCCAGCCTCACCAATTTCCATTTACTTACGGGTTACAAGATCAAACTCTGCCTAGACTGATTGTGGCACAATCACAAGATAGGACAGAGAATTTGATTCTGCATTGGACTCATTGTAAGTGACCTGAATGTGCCTGATGGGACAATGGGTTTACTGAAACTGAACACATTCCGTTCTTTGGCTTTAATTCCTCACCCGAATGAGGAAGAAGAAAAATAATTGTTCACAAACTGTTAATACTTTCATCTGTAACATTTATATCCTGACAAAGAGTTACATACCAGTTTCCAATGTGTCTGGTTCATCCGGTTTTTGACTTATCTGTAGGTAATACAGCAGTGCGCCATATAGGTGTGCTCTTACACGCTGGAAACCGCCACCTGTCAGCAAAAACGAAAACGTTAGTGCTTCTATCAACATGACCGGTACAAAGAAAATGTTACCCTGAGGTAATCAGACATTAATACAACATAGTCACTAACAAATCAAAGATAGAGCTTAGTAGAAATTTTGTTACACAAAATGTAGAATTTGCTGCCACATGAAAGTGACTGCAGAAGATGGCATTGATGCATTTAAAGATCTGATGCATTCACGGGGGAGAAGAGAGATAGGGGCGCAGCTAGGAAAAGGTCATTGTGTTTGAATCATAAAATCGTGCAGTGCAGAAGGAGGCCGTTCGGCCCATTGAGTCTGCACTGACCACAATCCCACCCAGACTCCATCCCCATAACCCCATACATTTACCCTAGCTAGTCCCCCAACACTAAGGGTCAATTTACCACGGCCAATCCACTCAATCCGCCATCTTTGGACTGTGGGAGGAAACCAGAGCACCCGGAGGAAACCCACACAGAGAGAATATGCAAACTAAACACAGACAGTGGCCCAAGCTGGGTATCGAACCCAGGTCTGAGGTGCTGTGAGGCAGCAGTGCTAACCACTGTGCCACCCCTCAGCTTGCAAGGAGACCACCAGCCAGGGTCCCCAAACAGTGCAGTGCCCGCCATTTGACAAGGCTCATGTAGAATAGAAACAATTCAGAGACTGAAAGAGCCTGTTTCTGTGCACTGTGTTACCTGAACAGACACTGGAGCGCGGCAACTAGGGGTTTTCATAGTATCTTCATCGCACTGTGAATATAAGCCTACTTGTGACTAATAAATAATTTTTTTAATATGTAACTCTTCTGCAAGATATCCACATGTAAGAGGAAATTACATTTTAAAATACAGTTTTATATTACTAACTCAGGACAAAGTTAACTGTTGAAGCATTGTTCTAAGCTTCAATGAATAAAGACAATGATACAAAATCTGCCAATGTGGGAGCAATGACTTGAGGGATTCATAAACCCCTCTGGTGGTCTAGATTGTTAACTGCAACTGTGTATTTCACTACAAAACCTGTGTTTGCACACTTTCTCTCCTGATAGATGGTAACAGACCTGCTGAGTTTTTCCAGCGTTCTCTTTTCTTGTTTGTATTTATTTTAAAATTGAAGCTGCATGGGCAAATATCATTCATTATCCACATAAACTACACAACGTAAAAGAGCCAAGGGCCACAGGCTCCAATAGCCGTGGCCAGCCTTTCTGTGTGTCCTGAGCGCATTTGACCCATAGCAGTGCAGAAAATATAGAATGATGTCTTATTGGTCTATTCTCTGCATCATAATGTTAGTATAAAGGCCTCATGATACTGCCCAAGTTTCCAAATCTTCAGACTTTGCACAACATTCCACACTCCTCCCTGAAAGGCAGCATACATCCATTAGTCTGAAGTTGACAAGGGCATGGATTCAAACTGCTCAAAAGCATTGTAATATACAATAGTCAGGTATTTAAATGAGTGCTGTTAACAGGCTTGGATTCATTTTTAAAGAGTCCAAAAGATGGATTTGATGGCCTCCTTCTTTGCCCTAATGATTCTATGACCTCCTGGACTAAAGAGATCAATGACCAACAAAAGTCAGGACAAAGATCCTGATCTCAATCCTGCAACATTCCTTTGTAAAGGGACACAAAAATAATTCACAGAAACAGCAGTTGGTCCTTCAACCCCTCAAACCTGATCCATCATTCAATCAGATCAGGGCCAATCTCTGCTACATCAACTCCATCTCCCCTGGTTCCATTTCTCTTATCTAACAGAAATGTCTAATTGACCACCCATCACATCCTCAATTACCTTTTTTTTTGGGAGGGAGATCCAGAATTACACCTTTTCAGTGAAATGTTTCTCTTGACATTATTTCTGAAAGATCTAGCTCTAATTCCAAGATTGTGCTTTCTTGTTCTGGGGCATATAGAAAAGTAATGTTTCAGTGATAGCTAATCTGTTAGCTCCCATTAGTGTTGCTGTTATGCAAGGAAAGAACACACAAAAAAAAAATCACACGTGACCCTGCCTGTCTACATTGTTTAATTTTTATTCATTTACTACCTGTGGGCCTTGCTGGTTAGGCCAGCATTTATTGCCCATCACTTATTGCCCTTGAGAGGGTGATGGTAAGCTATCTTCATGAACCGCTGTAGTCCACGTAGTGTAGATACACCCATGGTGGTGGGGATAGCTCCAGGATTTTGAGCCGGCAACAGTGAAGGAACGGCAATGTATTTAATGCATTTCCAAGTCAGGATGGTGAGTGACTTGGAGGAGAACTTCCAGGTGATGGTATTCCCAGGTAACTGCTGCCCTTGTCCTTGCAGAAAATAGTGGTAATGGGTTTAGAAGGTGCTATTGAAGGAACATTGGGAAGTCTTTGCAGTGCACCTTGTAGATGGAAAACACTGCTGCCACTGTGCGTCAGTGGTGGAGAGCATGAATGTTTGCAGATGGGGTGCCAATCAAGTGGGTTGCTTTGTGCTGGATGGTATCAATCTTCTTGAGTGATGCTGGAGCTGCAAGCAGAGACCATTCCATCTAACTTGTGCCTTTGTATATAGTGGACAGACTTTGTTACTCACTGCAGGATTCCCAGCCTCGGGCCTGCTCTTATAGCCACAGTATTTACATGGCTGGTCCAGTTTAGGTTTTGGTTAATGGACAATAAACAATTGCGCCGCATTCATTGGGACCCACCAGTTGTGAGGATGAAATCCAAAAGCTTCCTGAGGATGACGTGAAGAGACGAGTCTCCGATAGAGGCGAAGCCAGCTGATACCTCTCCTGCTGATGTGATGCTGCCATCAAGGATGGTGACATGCTGGGAGTGGGTGCTGAGCGCCTGTTTCTGCTCCCCACGTACTGCCTGACTGAGGTGAGCAGTGAGAGTGAATACTGCTCCGGCCACCACGGGCATAAGTTCCTGGGCAGCCTCCTCTTTGAGGATCTAAGAGGGAGAAAGACAGAGTCACACAAAACTATCAGACTATACAGCACCATAAAATACAAGCTAATCAATATATGCTCCTAAGATTTCTTTGCAATTCTGCCATATTTCAATTTATTTTATGCTTGCTTTTATTTAATTTTATCAGACACACAAGTTATCCTTCTATCTGTCCTCCTTCAGCTATTCGCATACACAATAACTGAATCCTACAATGCAGGAAGCAGCCAGTTAGCCCATTGAGTCTGCACCGACCACAATCCCACCCAGGCTCTATCCCCGTAACTCCTGGCATTCACCCTATCTCGTCTCCCCTGACAGTAAGGGGTAATTTAGCATGGCCAATCTGCAAATCTTTGGACTGTGGGAGGAAACCAAAGCACCAGGAGGAAACCCACACAGACACGGAGAGAATGTGCAAACTCCACAGACAGTGACCCAAGCCAGGAATCGAATCCAGGTCCCTGGCACCATGAGGCAGCAGAAATGCAATTTTCTTACATATCTTTTTAAAAATTATTCCATTACGTCTTTTTATCTGCTGTTAGCCATTGCCATTTAACTGTCTCTTGTTTTCAACCCAAGTACTTGAAAGGCCAACCTATTCCTTTACTCCTTTATGTGGGTGGCACAGTGGCAGAATGATTAGCACTGCTTCCTCACAGCACCAAGGATTAGGGTTCAATTCCTGGCTTGGGTTACTGTCTACCCACAATCTGCACATTCTCCCCATGTCTGCGAGAGCATCCTTCAGGTACTCCAGTTCCCTCCCATAGTCCAAAAGACGTGCTGCTTAGATGCACTGACCATGCTAAATTCTCCTTCATTGTACCTGAACAGGCACCAGAATGCGGCAACTAGGGGATTTTGACAGTAATTTCATTGCAATGTTAATGTAAGCCTACTTGTGACACTAATAAATAAACTTTCAACTTTAGTTGCGGCTTTGTTTATCCCCCTTAACCAAATCCTCTTTCCTTTAAATGCTACTATCTGTACTAGATTCCAGTCCCAAGGAACAATTAAAGTATCGCAGGTGAAGTGTATTCCAAATCTTCCACTGAAACGGAATAGTTTGGTAATGAAATGTTGTCGACTCTGCTTGTGGGGTAAGTTTGATTCAGAAACTGGCTGGGAGACTGGAATAACTGAGTGCAGCACTTGGCATGGAAATGAGAATCTTGCCTATTTCAAGTTAAGCGAAGAGCTAAGCCCTATCTGCGTATGGCCAGCACGACACAGAGACCCAGTAAACAACTGGCACACTTGTCTTTCTTGCTGAAGATAGAGGCAAAATATACTGTTGAATTTTTTTCTGATGCAAAAAGCATTAAACAATAAATCGGTCTAGCATAACGTGGAACGTCTATTGAAAAACACCATGCTATCATAGTCATTTCGGTAACAAAATGAGGCACATTGTGGCTCATTGTGTCTATGTCAGCTTTGTAGCCAGATGCATTCAGCTCACTCATCACCATCATATCTTTGCCTGTTCAAGTTCCTTTTGAAATTATTGATGGTCTCTGCTTCCACCACTCTCATGGGTAATGTGTGCCAGGTCATTACATGCAGTGTAAAAGGGCTCCTGCCTCACAATCCTCCTGTATCTCTTGCCCAAAACTTTAAATTTGTGCCCC
Source organism: Carcharhinus amblyrhynchos (assembly GCF_965287045.1). Taxonomy (NCBI): domain Eukaryota; kingdom Metazoa; phylum Chordata; class Chondrichthyes; order Carcharhiniformes; family Carcharhinidae; genus Carcharhinus; species Carcharhinus amblyrhynchos. The sequence goes on along the minus strand of NC_137329.1, from coordinate 70,186,483 downwards.
CTGGTCCTTGTAATGGGAACAGTTTTTTCTTATATAATGCTTGCAGACTTTTCACATCTTGTACACATGAATCAAATCTCCCCATCTCCTTTGCTCCAAACTCAGCCACCCAAACCTAACCTTGTAGCTAAAATCCTGTTATGCACGTGGTGGCTGTCTCTAAGACAGTACAGAAGTGAGTCACCTGACTTGAGGAATCAGTGGAAACTGAAGTACGTGATCACATCAGAGGGTGGAGTCCTCTCTCAGGCAGGGAATCATCAAGAAGCCATATTGCAAGCATGGAAAGACTAGAGCTCTTTTCCTGGACAGCTCAGAGCTGCAAACCTCCTGATCAAGTCTCTCATCAATTGTTTACCTTTTTTCCCTAACAAAGTCCAAAATCTTTTGATGTACGTAAGAGCCACAACATAACAAATCCCCCATCTCAGATCCATTCTTTAAACCTCTGTACTGTTTGAATAACTCTCACATTCTTCAGAAAACTGTGGTGACCAGAGCTGAATGCAATACTCCAACATTGATCTAACCAAAGCTTTTTTTTTGGAGAGCAAAAGGGAACAAAAATGAACTGATTCTTCGAGTGCTCAGGGTTTTGTTTGAACTCTTCAAGTCCTATCTTCCTGAATGACAATATATGAATTATAGAGACTGAGAAATCAAGAAATTGTTTTTGCAGTTTACCAACGTGTTTTAGTTGTTAATATTTCCAAGTGCTTACAATTAATAAACCATGTTGTGATAGAAATTTGTTGCAGGGCATTTGTACATCACCTTGTCATGGAGCTCATGTAGAAGGTCCCGAATGACTAGCTGCCTGTCCTCTTCCTGAATCAGGTCCAGTGGACATGCTGCAAGAATGATCTCGACGAGGTGGCGCCAGGACTCCAACATGTGCCGCTTGGCATGGAGACACTCCCGCAACTTGTTCCTCTCCACCACATGTTGCAAGATTGTGTTTATCTCCTGAACCAAACAGTCATAACATTAGGGAAAGGAAATGCTACATATTCAACTGGTAACAAGGCAGCTTCTCTCCACAAAATATAAATAAGCTGGAGTGAAAACAAAGTCTGGGAATGCTGCAGTAACCCAGAAACCAAGGAAATTCACAACAGACCTGTCAACATGTGAGAAGGGAAGAGAAAAGTTTGGGTAGAAATCTTTTGTAACTGTGCCAACCTGTCTTCTATCTTCACAGATGCCCGCAGATTAATAACTTGCAAGTATTGTCTTCATTATGACAAACACTAATTCTCATATTAAGACAAGAGTATTTTTAGCAGCAGAGTTGCTCCTTACTGTTCTCCTCTTAACTCTCTCTCAATTGTTCCAAAAACTAAGTTTGGATGGAAGGAATCAGTGATCTTTGGGCTCAATTCCACATTAAAACAGTCCAGTTTGTCCTGCTTTCTCCTCTGTACCACTCCTCATGACATTAAGTATTTGATTAAGCATAAATAGAAATGTAGCTTCTAAAGTATCTTTCATGGTATGTCCCAAAACACTTCGCAGCCAACGAAATAGTCATGTTACAAGATAGGAAAATGCAGCAGTGAGTGCGGGTACAACAGCTCCAAGTATGGGTCAGGACACCAAGAGGAAATCCCCTGCTCTTTAAATAGTGAATAGAATCTTTCACATCCACCTGGGGGATACGGACAGTCGGTTTAATCTCTCATCCAAATAAGAACATAAGAAATAGGAGCAGGAGTAGGCCATCTAGCCCTTCGAGCTGCCCCGCCATTCAATAACATCATGGCTGATCTGAAGTGGATCAGTTCCACTTTCTTGCTTTCTCCCCGTAACTCTTAATTCCCTTGTCTATCAAAAACCTATCTACGTGACTTAAATATATTTAGTGAGATAGCCTCCATCACTTCAACAGGCAGAGAATTCCAGAGATTCACCACCCTGAGTGAAGGAGTTCCTTCTCAACTCTGATCTAAACTGCACACCACCACCCCCCCCACCCCTTATCTTGAGGCTGTGCCCTCTAGTCCTGCTATCCTTTCTAAGCAGGAAGAATCTCTCTACCTCTACCCTATCCACCCCCTTCATTATCTTATACGTCACTGTAAGATCCCCCCTCATCCTTCTAAACTCCAACGAGTACAGACCCAGTCTATTCAGTCTCTCTTCATAGTCCAACCCCCTCATCTCCGGTATCAGCCTAGTGAACCTCCTCTGCATTCCCTCCAAGGCCAATATATCCTTCCGCAAGTGCGGCAACCAAAACTGCACACAGTACTCCAGCTGCAGCCTCACCAGTACCCTGTACAGTTGCAGCAAGACCTCCCTACTTTTATATTCTATCTCCCTCGCTATAAAGGTCAGCATTCCATTTGCCTTCTTGATCACCGGCTGCACCTGCAGATTGGGTGTTTGCGACTCGTGCACAAGGACCCCCCAGGTCTCTCTGCACCGTAGCATGCTGCAGCTTTTTGCCTTTTAAATAATAATGACTCCTACTATTATTTCTGCCAAAGTGGATAACCTCACACTTGCTAACATTATACTCCATCTGTCAGGTCCTCGCCCACTCGCTTAGCCTATCCAGATCCCTCTGCAGACTTTCCACACCTTCCACGCAATTTGCTTTTCCACTCATCTTCGTGTCATCAGCAAATTTCGTCACCCTACACTCAGCCCCCTCCTCCAGATCATCTATATAAATGGTAAACAGTTGAGGCCCCAGCATCGATCCCTGCGGCACTCCACTAGTCACCAACTGCCAACCAGAAGGGCACCCATTGATATGGCTCCAATAGTAAAGCACTCCTCCAGTACTGCACCCAAATGCTCCAGTCTTTGGGCAGGACTTAAACCCATGACTTATATGATGACACTCCATCGGCACTGGCTGCCCTCTGGTGTCTTACCCAAGTGGCCATTCCCTGTGTATCAGCAAGTTCTCCAATCTAGATTACAGCACAGCAGAAATCAGCTATCTCGATACAGATACCCAATCAAACCTGGAAGCTTGTATATGCAGTAAGAAGTCTCACGACACCAGGTTAAAGTCCAACAGATTTATTTGGTAGCAAACGCCATTAGCTTTCAGGGCTTTGCAAAGCTCCGAAAGCTAGTGGTGTTTGCTACCAAATAAACCTATTGGAATTTAACCTGGTGTTGTGAGACTTCTTACTGTGTTTACTCCAGTCCAATGCTGGCATCTCCACATCATAGCTTGTATATGAACAGGTTTCAACTGCTTGCAAAATAAAATGATGGTGTGTTGGGGCAGGGAGGCCTCAGTTGCTTTAACAACAAATAAAAAAATAAAGTAGAACAGACAAATAATCCATTGCACAGAAAGTTTCACCTCCATTAGTAAAGGTCTTTGTCCTATGGCTGCCATTCCTTGCAGGGCATTCACTTCAGCAATAAGTACTCGGTGAAGGAGCTGGGAAATAAAACAAATCGCAGTGAAAATGTTAGCAGTACTAGGCTATACCAGATTCTAACATATCTGAAGATGGTATCCAACCACCTGATCTGAAATAGACAGGTAGCTAAGAGACATTGCTACATCACTAGGAAAAACAGCTCAAGGGACAGGAAGCTCATTGCATTATAGTAATAAAGTGCCTTATGCAACAACATAGGACTTGGGAGCAGAAGGCCAATTGGTCTTTCAAGCCTACTTCACCATTCGATAAGATCATGGCATCTGTGGTCCCTAATCCACTTTTCAATCTGCCCCCATAATCCTTGACTCACTTGTCGATCAAAAATCTAACTCAGCTGTGAATAAATTCAAGAAATTCAATCCAACCTCCTTCTCAAGTAGAGAATTGCACAGACTAACAACATTCAGAGAAAGAGGTTCTCCTCACTGCTGCGTTAAAAGAGAGACCTCATGTTGTTAAACTGTCTCCCTGGTTCTAATCTTCCCGACATGAGGAATCCTCCTTCTGGTATCCACCCTATCAAGTTCCCTCCCAGGTGGGCTGTGACCAAGGCTTGAGAGTCCGACCTGCCCTTCCACAAACTTTCACCACTGCTGAGGAGTCACACAATCTTTCCCCTGCTGGATCCACTGTGAGCCACGAAGGGCCCCAGCCATGGCCAGCTCTGGCCTTGATGAATGCGCTGTGGGCTCCCCAAAATGATGGGGCAATTGAGGTGATCCTGCCTTAAGCAGAAGACTGCGGATGGTGGAGAGCTTTCTAAGGCTGGGTGACTATGCTCTGTTATAGTTTCAAACACCATTTAGCACCATGGGTAAATTAAACCAGACTGTAACCACATTGCTGAGGCTGAAAGGGGCAAAAAAACAGAAGTAGATCATTCCTGTTCAGGCATGTGTAGTAATTATTTATCCTATATCACAACACAATTCATCATTTCAAACTGTTTACTGTAACTCCCTCAAAGCCACTGTCAGTGAAGGAAGAAGAGGAAATCAAGACGCAAGAGTGAGCTAAGATCACAGATGACCAGTTGGGATTGTACATGGGGCAAAGTACAAAATGGAAGATCAGCCTTATATGGAAAAGGGCAACCAAGGCTGTCATGGTCCTGGGGAATGAAATCTGCAATCAGAGCAAAACAACTTTGAACTCAGTTGAGTCACATATTCAAAAGTTGCTTGGCTTAATATTTTAATTGGCTGATATGATGGTGCAAGAAAATATTTGGCTTGTCTCAAATAGATATTTTTAACTCAAAGAGAACCAACTTTACACAACAGAAGGTCACCTCAGCAGGTTGTTGGGCTGCTTGTTACATCTACTGCATCACATTGAATAGGAAACCACAGCCAAAGGCAAAAAATGTTCAGATGCTGGCAGGGAAATGCTGCGCTAAACATACAGGCAATGCTGGGGGGAAAAGAGCGCTGGAGTTGAGGGAGGAGTGCTTGGAGAGAAAATAGCAAAGAAAGAGGAAGAAGAAGAATGGATATTATATGGAAGAAAAACATTTTTTGGATTCGCTAGGAAAATGAACAAAAAAAACAAAGAACAAAACAGCCCGGGAAACAGGCCCTTCGGCCCAACAAGCCCACGCCGCCATTTTAACATTATGAGTCCCCCCCTCCACCCATTACCCTTATCTACACTTATGGTATTCCACATTGAGGGAAAACTAATTTAGGGACAATTTATTACACCAATCAGCCTAATAGCACATCTCTGGGGTGTGGGAGGAAACTGGAGCACCCGGAGAAAACCCACGCAAGCACGGGGAGAATGTGCAAACTCCCACAGACACTGGCCCAAATCCATGTGTCTGCACAGCAAACAGTGATAGTCACTGAGATGTCATGTTCCCAGCATCTGGTCCAGTTTAAGCATACACTAACGACATGAAGTACTAGGCTATTCTCGAAACAACCAAGAGCAGCCCTCGTACGACCCATCGCGTGTATGCCCCTCGTTGGACAACAAGGCGGACCGTAGCACCTGTGAATTAAAAGAAAAAAAACATTAGTATCATCCACATCCTTATACGTTACCAGGGACAACGGTAATATGGACAATGATAGGAAAGGAACTATGAGGTAGAGAGAATACAACAGCACAGAACTCCAGAGATAGCGGGAATACAAAGAAAGGGAACATGGGAGACATTTTAAAAAATTAAAACACGTAGTGGCAGTGTGGTATGGGCAGGAAACAAATGTAGATACTAACGAGTGAGTGAAAACGAGAGAGTGAGAAAGCAAGAGAGAGAACTAGAATTGTTAATGCAGACACCAAGGCACCTTGACATTGCAGACAGTCTGTCCCTGTTGGTTCTTGTGCTCACAGTTAGAGATAACTTGTTCAATCTGGGCACGATCAAAGAAATCCAAATGAAGGTCTTCTGGCGACTCCTGGCGAAAGTCAACTGAATCTAGAATACTCAGGATCTTTCGACGTACTAAATCAAAGACAACAATTCAGTTTTAAGACTCGCATGAAACTGCATTTTAAAATCATAATTGACTGTTAAATCTGCAAAAGTAAACTGTATTTCTCCAACGTCTTTAACATAAAATGTCCCACAGTGTTTCACAAAGTATTATAAAACAAACATGACACACAACCACGCAAGGAGATCAAAAGGCAGATGACCAAATCCTTTATATGTTTTCAGGGGAAAAGGTGGAAAACAAAGAAGACAGGTGGAGGGGTTTAGGTTGAGCATTCTAGGCTAGTGGTTCAGGCAACTGAAGGCACAGCTGCCAATGCTGGAGGAACGGAAATCGGGGATGTGAAAGAGGGCAGAATCAGAGGGGTGGAGGTGTCTTCAGAGGGACGTAAGGCTTCAGGAGATTAGAGAGATGGGAAGTGGGGTACGACAATGGAAGAATTTTAAAACAAGAATAAGTGTACTAAAATAGAGGCATTGTTTCACTGGGATCAGTGAACGTCCGAATTATGGGTTAACAAATCTGGACACAGGCAGCAGAGGTTTGGAAGGCCTCAACTTTACAATGGATTGAGCACATACACACACAGGAGCCCAGCAGTCAAGTTGAGAAGTAACAAAGGCCTGGAGGAGGATTTCAGCAGATCAACTTAGGCAGGGGTGGAGTGGGACAATATTACATAGGAGGAAGTAGGCATAGTAGCAGTGTGGATTTGTGTCTGTGACGAGGGAACAGAGTTTGTGGTGGGGACTGAAAAAAAATAGCTTTTGTCTCCCAATATTTAATTGGAGAAAACTTCTGCTCACCCGGTACTAGTTGTTAGACAAGCAGTCTAACTACTTAGAGATGGTGAAGGGATCAATAAAGACATTGGTGAAGAAGAACTGGAGGTCATTTAGTCTACACGTAAAAACCAATATGTTTTCAGATGTTGTTGCTGAGGGGCAGCATGTAGGATGAGGAAGTGTCAAGGATCGTTCCTCAAGAGACAGCAGAAGTAACAGAACAGGAGCAGGAAGAGAAGCCATTACAAGTGATTCTTTCCGTATAATTAGATAGATAAAAATGGAACTTGCAGAGTACAATCTTACATAGTTGAACAATGGTGGAGACAATGGCAAAGAGTGATGTGATTAACCATGTTGGAGATTACAAAGTGATATTGATAGGTAAAGTGAATGGACAAAAACTGTGGCAAATGTGAATTCAACCACTTTGGACCCAAAAAACTGACTACATGGTGAACAACGAGAAATAGGAGGTCCAAAAAGATTTGAGTATAGGTCCATTGATCATTAAAATATCATGGATAAGTACTAAAATAATTACAAAGCTTAGATTTTGCTGGAATATAGAGAGTAGGTTTGACATTACGCCTTAAGATATAGGGCCCTTGAATGAGAGCACCTATGTTTACTCAAACGATACCTGCATTCTAAGAGTATAGCAATGAGGAAAGATTAAACAAAGTGTTGTATTACCTGGAATTTATCAGACCAAGGGATATTTGAAACTATTTCTGCTATTTAAAGATTTTCGGGCAATGGGACATGGACAAAAACTGGATGAGAGGGAAACTCAAGAAAGATAAAGTTCATGGCTGGATGGGGAGAAGGCAGTGAGCAAGTTTAGCCATGTAGGCTTGGGAAAGGGAGGAAAAGTGCAGAAGCAGCTGAATGTCACTAAGATTGCGACCATCCAATGAAATTCAAAGGTTCCTTGCACTTGTTGGAGATGAGAGGTTCAGAAGGCCTGGATTTAGGAAAAGGAGCTGGGATTATCTTTGCCTTCCAGGATCAACCTGGAATAACAAGCCGATTTCGCAGAGTCAATCACAGGAATGCGACACTCCCCCACTGTACTTCACTTCAACCATATCAGCCAGATGATACTTTCTAGAGCAAACTGCTACCCACTGATTGATTGCTGAGAATTACTAACCAGATTGAATATTTTTTAGTTCCTCAAAAGATTTTCTTTGCAAATTCTACTGAAATATGAACAGGCACATAAGACATCTGATGAACGCAAACTAGGTAAAATAACTTCATTGATGTTGGTGATAACTCATTCAAGAAAACCTACAAGATTACAATGTGTACAGCTGGAAGAAAGCTCGACAGAGCAATGATATGTAATGTGGCCAACATTTATTTTTCACTAGTACCATGCTGAGACCTCAACACTTTTTTTTTGTTTTTCAAGCTGGCACTGGAGCAAGGCAATTTCTTGGCAAGCTGTGCCCAGCATACCTTCTAATTCTATCTTTTATTCGTTATAGACTTCTAAGACTTCACTCTGTTTTAAACTCTCTAACAATGCTATGTTGCTATACACCCTGGCTATGATTCTGGCTACATTCTGCACTCTCTTATTTCCTTCTCTATGAACGGTATACTTTGTCTGTAAAGCGCACAAGAAACAATACTTTTCACTGTAAATAATACATGTGACAATAATAAATAAAACCATTCATCATCTACTACTGATTTGGTTCTTCTAGTCCCGACTGACTCCTTAAAAACATCTCGACTACCTAGAGGTAAAAGGCAGCAGGAGCAAGAGAATGCCAGCGCCTGCAATTCCCCACCAAATCATGCAACATCCCATCCTAGGCCATAACATGTAGTAGCAGAATTAGGCTGTTCAGCCCATCAACTTTGCTCCACCATTCAATGAGATCACAACTCATCTGATAATCCTCAATTCTACTTTCCTGCTTTACCCCCATAACCCTCGATTTCCTTATTGATTAAAAAGTTGTCTATTGCAACTATAAACATACTTGATGACTCAGCCTTGACAGTTCTCTGCAGTAATTTCACACATTCACCAACATCTGAGAGAAGAAATTATTCCTGACCTCCATCTTAAATGGACAGCCTCTTACTCTGACATTATGTCGTTCCCACAAGGGAAAACAATCTCTCTGCATCTACTTTATCAAGCCCCCTGGGAATCCTATATCTTCATAAAGTCACCTCTCATTCTTCTGAACTCCACTGAGTAAAGAACCAACCTCTCTTCAGAAAATCCCTCAGGATCAACCAAGTGTACCTTCTCTGGATCCCCCAATACCAGTACATCTTTATGGCGGCACGGTAGCTCAGTGGTTAGCACTGCTGCTTCACAGCTCCAGCGACCTGGGTTCAATTCCTGGCTTGGATCACTGTCTGTGTGGAGTTTGCACATTCTCCTTGTGTCTGTGTGGGTTTCCTCCAGGTGCACTGGTTTCCTCCCACAGTCCAAAGGTGTGCGGATTAGGTTTATTGGCCGTGCTAAAAATGCCCTTAGTGTCCAGACATGTGTAGGTTAGTGGGTAAATATGTAGGGAAATGGGGGTAGGCCCTGGGTGGGATTGTGGTCAGTGCAGACTTGATGGGCCAAACGGCCTCTTTCAGTGCTGTAGGGTTTCTATGATTCTATGATCTTTTCTTAAATAAGGGGACCAAAACTGTTCATTGTATCCTTGGTGTGGACTTAGAATCATAGAATCCCTACAGTACAAAAGGAGACCATTTGGCCCATTGTGTTTGCACCAGCCACAATCCAACCCAGGCCCTATTCCCATAACTTCACGTATTTATCCAGCTGGTCCCCTGATACTAAGGGGCCAATCAATCTAATCTGCACAACTTTGGAGTGTGGGAGGAAATTGGAACACCCAGAGGAAACACATGCAGACATGGGGAGAACATGCAGGCTCCACACAGACCTGAGGCTAGATTGAACCTGGATCCCTGGGACTGTGAAACAGCAGTGCTAACCACTGTGCCACCTTCACTAGTGTCTGGTACAATTTCAGCAAAACTTCCCTATTTTTATACTCCATTCCCTTTGAAATAAAGGCCAACATTCCATTGCCTTCCCTATTACCTGCTAAACTTGCATGCAGGAGGGCCCTCAATCCCTCTCTGCTGCAGTCTTTCTCCAATTAAATAATATTCAGGTCCTTTATTCTTCTTCACATTTTCCTACGTTATATATCATCTGCCAAATTTTTGCCACTCACCTAACCCGTCTATATCCCTTTGTATACTCTTCGTGTCATCCTCATCACTTGTCTTCCCACCTATTTATTGTCCTGTATTGTTCAAGGTTAGGAACTGTCCAGGATAGTAGGGCTGTGGTCAGCAACTCACTGATGCAAACCCAAAATGAGTGGCAAGAGCACCAAGACCAGTGCTGACACTAGCAGTTGCAGTATAACTGAGCACTGAACTAAAATAATCCACTGCACATATTAATCCCATCCCTTCAAACTCCCTGCAGCAAACTTTATCCTTCCAAACAAGATCCATGACTAGCAATTGTGTCTTGAGTTCACAAACACCAGAGTGAAGTATTGATGAGTTCTTCTAATGATGCGAGTGATCACACAACAAAGTGCACTGATTTAAATGTGATTAATCCCCATTGCACATTGGTACCAACAAACTGAATAAGTCTGTAAACACTAATGAATGATCGCATATGATGCAACCTGCCAAATATTCATCTAATTTTCTTTTCTTTGTAACCAAATGTGTACATCTCAAAGCACATGTGAAGGCAGACACTTGATTGGGAGATGCAAATACCTTTAGAGGTGGTGTCAAAATGCAGAAATCCAGTGATGTTTCTTGTTTCTTCTTCAAGACTTCCCTCTGCATCAACTGGAGGATAAAGACAGCACCGACATGAACCAGAAAAGAACACTTTTTTTAAGTCACACTACAACATTCATGAACAGCATTTTGAACAGCTCACAAAAAGCCTAATTCAACAGAAGGGTGGTAGGAAGGAATGACTCAAAGGAGGCCACTTGGAAAGATTATTGTATCTGAAAACATCCTAGCCTTCTATCTTAAATCTGCTAAAATAATAAGCACTCTCAATGAATGAATGGAAGTTTGATTCCTTGATCAGAGCATATTTATCTATTCTTTTGATGCATGGCCACATTCTTGTCCATCTTTAGTTGCTTTGAGGCAGTTGCCCTAGACCCTTCTTATGCAATAGCTTCTCTTGGGAGAACCAAGTGCAGATCTTGGCTTTGGAATGCTGTACAGCAAGCAATGTATGAAAAACAAGAAGTGTCCTACAGAACAATTTTCTGTTGAAGCAAAATACTGAAGAGGCTAAAAAGTGGAAATAAAACTCAAAATGCTGGAAATAATCAACAGGTCACAGGTATAAGAGGATAAAAGGAGGCCATTTGACTCAACAACTCCTTGTTGGGTCTCTTTACAGCAATCCAGTAAGTCCTATTCTCCAGCTCTATCCAAACAGCAAGTTTATTTCCCTCAAGTGCTCATGCAATGTCATTTGAAATCACTAATCATTTCAACTTCTGGCAACATCTGGAAGAGGCACAGAGACAACGTTTCAGGTCTGTGACCTTTTACCAGGGGTTCTCTTTCTCTCTCAGCAGATGCTGAGCACTTTCAGTATTTTCTGTTTTTATTTTGGGCTTCTCAAGGGCATCTGGTGACATGCTGGGAGAGTGCAGTAAACCAAAGGCAACAGTGGCTGAGGGTTACTTCAAATTGTCATGATTCACTGAAACCAAACTGCTGAGTGGTCCTCAACAAGAAACACCAACATTACAATCAATATGAAGAGACCGAGAGAGGAGGAGGTTGATAGAGGTGCTCAAATTTATTAAGTGTTTGAATAGACTCAATAAGGAGAAAATGTTGACACTGGCAGGAGGGTCAGCAAGACCAAAGATTTAAGATAACAAGACTAGAATCTGAGGGGAAATGAGGATTTCTTTTTTCTTAACTCAAAAGTTATGATGATCTGGAATGCACTGGCTAAAAGAGTGGTGAGAATTGATTTAATAGTAACTTTTGATTGTTGTAATGATTGTTGTTGAAAATGATGGTTTAAACACTTAAAATTAATTAATTCTCATGATGTGGACATCATTGGAAAGGCTGCCATTTGTTGTCCATCTTTAAAACGCCCCGATACAACTAAGTGGCTTGCTCGATCAAAGGGCAGTTAAGGCAGTTCACCAGTAGTTTTACTTCAAGTAGTTCTAAAAATAATAAATTCTCAGGATGTGGACTTCTTGGAAAGGCTGACATTTATTGCCCATCCCAATTGCCCATTTCCTAAATAAGCTCTGATCATATCTTTATCTCTTGATAAAGCAGATGTGAAATTGCAACCTCATAATTCACGAACTCAATTAATTTTCCATGGTTTTGATGATTTTCCATTTCTTACACACATTAGATCTCGGCTGGATCCTGGCCACCTGCTAGTACCCTCATCCAAGTAAATCAAGACAGGAATTCTATCAAGCTCTGTGACAGGGGGTCTCACAGCACAGTCTTAAATCTGTTCTCCCCTTACATCTTCCCCCTTTCCCTGACACAATGTAACAAGGTCATTTCACAAGATCAAAAACTGCATCTATGTATGATTTGTACCTTCCCTAGCCAAGTACACTGGCAAACTGCAGTGCAGTAAAACAATATATTTCTTAAAATCTCTATTGTTCCTCTGAACCAAGCATTGGCAGTGAACTAGACAGTCAGCATCAGATGTCAAAAAAGGTTAGTAATGAATTCAATGTTTTATATTCTCAATTACCTGTTTAGCACGCTTTTTCAGACAAAGGCATTTTGATGCTTCTTGAGAAATACATGGCACATTTCAACAAAAGATGTAAATTTCTATCCTGATCATTTGTTCTTATCCACCAGCCCCCAAAATACAGTTTCAATCCACGTCATAATCATTGCACCCCATCTCACCATCACTCCCAATGAGACACCTCACCGGACACTGAACACAATCCAATATCATATCCATCTGGCTGAGTACTGAAAACTATTTCTCCAGAAAGGCACATCAATCACTTTCAATCTTTTCTTAACCCAACAATCCGATCAGATAGGAATCAGAGATAGTGATTACGGGTGGAACCATCATCAATTCTTCCCTCCTTCATACGGCTGCCAATTGTAGTACTCATTCCTTCTATCATATGACCAGTCCATCCAGAATTAACCACCTCAGCATCCATGGTCCATACGACTCAGGTCCATGTTAGTTTGAGCTTTTATTTGAACAGAACTATCCAAATTCAAAATTCCGTACACACAAGGGTATCATCTCCACATTAAGCTTGGCAACACATTTAATACAGGACTCAGGACATCTGGTGACATGCTTAGTGCAGTAAACTACATGAACTTTGGCTGAGAGTCACTTCAAATTGTCACGATTCACTGAAACCAAACAACGCTGAGTCCCTCAAACAAGAAACAGCAACCAACAACACTGAGGCCTACAGCAGAGGTGGTTAATAGAAGTGTTCAAATTTATTAAGTATTTGAATATATTAAATAAAGAGAAAATGTTTCCACTGGTAGATGAGTCAGTAACTCAAGGACAGATTTAAGACTAAAATCTGAGGGAAAATTAGACTTCCTAAGTCAAAAGTTATGATGATCAGGAATGCACTAGCTTACAAGGGTGGCGAGAATTGATTTGAAAGTAACTTTTGAAAGGAAATTGGATAAATATTTAAGAAGGACAAAATAGCAGGGCTCTGAATAACGGAAGGTGAGCTGGATTAATCATATAATTATTTAACAGACTTGCACAGACCATGGGCCAAACAGCTTCCTTCTGTGCTGTATGATTGTGATCCGGGTGCACATTCAGAAACACTTACCAGAGTAAGATCGTAATGGCACATCATCAAGGAGCAGATGGAGGAGGCGCTGCGTGTGAGAACGCTGCCGATTCAAAGATGTCACACGCAGTTCAATCCCAGCAGTCTTCATCAGCCATGACATCTGGTTCAAGGCTGAGATTTCATGGCCTGCGGAGAGGAATTCTTCCAGCTTTGAATGAAGTTACAATTTATTTTGACACACAGATATGATGAGAGACCATTGGGTAATAGTTGGAACTGATTGTGAAGGCTTTATCACAATTAGGAGAGAATGAAAATGCAGTGGCGAGGGGAGAAAAGGCAAAAAGTAAAAACAGATGAGAAAGAAAGGAAAACTGACAGAAAGGAAACACTTATACCTGCTAAAGTGAACATCAAATCACAAGAGAGAAGAAAGGAAACAAACTTCAAATCCTCCTCTACCTTTAACTGCAAAAGGGAGATGCTGGAGCTGAGAGAAAAGAAAATCCTGGCTTGTTCTCAAGTACCGCATGGTTGGTCCAGAGGTATCAGAGTACGCACAGAGCTGATAAATCACCTAGGGGAGGAGAGAGACAGAAAGACCATTGGTCACCAAGGAGAAAGAATTTCACATTGTTTTGCTTAGAGTGAATGCATACAACAGGTTTGCCTTCAATGCACCAAAAATGAATGTTTTTAGAAAATTAAGATCAACTCCAAAGTCACTTGGTAAACATTTTCTCCACTCTTCCCAAAACAATACCAGCTCAATGGGTTACAGCCATGCAGGTTGGCTACCCTCTGGTATGTGGTCTGTCTTTATTCACAAGTCATGTAGAGAATGATACGTTATTCAATTGTGCAGGGCATCAAAGCTGAATCATACACTGTTCCACGTGATGACCAGAAATGTGTGTGTTTATTAACAGGGATCACAAGATTACAGTTAGATCTGGAGAAGAGAGGGGAATGGTGAGGACTGGATGGATTGGTCAGTGGGGCGCTTGTACAGTTTTGCAAACTAGGCCATTAAGTGATTTCTCCATTAAAAGCTCAGACAAAAGATAAAATAATAATAATCTTTATAAAGCAGTAGCTTGGCCAAGGCTGGAACATTGTGCTCAATTCTGGACACATTTTAGGAAGAACGTAAAGGCCTAAGAAAATGGAAACCACACGTGATCTGGACAGAGCAGATAGAGGGAAAGTGTTCCCATCAGCAGAAGAACAAGATGATACCAATTTAAGGTGACTGGCAAAATAACCAATGGCAGTGAATGATTAGGGATCTGGAATGTACAACCTGAGGCAGATTCAATTAGGGTGTTCAAAAGAAAATCGAAAAGCACCTGAAGTGAAAAGAATTGCAGATATACTGAGAAAGGGCAGGGAAGTGCGACAAGCTGGATAAATCTTAGACAGCTTCCATGGATTTGATGGATTACAAGGTCTTCTGTGATAATTCTAACAAAAATCCTCATTTCTGACAAAGTAAGGGATAGAAAATAAAAAGAAATAGGATTAAATTAACAATCAAGTGATAACAGAGCGAGAATTTAAAACAGCTAGCAAAAACCACAGGTGCCAAATCTGAGCAGTTGAGCATAATCTCAAAATTAATCTGCTCTTGTAACATTACACTTTTAACCATCTTCACTGTTGATTCTTGGACCCTACCCAAAATGCACTCCACTGTCATGATAACCAAAGTGATTCTTCTTTGCGATTCCTATCATTACAGCCACAATGCCACACTAATGTAACAGACTTTACCTTCTTCAGATTTTCTCCCTCCCAGGTTCCCTGCAAGAACTAATTCTTGCTGTGTTAAGGTTCCAATAGATTCCATCTCCAATACCTCACCCGTAAAATCCCAGAGTATCAGAGGTCTTTTCAAGTGTGAAGGATGGTTCATGTTGTTAAATAAATAAGATAGCCATGTTTTGGGATGGTATCTTTACTTTGAGGTAAAATGGAGGAATAAAGGAGCTCATAAGACATGCCCTGAATCCACAAAGCAAGAGAGGCTTGGTTGTTGAAGGCTAAAGGGGAAGAGGGGAGTCTAGAAAGAAGGCACAAGATGTTCACACCTGTGGAAAATGGCCAGTGTCTCTGAGAAGACTGTGGGTAAGTCGTTACTTTCCATGACTCACAAGGATTCCGAATGTTAGCTTTTTTAAATGATTATAGTTTAAACAGTTTATTTAACCCCAAAATAGAATAGGGTTTCGTGGGTTTCTTTTTAAATAGAAGGCCCACATCATTCACACTATTATGGGGAGGTTCTTTAGGAAGGAAAAGTCAATAGAAAACTATTTTGATTTTGGATTGGAGGTTTTCTTTTAAAAAAGATATCTTTGAGCCTCACAGACCAGAGGGTGAGCTAACAAGTGAAGAGAGAACAAAAATAGGAGCAGCCAGTCCTGAACCTGAACCAGATTTTCTGCCTGCTTTATCATTCACTGTGCAAAATCAGGGTGTGATGGAATACTCTCCACCTGCCTGGATTAATGCAAATCCAACAGCACTCAAGTAGCTCAATACCATCTGGCACTAAACAGTCCGCTTGATTGGCACCCCATCCATACCTTCAACATTCACTTCCTCCACCACCAATGCACAGTGGCAGCACTGTGTACCATCCACAAGGTGCACTGCAGCAATTCAGAAAGGCTCCTTTGACAGCACCTTTCAAACATATGACCTTCGGCATCTAAAAGGACAAGGGCAGCAGATTGGGAACATCTGTACCTGCAAGTTCCGTTCCAAGGCACACACCATCCTGACTTGGAAATATAATCGCCATTCCTTTACTGCTGCTGGATCAAAATCCTGAAACTCCCTGTGGATGTACCCACATCACATGAACTGCAGATCTAAGGATCCACACCTTCAACAAAAAGCTTGCACTCAGACTGAAAAGACCAAGCATGTGAGGATTTAAACGAGGCTGTAATTTTCCTGGAATTGGAAGTTACCTGGCTGGAAAAAAGGGAAAGGAAGCAAACTCTTGGAGTACTGAACAACTTTGGCCTTGCTCCAGGAGAACAAAGTGACTACTTGGATAGACAGTGTAAAATGTAACTATGTTACGGGATTTTTGATTATTTTTATTTTATGGGATGTGGGCATCAGTGACTGGATCAGCATTATCATTGAGGGCAGTTAAAAGTCAACCACATTGCTGTGGATCTGGAGTCACATGTAGGCCAGGCTGGATAAGAATTTGTTTTAAAGTTAATTGGAGAAATTTTCTGTAGTTTAGAGTACAAGTTGCCAATTGAATAATGTTTAGACAACATGGTTTCAGTTTGTTACAGCAAAAATGTTAAAACTCACAATCTTATTGTGTGATCCTTCTCATCAGTCACTGGAAATTCTTATACCTTTTTACAAGTTGTCAGTACCTGAGGGGATCAAAACAATGTCCAGTTTTTATACACTGGCGAGCACTTTTCAAAAGAGCAATCTGGACAGCATCAGGCACAGGAACCTGAGAGAAAAGGAACACTATGGTTGTTTTCTCTTTTCCACAGTACCCAGGCCAACTGCATCTCTAATGCTGGAGCTGATGGATCCTGTCATTCCTGAAATGGAATAAGCCAGTCTTCAAAGTCTACTTGCATCTCAGTACAAAACTGAATGCCAACTTGAACTGAGACCAAAGCACATTTCAATGGAAAACATGTGCTTGCAAAAATTAGTAAAGAACTAAGAGCACTGCATATTGCAATGTCTCACTGAAACAGATTCAGGCAATCCACACTTTCAGTAATTTCCTCAAATGAGTGAGAGCAAAGGAAAGGTCATTCCTACCTGATAACAAAGTTCAGCTAAATGTGGAGATTCCTTGACAGCAAGAGGTCCATTCCTTCCTTCAGTGCCTTTCTCAAGAATATTTAAAATGGAGTGAAGACACGTCCGTGGACAACCAAGAACTCCTTATTTATATTTAAAAAAAAAATCTGTATTAATACAAACTTAAACAATTTCTAACTTTCCACAAACTTATTGTTCAATCATAATATGATGGGAAGAGTAGGTGAACTGCAGTTGTTGGGAATGCAATGGAGGGAATGGAGTAGCATGCTTGTGAGAGGTGGAGCGTCACTGCTACTGTGTATTATTAAATTATGAATATCTATGTTCATCACTGCATTTGTAAAGAAGAAGCTGAAGGCTGTTCACAGCTCCTAATGCAGATCTTTCCAAATGAAAGACAAGTTTCAGTGTTTCTGCAGATGCATGGCAGAGCAAAATAAAATTTGCTTTCCAATTGCCATCTTTCTTGAAAGAGAGAAATGAAACACATTTGCCAAAATGAAAACATGGGACGAATGACACAAATGTGAAGTTGATGTTACCTGGATCTTGCAGATTGGTGGCATTCACTGGCTTTCGCAGCTCATAGCCCAGCAAGTAGAATGCCAAGTTGGGTGCCTTCAAATCCAAGGAGTTTATTAGCAAGTTCAGGATGTGAATTTTTGTGTTGTGTCTGACAAGGGTACCTTTCTTCTCTGATACGATACCTGCAATGAGAAAACACTTGCAAACACATGGAAAGAAAATGTTTTAAAGCAATAATAGAATACACTGGGACAGGAGTTAGAAATCAGGGACCAAAAAAAGCAGGAATCAGGGAACTGGGAGCAGTAACTGGAACCAGGAGACAAAGTCACAGAAATTGAGCATTGGAGGAAAGAGTGCAGTCAACAGACAGCAAAATGAAGCAGAAAGCAACAAGAGACCAGAAACATGTTGGAAATAAGACAGTGGGAGTCAGGAAGGAAACAGCACAAGTAACTGGACAAATTGTGACACATTCTGTATAGGTTGTGTTGTTTGGTGATCACACATGTGTATGGAATTGTGTGTCAAGACAACCCCACAAGTTAGACAAAATAAATACATGAAAATGAAATGGAAGCAGAGTAAAGGACACCAGATTTAAAGACCCTATATGGAACAGACACTCCTTTGGCACAATTGTCCAGTGGTGTTAAATGCCCCGTATTTACAATGTGGGGCAATAGCTTTAAATTACATTTCTTCCCAAAGATGCAAGGGTCTATCAATTCCAATATAAACAGCCACTTAGTTACAAGTGAATTTTCTGGTGTCTTCCTATGTCATTTTCAATCTGCACATCATTCTCCTGTAACAGTACATACCAGTTTCAGCTTGAATCATTTCTTCAGCTCCTTCACTGTCCAGGCAGTCCACAAAACCAGACATCAATGATTCACTGACAGTCTGCAAAAGAATCAAGAATGAATCAGCGCTAGCAGGGCGCATACCTTGGTCTCGTGTCCAACACACAATGCACAAAATAAGCATAGAGATACAAGATTCCATTTTTATCCTTAAATGGCAGATTCTTTCACAGACACAGCATGAAATATGAGGATAGCGCAAAACACTGCGGATGCTGGAAACTTGAAATAGAAAATGCTGGAAACACTCAGCAGGTCAGGCAGAATCAATGGAGAGAGAAACAGAATGAACATTTCAGAATTATGACATTTCACCAGTTGTGATCAGCCACAGTACTTCCAGCATTTTCTGTTTTTATATTACATATGAACTATGGGGAAGTGACCTTTTTTTGTTTTTTCTACTGCGCTCAGTGGAACCTTTTGTGGACTTATTGTCAGCATTAAGATGTCCAAGCTCTAGTACCAAGGCGTCCTAAGCACTCCTAAAGGGCTAAAGCACAGAGTAGACACAGCAACTACTTTCATTCGTATAGCAAAAAACCAGAAGGAGTTCCATAATCAAATTATCCATAAAATGTTATAATAGTTCACTGAAAAACCATGAAGACAGAAAAGTTTAATGGGAGGAATAAATGTTAGGAAACTGAAAGGAGGAAAGAGAAGCAAGGACACACAGGTGCAAGGGAGGAAATTCCTAAGTTTAGGGCCAATGTAGTTGAAAACATGGTCACGATAGTGAATAAAATCGGGACGTGCAAGATGACAGAAATAGGGGACTGCATAGATCCCCAAGTCTTATCTGGTTGGAGGGATTTCATAGGAAGGCAGGGTTGAGGCCTAAAAGGATTTGTAAACAAGCATAAGAATGTTAAAAATACAGTGTTGTCAGACTGAAGCCAGTGTACGGCAGCATCCACAAGGGCAAGGGAACGAGGACACTTGGTCCTATAGGACACTATAGGAAGCAGAATTTTTGATATATTTACTCTTGGTTGGGGAAGTTGTTATTCAATGATGAGGTTTACAACCCATTTAACAGCTGCATACGAATGGATGTGATGCCATCAGGAACCACTGCATTCACGGAAAGAAGAGCTATGGTGAATGAATTAAACAGGTATTTTGCATCGATCTTCACTATAGAGGACACAAGTAGCATCCCAGAAATAACTGTAAATCAGGAAAAGGGAAAGAGAGCTGAGCTCAGAAAAATTACAATCACTAGGGAGGTGGTATTGCGGGTCTGCAGCCTGACAAATCCCCTGGTCCAGATGAACTTCACCCCAAGGTCTTGAAAGAAGCATCTAATGAGATAGTTGATGCATTGGTTTTAATTTTCCAAAATTCCCTCAATTCAGGTAAGGTTTCATTAAATTGAAAGATAGCAAATGTAACTCCTTAATTCAAAATGGAAGACAGAAAGCAGGAAACCATAAGCTAGTTAGCATAGTACCTGTCATAGGAAAGATGTTAGAAGAAATTAATGGATAGGATAGAGGTGGAGAGACTCTTCCCGCTCAAAAAAGACAGTAGGACTAGGGGGCACAGCCTCAAGATAAAAGGGGGGCGGTTTAGAACAGAGTTGAGGAGGAACTTCTTCACTCAAAGGGTGGTGAATCTCTGGAATTCTCTGCCCGTTGAAGTGGTGGAGGCTGCCTCGCTAAATATTTTTAAGACGCGGGTTGATGGGTTTTTGATAAGAGAGGGGATTAAGGGTTATGGGGAGAAAGCGGGAAAGTGGAACTGAGCAGCGACAGATCAGCCATGATCTTATTGAATGGCGGGGCAGGCTCGAAGGGCTGGATGGCCTACTCCTGCTCCTATTTCTTATGTTCTTATGTAATTATTAAAGATGTTACAGCAGGGCACTTTGAAAATTCAAGGCAACCAGGAAGAGTCAACATGGTTATATGAAAGGGAAATCATGTTTAACCAATTTATTGTAGCTTTTTGAAGGAATCACACTTGCTGAGGATAAAGGGGAACCAGTAGCTTCAGTGCACTTGGATTTCCAGAAGGCATTTGATAAGGTTCATCAAAGGTTATTGTGCAAAATAAAAGTTCATGGTATAGTGGCAAGGGTAGGAGATTGGCTAGCAAACAAAAGAATTGTCATAAGTGGATCTTTTTCTGGTTGACAGGGTGTGACAGGTGGTGTGTCAAGAGGATCAGTTCTGGGGTCATAACCTTTTATGATTTATGCAAATGACTTGGATGAAGAGACTGAAGGAATGGTTGCTAAATTTGCTGATACAGCTAGGTAGGAAAGTAAAATGATGAATAGGATGCAAGGAGGCTACGAAGGAACATTGTTAAGTGAATGGGCAAAACTCTGGTAAATGGAGTATAACGTGGGCAAGTATGAGTGTCTGTTTTGCCAGGAAGAATAAAAAAGCTTATTATCTAAATGCTGAGATATTGCAAAGCTTTGAGGTGCGAAGGGATCTGGGTACCCTTGTGCATGAATCACAAAAGAATACAGTTACAACAAGGAATTAGGCAAGCCAATAGAATATTATAATTTGTGAGAGAATTGATTACAAAAGTAGGGAGGTTACGCTTCAGCTGTAGAGGGCATTGGTGAGACCACATTGGGAACGTTGTGTACAGTATTGGTTTCCTTATTTAATGTGAAATGTAAATCTACTAGAAGCATTTCAGACAAGGTTTACTAGACTAATTCCAGGAATGGCCGGGTTGTCTTATGAGAAAAGAGGTAGCATCAATGGGAATGTTTCATTAGTTGTCACCAAGTGGCATTCTTTGAGAACGATGTTTTCCCAGTGGACTTCAGGAAGCTTACTGTATTCTAGCACAGAAATCACTCGAGTCATTGGCTGGCTGCCCCAGCTAGTAGTCACTAGTTTCCGTATGCAATTTGGTGTTCTAGAGCTGTTGTCAACAGGTCAGTTTATAGTCAAGAGCAATGCCAAAGGGAGCACTAACAAATGTTAGTAGGGGTTGTATATTGATCCCCAATCTGTAGTGGCCCAGGTTTTAAAATAGGTCATGGCAATTCCACAATTGCACCTCTCACCTGATCCTGAGTGAAGTCACCCACCAGTTTCACCTGGATATTTGGATAGCGCGAGATGTAACAAAGAATCTTTGCACTTTCAAATGCCAGATCAGGATTGGTATTTCCATGGATCAGGTACCTGTGGAACAGAAGAAGTGGGCAAGATCAAAGAACAGCTCAGGAACAGGCCCTTTAGTCCACCAAGCCTGCACCGACACATGACATAGAACATAACAGCACAATACAGCCCTTCGACCCTCAATGTTGCGTCAAGCTATGTCCAATCCCAAGATCAAGCTATCCCATTCCCTATCGTTCTGGTGTGCTCCACGTGCCTATCCAATAACCTCTTGAAAGTTCCGAAAGTGTCCGATTCCATTATCACAACAGGCAGTGCATTCCACACCCCAACCACTCTCTGAGTAAAGCATCTACCTCGGACATCCCTCCTATTTCTCCCACCATGAACCGTATACTTATGCCCCCTAGTAACAGCTACATCCACCTGAGGAAATAGTCTCTGCACGTCCACTCTATCAATCCCTCTCATCATCTTATAAACCTCTATTAAGTCGTCTCTCATCCTCCTCCGCTCCAAAGAGAAAAGCCCTAGCTCCCCTAACCTTTCCTCATAAGACCTACCCTCCAAGCCAGGCAGCGTCCTGGTAAATCTCCTCTGCTTCCACATCCTTTTTACCATGAGGTGATCAGAACTGAACACAATATTCCAAATGTGGTCTCACCAAGGTCCTGTACAATTGCAGCATTACTCCATGGCTCTTAAACTCAAACCCCCTGTTAATATACGCTAACACACTATAAGCCTTCTTCACGACTCTATCCACTTGAGTGGCAACCTTCAGAGATCTGTAGATATGAACCCCAAGACCTCTCTGTTCCTCCACATTCCTCAGATCCCTGCTGTTGACCCTGTAATCTGCATTCAAGTTTGTCCTACTAAAATGAATCACCTCGCACTTATCAGGGTTAAACTCCATCTGCGACTTCTTGGCTCAGCTCTGCATCCTATCAATGCCTCTTTGCGGCCTGCAAGAGCCCTCCACCTCATCCACTACTCCACCAATCTTGGTGTCATCAGCAAATTTACTAACCCACCCTTTAGCCCCCTCTTCCAAGTCATTAATAAAAATCGCTAATATCAGAGGACCCAGCACTGACCTGTGTGGTACACTGCTGGTAACTGGCCTCCAGTCTGAAAATTTTCCTTCCACCACCACCCTCTGTCTTCTGTGATACAGTCAATCGGCCAAATTTCCTTCTATCCCACACATCCTTATCTTCTTCATGAGCCTACCATGGGGAACCTTATCAAACACCTTACTCAAATCCATGTATACATCAATTGTTTTACCTTCGTCCACACTTAGTTACCTCCTCAAAGAATTCAATCAAATTTGAGAGGCAGGACTTAACCCTCACGAAACCCTGCTGACTATCGCGGATTAAGCTGCATCTTTCCAAATGGTCATAAATCCTATCTCTCAGGACTCTTTCCATTAACTTACTGACCACCAAAGTAAAACTAATTGGCCTATAATTACCAGGGTCATTCCTATTTCCTTTCTTGAAGAGAGGAACAATATTTGCCACTCCCCAGTCCTCTGGCACTATCCCCGTGATGTAGAGATGCCCACGTTGGACTGGGGTAAACACAGTAAGAAGTCTCACAACACCAGGTTAATGTCCAACCAGTTTATTTGAAAGTAATCCCACAAGCTTTCGGAAACAGTGTTCCTTTGTCAGGTGTGTGGAAGGTTCTGATCAGAGAAGGGCATATAAGGTCACACACAGTTTACAGAATACTGATTAGAATGCAAGTCTTTACAGCTAACCTGCTATTCAAGTCTTAAAAATACAGACAACGTGAGTGGAGATAGCATTAACATAGGTTAAAGAGATGTGTATTGTCTCTAGACAGGACAATAAGTGAGATTTTACAAGCCCGGGCAAGTCATGGGGGATACAGATAGTGCGACATGAACCCCAGATCCTGGTTGAGGCCGTTCTCATGTGTGCAGAACTTGGCTATCAGTCTCTGCTCAGCGATTCTGCGCTGTCGTGTGTCGTGAAGGCACCTTGGAGAACGCTTACCCGAAGATCAGAGACCGAATGCCCGTGACTGCTGAAGTGTTCGCCAACGGGAAGGGAACAATTTGCCTGGTAATTGTCAAGTGATGGCCTCTCACCAGGCAAGACAGTAGCACAGTGGTTAGCACTGCTGCTTCACAGCTCCAGGGTCCTGGGTTCGATTCCCGGCTCAGGTCGCTGTCTGTGTGGAGTTTGCACATTCTCCTCGTGTCTGCGTGGGTTTCCTCCGGGTACTCCGGTTTCCTCCCACAGTCCAAAGATGCGTGGGTTAGGTTGATTGGCATTGCTAAGAAATTGCCCCTTAGTGTCCAGGGATGCGTAGGTTAGAGGGATTAGTGGGTATAATATGTAGGGACATGGGGGTAGGGCCTGGGTGGGATTGTGTTCAGTGCAGACTCAATGGGCCGCAGGGCCTCTTTCTGCACTGTAGGGTTCTATGATTCTAATGTTATCTCCACTCACATTGTCTGCATCTTTAAGACTTGAATAGCAGGTTAGCTGTAAAGACTTGCATTCTAATCAGTATTCTGTAAACTGTGTGTGACTTTATATGCCCTTCTCTGATCAGAACCTTCCACACACCCGACGAAGGAACACCGTTTCCGAAAGCTTGTGGGATTAATATTAAATAAACTGGTTGGACTTTAACCTGGTGTTGAGAGACTTCTTACTGTGACTATCCCCGTGGACAGTGAGGACCCAAAGATCAAAGCTAAAGGCTCCGCAATCTCATCCCTTGCCTCCCAAAGTATCCTAGGATGTATCCCATCTGGCCCAGGGGACTTATCCATCCTCAAGTTTTTCAAAATTCTAATACAATACAAAAAAATAAGATATTTACCGAACTAAAAACTTTTTGCTGCTCCATGGTCCATATCCTTCTATTCCCAGCCTATTCATGTATCTGTCAAATGTATCTTAAACATTGCTATCATATCGGCTTCTACCACCTTCTCTGACAACGCATTCCAAGCACCTACCATCCTCTACATAAAATAACTTGCCACTCACATCGCTTTTAAATTTTCCCCTTTTACCTTAAACCCATGTCCCCTAATTGAAATTTCTACTCTTGGAAAACAAAATGACTCTGACTGTCCATTCTATCCATGCCTCTCATAATTTTGTAAACCTCTATCAGGTTGCCCCTCAGCCTCTGATGTTCAAGTGAAAACAAACTAGGTTTATCCAATCTCTCCTAATAGCGAATACCCTCTCAACAGGCAACTTTAGTACCCTCTCCAAAACTTCTACATCCTTTTGGTAGTGTGGTGACCAGAACTGTATAGAATGTTCCAAATGTGGCCTAACTAAAGTTTAAAAGGAGACACAGGAATCTCTGACTCACCACTTAATGAAATAAAAGCTTTGGGTTTCAACAACCAACATCTCAACATCACAACACAAATCACCAATTTCCAAATATGATGCCCAGGTGCTTCTAGAGAGGATGGAGCTTCAGCACTTTAAAGCGGTTGACTTATTAAACTGCACATTGGCAAAGAGGTTAGCACTGCTGTCTCACAGTGCCAGGGACCCAGGTTCAATTCCAGCCTTGGGTAATTGTCTGTGTGGAGTTTGTACATTTCCCCCATGTCTGTACGGGTTTCCTCTGGGTGCTCCGGTTTCTTCCCACAGTCTGAATATGTGCAAGTTAGGTTAATTGCACGTGCAAAAGTTGCCCCTTAGTGTCAGGGGATTAGCAGAGTAAATACGTGATGTCACAGTGATACAGCCAGTGTGAGGTTGTTTTTAGTGCAGACTTGATGGGCTGAACGGCCTCCTTCTGCACCGTAGGGATTCTATAATTCAAACACAGGTGCTCAGTGACATCGTCAAACACTTACAGGTAGTGTGGCAAGGACCCAGCATTAGATTTTGTGGTTATGAATTTCCTACGAAAAGCCAGAAACGTTTTGGGAATGGGAATTAGGGGCAAAATGGAAAGGGAAAGCAACTTAAACTGAAGGACTTCAGCAGAACAGTAAAAGAGGAAATCAAAGCACTTCAATTAAGGGGAACTTAACCACACAGGAATATAATATGTAAGTGTTAAGGGGGGGTGGGGGGACTCAACTAAAACATATACGTTTCTTTATTGATTCAGTGTCACATGAGATGAATTGAATTGAATTGACTGAAGACTGGCAGCCCAAGATCTCAGGAGAAGGTAGAGATGAATCATTCTGCCACGTCTGGCTAAAGATAACTTCAAATGCTTCAGCCTTGACTTTTGTAAAGATTGTTGGGCAACACAGAATGAGGATGTTTATGGAGCCTCCTCCTCCACTTAGTTGTTTAATTATCAATACCATTCACAACTGGAGGTGGTGGAATTGCAGACTTTGACCTGACCTGTTGGTTGAGGGATCACTTAGCTCTGTCTATCACATTCAGATTCTGCTGCTTACACATTATCTGCACTGTAATTTCACTTGGTTGGTACCTCATTTTTAGGTGTGCACATTCCCTAACACCCACTTAACTGGGGTTAATCTCCTGGTTAGATTGTTACGGCAATGGGGATTATGTTGGGCCATGTGTTGAAACACATTGCATTTGAATACAATTCTGCTGCTGCTCATGACTGATAATATTTCATGGCTGTCCACATTTGAGTTACTGGATATATTCTGAATTAATACCATTTAACACGGTGGTAGTGGCACACAACAGGATGGCATGTTTCCTCATTGTAAAGAAAGAACTTTGTCTCCATGAGGAATTAATGGTGTTTACTCCCCAGAAAACAATTGTGGACAGATTTTCATCTGTGACAGGTAGATTGTAAAGGATGAGGTCAAAAAGGTTTTTTTTTCCACACATTTATCTATCAACTACCTGCTACAGTCTCAGTCTAGCAAATATGTCCTTCGGGATTCCACCAGCTCTGTCAGTAGAAGAACTACCAAGCAACACTTGGCTATTTAACTTGTCCCACCTAGAGTACATTCTGAGTCCTTTCTATCTCTAGTGCTTTTTCCAAGCACAATCCAATACGGAGGAGTACTGGTTCATCAGTTGATGAATGCGAATACATCATAACCAGCAGATTTCCCAACCCATGTTTATCTCAATACCAAGAGACTTCAGTATTGAGGACTCTCACTCTATTCTGAATGTATATCATGGTGCTGTCACCCCCGGTTGATTTATCCTGCTAACAGAGCCGGTCATATCCATAAAGTAGAGGAGCAAAATGCTCCACCATTTGATCAAGGGTGATATGCTCCTCATCCCCATTTTCCTGCCTTCTCCCCATAACCCTTCATTACCAGTTAAAAATCTGAGTAACTCCTTCTTAAATTTACTCACTGCCCCTGCATCCACCACACTTTGGGGTAGCGAATTTCACAGATGCACAAATCTTTGGGAGAAGTAGTTTCTCCTCAATTCTGTTTTAAATTTGCAACTCTTTATCCTAAGACTATGGTCTCTTGCCCTAGGATGCCCCACAAGAGGAAGCATCCACTTCATGTCTACCTTACCCATACCTGTCATCATTTTATAAACCTCAATTTGATCTCCTCTCATTCTTCTAAATTCCAGAGAGTACAGACCTAAATTGTTCAATCTCACTTCATACGACAAACCTGGAATCTATCTAGTGGACCTCCTCTGAACTGCCTCCAATGCCACTCCATCTTTTCTCAAATAAGGGGACCAAAACTGTACACAATACAGTTTTGCCTCGACGCAGTCTCACCATAAGAACATAAGAAATAGGAGCAGGAGTAGGCCATCTAGCCCCTCGAGCCTGCCCCGCCATTCAATAAGATCATGGCTGATCTGTCATGGCTCAGTTCCACATTCCCGCCCTCTCCCCATAACCCTTAATCCCCTCTCTTATCAAAAACCCATCAACCCACGTCTTAAAAATATTGAGCGAGGCAGCCTCCACCACTTCAACGGGCAGAGAATTCCAGAGATTCACCACCCTTTGAGTGAAGAAGTTCCTCCTCAACTCCGTTCTAAACCGCCCCCCCTTTATCTTGAGGCTGTGCCCTCTAGTCCTACTGTCCTTTCTGAGCTGGAAGAGCCTCTCCACCTCTATCCTATCCATCCCATTCAACATCTTATACGTCTCAATGAGATCTCCCCTCATTCTTCTAAACTCTAACGAGTACAAGCCTAGTTTATTCAGCCTCTCCTCATAGCTCAACCCCCTCAACTCCGGAATCAGCCTAGTAAACCTCCTCTGCACTCTCTCCAAGGCCAAAATATCCTTGCGCAAGTGCGGCGATCAAAACTGCACACAGTACTCCAGCTGCAGCCTCACCAGCACCCTATACAGCTGCAGCAAGACCTCCCTACTTTTATATTCAATCCCCCTCGCTATGAAGGCCAGCATCCCATTCGCCTTCCTGACCACCTGCTGCACCTGCAGGCTGGGTTTTTGCGACTCATGCACAAGGATCCCGAGGTCCCTCTGCACCGTCGCATGCTGCAGTTTTTCGCCACGTAAGTAATAGTCCTTCCTACCATTATTCCTACCAAAGTGGACAACCTCACATTTGCCAACATTAAATTCCATTTGCCAGCTCCTGGCCCATTCGTCCAGCCTATCTAGATCCTTCTGCAGACTCTCCACACCCTCCGCACAATTTGCCGTTCCACCAATCTTGGTGTCATCAGCAAATTTCGACACCATACACTCGGTTCCCTCCTCCAGATCATCTATATAAATGGTGAATAGCTGAGGCCCCAGCACCGACCCCTGGGGCACTCCACTAGTCACCAACCTCCAATCCGAATAGCACTCATTGACCCCCACTCTCTGCCTACTATTTGACAGCCAATCCTCTATCCACGCTAACACCCTACTCCCAACTCCATGCCCCCTGACCTTCTGCACCAATGCGTTGTATAGTTGCAACAATATTTCCTTACTTTTATACCTTTCTACTTTAACTTCAAATGCCAACATTCAATTCATTTTCTTTATTATCTGCTGTACCTGTATGCTAGACACCCAGATCCCTCTGCACCAGAGCACCCCATAGTCCATCCCCATTTAGATAATAAGTCGCCTTCCAATTTTTCCAACCAAAAGGCATGACCTCACATCTATCCACATTAAACTTTATCGGCCATCTTTTGGCCTACTCTCCTAATCTATCTGTATCCATTTGTAGGGTTATTTCCTTATCACAACTTACTGTCCCATTTACTTTTGTGTCATTTGCAAATTTGGCTACAGAGACTTCTATCCCTGTACCCATGTTGTTAACATAGATGTAAATAGTTGGGACCCAAGGACCAAACCCTGTGGCACCCCAATAGTTACATTTTGCCGTCCAGAAAAAAAAACATTTATTCCGCCTCTCTGTCTTCTGTCCATCAGCCAGTCACCTATCCAAGCTAATAAATTACCCCTAATGCCAATTTGATCTAACCTTGTGAATTAACTTTTTGGGCAGCACCACATCAAATGCCTTCCGTAAGTCCAGATATGCTATATCTGCACGATCCCCATTATCCACTTTACCTGTTGCCTCTTTGAAGAGCTCTAGCAAATTAATCAAACATGATTTGCTCTTCATAAAAGTATGCTGACTCTATTGGGTATCACAAGGACATAAGCAGGTTGTTGGAATGGGTGGACATGTGCAGATGGAATTTAACACAGAGAAATGTGAATTGACATATTTTGGTAGGCAGAACAAGGAAGAGCAATAGAAACTAAAGGATAAGATTCTAAAAGGGATAAATGAACAGAGGGACCTGGAGGGTGTATGTGCACAAACGTTTGAAGGTGGCAGGGCAGGTTTAGAAAGTGGCTAATAAAACACATAAATAGGGACTTAGAGTATGAAGGCCAAGAAGTTATGGTGAAAATTCATAAAACACTGGCTTGGCCACAACTGATGTATCGTGTCCCATTCTCAGTGTCACACAGAATTGTTACATCATAGAAGGAAGCCATTCGCTCCATCACATCCTCACCAACTTTCAAACAAGTAACATGACATAGTACTATTCCCCTGCCTTTTCCCCATACCTTTGCACATTGTTTCTGTTCAAAATAATCATTCAAGGCATCATGGTGGCCTAGTGGTTAGCACAGCTCCCTCATAGCACAAGGGACCCGGGTTCAATTCCGGCCTCGGATGACTATCTGTGTGGAGTTTGCAAGTTTTGCGTAGGTTTCCTCTGGTTTCCTCCCACACTCCAAAGGTGTGAGAGTTTGGTGGACTAGCCATAGTAAATTGCCCCTGGTGTCAAGGGGATGAGCAGGGTAAATATATGGGGTTACACAGATAGGGCCTGAGTGGGATTATGGTTGGTACAGGTTCGAAGAGCTGAATAACCTCCTTCTGCACTGTTGGGACTCTACAATTCTAATGTCCTCTTGAATTCTTCAATTGAACCTGCCTCCACCACATTGCCAAGCAGTGCAATTCTGGAGAACTTGAGGCAGTCTATTTTGGGGGATTTCGAGAGAGAGGTTGGTTTTTCTGTACCTCTTGTTCTGTTTGAAGTGAAGATGGGAATCTACCAAGATATAAGCTATTTTGTTCCCCCTACCTTTGGGTGGAACTTTCTCTGGAGGTTGCTGCACGAGTATTGGAAGGGTGTCTGTCTAGATTACTCTCCAGAAATCTAGTATTTAAATAAGCATCTTTGGTTTGAGCTTACTGGTTCTAAAGAAGGGATTTATGTCTGAAGGACACTGCTAAATTGCAATACTAGAGATAGCTAGCTGTTAAGAATTTTACGTTGTCACGTTTGAGTAGTTTAACTGGTAAAAGTTATGTTAATTCTTTTTGTTATATTCTAACTGTGTGCTTAAATGAAGTTTGTTTTAAATAAAAGGTTCCGAATGGGTCACTTGAATCACAATTGGAGTGAAACACCTTAAGCTCACTTGATGCTAAAATCAAAAGTAAAAGTTTAAGGTCTAGGCTAACTTCATGAAATACTTTGGAACTTCTGATCTGTTCCTTAACACTGGGCAAAATAGATGGTAGTAACCTGTTCCGCTCAGCAGAAGGGTTGAGAACAAGACGATACTGATTTAAGGTAAAAGGCAAAAAAAAGGCAAAACAAAGAAAACTGCTTTACGCAGCAATTGGTTAAGATCTGGAATGCACTGCCTGAACATATATAAGATATAATCATGGATTTCAAAAGTTACGCATGATTATCTGAAGAGAAGAATTTGCAGGGAAAAGGAGTGCAGTTAGCTGGATTGCTCCTGCACAGGGCCAAAAAGGACACAATAGATCAAATGATCTCATTCTCATATAAACCTAATTCTATGATCCTGAGAGAAGAATGAGGAGAAAAATGGCCTGTAATCTCCAATCTCAGCAGGTAGCCCAAAGATATGCTCTTCCCCACATAAGGACTGCACGCCAATTACCCAGGAAATTCAAACAAACATTTTGATTTAAATCTGACTGCCTTACAGTAATAGTTACCCAGGAAAAGTTAGAAGAATTAAAACCACTTCTAATTCTTGGGTAACAACAGTTCTGATCCCCACACAAATTGAACTTCTGGACTAACCTCCCACCCTAACCTGTGATTGTACTCAGAGGTTAAGACTGAATATAGACTAAATGGTTTAATGCAACATGGGTTCATGAAGGGCAGATCACGTTTGACTAATTTGATGGAACTCTTTGAGAACATTGTGCAGGCAATGGACAATGGGGAATCTGTGGTACATCTGGATTTCCAGGAGGGTTTGACAAGATGCCGCTCCAAAGGCTGCTGCTTAAGATAAAGGTGCACGGTGTTATGGGTAATGTATTAGCATGGACAGAGGATTGGGTAACAAACAGAAAGCAAAGAGTGGAGGTAAATGGGAGCTTTTCTGGTTGGTGACCAGTGACTAGTGGTGAGCCTCAGGGATCAGAGTTGGGACCGCAATTGTTTAAGATTTACATAAATGATTTGGAGTCAGGGACCAAGTGTGGTGTGTCAAAATTCGCAGATGACGCTAAAATGAGTGACAGAACAAAATGTGCAGAGGACGCTGAAAGTCTGCAAAGGGATACAGATAGTCTAAGTGAGTGGGAGAGGGTCTGGCAGATGGAGTACAATGTTGGTAAATATAGGTCATCCATTTTGGGAGGTATAACAGCAAAATGGCAAATTTGGTTATTTAAATGGTAAAAAATTGCAGCATGCTGCTGTGCAGAGAGACCTGGGTGTTCTTCTGCAGGAATCTCAAGGAGTTGGTTTGCAGGTGCAGCAGGTAAT
Source organism: Carcharhinus amblyrhynchos (assembly GCF_965287045.1). Classification (NCBI taxonomy): domain Eukaryota; kingdom Metazoa; phylum Chordata; class Chondrichthyes; order Carcharhiniformes; family Carcharhinidae; genus Carcharhinus; species Carcharhinus amblyrhynchos. Next base: position 70,154,429 of record NC_137329.1, on the reverse strand, counting down.
TAAGGTGGCAAATGTAATTTTGTCCTTCATTGCCAGAGGGATGGAGTTTAAAAAGTGTGGTTATCTTGCAGCTGTATAAGGTGAGGCCACACCTAGAGTACCATGAACAGTTTTGGTCTCCTTACTTGAGGAAGGATATACTAGCACTGGAGGGGGTGCAGAGGAGATTCACTAGGTTGATTCCAGCTTATGAGGATAGACTGAGTCAACCAGGGCTATACTCATTGGAATTCAGAAGACTGAGGGGAGGCCTTATAGAAACATATAAGATTATGAAATAAATAGACAAGATTGAAGCAGGGAAGTTGTTTCCACTGGCAGGTGAAACTAGAAGTAGGGGGCATGGCCTCAAAATAAGGGGGAGCAGATTTAGGACTGAGTTGAGGAGGAACTTCTTCACACAAAGGTTTTTGAATCTGTGGACTTCCCTGCCCAGTGAAGCAGTTGAGGCTACTTCATTGAATGTTTTTAAGGCAAGGATAAATTTTTGAACAGTAAAGAGATTAACGGCTGTAGTGAGCTGGCGGATAAGCGGAGCTGAGTGCATGAAAAGATCATTCATGACCTTAATGAATGGTGGAGCAGGTTCGAGGGGCCAGATGGCCTACTCCTGCTCCTAATTCTTATGTTCTTATATTAAGAGAGCAGCAACAGAGATCTGGGGGAGTAGGTACAAAAATCTTTGAAGGAGGAAGATAAGTTGACATGGCTGCAAAAAAGACAAACAAGATCTTGAGCATCACAATTGAGGCACATAAGTAATTAAAAACAAAAGAATCCTGATATAACACAGAGATTGATTACCCAAAGACTGACTCCAGAGTACTAGCAATGAATTACTTTCAATGATAGACAACATATAGGGGTTTGAAAGAAGAGAGTCCTGTAGGGAATTAGAGATCATTTTCTCAGAAACACCTTACAAAATTAATTACTTGTAAAGTGCATTGACTGTTCCATGAGGAATTCCTTTAAAATAATTAATACTGCAAACATATTTTGAAGAAAAACTAATACTTGGAGGGATAGTTAGTGTCTGAACCATCTTCAAATAGATTTGAGTTGATAATTGGGAACTGATATTTTTAAAGCACTTATGCATTAAGTGTTACATGACATGCCCTTGTGAAAATGAAAAACTACAGATTTTAACCAAACCTTTGCATCATTTAGAATTGCATGTAAAAATCCATGGTACACAAAGCAGAGTAATGGTGGCATTTTTAACTTACCGAGCAATATTGACTACATGGTCAGCCTTTTTGGTGCGTGGGTTGATGCCCTGAAGCAGCTGTTCAAGGGACGTGGCTATGACGGAGGAATGGCTCTCTCTCAGCCAATCCATAAATTGATTCTCCTTTTGAAGGGCCAGCTCCAAAAGACCCAGGGAGTATTCCACTGCTTTTTCCAAGTGCTTTTTACCTGAGGCATTTGGAAAACATGGTTTATAATTAAAAGCATCCCACAGTACAGGTGCTTTGTGAAGGTAACTTTTTAAATATCTCCAATGAAATCTTAGGATCTATCATTGACATGAACTGACACCAACAGCTCTAACAAATTGCAGACAATCAACAGCATGTAAAGGAATAGAATAAAAACGGAACTAAAATCACAAGAAAATATGGACATAAGACATAGAAACAGAAATAAACTACGCGTCTCTTGAGCCTGTTTTGCCATTTGATAAGAGCTGATCTTCTGTCTCAACTTCACTTTCCCTCCTGTTCTGGAAAGACCAAAAGTATGACTCAACTTTCAATATACCAACAACGGAGCATCTACAACCTTGAGTGAAGAAATTTCTCCTCTGTGTCAAGAGACTGTGCCCTCATGTTCTAGATTCTCCAGCCAGGAGAAACAACCCTGTGCCTACCCTGTCAAGCCTCTTCAGATTCTTGTTTGTTTCAATGAAATTACCTCTCTTCCTCGGAACTTGAGTGTATTGGCCCATTTACTTAACCTTTCATCATTGGTCCTGAGCCTATACTGCCTTCAATACACATTCTTAAACATGGAGAACAAAACTGTGCACAGTATCCCAGGTGTGTGGTCTCACCAAAGTTCTATTATAACTGTAGCAAGACTCCCTCATTCTTGTACTCCAATCTCTTGAAATAAAGCCTAACATGTTTTGCCTCCCCAACTGTCTGCAGTACCTGCATGCTGACTGTGTTCCTTCTGTAAGTACACTCAAGTCTTGCTAAACCTCAACATTTATAAGTTACACATTCTTAAAAAATATTTTGTTTTTCCATTCTTATGGCCAAAGTGAATAACTTCACATACCAACACATTATAGTGCATCTGCACCTTTTGGCCATTCGCTAAACGTGTCTATAACTCTTTGCAGCCATATTCATCAATTTTTTTTCATTGATGGAACATCCACCGAGCTACGAGACGAGCTTTTGGTCATCTGCATTCACATCTCCTGTGTAGTTCAGTGTAACGCTCAAGTGGAATATCTTGGGATGTTTTATTACATTAAAGATACTATATAAATACAAGTTGTTCTCATTGTCCTTCTTGGCCTTCAAGATTGTCATTCCACAGAAGGAAGTCAAAAAAAAGACTTATATAATTTTAGTTGCTCAGCTCAAACTTCATTATATCTTGTACATACTGACATGATCATGCGGTCCTTCATATATTAAAAAGAGATTCTGAATGTTTAAATAGTAGTTGCAATTGTTACTTGTGAGAGAAATTGTTTCTCTGTTCATAATTATTCCCCGTCCATAATCATTCTTGAAGATAAGACAAATTACTATACAGCCTGACATTGAAACACAAGTGCTTATTTATTTTCCTGTGGAAATTCTGTGCCTTGCTGTGGGTGTAGGTTAGAGATCTTTGGTTCCTGTGTTTTGCTGTGGGTGTAATTGTCAGGAAAAAGCTACAATCTATTATTAATGAAGGCTTAAAAAGAATTTAGGAAAGAAAGAGGTAAAGAAGCAGCGAAGCTTATAAAGGGAATTCCAGAGCTTAGGGCCTCAGCACTGGAAATATGGCCACCAATAGTGAAGCAATTAAAATTGGGTTGGCATAACAGACTGCAAATGGAAGACTGCAAAGATCTTAAAGAGTGGTAAGGATGGATAGCGTAACGGAAATAGAGAGGGTCAAAGCCATGCAAGGATTTGAAAACAAAGATGAGAATTTAAAAATCAAGACAGAGGTCAACAAGCAATTGTTGAGTATAATTTGTCTCACTTTCAGAAAGTTTTAAACGAACTCAGCTGAATGATGGAAGATGGGGGCCAGTTAAGAGAGCACTGGAATAGTCAAGCCCAAGAATAATGGACTCCACTTTTCCACAGAATAAAATTGAGAACGTGTGCGCACGCACATACATGTGTTTTACAAGTGTTACAGAATTGAGATGAGAACATAGAAATTAGGAGCAGAAATAGGGAAATTCAGCCCTTTGAATAGCAGAGCAGGCTCGATCAACTCACGGCTGATCTCTCCTTGGTCTCAAATCCACTTCCCATCTGTTCCTCATGTCCCTTTAACCCATTTATCATCAGACCTATATCTATCACCTTCTTGAAACCAGGGATTCAGACTCTACCCACACTATGGGGCAGCACGTTCTACAAATTCACCACCCTCTGCAAGTAGTAGTTCATCCTCATCTCAGTTTTGAATCTACTGCCACTCAACCTACAGCTGTTCCAGATAGCCTTAAGAGGAAACATTTGGTCCACATTTACTTTATCAATCCCTTTAAAAATCTGATATACCTCAATCCCATCCCCCCTCATCCGTCTAGACTCCAGTGAGTACAAACCCGGACTGTTTAATCCCTCATGATACGTTAATCCCTTCATCCCCAGAATCAATCTGGTGAATATCCTCTGAACTGCCTCTGACGCCACCACATCCTTCCTCAAATAAGGAGACCAAAACTGGATAAAATACTCCAGATGTGGTCTCACTAACATCCTATACAATTGCAGCAACACTTCCCTACTTTTATACTCCAGTCCTTTCCCAATAAACGTCAACATCCCATTTGCCTTTTTTATCCTGTGCTGCATCTGCATACCAACTTGCTGCAATTCATGAACACAGACACCCAGATCCCTCTGCCTGGACGCATTTTGTATCTGCTTTCCACTTAAGTAATAATTTGCCTATTTTTTCTGCCTAAAAACACCATCTACTAAATTTTGGCTCATTCTCCTAGTCTATTTATATCCATCTGTAGAATCTTATATCCTGTTCACTGTCTGCTTTCCCAACTATTTTAGTGTCATCTGCAAATTTTGCTGTGTTACACACTGTCCCTGCTTGCATATCATTTATATAGATTGCAAACAGTTGAGGTTTGAGGACTGATCCTTGTGGCACTCCGCTAGTTAGTCTGCCAGCTAGAAAAGGACCCATTTATCCTGATCCTCTGCTTTCTGTCAGTCTGCCAATCATCAATCCAATCCAGTACTCGACTCCCAATCCCCGCAATCTCACCTTCTGGATCAGTCTTTTATGCAGCACATACAGAGACAGTGTCTATAATTGTGCATGGTACTGCCGCAAGGCTATCTTTTCTGGCAATGGAAGTAAATACGCTAGAATAAATTGATTTGACTGGCCAATTTTCCTCACTGTTGATTTTTAAATTGCTGCTTTTAGAAAAGAAATTTGGACCAAAATAAAAGCTGCAACAAGAGTATGACAAAGTACGTATTAAACAAGACATAAGCCATGTGTTGTGTGCAGATGACAGCCTATCGTGGTGATGTCCACAGCTAGTTTAAGAACTTACTGTTCAAAATGTCATACCATAAAAAGCGGAACACATTTTCCTGCTGAAACTTCTTTATGGCGCTAACAGATGTTTTGTCACCACTGGGCGAGTTCAAGTTTAATTATTATTCAGGCTGACAAATAATGCCATAACACTGTCCATTCACTAGATGTGGCCATTTAGTGGCTACTATTATGGGAACATCATAACAACAGAGATCGATTAAGAGTTTCCCGAAACTGTAGCTTTAGTATTTTTCTGCTCCAGCAGTTTTTCTGCACCCTGCATATGGCTCTTAATGTTAAATACATGGGGTAAAAAAAGACATACAAGGGCAGAGAAAAATGGCCAGATTTAGAATTTTTTTGCATCTTATTTTGAGAAACCACAGTAACTAGTCACAGCCAATCAAAGCTGAATACAATAAAATGATGCACAAATGGGGCAACAGCTCAAATCTACTGCACAAAGGAAAATCTGAGATAGGTGAATTTGACAGTTTTGAGAGTTAGAGCAGGAGAAAAAGTGAGGAATCTTCTCCCAAAAGTGTGAAGACGACAAAAAGAGCACTCTGACATTAATACCCAACTCATCATTGTTACAAGCACAGATTTACCTACCAGGGAATGGTGCATAAGTGTCCAGCAGTTTAACGCCTTCTTCCAAGAGGCTCAGACAAAGACCCAACAGTGGGGAGTCATTCAGCAGGTGAAACATCAGGTTGTATCCTGGAGACTTGTACGCAACTACCAGTTCACCTAGAAATCAAAGTAGAAGAGTAATTCATCTCAACAATGCACCATGACTTTTGGGATTAGATATTATGTAGCTGCATAGACCATACTTACCACAAAATGGACTTAAAGACACATCAGAGCCAACCTAATTCTTCGGTGGCTTAGATATGTTTAATTTGAATCCACCATAATCCTACTGAAGTACAAGGTTTCATCCATCCAGGTCCAAAGATGTGCGGGTTAGGTTGATTGGCCATGCTAAATTGCCCCTTAGTCAGTGGGATTAGCAGGGTAAATACATCAGTTTACAGGGATTGGGCTTGGGTGGGATTGTGGCCAGTGCAGGCTCAGTGGGCCGAATGGCCTCTTTCTGCACTGTAGGGATTCTATGAATCATAAAAAAATCATAGAAACCCCACAGTACAGAAAGATGCCATTTGACCCATTGAGTCTGCACTGACCACGATCCTACCCAGGCCCTACCCCCATATCCGTACATATTTTACCCACTAATCCTCTAAGCTATGCATCTATAGTCAATTTAGCATGGCCAATCAACCTAACCCACACATCTTTGGACTGTGGGAGGAAACCAGAGCACCCAGAGGAAACCCATGCAGACATGAGAATGTGCAAACTCCACACAGACAGTGACCCAAGCCGGGAATCGAACCCAGGTCCCTGGAGCTGTGAAGCAGCAGTGTTAATCATTGTGTTACCATGCCACCCTATCTATGAATGATAGAATTGATAGATAACTAAATGATTCTAAATGCCCAAGAGGAAGTTTTATTGGGAATCTAAATGGCTGAAATAGACATTGCCCATTCACATGACTAGAAGGATTCTCCGAATGCCAATAGCAGTTTGGTTAGACATTAACATTCATTTTGGCAAGAGACTTCACTAAGCACCTTGAACACATGGGTCCATTCACTTTCCAGTCACCTGATGGTGGTTTCAAGTCAACCTGGAAAGATTGAGCGAAAGCTTTGCTCTGCCCATTGACCCAGTACATTTGCTTCTGCCAACCAAGCTGCAACTGATTCAGCACTAATTGGTATTAAGTTGGCAGTCTCCTGCAAAAATACCACAGGCTGACCCAAAATAGAAACAGCATCACATTGATGCAGTTTGATGGGGGACTAGTTTTTTGAGAGTGGAGCAACAGGACATCACCGAGAACCTATGAATTCTGAACACTGTAAGAAGTCTTACAGCATCAGGTAAAGTCCAATAGGTTTATTTGGAATCATGAGCTTTTGGAGCATTTCTCATCTGCTAAAGGAGCAAGGCTCCGAAAGCCTGTGATGCCAAATAAACCTGTTGCACTTTAACCTGGTGTTACGAGACTTCTTAATGTGCCCACCACAATCCAACGCCGGCATCTCCATCTCATGGCAATCATTCAGTATCATTCACACCGGATATTAAAATTGACAAAAAGGCAGAAGGGACTGGATTTGCAATTTAAATATTGCTTTCAACAGATTTTAGGGAAATCTGAGAAAAAAAAGTGAACAAAACTTCACCCATTGAGCTGCTGCCCACAACTGACCTTGAAGCTCCACCATTTGGTCTGTAAAATCTTCTGGCCTGGGTTCATAATCTCTCAGCAATTTGTAGAAAACCTCAAGCACAACTTCCGCCACCTCCCACTGTGGAAGTTCACACACAAGAAGAATTAACATTGTTCAAAGTCCAGGTCCGTAGTGCAGCAATATTCAGGGATCAAGGAAAGAAAGAACATGTATGAAGTGAGATATCCAACACAGTTTCTACAAAGACCCAAGCCATCTCTCACCTTTTCTGCAGCTCTCCTGTATGCTCTGGTCGGAAAGCGGAGAAACACAGAGTCCCTGAGGAACTGGAGATAAGGATCAAATCCTGGCGGACGGAGGCCTGCTCCAAGGTTTGTGGGGAAAGAGCTTTCTACCAGTGTACTTATGAGATAACAAAATGCTCTGGTGAGAGGATACTCCTCACTGCGAGATTCAATTTCATTCAACTCCACCTGAGGGTTAAAAAAATAAGCAAAGTGAATTTCTGAAACTGAATCCCAAATCATATTATTCAGATTGTGGAAATCACTTGTCACATTATGCCTGAAAGATCACTCAAATTATTCTCAGTTCCCCCTCACTTTCTCCATAGACTTGCAACTTTTGCGCTTTCAAGAATATATCCAATTTCCTGTTGAAAGTTCCTGCCTTGCAGGCAGCACATCCAGATCATCACAGCCCAGTGCCAAAAAAGACTTTTACATCTGCCCTAACCATGCTTTTTTGTTTGAATGTGTGGCAAAAACAAACACTTGTATTTAGGGGTGGTAGTATCTTCATCGCAAAGGTATAATCTGACAGAAAGAGACATGAGCCACAGAAGAATAATTAGGAAGGGTAATGAAAACCGTCATCAAAGTTGTTGATTTTACAGATGGTCTTAAATGAGAAGAGCCAAGTCAAAGGGTTTTAGGGTCAATGTTTCAGAGGGTGAAGCCAAGTTACTTCATATTTTCCTAATTATGGGCACGGTGGCACAGTAGTTAGGACTGCTGCCTCACAGTGCCAGGGACCCAGGTTCGAATCCCAGCTTGCGTCACTGTCAGTGTGGAGTTTGCACATTTTCCCCTTGTCTGTGTGGGTTTCCTCCAGGTGCTACCGTTTCCTCCCACAGTCTGAAAGACATGCTGCTTAAGTGCATTGACTGGAACAGGCACTGGAGTGTAGCAACTTGGAGAATTTCACAGTAACTTCATTGTAGTGTTAGCGTAGCACAGTAGCACAGTGGTTAACACTACTGGTTCACAGCTCTAGGGTCCTGGGTTTGATTCTTGGTTTGGGTCACTGTCTGTGTGGAGTTTGCACATTCTCTCGTGTCTGCGTGGAGTTTGCACATTCTCCTCGTGTCTGCGTGGGTTTTCTCCAGGTACTCCGGTTTCCTCCCACAGTCCAAAGATGTGCCGGTTAGGTTGATTGGTGATGCTAAGAAATTGGCCCTTAGTGTCCAGGGATGTGCAGGTTAGAGGGATTAGTGGGTATGATATGTAGGGATATGGGGGTTGGGCCTGGGTGGGATTGTGTTCGGTGCAGACTCGATGGGCCGAAGGGCCTCTTTCTAAACTGTAGGGTTCTATGATTCTATGATTAATGTAAGCCTTACTTGTGACTAATAAATAAACTTTACTTACTTTAATTGGGTAAAGGGAGGGGGATTGCACAATAGATCAGTCAAAGGAACTGAATTCTAAGCAAATATAGGACTGGAGGAGGTTTTGAAGATAAGGGGGCAAACCACATAAGGATTTAAATGCTAGGATGAAAATTTAAATTGGTGGCATTAGAAGACCAGTAGTCAATCTATGTCAGTGAGCTAATTGGTGATTTTCTTCTTCATTCATTTATGGACGATGAGCTTCACTGGCTAGGCCAGCATTTGTTCCCTATTTCCAACTGTTCTCAAGAACGTGGTGAGCTGCCTTCTTGAACTACTTCAGTTCATGTGGAGCAGGTACATTGAGCTGGGTGCATGCTGTCAGACTGTGGTGCATGTTCCCTACAACTTGCAGAAGCAGTTGGCAGTAATAATTTCACCCTGTGCTTGCACTGCGGCCAGAAGACAGTCCAGTAACAAATCCTGACTCATTTCAGGAGAAACTAAATAAGGCTACGAAGAAGGAGGGAAAATGAAAGGGAGGCATAGATAAGACAAGGAAAGTGGAAGAAGTTTCAAGGGGAACATTAATGACAACTCAGATTGTTTTGAAAAATGGTCTCCTTTTCTATAATATATTTTACAATAGTTTATGAATTGTAAAAAATGAACTAAAATACTGCAAGTGCTGGAATCTCAAACAAAAACAGAAAACGCTAGAAATACTCAGAAGATCTGGCATCATAGAGCAAATGTTTCAAATTAGTATGACTTCTTCAGAGCCAAAATAAAATGGCATCATTTTAGTTCCAGAACCACCTTTGAACCTTAGACCAGACTTCAGAAAAACAGTGCATTATTTAGAGCACAACATCGCAAATGATTCCAACTGAGAAGACAGTGTGTACCAAAACAAGTTGAGGAAATCTACAACTATCCTTGTTAACTGTCTAATAACAAAAAAGGGAAAATTTTGGAATTTATATGAACAATCTTAGCATCATTCCTCAGAAACCAACATTTATATTGCACCTGTAATATAGTAGAATGTCTTAAGGCATTTCACAGGAGTTAATCAAAAATCGTGGAGAGGGGTTTATAAACAGTATTCCAGAGCTTACAGCAAAAGTAGTTGAAGGTAGATGTAAAAAAAAGATAAACGTTGCCACAGTTCAAGAAGACCATAGGCTATTCTCCTCTTTGAGGAGAGCTGACTGGTGGTATTTTAACCCAAAGGTCACCACACCTGAGGCGAAGGACAAGGTGGACAAGGCAGGGTCTTCATGAATAGCCTCAGCGGGTACAGGAATTGAACCTGCACTGCTGGCATTGCTCCACATCACAAACCAGCCACCCAGCCTTCATGAAATGATTAAATTTGAGGATGCATAAGGTCAGAATTGGAGGAGCAAAGGAATCTCCAAGGGTTGTAAGGATGCAGGGGGTAACAGAGATAGAGGTGCAAGGCCATAAAGGGACTTAAAAGCAAGGTTGAGAATTTTAAAATATGTTAGCGAACCAAGACAGAATGAACTTCAGCAAGCACAGCACGCTGAATGAATGGAGCTTTGTGAGAGTGAGGATAGAGGCAGCAGAGATTTTGATGATCACCAGTTCATAAGTATAGAAAAACGGGAGGCTGGACGAGAATGGAAAAGGTGGCACGGTAGCACAGTGATTAGTACTGCTGCTTCACAACTCCAGAGACCCAGATTCAATTCCAGTCTCGGGTCACTTTGTGGAGTTTGCATGTTCTCCCTGCGTCTGCATGGGTTTCCTCCAGGTGCTCCAGTTTTCTCCCACAGTCCAAAGATGTGCGAGTTAGGTGCATTGGCCATGCTAAATTGCTCCTTAGTGTCAGGGGACTAGCTAGAGTAAATGCATGGGGTAATGAAGATAGGGCCTGTGTGGGATTGTGGTCAGTGCAGATTCGATGGGCTGACTGGCCTCCTTCTGCATTGCAGGAATCTATGATTATGAGATAATGGTGCACAATACAGTCCAAGTTCTGACAGTAATGCCCCACCTGTTCCCCCCCACCAGCTCTAATTATTGCTGATGAATTGCAATGGAAATACAAGCAAGTAGGAATAATCAAAGTTTGAATGAAGTGTAGGTTGTACTGGAAATGCATAGAAGGTCCATTAGAATCTATAGAAGAGATGTGTTAAAATGGAAAAGAAGCGCTTTCCTAAAAAGTAGAGGTGTCTACACAGCATACACAAGGCACTCAGGTAGGCCTCATGCGGATTTTCAACATTTTCAATTTTAATTTTTTTTTTAAAGAAGAGTCACGTCGACATATTGCTGATTTAATTCCCGTCTGCAGCACACTTCCTTCTTCCCCCTCTTGTCACTGGTAATTGCAATTCTTCATTGCAATTCCTCCACCACTGCTAACTAAGCATTGAATTCCTGACTGCCCATTGGGAAGATTCATAAAAATCCTGGTTGTCTGTAATTGGTAGCACAATAGCTTGAGCTACCTCGTTATTCAGCTTTGTTATTGCATAGGTGCTTACCTCAATCCCAGTATCTTGTCTCTGACTTGGAGTTCTAACTGTCTGCAATATCTGAAAGATGAAAGTAACACTATTCAAGATTTATTGTTGCATATTGAGATGAGACAAACAGGAATTGTGTGGAAATGAAGTTAGGATACACATAATTAATGTCACAAATAGCAAGGGACATGAGAAACGAGAAATCAAAGCGTAGCTCCTGCTGCTACAATGCTCTCAGATCAGAATCTCCACTCCTTCAGTGTTGACTCCCACACCGCATCAGCGCCCTATCGAATGACTCTCTCTCAAGGCCCTCAGTAGGTATTTCTCAAGTACAGGAACAAACAGTGGAAGTAAAAAGGCTGTATGGCCAGAAGATACCATGGCAGAGTTCAGTTCTGTCTTCACCAGGTCTCCAGTTACCACTGGAGTCATCAGTCTGTGACTATCTTCACTTTACAGAATATTTATTCTATTATTGAGCACTCTATACGACACCTTGTCAAATTCAACAGTACTTTTTGTATAGCCTACCTGGGTATACTCCAGGGACTGCCAAAGAGAAGAAGCAATCTCTGGTGATTTGCCAAATGCTGCCAGTGTCTTCAGTATTTCAGCTTTTAGTACAGGTGGAATGCTGCATTGGATCAAGCCCAACATAACCACAACAGGTGTCCACTGTGGATGCTCACACAAAGCCAGGCGGGCATTCTCACTCTGGAAGATAAAACAAGGCAAGGTAAGCACTGGAAGGTTCTTCCTAACCCCTTACTCTTCTCCCCTCTCTGAATCCATTTTCCCCTACCATGGAAATGCTGGTGTTTTACTGGAATACAATCCTACAGGCACCAGTCATCCTCATGATTACTCAGGCGGAAGGCTGAGCAGCACGTTTTGACTTGTTGTATTACTGAAGCAGCCAAGCCCAATGCCGATCTCACTCAACATAGGCACACACAGAGCAACAAATCCAGGTGTGCTGAGACCAATTACAGTTCCTTCAGTGCGGCTCTGGTTGAGATCAGCAAGCTCAGCAAAGTGGAAATCAAGCCTGGGCCACTGGTACAAGTACTCAGTACCAAACATTTTTTATTTACCCACTTGGATATCAGATAAACAGCCATCACTGCATCAGCAATAACTCTCACTAGGGAATTTCATAAATACTTGAAAAGGAAAGACTTGGTGAGTAATGGGGAAAGAGCAGACCTCCATTCAGAAACACACCCAATCACCACGACCTCCTGACTTCTATGGCCAAGCCAGTTCTGAATCCATCTAGCAATTTCACCATGATCCCCAGTGATTTAATCTTTTGCACCAGCCTGCCATGAGGGACCTGGTCAAATGCTTTACTAAAGTCCATGTAGACAACATCCACTGCTCTTCCTTCGTTAATCATTTACGTTTTCTCCTCAAAAACCTCAATCAAATTAGTGAGACATGATCTTCTTCATACAAAACCATGCTGTCTATCGTTAATAAGACTATACAGTTCCAGAGAATCTTCTCCAACAATTTCACTATCACTGACGTCAACCTCACTGGCCTATAATTACCTGGGTTATCTTGCTACCCTTCTTAAATAAAGGGACAACATTGGCTATTTTCCAATCCTCTGGGACCTCACCTGTGGCCAATGAGGAAACAAAAGATTTGTGTTAGAGGCCCAGCAATTTCCTCTCTCGTTTCCCTCAGTATTCTGGGATAGATGCTATCTGGCCTTGGGGATTTGTCTCCCTCAATGCTTTGTAATTCACTTAACATTTCTTCCCTCGTAATAATGACTTGCTCCAGAGGGTTGACATACCCCTAAGAGGCACCATCAACCAACACGTCCCTCTCCTTTTTGCATATTGATGCAAAGTACTCATTAGGATCTCACCCTATTCCTTTGGTTCTATGCATAATTTCCCTCCGTTGTCCATGACTGGAGGAACTCTTTCTCTAGCTACCCTGTTGCTCCTAATATTTGAATAAAATTCCATGGGATTCTCCTTAATCATGCCTGCCATGAACATTTTGTGACCCTTCTTGACCCCCTAACTCTTTTTGTTCTTTTTTTACTTTCCCTGTATTCTTCAAGTGCTTCATTTATTTTTAGTTGCCTCAACTTCACGTATGCATCTTTTTACTTTCTGACGAGACTTGCAATTTCTCTGGTCATCCAAATCCTGACTTTCCTGAACTTCCTTTTCACAGGCAAACGCCTGTCCTGCATTCCGATCAACTGCTCCTTAAAAGACTCCCACATGCTAAATGTGGATTTACCCTCAAACATCCTCATCCAAACAACAGCTTCCAAATCCTGCCAAGTCTAGTTGTGGTTAGCTTTTTCCCAATTTAGCAGCTTAGCCCTAGGACAACACTTGTCCTTTTCCACGAGTATCCGAAAATTTATGGAATTATGGTCACTGCTTGCCACGTCCCCCCAGTGCAACTTTGATGACCTGGCCGGGCGCATTCCTTAGTACCAGGTCCAATGTAGCCCCCTCTCAAATTGGACTATCAAATATTGTTCCAAAAAACATTCCTGGACGCACTTAAGTTCCTTACCATCCAGCCCCCTAACCCTAAGAGATTTCCAGTCAACATGAGGAAAATTAAAATCTCCCACTAAAACAACTCTATTATTTCCAAATCTGTCTAGAATCTAGAATGGATAATAGGGGCCAAAGAAATGGCTGAGCATCTGAATGCATCTTTTGGTTCTGTGTTCACAAAAAGGACACAAAGCAGATGCCAGAAATGTTGGAGGACGCAAGATTTAGTGAAAGGGAGGAACTGAGAGACATCAAAATTAGTAGAGAAATGGTGCTGGGAAACGGATGCCACTGAAGGTGGATAAATCCCCAGGGCCTGATAATCTACAGTATTTAAGGAAGTGGTTCCCCAAATAGTGGATGCACTGGTGGTCATCTATAGAATTCCAGAGACTCGGGAACACTCCCTGCAGATTGGAAGGTAGCTAATGTCACTCCAATATTCAAAAAGGGAGGTAGGGAGAAAACAGGGCATTATAGACCAATAAGCTTAATATTGGTAGTGGGGGAAATTCTTGAATCCATTACCAAGGACTTTATAGCAGAGCATTTAGAAAGCAGTGGCAGGATCAGACAGAGTCAGCATGGATTTATGAATGGGAAATCATACTTGACAAATCTTATTAGTGTCATAGAGGGTTACAGCATGAAAACAGGCCCTTTGGCCCAACTTGTCCGTGCCACCCTTTTTTTTAAATCCCTAAGCTAAGCCCAATTGCCTGCATTTGGCCCATATTCCTCTATACCCATCCTACCCATGTAACTGTCTAAATGCCTTTGAAAAGACAAAATTGCACCCGTCTCTACTACTACCTCTAACAGCTTGTTCCAGACACTCAACCCTCTATGTAAAAAAATTGCGCCTCTAGGTACTTTTGTATCTCTCCCTCTCACCTTAAACCTATGCCTTCTAGTTTTAGACTTCCCTACCTTTGGGAAAAGATATAGAACATCTAGCTGATTTGTGCCCCTCATTATGTATAGACCTCTACAAGATCACCCCTTAGCCTTCTACACTCCGGAGAAAAAAAAGTCCCAGTCTATCCAGCCTCTCCTTATAACTAAAACTATCAAGACCTGGTAGCATCTTAGTAAATCTGTTGGAATTCTTTGAAGATGTAACTAGTAGAGTTGACAAGGTGAAGCCAGTTGATGTCGTATATTTGGACTTTCAGAAAGCATTTGACAAAGTCCTGCATTAGAGATTATCATGAAAGATTCAAGTGTATGGGATTGGGGGAAGTGTACTGAGATGGATAGAAAACTGGTTGGCAGAAAGGAAACAAAGAGGAGGAATTAATGGGTGCTTGTCAAATTGGCAGGCAATAACTATTGAGGTGTCCCAGGGATTGGTGCTGGGACCCCAGCTATTCATAATGTATACTGATTTGGATAAGGGAACAAAAGACAACATCTCAAAGTTTGCAGACGATACCAAGTTGGGTGGGAGGATTAATCGTGACAAGGATGCAGAGACCCTTCAGAATGATCTGAACAGGTTGGGTGAGTAGGCAAATCAATGGCAGACACAGTATAATTTGGATAAATGTGAGATTATTCACTTTGGTGGCAAAAACAAGGAGGCAGATTACTATTTGAATGGCTGCAAATTGGGAGAAGGGAGTTTGCAGCAGGACCTGGGGGGTCTTTGTGCACCGCTCACTGAAGGTAAGCATGCTGGTGCAGCAGGCAATAAAGGCGGCAAATGGCATGTTGATTTTCATTGCAAGAGGTTTCAAGTACAGGAGCGGGGATGTCATGTTACAATTATACAGGGCCTTGATGAGACGATACCTAGAGTATTGTTGCAATTTTGGTATCCTTTTCTGAAAAAGAATGTTCTTGCTCTCGAGGGAGTGCAGCAAAGGACGACCATGCTGATTCTAGGGATGGTGGGACTGACGTATGAGCAGAGATTGACTAGGTTAGGATTGTTTTTGCTGGAGTTCAGATCAATGACAGGGGATCTCATAGAAATTTATAAAGTTCTAACAGGACTAGATAGGATAGATACAGGGAGGATATTCCCAATGAGGCGGGGGGGGCGGGGAAACCAGTCTGAAGATTCATAGTAGGCTATTTAGGATAGAGGTGAGGAGACATTTCTTAACCCAGAGTGCCCACATGAACCTGTGGAATTCATTACCACAGGAAGTAGCTGATGCCAAAACATTGAATGTATTCAAGAGGCAGCTGGGTATAACACTTGGCGCGAATGGGATCAAAAGTTATGGGGAGAAAGCAGGATTAGGCTATTGAGTTGGATGATCAGTCACGATTGTAATGAATGGCGGAGCAGGCCTCCTCTTATCTTTCATGTTTCTAATCTACTTACACATCTATTCTTCAACATCCCATGGCAGTTGGGAGGCCCGTAGTACATCCCCATCATAGTTACTGCACCCATTCTGTTTCTGAGCTCGACCCATAGTGTCTCATTACATGGTTCTACCAAGGTGTCCTCCCTCTGTATGTTCCCTAAATAGCATTGAAACTCACCCACCTCTTTTTTGCCTTCCCTTGTCTCACCTAAAACACCTATTACTCAGAATATTTAATTTCCAGTTCTATCCTTTTAACCAAGTCTCTGTTACTGCAATCACATCCAAATTCTGAACATGAATCAAGGCTCTAAATTCATCTGTTTTACCTGTTAAACTCCTTGCATTTGAAGCAGAGGCACCCCACACCTCCAGGTCCAGAGTTTGACCTTCCTCAGTCTGCTCTTCTTCTCAGCTGCTGTGGCCTTGGTCCCATGCTCATCCCCAGTTGCTATATTTGCTGACCTACTGTTCTGATTCCTACTCCTGCCACACTAGTTTAGTTCTTTCAAAGGCACAGTGGGCAAATGGCCTATATGAGAGTTATATGGTACAGTGCTGCAGCAGGACATAGGCAAAGAGAAAAGGAAAAGGAACGTAGTAGTTATTGGGGATAGTGGGGTGAAGGGTATTGACACTGTCCTTTGTCACAATGACAAAGTGCACAGAAGGGTGTGTTGTCTACCTGGTGCTCGGGTATGGGATGTCGCAGCTGGGCTGCAGAGGAACCTGGAGTGGGAGGGTGAGAATCCGGTCGTTGTGGTACATGTGGGTGCCGGCGACGTAAGCAAAATGCAGACTGAGGATCTGGGGAGGGAGTATGAAAAGCTTGGAATGGAATTAAAAAGTAGAACCTACAAGGTGGTTATCTCTGGGCTACTGCCTGAACCGTGTGCAGATGGGCGTAGGGTTGACAGGATTAAGGAAGTGAATGGGTGGCTCAGGGATTGGTGTGGGAGGAATGGGTTTGAATTTATGGGGCATTGGCACCAGTATTGGGGTAGGTGGGACCTGTTCGGGAGGGATGGGGTTGGTCTGAACCGTGCTGGGACCAGAGTGCTGGCGAATCGAGTAAAGAGGACTGTAGACAGGGCTTTAAACTAATTAGGGGGGGGGAGGGTGTGAGGGTAGGTGACCTTACGAGGTCTAAAGTTAAGGAGAGTGTACATGTAAGGGAAGAGGCCGAGGATGTCCCAATAATAGAGGGAGTAGGGGGCGTGAGTATAGTTGATGGCGTTGCGGCAAATAGGGTCCAGGTGAAGGCTGGGATGAAAGCACTTTATCTGAATGCACGAAGCATTCGGAATAAAGTGGATGAGCTGATGGCGCAGATCGACACAAATGGATACGATCTGGTGGCCATTACAGAGACGTGGCTGCAAGGTGA
Source organism: Carcharhinus amblyrhynchos (assembly GCF_965287045.1). Classification (NCBI taxonomy): domain Eukaryota; kingdom Metazoa; phylum Chordata; class Chondrichthyes; order Carcharhiniformes; family Carcharhinidae; genus Carcharhinus; species Carcharhinus amblyrhynchos. The sequence goes on along the minus strand of NC_137329.1, from coordinate 70,137,028 downwards.
CAGGGACTGGGAACTGAATGTACAGGGCTATCAAGTGTTTAGGAAGGATAGACAGGAGGGAAAAGGGGGGGGGCGTAGCTCTGCTGATTAAGGATAGCATCACGGTGGTAGCAAGGGATGATATTGGAGCCAAGGAGCAGAGGGTGGAATCGTTGTGGGTGGAGATTAGGAACAGCAAAGGGAGGAAGACGCTGGTGGGTGTCGTCTATAGGCCCCCGAATAATGATCTGGAGATGGGGCGGGCTGTTAACGCGCAAATAAGTGCGGCGTGCAGGAATGGGACGGCCGTAGTTATGGGGGATTTCAATCTGCATATTGATTGGTCGACCCATGTTGGACGTGGGGGGCTCGAGGAAGAGTTCTTGGAATGCTGCCGGGATAGTTTCCTCGAACAGTGTGTGTTGGAGCCGACGAGGGAGCGAGCTATCTTGGATCTGGTGCTATGTAATGAAGCGGGTAGAATTAGGGGCCTTGTGGTGAAGGATCCTCTTGGGGAGAGTGATCATTGTATGGTGGAGTTTCTGGTGCAGATGGAGGGGGAGAAAGTGGGTTCCCGGACACGCGTCCTTTGTTTGAATAGAGGGAAATACGGTAGGATGAGAGAAGAATTGGCGAATGTGGACTGGGAGAGCGCGTTGGAGGGAGGGTCTGTTGAGGAGCAGTGGAGGATCTTTAAGGAGATCTTTCTTGGTGCTCAACGGAAATTTATTCCGATGGTCAAAAAGGATAGTAGGAGGAGAGGTAATAAGCCGTGGATAACAAAGGAGGTGAAGGAAAGTGTTAAACTAAAAGTGGAGGAATTTAGAGTAGCTAAGAGTAGTGGGCGAGAAGAGGATTGGGAGAGGTTTAAATGTCAACAAAGATTGACAAAGAAGTTGATAAGGAAGGGTAAGAGAAACTATGAAGCTGGGCTAGCGCTTAATATAAAAAAGGACAGCAAGAGTTTTTATAAATATATAAAAAGGAAGAGGCTGGCTAGGGTGAATGTTGGTCCTTTAGAGGATGAGAAAGGGGACCTAGTGGTAGGGGATGGGGATATGGCTAAGGTATTGAATAACTTTTTTGTTTCTGTCTTCACGGAGGAGGACGTGAATAATTTGCCGGGTGTTAGCGATAGAAAGGTGGTAGGACTGGAGGGTCTTAATGACATTACTGTTACTAGAAAGGCGGTGCTCGACAGACTGGAGGGGCTGATTGTGGACAAGTCCCCAGGACCGGATGGAATGCATCCGAGGGTTCTGAAAGAAATGGCGGAGGTGATAGTGGATGCCTTGGTGGTTATTTTCCAAACGTCGCTGGATTCCGGGGGAGTGCCGGATGATTGGAAAACGGCTAATGTTACACCGTTGTTTAAGAAGGGTGCCAGGCAAAAGGCGGGGAATTATAGGCCGGTTAGTTTAACATCTGTGGTAGGTAAAATGTTAGAATCTGTCATTAAGGAGGAAATTGCGAGGCATCTTGAAGGGAATTGCTTGATAGAGCAGACGCAGCACGGTTTCATTAAAGGGAAGTCGTGTCTGACAAATTTACTGGAGTTCTATGAGGATGTGTCTAGGGCGGTGGATAGAGGAGAGCCGGTGGATGTGGTCTTTCTAGATTTTCAGAAGGCGTTTGACAAAGTGCCTCACAAGAGGTTATTGCAGAAGGTCGAGGGACATGGAGTTGGGGGTAGGGTGTTAGCGTGGATAGAGGATTGGTTGTCAAATAGGAGGCAGAGAGTGGGGGTCAACGGGTGCTATTCGGATTGGCGGATGGTGACTAGTGGAGTGCCCCAGGGGTCGGTGCTGGGGCCTCAGCTTTTTACCATTTATATAGATGATCTGGAGGAGGGAACCGAGTGTAGGGTGTCGAAATTTGCTGATGACACCAAGATTGGGGGAAAGGCAAATTGTGCGGAGGGTGTGGAGAGTCTGCAGAAGGATCTAGATAGGCTGGGCGAATGGACCAGGAAATGGCAAATGGAATTTAATGTTGGCAAGTGTGAGGTGGTCCACTTCGGTAGGAAAAATGGTAGGAAGGACTATTACTTACGAGGCGAAAAACTGCAGCAGGCGACGGTGCAGAGGGACCTCGGGGTCCTTGTGCATGAGTCGCAAAAACCCAGCTTGCAGGTGCAGCAGGTGGTCAGGAAGGCGAATGGGATGCTGGCCTTCATAGCGAGGGGGATTGAATATAAAAGTAGGGAGGTCTTGCTGCAGCTGTATAGGGCATTGGTGAGGCCGCAGCTGGAGTACTGTGTGCATTTTTGGGCACCGCACCTGCGCAAAGATATTTTGGCCTTGGAGGGAGTGCAGAGGAGGTTTACTAGGCTGATACCGGAGTTGAGGGGGTTGAGCTATGAGGAGAGGCTGAATAAACTGGGCTTGTACTCGTTAGAGTTTAGAAGAATGAGAGGAGATCTCATTGAGACCTATAAGATGATGAATGGGATGGATAGGATAGAGGTGGAAAGACTCTTCCCGCTCAAAAAAGACAATAGGACTAGGGGGCACAGCCTCAAGATAAAAGGGGGGCGGTTTAGAACGGAGTTGAGGAGGAACTTCTTCACTCAAAGGGTGGTGAATCTCTGGAATTCTCTGCCCGTTGAAGTGGTGGAGGCTGCCTCGCTAAATATTTTTAAGACGCAGGTTGATGGGTTTTTGATAGGAGAGGGGATTAAGGGTTATGGGGAGAGGGCGGGAAAGTGGAACTGAGCAGCGACAGATCAGCCATGATCTTATTGAATGGCGGGGCAGGCTCGAAGGGCTGGATGGCCTACTCCTGCTCCTATTTCTTATGTTCTTATGAAAACTTCAGCTGCTTCCCACAGCTTAGACAAGCTAACACTACACAGTGCAAACATCCTTCCTGGCTGGTGTGGATTAATACTACACCAGGTGGTGTCTTTTATCCTCTGGGAGCTAGTGCAGATGTTTTCGCAATCTGTTTGATTCAATAACATCTGTTTCTTTCAATAACACTATTTTAAAGTCAGTCATATTTTACAGGTTTGATACGGTATTTGCATTGTTGCTTCAGCAAATGTAATCACTAACTGCAAACAAACATTCTCCACTTGAACAACTGAAAGCAAAGCAAAGTCAACAGGTATGAATTCTCGCAGCTTTGGATAATTTGTGTCCACTTACTGTCACTGTGTACCATCACATTACTGGGCACACTGTTGAGCCAACCCAAAAACTGACTGAGGTAGCATTTCAACTTAATGCTCTACTGGCTACAAAACAGACCATATGGGGACAGAACAGTGGTTAGCGCTGCTGCCCCACAGCGCCAGGGCCCGGGTTTGATTCTGTGTAGAGTCTGCACGTTCTCCCCATGTCTTCTTCTTGGGATGAATTTCTATTGTACCTCCTGAATCAACCCCCAATAGTCCTGTCATTGCTGTTCCATTGTACTTCACTGGGGATTCCGGGTGGAACAGCAATAGCAGGAATCTTGGGGGGTTATTCGGGAGGTGCGACAGAAATTCATCCCAAAGAGGAGGAAACATGCTCAGGGGAGGACGAGGCATCCATGGCTGATGAGGGAAGTCAAGGGCAGCATTAAAGCAGAAAAAAAGCATGCAAAGTGGTGAAGATTAGTGGAAAGCCAGAGGATTGGGAAGCCTTTAAAAGCAAGCAGAAGACAACTACAAAACGCAATGGTTTGGGGGGGGAGGGTTAGAGAAAATGAAATACAGGTGTAAGCTAGCTAGTAATATAAAAGATAGGAAGAGTTTTTTCAATATATAGAAGCTAAGAGAGGCAAAAATAGACATTGGACCACTGGAAAATGAGGCTGGAGAAGTAATATTAGGAAACAAAGAAATGGCAGAGGAACTGAATAGTTATTTTGCATCAGCCTTCATGGTGGAAGACACCAGTGGGATGTCAGAGCTCCGGGAGAATCGGGGGCACAGGTGAATGTAGTGTCCATCACAAAAGGGAATGTTCTGGGGAAACTGAATGGTTTGAAGGTGGATAAATCACCTAGACCAAATGGACTATATCCCAGGGTTCTAAAAGAAATAGGTGAGGAAATTGTGAAGGCATTGGTGATGATCCTTCAAGAATCATTGGAGGCAGGGAGGTGCCCAGAGGACTGGAAATTAGCTAATGTAACACTGCTGTTTAAGAAGGGAGGGAGGTAGCAGACTGGGAAGTATAGGCAGTTAGCCTGACTTCGGTCACTGGCAACACTTTAGGATCCATTATTAAGGATGAGATTGCGGAGTACTTGGAAGTGCATGATAAAATAGGACTGAGTCAGCACGGCTTCGTCAAGGGAAGGTCACGTCTGACAAATCTGTTAGGGTGCTTTGAGGTGGTAGCAAGAAAGTTATATAAAGGAGAAGATATAGACATGATTTAATTAGATTTCCAAAAGGCCTTTGACAAAGTGTCGCTAGGAGACTGTTAAATGAGTTATGAGTCCATGGTGTTCAGGGCAAGATCCTGGCATGGACAGAGAATTGGCTGACTGGCAGAAGGCAGAGAGAGTGGGGAGAAAGGGGTCTTTTTCAGCCGGTGACTAGTGGTGTGCAAGGGTTGATGCTGGAACCACAACTTTTCACAATGTACATGAACAATTTGGAAGGAGGAACTGAAGACAGTGTTGCTAAGTTTGCAGGTGATACAAAGATATGTCGAGGGACAGGTAGTACTGAAGCAGGGGAACTGAAGGAGGATCAGGACAGGCTAGGAGAATGGGCAAAGAAGTGATAGATGGAAAACAACGTGGAAAAGTGTGAGGTTATGCACTTTGGAAGGAGAAATGGAGGCATAGACTATTTTCTAAATGAGGAAATGCTTAGGAACTCACAAAGGGGACTTGGGAGTCCTTCTTCAAGATTCTCCTAAGGTTAACATGCAGGTTCAGTCGGCAGTTAGGAAGGCAAATGAAATGTTGGCATTCATGTCGAGAGGACTAGAATACAAAAGCAGGGATACACTTCTGAGGCTGTATAAGGCCCTGGTCCAACCCCATGTGAAGTACTGAGAGGAGTTTTGAGCCCCATATCCAAGGAAAGATGGCTTTGGAAAGAGTCCAGAGGAGGTTCACAAGAACGATCCCTGGAATGAAGAGCTTGCTGTATGAGGAGTGGTTCAGGACTCTGGGTCTGTACTCCTTGGAGTTTAGAAGGATGATGGGGGATCTTATTGAAACTTACACAATATTGCGAGGCCTGGATAGAATGGATGTGGAGAGGATGTTTCCACTAGTAGGAAAAATTAGAAGCAAAGGGCACAAACTCAGACTAAAGGGACGATCCTTTAAAACAGAGATGAGGAGAATTTCTTTAGCCAGAGGGTGGCGAATCTGTGGAACCCTTTGTTGCAGAAGGCTGTGGAGGCCAGGTCATTGAGTGTCTTTAAGACAGAAATAGTTAAATTCTTGATTAATAAGGGGATAAAGCATTGTGGGCAAAAAGTAGGAAAAAGGGGATGAGAAAAATATGAGCTATGATTGAATGGCGGAGCAGGCTCGATGGGCCGAATGCCCTAATTCTGTTCCTATGCCTTATGGTCTCCGAGTACTCCAGTTTCCTCTCACAGTCCAATGACGTGCTAGTTCAGTGAATTGGCTATGCTAATTTCTCCCTCAGTGTATCCAAACAGGTACCGGAGTGTGCTGTCTGGGGGGTTTTCATAGTAACTTCATTTCACTGTTAATGTAAGCATACATGTGAGACTAATAAACTTTAAAACTGGGTTTCAACCAGTGGGAGGCCACTTTTCAACAATTTGGACCTTATCTCCAAGGCTGACAGTCGGACCCAGAAGCAGAACTGAACACACAGAAGCACTGTATTTTTAATCTGAACAAGCACAAAGGAAATCAGAGTTAGGTACACATAAGAAAGAAGAAAATGTTGAAAAAGAGAAAACAGGCAGAGTTGTAAATAACAAATGCCAGCTCAGAAATTTTCACAGTTCTCCATTCTTATTTGAAATATTTTCTTAAGCAAGTGCATTAATAATGCTCTTGTTGGCATCAATGCGGCTTTTTTTTAAAAAATAGGATGTTAGGGTTTGGCTCTGTATCACAGTGTAAACACTTTGAAAAATGGTCAAGCTGTCAAGATAGCTTAGACGGTTCATTTAGTGGGAAGTTGAGATACATTTGTGCTGAGACATTTGACCCTCACCCAGGTGTGTACTATGTGCCTACATGTGTCCTGTGTTGGACGATTATGGAGGGTCAGTTGTCGAGGTGGGTTCAGTGAAGGAAAATACTTCAACACCATTCAACCCATCGAGTCCACAATGACTCTACAACAGCACATGCTGCCCAGGCCCCATCTCTGTAACCCCACCTATTTAATACATAATCCATGTAACCTACACATCATGAGACATTAAATTTAGCATGGGCAAGCCACCTAACCTGTGGCAAAACATCTTTTGACTGAGAGGGCAAACCAGAGCACCTGAAGGAAACCCACACATACACAGGGAGAACGTACAATTCCACAGTCACCTAAAGGTGGGAATTGAACCCGGGTCCCCGGTGCTGTGAGGCAGCAGTGCTAACCATTGAGTCACCATGCTGCCCCTAAAGCAAAATAAACAGAGAACTTAGCTTTTACTGCTTTGCTGAGAATGTTCCCTGTCCTGGATTTGTGGAAAGATGTCAAGTACATTGCACATTACCCATGTGATAATGGTGCCTGTAAGCTCAAGGAAGGCGATGAGGCCATCCATCTCACGTTGTGTTATGCCCCTCAAAGGCATGTGCCTGTACTGAATGGTGTCCGTGCTCGGAATGTCTCTCCTTAAGTGCTCATGGTACAGCATCAGTGAGTGGAAAAAATGTTCCCAGGATACTGGGTTGCCTCCGACCACTTGGATGTTTTCCACTGCAAGAAATAAGAATGAACACATGATTTCCATCACAGCATTAAAAAAAACACTGTAGTTCCAACTTTTTTATCTTCTTCTCTCAATAACTGTTGCAGTGTTGTGGTTCCAGCTATTTACTTGTAATTCTCATAAGCTTGTGTACATTTGCTGCTCGTAACATGGTTGCTTCTATTGGAGCAGGAGTAGGCCATTCAGCCCATTTAGCCTCTTCTGCCATTTGATGAGATCATGGCTGATCTATGGCCTAACACCATATACCTGTGGCCCATATCCCTTAATACCTGTGCTTAACAAAATATCTGAGATTTTTAAAGACAGCAACTGATCTATCAACTGCTGTTTTTGGAAGAGCATTCCAAACCTCTACCACCTTTTGTGTGTAGAAGTGCTTCCTAACCTCCTGCCTGAACAGTCCGACCCTAATTTTTAGGCAATGCCTAAGGACAGGAGATCTGACATAGATTGGGTGCTTGCTTTGTGGAAGACTTTCAGTCAGTGTGCAAGTGTGACCCTGAGATTCTAGCCACCTGTCATTTTAATTCTTTACCAGAATTTGACCGAACCACCCAGTCTTTGGGTCTCATCTTTCCATTAAGCACTTTGAGGTGCAGATAGGGAAACAGATTCTGGAGAGATGTAGTAATAACAGAGTTGTCTTGATGGGAGACTTCAATTTCCCGAACATCGACTGGAATATCCCTAGGGTAAGGGGTTTGGATGGGGAGGAGTTTGTTAGGTGTGTTCAGGAAGGTTTCCTTACACAGTATGTGGATAAGCCTACGAGGGGAGAGGCTGTACTTGACCTGGTACTGGCAAATGAACCAGGGCAGGTGATGGATCTCTCGGTAGGAGAGCATCTTGGGAATGGTGACCATAATTCTATCTCCTTCACAATTGCGTTGGAACGAGATAGGATCAGGCAGGCTAGGAAGGTGTTTGTCTGGAGTAAGGGGAGATACGAAGAAGTCAGGAAGTTACTTGGACAAATAAACTGGAAGGAGGCGTTCTTAGGGAAAAGTACCGAAGGAAGGTGGCGGATATTCAAGGAATGTTTGTCTGGAGCTCTGCATGACAACGTTCCGATGAGACAAGGGGGTTTTGGTAGGTCGCGGGAACCGTGGTGCACGAAGGCTGTGTTGAACCTAGTCAGGAGGAAAAGGAAGGTGTACAAAAGGTTCAGGGAACTAGGAGATGTTAAGGATCTTGAGGAGTATAAGGACTGTAGAAAGGAGCTTAAAAGGGAAATTAGGAGAGCCAGAAGGGGTCATGAGAAGACCTTGGTGGGTAAGATTAAGGAGAATCCCAAGGCCTTCTATAAATATGTGAAAGGTAAAAGGATGAGAAGAGAAGGGATAGGACCTATAAAAGGTGAAGGGGGAAAGGTCTGTGTGGAACCAGAAGAAATGGCAGAGGTGCTTAATGAGTACTTTGCCTCGGTATTCACAGTGGAAACTGATCTGGGAGATTTTGCTACGGATTTGCAGCAGATGGAAAAGATTGAGTATGTGGATATTAAGGAGGAGGATGTGTTAGAACTTTTGAATTCTATCAAGATAGATAAGTCGCCGGGACCAGATGGGATGTACCCCAGGATACTGTGGGAGGCGAGGGAAGTGATTGCAGAGCCCCTGGCGATGATCTTTGCGTCGTCAATGGAGACGGGAGAGGTTCCGGAAGATTGGAGGATTGCGGATGTAGTTCCTATTTTCAAGAAAGGGAACAGAGATAGCCCGCGAAATTACCGACCGGTGAGTCTGACCTCAGTGGTTGGTAAGCTGATGGAAAGGCTTCTGAGGGACAAGATTTACGACCATTTGGAGAGGTTTGACATGATCAGAAATAGTCAGCATGGATTTGTCAAGGGCAGGTCGTGCCTTACGAGCCTAGTTGAGTTCTTCGATAATGTGACTGAACACATTGATGAAGGAAGTGCAGTGGACGTGGTGTACATGGACTTCAGCAAGGCGTTTGATAAGGTCCCCCATGCAAGACTTCTTGAGAAGGTGAGAGGGCATGGAATCCAAGGGCCTTTGGCCTTGTGGATCCAGAACTGGCTTGCCTGCAGAAGGCAGAGAGTGGTTGTGGATGGGTCTTTTTCGGTATGGAGGTCAGTCACCAGTGGAGTGCCCCAGGGGTCTGTTCTAGGACCCTTGCTGTTTGTCATTTTCATAAATGACCTAGATGAGGAAGTGGAGGGATGGGTAAGTAAGTTCGCTGATGACACAAAGGTCGGTGGTGCTGTGGATGGTCTGGAAGGATGTCAAAAGTTGCAGCAGGACATAAATAGGATGCAGGACTGGGCGGAGAAAGGGCAGACGGACTTCAACGCGGCTAAATGTGTAGTCGTCCATTTTGGCAGAACCAACGGGATGAACGAGTACACTATCAAGGGCAGGAGTCTTAGTAGTGTTGAAGAGCAGAAGGATCTTGGGGTCCGGGTCCACAGGACTCTTAAATGGGCCTCGCAGGTGGAGGATGTGGTCAAGAAGGCGTATGGTGTACTGGCCTTCATTAATCGAGGGATTGAGTTTAGGAATCGGGAGGTAATGCTGCAACTTTATAAGACCCTTGTCAGGCCTCATTTGGAGTACTGTGCGCAGTTCTGGTCGCCTCACTATAGGAAAGACGTAGAAGCTATTGGAAGGGTACAGAGGAGATTTACAAGGATGTTGCCTGGACTGGGAGGCATGCCTTATGAAGTTAGGTTGAGGGAGCTGGGACTCTTTTCCCCGGAGAGATGAAGGTTGAGAGGCAACCTGATAGAAGTTTATAAAATGTTGAGAGGAATAGATAGGGTGGATTCTCAGAGGCTATTTCCCCGGGTTGAAATGGTCGCTACGAGAGGACACAGATTTAAGGTGCGGGGAGGAAAGTACAGAAGTGATGTTAGGGATAAGTTTTTCACTCAGAGGGTGGTGAGTGAATGGAATCAGCTGCCGTCAGTGGTGGTGGAGGCGAACTCGCTGGGGTCTTTTAAAAGACTTCTGGATGAGTATATGGGGTTTAATGGGATTGGGGGTTATAGATAGGTCTGTAGATTGGTAGGTGTTGATGTGATCGGCGCAACTCGTGGGCCGAAGGGCCTGTTTGTGCTGTAGTGTTCTATGTTCTATATGCTGCTGGACTCGAAACTGATTTCAGATAAGATAGTACCTGTTGGTAATTATTGTGGTGTTGTTCTTTCCACATCTTCTAATCTAGACCAATTTTTGTTTCTTTACTTAAACCAATAACATCCCTATTTGTTTTGCACCATCATCACTTTAGCCATTAATTCAGCCTAGTTTTCCAGCTTATCACAGACAATGCAAGCGAATCTCAAAAAAATTCCAAGTGTCAAACTGTGTTAAAACTGGTTTTTTTAAAGCAGTATTTTCAAAATGAATTTCCAACATTCTGTGCATCGCAGAATGCCTCAATGTGAATCATGCTGATAATCAGGGGCAGGGCCTATTCCCGCTGGAGAAGCTGGTAGCACAGCGCTAGCGGGCCATTAAGCATGTGATGTAACTGATGCTATACACTAGATACATCAATGACATTTTCTTCCTTTGGACTCATGGTGAACAATCACTGAAACAACTCTGTGACAACATCAAAGGTTTCAGTCCATCATCAGGCTCACCATGGACTACTCTCTAGAATCGGTTGCATTCTTGGACACACGCATCTCCATCAAGGACAGTCACCTCAGCACTTCACTGCACCGCAAGCCCACGGATAACCTCACGATGCTGCACTTAGCCAGCTTCCATCCTAAACACGTTAAAGAAGCCATCCTCTACAGACAAGCCCTCCGTATATACAGGATCTGCTCAGATGAGGAGGATTGCAACAGACATCTCCAGATCCTGAAAGATACCCTCATAGGAACAGGATATTGCACTCAACTCATTGATCGACAGTTCTGACGCACCAGTGAAAAACCGCACCGACCTCCTCAGAAGAAAACACGGGACATGGTGGACAGAATACCCTTCGTCGTCCAGTACTTCCCCAGAGCAGAGAAGCTATGACATTTTTTCCGGAGCCTTCAATATGTCATCAATGAAGACGAACATCTCGCCAAGGCCATCCCCACACCCCCATTTCTTGCCTTCAAACAACTGCATAACAGACCACTGTCCACAGTAAACTACCCAGTCTTCAGGAGAACAGTGACCACAAAACCACACAACCCTGCCACAGCAACCTCTGCAAGATGTGCCAGATCATCGACATGGATCCCATCATCTCACGTGAGAACACCATCCACAGGTACACGGTACATACTCTTGCAACTCAGCCAACATTGTCTACCTGATACGCTGCAGGAAAGGATGTCCCGTGGCATGGTACACTGGGGAGACCATGCAGACGCGACAACAACGGATGAATGAACACAGCTCAACAATTGTGTTTGGTGCAGACTCGATGGGCCGAAGGGTCTCTTTCTGCACTGCAGTGTTCTATGATCTATGATCTAATCACCAGGCAAGACTGCTCCCTTCCTGTTGGAGAACACTTCAGCAATCATGGGCATTCAGCCTCTGATCTACGGGTAAACATTCTCCAAGGCGGCCTTCACGACACATGACAACGCAGAAGCACTGAGTAGAAATTGATAGCCACGTTCTGCCTCAACTGGGATCTTGGGCTCATGTCACGCTATCTGTAACCCCCATGACTTGCCTGGGTTTGCAAACTTTCACTAACTGTCCTGGCTAGAGACAATACACATCTCTTTAACCTGGGCTTAACCCTCTCTCCACTCACAATGTCTGTACTTTTAAGAAATGATTACCCGTAAAGACTTGCATTTCAACCATTATCTTGTAAATTGAGGTTGGGCCTTTATCTGCTCTGTTTGTGAACAGAATTCCCACTCACCTGATGAAGGGGCAGCGCCCTGAAAGCTGGTGGCTTGTGCTACCAAATAAACCTGTTGGACTTTAACCTGGTGTTGTGAGACTTCTTACTGTGTATGTGCTGATCTGTCAGTGCTGAGATTAGCGCATGCACAGTGGCCCCTTCACTGACGGCCTCCAGATAGCTGGTCAGCCCCATGACCCCTGCATCACAGCCATGCGATACCCCCCTCCCCCACCCCATCAGCCTGATTGGAGGCCTCCCAAACATGCCTGGGACAGCCCCCACCCCCACGGGTGATCGGCCCCAACCGCTGGTCTCCCTCCCTTTGTCACTCAGCCCAAATGCAGAGTGGCAGCAGGATCGCCCACCCCCACCAAGGCCCCAGCCTCAGGTGCCCCCAGGCCTGCTAATGGGATTTAAATAGAATTCAAATTAGCATCTGCATAAAATATTCAGCCTCACGTCAGTTTCTGGTGTGGAGCTGACGGCACTGGAAATCAGGCTGCCGGATACTCGGAGGCCGTGGCACCCAGCAGGGAGCCCGCTAAATGGCTTCTGCTCAAATCCCCTGGCCCACTGCGCTGCCTCCTTTCCTTATCCAAACACGTTTGAAACATATTGCATCTCTACCACTTTCAATTCTGATTCCAATGAGAAGTTTACAAACTAAAACGTTAACTCTCGTTTCTCTCTCCACGAACACTACCTGAACCCCCCACCTCCAACTCAGGCCCCAGTATCCACAATATTTCATCCTATAAGATGCGAGCAAAGCACATCCCTCATTTTCAGGTCCCACAGTTTCTTAATTCTGATGTGTTTACATGCATTCTCTCACTAACGGGCCTCCTATGTTGCAAAATCGAGGTGCAAAATAGCTCCAATTTGTGCAGAGAAAAACTTACCATGACTGCTGCCATTGACTTTGAGCAGACTGAAGCAGTAGTGTGCACAGTGTGGCCCATTGGCCAGTCCACGCAGCATTTTAAGATAGGGCAGGTACAGAGATGGAGGCAGCATGTCTCCCATCTGCCTCACAAACTTAGACAGGACAACCTGAGAGACAAAAAGTAATTCAACATTTTGTTTTCCTGACAGGACAAATTTATAACCCTCAAGCTAACATGTATATGTACTGGCCAGTAACAGAGGAAAACGTGACAAGTGTTAATTTTCTTCTCTGTAACGTCCAAGGTTTTTATCAATTTCAGACCTTTAATAGTTTTAAACAATTTAGGAGAAATATTGAAAGATGTGGGTGTCATAACAGGCATAAATTTGACCATACCCAACCATTGTGGAGCTACAGTAAATAAAAAGCACAGCATTCTTTTCTTTTTATTTTTTCACAGGGTGTTGCTGGGAAAGCCAGCATTTATTGCCCATCCTGAACTGCTTTTGATCGGAGTGGCTTGCAAATTCATTTCACGGGGCAAGAATCAACCAATTTGCTGTTGGTCTGGAGTCACATGTAGACCAAACCAGGTAAAGACAGCAGGTTTCCTTCCCTAAAGGGCATTAGAGTACCAGATGAGTTATTGTAACATTTGATGGTGGTTTCATGATCACTATTACTGAGACTAGCTTTTAATCCAGAGTTTTTATTAATTGAATTTAAACTCCAACAGCTGCTAGTGTATGATTTGAACCCATGTCCCCTGGGCCTCTGGACTGCAAGTCTAGTGACAATATCTCTTTGTCACCATCTCAGAAATGCTGACGACCTTGCTGAAATCAGTGGAATACATATGAATAGAGTCCCTCTAGCATACTGTGCCATTACATTAGGTCATGGCTGATCTGTCCCTCAAGTCTTTGAATCACCTGTAATCCATATCCCTTGCTACCTCACAAAAATGTATTGATCTCATTTATGCAGCTTGGCTGGTATCACTGGAGACATACCTGGCGTTGAGGTGGCCTATGGCGGGTCAAACCTGAAAAGGAACCTATCATGGTTGTAGTTTGAAATGGTTCTGATGGACACCAATATTCAAGGGCGAGCTCTAGTTTGAAAGGATCCTTCTGGTACAACTCTCCAATCTGCCAAAAGATGAAATAAACCACAATCATCACACAAGTAATTTATTTGAGACGGAAATTAAGATGGTGAAATGTGATGAACTGCCAAATAAGTCATCACAGGCATCAAAACTGTAAATGGGTACATTTAAAAGAAATACCATCACACCCACTGGCAAGGCCTCAGCTATTTGGTGAATCTACACAAGGTACATGATTAGCGTACTTGGATTAAATGGCTTGCCCCCATCGTTGGGCAATTTATAAATAACTGTTCTCATAAAGCACAACTTGTTTTCTGCCACTGGAGGCCCTCAGTGATCTATCTGACTAGGCATAGCAACAAGTCTCACAATACTAGGTTCAAGTCCAACAAGTTGACTTGGTAGCAAGAGCTTTCGGACCGCTGATCCTTCATTTGGTGAGTGGAGGATTGGGTTCACAAACAGGGCATGTAAGACACAGATTCAATTACAAGATAATGGTTAGAATGCAAGTCTTAATAGGTATTCAAGTCTTTACAGGTGCTGACAGTGCAAGTAGAGAAAGTTAAGCACAGGTTAGAGAGGTCTGAATTGTCTCCAGCTAGGACTGTTAGTGAGATTTTGCAAGCCCAGGCAAGTCGTGGGAGTTACAGGTAGTGTGACATGAACGCAAGATCTCGGTTGAGGCTGTCCTCATGTGTGCGGAACTTGGCTATAAACTGATTTGATTACCTGTTAAGACTCACATTCCAACCATTATCTTGCAACTGAGTCTGTGTCTATACGTGCCATTTGTGAACCCAATCCTCCACTCACTTGATGAAGGTGCAGTGCTCCAAAAGCTCGTGCTACCAAATAAACCTGTTGGACTTTAACCTGGTGTTGGGAGACTACCTACCCCAGTCCAATGCCAGCATCTCCACATCATGGCTATCTAGCTAGCAGGAGGCTAAGCACTGTGTTACTCAGTTCAACTTGTCATAGCTATTCACTCATTAAAAAGGTGCAAATTCTGAAATGCAAGCCTGGGAATTCTTCTCCACATTTGACATTCAATACTTGGCTAACAGCAAAAATTAAATGTTGAGAATTGTTTTAGCATCATATACCTAAGTCATAACTGCATTAAAGCTTCTCTATTTCTCTGCCCATTAAACATCCCTTCCCTCCTCAAGCTGGGGCACAATTGAAATTGTATTTGCAATGCTCTGGATTCTCATTTCTTCCAGAGGGCTGTCAGACTCTGGGAGATCACAACCTAATTTGGCTCCCAGGAGATGCACACACCTGTAATTGCAGCAATAATTGTAGGGAACCAATTTATGCTTTAAGTTCCTTCATTTTCACGCCGATTCTCACTGTGAGGTTATTCCAACTGTCAATGGATGATTCAGCCACCAGAAAAGCAGAAAGAGATGAGGGATAGCAACAGAATTAAACATGAATACTGAACAGCAAATCAGGAACAGGAATCCTGGCTGGTTTTCTGTTCTTTAGCCAGGCTAAGCTGGCAAGCTGTAGCTTGCTACCAAGTTCCAACCAATGCCTGTGACATCAGCTAATTCAGCACTTTGTGAGGATGCAATCTGTATTTTCCTTAATCAGTGTCAGTGATCCAAGTTATTAAAAATACTTAATCAATATTATTTGTTGCATCAAAGAAGAGTCAGTCAGTCTATGATCACTGCAAGCGGGACCTCAACGTCCTTTTCCCAAAGTCTAAAGTATAGGATTACGATTAATTTATACACAACACATGGAAAAAATGTCCCTTTAAAAACTAATCAACAGCTGAGCATGATTCCACTTTGCTATAATAGCCCAAAGTGCTTGCACACTTGCACCCTTTGCTGCCTAGCTCCTAAGCTCTTAATTCCCTCATTACATTTCTCTGGTTCTCTCCTCCTTTGACGCAATCCTTGAAATCTGTCTCTTTGACCAAACTTTTGGTCATCCACCTTAGTACCTTCTGAAACAAAACAAAGAATTCCAGAAAAACTCAGCAGGTCTGGTAGCACTTGCATGGAGAGAACATGGTGTAAACATTGTGAGTCCATTTGTAACCTTAGTCAATTAAAGAGAGGGAAAGTGTATTGGATATAGACTGAGAGAGATTGCAACAAGATGTAGCAACCTTAAAAGCAAGAGGCAGATTGCCTGATGGGGCGGGGGTGGTATTTCCATTGAGACAATAAATATATGGGCTACATAAAAAAAAGTGAAGATGGAGGAGAAAGGTCACAGTCTAAAGTTGTTGAACTCAGTGCTCAGTCCTGAGGGCTGCAATGTGCCTAATCAAAAGATGGGACGCTGCTCCTTCAGCTTCACTGGAGGACTACAGCAGGTCAAGTTTGGACATGTGGGCATGACAGCTAGGTGCTGAGTTAAAATGGCACACAACAGGGAGACTGAGGTCATGCTTACAGACTGAACAAAGGTATTCTACAAAACAGTCACCGAGTCTCTTCGTATGGTTTAGAGTCGATCTTTGGTAAGATTGCTGAGAAGCCCCTTGTTTTACAACACTAAAGGTGCCATACAAATGCTTGCTGCTGCAGTCTGGTCACCAAGATACAAATTTGGTGCCTATTCATTCAAAGTTCAAATTTGAGCTAGTCTTTCACCTTACCAGCAGCATCAAATGCTCAAGGTCACGGCGCAAAGTGGAAGGTGGCTCGGTGCCCATCTGCAGGCTCATGTGGATGATTCGGGCATCCTCATCTGCACGATTCCTCAGTTGTTTAACCTGTTAGACACAAGGTAAGATTGCAAAGGAAAAGGAAGATCAGCACAATCTCACAGGTTATGCTTCTTTTACCACCATACAAAATTGGAGGAAGGGAAAAGGGGAAGGCCTGCTCCAGTAAGCCTTCCCCCATTCACGATAGTGGCGGCAGTTTAAACGGACTCGTCCTCTCATCTAGCACAACCATATAATCTTCTGGATGAGGCAAAAGCAGTAGAACAACATCCAAGGCCAGAAAAAGGAGTTAAAAAAAGAGAAAATTATTCTCTAACCCGCTCAGGAAATCAGTCAGTTCAATCATATTAACCACAGTGTTGAAATGTTAGATCATTTACGTCTATCTCTTTTTTCACTGTCTGCTTCAAATCAAGTATTGGCCGAACTCTCCAAGTCAGGTGTGCAGATTCAGCACACCACATTCGCTAGCAATGCAGTCCAAAGATTTATTACTATGTGGTAGAGAGCCTCCCATCCAATCCATTTCTACTCTTGTGCAGTTTAAAGGCGTGTGGCTAAGCAAAACAACATTCTACACCCGGTTCCAAGGCAGTCAGCCTGATTTCTTACCCATTTTAAGTTTCAGAATTAGTTGAGAATGTTTCAGCCCAAGACTTCTAATCATTTTCTTTACCACATAAACTGCATGAGGAACGAGCACCAGCGATCCTGAGGGAAACTTCGGAAGTAACTAGCTTCCAGATGGTTTGATTAATCTTTCACCCCACCCAGAGGTCAGATGATGATTTTAAGGCCACTATGGACTTCTACTGGAGTTCCTTTCGGCTTTACCCTGCCGTGGCATAGTTCACCATCTTTCTGTTCCTGTCACAGGTGCTCCTCCTGCTCCACTTCCCAACAGAGCTGGTGAGGTGAGGTAGGAGTGTGCCACCTCTGAAATGCATTCTGAGCTCTTCAGCCCTACACTATCACATTTCCTCAGAGTATGACAAGCATTTTCTGGAAATGCCAGCTAATACTATGTTTATGATGTCAGACGACACTATCATTACACAATTTGTTCATCAAAATTTTACTTGCTGAATCACTTTTCTCAGCAAAATGCATTGATGTGAATAACCAAGAGTGCCTCATTTAAAGTACAATACAGTACTGACATAAGGTGTTTCTAGATGGAACAGCAACTCTCAAGGAGTGCTGCTGGCAGAAGGAAGCAAACCTGCATTACATATATAGCAGTTGCTGGTGATCATCATGACTGACTCCACTCTAGTCACTGAATGCCATCCTTGTTATTTTAAAAAGGATTTAGTTACGGCTCAGGTCAGCTGTTAAGATTTTAATTCACTTGACCTTCCTATTCACTTCAAATGGCTCAATATGGAGTCACAAGGAAAAGATTTGTGTGTGAATTCACTCCCTCTCACTGTTATGAGCAGGGTGCTTCATTGTCAGCTCCCAGCACAGACCGCAATTCCAGAATTAAATTTACTCAGTTTGCTAATGCCTATCTCCAGAAATACCAAGTTTAAAATACAAACACAGTTTTTACTGTAATGCCTCTAATGAACCAAGGTTCAACCTACAATTGCATGAGGCAGAAGTACCAACAGTCAGTAGCCCCAGTTCCCCAGCAAAATCAATGGCCCTCCCAGGGGTTCATTCAAGCATGTTCCATTATATTATACAGAAAGTATCCTGACACACTGAATGGTACAGACAGGGAGTATGGTTTTCCTTTGGTGGCTCATAAGCATGAGGTCAAACTTGAGAAGTACACCTCTCAAACAAGGAGTCAATGATGACCATGAAAAAGATGGTGTGAGACAAAAGCATGTCGTCAGTAATTTGGTACATTCACATCAATTCTTCCACAGGATCCCTGTCTCACAACAAATTAAATGTTTTGAGAAAAGTTGAAGAAAGGTGTACATGTTTTATTTGTAGTTTTCCTAATTATGAAGAGGAATGATGAAATGGAGGCCAACTGTTCACTGTAATGAATGGTACAAATACAAGGGACACAAGATAGGAGCCAGGCAGAAAGTCAGGGGCATCCAAAGGAAAACGTATTTGTGGAGCAAGTTCTTAAGGCAGACCCACTGATGTGCACCAGTTGAATAAACGTCTGTAACTTACTTTCATTGGCATGAGCGTCAAGAAGTCTGTGATTAGATTGTGAATCCTGCGGATGTAGAACTCATCTTGATGCAAGCCCTCAGCTCTCACCACAGCATCCGTGAGGAAAAGGAAGGCATTCTGGCCAATGGCCATGTTTGCAATCAACTCATCGGCCTCTGTGAACTCTGTCAATGCTGGTTTTTGAAAAATAAGATACAGTCACACTCAAAACATCAATAATCAGTATTCAGCTTATACAGGTTCAACCTTACAACTAAAATTGTGCAACTGTCTTTTAGAGTATGTACCCTATAAACAAGGTGGCGTTTTCTTGACTAGTACAGGATTTGTCATGTGTTGAAATATCAGAAGCATGTTAACATTTCAGGAAGATCATACTACCACAGTATGGTGGTCAGATTCGACCATGTGTGTTTTGGGATTGGGCGGAGGAAAGGTTGAATTTGGATGGACTAATATGGGCAAATAACCCAACTGTTCAAAGATGTGCAGGGTAGGCGAATTGGTCATGTTTAATTACCCCTTAGTGTCCTAAGATGACTAAGTTAAAGGGATTAGTCAGATAAATATATGGAGTTAGAGGGACAGGGCAGTGGTTGGGCCTAGATGAGATGTTCTGTTGGAGAACTGGTGGACTGAATAGCACGTTCTGCACTGTGAGAATTCTATGATTCTTTGACCCTCCTCACTCATATTCAGCTTATTAAATGCATCTATATCAGCCAGTGTTAATAAGTAGAAGATCCCTGTACTATTAATTCAGATCAAGAGATTAGAATTTTCAGATAGTAGCCCTGCAGACAGAACCATGGAATCCCTACAGTGCAGAAGGAGGCCATCCAGCTCATTGAGTCTGCACTGACCACAATCCCATCCAGGTCCTATTCCCATAACCCCACACATTTACCCTGCTAATCCCCTGAAACTAGGGTCAATTTAGTGTGACCAACCAACCTAAACCGCACATCTTTGGACTGTGGGAGGAAATGCACACAGACAGACATGAGTAAAATGTGCAAACTCCATACAGACAGCGACCCGAGGCCGGAACTGAACCCAGGTTCCTGGTGCTGTGAGGCACAGTGCTAACTCGGGTGCCACCGTGCCACCTGGTCTAAAAATCAGACCCCAAGTTGCAGACAGCATGTCTGACCCAACAGCACAAAAGATGACCAATCAAAAAACAATAGGAATTTGTGAAAAAACGTAATGCAATAGTCAGGGGTGGAGGAGGGATTTGAAGCTTTACATAGATTGGACAAGGCAAATTGGCAAAAGTAGTGTGGAAGACAACTTCAGATAATGTACTCGAGATCATTTCCTGGAACAATACTTTGTAAAATAGGAATTCACAAACCATGGCTCACAACTATCACCTGTCCTCACAACTACAGCCCACTCTCACGTCTCCCCCAACCTCAGCCTTCCCACAACTCTCGCCCCCTCACAAATCAATCAACCTTCACACTCACAGCTCCAAACCCTCTCCAGTCTCATGGTGATTTTCAAGTTTCAAAATGGGGTCACAGTGGGGGACAAAATTAGGAAGTACTTTTGCAGAATCATCATCAACCAAGCAATTTTAGTTTTCATATTTTATTAGAGACAGGGTTCATCAGCAATCTGATCGTAAAATAGCCAGTAGGGCAGAGTAATCAAAGAAAGACAGACTTGCATTGACAAAGCACCTTTCACAACCACTAGACTTTTCAAAGTGCTGTGCATGTAAACTGTGGCTTAGTTGGTAGGACATGAAAAGGCGTAGTGTAGTGGTCTTGTCACTGGACTAGTAATCCAGAGGCCCAGGTAACGTCTGGGGACCCGGGTCCGAATCCCACCACAGCAGGTGGTGAAATTTAAATTCAATAAAAACATGGAATTAAAAGACTCATGATGATTATTAACCCATTGTTCACTCATGTCCTTTAAGGAAGGAAATCTGTTATTCTCTGGCCTACATGTGACTCCAGATCCATAGCAATGTGGTTGATTCTTAGGAAAAAATGCTCTCTGAAATGGGCTAGCTGGGGGTGGACAACTGATGTTGGCCCAGCCAGCAATGCCCACATCTCACGAATGAATTAAAAATAACACCTCTGAATCACAAGGTTCTGGGCATAAGTCCCATCCCAGGGCTCAAGTAGAGTCAAACCTGATACTCCAGTGGAATACTGAAAAAGCATTGCACTATTAGAAACCAAGTCATTGCCTAATTTCTCAAGTGGGTGATCCAGTAGCAAAACTTTGAAGAGTTTTTGGGGCAGCACGGTAGGGTGGCATAGTAGCACTGCTGCCTCACAGTGCCAGGGACCCAGGTTCAATTCCAGCCTTGAGTTACTGTGTGGAGTTTGCATGTTCTCCATGTCTGCATCGGTTTCCTCCAGATGCTCCCACAGACCAAAGATGTATGGTTTAGGTTGATTGGCCATAACTAAATTGACCCTAGTGTCAGGGGATTAGCAGGGTAAGTAGGTGGGGCTACGGGAATAAGGCCTGGGTGGGATTGTGGTCAGGACAGACTTGATGAGCCGAATGGCCTCCTCCTACACTGCAAGGATTCTATGAAGAGTTATTATGACCAGATAATCTGTTAAAGGTTTGACTGATAAATATTGGCCCGGACCCCAGAATAATTCCTCCACTAGTCTTTAGAATAGTGCCATGGGATCTTTTCCATCCACCTGAAGCGGCAGAGAAGTTTAACATTTCTCCCAAAAGACAGCACCTCTCACAGCGCAACACAGCCTTATTTTGCACTGGAGTTTCAGTCAAGATGTCAGTGATCAAATCTAGGAGTGAGACTTGAATCTAATTTTCAACTCAGAGGCAAAAATGCTACCAACTGAGACAGAGCTGACACAATCTTCAGACGACAATATCTAATTGATTAATATGAGCGAACTATGGATAGATCCTTGAGAGACATCAGAATAACTGCGTGTGAGCAGAAAGAGAAACTATTACAAGTGATTACTGGCTATGGTTAGATATGATGTGGAGATGCCAGCATTGGACTGGGTAAGCACACTAAGAAGCCTCACAACAGCAGGTTAAAGTCCAACAGGTTCATTTAGTAGCACAAGCTTTCAGAGTGTCACTCCTTTTTCAGGTGAATGAAGGGTTGTGTTCACAAACAGGGCATATATAGACACAGACTCAATTTACAAGATAATGGTTGGAATGTGAGTCTTTACAAGTAATCAAGTCTTAAAGATATAGACAATCTGAGTGGAAAGAGAGTTAAGCACAGGCTAAAGAGGTGTGTATTGTCTCCAGACAGGACAGTTGTTGAGATTTTGCAAGCCCAGGCAAGTCATGGGGGTTACAGATAGTGTGACATGAACCCAAGATTCTGGTTGAGGCCATCCTCATGCGTGCGGAACTTGGCTATCAGTCTATGCTTGGCGATTCTACACAAACTCGTTATTAAGCATATTCAAAGCTGAAATAGATACTTTCCATAAGACTCTAACAGAAATCAAGAGATTTCGAGATCAGACGGAAAAGTAGAATTGACATTGAAAGTCAGTCATGGCAACAAAACAATATCCATTGCACCTTCTTTCAAAGGTATTACCATCACTGAATCCTCCAAAATCATCATCTTTGAGGTTACCATTGACAAAAAACTGAACTGGGCTAACCATATAAATATTGTGGCTACAAGAGCAGATCCATGATTAAGAATTGTATATCAAATAACTCATTTCCTGACTCCCCAAAGCCTGTCCACCATCTACAAGGCACAAGTCATGAGTGTAACAAAATACACTCCACTTGCCTGGATGAGTAAAGCTCATATATTCATATATACTCGTATATATGAGTACATTCAAGAAGTTTAACACCATCCAGAACAAAGAAGCGTGCTTGGTTAATACTCCTTTGCACAATCATTCAATTCATCCAACACTGGTGATCAGTGGCACATCTGTGTACCATCTGCAAGGTGCATCCAGGAATTCAACTTTCAAACTCACAACCATGACCATCTTGAAGGATAAAAGAAGCAGATACCTGAGAACGCCAGCACTCAAGAGCACTCCAAGCCAACATCATCCTGACTTGGAAATATATTGCTATTCCTTCATCGTGGCTGAGTCAAAATCCTAGAATTCCCTCCCTAATAGCACTGTCGGTATACCTGCACCTCAGGGACAGCAGCAGTTTAAAAGGAAGCTCACTTCCACCATCTCAAAGTAAACTAGGGATGGGTAATAAGTGCTGACCTAGCCAGTGGCATTTACATCCCACAAATTATTTTCTTTTAAAATTAGCTATCAAACCCAACAACCAAATTTTTGAGTAATATATGGGATCCAAGGAGACTAAAAAGATCATTTACCTGTAGTGTCAGGTAATTGTGAGATCCCTCGCAGAGCCAAGGCCCAGGCCAATCTGACCACAGCCTGCAGACCTGCTAGTTTCCACGGCTGTGAGTTCTGCAGTTTGTAATGGATAGCAGTCACGTACTGTCTTTCTGTCAATAACGGCAGCTGATGAATTAATTCTGGTAAGAGAAAATATTTTAACCTTTTAAAAAGATAGGGAGAAAAAATGCACTTCAGAATGCAATTAGTGACCTATCAATTTTATTTACAGACTTGTATCTCCAGTGCAACACCTGCCCTTGAATTTGTACTGTTAATGAAACACAATGAAGTGCCCATTTTTCATTCCTGTGTTTTCATACATACTGGGTGGTGCATCAACCAACAGTAGCAATCCAACCAATTCACTTCTCTGTTAACATGAATTTTCAGGCAAGCGTTACTGCAACGAGCGAAATCTGCTCCATTTGATCCTCACCGTTCCATTCAGCCTAATTTCGTCAGACTACTTCACAATACAGAAGGTGACATGGAGACCAGATCTGACAATACAGGCGCACCATTTGGGCATCACACCAGCTCCACACATTTAGAACAAAGTCAACTTTTATAAGTTCCCCAGACAGTCTTGTGAGCTTTTCAAACTGTAACTATTCACCTTAAGACAAATCCCATGGGCAAAGCACAGCTTAGACACATCAGTTGATCTGCCATACTACAAAGGAGAAAGTGATCAGTGCTGGGTCCTCTGCTATTTGTGATTTTTGTCAATGACTTGGAAGAAGGGGCTGAAGGGTGGGTTAGTAAATTTGCTGATGACACCAAGATTGGTGAAGTAGTGGATGAGGTGGAGGGCTCTTGTAGGCTGCAGAGAGACATTGACAGGATGCAGAGCTGGGCAGAACAGTGGCAGATGGAGTTTAACCCTGATAAGTGCAAGGTGATTCGTTTTGGTAGGACAAACTTGAATGCGGATTACAGGGTCAACGGCAGGGTTCTGACGAACCTGGAGGAACAGAGAGATCTTGGGGTTCATATCCACAGATCTCTGAAGGTTGCCACTCAAATGGATAGAACTGTGAAGAAGGCTTATAGTGTGTTAGCATTTATTAACAGGGGGTTTGAGTTTAAGAGCCGTAAAATTATGCTGCAACTGTACAGGACCTTAGTGAGACCACATTTGGAATATTGTGTGCAGTTCTGGTCACCTCACAATAAGGAGGATGTGGAAGCATTGGAGATTTACCAGGATGCTGCCTGGTTTGAAGGGTAGGTCTTATGAGGAAAGGTTGAAGGAGCTGGGGCTTTTCTTTTTAGAGCAGAGGAGGATGAAAGGCAGCTAAAAAGAGGTTTATAAAAATGATGAGGGGGGATAGATAGAGTGGACGTGCAGAGACTATTTCCTTGGTTGGATGTAGCTGTTACTAGGGGGCATAAGTACAAGGTTCATGGTGGGAGATACAGGAGGGATGTCCAAGGTAGATACTTCACTCGCAGTGTTTGGGGTGTGCAATGCACTGCCTATTGTGATAGTGGAGTTGGACACTTTAGGAACTTTCAAGCGGTTATTGGATAGGCACACGGAGCACACCAGAATGAAAGGGAGTGGGAGAGCTTGATCTTGGCTTCAGACACAACTCGGCCCAACATCGAGGGACGAAGGGCCTGTACTGTGCTGTTTAAAAAAAAGTCTCACAACACCAGGTTAAAGTCCAATAGGTTTATTTGGTAGCACAAACCACTAGTTTTCGGAGTGCTGCCCGTTCATCAGTGAGTGGGAGTTCTAATCACAAACAGGGCATACAAAGAAACAAATCCAATTTACAAAATAATGGTTGGAGTGCGAGTCTTTACAGGTAATCAAGTCTTAGAAGGTACAGACGTGAGTGGAGAGAGGGTTAACTACAGGTTAAAGAGATGTGCATTGTCTCCAGCCAGGACAGTTAGCGAGATTTTGCAATCCCAGACAAGTTGTGGGGGTTACAGATAGTGTAAACACAGGAAGAAGTCTCACAACACCAGATTAAAGTCCAACAGGTTTATTTGATAGTAAACCCACAAGCTTTCGGGGTTTGCCCCTTTGTCACTCACCTGACGAAGGAGCAAACCCCAAAACTTGTGAGTTTACTATCAAATAAACCTGGTATTGTGAGACTTCTTACTGTGTTTACTCCAGTCCAACGCCGGCATCGCCACATCATTACAGATAGTGTGACATGAACCCAAGATCCCAGTCGAGGCTGTCCTCATGTGTGCGGAACTTGGCTATCAGTCTCTGTTCAGCGACTCTGCATTGTCACGTGTCGTGAAGATCACCTTGGAGAACGCTTACTCGAAGATCAGAGGCCAAATGCCCGTGACCGCCAAAGTGTTCCCCAACAGGAAAAGAACACTCTTGCCTGGTGATTGTCGAGCAGCGTTCATTCATCCGTTGTCGTAGAGTTTGCATGGTCTCCCCATTGTTCCGTGCCTCAAGACATCCTTTCCTGCAGCATATCATGTAGACAACGTTGCAAGTGTATGCATTGTGCACCTGGTGGATGGTGTTCTCGCGTGAGATGACGGCATCTGTGTCGATGATCTGGCACATCTTGCAGACATTGCTGTGGCAGGGTTGTGTGGTGTCGTGGTCACTGTTCTCCTGAAGGCTGGGTAGTTTGCTGTGGACAATGGTCTATTTGAGGTTGTGTGGTTATTTGAAGGCAAGAAGTGGGGGTGTGAGGATGGCCTTGGCGAGATGTTTGTTTTCATCGATGACATATTGAACGGTCCGGAGAAGATGTTGTAGCTTCTCCACTCCGGGGAAGTACTGGACGATGAAGGGTATTCTGTCTGCCGTGTCCTGTCTTCTGAGGAGGTCGGTGCGGTTTTTCACTGTGGCGCGTCGGAACTGTTGATCTGAGTCGAGCACCATATCCTGTTCTTATGAGGGCATCTTTCAGCGTCTGGAGGGGTCTGTTGCAATCCTCCTCATCTGAGCAGATCCTGTGTATGCGGAGAGCTTGTCTGTAGGGGATGTCCGTAGTCATCTCACGTAAGAACACTATTCACCCCAGGTACGGTATACACTTGCAACTCAGCCAACGTTGTCTACCTGATACGCTGCAGGAAAGGATGTCTTGAGGCGTGGTACATTGGGGAGACCATGCAGACACTACGACAATGGATGAATGAACACTGCTTGACAATCACCGGGCAAGAGTACTCTCGTCCATTTGGGGAACACATCAGCGGTCACTGGCATTCGGCCTCTGATCTTTGGGTAAGCGTTCTCCACGGCAGCCTTCACGACACACGACAATGCAGAGTCGCTGAGCAGAAACTGATAGCCAAGTTCCACACACGAGTACAGCCTCAACCGGGATCTTGGGTTCATGTCACACTATCTGTAACCCCGACGACTGTCCTAGGCTTGCAACATCTTACTTACTGTCCTGGCTGGAGACAATACACATCTCTCTAACCTGTGCTTAACCCTCTCTCCACTCACCTTTAAGACTTGATTACCTATAAAGACTGGCACTCCAACCATTATTTTGTCAATTGAGTTTGTGTCTTTATATGCCCTGTTTGTGAATAGAACTCCCACTGTGGCTTGTGCTACCAAATAAACCTGTTGAACTTTAACTTGGTGTGGTGAGACTTCTTACTGTGTTTACCCCAGTCCAATGCCAGCATCTCCACATCACACTACAATGGAGGCAGCTATACTGTGCACTATGAATTGCAGCTGCTAAGCACACAAAACCCTGGGGACTCATTATCCAGCATCATCAATGAAATATAAATTTATCCAATGAGGCAGTAAGGCCAAGTAGAAGAAAACTGGAGTAAATTAAAATTATTTGGACTTTCACAGAGGAAGATTTTATCATGCACGCACTCAATTGCCCAGGATGAACTGTGAACTTGGGACAGCATTTCTATCCAGTTTTAGCTTGATAGTGATTCTTTATTTTGAGGCTTGATGTACCAAAGTAAACAAGCTGTATTCAAAATCATATCCCTCACATAACTCAACACAAATAGGAAAACCTTTGTTCCATTGTCTCCAAGGATAGGATCACGTCACATAGTACAAACTATGAATATCCTCTGGGATTTATTCAGTTACTGTAGGAATTTAGCTGACAACTATGCAAACCAGCCAGGATTCAGCACCAGTCTCCAGGTTAGTTAAAATCAGAGACAGAGACAATCACTGGATGCTGGACCTAATGAAACATTCAAAACTGCACTCAAATATATATTTTTGATAAAAGCACAATTATGCAGATGCTGGAAATCTGAAATAAGAAAAACAAATGCTGGAAATATTCATATTAAGGTTGATGACCCATTGTCAGGCTCTCAGTCTGAAATATTAAAGTTCCACCATGGACCAGCTGAGCATTTTTGTTCTTATTTCCCTTTTCTGGTAAAAGGCATCAGGTGATATGCAGAAATATACATAATTCAGGTAGAGATTAAAGTTGAGGCACACATCACCAATGATGCATCAGAATGTTGATACAGGCAAAAGAGACTCAATGGCATACTCTAGTTACTGTGTTCTGGACTTTTGGAGGGGGGAGGCTTTGGGATAGAAATAAGACAAAAGGTCAAGATTTAATATTCAAAACATAAACAAAAAAAATCATTGGTCTTCCTTGTTTGGAGAGGTTAGCATGATCAACATCGGTCATAAATATATGCAAATATTTGCTTAATTTATTTGTAATAGGTGATGCCATATCCTTTAGAAACATCAAGCAGAACTCATGGGTGCTAAATCTAGTACCAAAAAACATGAAGAGCAGGGTTTTCCATTGACTATCTTCGACACATTATCTTACTGAGGTATCAGATAAATTAAAAAAAACTTTGAGGTAGTCTCTCTAGAGGGCTGACATTGTCAAGATTTCAAAACAAGCACGGCCAATAGCTGTTCTTTCTGATGTTTAACTGGCTGTTCTTATACCTTCTCGATCCTCGGTGACATGCTCCAAAAAACTGATATCAAAACAATAGAGCAGAGCCATGAGAAGAGCCAGGTTTACATTTTCCAGTGTGCCATCAGCCTCCAGCGTTACACACTCCATATGGGAAATCAGATACAACGTGTCATCTTTACTCAATGGTGTCTGGCAGGCCCAGGCGAAAAGGCAATCTGCAAGGGATCGGCGGCATTCCTTGATCAGATCTGAAACCTAGAGAATTAGCAGAGATGTTTTAGTGTCCCGAAAGATTTGAAGGACATGACATGTGTTTTGTTCCCTTCTCCATAAGCTAGTGTAACCAAGTAGAATAACAACCAAAGTGATATGTTGGCTTGGGAATTCTCTTTCATTCCTGGTGCCCAAATTTAAAGATTTCCTTGGTACAAATTTGAAATAGATTTTGCCTCTTGGATACAAACCAGTGAACTGGGAAGAAGTTGAGTGAATTAAGAGAGACTTGGGCCTGAACTGCAGCTCAGCACTTGGTTTGGCACTGGGGGGAGGGGGAGGGGGAGGTTTCAGTCTTGATGGGCAGAATGGCCTGTCCTGCATATAATTTTGAACACTTCTCTCAAATCTTCCCTTAACCACCTCTTAGACCACAAGAAATAGGAGACAGAAGTAGGCCATTCAGCCCTTCAGACCTGCTCCGCTATTCAATAAAATCACAGTTAATCTAACACTCACCAAATCCACTTTCCTGCCTTCCCTCAGTAGCCCTTAATTCCTCTACTGATCCATCAATCTCAGGCTTGAAAATATTCAAGGACTCAATCTCTACAGCTTCCTGGAGCAAAGAATTCCAAAGATTCACCACTCTTTGGGAGAAGAAATTCTTCCTCAAATCCATGTTAAATAAGAACCCCCTTATTCTGCAACTCTGCCCTTTGGTCCTACACTCTCCCAGGAGTGGAAATATCCTCCCAACGTTTATTCTGTGTAACCCCTAAGAATCTTCCACGTTTCAATCATATCGCCTCTCATTCATCTGAAATCCACAGATGACAGACCCAACCTGTTTAATCTTTCCTCATGGGCCAGTCCCTCCATAACCCGGGTAATCCTCATGAACCTTCTGTGTACTGCCTCCAATGACAACATATCTTTCCTTAAATGAGGGGATCAAAGCTATACACAGTATTCAAAATATGGCCTCATTACTACCTCATAATACCCTTGTAGCAACACCTCAATAAAAGCAAAATACTGCAGATGCTGGAATCTGTAACAAAAGCAGAAAATGCTGGAAGATCTCAGCAGATCTGACAGCATCTGTGGAGAGAAAATAGAGCCAGTGTTTGGAGTCTGGATGGTCCTTTGTCTGGGTCTTTCTGATGAAGGGTCATCCAGACTCGAGACATTAGCTCTATTCTCTTTCAGATGCTCTTCTGAAATTTTCCAGCATTTTCTGTTTTTGTGTGCAGCGACACTTTTTTACTTTTATACTCCAGCCCTTTGAAATAAAAGCTAGCATTTAATTTGCCTTCCCTATGTATTCTAGCTTTCATGAAAAAGGGCCCAAATCCCTTTGTGATACAGCTTTCTGCAGTCTCTCTCTCCATATAAATAATAATCTTCCTTCTCATTCTTTCTTCTAAAATGAGCATTCTCAAATTTTCCCACATTGAATTTCATTTGCCCATTTTCTGTCTAATCCCTTAATCTGTCAATATCTCTCTGTAAACTATTTATTTCTTTCTGACATCCTGCCTTCCCCCCGAGCTTTGTTTCATCCACAAAGAGTTGCAGTCCCAGCACAGATCCCGCTGGCTTGTCACTGGTTACTGCCGTCCATGTGGAGGACAATCCTCTTATCACTACTCACTGTATCATGTTAGTTAGCCAATCCTCTATCCATGCCAGAATATTACCTCCAACACCACGAGCTCCTTTTCACATAGTAGTCTTTTGTGTGGAAGATTATCAAATGCCTTCTGAAAATCCAAATATACAACACTGACTGGTTCTCCTCTAGCTGATACCTCGTCAAAGAATTCTAGCAAATCTGTCTGGCAGGAAAATCTCAGCCTCTCCAGTCATACCAGATAACGGAAGTCAATCATCTCTGATGGCATTCTAATGAATTTTCACTGTACCTTCTTCAAGCCTGAATAATTTCCCTAAACTGCACACAACACTCCAGCTGTAATCTAACAGCGTTTTATAAAGAGTTAGCCTAACTTTCTTGCTTTTGTACTATATTCCTCTATTCATAAAGCCAAGGATCCTGTATACATTTTCAACCATTCAAAAATATGACTGCTGACGCGACAAAAAAGCTTTGTTGAATGTTTTCACTCCTCTAACTGCTAATCATTCTGCAAATAAAATAACTGACTCTTACCCCTTTGCGATGAGCTGCATTACCCAAGCCACGTGCTGCTTGCAATTTTTCGAATTCATTGTTCAGGCTTATTTGATTGATCAAGCACAGCACCTTCTGAGTCAGTCCCTGCTCCATCAATTCGTCAGTAAAGCGTGTTGTCATGGATACAAGCTCTGAACTGCAAAGAAAATTAGCTTTTAATCCCAAGATATTATATGATTGTCTTCATCTCAATAAATCATGTTACTCATGAACTTCGAATCTGAGTCACTGTTAATCGTGGGAATAAATCAGTGGATTGTGTATGAAAAATTATGTCTTTTTCCCCTGACATAATATGAAGACCATATATAAAAGTCCACTTTGTGCAATATAAAGTACACAACACCAATCTCCACTGTTCCAAAGCTGTTGACAGGCGATAGGGAGAATTTCAGGGATTCACCAAGACTTTGCTTAAAATGGCCCCACCAGATTCACCTTGCTATCTTGGGTCACTGGACAATTCAAATGTTCCTCTGAAACCAAGCAACTTAGAGGCATTCCAAGTTAGAACATGGAACTTTGCTGGAATATATTATTCAGTATCACACCAGGAGGTACAACTACTCTCCTATTTATCACCTACACTATTTAACTTGAACAGAAAGACGTTTTCATTCTGTCATGATAATGCAGAGTGCAATATTATTGTTGAACTCTGTAATACTTTTAATCAGAAACAACACCACCTGATGAGTCTACAAGAGGCAAATTCAAAAACGGTACAAGTTGCAAAGTTTTTTTCCTGTTTAATTTACGAGAATAAATCACAGACCTGAGTTCCAGAGTCCACGTTTTGCCTTGTCGTGATTGAATGAGAGAATGCAAGGAGTTTGCAATGCACCGCTTCCCGTCCCAGTACAGCAGTATAGCTACCAAACCACGCGTCAGGCCAGGGAAACGGGGCAGCTGATGCTCGCCTGTGAATACAAACATGATCAAATTAGAGGAACTAACAAGACATCTGAAAATCAAGAACCATCTGTTTTAACAAATGACACTTGGAGAGCATCTTTCATACACAAGATCTCACAAGATGCTTTACAATAGATCAAAGAACACCAGATGAACTAGAAAGATGAAACAGGAAATGTCTGAAAACTAAACCAACAAAGTCAGAAGACTTTACAGAGATTGGGAAATGGCAGCAACACAAAAAAAAAGACTATTTCCAGAGATCGAGGTGGCTAATAGATTAGATTATACAAATAGTACTTCAAAAATGACCCAAGGGCTCCATCATCAATATATCAGGCATCTCCATTCAAGTTCTGAGATCTATGGGACATTGCGATAGGGATAATTGTACACCAGCAGACTGGTGATGCCAATGTTTCTTTCTCCTTAAAGCAAGGCTCCGTGTCTATAACTGCTCCTTGCTTTTCTTCACTGTGGAAATGGATCTAACCACTACCTGAAACATGGTTGTACCACACTGGAAACGAGGAATATGCTGTGTGAGAGTTCCAGTCAAAGACTGCCTGCGTTCAGTATTGCGATGCAAATTTTCTTAAATATCCTTGAGAAGGAAAATGCTGTCTGTGTTCACAACTCAAGAGCATGTTTGCAAATTCTCTTTGGCTTAAAATCCCTGATTTTTAAACCAAATTTAGAATTGCACAACAAAAGCTTGTAAACTCTAAAGACACTAAAGTTAGCGTAAATCTGTCAGTAGGGGCTGGCATTATAGCTTTCTGAAGTTCAATGTATACATGCCAATTTGCTACGTTTAGTTCTCAGAAGGTCTTGTTTTTCAAAAAATTGGCTTCCTTCTGGATATTGGCCTTAAGGAAATCTGGCTGGTTTGCAGTGACATTGAGAGACTAATACTTCAGGAATTGATAAGGAAAACATCTCGCTGACATCAAAACAAAAGCAGCTTACAAATCAAGCAGCACGGTCTGACCTGCAGCAAAATCAAAATAATTATCAGGGAAACATTTCATGTTGCAGAAAACAAATTCTGATCACACATTGATGGAAGGATTGATCCAGAATACAGAGCAACAATAGCAAATGGGCATGGTTTGGGGAATCAAATTCATTATTCCACATTCAATGCCAATTGGCTAAATTTTGTGGTTTTGCCCAGTCCTTCAGAGAAACCCAGATTAGGCTATGAAAATTATATTTGGGTGCACCTATTAAGCCCACTGATACAGTGGCCCACATTGTTTAATCCTTACTTATTTCAAAACAATTCAAAACTGAAATTTACATTCACTCCCCCCGAAAGGAATAGGTGAAGTAGATCAGTGAGCCTTGCCTTTAAGCAAGGAAGAGTGTCAAAGATAGCATATGCAGCACATTGGAAGAACAAAGTTAAGAGGGGCACAGACCCTAAAAGTTAAAGACTGACATTGTGAAACCGAGATTGGCAATCAATGACAAGTTTTATCCTGTGTCATGTCCAACAATTTACAAGACTTAACCGGCAAGAAAATACTTAACTAGCAGTAGTTATGAGACAAAAAGTGCTTTTCTATAAGCACAATGAGCTGACTCCTGACTATTACTCAGGCTGAATCTTAATTTAAGGCATAATCATATTGTTCATACATTTTACCCTCACAATGCTAAATATCACACCCTTGTGTGATTAACCCATGATCAGAAATTCAGGGTTCATGGTTGTAACATAACATCTTTGTACACAAAAATTAGTTTCATGGAGTGGTGAGTTAATTACACAAATCAGAAATTAAACAGCGGGAACACCAGTTGGTGTACTATTCAGCCATGTGAAAAGAGAAAACCAATTCCTATTCGATGCCATAATAGGTATTTCAGGCATGGCAGCTGAGTGCTACTATAAACATGCATCCAGCAAGTTAAAAGTTAGTCTAAGCTTCCCACTTATACTTTCAGAGCTGCTGAGATTTTAAAGCATTTTCTGTTTTAGTCTAGGCTTTCGCTCCGTATTGTTTTGGTTTCCGCTTGAAAATTTAAGTGGAAATCAGGAGAGAACATAATTGAGTTCAAGATCTGTAATCAAATATCCTTCTGATGCTGATTATCTTTCTGCAGAAAAATTGCTAGTTAGGCAAGATACCAGCAGTTCAACAGTATTGTGAAATAGTGCCCCAGCAGGAATTGAGCATCACAGATATAAAAGGGTGTGTGGGAAAAAGAAATATGATGCAGAAATCTTCACTTTTACTCAAAAGTTCATATGCAACCTAAATCATAACAACAATATAAAAGACATTTGCCCTGTAAGGCTTTCAGATAAAGACTGGCAAAGATTCCAGATTTAACAAAAAACAGTTTTGGATTCAG
This sequence comes from Carcharhinus amblyrhynchos, assembly GCF_965287045.1. Lineage (NCBI taxonomy): Eukaryota > Metazoa > Chordata > Chondrichthyes > Carcharhiniformes > Carcharhinidae > Carcharhinus > Carcharhinus amblyrhynchos. Next base: position 70,103,523 of record NC_137329.1, on the reverse strand, counting down.
CAGACAGATTACGGACTGGTCTATTTAAACTAAAGCTGTCAAAGGGATCACAGCAGAACTTCAAAAGTACAAACCTGCCAATAGTAATTCTACTGCAGCAAGCTCATCAATATCAAAGAGGTCGCTCAAAATGAAAGCCTCGCTGATTAGCTGTTCTGGAAGGAGCCTGGTCCCCTGCTGACCTTGGATGGTAATCCCCTCAATGCTGGCTTTCTTCACCTTCTCTCTGTGTTGTACATTTTTAGCCTGAACAAAAAGATATAAAATGCTGTTAATTTCAACTTCACAAGGGTTCGTATGCCAGATCATTGCAATGATCAAACACAAAATTTTAAATATTCCTCCTTAATGACTGCTACAAAACGATACAGACGTCTGAGGTCACACACCAACGAACTCGAACAGCTTCTTCCTTGCTACCATCAGACTTTTGAATGGACCAACCATATATTAAGCTGATCTTTCTCTACTCCCTAGCTAAGACTGTAACACCATATTCTGCACCCTCTCCTTTGCTTCTTCCCTACGAAGGGTATACGGCACAAGAAACAATACTATATCCCAATACATGTGACAATAACAAACCAAATTGAGTTAGCAACAATAAGAGTTGATCTTAAAGCATTTCACAGACAAGAAAGAACCAGAGACAAAAGCAGAGATGACCAAAGAAGTGGACTTTAAAGGAGAACCTGAAAGGAAGGAAAAGAGCTAGAATAACAGAAAGCTTTGGTGGGAGAGTTTCAGAATGTAAAACACATGGCTGAAGGCGAAGCTAAAAATGTTGTGGCAAAGTGAGCTGGGGATGCAGAGAGGACAGGACTCTTGGAGAGTTTTAATACTGGCAAGTGTTATGACGATGATGGAATTTTAAATTGGAAGCACTGGAGGGACCAGGAGTCAATGTTGGACAAGTACAAGGGTGATTGATGAGTAGGATTTGGCACACAATAAAGATATCGGCAATAGATTTGGATGAACTGAAGTTTATGGAGAGCAGTCACTCTCCAGGAACGGCACAGTAGCACAGTGGTTAACACTGCTGCTTCACAGCTCCAGGGACCTGGATTCGATTCCCGGCTCGGGTCACTGTCTGTGTGGAATTTGCACATTCTCCTCATGTCTGTGTGGGTTTCCTCCGGGTGCTCTGGTTTCCTCCCACAGTCCCGGTTAGGTTGATTGGCCATGCTAACATTGCCCCTGAGATGCGTAGGTTAGAGGGATTAGCGGGTAAAGGTGTAGGGATATGGGGGTAGGGCCTGGGTGGGATTGTGGTCAGTGCAGGCTCGATGGGCCGAAGGGCCTCTTTCTGCACTGTAAGGTTCTATGATATCTATAAAAACACTGGTCACATTAAAGTTTGTTTTTTTTCTCCAAAAGAGGAAGAAGCCAAACTTTGTTATTTTTGTAACTCAAATGCTCAATGCTTAAATCTATAGTTGCTGTCTGGCCTTCTTATGGGCAGTAAGAAGTCTCACAACACCAGGTTAAAGTCCAACAGGTTTATTTGGTAGCAAAAGCCACTAGCTTTCAAAGCGCTTCTCCTTCATCTGTTGGACTGTAACTTGGTGTTGCGAGACTTCTTACCATGTTTACCCCAGTCCAACATCAGCATCTCTACATCATGGCTACCTTCTTACGGGCAACAGCTGTCAGCATGATGAATATAGTGGCAAGAGGGGAAATTATGGAACCAATCTGGGTAGAAGTTAAGAACAAGCAGAAAGTTTAATGGGATAATCATGGAAATGCCTCAATATCTCAAACAAAATGAACAAACCAGATACAACCAAAAAGCACTAGATTGAAAGATACAACTTGAAGAGTATACAATGGCCAGCAGACTTTGAAGTCATTTTCCTAGTTGTCTAAATTCCCAAGTCACCTGATCTAGCTCAGATATTATTGAAATGAGTTGCCCAATAGTTACAATTCCCTATGTATATGTTATATATGCTATTAGCTGGGTCGTGCCAAGGTGATATTGAAGCTCAACAATTGGCCTCTCATTCTGACCATTCCCCTTTAAAAAATGCTGGAAATACATCCTTCCCCTGCATGACTGGGGATTTTGATATTGGCATTATGTTGGTATTACACATTTTTGTTGATCTTGAATTCCACTTGATTCAGTTTTTGCAGACGCGTTTGTTCTTGGCTAGATCTTCAGGTCCGCCATTTTCTTTCAGTGGCTGATATCTTATTAGCACTTCATCAATATGCCTTTATTCATTGAAATTATTAAAAAAGCAAGAGCAGAAAAACTCACTGGATTCTTGAAGAGGGAAATGAAATCTGGTTTGTGCTTTTTGAGTGCAAGGTCCAAGAGATGAACAGCTTCTGGTAGCCGCTTCCAAATAACGCTCTCCACCGTCTGCCAGATCTCTTTGTATGGCCCCCACAAACTGGCAGCTGCAAAACACAAAACAGAAGCCATCAATAGATTCATGGCTATGAAAATTATACTACTTCTGGCAACTTTTTTCAGAAAAATCATGGAATATGTTTGGAGATACATTCAATGTATTTTGTTACTTTAAATAAGCTCTTCTTGTGAATTTTGTAGGTAAGCTGAAGGATATTAGGGTTACAAAAAGAAAACACCTTCCATTGTTGTGTCTCATTTCATTTAACAGGACATTTTATGTTAGACTTTGCCACTAACCCAATTTTAATATCCACAGTATTAGGAGGATACTGAGCACCTTAGTCAAAAAACAAACACTAAGGAAAAAACACAAAATTAATTACACCATCTGAACATTACAGCAAACTATAAATTCAGCACAGGATTTTGAGGTGGCTAAAGCACAATAAAATGTATATGACCCTGAAAGTTTCAACTAACTAACTCCCTTATGGTAACTCAACTTTAAGCTTGTGCCTGGCAAAACTCACCAGTTGGTACCAGATGGCAGGAAGAATGGAAAAACACAATTTTTTTAAAGTAACAGACCAGTAAATCTTGGTAATTAAGGGAATTATGCAGACACAGCAAGCAATTAGGAGAGTATATTGGATGTTAATGTTTATGCAAGAAGTTAAGTAGAATCCTACAATGCAGGAGGCCATTCAACCTATTGAATCTGCATCAACTTAGCTTATCCTCATACCCATAACCCCACGTATTTACCCCACTAATCCACCTAACCTGCATAAATTTGGACTGTGGGAGGAAACCTGAACACCCGATAGAAACCCAGATACACCTGAAGGACCGCACAAATAGTCACCCAAGACTGAAATCAAATCGGTCCCTGGTGCTGTGAGGCAGCAATGCTAATTACTGTGCCAAACATTAACTGAAGTACACAAGTCATTGCAAGAATTCTTATTTACATGAGGCTCAAGTGAGACAACATCTGGTGCATGGCACGGTTGTTAGCCCTGCTGTCTCACTCACTGTGTTAAAATTCCTGTCTTGGGCGACTGTGTGCAGTTTGCACATTCTCTTCCTGTCGGCACGGATTTCCTCTGGGTACTTGCCACTGTCCAAAGATGTGCAGGTTAGGTGAATTGTCCATGTTCAATTGCCCTTCAGTGTCCAAAGATTTGCAGGGTAGGAGGATTGCCATGGCAAACACATGTGATTATGAGATTATGGGGATATGCGCTTTTGGAGAGTTGGTGCAGATGCAATGGCATCATTCTGCACTGTTGGGATTCTATGTACAGGCTTGGTCTCTGTACCTAAGGAAGGGTACATAAAATCTTTGATTGATTCCTGGCCTTGCTTTGAGGGGAGATGGTATAGAATGGCCCCATTCTCTCTGCAGTATTTGTTTAACATGTTTCAGAAACTGCTATTAGATCTTCAAACTATAACTGTCCAGGTATTCTCAAGCGATGTCTGCAGAATCCTGTGCCTATCCAATCAAGGCATATTTATTTAATTACTAAGTGGGTAATGTGTGACATCATTAAAACTCAAAATATCATTAGTATATTTTTGACACAATTCTTAAGTTTATTCATTCATGGCAAGCCTATTGATGGTGCATTTTGATTGAACTGGTTACTAGTTAATTAAAAGCATCATTTGTTTTTATTTATATATGCCATATTCTTAAGCAGCAAATGACACAAGACGTCAATGTTTACAAAATCATCGATCATACTCCAGAAAGTCAAGGATTTTTTTTGGGGGCGAAATCAGGCTTCAGCAAGCTATCAAGCACACATAAAGGACCAATTCTGATGATGGTCTTATCCAAATTAACAAGTTGTTTCCAGAATTTCCGTTTTTCACACATGCTTAGCTTGTTACATTATAACTACAATTGTTGACAGTGTGGACGAAAGATACTCAACCTGGATACAGCAGTAAATGATTTATTTCTATACTGATGTTGAGTGCATCCATCATTTGGTTTTTGGGACAGCTAAATGCCTCAGAATTAAAATTCAACACTTACACTTGTAGCTTCAGCAACAAACAAGTTGAATGGAAATGTACACAGATGAACTTTGAGTCATATTAAATGCATCTTTCCCAGTCACATATTTTACATTGACAATTATGCATGATAAGACTGGAGAGTGAATTTAAATATTTTCACACAGAATACATTCACTTTCAACTGCTCCTTTGAGACATTGGACTGAAGATAAACTGCAGGGTCGAGCTATGTCTCCTTAGCTAACAAGCCCCCCGCCACCATTTTCAATCATCTGCAGTTTTGAATTGCCAAGTTGATTGCTGTAAATTTCAAACAAAATTCTTTAATTTGGTTAATATTCGGTAGCAAATCCCCTCCCTATCTCACACTGCCTACCCCAATCCCCCACCCAACTCCTCCCACACGCCCCCCCACCCAACTCCTCCCACACGCCCCCCCACCCAACTCCTCCCACACGCCCCCCCACCCAACTCCTCCCACACGCCCCCCCACCCAACTCCTCCCACACGCCCCCCCACCCAACTCCTCCCACACGCCCCCCCACCCAACTCCTCCCACACGCCCCCCCACCCAACTCCTCCCACACGCCCCCCCACCCAACTCCTCCCACACGCCCCCCCACCCAACTCCTCCCACACGCCCCCCCACCCAACTCCTCCCACACGCCCCCCCACCCAACTCCTCCCACACGCCCCCCCACCCAACTCCTCCCACACGCCCCCCCACCCAACTCCTCCCACACGCCCCCCCACCCAACTCCTCCCACACGCCCCCCCACCCAACTCCTCCCACACGCCCCCCCACCCAACTCCTCCCACACGCCCCCCCACCCAACTCCTCCCACACGCCCCCCCACCCAACTCCTCCCACACGCCCCCCCACCCAACTCCTCCCACACGCCCCCCCACCCAACTCCTCCCACACGCCCCCCCCATCCAACTCCTCCCACACGCCCCCCCCATCCAACTCCTCCCACACCCCCCCCCATCCAACTCCTCCCACACCCCCCCCCCATCCAACTCCTCCCACACCCCCCCCCATCCAACTCCTCCCACACCCCCCCCATCCAACTCCTCCCAATCCAACTCTTCCCACGCCCAATCACTCAGTTAATGGTAGGGCTTTGGGGAGAGTTACAGAACAAAGAGATCTAGGGGTACATGTTCATAACTCCTTTAAAGTGGAGTCACAGGTGGACAAAGTGGTGAAGGTGGCATTCAGCATGCTTGGTTTCATCTGTCAGAATATTGAATACAGGAGGTGGGACATCTTGTTGAAGTTGTACAAGACATTGGTAAGGCCACACTTGGCCTCTTTTAAGATCAAACCAAATAAACTCGAGTTAAATCAGGACAAAGTAAAAGGGGCAGCTCCCCAAAAGGAAGGGAACAGCCTGAACAAAATGAAAGTACAAAGGAAACTTGAAAAAAATCAAATTAAAATGTGTTTTTTAATACTGTGTGCAATTCTGATCATCCTTTCATAGGAAGGATATTATAAGGTTTGATAAGGTCCCCCATGCAAGACTTCTTGAAAAAGTGAGAGGGCATGGGATCCAAGGGGCTGTTGCCTTGTGGATCCAGAACTGGCTTGCCTGCAGAAGGCAGAGAGTGGCTGTGGATGGGTCTTTTTCTGCATGGGGGTCAGTCACCAGTGGAGTGCCCCAGGGATCTATTCTAGGACCCTTGTGGTTTGTCATTTTCATAAATGAACTGGATGAGGAAGTGGAGGGATGGGTTGGTAAGTTTGCCAATGACACAAAGGTTGGTGGTGTTGTGGATAGTCTGGAGGGATGTCAGAAGTTGCAGTGAGACATAGATAGGATGCAAGACTGAACGAAGAAGTGGCAGATGGACTTCAATGCGGATGATCGTGTAGTGGTCCATTTTGGCAGATCCAATGGGATGAAGGAATATAGTATCAAGGGTAGGACTCTTTGCAGTGTAGAGGATCAGAAGGACCTTGGGGTCTGGGTCCATAGGACTCTTAAATCAGCCTTGCAGGTGGAGGATGTGATTGAGAAGGCATATCGTTAGTCGAGGGATTGAGTTTAGGAGTCGGGAGATAATGCTGCAACTTTATAAGACCCTTGACAGACCCCATTTGGAGTACTGTGCGCAGTTCTGGTCGCCTCACTACAAGAAGGACGTGGAAGCTATTGAAAGGGTGCAGAGGAGATTTACAAGGACGTTGCCTGGATTGGGTGGCATGCCTTACAAGGATAGGCTGAGGGAGCTAGGTCTTTTCTCCCTGGACAGACAAAGGATGTGAGGCAACCTGATAGAGGTTTATAAGATGTTGAGAGGTATAGATAGGGTGGATTCTCGGAGGCTATTTCCCAAGGCTGAAACGGTTGCTACGGGAGGACGCAGGTTTAAGGTGCTGGGTAGTAGGTATAGAGGAGATGTCAGGGGTAAGTTTTTCACTCAGAGGGTGGTGAGTGAGTGGAATCGGCTGCCGTCGGTGGTGGTGGAGGCGAACTCATTGGGGTCTTTTAAGAGTCTTCTGGATGAGTACATGGGATTTAATGGGATTGAGGGTTATAGATAGGCCTGGTAGGTAGGGATGTGATCGGCGCAACTTGTGGGCCAAAGGGCCTGTTTGTGCTGTAGTGTTCTATAAACTAGAAAGAGTGCAGAAAAGATTTACTGGGATGCTACTGGGACTTGATGAGTTATAAGGAGAGGATGGATAGACTGGGACTTTTTTCTCTGGAGCGCAGGAGACTGAGGGGTGATCTTACAGTGGACTACAAAATAATGATGGGCACAGATCAGCTAGACCATCAATATCTTTTCCCAAAGGTAGGGGAGTCTAAAACTAGATGGCATAGGTTTAAGGTGAGAGATACAAAAGTGTCCAGAAGGGCAATTTTTGTCGCACAGAGGGTGGTGAGTGTCTGGAACAAGCTGCCAGAGGTGGTAGTAGAGGTGGATACAATTTTGTCTTTTAGAAAGCATTTAGAAAGTTACATGTGTACGATAGGTATAGAGAAATATGGGCCAAATGCAGGTAATTGAGTTTAGCTGAGGCTTTTTTAAAAAAAAGGTGCATGGACAAATTGGGCCGAAGGGCCTGTTTCCATGCTGTAACTGTCTGACATCCCTATCCATCTCTTCCCACACCCCCTCGCCCCCGCCCCAATCCAACCCTTCCCATCACACCCCCTCTCCCCCCGCCAATCCTAATCTCCCTTCCACCTCCAGAGTCCCTCTTCCTTATGAAAAACATGTAGATTCTATTGGAGACGCGCAAAAATCAGGGGGCGTGGTTGTGATCGCAGATCAAGGTGGTGATGAACTCAGCCTACACTCATACGGTCCGAAACTATACACATTCGGAATATTCGTGCGCCTAATGTGTGGGTCTGGCTGAACTAGCCGGAACCTGCAGTCTCTGCGCCGCATTTTTCCTCCCAATGACTGACCTGAATTTACCGCCATAGTCACGGCCGCCATCTTGAAAAGGAACCGGAAGCAACAACTCCCGGCCTGCCTGGGGCTAGGGGGACAGTATGGACCACGCCAACCACTTTAACCGTGCCCACATGCGCCCATGAGACCGCCTCGTCCTCCCAACGACCAACCACCCCTCCCCCGTGGAGATTTCACGACTCCTGAAACTTCCGTGAGTCCGCCAAGCTGGGCAGGCGCGGAGAAAAGCCACGTGACCGATCTGGGCCGACTACAATCCCAGTATGCCTGGCGACAAGACACCGGAAGTGACCTCTCACCCTTGCCCCTACCATCTCATTAAAGTGTCCCCTTGAAAAATAACACATTATTTAAAAAATGTCGAGATAGGAAATTTTAATGGTTGTGAAATTGAAACGGCCTTGAAACAAGAATAAGTCCTCAGCGCGAGAGGATGTGTGGTGAATTGGGAGCGGCGCTGGTTTAAGGGAAAGGAGAGACGGTGACGGACTACACAACCCGGAGATTTCGCCCCCCCGGGAGGCAGGAGGCGGACTACACAACCCGGAGATCCCCTCGGACTGGCGGGGGGGCGGGGCTCCCAGGAAAGGGTAACGGTCGCCGGCGGGGCGTGCAGCGCATGCGTGGCCGCCCCTTCTGCGCAGACTCCGTGTCAGTTTCCTAGGGAGAGGAGAGAAAAAAAATGGTGGCCGGTGTGTAAATTGGAGCAGCGCCGGAGATATATAATTATAGATCAAATTATCCGCAATAGAGGAGCGGGAGGAGCAGAGAATAAAACCCCCCACCCCCAGCAAAGGAAAAAGGAAAGATAAGCATCATCTTCACGACAAGCAGAGAAGGACACGGGATCAAAGGAAGGACAAGAACGTTCAGAGCTCCTGCTGAGTTTAAACTGTGAGTGGGAGAGAGAGAGTGTGAGGAGGGAGGGAGGAAAGGCAGGGAGTCTACTTCACTGTTACACGGAGGCTTCAGCGGCATAGCCAGGCCTCAGTAGTCCCTAGCATCAGTGGGGACAGCATGACCGACAGGAGAAGAGTCGGGAGTAGGGGACAGGCGGAGGGAAGGCCTGGTCCTCATCACCATTTTAATGGAGAGGCAGAGTTGCAATTGTTTGGACATTGAGGTGGTGAGAGGAGATAGGGATCTAATCTTACCTCTCTGTTCTGGGGAGAGGATTACCCCTCCCTCTGCTTCAATGCGCAGTTTTAGCGTTTTTCCCTTTTTAAATAGATAAATGTAAATCTGGCAATTCGTATGAATTTGCTCTTTAAATGTAGAGGTTTGCTTTGAAGAAAAGTTCACTTGTTCCCTTTAAGTGGGTTTAAGGGAAGGCAGCGTGTCCTAATTCAGCGAGAAGTGTAAGTGTTAGTCTATTTTTATTTGTGAGCCAATAGGCATCAACCAGGCCTCCCTCCCCCCACTTACACTCCAATTTTGCTTCAATGTTAACAGTTACGTTTCAGATCCATGCAAGAGGAGTTTACAGAAATATGAATAACTAAAGAAGGTTATTGTTTGTTTTTGAATAAGTCCCCCTGGGTGAATGGGAATAATTGAACATTTTAACGAATATTGTTCTGGTCCAATGTTTCTACATTTTACTTTAGCTGTAAAGACTTAAGTGATCACTTTATTAACACAAACAGTTGTAACTTAATATTATAGGAACAGCCATGCTAAAATTTCAAAGAAGAATGGTGAAAATTTAATATGTATCATCAATATATTGATGTACAGGATATCTGGGGGGGAGTTTGGCCTTCTCAAAATACAGAATTGAATACATATTTTAACATTTCTTCTGTCATCATGTTTTTAAAAGGAGGAAGACAAGGGGATGTTGATTTTGCATGACACGTTAGAAGAATTGCAGGGCTGCTGGGGAGGGAATGGAGGCATTTTATTGGCCTTTTTAATCTCAATTTCAAATAATAAATGTTTGGGCGCAGCTGCATTTATTACTGTTCCTAGTTGCCCTGCTGGACTTTCATGAATGGCTACAGACCTGTTTGCTTTGGAGCTTGCATCTGATCAAAATAACATTTTAGCTTTTCATTCCAGAAAAAAGACTTAAATTAACTGACAGTTGACAAGTTTAATGTAAATCATTCGCTCTTGTCAAACTCTCTGGTGCTTTCTAGTGTATCCTTCAGTCTTCTAAGTATGATTAACCTATTCAGCAGTAGCAAGGATAGCGAAGTTAATTGGTTCCATCGATTTAAAAGTTTAATCAATGAGTAGTTTACAAATGTGGGGTTATGAAGCTTGAAAACTTTCCTGTCCTCTATCTGATACAAACTATCTTTTACAATGTATGTTAATATAAGTTTTTGTTCGGTAGTGAAAGTGGATGTTTTGAGGATAACATTTTCTTTCTCCTATTTTCTCTCTTCCCAAGGCTGTTGCTCATTACTTTTAATTCATCTGGACACCCATAATTCACATACAAGAACACTAATGTGTTCTCCATGATGTGGAGATGCCATCATTGGACTGGGGTAAACGCAGTAAGAAATCTGTCAACAGGTTAAAGTCCAACAGGTTTATTTGGTCGCAAAAGGCACTAGCTTTCGAAGCGCTGTCTCTTCATCAGGTGAGTGGGATTTCAGTGCACAAACAGGGCAAATAAAGACACAAACTCAATTTACAAAATAATGGTTGGAATGCAAGCCTTTACAGGTAATCAAGTCTTAAAGGTACAGACAATGTGATTGGCAAGAGGGTTAAGCACAGGTTGAAGAGATGTGTATTGTCTCCAGCCAGGGCAGGTAGAGATTTTGCAAGCCCAAGCAACTCGAGAGGGTTACAGTCAGTGTGACATGAACCCAAGATCCTGGTTGAGGGATCTTGCCAATCACGTTGTCTGTGCCTTTAAGACTTGATTACCTGTAAAGTCTCACATTCCAACCATTATTTTGTAAATTGAGTTTGTGTCTTTATATGCTCTGTTTGTGAACAGAACTCCCACTCAACTGATGAAGTGGCAGTGCTTCGAAAGCTTGTGGCTTTTGTGACCAAATAAACCTGTTGGACTTTGACCTGCTGTTGTGGGACTTCTTATTATGTTAGCCACCCAGAAGTGCTGATGTCTTTTTTTTGAGACACACAAAACTTTCTAAGTTTGTTCAGATGAGAGATTCAACTTAGGATCCTGAGACTGTGTTTTAGGTGTTCAGCAGAACTTGTTGAACCTGTACAAATAGATTTTTAAAATTTTATTAACTAGTCAACAAGTCACAACAGCAGAATTCCAATGTAGTTTATTCTGCACTTCGTTTTGCTGATCCTTGTATTGAGGTTCCGCTCCTGAATTAAGTCTCATTGTTTCCAACTAGCATAGTTTGACATCTGTATTTTGCCCATCAGTGTTACTTGAAGCTTCTTTGCATTCTAAGGTATAATGAACTGGTACATTGCAATGTATCATTTTAAGTACATTAGCAAATTCCACCTGTCGTTAGTGCAGTTTGAGGCAGACAGATCACAAAACGCTAGCGCTGATTTCTTACATGTGCTCAGTTTACCTCTCTGTTTGGCTGGATCAATTGCCCTCAAAGCCCCAGTGTGGGGTAGGGCTGGTGGTATGAGCAAGAGCTAACTAGAGTTTCTGAACGTGATTAACAGGCTCGCACTGGGGGGAAAAAATGCGTATATGTTTGCTTGATCAGGGCAGCATTGAGCTTGACTGTGATACCTCTAGTCCTATACCATGCGATACCATCAGACTTTACACAAGCAGTATGGTCGCTTTGGCAAAGCTTCAGAACATTTCTGTCACAGTACCTCCAGTTGGCTGTGCAGGAGCCTTTACTTGCAATGGTTGAAAATCTATTGCGCTTTTAAATGATGGTGAGAGAAGATCTTTGAGAGAAATTAGCTTTATGAAAAGCAAATATTAATCACTGTTAATTAAACCAGTTTTCTGACCTCATAACTGTGAATTTTGGTAAAATCCTCACATTCAATCCTGTTCATGCAATGGTTTGAGTCCTGGACCATCAGTCCATTTATTTGACGAAACCTCATTGCTTTGGAGGACTGAAAATGTGCAAGACAACACAATGATGGCTTCCTTTTAATAGCAGCACTGTTAAGTGTGTGTTTATCCTTTGAGGCAATATTGCAATAATTGTACTTAGTGCCTATTAAACAGTAACCTGGGGAAATGCATATATGATTTGCCCATCCAACCAGTTTATACATTTGGAGTTGTTTATTTAACTTAAATTTGGTGCTTTCTTCTTCCTTCCTCATCAGAAGATATTGCACCTAATGGATTATATCCCCTCCTTGAAACCATTAAAAAAAAGTCTGAGCATACATTACCAGTCTGTTGTTCACCAGGGCAATGGTTCATATTTAGCTCTATGTATATTTTATATGATGTACAATAGCTTCTGTAATTTTGATGCAATTTGTCAGTAGGAAGAATTGGTGAATAATCTGAAGGAAAATTTAAGGTAGAAGTGGTATGTGAAGTGATTTTCCATCTTTGATTGTTAGACAACAAAATTCCAGTCGCACTCCGACAAAAAGAATGGATATATTGGACTTGATGGGTTCTTAGCACATACAGCATTCTCATTTCCTTGTGTGACATGCAATTTATCTTGCTGGTTCCTCCTTTTATCCTTCTGTCCAGCAAGGGCTCAGTTAGAGCCTTGGAATGTTGTCCTCAGTTACTTTTGTGCCAAATCTGTTTCTAGGAAAACAATGGATATGTAATGGCTATCCAGGTGGCAGAGTGAAACATAAATCAGTGACTGTTCAATGTCTTGTTTAGTTTTGCCAACCATCATCATTATCCATGTTAGCGAGCATGCAAGGGCTGATGGTGCTCGCCACTGAAACATGGTGTAAAATTGCGAGTGCTGTTCCATTATCGTGTTATAGTTTCAAAAAAGGTAAAATTGACTTTGCAATAACAGTAGACAAGGACGAGATGTGGTTCAAGATTCAGAGCTGTTATTGAGAGCTTTGCCTGTCACTTCCTTCTGAAAGTCTAGGTGCTGTGTTGTGAACCATGTGTTGTTTCTGGGTAGTGTGTGAAAGACATGGATAAATAATTGTCTCAAAATAGCAGAAAACCATTTGATCTGAACAATTTGAAGATGGAGTTTGGTGAAATCAAGTAGGGAGCTGTTAACTAAAGCAGCAAAGGATAAGAGGGCAAATAAATTTAGGTATTGAAAATAATGGAGGAATCTAAGTGTGTAAACTGAAACCTTGTTGAATTGGCAGAAAGAGGCTACAAACTTGGGAGAAATTCTGGACAGCGGAAGCGATAAGGGATACATTCTCAAGTGCTTATAAAAGCCCAGCCGATTGAAACATTTGAGAGATTCAGCCCATCACCCTTTGATACCTGCAGTCCTCTTATCCTAGTCTCCTGTGCATCCCATTGGTGGCCAAGGCAACTAAAGGCTTGGCCCCAAGTTCTGGAATGCCCTCCTGACATCACCGTGTCTCAATCTCACTTTCCTCCTTAAAACTATCTCTTTAACCAAGCTTTTGGTCATCTGCCTTTAATATCACCTTATGTGGCTCAGGACCACACTTTGTTTATAATGCAGCTGTGAAGTGCCTTGGAACATTTTGTTATATTGATGGCGCTATATAAAACAGATCTGTGATTGAAGTGAGTTGTATCATTGAAGCACTGTATTGCTGTAGACATAATGGGTGATAAATTGAAATTTTTCATTCTGTTTGGAAGGGGGGTAGGTAATTAAGCAACTAAATGGAAGTGGTTTGCAGATTGCACCTAATGTTGTATACTTAATCTCTAAATATTATCAAACTGAGGTCATATTCCTGGATCGTTGCATGAATTGTTTTTGAAGTAGGAAAAATGTCCAATTTTTATTTTGGTGTTTCATTTCAAAACAGTGATGAATAAAATATAGCAGACCCTAGACAGCTTTCATGAGGTTTTAGCAGTGACCATTAACTGGTACAGCATTATTCTTCATAGTCCAAATAGTGAGTATTAAAACTGAGATTATTGCCTGCTCCTCAATGAAGATGCTCCAATTAAATAACCAATTCCAAGATGCTTTGTATGTTACAAAGCAGCTCTATTTTGACTAAATAACTGCGTTGTCCCTTCACCTTTGTTTCTGCCATACAGGGATGTACCTACATACAGCTAAGGAATAATCTGCTTTATTACTACTCATCTTTGATTCTGCAGAGACCGAGGTTTACGACGGGGTGACGATGGGGTAGTGGTAATGTCACTGGGCTAGTAATCCAAAAGCCCTGGCTAATGATTTGGGATGTAGGTTCAAATCTCACCATGACAGTTAGTAGAATTTAAATTCACTTAACAAATGTGGAATATAAGGCTAGTATCAGCATAGAGGAAAATGGTTTGATGTGAACAATTTGCAGATGGCATTTGGTGAAATCAAGTAGGGAGTTGGAACAAACGCAGCAAAGGATGAGGGGGCAGTTGAATTTAACTGTCCAAGATTATGCAAGGAATTGCAAGAGTAAACTGAGTTTTTATTGTATTGGCATTATCTCAGGATAAGGCAACTTCTTGCAAGCTGTGCCCAGCACCTTAGAATTCTATCTTTTACTTTCATTCTATGCATATAAAATTTTATTCTATTTCTTTTAAACTCTAACAATGCTTTAATTACCTACCTCGCATTAAGTTGATCTTTCTCAACACCCTTGCTATGATTATAACACATTCTGCACTCTTTCCTTTCCTTCCCTCTGTACAGTATGCTTTGCCTGGGGAGCGTACAAAAAACAATACTTTTCACTGCATAGATGTGACAATAATAAATCAAGCTCCAAACTCTGGAAGAGAAAGGGGCTTATTTGAGTAAGGGATACAGTACCACAAATATCATTTTGTGGGAAAAAAAGTTGTCTGGCTCACTCATGTCCTTCAGGAAAGGCAATCTGCCTTTCTTAACTGCTTTGCTTATTGCAATGACTCTTAAGTGCTCTCTGAAATGGCCTATAAAGCCACTCAATTCAAGGTATTGGGGATGGGTAACAACCATATCCCATGAAAGAAAACCCAGGTGATCAGTTTGTGGTGTGTAGAATGCATGATGTGCTTGGCACCTCCAAGAGCAGAGGCCGCATGGAATATAACATAATCCATTATTTTATTTTGTTGATTCTTGTTCAGACCATGGTTATGTTTGATCTGAGACTGTCCTTTGACAATTCCAGTTTTGCAAATCTTGAACTTGGTACTTGATATTGGAGTTTCACTTCTAACAACTGTAAGCAGTTTGCCATTGACCTATTTAGTGGACTAGTAGTGGCACACAGAAGTCATGCTTGAGCCATCACATTTTAATATCAAACAATCTGCTATGATCTGCAGCAAAATATTGATGGAATGAGATGAAGTAAGGTGAGGGTATACATGCCAATAACCCTGCTGGGCTGATTGGCCTTCATTGATGCTGAAAATTCTATTTTTTCCAAATTGACCCCACTTCCAGTGACGGGCTGTATTCAGCAGTACTGCACCCCAGTGCTAGACACACTAAAATATTCTCCCTAGCCAACCCAAGCATGGCAGGAAACAAATATCAGTTGTACTTTTTTCCAGCAAACATTGAAAAATGTTGGATTTGGCTGAAATTTGAATGAAACGAACAGCTGCAGTGCAGAGTGTGAAGAATGTACCCCTCGTTTTTCATGTGGTTAATATTCCAGTGGTGCACACTTGTGAATGAATGCAAGGTACCTGTGGTTATGCACAGATCAATTTGGTGAATACTTTGTCTGTTTACAGCCAATAGTTAGAACTTCGTACTCCATTCTAAGTGTTTTTCAGTGTGAATTCTACGTTTAGCATTCCAGGAACATGAGAATAGAGAAGGCTCTTTGAGCCTGTTTTATCATTCATTGAGATTGTGGCTGACCTGTGACCAAACCTATACCTGCCTTTGCCCAGTTTCCATTTGTCCCTTTTTTTTTTGGATAAAAAACTGGCAATTGCAGCTTTAAAATATTCTTTGTGCCAGTAGATTTCAAGTATTTGATTCAAGTGTTGTCCTTTAGGTTGATGTAAGAGTTCAATATAAAATTATTTTAAGCACCTTAGTCCATTTTTTTATTCACAGAAGCGCAGGAATGCTCCTAATTTTACACTGCTTGCTGAGAGCCGAAATTGGATCACAAGGTGGCTGGTTTGGGAAATGGAAAAGTATCACCATGTTGTGCTTGAAATGCTTTGTTGTGATTGAGGCAGGGTAGAGGGAAATTTATTCTATCTCTGGTATTTGAGCTGTGCTGTGCTTAGGTTGTTTCATACTAGATGTCTGAAGTGAAAGTGTTCTATTGCCCAAGATACAGATCTTAATTTTGCATTAAAAATGGCAGCTAAAATCTGTAACCTTTTGCTGAGTATTTAACCTGACAGCATATTTGTATACCCAGTAGTGAGTTGAGGTGTAGTCACAAGAATAAATGGTTAGACATGTAGGTATCAGTAGAGCCCATGTAAGAAGAGGTTTATTGCCATTTGAGTTGTTTACATTTTGAGACTGTCTTTCGACACAAGTGCAAAAACCCAGACTTTGCTTTTCGAACTTGTCTTAGCCCGCATGTAAAGCATTTCACAGCGTACAAACTCTTTTTTTCAGGCATGTTTAGTGCAGCCAGATTGCACTGAGGTTCATGAAATAGCAGAACAAAAACCAACCTGAAATTTTTCTTTTACTTTAGGATTGCTTTTGGTTGAGGGTTGAAAGATCTCATACACAATGTTGGATTGAGACCTTATTGAATGTATTGTAACCAAAGAACATGGGAGTTGTAGGGAAAAACAAATAATTTCCTTAAGGTGAGTGAGTTTTAGATTTCAGAGAATTTGAGTTCTCTGAAGTGCAGCAATTGAATAACATGCCAGCCTTTGCAGTTGTAAATATGAAACATGTTACCATTCTATTTGTTGCAGTCCTAAGGAAATGTATCGACATTTTAATCTGCATTGTCGCCAGAATTAGTAACGTGTTGGTGAAATTCTCAGACTATTCTGAAATTAAATAGGACAGATGTTTTTGCTCCTTGGATTGTTCTGAGAGAATTTTGAAATGAGTAGGTGAACTGTGAGTTGGTTTGGGTCTGTGGTGAGATCAGTGGAGAATTTAAAAAGTGAGTATAATGCATTAACTGTGTACTTAGATGGTGCCTTCAGTGTAAATGCATAGCCTAAAATGCCTCAAATAGAAAAATGTGGCTGCTAAATTGTCTGAGCATTAACAGAAAATTGTAGGCAGTTCACATTTCAAGTTTCCAGGGAATGTGGAGGTAATTATGTTGGTAGTAGAAGTTGTTTTTGCAGACATTGGCAACTGACAGCATCTGTGATTAGTGCTGCTAATGGACAGCAAGCAAATAAAATGTGAATGCCCAAGAATGGAACTTTGAATGATACCAAGGTAATCATATGGTGATGCAAAAAGAAAGAAATTTCCTCAAAATGAAAATATTTTCCACTATGTAATGGGGAAACTCTGGGGAGCAAAATGATCAAATCACTTAGTTTGGTTACTGCAAGTTATTGTTTCAGCTTAAATGTTTGGAGCAGCAGGTGATATGTATGATGGACCAGAAATAGGTTTTTTGTTTCTGACTACCAAGAGTCACAGCTTGGGATGTGACATAACTGGTACTTTTGCATATGCCCCAACTCTTTGTTTTTTGCTCACTCATCTGTTGAATGCCAGATTGCGCTCTTAGCTCTGAATCAATTCAAGCTGGACCTATTGACCTGAATATATAATCTCAGCTGATATTTTGGTACAGTATTTGGGAAGTGCTGCCTTTGCAGAGGGACTGGTTGAGATGTCAAACTGAGGCCCAGTTAGCTCTGTGTAGTTGGGAGTAGAAGATTCTATGGCATTGTTTGAGAGGAGCAGGGAGTTCACCAGATGCACTGGCTAACTCGTCCCTCAGAAATAACCAGCTGCCCAATTGTCACTTAGTGTATATAAATATTTGCTTGTCTTAATGACAGTGACTGCTTCAAAAGTAACTTCTGAGTTAGAGGCATTTGGGAGCTTTCTGTGGACACGAGACTTGCACAGATACAAAAGCAAAATAGTGCAAATGCTGGAAATCTGAAATGCTCAGCAGGTCAGATTTCAGCTCTGTGACCTACCATCTAGACTTGTTGCTGGAAATTCTTGAGGGGCTGAAAATAGATAAGTCCCCTGGTCCGGATGGGATCTACCCTAGGATTCTCTGGGAGGCTAGAGAGGTGATTGCAGAGCCTCTGGCTCAGATCTTCAGGTCGTCATTGGTCTCTGGTGTAGTCCCGGAGGATTGGAGGATAGCGAATGTTGTCCCATTGTTTAAGAAGGGGAACAGAGACTTTGCCGGGAATTATAGACCGGTGAGTCTTACTTCTGTTGTGGGCAAGGTTTTAGAAAAAATTATTAGGGATAGGATTTATAGTTATTTGGAGTGTAATGAATTGATTAGAAATAGTCAGCATGGTTTTGTAGCAGGTAGGTCGTGCCTTACTAACCTTATTGAGTTTTTTGAGAAGGTGACCAAAGAGGTGGATGGGGGTAAGGCAGTTGACGTGGTATACATGGATTTTAGTAAGGCGTTCGATAAGGTTCACCATGGTAGGCTTCTGCAGAAAATGCAGATGTATGGGATTGTGGGTAATCTAGGAAGTTGGATCAGGAATTGGCTATCAGATAGGAGACAGAGGGTGGTGGTGGATGGTAAATATTCATCATGGAGTGCAGTTACGAGTGGTGTGCCTCAGGGATCTGTTTTGGGGCCACTGTTGTTTGTAATTTTTATTAATGATCTGGATGAGGGTATAGTTGGGTGGATTAGTAAATTTGCTGATGACACCAAAGTTGGAGGTGTGGTAGATTGTGAGGAAGGGTGTCATAGTCTGCAGGGAGACTTAGATAGGTTGCAGAGCTGGGCCGAGAGGTGGCGGATGGAATTTAATGCGGAGAAGTGTGAGGTAATTCACTTTGGTAGGAGCAACAGATGTGTCGAGTATAGGGCTAACGGGAGGACTTTGAATAGTGTGGATGAACAGAGGGATCTAGGTGTGTGTGTACATAGATCCCTGAAAGTTGGGAATCAAGTAGATAAGGTTGTCAAGAAGGCGTACGGTGTCTTGGCGTTTATTGGTAGGGGGATTGAATTTAGGAGTCGCAGTGTAATGTTGCAACTGTACACTACTCTAGTGCGGCCGCACTTGGAGTACTGTGTGCAGTTCTGGTCCCCGCATTACAAGAAGGATGTGGAGGCGTTGGAGAGGGTGCAGAGGAGGTTTACTAGGATGTTGCCTGGTATGGTGGGGAGGTCCTATGAGGAGAGACTGAGGGATCTAGGGTTGTTTTCGTTGGGAAGAAGGCGGCTAAGAGGGGATCTTATTGAAACATATAAGATGATTAGAGGTTTAGATAGGGTGGATAGTGATAGCCTTTTTCCTCGGATGGAGAAAGCTAGCACGAGGGGGCATGACTTTAAATTAAGGGGGGGTAGCTACAGGACGGATGTCAGGGGTAGGTTCTTTACCCAGCGGGTGGTGAGGGATTGGAATGCCCTGCCTGCTGCAGTTGTAGATGCGTCTAGTTTGGGGGCGTTTAAGAGATCTCTGGATAGGTTTATGGACGAGAAGGGATTGGTATAGGCTAGTGGGTCATTGTTTTTGTAACTGGTCGGCGCAACATCGTGGGCCGAAGGGCCTGTTCTGCGCTGTAATGTTCTATGTTCTATGTTCTATGTTCTATGTTTTGTCCTTTTCCATATTGTTTTCAGTTGACTTGTTTAAATCTCCAATACTTTTACCTCAATTATTAAGTAGAGGAATCTGCCAATGTTAGATCTGCAGATAATTTATCTCATTTGCTTACTTTCCATGAAATACAACTATCATTAGTTCATTTTTGAGACTTGTCTAGAGATTATCTTATTGTTGGCTTTGTCTGGTTGATTTGTTATTGGAAAAAGTATAGATGTGCAGTTAGGCAACACTGGACCCATTGAGTTTGATTCCATTAAATCTGTCCTGGTATTCAGTTAGATCATGGCTGATTCGTATCTATAATTCCCACCTTCTTGATTTCTTACCTTTGTAAGAAAAATAAAACGTCAAGTTCAATTTTGACATTTGAGAACAGTTTCTTCAGAATGAGTACAATTCTGAACTAAATACAACACTAAGGGTGTAAGCAGAGTTTTCTTCCATTTGCAATTTCCACTCATTTGTGTTACAGCTGCCTGCAACAGCTTTGTTCAATGATCTTGCTCCTGCCGACTAGATTTTAGTGATTGTTGTACTTGGGTTCCTAAATTTCTCCGCTACATGATTCCTTTTAGAAAAGACTGATTCATCTTACTTGGATCTAAAGTAGATGTCCTCTTATTGCCCACAGTAAGCTTCATCTGGTACCATTTTTGTTCACTTTCATCACTAATAAATGCACTGAAAAGCATGAGGCCCCCATGTAGGTCTTTGGGGACATCACTAGTCTTGTGTTCATTTTCTATTCATGTTATCCCTCTCCCATAGAATCCTACAGTGCAGGAGGGGCCATTTGGCTCAAGAGGTCTACCAATAATCCCCATCCCTGTAATCCTGCTCATCTCTATGATAATGAGGACAATTTAGCATGACCAAGTAGCCTAACCTGCACATTGTTGGAGTGGGAGGCAATCAGTTAATTTATTAATGTCACAAGTGGGCTTATATTAACAATGCAATGAAATTACTGTGAAAATCCCCTCGTTGCCACATTCTGGCACCTGTTGGGTGCACTGAGGGAGAATTTAGCATGGCCAAATTATTTACAATAACCAACATGTCTTTCAGTCTGTGGGAGGAAACTGGAGCACCTGGAGGAAACTACGTAGCCATGGGAGAACATGCAGACATCAGGCTGGGATTCGACCCCAGGTCCCTGGTGCTAACCACTGTGTCGTCCTGAAGGAAACTGACAGACATGGGACTATGTGTAACCTTTACACAGTCACCAAGGCTGGAATTGAACCTGGGTCCCTCGTGCTGTGTGGCAGCGCTGCTAACCAGTGTGACACTATGCTGTCCCATATTTAAACACCATAACTCCTAACAAATTTCCTACCCATTTCAATAGGCTGTCCATTTCTATGCACCTGAGCCAATGTGTCAGGAGAATGCTTCTGAACTTGCTGATATCCTCAAAGTCCCCTCCTACTACACCATCAAGCAAAATCAGGTTTCTTAACTCCATTCTCTTGCCTTTTTGCTTGTAACCTTTGATCCCTTAACAATCAGGAATCTATCTATCTCTGTCATAAATACACTCATGACTTGGCCCCCTCAACCTTCTGTGACATTGAATTCCACAGATTCGCCACCCTTTGGTTGAAGGAATGTCATTATTTTGGTTCTAAAGGGTCACCCTGTTACTCTGAGGCTGTGCCCTTGGATCCTAATCTTTCCTGTTAATGGAAAGAAGAGATGCCAACCGATGTGCATTGAGCGGCTTCCATTACCTTGTGTGCAGAAGCGTTTCTTGCCATAAATACTGAATGTGCCTTCTGTTTGCTTAACACCCTTTTGTCCTGGATTTGTGGTTTAACTTAACTGGGATTTCCTGTTCCAGTAGGTTACATAAAGGCAAAATACTGTGGATGCTGGAATTTGAAACAAACACAAAATTTTGGAGAAACTCAGCAGGTCTGGCAGCATCTGTGGAGAGAAAATAGAGGCATGTTTCAGAGCTCTGATGAAGGGTCATCCAGACTTGAAACGTCAGCTCTAATCTCTCTCTGCGGATGCCGTCAGACCCCTGAGTTTTTCCAGCATTTGCCATTTTTGATTCATAGGTTACTGTTAGACTATGCCATACTGGTCAGAGACAGACTATTACCTACTGAATATAAATATTTTAATACCAGCTGTGTTTTCTTCTCAAGTGTAGAGAAGCCAGCTGCATCTCCTATCTGCAGATTTCTTTCAGAGCCCTGGGGAGAGTGCTTCATACTCATCCTGTGGAGTCACCTTGATATGGGAACTTTCATTAGAGAAAGACTCAAATCTTACTCATTTAGTTAATGGTCTGGATAAATGTGAGGCCAACACATTCATGATTTAGTGTACGTCATCAGATAGTAAAGTTTGGCAACTGTGTATGCCCAGCTTAAGGTTAAAATTTGGAAAGTTGCTGTCTGAGTTGCTCTTCGATCTTCAGAAACTTCACAATATTAGTATCCTGAAGAGAAGACCAAGATTGTAACATGTGGAAGTGTAATGTCCAACTGATGCCCAGTAAAATTTGCCAGAAAGGGCTGTGGCTTGTGCATTCTTCTAAGTTTTAACAGCATTATGAGACTTAATTATTGCCAAATAACCTTTTTGATACTGAAATTGAATTTTTACAAGTATAGAATCTAATACATTCATATTTGAATCATTGATAAAGATTTAAAAAGAAAACAAAGATTCCCCTCCTCCCAACCATCACCATTTTTTGCTTTCTATCTTTTGATCATCTTTCTCTTTTGTTTTCTGGATATTATTTGGCATTGAGTTAACTATTCTAACAGACATTTCCAGGTTGAGACACTTCATGTCCCTGAGACTTTAGTTTTAATCTTTTTTAGGTTGAGAAACATATTGTGAAATTCTGTGGAATCCCAATCCTCTCAGTATCCCCCTATATATGTTCTGTTGAATGAATTATAATTCTTAATTAAATGAACAAGCAACATATCTTTTAAGATATGGTACAGTTTTTAAAAGACCTGAAGTTTGTGCATTTTGGGATACTCTGGAAAACCCAGATTGAAAAGACTGCTCTAAATGATTGTTTAATCTGGTTAAGATAGTTGCTGATCCTTTTTGTAGAGGTGCCAGATCCCCTATAGGGGGCACTGTGCCAAAAATGATATTTTTATTCTACAGGTTTCAATGCAAACACCCATAGGGAATCTCTGGACAAGTGCAATTCACCACTGACTGAATTCTGGACTCATTATCTCAACAATTGAGCTGTATCAGACCTATATGTTGAGATTCTACATATCATAGCATTGCACATTTTGAACTCTAGAGAATTGATGCTTCTTAAGTCTTAACTCAATTTAATCAATACTACATTTTGGTATTGTGATATGAGAACCTACAATATTTGGTTGAAAGAAAATCAGTATTGCCATTTGTTTACATTAACCCTGATACTGTTTAGTTCAATATATTCCACAGTTGAGCATTTTGTGTAAAGAAATTGAAATGCCAAGGTATTATCTTTATGCCACTGTGCTTGCTATTTGCTGCCTTTACTTTATTGTCAACCCATCCCCACAATCTGGTTACACATTTTAGTGTTGACATCCTGTGCACATCCTAGTCTCTGCTCAATGTGTTGGATGGCTGTTATTTCCAAAATAATCACAAACCAGGACAGGCTGGATTGACTTACTATAATTGGGGCATAGGCTTGAATTGCAGTTCATCAGTCCTTGTTTTGGCTATGAAGATGGTATGTAAGTTTGCAAGCACAAGGGTGTTACGTTAATGAGACTTGCTTTGAGCAGAGTTTCAGAAGGCCTCAAAGTTAAGGAGGGTGCAACATGAGGCGTCGACTTGTCTTCGATTTAAGTGAGCTTTGAGTGTCAGGGATAATTGAAATTAGAGATTGCAGGTATAATTGGTTGTTTGTGTGTATATGTATATTTAAATTTTTATTATCAATTGTACTTCAAGAAAATGTTGATGTGATTTGGTCATGCTGTAACTAGACTCTCAACCACTGATGATACTGTGGTGTCATCCCTGATCTGAAAGCAGGCCAAGTTGGCATATGCTGATTCTGTTAGAAATATGGTTGTAGGGATTTATAATGGAAAGGCTTGAATGGGACATGTACACAGTCATAAGATTTTAATTAAGAACACACAACTATATATGAATGATTTAAATAATTTGAAGTAAACTAACCTGGGGTCAAGTCAGTAGCTCAACTATTAGGAAAGCATGGTAGACTGAATTGCAGCATTTTTTGGAAATTCTGATTCAATAAAACCATTTACAATTCATGTTTTCAGAGCCCACCATGACTCGCATCGTCCTATTTTTATAACCTCCTTCCTCCTTAAACCACATGATATCTCTGATCTTTCAATTCTGGCTTCCTATGCAACCTTGATTTAAATCACTCAACCATTGATTTCAGCTTTTAATATTTTAGCAACCTTGGCCCAAAGGTCTGCAATTTCCTTCCTTAAAGGCACATGGATGAACAAGTTGGTGGCAAATGTAACGATAATTAATTCAATTCTATTACACACACGTACACACACAGCTGTTGCGGAGTGCCAGATACTTGAAGACATAATGCTGACTTTTTAAAACTCTTGATTTGAAATTCTTAAGTTCAGCATGGTTTTTGGTAATTAAAATTTAACAATTGTCGGGAACATGTCACTCCTGTAACTGCACCAACATTATAGATTCCCTCCGGATTTCCTTTCATTCGATTCAGCCTTTACACATGTATGACTTTGAAAGGGCTGAGGGCGTAAGAGGAGAGTACAAGCATGATACCAGAAATGTTTGGGTATGTGTATCTGGGAAGGCTTGACATGCTGGCTCTCTTGAAAAAGGAGGGGTGACTTAGAAATCATAGAAACTCTACAGTACAGAAAGAGGCCATTTGGCCTATCAAGTCTGCACTGACCACAATCCCACCCAGGCCCTACCCCCATATCCCTACATATTTTACCCACTAATCCCTCTAACCTACGCATCTCAGGATACTAAGGGCAATTTTTAGCACAGCCAATCAACCTAACCCGCACATCTTTGGACTGGGAGGAAACTGGAGTACTGAGAGGAAACCCACACAGACACAAGGACAATGACCTGAGCCAGGATTCGAACCCAGGTCCCTGGAGCTGTGAGGCAGCAATGCTAACTACTTTGCCGCCCTTGATAGAGGTCTTGAAATTATGGAGCTTTTGATATAGAACATAGAACATAGAACATTACAGCGCAGAACAGGCCCTTCGGCCCACGATGTTGCGCCGACCAGTTACAAAAACAATGACCCACTAGCCTATACCAATCCCTTTTCGTCCATAAACCTATCCAGAGATCTCTTAAACGCCCCCAAACTAGACGCATCTACAACTGCAGCAGGCAGGGCATTCCAATCCCTCACCACCCGCTGGGTAAAGAACCTACCCCTGACATCCGTCCTGTAGCTACCCCCCCTTAATTTAAAGTCATGCCCCCTCGTGCTAGCTTTCTCCATCCGAGGAAAAAGGCTATCACTATCCACCCTATCTAAACCCCTAATCATCTTATATGTTTCAATAAGATCCCCTCTTAGCCGCCTTCTTCCCAACGAAAACAACCCTAGATCCCTCAGTCTCTCCTCATAGGACCTCCCCACCATACCAGGCAACATCCTAGTAAACCTCCTCTGCACCCTCTCCAACGCCTCCACATCCTTCTTGTAATGCGGGGACCAGAACTGCACACAGTACTCCAAGTGCGGCCGCACTAGAGTAGTGTACAGTTGCAACATTACACTGCGACTCCTAAATTCAATCCCCCTACCAATAAACGCCAAGACACCGTACGCCTTCTTGACAACCTTATCTACTTGATTCCCAACTTTCAGGGATCTATGTACACACACACCTAGATCCCTCTGTTCATCCACACTATTCAAAGTCCTCCCGTTAGCCCTATACTCGACACATCTGTTGCTCCTACCAAAGTGAATTACCTCACACTTCTCCGCATTAAATTCCATCCGCCACCTCTCGGCCCAGCTCTGCAACCTATCTAAGTCTCCCTGCAGACTATGACACCCTTCCTCACAATCTACCACACCTCCAACTTTGGTGTCATCAGCAAATTTACTAATCCACCCAACTATACCCTCATCCAGATCATTAATAAAAATTACAAACAACAGTGGCCCCAAAACAGATCCCTGAGGCACACCACTCGTAACTGCACTCCATGATGAATATTTACCATCCACCACCACCCTCTGTCTCCTATCTGATAGCCAATTCCTGATCCAACTTCCTAGATTACCCACAATCCCATACATCTGCATTTTCTGCAGAAGCCTACCATGGTGAACCTTATCGAACGCCTTACTAAAATCCATGTATACCACGTCAACTGCCTTACCCCCATCCACCTCTTTGGTCACCTTCTCAAAAAACTCAATAAGGTTAGTAAGGCACGACCTACCTGCTACAAAACCATGCTGACTATTTCTAATCAATTCATTACACTCCAAATAACTATAAATCCTATCCCTAATAATTTTTTCTAAAACCTTGCCCACAACAGAAGTAAGACTCACCGGTCTATAATTCCCGGCAAAGTCTCTGTTCCCCTTCTTAAACAATGGGACAACATTCGCTATCCTCCAATCCTCCGGGACTACACCAGAGACCAATCCATATGGTGGATGCAGAGACATTGTTTCATTTTGTGGGGGCGAACATAACTCGAAGCCATCAATATGTGATAGACATCAAGAAATCCAATTAGGAAACCTGAAGAATCTTCTTTATCCGGTAAATGGTAAGAATGTAGCACCCCCTTATGGAGGAGGTGGTTGAAGTAAACCATATAGATACATTTTGGGGCACGATTAGACCAGTTCATGAGGGAGAAGTAAATAGAGGGTCATGATGGATTTTAGTGAGTAAAGACGTGCAGGGAACATAAATGTCAAGATGGATTGTTTGGACCAAATAACCTAATTCTGTGCTGCACCTATTATGTAATGGGCAAGTCAAAGGGAGCATATCACAAAGGTTTGAGTCCTTGGAATTCTTTTTAGCCGTATGAGCTATGAATGATAAGTCACAGTATATTCAGTGCCAAGGTCAATAGTTTTTGGGATGTTATGGGAACACTAGAAAGGTGGAGTTTAGGTAGATGATCAGCCACGATCATGAACGGCAGAGCAGATTTAAAGAGCTAGGAAGCCTACTTGAGCTTCTATTTCTTTTGTTTCTTATGTGGGTCAAATCAAACAAATGAGCAGAGTACAGAGTTGGAATATTGACAATTACTGAAGCGTGCTATGTGACGTTCACTGGAGGTTGCTAAAGGCTTAAAACTGTCACTTTTAAAGTAATGTAAGCTATTGCTTTTAGTTTTGATAAAACAAATGTACTGTAACATCGCCAGTCCAGAATACTTGGGACAAGTCATTTCTGAATTTGGGAATTTTGTAGATTACAGAATGACATTGGAATGCCTAGCCACCAGTGAGAGAGCTGGGAAGCACAGTAGATATAAATGTTTACCTGAAACACAAAACAACAGTAAATTAAGCAGTAGTAATTGTATTGTCTGAAGGATACAGTGTACAAAAATGAGCTTGTCTTTGCTTTGGGTTAAATCATCTGTCACTCTGCATAGAATTAAGTTGTCTGAATCAAAAAACTCATGAGCATTTAACTGTAGCCGCCTAATTGTTACAGGTGAAATGAGATGGATGCATGTTACAGACTGAAAGAAAGTCTCTGATTTGTATTTGAACTGAGAGTGCAAACTTGCTGATTAAAACGTAGACTAGAATCACAGATCTCTGTAGGGAGGCCAATTGGTCCATCACCTTCGCAGCGTTGTTGCATCATTTCATTCTCTGCACATGTCCTATTCTCATGTCCCTTTTTTGTATAGTATTAGAAATCCTTAAAACACATTGTACAAAATGGATTCCACAATGTTTTACATCCAAACAAGTTTCTACATTAAAGTTAAATAAAGCAATTCCCTCTTTTTGACAATGATTCTTCAGTTTTGATTTACTGATTTGCAAACCAGTTCAGACAATTTTTTCAATTTGCCTTGATCATATTTTCTTTAACCCTTTAATGAATGAAGCCTGCTTCATGGTTCAAAAATAAAGCATTTAATTCGTTACGGCCGTATATATGTATGTCTTTTCCTTTTGTTTTACTGACTTAGTGGACTACATATGGATTCATGGCCACTGCGCTACTGAAGACACCCTCAAGAGAGTTTCATCATGATTGGAGATGAAGTTGAGGATAGGAGTATTTGGGTTTCTGGCACTGAAAACCCATGGACCAATAAAAAAGAATGCACCTCCAATGGGATAATTGCCTTTACCTCAAGCAGCCGAGAATACAAATGGTGTGGAAATTAGGTTAAAGGTATTTAACCTTCAACTAGAATACCCTGTTCAGTTCTGGGCATTGACCTTAAAGGTGGGAATGCAAATTTAAGAATTATGCCAGGTTTAAAATGACTGTTACGGAGACAGGTTGTCCAGACTAGGCCTGTATACTGTGAGCATCAAAAATGAAAGGATGATCAAATTGAGGTGTTTAAGGCGATTGTTCGTAGATGAGAACTGTTTCCTCTTTTGGGCAAGTCCAATTAAAGGCAATATAATCTTAATAAGAAATTAGAGCAAAGCTGTTCAGGGTGATTCAAAAAGCACTTCTTTGTGCACACAACTGTAGAAATGTGGAATCCTCCCTCCAAAAAAAACTTTCTATGCTCAGTCACTTGGAAGCAGTAATCAATTAAAAGAACAGAAGGCTTAAGTATTTTGTATGTCACACTAAAACTATGCAATGCACCAGTGAGAGTACTGTGTCCAGTTTTGGTCAACAATAAACAAAGACATTTGAAGCAATGGAGATAGTACGTTCAAGCCTTGAGTGAGTTAAGGGGAAAGAAATTTGTTTTGAGTGCTGAAAAGCACTGCTGGGGATCTTGGAGAAATGTTAAGTGGCTCAGAGATGGTAAAGAGTGACTGCAGAATTAAGCATAAGTGCATACTAATGAAAGACAATTTTAGGACTCTGAGGGGCAGCATGGTGACACAATTGTTAGCACTGCTGCTTCACAGCATTAGGGACCCAAGTTCGATTCCTGGCTTGGATCACTGTCTGTGTGGAGTTTGCATATTCTCCCTATGTCTGCGTGGGTTTCTTCTGGGAGATCCAGTTTCCTTCCACACTCCAAAGATGTGTTGGTTAGGTTGATTGGGAAATTTAGCATGGCCAATCGTCCCAGGAGAATTAGCAGGCTAAGTCTGTGGGTTTACGGGGATATGGTCAGGGTGAAATTGTTGTCGATGCAGGCTCAGTGAGCCTAATGGCGGCCTCGTATACCGCAGTGTTTCTATGATCTTTAAGTCATGGTCCAGCCTGCCCTTTATCAGAAACCATTTGAAAGCTACCTCTCTGCTCCCCCAACTCCCAACAGCTCAGCACTCCCTTGAAGTAGCTTTGCTAGTTACAAGTGACACCAGTACAGTAATGAGAGATGACTTGAGTTATGAAAAAAAAAGAGAGAGAGAGGATCTGTCTGAGAGCAGGTAAGACTGCTTTTGTTTTTGTGTGTGCTGTAAGGGCTTTGGCTCACAGGGCCAAGAGATAAGGTAAGTTGTAAGTATTTTTTTTACTTTTTCCTCTGGGTTACTATAAGGGGTAAATATGAGTGTGAGACCTGTATGTTGTTGCCAGTGCAACATGTGGGAGGTCTTGGAGGCTCCTGGCCTGCCAGACATCCACACCTGTGCTCGGTGTGTGGAGCTGAAGGCCCTACGAAACCAGGTTAAGGAGCTGCAAATGCAGCTCGAGGACCTTCGGCTCGTTCGGGAGAGTGAGGAGGTTATAGATAGGAGCTACCAGCAGGTAGTCACACCAGGGCAACGGGATGAGGGCACTTGGGTAACTACTAGGAAGGGGAAAACACGGGTGATGGAGAGCACTCCGGTGGATGTCCCCCTTCAAAATAAGTACTCCCGACTGAGTACTACTGGGGGGGACAGCTCATCTGAGGGAGGAAACAGTGGCCAGGTCTCTGGAGCTGAGCCAGTGAGCCAAAAAATCAAAAGGGGAAGCAGAAA
Organism: Carcharhinus amblyrhynchos; assembly: GCF_965287045.1. NCBI lineage: Eukaryota > Metazoa > Chordata > Chondrichthyes > Carcharhiniformes > Carcharhinidae > Carcharhinus > Carcharhinus amblyrhynchos. Next base: position 70,073,814 of record NC_137329.1, on the reverse strand, counting down.
GGTAGTGTTAATAGGGGACTCCACAGTGAGGGGCGAGGACAGGCGTTTTTGTGGACGTAGAAGGGAGTCGTGGATGGTGGTTTGTCTCCCTGGGGCTGGGATCCGGGATGTCTCTGGTCGGGTCCCAGACACCCTGAAAGGGGAGGGAGAGGAACCAGAGGTTGTAGTACATATAGGTACTACTGACGTAGGTAAGAAGAGGGAGGCACTCGTGAAAAGGGACTATAGGGAACTGGGTAGGCAGCTGAGGAAGAGAAAAGCGAAGGTAGTAATCTCAGGATTGCTACCTGTGCCACGGGAGAATGAGGGGAGAAATGAAATGAGGTGGAGGGTGAATGCGTGGCTGAGGGACTGGTGTAGAGGGCAGGGATTTCGGTTCCTAGATCACTGGGACCTCTTTAGGGGTAGGTGGGACCTGTATAGTAAGGACGGGTGGCACTTAAATACCAGGGGGACTAATATCTTGGCGGGAAGACTGGCTAAGGCTACCGGGGGGACTTTAAACTAGAAAGGATGGGGGGAGGGAACTGTGATGGGGAAACTGGGACGGAGGAGGTTCGCTCCCAGGTAGGGGAGGACCGCAGGCAGTATGGGAGGGAGGTTAGACAGGCGGTGGAGATGGAAAATGCCCAGACTGAGGGGCTGAGGTGTATATATTTTAATGCAAGGAGTGTAGTGAATAAGGTAGATGAGCTTAGGGCGTGGATTACTGTTTGGGATTGTGATGTGGTGGCCATTACGGAGACTTGGATGTCTCAGGGACAGGACTGGGTACTTCAGGTGCCAGGCTTCAGGAAGGACAGGGAGGGTGGCAGAAGGGGTGGTGGAGTGGCACTGTTGATCAGGGACAGTGTCATGGCTGCCGAGAAAGAGGATGTCGTGGAGGGACTGTCTACAGAATCTCTGTGGGTGGAAGTTACAAACAGCAAAGGGTCGAAAACTTTGCTGGGTGTATTCTATAGGCCGCCCAATAGTGACAGGGAAGTTGAAGTGCAAATAGGAAAACAGATTCTGGAGAGATGTTTTAACAACAGAGTTGTCGTGATGGGAGACTTCAATTTCCCAAACATCGACTGGAATATCCCTAGGGTAAGGGGTTTGGATGGGGAGGAGTTTGTTAGGTGTGTTCAGGAAGGTTTCCTGACACAGTATGTGGATAAGCCTACGAGGGGAGAGGCTGTACTTGACCTGGTACTGGCGAATGAACCAGGGCAGGTGATGGATCTTTCGGTAGGAGAGCATCTTGGGAATGGTGACCATAATTCTATCTCCTTCACAATTGCGTTGGAACGAGATAGGATCAGGCAGGCTAGGAAGGTGTTTGTCTGGGGTAAGGGGAGATACGAAGAAGTCAGGAAGTTACTTGGACAAATAAACTGGAAGGAGGCGTTCTTAGGGAAAAGTACTGAAGGAAGGTGGCAGATATTCAAGGAATGTGTGTCTGGAGCTCTGAATGACAACGTTCCGATGAGACAAGGGGGTTTTGGTAGGTCGAGGGAACCGTGGTGCACAAAGGCTGTGTTGAACCTAGTCAGGAGGAAAAGGAAGGTGTACAAGAGGTTCAGGGAATTAGGAGAGGTTAAAGATCTTGAGGAGTATAAGGACTGTAGGAAGGAACTTAAAAGGGAAATTAGGAGAGCCAGAAGGGGTCATGAGAAGACCTTGGCGGGTAAGATTAAGGAGAATCCCAAGGCCTTCTATAAATGTGTGAAAGGTAAAAGGATAAGAAGAGAAGGGATAGGACCTATAAAAGGTGAAGGGGGAAAGGTTTGTGTGGAACCAGAAGAAATGGCAGAGGTGCTTAACGAGTACTTCGCCTCAGTATTCACAGTGGAAGCCGATCTGGGAGATTTTGTTATGGATTTCCAGCGGATGGAAAGGATTGAGTACGTGAATATTAAGGAGGAGGATGTGTTGGAACTTTTGAATTCCATCAAGGTAGATAAGTCGCCGGGACCAGATGGGATGTACCCCAGGATACTGTGGGAGGCGAGGGAAGAGATTGCAGAGCCCCTGGCGATGATCTTTGCGTCGTCAATGGAGACAGGAGAGGTTTTGGAGGATTGCGGATGTAGTTCCTATTTTCAAGAAAGGGAACAGAGATAGCCCGGGAAATTACCGACCGGTGAGTCTAACCTCAGTGGTTGGTAAGCTGATGGAGAGGCTTCTGAGGGACAAGATTTACGAACATTTGGAGGGGTTTGACATGATCAGGAATAGTCAGCATGGATTTGTCAAGGGCAGGTTGTGCCTTACAAGCCTAGTTGAGTTCTTCGATAATGTGACTGAACACATTGACGAAGGAAGTGCAGTGGACGTAGTGTACATGGACTTCAGCAAGGCGTTTGATAAGGTCCCCCATGCAAGACTTCTTGAGAAGGTGAGAGGCCATGGGATCCAAGGGCCTTTGGCCTTGTGGATCCAGAACTGGCTTGCCTGCAGAAGGCAGAGAGTGGTTGTGGATGGGGCTTTTTCTGAATGGAGGTCAGTCACCAGCAGAGTGCCTCAAGGATCTGTTCTGGGACCCTTGTTGTTTGTCATTTTCATAAATGACCTGGATGAGGAAGTGGAGGGATGGGTAAGTAAGTTCGCTGATGACACGAAGGTTGGTCGTGTTGTGGATGGTCTGGAAGGATGGCAAAAGTTGCAGCAGGACATAGATAGGATGCAGGACTGGGCGGAGAAGTGACAAATGGACTTCAACGCGGATAAATGTGTAGTCGTCCATTTTGGCAGAACCAACGGGATGAACGAGTACACTATCAAGGGCAGAAGTCTGAGTAGTGTTGAAGAGCAGAAGGATCTTGGGGTCCGGGTCCACAGGACTCTTAAATCGGCCTCGCAGGTGGAGGAGGTGGTCAAGAAGGCGTATGGTGTACTGGCCTTCATTAATCGAGGGATTGAGTTTAGGAGTCGGGAGGTAATGCTGCAACTTTATAAGACCCTTGTCAGGCCTCATTTAGAGTATTGTGCGCAGTTCTGGTCGCCTCACTATAGGAAAGATGTAGAAGCTATTGAGAGGGTACAGAGGAGATTTACAAGGATGTTGCCTGGACTGGGAGGCATGCCTTATGAAGTTAGGTTGAGGGAGCTGGGACTCTTTTCCCTGGAGAGACGAAGGTTGAGAGGCGACCTGATAGAAGTTTACAAAATGTTGAGAGGAATAGATAGGGTGGACTCTCAGAGGCTATTTCCCCAGGTTGAAATGGTTGCTACAAGAGGACACAGATTTAAGGTGCGGGGAGGGAGGTTCAGAAGTGATGTTAGGGGTAAGTTTTTCACTCAGAGGGTGGTGAGTGAATGGAATCGGCTGCCGTCAGTGGTGGTGGAGGCGAACTCGCTGGGGTCTTTTAAAAGACTTCTGGATGAGTATATGGGGTTTAATGGGATTGAGGGTTATAGATAGGTCTGTAGGTTGGTAGGTGTTGATGTGATCGGCACAACTCGTGGGCCGAAGGGCCTGTTTGTGCTGTAGTTTTCTATGTTCTATGAAGATCAAGATGTGGGAGTGTGGAAGCAGTTTGCAAAAGAGATAAATAGTAGTGGTTAAAAAAAAAATCACTGTGGCAGTACTTTCTATGCTCCCTAACAGTAGCTACATTATAGGATGGCGTATACAGGAAGAAATGATGTGTGCTAGTTAGAAAGGTACTGTAGTAATGATGTGTGATTAGACAAATGAGATTTGTAAAGGAAGATGAGTTCTAACTTGTATATGGACTGATAGCATGAGCAGCCAAACAAGGAGGTAGCTATTTTAGACCAGTTAGAGACCTTGAAACAGGATTAATTAATTACCTTGCCATAGAGTTTCGAGGTGACAGTGATAATCTTGTAGAATTTACATTCAGTTTGAGGGTGAGAAGTATGAGTCAAGACTAGTATCTTAAATAAGGACAAAGATATTAAAAGGAAGGTGGCTGTAGTGAAAAGTTAAGTTGATTTAAAGTTTAATTATTAGTCACAAGTAGAGTTATATTGCAATGTTAATGAAGTTGCACTGAAAATCCTCTAGTTGTCACACATGAGCCTGTTTGGATAGGTAGAGAATTTAGCATGGCCAATGCACCTACCCAACACATCTTTCAGACTGCAGGATGAAATCGGAGCACGTGTAGGAAACCCACATAAACATAGGGAGAACGTGCAGACTCCGCACAGACAGTGACCCAAGCTGGGAATCGAACCCGGGTCCCTGGCACTGAAGCAGCTGTGCTAACCACTGTGCCACCTGAGGGAAAAGATGTTTTAGAATGTAGAACAGTAGGTGAACAGTGACAGATACTTAAGGAACTATTTCATTGCTCAGTAGAGAGATATTCCACTAAGAAAAGGACTGAGAAGGATGCACCATCCATGACTAACTAAGGAAGCTAAGGGAAGTACACACTTTTTCTTTTAATTTGGTAATAGTATGAAAATCAGTGGTAGGTTAGAAGTACAAGAAAAAGCTGGTTAGAGATGTGAAAGTTGCAGGTAAGAGTTTCAGCAAGTATTTAAACAGCAACTAAAGTAAACATTGGAACTTGGGAACTGACAATGGAAAAGGAGGAGAAGGGTGGAAGCATTAGACAGAGGTGTTTTGTGTACATCTCCCCTGAAGCTGAAAGTTGAGATATAAAAGCGAGAGATGAGCTTATACCCAGCACCCGACTGATCTTCAGTGTAATTCTTAGCATGATCAGAATTGTTCAGTAGGTTTTGAATTTGAAACACAAACTTGACAGTTAATAATTAATTCTGCTCTGCATTCTCCATGACAGTGCCTCCACCAATCAGAGTCCACTAGCCAACCAATTAGCAAACTCTTCTCATGCAGTATAAATTGTTATTTCCCTTACTGTTGGTTTAACTTTCCAGCAACCCTGATGAGTATAAAACAAAACTTTAGTTGCATGCCTTGTTTTTCTGAGCAGTAGCATTTACTTGAGCAGACTGGGAATAGAGGGATACAGAAGAATGCTCGTTGGTCCAACTGGACCAGTGCAGGCTTGGAGGGCCGAAGGACCTGTTTCCTGTGCTGTTTTGTTCTTTGTACTTGAGTTAAGTGGGCAATAATTTGGCAGATGGCTTATCATGTGAACTTGTCCACTTTGGTAGGAATAAAAAAACATAGTAGTAGTTATGTAGAGACAGTAGACAGATCTGAGGCACAGAGCAATCTCAGTGTCTTGTACATGAATCTCAAAATTAATATGAAGGTGCAGCAAGTTCTTTCCATGCTCCAACCACCCCTTGTGAAAACAATCAGTCACGTCACTTCATTTGTCAATTATTTTGAATCTGTGCATTTCATAACTTTGTTCTAATCTATCTTTGCATCACCAGCAAATTTAGCCCATCCATCCAGGTCACTGACAGATTGTAAATAGTTGAGACTGCAGCACTGATTCTTGTGGTGGTCCACAAGTAACAGCTTGCCAACCTTAAAATATCCAACTGTTTTCTGTGAGCTAACCAATTCTCTATCCATGTATGGTCTACTGCACCATGTCATGTCTCATAACCTTTATGACACTTGATAGAATGTCTTCTGTAAATTTCAAGTACACTCAAGTTCCCCTTTATCCGCTGTGCTAGTCACTTGCAGAGCAGATACACAACCACCACCTGGTAGTTCACCTTCAAGCCATGACTTGGAAATAGCATAACAAATGGAATCTTGGTGTTTATTGCAAGAAGAATAGAATATAAAAGTAGGGACGTAATGAAGCAACTGTTCAGGACCTTGATGAGACATCTTCTAGTATATTGTGTTCAACTTTGGTCTCTTCTTTAGGAAAGGATATAATTGAATTAGCAGTTTAGAGAAGATTTACTTGACCAACTTCTATGATGAAAGGTTATCTTATTGGGAAAAGTTGAACCCACTGGAGTTTAAAAGAACAAGAAGTGATCCTATTGGAAAACAGGAACCAACAAGGCAGGAATTAACTCTAGTTCGTCGTGGTTTTGTTCAATGAAAAACAAATTGCCAGGATGTATGCTAAGAGGATGTTTCCCCTAATGGTAAATGATCAGAACTAAGGGTATAGTTTGGGGGAAAAAAAAGGGTTTCCTGTTTAAGGAGATGAGGAGAAATATTTTCTCAGGTCATCGCGTTCTCCTCCCCAGAAAGCAGTGGAAGCTGTTTCATTGCATGTATTCAAGGCTGAGTTTTACATTTTTGATCTGCAATGGAGTCAAATGGTTTAGGTAGGAAAATGGAGTTGAGACCACAATCAGATTAATCATGATCCTTTCAAGTGGCAGAGCAAGCACAAAGGGCCAAATGGCCTACTCGTGAGGAATGCACTGGAGTGTCAGCCTAGACTTTGAGCTCAAGTGGAACTTGAACCTGCCCTGTTCTGAGTCAGAGGTAAGTGGGTTACCATTGAGCCTTGAATGACATTATACAGCAGTCATATTTCATTTAGTGATACATTGCTTGGATCTAGAAATGTTGGTTTCGAGCATATTGCCAATTTTCATCTGTCTTTTTCCTGCTATAGAGGTGTGGCAGCAGCCCTCCTGTTCTTGCTGGCTTGGATTATGTAATATTTTGTGTATTGTGATTACACTTCATTTATCTGGATGTTTTGACAGTGACCAGCAATGCCTCATTATAAAGGGATTTCTGTTTTTATATTATGCCTATAACATTGCATGATGTGGTGGTTCTGTTGCAGGGCTAGCAGCCCAGAATTCAAACCCCAACTTGGCAGGAATTTGATAACTGGTTGCTTGTGGTTTTGTCCGATGAAAAACTAATTGCAAAAAGTGCCAAGTTGTCATAAAAATCTAGAATCACTAACCTTCAGGGAGGCAAAACCTGTCATCTCTCTAATCAGTATGATCTATGAATCTTTCCAATCCCACATCACTTGGATAAACAAGTGCTTTTCCACCACCTCTCAGAGCAACTAGGAATGGGTACTTAATGTAATTTTGCCAGTGTTACTAGCACCCAGAAAACAAGTATGTATGAGGAGCTGAGTTACGTTTGAGCTGCAAGTAAATTTGACTGGGCTAAACTGACAGTGTCTGCCCTGTGAAATATCTGACTATATTCTTCTGCTGCATCCATTTGAGCATGAGTGGATTCTCACGGTTGCTTGGTCACTTTGAGTATGTTGTATTTACTTCTGATAATGTTGTGGTCAGGTCATCCTGTGCCTGGTCTCTAGAATTCTTGCCCTAAACCACTCAGCCTCTTCATTTCTGTCTCCCCCTCATTAAAACTTACCTCTTTCCAGCTTCCCTAATACCTTGGTGTTGCTTTAAGATGCCCTCCCTTTTGATGCCCCAGCGGAACATCTAGGGGCATTTTACTATGCTTTAGGTCCTCCATAAATGTAGATTGTTATAGTTATTTGAGCTTTGTCCATGCCTATTGACTTGCTTGCGGAGGTCATTATAGTGGGGAGATATGGACACCTTGAAAACAGTGACCACTGTTCAGGTAGTTGTTGAATTTTGGCTATAATCCATCAGATAAAAGTTGTTGAGTAAGTGAAGATGTAATTGATTACACAACGTATATGAGAGAACTACTAAAGCAGAATTCACCAGAATCTGAACCTGGGATTTTCTTCGTGTGAATAGCTGGCTAACCTGCAGGCGAGCATGAACTGTCTGATTGACAGGCCATAGCTGAAATAAGTTGAGCTAAGTACAACAACAAAGTTTTTGATTGTCGTGACGGCATGGCATTCTATCAACAGTTTGATTGTGTTATTCCAAGTTTCCAGTTCATCCATGGTATCTGGACATGACCATTTGCACTTGGATTATGTCACAATCATGTCATAGGAGTTTACCTTCAAAAGTATTTAAGTTTTCAAAATTTCACGTCTGAACTTTAACATGTTTGTATTAACTGTTGCATGTTTGAGAGTCTTGCCAAACTGTGATATGATTGCATACATCACTCTTTTTCTCGTTAATTAGAAAAGTCTTGAATGAGTGAAGTGAGTAATCTCGCTGGGCAGTGTTCCAGGTAGAGTTGCTACGGGTAATGTAATTGACGTCGGAAGTCTCTCTTGTAATGCAGGCCACTGAGCCTAGAGCAAGATGAGTTTGCAAACTGATTATTCTTAAATGAGGGCTGGTTATGCTGAAATATGTTTTGTTCTCCAGAGCATGTTTATCTTCAGTGACTTCATAATTTATATTAATTAGCTTAACTAATTTATCAAAATTAGTTGCACCAAGGGTAACATATCTATGGTGTACACAAAAGTGAGCAGGTATTTCTATATTTATTATTCTCTGCATTTGTACAGGTGTTGAAATTTCAGCGCAGGCGGAGACTATGCTGCTCACAGTTTGTGCACTTGTGCTCATTCCATTTTGGCAGCTATTCATTTCTCCGCCACTTCCACCTGTAACCTTGAACGTTTCTTCCTTCATTAACAAGCTTAGTAGCAATTGGTGATAATGACTTTCATACCCCCATACACCGTGTGGACAAAATCGTTTCTCTTTTCAACCCCACCCCTCTGCCATTTTTTCATATTCCTGGAAGGCATCTTGAGTTATGCCGCCCTCATTGTTGATTCACTAGGTTGTGAAAAATATAACACTTGTGACTTCTGTATTGTTGTATTAAATGATTACTTATAGCAAGGGACTCATTTCAATCATATTATTGTGATGATGCTATATCTTTAAGGAATATATTATCATATTTCTTGTAAGGGGTATGCTTGAAAATCAGCTGTTGTATACAATGCAAATTTGTCTAGGTAGCAGGCAGTTCATGCTGAGAATGCAGCATAATGATTGATTTTAGCTTGGGATGTGTTTGTTTAAACTGAGTTCATGCATTTTTGTTTACTTAGGGGCTCCCAAGTAGGATTTTAATTAGTTTGACAGTGATGTGAACAATGGGAGGAGCCAAGTTTGCAGGAAAATATTTTGATTTCATTTTTTTAAATCGAGGACAGCTGCTATTTAAGAGGTGGCTCTCTGAAAAGATCGATCTCTCTCTTTTTTCTCCCCCCACGGGATGTTCCAAATGCTCTCAGGCTGATACCAGGTACAGGCACTTGTGTCTGTGCTGTGCTGCCCTGGACAAGGGTTTTAAGCCTGTAAGAGAAATAATATTGAAACTAATAGCGATACATTAACATCGAAGAATTGAATCTTGTCATATTTAAATATTCAACTGGTAAAGGTCAAGCTAATTCATTTGTTACAGCTTAACTGCATTGTTAAATAGACTATTTTGATCAAAGCTCCTGAGTTTGTCAATACAATCATACCTTGAGTAAAATATCTTTTCCTCACACTCATATTGAAATATAACAACTGTTGGGATCTGGTCTAGTTTAATAATAAACCTTGGGGCATCTGACTGGTACCCTAAAGGTCAAGATCTGCCATTCATTAGTATAGCTGGATGGTTTTTTTAAAAGTACAGCTGAATATTGAGTGTTAACACTGAACTTAGTAAATTTCCTTCTTGACCTGGTCTGCAACCTTTGACACTGTTGACAATGCAATCCTCCAATACCTGTCCATTTTCCAACTGGATGGGACTGTACTGAATTGGTTCAATTTTTGTTACAGTCAAGAATCCTCCATGGATCTATGCTTGCCCTCCCCCTTCTGCTTCTCAACTGCATGCTGCCCTTTGATGGATCAATTGAAAATTTCAGCATCAGTTTCCACATGTATGCTGACAACACCCAGATGTAGTTCAGTACCATTTCATTAGTATATTAAAGTTGTTAGACTGCTTACCAAAATCCAATACTGGACAAGGAAAAATTTCCACCTATTAAATATTGAACAGTTGAGGACGTTGTTTTCAGTCCCTGCTACAAACTGTTTGCTAACCACCGACTCTGCCCCTCATGACCTGAGGCCACCACACCGTTGGAATATTAGTGCCCTTTCAAACTTTGAGCTCAGCATCTGCACACCGTACCATTGCCTGAAAGCTTCTGCTTTAGCTGATCTGCTGTAACCCTGATTAATGTCTTGGTTCCTCCTCCCCTACACTTTGGTTTATTAACTTAAGCTTCAGGGTTTCAGATAAGCTCAAGTCCAAACGAGCACTAAGTTCCATTCACCCATGATCCCTCTGCTTATTGACCTGCTTGGTTTGGTTTAACATCCATCCATTCATCCACCCTACTTCTGTGACCTCATCCAGCCTAACAACCATCCAAGATATTTACACACCTCTAATCTTGGCATCTTGAACATTTCTGATTTTTTTGTTCCGCCAATGACATTTGTGTTTTCAGCTTCCAAAGCGTTAGTCTCTAAAATTACCTCCCTGATCCCATCCACCAATCTTCCCTGTCTCGTGGCCATCTGCCCCAACATCTCTTGACTTGGCATAAGAACATAGAACATAAGAAATAGGAGCAGGAGTAGGCCATCTAACCCTTCGAGCCTGCCCCGCCATTCAATAAGATCATGGCTGATCTGAAGTGGCTCAGTTCCACTTTCCCGCTTTCTCCCCATAACCCTTAATCCCCTTGCCTACCAAAAACCTATCTACCCGCGTCTTAAGTATATTTCAAATTTTAATTTGCATCAAATTTTAACTTGCTGCAAAATTTCCTAGGACATTTTACTATGTGACGTAGTATTGGAGCAACCTGCTGTGTTGGTTGTACAATGCCTGCTGCTGACTTAAGTGGAGTTATTAAATGTTTTGCCTAAATATTCTTGTAATCCCTCATTGCAGCCTAGAAAATGTTGCTTTTCAAGGGAATGGATTACAGGAAATATAATTTATCAATCACCTGTTATAAACAAGTTACTCTTCAGTTCTGTAACTGAGCAGTTGGTGTAGGCAAAAATTGACCTTGCTGACCATTTTGGGTGGAGATCAACTGTAAGGAGCTTCCCTCCAAAGTTCTTGAATGAATTGTTTGCTGGGTAAACCACTACAGGAATTTGACAGCCAACTATAGTTAATGAATTTTATTCACTTGAGCAATGCTGGTGACTCTTTATTTTCCAGAGGAACTGCTTCCAATATGGATATGGATGGTGGGGTAATTATTCAAACAATGGATTCCACCTAACTCAAACTGACAGTAAATAATGGGCTGACCAAATCCAATTCTGTTTTTTAAAATTGGTGATTTGAGGAAGGTGTTGCAAGACTGTTCATTTTTAACCACTGCTGCGAGGTTGGATAGCTCCAGAAATGTTTGAACCACAAGGTTGTGGTACTTTATATTCATAACTGGAAATAAGAACCCAAGAGAAAGTTGACCACTTGGGAAAACATGGACTGTAATATTTGTCCTGATTGTGTTTTTTGGTCAGGTAACATAAGTTGAATGAGGAAAGTGTACATAGTATAAATAAATGTTCAAAATATTTTTAATTAATATCGCAGCATTATAATTAGAAGCAAAAGAACATAAAACCTACGCCACCATTCAGTGTGATCTTGGGCTTCAACTTCACTTGCCTGCCTGCTCTGCCTTGACTGAAAATCTGCCTATCTCGGTCTTGTATATATTCAACGATAGAGCACTTAAAACCCTCTGTGATGGAGAAGTCCAAAGATTCACAACCCTTCAGATATTTCTCCTCCACTTAACCAAAATGACTGGCAAGAGGTATTCCACTGGCTGGGAATTTAGCAATCAGGACAAAAGCTGCAGTCAATGTTTTCCCAAGTGGTCAACTTTCTCTTGGGTTATTATTTCTAACTGAATATAAAGTACCACAACCTTGTGGTTCAAACATTTCTGGAGCTATCCAACCTAGTGGCAGTGGTAGTATTTCTGGTAAGGAAGTTTGAATTTGGTGAAAAACTATCTAATCAATCCAGAAAAATTAACTATTTCAGAAACACTACTTTTCTGTTCTTATAATTCATAAGCACTCATGAAGCATAAATGCATTGGCCTAAAGCAGTAGACTGAGTAGCCTGTTTCTATGCTGTAAATCCTGTGTATAAGTGAAAAGCTGCACATCACGACTGAGATCCAAGATTTCCATTCTAGTGGAAATTACTGTTTGAGTGGATAACTAACTGAATGTATGAGGGGACAAATATTGCCTATTTTCACTTGAAGTTATGCTGAGAGTCCAGCTTAAGCCAGAACAAACCAAAATGAGCAAGATTCACTGTTTTCAATTCTCTGGGTGCAGGTAACACTGGCATGAGTGCATTTTTTTTTTCATTTCCAAGTAACAGAATATGCAGCACAAAACAGGTGGTTTGGCTAAACCAGTTTATACTCGACTCGAGCCTGCTTTCATTCGACTCCATTCCCTTCTGCCAAATGTTTATCAAACTGCGTTTAATACGTCTACGTGATTTACTCCACCCACTTGCTTTAATGGTTGGAGTAAATCTTTGGATCAAGTTGTTTCTTCAATTTCCTTTCGAAATTCTTGGTGACTGTTATATCAATGGGTCCAGTTTTGTGTTCTCTCACATGTCCACTCTGTCAATACCTTTAACAGTTTTAAACATCTCAAGGTTGCCCCTCTCTTATTCCAAGAAGATATGAAATCCAGGATGCCCCATTCATGCCTGGTAGATGTAACATCAGTCCTGGTACCATTCTTGTAAATTGTTTTGTTTCCTTTACTAAAATATGGCAACCAGATATTTACCTAGTCTACATCTAGTCTAAACAAAGTTTAGTACAAGTTTAGCAAAACTTCATTGTCCCTTGGGAGCACTCATTCAAAATAAGTACTCCTGCCTGAGTACTACTGGGGGGGGGGGGACAGCTCATCTGAGAGAGGCAGCGGTGGCCAGCTCTCTGGAGCTGAGCCATACTTCAAAAAACTAAGAAAGAGAGCAGCAAGGCAGCACTAATAGGGGACTCCATAGTGAGGGGATCAGACAGGCGTTTTTGCGGACACAGACGGGAATCGCGGATGGTGGTTTGTCTCCCTGGAGCTGGGATCCGGGATGTCTCTGGACACGTCCCAGACATCCTGAAAGGGGAGGGTGAGAAACCGCAGGTTGTGGTTCATATAGGTACTGCTGACATAGGCAGGAAGAGGGAAGGAGTCATGAAAAGGGATTATAGGGAACTGGGTAGGCAGCTGAGAAAGAGGAACGCGAAGGTACTAATCTCAGGATTGCTGCCTGCACCGCGCGAGAACGAGAGCAGGAATGGAATGAGGTGGAGGGTGAATGCGTGGCTGAGGGACTGGAGCAGGGGGCAGGGATTCCGGTTCCTGGATCATTGGGACCTCCTTAGGGGCAGCTGTGACCTGTACAGTAAAGACGGGTGGCACTTGAATCCCAGGGGGACCAATATCTTGGCGGGAAGACTGGCTCAGGCTACTGGGGGGACTTTGAACTAGAAAGGTTGGGGGGAGGGAACAGAGATGAGGAGACTGAAACTGAGGTGGTTAGCTCCCGGGTAGGGAAGGACTGTAGACAGTATGAGAGGGAGGTTAGACGGGTGGTGGAGAAGAGAAATGTCCAGACTGAGGGGCTGAGGTGTGTCTATTTTAACGCCAGGAGTGTAGTAAATATGGTAGATGAGCTTCGGGCGTGGATTGCTGCTTGGGAATGTGATGTGGTGGCCATTACAGAGACTTGGGTATCTCAGGGACAGGATTGGGTACTTCAGGTGCCAGGATTTAGATGCTTCAGGAAGGACAGGGTTGGGGGCAAAAGAGGTGGTGGAGTGGCACTGTTGATCAGGGATAGTGTCATGGCTGCAGAGAAGAAGGATGCCGTGGAGGGACCGTCTACAGTGTCTCTGTGGGTGGAAGTTAGGAACAACAAAGGGTCGATAACTTTGGGTGTTTTCTATAGGCCACCCAATAACGACAGGGAAGTTGAGGTGCAGATAGGGAAAACAGATCCTAGAGAGATGTAGAGATCAGAGTTGTCGTGATGGGAGACTTTAACTTCCCAAACATCGACTGGAATATCCCAAGGGTAAAGGGTTTGGATGGAAAGGAGTTTGTTAGGTGTGTTCAGGAGGGTTTCCTGACACAGTACGTGGATAAGCCTACGAGAGGAGAGGCTGTACTTGACCTGGTGCTGGCTAATGAACCAGGACAGGTGTGGGATCTCTCGGTAGGAGAGCATCTTGGGGGTGGAGATCTTAATTCTATCTCCTTCATGATAGCATTGGAAAGCGATAGGATTAGGAAGGTGTTTGTCTGGAGTAAGGGGAAATATGATGACATCAGGCAGATAATTGGACGAATAAACTGGAAGGAGGCGTTCTTGGGGAAAAATAGGTGGCGGATATTCAAGAAGTGTTTGACTGGAGCTCTGCACAATAATGTTCTGATGAGACAAGGAGGTTTTGGTAGGGTGCAGGAACCATGGTGCATGAAGGTTGTGGTGAACCTGGTCAGGAAGAAAAGAAAGGTGTATAAAAGGTTCAGAGAGCTAGGAGATGTTAAGGATCTAGAGGAGAAGAAGGTTTGTAGAAAGGAGCTTAAAAAGGAAATTAGGAGAGCCAGAAGGGGTCATGAGAAGGCCTTGGCAGGTAAGATTAAGGAGAATCCCAAGGCCTTCTACAAATGTGTGAAAAGTAAAAGGATGAGAAGAGAAGGGATAGGACCTATAAAAGGTGAAGGGGGAAAAGTCTTTGTGGAACCAGAAGAAATGGCAGAGGTGCTTAATGAGCACTTTGCCTCGGTCTTCACGGTGGAAAGTGATCTGGGAGGTTGTACTATAGGTTTGCGGCAGTCTGAAAAGATTGAGTATGTGGATGTTAAGGAAGAGAATGTGTTAGAACTTTTAAACTCTATCAAGATAGACAAGTCGCCGGGACCGGATGGGATGTACCCCAGGTTACTGTGGGAGGTGAGGGAAGTGATTGCAAAGCCCCGGCGATGATCTTTGCGTCGTCGATGGAGACGGGAGAGGTTCAGGAGGATTGGAGGATTGGGGATGTGGTTCCTATTTTCAAGAAAGGGAACAGGGATAGCCTAGGAAATTACCGACCGGTGAGTCTGACCTCAGTGGTTGGTAAGCTGATGGAGAGGCTTCTGAGGGACAAGATATGAGCGTTTGGCGAAGTTTAGAATGATCAGAAATAATCAACATGGTTTTGTCAAGGGCAGATCGTGCCTTACGAGCCTAGTTGAGTTCTTTGAGAATGTGACTGAACACATTAACGAAGGAAAAGCGGTAGACATAGTTTACATGGACTTCAGCAAGGCGTTTGATAAGGTCCCCCATGGAAGACTTCCTGAGAAGGTGAGAGGGCATGGGATCCAGGGGGCTTTGGCCTTGTGGATCCAGAACTGGCTTGCCTGCAGAAGGCAGAGAGTGGTTGTGGATGGGTCTTTTTCTGCATGGAGGTCGGTCACCAGTGGAGTGCCCCAGGGATCTGTTCTAGGACCCTTGCTGTTTGTCATTTTCATAAATGACCTGGATGAGGAAGTGGAGGGATGGGTTAGTAAGTTCGCCGACGACACAAAGGTTGGTGGTGTTTTGGATGGTCTGGAGGGATGTCAGAAGTTGCAGCGAGACATAGATAGGATGCAAGACTGGGCGGAGAAGTGGCAGATGGACTTCAACGTGGATAAATGTGTAGTGGTCCATTTTGGCAGGACCAGTGGGATGAAGGAATACAATATCAAGGGTAGGAGTCTTAGCTGTGTTGAAGAGCAGAAGGATCTTGGGGTCCGGGTCCACAGGACTCTCAAATCGGCCTCGCAGGTGGAGGATGTGGTAAAGAAGGTGTATGGTGTACTGGCCTTCATTAATCGAGGGATTGAGTTGAGGAGTCGGGAGGTAATGCTGCAACTTTATAAGACCCTTGTCAGACCCCACTTGGAGTACTGTGCGCAGTTCTGGTCACCTCACTATAGGAAGGACGTGGAAGCTATTGAAAGGGTGCAGAGGAGATTTACAAGGATGTTGCCTGGATTGGGAGGCATGCCTTATGAAGATAGGTTGAGGGAGCTGGGACTCTTCTCCCTGGAAAGATGAAGGATGAGAGGCGATCTGATAGAGGTTTATAAGATGTTGAGAGGAATAGATAGGGTGGATTCTCAGAAGCTATTTCCCTGGGCTGAAATGGTCGCTACGAGAGGACACAAATTTAAGTTGCAGGGAAGCAAGTACAGAGGAGATGTTAGGGGTAAGTTTTTCACTGAGGGTGGTGAGTGAATGGAATCGGCTGCCGTCGGTGGTGGTAGAGGTGAACTCGCTGGGGTCTTTTAAAAGACTTCTGGATGAGTATGTGGGATCTAATGGGATTGGAGGTTATAGATAGGTCTATGGCTTAGTAGGTATAGATGTGATCGGTGCAACTTGTGGGCCGAAGGGCCTGTTTGTGCTGCAGTGTTCTATAATTTCTCCACTTATTCTATCCCTCTAGGAATAAGCCTTCGAGTTTGGTTTGATTTTATTATGGGCATCGGTCACTTGTGTCATACTTTTTTTTACTAATTAACGTATTTCCTTCAAGATCCCTTGGCTCCTCTATCCCACTTTGGTTTTTATTTTCCAAAAATTACCTGAACATTGAAATTCATTTGCCAATTATGTCTGTTCTGCACGTTTCTTGATACAATGGTCCTTATTAGCTGTCCCTCAAAGTTTGTCATCTCCAAATTTACAAATTTTTTATTTCAAAGTCACACAAATCATGAACATAAATTATCAACAGTGGACCCCAACACCTATCTTGTAGAAATAGATATGTTTTGCCCTGTTGTGTTTTCTGTCGTGCCAGTTCTGCTATTAAAAACAAGTAGTGCTGGACAACTCAGCAGGTCTAGCAGCATCTTTATCCCATTCCTTGTCCCATGATTCCACATGACCTGATTTTATTTGTTAGTCCATTATGTAGTCCCTTATCAAAGGCTGTTTTGAAGTCTAGACTTTAAATGTCCATTGCCCTATCCTTGCCTTTATCTCTCCATTACCTCCAAGCAATTTAATGTCTAGTCAAGCAAGAATTTCAATTAAAATCCATGTTCAATATTGAGTTTTATATTTTGGTTTCACAATGTTTCTCTATTCATTCCTGAGTCAGCATTCTATTAGTTTTCCTGCCAATGTTAAGCTGACAGTGTTCCTTTCGTATGTTCCATCTTCCTTGTTAAATTAAATAACAGATAACTATAATAACATCATCTGTCAGACCAAATAATGCCTTTGCTTTCTTTACCTAGATTTTAAAATGCGCTGAGAAAAGATATATGCTCAGAGCTTTCTTAGACCAAAAGTCACATTTGGTGTGAATGAGCATTAAATTTAGGCCAGCCTATCCTGGGGGTAGCAGGTTCCCTTTCATGGCAAATGCTCATGATCTAATTAGATTTTCCTGCTATACAGTTGCTTTGGTCATTTTTGTCATGTTTTCCATAAACCTGATTTAGTTTCACAGTTGCTTCTGTCTGCTTTCATCGTACAAAACTATAAACCACCGTT
The DNA here is from genome assembly GCF_965287045.1 of Carcharhinus amblyrhynchos. Classification (NCBI taxonomy): domain Eukaryota; kingdom Metazoa; phylum Chordata; class Chondrichthyes; order Carcharhiniformes; family Carcharhinidae; genus Carcharhinus; species Carcharhinus amblyrhynchos. The sequence continues at coordinate 70,056,476 of NC_137329.1, read as the reverse complement.
CCCGCACTGGAGTATTCTTTAGCAATTATTTGCAAACTACAGTGGTTGTTGACCTAAGAAATTCGGCATCACTGGTCATGAGTTCTGCGGATCCTTGTGGATGAGTGCAGATGCTACAGCTGCATCTTCTGACAGGTTTTTCCAGGAGGTGGAATTGATATTTGGATTCAAGATCTCAGGCATTTGTTTCTCAGGCTCCATTTCTGGACCACCTCTTGTCATCAAGTGTTCATGGCAAATTGTGTCCCATCAAACAGGAGGTTGCTCTAAGTAATTTTCTCCTGAGCAAGAGTCTCCCAGACATTGCTGTTTATGATGCATTTCTTGTGACAGCCTTCAGTATATCTTTGAAGTGATTCTTTTGTGCTCCTCCTCTTTGGGTGCCTCCCTTGATCTGGATAAAGATTTATTTTGGCAGTCAGGATTCTGGCATCTTAAGCACAGGTCTGCCCAGTGATGTTGATTTTTAAGATCATGGCTCCAATTATAATATTTTTGGTTCCTTGGACGCTGATGTTAATATGTCTGTCCTACCAGCTGATGCAAAGAATCGATCTCAGACAGCATTGATGGTATCTCTGCAGGACATTGAAGTGGGACCTGCACTTAGTTCTAAGTTTTTGAGATGCATACAATAGTTGCTGCCTTGTACATGAGAATCTTACTTTCATGACGGACATCTCCTCAAAGAGACTCATCCTCAAGCATCAGAAATTAGTACTCGGATAAGATATGTTTGATCTCTGCATCAACATTGGCCTTAAATGAGAGATGGCTTCCCAGGTAAGAGAAATGTTTCATGTTTGGGAGGGTTTCTCCATTGATTTTTGACATTGCCTCTGTCTTTAAGAAAGAAGGGGCGAAAGGTGATTAGGATATCGAAACTGATGGTCAGCCGTGATCATAATGAATGATGGCGTAGGCTTGAAGGAACGACTGGCCTGCTCCTGGTTATATTTGCTACATTTATAAAGGAGACAAAGTGGACTCTGGGAACCATCGCCCAAACCCTCACCAGCTGCCTTCTCCCAGTATCTGAAGTAATCCTTTCGAAATGCCAGTATAGCATCCAAGCAAAACGTAAGATAGTGGACGTGATTTTCGCTGCTCAACAATGTAGTGACGTCACTCGTGGATCTTGAGTATGCTGATGACAATGCCATCCCTCGTGCTCTTGGAATAGAATTGTCAAGCTACCCTTGATGCTTTTGCAGACCGAAGAATTCATCTCAACTTCAAAAAGACTCGAGTCTTTTGGCTCGATCATGGCTAAGGGAGGGAAATAAATGGCAGCTTAATGTTCCAGGCTACAGATGCTATAGGAAAGATAGAACAGGAGGTAAGAGAGGAGGGGGAGTTGCACTTTTGATTAGGGAAAGCATCACGGCTGTACTGAGAGGGGATATATCCGAGAGTTCAGCCACTGAGTCTATATGGGTAGAACTGAGAAATAAGAAGTGGGAAATCACTACAGGCCCCCAATAGTCAGTGGGAAATTGAGGAGCAAATATGTAAGGAGATTAGAGAGAGCTCCTAGAAAAATAGGGTGGTAATAGTCAGAGATTTTAATTTTCCTGACACTGGGACAGTTATAGGATTAGAAGATTGGATGGAGAGAAATTTGTTGAATGTATTCAGGAGGAATTTCTGATTCAGCATGTGGATGGCCTGACTACAGAGGGGACAAAACCTGATCACCTCTTGGGAAATAAGGAAGGGCAGGTGACAGAAGTGTTAGTGAGGGATCACTTTGGGACCAGTGACCACAATTGTATTAGTTTGAAGATAGCTATGGACAGTGATAGGTCTGGCCCAAAAGTTAAAATTCTAAACTGGGGAAGGCCAATTTTGATGTATCAGGTAGGAACTTTCAAAAGATAATTGGGGGAGTCTGTGGGAAGGCAAAAGAATGTCTGTTAAGTGGCATGCATTCACAAATGTTTAATCAGGGTTCGGGCTAAATACATTCCTCTTAGTGAAGGGCAAGGCTGGCACAAGTTGGGAACTCTGGTTGACTTGGGATATTGAGGTCCTGGTCAACAAGAGGAAAGAAGCACATGATGTGCATAGGCAGCTGGGATTAAGTGAATCTCTTGAAGAGTACAGGGACTGTAGGAGTAGAGTTAAGAGAGAAATCAGGAAGGCAAAAAGATGACATAAAATTTGGCAGATGAGGCAAAGGAGAATCCAAAGAGCTTCTACAAATACATAAAGTGCAAAAGAGTAACAAGGGAGAATGTGGGACCTCTTAAGGATCAACAAGGTCAGCTATGTGTGGATCCTGAAGAGATGGGTGAGATCCTAAATGAATATTTTTCATCAGCATTTATTTTTGAGAAAAGCATGGATGTTAGGGAACTTGGGGAAATAAATAGTGATGTCTTGAGTGTACATTATTAGAGAGGTGGTGGTGCTGGAAGTCTTAAAGCGCATCAAGAACCAGGGCAGGACTAACTCAGTTAATAGGGCATTCAGAAGAGTTATAGAACAAAGAGATCTTGGAGTACATGTTCATAGCTTCTTGAAAGCGGAGTCACAGGTGGACAGAGGAGAAGAAGGCATTTGGCATCCTTGATTTCATCGGTCAGAACGTTGCATACAGGAGTTGGAGCGTCTTGTTGAAATTGTACAAGACATTGGTACGGCCACACTTGGAATACTATGCAATTCTGGTCCTAGCAGTAATAACCCTATTATAGAAAGAATACTATTAAACTAGAAAGAGTGTAGAGAAGATTTACTCAGATGCTATCGGGACATGATGGCTTGAGTTATGAGGAGAGACTGGATAGACTGGACTTTGCTCTGGAGCATAGAAGACTGAGGGGTGATCTTAGAGGTCTATAAAATAATGAGGGACAGAGATCAGCTAGATAGTCAATATCTTTGCCCAAAGGTTGGGGAGTCTAAAACTAGAGGGCATAGGTTTAAGGCAAGAGGGAAGAAATACAGAAGTGTCCAGACGGGCATTTTTTCACCCAGAGGGTGGCAAGTGTCTGGAACAAGCCGGCAGAGGTAGTAGTAGAGGTGGGTACAGTTTTATCTTTTAAAATGTATTTAGATTGTACCTATATTAACTATGGGTGTAGAGGGATATGGGCTAAATGTGGGCAATTGGGATCAGCTTAGGTGTTTAAAAAAGGAGGCAGCATGGACAAGTTGTAAACCTCTGACTCCTATAGCAACTCAAGCCAGGTCAGGGTCTCCTGTGTACCACATAAGCTGTATCGGTTCAATTTCAAGCATAAGTTCTAAATTTCAATCTTCCCATCTTTTGACATTTTGAAGTGGCCTTTGGAATGCAATCAAAATTTGAAGGCAAAATTTTATTTAAATAAACTGATCAGCAGATTTGAATGAAGCCCCAAATGCACCCACTTAATTCTGCCCATTGTGAAGATGGCAAACATATTTGTATAATGCAGTATTTCTTCAAAAACATTTTGGCTTGTACAAGTTTCTGGAGTCATTTCATGGGCAAAAAATAGCTTTCCTCTCTCATTTGAAGAACATGCCTTGATTATAGCATCTCTCACATTGGCAGGACATCCACGTTTAATTGTGGGGAATTATCCCAATGATCTTACTGCTCTATTATCTGATCCACTTGTACTTTACAGATTTCCATTTAGCTTTTCCTTGAATGGTTCTTACCTTCCTTGGCAGTTCACTACATTTTCCCCTTGGGATCATTATTCTGATCATATTTTGCAGGTATTTTTTTTTCTGGGATGCTTACCAAAACTTGATGCTAGTGTTTCAAGTCCAGATATCTAGTCACTCAATGAGCTCTCCCACACTGGGGTACCTTTCTAAATGTCTCTGGACTAATTCAGTTTAATTTCTACTGTAACATAGTAAATTATTTGTTATATATTAAGTTTTATAATGGACATTTTTCTATCCAATTGCAAAACTGATAAACTCATAGAATCCTGCAGTGCAGAAGGAGGCCATTTGGCCCATCGAGTCTGCACTGACCACAGTGTCACCCAGGCCCTATCCCCATAACCCCATGCATTTACCCCAGCTAGTCTCCCTGACACTGAGGCAATTTAGCGTGGCCAATCCACCTAACTCGTACATTTTTGGGTTGAGAGGAGACCAGAGCACCCAGAGGAAATCCACGCAAACATGGGGAGAATGTGCAAACTCCACACAGACAGTGGCCCAAGCCGGGAATCAAACCCAGGCCTCTGGTGTTGTAAAGCAGTAGTGCTAATCTTGTGTTTCATTTTGTTTCTGCAGTGTTGAGCTTACATTTGCTATTGATCAAGAGCAGTAAGGATCCATGTACTGATCCTTGTTCAACTCCATGTGACCCTTAATCACAGGTTTGAAGTTACACCTTTTGCTGGTATTCCTTCACCATTTGGTATAGTTCTTTTAAATCCAGCCACATGTTTTGAATGTAAGTTGAGCACTTGACTCAGATGATTTTATCCAACTAATTTATAACCTGTTATTAAAATAAGTCTTGGTGGTTTTCTAGTTAGATTGGCATTTTAAATTTCTTGAGATTAAATTGTTGCTCCATGCTGCTTCTCCAGTTTGTCACATGAAGCTGATTCACTTGTTTAATGAGTTGCTGATAGTCTGTCATTGTCTCAGCCAATTGCTACTTTTGAATATGATATATTTCCTTGCTTTAGGTTTGCAGGACCCAGCATCCTGAATCTGCAATCATTCAATCCCATGATTGATACATTTCCTTTTCTGTCTTTAGTGTGCCCTAGGGTATACACTCAGAAGAGCGAGAGAATTTGTTCGCCTTAAGTTACCTATAATTTTCTGTCCCACTGATTGCATAATCCTTGAATGCTTTATATAGTAGACACTGAACAATAGAAGTATCAACTCTTTCATGGCATTATAAATATATCGAGAGGTTAGTCATGGCATTAATCAATTCTGGCGTCCCTGATTGCTTGGATCCATTGCAGTTTGCTTACAGCTGCAACAGGTCTACAGCAGATACACCGTCTCCCTGGCCCAGTACTCAACTCTGGAACGTGTATTTATTGACCACAGCTCAGCCTTTAATATGTGATTCCTACAGAACGTGTCTCCAAATTCTGTGGCCTGAGGTTTGGCATCTCCCTCTGCGACTGGATCCTGAACTTACTAACCCGCAGACCACAATTGATAAGGATAGGCAACAACACCTCCACAGTCATCCTCAACAACGGTGTCCCACAAGGCTGTGTCCTCAGCCCTTTACTGTACTCAATATACACCCATAACCGTGTGGCTATTAACTCCTCTGTGATAAGGCCAACTCTATAGAGTTAATCCTTGCCTCTCCAAAAAGTATTTATGATGGGACGCAAAAGGATGATAGCAACAGACTTCTGTATGGATTGGAAGGTCAGGAAGCCAATTCCCACGATCAAATGTGTTTAAATCTGAACACAGTGCATTTATGTCTGAATAATTCCTGGTGCACTATTGCCCAATAATTAAGAGGAAAATTCATGTTTCAGTTTGAAAGCATCTTGCATTTCTCTGAAGTGATTCTGTCAGCGATTCAATCATATGGCATCATTGTATATTACAAGCCTGCAATTCTACAGTAAAGGCAGCTAGTTACTTCCCTTCGTGCCTTCCTGCCATCACGCCCCCATAAGGCAGTTAAAAATCAGATTTGTATGGAACTGGATTCACAATATAGACCAGGCATCTCAAATCATGTTGCCACATTTCAGTGTATTATTTTCTTGCATGAGTACATTGCATAGGACAAAATTTCCCTGTGTATAAAGATGCTCCTTCTGTTAATGAGCTGGTGGCTGTTTGCAGAATCCCAGTGATGTGTTTGTCCACATTAAAGCCACAATAGTTAGAGCACAAAAGGAGGCTGTTAAACATCATACAACGCTGTTAGATGTAAAATAGAAACAAAGTGCTAAAAGTACTTGGCAGGCCTGGCAGCATCTATGTAGAGAGAAACCATTAACATTCCAAGTTGCATATGGCACGCCTTCAGAACTGAAGAATAATGGAAAAGTAATGTGTTTTATGCAGTTGGTAGTGGGGAGGGGGTACAAGGAAGAACACAAGGAAAATCCTGTAATAGGGCAGAAGAGATTTAATGGCAAAGGTATCAGGAATGAAAAGCATGGTAATGGTTGTAGCAAAGAAACAAACCATTTGCCCAACTGAGTATAAATGCAGAACAATGAACAGCATGGAAAACAGATCTTTCAACCAATTGTTTATGTCCTCATTTTCTTCGCGAGCAGCTGACCAGGTGCCACTCGTCTTCTCCAGATGGCTCTACGAGCTTTATTTCATGTAATTTTCTTCTGAAAACTGAATCTGACTCCAACATACAGAGGCACTGTATTCCAGATCCTAGGCACTGTCTGTTTTAAGTTATTCCTGTTTGTTTTCATTGCTTCTATCACGTTAAATCTATCTTTTATTTCTCAATCCATTCACCAATGGGGCAGGTTCTCCCTGCCTACTATCGCCAGACTCATAATTCTCATCGGTCTTTTCAAGGAAAACAGCCCACCTTCTACAATCATCCATGTATCTACTCTCATGATTTTCTTTTCTCCAAGGACTCCAAGGTGCTCACATCCTCCAGGTGTGGTGCCCAGAACCAGATGCTGTACTCTACTTGTGGCCAAACTGGCTGATCTTCATTGCTTTTGTCCTCTCTCGACTTCTTTATAAAGTTGATGAACCTATAACCACTCTCAACTTGTCCTGCCAGCTGCAATGATTTGTTTTTACTGCCCATGGCTCTGGATTACATTGGCATTGTCCGCTTTCTGTTGGCTGTTCCCTTTTTTCTCACCAAATAGATCTCATTCTGCTGCTTTTTCATCTGCTACTCCTCTGCCCATCCCACCAACCTATTTCATTTCAACATTTAATGCGGTCCTCTTGGTGTTTCATAATATGTCCAAGTTTCATGTCGTCTACTGGTTTTGAAATAGGACCCCCAATCTTAATTCAGGGTACAATCAGCAACCCTTGGGGAATCTACTGTCCTTTTCATATGTATTCCGTGAGCTCTGCCTGAGCTCGCAGATCTGTTGCTCCCTTCATCAAATGCCTTTTGGAAATCCAAGTTTGCTAGAAAATATAGAGGACCAGAGGGACCTTGGGATGCATGTAACAAAGATCCCTGAAGACAGCAGCATAGCTAGCTAAGCTATTTAAGAAGGCAGGTAGCATACTTGCCTTTATTAGTCGAAGTATCAAATATTGGAGCAGGGAGCTTATGGTGGGATAGTATAAAATGCTTGATAGGTCACAGCTAGAGTACTGTATGCAGATCTCATCACCATATTATAGGAAGGATGTGATTGCACTGAAGGTGCAAAGGAAATGCAGCAGGATGTTTTTGCCTGAGCTGGAACATATCAGCTATGCAAGGAGGTTGGTTTGTTGGGTTTTTTCCTTTGAGTAAAGAAAGCTGAGGGTTGTCCTGATCGAGATGCCCAAAATTGAGGGACGTAAGTATTCAACACTGGGGTGGCTATGCCCTTTCAACATCAACTCTGTTCTCGCAATGGATGCCTGACTTGAGAATTTCCGGAAATGGTTTTTTTATTTCAGATTTGCAGAAAGTGCAGTATTTTGCTACTCTTTTTAAAAAAAAAATGGTTATTTGTCCGTCTTGTAGAGGGTACAAAAATCTGCTAACACTTGATAAAACACTGATTATGCTTCATCTGGAGCAGTGTGTATAACACTGGACATCATTCTTTGGAAGAATATCTTTTTTTGCGGAGGGATTTACTAGCATGTTATTAGCGAAGAGGAATTCAGTTATGCAGAGACACGAGCAGCTAGAGCAGAGAAGATTAATAGGCTTAAGGTGTTTAAGATCATTGTTTTGTTTGAGTAAATAAGAAAGTATTTCCAGTGATACAAGAGTCAGTCACCACTGTTCTGATTTTTGTGATGGACAAAAGGGCCTGGGGTAACATGAGAGGGAAATTTTACACAAGTTATCATGATCTGGGATACATTGCCTGAAAGCATGGTTGAAGGTTGAATACTAAGAGAAAAGCGAACTAAATAAAAATACTTGGGAAAGAAAGTCATGACGAGGCCATAGGTAAAACAGGCGGGAGTGAGTTTAATTTTATATAACATAAACATGTTATTTCTAAGTTTGAGGACTTGTGTTTTTGTTTTAAGCTGTGGTGCTCTGTTCCAGAAAGGCAGGGGTTTTTAATTTGCTGTTGCCCTGATGCATCATAGGTCAGTCGAGGGCAATCCTGACATGCTCTCCAGAGTCAGTGAAATCTTGAGATTCTTCAACTTGGAATTATCATAAATAAATACTTCAGAAATGTGTTTTAGCAACTTGCCTTTTGAGCGTTTTGTAACATAAAATATCAGTGTTTCAAGAAATAATTCATGAAGGTCAAGGCTTTGGCGATGCCTTTTACGACTGATACTTTGTGAGCTAACACAGATGGCTCATTTTCATAGCCTCTTTGTATAATTGGTGTTGTAGGTTTGTACAATTTAATTCTTCATCACATCCAATCACAGTTCTTTTTGCATTGTGTTGAATGTAATCCTGGATGGAAGTTCTGGGATTTGGTTCTGTTTGTATTTAAAATAGTAACTAATTTTGGGCAAAGCTTCCCTTTGCCAACTAATGAAGACACAAATTCAAAATCTCACCTCATGGCATCACGCTGTGGTCAGATCCTGCAACTATGTTTGCAGTGCAAATTGACAGCCAAACTGAGTTGGGAGATCACAATTCCCCAAATAATGTGGTAAACCTTGTCACAAATGTGACCAAAGTTGTTAGAAAATCCAGTTTGATAAAAGCAAGTGATAGTCCTTTTATTTACGATTTCCATAAGTTAAATAAGTTGTGTGGCAGCCAGGCTGGAGAGCCCAGGCTGGTCTTCCAGGAGAGCAGAGGCCAGAAACTTTTGCTAACTCCTCAGCCTGAGAGCTGAATCTTGCTGTTCAGGCCCATTGGAGGTGCTATCCTTCAATTAAGATGTCAAACACCTCTGGTCATTTAGGTGATCATGAGTAATCTCCCAGCACCAATAAAAGCAAAGAATTGTGTCTTAAGATTCATCCTTCAACTAGCATCATTGAATGAGCTGTTTTTTCCATTCTTATGTCCAGTTTCCTTCCACAGTCCAAAGATGTGCAGGTTCGATGGATTGGCCATAGTAAATTGTCCCTTAATGTTAGAGGCGAGCAGGGTAAATAGGTGTGGTTACACGGATAGGGCCTGGGTGGGTTTGTTGTAGGTGCAGGATCAATGGGCCAAATGGCTTCCTTCTGCACCGTAGGGATTCTATGATGATGATTATTGTCTGCTCTTGGATACCCTTGTGAAGGTAGTGGCGAAGGTCTTTTCACAATGCTGTTATGTAGGAAGTTGCAAGAATTTGAATGAGTGATGGAGGACAGGGATACAGCTTTGTCAGGATGGGAGGCGCCTTAGGATCATTCGGATCATTCATCTCACTGCTGTTTATAGGATCCTGCTTTTCAAAGCAAAATTGCTGCATTTGAGTAGCTATGTTAATCATTGAAAGTATTTGGAATATGATGGGATGTTCTCTGAATCCTCATTTTAATTCATGTTGCACCATATGTCACTTCAGGTTATGCCTGCTTATTGCTGGGCAGCAGAAGTTAAGAACAGAAATAAATGTTTGAAGGTGCAGCATTCATGCCTAAATTCATTGTTGTGTTGCATTGTTTGCCATGTTGAATATCTTGGCAGGCCTTGGTAGGAGAGAGAATTATGGATGGCAGCATAAATTGGAAGATAATTTGTCAGCTTGCTGTATAATGCTTCAGATGAAGCATCGAACAGTAATCAGTTGATGTAAAGGGAGAGAATACTTTTGAAGGCATTGCTGTGATTCAGCTGCTTTTCACCTGGAGATATAAAGTCAAGTACATCTGTGTGCATTCTCCAGCAACCAATCAGACATTGAGTATGGCTAGTTAAATGCAGGAAGAGGGTTTGAGAAGTCTGAACAAACACAACTAGGAGCCATGTGCTTGTTTTGTATTGGAACGGTTGTGTTCATGCAAGTGCATTAATAGGTGCAGCAGTTGACCATATGGCCTTCAGTAAACTAATGGTTGGTCTGATTGTGGCCTCACTCCACTTTCCAGCCCGACCCCAAAAACTCTAGACTCTCAACAATCTGTATAACTTAGCCTTGAATGTATGAAATTTACCAGCCCCTCTTTCTCACTGGAGCAGATGAATCCAAAGAAAAACTACCCTGAGAGAAGAAATTGTTCCCCTGAAGTCTTCAGCGGGAGTCCCTTCATTTTGAATCTGTGCTTCAGTTCCAGATGCCTTGATCAGGGAAAACACCTTCTCCAACTACTGTCAAGTCCCCAATCTTGTATGCTTCAATTAATAACCTCGCATTCTTCTAAACTCCAATGAGTATTGGCTCAACCATTCCTCAAGACAAACTCTTCATCCCAGTAGTCAGCATGATGTACTTGCTTTGAATTGTTTCCAGTACAAACATATCCCTGTCAGGAGACCTAAATTGTATATAATGCTCACTGCTGATGTTGCCTCAGTAATGCCCTGTACAGTTGCAGCAAGGGATATGTTGCCCTATTTGGTGTAATTGCAGCTTTGACAGAACACTGACTTCTATGCATTAATGAACATTTGCTAGGTTTCTTTTGTTGCAAACAAGGTCTGCAAGGTAACCTACATTGATCTCCTTCCTACAGTTTCACTTGTTTACAAATTAATTTTCTTAAATACCTATCAGCTAATTTTGAAGATTGCAGCAAAATATTTAGTAGTGGTCCAAGTGGGGAAAGGAGGATTAATATGGCCCATGATAGAATCATGATCTCAAGATGTTGCAAAGCGTAAGACAAACATTGTATTTGAATTGTAATTGTGGGAAATATTTCTGTATTAAGTGGGGAGGTGGCTGGGAGAGAGTCAGGTGAAAGGAAAATTATCAGGGAGAAGGAGGTTCCGAGGGACACTCGTGGGTTGAACTGTGTCTGTTTCAATGCTAGGAGTGTGGCAGGGAAAACGGATGAGCTTAGGGCCTTGATGTTTGTGAGGCAGTTAGATGTGGTGACTGTAACGGAGACGTGGTTACGGGAAGGGCAGGACTGGCAGCTGAATGTTCCTGGGTACAAGTGTTTTAGGTGTGACACAGGAGGGTTGAAGAGAGGTGGAGGGGTGGCACTGTTAGTAAAGGAAAACATCACAGTAGTGCAGAGGGAGGACGATGTGGAAGAGACAGGGATTGAGTCGCTGTGGGTGGAGTTGAGGAATAAAAAGGGAGAGATCACATTGCTAGGGGTGTACTATAGGCCACCCACAGCCTGAGGTCGGTGGAGGAAGGCATCTGCAGGGGCATTTTGGACAGGTGCAGGAAGAATAGAGTGGTTGTAGTGGGTGACTTTAATCTTCCAGGAGTGAATTGGAGGGGGCCTAGAGCTGGGGGTACGGAGGGAGAGCAGTTTGTGAGATGTGTTTTGGAAGGGTCGCTGGAGCAGTATGTAACTAGCCCGACTAGGGGAGGGGCTATACTTGATTTAGTGTTGGGTAATGAGCTGGGGCAGGTGGGTGAGGTAGAGGTAGGCGAACATGTGGCTAACAGTGACCACAAGTCCGTCTACTTTAGGTTAAAAATGGAAAGGGACGAGTGCCGGCTGAACGGGAGTGTGCTGAACTGGGGAAAGGCGAGCTATAGCAGGATTAGGAGGGAGCTGCAGGACACTGATTGGGAGGGACTGTTAGCTGGAAAGTCCACGGTTGGCAAGTGGGAAGCTTTTAAGGGCAAAATGAAATGGTTGCAGGGGAGGTATGTTCCGGTTAAGCGGAAGGATGGGAAAGGTAGGATTAGAGAGCGGTGGATTACAGGGGGTATTGAAGACTTGGTCAGGAAGAAGAGGGAGGCGTATGTTAGGTCGAAACGACTGGGTACAGAGAGTGCGCTGGAGGAATATAGAGAGAGTAGGAGGGAGCTAAAAAGGGAAATTAGAAGGGCGAAGAGAGGGCATGAAATGGCTTTGGCTGGTAGGATTAAGGAAAATCCAAAGGCATTTTATTCCTATATTAGAGGCAAGAGAGTAGTTGGAGGGAAAATTGGTCCTCTTAGGGACAAGAGTGGAGAGTTATGTATTGAGTCGGAGGGAATGGGGGAGCTCCTGAATGAATACTTTGCGTCGGTATTCACGAAGGAGAGGGGTTCGGAATCGTGCGGTCTCTTGGAGGGAGCGGAGGATCAGTTGCAGGAGATATCTATTACGAGGGAGGGAGTGCTAGGGCTTTTAGGTAGCGTAAGGACGGATAAAGCTCCGGGGCCTGATGGTATTTATCCCAGGCTGCTTATGGAGGTGAAAGATGAAATTGCTGGGCCTCTGGCGCAAATCTTTGTCTCTTCTTTGGACACAGGTGAGGTCCCAGAGGACTGGAGGGTAGCTAATGTGGTACCGCTGTTCAAAAAAGGTAGTAGGGATAACCCTGGAAATTATAGACCGGTGAGTTTGACATCGGTGGTAGGGAAATTGATGGAAAAAATACTTAGGGGTAGGATGTATGAGCATTTGGAGCGTTGCGATCTGATTAGGGATACGCAACATGGCTTTGTTCAGGGGAGGTCTTGCCTTACGAATCTGGTGGAATTCTTTGAGGAGGTGACAAAAACGGTTGACGATGGGAGAGCCGTTGATGTCATCTATATGGATTTCAGTAAGGCGTTTGACAAAGTCCCTCATGGTAGGCTGGTAGAAAAGGTTAAGGCGCATGGGATACGAGGTCAGGTAGCTAGGTGGATTGAGAACTGGCTGGGTAATAGGAGACAGAGGGTAGTTGTGGAGGGGACCTTGTCGGGCTGGAGGCCAGTGACCAGTGGTGTGCCGCAGGGCTCAGTACTGGGACCTCTCCTCTTTGTAGTATACATAAATGACTTGGAAGAGAGTGTAGGTGGTGTGATCAGCAAGTTTGCTGATGACACCAAGATGGCAGGGTTGGCGGGTACTGAACTGGATTGTCAGGTGATACAACAGGATATAGATAGGTTGGTGCATTGGGCAGATAGGTGGCAGATGGAATTTAATCCTGACAAATGCGAGGTGATGCATTTTGGAAGGAATAATGCAGAGAGGAGCTATGTGATAAAAGGTAGACAGATTAGGAGTATAGACATACAGAGGGACCTGGGAGTGCAGGTTCACAAATCCATGAAGGTTGCGTCACAAGTGGAGAAGGTTGTTAGGAAGGCGTATGGAATGTTAGCCTTTATAGGAAGGGGTATAGAGGATAAAAGCTGCCGTCTAATGCTTCAGTTGTACAGAACGTTGGTTAGACCGCATTTGGAGTACTGCGTCCAGTTCTGGTCACCTTACTACCGGAAGGACGTGGAGTCTCTGGAAAGGGTGCAGAGGAGGTTTACCAGGATGTTGCCTGGCATGGAGGGGCTGGGTTACGAGGAAAGGTTAGAGAAACTGGGACTTTTCTCCTTGGAAAGACGGAGATTGAGGGGGGACATGATAGAGGTATATAAGATACTGAAGGGAATAGATAGAGTTAATAGTGAGAGACTGCTCCCTAGACTGGGCACAAACACGAGAGGTCATGATTTAAGGGTGAGGGGGGAGAGGTATAATTTGGAAGTGAGAGGAAGGTTCTTTACGCAGAGAGTTGTGGGGGTGTGGAACGCGCTACCGAGTAGGGTGGTGGAGGCAGGAACGTTGGACTCGTCTAAGGTACAGTTAGATAGACACATGAGTGAAACGAGGATGGAGGGTTATGGTAGGGGCTATTAAATAAGGTTAGAACCTCGGGAGACACCGGAAAAGCAGGCTTGTAAGATTAACGTTTTTGTCTTTTTATTCCGCAGGTGGAGGTCCACCTCGTGTCAAACGAGGGGCATGCACACGGTGGGTCGTGCGTGGGCTGCTCTTGGAAGTTCCGGGAGTGGCCTAGTACTTCGTGTCAGTGTGTGTGCTTGATCCTGGACCGGTAGACGGGCACCGCGACAGCTCGGTGACTAGCACTGCTAGCTGTGCAGATACATGGATTTGGGCCTGTGTCTGTGGTAGTTTGCGCATTCTCCCTGTGGTTGCGTGGGTTTCCTCCGGGCACTCCGGTTTCCTCCCACACCCCAAAGATGTGCTCTTGGGCTGATTGGTTTTACAAAATTGACACTATTCTCCCCTGAATCTGGCTAAGTTAAGGGTTCCATTCATAGACATGCAGGGTAGAATAGGTGTAGGGTGATGCGGCGGTGCGGGCTCGTTGGGCCGAAGGGCCTGTTTCCCGTGCTGGGTTGTTCTTTGTTCTTTGTTCTAAGTACACATACTGAGCAGCTGTCTCAGAATTCAAGTTCGAGATTTATTCCTGTAATCTTTCTCAAGTTGTTTTCTCCCCTCCCCCATCCGTGTCATTTAAGGTTAAGTTCTGACCTAATCACCTAGGGAGCTAGCACTGAAGGGTATGTGGAAGTAAAAGGTAAAATGGCAAGCTCAACACACACTTGCAGATTTTGACATTGAGGATATTTTTTGAAAAGTTTAAACTAACAATTTCACTTATGGAAATGGATGTTAAGATGGAGTGGAAACCTTTTGTTGGGCAGGGTTAGAAAAGCCTCTATCTGAAATTTGATTGTGTAACATGCAACAAGTGAAGAGGGCACGCAAACTATCTAACTCCACCATGCCCTGTTGATATTACAATTACACAACTTTTCTTAATGAGATGCTTCCCTATCTGCTGATGCTCTGAGAGGAAGATAAATCTTTTTAAGAGCTTCCAGCTCACTAAGGAGACTTCAGAGCAGTCCACGTGCAACGAACTGCTATGAAAATTCTACACACATTGTTATAGTGATGACAAATTCCAGCACAGCAGCTGAAACAACCCAGTCATTTATTTTGGAAAAGAGACAGTTTGCCTTATCTCCAAAGTTAATGGACCATCTAAAAGAAAATTCCACAATCTTGATTCAAACCTAACTTTAAACTAAAAACTTGAGTTCTTCCTTGGCCCATACCTTTAGCTGGTTTTGCTGAAATCCATCCATTAAGTTTTGAGTTAATTGTTGATAGCCAAAAAGATGAACAACTTTTGCATTTTGGAAGGCCTGATAAGATAGTGGCAGAATAAATGGTAGAACCCTCAAGAGTATCGATAGGCAAAGGGATCTGGGTGTACAGGTACACAGGTCACAAAGTAGCAATGCAGGTGGAGAAGGTAGTCGAGAAGGCATACGGCATGCTTGCCTTCATCGACTGGGGCATTGAGTTTAAAAATGGGCATGTCATGTTGCAGCTTTATAGAACCTTAGGCCACGGTTGGAATATAACGTTCAATTCTGGTCGCCACACTAACAGAAGGATGTGGAGGCTTTGGAGAGGATACAGAAAAGATTTACCAGGATGTTGCCTGATATGGAGGGCTTTAGCTATGAGGAGAGGTTGGGAAAAACTTGGTTTGTTCTCATTGGAATGACAGAGGTTAAGGGGTGACCTGATAAAGGCCCACAAGATTGAGGGGCATGGACAGAGTGGATAGTCAGAAGCTTTTTCCCAGAGGTGAAGAGTCAATTGCAAGGGGGCACAGGTTTTGGGTGTGAGGGGCAAGGTTTAAAGGAGTTGTACGAGGCAGGTGTTGTACAGAGTAATGGATGCCTGGATCTCATTGTCAGAGGAGATAGTGGAAGCAGATACGGTAGTGACTTTTAAGGGGCGTCTTGACAAATATAAATCGGATGAGAATAGAGGGATATGGGGATAGGGGATTTTAAGTCGGGCAGCATGGTCGGTGCAGGCTTGGAGGGCCAAAGGGCCTGTTCCTGTGCTATAATCTTTTTAAGGCTCCATAGCAACAGATTTGGACATAGTACAAAGAAATGCTGGGGATTCCTTTCGGAAGTTCCCAGGTAGCAGTTTGCATGGCAATTGCTGAGGCGTGCTAACTTTGGGCAATTGTGCAGCACTGAGAGCCATCCAGAAAAGTGATTTAAATTGTTAACTTCAGATGGTTCTACAAGGGTTACACTAATAGTTACTCCAAAAAAGTTAAAAGAATTAAAACTTTTAAGGCCTGAGTATTTATTTTAAAGAGTAATCTTTGCACGGGACTCCCAATCTTGTGACTCGACACCCCTTCCCAAACTCAAAACCTATTCTTACCTTAGGTTTACCTTCACTGACCTGTCTGTTTCAGCTGGACCTTTAAACTTACTTAGTTTACCTCTTTGTGACAGCTAGTATAATTTTTTTTAAAAATGGATGTGTCCTCCTCCACTTGGATTCTGCTAGACTTTGACACTGGGCCTCAGTGGAGGCTGCTGTGCCAGGATTTTGCCCAGCCTTTGTCAGGAAGGCCAGGTGTGACAGGTATGAGATAAATTTGGCACAACTAAGTGGGTACAGTGCAGCAATTGCCAGTCAGAGGAAGTTACGGCCTGTTATCCCCACCTTTTCTGGTAGGGTAAATCGAGAGCGATTGTATACTTGAGGTTTTGATCCAAATGTTCGGCATCTGTGGGATATAGGACTCTGGATTTAATGCAAGCACGGGACTTGATCACAAAATTTAGGTTAGTTCTTCTTGAGGTGGCACTAAAAAATAAATTGCAATGTATTGACAAAGTGTTCTTCAAGTCGAGCAAATTCTCTGGTCTTGGTCACATCCAATACTTGTCCACTTGGTACCAGTTTTTGAGATGAACGTCAAGGTCTTTGGATTTTCGTGCTTTTATCTGTCTTGAATTAGAGGTTCAATGGAAGATGTGTACAATTCCCCTCTCGGATCACAAAGTCAAAGGAACTGAGGTTGGCACTGCTGAACTGGTTTCATTGCAAGGGGAATACGTTATAAAAGTGGCAAAGTCTTATTAAACAGCAGCACAGAGCATTGATGTTACACACCTGGCATATTGGTCTCTATTTCAGGAGAGATGTATTTGCATTGGAGTTACTTCAAAGAAGGTTCACTGAACTGAATTCGGGGATGAAGGAGTTTCCTTGAGAGGAAAGGTTGAGCAGGTTGGACCCATACTCTTTGCGAGTTTAGAAGAATAAGGTGTGATCTAATTGAAGCACAGATTCTGAGGGGACTTGGTGGTAAATGCTGAGAAGGTGTATTCCTTAGTGACCGATAATGGGCCATAACTTCCTCTTGTCACTCCATACTCATTTACTTGTGCCAAATTTCTCATGCCTTCCTGACTAAGGTTGGGCAAGATCCAGGTGTACATCGTCCACTGAGACCTGTTAATAAAGTCTAGCTGAATCAAAGTGGAGGAAGAGTTGTCTGCTTTCTTAACCAAACCAATTTGAGTTCCGTCAAAACTTGAGCTGTAGGTTTTAGATTGACAACAGAGTTGAAGGTTATGTGGGGCAGAGGGGTGCGGGTGGGGGCGGTGGCTGCAGGGAGTGGAGTTAAGGCTACAATCAGTTCAATCATGGTCTTGTTGAATGGCAAGAGAGGCCAAATGGCTGCCTCTTGCTCCTTTTTAAGGAAATGTCCAGAGATGATGTTCACAGTATTCCAGTCAAGCTCAGCTCATAGAAAAATATCTTTATCTCCCAGTTGTGGTAAATGTTAGAACATTACCAGCTTTCAGTCACACTGAGCAGGAGGTTCTTGCTTCCTACTCTGCTCTGCTGACTAATCTCCACTATAGTGATAGTTGAAGCGTTGTCATTGGCTGTCTCACCTGAGCTTAGGGTGGGTAGAAGAGATCATATGGTTTCTGCAGGATCCCACATCAGCTGTGATAAACTCCCCAGTCAGATTGTCACTGCTAATAGCTTGACTCGAGTATTGGTAATGCTGCTTGTGGAAATTCATAAGTATATAACATAAGAAATAGGAGCAGGAGTAGGCCATCTAGCCCTTTAGAGCTTGCCCCGCCATTCAATAACATCATGGCTGATCTGAAGTGGATCAGTTCCACTTTCTTGCTTTCTCCCCATAACCCTTAATTCCCCTGTCTGTCAGAAACCTATCTACCTGTGACTTAAATACATTCAGCGAGGTAGCCTCCACCACTTCAACGGGCAGAGAATTCCAGAGATTCACCACCCTTTAAGTGAAGAAATTCCTCCTCAACTCTGACCTAAACTGCCCCTCCTTATCTTGAGGCTGTGCCCTCTAGTCCTGCTAACCTTTCTAAGCGGGAAGAATCTCTACCTTGACCCTATCCATCCCTTTCATTATCTTATATGTCTCTATAAGATCCCCCCTCAGCCTTCAAAACTCCAACAAGTACAGACCCAGTCTATTTAGTCTCTCTTCATAGTCCAACCCCCCTCATCTCAGGTATCAGCCTAGTGAACCTCCTCTGCACTTCCTCCAAGGCCAAAATATCCTTGCGCAAGTGCGGCAACCAAAACTGCACACAGTACTCCAGCTGCAGCCTCACCAGTACCCTGTGCAGTTGCAGCAAGACCTCACTACTTTTATATTCCATCCCCCTCACTATAAAGGCCAGCATTCCATTTGCTTTCTTGATCACCTGCTGCACCTGCAGACTGGGTTTTTGCGACTCATGCACAAGGACCCCCAGGTCCCTCTGCACCGTAGCATGCTGCAGCTTTTCGCCCTTTAAATAGTGATCCCTCCTATTATTTCTGCCAAAGTGGATAACCTCACACTTGCTAACATTATACTCCCATCTGCCAGGTCCTCGCCCACTCGCTCAGCCTATCCAGATCCCTCTGCAGACTTTCCACACCCTCCACGCAATTTGCTTTTCCACTCATCTTCGTGTCATCAGCAAATTTCGTCACCCTACACTCTGCCCCCTCCTCCAGATCTTCGATATAAATGGTAAATAGCTGAGGCCCCAGCACCGATCCCTGCGGCATTCCACTAGTCACCAACTGCCAATCAGAATAGCACCCATTGATACCAACTCTCTGCTTCCTATTAGACAACCAATCCTCTATCCACGCTAACACCTTACCCCCAACTCCATGCACCCTAACCTTCTGCAGCAGCCTTTTATGAGGCACCTTATCAAACGCCTTTTGAAAATCTAAAAAGGCCACATCCACCGGCTCCCCCCATCTACCACACTTGTCACATCCTCATAGAAATCCAATAAATTCGTCAAACACGACTTCCCCTTAAAGAATCCGTGCTGCGTCTGCTCTGTCAAACCATTCTTTTCCAGGTGCCTCACTATTTCTTCTTTGACGGATTCGAGCATTTTTCCAACTACAGACGTTAAACTAACAGGCCTATAATTCCCTGCCTTTTGTCTGCTACCTTTTTTAAACAGCGGCGTAACATTAGCCATTTTCCAATCTTCTGGCACTTCCCTGGAATCCAGTGAATTTTGGTAAATCATTACTAAGGCATCCACTATCACCTCTGCCATTTCTTTCAGAATCCTGGGATGCATTCCATCCGGTCCTGGGGACTTGTCCACCTTCAGTCCCATTAGTCTATTGAGCACTACCTCCCTAGTGACAGTAATCGCATTCAGGCCCTCAAGTCCTACCATCCTTCTATCTTTAAGATCCGGCAAACTATTCGTGTTCTCCTCCGTGGAGTCCTTGCTCCATTCCCAGCAAGAGTCATCCATTGAAGGCTGGGTGAGAGGATAACTAAGTCTCTGCACCCATGACTCGAGAAGAACAAAGATTGTCCAATGAAATCCAGGCATTCATTCATGTGACTATTCAATGCAATTAAACTATTTTCGGTTCCTCTGTCTGTAATTTAAATACAAAAGGAATCAGTGAATGCACACAATTTGTTGCAACAAATACCTTTGACACATTTTTGCATGTTATTCACTATTAAACCACCTGAACTCCGTTTTATCTAACTGGCAAAATTCTGTGATGAATTTTTGAGGGGTTTGCTGGGCAAAGGACACTTAACAGTTTTGTCCAAGTCACTTGGCTGTGGATAGCAAAATTTAAGACTGCTTGTGTACAAACACACACATCTCAACAGTTCACTGCTAATCTGAAACTGAAATCTTAGCAGGAAGATGAGGTCAGCTATCATATAAATATGCCACACGTCTACTGATGTCTGTCAAGAGGGGAGGCAAGTTAGTTGATTCCCATCTCTTTAACCCATCCCTTCCCCTCCACCCCACTGCGTTTTCTATTTTTTTTAAATTTTTGGTAGTCCCTGTTTTGATTTCAGATTTTGAGCAGCTTCAGGCGCAATTAAAAGCGGCCAGTTTACTGTGTAGCTGGAATGTTAAGCCGCTGACACTAGTCTCCATTTGTTAAACGACTAAAATATTGCTTGGTGGCTGCTTTTTACAAGATGCAGTGACTCAAGGGTGAATTGGAATGGAATGTGAACCAGTTTCTGTTCTTGTTCTGCAAGTTGCACTAAAATCACCATATCTCCTTCTTTAAAAAAATGAACAATCCCTGCATCACAACACAGTACCCAATATCATTCAAGGGAAAAAACAGGCCATAGCATTGGTCAGTCATGGTCCCTTGAATTCTCCTGGCCACATCTATAAGTATGTGAGGCAGGTGAAAGTTAAGGCCTCCAATCTGAAGGAAGCAATCAAGTAGACATCATTGTGTAGATTGAAAAAATCTTCCAGTTGGCATATTGTGTAGCACAACTTCCGCAGCAGCGTCTGTGACGAAACGGCCTTCCTGATTTTTAGTACAAATTTAGCACAAATGCAGCCTCTTGTTTTTTCTCTTTAAAACATGCCGTACAGGCATCTCCATTTATCTGATTCTCAAATTCCTTCATGTTGAATATTCAAAAGTTGCCTATTTGAGTCTAATCCATGACAGTTTGGCCTGGAATTCATTGAATTTGCTTGCTTATTTGCCAGAGGTGACACATGATGAATCCTTGACTGCACGTATGATGGGGCTTGAGTGCCTTTCCTGTGGCAGTTTGCTGCATACGAAGAACAGGTTTGATGGGGTTGGTTTCGTGCATTGTTTTGCAGGATAGAAGCAACCCTGGTTGACAGGTCAGGTCTTATTCTTGGCTGCTAATCAAGGAGTTGTGAGACTTGGTTCCTCGTGGCCACCTGTTCATGATGATAAACCATTATTTTAACATTCCAGGAAGAAGGGTAGGCAGTTCAGCTCTTGGAGCCTGTTCCATGAATCTCCCCCCCCCCCCCCCCCCCCCTTCCTCTTCATAGTTCGAGTTAACAATCTCTCAATCTGCTTTAAACCTAACCATTGATCTAGCATCAATTGCCATTAACAGATGAGAGTTCCAAAATTCTGCCACATTTTGTGTGTGGAAGTCTACCTTGATTTGACCTCTGAAGTTTACCTTAAAAATTTTACCAACATTGTAGACTCTTCAAGCAACAGAAATAGTTGCCTCTTATCAACTACTTAAAATCCTGAAAAGTTGATCAAACTGCCAACTCTCCTAAATTCCAGAAAATGCATTTGTGTAATCACTACTCAGACTTTCCTGACACCCAGGATGTATCATTCTGGTAAATCTACATTTCTCAAAGCTAATAAAGCCTTCTTAAGATGTACTACCTAGAATTACTCTCACTCCCCCAAACGGGAGTGAATCAAAATCAAGCCCCTCATTCTGTCTGGAAACAATATCAAATGACCATTAGTTCATAAGGTCATTCTCTACAGTAATGCTATTCAAAGCCATATGAGTGGGTAATGCTTCCTGTCTTGGGTCAGATTGAGAATCGTTCCTTGGTAGCTGTGATTAATTACATGGTTTGGTACCCCAAAAGGTGTTGATGCTTTGGAATGTTGCAGCATGGAAGAGAATCTTTACTTGCCATTAGTTGACCCACCTGGTGCCCAGCAGATTTTTGTAAACAGTTCTATTCCTGGGCTCATTTGGTAGTGCACATGGTTCTGGAGCATGTCAGATAACCCTTCCAAGTTCCTATTGGCTGATATTTATTACATTTCTGAAGGTGTGTTGTATTGATGATGTAGGCCTCTTCCAGATGACACATTTCCTCAGGTCCATCCTGTTGGTGTGTATGATCTTATGATATTTTCTGGACAAAAATATGGTGAGTTCAAGTGCCCCGATCAAAGAATGAACTTGCATTCATGTAGCACCTTCCACATCTTCAGCGTGTATCAAACATTGCTTTCAATGAATTACTTTTGAAGTGTATTCACTATTGCAATGTAACACCAACATTCACCCCCTCGCCCAGTAGTATGGTAAGCGTTTTAACTGACTATTTATCTCATTGCTATTTTGGCTCCTTGCTGTGAGCATTTGGCAAATGCATCTGACTGCACTTCAGAGGAGAAGGTATTGGTTGTGATGTACTTTTAGACACCTTGAGGACATAATACAACTTGTATACTTCACGTTTGCTGCAAGTTAAAGCCATTCTGACATTGTGCACAATGATAGAATCTAGTTTCTATGTTGAACTTGTTGTGAAGCAGAGGTTGAACCCCTCACTAAGAATTAACAGCTAACCACTCAAAGGGGAGTATCTCACCTCATCTGTTAAGTGTGTGAGAAGTCATACAAACTGCTCTTCAACTTTTAATGGTTAAATAAAAATAACTACCTGAGACACTTTGTAAAATCAACAAATAACACTGTCTCAAACTAATAGTGAACAGGTTAGCTAAACTATTAACAAACTGATGGGCGGCATTACGGGCAGCACAGTGGTTAGCACTGCTGCTTCACAGCTCCAGGGCCCTGGGTTCGATTCCTGGCTCGGGTCACTGTCTGTGTGGAGTTTGCACATTCTCCTTGTGTCTGTGGGTTTCCTCCAGGTGCTCCGGTTTCCTCCCACAGTCCAAAGATGTGCGGGTTAGGTTGATTGGCCGTGCAAAGAATTTGCCCCTTTGTTCAGGGTAGCGGAGGTAAGAGGGATTAGTGGGTATAATATGTAGGGATATGGGGGTAGGGCCTGGGTAGGATTGTGTTCGGTGTAGACTTGATGGGTCGATGGGCCTCTTTCTGCACTGTAGGGTTCTGTGATCTGAATAAAACATGATTCTAATGGAATGCTGTTTAGTTGAATACAATTCCCAGTTTTCAAAACAAAAATAGAATTTTTAGTCACTCTCTAAATCACAACCAGGTTTGACTTCTGGAATTTTTTGGTCTTGATTTCTTCTGTCTGCAACCTCTGTCTTTACTGTTGAGATGAGGCTTTCTTTTAAGTCATGTGTGCAGCTTTGAGAGCCAGCAATTCTCTCTCTCGAGCTGTGAGCAGTGACAGGTGCTCTTCCGGTTTGTCTCACTGCCCCCAACCGCCCCCCCCCCCCCAACCCCCACCATCTCTTTATACCTGTGATGACATATCCACATCCCTTCAGAATATGATTGATTGGCTCTCAGGTTACCAAAACATCAATTTCAAGTTTAATAGATTGCTGGTAGCTCAGTGCCTAATTTAAACGGGACAGAATTCAAATGCTTGAAGTCTGTTACCAAGGTAACCCTGCTGTTTGGTCTTCAATACAATGCACCTACTTTTTTTTAAACTTTGGAAGCACAGAAAAAACACTACCTTCTAAAGGGACCATGCAGTGCTTTTTTTCCTCGTATTTTTAGTTTTATAATTTTACAACACCAACTTTGCAAAAACTCTAGTTCAGAAGTCTGATCAGTTGCGTTTAATTAAAATCAAGTTGCATCCTCTGTGCTTGATGTGAAATAGCAATTTAAATTTGCCTTCGTTATTGGTTCCTTTTGCCAAATGCAAACAGGAGTTGAATTCTTGAGTTGGTGTTGATCACTTTAAGTTAATGGGGAGCTCAATATTCTGAAAATGTCTTGGTGAATATTTTTGACAGAGAATACTCAGTTTATGCGGTGGTTTGGGAACTCCAGTAACAGTTGGAAGGAACCTAGAAACAAGCTGTGTTTGGATTCCAATTTTGGGTGACCCACAAAAGATGATGGAATTATTGCATTCTAATTGGAATTTAATCAAACCTAGAGTGAAAATAGCAATCCCTTTTCCTGTTCACACGGCAGTATTAGTAATCAGACATTAATTACCTTGTTTACTCCACCTATGCTAAGAAATGGAGCGTATTTCATAAGCAACATAAAATCATTCAATTCCATAGTGCTCTCTTTCTATCTTAAAGTTGCCTAAAGTTGAGGTCACAGTCTGTAGAAATGTGAAATAATTCTCTCTTGCATTCAACCACTCCTATCCGCCATTAAAATAAATTTATGAAAGATGATGGTGTATTGCGTACGCAGTGTTGTCACTCGGCACTTAAAGGTGAAATGTTGTCATGTATGAAAATGTTTGCTTGAACTGAGAGGCATCCAACAATACCGTTGCACTTTCATTCAGTCCAGCTGGGATTGTGTCTGGGAAAATCTTGCGCCAACTTTGGAGGAAGTGCTTATGGGTGCAGATCTCTCCTTGGCTGTGGTTGTAATGGGTGCAATCTGGCTTGCTGGATTGTGCAAGCAGCAATTTGATTTAAGTGGGACTTTCCCGATAACAAGTGATGTATTGCTGTTGGTCTTTGGAGCGAAATCACAATACTGAGTAAGCAAATAACACATCTATGTAAAGAAATCATGGAATTCACCCCAGATAAATTGCCTTGCCACACGTTTGGAATCTATGCTGAAGTTAGTGATAAGTTGCAGCTCTACCTTCATTGGTAGCCTGAGAGTCACAAACTGACAGTTGTTGTGCTGCCTCTTCAGTAAATGTTTTCAATTGGTCCTTGTTTTGACTTCCTTGATTATATTGTTTTCTGGCTTGAACAAAGCAAGCCATGGTAACTTATGCCATTTAATAGATATTTCAGTACAGGTAACTGTGTGGACTTGCTCCCTACCTGCTCCTTTTTCGTGACTTAATTCTTTCTATTATTTCTCAGGCCAGAAACATACTCTGATCTGCACAGTTTCATTGGTGAGAAGTTGAACATCCTGTAAACACTGAAGATGTCTCGCAGCCCTGACACAAAAGAAGACCCTGTCGAATGCCCACTCTGTATGGAGCCCCTTGAGATAGATGATATCAACTTCTTTCCCTGCACCTGTGGCTATCAGATATGTCGTTTCTGTTGGCACCGTATACGCACAGATGAGAATGGTCTCTGTCCAGCCTGCAGAAAAGTAAGTTGTTTACACAAGCCATAACTGTCATCTGTTTCTGATGCAGTCAGTAACACTTTCTGTATTTGCATATTTTCATATGAAAGGAAACAACATTAGATTAGCAGGAGAAAGTTGCAATTGAAATAAACTGATTGCTGGGGATGCAACTGATTTGTTATACCAAGGATGGTCCTGGACCCGCTTACAAACTTTTTCAAATTCTTTGTGATGGTATGAATTAATACTTGATTAATTCAGTGTGCTGTAATTAACTCATGATATAGCGGGACTTATGACTCCAATCTGGACTAAAAATCTCAAGAATGTGAGTTCAGTTGCTTATGTAGTTGAAGAATTTAATTCAGTTTTCAAAAATATGAAATAAAAGGCTTGTATTGGTAAAAATAAACTCCTTGAAGCAGTTGGATTGTTGCAAAAAGATGAAGCTGGATTCCTTTTCAGTAAGGAGGCCTGCTCTCCTACCTGGTCTAACCAATTCTGTCCCCAATGTGGCTGATGTTTAACTGCACCCTTAAAGCCATTCAGTCATAGTACCAGTGAGCTGGGGACAGACAGTAAATACCAGTCTGAGCAACAACAGCCGCATCTTAATGCATGGGGGGGGGGGGGGTGCGGGGGGGGGGAAGCAAATCCATCAAGTCAACAGTCTTTTGATGGGCCCCACCATGTTACTGAGCCAAATGAAAAATCAATGATCATTTTATCAAAATTTGACTTTTTTTAATAGGGACTGTTATCTACCCACAAAGCAAATAAAATTAAGTATGATTAGAAACAGACAATTTAAACTTTTTTGTGCGATAATGCATCAAGCAAAAACGTGACCTATTCTGAGTCTATCGCAAACCTTATTTTTCCTTTTGCCGTGGGCATTGTTGCATGCACCGTGTTTATCCCATTTTAATCAGGCCATCTGCTGAATAAGAATGGCAGCGAGTAACTTTCACACATACATTAGCCAACCTTTATGTTTTAACAAAAACATTATCGCCAAGTATGAGAGAGCTGAATGCTATCCTTACGGCTAATGGCAGACTTGTTGTTGAGCTTTGTATCTCCTATGGGTATGAAGTGGCAAAATGAGCCAGAGAGTCTAATTGTTCCCTGGCGCAGTGAATAATAAATCCAGTAGGCACTTCGGGGTTATGAGGAAAGATTGAGGGAACTGGGCCTTTTCTGTTTAGAGCAGAGGAGGATGAGAGGTGACTTAATCGAGGTTTATAAGATGATGATCAAGTCGATGTGCAGAGACTATTTCCTCGGGTGGATATAGCTGTTACTAGGGGGCATAACTATAGATTTATAGTGGGAGATATGGGAGGGATGTCTGATGTAGATTCTTTACTCAGAGTGGTTGGGGTGTGGAATGTACTGCCTGTTGTGATAATGGAGTTGGACACTTTAGGAACTTTCAAGTGGTTATTGGATGGGCACATGAAGCACATCAGAATGATAGGGAGTGGTACAGCTTGATCTTGGGTTCAGACATAGCTCGGCACAACATCGAGGGCCAAAGGGCCTCTACTGTGCTGTATTGTTCTATGTTCTATTTGTGCATTTTATGTTGACTGCCCAACCCAGAAGAAGTCATGTTGAAAACCGAGAAAATGATTTTGCTATGAACAATTGTTCAATCCAGATAATGAAACTCTTGCAATGGGCATTCTGGAGTCCATTGATGTAGATTTTGACCTGACTCCCAAATAAGTGGTACTGGCAGTCTTTTCATTCCTACAAATTAGACGGTAGAAAATTAACAATTCATTAATTGCAAGTAGTTAGCAATTCTCTCTAGGCTAATTACTACATCACCTTCGCCATCTTTTTATCTGCACCAGCACCTAATGTGAATTACAAAAAAAAAATCATGGTTATATTTGTCTTTCCAATATTATCCAAAGTTTGCTGAAAAAAGTTTGAGGTGACAGTGGTCAGCACTGCTGCCTCACAGCGCCAGGAACCCAGGATCATTTCCAGTCTTGGGTGACTATGGATTTTGCACCTACTGTGTTTGTGTTGTGTGGGTTTCCTCCAGGTGCTCCAGTTTCCTCCCACAGTCCAAAGATGTGCAGACTAGCTGGATTGGCTGTGTTGTACTGTCCCTAGTATCCAAAGATATTAGGTTTGAGAGATTTGAGTGGTGAAAGCATTGGGAGTAGGGTGAGCCTGGGTAAGATGCTCTTTCAGAGAATTGGTGCAGATTCGATGGGCTAAAAGGCTTCTTCCTGCATTGCAGGGATTCAGTGACTTTCCCATTTGTATACTGGTGAAATGGTTGTAAACTGGTCTTGTCCCAAAAGTTTGTCTAATCTGGCTGGTTGCCCACTGTAAAGGGTGGGGTAATCTAGTTATTCCACTTGTGCTTTACATTTATATTGTTGAATAAATGGGCATGGACCAGTGCTGATGTTAAATTTTGTTATAAAAGATTGCACTCTAAACAACTACAGAAGGCTCAAATTGAAATTTGCATCCACTAAATAACATTTGATAAATCAACCTTCACTGCCTGCTTTTCTTTGTGGCATTAAATTGCTGAAATTGAATCTGTCGTTCATAGAAACAGGTAGAATTTTGTGTGATAATCAAAATATTTCTTCTTTTTCATCCAAAATCTTGTATTATTTTTCTGTCCAGCCCTACCCAGAAGACCCTGCAGTTTACAAACCACTTTCTCAAGAAGAGCTACAGAGAATAAAAAATGAAAAGAAACAAAAGCAGAATGAGCGAAAACAGAAAATCTCAGAGAACCGCAAGCATCTGGCCAGTGTACGCGTTGTACAAAAGAATCTAGTCTTTGTGGTTGGTCTGTCACAGCGGCTAGCAGATCCAGAGGTGAGCAAAAGAAAGTCAGGGATTTCCATTGTACCATTTATGACTTTTCAAAGGAAACCAAAGTGCTTTGCATTCCAGCAAGTAATGTTGAAGTTTATTCCCTATTGTAGCAAATAGAGGAACCAATTAACAATGTGATAATAATTTGTGAGGTGTTGGTTGGAGAATAAATTTTGGACATGACACTGGAGAACTACTTTCTCTGTTTTGTCTACTACCTAATCTTTTGCATTTGCCTGAGGGTAGAAGGAGGCCTTAGGTTTAATATGCCAACCAAAAGACAGCACCATCATCAACTTGGCTCTACAACAAGACTCTACTAAAGGGTGTCGTCCGAGATTGTGCTCTGGGACTTGGGGTCCGTGACCTCCTTGCCCAAATGCTGATCCAGAGCTGAGTGCTTTCTTGGCATCCTCACCAGGCACCTCCAAATACTAGCAACAGTAAAGTATCCTGTAATATGTTTACTTGTAATGTCATGCATTCCAAGGGGATGTGTGATGGGAGTGTGTTTTTTTAGGAAATATTTGTAATGGCATTTTGTGTTCCACTTTTAACTTTAGCTTTCTCCATCCTCTATCTATTTTGTCAAATTTTCTGACTGCCCATATGCAGCAAGTTAATTCTAGCCAGTAAGTCATTCAACACAAGCATTTAAACCTTTTGGCGAGGGCAGGGTTCTCTGGAGCAGACTGATCCATAACTTGTTTGTGCCCCTTTTCAAAAATTATTTGTTTTAAAGAACTACGACACTGCAACACCATTCTGGAAATACGCTTTTCTGAATTGCATCAATGCTCATTGTGAAGTGAAGCAGTGCAGAAGGGCTTAAACACAATGTAAACTTGTCTCTGCAGAGTGGAATAAATGTCATGCTTGTCTGTTTTGCACACGTCAGGTTTTTAAGACCCAACATTTGTTGCTCCAAGCTGCTATTTACCAATTTTAATCATCCTTTTTGAAAGGACTTCAATTTACTGTCAGAAATTGATTTGTAAAAGTCACAATCTTGACTTTAAATGATGTCACCCTTCTAACTGGTGTCAGGATGCATGTCAGAATTATTGCTGTACTTGTAACATTTGGCTGACATCAATTCCAAGTAACTTGTATATAAAAAAATGTGTTTTCCAATGTAGCATCATATGACAAGATTTTATGCTTTAAGATTTGTACTGTAACAAATACAAATCAACATGGACTAAATATTGATTCGTCAACAGCTAAAGAATTAACGTACAGAAAAGGGATTTAGCATTGACAAAACACAACCAAAAATCCCATGTCACTCTTAACGATTGTGGAGACTGCTTTTTAAAAGAAACTCCAACTCCCAGTTAATAGCTGAAGGATGACACAAGATTTCACTTTTTACGACTTTTACTGTAATAAAAGACTAAGATTGACTAAAAAGTGTCTTTATACACTATGTATTTTAAATCGCAAAATAGAATATTCCCTTTTAGTGCAACCAAAAACACATTTCATTGATACGCTTTGCACTCCTCAAGTGGACACTCAGCTTCTCCAGAACCAGTCTTCAGTGATTCTTGGTCTCAGATGGGGGGGTGGGTTTACTTATTTTGCTTTCTGATCTTGAGAACTTTTAATGTTTTCACAATGTCTTTCAGAGTAAGGCTTTACCCCCAAAGCTGTTTCCTTGAGCAGGAGTTTAGTGAAGTTTCCAGCCTCATTTGAACTCTTTACAAGTTTCAATCAAAGAACGAACTCCCACCTGCATTTCTGAAAAATTGAAACGCAACATCCTACTGTTGTAATGGCAACCTGATTTGTCTGCGAAGTTTTGAGGATACCTTCAAACCAGCCTCCTCAAAGCCCATCTCCATGGCAATGTAAATCATGTGGGTCTTGTATTCTGCTAAATAATGCTATTTATCTTTGAGACCCCAACTCTCCATTTTTGAAGAAAATGGGCAGTTTAAAGCAAACTATTTGCAACCTAACATGCCCAATCCTTCAGGAATTGGGAGCCCTCAGTCTATTCACTATTAGCACATAGACTGTTGCCACTGTGTCCAAGTGTAAATGCATTGTTTCATTTGGAAGAAGGTGCAATCTGGGCCCCCTTTTAATGCGTAAACAGTCAAATCCAGGGCTGCTGTCAGCAAACTTTAGACAAGATAATGTAACCCTTTTGATTTAACCCAAGTTTAAAGATAGAGATCCAATATATGATTCTTTCAAAACTTAATGGTTATGACACAGCATTTATACATTACGCTGTGCTCGTATTAAGTCTCAGGCTGCTACTGGCTTTAACCAGATCACTTCACCCTACCTCATCAATGCGAATCCTCCAGTGTCCTGTAATCCCTTCACTCAAATAATCTGAGCATAATCAAATGGACTTGCAGTAACGAGGCACTCCCTGGCGACTCCTTGGTCTTGAACTCTCCACAAGCCTCATTTCATGGACTAGGGAATCTGTCCACATCAGTCTGCTTGGTGATTAACCCAGTGGTTAGCACTGCTGCCTCTCAGCACTTGCCTGGATTCAATTCTGGCTTTGGGTGGCTGTGTGGAGTTCTCCACGTGTCTGTGTGGGTTTCCTCCCACATTCCAAAGATATGTGGGTTAGATTGGCCATGCTGAATTGTTCCTTAGTGTCAGGGATATTAGCAGGGTACACAAGTGGGATTATGGGGCTAGGCCCTGGGTGGGATTGTTGTTGGTGCACTTACTAGCTGAATACCCTGTTTCTGCACTGTCGAGATTCGATGAAAAATTCTTTTACTTCTGCCTGGCATTGCAGCACTTTGTGGGTTGTCTTCCCTCAAGTCTGTCTGTTTGAAAATCTGAGTGTCTGTGCTCAAGAAGACCAGCTAATGCTTCCAGTGTATCCAGGTGCAGCTTCCTTGCAGAGGTTTTAACCTGGACCCTGTCCCATGGCAGCAAAGCAGCCTGGTTTTATCTCCATGCAAATGTTGTAGAAGATCATATTTGCCTTTCCAAACGTCTCCATTTTAACTTAAACTGCATCCTTCAATTCAACAGATAACTGTCTTATAAAGTCCTCCACAAAGAAAATGGGTGATACTTTGTTGCTGCCCTAATTAGTATCATTAGCAATGGCCAAAAACTTGAACTTGTCTGCGCAATTCATTTTATCTCTTCCGAAGCATTAAGTAGTTTTGTTTTTTTTGAACTGATTAATGCCTGGTTAAGCTTGTGCTGGCTTAGAATTTAAATGACTGAAAAACACCAACTCTTTCTTTCTTTCAGGTTTTAAAACGGCCAGAATATTTTGGGAAGTTTGGTAAAATACATAAAGTTGTCATCAACAACAGCACATCATATGCAGGTTCACAGGTAACGTTGCACCAGTTAACAGTTTCTTTGTTTTTCTCCCTCATTTGCTTGCCGTTTCTCTTTGTCTGACAGGAATGCTGGAGTGGATTTATGCTACTGGCGCAATTTTTTTTGACTTGACAGTGAACTTGCATTGTGCTTTCAAATGTAGTGTCGTCTTCTGGCATGAAACCATGCACCTCTAGCATAACATCTGACTGGCTACCTGTTGTACACAGCTTAGTAGGAATTGAGGATTCCATGCATGATCTACCTTAATCCCCAAACTGTTGGGGATACTGGATCAAGAATGTGTTGTTGTGCCTTTTAAAAAATGTGTTTGTCATGTTCCTTGTGCAGGATCTATTTTAGTATTTGTAATATTTACTTTTTTTTGTATTATAGGTGCCACTCTTTCTATATCCGGCAGCCCATATTCTTAGTTCAGCAGCATAATTGCCTCTAATTGCCAGAATGTTTGTTTTTAATCTCAACTAATGCTGTTCTGATGCTTGCGTGTTTTCCCCTGAGATTTTGTAGAGTGGGACATGATAAAATTGATTGACAGGTAGGGTTATACGACTGGGTGGAGCAACACCTAAACAGCAACTAAGCTTCAACTCTGTGTAAGGAAGGGTCACAGAGAGAATTCAAGCTTAGTTGCTATTTAGGTGTTGCTTTTGAGTTGAGCAAGCAGTGCTTCTCTTTTTCTCTGAAGTTTGGGGACTGGGAGCTGCCAGAGGCTTGGTTTATTTCTGTGAAGTTTGGCTGTTAGAGGATATATCCTTGTCTGGAAACTGCTATCTAGATCTCTGTCGAGAAACGTTTAAAGGCTGGAAATCCAGCATCGCGTGCGTACACTTGTCTTTGTGCTAACGAATTCTGAAGGAGTGTATGTCTCATGGGGACATTACTTTGAATTGGAACAATAGATAGTTAACTGTTTAAAAAAAATCATACTTTGTAATGTTTAAGTACTTTGGTAAAAGTTATGCTTTTTTTTATTGTAACTGCGTTCTTTAATAGTTTGTTTTGATAAAAAAAGCTTTCTAGTCAATCAACTGCATCACACTTGGAGCAAACATGTTCTGCTCACCCCACTGTCAAAATGCAAAGACTTGATAACGTATCTTGGAGTTTCTGGTCTAGTCCCTAACAATGAAATCAGTTTTGCGTTTGAAAACATCCATTGAGTGCAGATTGGTTTAATCCTTGAGTACAACCCCAAACAAATAAAGTGGTAAATGGGAGCTTCCAAAAAATTTAAGGAAGGTTGAGGATGTGCCGAGAGAAAAGAATAGGTTGAGGAGAAAATGTGCTGCTCGAGAAACAATGACTTGGGCTTATTTATAACAGGAATGATGTCAGTGTTGGACTGGGGTGGGCACAGTATCAACACCAGGTTCAAGTCCAAGTTTATTTGGTAGCAAGAGCTTTTGGAGCGCTGCTCCTTCATCAGTTGAGTGGAGAGTTGGGTTCAGAAACCGGGCATAAACATCGACACTGATTCAATTACAAGCTAATCGTTGGAATATGAATCTTCGCAAGTAGTCACGCCTTTACAGGTACAGACAATGAGTGGAAAGGGGGATAATAGATTAAAGAGGTGTGAATTGTCTGAAGGACAGTTAGTTGGATTTTGCAACCCCACGTGGGGTTACACATAGTATGACATGAACTCAAGATCCCAGTTGAAGCCGTCCTCATGTGCGCAACTTGACGATCAGTTTCTGTTCATCGATTTCTGCATTGTCATGTCGTGAAGGCTCCCTTGGAGAGCACTTACCCAAAGATCAGAGGCTGAATGCTCTTGATTGAAGTGCTCCCGACAGGAAGGGAACACTCTTGCCTGGTAGTTGTCAAACCGTGTCTGTTCATCTGTTGTCGTAGCATCTGCATAGTCTCACTGATCTACCATGCCTCGGGCCATCCTTTCTTGCAGCGTATCAGGTAGACAAGATTGGCCGAGTCGCATGAGTATATACGGTGTACCTGGTGGTTGGTGTTTTTGTGTGATGGTGATTATGGCCTTGGCAAGATGTCTCGGCCAAGTCCATCCCCACACCCCCACTATTTGCCTTCCAACAACCACGCAACCTCAAACAGACCATTGTTTGCAGCAAACTACCCAGACTTGAGGAGAACAGCGACCATGACACCACACAACCCTGCCACAGCAACCGCTGCAAGACATGCTGGATGACATGGATGCCATCATTACATGTGAGAACACTATCCACCAGATATGTGGTATGTACTTGTGCAACTCAGCCAATGCTGTCTACTTGATAAACTAAGAAGTCTCACAACTCCAGGTTAAAGTCCAACAGGTTTATTTGGTAGTAAACACCACTAGCTTTTGAAGCACTGCTCCTTCATCCGGTGACAGCATCTCCACATCATACTTGATACGCTGCAGGAAAAGATGTCCCGAGGCATGATACATCGGCAAGATCATGCAGACACTGCAACAATGAATGAATGGACACTGATCGATAATCAGAAGGCAGGACAGTTTCCTTCCTGTCAGGGAGCACTTCAGCGGGTAAGCTTTCTCCAAGCTAGCCTTAAGGACACAAGATAACGCAGAATCGCTGAGGAGAAACTGATAGCCAAGTTTCGCACACAAGGACGGCCTCAACCAGAATCTTGGGTTCATGTTAGACTATGTTTTTTTTTTCATTCATTTGATGGGACATGGGCAATGCTGGCTGGCCAGATTTATTGCTTGTCTCTAGTTGCTCTTGAGAAGGTGGTGGTGAGCTCCCTTCTTGAATCGCTGTAGTCCATGTTCTGTGGGTTGACCCACAATGCCATTAGGCAGGGAATTCCAGGATTTTGACCCAGTGACTGTGAAGGAATAATATATTTCCAAGTCAGAATCATGAGTGGCTTGAAGGAAACTCGAAGGTGGTGGTGTTCCTGTTTATCTGCTGCTCTTGTCCTTCTGGATGGAAGTGGTTGTGGGTTTGTACGGTGTTGTCTAAGAATCTTTGGTGAATCGCTGCAGTGCATCTTGTAAATATTACTCGCTGCTGCTACCAAGCACCAGTGGATGGTTATACCATTAATTGGTCAGATTGTCTCTTGGTGGTGGTCATTGGCATTGTATGGCACGAATGTTACTTAGCACTTGTCAGCCCAAGCCTGGGTATTGTCCAGATCTTGTTGCATTTGATCATGGACTGCTTCAGTGTCTGAGGAGTTGAGAATGGTGCTGAACATTGTGCAATCATTGGCAAATATCCCCACTTCTGACGTTTTGATGGAGGGAAAGCCATTA
The DNA here is from genome assembly GCF_965287045.1 of Carcharhinus amblyrhynchos. Taxonomy (NCBI): domain Eukaryota; kingdom Metazoa; phylum Chordata; class Chondrichthyes; order Carcharhiniformes; family Carcharhinidae; genus Carcharhinus; species Carcharhinus amblyrhynchos. Next base: position 70,022,007 of record NC_137329.1, on the reverse strand, counting down.
ATGAAGCAGCTGAAGATTGTTGGACCTAGGACACTATGCCAAGGGATTCCTGCAGAGACTTCCTGGAGTTGAGATGACCAACCCTTCACAACCATCTTCCGATGTACCAGGTATGACTCCAACCAGTGGAGAGTTTGCCCTGATACCCATTGATTTCAGTTTGGGTAGGGCTTCTTGATGTCGCACTCAGTCGAACACAGCTTTGATGTCAAGGGCTGTCACTCCCACCTCACTTATAGAATTCAACTCTTTTTACCCATGTTTGAACCAAGGCTGTAATGAAGTCAGGAGCTGAGTGACCTGGTGAAACCCAAACTGCATTGCTGAGCAGGTGCTGCTTGATAGCATTTTTGATGACCCTTTCCATCATTTTACTGATTGAGAGTAGATGGGGTGGTAATTGTCCGGGTTGGATTTGCCCTGCTTTTGGTGTACAGGACATATCTGGGCAATTTTTCACTTTGAGTAGATGACAGTGCTGTAACTGCACTGGAAGAGCTTATCTACGGGAGCAGCAAGTTCTGGAGCACAAGTCTTCAGTACTATTGCCGGAATGTTGTCAGGGCCCATTGCCTTTGCAGTAACCAGTGTTGGCACCTGTTTCTTGATATCACATGGAATGAATCGAATTGGTTGGAGATTGGCATCTGAGATGCTGGGGACAACTGGAGGAGGCTGAGGTGGATCATCCACCCTGCACTTCTAGCTGAAGGATACTATGAATAATTCAGCCTTATCTTCCACTCTGATGTGCTGGGCTCCTCTATCATTGAGGATGAGAATATTTGTGGAACCTTCCCCTCCAGTGAGTTGTTTAATTGTCCACCACCATTGTCGACTGGATGTGGAAGGACTGCAGAGCTTGGATCTCATCTGTTGGTTTGGGATCACTTGCTGTTTTTGCCATTTGGCATGCAAGTAACCCTGTTTGGTAGCTTCACCAGGTTGACACCTCATTTTTAGGTATATCTGGTGTTGCTTCTGGCATGCCCTCCTGCACTCTCCATCGAACCAGGGTTGATCCCCTGGCTTGATGGTAATGCTTGAGTGGGGGCTATGCCGGGCCGTGAGGTTGCAAATTGTGCTGGAGTACAATTCCGCTGCTGTTGATGGCCCGCAGCGCCTCATGGATGCCCAGTTTTGAGTTGTTAGATCAGTTCGAAGTCTGTCCCACTTAGCACAACATGATGGAAGTTAGTCTCAATGTGAAGGCGGGACTTTGTCTCCAAAGACTGCGCAACGGTCACTCTTAGCAATACTATCATGGATGGATACATCTGCAGCTGGCAAATTGGTACACCTGAAGTCATGAACATTATTTTCTCTTGGTTCCTTTGTCTCGTAGTTATACCCTTTCGGACCTGACCAGCTCGATCAGCAATGCTGCTGCCGAGTCACTCTTGGTGGTGGACATTGAAATCCCCCATCCAGAGTACATTTGGCTCCCTTGCCACCCTCAATGCTTCCTCTGAACGTTCAACATGGAAGAATACTGATTCATCAGCCAAAAGAGGACGGTACGTAGTAACCACTGAGGTTTCCTTGCCCATGTTTAACCTGAAGCCATGAGACTTCATGGGGTCTGGAGTCGATGTTAAGGACTCCCAGTTCAATTCCCCCTCGACTGTGTATCACTATGCTACTGCCTCTGCTGGGTCTGTCCTGCTGGTGGGACGGGGCACATCCAGGGATGGTAATGGTGTTTGGGGTGTTAACTGTAAGGTAGGATTCTGTGAGAATGACTGTCAGGCTGCTGCTTGACTAGTCAGTGAGACAGCTCTCCCAATTTTGGCCCTAGCCCCCAGATGTTAGTAGAGAGAACTTTGTAGGGTTGACAGGGCTGTTTGTTTTGTCATTGTTTTTTCCGATGCCAGATGGTCCGTCCAGTTTCATTTCTTTGTTGAGACGTTGTAGCAATTGTTACAACTGAGTGGCTTGCTAGGCCATTTCAGAGGGCAGTTATGAGTCAACCAGATTGCTGTGGCTCTGGAGTGAGTAGGCAGATGAGGTAAGGACAGCAGATTTCTTTACGTAAAGCGCGTTCGTGACCCAGATGGGTTGTTCTGACAATCAACAATGGCTTCACGGTCATCAGTAGATTCTTGATTCCAGATTTTTTTTTACTGAATTGAAATTCCACCGGCTGTTGTGGTGGGATTCAAACCCGGGTCCCCAGAATATGATCTGAGTTTCTGGATTAATAGTTGAACAATAATACCACTAGGCCATCACCATTGTGTAACCCCCACGATTTGGCCTGGGCTTGCAAAATCCTAACTATCCTGGTTTGAGACAACTCGCACCTCTTTAACCTATCATTATCCCCTCTCCACTCACATTGTTTGTACCTGTAAAAACTCACATGCCAACCATTATCTTGCAACTATGTCTATTCCCTGTTGGTGAAACCAACTCTTAACTCGTCTGGTGAAGGAGCAGTGCTACCAAATAAACCTGTTGGACTTGAACCTGGTGTTATGACGCTTCTTACTGTTAACCCAGGAAAACATCCCATGGTGCAGCGTCACTTATCAGGTCAAGTTTATTTTTCTCATGTCCCAAGACTGGGGTTTCCCAACCAAATTTCCAGGTTTGAGTGATTAGTTAACTTTGGCTCTATAGTGAGTTATGTTTGGGGATGGAGTGAACCACAGTAAGGATGAAGAGCTCAGAGGAAACAAATCTTTGGGCCAAAATTTGAGCAAAGGGAAAGCTATGGGAGCTGAATGACCATAAGAACATAAGATTCAATTGCATGTCTTTTTATTTGTTTTCTCTAATGAATGTTGGATAGTGATTGAAGAATTGAGCAATATGTAGAATGTGGTAGCTGTGGTCAGAAGGCAGTGGGAGGTGGGGTCATTGAATACTTTTAAGTTGGAGATAGCCTTTGATTCCCTTACCCATCAAGGATCTATCGGAATAGATGGGAATATGGAGTTTGAAATAAGTAGATCAACCGTGATCTTACGGAATGGAGCAGGTTTGAAAGGCTGAATGGCCTACTTTATTTTGTATGTTGGGTGTGAATTACCTTTTAAGAATTCACAATATTAGATAACATTTCGTCAGATGAACAGTGAAATTGATATTCATGGAGTCTTAAATATGTACCATCTGAATGTGGGCCGATTTGCCAAAATATGATCCACAATCTGCGTTCATCAGTTTTGGTTCAAGACTTTAAAAATCTTCGTTTGATTTTCTGACCAAAACCTCTGAGCGTGAGTTATTCCAAACTGTTTTTACATTAAATCCACTTTAAAACAAAAAAAAATTCTGTTGTGGGGCATGCAGCTCTCAATCTGGAAATTTTCAATCTGATTTGAGGGCAAGTGAATGCTGGGAAATTGTTGGTGTAAGGGTCAAGAAATATCAAAAAAAATCTGATAAGAAGGGGCTAATGATATTCGTCATCGAGTTTTGCCTCATCCTTTTCCTGAGTCAATGAGTGCCAGTGACAAAGAACTTCTAGTCGTGTCATGTAACACATCCGGTTGAGTAGTTAGTGAAACTGTAGGCTAAAAGATTTCTCATTGGTGTGGAGGGTGATGTTTGTAGAGCAACTAAGGATAATCAGTCCGAGTGATGCCAGTTTCAGTTGGAGGTCCATTCATTGTTGGTATGAGGCAAGACACAACTTATGGTCTCTGCTGAGCAAGGACAATGTCTGCAGCTCATAGCAAAATGCCTCAGCAGTGGCAGGGTAATAATCAGTCAGCCTGTTTTTAGGATGTTGAGATCGCAAATACTGGTCAGGATTCCCATGGTAACTCTCCTGCTCTTTGTTAAATGTGCCTTGGGCTATTTTCCATGTACCCAAGCCTGCAGAAAGGGCCTTGGTTTATTGACCATTGGACAACACCTCCAACAATTCAGTTCCCATGATATTGTACTGGAGTGGAGAGCCTTGATTTTTTTGCTCCTGGCCTGGCGTGGGACTTAAACTTGCAATTTTGTGGTTTGAACAACAGCTGACACTATACAACAAAATGACCTGGGCTTGCAGATGACATGAAATTCAGATTTTTTTCTAAAAAGAATTGTAAAAATAGACTTGTACCACAGACAGGAACACAGGACCCAGGAATGTATGTGCAAAAATATTTGAGGGGAGCAGGATGAGCTATATCAGTTGTTTGGGGCGGGGGGCGGGGGGGGGGGGGACATCAGATCTTTGGTTTCCTTAATAGAGAACAAAAGTGACTTATACTAAACCTTGGGAAAACATTTATTAGGCCTCAGCTGAAGTATTGTATTAAATTTTGCTCATGACATTTAGCAAAGGATGAGAGAGGTTGAAGTGAGCAAGAATCTTGGAGAGATTTACCAGAATGGTACCAGAGGGACTTAGTTTGTATAGAGGTAAAGTAATATTTGCGGTGGTCTCTTGAGTAGAGAAGGTTGAGATTTGATCAAGTGAACAAGCAGAAACTAGCCAATGGCGCAAACGTCGGTAACCACAAAGGTGGATTTCAGGTAATTGACAAATGAATCAGGAGGGGTGCTGATAATTTTTTTTTGTATGCAACTAGTTTTTATTTTCTAGAATGCACTGATTGAAAACTGTTTCAGAGTTACACTTTTGGGAGAATTCAGTCAATACTTAGAGGGGCAATGTTATAGGGCTGATTAATTGGATAAATCTACCAAGATCGGGCAGAATCACATTAAGCCACTAACATTTTGATTCTAACTTGTTTGCCTTTTGTGATAGTAAACTTCTGTTAGCGGGCATTTTTTTTACCTCCTAACTGATTAAAATGTTGCTTCCCCTAGGGTCCCAGCGCTAGTGCTTATGTAACCTACATACGGTCTGAAGACGCACTAAGAGCAATACAGTGTGTAAATAATGTGGTGGTGGATGGCAGGACACTTAAGGTAAGCAATTTCTTCATCTCACAGTTTGCTCCACTTGCAGCACCTAACGCAAGCATTTTTTTCCCTGATCCTCAAGCTTACTTGTGAAGTCTAGAGGTGCTGTGGTGGGAGAGCTTTTTAGAGTAATTTGAAACATCAATTGGGAAATAAATCTGAGAAGCGAAAGTGAATTCAAGATGGCACAAGACAAAACCAAGTGTGTAAATAACATCTTTTCCTCTACTGGTCAAGGAAATAAGTTATAAACCCACAATGTTGACAGCAGATTCTCACCCCTGCTTTCAGTTTCAGTTTACACTAATTTTGATATTTAAAGAATATTTGCAAAAGATTAATTTACAATAATACTGCCAGATATTGAAATTCTGTAGCAAAAGACACGTACTGCAGTGCAGTTAAAAATTGGCACGAATCTATTGTTCATATATTCTTAAATGTGAGACCCATAAAATTACAAAATCCTGTGAAAGTATCCAGTTATAACAGTAAAATCTTGGAGCACAGGAAGGGGGAATTCAGCATCATGTGTCAATGCTAACTCTTGCAAGAGCTGTGCAATCAGTTCCACTGTCTTCTTTCCCCACATATAGTCTAATAATTCTACCTTCCAATTATTTGTCCAACTCCCTTGTGAAAGTTGCTATGAAATTTGTTTCTATCATTCTTAAAGGCAATATATTCCTGATCATGGCGGTTAAGGAAGACCTCAGGAAAAATGTATAAAGTTGAGTTCCCACTACCTTCTGCTTCTGATGGAAGTAACCATCTGATTGGTATGCAAATAATGAATAGGCAGTGAAGGACATTTAAAGAACACATGGGTGAACTTCAACTGTATATCCCTGTCTGATGTAAGAGTAAAATGGGGAAGGTGGCTCATCTATGGCTAACAAGGGAAATCAGAGATAGCATTAAAGCCAAAGAGAAGGTATGTAAATTGGTCAGAAAAGGCAGCAAACCTGAAGACTGGGAGAAATTTAAAATGTAGCAGAGGAGGACAAAGAGTATAATTGAGAAGGGGTAAATAGATTACGAGAGCAGGCTGGCAGAAAACATAAACTGCAGACTGCAGAAGCTTCTCTAGTTATGTGAAGAGAAAAAGACTAGTGAAGACAAATGTAGGTCCCTCAAAGTTAGAATCAGGTAGATTCATAATGGGCAACAAAGAGGTGGCAGATCAGCTGAACAAGTACTTTGGATCCCTCTTCACTGAGGAGAAATTTTAGGAGTCAGAGTCTAGCATGAAGGAGGAACTAAAATAAATCCTTATTAATCGGGAAATTGTGTTGAGGAAATTGCTGGGGTTAAAACACAATAAATCCCCAGAGCCTGATGCTCTGCTTCCCAGAGTACTCCAGAAAGTGGCCTGCGAAATAATAGATGCAGATCATTTTCCAGCATTTTATGGAAGAGTTCCAGTGGATTGGAGGGTAGCTAATGTAACACCACTGTTTTAAAAAGGAGGGAAAGAGAAAATCTGGAATTATAGACCAGTTAGCCTGACATCGATGGTGCGGAAAATGCCAGAGTCATTTGTTAAGGATGCAGTAGCTGACCATTTGGAAAGCGGTGGCACAATCAGTCAAAATGAGCATGGATTCACTCAAAGGAAATGGTGCTTGACAAATCCACTAGTCACATCCTCAAAAATTCCAGATAAGTGGACAAGGGTGAACAGGTGAATGTTGTGCATTAGACCTTCAAAAGGTTTTTGACAAGATCCAACACGAGATTAGTGAGCAAAATTAAAGCTCATGGTATTGGGGGCAATGTATTGACATGGCAGATAAGAATAGAGTGGGAATAAATGGGTCCTTTTTCAGAGTGGCTGGCAGTGACTAATGGGGTACCACAAGTTTCAGTGCTGGCACCCCAGCAATTCACAATATACATGAATGATTTGGACGAAGGAATTGAATGCAGTATTTCCACACTTGCAGAGACACTAAGCTGGGTGGCAGTGTGTGCTGTGAGGAGAATGCTATGGGGCTGCAGGATGACTGGAACGTGCTGGCTGAGTGGCAAATGCAGTGTGATGTGTATAAGTGTGAGGTTATTCAGTTGAGGGACAAAAACCAAATGGAAGATTATCTGGTGGCAGTTCAAGAAAAGGGGAAGTGCAACATGACTTGCATTTCTTGGTAGAACAGTCACTAAAGGTTAGCATGCAGGTACAGCAGGAGGTGAGGAAAGCTCATGGCATTCTGGCCTTCATAGTGAGAGGATTTGAGTATTGGAGTAGAGGTGTCTTGCTGCTGTTATACAGGTGAGGCCACAATTTGAGTATTGTGTGCAGTATGGGTCTCTTAATCTGAGCAAAGTCATTCTGGCTGTTGAGGGAGTCCAGCAAATGTACACCAAACTAATTCCTGGAATGGCAGGACTGCCATAAGAAGAGAGACTGGATCAACTGAGTTTGTACTCGATGGAATTTAGAGAATGAGGGGGATCTCATCGAAGAATATAAAATCCTGATGGGATTGGACGGGCTAGATGGGGGGAATATGTTACCAATGTTGGGGAAATCTAGAACTAGCAATCACAGTCTAAAAATAAGGGGTGAGCCATTCAGGATTGACGTGGAAGAAGTTCATCAGTTGTGAATCTGTGGAATTCTCTGCTACAGAAAGCTGCTGGGGCCAGTTTGTTAAATATGTTCAAGAGGCAGCTGGTCCTTCTGGCTTAAGGGACCAAGAGTTATGGAGAGAAAGTGGGAGTCAGGTACTGGAACTGCATGATCAGCCAGCATATTGAATGGTGGTGCATGCTCAAAGGGCCGAATAGCCTCGTCTTGCACCTATTTTCTATAATTGACTTAAAAGCATCCTGGAATAAACAGAAACTGCTGTTGTGTGCCCTTGAGAAATGCATTATGATGTCTAAGTCAAGTAATGAACTGCCTTGATAGTGACCGAGTCATCCCCTTCAGTCTTTAAGAATGATCTGAATTCGACGTTTTTTTCAGATTTGTAGCAAGAATGTTAAATCAGAAAACCGATTTTCTTGTTGAGATATTTTGTCTCATTCCTGTTTCCCTCAGCAAATTTGGCAAAAACAAATGTCGGTGTTTTACAGATGACCAAATTGCTATTGAATCTAGTTGACCTATTTCCAATGGAAAATTGTGGGGCTGTCTACGCATTTCATTTGGAACTGCAATGTCACTTTTGATCAGTTCTGAGCCCAGAAATAGTTGGATAACCCTGAACTGTTTATCCTTGTGTCAGACAAAGACCAATAATGGAAGTTTAGACTCATCTATATATTTTGATTGGCTTTAAAGATAGACTCCCAATGATGACTGAATTTCCCCTTGTTCAAGAAGGGGAGTGGAGACCATGCTGGGAATTATAGACCAGTGAGCCTTACTTCTGTTGCCGGCAAAGTTTTGGGAAGAATTATAAGGGATAGGATTTATTATCATCTAGAGAGAAATAAATTGATTAGGGATAGTCAACACAGTTTTGTGAAGGGCAGGTCGTGCCTCACAAACCTTATCGAACTTTTTGAAAAGGTGACCAAAGAGGTGGATAAGGGTAAGGCAGTTGACGTGGTGTATATGGATTTTAGCAAAACGTTTGATAAGGTTCCCCATGGTAGGCTACTGTAGGAAATGTAGATGCATGGGATTGAGGGTGATTTAGCAGTTTGGATCAGGCACTGGCTAGCTGATCGAAGACAGAGGATGGTGATTGATGGGAAATATTCAACCTGGAGTTCAGTAACAAGTTGCGTACCACAGGGATCTGTTTTGGGGCCACTGCTGTTTTGTCATTTTTATAAATGGCCTAGATGAGGGTGTAGAAGGATGGGTTAGTAAATTTGCTGACGACACCAAAGTCGGAGGGGTTGCAAACAGTGAGGATGGATGTTAGTTTTCAGAGGGACATAGATAAGCTGCAGAGCTGGGCTGAGAGGTGGCAAATGGAGTTTAGTGCAGAAAAGTGTGAGGTGATTCACTTTGGAAGGAGCAACAGGAGTACTGAATATAGGGCTAATGGAAGGACTCTTGGCAGTGTCGATGAGCAGAGAGATCTCGGTGTCCATGTGCATAGCTCCCTGAAAGTTGGCACCCAGATTGATAAGGTTGTTAAGAAGGCGTACGGTGTGTTAGCTTTTATTGGTAGAGGGATTGAATTTCAGAGCCGTGAGGTCATGTTACAATTGTACAAAACTCTGGTGCGGCCGCACTTGGAGTATTGCGTACAGTTCTGGTCGCCGCATTATAAGAAAAATGTTGAGGCATTGGAAAGGGTGCAGAGGAGGTTTACCAGGATGTTGCCTGGCATGGTGGGAAGGTCTTATGAGGAAAGGCTGAGGGACTTGAGGTTGTTTTTGTTAGAAAGAAGGTTGAGAGGTGACCTAATTGAGGCATACAAGATGATCAGAGGGTTAGATGGGGTGGATAGTGAGAGCCTTTTTCCTTGGATGGTGACGGCTAACATGAGGGGACATGGCTTTAAATTAAGGGGTGGTAATTATAGGACGGATGTCAGAGGTAGGTTCTTTACTCAGAGGGTAGTAAGGGCGTGGAATGCCCTGCCTGCAGCAGTTGTGGACTCGCCAACTTTAAGGGCATTCAAATGGTCAGTGGATAGGCATATGGATAACATTGGAAGAGTTTAGGTTAGAGGGTCATTAGATTGGTTCCACTGGTCGGCACAACATTGAGGGCCGAAGGGCCTGAACTGTGAGGTTATGTTCTATGTTCACTCAATGCTGTGGGATGTTTTGGTGGTGTTAACTACTTCATACTGGAGATGTTGCAGCTGGATCAGAATCATTTAAGTATCTGCGTGTGTATAATTGTGGACATTTTTTTTTCTCTCAAGGCATCTTTAGGTACTACAAAGTATTGCAGTTATTTCCTAAAGAACATGCAATGTCCTAAACCAGACTGTATGTATTTGCATGAGCTAGGGGATGAAGCAGCCAGTTTCACTAAAGAAGAAATGCAGGTAAGTTCAACAGCCTAAAGAAAGTAAGATGCAAGAGCAAACCAAAAGCCCTTTTCGACTCATTGAAGCCAGGAGTTCATAACTGGGGGCTTAGATTACGATTTGAATTAAGATTAACAAAAAAAATCATTGTTTTATTTGGAACCAAGACTGTTTGTTTCTGTCAAATATACTATAAAATTGCAGTTCTCAGCCAGAATGAACACCATTGAAAATATGGATCTTAGATTTGTATTAGGGTTCAACTAGGTCATTTCTCATTGGTTGACTTGCTCATATTCCTGTTTACTTGTAGTTTTCTGAGGTGATGCTGTTTTAATCTTCAGATAATTAATGCTACCTTAAAAAACCTAGTGTTAAATGTCACCTGTTTCCCCAAATTAAGTTTGCAAAATATTTCTCTCAACTGAGTTTTATTCTGAAAGTGCAAGAGTCCCTGGTAGTAAACTAAAAGCTTGGCACTTGATTGAGGTCTCAGCATGTACTTGTTTACAAGTCTTTTGTGAGTCAGCTTTCAGTCTGATTACAGGAAGCGCAAGGCAATTGCGCATCCTGGGAATTTCAAATAATTCAGACTGTGGCTACTTTTTTTTTCCTTGACTATGCAAGAGTGCCCTCAAGTGGTCACCTTTTTGTTGGTCATGTTTTTGTTGGTCTTTCTCTCACTGCTTCAGAAAAAAAGGAATACAATGTAGATCATTGCAAAGAGCTATTTTTTGGGACTTCTAAGTCAAAAGATGAGACTATTTGAACCAACTTTGTGCCCTGTTGAAGGTATTACAGAATAGTGAGTGTGCCCTACAGTCTTAACTGCTATGGAATAGAAATTTAATTTCAATGCAGAGCGGAACTGTGTACTGATTATTTTTGTGTGCTTAATCAGTGTTGACGAGTGTCCTTAAGACAACTGGAGATTCATGGTTTCATTGCTGAACTTTGATGGGATGACTTGGGCATGCGGTTGAAATAAATTGAATATGGGCACTTGAGGCTAATAAACCACACAGGGCACATGGTACAAATTCCAGCTGAAGTGGCGTGGCTTCCATTAGCTTGTGCCTGGTTGCATTAATCACCCTAGTACCATGTTTTCACCGAACGTCATGTGAAGAGTCAGTGTGGTGAGGGCCTGGTACTGCACTATTTGATTGAATCCAGACCTGTTCCTTCAGGTCTGCTGTAAGCCAGTTCCTGAGGCACTCAGTGGTGCCAAGTCAAAACCATGACCACTAGCTCTGGGCCCCTTGCTTGAAAATGAGCACTAGTACAATCTGATATTTCCTTTTGGCGAAGAAAACAAATAGAGGAAACAGCACTAAATTCTGTTGCCTAACAGGCTTTGCAGATTCATGTGGAGCAACAACTCTACCCCAAGCCAACTAGAGGTAACCATAAGCATGTTATTGCTGCTGTGTTTTACAAAAGACAAACAGTTGATTACGACTTCAGAACTACTTTATGCTGGTTATGTTCATGTTTAGGCAACAATTCTTTGTCATAAATTTTAAGACACTGGGGGGTGGGGTGGGGGGGGTAATGTTTGTTAACTCCTTGACTATTTCACATTTTTAACATAGATTTTGATCATCAGTTTGATTAAACCAGGCTAATACCACAAAAGATAACAGCCCTACTATGGAGGGCTGTTGAGACAGAATGGGTTATATGGCAAATTGCTGTGTGAATTTAGTTCAGGTGATTAGAAAAATGGATTAAACTTTCTAAACCCGAAATGTATTTGGTCTCTGCTCCAAGTGTGCGTGGAGTTCACTGAAATAGGTCAACTGAAATCTCAATTGTTTAATTAGAAATAAATCTCCTGATGCAACATTGAGCACAAATTTTCTATTTGGGTGAGTGGGGAAGAATTAGCGTAGTGCTGCATAATTGGCCTTCTGATGAGGATCTTGTTCTGAGAAAATTGCAAAGGGATTTTTCTCAGTATAAGTAATTTTGTGGAGCATGGAAATGTAGGCTTGGATTTGACAGGTATAAAATGGAATTCCTAATGATGTCTGCCATTTGATAATTGATGTCCTAATTCGTTGGACTTCTGTTCCTTATTTTTCCTTCTGTTTTTCTTCCAATATCCTTCCATAGGCAGGTAAACATCAAGAGTATGAACAGAAGCTGCTTCAGGAACTTTATAAATTGAACCCCAACTTTTTGCATCAGTCGTCCAGCACAGTTGACAAAAATAAGAACAAATTGACTACACAGCAGAGGTATGATGCGTAAGTACTGCTCTGGCCTGATGTGTGTGCTAGCTTTTTTTCTGCTTTTATGTTCTGCACTTGAGATTCTTCTTTCATGGTTTGGGCTTTCATGTCAAACTTGGTTGCCTTCACAGCTCAAAAATGTTGCTTTCGTAACATGAACTAACTAATAAGAGTGCTTTGCAGGCTGTGACTTGTACCTTGTGTTCATATCCATGGAAGTTTTATTTGCACTTTGAGTCGGTGATAACAGTCCACTCGTATTAACTGAGCAGATGTATGGCAGCAGATTTGTCAATAAGAAGTGCAGCATATTGATGAGCTGGATTATTTTGGATAGCATATTCTGATTTCCTTCTCCTGTGTGTGTAAAAGTCATCAGCTTTCATAAATATCAAAATAGGTCAGCATTTTTTATTTAAATGCACAAGGTAGTATCTTTGTCAGAATCTTAGTTTGAATATGACGTAGTCTTGGTGTCATTTTAGTTAATAGGAAGCAGAAAGTAGGAATAAAGAAGGCTTTTTTAATAATAGAGTACCACAAGGGTTTATGCTCAGGCTTCCACTGTTTGCAGTCTATATTAATGACTGACAGAGAACACTATGTGTAAGTATGCTGATGATACAAAGCCAGGTTGATTGCTAAGCTCTGGGAGGGCACAGAGACTGCAAAGAGATATAGCAGATTAAGTGAGTGGGGCCACCATATAACAGATGGATTGTAATTAAGGAAGTATAATGTTATCCACTTTGTTAGAGGTGGAAAATCTAAGTATGAAATAATAGTCCTGGATGTGCTCAGACAAGTAATGTGAAAAGTTCCCATAAAGGCAAGCATTCAGAAAGGTAACTAGCATATCGACCTTTATTGCAAATGATTGGAGGACAGGAATAGCTTGAGTCGTGCAGGGTTTTGGTGAGATTGCATCCAGAATATCGTATGCGCTTTTGGTCTCCGTTTCTGAGATGGTATACTTGCACTGGGGACGATAGTGAATGTTCACTAAATGGGTCTCAGGAATGAGGGGGTTGTCCTACGATGAGAGGCTCAGTGAACAGGTCTATTTTGTCTGAAGTTTTGAAGAATGAGAGAGAATCTCATTGAAATGTACAAAATTCTGAGGGGGGTGCTTGGACAGGGTGGTTGCTGAGTGATTGTTTCCACTGGCAGGGAGATCCAAAATATTGGGGAACCGTCTTTCACCTACAGGGCCAGTCATTTAGGACTGAGATGAGGAGAAATTACTTAATCAATTGTTAATACTTGGAACGCTGTGTCCCAGAGGGTAGTGGTTGATCCATTTTTGCATACACTTAAGGCTGGGACAGATTTTTTTGGCCTTGGGAAATCAAGGGATAAAGTCAGTAGGCAAGGAAGTGGAGTTGAGACCCAAGATCAGCTATGATTGTATCAAATGGCTTGACGGGCCATATGGTTGTCTCTGTATTTCTCTTCCTGAGTCATGTTACTTCATGAAATTTCATGTAAATATGAGTGATTGTAATGTGAGGGAGTTGTGCTCCCTGTTACCAATTGCAGTCATTGAAGCCCTACAGTACAGAAGGAAGTCATTTGGTTCGTTAAGCCTACACTGACCACAATCCCCTCGAGCCCTATTCCCATAACCCTATATATTTACTCTGCTAACCTTAGCTGACACCAAGGGGCAATTTGGTATGGACAGTCAACCTAACCTGCACATTTTTGGACTGTGGGAGGAAACCCGTGCACCCAGGGGAAACCAACGCAGAGAAGGGGAGAATGAGAAAATGCCACACGCACAGTGACCTGAAGCTGGAATTGAACCCGGGCTCTTGGCGCTGTGAGGTAGCAGTGCTAACCTGTGCCATTGTGCCACCCATCAAAAGCCATAAAAATCCACCGTTGGATGCTTATGGCTTTTGATGCAAGATGAAATAACCATTTATATGGTCATGAGTAGACCACTGTTTCATCCTGAGTTTCTGCTGCCAATGTTTGAGTTCCAGCCTTGCAGAAGGGAATAGTTTCTTCAAAAAAAAATGTGCTTAGAACAAAGTGGCATTATTTGGAACTTGGAGAATTCTTCATGGCAAAGTCGATGTCCAACAAATTTTTCATGCATTGGCAAATGTTTTAACTCCTGCTATCACAAGTATTTTGAGCTTATTTGGCCCAAATTAACTCAGCTATGTAGGTGAACTGTAGCTCAAGTGCTTGAATTGCATAATTTGTAGTAATCTAGAGCTCTGGTTAGTTTAATTGATATTTTCCCTGCAGTGATTAATTAAGAATTTAAGTTGAAGGTGCAATTATCGAAATGCATAGTATGTTCTTTTATACAAGAGCACTCTGTTCTCAGAACAAGGAGAAGCTACATTGCAATGAAAAAGGTGGTGTGAATATTATCATTCAGCTTTTATTTAACTCAATAATTTTTATTGTTTACTTAGCTAAAAGCAGCGCAATATGAAATATCTGGCAAAATTGCGTAGCTCTAAACACACCCATTCAAGCAACGTTTTCTGCTTTTCATAGAATCCCTACAATGCAGAAGAAGGCCTTTCAAGCCCATTGAGCCTACACTGATTCTCCAACAAGAATTCTGCAACCCCGTTTATTTACCCCATTAATCCCTCTAGCTACATATCTTGGGACATCGGCCATGCTAAATTGCCCCTCAATCAACCTAACCTGCACAAATTTGGACTATGGGAGGAAACTGAGGCACCCAGAGGAAACCCATACAGGCCCAGGGAGAATGCGCAAACTCCACAAAGACAGGTCACCCAAGGATGGAATTGAACCGGTTCTAGGCATTGTGAGGCGGCAGCGCTTATACGTCTCAATGAGATCTCCCCTCATCCTTCTTAGAGTTTAGAAGGATGAGGGGAGATCTCATTGAGATGTATAAGATGATGAAAGGGATGGATAGGGTAGAGGTGGAGAGGTTCTTCCCGCTCAGAAAGGACAGCAGAACTAGAGGGCACAGCCTCAAGATAAGAGGCGGGGGGGGGGGGGCGCAGTTTAGAACGGAGTTGAGGAGGAACTTCTTCACTCAAAGGGTGGTGAATCTCTGGAATTCTCTGCCCTTTGAAGTGGTTGAGGCTTCCTCGCTAAATATATTTAAGACGCGGGTAGATAGGTTTTTGGTAGGCAAGGGGATTAAGGGTTATGGGGAGAAAGTGGAGCTGAGCCACGTCAGATCAGCCATGATCTTGTTGAATGGTGGGGCAGGCTCAAAGGGCTAGATGGCCTACTCCTGCTCCTATTTCTTATGTTCTAACCACTGTGCCCTTTTTTGTTGGTTGACTTGACAGTAGTTGCATGTTATGTTAAATTATCTGGTTTATTGATGTGGCACACTGATTCAGGAAGCTTATCCGTTTGAAATGGCAGCCATGTCAAAGATTGTTTGTGGTGGGTATATTTTCCTAGGGTTTCCCTTTTACATTTAATGTGTTGAAATTAGTCCCAAAACCAGTTGAGTGCAAGACTGGGGCATTCATGGCTCATAGCATGGGGTGAAAGAATGTGTCTGTGGAGGTGGTCAGGTCAATGCTAGATTTGAGGTAAAAATGTATTTCAACTGGAGCTGTTTTCTTTTGTGTTTTTACTTAGAACCAACAGGTTAACAGATAATGTAGTGATGTTTCCAAATTTGTGAGCAGAGCAGATTGGTCTCTAATGCAGTACTGTTGAGCCTTGCTAAATTGGGGCAGCGATTTCAGCTGACAGGCACATGTGTGATGTCTGACTTCCATACAGGTATACCCCATCTCAGTGACCACCTTGAACTAGCTTTTCGAAAAAGAAAACTCTTTTCTTTTTGGCATGACTTGCTGTCTGCTTTGTTGGTAGACTTCTGCACTTTGTATCTACTTGGTTAGGCGCATTGGCCATGCTAAGTTGCCCCTTAGTATCCTGGGATGCGCAGATTAGGTGGATTATGGGGATAGGGCCTGAGTGGGATTGTTGTTAATGTAGATTCAATGGGCTGAATGGCCTCCTTCTGCACTGTAGGGTTTCTATGTATATCGATGTTATGTTTCTGCGGTTGGTTAGGAAAGTCAACAAGGAAAAGAATTTTTTCTCCCAAAGCATATACTTCTGGCATTTTGAATAATCACAGTTAACAAAATAATATCTTTGTTCCATAATTTGACCCTGCTCTGTCTCCCATGTGGAATCATCCCTGAATCTATTTCACTCGAGTTGAAGGTTTGCTGCCTTTTTTTACAGTTAAGTCAGGATTTGGGTTTGATAGTGCAGCAGTCAACATAGCTCTTGTTTTCATACAAATGTCCAAGTCTGACCCTTGTATGTCTGTGTAACCTCTACATTTATAAGTCATCAAAGGCTCTGCATGCTTTTTAACACAATGAATTCTGAATTGTAAAACTGAGGTGAAAATAGCTACTAAGTACATTTTCTTTATTCTGTGCACTTCAATATTTCCATATTGTCTGGAGAGAAATCTGAAGCAAATTATGTGCTCTAAGATTGCAAATGGAAGCTTGAGCACAACACAAGGGGGCACCTTTGAGCTGCAGTTTTAACCCAGTAAGATGATTAGGATATTTTTTGGTCTTTTGTGCTTGCCCTCATGATAAGTAAACAGCTGTCAGTATGGAATTCCAAACAACACTTCCTCTGCACTCCTGAGGTTAACATTACTGTTTCAACTTTGAGGCGATGCACACAATTTTTTTTCCATTAAATCATCTCAGCAATCAGGATGATTTTGATCAAATGTTTCCACTTCATATTATGTCATTATGAAGAAAGAACCAAGACACAAAATGTGAACCTAATGATGAATTTTTCTCTAAAGGGATAATTCTATGGAGGTGGCATTCTTAAATACTTGGGATTTTTTGATTAAAAAAAGTCTTGCTTTTCTAATTGGCAAAAGTGTGTTTCAATCATCAAAGGAATCGATAGTTTTTTGCAGAACATAATTAAGTTAATTCATATCGCAAGCACCCTTTCACACGTTAAAGTCTTGATTGATTTATGTGGCAATTTGGGAGGAACAGGTAACTGATTGCATTTCACTTCTGTGTCTCCAGTATTTTTAAGCTATTCATTTGAATTGTGATTGGATAATCACTTGATATTGTGGTCCTTGAATATCAAGTATCTTTGGTTTAAATGTGGTTAGTTTTATCTTGGAAATTATATTAGCATATTAGATAACCGTAACCGTGTTGGATCCAAGACTGCATACTGCCATACCAATTTATACGGTGCAGCGCACTGGGGGGCAGTTGTCATGGAAATGGTGAACTTTGATTTGTATTATAACCATTGGAAACCTGTCAAGTGTTGACTCATCAAATGGAGCCTCTGATTGCTCGAGTGTTAGGATGATTAAAGCAGAAAATGTGCAGCATCTCCAAGTATTTCTGCATCTGTAGTGAGATAGTGCTGCCAAATGCTTGTGCTCAGTATTTGCAATATCCAGTTGTATTCTCTCAGTTTAGTTGCAGTATTGTTGCTGATCGTCTGATATGTTGTCTGAAACAAAGCATATAGTGTTGAATACAGGAATGGCTGACTTCAGAATTTTGCAAAATCAGCAGGACAGTAGATCATTTTTTGCTCCCCCTGTACAGACCACTTTAAGTCTCTCTTATTTGCTCATGTAGCAGAGGACTTGTCCATTATTAAACAGCATGGCAACAAGTTGGGCCTCTCGGTATGGACACTTGGCAGTACAGCTGGCTGGTAAGGATGCACAATGCCAACACCACCATCTCAGGCAGGATGGAGCCTGCTTGGAAGATTTCCACAAAGTGAACAGCATCTCGGAGCTGCTGAAGCTTTTTGTTGTGACGATTTGGGAGGTACTCAGTGTTTTGCCATTCTTTCCCCTTACAGACCCAACAGTAGTAATAAAGATGCCTGGCCTTCATTACTGAGCACAGCTAAAGCAGTCAACGGTCTAACACTCGAACACAGGAAAACGCCTCCCATACTTGATAATGGTTCAGAACCCGAACACATGACCACAGATGGTCCTGACACAGAACTCAGGTCAGTGATTGGCTTTATTTCTCTCTCGGACTGAAATAACCAAACTGAGCAAGGGGAGCAATTCTTTCTGTTCACAGCCAATCAGGTTGCTCGCCAAATTTTGGCGACTTGATGCTAGCTCTGCACCCAGAGTTCTCGTGCGTCTGCCCATCATTGGCATCTATACAAGATATGAGCCAAAATATGCTGCAAGTTTGTTATTGTCTCTCCAAACTTTCATCAAGAGACTTGCCGGTCTGTTAACAACCACTTCTTAATGGTGTGCTTTTTGCACCAAAAGCCTGATGTGAACGGAGGGTCAATGGAATTCTCTTTTGCTTTGAAGATAGCCAAGTGCATTCAAATCCATTTTTAAAACATGCAGTTTTGAGAGGTTAAGCTGAAGGGATACGCCATGCTCTTGAAGTTGAACTGAAGAAATCAGCAACCACTTTCATACCTATTGAAGTCTGACCATTTTCTTGACTTGCTACATAAATCACCAATTAGCAATACTATTCTAATGAGAAGTCATGGATCCTTGTTAATCTTATCCAGAATTCCTTTGATGACTGTTGCTTAATAAGGAGAACTCCACACCAATGTCTTTAATGCCTACTTGTGCTGAAGAAGCTGTTTTCAGTCAGGGTAAGATTGGGCAGTTGACAATTAGCTTTGGTATCCTGTCACTGGGACTTGGGTAATGTTGCCCACTTTTCATACTTTCAGAATAAAAGCCTCGCTGCTATGTGCTCGTGGGTTAAAGACGGGATTGAATTTGGTGGTGATGGCTTTCCAGGCTGCAGTAGTCTTTTATGGCTGCTTTACATGTGGAAAGTGACCACATGATTGAGACACTGAATACTAATACCTAGAGAGCCATATCCAATAAAAATGAAGATAAAAAAGAAGTGGCTCCTAATTTTAACTCCAATGTTTTGTTCAACACTAGATAAGCAGATTGAGTATTCTGTTTTCAGTATTAATACACAATCCAAGACTGAATGTACTGATAGGGATTTATTATAATTAAATCCACTGATGTTTTGATGCCCATGCAGTGACAATGTAAAGCATTCTAAATGGTCATTTTCCCCTGCCTCTCTTTCTCTCCCCCTCACCCCTCTCCCCCTCACCCCAGTGGTTAGCACTGCTGCCCCACAGTGACATTTGATCCAGGTTCAATTCCCGGCTTAGGTCACTGTGTGGAATCTGTACATTCTCCCTGTGCCTGCGTGTGTTTCCCCCCACAGTCCGAAAGACAGGCTGGTTAGGTGTGTTAGCCATGCTTAATCCTCGCTCAATGTACCTGAACAGGCGCTGGGGTGTGGCAACTAGGGATTTTCATACTAACTTTATTGCAATGTTAATGTGAGCCTACTTGTGACATAAACTTAAACTCTGTCTCATTACTGGCACATGTGCTATGTGCAAGCTGCAAAGCAGCATTTCCTGAAGACTCAGAACTGTCTACCACCAAGGAGGGTAAGAGTAGCATAGAGCTCTTCTTAGAGGTTTACGGCATGGAAACAACAGGCCCTTCAGCCCAACTTGTCCATGCTGCCCTTTTTTTTAAGAAAGACTCCTAAGCTAATCCCAACTGCCTGCGTTAGGCTCATATCCCTCTATACCCATCATACCCATGTAACTATCTAAGTGCTTTTTAGAAGATAAAATTGTATCTGCCTCTTCTGCTACCTCTGGCAGCTTGTTCCAGACCCTGAACACCTACTGTGTAAAAAAAAAAAGTCCTGTGGACACTTTGGTATCTCCCCCCTCTCGCCTTAAACTGATGCCCTCTAGTTTTAGACTCCCCTATCTTTGGGGAAAGATATTGACTATCTAGCTGATCTGTGCCCCTCATTATTTTATTGACCTCTAAGATTACCCCTCAGCCCTCTACGCTCCAGACAAAAAAATTCCAGTCTATCGAGTCTCTCCTTATAACTGAATCCATCAAGTCCTGGTAGCGTCCTAGTAAATTTTTTCTGCACTCTTTCTAGTTTAATAATATCCTTTCTGTAATAGGATGATCAGAATTGTGGCCTCAACAATGTCTTGTACAACTTCAACAAAACATTCCAACTCCTGTATTCAATGTTCTGACTGATGAAACCAAACATAGCAAATGCCGCCATCACCACTCTGTCCACCTGTGACTCCACTTTCAAGGAGCTATGAACATGTATCCCTAGATCGTTGTTCTGTAACTCTCCCCAGTGCTCTACCATTAACTGAGTAAATCCTGCCCTGGTTCAATCTACCAAAATGCATCACCTCGCATTTGTCTAAATTAAACTCCTCCTGCCATTTGTCAGCCCACTGGCAATTGGATCTTAATCCAAAAAAGCAGCAGGTGCATGGAAACACCAAGTTCACCTCTAAATCTCTCTGTCCTGACTTAAAAATAAGTCGCCGGTCCTTCGTCATTTGGTCAGTCGTGGAACTCCCACTCCAACAGCACCATGGTGTGCCTATATCACATGGACTGCAGCAGTGTAAGAAGGCAGTTTAGTAGGCCCTTGAGGGCAATTGTGATGAGCATTAAATGCTGGCATGCTCTCATCCTATGAATCCATAGGCTAAAAACCAAGGTTGTGGCTTTCAAAATGTGCTATTTTTGTGAGTGGTGTACTTAAAACTGATGTGATGTGAGACATCTTGGAACACCATCCGTTGCCTCAGAAGATCTTTATTACATGTGAAGATCATTTGCTCCTCTACATTTTGATTTGCAGGCTTTATCAAAAGTATTTTTGTTTCAGGTTGACATCTAGTGCAACATGTGTTCAGCAATCATTGCAGGAATTAGTTGCTGGTTGTCATGCTTGATCTCAGCATTCTAGTCTGAGTACTTGTTGGCTGTCCTGCTACTCTGTGTCAGTCACTGTTTTGGTGCTTGTTTCTACTTAGTGGGACTTGAGGCATTCTCCCAAGTGGCCATTTCTTTGTTTGTAAGCTTAGTTGGAATGTTAGCAGATGCAATGGCCTTGGCTCCCGTCGCAAATAGGTCCTCATCCAATGTCAGACGCACACATACACGCAATGCACATCATTGGCCACTATCTACAGAGGTCTGGAGCAAGAGCTCGAGGTATAATTTTACTTCAACCACATGGCCCAGGAAAACTGATCATTGTGGTGCCTTGCTGCAACATCAGCTGAGATCGACTAACTTGGAATAAGCCGGAAATCAAACAATGGACCTCATCTTTGTATGGCTAAATGATACAGCTGCCGAAGTGTTGGGTATTTCATCAAACGTTGCGTTTCCATGCAGTACCTGTTTGGTTAAGTCACTTGCTGTCAGTCAGCTGCAGGATTACAGGAAATAATGAAAATATGCTACACGATGATAATATTGGCTTTTGAAATGCCAGTGCTGTTTATAATCCCTGGCGAAATGAACTGTAGCCTCAAGATAACTTACAGCATCATATGCATTGATAATAGGGAAATAAATTAAGCTGATTTGACAAAACATCAGTATCATTTCTGGCTCCCATTCACTCCCTGGAGCCACACATTACATTTAAGGATTTCCATGCCTTCAACTTGACTCTCATTATACTCAGTGCACCATCATTGGTTTGGGAAAGGCTACACCAATTGCAGTTGTGAATATTTCCAAATGTCTGAAGAGTAAATATTCTGTGCAACTAACTGAATATTCTATGTAATTAACAGTCACAAGTTCCTGGTTCCTTAGAGTTCAGTGAGTTGAAGATGACTGTTTTGTGAAAAGGAGCAAAACTTGCACCATTCAGTGGATAATTTCTGCAGTAGAAACCTAGACTGAAAGCTGGTCAGTGATCATTAATAGAACTATTTCTTTAGTGTGATCGGTGAATACCGCATCCATGTAAAATATCAATGCTGGTATATCGTAAATAAATCAAGTTTAAACAGTGATTTCTGGACATCTGAAGTGCCACGTACTGCTGAACTTTTAATCTCTGTCTGCCTGCCAATTATGTTGGCTAATTTAGCAATCCTGGTGTAGTAAATGTGCCACCACACCAGATTGCAGGCATGTGACACTGACCATGCAGTGGCATTTTATTTGATTTGCTGCTTTTTGACAACTTAATATGAAAAGCATGAGCATCATAACAATCTGTGGCTAATTTGCTAATTCACCTTGACTATCATTTTTGCTTTTTTTTGAATGTTGGTGGGATCTTGCTGTATGAGCATTGTCCTTCACTGGGCTTTTAAAATTCCTGAAAAAACAAGCAGACTGGCACACTAAGCGTGATTGCAGATACACCATCAACTTGTTGCAATTTCTCTTCTTTGCAGACCTGTGGATAAACCGCCAGAAGCACTCAGTCTAGGAAATGGAGATAATTTACAGCAGGTAAGATGTATTTGGATCTTTAAATATATACTTAGCTCATTAAGCTTCTTGCCATACGCCAGTTTAGCGCTTTCTGTTCTAACGCATGCCCTCTTCAGTGCCTAACGTTTGAATGATTGACGTGTCACAAGAATTTTCTAATAGCCAGAAGTGGGGCTTGTTCAGATCACATGTCCAAGAGGATTGAAGTTTTCCTTTGCAATTCCATTCTGTGCTCCATGAATGCAAAAGCATAGACAAAGAGTAAACCATCTTGAATCTGCCAAATGAAATGCTTTGCCTTGACCCTGTCATGAGAACACCACCTTGGATCAGTTGCATAATTATGCTGCTCATACTAAATATCTTTGAATCTATGTAGAAAAACATAGAATAGATCAGAAATAGGCCCAATGTCCTTCATAGCTACCCATTCAGAACTATCGTGGCTGATTTTCACACTTGCTCTCACATACTCTTGTGCTCTCTCACGCACATGTGTACTCTAAAGTGTTCTCTTGCACTGTCTCTCCCCATCAGCGTGGCCGCCATCGTCTTTCCCCTCGTGCGTAAGCCATTGCTGCCTTTCCTCCCGTGGTGCGCATGCCATTGCCCTCTTCTCACCCCTTGTTGTTGTGCCCCCTCTTTGCCCCCCTCTCAGCTGCCCTTGCCCCCACCCCTCAGACTCTGCAAGCTCACTGTACCAGGGGCCCAGGTTGAATTCCAGCTTGGGTAATTCTGTGTTGAGTTTGCATGTTCTCCTCTTTTCTGCATGAGTTTCCTCCAGGTGCTCCAGTTTCCTTCCACACTCCAAAGATGTGCAGGTTAACTGGACTGGACATGCTAAATTGCCTTTTAATGTACCAGGATGTGCATGTTAAGGGATTAGTGGAGATAAATGCATGTAGTTAAGGCGATAGGCTGGAGGGACGGATTGTGGTAAGATGTAACTTTATAAGACCCTTGTCAGGCCTCATTTGGAGTACTGTGTGCAGTTCTGGTCGCCTCACTATAGGAAAGACATAGAAGCTATTGAAAGGGTACAGAGGAGATTTACAAGGATGTTGCCTGGACTGGGAGGCATGCCTTATGAAGTTAGGTTGAGGGAGCTGGGTCTCTTTTCCCTGGAGAGACAAAGGTTGAGAGGCGACCTGATAGAAGTTTATAAAATGTTGAGAGGAATAGATAGGGTGGACTCTCAGAGGCTATTTCCCCGGGTTGAAATGGTCGCTACGAGAGGACACAGATTTAAGGTGCAGGGAGGAAAGTACAGAAGTGATGTTAGGGGTAAGTTTTTCACTGAGGGTGGTGAGTGAATGGAATCGGCTGCCATCAGTGGTGGTGGAGGCGAACTCGCTGGGGTCTTTTAAAAGACTTCTGGATGAGTATATGGGGTTTTATGGGATTGGGGGTTATAGATAGGTCTATAGATTGGTAGGTGTTGATGTGATCGGCGCAACTCGGGCCGAAGGGCCTGTTTGTGCTGTAGTGTTCTATGTTATTTGGAGAGTTGGTGTAGACTTGATGGGCCAAATGGCCTCCTTCTGCACTGTATTGTTTCTATGAATGGTGTAGAAAACATTCAAACAAGGCATTTTGAATTCAACTTACAAGTACCTTATGTGCTGAAATGCTCTTAAGTATTTTGGCATTGAGTGCAATTAAAAGGGCCATTTGGAGAGTTCCACCTCTCATTTGTGCTCTAAATTGGCAGGGTGAATTTCTGAGCTTTAGACTGTACATCTTCACTAATGTTATGACTAACGTGCAATTGTGTCTCCTTTTCAGATCCCTACCAGTGAAACACCTTCACCACCACCAGGATTAACAAAACCCAATCCAGTAGTCCCCATTAGTTCATCTAATCATAATGCACGCTCCCCTTTTGAAGGGGCTGCAGCAGAATCCCAATCCCTCTTTTCAGACAACAGTAATTTCAGACATCCTAACCCTCTCCCAAACAGCCTGCTTTACCCCACTTCGTCACCATCAACACATGACTGGCCAACAGCACCAGAGCCACAGAGTCTCTTCACATCAGGTATGTGGCTTTGTCAGTGTCTCACAGGAGCATGGGATCAATTTCAGACCTTGAATAGTAAAAGGGCATTGCTTCCTAAATGCGCTCTGAAGTGCACAAAACCTATGAGCTGAATAGAGCTTGAGTTCAAGAAGGATAAATGCATATGCATTGATTGGGATAGCAGGAGGATTTTAATATCAGACGTGAACCCCAAAAGATGCATGACTATAATCCACTGATCACTTAGTGTCTGTATCTGTAATCTGCTGTTTAATTCATATCTTCAGAGCATGGCAGTCACTGAACAAAAATCAGCAACAAATAAATCCCAAGGTTCAATGTTAACTGGAAAGCAGTGCTAAAGTATTTTTTTAAAGTCGTCCAATCCAAGTTGTACCATTGCAGCTGAGTTGGTCAATGTATTGGGTTGGGACGACTGATTCATCAGCTGCCTCTGTGCAGGATTAGGATGAGGTAGCCTTATGTTGCTGCCAACTGGAGTCAGCACTTGATGTCGAAAAAAAAAGTTTTGCTGATAGCAATCGGTGTGAAACCAAATCAAGAAACTTGGTGTTTGCATTGGGGTTAATGTAAATTATCCCTTAGTGTCCAAAATTAGGTGTGGTAAATTGCCCTTTTAGTTTTTTTATTCACTCATGGGATATGGGCATCTGGCTGGCCAGCACATATTATCATCCCTAGTTTCCGCTGAACTGAATGTCTTGGCGATTTCGGGGGCCAGTTGAGAGTTAACCACTTTACTGTGGCTCTGGTGTTGCATGTAAATCAGACCATGTAAGGACTGCAAATTTCCTTCCCTAAAGGACATTAATGAACCAGATTGGTTTTTCCACCAACCATATAATGTTTTCATGGTCATCAAGAGATTCTTAATTCCACACATTTTTATTGAATTCAAATTCTTCATCTGCTGTGGTAGGAATGTTACCCCACTCCCCAAAACATCAATTGAATTAGATGTGCTGGTTATGGGATTTGTAGAGCAAGTACAAGCTTATGAGGAATGGTGGGGGATGGGCTAGGTAAGATACGTTGTTACGAATGAGCAGTGCAGACTTGATGGGCCAAATGGCGGCCTCCTGCACTGTAGCGATTCTGTGATGTTGATTAACAGAGTAAAAGCAAATTAATGCGGATGCTGGAATCTGAAACAAACAGAAAATGCTACCAATTCTCAGCAGGTGTGAGAGCATCTGTGGAGAGAGCAGAGCTAATGTTTCAATTCTGGATGGCCCTTCGTAATAGGGTGTTCAGCTTGCAATATAATTGTATTTGAACACTTTTTTTACCCTCCAGGTCAGCTTGCTGACAAAATACAATGTTTTAATGAGTTTTTTCACTGCAGTGACTTTACATACACATTCGTGACTTTATTTAAACATTACTGAGTGTTCAGTGCTTTTATATACAATTGCCGTTTTTCTCTCTGAATGTTATTGCTGTAAGTTTTTGCTATGATTCGTTCAGTACGTTGGTGTTCCCCAAATTTTTGAATTACATCCAATGCCCTATTACGTAAAGCAAGCAAATCCCAGCACTCTTCTATTGGTATGTACTAAGGAGTGAGCAGGACTCAAGATTTAAATCCACGTTCTATTATTTTGAATATATATCAAGTTACTAATATGTTGATGTTGTGATTCAGGCTCTTTTCACCAATGAGCTGTAGAATTAACTGCAGCCGAATCAAGACCCAGTGCCATGACTCTCATGCCGGACAAATCAACGTAAACACCAAACAGGCTGATGGCCTGGATTTTGAGGATGGATTACTAGGACTGAAGGAAGTCTTTGGGGCCTTGATGTTCACTTGGTATTGTTATTGTTTGTCCATCGTCATTGATGAGGACCTTGATACCGTTCGTCATTTTGAGGCTGGTTGCAGTGTGTCCAAAGGTGACTGATCATGTTAGTTTAAGCACGGAATGTTCTGGCACGTATTGGACAGACTTGTGTAGGCACTATAGTTGTTGCGCTGGTGGCTGTGGACTTGTGAAGCTCGCGCTTAAGTTGTGCTTCAGCAATACACCTTGCTTCGTGAGCTTGACAGCCTTTGTGTATGAGGCAGCGCCAGGTAGGGCGGTTTTGTGCCAGCGTTTCCCAGGTGGTCGTGTCAATGTTAAGCGACTTCAGGGAGGCCTTGAGTGTGTCTTTGAAATGTTTCTTCTGCCCTCCATGCGAGCGTCTACCAGCAGAGAGCTCCCCAAAAAGGAGCTGCTTGGGTATGTGCTCATCTGACATATGGATGACATGACCTGCCCACCGGGTCTGCGCTCTCATCAGCAGTGTGTGGACTGATGGTAGACTTGCTCTAGAGAGAACTTCAATGTCTGGTACTTTGTCTTGCCATCTGATGCATAATATTCTGCAAAGTCAAGTCATGTGGAAATGATTGAACTGTCTTGCATGCCTTTAATACACAGTCCACGTTTCACAGGCATACAGGAGGGTAGTGAGTACCACGGCGCTGTAGATCTTCAGTTTTGTTGCTGGGCTGATTCTTCAACATTCCCATACAGTGGAGCGCAGTCTACCAAAAGCAGAACTTGCCTTTGCTATGCTGCAGTTAACTTCTGTATCAAGAGTCACTGCTTGGGAGAGAGTGCTGCCAAGATCAGTGAACTGGTCCACTGCCTGTAGTTTCTGCCCTTTGACTGTGATTATGGGTTCTGTGTACAGTGCATGAGGAGCAGGCTGGTGCACGACTTCAGTCTTTTTATTGATGGTGAGTCCAGAGTTGTCACAAGCCGTGGAAAATTTGTCCATATTGACTTGCATCTCTGGCTATGAGCCAGCATACAGGGCGCAGTCATCGGCAAAGAGGAAATCTCTCAGAACAGTCTCTTTCACTTCGGTAATAGCTTGATGTCTCCTCAGGTGGAAGAGCTTCTCACCCACTCTGTACTTGAGGTTGATTCCAGCAACACTGTCCTGGAAGGCATCATTCAGCATGGCAGTAAACATCATGCTGAACAGTGTGGTTGTGAGCACACAGCCCTGTTTGACGCCAGGGGTGACTGGGAATGCCTCAGAGGATTCTCCGCCATCCAGTACTCTGGCCATCATGGAACTGGCGTACCATCTGAATGAATTTAGGGGGGCAGCCAAACTTTGACATGATCCTCCACAGGCCTTGTCGGCTGATAGTGTCGAAGGCTTTCATGAGGTCAACAAAGGTTGTGTAGAGTTCACGATGCTGCTCCTGACACTTCTGAAGTTGGTGCGCAGCAAAAATCATGTCAGTAGTCCCATGACCTTTGCAGAAGCCGCACTGTGACTGCGGAAGCAGGCCCGGCTCCAGATAAGTGACCAGACGATTTAGCAGGACTCTTGCGAGGGTTTTTCCTGTGATGGAGAGCAGCGAGATTCCTTGGTGGTTGTTGCATACTTCCTGATTGCCCTTCCTCTTGTAGAGGTGTACGATGGAAGCATCTTTAAGTTCCTGAGGAATGGATCCTTGCTTCCAAAAGGACTGGAACAACTCGTGAGCTTTTCGATTAGTGCAGTATCAGCAACTTTATAGATGACTGCGGGTATGGCATCTGCCTCTGGGGCTTTGCCACTGGATAGCTGGCTGACAGCTTTCGTGACTTCTGCTACTACCTGTGGGTCATCTATGGCATTGTTGATATTAACCTGGAGAATCCTGTCTATTGCCTCATCGTTAATAGATGACGGTCAGTTGAGGGCGGCTTCACTTTATCTCTGCAGGATCTGAGCCCTTTCTGTAATGAGAGTTGTACCATCTGTACTCAGGAGGGGTGAGCTCAGAGATTGAGGTCCATAGAGAGTGTTGAGGGCTTCATAGAACCGTTTCAAGTTGTTTCTGTCAGCGTAACCCTGTATTTCATCTGCTTTGGCGCTCAGCCAGGCATCCTGCATTTTAAAGTTTATTCTGGACTGTCCTGGAAGCACTGGTAAAAGCACTTTTCTAGGCAGCTGATGATGGGTCATCCTTACAGGCCCCATGAAAATGGTGCTTTTCAATAAGTAGAGCCTGTATCATCTCCTCATTTTCACCAAACCAATCATGCTGCTTGTGGGTGGAGGGCCTGAGCGTCTTCAATGCAGATGTATGGATAGCATCCCTGAAGCGTTCCCAGTCGTCCTCAGCGCTGCATGCGAGGTGGAGGTCAGCAAGCTTGATTTCCTAAGTCTTCAGCCAGCACTGAAGCTATACTGGGGTTCTTTAGTTTGGCCTCATTGTTTTCATAACCTTGCTTTCTTGTGGATGCCTCCTTGGGTCTGATGCAGAGCCTCATTTTGGAGGCAATGAGCCTGTGATCTGTCAAACAGTCACTTTGTATTAAAATATAGTAGATAAGTGCTGATGAGCAGGGCAACAAGTTTGTTTGCCTTAAGAACCTGTCATTGGCTTTGATTATACGTTGTGCATTGACAGATTGTTTTGGCTGCTAAGATAGATAACTTGTGTGCTTGTTTGTTTGAAAAAAAACTGGATAAGATATACAATTTAAGAACAAGACATTTGACTGAGTAAGTCTATTCAGATTATGATCTGTATGACCACCTCTTCGTTTATTTACTCGATTATGTCACCCCCCCTCTTCTATTCCATCCCCCCTCGTTTTCTGACTAGCCTCCTTTTGCACGCATACGTGCTATTCATCACAACCTGTCCATGTGGTGGTGAATTCTACATTTTGAACAATTGCTACTGAATTCCTTTATTGGATTTATGGTCCCGACTTTTACAGTACCCCCTCAACCCTTCCATTTCCTCTCTGTAACCCCTCATCTGCATTATCTTAATTGCATTTTTTGCACTTTGTGCTTCCCTTTCCTTTCTGTAATATGGAAGCCACGTTGAGGGAAATAAATAAGGTCGGTCATTCCAAAAGTTGGCTAGTTTAAAAAAAAGAACAAATCTCTGCCTTCTACTGAATAGTAGGAAGAAATCACACAATGAATTTAAAATAAATAAAAACTTCTGTAGAATTCTGTTGAAATTGTGAACACCATGTGATAGGGAAGGGTGAAATGCTGTCACAATAGAATGGAAATAAAGAGATGGGATACAATTGGGAAACTCTTGATAACACAACCACAGTGAATTTATATGCTTTAGAGGGCAATCCAGTGAAGCACTCGCATAGTAATTTTATCCTCCCTGTGGTCACATCATGGATATATCCATTGTCAATTTGAGTGAGCTTGATTTTTGAGGTTAATTATGAGTTTGTCCTGTGTGAAGTGCGTAACAGTTTTTTAATTTTATTTACTTTATGGTAGTTCCACTCACCAGTATTTCTGAAATATTTAACTAGTATAATCCTACCAGTTTTTAGTGGTGTTTTATCCCCAGCCAGAATCACTGATTTATGGCCTGCAGTAGCTTGAAGAGGTTGCCTTAGTTCAAGTTGTGGTCCCAGCTCTCTCTGCTCAGTGTTTGCAATGTTTCCTTTAAAGATGTGTCATATTAATTAGTAATGTGTCCTTTCCTGCCCTCTTGATTGTGTCGATCCAGATTAAGAAATCAGTGTTAAATGACAGAAGTTCAATATTTATTCAGAAGTATTGTGACCTTTGGAGTTAATTTAACAAATTATTATTTAAACCAATTGCTTTAGGGCTCTTCATCTTCTCACTTAGATTATCGTGCTATTTTCCATTTCCCACATTGCTTTGAGATCTGAATATGCTGAATAACTGACATTTTTGTGCTGTGATCCCTATTAATTAAGAATTGGAAGGAGATGGCCCAAATTTATTTCATATAACATCTGAACAGCCAGCATGTGCAAAGAATTTTGTTGCCAATGTATCTTGGTTTGAATCCAAAAATGGAAGGCAAGTGTCAAAAATTATTGCATCATCCAATCCCCTTGTGTTTTGTCTTTTGTTTGTTGAATACCTTTCTAATGCACTCAAGCGTTTAAGGTAGAAAATTGCCACTGCTCACTCTGAAAGAATTTTTTCACGTTCAGTGATGTGCAGGAGAGATGAGTGTAGAAAATTGTTTATAAAATTGAATTTTTTCTGTACTATAATCTGCAAAATCAGGACAATTATTCAGACTATTCTGCTGAAGGAATAGCTTTCATCTGGTTTGTAATCCTTCAGTTGCAGTTTCATCAATTAAGTCAGATTGGGAAGATGAAGTGAGGAGTGAATTTGTAGTTGTTAAGTGAGTTCCTCCATTCGGAATGACCTGCTCAACTTCAGTTTAGGAGTTGATTTTTTTTTGGCCTACGTTAATACTATCTTATCCAAAGTGTAGACAACAATTAAAATAGTTCTAATGTGAATTAGTGAGAAACGTTGCAGTAATCTTAATGAGAAGGCTGGATTGCCACAAACCAACTAAATTTTTAACAGTTTTTGCCTGTCCTGTCCAGATGCTTATACCTTAAAGCACCTCCATTAATGTCACTTAAACTGGGGAAATTTTCATGTATATCATCGTGCTTGGGATGGTGAACAAAATTTCACTTTAACCTTAGATTCTTCCACCTTTCAGAGCAGTGAAATTGTTCTCAAATTCTCCTGAAGTACATTTCTTGTCTCAGTACTGCAGTTTTTGGCCTTCTAACTCTTTAATCACCAGAATGTTCACAGTAATGTGGTAGTTTCTTAATTTTCTCTGGTGCTTGAAGGAAGTGATTTGGGATTGAGTTCTTTGGATAACTTATTTGTTGAGACGGGAGTAGTGTTGTTTGAACAGGCGATCCACTCCACATATAAAGATCAAGAGTCATAAAGTACAGAAACTCAACATTTGGCATAACCAGTTCATTCATGTGTTTATGCTGTACTTGAGCATCCTCCAAGCTGTCGTCATCCAAATCTACCATTGTAATAATCTGTTCCCTTCTCACTCATATGCTTGTCAAACTTTCTTTCAATCTTCATTTCTCTCGCTCCATTGTTGGTTGCTTTTAAGCAGGAAAACTGTGCCAAATGCAGTCAAGAAATTGCCCTGACCAATTCCAATCCTTTTCCACTATTTTTATTCTTGTGCTGGGATGCAGTTGACTTGAATCAAATTTTTATCTGTCTTTGGAGGCAATCTCATTAGGTTATAATTCCTCAGACAATGGAAAGATGGTACTCATAACCAGTGGTTTGACAAAACTTATTTGGTTTGTTGGTACCATACAGTGTAATAAAAATTATCGTACCAGTGTATAGCATTTGTGATTCATTTTATCAATCTACATTATAAATACATTAATACCACTGAGAGGTCTATTTCTTGCCAGGAATTTGTCCAAGTTCAAAATGTTATGTTCAGATCTAAGCCAAACGTATTTGAGACTCAGCTGCTCACTCAAGACCCATTGCTTGCTGTATCAATGCCATTCCCATTCCTGTCCTGATGCAAAATTGACAGCTGTGCCATGCTCCTGTCAAAATAGCTGTTCCATCCCATCCTCCAGACCAAAAAAGCACATCCTAGGTGCATCTGTTCTCCGCTTGCTGAACTTTCTCCAAAATCCCTTTACTCTCTAATTTTGATGAATGTGTTCCCTGTGCACATCTAAGTTCTCAGTTGGAATGCATGCAGTTGGATCTTTGCTGCTCATGAAGCAAAAGTGGCTTTAGCCAAAGCAAAATAAGAACTTGTATTTTTACTTCATCTTTCCAAGCATCAGGATGTCACAAAAACCTCCAAAACCAATGGAGTACTTGCCAGCTGCTGTTACCGTTGCGTAGGCAAATATGACAATTCAACTATATATCTGAGATTCTGCAAATGGCAAATGAAGTTTACATCAAAATAATTGGCTTATTTGGCTATCGACTGAGGAATTAATACTAGATCTGCCATGGGAATAATTTTCCTGCCCTTGAAAATAATGTGTTTTATCTGAGGAGGCAGATGGAGCCTCACTTTAATATGACGTACCTTGTAATAAAGTAACACTCAGTTTCAGACTAGACTCTGCACTCATCCTGGAGTGGGGTTTGACTTCCAAACGTTGTGACTCAAGACAAAAGTCCTTTTGCTGGCATTTATAAATGGCATTCCCTATGAACATGATGCATGATCTCTCTTCATCTCGCTCAATAATTTCTGCAGTATTTGGTACAGTTGGTCAAGATGTGTCGATGTGTTACATCGTGGGCCGAAGGGCCTGTTCTGCGCTGTAGTGTATCCCTCCATGCCAACTTTCAATTGTCCAATTTATATATTTGCCGTTGAATAGTTCCAGTCCTATATACCAGTCTTGTGGATCTGCTGAGCATATGTTCTGATGTCATCTCTAGCTTGTATATCTTTTGGTTGTGTTGAGTGAATTTTCATACATGTGCATGATATTAATTTGCACCACTCTACCATATTCTTCAACCCATGCCATCACACTGCTCATTTTTATACTGTCATGGGTGAGCCACATTAATCTTCCAGAGGGAGGTGCGGGAGCTTAAGAGGGGGTGGGAGGCTCGGGGGGGAGTTTGTGAGAGAGACTGGGGAAGGGAGCCTGTGAGAGAGGTGATGGGGAAGGGACCTTGAGAGAGGGCTTTGGGGGGAGGGTTTGTGTGAGAGAGTGGTCGGTGGGGGGGAGGCGCTTGAGAGTTCTTGGATTGAATGAAGTCATCAATGTTTGGAATGAATCTTAGCCCCACTGCGAACTTACCTGCTTTGCCTTTACTCCCTGACCAAACTATTTGTGACTGTTAGCATTCTGTTCCAATGCACACGTTTGCCCACTTCTGTTGACCTATTTTGCCAAATTCAATGTTGATCATGCTTGCCTTAGAGTCCTTTCACCCGATTCCTACTGCAAACTCTAATTTAGCCACGATTCTATTGTGCTAATGGCTCTGTACTGTTTCTCTCCTCTATGTTTTTCTTATGTCTGTTTGTGAAGATCTTGGATACTTCTTGGGTCAG
Source organism: Carcharhinus amblyrhynchos (assembly GCF_965287045.1). Classification (NCBI taxonomy): domain Eukaryota; kingdom Metazoa; phylum Chordata; class Chondrichthyes; order Carcharhiniformes; family Carcharhinidae; genus Carcharhinus; species Carcharhinus amblyrhynchos. The sequence goes on along the minus strand of NC_137329.1, from coordinate 69,988,709 downwards.
GGTCCCAAGTTGATGAAGATTAGAAGGGGAAAATCTGTAATTTTGCTGCTGTTCATAGTTCAAATGGACATCATATAATGCCTTAAAGTAACTGTTCTTCATACATTACCGATCTGAGCTTTTACAGTAAGCACAGCAATTGGGTTTCAATTAAGTCATTGTGACTGTAGAAAATGCAATGGTTGACATTTATTGCTAGAAATCTATAGTACTTTAAGCCAAATTCAAGAATCTGAACTGTTAAGAATTTATCTTTTGTGTTCACTCCATAATGCAGCCAGTCTCGATTTAACCAATTTCAATAGGAGAAAAAAAAATCTAAACTCAGCTCCACTCATCAAAATTTTTCAAATATAAAATAAAAGCAAATTGCTGCAGATGCTGGAATCTGAAACCAAAAGAGAAAATGCTGGAAAATCTCAGTAGTTCTGGCAGATCTGTAAGGAGAGAAAAGAGCTGACATTTTGGGTCCAGATGACCCTTTGTCAAAGCTAAAAAGCATAGCAAGTAGGAGATATTTTATATGCAGGGGGAGGGAATGGAAGATGAGTCATAGTAATCTTTTCCCCTGGTTTCTATGTCTAATAGCTGTCCATAGAGAATAAAGGGTGTGAATAGCCAAATGGCAGAGAAGCTGTAAGCTGTGACAGGTGGAGATTTTGGGGGAGTGGAGGGGGGGGAAATGGGACAGAGGTAGAATGTAGAAATGGGGAAGCAGTGGTGGGGGGTAGGTATGGTAAGGAAAAATGCAGAAAGACAATAAAGAAATAAAGCAGTGGAAAATTAAACAAAATAGAATGAAAACAAAGGAGGCCGAGGTAGGATAGAGCGAACGATTTGAAGTTGTTGAATTTGATGCTAAGACCAGAAGGCTGTAACATGCGTATCCAGAAGATGAGATGCTGTTTGGCAATCCACCAAATTGGAAGAGGTGCAAGTAAAATGTTGCTTAACCTGGAATGAATGTTTTGGACCTTGAATGGTGAGCATGGAAGAGGTAAAGCAATAGGTGTTACACCTTCTGCATTTGCATGGGAAGGTGCCATGGGTGACAGGAGAGATGTTTGGTATAATGGAGGAGTGGACTAGATTATCCTGAAGGGAACATCTCTGCAGCATGCTGACACAAGGAGTGAAGGGAAGATGTGTTTGGTGGTGGCACCATGCTGGAGTTGATGAAAATTGTGGAGGATTATGCTTTGCATGTGGCGGCTGGCGGAGTGAAATATGAGAACAAAGGGGACTCTATCCTTGTTCTGGGAGGGGGTGAGGGTCGTGGCATGGAAGATGGACTGCACGCTGTTGAGCGCCCTGTCAGCTGCAGTAGATGGGAATCCATGATTGAGAAAAAAGGAGCACGTACTAGAAGCACCACTTTGGAAAGTGGCATCATCGGAACAAAAGCAACAGAGGCAAAGGATCTGACAGAAACGGATCGCATCTTTACAAATGTGGGGTGTGTAGAGCTGTAGTCCAGATGGTTGATTGCTGGAAATGAAGACAGGTTAAGGAAGGAAAGGGAAGTGTCTGATGGACCAGGCGAAGGCAATGGAGGGGTGGAAAGTGGAAGCAAAGTTGATGAATTTTGAGGTCTGGAAAATTATTCAAATACTTTGAGTGGTTTTGATGATCAAGTTAACATCCATTTTTAAAAATTTTTTTTAATTTTCTACACAAGCTGAAAGATGCTTGTCTCCAACAACAAGCCTATTTTTTCCATATTGGGCATTCAGCATTAAGCATCTCTATTTGGGTAGAATATTGGTTAAACTTGCAGCACCACTTCTTTTTCCTATGAGACAGCTTTAATAAGCATATAACATAGGTCAGCTCAGTGCAGTCCTGATGGGGTGTTACATTTTTGGTTAAGATCTGTTGGGTTTGGTCGCAAAAGATTTCATGCGACTATTTGTAGAATAGGGAAATTCACAACTTGGTCTTTGAAAGAGATCTTTGTTTTTCCATCATATGTTGTTAGAATTTGATGTGCGGCAGCATTTATTGCTCATTAGTAGTCTCCTTGAGGACATTGCATCAACTACCTGTATTGCGACATATAGAATTGATAGGTTTTTTTCTTTGAAGGATTTTGATGAAGTCAGTCCCCCCCCCCCCCCCCCCCCCCCCCCCACCCACCCCCATTCAGCATCTCCAGCTGTCTGTCGCATGCACCTGGCAATTCATCCTACCTCGAGCATCATCTTCCTGCCAATGTTGGATAAACTGCAGCAAACTCTGTAACCATCTCCTTATGCTGTACTTCTGCTCCTGGAATCCATCCCATGCCATGACGTTCTTTCACCTTCCTCCGTCAGGAAAAAGATAAAAGTGTGAGGTCACATACCAATTGACTCAACAGCTTCTTCCCTGTCAGGCTTTTGAATGGACCTGCCTTGCACTAAGTTGATCTTTCTCTACACCTCAGCTATGACTGTAATACCACATTCTGCACTCTCTCACTTCTTCCTTCTGTATGAACGGTGTGCTTTGTCTGTCTAGTGCGCAAGAAACAATACTCTTCACTGTATGCTAACACGTGTGACAATAATAAATCAAATCAAAATCGCATGAACCATCCTGTAGTGGTGAAAGAGAAGTTGTGTTTATGTAGTACTTTTCATCAACTTCAGTGTTCCAAAGCACTTGAAAGTCATTAAACCATTACTTTTGAAGTGCAGTTTCTGCTTTGTACAAAGTTAATACTGAGTGGATAAACAATCGTAATAAACCATGGTCTGAAACCAGTAGAGCTAATTTAGGTAAAATGGGTGGTTTAACACAGATATTTATGTTCCATACATGAGAATTCTAGCTTTTCTAAACTCTCAACTGCTGTTCGCTTTAGGCACAGCTTAACACAGCTACCTGACTATACTAGTACTGGCTTTCAAGGCACTTTTGGTAATGATTGTTGGCAGCGAAGCTTCTATACATTTGACTGCACTCTGATGATACTAAACTCGCCATTAAAATTCCATCAGAGAATATTTCTGTTGTCCCATCTGCCTTGTCTGCTGCAAGTCCAAGCAGTTTCTCTACATTGTTCTTCACAGGCCTCAAACAGCTTTCAATCAAAGACACCACTTTAAGCTGATTTATAAGCTGATCTTATTGCAATGTAACCAGATGACTTGAGAGTATTTCTTCCTGGTCCTGGGAAACAGGCAGCAGATGATGCAACTCTTAAGATCTAATTAAAATAAATTACCTTTCATCAATATTATTGAATAATAACTGGTCTTTAGTAAAGAGTTTTTGAGATTCAAGGTAAAAGCCATTGGTGATGGAACAGTTACTGCCTCAGCTAATTACTGTGTGTGACCTTGATCTTAAATAAAGGAAATAAAAGAAAACAGTGGAAAATTAAATAAAATGGAATGAAAACAAAGGGGGCCGAGGTAGGGTTGAGCAAACAATTTGAAGTTGTTGAATTTGATGTCGAGACCAGGAGGCTGTAACATGCCTATCCAGAACATGAGATGCTGTTCCTCCAGTTTACAATCTACCAAATTGGAAGAGGTGCAAGTGAAATGTTGCTTAACATTGAGTTGTTCAGACTCATCAGCCCTGAGCTGATGACCTTTTGGTGACTTGGGTATTGTCCTCTTGCATGCAGTTTACAGTAGTATGTGAGATAAGTTAAAATATTGACTTTGTGTGTGTTGTTTCCATGTGACAATTAGTTTTTACACCAACTTGCCACATGACTGACTCCATGATAGATGAGTTTAAGTGCGTACATTTGAAATGTTCTACGGATAACTGTGGAATGTGAGCAGCCTGCTTGTATGTCATCCTTCCCTGAATTATTGCATGAAAAAAGGAAGCAGTGGCTCCCTTCTGTTATTTTCATGTTTGAAGCTCAGTGAAAATATTCCCCAGCATAGAGTGATTGATGGTCAAACCTTATTTTCCTCTCCACTTCAGTCTGTACTAATCAGGAGGGAGGTGGGAAAGGAAGAGCTGAAAACGCCTCAGTAGTTCCAAGAAGATGTTTTGTCGGATTTGATCTCATGACTGTATTCCTCCTGTGTAATCAGCGTCTTCGTACTATATTTATTGTCGGATCTGCTGAAGGGACACTTTTTAAACTGCTCCTCCCACTAAGTTCCCACACCTGTAGCTTCTCATCACTCATTTTGATACTGGAAAAAAAATGGACAGGGAATTGTTGGCATTCATTGCACATTATTAGCTTGTGTGTTTGACTTAGTTGTGCACATTTGCTAACAGAAACATTTACTCATTTCTCTTGTTTCCTTCAATAAATTTCAGAAACAATCCCAGTATCCTCATCAACAGATTGGCAAGCAGCTTTTGGATTTGGCTCCTCCAAACAGCAAGAGGATGATCTGGGTTTCGACCCGTTCGACATCACCAGGAAAGCCTTAGCAGACCTGATAGAAAAAGAACTCTCTGTCCAGGACCAGCCTTCCAACACGGGCCTCACATCTCCCACCTCACTACAGATTCCTCCGCAAACTGCAAATAAAGGCATTGGTGGCTTCTTGACCCCTTCTGCTGCCACAACAGCCAACTCCATAGGCAACTCTTTCCCCAACTCCATATTACCACGGAGGTTCCCAGCTTTTCAGCACAGAGCTGTCTACAACTCATTCAGTTTTCCGGGTCAGGCACGGTACCCATGGATGGCCTATCCTCACAATAGCATGATGCACTTGAACCACACAGCAACACCCACCTCGAACAGTAATTTCTTGGACTTAAATATACCACCCCACAGTACAGGACTTGGTGGAATTCCTATATCAGGTAGGTGCTGACTGATGGATTTATCTCAGTTTACCAAATTGCTGAACCATTGTTTTTCAAATATATGTATTGAAGCACCTTCAACTGGACTTGGGTTTAGAGGAATGAGGAATTGTTGGGAGCGTGCACCCTAAAGTTGGAATTTGTGATGATTGGGTATGTGTGATCTCTCTCTTGCATCATTTCCATTGATGAAGGTCCCAATTCTCACAGCATTCAAGGCTTTCTCAGCGGCTCAGCTGGAAATCGCAGCAAATAACTGAGCTGCACAGCGAAATTTCAAAATTGGATTCCTGGTCTACCCAAGCTTAGGGTTGGCGGTAAGTGTGTTACAAGCAACTTCACTACCTAAGGGCTACAAAGAGAGAAACACCCATTTACTCATCACTACCCAGTGAGAATAGGATAAAGCTTGACAATCTCAGGCTGGGTCTGTGTCTGCCCACCTGTGAAGCATGATTACTTGTACTTGAAGAGTGGTTAGACTCCGGGCCTGTACCCAAGTGTGAAGTTACAGCTTAAAACTATTTTACCTTTTCCACCAACTGTTTAACCCAGAACTCCAATTTCTGCAAATTTAAGATTTCTGTGTGCATGTTGATTGTGGGTTGTGTGGATGTACTCAATATATCTCATGGCCTATTTGATCTTTTCCATTGTATCTTCTCTGGAATACTTGCAACCAGCTTTAAAGTAGGAACCTTTAATTCTGAAGAAAACCTACAGCAAGTTGTGTAGCAGAGTAACCTGACTTTTTGTCTAGTGATGCTGTATGTATCAATCTTGTATAGTTTTGTAATGTTAAATATTGTACATCGCATGGTGGTAAGTTAATTAGTTGGTACCTGGTGTGTCTATTGAAGATCATACAAGTATTGTTGGCATTCTATGCCATTAAGTGAAAGAACAGGAACCTGCAAACAGGGTATTTCTGTCCCTTTTGAATTTTGGAGGAACTAAAAGTAGTGGCATGTTAGTCATACCTGCAAGAAAACTGTTGTGATCAGCCAGATTGTTCTTTTAAACTGCTATGAGTATCTAGATAACATATGTTTTTGAAAGGGTCAGCAAAACAGTACTTATAGGCAAGTTTGGCATTTCATACCTTTCTAGTTCCTGTTGCCCCCTTGTATTGTTAGGAGTGACTGCTTTAGCACTGCCCTTTCTGCTGAGCTATTTGCATTGCACATTTCTGAAAGTCATCCACTGTGATTCAGACTTCCTCTGGGAGGAAACAACAACTCCCCCTATCAGCTGCATGACCTCAGTGGTAATCCAGATTGCATCAAGACCAAGATTACAGCGGCTGATTGGGATAGTCCCCACAGTTGCACTATTTATTATTTTAGCAAACTGATGCTGGCTGTGTCCACAAGAGGGTGCTACCGATTCAGAGTTGAGCGATGCTTTGAAATTCCAGTGGGCTGTAACTGCTAATAAAGAAATGTTTAAGACCTGACAGGTTGAGAATAGGAAAGTGGTGGATTTCTTTCTGGAAAAGAGGTGAAACTTGGTCAGTGTTGGTCTTTTACTGATGAGGAATCCTGTTTTTGTTCCCCTGCAAGAAACTGAAAACTCGGCAGTGAAATTCTGAATTGTTGTGGAATGCAATGGTTTACCCCCTGCTTTCTTCCTCCTTTTATCCCATGTCCCATTTCTCCAAGGTGTGTGTTCTGCTGACTGTGTTTATTGGTGCCCTAATACCACTTGGGTTGGAGTTTTTATTTTTGTCCCATTTTTCTCCTCTCCTGCCCTTTGAAGTTTGACTATGGTTATGGTTCCTTGTGTACTGGAAATGCTTCAGATGTTAGAGCTTGGTATGAGCTAGAGTAGGTGAGTGACTGTGGGATTCTTGAGGTATCTTTGCCAAACCCCATTTTGCTGCCAGCTGGCTCATAAACTAAGCTCATAGAATCATAAAACCCTACAATGCAGAAAGAGGCCCTTTGGCCCATCGAGTCTGCACTGAACACAAGCCCACCCAGGCCCTACCCCCATATCCCTACATATTATACCCACTCATCCCTCTAACCTCCGCATCCCTGGATACTAAGGGGCTATTTCTTAGCACAGCCAATCTACCTAACCCGCACATCTTTGGACTGTGGGAGGAAACCTGAGTACCTGGAGGAAACCCACAACTCATCAACAAAAGTCACTGAATAGTTATCAAAACTCTGAACCGATTTAATTTCCATAGTTCAGTGTATTGAGGCCAACAATAATGTTTCACTACTGGGCAAACTGAGATTTACAGTCTTTTTCATTAGCTACTTAGCAAAACCTGTACTGTTTTGAGCAGAAACCAAATGAGTACTGATATTCTCCCCATTTTTAATTTTTCTTGTGGCAAGCAGAGGGGCATTCCAATTTGAATCTGCAATTCAATTAAATCACTCCAGATTTAAGGTCAGGTACCACTAGTTTTTTGCTTGCAGTCCATGGGTCAATATGTGAGATCTCCGAAGGAGCCATCAATTCTCTGTCATCTGTGAAGGGAAAGCATCCAGCTATCTGAGACACCTTCAACAATATCTGTCTTTTGTGCATGATTTCTCCTCTACCAGCTGTCCCAGTATATGCTAACACGTCTATTGGTGTGTTTTGAACTGTCATTTTTCCAGAGACAGTGTGACAGTTTGCACTTTGTGGGAAGATTATCTGCCATTCAGAATTTTGCAACTTTCAGCCCTTGGAGCCTTTTAATTTCTTTTAAGGAACAGACTATAGTCCTGGTTTTTTTTCTGTTATACTGATCCAGCTTAAACTCTATTATATCTATAATTTAAAATTCCACACGTGTCTGCACTTAAATGCAATCTGAGCTGACTCTTCACTAAAGTTAGTGTCAAAAAATCACCTCTCAGCTTTACCTGCTTTTCATGATCTCTTTTGGACCATCTACAAATTATCACAGTGTATATGGTGTGATCAGCAATGTTACTTCATGAATTTTGAATCTCGGGAAAACAGAACTGCATGCAAGTAATTATCCTTTAAATACACAAAATTGATTAGCTTTGTTTCTCTATTAATGAACAAGGGATACGAATTAGAGAAAGTCTCTTAAAACAACCATTTTCTCCCTTGTCTTGGTTGCACTGTCATATCATAAATGTTTGGCCCTTTCGATGTATTGTCAAGCTGGGTGTTGTACATTGGTGAGTATTGTGATATCAGAGCTCAGCTTGAACTGTTGCCTTCCATGTCTGTGCACGTACGTGTATGCACACAAATATGTTCCGGCAGACCAGGCTAGCACTGATTAGAAACCCCGCCTATTTCTATTCCCTGCACCAATTGCACTGCTCAGCCACAGCATCCCATGCCCCCTGCAATCAATTATGGTCCAATTCATCATCCATGTCTTTTTACAACCAATAATAGTGCTTGGGATTCTCAGCGTAAGTTGACAGCCATTCTGGTATGCATGGTTACTGTACTCAGTTACACATCAAACTTGCTGAGCGCCCATATCCTTGCTGCTTGACGTAAACTTCTGGTTCCTTGAAGCTGCTGAAGTTAAAAATCTACACCTGTTAGTGTTTATGCATCTTTTAAAGTTTCATCTTTCATGATCACTACCTGCTATCAATCTCTACATCTCTTCCCAAATCCCTTCAGGTGTTCATCCCTTTACTTTGTGCACTGCCTGCCCTTTGCCCCACCGTTGATGACCCCGTCTCTAGATAAAGTCCATACTTTACTCCCCCTTTCTTCAGGTCCGTCTCAAAGCTCATCCCAAGAACCAGGATTTTGATGTCCATTACCTAATCTTTGACACATTGCCCAGTTGTCTGCAGCCTTTGTGATACCTCTTATTTCTGTCTTCAAGGTAGTAGGTCAAAGCAAATTCTGTGGCTGTCAATCAGTAATGGTCATTGTTGAAATGGGATGATCCCAATTAACAACCCTGCAAATCATACTGAAACCACTGGGATTAAAGGGACAGTGAATGTGTGGAACAAAAGGCAGAGAGTAGTTGGTTTTCAGGCTGTAGGGAAATATGCAGGGGCATTTTCCGAAGTAAGTTAGTTAGTGTAAAGACCACCTTTGGCAATTATATTAAAGAACTGGAATAGAGTAAGCAGAGCATAATTTCAATGTTCAAACATTGTATAAAAGTCAAATGTAGTGAAAATTAAGGAGGAAAACAACAGACTTCTGGAGGGCAGTGACACACTGATGACATCAACACAAATGGATTGAATATAATGTGGGGAAGTGTTTTAGCTGCAAGAAAATGTTATGGTACAGTGTGAACAGGAAAGTGTCTTTGAAGGTATCACAATGGATTGGGAAGGCTGGTAAGAGGATATACAGGATCCATGTTGACAACTTTTAAGATCACTGGTTAGACCTCAGCTAATATATCAAGGCTAATTCAGGTTATAAGTCTCAAAGATTCACTTGGCTAAGATGCAGAGAAATTTACTGATATGGTATCAAGGATGCAGGACATCAGTTCATATCACAAGAATCAAGAATCTGGCATTGTTCTCCTTAGCAATGAAGGTTTTAAGTACAATTTGAGGTACTCAAAATAATGAAATATTTTGATGTACATAAGGTGAAATGGTTTCTAGCGGGAGAATGTTTGTTTGGTGACCAGAAGCAGATTGAAGGTAAGTAATGGGTATGATGGGCCAAATGGCCTCATCTCATTTTATTCTATTAAAAACTGGGATCCTTTGAAAGTCCAAGAAGTAAATACTTCTTGGCTGGATCTTACGCAAGATGACAACATTGCTGACCAAAGCAAAAGGTCGGTCTTCTTTATATGAAGACAATCTCTATACAACAAAACTTCCATTTTCATGACATTCATACATAAAGATGCCTAAGCATCTCAAAGGCCAGTGAACAAGCAAAGAAATTAACAGTGGCTGTTTTGGTTGGGAATCAGACATGATTCAAGTTCAGTCCAGATGCTTTTTAAAACTGAGTTGGCAATGGAAGAAAATTTTTTTTTGGGTGGCGTGGAGTTGGTTCATGTTTTGAGTCAGGACACTTAATCAGAGTCTGATTCCTGCTGTAGGATAACACTGAAAACTGTAATCTCACCTCTGTCTTTATAGGTGCTGTCAATTCCCAGTAATTGCCACTTTTGCACCAGGTTTGCAGTTTTATATTCTGTGTACACCTAGAAGTTGCTTCTTGTCAAACACTAACCAGATCCCTTGCACAACAAATAAAGGCACAGAAGATGAAGTTGCAGCTTGATATTACCTCCGGAGTTTTTGACTGCTGTGACATGGCTTGCATTCTTTTAACATTTGAGATGTAGTCATTTGTTTGAAATTATAAATCAATTCCTCGATTGTGTTCAGTTTCCTGGTTGCTTTGAACTGATGCAGTATGAAACATTTTAATCATAATTGAAGAAGCAACATCCTTACATGTTTGGAAAACCTGAATATGGTTTGGCAAGATCTGAAAGAACATGACCAATGGTGTACAGCACAGGCAGCAAGGTGATGGTGCAATTTTCAATATATTGCTTTGTGATATGATAATGGAATGATGCTTCTTCAAACCAGCCTTCCCTTCCTCTTTTCAGTATAAAGCTGACTTTAGTGTCACCTAATTACTTCGAAATTGACCGAGTGTTCTTTCTGCTTTTTCCAATCTTAGGTCCTTTATGATAATCTTTCAGTAGAGACACATTTGCAGTGCCCAAGATAATAGAAAAAGTAATGGTTCATCAGGCAGTCATCTTCGTGACACGTGATGTTGAGCAGAATGTCTCTTGCTGAACTGTGGAGTATGTGTAAAAATGAAGAGGGTGCCAAAAGATATTTGGTCCCTCGAGGTACTTTTAATGAAGAGATGTAACTGCTGTTAATGGTTCTTGACTGCTAGTGGCCTATGGTGAACTTAATTTTGATACTTTAGCCAACAAGAAGATACAATCATTTTACTTGCTGCACACAATCTCAGCAGGTAGATTTTTGTGCTGTTAATTTTCTCCTCAAAAACAAATGACCAGATATGGTAGCGCAGGGGTATTGTAGCTCCAATAAGCTGTGCCTTTCAGTGATGGGATCCAAAGTAGTGCTCTGCAGTTCACCTGATTTTGGATACAGAACAGAGGCTATTTGATTTATTGCAGGGAAAACTGTGCCTACCACTCAGACAATACTGAGCCCAAGTGGTGAGAGTTGATGCATTTCCCATTTTCCCTGACTCTGCCTGCCTCCCAAAAATGCATTGATTCCTGTTCAGAGCCTTCGGTACCTCACCCCAGTGACTGTTCTTCACATGTGATTCAGTGACTATCAGCAGGCCATTAACTACAGGATGTGGCTGAAGCTTGTCTTTTTCTCTTGTCCTGAACTCTCTGTTCTCATGAATGCATTTTTCTGCAGCTCTTCTGAGTAATGCTCAGGAACAGGGGCCAAAGACAATTTCCCCATACATTCTGTCCCTTGATAAGAGTGCTGAGGCCAAATATAGAGCTTTGTGGAGATATGTGAATCCAGCACAATTGGGGGAGTAAAAGTTGGGATCTATATGTGTAACTTAGAATGATGCTTTACTTGATCTTCCTGCTAGCTTCACCAGGCTTGTTTGGAGTACTTTTTATTATAAAGAATGGTATATTTTTTCTTGGCATATCTCTGCTCCACATCTCCCACCAAGATTTTTAACCAAGATTTGGGCTCATTCAGGAAATAAATGCGGCTATACTCAAAGCCACGTTTGAAACAATTTAAGATATGTAATAAAAAAAAGGGATGGCTGGGATTGCATGATAAAATGCAGCAAGGGATTGAAAGCTTTTGTCTTCAACCAAACCCTGTTAGTTTTGTGTGTCTGTTACTTAAATGTTTAACTGTTCAAAATACCCTCTGCAATATTTCTGAACCGTGTGAAACAAATTAAATTGGGGTTGAACTGTAGGACACTGGCTGAGTGCAGAAGTTGAGATGGGAATATTATCAAAATCATAAATTTTCAAGCAAGTATTTTCTTGTATCAGAAAGCACAGCAGAGACAGCCATAATTTCATATACAGGTCCGAAGTGGGATATTAAACTGACAGCAGTACAGCTTACCCTTCTAAAATTAGAATGTGTTCACAGAACTTTTCAGCTGTAGAACATGAGGAATATATCTGATAGTGCAATCTGCTTGAGTCGAGGGTATCAGGCAAAAAGTGCACTGGCATGATAGTCAAACACATTAGCTAGAGTGCAGCTTTTCCCATAGCATGCCAACCCTGATATGCTGAATAAGCCTGATGACAAGTCTGCATTATTAACCTTGTCCAGATCAAGATATTTTATGACAGTTAGTTACCCAAACTGCCTGGGCGAATCATGCAAGATGTTAGTGATGCAATTGAAGAGTTTCAGTACTGCAGTGAGGCCATAAGTGGCCAAATGTTGTGCCCTACCCCTCCAATATCTTCTATATTCATAGACAAAACCATGCTTTCATACCAAATTCAGTTGTGATAATTGTAGATTGAGGCAATCCATTTCTAAATCAACCGGCACAATTTCTGAGAAAAGACCTTGTGTTTGCATATGTATTGTGAGTACAACATGTAAAATAAACCAATTTTTAAAAAAGGCAGAAGGTCATTCGAAACTTCTGAGCCTGCTCTGCCAATCAATAAGATAATTTTCTACCTCATATACATCTTCACACACTATCCCCATATCTGATTCCTTTTGGAATCCAAAATCTACTGGAGTCTCATGCAAATGTATTCATGGAGCATTTACTGTTCTCTGGGGTTGGAATTCCAAAGATTTGCAACCCTATGAGTTGCAAACAGGAGAAATTATAATATGGAATAAGGAAATGGTAGACTTCAAACAAACATTCAGTAACATCTTCATGGTAGAAAACACAAAAAATAGCCTGACAGAATGAGAAATCATGGGTGCAGTATAAGAATGAGGACTTAAAGAAATCAGTACTAAAGATATAACGTTACTGGAGGAATGAACTAACAGCTAAAAATTAATGCAACAAATGCCCTGGACCTGATGGTCCATATTGAGGCGGCATGGCAGCACAGTGGTTAGCACTCTGTAGACAATGTAGAAAAGCAGAATATTTTTAAAATGATGAAAATTATGGCAATCTAAAATAACTGACCCCTTAATGTAAATATGAGCCCCAGTTCCAGGCACCTCAACCAGGACAAACGATTCTCCCAGCATCTGCCCTGTCTGTCCGCTCAAAAATGCCATAATTTTCAGTGGGATCACTTTTCATTTAAATTCTAGGAAATGTAGGTCTAGACAACTCAATCTCATTGTGTGACTATGTTGTTGCAGGTATCAGTCTGAATCTTTGTCCCATGCCTTCTCCAGCAAATATATCCTTTACTGGATGAGACCAAAACTGTTTACAGTGCTGCAGATGTGGCCTCACCAAGGACTTATACAATTACAGGAAGACTTTTTTATTCTTGCATTCCAATCCATTTGTAATAAAGGCTAACATATTATTTGCTCACTGTAGCTTCATATTAACTTTGATTTCATACTAGAGTAATCCAAGTCTGACTACCAACATTTCCAAGTGTTTCATCATTTTAAAAATATCCTGCTTTTCTACATTGTCTATGGAGTGCTAACCATTGTGCTGCCTCAATATGGACCATCAGGTCCAGGGCATTTGTTGCATTAATTAATTTTTAGCTGTTAGTTCATTCTTCCAGTAATTTTATATCTTTAGTGCTGATTTCTTTAAGTCCTCATTCTTACACTGCACCCATCATTTCTCATTCTGTCAGGATACTTTTTGTGTTTTCTACCATGAAGATGTTACTGAATGTTTGTTTGAAGTCTACCATTTCCTTATTCCGTATTATAATTTCTCCTGTTTCTGCCTCCAAAGAACACCCACATTTGTTTCGGTTAATCTAATCCTTTTTACATGTCTGTTGAACCTTGTATGTCTCTACCAAGTCTTTGTCCCACATTTTATTTCATTCAGCAACATTATGCACCTCCTGCTTTTAATACAATCTTTAATTTGTTAGCCATGTCAGACCAGTTTGCTCTCAGGGTTTTCTTCCTTAGGGAAGTATTTGTTGTAAATAATGTGTTAACTGTTTAAACATTTGCTGCTGCCTATTTATCATATCTTTAAATCTAAATCTAATTTCCCAATCTACTTCAGCCAACTTGCCCTTCGTATGCACCAAGTTTCTTTTTTCAAATGTAAGACGCTAGTTTCAGATTTTGGTAAATTAGTTTCAATGATCTATCACAGCTAGGTGTCCTGCATTTTGTTAATTCTGCCTCTTCCCAGGCTCTGTCAGAGTAGTCAGATGTTGACAACTTGCATTATTTGCAAGACAATCATTTGTGCTCGATATTTGGAGCCTATAGGCTGCCACTGCATTAATGAATGGCTGTAATCCCCTGCAGTAATGTGTGCTTATCCTTTCTCTTGTACATGCTTCGACAAATATGTCTGCCTTCCCCACACACCACTGTGAAAAAGATTATGAATGCCTTGAGCTTTTACGTGGTGCAGATCTAAGAATATCAAAATTTCTGCACCAAATTTTACACACCTTGTGATTTATCTAATTTAAGCAGGAGCTGTTGAATTGTTCAGTAGCACTGTCATAATGTTCACTTATGCAGTTTTATTTTGGCTTGATAATGCTTCATAACATTCAAACAATCTTAAGCTCACAAACTATAAATATATTTCCAAAGCACTTGGGTTGTTGACCTCTGTTTCAGGTGTAACTAAACATGTAAATAGCTATTGTGCATGTCCGTGAGTTCTCTTCACTTGGTATTAAAGCTGCAGTTTTGATAATATTCACATTAAAACTCTGAACTTGGTATATCAAGTTATGTTTTAACTCAGCCATATTGGGGAAAAAATACAGTTCTGTGATTCTGACTCTTAAGGGACAAAATCAGTTCGCGAGAATCTTGATTGAAGGATTTAGGTGTGGACCAGGTACTGGGCAAGACGACAGCTCAGTGACAATCGCTGATTGCTGTGCAGACACATGGATTTGGGCCGGTGTCTGTGGGAGTTTGCGCATTCTCCCTGTGCTTGCGTGGGTTTTCTCCGGTTTCCTCCCACACCCCAAAGATGTGCTGTTATGCTGATTGGCAGGAATAAATTGTCCCTAAATCAGATTCCCTCAATCTGGATGGCCATAAAACATTAGACAGGGGTTGTGGGTGGAGAGGGGGACTGGTGGTGTTGAGATGGCGGTGTGGACTCGTTGGGCCGAAGGGCCTGTTTCCCGGGCTGATTTTGTTCTTTGAATCAGTTTGGATGGAGCTAAGCAACAGCAAGAAGCAATAAACATTGGTGGGAATTGTCAGGAACAGGAGTAAGCTACAGATGAAATTATTTATCATGAAAAATGTTAATTCATAAATTCTCAACCCAGCTTCATAAAACGTCTGGTAGAAATCCCCTCAAAGGTGTCTTCATGTTTTGTGTTGGGTCTTTTTTAAAAACAATTATCAGATTTTCACCTCCATTGCAAATGGTCTCATCACTTTGGAAGTTGGCCAGTGTAACACTGCTTTTCAAGAGAGGGAAAGAGAAAACTGAACTTATAAGCCAGTTAGCTGGATTTCAATCATTGGGAAAATGTTGGAATCTTTTATTTATGAAATCTTAACAGTGCATTTAGAAATAATATGGTTTGAACAAGTCAGCATAGTTTTCTTAATTTGTCAGACTGGATTTTTTTTAAGGTTTTTTGAGGATGTAACTAGTCAGATAGATAAAGGGAAACGAGTAGATATCGCATGCATCTGGATTTCCAAAAGCTGCTAATTAAGTAATAGAATATCTGCAGTGCAGAAGGAAGTTATTCGGCCCATCGACCCTAAACTGGCAACAATCCCATCAGGCCTTATCCCCATAACATACTTTTCCCCTGCGAATCTCCTTGACACTAAGGGGCAATTTTACGATGGCTAATCAACCTGAAATGTACATCTTTGCAGTGTGGGAGGAAACCGGAGCACCCGGAGGAACCTCATGCAGACATGGAGAATGTGCTAACTCCAGACAAACACCCAAGACTGAATTGAACCCGGGTTCCTGGAGCTGAGACAGCAGTACAAACCACTGCCACCATGCCGCCCATAGGTGCCGTATAAAAACTTAGTAGACAAAATGAGATGACTTACAAAAGAAGAAAATGTGATGTGAGAAAAAACTTTTTCACGAAAGGGATTTGGGTTTGGAATGCTGTACCTGTGAAGGTGGCGAAAGTTGGTTCAATCAAGGCATTCAAGAAAGCATTAGATTATTACTCAAGTAGAAACAATGAACAGGGGTACGAGGGAAAGGTACAAAGTCATAATGCTCATTTGGAGAGCTGGTGCTGACACTTTGTGCCAAATTTCTGTACAGTAACAGTTGTGTGATTCTGACTCTTAAGGGACAAAATCAGTTTGAGAATCTTGATTGAAGGATCTAGGTGTGGAATCTGTTTGGGTGGAGCTAAGCAATAAACATTGGTGGGAATTGTCACCAAACTGTAGTGGTAATTTGGGCACAGTATAAACCTGGAATTAGAAATTGACATAATACAGATGTGAAAAACTTCAAATTACACACATTGGGTTAATTAAATCAGCACTAATTCTGTAGAGGAAGAATTCCTGGATTGTCTACAAGATGGGTTTCTGAAGCACTATGTTGAGTGATCAGGCTATTTTAAATTTGGTGTTGTGTAATGAGAGAGGGCTAATTAATAACATTGCTGTTAAAGAGCCTTTGGCAAAGACTGATCGTAATATGAGAATTTTGCATGAAAGTGATATAGTTCATTCAAAATCTAGGATTTTAAATGTGAAGAAAATAAATTCTGAAGATATGAGGGGTGTGTTGACTCTGGTGGAATGGGCAAATACTGTAAAAGAACTCATAAGCAAGCAATAGCAAGTACTTAAATACTATACAGTCTACAATAGATATACATTCCTCAAATGCACTAACACCCAAAGAAAAAGGTAAATCATCAGGGTTAATAAAAGAAGCTAAGGATTGCAGTAAATTTAAGGAAGTGGCTTACAGAAATGCCAGAAAAAGTGACATGTCCAAGGATTGGGGCAATTTAAAACCCAGCAAAAGAAGACCAAGAAACTAAGTGAAAAAGGGATGATAGCATATGAATGCAAACTAACGCAGAACATAAAGAAATTGTAAAAGCTTTTTTCGCTATGTAAAAATGAAAGGGTTAGCTAGGTCAGATGTAGGCCCATTGCAGATGGACAAAGGAGAAACTATAGTGGAGAGCAGGGAAATGGTGGAGAAACTGAGCAGTTACTTTGTTTTCACGAAGAGGGTGCAACCTCTTGGAAATACTAGGCAGCATAGGGATTTGAGAAATTGAGGAAATAAAAGAAACTTTAACCAAGACTGTGCTTGAACAGTTAATTGGATTGAAGTTTGATACATCCCCTGGACCAGATGAGCTTCACACGTGGGTTGAAGGAGGTGATTCGAGAGATAGTAGATGCACCATTGGTTGTCCAAAATTTTATTGGTTCTAGAAAGGTTTTTGCAGCTGGAATGGAGCACATGTAACTCAACTGCTTGAGGGAGAAAAGAGGAGAATTCAAAACTATAGACCTGTTAGCTTGACGTCAGTGGTTAGAAATATTTTTGAATTTATTACAAAGGGTATGATAAAACATTTAGGAATGAATGGTTAAATAGACAGCTGTGTTGGATATAACTGATCTGCAAGCAGGGACAGTGTGTACCATAGCAAAAATTTGCCAATGATACTAAAATAGGTAGAAAAGCAGGCAGTGAAGAGGAGAGAGATTTTACAGACTAAGCTAGAGGAATGGGCCAAAATTTGGAGTTTGTGTGAGGTTATCTATTTTGGCTGAAAAAAAAAGGCTAATTATCTAAATGAAAAGAAAATGCGTCTGGATAGAGGGAGCTGGGTGTCTTTGTTCATGAGTCACAAAGTCAGTATGCAGGTACAGCATGTAACAAAAAGAAGGCAAATGGAATGTCAGCGTTTATTGCTGACAGACTGGAATATACATGTAGAGATGTGTTGCTGCAATCGTATAGAGTATTGTGTCCAGCTTTGGTCTCCTTATTTGAGGAGGGATGTGGTGGCATTGGAGGCAGTTCAGAGAAGGTTCACCAAATAGATTTTGAGGATGGAAGAGTTGACTTATGAGGGAAGATTGTAGTTTGGGCTCATACTCAGTGGGGTTTAGAAGGATGAGAGAGGGTCTGATTGAGGTATATAAAATACTAAAAGGGATTGACAAAGTAAACGTAGACCAAATGTTTCTCTTGTTGGGCAATCTAGAATAGTTAGTACTAGGTATAGGTTGAGAGGCAGTAGATATAACACAGATGAAGGGGAACTACTTCTTGCATAGAGCAGTGAATTTGTGGAATTTGCTGCCCCATAGTGTGGTGGAGTCCAAATAATCAAAGAAAATGGAGAAATATGGATTAGTTACAGCCCGACGTTGCTAAGGATAATGTCCAAATTTATTAAGGCATTGTAACAGGTCAAAATCCTGGCATTTCTTAACAGCACCATGGGTGTACCTACACCTCAAGGACTGCAACAGTTCAATAAGGCAGTCCACCAATCTTTTTGGGGGCAATTAGAGGTGGGCAGTATATGCTAGTCTAGTCAGCAATGCCTACATCCCTTAAATGAATTTTTAAAGTCTTGGGAAATCACCAATTAGGCATTATTTCAAGAAGAGGACGTTCATTTTTTTTTTGTGTGTAACTAGAAAATAAACCAGGAAACCAGTGGTTTACCAGATTTGTTTATTTTTTCAAAAATAATTCATAAAGTACAACACAGGAGGCTATTGCACAGGGTTCATGTGATTTTGGATGATAATATGGATTGAGACTTGGTTAATGGAGTAGAGACGAACAGGTAATTTTCTGTAAAGGTGGAATGTAATTATGTGCCATTGTTTGGCATTCTACAGCATTATCAACTTGCACCCTGTCCACTCTTGTCATTGATCTAAACTTTCTATGAATGCAAAGCCAGGTAGAAAAATTGTAGAGCGTAAGCAATGGGCAAGGAGCTGACATAAGGA
This sequence comes from Carcharhinus amblyrhynchos, assembly GCF_965287045.1. Taxonomy (NCBI): domain Eukaryota; kingdom Metazoa; phylum Chordata; class Chondrichthyes; order Carcharhiniformes; family Carcharhinidae; genus Carcharhinus; species Carcharhinus amblyrhynchos. Next base: position 69,969,876 of record NC_137329.1, on the reverse strand, counting down.
AAGTAAGAAATTATGTAGTTGGATCGTAAGAATGAAAAAGAAAATACTCTTTAAAAGGTGAGATGAATAAATCTTGGCATTTAAGAGAATTTTGGCAATTGTTCATGAACCTCAAAATTTAAATCCAAGTGGAGCAAGCAGTTAGGAAGGTAAAAGATAGCCCATATTATGGGTGGTTAAAGTATAGAGCAAGCAATCTTCCTGCAGTTTTCCAGGACTTTGGTGCAGGTTTGGTCGCCTTAACAAATGGTGAGTGTGCTGGCCTTTTGAGGGGGGTCAGTGAAAGTTCACTGCATTGACTGCTGGGATGTGAGGAGAGAATAAGCTGTTATTCTCCAGAGTTTAGAATGCTGGATGGTCTCAGTGAAACCTATAAAATCTGTCCTGCTAAAAACCATATGTGTGTTGTCCTGGAAGCTGAAAATAAGGTGTCATAATTTCAGGATAACAGGTTAGCCATTGAAGACTGAAATGACATGAAACACTTCTTAATTGGGTGTGAATCTTTGGAATTCGTTGCCACAAAGATGCTCAATCCGTGAATATATTCAAGACAAAATTGCAAAATACTATTAATACAAAAGAATCTAGGAAAATGTGTGTAGGTCAAAAAAAGTGAAGCAGTTATCTTTTTGGATGGTGGAAAGGACTCAAGGGGAAGTTAGGCCTACTTCTCTCTCAACTTAAAATGATGAAGAGGCTGAGGAACAGATCGAGTGATCTGAATCTTCTGAACATTATATTTTTTTTTGCTCTTTGCACTCAGTTATGTGCTCCAAGCTAGCATACAACCACCTTCATATAACCCTGAAGTAGGCATTTTTTTTATAGGTGAACTTGAAGAATGTCAGCTGGTGATTGACCTTCCCTCCATGTGTCGCCAGCCTCTTCCTGTTGCTTTTGTATAGAATGTTTAACAGTGTACACATGTTCAAAATTTCTCATTTGACAGCTTTTAACAGCTTGTAAGCATATAGGTGCAGATTTTGAATTTGACAAATGCAGAGCAGGAGTTTGTTTAGCTGTTTGATGGTAGGTGCAAAGTTTCTATTTGTAGATGCACAAGCTAATGGGGCCGCTTCAGCACCAGGGTTCAATTCCAGCCTCAGTCGCTGTCCGTGTGGAGTTTGCACAAAATCCCTGTGTCTGCGTGGGTTCTTTGAGTGCTCTGGTTTTCTCCCACACTCCAAACATGTGCAGTGCCTTTGATTCCACAGGGACCCTTGTAGAATCTGGAGAGCACAAAGGTCTAAATCAATGCACCCACTCTCTCTGAAGCTATGTCTTTTAGCTTGATAGGCAATGCCACATTGCCCCTTAGTTGGGGGATTTGCAGAGGTTATGGGTGGGATTGTTGTTGCTGCAGACTCAATGAGCTAAATCATCTCCTGCAGCGAGGGCGTTTGAAGACCATGCTTGCTGACTGCATTCTCCATGTGTCAGCGCATAAACATTTCCAGTGCTGAGCTACTTCCTGGCAGTCTTGGGCATGCTCGATGGTATTCTGACCAATGTTGGTTTTGAACTAACTGAGGAAGGGATGTACCAGAAAAGTTTAAGCACTCTTGTGTGTGAGGGAGGTTACAGCTAAGAGTAAGTATTGGGGAAATGGAGCTATACACAGGAGACAGTTTAAGGTAAATGATAGTTTGATTCCCAGTTGCATCTTGCTTCATCGCTTTTATGTTCTATGCCTGACCCTAGCTCATTCTTGCCTTGTGCACATCTCTATTTCTCTGACATGTGTTTACATACCAGCAGTCAGGAGGCCCTGTTCTGACAGTACACCACTGCAGTAGTTCAACTTATCAATATGTAAAACTTCTGAGAGTTGAAATAAGTTGTTTCAGTTTGTGTACATTACTGAAATTCTGCCTGTGGGACCCAGAGTGCACAGTGTTCACAGAGGGGTGTTATGATGTACGTCTGTCTGCTGGTTGCTTTCTCTATCATTCTGTTTCACTGTTGAATGTTGCTCTTGCCCTGTTTTCAAACAAAAAAGTGCAACAGAACAAAAATGGAATGCATGTGAAAGATTTCAACTGTTGTTAGCATGACTCAAAGCACCCTCTGCTTTGTTTCTGTCGGACAAGATTGAAAATCCCATTTGTGTTTCAGAATTTGTAATGGTCGTCATCTCGATTGTCCCTGGGAATCTTCAGACCCTGCTTTTAAAATGGACTGTGACAGAGCTGGGTGCTTCCATCTTTGGCAGATATTTAGTATTACTTGTACACGAATATTAAAATCCACCTATCAAATTCAGCTAGCTACATAATTGATTCCAAGTCTCTCTGAAGATTGTCCATCTTTCTGCCTGTTAACCTTCCACTGTTTTGTTATCCGCAAATGTAATACTACTAACAATATCCTGTTCCTTATGATTCAAAAATGTTGTAAATTGCTAGTCTGTCAAAACTGAGGACTTGAAACTCAATGGATAGTTTTCCTCCAGGCACAGCACTTTACATTTATCACACCCTCTGTCTCTTACCAAGCTATTTCTCATTCTGTTCAATTATTTTTTCACCTTTTAAAATCTATTCTTGTAAGGAATTTTGCCAAACATCTTTTTTTGAAAAGTGAAGTAAACTATCTCTAATACCAAGAAAATGCTAGACACACTCAACGGTTAAGCAATGCAGTATCTGTAGAGGGAGAAACAGGGTTCAACGTCATGCCTTAAACTCAGATTTCTAATTGTGATTAAAGTGCAGGGCCAGCAAGGAAAAAGTGGAGCATTTAAATGACTATGAAAGATTGGAAGACGAGTTATAAATGACAAAAGGGATGATGGTTCAAGACACAGGACAATTCTGGAAAAAGGGTGGGTCCAGAGTGTAAATGGCTATAAGCAGAATAGTGGTGGAAGTGTGGAAAATCTGGCAGAGTGTTGCCATGAGCCAACAATGTGACAGAAGAAAAACAGGTACATCCCAGGAGCATAAATAAAACATCCATTAAATACTTCATGGCCATAAATGGAAAATATAGAAGCCAGGCCAAAGGATATATTAGGAGAGGTGACCATGAGCTTCGCCAAAAACATGGGCAGTGCGATAGCACAGTGGTTAGTACTGCTGCTTCACGGGACTCAGGTTCAATTCCCAGCTTGTCTGCATGGGTTTCCTCTGGGTGCTTCGGTTTCTTCTCTCATTCTGAAAGACACGCTGGTTAGGTGCATTGACCTGAACAGGCACCGCACTGTGTTGACTAGGGGAACTTCACAATAACTTCATTGCAGTAAGCTTTACTTCTGATGAGCAGATAAGTTTTGTGGATTTTCAGGAGGATCTTGAAGCTGGAGGAACTTGCTGTCAAACATTCGTGACCTTGGACCTTGAATGGGGACAAAAGGGTGTGTAAGAGGTCATACTTGACAATGAACTGTTGGGAGAGGGGTTGAATATCTCAGTTTTCTTGAAGGCTTCAGGTTGTATCCATGTTCATGCAGCTTGACCTTCTGATTTGAAACAATGTTTCTAATACCCTAAACATCTGCCTTGTGTTCTACATGAATATTAATTTTAGTTTGGATTCCTTTGACTTATCAATTGTTTCATTTTCTGCTTTCCTATTCCTTTGTCCAGATTCTTGATTTTTCATCAGTTCTCTAGTGGGAGGAAATAACCTGACAACTTTACATGTAATTTTGTTAATACTCTGTAATCCATTCCCTCAGCAGACTTGCATCCACCAGTAATTCATCTGCGTTGTAGAGTTCAGTGATCACTGGAGATGCCATGCAACTTTATTTGGAAGCTAATCTAGAATTGTTATGCTGTGTGTTTTTCATGATTCAAATGAACCAGGTGTGAAAATTTCTTCTGGCAGATTAAATGAATTGCTCCCATATCCATTTGATACAGACTGCTGAGGTAGTGTTGTCGCACAGCTGGTCATTTTAAGACACAAGTTATGTGATAGCTAACCTTTAAAAATTGCATTAGAGAATTGGATCACATAATGAAGTTTTAAACCTCCCCAGGATCAATACTAAAGTAGGCTGCTATACAATTGCCATCTCTTGCACTTGAGTGATTCAAGCTGTTGTCTCGTTGCAATTTTTGGAGGGTGGTCTTTTGGCATTTTTCTTTGTTCGGTTAACAGTATTGTTTAGAAGGCTAAGTGATCTTAACTGAATAGCATTCGTCCACTTCATTTGCTCACGAAGCTATGATTTGTGAGTGGCTTTGGTTTTGAACTGGTGACAGTTGGTATGATAGCTTTTATATGTGAATTGGGAATAAAGAACTTGGGCAATCTCCTTTGTTTCCCTTGTATGATCCAGTATTGGTTTTGTTTTTTCTTCTAGTAAAGATTGGTGCTGGTGTTTGCATTTTTCACAGTATTTGCTATAATGTGCATAACTTCTCAGACCTGCATTGTCTAAATTTGTATGGTGGGTTCGAAGAGTGGAAAACAGCCAATTGTACCATTCAGCACATTTGACCCAAAGCCTATGTACTGTCAGATTTCCCTCTCACAACACCTTCCATAAGACATATTCAAGTTAGCTCTCCAATACTGTAATTTGAGAGTTGAAAAGATGCAAGACTGCCGCGTATATTTCGGCTGCTATCTGTGACCTTATCCCCAAGCCAAGACAAATTCCTATGGTTCAAATGATTCAGCTGGTAGGTTTGGTTTGGTGCTAACAATTCTGCCAGTTGACCAAAAAGTAGTGAAGTTGCCAGTTAACCTGTCTTGCTTGTCACTAACTTTGTTTACCTCTCAAATATTCAGCTTCTTTCTTTATTTGAAGGATGGTTGAGTATCCTGAAGTTTTGAGCCCATGCCGACATTATTTAGGCAATCTGATTGAAATGATTGTTTTGAGTAGTATGGGATAGCTAGCTTTCATGCGATTTAGGAGTCGCTTTGTGTTTGAAGTATATTTGTAATATTCATAAAATCTAATATATTACCACAGATGGAGGATTAGTTCATTTTAATTCTGGCATGGAATATGAGCATTGCTAGCTAGGTTAGAGTTGTTGTCCATCTCTAATTCCTCTCGAGAATATGATGGTGAGCTGTGTCCCTGAAAAACTACAGGCTATGTAGGGTAGGTACATGTGCAGTGCTGTTAGGGAGGGAGTTCCAGGGTTTCGACCCAGCAGCAGTGAAGAAATAGTGATATGTCTTTAAGTCAAGATGATGTGTGCCTTGGAGAGAAATTTGCAGGGGGTGCTGTTAATATGCATCTGCTGTGCTGTTTTTTGATGCCATAGAGGTTACGGGTTTTGAAGGTGCTGTGTGAAGAGCTCTGGTAAGTTGTGGCAATACACATTATGAATAGTTTATACTAATGGTTAAGGTGGTGGATGAGGTGTCAATCAAATAGCCTGTTTTACCCTGGGCAGTTTTGAGCATTGTGTGTGTTGTTGGAGCTGTGCGCATCAAGAGATGTGTTACTCCCAGAATGTTTATGGTGATGGACTTAGCAATGATAATGCCATTGAGTGACAAGAGATGGTTAGTGTCTCTCTTGTTGGGGATGGTCTTTGCCTGCACTTGTTTAATGTTACTTGCCTCTCATCAGTCCAAATCTGATTGTTGCCTTGGTCTTGCTGCATTTCGACATGGACTGGTTTGGAAGCAGAGGGTTTATGCATGGTGTTCGTTGAGCCTGTGATGTGATTAGCAAACATCTCCACTTCTGACCTTTATGGAAGGGAAGCCATTGATGAGGCAGTTGAATGTGGTTGGGCCTCAGACACTACCGTGAGGAACTCCTGCAGCAATGTCCTGAGACTTAGTTGGTTGACGTTCAACAAGCGCAATCTTCCTCTTTGTAGAAAGAATGACTCCAGCCAGTGAAGAGTAACCCCCTGCCCTCCGCCGCCACCTCCCCCCAAACAATTTTCATGAACTCTACTTTTGCTAGGGCTCCTTGATGCTACACTTTGTCAAATGTTGTCATGATATCAAGGGTAATCACTCTCATCACAGTTCTGCAGTTTTACTCTTTGTCCATGCTTGGATCAAGGTTGCAATGAGGTCAGGAACTGAATGGCCCTGGCAGAACCCAGACTGAGCATGAGAGCAGGTTTTTGCTGAGTAAGTGCCTCTTGAATAACTCCTTCCATTAGTTTTCTGATGATCGAGAGTAGATCTGATGAAGTGGTAATTGGTTGCAATAGATTTGTCTTTGTGTGTACAGGACATCCCTGGGTAATTTTTCACATTACTGGGTAGATGTTACTGTTGTAACTGTACTGCAAAAACTTGGTTAGGTGCACAAGTCATCAGTACTATTGTTGAAATGTTGTTAGGGCCTGTAGCCTTTGCAGCATCCAGTGCCTTGAGCTGTTTTCCAAGGTCATGAGTGAATCAAATTGGCTACAGTTTGCAATCTGTGATGCTGGAGACATGAGGTTGAGATGGCTCATTTTAATCTGGCACTCCTAGCTGAAACTGGTTGCCAATGCTTCTACTCCTTTGGACTGATGTGCTGGGCTCCCACATCATTGATTGCTTAACTTCATCTTGCATGCTGTGTTGTGGCTACACCCAAGTTGACATCTCATGTTTAGGTATGCCTGATGGTATTCCTGGCTTGTTGTTCTGCTCAGGATTGATCTCCCAGTTTGATAGTAATGGTATGGGTGGGTGGGTGATATGTCGGCCATGAGGCTGCAGATTGTGGTGAGCTCCATTTATGCAGGAGGGCGTGTCAGAGGCAGCAGCATGCAATAGGCAGAAGTCAATAATCCCACATCAATTGATCTTGGTCTGCAGACATACCGCAATATCATGAATGGTGGTGGACAATTCAACTGGAGGAGGCAGGTCAACAAACTTCATTCTCAGTGATGGAACAGCCCAGCACTTCAGCCTTTTTTTTTGCACTGAAGTATTTGCAACCATTTGGGCCCAGATGAGCTGAGTTGATCCATCTCTGATTCTTCCTGAAGCTTCCCACAAGCTGTTATCCTGCTTTTTTTCTGTTCTTATTACTGCATTACTGTTATTTCAATAGCCTTAACCATGTCCTTGGGTACAACATGAGCAAAATCTGCAAGGCAGTGGGACAGTTCACCCACATTTAACTTGACCAATTTTATGCATCACTTTATTTCAAAGCAAAAATACAAAAATACTTGTTTTTAAAAATATCTCATTCAGGGCTCAGACTCTGTTTTAACAAGTGCCCATGTGAATAGTCAATGAAGTGAATTATGTGGCTGGACCATGCAGGAGAGAGCTGTTTCACTCTTTGCTGAACAGTCACCAAATCCAGCAGCAATTTCTCTTGGTTCTTGTGTTTCATTGGAGTTAAGACAACTTTGTTCCACTTGTCTGGATATTCCAATGTTGTGGAGATGCTGGCGTTGGACTGGGATAAGCATAATAAGAAGCCTCACAATACCAGGTTAAAGTCCAAAAGGTTTATTTGGTAGCACGAGCCACAAGCTTTCCGAAAGCTTATGCTACCAAATAAACCTGTTGGACTTTAACCTGATGTTGTGAGACTTCTTACTATTCCAAGGTTCGCAGGCTTTCACCACCACCACCCACCCACGCACGCACACTGCACCATTCAGCTATGCCGCTATAGTTTCACTTGGACTGCATGCTGAACAGGATCCTGTTGAAGTTTAAAGGGGGTTCTTCAAATTTCTACCTCCAGGGTGCACAAGGTTTGTGATGACACAAAGATGATTGGGAAAGCGAATTGCGTGGAGGACGTGGAAAGCCTGCAGAGAGATGTGGATAGGCTGAGTGAGTTGGCGAGGATCTGGCAGATGGAGTATAATGTTGGCAAGTGTGAGGTTATTCACTTTGGAAGGAATAATAGTAAAATGGACTATTTAAATGGTGAAAAATTACAACATGCTACTGTGCAAAGGGACCTGGAGGTCCTTGTGCATGAATCGCCAAAACTTAGTTTGCAGGTGCAGCAGGTGATCAGGAAGGCAAATGGAATGTTGGCCTTTATCGCAAGAGGGATAGAATGTAAAAGCAGCGGGGTCTTGCTGCAATTGTACAAGTACTGGTGAGGCCGCAACTAGAGTACTGTGTGCAATTTTGGTCCCCCTATTTGCAAAAGAATATATTGGTCTTGGAGGGAGTACAGACAAGGTTTACCAGGTTGATACCAGAGATGAGATGTTAGCTTAGGAGAGATTAAGTAGATTGGGCCTGTACTCATTGGAGTTTAGAAGGTTGAGGGAGATCTTATGGAGACATACAAGATAATGAAGGGGCTAGACAGGGTGGAGGCAGAGAGATTATTTCCACTTAGAAAAGAAACAAGAACTAGAGGGCACAGCCTCAAAATAAGAGGGAGTCAATTTCTAACAGAGTTGAGGAGGAACTTCTTCTGAGGGTAGTGAATCTTTGGAATTCTCTGCCCGTTGAAGCAGTGGAGGCTACCTTGTTAAATATGTTTAAGTCACAGGTAGTTAGATTTCTGATCAGTAAGGGAATTAAGTGTTATGGCGAGCAGGCAGGTAAATAGAACTGAACCTCTATCAGATCAGCCATGATCTTATTGAATGGCAGGGCAGGTTTGAGGGGCTAGATGGTCTACTCCTCCTATTTCTTGTGTTCTTACGTACAGCTGAATTGTGTAAAGTCTCTAGGCTTTGTAATAATATAAGCAAAATACTGTGGATGCTGGAACCTGAAATGAAAACAGGCAATGCTGGAAAATCTGAGCAGGTCTGGCAGCATCGGTAGGGGATAAAACAGCTAACATTTTAAGTCCTAGGTTTTGTTATAGTTCCCCTCCAATGTTTTCAAGCTGTGTATGGGACGTGATGCATTGTTTGTGGTTAGAGTTTTGAAATGCCCGGTTGATTGTGAAACAGGAACCCTGAATAGTGACTCCCTTATATAAAAAAAATTGCAAGGCTGGCAAGCGCAGTCTCTGCTGAGTCCTGTATTTAATTGGTCATTATGGTTGTCATATTCATTTAACCAAATGCATCTTGATGCACACCAGAATGATAGGGAGAGGATAGCTTGATCTTGGAATTGGACACAGCGTGGCACAACATTGAGGACCGAAGGGCCTGTACTGTGCTGTTATGTTCTATGTATGCAAACACTCTAGTATTGCAATAAATCTTGTTGGACTTCACTTTACTCAAAGTATTGATTTTTAATCGAACTCCCAGTCCAATAGCAGCACTGCAGTCAGGGTGCAGTTACAAGCCTGCTTCAAGTATGTCTGTCCTAATGTTTTAACTGGCTTTTGTGGAAATAAATATTTTGCAGGTGTTATGTAAATGGATTATAAGAACATAAGAAATAGGAGCAGGAGTAGGCCATCTAACCCTTCGAGCCTGCCCCGCCATTCAATAAGATCATGGCTGATCTGTCATGGCTCAGTTCCACAACCATCCTGATCTTTAAGTATAACATGTGTTTACATTTGTCAAATGCAAACACCTCCTCCTATTTAATTCCTGCAGCATATTTTCCAGGGTTAGAATCCATTCTGCTCTAATTTTGAGCTCACAGTGAAATATGAACAACTCCAAGGCACCACAAGGTATCAACCATCTGCTCAAGGCGATTAATATGATAGAGTCGTAGAGGTTTACAGCGTGGAAACAGGTCTTCTGGCTCAACTTGTCCAGTAAAAAGTCTGACAATACCAGGTTTTAGTCCTACCGATTTTATTTGATAGTAAACTCACTAGCTTTCGAGGGGTTTCCCTCTTCTTCAGGTGAATGGAGAGCTCTGGCCTCAGACAGAGCATATAAACCTGGTGTTGTCAGACTTTTTACTGTGTTTACCCCAGTCCAACGCCAGTATATCCGCATCATGTCAACTTGTCCATACTGCCCTTTTTTTAAAACTCCTAAGCTAATCCCAATTGTCCACATTTGGCCCATATCCCTCTACCCATCATACCCATGTAACTATCTAGATGCTTTTTAAAAAATAAAATTGTACCCACCTCTACTACTATCCCTGGCAGCTTGTTCCAGACACACTCCACCCTCTGGGTGGAAAAAATTGCCCTTCTGGACATTTTTGTATCTCTCCTCTCTCACCTTAAGCTATGCCCTTTAGTTTTAGACTCCCTTACGTTTGGAAAAAAATATTGACTATCTATCTTGTCTATGCCCCTCATCATTTTATAAGGTCACCCCTCAATCTCCTACGTGCCAGAGAAAAAGGTCCCAGTCTATTCAGCCTCTCCTTTATAACTCAATCCATCAAGCCCCAGTAGCATCCTAGTAAGTCTTTTCTGCACTCTTTCTAGTTTAATATCCTTTCTATAATAGGGTGACCAGAATTGCACACAGTATTCCAAGTGTGGCCTTACTGATGTCTTCTACAACTTCAACAAGACGTCCCAACTCCTGTATTCAAAGTTCTGACCGATGAAATCAAGCATGCCGAATGCTGCCTTCACCACTCTGTCCACCTGTGACTCCACTTTCAAGGAGCTATGAACATGTACCCCTAGACCTCTTTGTTCTGTAACTTTTCCCAACGCCCTACCTTAACTGAGTAATTCCTGCCCTGGTTCTATCTAAGACAATGCATCACCTCGCATTTGCCTAAATTAAACTCCATCTGCCATTCTTCAGCCCACCAGCCCAATTAATCCAGATCCTGTTGCAATTGGAGATAACTTTCTTCACTGTCCACAAAGCCACCAATCTTGGTGTCATCTGCAAACTTACTAACTATGCCTCTTATATTCTCATCCAAATCATTAATATAAACAAATAACAATGGGCCCAGCACTGATCCCTGAGGCACACCACTGGTCACAGGCCTCCAGTTTGAAAAACAACTCTCTGCAACCACCCTACAGAAGCCAATTTTGCGTCCATTTAGATACCTCAGCCTGGGTCCCGTGAGATTTAACTTTATGCAACAACCTACCATGCAGTACCTTGTCAAAGGCCTTGTTAAAATCTATGTAGACAACATCAACTGCACTGCTCTCATCTACCTTCTTAGTTACCCTTCAAAAAACTGTTAAATTTGTGAGACATGATTTTCCACTCAAAGTTATGCTGGTTGTCCCTAATCAGTCCTTGCATCTCTAAATGCCTGTGGATCCTGTCTCTCAAAATACCTTCCAACAATTTACCCAACGCAGATGTGAGGCTCACTGGCCTGTTTTTTTTTTAAGTGTTTTTATTCCACTTGAAAAATGGACACTGAGTAAGAAGGATTGGCAGCCAGGGAGATTACAAAAGCAGCAGTATTTACTCTTTATTTCACTGGCTGAAGTGATAGGTAACAATGACAATATTTCTGTTCTAATGCAAAACACCAGAGTATTAAGCTGTATTACAAACTTGCAACATTTAAAAAAAAAACTCAAAGGAAATCTATTTTACCAGGGTCAACACAACTAGGGGAGATTGTGTGATTTAGTCAGAAGGACCCTGAACAAGTTACTACAAAGCATCCTTGGTCCAGAATGCAAATCAGATAGTGGTCATTGTCAGCAGTCTTGCTGCAACTTGTGTCTGCGTTAACTTCGATGCCTGTGTGTAAATGTGAGTATTCATGGGCAGCAATTAATTCAAGAGGGTATTGGCTCACCTACAGCACATCAATTTTTCTGAGAGCTGCTTGAGCAGAGTTGTAAATGTCAGTGGAGCTTTTTGCAAACTTATAATTATTGAAAATTTGTTCAGTTCAACTTTTTTGTCCTTTCAATGCTTAGCGTGATACGTGATGAGCTTTAAGCCAAGCACACACAACCGTCACATCTTAGTTTTTAAGAAATTGTGCTCTTTGATATTTAAAATTATTTCTTACCATAGGAGCATGTGACTCAGGAGCAGAAATAGACCATTTGACCCCTCAAACCTGCTTCACAATTCAGTGAGATTATGGCTAATCTGATTGTGATCTCAATTCCATATTCTGCCTATCCCCAATAAGCTTCAACTCCCTTGTTAGTCAACAATTTGCCTATCTCTGCCTTCTAAATGTTTATTGATCCTGCCTCCACCCCTCTCTGGGAAAGAATTTCAAACATTCATAACCTTGAGTAAAAAAAATTTTTTCTCGGCCCCATCTTAAATGGGATAACTGTCACTTAGGTGTGGATTGATCAGGGATAGCCCAATTTTGTCTGATTTTTGAGAAGATCTTGTCTCTCTCTAACTTAATAGAATTTTTTGAGGAAGTAATGAGGAGGATTGAGGGTGGCTCAGTTTGGCAGACTGGTCAGAATGTGAAATCCTATGGGATACAGGAGAAGGTGATGAATTGGATTCAAAATTGGTTCAGCAACTGGAAAGAAAGGGATGGATGTTTGTGCGAATGAAAGCAAATTCCAGTGGCAATCCAGTTTTGGGGCCTTTGTTGTATATGTTAATAGCCTGAACTTAAATAGGATGCATGATTGGAAAGTTTGCAGATGACACAAAAATTGGCAGCGTAGTTCATCGTGAAGAAGATAGCTGAGAGCTCCAGAATGATATCAATAGTTTGGTAAATGGGTGAAAAGTGACAAATGGAATTCAATCCAGAAAATTGAGGGCATGCACTTGGGGAGGGCAAACAAAGCAAGGGATTACATAATAAATGGAAAGATATTGAGAAGGGTAGAGAGGAGTAACAGATCATGAAATGCATATCCACAGAATCCAGAAGATAGCGAGATAGGTGGATAAGATAATGAAGAAAACATATGGAATGCTTTCCTTGTTTGGACCAGTTATTGAAGCAGGGATGTAATAAACTACATTAAAATTCTGATTAGGCTATAGCTGAAATTGTGCACAGTTCTGGTCACCACATTACAGGGAGTCATCATTGCCCTGGAAATTAAGAGGTTTGCAAGAATGTTGCCAGGGCATTAAAGTTGCATCAGAGGAATGATTGGATAGGCCAGTGTTTTCCTTCAGACAAAGGCTAAGGGGTGACCTAATTAAGGGGCCTAGATGGGTCTTTTTTTTCCTCACTCCTTGTCTGAAGCAGACATGTTGAGCTGAATGGCTTCTTTCTGTGCTATAACTTTCCTGTGAGACCCTTTGTTTTTGAATTGTGTCCCCTAACTCTAATCTCTCCCACGGGGGAAACATGCTTTCAGCATTCAGCCTGTCAGGTTGTCTCATTGTCACCTGGAATTTGGTTGAAAAGTCCAAGCAAACTGACTGTCTGCTTATGTCGTTAACATTCAGCCACTCAGTGCATCGCCAGCAACATAGTTTGACCAATCTGCACTTTCCCTTTCAAACAACAGCTGTTAACAATATGGTTGCTAAGCCAGGATGAAATAATATTTATATGGTTCTGAGTGTCATTCCAATTTGTAAATTTAAAAAAACAAAGTTTAGATTTATTTTGTAGGCTTTCCAAAGCTGTATCCCTGCTCTCGTCTGAGAGAGGATGCGAATTCATTAGGCAGAACTTCCCATTCATTGTCAGGTCTTGTCAGTTGGAACTGCAGTGCAGTTTTGATTATGCATATAACTGCTAGAGACTTTTCTTTAATCACTTACTCAAAATTTATTTTCTGCTAAATTAGTTTTCGCGCTCCCTTTTTAAACAAGTTGTTGAATGCTGCTGTGATTTGATTTCCTGAGCATGGTGACATTATACTCTTTAACAGGTGAACGTTGGGGTCAGATATTGATTAGTTTGAACGAATCTTGTCGAACATGCACACTAAAACTTGCAGAGTCAGAAGTTTGTACAGGAACTTGCAACCCCTTGACTTTCAAAATTGTTAGGTAATATAGGGTGTCACATTTCCATATGGCTTTATCATATGAGCTGCAGATATATATTGATTAAGTCAACAGATGCCTTAGATTTGAGGAAAAATCCTTATTTGGGCATTGGGTAGCACCATGAACACATGGACTTTGGAAGCTAGAATGCACACAGGGCCGGAGCAGTTTGCATGAATCCAGTGACCGGAATACAGGATCCAGGGAATGTGAGTGCACTTCAGTGGATGAAATAGAGATGGGATCCAGGGAATCCGTGTACTGTAGTGTCTGAAATAAAGATTGGACCTAGAGAATATGCATGGACCTTGGTAACTGGAGTAGAAGCGGGATCCAGGGAATGTATGTGGAGTTCTGAGTGGGAAAGAGACTGGATCCAAAGGATTTATAAGCCCAATGGAATGGACACTGGGTCAACAAGTGCAGACAGGTACAAAACCGTTGCTTCAGTGAGCAGAGAAACAGCAAGTATGGGGGCCCCAGTAATAGTAATGGAAATGCCACCTTTGAATGTGTGCAGATCCAAAATAGATGGGGCTGCTGAATACATGTGAGCAGACTAGTGAATGTGAGACCCCTTAAGTAGCATGGAATCAAGACCAGTAAAATCCAAAACTTATCTGGCAATGCCCAGTTAATTTTTGTTTTTCCTTTTATTTTATTTTATTTTTTTCAGACAGCGGCAGTAATGTGGCAAGTTTAAATGTGAAAGAGTGGCAGGATGGTCTACGGGCACTGTTACCAAATATTAACATCAATTTTGGGGGACTACCAAATGCTGCTTCCTGCTCTTCAGTGAACCATGCAGCACCAACTTCAGCCAACAGCACCGGCCTGAACTGGGAGAGTGGGAGTGGCTGGATGGACCCAGCAATTATAACAGGTGAGGCCAACCGATCATCTCCATTCAGCTCACTCCTTTACCCCTGTATAGACCCAGTCTGGATCCAGAGGCTCAAATTGGAACTAAAACCAAATGAAGAAATAATGACAAGTAGATTCAGCACTGATTTTTGATTATTAGTTCTGAAATTGGAGTCTATTCCACGATTTTTGGATGTCGCTGGTATTTGTTTGCCAATGTTGCAGTGAGTGAAATGGCATTTTTTTAATTTGCTAACTTCTTCGTGACTTCCGATGTTGGGAATTATCCAGTCAGAGTGAAAGAGGTTGAAGCAGGTCCAACTGAATCCCCATGTTAATGGGATGTTTGTGTCCCTCAGACTCAGTAAATTGTCGTGTGTGGCACACTGAATCCATTACTCAGTTTCCACTGTTATGTTTGTGAACACTGTGGTTATAGTGAACTGTCGTAGCAGGTGTGTGAAATTTTCAGACACTCGCTTCAGCTGTGTGAAGTACTCTGCAACACAGTTTGCTTTTCCAGACTTTGTACTGTGCCTTGTGACAGCATTTTGAGTTGATGTGAAAGACCTGCTGGGTCCAGGTCTGCCACTTGTTGGCATAGAGGTTCTGTTGGCAGTGCTGAATCAATATTCTGACTTGTTCTCAAAAGTGCATTTTGCCTATTAACCAGTTGCTTCCAATGCAATAAACAATTCTCTCCTGGCGCCATTAGTAACTTCCAAGTGGTCAGAAACTGGAACTGAGCAATGGATAGGACTAGAGCTGAACTATTGACGTCCTTGGATAAAGTCCATAACTGGCTTCCTATACAATTGCAGGAAACTTCCTGAGCTGGCTAAAAAGAAAAAATATGTAGATGTTGTCTTGAGTTCAGATATGCTCGATTGAGGAATGTTACTACTCCTCATCAAAAGCAACATGATCCTGAAAAGCGGTATTGAGGCTACAGGCCACGAAGATCAAACTAAAAAATGTATGCTCACTTAGTTTGTGGTGTCAGTCATGCCTCATGAATCAAAGTTATTGGATTATTGCTTTGAATCCCACACTACAGTCTTGAATACAGTAGGCTATCAGATGTACGCACCTATTGGTTGTGCCACCTTTTGAGAGGACCAGTAAAACCAAAACTCCATCTGCCCTTTCAAGTGGACATAAAAGATCCCATGGCACTATTTCAAAGCAAAGTAGGGGAGTTAGCCATGAGCTGGCCAATATTTATCTCTCAATCAATGGCACTAGAACATTAATTCATTGCTCTTTGTGGACTTCACAATGTGGAAATTGTAACTGTCTTTTCACAGTCCAAAACTGACAGCACTTCATTAACTGGGACACTGAGGTGCTCATCTGCCCTAAACGTGTTGTTTCTACTGGAATGTTTAGCATATGTATTAAGTTTTTTGTTGTTTGCGTTAATCCCCATGTACCTCTGTCCCTCCTAACAATGTACCAGTTGTGTGGTGTTAGAATTTTTAAAATTATTGGTTTATCTTCTGTGGGTTTTTTTAAGTCTGGACCTCGTTGAATGGGCGTGTATCATTTCTGGGTTAAATGGCACTCATTTTGAGCTTGCCTATTGTTCAGTTGGGTCTTTCTTGTACAACCTAGCAATGTGATAATTTTGGAGCACAAAATGCTGGAATTATTCAACAGATCAAACAGCATCTGTGGAGCAAAAGAGTTAATACTTCAGGTCTGTGATCTCGCAAACATTTTGCACCCTGTTTTGAAAATAAGGTTTAGAGTTAACTAACTGCCTTGCTGAATGCTCCTGTAAAATGCAGGAATTCCTTTAGATGCTGAGGCTTTCTAGAAATTGTATGCCAGAAAGAAACTCTCTCATCTTTTTGGACAATACCATCCGTTCAAAGTAGCCGACTAGGCATGGTTGTTGCAATGGTGATACTGCTTTAGCCATTTGTACTAACTGTAGTAGAAAAGGTCTTGCACACAACGCAATCCTGGTAAAAATATTTCATGATTTTTTTTTTAATACACGCCTACCTCATTCAGTACTAAACTCTTTAAACCAAAGCTTCGAATTCTGCACTTTGTTAATGAAACTTGTGTTTAGTTTCATGTGGTACTTTACTGTCAGTGATCACTGAAACTCTTGATTCATGTCATAAGACTTGCCAGATCCATCAATCAATGAGCATCACAGTCAATGGACCCACAGTGGCGTATGACTAATTTATATTTACTAATCTGGATCCCCAATTAGCTACATGTGACAAGTGGCTAATATATTGGACCTTTAATTAGTGAACTTGCAAGTTTTTCACTCTAGTCAGTTTTTTGTTGCTTTTTTTGGTGTGATTATTAAATATATAGCGGTGTTAGACAGAACTTCGATTCAATCCTTACTTGTGCTGGGTTAGTTGATTTCAGCCAAATTGGGCAACATGCTGGGCATCAACATCTCTTGGGTTTGAAGGGGAAAATCAGCTAGCTCAAGTTTCAAAACAACTCGCTGATGAAACGCATACTTGTGCAGATTGCTATTTGGGCAAAATTAGGCTTGATAGTGATGCTCCTACAGTAAATAAGCCTCCCCAAGTTCATTTCCTTGAAAAGGATGCTAAAAAAGAGAACCTTGTGGTGCTATGTGAAAAAAGAAGGAATATGGAACTTGTAGCTCTTTCAAAGTGCTAGCATGGGTTTGATGGACCAAATTACCACTGTGTGTTGTAATATTCTAAGGACAGGCAGCTTCTCAAGTGTGGAAAGAAATCTGTGAAAAGGGAATTAAACAAGATAGAGATATAGAGATTAAATTAAAAAAGCATTTAACTGGGGCTGCAGAAGATGGCAGAGCTATCAGCAATCTTCTATAATTATGAAGTTATCTGGATGACAAGTTTGTGAAATAAATTACAGCACATTTGAATCATTCTTGTTGCTTTATAGTTCAGAACTCCCAGAAGACTGAACAGCAAGAGTCTTTGAGGAACTACTGTCTGCCTATTTTACACTAACCATAGTTGGACTAGAACCGTAGTTGAACTATAACACTGTCCCCCAGTTGTTAGCTGTTTACCAGGAAAATATCAGATGACAAACGTCACCATTCTGCAGGGACCAGTCTAAAATTTGTGCTTAAGTTTCTATAAAACAGTTGAAAAGTGTGGGTTATGCAAAATAAAAGTTGATTTCTTTTTTTAAATTACAGACAGGAAATGGATTCAGTCTCCTGATTTCCATTGCCATCTAATGCTGTGTTAACTACGTCAAAATTAATGACCGCTTTTGCACACTTTCTAACATGTCCTTCCTTACTCCAAACTTTGGAGTGAATACAGCCTGAGCTTTGGTGTGGAGAGGATTGAGCCTGTTCGTTGCCATATATAGATTGCTTGGCTCCAAAAAGAAATGAGTCTGTGATGATCTTGACAGTGTAGCCTGCATACATCTGTGTTGTGGCAACTGGTAGAGTGTATGAATTCCCGTTCTTTGCAACTGAAATGCAATTTGTGCATTTTGTTTGCCAGTTACCTCAAGTGATGTATCAAACCTCAGTAACAGTTGGCCTCCGTTGAGGGCCAGTGCATGTAACTTTCAGTATTACAGAATTGGCCAAATGCTTTGTTCCTATTTTGTGAATGTATCTGACTTTCTGTATATGTATGCAAGCCTATTGCTGGTAAACGCCCAAGAAAATTAAATTCAAGAAGTTAGCATTTATTTTGCTAAGATTTCACATTTGGGGAAATTCCACCTAATCAGTAAAGCTACTGTTCGAGCTTCTGCTCCTGCTGTTTATTTTCCATTCCCCAACATGGAACTTCTGGTTCCAGTTCACAATAAATATGTTTGGGACTGCCATATCCCATATGTGATGAGAATGAGCAGCACTGGCTTGCAATGACTTGACACTTCACTGTGGTAAGCACAGACCATGGCTGCTCATCCAGTTTCCAACAATGGAACAACTAATACTGAAGCATAGAGAGAGAGAGAATCAAACCTTGTGCCTTCGCACTTGTTTCTTTGAAGCAGTTCACTGGCATGAAATTTTCCATTTCACTACAGTGCAAATAGTTTGAGGCATTCAGAGTAGTTTGTTGAATTATATGGAATATGCAGCACAAACAGGCCAGTTTCCTAAGCTGCCCATTTATGCTTCACTTGAGCCAAATCTATACATCAATTTAACCTCCTGTCAAATGTTTATCTTCCTTCCGATTCAATGCATCAGTACTATTCGCCTTGGCCAATTTTTTCTAAATTTACTATTTGGTTCCTTAGTGCCTATCTTAAAAAGAAATTTTCTGTCTATTCCCATTGAAACCTTTTTTAATATTTTAAAAATCTCCATGTCACCTTTTCACTTGCGCACCTGAGGAGTAAACATAGCAACCTGTTAAATGAAAGGGACAAAAATATTGGCACACTAGACAGCCAGAGTTAGGCAGGTTCAATGATCTTTTAATTGCCCGCATCCATTTGATTTATTTCTTCAGTTTTTGAGGGGGGCATTTGACCAGGGGAGAGGGGAATAATGTTACAAATCCTTTATTCTTGCTTGCCCATTTCACACAACACATACCCACGTTATTGCTCTGTCCCAAAATATTTGAAACCATCCCTCTGCGTTACCAAGTTACATTAGATAATGTGTTCCAAATCTGCTTCAAAGCTCATTAGAATGGACTTTCCTTGAAAGTTCACTTGTTCAAGACCATATGTTCCAACTTGGCTATGGATTAAAGTTGGTTCAGTGATGAAACTGGATTCACATGGCACATTAGAAACATGAGCATACAGTCTTGGCTGAATCTGCAGTGCTGCACAGTCCAAGATGCCACTTTTTGGAAGGATGTAAGGACTCACATAGCACTTCTTGAAGAAAAGCTAGGGATTTTGTCTCATAACCTGGTCAGTGGGAGTCATGATGTAGCGATGCTGGCGTTGGACTGGGGTAAACACAGTAAGAAGTCTCATTACACCAAGTTAAAGTCCAACAGGTCTATTTGATAATAAACGCCTCAAGTTTTCGGAATGCTGTTCCTTCATCAGGTCAGTGGACTCACCTGACGAAGTAACAGGGTTCCGAAAGCTTGTGGTGTTGACTATCAAATAAACCTGTTGGACTTTAACCTGGTGTTGTGAGACTACTTACTAGTCAATGGGCCCAGTAAATATTTTTGTAATGCATGACAGATTTGTTTAAGTGCACAAGCCCTTCAAAATTGTGTGGCAACTTAAAGGTGCCGTTTAAGTTGAGGTTCCTGTACAGTTTAGCAGGAAATATTGCTCCTAGCCTATACGCATCCCTCACCAGCATCACTGAAACAGATCAGGTTTTTTTCTCATTGCTGTTTGTGCGATTGCCTACATTACAACAGTGACTGCATATCAGAAGTACACTTCGTTGACAAAGCTGCTTAGGGATGTCCTGCGGTTGTAAATACAAACCGTTATTCCCTCCTTATGGTTGACTGGTTACTAGCAAACTATAGCATGACCTGTAAATTGTTTTTAAAGGTTTGTTTTTGCTCCTCTCGGGTATTCAATATAGTTTTATTACTCTTTGCCTGATTTCTGACTCCGTTCTGTCAGATGCTTAAGTTTAAAGTTTTTATTAGTGTCACAAGTAGGCTTACATCAACATTACACTAAAGTTACTGTGAAAATGTCCTAATGGCCACATCCACCACCTGTTTGGATACACTGAGGGAGAATTTGGCATAACCAATGCACCTATCCAGCATGTCTTTCAGACTGTGGGAGGAAACTGCAACACCTGGAGGAAACCCACACAGGCATGGGGAGAATGTGCAGACTACACACAGTCAGCCAAGCTGCAAACTGAAGTGCTCGTGCTACCTATCAATGTGTCTCAGATGTCCAATTTTCTTCCAAAGTTGGAACACAGTGATAACTTCCATGACTTTAGCTACCCCTCACAAATTTGATTGAATTCTTTGAGGAGATAACAAAGTGTGTGGATCAAGGTAGAGCAGCTGATGTTGTATACATGGATTTTAGTAAGGTGTTTGATAAAGTACCCCAAGGTTGACTCATGAAGTAAGTAAAGAGGTAAGTGGGGTAGAGGGAAATTTGGCCAATTGAATAAGTAACTGGCTATCTCCTAGAAGACAGAAGGTGGTGGTGGATGGAGACCAGTTACCAGAGGTGTACCTCAGGGATCAGTGCTGGGTCCTCTGCTGTTTGCAATTTTTATCAATGACTTAGAGGACTGGGCTTAAGGGTGGATCAGTAAATTTGCTGATGACACCAAGATTGGTGGAATAGTGGATGAGGTGGAGGGCTGTTGTAGGCTGCAAAGACACATTGATAGGATGCAGAGCTGGGCCGAAAAATGGCAGATGGTGTTTAACCCTGATAAGTGATTCATTTTGGTAGGACAAATTTGAATGTGGATTGTAGGATCAACAACAGGGTTCTGAGGAATGTGGAGGAACAGAAAGATCTTGGGGTTCATATCCACAGATCTCTGAAGGTTGCCACTCAAGTGGATAGAGCCATGAAGAAGGCCAATAGTGTGTTAACGTTTATTAACCGGGGATTAGAGTTTAAGAGCCGTGGGGTTATACTGCAACTATACTTAATGGGCTGCAATTGGTGAGACCACATTTGGAATATTGTGTGCAGTTCTGGTCACCTCACTATAAGAAGGATGTGGAAGTATTGGAGAGAGTGCAGAGGAAATTATCAGGATGCTGCCTGGTATGGAGGGTAGGTCTTATGAGGAAAGATTGAGGGAGCTGGAGTTTTCCCTTTAGAGCGGAGGAGGATGAGGGGTAACTTATTAGAGGTTTATAAGATGATGAGGGTGAAGATTGGACATTCAGAGACTATTTCCTTGGGTGGATATTGCTGTTACAAGGGGGCATTATTATAAGGTTCATGGTGGGAGAGATAGGAGGGGTGTCTGAGGTAATACTTTACTCAGAGTGGTTGGGGTGTGGAATGGACTGCCTGCTGTGATAGCGGAGTCAGACACTTTCAGAACTTTCAAGCAGTTATAGGATAGGCATATGGAGCACACCAGAATGATAGAGAGTGGGGTAGCTTGATCTTGGTTTTGGACAAAGGTTGGCACAACATTGAGGGTTGAAGGGCCTGTACTATACTGTTCTATGTACCCCCTTCCCCACTTCCTGTCCTCAAGTTCACATCCATGCCAGACACCATGGTCATGGCTGATGCTTTTTTATTCCAGAAATGGCATCATTGGCTAGGACAGCATTTATTGCCCACAGTGCTGTTAGGGAGGGTGTTCCATGATTTTGACCCAGTAACAGTGAAGAAGAAAGGATACGTTTCCAAATCAAGATTACACATGGCGTGGAGGGGAACTTGTAGGTGGTAGTGTTCCCTGTACCTGCTGCCCTTGTCCATCTAAGTGCTAATGGTCATGGGATTGGAAGGTACTGCCTCAGGACCCTTGGTGTGTTCCTACAGTGTACTTGTGGCCACAGAAACCAGGTACATTCTTTAGCAGAGATTGGGGGTCCCCTGGTCAGGGAGAGAGGCTCTACGCTGGTGTATAATTCTCTCTACCCTGTTTTCAGCTGAAGTTAATTTTATAGAAACTTTGCTTCCACCTAACCGGCTAAATGACTCCAGATGGTATCACAGCATTATTTTAAAGATTCTTGTACACTGACATGAAGAACGCTGAAAGAAAAGAATGCCCAGTTGATGGGTTGAATGTGATTTCCAGATACTGCCTGAACATAAAATAATGGAACAAAACCAGTGTTAAATTTCTCAGGTGTGCAGATATATTCTCAGAATGGAGGGAGACAACAAAGTTTTCAGGGAGCTCTGCAATCATGACATTGTTCATTTCCAACCAAAATCTCCTTTAAAGCATCTGTTTAATGTCGGCTGTGTAGTATTCTGGGGCTAGCATTGAGCTGCTGATTTCAGAAATTCTTCACTCTTGTGGCTGGACTTGGGCATCTGATCTCCATTCTGCCCTGTCAAATTCTCATGATTTTGCAGCTGAGAAGAATTTAATAGTAAGCGGATCATAGCACAGCCCCTCTAAGCAAGGCAGCAGCTGCCCTATCACCTTCATGTGAGTCTGAATGAGTTGGTCACAACCAATTAAGCTGCATTTTACAAAGCAAAATTATTGTATCTGATGCCAGATGAGTACACCTTAACAGGTCTGCCATGTAATAAGTCACAGTCACAGGCACCATCAGGCAATTAAGTATATGTGGGCTCTCCATTGTGTAATCTAGTCAGTCCCATTGCCCTGCTTTATTTCCATAGCCCTACGTGTGCCCATCTAGTTTGCTTTGGAAATTATTGATCATATCAGCCTCCACCATCCTCATGGAAGCATGTTCCAAATTGTTAGCATTTGCTGTTTAAAGTTCCTTCCCCATTTTAACACTGTGCATTCTCTTCCCCAAACCTTAACTCTCAGAATCTTGAGGTATACACTTCTAAAGGCAGTCAGTGGGAAGTCTGGTTCAGGCAGTTGAAATACTTTGATTTACTGTCAGGTTCAGATTATCCCAATGCCTTTTGATCTGAGTGGCTCAGCCCTTCACACACTTTGATTTTTTGACACGGTGATTGTTTGAACCTTTCCTATTAACTTGAATTTTCCATGTTGCGATTTACTGATGTGATTTCATTGGTTGTAAATATTAATAAAATAAGATTCTAAATAACCGAAGATCTTGTTGCATGGTGCACAGTTGATGCAATGCAACACAGGGTGTTGGCAAATGTGGTCTTTCCGGTGTTAACTTTTAAAAAGTTAATTAGTGTCACAGGAGCCTTATATTAACACTGCAGTGAAGTTACTGTGAAATTCCTCTAGTTGCATACTGCAGTGCCTGTTTGGGTACACTGAGGGAGAATTTATCCTGGCCATTGCACCTAACCAGCATGTTTTTTGGACTGTGGGAGGAAACCAGAGCATCTGGAGGAAACGCACGCAAACATGGGAAGAATATGCAGACTCCATGCAGACAATTCCTGGCTTAAGTAACTAAACCCGAGTACCTGGTGCTCTCGGGCAGCAGTGTTAGTTTGTGCTATTAAGCCAATTGAATTTTAAAGATGTCCTTTATGATGTTAACCATCCAAAGTGCACTTTCTAGGGGATCCCTGCAGGCTAGAGAGCCAATCAGGTGTTACAGATATACGAACTAAGAACAGGACTAGATCAGATGGCCTATCAAGCCTGCTCTGCCAGTCAGTAAAATGGCTTGCAACTAATTTCAGCTTTCACAGAATGGGCTTCAAGTTTCAAAATGTCAGTTTGTGTTAAGTTGACAAAATTGAGCTAATCTGATCAGGCCTGATTCTTCAAGACTGTCTCAGCCATGTGAAACTTGTTATTCAGTCTCATCTTGGACTGACCCCCTTGTCTGGCAACCTCTGCTTTGAACATCTTGTCTTGTTTGAATTCTCTTACCAGTTCTTTGAAATTATCAGTTTATCACTGAGTTAGCTTCACTGCTTTCCTCATTTGGCCTCTGTACCAAATAATTTCTCAGTCTTGGTGATTTCAATCTCTATTTCATCTGATCATGCTGTATTTGTTGTCCACTTCTCCCGAAAGCTTGCCTTCCATTTGGCCAATCTCTTGACCTAGCCATCAGGCATAATCTTGTGGATCTCATCCTGTTAGTCGTAGATAAGTCCATCTGTGATCACTTTCTTGTTTAACCTTTCACCCGCATTCTCCCTGTTAGCCCTGGGGAAATCCCAACTGCTTAACCTGTGGCCGTCTGTTCACCATAACATTTCTGCAGCTTCTGATTTGTTCAGTCTCTTCCTTACCTCTGCCTTTGCCATAGTCCCCAATAAAACTATTACTTTCACTCAGCCTGGATGTCAGCCCTGGTACAGCTCTTGTCTGTTCTCCCCTTGTCCAAGGGTATTGACTTGAAAGGATGTGGTAGACAAAGGATTTAGCCATCCATTGCCAGATCTGGTGGGACCACTTTAAGCACTGTTGGGTGCTACCCTTGCCTACTAAAACTGTTTATTATTTTGGAATTGTCCTCAGTGCACAGATATTCCCAACTTTTTTTCTCTCCTTTTATCATCTCTTCCATTTTTTTCCATCAACAATATGTGAAAAACCAGTTGACTACTTTTGCCGCAGGAACAGACCCTTCGGCCCACCAATTCTGTGCTGACACAGATGTCCCTCTAATCTAATTTTTTGTTGCTTCAATGTGGTCCATATTCCTCTATTCTGTGCCTATACATGTATTTATCCAGATGCCTCTTGAATGTTGTTTATAGAATCTGCTTCCACCATCTCCAGCAGCACATTCCAGGCATTCACCACTCTGAGAACTATCTAATCGGTTACTTCTGTCTCCCTTCCTCCCTAACCCACTGGGCCAAACTTCAGGACGAGGGGAGCAGAGAATTACGAATATTATCTTTCTCTAGTTTGTCTCACATCTTCTCTTGTACTTTTTCTGTACTTAGTTCCCTCCAGGTGTTGCCCCCTCTCCTTCAAACCTACCCCATCAAAATATTAAACCTCACTCCCAAGCAATATATAAATGCAAGTCTTCCTTTCATTTGCTTTCAATTAACCATTGCAAACCAATTAAGCTGTCCTGGATTTTCACCAAAAAATTCATTTCCTTAGTCATTGTCCAAGGCTGAACCAGACTGTTGGCAGTCATGATCCAACTGTTTTAAATTATGAAAACAAGAAGAGAGAAAGCTGCTGACCCCAAAAGCACAGAATTCCAGTAATACTTGGCAACAATGCCCATGGGTTTTACCCAAGTTAAGGGATTGTTCACACTTTAATAAAGGTATACTGTACAATTTCTCAAACACTTCCACACTTTGAAAGGGAGATTCATAAACTCTCTTCCCAAAATTAGTCTTCTCACTCGACACTCTGCCTCCAAATCAAAAATTCTGAGCAGCTCATACGTAACAGTTGGTTTTCAGGGCTTGTCTCCCACAACCAGCAAATCAGTTAAATTTCCCTCCTTAAATATCCTTTTCCCCTTTCATCTCTGGTTCCATAGTCCTCAAAAGATTCCCTGAACTCAACTTCTCCTAATATCAATCTTATCTTGTATAAATTTTACTGACCCAAAAGTAGAAGCAAAATAGGAGATGACATCTTCTCCTAATGACTTATTGTATCTTTCTAAAATGCACATGTTCCCCTGGCACCTCTGAACTCTGCTCTCTCTTGAAATTTGTCAGCTGAAAAAACAAATTTCCCACAATCTCACAATGTAAAGTTTAGATCTAACTTATTTATTTGTAACTCAAGCTCTCTATACCCTTGCAGACAACCTGTCTCGAGTAACCTCCCTGCTGTTTAACCCTGGACACAGCACCCATACACAACTTTTTTTAGCCTACACAGACAAACATTAAACCCACCCCCCAAAAAAACCTCTCATCCATGATAGCTCCATATCGTCGTCTTTCAGGTTATCTACTTCAACCATTGCTATACCTTGCACCTCAGCTTATCTGCTGAGATCTTCACCCACGTGTTTGTTAACTGTGGTCTTGATTCGAATCTAAACTGGTCAGCCTGTCATCTTAACCCTACGTTAAACTCTAGGTCACCTAAATCCAGCTGCCAGTATCCTGACTGTCAGCAAGTCCCATTCACCTATCAACACTGCTCACTGGCCTATGTTGACTCTAATCTGACAATGCTTTGATTTTGTTCTTTGTTCAAACTCCTATCTCCAACTTATTCCAATTCTGTACCCCTCTGATCTCTGCACTCTTTTTAGTTCTGACTTTTTGCACATTCCTGATTTTCGTTGCTCCACCATGGGTAGCTTTCTGCATCTGTTTGGGTCTGAAGCATGAGAATTCCCTCTTGAAACCTTGCCATTTTTCTTAATAACCTCCTTTTTCTTTGTGTTCTTTTGAACTTACCTCTGACTAAGCCTGCTTGCCGTTATGTGGCTTGCTGTCAGTTTCTTTGGTAGCACCCCCTGTGAAGCATTTTGGGATGTTTCCTTATAAAAGCACGATCAAAATGTAAGTTATTCCAATTTAACTTAGCCATGGCTTGTCAGAAAATTTTAGATGTTTTCTGGTAATGTTACATGCTCCTGTGTGTGAATTCTGTGCTTTTTATTCTAACAACTTTAAAGGAGTATTTACCATTTGCTGCCAGCTTATGAGACAATGAAGGAGATTCTTATAATCGCATTCATGTAATTTTACTGTACATAACATGTAACAGGAGGGTTCATTATGTAATGTCTCAGTAAAACCATTAACTCTGGTTGAAATTTTAGGCTTGAATGTGGTGTGAAGCAGCACCATTTTCTTACTGTGTCCTTCCAAACTTAGGAGTGATTCTAAAAAAATTGAGTGCCCATGGGGGAGTCCACAACTTGAGGCTATAAACATGGGATGCTGGCCTTTATAGCGAGGGAGATTGAATATAAAAGTAGGGAGGTCTTGCTGCAACTGTACAGAGCACTGGTGAGGCCGCAGCTGGAGTACTGTGTGCAGTTTTGGTCGCCGCACTTACGCAAGGATATTTTGGCCTTGGAGGGAGTGCGGAGGAGGTTTACTAGGCTGATACCGGAGTTGGGGGGGTTGAACTATGAGGAGAGGCTGAATAAACTAGGCTTGTACTCATTAGAGTTTAGAAGAATGAGGGGAGATCTCATTGAGACATATAAGATGATGAATGGGATGGATAGGATAGAGGTGGAGAGGCTCTTCCCGCTCAGAAAGGACAGTAGGACTGGAGGGCACAGTCTCAAGATAAAAGGGGGGGGTGGTTTAGAACAGAGTTGAGGAGGAACTTCTTCACTCAAAGGGTGGTGAATCTCTGGAATTCTCTGCCCGTTGAAGTGGTGGAGGCTGCCTCGCTAAATATATTTAAGACATGGGTTGATAGGTTTTTGATAGGCACGGGGATTAAGGGTTATGGGGAGAGGGCGGGAATGTGGAACTGAGACACGACAGATCAGCCATGCTCTTATTGAATGGCGGGGCAGGCTCGAGGGGCTAGATGGCCTACTCCTGCTCCTATTTCTTATGTTCTTATGAGTCCCAAATAAATCCACTGACGAATTCAGGAATGACTCGATTATCCATGAGTATTATAAATGTGGATTTCAGTACCATGTGGAGTGGTTGATTGGATTGAGATGATACGCGAAAGATAAAGGGATGGAAAGATATGATCGGTGTGATGAAATGGGCTGGTAGGCATTTCCTGTGAAGCATAAGAACTGGCATAGAGCTAGAATCATTAGAATCATTGATGCAGTGCAGAAGGAGCCTATTTGGCCTGTCAAGTGCACTGACTCTGACAGAAAATTTACCCAGGCCCTGTCCCCATGACCCCATGTATTTACCCCATTAATGCCCCTAACCTATACATATTTGGACACTAAGGGGCAATTTAGCATGGCCAATCAACCTAACCTGCACATCTTTTGACTGTGGGAGGAAACTGGAGCACCCGGAGCAAATTCAAGTAGACGCTAGGAGAACATGCAAACTCCCCACACATTCACCCAAGGTCAAATGAGCCCGGGTCCTTGGTGCAAGGTAACACTGTGCCACCCATGCCATCCTCCACCAGAATGCTGAATGTTGTGTTTCTGGCTATAAAATTTGACCAGCAAAGGTGTGCCATTTGTATAAAGTACTGGTGGATGCCGGTCTGTCATGCTGAGAAACTGAGAAGTGAAGTGTCATGCATCTCTGGCATCTTCTGATACATGTCAGAATATGTAGAGCTGGGCATTGAGTTGTACCCAGGGAAATGTAAGAATTGAACAGTGTAGCCATTAAGGAAGAGTGCACAAAAGGCTTTTCTCTTACAAAAAAGAAAAGGCTGAGGCTAATCAAATGCAAAGATTTTAAATTATGAAGGTGTTTCATATAGACATAAGAGATGTTTGTTTGTTTTATTTGGATATTTTTGTTCAGCTCAAAAATATTGAGGGTGGGAGCTGGAGAGATGTGTGGGGAAAGATTGTTTAATGTGTGTGTGTGTGTGTGTGTGTGTGTGTGTGTGTATGTGTGTGTGTGTATATTGAAGCGTCCTGAAAAATCTAAAAATCCAGACTGATACTAGGATCATTTTTTCAGTCTGAGCATATCTGCTAGGAAGCGGCAATTATGCTGAATGCAGCAGGGAATTGGTAAACAGGACCACATGTTGGGGTAGGGGTTAGAAAGTCTAAAAAACTTTTTTTCACTTCATGCGTCTATCTCCAGTTCGAACAAGTGTTCAAAATGCAAAACTAAGAAAAGCTTATTGAAAGACAACCAGCTCACTAGGATCTGGAAGGAGAAAAGCCAGGTTAATGCTTCAGATGTGGAGTGGGGATGTAATTGCCAGTTGTGGTCAAATGACTGACTGTGCCTAGGCTCTCAATAACAGAATGGGCCCTTTGGTACAAGACACAACTTCTGCAGAACTCTAAACCAGCAAGAGACTATCTGCAAGAGGTGGGGCGAAAATGGGAGAACTTGACTGCTGAAAGATCTTGAACTCTGTACTACTTTGATCATTGTTTCCTGGTTGGCCTGTAGAAAATTGTGATCCCACAGGGGAAACTAGTAATGGTGAATATTACCAAAATGCCCTAATTCAGTGTTCTGTTAGTTCAGACGTTAACCAGCAATATGGTTGGTGTGGTGGCACTGCTGCCTCTCAGCTCCTGGGACTCGGGCTTAATTTTGGCCTTGAGTGACTGTCTGTGTGGAGTTTGCACATTCTCCCTTTGTGTGGGTTTTTTCCACAGTCCAACGATGTGTTATTTAGGTTGATTGGCCATGATAAATTGACCCTTTGTGTCCCAGGACCTGTAGTTAGAGGGATTAGCACAGTAAATGCACAGTTACAAAGGCAGGGCAGGGGTGGACCTAGGTAAGATGCTCTGAGAGTTGATGCAGATTTGATGGGCTTAATATCTTCTTTCTGTACTGTACTTTACTAGAGAGGCAGTGCTCGAAAGACTGGAGGAACTGTTTGTGTACAAGTCCCCAGGACCGGATGGAATGCATCCAAGGGTTCTGAAAGAAATGGCGGAGGCGATAGTGGATGCCTTGGTGATTATTTTCCAAACCTCGCTGGATTCTGGGGAAGTGCCGGAAGATTGGAAAACGGCTAATGTTACGCCGTTGTTTAAGAAGGGTGGCAAGCAAAAGGCAGGGAATTATAGGCCGGTTAGTTTAATGTCTGTTGTAGGTAAAATGTTAGAATCTGTGATCAAGGAGAAAATAGCGAGGCATCTTGAGAATTGTTTGATAGAGCAGACGCAGCACGGTTTCGTTAAGGGGAAGCCGTGTCTGACGAATTTATTGGAGTTCTTTGAGGATGTGTCTAGGGCGGTGGATAGAGGAGAGCCGGTGGATGTGGTGTTTCTTGATTTTCAGAAGGCGTTTAATAAGGTGCTGCACAAGACGTTATTACAGAAGGTCAGGGGGCATGGAGTTGGGGGTAGGGTGTTAGCGTGGATAGGGGATTAGCTGTCAAATAAGAGGCAGAGAGTGGGGGTCAATGGGTGCTATTCGGATTGGCGGTTGGTGATTAGTGGAGTGCCCCAGGGGTCGGTGCTGGGGCCTCAGCTATTTACCATTTATATAGATGATCTGGAGGAGGGAACCAAGTGTATGGTGTCGAAATTTGCTGATGACACCAAGATTGGTGGAACGGCAAATTGTGTGGGGGGTGTGGAAAGTCTGCAGAAGGATTTAGATAGGCTGGGCGAATGGGCCAGGAACTGGCAATTGGAATTTAATGTTGGCAAGTATGAAGTTGTCCACTTTGGTAGGAATAATGGTAGGAAGGACTATTACTTACA
Source organism: Carcharhinus amblyrhynchos (assembly GCF_965287045.1). Classification (NCBI taxonomy): domain Eukaryota; kingdom Metazoa; phylum Chordata; class Chondrichthyes; order Carcharhiniformes; family Carcharhinidae; genus Carcharhinus; species Carcharhinus amblyrhynchos. Next base: position 69,939,542 of record NC_137329.1, on the reverse strand, counting down.
TGGCGAAAAACTGCAGCATGCGACGGTGCAGAGGGACCTCGGGGTCCTTGTGCATGAGTCACAAAAACCCAGCCTGCAGGTGCAGCAGGTGGTCAGGAAGGCGAATGGGATGCTGGCCTTCTTAGCGAGGGGGATTGAATATAAAAGTAGGGAGGTCTTGCTGCAACTGTACAGTGCACTGGTGAGGCTGCAGCTGGAGTACTGTGTGCAGTTTTGGTCGCCTCACTTACGCAAGGATATTTTGGCCTTGGAGGGAGTGCGGAGGAGGTTTACTAGGCTGATACCGGAGTTGAGGGGGTTGAACTATGAGGAGAGGCTGAATAAACTAGGCTTGTACTCGTTAGAGTTTAGAAGAATGAGGGGAGATCTCATTGAGACATATAAGATGGTGAATGGGATGGATAGGATAGAGTTGGAGAGGCTCTTCCCGCTCAAAGGACAGTAGGACTAGAGGGCACAGCCTCAAGATAAAGGGGGGGGGGGTGCAGTTTAGAACAGAGTTGAGGAGGAACTTCTTCACTCAAAGGGTGGTGAATCTCTGGAATTCTCTGCCCGTTGAAGTGGTGGATGCTGCCTCGCTAAATATATTTAAGACACGGGTTGATAGGTTTTTGATAGGCACGGGGATTAAGGGTTATGGGGAGAGGGCGGGAATGTGGAACTGAGACACGACAGATCAGCCATGATCTTATTGAATGGCGGGGCAGGCTCGAGGGGCTAGATGGCCTACTGCTCCTATTTCTTATGTTCTTATGTAGGAATTTTGTGGGAATATTTCCTTATGATTACAGTCTGAATTCTAAATTGCAACAGCAAATGGTTGATGTAAATATCACGAATAGCCTTGCCTTGTATCCAGAAACTCAGCTTCATAATGAGTCAGGTGCCCCTTGTATCTCCTGAATTAATTTTTTTTATTAGTTTATGGGGCTGGGTGTCATTGGCTGGTCAACATTTATTGCCCACCCCTAGTTGAGGGAGGGTAGTTGAGAGTCAACTGCATTGCTGTGGCTCTGGAGTCATATGTAGGCCAGACCAGGTAAGGACAGCAGATTTCTTTCCCTAAATGACGTTAGTGAATCAGGTGGATTTTTCTGACAATGGCCAATGATTTCCTATTCATCAGTAGATTCTTAATTCCAGGTACTTTTTGTTGAATTCAGATTCTATCATCTGCCATGGTGGGATTTGAACGCGGGTCCCCAGAACATTAGTTGAGTTTCTGGATTAATAGTCCAGCGATAATACCACTTGGCCATTGCCTTCCCTGTACACCTGGATTCTATTCCTTGAAATTAGTAAATCAATCTATGGAATGATAACCTACAGAGTTAAATGTCTTGACATCAGGCTTCCAATCAATGAGTGACTTTCAGGTTAAAGATGAGAGTTTAATGAAATTTCCTTTCCTATTATTTCATTGTGCTGACACTAGGATTTCAGTGGAATGTAATGGGTGCGTAATATTTTCCTACTCCCTTAACTTGAACTGTATAAATTATGCAGTAGAATGATTATAAATACTGCTGCAAATTCATGTTGAGCTGTATAACAACACTGCCATTGTACTACAGTACTGATGGGGACAGGTCTCTCTGTATAACATTGGGATACATTACTGGTGGGGACAGATCTGTCACTTTATAGCACTGGGGTACAGAACTGGTGGTTAGATCTGTCATTTCATAATAATGGGGTACAGTACTGGTGAGATCAGATCCATCCATCACTATAACACTGGGGACAATGCTGGTGGGGACAGGCCTGTCACTGTGTAACACTTGGATATAGTACTGGTAGGTACTGGTCTGTCACTAACACTGAGTTAGAAATCAAGTGGTATATGAAGTGTATTGTTTATTATTTTTACTACTTCACTAAGCTTGGAGACAGCACTCAGAACATGGCAGACTTGCAACAGCGATCAGCAATTTTTATTCCCTTCTCTTCCAGCTGCTGACTAGCTTGAGCTAGCTCCAACATTTTGTGCTTTTATTTAAATTTGCAGCATGATGGTTTTCTTTATAATCCCCTCCTAGATGCGAAGTGTAGCGACTGTTGTTTGGATCCGTTCTAATTTTATCAGCATATCTCCAATTATTTGAACCAGATTCATGTTCAGGGGACAGGAAAAAGGGATGGCACAAAGGTCAGCACTGCTGTCTCACAGCGCCAGGGACGCGGGCTTGATTCCAGACTTGGGTCGCTGTCTGTGTGGAGTTTGCCCATTCTCCCCGTGTCTGCATAGGTTTTCTCCAGGTGTTCTGATTTCCTCCCACAGTCCAAAGATGTGCGGGTTAGGTGGATTGGCTGTGCTAAACTGCCCCTTAATATCAGCCAGGGTAAATGCATGGGGATAGGGTCTAGGTGGGACTGTGGTCTGTGCAGACTCGATGGGTTGAATGGCCTCCTGCACTGTCGGATTCTATCGATTCTATGGAAGCAGAAGATTGCTGGGCTGCTGGCGATGATCTTTGCATCATCAGTGGAGACAGAGAGGTCCTGGAGGATTGCTAACGTTGCTCCTTTTATTCAAGAAAGGGAGTAGAGATAGCCCTGGAAATTATAGACCAGTGAGTCTAACCTCAGTGGTTGGTGAGCTGATGGCGAAGATCCTGAGAGGCAGGATTTATGAACATTTGGAGAAGTATAATCTGATTAAGAATAGTCAGCATGGCTTTGTCAAAGGCAGATCATGCCTTATGAGCCTGATTGAATTTTTTGAGGATGTGACTAAACACTTTGAAGGAAGAGCAGTAGATGTAGTATACATGGACTTCAGCAAGGCATTTGATAAGGTGCCCCATGCAAGGCTAATTGAGAAATTTTGAGGGGGCATGGGATCCAAGGGGACATTGCTTTGTGGATCCAGAACTGGCTTACCCACAGAAGGTAAAGTGTGGTTATAGATGGATCATGTTCTGTATGGAGGTCAGTCACCAGTGGTGTGCCCCAGGGATCTGTTCTGGGACCTTTACTCTTTGTGATTTTTATAAATGACCTGGATGAGGAAATGGAGAGATGGGTTGGTAAGTTTGCCAACACAAAGGTTGGAGGTGTTGTGGATAGTGGGGAGGGATATCAGAAGTTACAGCGAGACATTGATAGGATGCAAGACTATGTGGAGAAGTGGCAGATGGAGTTCAACTCATAAGTGTGAAGTGGTTCAATTTGGTAGGTCAAATAGGATGGCAGAATATAATAATATTAATTATAGGACTCTTGGCAGTGTGGAAGATCACTCAAAGCAGCTGTGCAGGTTGAAGCTGTGGTTAAGAAGGCGTATGGTGTACTGGCCTTCATCAATCGAGGAATTGAGTTTGAGTCGAGAGATAATGCAGCTATTTAGGACCCTGGTCAGTCCCCACTTGGAGTACTGTGCTCAGTTCTGGTTGCCTCATTACAGGAAGGATGTGGAAGCCATAGAAAGGGTGCACAGGAGATTTACAAGGATGTTGCCTGGATTGGGGAGCATGCTTTCTGAGGATAGGTTGAGTGAGCGTGGCCTTTTCTCCTTGGAGAGACGAAGGATGAGGGGTGACCTGATAGAGGTGTAACGGATGTTGAGGGGTATTGATCGAGAGGCTTTTTCCCAGGGCTGAAATAGTTGCCACAAGAGGACACAGGTTTAAGGTGCTGGGGAGTAGGTACAGAGGAGATGTTGGGGGTAAGTTTTTCACTGAGTAGTGGGTGCGTGAAATGAGCTGTTGGCAACGGTGGTGGAGGCGGATTCAGTAGGGCCTTTTAAGACACTTTTAGGTAAGTACATGGAACTTGGTAAGATAGAGGGCTATAGGTAAGCCTAGTAATCTCCTAAGGTAGGGACACATTCAGCACAACTTGGTGGACCAAAGGGCCTGTATTGTGCTGTAGTTTTTCTATGTTTCTAGGACAGTGTACAGCTTTGCAGGATGTTAGAGTTGATAAATGCTATACTAACGCCTTCCCTCTGTCCAAGAGCAGACACTTGTGTTTGCACAGTGAATGTTAGAATACCTGAGTGTTTGCATTTGTATTGCACCTGTCACATTCCCTGCATCACAATGATTAGATTCCTTTTCAACTGTTTTCTTTGTGATGTCAAAATGCAGCAGTCCCATTACATAAAGCAAAGTCTTACAATCAAAAAAATGGTCAGATAATCTGTTTGAGGGATAAATATTGGCCGTTATGCCAGTGGAGCTCTCTGTTCCTCTTCCAGTAGTGTCATGGGATCTTTTATACCCACTTGAAGCATCAGATTCCTTCCTTGATCCCTTTCCAATTCATGTTATTCCTTCTCCTCATTGACAATTAGCAAATACAGGCAGTTTCCATCTGTATGTGAATATTAACCAGCTCTAGATCTGTGGTCCCACTATTGGCTGAGGCTTGTTACTGTATGTTTCATACTGGGCCCTGCTCTAGTATTGATTTCCTCCTCCAGTGTAAGCCAAATGCATTTACTTCAATCATGCCATCGCCTGTCAACCTGCTTGACAATGTGGTCAGACTTATTCTGTGAAACCTTTTGCATTCTGTAACTCTGTGTTGAACTTTCTATGCCACATTAGATCTTTTTCCAACCACCAGACTTTTTTTTGAGCTTAGTTGTCTGTTTTTGAAGGCCTCTTTTCAAATTTAGTTCAGCTCTTTTCATCAGCCCCTTCCTCAAAGACCACCTCATGTCACAGAAAATGGACTTTATAATCCTCATTCTATTTTTCCCGTCTCTCCTGGACTCACCCTGATTTGCTGAGTCCTCACCAAATGTTTGCTCAATGTTAGAGGATTGTTGGTTTTTCATCTCTAACTTTGTGGAACTCTTCCAAAACCCATTTAAACTTTGTGCTTCTGCATTGCTTTAAAAATTTCATTTTTAAAAAAAGACCTTTTTTTAAAATTAAGGTCTTTGATCTGTTCTCCCCTCTAGTTGTTTCCACCCGGCTCAGATTCTCTAATGCATTCCTAGCTCAGCCTCATCCTCCTGCCCTATATGTCATTTAACTATTGAATAACCTCAATCATTAGCGAGGCCACATGTCAACAAGGGCACATTGACAGGGACTTTTCCTGTCTCGGTGCCCAACTACCTCAGCAAGCTAGGCTCCCACTGCTGAGACAAAAAGCTAGGCTTGCTCTCCGTTGAGCAAAGAAATTTGGAAAGATTTCATTGAGAACTTGGGGGCGCTGCAGGTGGATGCATGACTATTTTTTCTGCAGTTGTGATAAGGAATGTGCTGCCTTAAATGTTGGTGGAATCAGATTAAATCATAACTTTAAAAAGAGAAAATGGTGTACACCTAAATGATATGTATCGGGCTACAGGTGAGTGGGATTAATGCATAGCTCTTTTAAAGAACTGATTCAAGCACTGAAGAGTCATTCAGGCACTGAAAGAGGCCATTTGGCCTATTCAATCCATACTGGCTGAGGTAATCCAGTTAATCCCATTCTCCAACTCTATTTCTGCATTTGTATAATTCTACCTCGTATTGTAGACTGTTTGAGTGTATGATTGAACATTGAGTTCTCGGATTAGTGTCCAACATGTGTGTTTCCTCTCCACAGGTGTGCCAGCATCTACGGGCAACAGTTTAGACACTCTGCAGGATGAAAACCCTCCACATTGGTTGAAGTCGCTCCAGACGCTGACAGAAATAGACGGCCCCACAGCAGCACAGACCGGGCACAGTAACCCCTTCAACACACAGATACCCTTACACAGAGCTGGTTGGGCCCCCTATCCTCCACCTGCCAATCCCAGCAATTTTCACTCTCCCCCTCCAGGCTTCCAGACCACCTTCAGACCCCCCAACAAAACCCCCACAGATCTTCTACAGAGTTCTACATTAGATCGTCACTAAGGAAAACTGATTTGTTCCCCTCTTCTCTTTCCCTCTCTTTCTCTTTCTTTTTTCTCTCTCCCTCAGTACGCATAATCTCAGTTCCTGATCAGTGCCAGATGCAATGCAATCGCAGCGTTACGTTAGAATTACCAGGAGATGTTTCTGCTCATCAGTATCTTGACAGCATGGTCCCCTGCCTTGGGTGGGCTGTAGTGCCTCCTGTTGACCAGTGTCTAATCCATGAGCTACCTAGAACAGTAGACTAATACAACATTGAATGCGGTCATTTGGCCCCTTGTGCCTGTACTTCTTGCAATATCCAATTATGCATCACATTTCAGAAAAACCCACCAGTGGTGGGTGAATGTGAAAACTACACTGTAAAACACATCCAGGAAATCTGGTGTCAAAATTCACACTTAACATGTAATTAACAAGTTTAAGTTCATGGTCAGCAGGAGAGTGGCATGCTGGATAAGCGTTTTGATTCATGATTATATATGGGCATGTAGCTGAGGAGTGGATGAGTTGACTAAAACAATTTGATTTTTTAATTTTGACTTTAGCTTAAATAATACAAGAAATATGTTTTAAAAAGCATTCACAAATTTAATACCTAGACAATAAAAGAACTGCTGAACACAGAATGGTATATACTCATTTCTTTATCTGTCTTTCTCTGTGTCTGTCTCTCTTGGCATTTAAAATTCACTGGAATGGGAGCTCTGGGATAGCACTGCATTGGGGGTCACTTCATTCATCAGGAGCACAACTTCTTGGAACTCTGCCTGCCGCTTCAAGTAATCTGTAGGTTCTGGACATCGTGCAGTATTTGAAGAGAGTGTGGTTAACCTTGACGCTAAAACTAAAAATGTACCTCTTCAGATTCGAAACTAAATCTTAAATAATAAAAGAAGAATACTTGACCCTGTCGCGTTTTGTCTACCTATGTGTCTGTTCTTGCATTCACTGACATGCATCTCTAACAAAATGCAACATATGTGTCTGGTAGAGTACAATATAGTCAGTTTGGTTCAAGTCATACCTTGTACAAAATCTCTCCAGGGTGCCTGGGTAAGCCATTCAAACAGAGTACTGATGAACATTAAACTCAAAGACCTCCTGCAAATACTGATTAATATTTGAGGACCTTGTTTCTAGTTTTATCCACACTGAGCACCTACTCTAAATATTACCCAAATCCAGAGCAGTCCCTACAAATATTCAACCAATCCTATTTGACAGTTGAACTAACTGCTGCATTTCCTTACAAATATTAATCCAACTTCCAAACTTTTCCTATGGATCTTTGCTCAATTCTGAGATCTTAGGATTGAGCAATTTGCATACCCTTTGGGAATAGTAACCCAAAATTGTACACCCCTAGCAATTCTTGAGCAGTCCCTGCTTTTGGTCCAAAATGCAAGAATATTGTGTTTTTGTAGAAGGCATTTACTTTTGGAAACTGCAACAGAAGCAAAGGGCCACAGTACCAAAGTGGATGACCGACTGGAACAGATCTATTCTTCAGTCTCAGACTAAATAGACTAAAAGTGAGGGTTTGGGCAACTAGGTGCACACAAAGTAATCTGTTCATATGCTATTGCAACAACAAACTTGTGTCTTTTGTATGGTTTAAAAAAAATGTTTTACAAGAGTATTATATGAACAGAAATTGACACCAAATGACATTGAGATATAAACATATAATCTAGAGCTTGGGCAAAGCATTGAGTTTTAAATGTTTAAACGTGAGTGTTTATGTGGAAATCCCAGAACTTAGGGCCTTGGTACAGAGCAGCTTTCAATAGGGGAATGATTAAACTTGAGGATGCTCAAGAGACCAGAATCAGAAAAGCATAGATATCTTGGAGAATAATGGGGCTGGTAAAGGTTCAAGATGGGAACATGCAAAACCAAGACCACAAAACATGTGATTTGAAGCTATGAATGAGAATTTTAAAATCAAAGCATTTCTGGACTAAATAGGTCAACTAGCACAATGTTTGGTGAAACGTCTTAGTGCAAGGTAAGATCTGAACAGCAGATTTGGACAACCTCAAGTTTAATGAAGTGTTGAAAAGGATGGCAAGGAGAAATAGGAAAAATCATGATCAGAGATAATAAAAGGAAGGATGAGGGTTTCAATAATGGGAGCTGAGGAAGGGGCAGGATTAGCTGATATTACTGAGGTGGGAATAGATAAGAGTTGGTGATGAACACAGATGTGACTCAAAGCTTAGCTCTAATATGACAGGAGGGTTGTGCCCAGAAAGAGGGATGGAGTTGGTGCGGAGGAAACAAAGGAAGGGTCCAAAGATGGGCTTTATTTCCCCCTCAATTTTTAGTTGGATGAAGTTTTTGCTAATCCAGCACTGGATGCCGGACAAGCCGGTAGGGGTTCATATGTCACAGTCAGATGTCGAGAGCCAGTCTGCTTGTATGCAGAAACAACTAGCTGATGTAATAACTTTTAAGTTGTTTCTATAAGTGTATTGGTTTTCCTGTGACTGTAATGCCTTGTCAAATAAGGAGCAGGACAGAATCTTACTGAGTTAGAACCATAGACCCCTGAGTTCACTTAATTGCTCATTTTACTTGGCCAGAATGACTTATTTAAAATTGAGCTGAAGCAAATTTGAAGTTGGATACACATTAACTTTCTAACAAAGGAGCAAGAGTGACTGCACTAAATTAGAAATGTACTTATTTCTTTCTACTTTGTTCTCATCAAAGTCCCAAGATAGGTCCAGTATGGGATGAGATACAGTAAACCTACCTCTACACTGCCCTCATTAAATACTCCCAGGTACAGCATAAAGCTCATCTAACAGTCCCAGGACAGCTACAGCATAGGGTTAGAAACAAAGTAAAGCTCTCTACACTGTCCTCATCAAATATAGTAAAAAGTCTGACAACACCAGGTTTTAGTCCAACCTATTTATTTGATAATATCCTCGCAAGCTTTCGGGTTAGCCCCTTCGTCAGGTCACCTGACGAAGGGGCTAACCCGAAAGCTTGCGATTCACCTGACGAAGGGGCTAACCCGAAAGCTTGCGAGTATATTATCAAATAAATAGGTTGGACTAAAACCTGGTGTTGTCAGACTTCTTACTGTGTTTACGCCAGTCCAATGCCGGCATACCCACCTCATCAAATATCCTCAGGGCATAGAATCATAGAGGTTTGTAGCATGGAAGCAGGCCCTTTGGTCCAATTTGTCCATGCCGCCCAGTTTTTAACCACTAAGCTAGTCCCAGTTGCTCACATTTGGTCCATATCTCTCCATCACCAATCTTACCCAAAAATGTGTCTGAATGCTTTTTGAAAGACAAAATTGTACTCACCTCTACTACTACCTCTAGCAACTCGTTCCAGACCCTTGATGTGAAAAATATTGCCTCTGAGTCTTTTTCTACCTTTCATCTTAAACTTATGCCTTCTAGTTTTAGACTCCCTTACTGTTGGGGAAAATATATTGACTATCTATCTTATCTATGCCCCTCATTATTTTGTGGACCTCCAAAAGATCACCCCCTAAGCTACCTACGCTCCAGGTTTAAAAAAAAAGTCCAAATCTATCCAGCCTTTCATAAATCAAGTCCTAGGAGCATCGTAGTAAATCTTTTCTGCACTCTTTCTAGTTTAATAATATCCTTTCTATAGGATGACCAAAACGGTACACAATATTCCAAGTGTGGCCTTACCAATGTGTTGTCCAACTTCAACAAGAATCCCAACTCCTGTATTCAATGTTCTGATCAATGAATACCTTCACCACTGTGCACCTGTGACTCCACTTTCAAAGACCCACGAACCTGTACCCATAGACCTCTTTGTTCTATAACTCTCCCAATGCCCTGCCATTAGCTGAGTAAGTTCCGTCCTGGTTCGATCTACCAAAATGCATCACCTCACATATATCTAAATTAAACTCCCACCTGCCATTCATCAGCCCACTGGCCCAATTGATCAAGATCCCATTGCAATCCTAGATAATTTTCACTGTCCACTATGCCACCAATTTCTATGCAATCATTAATGTAAATGACAAGTAACAGTGGACCCAGCATCGATCCTGAGGCACACCGCTGGTCACAGACCTCCGGTTTGAAAAACAACCCTCTACAATCGCCCTCTATCTTCTGTTGTCAAACCAATTTTGTATCCAATTGATTCGCTCATCCTGCATCCTAAGATTTCACCTTGTGCAACAACCTACCATGCAGACCTTGTCAAAGGCCTCGCTAAAATCCATGTAGATAACATTGACTACACTGCCCTCATCTACCTTCTTGGTCACCCCTTCAAAAAACTTAATCAGATTTGTGAGAAATGATTTTCCATTCACAAAGCCGTGCTGACTCTTCCTAATCAGTCCTTGCCTCTCTAAATGGCTGTAGATCCTGTCTCTTAGAATACCTTCCAACAATATACCCACTATAGATGAAAGGCTCACCAGCTAGTAGTTGCCAGGCTTTTCCAAGCAGCCCTTAAACAAAGGCACAACATTTGCCACCCTCCATTCTTCTGGCACCTCACCTGTGGCTGTCAATGATTGAAATACTCCACTAGGGGACATACAATTTCTTCCCTAGCCTCCCACAACGTCCTGGGATAGATTTCATCAGGTCCTGGGGATTTATCTACCTTGATGCACTTTAAGACTACCAGCACACCCCCTCTGTAATATGTAAGACATTATTTATTTCCCTAAGTTCCTTAAGATCCGTGCCTTTCTCAACAGTAAATACTGATGAGAAATATTAACTTAAGATCTCATCCATCTCTCGTGCAGATGCACATAGATGGCCTCATTGATCCTTAAGAGCCCTTATTCTCTTCCTAGTTACTCTTTTGCCTTTTACATATTTGTAGAAGCTTTCTGGATTCTCTTTTGTTTTATCTGCCAATGCAACCCTTTTTGCCCCTTCTGATTTCTCTCAATTCTACTCCAACACCCTCTATACTCTTTAAGGGATCCACTTGATCCCAGCTGCCTATGCAGGTCATATGTCTCCTTTTCTTGAGCAAGGCCTCAATATCCTGAGTCATCCAGGGTTCCCTACTTCTACTAGCCTTGCCCTTCACACCTACAAAAGCCATCCCTTACATTTACCAGCCATCCCTTTGCCTGCCAACAGAGTCCCCCAATTAACTTTTGGAAGTTCCTATCTGATACCATCAAAATTGGCCTTGCCAATTTAGAATATTAACTTTTTGGCTAGACATATAATTCTCCATAACTATCTTAAAACTAATGGAATTATCGTCCCTGGTCCCAAAGTGATCCCTCACTAACATTTCTACCACCTGCCCTTCCTTATTTTGCAAGAGGTGGTCAAGTTTTGCCCCCTGCACCCCCCCCCCCCCCCCCCAACGTCTTGTCAGGCCATCTATATACTGAATGAGAAATTCCTCCTGAATACACTTAACAAACTTCTCTCCATCCAAGCCCCTAATACTACGGCTGTCCCTGTCAATGTTGATAAAGTTGAAGTCCCCTACTAATAACACCCTATTTTTCTTAGCATTGTCAGCAATCTCCTTATGTATTTGCTACTCAATTTCCTGCTGCCTATTTGGGGCCTAAAGTACAATCCTATCAAAGTGATCTTGCCCTTCTTATTTCTCTGTTCTATGGTGAACCCTCAGATATATCCCCCCTCAGTACTGCCATGATATTCTCTTTAAGCAGAAAGCAACACCCCCTCCTCTTACCTCCTGCTCTTTCCTATAGCATCTGTATCCTGTCCCTCCCTTGGCATGTTTCAGTAATATCTATAATATCCCAGTCCCATGTACCCATCTATGCCCTGAGTTTATCTGCCTTGCCCACAGGCATTGAAATAAATGCAGTTTAATCTCGACTTCCCTTGCTCTCTGCTCCGCTTTTGCCTGATTTGTCTGATATTAGAATTACTGACATTGCCTTTATTACTTAATGTGCTCTCTTTAACTTCTGTGCTGTCCTCAAACTTCTCTGTCTACTGCTTTGGGTCCCACCTCCCTGCCAAACTAGTTTGAACCCTCCCGAGAGGCTGTAGCAAATCTCCCTGCCAGGATATTGGTTCCCATCAAGTTCTTGAACAGGTAACCCCATCCCAGAATAGGTCCCAACGATACACAAATCTAAATCCCTGATCCCTGATCCCTGCTCCCTGCACCAGCCCTCAAGCCATGCATTCATCTGCCTAATCTTCCTATTCCTACTCTCACATGGCAGTGGTAGTAGTCCAGAAATTACTCCCCTCAAACTCCTGCATTTTAGCCTTCTGACTAACTCTCCATATTCACGCTTCAGGACTTATCCCTTTTCCTATGTATGTCATTGGTACCAATATGTACAATGACCTCTGGCTGCTCCCCCTCCCCCTTAAGACTGTCTTGCATCCGCTAAGAGACATCCTTGACCCAGGCACAGGGAGGCAACATACCATCCAGGAGTCTTGATCATGGTCACAGAAATGTCTTTTAACTAGTGAGTCCCCTGATACTACTGCTCACTTGTTCTTTGTCCAACCCACAGCAGAACCAGTTGTGCCAGAGGCCTGGCTGCTGCTGGTATTTTCTTGTGAGGGGCCAATCCCCTCAACAGTCTCCAAAACAGTATGCCTGTTTAAAAGGGGAATAGCCACAGGAGACACCTGCACTACTAGCCTGCCTCTCCTGGTAATCACACACCTACCTGACCATCTGTATTGTGACAATCTCCCTATAACTGGTATCTATCTTACACATTGCCCCCTGTATGCTCTGCAGTGTATCCAGCTGCTGGTCCAAACGAACAATACAGTCTGAGGAGCTGCAGCTGGTCACACTTCTTGCAAAGTTGTCAGAGAGACTAGATTGTAGGTACGAAAGGTTTAGGTCCAGAACGAAGTCTATTTCCCCCTCTTGAACCATTGTCTGCTTCAACAGCAGAAAGCAAATTGCTCATTCTTACTTGACCTGGCTTACATGTCACTTCAGATCTACAGCAATTTGGTTGATTCTTAAATGTCCTAAGGGATGAGCAATAAATGTTGGCCCAGCCATTGACATCCATATCCCATGAACATTTTCTGTTTTAGTGTATTGAAAAAGCAGAGGTATGACGGCATTCCAATGGAATGCAGGTCCTTTTCCATGTGAGAACTCCAGCATGTTTTGCTATGTCCTGGACAACTACTGGAAATGTCAACAGCTGGAGGAGATCAAACTCTGGGTTTCAGAACTTTAGAGTAACTGGAGTCACTGTGACATATCTGCTATGTGGATAGCACATTTCTGAATGTAGTTAAGCTGCTGATGAAGGGTGTTGCAACCAGAGAGCAAGGGTGGCCTTCAGATAAGACAAAAATGCCCAGGCAGGTGGTACAGCAATCCTTTGGGTGAGTTTGCATTCCATCTCCATTGGTATTCATTGCTTCAGTTGAGGAATATAGCCAGAGTCAGGTCCACGACAGCGTGCACAGATCAACTGTTCAACAGCGTAAATGCACAAATTGCATGAGAACAAAAAGCAGGAGTTGGACACTCAGCCCCTTGAGTCTGTTCCACCATTCGATAGGATCATGGCTGATCAGGTTATATATAATCTCTACTCCACTTTTCTGCCAACCCCCGACACCTTTCAACTTCTTGCTCATCAAGAATCTATCTAGCCCAGCCTTAAAAATTATTCAAAGTCTCTGCTTCCACCGAGTTTTAAGAAAGAGTGTTTCAAGGACTCATGATCCTATGAGAGACGAAGATTCACATCACATCTTTTAAATGGGTGACTCCCTATTTTTAAACAGTGATCCTGAGTTCTAGATTCTCCCATAAGAAGAAACATCTACTTTTTGTCTGAGGGTCTTCCCATGGGAAACCTTTAACTATAGTCAATTCTACATCTACAGGAACAGACAGATACTTCTGCTGCTGCATATGTGATTCCAGAGCGATACGGTACCTCCCTGGTGCCGGGATCAAGTATTTCACTGTGCAGCTGCAGAGCAACCTGAGGGAAGAGGGCAAACAGCCAGAGGTCTTGATCCACATGGTACCGACAACCCGGGCAGAAAGAGGGATGTTGTTCTGCAGACATGTTTTAGGGAACTGGAAGGAGACTAGCAAGAAGTGTGGTAAAGTTAGTTAATCTCAGGATTACTCCCAGTACCACATGCTAGTCAATATAGAAATTGGGCATTAGAGTACAAAGAACAAAGGACAACACAGCACGGGAAACAGGCCCTTTGGCCCAACGAGCCCGTGCTGCCATTTTAACATTATGAGTGCCCTCCTCTACCTATGACCTTTGTCTGCGCCTATTGGGGAAGATTGAGGGAAGACTAATTTAGGGACAATTTGTTACACCAATCAGCCTAAGAGCACGTTTTTGGGGTGTGGGAGGAAAACAGAGCACCCGGAGAAAACCCACGCAAGCACGGGGAGAATGTGCAAACTCCTGCAGACACCGACCCAAATCCATGTATCTGCACAGCAAACAGTGATAGTCACTGAGCTGTCATGTTGCCCGTCAGATGGTCCAGTTTAAGCGTACACTAACGACGTGAAGCACTTGGCAACTCTCGAAGCAACATCCAAGAGTAGCCCTCGCACGTCCCACCGCGTGTATGCCCCTTGTTTGTCAACACCTGTGAAGTAAAAGAAAAGACATCAATAAACATGCACAACTTAGACAGACATTTACGGAATCCCCAGAAGCTCAGAAGTAAGACAAGTGAGCCATGAAGTATGTTGGAAGGTCTGTAGGAATCAATTGATTCCCAGGGACGTCCCAAGGCTCTTGATCTTTATTTAGGACAATCTCCTGTATCCCTCCATCTCTAGTCCGCTCATGTGCCTATCTAAGTAAGCCTTAAACAACTCTAGCGTGCATGCCTCCCTGCCTGGCAGTGCATTCCAGGCCCCCACCACCCTCTGTGTGAAAAGCCTCCCTCTAACACCCGAGTTATACCTCGCTCCCCCCTCACCCTAAGCCCGTGGCCCCTCGTAATTATTGTATCCAACCTAGGAAAAAGCTTACCTCTGTTCACTCTATCTATACCCTTCATAATCTTATACACCTCTATTAGATCTCCCCTCATTCTCCGCCTTTCTAAGGAGAACAGCCCCAATTTGCCCAATCTCTCCTCATAGCTCAGTCCTTCCATACCAGGCAGCATCCTGGTAAACCTCCTCTGCACTCTCTCCAGGGTCTCCACATCCTTCCGGTGGTAAGGTGACCAGAACTGGACGCAGTACTCCAAATACGGACAAACCAACGTTTTATACAACTGCAACATTAGACTGCAGCTTTTATACTCTATACCCCACCCTATAAATGCAAGCATACCATAGGCCTTCTTCGTCACCTTCTCCACCTGTACTGCCACCTTCAAGGACTTGTGTACTTGCACCCCCAGGTCCCTCTGCGTTTCTATACTCTTAATATGTCTACCGTTTATCGTGTAACTCCCCCCTACATTATTTTTCCCAAAATGCATCACCTTGCATTTATCTGGATTGAATTCCATCTGCCATTTCTCTGCCCAATATACCAACCTATCTATATCCTGCTGTATTGCCTGACACTGCTCCTCACTATCAGCAAGTCCAGCCATCTTCGTATCATCTGCAAACTTGCTGATCACACCACTTACTCCTTCTTCCAAGTTATTTATGTATATTACACATAACAAGGGTCCCAGTACTGAGCCCTGCGGCACACCACTAGTTACAGACCTCCAGCTTGAAAAGGACCCTTCCACTACTACTCTCTGTCTCCTGTTACCAAGGCAGTTCTCAGTCCATGTAGACACCTGTCCTTGTATCGCATGAGCCTTGGAAAACTGTGTGGAGTTTGCATGTTCTCACCATATCTGCATGTATTTTCTCTGGGTTCCTCCCAACATCCAAAGATGTGTAGGTTTGGTGGATTGGCCATATTAAATGTGTAGCATTATGGGGATTGGATGGAGGGGAAGGCCTGGTGGGATGTTCTTTCAAAGAGTTGGTGCAGACTTAATGGGCCAAATGGCCTCTTCTGCACTGTAGGGAATCTATGATTTTGGGGTTCTGGTGGGAGAAGCAATTTTACAGGGAAAAAACAGTGGAGTGATGATAAAGAAATGCAATTATCCTCATGGACTCGGGGATAATATTAGTGTAAGGGGCAGAGAGGCGTAATTTGAGGTCATCCAGTATGCAACTACAGAAGGACTTTATTTGAATCAAGAGGACCCATTGTCCCTTCTAGGTTAGTGGAAACTGCCTCAGGTGAAGATTTAGTTTAATTCTTTCACACTGTGGCTGGGCAGCCCTAATGTGACCAAGTGAAAACACACTCCCTATCCGTACCCCTGGAAAGGGCAATTAGGGATGGGCAATAAATGCTGCCTTGCCAACAGAACCATATCACATGTAAGAATAAAAAAAGGAAAAGCTGTTCCCAGAGTAAGATTCCCAATTAGTGCGGATCATTGATAGTTTTATAATGTGATGTATACCCATCTGGGACTAACAAACTTCACTTAATAAAAAAGATAGACACTTATATGGAATCTGGCCACATAGCTGGGGAAAGAGCAGGTCATTTTGAAGTGTAGTCAATATTATTCTTATTTAACAATAAACCCAACAGTCAAAGCACATTCCCTCAGTACAGGCATGTTAGTCTAGTTCATATGTTGACTTGCAGGAGGAGGGTTTGAACCCCCGACCTCATGACTCAGAGATGAAGTGTTGCCAACCAAGCTAAAATGTTTCCTGTTCTTTTTCCTTTACTGCCAATACTCTTCTCACTGCCATCTCACTTGACAGGGTCACATTCTTCCAGGACCAACTGTGGCTCATTTGGTAAGTCTCTTGCCTCTGAAGATAATGGGTTCAAGTGCCACTCTTGGGCTAGAGGACAAATAAATCGAGACTGACATTCTCTTTCAGTACTGTTGGAGTGCTGCAGTGTTGGTGAGAGATTGCAGAACTCTGAGATACAGAGGGATCTGGGTGTCCTGGTACATGGGAAAGCTAGTGTTACTGTTTATTGCGAGGGAAATTGATTACAAAAATATGGAGGATATGCTTTAGTTGTACAGGGCATTAGTGAGACCACATCTGGAGTACGGTGAACATAAGAACATAAGAAATAGGAGCAGGAGTAGGCCATCTAGCCCTTCGAGCCTGCCCAGCCATTCAATAAGATTATGGCTGATCTGTCTTGGCTCCGTTCCACATTCCCGCCCTCTCCCCATAACCCTTAATCCTCTCTCTTACCAAAAACCCATCAACCCGCGTCTTAAAAATATTTAGCGAGGTAGCCTCCACCACTTCAACAGGCAGAGAATTCCAGAGATTCACCACCCTTTGAGTGAAGAAGTTCCTCCTCAACTCCGTTCTAAACCGCCCCCCCTTTATCTTGAGGCTGTGCCCCCTAGTCCTACTGTCCTTTCTGACCGGGAAGAGTCTCTCCACCTCTATCCTATCCATCCCATTCATCATCTTATACGTCTCAATGAGATCTCCCCTCATTCTTCTAAACTCTAACAAGTACAAGCCTAATTTATTCAGCCTCTCCTCATAGCTCAACCCCCTCAACTCCAGCATCAGCCTAGTAAACCTCCTCTGCACTCCCTCCAAGGCCAAAATATCTTTGCGCAGGTGCGGCGCCCAAAACTGCACACAGTACTCCAGCTGCGGCCTCACCAATGCCCTATACAGCTGCAGCAAGACCTCCCTACTTTTATATTCAATCCCCCTCGCTATGAAGGCCAGCATCCCATTCGCCTTTCTGACCACCTGCTGCACCTGCAAGCTGGGTTTTTGCGACTCATGCACAAGGACCCCGAGGTCCCTCTGCACCGTCGCCTGCTGCAGTTTTTCTCCACGTAAGTAATAATCCTTCCTACCATTATTCCTACCAAAGTGGACCACCTCACGCTTGCCAACATTAAATTCCATCTGCCATTTCCTGGCCCATTCGCCCAGCCTATCTAGATCCTTCTGTAGACTCTCCCCACCCTCCGCACAATTTGCCTTTCCACCAATTTTGGTGTCATCAGCAAATTTCAACACCCTACACTCAGTTCCCTCCTCCAGATCATCTATATAAATGGTAAATAGCTGAGGCCCCAGCACCGACCCCTGGGGCACTCCACTAGTCACCATCCGCCAATCCGAATAGTACCCATTGACCCCCACTCTCTGCCTCCTATTTGACAACCAGTTCTCTATCCACACTAACACCCTACCCCCAACTCCATGCCCCCTAACCTTCTGTGACAACCTCTTGTGAGGTACCTTGTCAAACGCCTTCTGAAAATCAAGAAAGACCACATCCTCCAGCTCTCCTCTATCCACCGCCCTAGACACATCCTCATAGAACTCCAGTAAATTTGTCAGACACGACTTCCCTTTAACGAAACCGTGCTGCGTCTGCTCTATCAAGCAGTTCCCCTCAAGTTGCCTCGCTATTTCCTCCTTGATGACGGATTCTAACATTTTACCTACAACAGGCCTATACTAACAGGCCTATAATTCCCCGCCTTTTGCCTGGCACCCTTCTTAAACAACGGCGTAACATTAGCCGCTTTTCAATCTTCCAGCACTTCCCCGGAATCCAGCGACGTCTGGAAAATAACCACCAAGGCACCCACTATCACCTCCGCCATTTCTTTCAGGACCCTCGGATGCATTCCATCCGGTCCTGGGGACTTGTCCACAATCAGCCCCTCCAGTCTGTCGAGCACCACCTCTCTAGTAACAGTAATGTCATCGAGACCCTCCAGTCCTACCACCTTTCCATCGCTAACGTCTGGCAAATTATTCACGTCCTCCTCCGTGAAGACCGAAACAAAAAAGTTATTCAAGACCTCAGCCATTTCCCCATCCCCTACCACTAAGTCACCCTTCTCATCCTCTAAGGGACCAACGTTCACCCTAGCCAGCCTCTTCCTTTTTATATATTTATAAAAACTCTTGCTATCCTTTTTTATATTAAGCGCTAGCCCAGCTTCATAGTTTCTCCTACCCTTCTTTATCAACTTTTTTGTCAATCTTTGTTGACATTTAAACCTCTCCCAATCCTCTTCTCGCCCACTACTCTTAGCTACTCTAAACGCCTCCGCTTTTAATTTAACACTTTCCTACACCTCCTTCGTTATCCACGGCTTATTACCTCTCCTCCTACGGTCCTTTTTGACCATCGGAATAAATTTCTGCTGAGCACCAAGAAAGATCTCCTTAAAATCCTCCACTGCTCCTCAGCAGACCTACCTTGCAACGCACTCCCCCAGTCCACATTCGCCAATTCTTCTCTCATCCTACCGTACTCCCCTCTGTGTACTGTATTGGTCTCCTTATTTAAGGAAGGATATTAGAAGCAGTCAGCAAAGGTTTACCAGAATAATACCAGGAATGGGTGAGTTGATTTCTGAGAAAGGTTGAACCAGCTAGGCTTGTATGTGATGGAGTTTAGATGAGTAAGAGGCAAGCTGATTGAATTATATAAGATTCTGAGGGATCTTGACAGGGAGGATGTGGAGACAATGTTTGTGGGAGAATCTAGCACTAAGGGGTCACTGTTTAAAAATAAGGAGTCACCCATTTAAAACTGAGATGAGAATATTTTTCTCTGAGGATTGTGGGTCTCTGGAACTTTCTTTCTCAAAATGCAATGGAAGCAGAGTTGTTGAATATTTTTAAGGCTGAGCTGTATAGATTCTCGATAAACATGGGGTGAAAGGTTATCTTGGGGTAGGCAGGAAAGTGGAGTGGACGTTACAATCCGATCAGCCATAATCTTATTGAATGGTGGAACAGGCTTGAGGGGCGGAGTAGCTAACTCCTGTTCCTGGTTGCTATGTTTATATGATGATGCTGACTTTTCTGATTAGATGTTGCAAAGAGGCTCTGTCTTCACTCTCAAGTGGATGTAAAAGATCCGATGGCTCCGTTTTGAAGATGAGCAAGGGAGTTATTCCTGGCCAATATTTAACCCTCAATCAACATCACAAAATAGGGTTATCACATGGTTGTTTGTAGGAGTTTGCTGTGCACATCTTAGCCACCCTACATTAGAACAGAGGCTACATTTTGAAAGTACTTAATTGACAGTAAGAACCTCTAGGGAATCCTACGCTCATGAAAGGCACTCTGAAAATGTGGGTCCTTCTTGAATCTTGTTTCTTTCAAATTTGTCTCATAAGGATTTTAGCTCAGCTCTTGTAACTATCCCCATAGTCATAACAGGAGAATATGAAATGCTGTTAATTACCACTAAAGGTGAAAAATACTACTTTAAACAATACACAGGCTAAACTGCTAATTCGTATTTATTTTGATATATAATTATAGATACATAAAGCCTAGCAAGATCCTAAACATCTTACACTACACACAAGAAAATGCATCCTGGATTTAATTTTCAAGTTCAAATTATAATTTTTAGAAAGGTGTTCACATTGTTATTCATGGATGTTATAGGTTCAAGGATGTACATATTATGGGGGGTTGGGGCATGGATTCCTGCTTGTCCTTTCATGGAAGCCCTCCTGGGAGAATGGCACAAACACCAGGAGTTAGGCAACGGACCCACATCAGGTGGATATTGACCCCCAAGGATGTTTAGGCCTTGAGTTTCCTGAGCAGAACACAAGATGAAGTTGTGCCTTGGCTAACCCCCATCCTGGGAAGCTTTCTAGATCGGGTTAACTGTGGACTCTCAGTGCTGTTTTTGGGCGCCGTACTTAACGCAAGGATATTTTGGCCTTAGAGGGAGTGCAGAGGAGGTTTACTAGGCTGATTCCGGAGTTGAGGGGGTTGAGCTATGAGGAGAGGCTGAATAAACTAGGCTTGTACTCGTTAGAGTTTAGAAGAATGAGGGGAGATCTCATTGAGACATATAAGATGATGAATGGGATGGATAGGATAGAGGTGGAGAGACTCTTCCCGCTCAGAAAGGACAGTAGGACTAGGGGGCACAGCCTCAAGATAAAGGGGGGGCGGTTTAGAACGGAGTTGAGGAAGAACTTCTTCACTCAAAGGGTAGTGAATCTCTGGAATTCTCTGCCCGTTGAGGTGGTGGAGGCTACCTCGCTAAATATTTTTAAGACGCGGGTTGATGGGTTTTTGATAAGAGAGGGGATTAAGGGTTATGGGGAGAGGGCGGGAACGTGGAACTGAGCCACGACAGATCAGCCATGATCTTATTGAATGGCTGGGCAGGCTCGAAGGGCTAGATGGCCTACTCCTGCTCCTATTTCTTATATTCTTATGTTCTTATGTTCAATGCCGTTGGCACTAATCCTGAGGCACAGCGAGGGTGGGGAAGAAGCTTCCTTTTCGAGTTGTGTATACATTGTTCACTGTAAGTCAGGGAGACTATTTACAGCCCCTAAAAACTGGCTAAAGTCCGGTGGAAGAGGAGGCCCTGTTTGAGACTTGCCGGGGAACGTTATTGGTTAAGGGAGATGTCCAGATACAGTCATGGGTGAAGGCCTCTACTCTGAATACCATCTCCATGATCTAAGGTCTAACAGTTAATATTCTATCTGCTAGTACATGATACAATCATAATGAAGTTGTTGACGAACCACAGTGATCAAGCTTTATATCAGAGTCAGACAGGAAGGAAAACTCCTTCCTGAAGATGAAGAGCTTTGGAAAATTTTGGTCAAAAGTCTCGAACATGCTACATTTTTTGGAAATTGGATAGCCCCGTGAAAACAGGCATGGGAATGGGGTGAGTGATGAACCCACTTCCTTCTGACGCAGGCAGCTCCATGTTGCTCGATTATTGTCACCCTTGTATAATTTATAATATATGCAGAGATGACACCGGTTTTCTTCACACTGCTTTAAATTGTCCACTCCATGCTTTCGCTCTGTGCTCCAGCTTTCTCCACAGCTTTACTTTTTTAATGTGTTCAGACCCAGGCTTAACCAGTCAAGCACAGCAGGCCTCAATAGTAAACAGACTCACATAATCAAACACAGAAATATTGAACGCTACAGTTGCTGCATGCAGTCGGTGCTAACTGTGCTATTGAGTGGCTGCTCACCTCAGTGGAGGTCCATATGTACATGAGATTAAGGTCACTTAACACGCACCTCCACATTATTGCTGAAGCAGCTACTGGAAGTGGCTGGGGAAAAATTACTGGCCTGCAAGATGAAGGGCTAGGGTGCAACATGGCAAAGTGGGTTCCAAGAGTCTTAGGCAGGAACTAGGGGCCTTAATCCAGGAGCTGAACACATGGCGAGACGTCCTTCCTCCAGAGGGAATCGGGAGACCCTTCAAGCATACACTGCAATGGGGGCAAATCGGTGCAGCAGTCAATGCCAGCAGTGTTAGCCATCCAGCAAGAAATTCAATGACCTCACGGGAGTGATCAAGGTCAGTGACTTCAAATAACATCCCCTTACAGCTAAGCCAATAACCTCATTCAGTGTCCAATGCATTAACTCCACCTCACTTGCCTGCCAACAATTTCCGCCAACCATACCTCACATTCACTTCACACTTAGTACTGTGGCCAGCTTCACATCCACAGCTCTGTCAGCTATTCAACCATGATAGCCACATCAGTATGCTCACAACCAATCTTCATCTTCACATCCCACTTCCCCCTCACCACACAATTAACTGATGATGCATCTCTTACTTACCCCCGTCCCTCAATAAAATGGTGTGTTAGGCTTGGAATTGGAAGAAGCCACTGATGCTGCAGGAAACCGTTTGACAAGAGAGAGATGGCTTGACTTTCATTCAGAATACGGGATGATTTGATTTCTAAAGAGGTATTTTTGTTGTGGTTTTAATTTTAGCACTGTAACAGAGGATGCAAGGTGTGTGCCTCCTGCAGGATTGGGATTTGGAGTTCCAGTTCCAGATAGCTCACTCAATTTAGCTGATCCCATTCCCTCACCTCCTCCCCTCACCTCCTCCTCCCCTCACCTCCTGCTCCCCCTCACCTCCTTCTCCTCTCACCTCCTCCTCTCACATCCTCCCCTCATCTCCTTACCCCTCACCTCCTCCTCCCCTCACTTCCTCCCCTTCAACTCCTCCCCTACCTCTTCTCCCTCACCTCCTCCTCTCCTTACCTCCTCATGTCTGCCTGCTGCAGGTAGCAAATCCCAATGCACACCCGCTTTGTGATGCAGGGACATCTCATTCAGGATGCTCCTCATCAAGGCTCAGAGAGAAAGAAGCCAGGAAGATACTGACTGGATATAAACTCTTGCTGCAAGTCCTTTTCTAACCACCCCCATTTCACCCAGTCACCCTTCTAGCAGCTTGGCCTGCTCTGTGTGACCTCTGCCCATTCTCTCAGCCACACTATGTAGGTCACAACATTTGCTGCAGTCATGACTGGGAGCAAGTGGTCTGAGCAGAATGCCCAAGCTGAGAACCAAGGTTTTCACCTTGCCACCCCCATAGTTGCCTAGTTGACTGTGCCAACTTTGAGCAATTGTACAAACCTCCAAACTCAACAACAGCCAGTAGAAACCAAACAACGGCTAACCTGAAAGTAGATGATGATCTCTTTCGTGTGGAGGGGAGGGTGGTGAGGTCCTCTCAAATGCTGAACACATTTTCAGCTGTGTGAGATTAAGTGAAGGTGTTAACGGGACCACTTAGCTCAAAAACAATACCACTGACAGACATTGTAGGAGCTTTCCATAGAGCTATGTATTATGCTGGCTTTCATGTAACAGATTGCTCTCTACTAATTATAGCTTTGCAAATACAAATAACTCACAGAGACAGTAATTCTGGTTGAAGACATACCTTATTGTTGCCCAGGCCTGAAGAATAATTTGGTGCAGCCCTAATTATTCTAAATTGCATTGTTATCAGTATTACAATTATACATCTTTCAAAACTCATTTGCCTGCCTCCTTTACTCACCCTAGCTGGAGTGAATCAATCATTTTAGCATGAATTATTTATCTTGGCCAATAACATTCTACTGTCTGGCAGTGTGAGAATTCAATGGACTGAAGAGTCTAAAAGTTCTTCCCACTATCTCCTAGCAATCCCAATTACATAGGTCCATAGAGTTCAAAATCTCCTTTCCCACTGTCTCCTAGCAGTCCCAATTGCATAGGTCCATCGAGTTCAAAAGTTCCTTTCCCACTGACTCCTAGCAATCTCTTATCAGAAAAGATTGAATTATTTTATTCATTTTACTGTCTGCGAAACTTGGACTTTCTAAAGCCCACATTGATAAGAGGATATTGATAAGTGTGTGTATTGTTTTCAAGGAATGTGGTTCTTCTCATTCAGCTATGTCCCATCATGCTTATAGCAGTATTAATTGGTCAAGATATATGCTTTAATGCAGAATATATGTTTTCAAAAATACACGTTTAAATTCTCTAGCAGTGGTTATATGTGTTTCCATGCAAACTGAACCTTTGTAACTCCAGGTACATTGTATCTTTTCTATACTATATTCACTTGAAATTAGCCTATCTTAATGTATTTAGTCTTTTTAGTCTCAGGTTATCCTAAACCCCTCCAGCAGATATCATATCTACCTATTCTATATACTTCGAGCACATTCTCTCCTTGTATTTATGTCAATGAGTTATCCAAAATGGTATCTGGCACAATCCACACCGAGAGATGTGCATGAGTGATGCAGATGTTATATTGGCATCAAAATGGCAGCCATAGCATTGAAAATATGGGAGCCACACAGCCAAATGTTATGGCCCTTTGTCAAATTATCCATATCTGTATCCCAAAATGTTAGTTCTAAAAGAATTTTATCTAGTTTACAATTGAATACATTGATGCTTGTTACATCCATTGTTCCCTCGCTGAGCCAAGTATACTCCTGCCATTCAGTTGGATCTGGGAGGATTGGAAGAACAGGGTTTAAAGTTCACAGGTCATACACTGGCACCGACGGCTGCACATCAATAAGAAACCCTGGGTGCTCAGGGATAGACAGATGGTTTCTGGAAGTGCTAGCAGAAATTTCCCCTTGACTAAAACCAGTGGGCATTAAGGAGCTTATGGGCAAATGGCATATTTGATGTGACGGTGGGGAGAGTAAGGTTCTCTCTAAGCTATGTGGTCCCAGAACAACCCAAAGGTTTTCACATGTAAATTAGCCAGAAAGAAAAAAAATAGGCTGTGCTGTGCACTAACAGCCATAAAGTCATCCACTGGAATGCTGCAAGTGAGGACAGAGAATTTGGTACTCAGCCAAATCTCCACTTACTGCAGCAGGACCAGAAAATCCCGTTGGTATTTGAAGCTATGGTGTTTAAAGTTCGCATCACCATGCTTCTTAAACACTTGAGGGTTCCTGTCTCATGAGTAGCAAAAACCCAGCTTGCAGGTGCAGCAGGTGGTCAGGAAGGCAAATGGGATGCTGGCCTTCATAGCGAGGGGGATTGAATATAAAAGTAGGGAGGTCTTGCTGCAGTTGTATAGGGCATTGGTGAGGCCGCAGCTGGAGTACTGTGTGCAGTTTTGGGCGCCGCACCAGCGCAAAGATATTTTGGCCTTGGAGGGAGTGCAGAGGAGGTTTACTAGGCTGATACCGGAGTTGAGGGGGTTGAACTATGAGGAGAGGCTGAATAAACTGGGCTTGTACTCGTTAGAGTTTAGAAGAATGAGGGGAGATCTCATTCAGATGTATAAGATGATGAATGGGATGGATAGGATAGAGGTGGAGAGACTCTTCCCGCTCAAAAAAGACAGTAGGACTAGGGGGCACAGCCTCAAGATAAAAGGGGGGCGGTTTAGAACGGAGTTGAGGAGGAACTTCTTCACTCAAAGGGTGGTGAATCTCTGGAATTCTCTGCCCGTTGAAGTGGTGGAGGCCGCCTCGCTAAATATTTTTAAGACGCGGGTTGATGGGTTTTTGATAAGAGAGGGAATTAAAGGTTATGGGGAGAAAGCGGGAAAGTGGAACTGAGCAGCGACAGATCAGCCATGATCTTATTGAATGGCGGGGCAGGCTCGAAGGGCTAGATGGCCTACTCCTGCTCCTATTTCTTATGTTCTTATGTTCTTATGTACCACCCTTTCAATCAGTGAATTCCAGATCCCACTGCCCTCTGGATGAAAAAGTCTTTCCTCAAATCCCCTCTAAATCTCCTTCAATCTATGCGCCTGGTTAATATCCTCGCTACTAAGGGGAATAGTTTCTTCCTATCTACCCCCTCGATGTCTCTCATAATTTTGCACACTTCAATCAGGTCCCTCCTCGTCTTCTCTGCTCTAAGGAAAATAATCCCAGCCTAACCAGCCTCTCTTCATAGTTAAAATGCTGCAGCTCAGGCAACGTCCTGGTGAATCTCCTCTGCATCTTCTCTAGTGTAATCACATCTTCTGGTATGGTGACCAGGACTGCACACATTGTGCTAGCTGTGGCCTAACAAGCGTTTTACACATTTCCATCATAACCTCCTTACACTTATATTCTATACCTTAGCCAATAAATTCAGTATCCAATATGCCTTCTGAGCCCCTTATCTACCTGTCCTGCTACCTTAAAGGATCTATGGACATGCAACCCAAGGTTCCTCTGGTCCTCTGTCCTTCCTGGTGTCCCACCATTCATTATGTATTCCCTTGCCTTAATTGTCCTCCCAAATTGTATCACCTCATTCTTTTCAGGATTAAATTCCATTTGCCACTTTTCTATCCATCTGACCAGCTCACTTAAACAGATCACCCACACGCTGCCAACAAATGTTGGAGGGTATATTTCTGGAGAGGGAGACATTGTCAGGTCATGATGTGCAAGATAGATACATACAGTAGCAAAAACAAGCAGCTACTAAGCTGAAAATAAGGGATGATCCCTTTAAATAACTGCTGCAGTTTCCTTTCTGCTGGGTCTGCCTTCCATTCATTAAAATAAACAGGGCTCCAAGCTTATAATAAATGTGGCTCTCTGTCATTGATGGTGAAGCACACTCTTTACCCTGGCTTCCCTCTGACCTGGAGAACAGCAAATGATCTTAGGATCATTCTCCATCAAATGGTTACGTACAGAGGGAGGCTATTGGACCCAATGGTTGTTAAATTAGGCAGTAATGGCAGTCCATAGAGAGAAAATTGTGAATGACCAAACGGCAGAGAAGCTGAAATCCAAGGGTAAGCTGTGACAAATGAAGATGTATCTTCACACCTTTTATTCTCTCTATGGTCATTAGCACCTCTTAGCCTTTCCTCTTGTTTTTGTGGCTATGACTCATCTTTCATTCTCTCACCTTACAGTATTAATATCTCCCATTTTCTACGTCTTTTAGCTTTGACAAAGGGTTATCTGGACTTGAAACATCAGCTCTTTTCCAGCATTTTCTCTTTTGGGCTCCCCTTAACCGTCTTTGCTCACAGCTTCTCCACACAACTGAAATCCTTCACAACTGGAATCATTCTCTCCTCTGCAATAACTCCAGCGCCACACAAAAAGACTGCGTTGCCAGAACAACCTGTCAAAAAGAGCAATAAAATCAATCCTAAAATTTACTTATTAGTCACAAGTGTGCTTAAAACTGCAATGAAGTAACTGTGAAAATCCCCTGATACAATGAGGGAAGAATTTATCATGGCCAAAGCACCTAACCAGCATATCTTTGGGCTGTGGGAGGAAACCCATGCAGACACAGGCAGAATGTGCAAATTCCACACAGACAGTGACCCAAGGCTGGAATTGAACCCAAGTCTCTGGTGCTGTGAGGCAGCAGTGCTAACCACTGTGCCACTGTTGCACTTGCTTTACAATTTCCTAGCCAATGTCGCCATTTTGTTCCAGTGACAGGTGTGAAGGGTAGCACAGGAAGAAAATGTTTATTTTTATGTTTGACGAGACGATTTGAGAGATCAAATTGAAGAATGTTCTCCCCCAAATATATCATAGAGCCTTTTCCAAAAATGCAACCCTTAACATAAACTTTGTTGCTCGAGCAGCTGAGCTCAGTTTGACAATGTGTGGCGACAAACTGATACCAGGAGCATTTTAAACAAGCAGGCAGGCAGAATGCCTTCTGGGAAATCAGTCATCCTGAGCAGGGAGAT
Source organism: Carcharhinus amblyrhynchos (assembly GCF_965287045.1). Classification (NCBI taxonomy): domain Eukaryota; kingdom Metazoa; phylum Chordata; class Chondrichthyes; order Carcharhiniformes; family Carcharhinidae; genus Carcharhinus; species Carcharhinus amblyrhynchos. The sequence goes on along the minus strand of NC_137329.1, from coordinate 69,911,702 downwards.
GTGTGTAGATGTGGGACTTAGCAAGATGCTGCTGGGACAGAAAGTCATCATTTATTTGTTATGTGACTTTAAGCTGACTATGTATATTGAGAGGGAATAATAACCAAATCTTGTCAAACATTGTGTTGGGTGGCATCTGAGAACAGTTTTAGATGCGCTCGGGGGACTTGTGATAACATTGGGCAAGAGATCCGCAGCCATTCCCTTTTCCTCCTATTTAACTCCTGTTGTTGTTTGGTCACTAGATATCTCTATAATTCACTAGAATGATAGAAAATCTCCAGTGCAGAAAGAGGCCATTTGGCCCATCAAGTCTGCACCTAGCACAATTCCACCCAGGCTCCAGCCCCATATCTCTACACCAATGTCCTTTTGCGAAGAAAATCTGCTGACCTTACCTGGTCTGGCCTACGTGTGACTCCAGGCCCATATCAATGTGGTTGACTTGTAGCTGCCCTTTGAAATGACTGGCAAATACTTTTAGTTGTAGCTGATTGTCAAAGAGAATTTGAATAATTTAAAACTCCTGCAATCAGTCTTGATACTGGAAATGAAATAGCACATGTCGTCCCATCGATCCTGCAAAATCCTCCTTATTAACATCTGGGGGCTTGGGCCAAAACTGGGAGAAGTGTCTCACAGCTTGACATACTCACAAAATCACACCTTACAGATAATGTCCCAGGCACCCATCAGCCTTCCTGGCTATGTCCTGTCCCACCAGCAGAGGTGGCAGCACAGCAATATACAGTCGGAGAGAATTGCCTTGGGAATCCTCAGCATCGAGTCTGGATCCCATGAAGTCTCATGGCATCAGGGAAGGAAACCCCTCAGCTGATCAATCAGTAAGTCCATGTTGGACACCACTTGGAGGAAGCACCGAGGGTAGGCGAGGGTGCACACTGAACTCTAGATGGGGGGGCTTCAATGTTCACTACTGAGACTGGCTCAGTAGTGGTTTAGCCATCGTCCGAGCTGGCCAGTCCTAAAGGATGTAGTCTCTAGACTGGGACTGTGGCAGCTGCTGAGCAAAGTAACAAATGCGGAAAATACACTTGAGCTCATCTTCATCAAACTGCCAACTGTAGGTGCATCAATCCACAGCAGTATTTGTTGGAGTGACTACCGTATAGTCCTTCTGGAGACAAAGTGCCGTCATCACATTGAGGATACCCCTATCATGTTGTTTGGAACTGCCATCATGTGACTAGACTTCATCATGGGATAGACTTCAAGCAAATCCAATAACTCAAGACTGAGCAACCATGAAAAGCTGTGAGCGATCAACAGCAGCAGAATTGTACTTAAACGCAATCTGTAATCTCGTGGACCAGTATATCCCCTGCTATACCATTGAAGAACAAAGAACAAGAACAAAGAACAGTTCAGCACAGGAAACAGGCCCTTCGGCCCTCCAAGCCTGCACTGCTCATTGGTCCAACTAGACCATTCGTTTGTATCCCTCCATTCCCAATCTGTTCATGTGACTATCCAGGTAATTCTTAAACGATGCCAGCGTGTCTGCCTCCACCACCCTACTTGGCAGTATATTCCAGACCCCCACCACCCTCTGTGTAAAAAACGTCCCTCTGATATTGGAGTTATACCTCGCCCCTCTCACCCTGAGCCTGTGATCCTTTGTGATCGTCACCTCTGACCTGGGCGTGCATTATCAAGGAACCCTGATAAAATGGCAAAGAATGGGAATCAGGGAAAACTCTCCACTAAAGTCTAAAGGGGTCAAGGGGTAGGAGGACAGTGGGACTGTGAGATTGAGATACAGGAAGCCCAGAGGGCCGAATGGCCTTCTCCTGCTTCCATTTACTATATTCTATGTCAAACTTGGCGCATGGGAAGATGGCTGTGGTTAGTGGAGGTCAATTATCTCAGCCCCAGGACATCACTGAAAGAGTTCCTCAGGGGAGCGTTCTAGGCTCAACCACTTTCAGCTGCTTCATCAAATGAATTTCCTTCCATCATATGGTCAGAAGTAGGGATGTTTGCCAATGACTGTGCAATGTTCAGCACCAGTTGTGACTCCTCAGAAACTGGAGCATTTCCAAATGCAGCAAAACCTGGACAATAGCCAGGCTTGGACTGACAAGTGGCAGTCATGCCATACTAATGCTGGGCAATGACCATCTCCATCAAGAGAGAATCTAACCATCTCTCATTGACATTCAATGTCATTTTCATCATTGATTTTCCCCATTATCAACATGATTACCATTGACCAGAAATTGAACTAGATTCACCAAATTTTACAGATGCACCATAGAAAGCATTCTTTCTGGTTGATTCACAGTGTGGTATGGCTCCTGCTCTGCCCAAGATTGCAAGAAATTACAAAAGGTCATGAATGTAGCCCAATCCATCATGCAAACTAGCCTCCCATCCATTGATTCCGTATACACTTCCCACTGCCTCGGCAAAGCAGCCAGCATAATTAAGGACCCCTCACATTCCGACATTCTCTCTTCCATCTTCTTCCATCGGAAGAAAGATATAAAAATCTAGGGTCACTTCCAACTGACTCAAGAAAAGCTTCTTCCCTACTAAATGGACTTTTGAATGGACTTACCTTGCATTAAGTTGATCTTTCTCTACACCCTAGCTATAACTGTAACACTATGTTCTGCACTCTCTTGATCCCTTCTCTAAGAAATAGTGTGGTTTGTCTGTACAGCGCACAATACTCTTCCCTGTATACTAATACTTTTCCCTGTATACTAATACATGTGACAATAATAAATCAAATTAAATCAAATCAAATTAAATTTAAACATTGTGGCTACCAAAGCAGTCAGACGCTCAGAATTCTGTAATTCATCTCCTAACTACCCAAAGCCTGCCCACCATCTACAAGGCACAAATATTCTGGAGGCGTATTTTCCAGAATCGTGAAGAATGAGATGTGATCTCAAATCTATAAAATACTTTAAGAGATAGACAGTGCAGATACAGGTAAGGTGTTTTTCCTGGTCAGGGAGCCTAGAACCGGGGAACACACTTTCAAAATAAGGGGAAAGCCACTTTGGACTGAGACGAAGAGTATTCTTTTTTCCTCAGAGGGCAGTGAATCTTTGGAATTCACTCTTCCAGAGGGCTATGGAAACTTAGTCATTGAGTATATTTAAGGTAGGGATCAACAGATTTTCAATACCAATGACAGAAAGGAATGTGGGGCTACTGTGGATAAAAGACATTGAAGTGATTGATTAACCATGATTATATTGAATGGGACAGCAGGCTTGAGGGACTGAATGGCCTACTCCTGTTCCGATGTTCCAATGTCAGGGATGTAATGGAATACTCGCTATTTGCCTGGCTGAGTGTAGATCTAACAATATTCAAGAGGCTCAACACCATCCAGGATAAAGCTTGCTTGACATCCCACCCACAAACATTCACTCCCACCGAAACCCATGACACCTAACATCTGGAAGGACAAGAGCAGCAGATACTTGGGAACCCTACCACCTGGAGATCCCCCTCCAAGCCACTCACTATCCTGACTTGCAAATATATTGCCATTCCTTTACTATTGCAGGGTCAAAATCCTGGAACTCCCTTCTTAACAGAACTGTGGGTGTACCTGCACCATAGAGACTGCAGCAGTTCAAGAAAACAGTTCACACCCAGCTTCTCAAGGGGCAATTAGGGATGGACAATAAATTCTGGCTTCCCAAAGGTTCCATTTGCCTTCCTGATCACCTGCTGCACCTGCAAACTGACTTTTTGCAATTCATGCACAAGGACCCCCAGGTCCCTCTGCACAGTAGCATGTTGTAATTTTTCACCATTTAAATAATAGTCCATTTTACTATTATTCCTTCCAAAGTGGATAACCTCACACTTGCCAATGTTATACTCCATCTGCCAGATCCTCGCCCACTCACTTAGCCTATCCAAATCTCTCTGCAGACTTTCTGCGCCCTCCATGCAATTTGCTTTCCCACTCATCATTGTGTCATCAGCAAATTTTGTTACCCTACACTCAGCCCCCTCCTCCTCCATATCATCTATGTAAATGGTAAACAGTTGAGGCCCCAGCACCGATCCCTGCAGCACTCCACTAGTCACCAACTGCCAATCAGAGTAGCACCCATTGATTCCAACTCTCTGCTTCCAGTTAGATACAGTAAAAAGTCTGACAACACCAGGTTTTAGTCCAACCTATTTATTTGATAATATACTCACAAGCTTTCGAGGGACACCCTCTTCGTCAGGTGAATGGAGAGTTCTGGCCTCAGACAGAGCATATAAAGCACAGACAGTTTAGAGATTCCTGATTAGAATGCGAATCTTTACACCTAACCTGCTGTTCAAGACCTGAAGTGGCTGATAATGTGAGTGGAAGGAGCACTGATCACAGTTTAAAGAGATGTGTATTGTCTCCAGACAGTACAGTAAGTGAGGTTTTGCAAACCCAGGCAAGTCACGGGGGTTACAGATAGTGCGACATGAACCCAAGATCCCTGTTGAGACCGTCCTCATGTGTGCGGAACTTGGCTATCAGTCTCTGTTCAGCGACTCTGCGCTGTCGTGTGTCGTGAAGGCCGCCTTGGAGAATGCTTACCCGAAGGTCAGAGGCTGAATGCCCGTGACCACTGAAGTGTTCGCCAACAGGAAGGGAACAGTCTTGCCTGGTGACTGTCGAGTGATGTTCATTCATCCGTTGTCGTAGCGTCTCCATGGTCTCCCCCATGCTTCGGGACATCCTTTCTTGCAACGTATCAGGTAGACAATGTTGGCCGAGTTGCAAGAGTATTTACCATGTACCTGGTGGACGGTATTCTCACGTGTGATGATGGTATCCATGTCGATGATCCGGCATGTCTTGCAGAGGTTGCTGTGGCAGGGTTGTGTGGTATTGTGGTCACTGATAGCCAATCCTCAATCACGCTAACACCTTACCCCCAACTCCGTGTACCTTAATCTTTTGCAGCAACCTTTTGTGAGGCACCTTATCGAACACCTTCTGGAAATCTAAAAACACCACATCCACCGGTTCTCCTCTGTCAACAGCACTCGTTACATCTTCATAAAACTCCAGAAGATCGCACATATCAACACAGACATTAAGTTTTTACAAAGACTCACCTAAGGAAGGAACAGCGTGTTCCGAAAGCTTGTGCCGCTTACTATCAAATAAACATGTTGGATTTTAACCTGGTGTTGTGAGACTTCTTACTGTAGTTAAATTTCCCATGAACCTGCCTGATTATTGTCGTTGTGATATCCTACCTGACCTTTCCCGCCATAGTCCTCACTGATTTACCCAACCTCACCATCCAAATTCTCCAACGCCTCCACCAGGCAGCTGGCTGAAAATCCCTTTGGCAGCTTTGCCAAGGGTTCAAAGAGCGAGCGGCGTATGAAATGTCATGGCCCTTCATACCATGTCATGAAATACAGTTGGCTAAAACCCAGAGTGAGGGAACTTCTGTGTGACAGGTAAGCTCAAGAAAAGGCAATGTTCCCAATGAGGAGTGGTGGGGGAGGGGAGAGGTTATTGGAGGGAGTCAAGCTATCCTCAGAAAGGGGAATCAGCCAGTGATGGCATACCCCATTTAGGCAAGAACGTTAGTGTAGTAAATGTGAGGAACTGACAATCAATAAGGCAGCTGAACAAACAGGGGTTTATTTGGGATTAAATTCTGGTATACAAGACAGAGGTAAAAGAGCTTTCGAACTTTATGACTCCTGGGCTCCCATGACGCGCGCCCCCCCCCCCCCCCCCCCCCCACCCCGGCCCCACCCCCACCACCAACCCTTCTTGATTCACATGCCTCACCACAATTGGTCTGATGGGTCATGTGACCCCAATAACTTGCCCCTTAAAGGGGGGGAGGCTACTGCAGTAGATAGATCAGAGGTCAGGGATTTAGGGCTTAAATTGTAAGCTCGCAAAATTTGGGGGAGCCAAGGAGGCTGAGGGAAGCTGAGCAAGGTTGAGAATTCACCATCTCTGCAATTTTGGGTAAGAAATTTTGAATGAGAGATGATTTGAAGAGTCAGTGGAGGCCATGTAACATGTTGAACAAAGTATTAGGGACCTGAAGGAGCAATGAATGGAAGTGTAGAGAAACTCACACCATACCCATTTATACATTCAGCAATCCTGGAGTTTTAGTTGGTCCACCTGTATATGACAGGTTTTGCTGTAGTTCTTTTCTCAGGGACTGATAAGCAATGAGACCAGGAGTTAAATCCCTCCCGTTTGCTGGTTTGAACTCCTCACTGGCACACAGTTCCAACACAATCCAGTGCATCACACCCAGAAGGATTATTGAGTTGTGAGTCCTGGCAGTGGTTGTCAGTTAGCTATTTAACCATGCAGGCCGTCATAGCCTCTTCAGGCCCAGTCAGGCCTCAACCAAAGGCCCCACTTCCAGCAAGGTTACTGGATGACAGTCAACAATTCCTTGCTTTTTATTGGAAGACAATGTGGTCAACTGTCCTAACATCTGCCACTCTGAGGTCACAACTTTGGGTCTGTGTTCCTAAACAACCCATTGGATCAACTCACAAATAAACCCTAAAGCCTGTTCCAGCTCTGATTGGAAGTCTTTCCTGGTCTTGCTTTGTGGACAGTTGATGTAGTTTTCCACCTGTGTCACCTATGCCAATGGCAACCAGATGTTTAATATCACGCCTCAGGGACAGCACTCCCTAATCTGGGGAAGAAGGATATGGGGCTGGATTTTATGTCTGCAAATCAGATATATTACTGACGTTGCCCACCTGTAAAATCCAGCGCCATCACACCAGTCTCTGACATTATGGAAGTTGCAGATATTGGGAACCTGCCCAAAGTAAACACATAACTGAATGGTTAAAGAGAGATTGTACACAATTTTTCTTTGCCCACAGCATTCTTTGGGCTAAGGATGAAACACATTTAGGATGCTCGGTAGGAGGAGGCAAAATGAGGGTGATAGGAAAGGCTCGCCAGTAGCTCCATGTAACAGGAGAGTCTGCTGGTGAAGGTGGCAGCGTTTATGTTTTTTGACATTTATTTACTGTTTTGAATTTCTTATCAGAGATAAGAGACTGAGACAGTAGGTGACTGACATCCTTTTCATAGCTTAGCCAATCCCCTGGCCTAGATGGCATTTGGGCATGGAGACCTCCTTTGTACCATTCGGGTGGCGTAGTGTTTACCATTGCTGCCTCATAGCTCCAGGGACTCTGGAGTTCAATTGGGGCCTTGGGTGACTGTCTGTGTTGAGTTTGTATGGCCTCCCTGTGTCTGCATGGGGTTTCCTCCAGATGCTCTGATTTCCTCCCACTATCCAAAGGTTTTAGCACTGCACCCCAAATAGGAGCATGAGGTGGGGGGGGGAGGTGGTGTGCAACTATGATTATGACTAGAGGGTTCATGAGTCTAGATGATTGAGATATTAAAAAGATTTGCCGTGATAGATCAAAAAAAACTATTCCCTCTTGTGGGGTAATCAGGAGCAAGATCCATAGTCTTAAAATTACAGATAGACCAATCACAGGTTAAATCAGGTGTACTTCACCACACAAAAGCTAATGAAGATCTGGCACTTTCTCCCCCAATAAAGCTCTAGCTGCTGGGTGAACTGGAATCACCAAGATTGAGACTGATCGAGTTGAAGTTCATGATCTGAGCACAATGGCACAGTGGTTAGCACTGCTATCTCACAGCACCAGGGATCAACTTCAATTCCAGCCTTAGGTGACTGTCTGTGTGGAGTTTGCATGTTCTTCCTGTGTCAGTGTGGGATCCTCCGGATGCTCCTCCCACAGTCTAAAAATTTGCGCATTAGGTGGATTGGCCATGATAAATTGCCCCTTAGTGTCCCAAGATGTGTGATTTGGATGGATTGTAAATGCACGGGGTTTTGAGGCTGGAGCAGAGGAGACTGGGTAAGATACTGTAATCGGTGGAGACTCGATGGGCCGAATGCCTTCTTCTGCACTGTAGGGATTCTATGATTCTATGAATGAATTTGGGAACCACAAGCTAAAAAGACAGAAATGGCTGCCTGGTATGCCTGAAGTAATTTGTGACGTGTGGGCTTTTCTTTTACCACAACTAGAAATTATTTGACATCTGAGAATTGATGCGAGTCAGGTGTGGATCAGGTGAGTACATGTATCTCAGGAGCAAAGCTTGAGATATTTCTGCTTTCGAAGTTCAGTGGTTGGATACACAAATTGGTCAGAATGTGCCTCAGTTCCTGGTTGGATAATTGCTTTCCCATCTCTTCCTTTATGAACCTCATTGAAATCTACTATTTATCCAAGCTTTTCATCACCCTTCCGAACACCTCTTTGGTTTAATTACATTCCTCTGAAAACCTTTCAGCATTTTCCTACTTATGAAGTGCGATATTCAATGTTTAAAATTCTTAAGAGGGTTTAGTAATTTCAATGCTATGTGGTTGCTTCCCCTAGCTATAGGACCACTCTAGAATGAGGCTCAGGATGAAGGGATTGGTAATCTAGCACGGAGATGGGAAGAAATTTCATCACCTCAAGGGTTGGGAAGGTTTTTTATTAATAGTCGTTCATGGGATGTGAGCATCGCTAGCTAGATCAGCATTTATTGCCCATCCCTAATTGCCCTCGAAAAGGTGGTGATGAGCCACCTTCTTGAGCCAATGCAATTGATGTGGTGTAGGTACACTCATAGTGCTGTTAGGGAGGGAGTTCCAGGATTTGGACAGAGCACAGCGTGGTTTGGAATTCTCTACCCCCAAAGAGGTGTGAATGTTCAGTCAATGAGTCTGTTCAAATGAAATCAATAGTTTCTGAATGAGGGAGTCAAGTGACATGGAGTTGGGTAAGAGAGAGTTGAGATCAAGGATCAGTCATAGTCCTACCAAATGGCGCAGCAGGTTTGCAGGGTTGAATGCCGATTGATCTTATTATTTATGTTCTTATATCAATGCCAGTTATTGCTGTTCTGAAACAGAAAGTTGAGGAGGTGATCTGATAGAAATTTTTAACACACGGTAGTCTTTCCAATCTGGGAATCTATTGTACAGATGGTTTGGGTTGTTCCATACATTCCCCCAACATCACTGGCCTCATTTTAATCCTGTCCTTTGGCATGGAAACATGGAAGATACAGCAATTGCATCAGTGAAATACATTTTTATTACTGCTTTATAATGTTTTACGTTTCACAGTTTTATATTTCAGGTAAGTATTTATCTACCGTGTTTCCCAGTTAACACACTTGTGGTTAGGCATTCTAATGTCATTCTGCTGTCCAGGGAATTCCCGAATCCAGGAATGACTTGGTCCCAAGCATTCCGGATTGGAGATGTTACTGTGTATTCTGAATGGGTAAGATGGTTAGACGTGGGGAAGATGGTTCCACTTTTAAACACATGAAGCAGAAAGAAATGGAAGGATATGTTAATAGGATTAGATGTACTAAGGTGAGAGGAGGCTCCTGTAGAACATAATTAAGAGCATAGACCTGTCCTTGTACATAATCCGGACTAAATTAAAACTCAAGTGCATGACAAAATGATGCCTTTTCTACCCAGTCCAACACTGGTGAACTGGACAAGGGACTTGAGCTGTGTGAGTCACTGTGAGCCAAACCCACACCCAAACATCACTTCCAAACAACTGGGAGATAGGGAGACATTTAATTCAAATGCAACACTCAGACTGAAGAACATTATCAAATGTTACCAAGGCAGCACTCAGCCTCTGTTCAAATTCAGATTCCAATACAGTTTATTTCCGCAGGGAAGAAAATAAATTACAGGTTGACAAAGTACGCGGATCATAAAACATACACACACGCACATACATACATACACGCACACACAAGTTAGTATGAAAATGATCTGTGAAAATAATCCCAACACACAGAGTTCTGGGTTTTAATGAAAGAGATTTCTGTACACTACAGCAGGTAAAGTGGGGATATAGCAACCATGATGAACTTGACTAATCAAACCTATTCATCAGCACAACCAAGATGTCAGAGTGTTGATCATCTCCATTGAATGTAACAGTATAGATACAGCATATACATAAAGTTCCTCTTCATTGAACGAAATAAGACTAACATATAAGTCAAGAATTATACATCGCTCAGGGTTTGCTGTTGGATAATGTCCAGCTTGTGCCATCAAAGGTCCGTCAAGCCAGGCACCAGTTGAGCAAGGCCTTTGGCCTGGTCCTGCTCTGTCTTGGCCGTGTCCTCGAGCCTTTAGCAGACTGTCCCGTTTTCCGGCCTGGATTTAGGGTAGCTCGTCCTGGGGACGGTTTGGACCGACGGTGCCAGCGTGCAGAAGAATCCAGAGATGAGCGTCAAGCCGAGACCACCCCAGGCACAGAACATGGACCAGCCGTAGCCGTGGCTGATGTCATCGGGCAGGCCATACAGGTATCTGGGGTATCGGGAGAGTTCAAAATTAATTCCAGCGACACAGGTGCACAGTGAAATGATGCAAAACGTCCCTGCAGGAAACAGACAGGAGGATTTGGTTAAAACTACAATTTAACTTAATGAGATTGTTTTTTAAAAAAACTGCAGTGCAGCAACAGAACATTCTAGAAGCAGGTCCCTTTGTGCTGAGCATTGGCCTGGTCCAGCAATAATTCATCCAGTGGTTCCTGTAAATGGTCCCATCCACATTGTAATCGCTATCCTGCTTCAGTTGTCATACATTCCAACTTACTCCCCATCCCTTAGCCCTTCCTCCTGAAATCTTTCCCCCTTTGAATGCTGGGCATGGGGGGTAAAGGATAGGTGACAGGCTCGGGCCCTACTCACCCACCTGAGATACCATTACCCCTGTGAAAAGGCAGTGAATTCAATCATGAGAAGGCATCATAAGAGAATATATAATCTTCTTAAATTCATTCTACTTTCTGGGATGTGGCTGTCATTGGCTGGGCTGGCATTTATTGCCTGTCCCTAACTGCCCCCCATTTCAAAGGACATTTGAGAGTTAACCACATTATTGTAGGTCTGAAATCGCATGTCGATTGATTTCCTTCCTAATGGACACCAGTGAACCATTTGGATTTTTATGACAATCATTTCATGTTTATCATTAGACATTAATTGCAGGTTTATTTTCATTGAATTCAAATTTCACCATCTGCCATGGTGGGATTTGAACCTGGGTCCTCAGATTTTGCACTGGGCCTCTGGATTACTAGTCTTGTGGCAATACTACTACACCACTGTAGGGGCAGGAGTCAGCCACTCGGCCCTTCGAGTCTGCTTTATTATTCAATAAGATAATGGTTGATCTGACTCTATATCCCTGCCTACCTCCAATAACCTTTCACCTTTTAGGGGTAGCACGGTGGCACAGTGATTAGCACTGCTGCCTCACAGCTCTGGGGACCTGGATTTGATTCCTGGCTTGGGTCACTGTGTGGAGTTTTCCCATTCTCCCCATGTTTGCGTGGGTTTCCTCCGGGTGCTCCAGTTTCCCTCTACAGTCCATGGTTGACTGACCATGCTAAATTGCCCCTTACTGTCAGGGAGTTAGCAGGGTAAACAAGTGAGGTTACAGAAATAGGGGCTGGGTTGGATTGTGGTCAGTGCAGACTCGATGGGTTGAATGGCCTCCTTCTGCACTGTAGGGATTCTACTCACTCCCTTGTTTAACAAGAATCTATCTCTGCCTTAAAAATATTCAAAAATTCTGCATCCCTCTGCCTTTTCTGGCAGAGAGTTCAAAACACTCAGAACTCTCTGAGAGAAATAAATGTTCCTCATTTTATGATGTGGAGATGCCAGTAGAAGGATGAAGGAGCGGCGCTCTGAAAGTTTGTGGTACCAAATAAACCTATTGGACTTTAACCTGGTGCTGTGATACTTCTTACTGTGCCCACATCTCACATGAGCAATCCCTTATTTTTAAACAGTGACCCCTAGTTTTAGATTCTCCCACAAGAGAAAACAGCCTTTCCACAACTATCCTATCAACACCCTCAGGATCTTATAGGTTTCAATCAAGTCGCTTCTTACAAACCTAGTCTGCCAAAACTTTCTTCATAAGGCAACCCACCCATTCAAGGTATTAGTCTAGTAAACCTGTTTACATCCTTCCTTAATACTGTACATAGCCAATGGTCTCTCTGCTCTTATTACCAGTTTATTCAATGATAAGCTACTGAATTTCATTCACTCCTGTAAGAACTTGTAACATCTTCCAGTCCCTTAACCACATCAAGCATAAAAGCTGTCTTTATTCACTGATTTGCTGTAGCTAATGAAATTCTACCCTTTATTATGAGAGGAATTGAACATAAAACTTTATAAGGGGAGATCTTAGCCCAGAGCATGAACACAGAGTGACAATCAGAATCAGGTTACCACTCCATTTCACTAGGTTGGGTACTGCCCATTTCCTGCCTGATATTCTGACTCAGAATGTGCACCACAACAGCACCTGAACGTACCCAGCACTGGGCAGCAGTGCCTTGGTGGGCGGGTGGGTGGGCGGTCGGTGTGGAGGGTGGGAACCTAAGCAATTCCCTAACATCTTAAGCAATTTCTGTGCGGTCTTTGTGTGAGATGTTGGAGCAGGCTGAAGGGGGCTGTGCAACTTTTGCATCCCCGCATCCCCACCCCCCCCCCCCCACCCCCCACCCCCCACCACCCCCCACCGACCCTGCATCCCCCCAGGTATTGGGAGTTTATCTTTGTTGAGGATATTGTGACAGAAGTTGACACATGACCACTGCTGTACAGTGCATTTGCTATTGCCATTGTGCAATGCCATTGTGCATTTACTGTCCTGACTGAGTTTGGGATTCTCTGAAGACATTGACTCTGAGCTCCTCTTTTACACAGGAACATGAACCAACACGTGAACAATTGACGTTCATTGTATCTTTACTAGAGATGTCTGCGCTGCCCTCACAGGGTCTCACTGAGATTCAGTGAGTGCTCTGGATGGAACAAGGAATGTGCAACACTTGGAGAAGTCAGGGACACTCTTTGCTGTTTCACTATCTCTACATGAAGAACTAGAGGCTTGTGAACTCTATGGGTGGGTTAAACCAAGAACCAGACCAGGGCTGGGATCTTCCGATCTACCAGCAGAACAGAGAATTTAGCACTCAGGCAAATCTCCACTCACTGCAGCGAGACTGGAGAATCCCAACCATGGGACCAGAAAATCCCAGTCACAGACCGGAGAATCCCAGCCACAGACAAGATCAGAGAATTCTGGCCCAGATGTCAAATACTGGCAGGACTGGTCTGGAAGGTTTTGCGGAGAAGATTCATTGTGGGGGGATTTACAGTGTGCCAATGACATTCTGAAATCCACAGGAGATATCTTCAGAATATTCCAGAAATCCCATCACCAAAGGACTATGAATGGAAACTGGAAAATGATATATTGTCATTGAATGGATGGCATTTCCTCCAGAACTAGCAAGTGTCATGGATCATGCGCATTTTTCATATTTTTTAAAATGTTATTCCTTTCTCAGAGTTACAAAGCCAATGTACAAAGTGGACAGGGCTAGCCTGAATACATCTCCTTGCTCACTCCAAAACCCAAGATAAATTCAAACGGAATCCAATTCATGGTCCCACAAGGGAAACATATTGGATCAAGCTGACGTGAGCAGGCATTATACCTGATCTCAAGCTTGATCTTAGCCAAAAGGACAAGAAGCACAAGGGCAGTATTCCCATCATCCCAGAAAGCGATTGTATGCCAATATCTGCTCCTGTGTAGATTTGGGAATACCACATCTTCCTGAGATATCTAAAACTCAGCAAGTTAAGAGCCTGGATTTGGACAATGTTGACTTGTAGATTGTCATTGAGAGATGCCATTGACCAGAAACTGAATAGCCACATAAATTGCAGCACAGTAGCACAGTGGTTAGCACCACTGCCTCACAGAGCCAGGGACCCAGGTTCAATTCTGGCCTTGGGTGACTGTTTGGAGCTTGCACATTCTCCCTGTTCCATAGGTTTCCTCTGGGTGCTCCGGTTTCCTCCCACAGTCCAAAGATGTGCAGAATTGCCCCTTACTGTCCCAAGGTGTATAGGTTAAGGGGGTTGACCATGGTAAATATGTGGGGTTATAGGGATAGGGCGAGGGTGGGCCTGAGTAAGATGCTCTGTCTGAGAGTCAATGCAGACACAACAGGCCAAATGGCCTCCCTCTGCACTGTTACGATTCTATGAAATTTTGTGGCTACCAGATCAGGTCAGAGGCTAGGAATACTGCGGCAAGTAACTTACCCCCTGATTCCCCAAAGCCTGTCCACCTTCTAAAAAGCACAAGTCAAGGATGTGATGGAATATGCTCCACTTGCCTGGATGTGACACTGGGATACAACGTTAAACAGTGACAGACCTGTCCCCACCAGCACGGTACCCCAGTGCTACACAGTGACAGAGCTATCACCACCAGTATTGTACCCAATGTTATACTGATACAGACTTGTTCCCACCAGCGCTTTTCCCAGTGTTATACAGTGACAGACCTGTCCCCACCAGTACTGTACCCTGGTGTTATACAGTGACAGATCTGTCCCCACAAGTACTGTGCCCCAGTGTTATACAGTGACAGACTTGTCCCAAGCAGCACTGTACCCCAGTGTTATATAGTGACAGACTTGTCCCAAGCAGCACTGTACCCCAGTGTTCCCTCTTCCCATCAGTGCTGTATCATAGTATTATACAGTGAGAGACCCGAATCCACCAATATTGTACTCCAGTATTTTCTAGTGACAGACCTGTCCCCACCAGTACTGTACCCCAGTACGATACAGTGACAGACCTGTCCCGAGCAGCACTGTACTCCAGTGTTATACATTGACAGGCTTGTTCCCACTAGTACTGTACCCCAGTGTTTTACAGTGAGAGACTCATCACCATCAAATATTGTATCCCAGTGTAATACAGTGACAATCCTGTCCCCACCGGCACTGTATCCAAGTGTTATACAATGACCAACCTATTCCCAGCAACACCGTACCCCAATGTTATGCAATGACAGATCTAAATCCACCAATATTGTACCCCAGTGTTTTACAGTGACAGACTTGTCACCACAAATACTGTACCACAGTGTTACAGAACGATAGACTTGTTGCCACCAGCTGTCCATCCCAGTGTTTATACAGTGACAGATCTATCCCCACCAGAACTGTAGACTAAAGTTATAGTGACACACCTGTCCCCAGCAGTACTGTAACCCAGTGTTATACAGAGAAAGACTTGTTCCCACTAGTACTGCATGCTAGTGTTTTACAGTGAGAGATCCATCACCATCAATACTGTATCCCAGTGTAATACAATGACAGACCTGTCCCAGCAGCACTGTACCCCACTGTTATATAGTGACAGACATGTCTACACCAGTACTGTATCCCAGTGTTATACAGTGACTGACCTGTCCTCACCAGCAGTGTATCCCAGTGTTATATAGTGAAAGACCTGTCCCCACCACTGTAATATCCCAGTCTTATACAGTGATACACCTGTTCCCACCAGCTCTGTATCCCAGTGTTATACAATGACAGACCTGTCCCCACCAGTGCTGTATCCCAATGTTATACAGTGACTGACCTGTCCCCACTAGCAGTGTATCCCAATGTTACAGTGACAGACCTGTTCCCACCACTGTTATATCCCAGTCTTACAGTGACTGACCTGTCCCCACCAGCATTGTATTCTAGTGTTACATAGTGACAGACCTGTCCCCACCAGTGTTATATCCCAGTGTGATAGTGACAGACCTGTCCCCACTAGTACTGTCTCCAGTGTTACACAGTAACAGATCTGTTCCCATCAGTACTATATCACAGTGTTATAGAGTGAGACCTATCACTATCAATATTGTATTCCAGTGTAATACTGTGACAAACCTGGCTCCACCAGTGCTGTATCGCAGTGTTATACAGTGACAGACCTGTCCTCACCAGCAGTGTATCCCAGTGTTATATAGTGACACCAGTGTTAGACAATGATAGATTTGTTCCTATCAGCAGTCTATCCTAGTGTTTATACAGTGACAGACCTATCCCCACCAGAACTGTAGACCAAAGTTATAGTGACAGATCTGTCCCCGCCAGTACTGTACCCCAATTTTATAAAGCTCATAATGCTGTCTGTGGATAAACACCATGACTGCAAGTTCAGGCTAACGTTCCGTTGTGTGCTTTTCTCAATTCAAGAATACAACAGATGTCATTTTCACCTGTCTAAAACAGAATTTCACTGAAATCCTAGCTCTACAATGTTCTTTTGCAACATGTGAGATGCTGAGCATGGACCTGACTCCCCTGAGTGTGGGATAGATTGTTTAACACTCACCTCGAGTAGATACTTGAAAGGAAGAGAGGAGAGACTAAGCTGTGGCGGCCTCACAAACACATGCCGAGTTGTAATGTTGATAGCGTTAGCTTTTTGGCTGGTTTGAAGTGGGCTATTTGAGATGGGCTGTTTGTGTAGTCTGCCCTCCAGTGCACACACACTGATTCACATGGGAGAGGAGGAATTGTTAAATTATACACTTGACGTAAATTCCTCTCATTATCCGCTGACAGAATAGGTTGGTAAATGGATGGCATTTGAATGCAATAACATGTTTAATGGCTACACACTTAAATAGCTGTTGTTTTAAAATGCCACCAAAGACTTCAGTATGGCATACTTAGATTTACAAGCTATAAATTGCCAGACTGAAGTTCAGTTGTTACAAAGCAGCTTTTTTCTTCCCAATGAAGGAGATTTGAAATGGGTTTTGATGAATCCAGCATTGTCCTGTTGTGTTACCTGTTTCTGAATGATGCAGTCTGGCCCTGCAGCCTGAATAGATGCCTTTCAACTCCGATATGAATACTGGGATATTGCTGACTCCATCACCGCCTCATTTGCAGCATACATTTGCCTTGTGCTCAGTCTGAAGTGTATGAACGAAAAGGTAGCAGGAACTGAGGATAAGAAAGAGGCCAGGAAAGGAACTTGCTAATGCCTTCTGTGGCAAACTCAGTATAAGCACTCTCTATTTTCAGGGAGAGGTTACGGGTTCAAAACCCAGACCAGAGACTTCAGCTGATACTTCAATGCAGTACGGGGGGGGATTTTTACATTGGTGGAGGTTCCAATCTTTGGATGAGATATTAAGCTGAGGCCCCATCAAGTGGATAGTAGTGAATAAAGCTAGCATTAGTTGTTCACTCCTAATTCCACTTGAACTGAGCATTTCAGAGGGCAGATACATTGCAATGGGTCTGGAATCACATGTAGGCCAGACCAGGTAAGGATTGCAGACTTCCTTTCCCCAAAGACATCTGTGACCCAGATGAGTTTTTCTGACAATCAAAAATAGTTCTATGGTCATTATTACTGAGATAGATATATATTCTGGATTTATTAACTGAGTTTAAATTCCACCATGGAGCATTACTCTGGCCCTGTGGATTACTAGTCCAGTGACATTACCACTAGTCTGCCATTTCTCCCTTTACATTGCCCTCAGGGTAAAGAGTTCTTCCCTTTTGAACATTCCTTAAGATTTGTTATTTCTCATTCCTGGTATCATTCTCCTGAATCTTCACTGCCCTGTGACACTCAGAGAATCTGGCTTCTTAACCAGTGTTTTGTATAAATTCCACACTTTCTTGCCTGATATTCAGAGCCCCATTTTCACTGCACCTCACCTTTAAAGATTGATTTATCTGCTCCCCAGAATCAGTAATGGTGGCAACAATACTCATAACCCTTTGCACTCTAGAAACTGCTCTATCCATTCCATGCTTTAAATGAAGTGGCAGTGTCAGGGCTGCTTGGCATCTGGATTCTAGCCAGAACAAGCCAATACCCTCTATGCAGTTTTCCAGATTGCTTGCAGGTTCCTTGCTTGTAAGAGGTGAAGTGAGAGTGACTGCTCTTGACATCAAGGCAGCATTGGATTGAGTATGGAATCAAGGAGCCCCAGTAAAATTTGGAATTGGGGGAAATGCTTCACTGGTTGGAGTCATACCGGGCACAAAGGAAGATAGTTATGGAAGTTGGAGGGCAATCATCTCAGTTCCAGGACATCAGTGCAGGAGATATTTAGGGTAGTGCCCTCGGCCCAGCCATCTTCAGCTGCTTCATCAATGACCTTCCTTCCATTTGAAGGTCACAGGCAAAGATGTTCACTGATGATTGCACAATATTCAGCACTGTTCATGACTCCTAAGAAACTGAAGCAGTCAATGTCCAAATACAGCAAGACCTGGACAATATCCAGGCTTGGGTTGATAAGTGGCAAGTAACATTTGCATCACACACGTGCTAGGCAATGACTATCTCCGACAAGGGAGAATCTGACTGTTGCCCTTTGGCATTCAATGGCATTACTATCACTGAATCTCTCACTATCATTATCCTGGGGTTACCTTTGATCAGAAATTCAACTGGACTAGCCATATAAATACTGTGACTACAAAAGCAATTAAGAGGCTGGTAATTCTGTGGCAAGTAACTCACCCCCTGACTTCCCAAAGTCTGTCCACCATCACGTCAGGAGTTTGATGGAATACTTGTCTGGTTGAGTGGAGCTCCAACAACATTCAAGAAACTGGATATAATCTAGGACAAAGCAGCCCGCTTGATTGTTACTTCTTCCACAAACATTCACTCTCTCCATCACTGATGCACAGTGGCAGCATGTGCACCATCTACAAGATGCACTACAGGAACTCACCAAGGTTCTTTCAACAGCCCCTTCCAGACTCGCATCCTCTGCCACCTAGCAGGACAAGAGCAGCAGATACCTGGAAATGCCACCACATGATACTAATGTTTTTCTCCTTTAATTCACAGGTTTTAAGTCGGTCCACCATGTTGTCCAACGAGGGGCATACATGCGCTGGGTTGTACTAGGGCTGCTCTTGGATGTTCGAGAGTAGCCTAGTGCTTCATGTCATTAGTGTGTGCTTAAACTGGACCTGATGCTGGGCAACACGACAGCTCAGTGACTATCACTATTTGCTGTGCAGACACATGGATTTGGGCCGGTGTCTGTGGGAGTTTGCGCATTCTCCCCGTGCTTGCTTGGGTTTTCTCCGGGTGCTCCCGTTTCCTCCCACACCCCAAAGATGTGCTATTAGGCTGATTGGAAGTAATAAATTGTCCCTAAATTAGTTTCCCTCAATGTGGATTGCCATAAGCATAGATAAGGGTCATGGGTGGAGGGGGGACTGGTCATGTTAAAATGGCGGCGTGGGCTCGTTGGGCCGAAGGGCCTGTTTCCCAGGCTGTTTTTGTTCTTTTTGGTTTTTTTTGTTTTTATTTTGTTCCCCTCCAAGCCACACACCAACCTGACTTGGAAATATATTGCTGTCCCTTGACAATAAATGCTGGTCTTACTGAAGAGTAAACAGTGATAGAAAAAATTCAGAATGTTCTCTTAAATCATCTAATCACAGACACGTATCTATTTGCTTAGTCTGTGCTGGAGTTTGTACACATGATGTAGAGATGCTGGCATTGGACTGGGGTAAACATAGTAAGAAGTCTCACAACACCAGGTTAAAGTCCAACAGGTTTATTTGGTAGCAAAAGCCACTAGCTTTTGGAGTGCTGCTCCTTCGTCAGGTAAGTGGGAGTTCTGTTCACAAACAGGACATATAAAGACACAAACTCAATTTACAAAATAATGGTTGGAATGCGAGTCTTTACAGGTAATCAAGTCTTATAGGTACAGACAATGTGAGTGGAGAGAGGGTTAAACTCAGGTTAAAGAGATGTGTATTGTCTCCAGCCAGGGCAGTTAGTGAGATTTTGCAAGTCCAGGAAAGTCATGGGGGTTACAAATAGTGCGACATGAGCCCAAGATATGGTTGAGGCCATCCTCATGATAACCATGCGGAACTTGGCTATCAGTCTGTGCTCAGCGACTCTGCATTGTCGTGTGTCATGAAGGCCACCTTGGGGAACGCTTAACCGAAGATCAGGGGCCAAATGCCCATGACTGCTGAAGTGTTTCCCCGACAGGAAGGGAACAGTCTTGCCTGGTGATTGTTGAGTGGTGTTCATTCATCTGTTGTTGTAGTGTTTGCATGGTCTCCCCAGTGTACCATGCCTCGGGACATCCTTTCCTGCAGCAAATCAGGTAGACCACGTTGGCCAAGTTGCAAAATTATGTACCGTGTACCTGATGAATAGTGTTCTCACGTCAGATGATGGCATCTGTGTCAATGTTCAGGCACATCTTGCAGAGGTTGCTGTGGCAGGGTTGTGTGGCATCATGGTCACTGTTCTCCTGAAGGCTGGGTAGTTTGCTGTGGACAATGGCCTGTTTGAGGTTGTGCAGTTGTTTTAAAGCAATAAGTGGGGGTGTGGGGTTGGCCTTGGTGAGATGTTCATCTTCATCAATGATACGTTGAAGGCTCCGGAGAAGATGTCACAGCTTCTCCGCTCCGAGGAAGTACTGGATGATGAAGGGTACTCTGTCCACCGTGTCCCATGTTTGTCTTCTGAGGAGGTTGGTGCGGTTTCTTGCTGTGGTGCGTTGGAACTGTCGACCAATGAGTCAAGCGTCATATCCTGTTCTTACAAGGACATCTTTCAGCATCTGGAGGTGTCTGTTGCGATCTTCCTCATCTGAGCAGATCCTGTATATACAGAGGGCTTGTCCATAGGGGATGGCTTCTTTAATGTGTTTAGGGTGCAAGCTGGAGAAGTGGAGCATCGTGAGGTTATTTGTGGGCTTGCGGTACAGTGAGGTGCTGAGGTGATCGCCTCTGATCTTCAGGTAAGCCTTCTGTAAGGCAGCCTTCATGACACACGACAATGCAGAGTTGCTGAGCAGAGACTGATAGTCAAGTTCTGCACACACGAGGACAGCCTCAACCGGAATTTGGATTCACATCACACTATCTGTAACCCTCATGACTTGCCTGGGCTTGCAAAATCTCACTAACTGTTCCAGCTGGAGACAATACACATCTCTTTAACCTGTGCTTAACCCTCTCTCCACCCACGTTGTCTGTACCTTTAAGGTATGCCTGTGAAACGTGGACTGTGTATCGAAGGCATGCAAGACAGCTCAATCATTTCCACATGACTTGTCTTCGCAGAATATTACACATCCGATGGCAAGACAAAGTACCAGACACTGAAGTTCTCTCTAGAGCAAGTCTACCATCAGACCACACACTGCTGATGAGAGCACAGACCCGGTGGGCAGGTCATGTCATCCGTATGTCAGACGAGCGCATACCCAAGCAGCTCCTTTTTGGGGAACTCTGTGCTGGAAGGTGCTCGCATGGAGGGCAGAAGAAACATTTCAAAGACACACTCAAGGCCTCCCTGAAGCCACTTGACATTGACACGACCACCTGGGAAACGCTGGCACGAAACCGCCCTGCCTGGCGCTGCCTCATCCACAAAGGCTGTCAAGCTCACGAAGCAAGGTGTATTGCTGAAGCACAACTTAAGCGCGAGCTTCACAAGTCCACAGCCACCAGTGCAACAACTATAGTGCTTACACAAGTCTGTCCAATATGTGCCAGGACATTCCGTACCTGAATTGGCCTGATCAGTCATCTTCGGACACACCGCAACCAGCCTCAAAATGACTAATGGTATCGAGGTCCTCATCGATGACGATGGACAAACAACAACTTTTAAGACTTGATTACCTGTAAAGGCTCGCATTCCAACCATTATTTTGTAAATTGAGTTTGTCTCTTTATATGCCCTAATTGTGAACAGAACTCCCACTTACCTGACGAAGGGGCAGTGCTCCAAAAGCTAGTTGCTTTTGCTATCAAATAAACCTGTTGGACTTTAGAACCCTACAGTGCAGAAAGAGGCCCTTCGGCCCATCGGGTCTGCACCGAACACAATCCCACCCAGGCCCTATGCCCATATCCCTACATATTATACCCACTAATCCCTCTAACCTCCGCTACCCTGGACACTAAGGGGCAATTTCTTAGCATGGCCAATCAATCTAACCCGCACATCTTTGGACTGTGGGAGGAAACCGGAACATCTGGAGGAAACCCACGCAGACATGAGGAGAACGTGCAAACTTCACACAGACCGTGACCCGAGCCAAGAATCGAACCCAGGACCCTGGAGCTGTGAAGCAGCAGTGCTAACCACTGTGCTACCATGGCGCCCTAACTTTAACCTGGTGTTATGAGACTTCTTAAGGAGTTTGTATAAGCAGAAAATAAGAGTGCTGAGGATACATTATTAACATCTCCCCCACCTCCTCAACGCATGTGTTAACCACCTGAGAACCAAGAAATGACCTTTGACAATCTCCATTCCACCATTTCCCCTAGGTGGGTGTCAGCATAATGGAGGTCAAATCTCTCTCAGTGGGGACCATGTGCTCTGCTTCAAATTGAAGCTCCTCCCTCGACATGAGCTGGGGAATAGAAATCTCAAGCGTTGCTATGGTGACACTTTAGTCCATGTATCTTTTCCAGTAGAAAATCCCTTACAGAAAATCCAGGTAAAATTGGAAAGTGCACGTGTTCACTGAACAAACATAATCCACCATTTAACAACCAAGGGAGTAAGGCATACGGGGTGATCAATAAACACGCACTTTTTGCTGTTCGTTTGATCATTTTACCAATAAGCGCTGGTAAACCTTGAAAACACGAGTACTGAAATCACACAGGCTCCAGAACAGTGTTATGCATATTCAGTTACTTATCAGAATTCAATTAGTCCCATTTGAACTCCTCGTTCACCACACTATAAGAACTTAAGAACATAAGAAATAGGAGCAGGAGTAGGCCATCTAGCCCTTCGAGCCTGCCCCGCCATTCAATAAGATCATGGCTGATCTGTCGTGGCTCAGTTCCACATTCCCGCCCTCTCCCCATAACCCTTAATCCCCTTGCCTATCAAAAACCTATCAACCCGTGTCTTAAATATATTTAGCGAGGCAGCCTCCACCACTTCAACGGGCAGAGAATTCCAGAGATTCACCACCCTTTGAGTGAAGAAGTTCCTCCTCAACTCCATTCTAAACTGCCCCCCCTTTAACCTGAGGCTGTGCCCTCCAGTCCTACTGTCCTTTCTGAGCGGGAAGAGCCTCTCCACCTCTATCCTATCCATCCCATTCAACATCTTATACGTCTCAATGAGATCTCCCCTCATTCTTCTAAACTCTAACGAGTACAAGCCTAGTTTATTCAGCCTCTCCTCAAAGTTCAACCCCCTCAACTCCGGAATCAGCCTAGTAAACCTCCTCTGCACTCCCTCCAAGGCCAAAATATCCTTGCGTAAGTGCGGCGACCAAAACTGCACACAGTACTCCAGCTGCGGCCTCACCAATGCCCTATACAGCTGCAGCAAGACCTCCCTACTTTTATATTCAATCCCCCTCGCTATGAAGGCCAGCATCCCATTCGCCTTCCTGACCACCTGCTGCACCTGCAGGCTGGGTTTTTGCGATTCATGCACAAGGACCCCGAGGTCCCTCTGCAACGTCGCATGCCGCAGTTTTTCTCCACGTAAGTAATAGTCCTTCCTATCATTATTCCTACCAAAGTGGACAACCTCACATTTGCCAACATTAAATTCCATTTGCCAGTTCCTGGCCCATTCACCCAGCCTATCTAGATCCTTCTGCAGACTCTCCACACCCTCCGCACAATTTGCCGTTCCACCAATTTTGGTGTCATCAGCAAATTTCGACACCCTACACTCGGTTCCCTCTTCCAGATCATCTATATAAATGGTAAATAGCTGAGGCCCCAGCACCGACCCCTGAGGCACTCCACTAGTCACCATCCGCCAATCCGAATAGCACCCATTGACCCCCACTCTCTGCCTCCTATTTGACAGCCAATCCTCTATCCACGCTAACACCCTACCCCCAACTCCATGTCCCTCGACCTTCTGCAATAACCTCTTGTGAGGCACCTTGTCAAACGCCTTCTGAAAATCAAGAAAGACCACATCCACCGGCTCTCCTCTATCCACCGCCCTAGACGCATCCTCATAGAACTCCAATAAATTCGTCAGACACGGCTTCCCCTTAATGAAACCGTGCTGCGTCTGCTCTACCAAACAATTCTCCTCAAGATGCCTCGCTATTTTCTCCTTGATCACGGATTCTAACATTTTTCCTACAACAGATGTTAAACTAACCGGCCTATAATTCCCCACCTTTTGCCTGCCACCCTTCTTAAACAACGGCGTAACATTAGCCGTTTTCCAATCTTCCAGCACTTCCCCGGAATCCAGCGACGTTTGGAAAATAACACCTATTCCAGGGAGCAGTCTCTGTATCCTCCTCATCACTGCCCTCACATAGTCATGATGGTACATGTGGTACATCAGAGCTTCAGCATCACCCCCTTCCTGTCCATAACAGAAACTGGGGGCTTGTCCAGGATAACCCTTAAGAACTTAAATTTGACCAGAGTCCAAGTTAAGAGGCAAGCCAAAGCTGAAAGAATCAATTGGAAGCTCAGAGGGAAAAGCTGGTAACTTCCCACAGCAAATTCCTTTTCCTCTAACAATAACAAAATGGCAATGTATGATGCCCAGATTTCGTTCAGCAAGGGAATTTAAACAGTGAAAGTTTGGTGGCCCTTAGCACAGAAGAATTGAATGCTATAGTCTGGGAGGTACAGTTTAAATTCCCCAGCAATAGAAGTGAAGTGACCCAGTCACTGGTGAAGCGTTTGGATTGCGTATTAGCAATAGTGCAGTTAGTTGTAGATCTCAGTCTCTCAGAATTCCCTTTCACAGCTAATCTCCAACTTGAAAAGCTCAGATTACAGCTGGATGCTCAGGAGAGGGAAAGAGAAGGAGAGAGGGAAGTTCAGGAAAGAGAAAATTCCAGCTCTGAAAAAGGAAATGGAGTTTGTAGCTGAAAAGGAGAGAGAGCAGACAACTGGATGCAGCGAGGGAATATCTCATTCTACCCATGCAACAGCAACACCTCATCCCTCCAACTCGGAATCACTCTCTGATCCCTCATGTAGTGAGGGATCAACCTGGTGTTGTCAGACTTTTTACTATCCCTCATGTACGCAGGATTCATTCCTGAATTTGGAGACAGTCATTTGCAGTCATTTTCTGCCACTTTTCAGAAAATAGCAGGACAGCTAAAAAAGGCCATCGGAGATCAGGACATTTTTAATTTAAGGGCTGCCGTCAGGATGTAAAGATGCATTTTCACAGATTCCATTATGTGAACACGGAAGGAATTAAGAATTGTACAGCAGCCTCACAGCTGTAGCTAGCTCCCAGAATGTCTCGGTCTAGGAACCTCTCTCACCATGGGCTAATTCCACACTTTGAGTCTCCACTGGTCTCACAGGCGACGTGCTTCTTACTCTCCATGTTGCCCTTTAAAGGAACAATCACCGCACAGGGAGACCCCAAGAGGTCTGCCCAATGCTGACTCCTGATATGTCCCTGAGTTATATGCAGACCAAGGCTTGAATAACTTTTTTGTTTTGTTTCGGTCTTCACGGAGGAGGACGTGAATAATTTGCCGGATGTTAGAGATGGAAAGGTGGTAGGACTGGAGGGTCTCAATGACATTACTGTTACTAGAGAGGTGGTGCTCGACAGACTGGAGGGGCTGATTGTGGACAAGTCCCCAGGACCGGATGGAATGCATCCGAGGGTCCTGAAAGAAATGGCGGAGGTGATAGTGGATGCCTTGGTGGTTATTTTCCAGACGTCGCTGGATTCGGGGGAAGTGCCGGAAGATTGGAAAACGGCTAATGTTACGCCGTTGTTTAAGAAGGGTGCCAGGCAAAAGGCGGGGAATTATAGGCCGGTTAGTTTAACGTCTGTTGTAGGTAAAATGTTAGAATCCGTCATCAAGGAGGAAATAGCGAGGCATCTTGAGGGGAACTGCTTGATAGAGCAGACGCAGCACGGTTTCGTTAAAGGGAAGTCGTGTCTGACAAATTTACTGGAGTTCTATGAGGATGTGTCTAGGGCGGTGGATAGAGGAGAGCTGGTGGATGTGGTCTTTCTTGATTTTCAGAAGGCGTTTGACAAGGTACCTCACAAGAGGTTATTGCAGAAGATCAGGGGGCATGGAGTTGGGGGTAGGGTGTTAGTGTGGATAGAGGACTGGTTGTCAAATAGGAGGCAGAGAGTGGGGGTCAATGGGTGCTATTCGGATTGGCGGATGGTGACTAGTGGAGTGCCCCAGGAGTTGGTGCTGGGGCCTCAGCTATTTACCATTTATATAGATGATCTGGAGGAGGGAACCGAGTGTAGGGTGTCAAAATTTACTGATGACACCAAAATTGGTGGAAAGGCAAATTGTGCGGAGGGTGGGGAGAGTCTACAGAAGGATCTAGATAGTCTGGGCGAATGGGCCAGGAAATGGCAAATGGAATTTAATGTTGGCAAGTGCGAGGTGGTCCACTTTGGTAGGAATAATGGTAGGAAGGATTATTACTTACGTGGAGAAAAACTGCAGCAGGCGACAGTGCAGAGGGACCTCGGGGTCCTTGTGCATGAGTCGCAAAAACCCAGCTTGCAGGTGCAGCAGGTGGTCAAGAAGGCGAATGGGATGCTGGTCTTCATAGCGAGGGGGATTGAATATAAAAGTAGGGAGGTCTTGCTGCGGCTGTATAGGACTTTGGTGAGGCCGCAGCTGGAGTACTGTGTGCAGTTTTGGGCGCCGTACTTGTGCAAGGATATTTTGGCCTTGGAGGGAGTGCAGAGGAGGTTTACTAGGCTGATGCTGGAGTTGAGGGGGTTGAGCTATGAGGAGAGGCTGAATAAATTAGGCTTGTACTCATTAGAGTTTAGAAGAATGAGGGGAGATCTCATTGAGATGTATAAGATGATGAATGGGATGGATAGGATAGAGGTGGAGAGACTCTTCCCGCTCAGAAAGGATAGTAGGACTAGGGGGCACAGCCTCAAGATAAAGGGGGGGGGGGGCGGTTTAGAACAGAGTTGAGGAGGAACTTCTTCACTCAAAGGGTGGTGAATCTCTGGAACTCTCTGCCCGTTGAAGTGGTGGAGGCTGCCTCGCTAAATATTTTTAAGACGCAGGTTGCTGGATTTTTGATAAGAGAGGGGATTAAGGGTTATGGGGAGAGGGCGGGAATGTGGAACTGAGCCACGACAGATCAGCCATGATCTTATTGAATGGCGGGGCAGGCTCGAAGGGCTAGATGGCCTACTCCTGCTCCTATTTCTTATGTTCTTATGTTCTTAAGGCTGCCATATTCCGAGCTGGCTCCAGAGACATACTGCCAGCAATTCTGGAACACAAATAAGAAGCCCACAAAACTACATCCAGTTTGAACAGCTGAAACAAATCATGTTCAACTGATAGATAACATCCATAAGAATCCCCCACACCTTTGAGGGGGCTGTGGGGAATGAGTACTGTCGGAGGAATTTAAATACTGCCTACTCTCCAACCTAACAGTACATCTAGAGAGGCAGAGAGATTCCTCACAACCAAGGAAGCAGCAGTCATGCCCTCCCCATAGACCTGCAAATTCAAGCAGATCCTTTCCAAACCATTCCCAGGGGCACTGGAAAAATCAGCAGGGTGATGTAGATAGGAAAGACCCTCACCCAGTAAACATAAAAGAAGCCCTCTGACAGGTCGTCCAGACTCAAAACATTGGCTCTGTTCTTTCTCTACAGATGTTGTCAGACCTGCTGAGATTTTCCAGTATTTTCTGTTCTTGCCTCTGGAATTTAAAATAGGTTCTCCAAGAATCCCCAAATTAAACGAGGACCACATAAGTCCTGAAACACGGAATGAAATAATGAAGGCGATGCCCCAACTGGCCAAACAAGGAAGGCGGATTATTAAGGAAAAAAGTATAGACTCGCCTGTAGTATGGCTGGCATCCGACATTAACTATGGATAAAGGAAGTTCCCAAACAAATGAGTGAATAAGGAGCGTGATGCCTCACCCAGGTGAAAAGGCACAACGGAGTACAGCTGGAACTTGGGTTCAAAGGGACATGGAACACATTAGGAGAGCACTCCCTCACAGCCCCAGCAAGGAAGTCAGTGATTGATTTAGCTGACCAATAAAGGGCAAATTTTAATGTGGACCTGAAAACTCACCAAATTGGCCCAGAAAAATTGAGGGGGGATGTTTCACTTAGGTGAAAAGCCACCAGAGGTACAGCAAGAGCTGACCATCTACCAGACGGCAGTAGTGCTTCAAAGAACACGATGCTTACCTCTCAATGACCTGCAGGGTGACCCCAACCAGACTGGACGCTGTGTTCATCCATCATAATGCAAAATCACAGGATGACTGGCCAGGGTTACCCATCCTATTTAAAATGATCTATAAACCCCTCCTATCATTAACAGAGAGGTCCACTCTTACACCTTATACAATGGAGCTTAAAATTGGACAGGGCATAATACTGGCTGGTCCTATCACTCTCAAGACAGATACAGCATTGTGATTGATGCAGAATAAAGCTCCCTTTATAATGTCTCCATCAAACACTCCCAAGATAGATACAGCAAGGGTTGGATACAGAGTATGTACTCCCAGAACGAGTGCAGCACAGGATTAGATCCAGACTGAAATTCTCTTTACAATGTCTCTATCAAACGCTCCCATGGTGAGACCAGCATGTACATTCTTGATAAATGCAGTTCAATGCACGTTAAGTGTAAGGTCAAGCATTTAGAGATGCAAACTTAGCAGAGGGATGTCGGATTCACAGGAAAACATGGATAAACTGGGATGAAGAAAGAAGTTGATCTCGCAAGGCATTGAGCCAAGTCTGAATATGTCAAGAAAGTACATGGGATATTGTGTTGTCTAACAGAGGTGAGGGGAGAATAACAGAGCTCTTCAAATGAGTTAATTTTCAACATGTTTCTCAGAAATGTAACTGATAATTCAGATAATAGAAATTTTCCATCTTTGCCAATTGTCACCTGTTATACAGCATTGAGAAAGGAAGTTGAAAATGGGCAGTAACATTTAACCAGCTATTTTCCAATTAAAATTCCATCTTACTCAGCATTAATAATTATGGTAGCAATAACTGATGAAAAATCAGCACTACATGTTAATCTTTGTTACAGAACTCACTATGTTAGTCCTTGATAATCTTCACCCAAAAAGCATATGTATCTTAGAAATCAGCTTGTCCCAGGCTGCGTAGCATTCCCTCAATGCTACAATGGAGCGTCAGCTGAGACTGCTGAGGCCATGACCCACTCCAAAGGCTTGAGCACCTTATTCAGGCTGATGGCAGTGCTGCACTGTTGATGGTGCCAATGTTTTAGATGAGACTTTAAACCATGCCCCCTACTGCCTTCTTGGGTCCCAGGGCATGATTTTGAAGGATAGCAAGGGGAGTTCTCATCAGGGTTCTGGCCAATCCTTACCCTCAATTGATATGACCAAAACAAATTATCCGATCAGAGTATATTGCTGTTTGTGGGATCTTGCTGTGCACAGCCCATTAGATGCTGCATTTCCCACATTTCAAAAGTGACTACACTTCAAAGGTAATGCAATGCACTGGTCATGAAGCACTTGGGCATTTCCTGACATTGTGAAAGTCAGAATACAAATGCAAGTCTTTTCAGTGTCCCCTGAGACAGCCAATCTTGAATGGGATTACTGGTTTTACGGGTGATAGCTGTGATTCTGAGGTTGAGAAGCAGTGTTGTCTCTGAGTTGTTTCGGTGCGCGTCTGTACAGCAATGGGGAGAGTGCCACTGATTTGATTTGAGTTGATTTACTATTGTCACATGTATTAGTATACAGTGAAAAGTATTGTTTCTTGCGCGTTATATAGACTATTCATAGAGAAGGAAAGGAGAGAGTGCAGAATATTGTCTTACAGTCAGTCACTGGGACAACAAACAGGCGACGCACAAGCATTCTTCCTTTAAGATGCTCACGTATGCACAGCTACATGTCAATCCTAAAGGGATCACTCTGTGGGTACAGATGGCCACACCCAGCAGCATAAATGAGGGGGAATAAGAGAGTGGCACGGTGGCACAATGGTTAGCACTGGTGCCTCATGGCACCAGGGACCTGGGTTCGATTCCAGCCTTGGGTCACTGCCCGTGTGGAGTTGGTCTTTAGTGTCCAAAGATGTGTAGGTTAGAGGGATTAGCCATTGTAAATGCATGAGATTACAGAGATAGGACAGTGGGTGGACGTAGGTGGGAGTCTCTGTTGGAGAGTCGGTGCAGGTTTGGTGGGCTGTATAGCCTACTTCTGCACTGTAGGGATTCTATGGGTGATTGAGGGGACAGGTAAGGACTCCGAGTGCAGAGGACCTGAAATTCACTAGAGTCCCTGTCTTTTAGAGAGGAATCACTCAGAGTGGGTGTCAAATGTGTGCAATTCTCTGGACTACTAAGCTGCGTTCAATTTCCCGACTCTACTTTTTGTTACATCAATCTATTTTTAATCTTTTCATTGAGGTCAGAGTCTGACTGTCTCTCCCTCTTTGGTCTGTACCATCATAGGCTGAGTACGGACAGATTACGGACACAGACAGCTGAAGATGAAGGTGAAGTTACATCGAAGCAGTTCAGACCTGTATGATGGTATCACTGTTGTAAACCACTGAGATATAAGTCTTATACTTAAAAAGCATCTTATTTCATCACTTCTTGGCTTTTTGGCAAAGATCAAGTGTCAGATCAAACCCAAGCTCAGGTGCAATGCCTTTTCTTGTCGCTTGGATCTTGTATTTCTCTCTTGTGGAGATTATGAATTGGATTTAATTTGCATTTGTTCTTTGGAGCATGCAAGGAGATAACTGAAGGTTTACCCGGTCCACTCTGTGTATTAGCTTTGTAACTTTAAGAATGGAGTTAATATTTTTAAAAATCTTGCTGTATCACACAAGGAGGATCACTTTGTGTTGCAGTGGGATTTTTCCAGGTACATTATACTAGGCTACAAGATCCCACAAACAGCAATGAGATTACTGTTCAGGTAAACTGATTTAGTCTTTGTTTGGTCAGGACAGAATTCTCTGCAGTTTCTTCTGGTAATGGAGTGAGGCCTTTCCAACATCCAGCTTCTTGGGCAGACAGACTCAGTTTAACATCACAACCAAAGAATACTTATGTATAAATGATAGAATTGTGAAGTGATGAAGGAGGCTAACCTGTCCAACATGGTTCTTTGAAAGACCAAACCATTATTCCTACTGGCCTGTCCTTTCCCTATTGCTCTCAAACTGCTTCCTTTACAAGTGTTATTCATTCGCTACATTGAGTTTCCAGTCTGGATTCTGCGCTCAAATCCTGGTAGTGAGGATTGAAGCTACGATGTTCCAATGTGTTCTTCTCCCAGTGATTCACTCCATGACTATACACTATCAGAAGTTGTACACTTTTTAAAGGAATAGTCACCCTCTATTACTTCCTCTTCTCAATCAATTTTCCTTTGAGAGCAATAAGTGAGGCTATAATTAGCTTCACCAGCTCCTGATCAATGTTCAATAATTTGGGTATTGGTGGGCACAATGGGACAGTGGTTAGCACTGCTGCCTCACAGCGCCAAGGACCTGGGTTCAATTAGGTCACTATCTGTGTGGAGTCTGCACGTTCTCCCCATGTCTGTGTGTGCTTCCTCCAGATGCTCTGGTTTCCTCCCAAAGCCTGAAAGATGTGTTGGTTGGGTGCATTGACCTGAACAGGCACTGGACAGTGGCGACTTGTGGAATTTCACAGTAACTTACTTGCAGTGTTAATGTAAGCCTGACCTGTGACTAATAAATAAACTTTAATTTTAACTTGGACTTCTTATTGCAAATGGATCCTGCAATAGTAGCCATAAGAGCAATGCATCAGGAGTCCAAGTCATGCTGAGGCAGCTTAATGTGAGGCAGCAATCCCCTTCACCAAACCAACAAATTCTTGCTTAATGGTGATGCTCATGCTTTCTATGACCCGAGGAAGCATATGGGAGTAAGTCTGTTCGGAACATTTAAAATCCTCTACTGCAAGGTCAGACCCTACGGGGTTAATAAAGAGTGCTCACCCCCACCATTGTAGCTGCTGGGACAGCCCCATCCCCATAGCTGCGACACACAGAACCCTTGAATAGTTTGGGGTTGGGGTCCTTACAAGGAAAGCATCCCTGGAGTTTAGAATGAAAGAAGATCAGATTGAAACATATTCTGAGGGGACTTGACACGACAGATGCTGTAAGGATGTTTACCCTTGTGGGAGAGACTAGAATGAGGGGACACCATTTTAAATACAGATTTAAAGACACAATAAGGAGTCTCTCATTTAAAATGGAAATGAAGAGAAATTTTGTTCTCTCAAACAGCCGTGAGTTTTTGAAACTTTTCCCTGGAACTCGATGATGTCAGGTCAATGAATATTCTGAAGGCAAAGGATTCTTGACTAACAAAGTCAAGGAAGGAAAGATTATCGGGGTAGACGGGAATGTGGGATTGAGGCTACAATCAGATCGGCCATGATCTTATTGGATGGCGGAGCAGGCTTGAGGGCCGAGTGCCTACCCCTTAGACAGTCCACACCAGGGTGAACTGTGAAGAGACAGAGAGGAAAAGAAGGGTTTGTTGAATAGTCACAGCTTCTGGTTTTTCCCCAGATCACGTGATAATATGTGACATTCAATTGCTTAGTAGGGTTTCTCTGTGATATGCAAGACAGACAGATCACCATGGAAACCACAGTACAGTTTTCTAATCTCCATAAACTTTATCAATATGCTTTTTCTAATGGGATATTCATGAAGATTGGAAGGTTTGATCTCCAATCTGCACAGAGGAAGCTCTGCTCAATCTAAGTTTCTTATTGACTGAGTTTGGTGATGAACAAAATCAGTGAGGCCCTCCCAATGCTTATCACCAACCAACAAATCATCCTAGGTAAGATATCTCTTTCCCTTCTCCCTCTCTCAACATTCCACCTCTTGACTCTCTTCTCAACTACTCCTCTGCTTTCTTCCTTCTCCCCACGCCTCCTTCCTTCTCTACTCTTCAATTCCCCACATTCTCCGTCGTCCCATCACGTCCTCCCTCATGCACATCCCATCCCTTCCTTATCCCCTTCCCCTCTCTCCCCAACCCTTCTCTAACCTCTCCTCTCTCTCCAGCCCTACCACCACAGCTTCTGTCACTCACCTCTCCACCACACATTCTCTTGTTTGTTTTACCCTCACTCCCTCTCCCTCACTCACCACCCTCTTTCTTTCTATCATTTCCCTTCAATCCATCACCCCTCACTCTCATAAACATACCCTCCCTCCTTTTCTCAGCCTCTCCCGGAAGAGTTGGGCAAGGGGAGGTTTCTGACGGCTGAGATATAAAGCGGGGTGGGGGGTGGGGTGGGGGGGGGGGGGGTGGTGGTGGTAGTGATCAGTAGCAACTGAGGACCAGAAAATGCCAAAAATACATGGTACTCACTGCTCCAGGAGGAAACACT
Organism: Carcharhinus amblyrhynchos; assembly: GCF_965287045.1. Lineage (NCBI taxonomy): Eukaryota > Metazoa > Chordata > Chondrichthyes > Carcharhiniformes > Carcharhinidae > Carcharhinus > Carcharhinus amblyrhynchos. Next base: position 69,878,325 of record NC_137329.1, on the reverse strand, counting down.
AACACCTGAAGAAAATGTAAAATAGTTGCACAACTCACATAGAACATAGAACACTACAGCACAAACAGGCCCTTCGGCCCACGAGTTGCGCCGATCACATCAACACCTACCAATCTATAGACCTATCTATAACCCCCAATCCCATTAAACTCCATATACTCATCCAGAAGTCTTATAGAACATAGAACACTACAGCAACCATTTTCTACCTATCTGTTCTGTTGAGATACATCAGGACTTTGAATATCTTGAGTAAAGCTCATCTCGACCTTGTGTGTTTTAAGAAAAAAAACATCCTAACCACTCCAATCCAGCTTCATACCTGACCACGCTCAGCTCATAGAATTATAGAATCCCTGCAGTGTAGATGGAGGCCATTCAGCCCATCGAGTCTGCACTGACAACGATATCACCCCAGGCCTGATCCCACAACCCCACACATTTACCCCGCTAACCCATCTAACATACACATCCTGGACACTATGGGCAATTTAGCATGGCCAATCAACCCAACCCGCACATCCCTGGATTATGGATGGAAACCGGAGCACCCGGAGGAAACACACGCAGACACGGGGAGAACACGCAAACTCCACACAGACAGTAACCCAAGCCGGTTCACACAAACTGATACACTCACACACATGCTGACACACACACACACACACAAACACACTGACACACACGCTCACACATACACATACACACACACACATACACCGACACATACCCTTAAAGGAATCAATACACACACGCCATCCTCCCAGGTGTTACTGGGTGATTGCAATGCGCTCTGACACTATCTTTGCCTTTAAAATATCTCAGGTCGAAATGATTCATTTGGCTGTTTTGTGTTTGCTGGGAATGAGTGGCACACTGGCTGTTGGAAACAGTGCGGATGAATGTGTGCTGCTCGCAATTGAGTCATCGATGGAGAAGTGTGTCTAATGATTTTTTTGTAGCTTTCAGAATCAATCACTTGGAATTGCGTTTGTTTAAACACATGCAGAATGGCCAGTCCTGAATATCATTACTCACTGAGTGAGAAATAAATGCTATACTTCTATGAAATGCTATCAATTGGATTTTGACTTTAATTCATCGACAATAAGCAATGTGGAATCTAGAAATTGAACTTTCAGAACCTTGGAGAGCGAATCAGCGAGATTACATTCAGTTTGACAGCAAGGACTCTCTAATAGAGGGTAAATGTACACTGCAGAGTCACAGCCTGATCCCCCAGCCTGTGCTGGCTTGCAGCAAGGGTCCTCAGACTGACCTCAGCATAGGTGAAGAACTAGTCAGTCAGGGTTTCTGCTTCTGATCGGTATGAGGACCCAGGGCAGTAGTCCACCTGTGAATACTGGGTGGGAACGGGTGAAACCTCTGGGAGGAGATTTAACATCCTTTAATTTACTGATGTTCTTCTCTTCTGAAAATCTACAGAACAGCAGTGGGGAGCATTCAAAAAGGAAGTGGGGAGGCTACAAGCCCAGCATGTCCTCATTAAGATGATAGGAAGGAGTAACAAGCTCAGAGAACCATGGATGACCAGAGATATTCAGGATATAATGAGAAGGAAAAGAAAAGACTTTTAAAAAGTACAAGGGGAGCAAATCAGTGAAGGCATTAGTGAGGCACAGAAAGTGCAGGATGGAGCTTAAGAAAGCAATTAGGAGAGCAAAGAGGGAATATTGGAAAGCTCTGGTTGATAAAAGCAGAAAAAGAATCCCAAGATCTCCTATAAGTATATAATGGGAAGAGGATAACCAGGGAAAGAGTAAGGCCCATTAGGGGGCCAAAGGATAGATGTTGAATGAATATTTCACATCTGTCTTCACCCAAGAGAATGAGTGTGAAGGTATGGAATTCATAGAGAGACTGTGAGGTTCTTGAGCAAATTGACATAGGGAAGGACAAGGGTACTGGAGGTGTTGGCAGACTTAAAAATGGACAAATTTCCAGTCTGGATGATTTGTGTCCTAGGCTGCTACGGGAGGCAAGGGAGGAGATTGTAGGGACGCCGACCCAAATTTTCAATTCCTCTCTGGCAACGGAAGGGGGTGGGGGAGGGATGGGAGGGACGGGACTGCCAGAGACTGGCAAACAACGAATGCGGTTCCACTATTTCAAAAGGGTTGTTGAATTAAGCCAGGGAATTACAGAGCCCTGAGTTCCATGTCAGTGGTCGGGAAACTATTGGAGAAACTTCTGAACAAGAACATTTATCTCCACTTGGTGAGGCAACCCTTGATCAGAGATAGTCAGCATGGCTTCATCAGAGGGAGGTCATGCCTAACAAATCTGATTGAATTTTTTGAGGAGGTGACCAGGTGTGTAGATGAGGGTAGTGCAGTCAGAGTAGTTTACATGGATTTTAGCAAAGCCTTTGACAAGATCCCACATGGGAGACTTATAAAATGGGATACAGGGTAATTTAGTAAAGTGGATTCAAAATTGGCTTAGTTGTAGGAGACAGAGGGTGATGACAGAAGGCTGCTTTAGTGACTGGAAGTCATGATGTGGAGATGCCGGTGTTGGACTGGGGTAAACACAGTAAGAAGTCTCACAACACTAGGTTAAAGTCCAACAGGTTTATTTGGTAATAAATGTCACTAGCTTTCGGAATGCTGTTCCTTCTTCAGGTGACTCACCTGATGAAGGAACAGCGTTCCGAAAGCTAGTGGTGTTTACTACCAAATAAACCTGTTGGACTTTAACCTAGTGTTGTGAGACTTCTTACTTAGTGATTGAAAGCCAGTGTCCAGTGGCATCCCACAGGATCTGTGTTGGGCCCCCTATTATTCATCATTTATATAAATGACATTGATGACTATGTGGGGGATTGATAGGATTAATAAGTTTGCGAATGACACAAAGATTGGCCAGGTGGTTAACAGTGAGGTGGAGTGTCTTTGGCTGCAAGAAATCATACATGGAATGGTCAAATGGGCAGATAATTGGCAGATGGAATTTAACTCTGAAAACTGTGAGGTCTTACACTTTGGAAGGAGTAATTTGACAAGGAAGTATTCAATGAATGGTAGGATATTAGGAAGTTTTGTGGAACACCTTGACGTGTTTATCCACAGATCTTTGAAGGTGGAAGAGCATGTTAGTAGGGTGGTGAAAAAGGCACATGGGACATTTGCCTTTATCAATTAAGACATAGATTGCAAAAGCAGGGAAGTTATGTCGGCGTTGTCTTGAACTTTGGTGAGGCCACAACTAGAGTGCTGTGCACACTTCTGGTCGCCACATTATAGGCAGGAGGTGATTGTACAGGAGGGGTTACAGAGGATGTTGCCTGGGATGGAACATTTAAATTATGAAGAGAGATTGGGTAGGCTTGGGTTCTTTTCTCTGGAATAGAGAAGGGTCGACGTGATTGAGCTGTCCAAGATTATGAGAGACATGGATAGAGTGGGTAAGGAGCAGTTGTTCCCCTTATTTAAAGGGTCAGTCAGCAGGGAATGTAGGTTCAAGGTGAGGTGCAGGGGCTTTAGGTTGGATGTGAGGAAAAGCCTGTTTACCCAGAAGGTGGTGACGGTCTGGAATGCACTGTCTGGGAGGGTGGTAGTGGTGGGTTGCCTCACATCCTTTAAAAAGTACTTGCTTCAGCACTGGGCACGTCATTAATTGTCAGAGCTATGAGCCAAGTGCTGGCAAATGGGATTCGATGGGAGTTCAGGTGTTTCTAATATGTCGGTGCAGACTCAATGGGCTGAAGGGCCTCCTCTTCACAGTATTATTCTATGATTCCTCACTCTGTTTCCCCTCCCCCCACTCCTACTCACTTCTCTCACCCCTATCTGACAAACAGTATCCACATAACACATGAAAGCTCTGACTGACTGGTTAGTTATAGGTAGCATCGCAATCCTCCCCTCACAGACAATCATTTCCAATAAGGGTAGGTGGGCCAACCACAATTATCTACTTTCTACCATAAGGGGCATTTCTGGAAGCTATCCTCAGTAACTGACCATGAAACAATTACCGATTGTCATAAAAACCCGTCTGGCCCATTAATGCCCTTTAGGGAAGGAAATTTTTCTTTTAGTAATTTGTGGGATATGGGCATGGCTGGCTTGCCAGCATTTATTGCCCATCCCTAGTTGCCCCTGAATAGGTGGTGGTGAGTTGCCAGGGCTACAGTACAGGATTTGTTCCCACATGTTTAGGTCAATCTGATTAATTCTGTATTCCTGACAGCTCTGCCAATCTCTGGAAAGGGTCAATAATCAATTGTAGGAACTTCAACTCCCAGTGCTGCCGGAAGGCCTCTCACTGATTCATAGAATGATCACAGAGTCAGGGGAAGCATTTGGTTCATTGTGTCACACCTAGTTCCATTCTTCTGTCTTTTCCACTGAGACCTGATTTATTTATCCAATTCTCTTTTCAGGGCATTGATTGAATCTTCTTCCAGCACACTCCAAGAAATGATGGTGCATCATCTACAAGATGCACAGCAACTACCAAGACTTCTTCCAAACACGTGGATTCTACCATCTAGAAAGTACAGCAGACACATGGGAACATCACCACCTGGAAGTTCCCCTCCGAGCCACTCATATTCCTGACTTGGAAATATATTGCCATTCCTTTGCTGAATCTTGGTATTGCCTCCCTAACAGCACTGTGGGTATACCTACACCTCATGGACTTCAGCTGTTCAAGAAAGCAGCTCACCATTATCTTCTCAAGGGCAATTAGGGATGGGCAATAAATGTTTGTCTAGTCGATGGCCACATTCCCCGTGAAATAATTTATAAAAAGCACCTTGAATTAGTGTCCTCTGGTTCTCCATTATTCAACCAACATTAGCAGTTTCTTCCTCCCTACAACTGCCCAGGCCACTCAGGACTTTGACTCACGCTGCCAGCTCACTGCCCACTTGCCCTTTCTGGGAAAGGAAGCTCCTCTGTAGTCAATTAGGCTATCCGGGTGCGAGATGCACAGTAATATCCAATAATTGTCCTGGAATCGATATTGACCTTTGTGCTGGCGGCAAAACATCGCTGCGATTAAGTGGGACAGTGGTATGTCAGATTGGAAACAGTACCTGGGAGAACTAGATAATTCATTCAGTTTTCAGCAGGAATCTCCCTCAACTCTTCAACTTGACAGGATGAATTTCAAACAAAGCAACACAGAGTGTGATGTGGGATTGATGGCGAGAATGCATGTAAAGATTTACATGCAATGATTGGTCTCTTTCAAGGTCTTTTGGTTATGTCTCTGAATCCATATATGTTAACAATTCTTTTTCTGGATTTTTTGACATATCGATCAATCAATTTAATTAGATGGGAATAATCCATTGAGGAAAATAGACCAGATACACAGAGGAACGCATTTAATTAGAATTCCAATAATTAATGAGATAAGAGGATTATTCAAAAATGGACAGGGGGATTGAAAGACTTGACATGTTTATGCAGAAATGCCTCCGCCGTTAAGCTGGAGACTGTTTGCTTCAAATGCTGAAGATTAATAAAATCTGAAGGATCGGGGCCCTATTTTTGGAATATTGAATCTGTCGGGATTTTGGAAGTTTTGCTGACAGATTGAATAGATCTTTCAAATAAACCTGCTTTGTCTGCCTGTAACAGGAGCAGCATCACCCAGTGCCTTGACCACTCTATATTCACTCCAGCTTCGTGGACTGAGTACTGAGTCCACTTCCCCGGCACTGTGATGATCACAATTCATTGCAGGAAAGCATTTATTTCCTATTCTGATCTTTCTAAATATCGATATCATCAACTGTTAAGAGGCAAACACCTGGAAAACAGGTAATAGATTTATCCATAATCCCACAGTGAAAAAGAAAATGTGATTTCAGAAGATTGTGATATACGAGCCCTGTGGCTTCAGCCAGTGTCACTATCTTAATGACTTTCTCACCTCATACAGATTGTAAAAGGAACATTAAAAAGCAATCAAGTACGTGTCATTGGCACTGCATGTGGGATAGAACGTGCCAAACAGGGAGCTCAAAGTGTCCAAGAGGAGTTAGTTGAGTCATTACTCACCAAGACTATGTGTCCTGGTATCTGAAAGTATTGTGCAGTAAGGTGGTCTCTGAATGATCTCTTTTGTACATTTCCCCTAACATACAACAATTTCATATAATTCCCGCTGCTGGCATGAGGGATCAGTTTTGTTACTCATCTGTAAACTCCTATTAGCTTCTGGGTAGAGCTGAATATGAGAAATCGGAATGTTGGCACAGTTACTGATGTATAGACATGAGGGCTTGGTACTTACACTCATGCGATTGACTTCAAATGGTGGAATTGGCATGTGGAGAGTGGGATGGGTAGATGGGTGCTGGAATTGGTATGTGGAGAGTGGAGTGGGTAGATGGGTGCTGGGATTGGTATGTGGAGAGTGGGGTGGGTAGATGGGTGCTGGAATTGGCATGTGGAGGGTGGGATTTAATAGTCTGAGCTGTGCTTTTTGCTCAAATTGAATTTGGCATGTGGTCTGCGGTGACCTGTGACCCACCTTCCCTAGAACCGCTGACCTTATTGGACTTACTGGTGAATTGCATGCATCCCCAGCACTCACATCAGTGGCATTTACTGGAACTGAAAATCAGCTCTCCCTATTTACAGCTTGTGTGTGGAAAGTGGAAGGGCACTTTCACAAAAGGCTTCTCAACCCATTAATTTCTCTCCGTGTGATCAAACAAAGCTAAGCAGAACCTAACTGAGGATCAGGAGGCTGGTATTTAGAGAGTTCCCTCGTGCACATTTCTCCAGTAAAGCACTGTTTTCTTCAGCTCCACTGCAGGAAGCTGAATGATGGAAGGGGATTGTCAGCTGTTCTTTGTGGGTTATTAGCCCACAAAGTTATCTCTGACATTCCACCATGAGATAACTGATCACCTAGGGCGCATAGCAAGAGCGTGAGCAGGAAAATGAACCCAATAAATCTCACCGCTCTCCACCGCCTCCCACCTCCATTAAGGTGGGCCTTAGGAACTTCTACCCACCCATTTATTCATGCCTTCTCTCCAGATACTTCAACTTAGTTACATAGGAAGATAGGACTTGAGAGTAAGTCATTCAGCTGTTCAAGCCTACTCCACCATTGATAAGATCTGGTTGTGGTCTCAGTCATAATTTCCTGGTGGTCCTCATAACCTTTGGCTATCTTTTCGATCAGAAATCTGTCTAACTGCCCTGAACAAATAAAATGCCCCAGCCTCCACTGTTTTCAGTGGAAGAGGATTCCACAGATTGGTGACTCTCTGAGAGAAATTACTTCTCCTCTTCTCCATTTAAAAAGGAAGACCTCTTATTTTTAAACTGTGTCCCCTAGCTATAATTCCCTCCCCCCCAAAAAAAACCACAAAAAGAAACATCCTCTTGGTAACAACCTGAAACATCCTCCTGATATCCAAAGTACGCCACATCTACAGATTCCCCTTTATCCATTTTGTTTGTTACTTCCTCAAAGATCTCTAATAAATATGTGAAACATGATTTCCCTTCCACAAAACCATATTGACTCTGCCAAATCAAATTATGATTTTCTCTTTGATAATTGTTCATAACAATTTCCCTGCGACAGACATTAGACTAACAAGCCTGTGGCTTCCCGCTGTCTGTCTCCCTCCTTTCTTGAATAGAGACATTACGTTTGTTATTTTCCAATCTGCTCGGACCTTTACAGAATCTAAGGCATTTTGGAAGATTAGAACCAACGTCTCTACTCTCTCTGCTGTACTGTTTCCTGATGGTGGTGATTGTTTTGTGGTATCTCTCTATTTCAACCCTTGATATCTATGGAAGGTTTTATACTGTCCAGTCGGTTGGCCCTCTCTAATGATTGTATCCTGTATGTCCAATTCTGCATTCTGGTTGCATTGTTGGTGTTTTATCTTTGATTGCTCCCTTTCACAATATATATTAAGTATTAATGCTTTAGAGGGGGATACTAAATGTCAAATCTTCAGATTATAGATGACACAAAGCTGTGCATGAGGGTGAGCTGTGAGGAGGATGCAGTGAAGCTTCAGTGTGATTTGGACAAGCTGAGTAGCAAGCAGATGCAGTAGAATGTGAGGTTACTTTGGTAGCAAAAACAAGAAGGTAGATGATTATCTGAATGGCCATAAATTAAGAGAAGAGAAGGTGCAATGAAACCTTTGTCTGACTGTACAGCAGTCACTGAAAGTAAGTATCCAGGTATAGCCTGGAGCAAACGGAAGAAGGCAAATGGTATGTGGTCCTTCATAGAGAAAGGATTCGAGTACATGAGTAGGGATGTCTTGTTGCAATTATAAAGGCCTTGGTGAGGCCACACCTGGAATATTGTGTACAGTTTTGGTCTCCTTTTTTTAGGAAAAATGTTCTTGCTATAAAGGAAGTGCAGCAAAGATTTACTAGACTGATTCCTGGAATGGCAGGACTGATGAATGAGGAAACAGCAAGTTGGTTAGAATTATATTTGCTGGACGTCGGAAGAATGAGGCGGGAATCTTAAAGAAACCTATAAAATTCTAATAGGACTAGACAGGAAGGATGTTAGTATGGTGGGTGTGTCAAGAACCAGGAGTCATATTCTATGGGTAAAGGGTAAACCTTTTAGGACTGAGACGAGGAGAAATTTCCTCCCCTAGAGAGTGGTGAGCCTGTGGAATTCACTACCACAGAAAGTAGTTGAGGCCAAAATATTTTATGTTTTTAAGGAGTTCGATATAGCTCTGTAGAGGGTGAAGGGAATGAAAGGATATGGGGGGGGAAAGTCAGAACAGGCTAATGAGTTGGATGATAAGCCATGATCATAACGAATGGTGAGCAGGCCCAAGAAGCCTATTCCTGCTCCTATTTTCTATATTTCTATTGTTAGGGACAAGATCAGGAGCTCCAAGGTATAGTATGAAATTAGCCTAAGTCTTATTAGGATGAACATAAGGTTTCACTCCAGGTAGAATTCAATTAACCTATTAAGCAGCTTTCATTAAAACAAACTTTATTTAAGAACACAGTTAGAATGCAACAAAAAGAATTGGTATAACTTTTACAAATTAAAACACTTAAACATGACAAATTCTTAACAGCTAGCTATCTCTTTAGTTCCGATTTAAGCAGTACCCCATATACATAAACCCTTTTGTCAGAACCTATTAGCACTAAAAACAGATATGCTCACTTGGATGCAAGGTTTCCAACCTCTTAACACCTCCAGACAGAGATCCAGTATGACATCTGTCTTCTGACTCTCATACAATTACCTTCAGAGAAAAATCCACCTCCAAACAGCAGAATCTCAGAGAAAGAGACTTATTTCCTGGCAGATTCCAGTCTCCAACTACAGAGAGGAAAACAGAGGCACTGCTCTCTAACAACTCCAAGCAGCATCTAAGCTTGAGTTCTCTGTGTAAGCCTAGCTCCACCCAGTCACTTGATTTTCTATTGATCAACGTAATCAAGTCCTAGTCTAGAAAACCCCAAAGGAGCACTAAAAGCAATAGAACAGTATTATTCCAGATTAAGACAAACATTCGAGCAATATGGAGAAATTATGCCGCTGCAGCAACAATAATGTGCCAGTTATAGATAGAAGGGCACAGATAATTTAAAAAACTGCTAAAACAGATCCTGCACAAGAAGCGTGACCCACGTATTGTCACGCTATATTTCACATTTGCTTTTGGAGTATGGATGACACTGACACTAATTACCCAGCTTGAGGGCATTAGGAGTCAACTCTGTATCGTGGGACTACAGACGTGTATAAACAGCATCAGGACATGATGTCCTGGAAGGGCATTAGTGAACCCATTGGGATTTTGCAGCAATCTGGCAACTTCACTTAGTGCAAGGGCCTCAAATGATCAGATTTGGTCAAATTTAATTACCCAACTGGGGTGAGATTTGAACTCAAAACGTTTGAGCTACCAGCCTGGGACTAGAACCATTGAGCTATCGTACCCTATCATCAATATGACAACCCTGTTTGGAGCAAATTGCTCAACACACTTCACAATTTTGAGAACTTCAGTGTTAAGTTCCTACAAGGTTAATTGCAGCTGTTCCAATATAAAAGATGGAGGAGGCAGTGGCACAGTGGTAATGTCGCTAATCTGGTAGGCTCAGGTGAATACTCTGTCATTACTGATTCAAATCCCACCATAGTAGCTGGTGAAACTTCAATTGAATTAATAAATCTGGAATATAAAGCAAGTCCTAGTAATAGTGACCATGACAACTACCATTATATTGTCATTCAAAACCCTTCTGGCTTACTTTAGGGAAGGAAACCTTCTGTCCTTACCTGGTCTGGCCTATATGTGACTCCAGACATACATGTGACTACAGAGCCACAGTAAGGTGGTTAACTCTTAACCGCCCCCTGAAATAGCATAGTAAACCACACAGTTCAAGGACAATTAGGGATAGGCAACAAATGCATGACCCAGCCAGCAATGTTCTTATTCCATGAAAACACCAGACCAAAGAGGTAAATTAGTAAACTTGGACATATGTGAGATAGCATTCCTATATGTCGTAATCGACACTTCGGGTGACTTTAGTATCAGACTCAGAAACTTGGCTGGGGTGATAGGTTGCGGGCTTGTAGTCAGCAGCACCATCTTGCTGCATTTGCTCTTGATGATCTCAGTCCTCACTGCTCCACCTTCTTTACTTAAATTTTGATAACAAAATGAATACAACATTTTTTTCTCAAATTACCTAGTGGTTCTACATTGGCATGACAACTCCATTTATCCCTACACAATTGCGGAGGAGAGATTATCTAGAATGGTACCAAAGATTGGGGGCTTCAGTTCCGTGGAGGGACTGGAGAAGCTGGGCTTGTTCTCCTCAGACCAGCAGGAGGGCACATCGAAGAGAACTGGCAGAAGAATGAGATGGAAGAGGAGCAGCGAGTCTTGACGACTTGCATAAAAGGATGGTGGAAGCAGATTCACATGGGAATTGGATAAATAACTGAGAAGAAAAGATTTGCAGGGCAACGGGGAAAGAGAAAGAAGTATACTATCAATTGGGCTGCTCTTTCGAAGGGCAGGCATAGACGTGGTGGGAGAATGGCCTCAGTTAGTGTTTAAAAATATATCAAACACTCATATATGTGTTTGGGACCAGGCCTGGTGTAATGTCCTAAGTACATCAGGGGTTTTAAACAAAAGGAAATGATATGGTTCACACACTTGAATTCAAACTAACACACAAGTTAATTTTCAGCAATTTCTCTGAATCTGTTCTGTAGATCTTCCTTCATAGCCTGGAAGTTGCCAGTCATACCATCTCCAGCATCTCCTGCTTAAACAAAATAAACCTCCCATCCTTTCTGATGTCCTTTCACTGACCTGAAACATCAACCTTGCTTCTCCATTCATTGATATATTGGATATCTGGCACAGACACAGGCCATACAGCCCCACCAATCCATGCCAGGGTTTATGCTCCACTATAGTTCCTCCCATCTTTCCATATTTAAATTGGCTAATCCTTTCCCCCTCATCTGCTTGTCTACCTTCCCTTGAATTGCATCTATACTGTTCACTTTGATCATTCCCCATGGTAGCGAATTCCACATTCTCACCACTCTTTGGGTAAAGAGGTTCCCTTAAATTACCCATTGGATTTCTTGATGATTGTCTTAAATTGATGGCCTCCAGTTATGTTCTTCCCCAAAAGAGGACACATTAGGTGGAATGTTCCAGCCCTTCCTACCGGAAGGATTTTCCTGTCAGGCCAAAGATGGCCAACTATCCCCATCCCCTCTTTGTGGCGTGTTCTCTGGTGACAGAATGGGCAAGTCACACAAATCACTGGTGTCATTGGTGGGACTGGAAGAAACCGTCAGCAGTAAATGGCGAGCTGCCAGAAATCATGTGGGACTAGAAAGTCATGCACATTCTCTCTGTATCCCACGCTCTCTCTGTATCTCCACATTCTCAAGCATCTGCAGTATTTGGTGTGAAACCTTGACTTGGATTCCTGATAATCCCGTCTAATTCCTGACTAGGAAGATCCAGGCACACAACCTTACCTCCCATTAGGAACAGCAAGCCAGCCACATACTGCATGAGGCCGCGATCCCAACAGCAGCCCAGAATCCCGATTATCCAGCCAAACAGGATGATGGCAACCGCCATTCCCATGAATCCAGCCGTCATCCGGCGCAGATCTGCAGCGGAGGAAAGAGAAAGCAGGGATCATTAAACTTTACTTGTGAAGTGTCCTTTCTCCCAGCGCTATGATTTGCTGTCACAAAAGAACTGCTCAAGTCATTTTTCTGTCTGCTCCCACAGAGACATGCTCTGATGTGCTCTGTGTCATTCAGTCGAGGCAGCACAGCCCTGACAGAGAGGCTGTCACATGGAGGTGGAGGAGTAACCAGTTAACCCCAACCTCATTACATTTACTGGATTGACACCTGGAACGAGCAAATTTTTTCATGAGGAACCATTAGACAGACTTGGCTTGTTTCCACTGAAGTTTAGAAGAGGGGTGATTTGAAAGCATAAAATGATGAATGGTCTTGACAAGTTGAATGTGGAAAAGATGTTTCCTCTAGTGGGCGAGTCCAGAGTGGGCACTGTTTGAAAATTAGGGGTCACCCTTTTGAGACAGGGATGAGGAGGGATTTTTTATTTGTCTCACAGGGTTGTGCGACTTTGATACTGTGCCTCAGGAGATGACGGAGGCGGAGTCACTGAATATTTTGAAAGCGGGGGTAGATTGATTTCCCAGGCAAGAGAATGAAAGGTTACTGGGAGAAACGGGGATGTGGAACTTGAATTACAAACAGATTAGCCATGATTTTATTGAATGGTAGAGCAGGCTCAAGGGGCTGAATGGGAGATTTCTGTTCCTATTCTGTGTGCTCATTAGCTGGATTTAGTCCACCTGTGTTTGCCAACTCTCCAAGAATTAAAGATTAATCTCCTAAACACAGCAGGCGATAATCTTGCAAGAAAATTCAAATAAATTGTGTGCATTTTTACTATCTTTGGAGATGTTTGTTTGATAGTTATAAAAACATTGGAGGCAGGATAAAGGTCTTTTGACTGAAAATTAGAATCAGCCAATCAGAGAATGAAAAGTTCCTTCCTCTTCCAGTTGCTTGGGAGAGTGGGGAACTTTGAGAACGGACATGTCTAATAGCCAATGATAGGAATATGGGGTGGCAGGACCGCTGGAAGTGAACACAAGAAAAAGGAGCAGGGGTAGACCACTCGGCCACTCAAGCCTGCTCCACCATTCAATACCATCATGGCTGATCTTGGGCTTCAGTTCGATTTTCCTGCCCACTCCCCATGTCCCATAGTTTGCCGAGAGATCAAAAATTTATCTGTCCCAGCCTTAAATATATTCAGCAACGAGGGGTCACAACACTCTGGGGTGGAAAATTCAAAACTTGCACAACTGTTTGAGTGAAGAAATTTCTCCTCATCTCAATCCTAAATGATCAGGCCCTTATCCTGAGACTGTGCCCTTGTATTTTAGATTCCCTGACCAATGGAAACCCCCTTTGAATTTTATAGGTTTCAATGAGATTGTCCCTCATTCTTCTAAGCTCAAGAGAAAATAAACACAATTTACTCAATCTCACATCATAGGACAATCCACTCATCCCAGAGACCAATCCAGTGAACCTTCACTGAAGTGCCCTCAATGCAAATGTGTCCTTTGTTAATTATGGAGACCAAAACACACAAAGTGTTTCAGATGTGGTCTGCACAATTGTAGCAAGATTTCTTTATTCTTGTACTCCAATCCCCTTACAATATAGGCCAATATGGCACTTGCCTTCCTAATTGCTTACTGTACCTGCAAGCTAACTTTCTGATATGTTCAACCTTACTGACATTACCAAGTCCATGGATGTTTAGAAAGTGAGCTTTGTCTGTATACGATGATACTGTCCTCAGCCCTCTACATGTGACTAACCTGCTCAGGTGTTCGCTAGTATGTTCTAGATGGCGATGTTTCCCAAGAGCTTCTATTGCTTTGGGAAAAGCAGCTGTGATTTCTGGACTCTGTGAGGGTCCATACACCAACCAAATCCACCTCCAAAATACAACTTCCAGCACTGATGGGGTTAAGTGCTTTGCCGTCCAGTTGAAAGCAGCAGGTTAAACTTGAAGGGTTGATCATATGACGTGATTATATCCTTCTTTGTCTCTGTCCCCAGAAAGAGCACAAAGTGCTTTACAAACAAGTCAAATAATTTTGATGTGCCAGAGGTACTGAAAAATGAGGCAGCCGTTTTACACACAAGATGAAACACACCTAGATGAAACTTGTGTTGCTGTAGCGCCTTACCTGATCTCAGTGTATTTCAAAGTGATTTGCAGCCAATGACATGCGGGCACTAATGCGATGTGGGAAACACAGCTGCCAATTTGAGCACAGCAAGCTCTCACAAACAATAAGTCACATGGGCAGATCTAGGTGTTGAAGTATAAATATTGGCCAGGTGGGGCAGAGGTAGATTGTGGGAGGGGGGATGGAAGCATGGGGAGAGATATTGGGCTGCTGTTCAGGTCTTTTATGAAATAATCCTTGGGGATGTTTTATGTCCACTTTAGAAGGTTGATGGGTCATTCCAAAAGATAGCAAGTCTGGGAGTGCAGCATTCCCTCAGTACTGCACTGGAGTGTCAGCCTAGGTTATATGCCCAGGTCTCTGGAGTGTGGCCTGTACCTACAACTTTCTGACTCTTAGCTACCACTAAGCTACAACTGATGCAGTATATGCCGCAATGCAGATGAATATCCAGTTAATCTGCTTGTATTTAGGGAGAGTTCCAGACCGCAGGATTCTAGCATTCACACAAACCTTTTCCTAAAGAGTGCCCCAGGATCTAAAACTGTCATCTGAACAGATCTTCCAAATGGGAACCAGCCAGTCACAATGGGAGCCAAAGGGAAGATCATCAATCACAAGGTCATCTTCTCCCTGTGGTTGAAGAGCTCATCCCAATGTGGATTCCACGCGCTAAGAGGCTCAATGAACATGATCTTCACCAAGCAACAACTACAGGAGAAATGCAAGGAACAGCAGCAACCCTTGTAAATGGCTTCTTTGACCTCACAAAGGCTTTCAACGCTGTCAACCGTGAGTGATGATGAAGCGTTCTCCTCTGTTCTACTGTCCCCAAAACTTTGTCATCATTCTCCACCTGCTCCACAATGACATGCAATCCATGACCCTGACCAACAGATCGACCACAGACTCAATTCACATTCAGACAGGGGTCAAGCAAAGCTATGCCACTGCGCCAACACTTTTCTCCAGCTTTCTTGCTGCAATGCTTCATCTCACCTTCCTCAGGCTTCCCACTGGAATGGAGCTAAACTGCATAACAAACAGGAATCTGCTCAACCTTTGCCATCTGCAGGCCAGATCCAAGGTTGTCTCACCCTCTGTCATTGAACTAGAGTATGCAGATGCTGCTTTTGCCTGCGCTCTCTTGGAAGGTCAAGCTCAACGCCATTGTCAGAACCTTCAAAACAGCGTCTGAGAGCATGGGCCTTGCACTAAACATCTGTCAGGCAAAGGTCCAACTCACCCCGCCCACTGGGTTATCAAAATCCACAATGAGGCCTTGGACAACATGGACCCTTTTCCATAGCTTGGGAGCTTACTGTCAATAAGAACAGACATCAATGATATGGTTCATCACCACCTTGGTGTGCCAGCGCTATCTATGGTGATCTGAGGATGGGGAAGAGAGCTCATGGTTTACAGAGTAGTAGCAATACCTAACTTCCTAAATGGTTCAGAGAGGCACCTCACAGCTCTGGAGAAATTCTACTTCTGCAAGATCCTGCAAATCCATGAGCAGGATAGGTGCCCCATTGTCGGTGTTCTCGCTCAGGCCAACATCTATTGTGTTGATGAACAGAGGGATCTAGGTGTATGTGTACATAGATCCCTGAAAGTTGGGAATCAAGTAGATAAGGTTGTTAAGAAGGCATACGGTGTCTTGGCGTTTATTGGTAGGGGGATTGAGTTTAGGAGCTGCAGCGTCATGTTGCAACTGTACACAACTCTGGTGCGGCCGCACTTGGAGTATTGTGTACAGTTCTGGTCCCCACATTATAGGAAGGATGTGGAGGCATTGGAGAGGGTGCAGAGGAGGTTTACCAGGATGTTGCCTGGTATGGAGGGAAGGTCCTATGAGGAGAGACTGAGGGATTTGAGGTTGTTTTCGTTAGAAAGAAGGTGGCTAAGAGGGGACCTTATTGAAACATATAAGATGGTTAGAGGTTTAGATAGGGTGGACAGTGATAGCCTTTTTCCTCGGATGGAGAAAGCTAGACGAGGGGGCATTGCTTTAAATTAAGGGGTGGTAGTTCTTCAAATAGTGCTTTTCTTCAAATAGTGCCCCAGAATCTCGAACTTTCACCTGAACAGGCCTTCTAAAGGAGAACCATTCACAGCACACAGCCAGTCACAATCAGAGCTACAATCTTCTGATTCAGAGGCATGAGAGCTATTCTCCAATGATGCACTCCTGCCAGCCATCTCCCTGGTTATCTCTGGAAAGTTATCACTTTAATAGTTGTCAGGGGGAAGGTGTAAGGCAGACATTACTCATTCAGCTGTCATTGTGTAGAAGGTTGAAAAGGAGGGAGGTTGTTTCTACTGGTGGGTGAAACTAGAATGGGACGGCATGGCCTCAAAATAAGGGGGAGCAGATTTAGGACTAAGTTGAGGAGGAACTTCTTCACCCAAAGGGTTGTAAATCTGTGGAATTCCCTGTCCAGTGAAGCAGCTGAGGCTACCTCATTGAATCTTTTTAAGGCAAGGATAGATAAATTTTTGAACAAAAGGAATTAACGGCTATGGTAAGCGGGTGGGTAAGCGGAGCTGAGTCCACGAAAAGATTAGCTATGATCTTATTGAATGGCAGAGCAGGCTTGAGAGGCCTACTCCTGCTCCTAGTTCTTATGGTCTTATGTTCTTATATGAAAGCCAAGATTTCCCATTGGCCTTCTGGCTAGTATGAGGTTTACTGGGCACATGAATAACAACTGATAATTAGAGGGTGCCTTTAATAGAATGAACTATCCAAAATCACCCCACAGGAGCATTACAAAGTGTAATTCGGAGCCATGTAAGGTGAGACTGGATTAGGTGACCAAAAGCTTGGTCAAAGAGGTAGATTTTTTGCAGCGCTTTAAAGAAGAGAAGTGTGAGATGGCGAGGCAGAGAGTAGGGTCGCCAGCCCTCTAGGATTGGCCTGCAATCTCCAGGAATTGAAGATCAATTTCCAGGACACTGATGTGTGCAACTCTGGAGAAAGAAATCATTGGGACATTAAAAAATTTGTTTTTTATATCATTTTCTTTGAACATTTCTCTTCACCAGCTATAGAAATATTGAAAATGGGAAAAAACGACTATTTGACTAATGGTAAACCATCATCCAAATGGTTAATGAGTCTTTTTCCTTTCCAGTTGGTATAGGAAGGCAGTACGTCGCAAGGATGGTGTGTTGGCTGATTGGAGCATAGGGACAAACCGTGTGAAACCTCCAGGAAGGGATCTAGGGTGGGTATTCCAGAACTTGGCAATGAGGTGACTAGCATTTTAAAATAGCACAAGCACACATTGGAGCTTCACGTAAGGCCCAATGGGGGAAAGGGGAACAAATCTATAAAACACTACAGCCAGTGGTGGCACGATGACACAGTGGTTAGTACTGCTGCTTCACAGCAAAAGGGACCTGAGTTCGATTCCCGACTTGGGTCACTGTCTGTGTGGAGTTTGCACGTTCTCTCCAGTTTCCTCCCACATTCTAAAAGACGTGCTGGTTGGTTGCATTGACCCAAACAGGCTTCGGAGTGTGGCGACTCGGGGGATTTCACAGTAACTTAATTGCAGTGTTAATGTAAGCCTTACTTGTGACACTATTAAATAAACTTTAAAAAAAACAATGGGATCAATAACTTGGCCTTTTCTTATTCAGCCTCCAGAGGATGAGTTCCACCAGATGGTCCAGCCAGAAACTGCAACCATGGACTGAACTTTGTGGATCAGACTCACCCTGCTGGCCATGGGCCATGCTCTGCTGAGCTTGACATCTCTTATTTTGAACAAATCCGAGATCCTTCTGAAACGCCACTGTGGACTAAGATTTCAGTTACTCTTTCTGATGTTTTCTTTGCTGCTGCCTCCATTTCTTCTGACACTGCCTTTGTGCAGGATCTCATAATTTTTTTCTATGTTAACATTGCTATCTAAATGCAAATTATGGTTGTCTTTCTGTCTTGTCTCTTTAAAAAGGCACTAACCTCGTGCTGGACTTCTGCTACAGGCCCCCTCAGTTGCTGAAGACCCTTCCACTCTTAACTGCCCAAGGAGCCATTCTTCATGAGTGCGTGTCAGCAGGCTATTCAACCCTGGTGATTTGACTTTGATTTTTTTGAAATTTGATTTATTATTGTCACATGTACTAGCATACAGTGAAAAGTATTGTTTCTTGCGCACAGGTAAAGCATACCATACATAGAAAAGGAAAAGAGTGCAGAATGTAGTATTACAGTCATAGCTAGGGTTTAGAGACAGATGAACTTAAAGCAAGGTAAGTCCATTTAAAAGTCTGACAGCAGCAGGAAAGAAGCTGTTCTTGAATTGGTTGGTACATGTATCTTTTTCCTGATGAATGGAGGTGGAAGAGAGAATTTCCGTGTGCATGTGATCCTTAATTATACTGGCTGCTTTGCCAACGCAGTGTGAAGTGTAGACAGAATCAATGGAAGGGAGATTAGTTTGCATAATAGATTGGGCTACATTCATGACCTTTTGTAGTTTCTTGCAGCCTTAGCAGCAGGAGATATACCAAGTTGTGATACCACCAGAAAGAAAGCTTTCTATGATGCATCTGTACAATTTGTGAGAGTCATAGCTGACATGCCAAATTTCCTTAGTCTTCTGAGAAAGGAGAGGTGTTGGTGGGCTTTCTTAACTATAGTGTTGGCCTGGGGGGACCAAGACAGGTTGTTGGTGATCTGAACACAAGGCAATCCCTTCTTCCCTCAATCCCTATGTGTCGACATTACTTTGTACACCTCTCGCAATTGTGAACTATCTTACATCAAATCAAGAAAGTGGAGGTGAGGGCGGAACAGCACAGATCTCCCTTGAGTACAATCCAGCATAGCTTAATTAGGGCCCTGGCGTTAATTAAATGCTGAATAGCAAATGAGGAATGAAATGAAGTATCTTGCTGATATTATTATTGCACTTAACATACTAAGTGAGTTCAGATACAGAGACTGTCATGGAGATGTATCCATGGGAAACCAGCTAGAAGCTTTGACCATTAGGCAATGGTAATGTTTATGTTACTGGACTAGAAGAAATAGGAAGGTTTGCATTTGTAGAGTGTGTTTCATCATCACCAGGTGTCTCAAAACCCTTGCTGCCAATGAAGTGTGATGTGAGAAATAGCAGCCAATATGCACACAGCAAGATCCCACAACCATCAGTGTGATAATGCTCAGATCACGTGATTGTTAAATATCAGCTAGGATACCAGACTTTTCTTCGCATTAGTGCCAGAGAATCACCCACACCCTTGCTGAGTAGGCAAGTCAGTTTAATATCTCATTTGACCTCTGACAGTGCAGCAGTCCCTCAGTACCGCACTGGAGTGCCAGTTTTGTGTCTGGGAGAGCAACTGGAACCCTGAGGTGGTGAGGGTGCTGCACACTGAACCACAGCCTTCGCCCTCCCGCTGCCCATTGAGGCCTTTAACTGGGTTACTGAGGCTAACTTAAGGCCTCATTCTGCCCCCAGCATTAATATCCAGTGGCAGGCAGTTATGTTTGTCCTTGGGGGGAACAGGCAAAGCCTAGCATGTTTGCTTACAGATTCCCCGGGAGGGTGGCGGTGAGTGGTGGACTCAGGGAAGGGAGCCGGGGTCCCTTGTTCAAAGGGTTTTTCAAGGGATTCAGCATCAAGAACCACCTCTCCCCCCCACCCCCTCTTCACTACCTTTGCTGCTGAACTCCTTTCCTTCCCTTACACCTCAACCCTGAGACCGCTCTCCCACTACCTGAGGCCAGGGATCCAGCAACAATAGTAAACCTCAGATGGGTGCCATTCACCCAGTTCAAGAGCAGTTAGGGGTGGGCAACAAGTCTTGCCAGTGACACCCACATCTCAAGAAAGAATATTTTTTTAAAATCACATACCAATTCTCTGAAAGGGGGGAGCAGGGTGATGAAGCTATTGAAAGGTCAATAACATGTTGGGTTTCTCAAAGAAAAGCAATGTTTCAAAGCTAAAAAAGTGTGATACATTTCAAAAACTGGTTAGACAACATGTGTGCAGAACACTAGGTGCAGTTTTGGATTTTTAATCTTGGTGGGTTGGTAATGATTCAGAATCCACAATGAGCTGTAGGCATCTCTCTCCATTCTAGAGAGACACTTGGTTCTATAGCTTGAGGGGCACCACTCCACATCAAGCACGGGACAGAACAAGAAATATGTGGCAGGTGCCAAGTCTACCTCAGCCAGAATGGGATTCTAGGCTGTGCTGTTGATGTTATTCTGGACCACTCATATCTAACCGCTCCCCTGTTCTCTATAGCAAGTGTAGAGAGTGCACGGTGTCCATTCATTATGATGAATGCAGAGATAGGAGGTCTTGTGGCACAGTGGGTAGCCTCCTTACCTCTAAGCCAGAAGCTCTGGATTCGACTCCCAAACAGGACTTGATGGCCAAGGAAACTATACACCTTCATTCGCAGTCAAACAGGTTGAGTATCAATCTGCAAATCTTTCCAAACACACCAATAGCTGGTGATAAGCGTCAGAAAGATTTTTGGCCAGCCACACTTGATGTGGGGTGGCGTCCCTCAAGCTATAAGCACCTGGAGACAGACTAGCAACCTGTTCCGGGAATGACAAACTATGGAAACAGATGAAATTCTTCCTTAGAGCATCACTAGGTGCAGGAAGAGAGTTGGAATCCAGAGATGGAAACAACAGAGAGAAAGACTTATCAGTAAACTATTGCTCTGGTTTAGGCTGAGAAGAAATTTAGATGGAGTTTTAATGATTGTAAAGGTCTGAATAGAGAAAGACCATTCCTTCTGGTTGGGGTGTTATTGTCAAGGGCAAATGAGAAAAGGTACAGATCAGCCTGGCTGGAGTTGAATGAAGGTATTTGGCTCAAGGGGCTGAAATGTTCCTAACTTCCCACTGTCTCCTGTTCTCAGTGAGTAGTCATTAGCTGGTCAAACTCAACTTCATCCTCATGACCCACAAATAAACAATTCCTTTCACCTTGGTTAAAAAAAAGTGATGTTTTGAGAGAGAGATATAAGGGCATCTGTGAAGAGAATTATCGAATGTTTACTGACCTCAGACCGATGGTGATATCAGACAGTCTGATCACACCAATGCCCCATTGATCAAGCCTAGTCTGATTTCTTCATTAAGTGATTACTCCTCCGCTTGACATACAATATTCAGCTGACAAACAGTATAAAGCAGTCGGCAAAAAAGGGCTGCAGATTGAATTTGAGGAATCAGCTCGTGTCAGGTACACAGTGGAATTAAATTTTTGATGTCGTAAATCAATGAGGAAGGTGAATGTTCTCCAGGAGCTCGTTTTCACAGTGTCATTTATTTTGATGTCTAGTAATGCGGCTCTTCCATCTTTCATCAGTCCAGGGAAAGTCAGATCAATGTGCAGCTTGCCTGTCTCAAAACAGTCTCAGATACGAAGCAGGAGGAGGGGTTGGGGTTGGGGGCGGGCGGGGGCGTGTGGTGTAGATAACTGGAAGTGATAGCTGAATCTGTGAAAGACAGTCATAACATTGCCTATTCACCTGGGATGATAGTTGCATGGAATATAGGCATCGAAGTAGACCATTCAGTCCTCAAACTTATTCCACCATTCAATTAGATTTTTGCTGATTGTCCCTAAATCCTTTTACTCATCTTTCATCACTATCTCTTGATACTTATGCCACATGAAATGTATCTCCAATTATCCTTCAGTTGTCTTTTGGGGGACAGAATTCTAGATTTCCACTCCCTGTGATTAAATGCTTCCTGATTTTACTCCTGAATGTGTCACAAAATGCCACCTCGCTTTGAGATTTTGGCAGAGCCCAGAATTTGATTCTGGCTTGTGCCACTCAGGCCAAGCTCAGTGGCAGTTGAACATAAACACAGACTTTCAAAATCCTAGTGACCAAAATTCAACTGATCCCAGGTAATAGCTCTTCCTGACCCACTTATTAAAAGGGGGCTGGATAATTTGTTGGGGGAGAGGCAGGGTGCTTGGTGTGTGAGCTTTTCTGAAGGTGGAAGTGCAGCTCTTAAAGCGGGACTACTCTGAACGCGAGGGTGTTCTTAAAGCTGTCCTATCTTAAAGCTAGATTGCTCTTAAAGCTAGACTGTCTTAAAGCAGTGCCAACATGCTGCAATTTCAAACTGTGTATGGCTTCCCGGAGATCGAGGTAAAGATGCCAGAGCAACACCAGAGTGGAATAGTCAGTTGAAGTGCCATATGATTGCCAATGCAGGGCAAGGATCTTGTGGAAGGAAGCAATTTGGGTAATGAGTGGCAACTCTTGCCCCCTTCTCACTGACATCTCTTTGTCGTGCAAGATGAGATTTAGTGATCTCACAAAGTCAGCAAGACTCCATTTAAAGGTTGCTGTTAATGTGTGTTTTGTACATTTATTAACCTACATATAATCAAAGTATATTCACAAATCTCAGAGGATTACCCTGTTCACTAAATGTTCTGCATCAAACTCTCCAAATAAAGGTGGATGCAGCAGATGAGATTTTCCAGTCCTTTCTGCCGATGTTATCTTCTGGACCCGCTGAGGGTAAGCCCTGTAGCGGGTCCCCCCGACAGCAGAACAGGTGAGTCACAACTGCACTGCTGACGTCAGTTGGACCAAAAGATCCTGCCTGCGGCCAATGACAAGCCGCCTCCACTGCTGGAAAACACACTGCGGGGGTTGGAGCATTGGTAAGCTCTCTCAGCGTCTTGTAACCATGTCCACATCAGTGTCAGTGTGGAGAAGTCAAGCAAATTCCCAAACAACTGTCAAATTCAACAGCATCTGACTGACTGGAACAAACATTCTCTTCCCATGCTGGGAGGAATTGTGTTCAATTTCTGGAAAGGACAGAAGGTGGAGCAGCAGGAGCTAAAGTGGAACCCCCTGGGTGGGTGCACTGAGAGATGGAGGTGTGGGCATGGTCTGCACCCACAGATTTGTCAAAGACCAGAAATAGTGCTGAGGCCCACGCTCTAAGGAGATTCTGGACAGTATCCCTTGTGTCATAGTTGTATAACTTGTTCTTAACTCCACACGAGTCATAAACAGGGAAGATGCTGCAGAGTGAGAGGGGAAGAACTAAGTGCAGAACCTTCAGTAGCTGACACATCCGGCAGACACTAGCCTGCTCTGTCACATTCACCAACACATAGCAGCACTGAGATATTAACCCGGGGACAGAATGTTCAGACTAGCTATTGACACTGAGTGAGTCACAGCTTACAAGGAATTCAGAGAATGGGGTACTCAACCATCAGGTTATAATATTGGGGTTCTACAATGAGAAAGCAAATGCTGGCAATATTAATTGCATATAAATTATATGCTGGTGGAGGGCATTAATTATGATTTTATTTCAGTACATATAGAGGGACATTGAAATGGCGCTTGAATTAGGAGATGTTCCCCTCTGCAAATCAATGTAAAACAGAGTAAAGATTGGCTCCATATCATCTTCACTCTCTGGAATAGAATACACAGGGAGTATAACAAGGATCTGTCAAGGCTATTTGGGAAAGTGCAGCAGATGGCAACAAAGTGCAGTACTATCCAGACACTATCTGAGAGGGTGTTAAAAGAACACAGAGCATCCCAGATTGAGTGGAGCTTCAGGAACTCCTGTACTTATCCCACAGAGAACAGAGGTGTGTGGTCAGTAAATCCATGAACCTTTTTGGGCACTACACTCCAGTGCCTGGGGATAAACAGGAGATTCTGAATCTCATGTGGTGCTGCCTAACAAGCCTGACCCCCGACACTGCCTGCTCTGCCTCGTTCTGATTCTGCATCAGCAAATACACGAGTAAGATGGGAAATCCAATGGGGAAATTTCTTTTGCAACTCACTGCCATCACTTGAGGGAAATTCCCTCAAAAGAGGAACATTCTTGAGAGAGGATGTTAAATCATAGAATCATAAAATGAAATTTAAAGTTTATGTTGTTAGTCATAAAGTCATAGAGGTTTACAGCATGGAAACAGACCCTTTGGCCCAACTGTCCATGTCGCCCTTATTTTTTTTTAGAAACCTCTAAGCTAATCCCAATTGCCCGCATTTGGCCCATATCCCTCTATATCCTTTGTACCCATGTAACTATCTAAATGCTTTTTAAAAGATAAAATTGTACTCGCTTCTACTACTATCTCTGACAGCTTGTTCCAAACACTCACCATCCTCTGTGTGAAAAAAATGCTCCTCTGGACACTTTTTTATCTCTCCCCTCTCACCTTAAACCACTGCCCTCTAGTTTCAGACTCCCCAGCTTTGGGAAAAGATATTGACTAACTACCTTGTCAATGCCCCTCATTATTTTATAGACCTCTATAAGGTCACCCCTCAGCCTCCTACGCTCCAGAGAAAGAAGTCCCAGTCTACTCAGCCTCTCCTTATAACTCAATCCACCAAGTTCCGGTAGCATCCTAGTAAATCTTTTCTGCACTCTTTCGAGTTTAATAATATTCTTTCTATAATAGAATTGCACACAGTATTCCAAGTGTGGCCTTACCAATTGTACAACTTCAACAAGACGTCCCAACCCCTGTATTCAATTTCTGACCAATGAAACCAAGCATGCCGAATGCCTTCATCACCCCTCTATCCACCTATGACTCCACTTAGTGTAACAAGTAGAAGGTAGTGAAAATCCCCTAGTCACCACATTCCGGTACCTGTTCGGGTACACTGAGGCAGAATTTAACACTTAACCGGTATGTTTTTCAGACTGTGGGAGAAAACCGGAGCACTGGGAGAAATCCATGCAGACTCTGGGAGAACGTGTAGATTCTGCACAGACAATGACCCAAGCCGGGAATCAAACCTGGGTCCCTGGCGCTGTGGGGCAGCAGTGATAACCACTGTTACACCCTATCACCCAGAAGCCACTGTTCCAGCTGGTGGAAAGCAGAGAGCAAGGCCATTTGGTCTGTTGCGTCCGTACTGGCTCTTTGGGAGAGCTATCCAAACAATTTCACTCCCTTGCTCTTTTCCCAGTTTCCTGCAAATGTTTTCCCTTCAAGAACTCATCTAATTCCTTTTGGGATGTTGCTGTTGAACCTGCTTTCACTAATATTTCAGTGCTTCCTAGATTACAACAACCTGCTGTGTCAACAAAATGTCCCCGCTGCCTCATTTGCCAATAAAGCTGACTTGTCAACATAGACAACTCGAAAGGAGCAACTAAACGAGGTGAGTTTTAAGGAGATTCTTAAAGGAGCAGACAGAAGTAAAGACATTAGCTAGGGAATCCCAAAGGATTGTACAGCTGGTCACAAAATAAGGAGAGATGAGGAATAGAGGGATTTGGAAACATGGAAGAGAATTTGAAAGCAGAGGTGTTGCTAGAATGGGAGCTGGTTTTGTTCAGTGAGTGCAGGGGTGACGAGTGAGTGGGACTTGGAGCACCCCAGGCAAAAGGCAGCAGAGTTTTGGACGGAGAGACAAGATCATTTCAAGCACAGACATGAGGTGCAGATCATGATTAGAAATGAACATTTTTTTAGACAATGGCAATACCATTATTATAGAAATGTATAAATTAGCCACAAATAGAAATTGTTTGTCTCACATTTTGTTTCCTCAGGCAGGAAGTAAATTCAGAGCCGAGACTTGATCTGAATCTAATTAGCAGGCAGGGCTGGGGCTGAAAGCATTCACTGATAGGAATGTACACAGACAACTGGCTTCTCAAACCCACGGGCATGAAAAGAAATGGTGCAATAACATCTCCAATAGACACTCATTATAAAGTGGCCGAGATAGGTACACATGTTTCAGCCCCTGTACTCATTCTGTAGCTGTACTTTCAGCCTTTATTGCTTCATATCTCATTTTCACTAGACTCATTTCAAGCTGTATCAGTTGTGGGATTGATATATATATATGTCTATCTCATTGTTTGTCTGTCTGTCTATATATCTAACTGTCGATCCGTCTGCCTCTCTATCTCCCTGTCTGTCTGTCTGTCTCACTGACTGTCTGTCTTTCTATCTCATTATCTTCTCTCTGTCTGTCTGGGTCTCTATCTATCTGGCTGTCTCTGCCCCTTTGTCTGTCTGTCTGTCTGTCCGTCTACCTCACTGTCTATCTATCTATCTGTTTATCCCTCAACTGTCTGTCTATCTATTGCCTTGTGGCTGGCGATATCTTTCTGCTTACTGGATTCTCCTTGTGTGGGTATATCTTGCCACTCAATTACAACAAAGGATACTTTAGGCAGATTTCCAATCCTCTGGCTTCCTTTCCTCCTTTTAGCATTCACCTTGCCTCCATTCCTCTCAAGTCTCATTTCAAATCTTCCTTCTCCATGGCCTACCCAAGCACCTTGCCAGTGTTTCACTCTCTATGTTGCTGTCTTCCCTCAGGCTCTGCACCAAGCATCTTCTGATTCAGAGTGACTTGAACCTCCACCTCAATTCTTCATGCTCACAGTTCATTGTTTACCTATCATCTCTTAACATTTCCTTCGACAGAAACTCTCCAACAAAATATTCATGCTCACTCATGACCTTGCCACCTCACGTGGTCTTTTCACTGAAACAGCTTGATCCCAGACAAAGCCAGCTTGAATTACTCTGCCCCTCACCACACATTTCTCTTTAAACCTTAGTCCTTTCCACGTATTTCCAGAAAATGTTGTCACCGCAGGGACACTTTCAGACTTCCGACAGCCAGCATTCAATTCTGCATCTGGCACACCGTGACAGTCACCATCAAATTGCTCTTGCTCGACTCTCGATTTACTCTCAGTGTCAGCCGTGGCTTAGCCAGGAATACCCTCATCTCTAACTCAAACAGTTATAGGTTCCAGAGGTAAGGGCACAAAAATCTAGGCTGGCCCTCCAGTGCAGCGCTGAGGGAGTGCTGCACTGTCTCTTTGATGGGATGTTAAACAGAGGCTTTGTCTGTCATATAAGGCTGATGTAAAGGATCCCATATGACTGTTTCAGAGAATAGTTCTGCCCTCAGTCAACATCACAAAACTGATGATCTGGTCATTATCACATTGCTGCTTGTGAGAGCTGCTGTGGACAAAGTGGCTGCTGATTTTCCTACATTACAACAGTGACTACACTTCAAAAAATACGGACTTGGCTGTAACTGTGTTGGAAAGTCTGCAGAATGCTAAATGAAAGCCTTGTCACTGATACAACCCCCACTTTCTCTTTGTGAAATCCAATTGGTTCAGACTGGTGTGACTTTTAGACACAGAAACATAGCCGATAGGAGCAGGAGGAGGCCATTTGGCCCTTCAAGCCTGTTCCGCCATTCACCACGATCATGGCTGATCGTCCAACTCAGTAGCCTAATCCTGCTTTCTCCCCATAACCGTTGATACCATTGCCCCAAGTGCTTTATCTAGCCGTCTCTTGAATACATTCAAAATTTTGGCATCAACTACTTCCTGTGGTAATGAATTCCACAGGCTCACCACTCTTTGGGTGAAGAAATGTCTCCTTACCTCCATCCTAAATGGTCTACCCCGAATCCTCAGGCTGTGACCCCTGGTTCTGGGCTCCCCCCATCATCAGAAACATCCTCCCTGCATCTACCCTGTCTAGTCCTGTTAGAATTTTATAAGTCTCTATGAGATCCCCCCTCACTCATCTGAACACCAATGAAAACAATCGTAATCTAATCAATTTCTCCTCGTACATAAGAATATAAGAAATAGGAGCAGGAGTAGGCCATCTAGCCCTTCGAGCCTGCCCCGCCATTCAATAAGATCGTGGCTGATCTGAAGTGGATCAGTTCCACTTTCCCGCTTTCTCCCCATAACCCTTAATTCCCTTGTCTATCAGAAATCTATCTACCCGTGACTTAAATATATTCAATGAGGTTGCCTCCACCACTTCAATGGGCAGAGAATTCCAGAGATTCACCACCCTTTGAGTGAAGAAGTTCCTCCTCAACTCCGTTCTCAACTGCCCCCCCCCACCCCCCCCCCCCTCCCTTTGAGGCTGTGCCCTCTAGTTCTGGTTTCCTTTCTAAGCGGGAAGATTCTCTCTACCTCTGCCCTATCTAGCCCCTTCATTACTTGTAAGTCTCGATAAGATCCCCCCTCAGCCTTCTAAACTCTAAAGAGTACAGGCCAAGTCTATTCAATCCCTCTTCATAAGCTAACCCCCTCATCTCTGGTATCAGCCTGGTGAACCTTCTCTGTACTCCCTCCAAGGCCAATATATCCTTCCGCAAGTGCGGCGACCAAAACTGCACACAGTACTTCAGCTGCGGCCTCACCAGTACCCTGTACAGTTGCAGCAAGACCTCCCTACTTTTATATTCTATCCCCCTCACTATAAAGGCCAGCATTCCATTCGCCTTCTTG
The DNA here is from genome assembly GCF_965287045.1 of Carcharhinus amblyrhynchos. Lineage (NCBI taxonomy): Eukaryota > Metazoa > Chordata > Chondrichthyes > Carcharhiniformes > Carcharhinidae > Carcharhinus > Carcharhinus amblyrhynchos. Next base: position 69,849,681 of record NC_137329.1, on the reverse strand, counting down.
ATCACCTGCTGCACCTGCAGACTGAGTTTTTGCAGTTCGTGCACAAGGACCCCCAGGTCCCTCTGCACCGTAGTATGCTGCAGCTTTTCACCCTTTAAATAATAATCCCTCCTACTATTATTTCTACCAAAGTGGATAACCTCACACTTGCTAACACTGTACTCCATCTGCCAGGTCCTTGCCCACTCGCTCAGCCTGTCCAGATCCCTCTGCAGACTTCCCACACTCTCCACGCAATTCACTTTTCCACTCATCTTCGTGTCATCAGCAAATTTTGTTACCCAACACTCAGCCCCTTCCTCCAGATCATCCAAGTAAATAGTAAACAGTTGAGGCCCCAGCACCGATCTCTATGGCACTCCACTAGTCACCAACTGCCAACTAGAAAAGCACCCATTGATTCCAACTCTCTACTTCCTGTTAGATAACCAATCCTCTATCCACACTAACTCTTTACCCCCAACTCCATGTACCCTAACCTTTTGCAACAACCTTTTGTGAGGCACCTTATCGAATGCCTTCTGGAAATCTAAAAACACCACATCCACCGGTTCCCCTCTGTCTACTGCACTAGTCACATCTTCATAGAAATCCAATAAATTTGTTAAACACGACTTCCCCTTAACGAATCCGTGCTGCGTCTGCTCTATCAAACCGTTCTTTTCTAGGTGTCTTGCTATTTCTTCTTTGATGATGGATTCCAGCATTTTTCCAAATACGGACATAAAGCTAACCGGCCTATAATTCCCTGCCTTTTGCCTGCTACTTTTTTTAAACAGCAGCGTAACATTAGCTGTTTTCCAATCCTCTGGCACTTCCCCGGAGTCCAGCGAATTTTGATAAATAATTACTAAGGCATCCACTATCACCTCAGCCATTTCTTTCAGAACCCTGGGATGCATTCCATCTGGTCCCGGGGACTTGTCTACCTTCAGTCCCATTAGTCTATCAAGCACCACCTCTCTAGTGACAATAATTGTATTAAGGACCTCATCTCCTACCATCCCTCTATTTTTAATATTCTATTTTTAATATTTGTGTCCTCCTCCATGACGACCGACACAAAAAACTTATTTAAAGTCTCAAGACATCAGTCTCGCCATCCTCAGAATCAGCCTGTAAACCTTTGCTTCCCTCGAGAGCAAGAACATCCTTCCTCAGAAAAGGAGACCAAAACTGCACACAATATTCTAGATATGGCCTCACCAAGGCCCTGTATTATTGAAGCAACACATCCCTGCTCCAACACATTTTCTTTGAAACTCTTTCTTCCTTGGGTATAAAATATTAAGAAGGGGAATAAAATGACTGTTTGAAAGGGCAGTCGGAGGGAAATAATTTGAAAACTTGGCAAGCTGACAATTTCTGTTGTCAACATATCATGCAATGTACATACTATCCAAGTGCTGGTACTGCTGGTAAAGTGCATGTATCTCTGCATCTCCCACCACTCATTTATTTCTCCCCCAACTCCCCTTACACTTTGCCACTCTCTGAGCAATGGTTACTAGGTCACTGTGAGTACATGCACACGATAATGTTAAAACATTAGAGAAGCAAAGAACTTTGGCATTCTCTTGTTTGTCCTGATAAGTGCAAGATGAAAATATTTGGCCACATGTCTCTCTTTTCAACAAGATATAAAGATATCAAACAAAAGCATATGGGAAAATCGCCCCCGGGGGGGACACAGCGGTGATATTCCCTGAAAATCACTATTTTTAATCATTTATTTCAATCCAGATGTTCCAAGATCTTTCATATTGCTGTTTACAACTGCACCTAAAATGGGCATCTAATGCACTGGTCTGCATTTTGCTGTCTTTTCTTAAAAATAAGAGTAACATCTGTTTTTCTCCAGTCCTCAGGCACCACTTCAGTACTCAGAGATATCTGGATGATTTTTGTTTTGCCAAATTTCCTATAATTTCCTTCTTGATTTCCTTACGGATCGTCTTTGTTGGCATGGCGATTCTTTCACTTGGCTCATGCTTGTACAGCTGTTTGGCAGACCGTGCTGCTGGGACTGTGCGCAAATGTCACAACTAACCTCTACAACACTTACTGTAATAACTTGAGGGTGACTCCTTGTGACAAACTAAGAAGGGTTTATTACCAACAATATATATAATATATACATATTTATATATACAAGCAACGGTCAGGCAGAACAACACTTTCTGCTCACCCGGCTCCTACCAAGGTTCGTCCTGGCCTCTGGATTTGTGCCCTTGCTCCCAATTGGTTTGGCTCCCTCCACTGACTCTCCATAGGGTCTGGCCTGACTACAAGGCCCTCAGGAATCGCTCCCTTAAAGGGGTCATGCTACCACAACTCCCCAGGTGGCTTCCAGGTCAAATAAGTTACCAATTTCCACCTTTGTTAAAACAAAAACTGAGGTAAAGATGTAGAATCTGTGCAACATCAGTTGTCCCACTCTCACGCGAACCCAATTCCAGTGACCCGCCTCCATCCCACATTTTTCTTTTAAATTATAACTAAATTTTTTTATTGGTATCCTTCGCTCTCCTGAATTGGAAATTTTTCTCCTGCAATTTTGCTGGAGTTTTGGTCTCCTTATTTAAGAAAGGTGCATTAGAACCATTATAGGGAAGATTCACTCACCTGGGATAGAGTTGTGGTGGTGCGGGCGATGGTGGGGGTGTTATTCTAAAAGGAATGGTTGGACTGGTTGGGCCTGTATACATTGGATTTTAGAAGAGGTGATTCTTTGAACCAAAATTTTCTCAGGAGACTTGACAGGGTGCGATTCTCTCAGCCCACTGATTGCTCTAGCAGGGCAGTGGTGGAAAACTTCAGTGAAGACCATTTAGTGGGCTCCCCGCTGGACACCATGGCCTCCGGGCATCTCCCAGGCAAAGACGTCTAGCATCATCAGCTCCGTGTCAATTTCTAGCACAGATCTGAGTTCAACATTTAAACCAGTATTTACATCCGATTAATGAGCTCAGGACTGAAGTCTCCAGGCCCACTGGCACATCCCTCCAACCAGGAATGGTTCACTCCAGCAGAGTTTACCATTGCTCCCCATGAACAGGGAACAGGCATTCAGACCCCACTGAAGGGGGCAGAGGCCACTGAGGCCCCCCCCAGGAGGTCAGGGGAAAAGGGGGGATGCCAGTCTGGCCCGTGGCACTGCGCAAGAGGCAAACTGACAATGCCTGAGCTTCGGGCAGTGCCAAGGGGTTCGGGACCAGAGAGGGTGTGGGCCTATACAGGGCAATCAGTAGGGCTGGGGGCTCCTGCTGCCACTCTGCAAAAGGATTGTGGGCAGAGGGGAAGAAGACGGCCATCGGGACTGGCTGGGGCGAGAGAAGGGGAATATTAGGGCTTATCCATACAGATTCAGGAAGCCAGTGATCAGGGCGGGGTGGTGGGTCAGAGGATCAGCAATGCTGATCAGCAATGGCCAGCGATGAGGAGGCCAGCAGTGTGGGTCTATTGCGCATGCGCCGATCTGGGCATTGAAAGATCAGCGCACGCGCAGTGGTCCACTCAGCACTATGCTGCCACCTCTCCAGCAGAAATAGGCCCTGCCCACTGATTTTCAGTGTGAATCTTGCTAGGGTTCTCTCCGGTGCTCAGAATGTGGGAGATTCATTCTGAAACTCACAATAAAAAAACAATGGAAGTTACTCCCATTTTCACAGATCGGGGATTTAGAAATTTTTTGGGAGAATCCCAGCCAGAGTTTTTATAAACTTAATTCATGGGATGTGGGTAACAGGCCTAGGCCAACATTTGTTGCCCATCCCTAATTGCCCTTGAGAAGGTGGTGGGGAGCAGCCACCTGAAACCGCTGCAGTCCATGTGGTGTAGATACACCTACAGTGCTGTTAGGGAGAGAGTTCCAGGACTTTGACCCAATAACACTGAAGGAACTGTGTTGTCCTTCCAAGTCAGAATGGTGAATGACTTGGAGAGGAACTTGCAGGTGGTGATGTTCCCAAGTATCTGCTTCTCTTGTCCATTTAGATGGCAGAGGTTGCCAGTTTGGAAGGTGCTGTTTAAGGAAGGTGAATGCTGAATGGACGTGTCTCCTTATGGCAGCGATTAGATTAGGGGACACAGTTTAAAAATAAGACGTCTTCCATTCAGGGAAGAAATGTTTTCTCTCAAAGAGTCCTGAATTTTTGGAACCCTCTTCTCTACAGAGTGCTGGAGGCAGGATCATTGAATATTTTGACGTAGATAGAATGTTGACTAACAAAGAAGTCAAAGTTTATCGGGAGATAAGTGGAGTTGAGGCCACAATCAGATCTGCCATTATCTTACTGAATGGCAGAGCATCGAGAGGGGCTGAGTGGCCTACTTCTGCTCCTAATTCATATGTTTCTATGTTCATATGAAGGTTAATGTCCTTTATACACCCCAAACATGGCCACAGATATCAATTTCATCGTCTTCCTGTGTCATTTGACTTCAAGGCCTTAAATATGTTTTCCCTCCTTTATGAGTTTCTTGGTTTGGTTTAACCAAGCAGGAATGCCTTTAACCTCAGTACCTTTGCTAGATGGACACATTGGCACATGTATTCAGAATGACTTCTGGGGAAGAACCCCATAGTTGCTCCAATCTCCCAGCCACATTCAAACTGACCAGGGCCAATCTGACAAATGCTTTTGTGCATAAAGTCAAAATTCGGTAACTATCTGTTTTAATAACCTCTTATTTGCTTGTCAATATGGTAATAGATGATTGTTGGTATCTAAAGCCTACCCACCATTATGATCATTGCAGTAACTCAATCAAATCATAGGAGGCCATTCAGTCCATCGTGTTTGCACTGGCTGTCCAAATGAGCATTCATTGAATGCCATTCTCTTGCCTTCTCCCCATAAGCTTGCACATTCTTCCTTTTCAGATAACAGTCTAATTCCCTTTTGAACGCTTCAATTAAAACGTCTTCCACCACACTCTCAGTCAGAGCATTGCAGACCTTAACCACTCACTACATGAAAAAACTTTTCTCATGTTTTTGGCAATTACTTTACATCTGTGCCCTCAGCTTCTTGATCCTTTCATGAGCAGGAACATTTTCTCCCTACCCACTCTTTCCACACCCCTCATAATTTTCAATACCTCTATAAAATCTCCTTTAAGTCTTCCCTTCTTGAAGGAAAACAGTCTCAACTTCTCCAATCTATCTTCACAACTGAAGTTCATCACTCCTGGAACCACTCTCGTGATTGCCCCAATGCTCTCACAAAAGACAAATTCCAAGATGTTTTCTGCACTTTTCTGTCCTCTTTTGCAAATTGTAGTCTTGTACTATGACTAGCAATCTGTCTGGTTTCACCAGAAGAGGTATTCGAGCCCCAAACCATCTCTGGGAAGTTAATTTTCTCTGCTAGTTGCTTCCCATATTCTGTAGATCAGTGCTGTGGGCTGTGATGCTAAGCTGTGGATCCGCTGCATATCTCCATCAATAGTTTACCGATATCACCTCCATTCATTTTACCCCAAGTGACTGTCTGCCTTTTCCTTTTGTATATCCTCTCTCACTTGTGCCTCAACACTGTAATCTATATATATTGCTATACTATCTGCTTTTTTCCTGATGTAGTCTCAGCTAAGCAATTTATTTCAATCCAGATATATATCCCATTCATTGGGATCATTCTACCATGTCTCTCTGACGCTAATGACATGCAATCTATCAACTCCTAAAACACTTTCCAGATCACATATCTTGTTTGTCAGCTTTCTTGCGAGGATGCAAGCGCAGCTCCAATATGCCTTATCGTTTCTCTTTTTTTATTTGTACCCAGGATGTATGCATCATCAGCAAGGCCAGCATTCACTGCCCATTACGAGCTGCCCTTGAAGGTGCTACAGTCAGTGTGGTGAAGTATACCGATAGTGCTGTTATTGGGTAGGGAGTGCCAGGGCTTTGACCCAGCAACGATGAAGAAATAGGAACAGGAATAGGATATATGATCCCGGCTGATCGTGGTCTTCAGCTCCACTTTCCTGCTGTCTCCCCAAATCACTCAATTTGCTGAGAGATCAAAAATCGGGCAATCCCAGACTTATATGTATTCAGTGATGGAGCTGTACTGTAAGGAGCTGGCGCATGTGTGGTTAATGTGGGACTGAGTACAGTTCCACCCACAGTGTGATATAAGAACCCAGGAGGGAAAAACAATTCAGCCCAGTATTTCATTTGCCCCGGTTTACTGTTTTTTTTCTGGGAAGGCACATGATTCAAACCCAGAGTCAGTGCAGTGTTGAACAGAGACCTCAGTGCAGAGGCAGCTCCAAGTTTTTACCTTTTACTATACATGTGTAACTTGTTCTAGTTGTTAATAAAGACCTACTGGGAGAACTCTTTACGATATACCATTCTGTAACCAACACCCTCTCAACAAGAACATCCACAACCCTATAACTCCTATTTATTGACTACAACTCAGTTTTCAACACCATTATTCCTACGAAACTCATCTCCAAACTCTGTGGCCTGTGACTCTGCTTCTTTCTCTGTGACTGAATCCTGAACTTCCGAACTCACAGACCACAATCAGTAAGGATAGGCAACGACAGCTCCTCCATGATCATCCTCAACACCGGTGTCCCACAAGGCTGTGTTCTCAGCCCCCTACAATACTCCTTGTATACCTATGACAGTGTGGCTAAATTCCCCTCCAACTTGATTTTCAAGTTTGCTGACGACACCATCGTAGTGGGTCTGATCTCCATCAATGACGAGACAGAGTACAGGAATGAGACAGAAAAACTGGTGAACTGGTGCGGTAACAATAATCTGTCCCTCAATGTCAACAAAATAAAGGAGATTTTCATCGACTTCAGGAAGCATAGAGGAGAATATGCCCCTGTCTATATCAATGGGGACAAAGTGGAAGGGGTCAAGAGCCTCAAGTTTTTAGGTGCCCAAATCAGCAACAACCTGTCCTGGTTCTGCCATGCCGACAATATAGTTAAGAAAGCCCACCAATGCCTCTACTTTCTCAGAAGACTAAGGAAATCTGGCATGTCAGCTACGACTGTCACCAACTTTTACAGATGCACCATAGGAAGCATTCTTTCCGGTTGTATCACAGTTTGGTATGGCTCCTGATCTGCCAAGACTGCAAGAAACTACAAAAGGTGGTGAAAGTAGTCCAGTCTGTCATACAAACCATTCTCCCATCTATTGACTCTGTCTACACTTCCCACTGCCTCAGAAAAACAGGCAGTATAATTACACACTCCAGACTTTCTTTCTTCCACTTTCTTCCATCAGGAAAAAGATACAACAGTCTGAAGTCACGTACCAACCGACTCAAGAACAGCTTCTTCTCTGATGCCGTCAGACTTTTGAATGGACCTACCTTGCATTAAGTTGATCTTTCTTTATAACCTAGCTATGACTATAACACGACATTCTGCACTGTCTCATCTCCTTCTCTATGAACGGTATGTTTTATCTGTATAGCGCAAGAAAAAATACTTTTCACTATGTTAACACCTGTGACAATAACAAATCAAATCAAACATCTGGGGTAGAGAATTTCAAAGATTCTCTTCTCTTTGCGTGAAGAAATTTCTCCTCATCTCATTCCTAAATATTTGTCCAGAAATGGTGACATATTTCTAAGCAGGGATCAGGTATTATTTAGATGGATACTTTCAGGTATTGGTATACCCAAGCACCTGTTGGCCTTGTCTTTCTAGGTAGTAGAGGTTGTAGGTTTGAAAGATGTTATTGAAGGAGCCTTGGTATGTTGTTACGCTGCAACTTATAGACGATACGCATTGCTGCTACTGTGCACTGTGGCAGAGAGAGTGAATGCTGAAGGTGGCGGATGGGTTGCCAATCTAATGGGCTGCTTGTCCGGATGAAGCTGAACTTCTTGAGTGTTGTTACAGCGCACTTATCCAGGCAAGTGGAGAGTATTCCATCACAGTCCTAACACAGATGGTGCACGGCTTTGGGGAGTCGGGAAGCGAGCTACTGCCCACAGAGTTCCCAGGCTCTGACTTGCTCTTGTAGCCACAGCATCTATATGGCCGATCCGTTTAAATATTTGGTAAATGGTGATCACCCCACCCCCTCCCCGGCCCCACCGATGTTGACAGTGAGGGATTCAGCGATGTTAATACTACTGAATGTCATGGGGAGATGGTTAGATTCTCTCATGTTGGAGATGATTACTGCCTGACACTGGTATAGTGCAAATGTTATTTACCACTCATCAACCCAAGTGATGCCCAGGTCTCGCTGTATATGCGAACAGATTGCTTCAGTATCTAAGGAGTTATGAATGGTGCTGAATATTGTCGGTGAACATCACCCAATTCTGACCCTATGATGGAAGAAAAGGTCATTGATGAAGAAGCTGAAGGTGATTGGGCCTTGGACACTACCCATTTGCTCTATTAACATTTTACTTTATTTATCACCCACTATTTGAGTTGGACTTCTTACAATTTAATTTGTACGTTACTGGTACATCTTAAAGTTTGTTTCAATTGGTACAAGTGAACTCTCAGTCATACTGCAGTTACCCCTGATCTAGATTCTACTGTCCCCACAACTTTATCTATTCCACCTGCCAACACCTCTACAATTCTGTTTAGGTTATTGAAATAACTCCTCAGAGGCTGGTGTCCCTTTACCAGGCTCCCTTTATTTACAAATTCAATTCCACCCCAAAGAGTGCTTCTGGTACAAAGTCAGAATCCTAGGGTCAGTAGCTCTTAAACAATATACATAGAGGTGAGACTCGCTGATTGCGCGGGCAATCATTACCTCAATCAAGGAGCTCATATCCCTTATGGGCCTGGTTGACATCATTACAGTGAAGATCTGTATAGACTCCCTCATTCCAAAGGGTTCCTACTCTGTTACACACACCAAAGTGTAACCATGCTGGGTGGCAGGTCTGTGCTTGAGACCCCATGGACGTTGCTCAGTGCGAGTGTGCTGCTTCAGGACTTCTAGTAGTGGTTTAGCACAGTTTAAGAGTGCAGCTGGCTTGTCAACCAGCTGAGGCATGATAATGTATGGCCGTCTGGATGAAATGAAATGATAATTTTTCTCCTGAGCACTGGCTGCTTCCGATCAAGTTGTAAACAAGTTGTTACACTGTGGGGGAGCTAAAACGGCAGAGGACTTGCAGATTAATCCAACACAGGGCTGAGATGAATAACCACTGAGAGCTGAGACAACAATAATGTCCTCACTGCTCAGGTACACTATATTCTAATCATTTTCACTTTAAACCAATTTCCATAGGTGGTCGGGGGAAATGCAGAGAGTGAGGCTGGGGTGCTAGCAGGAACGTACAGAGGAAAGGATAGTTCGTTGGTGGAATTAGGCACAGCGCTATAATCCTAAACAGCATGGGATTAATAATTCCAATGTCCTCTCGTCTTCATTGACAATCAGTCATGAGACAGCAGCTAAAGGGAATGTGGTACAAGGTTACAGACTCTATCAATTTACAATTACCTGCTCTTGGTGGAGTTTGAGATGAGTTTTGTTGATAGCATCTCTGCATCGACTTTTGGATGTAGGACACTTTTGAAAGGGAAATGAAGAGCTGGTATTGGCTGAGGAAAGGACAAATATTTGACAAGCCATTAATGAATCCTGATCATTTCACCTTGTGGGTATCGGTACAGTAGAGCTGGCATTTGTTTTGCCCGTTCATACTTGCCCCTGAGTAAGGTCACAGATCGGAAATGTTAATTCTATCTCTCTCTCTCCAACAGATACTGAGAGGATTTCAGATTTCCAGCACCTGCAATACTTTGCTTTTTGCCCTTGGGAAGATTGGCTTTAATTTTGAATCAGGCAAGGGTGGTAGTGTAGAATTCACAAGAGGAGGCCTTTTGGCTCATTATGCCTGCATTTGCTCTTTGAAGGAGGTTTCCAATTAGTCCAATTCCCCTGCTATTTCCCTATCTCCTTTAAAGTCTATATCGAATTCCCTTTTGTAAGATCTTATAGCACCTGCTCTTTCAGGCAGAGCATTCCCGATAACAACATCCTGCTGTGGAAAGAAAATTGTTCCGTCTGCTCCTAGTTTTTTTGCCAAATATTTTAAATCTGTGCCCTCAGTCAGTGGAAACACTTGGGTCAATTTTCCAGTCCCGTGGGAAATGTTGCAGGTGGGTGGGGGGGGGGGAGCAAAATATATCATGGAAGGTCCATTAATATCGGGTGAGAATTCCTGCCCCCTTCGAATGGGCATGCCTGGAAAACCCATGCCCAGTGGGTGGAATCACCCCTTCCTGCCAGCAGTGGGGGGGTGACCTTAATTTAGCAGGAGGCCAATAATCATTTCCTGATGTTGGGATGAAGTGTTAGAATTCTGTTCTCGGGATTTTAAAGGTGGGTTGAAGTTCCTGATGAACAATGTTGGGAAGCCCTATTGCTTGCATTAATATCTCATGCATGTTCATGCAAAAGTAACCTTGCTGGAATTAAGTTACTTCACGAAAATTAACCCCCCCCCCTCCCCACCAGTGGGAAATGTGAATATCCGGTTTTATTACTGTATATTCGTGGGTGCACCTGGCGAGCTTTTGGCTCTTGGGGACTGTTCACAACTTCATTCATATCAGGTGTAAGTAACACAAGCTGCAGGAAGACTGGAAACATGGCGGGGGTAGAATGGAGAGGAGAGGAGGAATGGGGGGAAGGGGGAAGGAATGGGGAGAGGGAGTGGGGAGGAGGAGGGAGGGTGAGTGGGGAGGAGGGGGGAGGGGGAAGTGCGGGGAGGAAGAGGGAGGAGGGGAGAGTGTGGGGAGGAAGAGGGAGGAGAGGGGAGGTGTGGGGAGGAGGAGGGAAAGAGGGGGAAGAATGGGGAGAGGGAGTGAAGAATGAGGGGAGGGGGTGAAGAATGGGGGAGGGTGAAGAATGGGGTGAGGGAGAGGGTGAAGAATGGGGGGACGGGGAGGGGGAGCAGGGGGACTGGAGGTGGGGGAGGAATTGGGAGTGGGAGGGAGGGGAGGAATGGGGGGAATGGGGGAGGGGGAGGAATGGGGGAGGGGAGTGAATGGGGGGAGGGGGAGGAGTGGGGGAGGGGAAGGAATGGGGGAAGGGGGAGGAATGGGGGAGGGGGCTGGAGAGGAGTGGGGTGGAGAGGATTGGGGGACAGAGGAATGGGGGGGATTAGGGTTGGTGCGGAGGCTGGGAATGGGGGTGGGGGTTAGGATGGAGTGGACACTGGGAATGGCAGAGTGAAGATTAAGGTGGAGCAGGGACTTGAAATGCAGAGGTGGGGAATAGGGTGGAGGTTGTCCAGCTACCCTTTAAATATGGCTCCGGGGCCTCTGACCTCATGAGGTACCGGCAGGGAGGGTGACTTCCTGCCCACTCCACACCACAAGTTTCGCCATTCTCTGCATGGATAAATAAATAATGAGCTAAATAGTACAAGATCGTGTGTATTCAGCCAACCGACTCCCCCAGCAAGAACCACTCACACTTCTGCATCTGAATTTACGCTTTGGAGTGGAACATTCCACCCAGTTTCTCCCTCTCTACTCGATCTATAAGTATGTTAAAGGGTGGCACAGTGCGTAGCACTGCTGCCTCACAGCACTAGGGAACTGGGTGCGATTGCTGGCTTGGCTCACTGTCTGTGCAGAATTTGCACATTCTCCTTGTATCTGCGTGGGTTTCATCCAGATGCTCCGGTTTCCTCCCACAGTCCGAAGATGTGCTGGTTAGGTGCACTGGCCATGCTAAATTCTCTCTCAGGGTACCTGAAAAGGCTCCAGACTAGGGGATTTTCACAGTCACTTCATTGCAGTGTTAATGTAAGCTTACTTGTGACGAATAAATTTTAAACTTTATTCTTGTTTTCTTTCGCTGTAGTTTGATACAATGGAATGTATCAGCATGGGACTAGAGCCACATGCCAGGCAGACTATGCAAGAATGGCAATGACTTTTCCCTAAGGCCACAAGGTGCAGCAGCAGAAATAAACCATTCGGCCCATCAAGTCTGCTCCACCATTCAGTGAGATGATGACTGATCTGATATGATAATCCTCAACTCCACTCTTCCATCGTATTCCCATAACCCTTGATTCCCATACTGATTTAAAAATATCTATCTCTATGCACATTTATGATAATCCAATAGGCTTATGCACATCTTTACTGATATTATAGCTTTTTATAGCATTGACTTCCAATTCTTGCACTAGTATTTGAAACCACATTCCCTTGCTATCTATTCCAGGTCTGCAGAGTTACCAGTCCCATCACATAACCACCATGCCATTGCACACTGCATACAGAATTGGACTAAATATCAGCTAAAGCACAGTTTGCCAAATGTTTCCTGACAACTACCGAGGGCTCAGCACCATCTCTGTGGAACTCAACAGATTCCTCCAGCTCCTTTTGTCAATTAAGTTTTCAGTCAGAGTGAAGGGACTGACTGAGGTTAGCACCTGCTGGGAAACTGATGGGGGAGCCGCAGGCAGGAAGAATGGTCAGCGAGTGGAGTAATGCAGCGAGTGCAATGTTAAATAGGTTCTGCTGAGGTGGGGGGGGGAGCAGCATTAATGAAGATGCAGACAATCCTCGGAACTGCAAAAAGCTGGGGGATATTAACAAAACAGCAATAAAAGTGGTGATAGTAGGAGATTCACTACTGTGATTTGTAAACAGTTCTTTCTGTGATAAAAACAGGGCTTACAGGAAGTAAGATAATAACAGAAGGTGCAGCTCAGCCGCTGTCTGTGGAGATGGGAGGCTGGGTGGGGGGAGTTAGTGTATTTGGCTAATGTCCATTCGTCAGAAGTAAATGATTTTTTAAAACGCATTTACAGGACATGGACATTGCTGGCTAGACCAGCACTTATTGCTTATCCCTAGTTGCCCTTGAGAAGGTAGATGGTGGTGAGCAGTCTTCGTGACCTGCTGCAGTCCCTGAGGTGTAGGTACATTCATTGGTGATCTGTCTATCAGCTGAAATACTGAGGAATGATTTCATTGAGTATCACAGGGACCAGAACCTGAGCTAATAAAGAAGATGTTTCCATTAACAGGAGAGACTAGAATCCAAGGGCGCTGCCTCAGAATAAAAGGGCAACCCTTTAGAATTGAGATGAGGAGAAATTTCTTCAACTAGAGGGTGGTGAATCTATAAAATTCATTGCCACAGAAGGCTCTGGAGGCCAGGTCATTGAGTGTATTTAAGTCAGAGGTAGATAGGTTCTTGATTGGTAAGGGGATCAAAGATTACGGGGAAAAGGTGAGAGTATGGGGTTGAGAAACTTATAGAATCATAGAATCCTATAGTGCAGAAGGAGGCCACTCGGTCCATCAGTCCGCACCGGCCACAATCTCACCCAGGCCCCATCCCCACAACCCTATGCAACTTACCCTAGCTAGTCCCCCGACACTAGGGTCAATTTAGCAAGGCCATTCAATCTAACCTGCACAGAAACTGAAGCACCCGGAGGAAACCCACACAGACACAGAGAGAATGTGCAAACTCCACACAGACAGTGACCCAAGGCCGGGAATCGAATACGGGTCTCTGGCACTGTGAGGCAGCAGTGCTAACCACTGTCAGCCATGATTGAATGGCGGAGCAGATTCGATCGACCAAATGGCCAAACTCTGTCCTAAATCTTGTGGTCTAATATTGTTGCATAATGGGGAAACTAACAATATTGGAAAGGAGTTCTGTAGAAGATACAGGGATTCAAAATGTTAACCATTTTCTCTCTCCACAGATGTGCTGAATTTATTCAGCATTTACTGTTTTTTAATTACAGAAAAGGAGGAATTTGTAATTACATAACTTTTTACATTTGAACTGTTGTCAAGCAAGCAAATCTGCAGGAACCAACTCGTGTACAGCGAGATCCCAAGCACAGTTATTGGCATTGGCTGATGGATTAATATTGGTCAGAGCATCAGTAGAACTCCCCCTACTCTCCCTTAAAATGGTTTAACTGAGGGGCATCTCTGACAGTGCAGCACTCTCTCACTGCAGCACTGAAATGCAAGCCTGGATTGTACGCTTTCATGTCCCATTCCAGCCAGCATTTGAATCTCACTTCTGGCTACCAGCCGAGGGGTCACCCAAGGGGATTCAAAACTCGATGGGGGATTCTGGGGCCGGGGTGGTAAAATATGGTCAGCCATTCAAAATCCATTGGCCTCAGTGGGAATGGTGAATTCCACCGGTGGGTGGGGTTGTAAAATTCTGCCCAAGGTTTAGGCATCTTATGTGGTAACTCAGCTAGTCCCCATCTGGGCAAAGAGTGATTTCTCTGTGGGATTCTCCAGTTTACCCACTGACACTTTGCAGACAAGCTGCTGAAACTCTGGGAAATAGCAAGGAATGGACACAATACCGAGCCAGAGTATTAGAAAGGTGTAACATTACTCACAGACCTTTGTACTTTGCCTCTATTTATAAAGAATGGGTTCCCTTATGAATTTTAACCTTCTCAACCTGTTCACCTTTAAAGATTTATATTTTAAAAAACTGATTGTAGGGCTTGAGTCTGTACAATAAGAAGAAACATGCAGGTTGGAGCATTACAATACTCCTTAAGATTTGAAGGTTCTAGTTAGTGCTTTGCTGATCTTGAGAAACTCAATCTCACAGCTGAGTAAAAGCACAAGAGAAAGAAATCTGAGGTGCAATAAAAAAAAGCTTCATTAACAGGGCATCTAATCCTTGGGGCCAAAGAACTGAATTTCATTGTTATCCCAAGGGATTCTGTTTTGCTGGGGATCATATTTCTCAGTCCTGTCCCTTTTTCCAAGGAAAACTTTCTTTCTCACAAACCTTTTTTGCACACATTGAAGTTATGTGGAGCAGAAAAATCTTTCACCAGGTGGACACAGGTGGTGGACTTGGTTTTGAATGTCTGCTCTCAGGATTAGGGGCATCACTGGCAAGACTGGAACCCACTGCCTGTCCCTTCAGATGCCCCCTTGAGAAGGTGGTGATGTCTCTTTCTCATGCAGTATTGAGGGTGTGGGTGGGGCCTCGTGTGATGGTGATGCCCCCCGCCCCCACAGCCCCCCCCTTCCCCCGCAACCCTGATCTCATGATAAATGGGAAACTTCGGCATTCCAGCATGCTGAGGTGGTGCCAGTGAAAGAAAGGCACAGCAAGACTCCATGGGGGACAATTCAGAGAAGGGCTAGCTCACCTGCTTACGGCATTGTACCCTGAGGGGAGGAATGGTGCCCAAGACACCGGGGAACTCTTGCCTTCATATATTGCTGTGGGATCTTTAACCTCTATTTAAACCAGTCAGGGCCCCAATTTAAGCCTGAGCTTCGCTAACTAGCATCCTCTTTATTTCTTTAAAGTGCCATCTACACACGTAAGAGCTAAGAGTGTTATCAACTGAGCTAAGCTGACGTGCAATATGCCTTTAAATGCAGAGTTCTTACAGAGAGCAGGACTTGATTATCTCAGAGGAAAGCAGTCCTTGATGAAGGGTTTGTATCTCTCCGAGGAAAACACAAGTTGCTAATGAAATTTTTACAGCAGAAATGAAAGGACTTGGTATGTTCTGAAGGCTTCTTATTTCTTGACTCTCTCAAGACTGGCTGTGTACTGCCAGCTAGGATCTGGCACAAGGCTTGGAGAGGTGAGGGTACAATGAGGCCTCATTGCCTTATGCAGAATTTGTTACTACATAGATCATTGAGTTCTTTCAGTTGGAACAGGCAGAGTATAAGATAGCAGCTGCACAGCGAATTCATTTGCCAAACCAATCTGCTGCAACTCAAACGAGATAAGAAATGAATAGAGGGCTCGTGGTATGACAACATCCTCCCCTTGATAGAGCACTCACTGTATAATCAGAGTCTGCTCCTCTCAAAGTCACATGGAAGGTCTTTTCACTGCCTCAGTTGGTACATCCACTACTCCACGTGAATCGTAGCTTTTGGTGCAGGACATGAGCAAACTTAAAATGAGTAGGAGATTAATTCGATCAAGTAGCAAAAAGGTTTTGAGTGAGTGACACAAAATGGAGGTGGAGAAGACAGGGGAGAAGAGAAAGGTAGTTAAAATAATAGAACTATACAATCCCTACAGAAGGAGGCTGTCTGGTCCATCAAGTCTGCACAGGCTCTCTGTCAAAGCATCTTATCCAGGATGCCACCCAGGATTAATGAGGTGCTAACCACACTTTAGACTTGTAAATGGGGCATAAACCATAGAACATAGAACACTACAGCACAAACAGGCCCTTCGGCCCACAAGTTGTGCCAATCATATCCATACCTACCAGGCCTATCTATAACTCTCAATCCCATTAAATCCCATATACTCATCCAGAAGTCTTTTAAAAGACCCCAGCGAGTTCGCCTCTACCACCACCGACGGCAGCCGATTCCACTCACTCACCACCCTCTGAGTGAAAAACTTACCCCTAACATCTCCTCTGTACCTGCTTCCCAGCACCTAAAACCTGTGTCCTCTCGTAGTGACCATTTCAGCCCTGAGAAATAGCCTCCGAGAATCCACCCTATCTATTCCTCTCAACATTTTATAAACCTCTATTAGGTTGCCTCTCATCCTTCATCTCTCCAGGGAGAAGAGGCCTAGCTCCCTCAACCAATCCTCATAAGGCATGCCTCCCAATCCAGGCAACATCCTTGTAAATCTCCTCTGCACCCTCTCAATAGCTTCCACATCCTTCTTGTAGTGAGGCGACCAGAACTGCGCACAGTACTCCAAGTGGGGTCTGACAAGGGTCTTATAAAGTTGCAGCATTATCTCCTGACTCCTAAACTCAATCCCTCGATTAATGAAGGCTAATACACCATACGCCTTCTTGATCACATCCTCCACCTGCGAGGCTGATTTAAGAGTCCTATGGACCCGGACCCCATAGGACCATAGGGCAGAAGCGAAACAAGAGAAAAATAAAAACAGGTTGAAGGAACTGGGTGCTAAGCTGAGTTTGACACTAGCCTTTCACTTCTGAGCTCTGGTTTAAATCCAGTCCAGACCAATGAGGTGAAAGCCTCTTTCATTTGTAGGATTTGTAGGCGCTATCGTGGGAGAACCATTAGCTCCAAGTCACACCTCATTTCTTCATTATGCTGCAAATCCTTACCCCCACTCTGAGCGAACCACTGACATAAGGACCATGGTGGCGTGGCAGCATTGTCACTGGACTAGTAATCTACAGGCCCAAGTTTGAATTCCACGATGGCAAATGGTGAAATTTGAATTCTAAATCTGGAATTAAAAGTCTAATGGAACCATTATTGATTGTTGTAAAAACCCATCTAGTTCACTAATAGGCAATAAATACTGGCCAACCAGCAATGCCCACATCCCATGAATGCATAAAAATAAAATTTTGGTACTAGGTCCATCACCACCATGTTGGGCCCATTAGGGTTAGGTGATAAATACCAACCATAGCAGTTTAATCCATATTCACAACAATGGATGGTATGGTAGCACAGTGGTTAGCACTGCTGCTTCACAACTCCAGGGACCTGGGTTCGATTCCCGGCTCAAGTCAGTGTCTGTGTGGAGTTTGCACATTCTCCTTGTGTCTGTGTGGGTTTTCTCTGGGTGCTCCGGTTTCCTCCCACAGTCCAAAGATGTGTGGGTCAGGTTGATAGGCCATGCTAAAATTGTCCCTTAGTGTCCTAAAATGCATAAGATAGAGGGATTAGCAGGAAATAATATGAGGGGGTAGGGCCTGGGTGGGATTGTGGTTGGTGCAGGCTCAGAGGGCCTCTTTCTGCACTGTAGGATTCTATGAGTTTTTAAAAATGATTTTGGGAATTCTAAATCTGGTTTGGAGCAAACTTGGGTCTGCAACATTACAGTGTCCCAAAGTTAGCACAATTTCAGAATGTGACGATGATGGATTAAGCATGATTGATATGGAAAAGGAAAGACTGAAATGGAAAGATCTCTCTTCCCACTGCATTACTACTCCTCACAATAATTATTTAAAAAATAGAGTTTACGCTTCACCTAATCTTATGCTTCATTGTGATCTGATACATACCTACTCCATGGGGTTAAAATGATTCCCCCCCTACTTTATAATGATGGATTTTTCCCACAATATTGCCTTCCTTCCTTGTCCATATACTCTCTAGAATCAATTGTGAAAGTTAAGGCCTCATCGATTGCCATGGTGCTGGCTAAGCATTGTGGGTAAATCATACACTTCACTTGAAGTCCCTAAGTTACAAACCTTGAATGATCTGACTTAACTAATCCTGTGTTTGGTAGAAGGTAATGAGGGATATTGGCAGAGACCTGGTGAGCAAAATAATTAATGTACATCTGATTCCTGTGCTTCTGCCTCAGCGATCAGTGAAGCTCTCATCCTCGAGTCCTGACCTCACTAGCTCAATGATCTCCTGGCCAGCCTCCCTCCATAATCCCCAAACTAGCCAGAATTCTGCCGTCCATATTCTAAATCGCACCCAACTCCCATCACCCCTGCGTTTGCAGACCTACATTGATTCCCAGTTTAAAAATACCTTGATTTTAACAGGCTCACCCTTATGTTAAAACTCTCCCATGGCTGCTCCCACTCTAAGAAGTCTCACAATACCAGGTTAAAATCCAATCAGTTTATTTGATAGTAATCCCACAAGCTTTTGGAAACGGCGTTCCTTCGTCAGGTGTGTGGAAGGTTCTGATCAGAGAAGGACGTATAAAGTCACAGACAGTTATGGTATCTCTACATCACGACTACCATCGACACTGCAAACTGCCGGATCCAAGTGGAGAGGATCTCCAAGAAGATTGCGCATATCGACGCAGACATCAAGTTTTAACTGTGTGTGACTTTATACGCCCTTCTCTGATCAGAACTTTCCACACACCTGACGAAGGAACGCCATTTCCGAAAGCTTGGGGGATTACTATCAAATAAACTGGTTGGACTTTAACCTGGTGTTGTGAGACTTCTTACTGTGTTTACCCCAGTCCAACGCCATCATCTCTACATCATGCTCCCACTCTCGGCATTCCTCCATCTTTGTTCTCTGGTATTTTCAATGCCCTGCAATTATTGGCTGTGCTTATAGCCATTAGCCTGAAATCCTGGAATTCCACACTGAAATCACTCCTCCTGCACGCCTATTTCTCCTTGTGTATGGCTCTCTCTCTCTCCTCCTGTATTTCTCTCTCGCCTCCTCTATGCCTTTCTTGTTTGCCTTTCTCCCTCTCACTCTTTCCTCCTGTATGCTCTCTCTCTCCTGTGCTTCTCTCCTCCTGTACACTACTCTCTCCTGTTTGCCTTTCTCTCTCTCTTTCTCCTCTTGTATATCTCTTTCTTTCCTCCTGTAAGCCCCTCTCTCTCCTGCTGTACGCCTCCCTTTCTCTTCCTGTGTGCCTCTCTCTCTCCTCCTGTATGCTTTCTCCTCCTGTACGCCTCTTTCTCTCTTTCTGTACGTCTTTCTTTCTCCTATACATCTCTCTTGCTCTCTTCTACTGTATACTTCTCTCTCTCTCTTTCCTGTACATATTCTCTCCTGCGTGCTCTCTCTCTCCTCTTATACAACTCTCTCTCTTCCTGTGTGCCTCACTCTCTCCTCTGTACACCTCTCTCTCTCTCCTGTACACTCTCTCTCTCTCCTCCTACAGGTCTCTCTCCCTCTCTCCTCCCATACATCTCTCTCCTCGTGTATGCTCTCTCTCCTCCTGTACACGAGGAGAGAGATGTACGGGAGGAGAGATGTCTGTCTCACTCCTTCTGTACAGCTCTCTCTCTCCCCCGTATGCCTCTATCTCTCTCTTCTATATGTTCTCCTCCTGTATACCTCTTTCTCTCTCCTCCTGTACACCTCTCTCTTTTTCCCGTGTGCCTCTCTCTCTTTTGCCTGTACACTCACTCTCTCTCCCCTCCTGTACATCTCTCTCTTTCTCCGCCTGCACACCTCTCTCTTTCCTGCATGCCTCTCTCTCCTCCTGTAAATCTTGCTCTGTCCTGTATGTCTCTCCTTCTCCTCCTATATGTCTCTCTCTCTCTCCACTCCTGTACATTCTTCTCTTTTCTGTAAACCTCACTCTCTCCCTGTACCCCTTTACTCTCCTCCTGTATGCCTCTCTCTCTCTCTCCCTCTCTCTTTCTGTCCTCTGTACGTATTGCTCTCTCTCTCCCTCCTACTTTAAGACATTGCTAAAAATATCGGCTTGTTTGATCAGGGATTTAGCATTAATGTCTCCTTAGCTCAATGTTTTCTGATATTTGTTCCTGTACAGCACCTTGGGACATTTTACAAGGGTAAACAAAATATATAAACTTGAAATGATAGTCACTGTCAGACTCTGACCTAAAGGAATGAGGCACATTAGAGTCCCAAATTAAATCAGTACAAAGCCTAAATACTTGGGAACAGGTCCGAGACGTTTGGTGTAATTAAGTTAAATGAGGAGTTCACAATCTAACTAAAGAAATAACTTTAAGCTCTGGGCATCAGTTTTCACCTAAGTGCAGGTTTTACAGTCCAAACATGTGTCTCATTTCTCACACTGCTGCAGATTAATGGCCCCTCTTCTCACTGTTAAAAATGTTTATCTCTTAAGTGTTTATCTGTCCTGCCAGACTCGCATTTCATTACTGGCCTGTTGCTAGAGTCCAACCAAGGCTAATAATACGATGTCACTGCTGCTTACAGGGGCCTACAAATACCAGTAACTACAGGAAGCCTTGGGAGAGTGGGTTAATGGGGGGTCAGGAGAGGAATCAAAGAAGAAAGCCATTCGGCCCATTGAGCCAGCACTGACAACAACCCCACCCAGGCCCTATCGCAATAACTACACATAGTTACCATGCTAATTCCCCTGACACTATGGGGAAATTTACCATGGCCAATCCACCTAACCTGTATATCTCTGGACGGTGGGAAGAAACCGGAGCACCAGAAGGAATCCCACACAGACATAGGAAGAACATTCAAACTCCACACAGACAATGACCCGAGGCTGAAATTTAACCCAAGTCCCTGGCGCAGTGAGGCAACAGTGCTAACTACAGGGGAAGGGAGAGGGAGGGAAGGGGTGAACAGGAAGTGGAGGAAACAGGAGGATAAGAGAAGGAGGGAAGGAATGTGGAGTGGCGAAAAACTGCAGCAGGCGACGGTGCAGAGGGACCTCGGGGTCCTTGTGCATGAGTCGCAAAAACCCAGCTTGCAGGTGCAGCAGATGGTCAGGAAGACTAATGGGATGCTGGCCTTCATAGCGAGGGGGATTGAATATAAAAGTAGGGAGGTCTTGCTGCGGCTGTATAGGGCATTGGTGAGGCCGCAGCTGGAGTAGTGTGTGCAGTTTTGGGCGCCGTACTTACGCAAGGATATTTTGGCCTTAGAGGGAGTGCAGAGGAGGTTTACTAGGCTGATACCGGAGTTGAGGGGGTTGAGCTATGAGGAGAGGCTGAATAAACTAGGCTTGTACTCGTTAGAGTTTAGAAGAATGAGGGGAGATCTCATTGAGACATATAAGATGATGAATGGGATGGATAGGGTAGAGGTGGAGAGACTCTTCCCGCTCAGAAAGGACAGTAGGACTAGGGGGCACAGCCTCAAGATAAAGGGGGGGCGGTTTAGAACGGAGTTGAGGAGGAACTTCTTCACTCAAAGGGTGGTGAATCTCTGGAATTCTCTGCCCGTTGAGGTGGTGGAGGCTGCCTCGCTAAATATTTTTAAGACGCGGGTTGATGGGTTTTTGATAAGAGAGGGGATTAAGGGTTATGGGGAGAGGGCGGGAATGTGGAACTGAGCCACGACAGATCAGCCATGATCTTATTGAATGGCGGGGCAGGCTCGAAGGGCTAGATGGCCTACTCCTGCTCCTATTTCTTATGAGTGAGGAGACGGGAGGGGAAGAGAGTGGAATATTGGAAAGAGGAGGAACGGGAAAGGAAGGAGAGGGGAGGGAGGAGTGAGGGAGAGACAGGAGTGGAGGAGGAGGGAGACAAGAGGGAAAAAAGTGGAAGAAAGAAAGGGTGGGGGAGAGGAGGATGGATGAAAGAGGATCGGGGTAAGTGGAGGAATGTGGAAGAAAGGAAGGGAAGAAGAAAGGAGTGAGGGGAGAGGAGGAGAAGGAGAATGGGGAGGAAGGGGAAAGTATGGAGAAGGAATGGGTAAGAGGGGGAAGAGGGGGCAGATATAGAGGAAGAGAGGAGGGAGAAATGCTGAGATTGGTGGGAATGCTTGTAGGTTATGGATCACAGATACCTAATCAAGGTTTGGATGCGTAGTTCTGATCAAATACGAGACTATTTTGTCTTCTCGGAGTCTGCCAGCACTGAATAATGTTTGTAGTGCAGACTGTTCTATAGAACTTCACACTGGTGTCTGAGGTTCAGGGGGCATGAAAGGATTTCCTAGGAATCCCCAGAGTTAATCTGCTTTTAGACAGGCTGTCATGAGTAGAGTCTGAAGAACTCTAGAATGTTCTAGCACGTTGTTTCCATTGCTCTTTCCAGAAGCAGCACACTCATGTCTGCCAAGTACCTGAAGCTATCTCTGCTTCCCCTACAATGAACCATTAACTTGGGCCCCCTCACTCTCTCTCTGTCCCCTCTCACACTCTGTTTACCTAGCCTACTCATTAGGGTGGCACAGTGGTTAGCACTGCTGCCTCACAGTGCCAGGGATCCAGGTTCGATTCCTGCCTTGGGTCACTGTCTGTCTGAAGTTTGCATACTCTTGTGTTTGTGTGGGTTTCCTCCAGGCGCTTCCACAGTCCAAAGATGTGTGGGTTAGGTAGATGATTGGCTATGCTAAACTGCCCTCAGTGTCAGGGGGACTAGCTAGGGTAAATGCATGGGGCTGTGGTGATAGGGCCAAGGTGGGATTGTCATTGGTGCAGACTCAATGGGCCAAATGGCCTCCTTCTCCATTGCAGGATTCTATGATTGTTTAAACCCATTTCTTCGTTGGCCATCAGCCATGGTTCAGTTGCTCACTTTCTTGTCTCTGAGATGAAGGTTTTGGATTCAAGTCCCACTCCAGTGACTGGAGCTCCGAATCGAGGCTGGCACTATTGTGGAGAAGGAACTGCTGTCTTAGAGATACCAGCCTTCCAACTCAGGTGAATGTGAAGATCCTGTGGCACTATTCAAGGAAAAGCTGGAGGGAAATATCTGATATGTCTGATGCCCTGGCAATATTCACCCATTAACCAACATCATTAAAACATTTAATCTGGTCATTTATCTTATTATTGTTCTTGGAGCTTACCATGTGTAAATTGGACAATAATAACCACTCTTTAAAATATATTTTGCTGTGAATTGTATTAGGACATATTAAGGCTGTGTGACGTGCCACATAAGTACAAGTCTTTCACTTTTTTTCCGGTGTGATTGTGTATTTCCAACCATGACCATTAAATGAACTAATGTTACCGCCTCAGGTGATGAAGGCATCTGCCGATATTTCCTCTCCCTCCTCTGTAACTTGTTCCTCTAGGGTGGAGAATAAGTGTCAGCCTGACAGCTTGGATTAGCTCCCAACACTTCGTTCCCTCCCCTCCCCCCTCTCTATCCTGTCCACTGAGTTCCCTATCTTAGTTGTGCTGTGAAGGAGATGCTGTAGGAGGCGGCCTGGAAGGAGTGGCGGTGCTCCCTACATAAGGAACATTGCTGCAGGCCCAGCTTCCTTGGGGAACAATGTGTACATGGTCTAGTGAGATAAGGAAATGGTGAAAAAAGAGACAGCCTTTTCGCCCACTCTTAACAAAGTTGCAAGATGATCAGTAAGAGGATATTCAGACATTGGGGAGAGGAGGCTGCTTTGGCAATGCCCCTTGTATCTTGACAGAGCACACAGGGGAGGCAGTGATGTAGTGGTATTGTCACTGGAATAATAATCTACATCAAAGGGAATGAAGTAGAAATGGTTGAGAGCTTCAGGTTTTTAGGTACCCTGGTTACCAACAACCTGTCCTCATCTTTCCATGCAGATGCTATAGTTAAGAATGCCCATCCATGCCTCTATTTTCTCAGGAGACTGAGGGAATTTGGCATATCAGCTACAACTCTCACCAACTTTAACAGATGCACCATAGAAAACATTCTTTCTGGTTGCAGCACAGCTCGCTATGGTTCTTGCTCTCTCCAAGACCACAAGAAATTAAAAAAGGTCGTCAATGAAGCCCAGTCCATCACTTAACCCAGCCTCTCATCCACTGACTCCATCGACACTTCCTGCTGTCCTGGAAAAGCAGCCAGCATAAATAAGGACTGCACACACCCCGGACGTACTCCCCTCCACCTTCTTCCGTTGGGAAAAAGATACAAAAGTCTGAGGTCAGGTACTAACCGACTCAAAACAGCTTCTTCCCTGCTGCCGTCAGACCCCACATTAAGTTGACCTTTCTCTACACCCTGACTATGATTATTACACTACATTCTACACTCTCTCCTTTCCTTCTTCCCTATGTACTCTATGAATGGTATGCTTTGTATAGCATGCAAGAAACAATACTTTTCACTCTACACTAATACATGTGACAATAATAAATCAAATCAAATCAAATCAAAGTCCAGAGAGAACATAAGAACATAAGAAATAGGAGCAGGAGTAGGCCATCTAGCCCTTTGAGCCTGCCCCGCCATTCAATAAGATCATGGCTGATCTGTCGTGGCTCAGTTCCACATTCCCGCCCTCTCCCCATAACCCTTAATCCCCTCGCTTATCAAAAACCTATCAACCCGCGTCTTAAAAATATTTAGCGAGGCAGCCTCCACCACCTCAACGGGCAGAGAACGAGAGCAAGATCAGGGAACCTGGGCTCAAATCCTGCCATGGCAGATGTGAAATTTGAATTCAGTAAAAATCTAGAATTAAAAGTCTAGTGATGACCATGAAAGTGTTGTCGTTTGTTTGAAAAACCCACCTGGTTCATTAATGTCCTTTAGGGAAGGAAATCTGCTGTCTTTGCTGGTCTGGCCTACATGTGACTCCAGAGCCACAGCAATGTGGTTGACTCTTAAGTACCCTCCGAAATGGAGGGCAGTTAGGGATGGGCAACAAATGCTGGCCCAGCCAGTGATGCTCTCATCCCATAGTGGGAGATCTGGAGAGGGCTGAATGGCCTTTACACTCATGCTCACCTGTAACCTGGTGAAGAAAAGTTGACGCATTCTGATTTGTTCCTAAATAGTAATCCACCTCTCTGTCAGGTGCTTCCAGAATTTTCTCCCTATTGTCTTGGTCAATACTGATTCCTTGATCAACATCGCTAAAGTAGACTAAGATCAGTCATTGTTAGATTGCTGATTCTGACGGTTTTCTGCACACAAACTGCATTTCCTACAACTGTGCCTAACATTCAAAAGTTATGTCAGAATCACTGAATCATACAGTGCAGAAGAGGCACCGACACATGAGAACCACCTAACCTAGTACCATTTACCAGCACTTTGGCCCATAGCTTTGAATGTTATGACATGCCAAGCGCTCCTTCAGGTACTTGGTACTTTTGAGAATGAATTTCAGAAAATGATGGATTCTAGGGCAATAGAAGCTTAAACGTAACAGATTGAGGCCCACCCCTCAATCCCCCTCCACCCTCACCAGCGAGGAAAACACTTTATTATTTAGGCCACCTCTGGGACTGACGCTCTTTGTCCTGGTTTGGCCTGGGGTGAAGGCCACTCCCTCTCCGGCCTGTGTTAGGTTTTCTTTACAACCCAACATGTAAAGGAGGAGCCGTTTCACCTCAGGAAGCTCAAGGAACTGCACATCCATCTTTCAATTAGACACTTCACAGCTTTCAGAACACATTGTGTTGAACAATTTCAGATCAAAGGGCAGGATTTTCCCAACCTTCATACTGGTGAGATCTTGCAGTGCGCTGAGGGCAACACCCTATGGCGGGTTTCTCTGGCAGTCGAATGAGAGAGCCAGAGACATTGGCGGGATTGGAAAGTCCCACTGACAGCTGATGGTGAGCAGCCTCTTCTACTGGGAAACATGCCAAGGGGAAAGGGAGCAGGAAAATCCTACCACAGAGTAGGCGAGACTGGAAATTTCTGCCTGAGGTCAACAAAGATTTCCATTGTCGGACCCTCACCTGCACCGGTTCTGGGTGGGCGAGGTGGTAGACTTCTGGCCATTGTCCCTGTCTCTACATTTTCAGTCAGCAGCTCTTGTAACTTTCCCTAACTACCCCCTCCTGTCACATCTTTTGTTTTTATACTTGTTCCACCACCATCTCTTTTTGTTTTGCACCATTACCTTTTTCTTCATTTAACCTCTCCTTGTCTGCTACCCTAGACCTTTGCCGGAACTCCCCAACCTCATCATGGGTGGAGTTCTCCGCTCCTGCTGCAGTGAGTGGAGCTTTGGCTGAGCCAAATTCTCCGCTCTCGCGGAAGTGGGGTGGGAAGGGGTGAGATTGGAGATAACCCAGGGGGAGTGCATGCTTCAGAAAGAGGAACTGAGGCTTTGCACTTGGGGCAGATGTTTTACAGCTTAGGGCAAAAGCTCTAGCTAATCCAACACCACAATGGTTAACTTTTGTGCTTAATCTTGGTGGGACACTTGACACTTGAACCTTTGTTAAGCAAAGTAGCAAAGTCAATCTCCTCTCTCATTTAGCAGTATAAATAGCACGATTATTCAGTCAATTATAACATGTACATTTCTAGGTGCTACTTGAATATTGATAGGGAGAACATGCAGAGGTAAATGACTCAGCCAACAGATGGCGAACAGTTCAAACTGACACTTTACTGTTTACTGACAATTCCAATCAGGCAGGATTTGGTTACATTTGTAATGTCCTAACTATGTTAGGAGTTGTGGATTTTACTCAAAAAGAAAAGATGGTTCACACACGTAGATTTAAACTAACACACAGCACCTCCTCACTCCCCAAAGCTTGTCCACCATCTACAAAGTACAAGTCAGGAGTGCGATGGAAAGCTTTTTGCATATCTGGATAATCACCCGGGTTCACTTGCCTCTGTCGCCTTGCCGGTGAAGGTCCTCATTGGTAAGGATCATGTCTGGTTCCTATCAACAGGGACCTATCATGATGGCCTCCCCAGTAGGTCCGGAGGCCATTGAGGCTGCCCCAGGAGGTCGAGGACCAAGGGGGGGTCTCTTGGACAGTGCCAGTCTGGTACCCAGGCAGTACCAGCCTGGCACATGGCACTGTCCACAGTGCACCTTGCAACTGAGATCCTGGCTCAGTAAAAGTGCCCTCTGGGTATCAGGCAGTGCCAAGGGGGAAGGGCCAACTGGGAGGGGTGGTACCTGAAGGGATAGGCCAACTGGGGGGAAATGCTGTGAACTCTGCAACTGCATTTGGGGATGACGACACTGCAAATTCTACAAATGGCAATTGGCCAGCCTGTGTGGAGGGTTGGGGCATGAAGAAGGGTGCTAGTGCTGGGGGGTGTGGGGGGGGTTGGTGGTGGGGTAGTGTAGAGTCCTGCAAAAGTGGGGGAAGGGCGATCAGCTGTGAAGGCCAGTGGTAGCTGCAGGAAGCAGGAACAGACAGACCTCCACATTCTGTGGTATTGCATCGAAGATCTGCGCATGTGCAATGGTGCCTTCTGCTGCAATCTGCGGGCTTTTGGTAAGTTGGCAGGAAACAGTTCCTGCTTCATTTTTGTCACAGTGTGAGGTAAGATTCGATTTTTTAATTCACCCAGAGAAAAGCATGATTCCCATCTTCATGCTTGTTCGGCACTGAGGATTTCTCTGATAAGATCGCCCCTTACTGTTTGTTTTTATGCTGCATGCAAGTTTTCTCTCAAAATTAATCTACTCCTTTCTTACGAGCTTTTTTGTCTTTCGCTGCTCAATCCTAAATACTGTTCTCTGGTCTACCACTATCCCTGGACACTTTGTATATCCTGCTTTTCAATTTAACAATATCCTTGACCATGGATTTTGCCTCTTTCTTGAGGAATCCCTCTTTTTGATTGGGATAAAGGACGTTTGAATATCAGCCACTGCTCATTTACTGACCTGAATTTTTTATTTTCTTCATTCATGGTTCATGGGCATCGCTGGCTGGCGAGCATTTATTGCGCATCCCTAGTTGCCCTTAAGAAGGTGGTGGTGAACTCCCTTCTTGAATCGCTACAGCCCACGTGCTGTGAGTTGACCCACAATGCCATTAGGGAGAGAATTCCAGGATTTTGACCCAACGACTGTGAAGGAATAGTGATATATTTCCAAGTCAGAATGGTGAGGGGCTTGGAGGGGAACTTGTAGGTGGTGATGTTCCCATTTATTTGCTGCCCCTGTCCTTATAGGTGGAGGTGGGCATGGGTTTGAAAGGTGCTGTCTAAGGGTCTTTGGTGAATTACTGCAGTGCATCCTGTAGATAGTACACACTGCTACTACTGAGCGTTGGTGCTGGAGAGATTGAATGTTTGTAGATATGGTGCCAGTCAAGCTGGCTGCTTTGTCTTGGATGGCGTCAAGCTCCTTGAGTGTTGTTGGAGCTGCACCAATCCAGGCAAGCGGGGAGTATTCCATCACATTCCTGACTTGTGCCCTGTAGCTGGCAGATAGGCTCTGGGGAATCAGGAGGTGAGCTACTCGCCACAGTATTCCTAGCCTTTCACCTGCTCTTGTAGCCATTGTGTTTACATGGTGGATCCAATTGAGTTTCTGGTCAATGGTAACCCCAAGGATATTGACATGGGGGATTTGGTGATGGTTACAGCATTGGTGATTATTGGTGATGGTCATTGCCTGGCATTTATGTAGCGTGAATGTTATTTACCACTTGTCAGCCCAAGCCTGGATATTGTCCCGATCTTGTTGCATTTGAATATGGACTGCTTCAGTATCTGAGGAGTCGCGAATATAACTGAACATTGTGCAATCACTGGTGAACTTCTGACCTTATGACGGAGGGAAGATTACTGATGAAGCAACTGAAAATGTTGGGCCCAGGACACTATCCTGAGGGACTCCAACAGAGATGTCCTGGAGCTGAGATGGCTGACCCTCCCCAACCATCTTCCTATGTACCAGGAATGACTCCAACCAGTGGAGAATTTGCCCCCGCTACCCTTTGATTCCAGCTGCGCTAGGGTCCCTTGATGCCACATTCGGGCAAATGCAGCCTCGATGTCAAAGGCTGTCACTCTCATCTCAGCTCTGGAATTCAGCTCTTTTGTCCATGTTTGAACCAAGGCTGTAACGAGGTCAGGAGCTCAGTGACCCTGGTGAAACCCAAACTGGGCGTCATTGAGCAGGTTATTGCTGAGCAGATACTGCATGATAAGACTGTTGATGACCCCTTGCATCACTTTACTGATGATTGAAAGTAGACTGACTAAGCAGGAATGAGGCGGATTGGATTTGTCCTGCTTTGTGTGTAGAGGACATACTGAGGCAATTTTCCACATTGTTGGGTAGATGCCAGTGTTTTAACTGTACTTGGCTAGGGGAGCGGCAAGTTCTGGAGCACAAGTCTTCAGTACTATTGTCGGAATGTTGTCAGGGCCCATTGCCTTTGCAGTAACCAGTGTTGGCACCTGTTTCTTAGTATCACATGGAATGAATCGAATTGGTTGGAGACTGGCATCTGAGATGCTGGGGACAACTGGAGGAGGCTGAGGTGGATCGTCCACTCAGCACTTCTGGCTGAAGATTGCTGCGAATAATTCAGCCTTATCTTTTGCACTGATGTGCTGGGCTCCTCCATCATTGAGGATGGGAATATTTGTGGAGCCTCCCCCTCCAGTGTGTTGCTTAATTGTCCACCACCATTCTCGACTGGATGTGGAAGGACTGCAGAGCTTAGATCTGATCTGTTGGTTGTGGGATCACTTAGCTTTGCCTATCACTTGCTGTTTTTGCCATCTGGCATTCAAATAGTCCTGCTTGGTAGCTTCACCAGGTTGACATGACACTTTTAGGTATGCCTGGTATGCTCTCCATTGAACCAAGGTTGATCCCCTGGCTTGATGGTAATGGTTGAGTGGGGGATATACCGGGCCTTGAGATTGCAGATTGTGCTGGAGTACAGTTCCACTGTTGTTAATGGCTCACAGTGCCTCTTGGATGCCCAATCTTGATTTGCTCAGTTCAAAGTCTGCCCCATTTAGTATGGTGATAGTGCCACACAACACAATGGAGGTTATTCTCAATGAGGCGGGACCTCATCTCCACAAGGACTGTGTGGTGGTCACTCTTACCAATACCATCATGGACAGATGCATCTGCAGCTTGTTTACCCAATTCACCTTAAACAACTTCTCCCTCAAGCCATTATAATTGGATTGGATCCCGAGCTTCTTAACCCACAGACCACAATCAGTAAGGATGGGCACTAACACCTCCTTCACGATTATCCTCAACACCTACAAGGCAGTGTTTTCAGACCCCTCCTTATACACCAATGACTGTGTGGCCAATTTCCACTCTAACTCAATTTTCAAGTTTGCTGATGACACCACCACAGTGGGTCTGGTCTCCAAACAATGATGAGACAGAGTACAGGAATGAGACAGAGAATCTGGTGAACTGGTGCAACAACAATAATCTTTCCCTCAATGTCAACAAAACGAAAGAAATTGTCACTGACTTCAGGAAGCATAAAAGAGAACATGTTCTTGTCCACATCAACAGGGACGCAGTAGAAAGGGTCAAAAGCTTCTGGTCTTTACGTGTCCATCACCAACAACCTGTCCTGGTCCCCTCATGCTAGGTATAGTTAAGAAAGCCCAGTAACACCTCTATTTTCTCAGAGGACTAAGGAAATTTGTCATGTCAGCTATAACTCTCACCAACTTCTACAGATGCACCATTGAAAGCAATCTTTCTGGTTGTATCACAGCTTGGCTTGGCTCCTGATCTGCCCAAGACCACAAGAAATTACAAAAGGTCGTGAATGTAGTCCCATCCATCATGCAAACCAACCTTCCATCCATTGACTCTGTCTCAGCAAAGCAGGCAGCATAATTAAGGACTTTACGCACCCCGGACATTCTCTCTTCCACCTTCTTTCATCGGGAAAAAATGCAAAAGTCTGAGATCATGTACCAACTGACTCAAGACCAGCTTCTTTCCTGCTGACATCAGACTTTTGAATGGACCTTGCATTAAGTTGATCTTTCTCTACACTCTAGCTATGACTGTAACACTACATTCTGCACTCTTTCGTTTCCTTCTCTATCAGTGATAGGCTTTGTCAGTATTCATAATAAATGCCCTTATTTAAGTTGGAGACACTGGTTATGAATCTCTGGCGTTCACCCTAAAATTGTATCTGGAATTGTAACATATTGTGGTCATTACCCCCTAGAGGGTCCATAACCACAAGATCCCTTGTTAATCCCTCTTCATTACACAAAACCAAATCTACAATAACCTGTTCCTAGATAGCTTCCACAATGTAAAAATCGAATCAAATGGAATCAAATCAAATCAAATGTATTGTTGTAAATTATTATCCCTGATACACTACACAGAATCTTCTTCTATGCCGCCCTCGCCGGCTTGGTTTGTTCAATCAAATGCAAATTAAAATCGAAAGTTGCCTTCAAACATGCCTTTAATATTTATCCATTTATGCTCTGACTTCTTGAGGGGTCACATTTTGGGGGTGTACAGACTATTCCCACTCTCATCCTCCTTCCGCTGCTATTTACGATTTCAATCCAAACCAATTCTACATTACTACCCACTTTCATATCATGAAACAACACTACTCTGAAACTTTCCTTGATTAACAACGCTACCCCACCTTTTCCCCTTTGGTCTGTTCTTTTGGAATATTGTATACCCTGGAATGATGAGTACCCAATCCAGGTCATGTTTCTGAAAGAGCTGAAACATCATACTCGTATGTTGCAACTGTACTATTATCTCATCTATCTTGTAAATGCTTTATGCATTCAGATAAAGTACATTTAGCTTTGTTTTTAGTACAGAAGTTTACAACTCTGGATTTTGCTCTACTTGAAGTAGGGAAGAAACTCCACTGCACGATAAAATTAATATCGACACAGGGCACAGAATAATGGTAACTGTTGTATTCGGGGCTGGGAAATGAAAGAATATTTCAGCGTAGTTGGAAACTCTTCTGACTTAGATGATATAATTAAATATCAAATAACAGCTTGCTCCAGAGCAGGAGACATTACAGGAGACAACTGTCTAAATCACTATGCAATTAGGGCATGATTGTATATGAAAGCAAACGGACAAAATGATATGTGTTAGCCGGCCAAAGCTATTCATTCTTATCAAAGAGTGTGAAGGGAATATTTATCCCTCCTATTTTTCACCTGAGCATTTACTCTATTCCTCTCAAGACACTGATGGAAGTCTGTGGAGTTCAGTTCAAACAATTATGTCATTGTCTTTTCCCTATCCTGGTATAGGACTGTGTGTATATGCATTTATAATTCCAATTATTCTTGGTGAGCCTATTTCTTATTAAACTGTTATGAGTGAGAAAGAGTCTATGAGTGGAATTTTATTGGTTCATCCCACCCATCGATCGGCTGCGGGCCCCCGCGATTGTGGAGGGGGAGCTGTGTTCAGGCTGGTTGCAGCAGCAGAGGCCTGACAGCTCTCTCTCTCTCTGTCAGGCCTCTGCTGTTGCTGTTGTGTATTTGCAGACTCTCTAAGCAATAGCTCCCTCTACTGCTAGTTGGTGAATGAAGCCCTGCTCACTGCTTGTAGCAGCTAGAAACAATCTAGCTCATTTTATTATGCACTTTGCTTGCAAAAAACCCAAAACAATGTATCTGTAACTCTCCCATCTTCACGCTAGCTGGACATTCTCATAAAATTCTGCTCTATTTCTCATTATACTGTGTATGTCTATTTCTCATGGATACTACGGCCAGAATTTTACCGGCATGCCAGCCTCGATTCCAGAGGCGGGCTCAGCTCCGAGAATGGCATTCTCTGTTGCCTCTGGCGGGATCATGCGAAACTTGGGCAGACATGCCGGTAAAATTCCGCCCTGTGTGTGTCAATTTCTCATTATACTGTGAGTCCATTTCTCATTGTACTTGATGTGGAGATGACGGCACTGGACTGGGTAAGGAGTCTCACAACACCAAGTTAAAGCCCAACATCTGGCTGGATTTGGAATTGCAAGTTTTCAGAGCACTGCTCCTTCATCAGGATGCTGCAAACCACCGGCTCAAAGTAGAGAGGACCTCCAAGAAGATTGCGCATATCATTCATGACTGTAGTCTAGCAAGGTCTTTAGTTGTTTAAGAAAACATGAGTAAGAGGTAGGCCTTTGTGGCTACACCATCCTGCAGTGACTCAAGAAGGAAGCACAGTAGTGCCCTCTTGTGGGGGGAGGACAACTGGGACTGGCAATAATCACTGTCCTTCCCAGTAAAAGCCCACAATCAAATGTAAATCTGAAAGAAGAATTCTAATAGTTGGAGGTGAGTTCTTTGCTGGACTTATTGTGCAATGTTCCTACTTGTTGTGGCAATATGTTGTTAGCGAGATGGGAAGGGGCTTGTGTAGAATATAAACAATCGGCATAAACCCATTGCACCGATGGTACTGAGTTGTAACTTTCAATTATTCATTCCACAGGGTGAGGAGCTGGAAGGATGTTCAGCGCATTTATCGAGAGACCTGCACAGTTTCTGTTGACTAAGTGTCAAAGCGAACAGTTATCGAAGGGTTGCCAAGATGTAGGTTTTACTGCAAAATATAAGGATT
Organism: Carcharhinus amblyrhynchos; assembly: GCF_965287045.1. Lineage (NCBI taxonomy): Eukaryota > Metazoa > Chordata > Chondrichthyes > Carcharhiniformes > Carcharhinidae > Carcharhinus > Carcharhinus amblyrhynchos. The sequence continues at coordinate 69,816,039 of NC_137329.1, read as the reverse complement.
TTGCTCCAAAAATATTTAATTATTCTATCTGAGTGATAAATTCAATGGAAGGGTGATATTTGAGTGAAGTTATTTTCAGTTCTAGATTTAAATGTGAAACAAATGCTGGTTACACTGATGTTCCCTGAGCTACGTTGTGAAGGACAGTCAAGGCTTTATCTTGTGCTTTTGAAATAGTGCTCACTAATCTCATCTGTCTTCATTTCCAGTGAAAGATGGCTTCAGAGAGACTCTGCAGGCAGCTTTCAGGAAGATGAGTGGAGGTTCTCTCATGCACACACAAGCCTTCAGACAAAACGCATCAAGTCCCAGATGGATGACATCTTATCAGTGCAGAACCTCAAATGAAGTATGGAAGTTTTGGGTAAGTTCTACTGGCTACTAGGAGCTCCAGCATCCTAATCTACTCGAGCAATTTGTAAATGAAAGTCCCAGCTCAGATCAGGTGCTAACTGCAACTGAATCACTTGTGCCTCAGAGTCAGGAGGTGAGGGGGCTCCAGTTCCACTCTAGAGACTTGAGAACCACCCTAGATTGACTCTTCAATGGGGTAATGAGGGAATGCCACACTGTCAGAGGCACCACCTCTCTGATCTAATGTCAGATCACAATTTTCACCTTTGGGCACAATTCTGAGCAGGAGATTTCTCCCGAGGGCACTTGTGGAATACTTGTCCTTCAGCCAATTGTATAAAATAGATCACTATCCCACTTTGCTGGGTGTGAATTGGTTTCCACATTATAAGTAGCTAAAATCCGGAAGTACTTCACTGGCTATGAAACACTTACAGAGCTGAGGAAATGCATGGAGGTAAATGTTCCAGTCTGCATGTGGGGATAACTCCCACTCAACTACTCCAATGAAAGCAGTAACCCCACTGCGTAAACTACACCCACTGGCTCTATACGTGATTGCAAAACCCTTTGACTGACTCTCAGGTAAAATTAGTTCATCTGCAACAATATCTCAAACACAAAATGATAAATCGGAGCCAGGGACAAAGGCAGAGTCCTATCAATGGTCAGTGAAATAATGAAAACTGCACTGAGGAGTATCTGGAGAAAAAGCTGTACATTAGCTCAATAAGTAACAGCCAGTACAGCTTTACGAGGAAAGTACCAGCTTAATAGATATCATTGCTTTCCTGTGGCCATTACAAATAAATGAAAAAGGGAAACCCCTGTGTTACAACTTTCAGAGCACAAGGTATAACATGAGTAATTAAACTATAATTCATGCGCATTAGGGAGGGATCCAAAATAAAAATGGGACATGGTACTCATGAATGGTGCAAGGTGAGACTGAAGACCCACAGGGGGTTTACAGGATTATCAAACTGTAGGCTACGGGTCACTGTCAAACTGCAAAGGAGTACATCAGTAAGACAGCACAGACACCAGTAGGACATCAGCAGGTCAGCAGGAGAAGCATGTCAGTGCCAGACTTTAGAGTGGGACATCACAGGGTCAGTGGGGAAGTGGATCATTGGGACATCACGTGGTCAGTAGGGAAGGGGATCAATGAGGCACTATTGGGTAAGTGGGGAAGGGGATCAATGAGGCATCACAGGCTTAGTGGGAAGGGGATCAGTGAGACACCACATGAGTTCAAACACAATATTCAGTATAAAGCCTGATCTGAGGATCCAATCTTTGTTCCAAGCTTATTTCAAGACAATGTTGTAGGCTTTGTTGATTACAGACTAGAGAGAATGAACATTTAGATAAAATAATGCAGCATCGTTAGTTTGGTAATTCCAAGGCCAACAGTTCATTTTAAATTTACTGATGTTAAAAACATTTTCCACTTAAATCTGACATAAGGAACCTCCTTAGAAAAAATCAATTTGAATATTGATGAAACACTTTTCATCCATTTGAATTACAAGAAACTTAATGAAACAAGGCATTGTATTAATTAAATACATCCACAAAGGATTTGTTCTTAAAACCGCAATCGCCTTGCTATTTTGTCCACTTGGAGTTTGGTGGAAAGTTGTCTGTTGTAAATATATTTGATGACTATGATTTATGTGCTGATTACCTGGTGCTAGATGGTTAAATGAGAACTTCTATAATTCTCTATTCCTTTGAAAAGTTAAAATGAGATCTTATGGAGTATTGCCAATAGCTAAAAGCCACGAGCAGACATCTTTCACTTGTTGCTTCTTGGGCATTTTGTTGAATGTTAACCCAGTCTCCAGGCAAGGACAGACGTTCAGGAAGGCCTGGCATGTTATTAGAGTAAGAAGTCTCACAACACCAGGTTAAAGTCCAACAGGTTTATTTGGTAGCAAAAACCACTGCAATTTGTAAATTGAGTTTGTGTCTTTATATGCCCTGTTTGTGAACAGAACTCCCACTTACCTGACAAAGGGGCAGCGCTCTGAAAGCTAGTGGCTTTTGCCACCAAATAAACCTGTTGGACTTTAATCTGGTGTTGTGAGACTTCCTATTGTGTTTACCCCAGTCCAACGCCGGCATCTCCATGTCATGGGAGTCATAGACCAGAGTCATAGAGGTTTAGAGCATGGAAATAGGCCCTTCGGCCCAACTTGTCCATGCCGCTTTTTTTTTAAATCCCTAAGCTAATTGCAATTGCCCGCATTTGGCCCATATCCCTCTATACCCATTGTACCCATGCAACTATCTAAATGCTTCTTAAAATATAAAATTGTACCCACCTCTACTCCTACCTCTGGCAGCTTGTTCCAGACACTCACCACCCTCTGTGTGAAAAAATTGCCCCTCTGAACATTTTTGTATCTCTCTCCTCTCACTTCAAACCTATGCCCTCTAGTTTTAGACTCCTCAACCCTTGGGAAAAAAATTGACTGTCTCCCTTGTCCATTCCCCTCATTAATTTATAGACTTCTATAACGTCACCCCTCAGCCTCCTACACTCAAGAAAAAAAAGTCCCAGTCTATTCAGCCTCTCCTTATAACTCAATCCATCAAGTCCCAATAGCATCCTAGTAAATCTTTTCTGCACTCTAGCTTAATAATGTCCTTTCTATAATAGGGTGACCAGAATTGCACGCAGTATTCCAAGTGTGGCCTTACCAATGTCTTGTACGACTTCAACAAGACGTCCCAACTCCTGTATTCAGTGTTCTGACCAATGAAACCAAGCATGCTGAATGCCTTCTTCACCATTTTGTCTATCTGTGACTCCACTTTCAAGGAGCTATGAACATGTACTCCTAGATCTCTTTGTTCTGTAACACTCCCCAGTGTCCTACCATTAACTGAGTAAGTCCTGCCCTGGTTCAATCTACCAAAATGCATCACCTCGCATTTGTCTAAATTAAACTCCATCTGCCATTTGTCATCCCACTGGCCCAATTGATCAAGATTGCAATTGGAGATAACATTCTTCACTGTCCACTGTCCAATCTTGGTGTCATCTGCAAATGTTGTGCTTCACCCATCATCAATAATCAATGAGCCCACATGATCTCGGGTTGAAAAGTTGACACTGAGAGAGAAGTGTCAACAGTTCAGGCAGTCACCACTGACATTTCAAAACATTGGTTGGATATTGAGCAAGCAGTGTCACATACTAAGTTAAAGAGCAGGGTAAGACTCTGAATGTTGCTCCCTGCATGATACATTAGGCTATTTAGAAAGAAGTAGATGAGCCACACCAATGAATGACTTGACACAGCGGTTAGATTGTATTTTTGGACTAATTCTGAAGCAGGAAAATCTCTACAGGTGGGATGGTCTTCGAGCACGCTAACATTGCAGCTGGTACCTCATAGGAAAATGAAACAAATGGGAAAATTATATTAATCAGGCAAGGGTTATAAAACCATTCTAAAATAGACAGCATGAGAGAAAGGTTGGGGAGTAGGAGGTCAAAAAGTCTTTGGGTAAATGAACAAAGTTAAGGAAGCCAATGAAGGATGAAGAGAGAGGGATGCTGGGGAAGAGGTAATTTGCTTCAAATTGAGATGATGGATAGCACATGTAAAAAGAGCAGAGTTTGAAACATTCATTAATCTAAAAAAGGACAACATGCCTAGGATCTAGAGAATCTTAAGCAAAATGGAGAAGAAATAGCAGAAAACCTAGAAATTATATTTTTAAAGAGAGTTGAGTGTGTGTCTGAAGACTGAAGAATGACCAGTGTGGTATTCATTTTGAAAAAGAGAGGCTAAGTTATTGTAGGTAATTTCAGGCCAGTTAGCTTAACATCAGTAGTAGGGAAATTCTGGAGTCTTCAACTAAAATGAAATTACTAAATCTCCGCATGAAGGGCAAATAATCTAAAGTAGCTGTGGGTGTAAGGGTCTGACACACATAGTGATGTAAGAGAGCACATGATCCATACTCAGTGTCAGCCTGGTGTTGAACAGAGACGTGTATTGACATCAGCACGGAGACAGCTCTGAACCTCTACTCTTTACAATACATGTATAAATAGTTCTACTCATTAATAAAGACTTACAGCTAACCTATAGAAGACAACAGAGACTTCTTTACAACATACTATTCAGTAACCAACATCATCCTAACAGTAGCCAACATTGATTTCACAAAGGAGTATTGTCCTCACTAAGCTTGATTGAGTTTTCTGCAGAAGTGACACACATGGTGGATGGCAGGAATGCAGTGGAAATTATACGCATGGTCTTTAACAAAGTCAAACACAGGAGATGGTTGTGGAGATTGAGGGATTTGAAGGGGAAAGAATTGGATGAAGAATGATTAGGAGGTCAGGGAGTGTTACATATTTAAGTGATTGCAAGATTGCTTTAAGAGCCAGTCACATGATTTGATGGTCATATCTTTGAGATGTTTCACAGGCTTCTGCCTTAGTTTTATTTTCTAATCTGTGCACAGAACATCTCTTTTAATAAACTTGTTGTTGTTACTTTGAATCTACATGTGTACACATATTTTTCTTTTTGTTTTAAACCCACAACCCCGAATGGATTACACAGAGTTTCTCAGAGAGATTGGAAGTGATTGGGGGTATGCCTTGGGTTCAGTTCTTTTATTGCCTCCAATTACTTCTTTCATGAATAATTTAGATAGCTGCAGTGAGCAAGTGGTGCCCAGCTCTGCAACAATAATCAAATAATTATCAGAGATAAAGGAAACTTCAGTGAGGATATGATAAGATGATACAGTAGGTTCAAAGAAAAGTAACAGATGGAATTCAAGACAAGTAAATGTGTGGTAGTTCATATTTGTTCTGAAAAAAAGTAAAATAATTATAGCTGGAAATGGGAAAGCTAAATGGTGGGGAAGAGCAGAGAGATTTGGAAATTCAATTTTATAGGGCATTAAAACTCAACTTAATAAGCCATAAGGAAGTTACGCTAAGCCTTTATAAATTACTGTTGGACTTTGCTGAATTCCATGCAACTCATTAAAGAGAGGGTACAGGAAAAATTTACCAGTATGGTGACAGGAATGAGGGACTTAAGTTATGAGGGGAAACTGGAGAAGGTAGATTGTTCTCCTTAGAGATGAGAAGATTAAAGGGAGGCTTAATAGGGTGTACAAGATTATGAGAGGTTTTGACAGAGTAGCTAGGGAGAAATTGTTTCCATTGGGAGTAGAATCAGTAACTAGAAGAGACAGATTTAAAATAATTGGCATAAAGGGAGATAAGGTGTATTTTCTTTATTTTCTATCAAGATGTTATGATCTGGAATTCATTGCTGAACAGGATAGTGGAAGTAGACTTGATACTAACTTTTGAAAGGAAAGTGAACCTCTCCTTCAAGGGAAAAATTGTAGGGAAACACCAGGGACATGAAATTAATTAGTAGCTCTTTTTCAGAGCATGCATGACAAGCCAAATGGCCTCTCTCTGTACCAAAATATTTGAATCAAAATCCAATGAAACATTGGCTTTATGATGAGAGATATCGGGAAATTGAACAGGGTACTGTGCTGGGAGTGTCAGCTTAGATTATGAGCTCAAATCACTGAGAAAAATTCAAAAACATCACCATCCAAATTAGAGAAATACCACTGAGTCAGGAAGGACATGTTCATAAGGTTATTCTGGACACCACCTAATAAGTAGTTTAAGAGCACCCATTAGCTCACCCATCAGCATCTGAACTAGCTAAAACATTTTATCAGCTGTATGGTTATGTACATAATTTTTGAATGCAATTAAAAACAACTTCAAAACTCAAGGAGGCATCTTCAGATCAATCCCCACAGTTATGAAGTGAACCTGCCCAGAATGAGAGAGCTTCTCTGCTCCTAAAAGCACAGTCAGTGCTCTCATGATGGAATATTCAGCAGCTGGAACTTAGTAGATGTTGTGAAGGATGAGAGGCACCATTTCACCTGGCAAAAAGAAGGGGCAGTCACAGGGCTGGGGGTATTGTGGGGTTTATGGAGGAACACATTTCTCTTTCAAATTTATGATACGTTATTTTCTAAGCCAGGCAGGAGCGTTACAAAGAGGAGGCCAATGCCTGGAGCTTGCTCTGCCATTCAGTTAGATCACGGCAAATCACTATCCACCATTCAGTCAGATCATGGAAAATCTCTGTCTACCATTTAGTCCAATCCTTCCTTCCTCCTCCTTCAGGTATCGCCCTAAGGGGACATTGGAGACCATGGTCTTTCATTTGATTGCTCCATGATGTTGTTTGGCAAAGTACTGCAGTGATTTGCTATTTCCTTTTGCAGTATGACTCTTACTGCCTTGCATCAGGCCTATTGGAAGGACTTACAAGCTCATTATGAATGCACCTTTGGCCACATTATGAATGCATCTTTTGTGGCCATCAAATCCCAAAGTGGGACTTGAACCTGGAGCCTCTAACCCAGAGGTAGGAATATAACTACTGCACCACAAGGCCTCCTTCCATCCTTCCTGGGCTGGAATCAATCCTCGACATTCCTTCTCTGCCTGTTTCAAAACTGTGCAACCCTTAACCACCTCCCTTATGCTTTTTCCTTTATTAATGAAGATGTCTCTGGCAAAGTCGCCAGTTAGCAAGTCATTAAGAAGGCAGTTGGCCTTTATTAACAGAGGATTTGAGTAGAGGAGTAAAGATGTCTAATTGCAATTATATAGAGCTTTAGTGGAACTGCACCTGGAGTAGTGTGTGCAGTTTTGGTCTCCTTACCCAATGAAATATATTCTTGCCATTAGAAAGAGTACATCACTACATTAATTCCTGGATGGAGGGATTGTCCTATAAGGAAAGATTATATACAGTAATACCACAACACCAGGTTAAAGTCCAACGGGTTTATTTGGTAGCAAACGCAACTAGCTTTCGGGGCTCTGCTGTTTTGTCAGGTGAGTGGGGAGTTCTGATCAGATGACATTGAGGTAGAAAATGAGCCGTGATATCAATGAATGGCAGAGCAGGCTGGAAGGACTAAATGACTTATTCCTGCTCTGATTTCTTACATTCTTATTGCCCATCACTAGTTACCTGAGAAGATGACATTGGCACCCCAACAAAAGCTGAGTTTCTGGATTAATACCAGAGTTTCTAGCAATAAGATCACTAGACCATCGCCTCCTTGTATGGCCAACTAAGGGATGGCCACTGATGATGGAGCAGTTAAAATGGGGAATGCTCAAGCTGCCTTGTGCCTGTCACTGGTATCCTGGGGTGTAGGCCATAACTGGCCTTCTCAATTCCTCAGTCAAGGAGCAGACTTCTGCGTAAGTAAACAGAATGGATGCTTGACATTTGTTTCCCTTCAGTTTTGAATCTGGGATCACAGCAATTGGATTTTATGCTTAACTTTGATTCAGAATTTAAGAAATGAGACTTGAAGAACAACCTGCCATTCTATATTCCCCCCCACTGCCACCCCACCACCACATCACTATCACCATCACATCATCCATCCACATTCACTGCTTTGACTAACCATCACACTGAAGTAGAAAGAAATAATTGATGGACATTTTAAATCCTCAGGGGAAAATTCTGGAAGCGCACAGTACCTGACAGAGAGGAGATGGATTACTATTCAGGAGCAGATCCTTAGTCGGAATATATCAACTTTTTTTACTAGGTTATAGGGTGAACATGAGTTTAAAGGCCATTCAGCCCATTCCAGATCACCCATTCAGAACACCACCCATCACCGTGCCATCGCAGTACGGGAACGCAGTGGAGACCATTTAGCCCCTTACTCAAACCAATGCTATTCACCTGACATCCACCCTATCACAGATCTCCCTGTTTCTGCTTCCCTCCCCACCTTGCTTCCTCCGACTTAATAAAAACTGTTATAAGTTGAAACTCATTCTGTTCTATTGGGAAGGTCAGTGACTTCAAACATTAAAGGCAAGATTTTCCAGTCCCACCCACCAGGGAACTGGAAATCTCCACCCCTTCCAACCCCACTGATTATCCTCTTACTGATTGTCTTGCAGCTTTGTAAGGTGTGAGAGATAAGACTCACTCTTCTCCAACAATTTCTGATCTCCCTTGGCCATGTACACATTGTTTCCCCAGGGATTTTTAAATATTCTTTCAGAGGATGTGGGCATCGCTGGCTGAGCCAGCTTTTTTGCCCACTCCCTGGTGCCTCCTGCATTGACTTCCACTCAGCTCTGGATAGCAACACTGCCAGTGACTGAACCATGGACAGGCTGCTGTAGTGCTCGCTCATTTCAATCACATGAAGGCAAGACTAGGTAAGGATAGTAAAGGGCATTTGTGAACGAGATGGTTTCTTGAAATCATTAAACTTTTTATTCCAGATTTTTAAAAAATTGCATTCAAATTTTACCATCTGCTGTGGTGGGATTTGAACCCTTGTCCCCACAGCATCATCCTGGATATCTGGATTACTATAGAACCACCTCTCTTTGAATGTTCTTCCTGGGCAGAATTTTCCAGATGCAGTGGGAGTGGGAAGGTCAGAATGATTCCTGCTGGACAGCAGGGTAGGTGGTCAGATTGAATCCCAATGGGCAATAGGGTAGGTGGTCAGTGTAAGTCCCGCTGGACAGCAGGATAGGTTGTCAGTATGATACCCATTGGGCAGTAGGGTAGGTGGTCAGCGTGGTTCCCATTAGGCAGCAGGGTCAGTGGTAAATATGATTCCTGCTGGACGGCAGTGTCAGTGCCTAGTGTGATTCCTGCCGGACAGCAGGATAGGTGACCAGTGTGATTCCTGCAGGGCAGCAGAGTCAGTGGTCAGTGTGATTCCCGGTAGGCAGCAGAGTCAGTGGTCAGTGTGATTCCCACTGGGCAGCAGGGTCAGTGGTCAGAGTGATTCCCACTGGGCAGCAGGGTCAGTGGTCAGAGTGATTCCCACAGGGCAGCAGGGTCAGTGGTCAGTATGATTCCCAATGGGCAGCAGGGTCAGTGGTCAGTGTGATTCCCAGTGGGCAGCAGGGTCAGTGGTCAGTGTGATTCCCAATGGGCAGCAGGGTCAGTGGTCAGTGTGATTCCCAGTGGGCAGCAGGGTCAGTGGTCAGTGTGATTCCCAATGGGCAGCAGGGTCAGTGGTCAGTGTGATTCCCACTGGGCAGCAGGGTCAGTGGTCAGTGTGATTCCCAATGGGCAGCAGGGTCAGTGGTCAGTGTGATTCCCAATGGGCAGCAGGGTCAGTGGTCAGTGTGATTCCCAATGGGCAGCAGGGTCAGTGGTCAGTGTGATTCCCACTGGGCAGCAGGGTCAGTGGTCAGTGTGATTCCCACTGGGCAGCAGGGTCAGTGGTCAGTGTGATTCCCAATGGGCAGCAGGGTCAGTGGTCAGTGTGATTCCCAATGGGCAGCAGGGTCAGTGGTCAGTGTGATTCCCAATGGGCAGCAGGGTCAGTGGTCAGTGTGATTCCCAATGGGCAGCAGGGTCAGTGGTCAGAGTGATTCCCACTGGGCAGCAGGGTCAGTGGTCAGTGTGATTCCCAATGGGCAGCAGGGTCAGTGGTCAGTGTGATTCCAATGGGTAGCAGGGTCAGTGGTCAGTGTAATTCCCAGTGGGCAGCAGGGTCAGTGGTCAGTGTGATTCCCACTGGGCAGCAGGGTCAGTGGTCAGTGTGATTCCCAATGGGCAGCAGGGTCAGTGGTCAGTGTGATTCCCAATGGGCAGCAGGGTCAGTGGTCAGTGTGATTCCCAATGGGCAGCAGGGTCAGTGGTCAGTGTGATTCCCAATGGGCAGCAGGGTCAGTGGTCAGTGTGATTCCCAGCAGGCAGCAGGGTCAGTGGTCAGTGTGATTTCCACTGGGCAGCAGGGTCAGTGGTCAGTGTGATTCCCAATGGGCAGCAGGGTCAGTGGTCAGTGTGATTCCCAATGGGCAGCAGGGTCAGTGGTCAGTGTGATTCCCAATGGGCAGCAGGGTCAGTGGTCAGTGTAATTCCCACTGGGCAGCAGGGTCAGTGGTCAGTGTGATTCCCAATGGGCAGCAGGGTCAGTGGTCAGTGTGATTCCCACTGGGCAGCAGGGTCAGTGGTCAGTTTAATTCCCACTGGGCAGCAGGGTCAGTGGTCAGTTTAATTCCCACTGGGCAGCAGGGTCAGTGGTCAGTGTAATTCCCACTGGGCAGCAGGGTCAGTGGTCAGTGTGATTCCCAGTAGGCAGCAGGGTCAGTGGTCAGTGTGATTCCCAATGGGCAGCAGGGTCAGTGGTCAGAGTGATTCCCAATGGGCAGCAGGGTCAGTGGTCAGTGTGATTCCCAATGGGCAGCAGGGTCAGTGGTCAGTGTGATTCCCAATGGGCAGCAGGGTCAGTGGTCAGTGTGATTCCCAATGGGCAGCAGGGTCAGTGGTCAGTGTGATTCCCAATGGGCAGCAGGGTCAGTAGTCAGTGTGATTCCCAATGGGCAGCAGGGTCAGTGGTCAGTGTGATTCCCACTGGGCAGCAGAGTCAGTGGTCAGTGTGATTCCCAATGGGCAGCAGGGTCAGTGGTCAGTGTGATTCCCACTGGGCAGCAGGGTCAGTGGTCAGAGTGATTCCCACTGGGCAGCAGGGTCAGTGGTCAGTGTGATTCCCAATGGGCAGCAGGGTCAGTGGTCAGTGTGATTCCCAATGGGCAGCAGGGTCAGTGGTCAGTGTGATTCCCACTGGGCAGCAGGGTCAGTGGTCAGTGTGATTCCCAATGGGCAGCAGGGTCAGTGGTCAGAGTGATTCCCACTGGGCAGCAGGGTCAGTGGTCAGTGTGATTCCCAATGGGCAGCAGGGTCAGTGGTCAGTGTAATTCCCACTGGGCAGCAGGGTCAGTGGTCAGTGTGATTCCCAATGGGCAGCAGGGTCAGTGGTCAGTGTGATTCCCACTGGGCAGCAGGGTCAGTGGTCAGTTTAATTCCCACTGGGCAGCAGGGTCAGTGGTCAGTTTAATTCCCACTGGGCAGCAGGGTCAGTGGTCAGTGTAATTCCCACTGGGCAGCAGGGTCAGTGGTCAGTGTGATTCCCAGTAGGCAGCAGGGTCAGTGGTCAGTGTGATTCCCAATGGGCAGCAGGGTCAGTGGTCAGAGTGATTCCCAATGGGCAGCAGGGTCAGTGGTCAGTGTGATTCCCAATGGGCAGCAGGGTCAGTGGTCAGTGTGATTCCCAATGGGCAGCAGGGTCAGTGGTCAGTGTGATTCCCAATGGGCAGCAGGGTCAGTGGTCAGTGTGATTCCCAATGGGCAGCAGGGTCAGTAGTCAGTGTGATTCCCAATGGGCAGCAGGGTCAGTGGTCAGTGTGATTCCCACTGGGCAGCAGAGTCAGTGGTCAGTGTGATTCCCAATGGGCAGCAGGGTCAGTGGTCAGTGTGATTCCCACTGGGCAGCAGGGTCAGTGGTCAGAGTGATTCCCACTGGGCAGCAGGGTCAGTGGTCAGTGTGATTCCCAATGGGCAGCAGGGTCAGTGGTCAGTGTGATTCCCAATGGGCAGCAGGGTCAGTGGTCAGTGTGATTCCCACTGGGCAGCAGGGTCAGTGGTCAGTGTGATTCCCAATGGGCAGCAGGGTCAGTGGTCAGAGTGATTCCCAATGGGCAGCAGGGTCAGTGGTCAGTGTGATTCCCAATGGGCAGCAGGGTCAGTGGTCAGTGTGATTCCCAATGGGCAGCAGGGTCAGTGGTCAGAGTGATTCCCAATGGGCAGCAGGGTCAGTGGTCAGTGTGATTCCCAATGGGCAGCAGGGTCAGTGGTCAGTGTGATTCCCAATGGGCAGCAGGGTCAGTGGTCAGTGTGATTCCCAATGGGCAGCAGGGTCAGTGGTCAGTGTGATTCCCAATGGGCAGCAGGGTCAGTAGTCAGTGTGATTCCCAATGGGCAGCAGGGTCAGTGGTCAGTGTGATTCCCACTGGGCAGCAGAGTCAGTGGTCAGTGTGATTCCCAATGGGCAGCAGGGTCAGTGGTCAGTGTGATTCCCACTGGGCAGCAGGGTCAGTGGTCAGAGTGATTCCCACTGGGCAGCAGGGTCAGTGGTCAGTGTGATTCCCAATGGGCAGCAGGGTCAGTGGTCAGTGTGATTCCCAATGGGCAGCAGGGTCAGTGGTCAGTGTGATTCCCACTGGGCAGCAGGGTCAGTGGTCAGTGTGATTCCCAATGGGCAGCAGGGTCAGTGGTCAGAGTGATTCCCACTGGGCAGCAGGGTCAGTGGTCAGTGTGATTCCCACTTGGCAGCAGGGTCAGTGGTCAGTGTGATTCCCAATGGGCAGCAGGGTCAGTGGTCAGTGTGATTCCCAATGGGCAGCAGGGTCAGTGGTCAGTGTGATTCCCAATGGGCAGCAGGGTCAGTGGTCAGAGTGATTCCCAATGGGCAGCAGGGTCAGTGGTCAGAGTGATTCCCAATGGGCAGCAGGGTCAGTGGTCAGTGTGATTCCCAATGGGCGGCAGGGTAGGTGGTCAGTGTAATTCCCAATGGGCAGCAGGGTAGGTGGTCAGGAGGGATCTTCTGATTTCCAGCTGATGAATTTAGCAGAGGAGTTTGGTAAATCTTGTGGTGAGGTGGGTGTGAGTCGCCATTCCTTCTGTTATTCCATGGGGCTGAAGGTCCTGGCACCATCTTTAAGGGGCCCTGGACAGACTCACTGTAGGCCAGAATCTCCACATTACTCCTCCAGAATCCTTGCAGCCACAGCTCATACTGGGACACGTGAGGGTGTCTCCAGCATTGCCTTTCGCACATCAGATAAGACCATCTGCACCGATACACTGATGGCTGGGCTGATGCTCGCCATTGCAGTGATCCATATTACAGCCTTTTGACCTTACAGAGGCCCTACTGCCTTTTGATGCTGGGGCTTCGGATTTCTCCTCATGACCCTACACTAACCAGCGATGTCCCTCCGCCTCCTTACCTGGGTGAAAGCTGGCTTGCCTGCCACCTACATCATTAACTCCTCTGGATGTGTGAACAATCAAAGTGATACATTTAGTGAGCATGGCTTTTACAGATTTTCCCTCCATCTCAATGCCAGCAGGCCACAGTTAAACTTTTCACCTGGCCTCCACCTGGACATGGCATCCAGGTAAAGCACACATCATGGAGGACCAGAGATGATTGATCCTCTTCCTCATACAATAGTGCATATGAAGAGATTGCTCTTTGACCAGGGTGATTTAGAGTTCTAATGCTGGTGGGAGAGAAGAATTCTGTACTCTGTCATTTAGCTGCCCTAATCTTCTTAAAGAGAAAACAAAATATCATCTCATCCCTTTCAATCTAGTAAAACCAGACCTGAAATGCTGCACATAACAGGGTGCATTGTGAACAGCGAAACATACCCAAGCGTATCCATCTAAATGACGAACCTTCTATTGATTATACTTAGCCTATTTGATGTTTTGAGCATTCATAATATGTTTTTATTTGAACAGGAATAGGGAAGAAGAGAGAGAATGTGGGAGGGAGGAGATTGGAGGAAACTTATGAAGAGCGGAAAGAGAGAGAGAGAAGAAGAGACAGGGAGACAGAGAAGGGGAAAGAGTGAAAGAGATAAAGTTAGAGGGGAAGACAGAGAAGACGGAAAGTAAATTCAAAGAGAGTTGAAAGAGAGACACAGCAGAAAAAGGAGGTATAAGAATTTTCACTCTAGTCAGGAGTATATGCCTGTGGAGGCGGGATCTTTGTTCTGGTAAAGTGAGCAGGTGCAGAATGATGTCCTGCCCTCTATCCCCTGAAAAAGTTCACAGGCACCTGCAGGGATTGCTAGGTGCAGAGGTGGACTGGGTTCTGGCTCTTGTAAGAATAAAATTAAAAATAGCCATAAAGCTCTCACCTGCTTCACCTTTCCCACATGTTCCCCATCCTTGTCTTCACGTGCCATTCAGCACCCCCATGCACCATCCATGGCTTCTCTTATGCTCCATATCAACTTATGCCCTTCCGCCTGACTCCCATAGCCCTTCATACCACCCCCCCTACCTTTGCCAATTTATGTCAACTCACCTACTAGGCACTGTGAGCAGCCTTAAGGAACCATGGTGAGATTAAATTTTAAAAAGTTCTAAGAGTCTACTACAGGTGTTATTAAATAAAAACAACTTGCATTCACAAAAAAATTAAATACATTTAATTTCCTTCAACTTAATCCCTTATAAAAGAAAATTTCATTCAAGTACTTAATCTGTTATAAATCAATCATTTGTATTCATAGCATCACATCAAAACCTTGGAACCATCAAACTGTGAACTGACAGGCACCCCACTGGCATAATAACAGCTTGTGGAATCAGTTATGCAGCACAATTCCCATAATAATATTTCTTAGGTTTATATACAGAGTGAAATTATAGGAACTGATTTTTAAAAAAGTTTTGCTTTTCATTTAAAGGGCAGAATGCCTTAAAGGCTTGTCAGTTCCACAAAGCATATCTACTTTTTTATGCACATTTTTGTCTACTCTTACAAATCCAAAAAGGCATCTTACCTCTCTTGCAAAGGACACTTATCTTTCCTAAAGTGGTACGTGGACCTGTCCAAAAGATTATTCTATCTTTTCTTTTCCCAAGAGGTCTAAAGGCCACAAATCATGTTTTGGACATTCCACTAACAGAAAGTTAATGTGTTTGAATGTAGCTGCACTCTTTAACATTCATCTCCCTCCATGAACCATGAGTTGTGTGAAGTACAACACACCCCATTACTCACATCCTGGTGAA
Organism: Carcharhinus amblyrhynchos; assembly: GCF_965287045.1. Lineage (NCBI taxonomy): Eukaryota > Metazoa > Chordata > Chondrichthyes > Carcharhiniformes > Carcharhinidae > Carcharhinus > Carcharhinus amblyrhynchos. Next base: position 69,800,989 of record NC_137329.1, on the reverse strand, counting down.
AATGGTAGGTGCTGGATTGGAGGTCAGAAATACCGGAACAAGGGCTTTGATGCCATTTTGACTAACCTGGGGCCCTTTCTCTCCTTGCAGAAATTCAAAACTCAGTGAAAGAGTGAAAAAAAGGGGCTGAAGATAGAGGTACAGGGACAAAGTTTGGCTACCAAGGTGTGTAGCTTGAGTTGGGAAATTTCATGTCTCAGTAAACCCCAAACACACAATCTTTGCACAAGGGGTGGGGGTGCAGGATGAAGAAGTGTCTGATAATCCAGCAGATGGTCATGGATGGGCAAAAGCAACGCAGGATGGTTGGAAGACTGTCTTGATTTTCTTGGATTTTGTTTCAATTACTTGTAAGTGTTAGGCCCGCTGATCCTCACCCACTACAACGTTCCATGTCCTCCACTCATCCTCATTCCCTTCATGCCATCTCCATAGCCACTCACAGACCTTAGGAGCTTTGTAGAGATGAAAATAAAGTTCTACCATCTAATACAGCTAGCAGACCTACATATATGATAGCTACCATTCATAAAAGATAATTCAAAGTTTTTAAAACTGTGCAAGTATGTAATATCTTGCGAAAATAATATAAGAACTGCACAGCAAATAATGTGAATCCTTTAATAGGCTCTTTAAGTTGCAAACTGTAAACTCAGAATCCTCTGTGAAGATAATTGTAGCTTTTGAAATTCAGCCATGCATTCATAGTGACATATTGACAGCCCTTGGGGAAATGTTGAAACAAGAGCCCAATTGAAACTGCACGACCAAATGCCATCTTTTTCTAAGCTATGCTGTCAATGAAAGCAGTCCAACAGAGGGTTATTTAAAACTCCCATTGACAGCTGTAGTCATTTTGTTTTGAATATAAGGTACAGGTGTTTTTAAAAGTAATTCAGATCATGGCAGTTATATACATCTTACACACACTTCAAGCGTGTTTATGTCTATTCCATTAGTTTGTGACTCCCACACTGTGAGTTAAGACTCTTTGCCAAAGTGCAGTATGTTTCCAATCTCAACTAATTTCAAATAGACCATTAGATTCTTGATTCATGTCTGTGTGCCCTCTTTCGACTACCCCAAAATGGTTTTGACCAGAAATACGAGTGGTTTATGGAGTCTCCCAACATGCAAAAATCAGGCCCAATAGATTGACACAATGTAGATACAAATAGAGATTTATCTGTGGGGCAAAGGAGATCAGGAGGTGTAGCTGGGAAGGAGTAAACGCCCTAGCACAGTTTGAGGTGGACAAAGGAAGGAAATTGAGTCTTTGGTGAGAACACAGGGGTAGGCCTCACCTCAGGATATTGTCCAATTTCCACTCCCTCTATCAAGAGCATACCAGTGCTGTTGTGTGTACCATCTACAACATACACTGCAGCAACTCACCATGGCTCCTGTGATAGCACCTTCCAAACCTGTGATCTCTACAATCTAGAAGAGTGGTCCTCGACACATAGTATCAGTTTCAGGCTCCCTTCCACACATCGTTTCTTTTGACATATCAATACTAATTTATTGTCACTGCGTCATGTTCCTGGATCTCCCTCCCTAACACCACTGTGGATGTATCTACAGCACATGGACTGCAGTGGTTCAGAAAAGCTTATTTTAGAATTCAAACGTAAGCATTGATCATGGCAAGATTCAAACCTGAAACCCCAGAGCATTGCTGTAGCTTTATGGTTTACCAGCTCAGTGAGCACTACCACTAGGCCACTGGAGGCCAAAAGTATTAGCGAGTCAGATCGGTTTCTATGACAATGATTTCATGGTTATTATCAGATCTGTACTTCCAGATTTTAATTGAATTCAAATTCCACCGTCTGGCATGGTGGGGTTTGAACCTAGGTCCACATAGCATTACTCTGGGTCTCTGGATCACTAATTCAGCTGCCTTCCCCACGGTTCAGGAAGGCTGTACACCACTGTCGTTCTGAAAGTGACAAAGGCAATATGCAGGGTGGAGCGGACATTCCCCAATCCACCTCCTCACTTACTTCAAAAACCAAATTCAAATTGAATCCAATTCATGCTCCCCACAAGACAGGCATGCAAGATCCAAGTTGACAAGAAAAGGCTTTGCTTGGGCTTGGACTTATGCTTGACTTAGCCAAAAGACCAAGAAGCGCACCCCTGCCAGCTGATCATGATTTTGCCCCTGCCAGGTTAGTAAAACTTTTCAGCCTGGTTTCAAATCGGGCACCTTTTGCGTACAAAGCAAATGTGAAAACTATGAGAAAACAGAAACAATGTACTAGTAATCGCATTGTTTGCCGATTACATTATTAAGCTGAATGCTTTGTTAAAGATGGGTGTTAAGTGTAATAAATCAAGGGCGACTTGATGTGGCTTAAATCAACAACAGGCTTTATTGCCAAATAAAATACGTACAAGCAAAGTCAGACTAAATTACAATGCAACTGCTCCACTCGACTCCCTGGCTGCAACTGCCAGCCCCTCCTCGACCTGTGGTACATGCCCTCCTGCCGACTGGCTCAGCTCCCCACCTAGACGATCCATAGGGTCCTCATCAATAATGTGGCCTTCAGGAAACGTTCCCCCCTTAAACGGCCATGCTACTATACTGAGCATTGGCTCATCTGGAACTGTGGGGTGGGGAATGAATTAAAGAATCTGTTAAGCTGCTGAGTTGTCTTAATAAACCTGCCTGAGGTAGAAGACTAGGGGCGGGATTTTCTTCTCCCTCCACAGCATGTTTTGCCATGGCGGGAGGTGGCATGCTACTTGCTGGCAGTGGGATCTTATGGTCCCACCGCTGTTAATGGGATTTCCCACTGAATGCACTCCTCGTCACTAGGAAACCCATGGCACTGACCATGAGATTCCATCGACATCAAAGGCAGCAAGATTTTGACACAGCTTTAGATTAATTTCTTCATCTTTGCCATTATTGGACTTCCAGTACCTTACCCATGTGGCCTAGACAGTGAGCCTTCACATCTCAAAAAAAAATATTTTGAGATGAGGGCACAGCCAGCATTTGTTACCTATCCCATCTCAGAGGGCAATCACATGTAGGCCAGACCGGGCAAAGGTGACAGATTTCCTTCCCTAAAGGATGTTAGTGACCTAGATGTGTTTTCATAACAATCAATGATAGTTGTCATGGTCGCAATCATTGAGACTAATTTGTATTCCAGATTTGTTCATTGAATTTAAATTCCACCAGCTGCTATGGTGGGATTTGAACCCACATCCTTGGTGCATCTGCAGGATTACTAGCCTGGTGGCGTTACTGTTGTACCACCATCTCCCCATGATATGGAGATGTCAGGTTTGGGGTGGGCACACTTCTAACTGTGACCATCTCCCCATGAGTAGGCTAATAGTTCAGAAAATGAGCTCAATGAGAAGCAGTCTGAGAACTTAAATTCACTTTGAACCTGTTGGGCTGGTCCGTTAATCTCTTTGGGCAGTTTGGTTCATGTGTGCTTCGGTCCCACACTAATATGGTTGACTCTTACCTGCCCTCTGATATGCCCCAGCAACCCCTTCAGTTGTGTCAGGTGGTGGTTCAGCGAGCAGGCTGACCACAATGTTCACTGGGTCACTGAGGGCGATGGGCAATAATTGTCATACCCCAATGATAGATAGTCTTTTCCAAAAGAGATGTGGCAGCAGTTTTGAATGCTGCGGAAGACATTGAGCCCTCAGGGGCTGGTGACAGTGCCAGATGCGGGGGGCAGGGCGAGGTACGGCTGTCCTTCATGGCTCATTGCCACCCATGAGAGAAAAATAACAAAGTGAAGAAGCCAGGCGGAGCAGCATAAGGCAGACTGTTCACCCCTGCTCACCGCACCCCACCCCACCTCTCCTCCATCTGTCCCCCTCCTCCACTATCTCTCTCAGACCCTGCATGAGTCCTCATTTTCCAATCCGTGCTGAAAACACAGGCATGAAATGAGATTGTGCAGGCAGGCAGCGCTAACACACAGAAGGCTCTCAGCAGCTCCCAAGTGGAGAATAACAGCACTGCATCACTGCACAAACTGAATTAAACCAGAATGGTTCAGCTTCAGCCTTTTCACCAGGTACCTCTCAAATCGAAAGGAATGAAAGCTGAGGCTGACTGGTTCAGCAGCTCCAACGGGGTGCAGGAGAATGGACTGGCAGATGAAGGATTGCAAGCTGAGTCCATGAAAAGATCAGCCATGATCTTATTGAATGGCGGAGCAGGCTCGAGGGACCAGATGGCCTACTCCTACTCTTGCTCCTAATTCTTATGTTCCTATGAAAATGGAATGACTTGTGAAAATTCAGCAAGTCTGGTAGTGTCGGTGGAGAGCACGAAGCAGAGTTACTGCTTCAAGCCCAATATGACTTTTCTTCGGAAACCAAGAGAGAAGATGGGGAACACTGAAGAGATGTTAAGAATTCACTTGAAGATATGAGGAATGTGGCCTGAGTGAGATGTGAAAGCGTGCAGAGTTGGAGTGCAAAGAGCATGTGAAGAACCCTGATTCTAACACAGTGAGGGGATGGGGAGCAGGCAGCGTAAGTTTGAATTTACACCTGAATTGAACTATTACTTGCGCAGCCCATCAGTTTGACATGGGAGGGAACTGGAGGCTGGCCTCACAATGGTATGACCAAACCAAGCACTCTTTCAAATCTCACTGCCTCGACCTCTCAAACTCAATGGAACCTCTGCCTGGATTCGCCCGGTTAGCTGCCGCAGCTGTTCTCTCCTTGCATCCTTTCGGTTCAAACCTCGAACCTGATTTCTCCCTCACACATCCCTGTGGATGCTGAGTAAGAGAAGACTTCCATTTCTATAGTTCCATACAATCCCAGGAAATTCCGAACACAGCCAATAAAGCCATTTTAAAATGCAGCAGCTCAATCACACAACAAGATCCCACAAACAGGAATGTGAAACTCCAGATCATCGGTTTTAGTGATTGAGGGATAAATATTAAACAGTGCACCTTCTGCTCTGTTTCAAATAGTGCTGTAGGATATTCCCCTCTGATTGGAAAGACTAGGCCTCAGTTTAATACCTCACATTGTACAAAGCCAACTGGCTCCAACAAACAACAAAGGATCATGAATGTAGCCCAACCTATTATGCAAACCAGCCTCCCATCCATTGACTCTGACTACAATTCCTGCTGCCTTGGCATAATTAAGGACCCCACGCACCACGGATATACTTTCTCCCACCTTCTTCCGTTGGGAAAAAGATACAAAAGTCTGAGGCCACGTAAACAACCGACTCAAGAACAGCTTCTTCCCTGCTGCCATCAGACTTTTGAATGGACATACCTTGCACTAAGTTGATCTTACTCGACACCCTAGTTATGACTGTAACACTACATTCTGCACTTTCTCCTCTCCTTCTCTATGAGTAATATGCTTTTGTTTGTATAGCGCGCAAGAAACAACACTTTTCACTATAATACATGTGACAATAATAAATCAAACCAAATAAATCAAATCAAATCCAATCAAATCAAACTGTATAACACTCCTTCAGTACACTGCACTGCAGTGTCAGCCGCCATGTAATTCTCAGGTCCCTGGAATAGGGTTCAAACCGACAACAACCTGACTCAGCGTGAGTGTTTGAGGTGCAGTGAACCTGAACTGGGTCTCCTGGCAAATTTTGTCTTTGTTAGGGCTACATCTTACCCTGTAAATTTTGTCCCTATTATTAATAGTTAAGTCACAATGATGGAGCAGGATTCATTTACCCATTAAAATCGAGCGCTGGAGTGGAATTTTTCAGTCTGGCCGGGGCTGTCACTGTTTAATAATCTATTCCAGCTGAGATCGATGACTCTGCTCCACTTCAGTAATTGTCCTTCAGCAGCATGTGATTGAAGTGGTTTAAATAGTCCACTCGTTGTTTTCTCTCAACTAGGCCTAGGCTCCCTGCCTCACTCCTCAATAAATAAACAAAGCCAGACTGCCAAACATTGACGAAAGAGAGTTGTGCGCTGGCTTCCTTTGACCACTGTGCGCCTAGCCCAGAGACAGCAGTCTACAGGTTGAGTGTGATTTGATGGTGTAAAGGTTATGTCACTGACCTAATAATCCACAGACCCAGGCTGTTCAAATCCCACCATGGCAGCTGGTGGAACTTAAATTCAATTAATTAAAAAATGGAATTAAATGCTAGCCATAAAACCTATGTTATTGTCAATTTGTGTAAAAACCCATCTGGTTCACTCATGTCCTTTAGGGAAGGAAATCTGCTGTCCTTACCTGGTCTGGCCAGACTATAGGCCCACAGCAATGTGGTTGACTCTCAACTGCCCTCAGAAATGGCCTAGCAAGCCATTCAGTTCAAGGGCAATTAGGAATGGGCAACAAATGCTGGCCTTGCCAGTGATACCCACACAATAAAGGAAAAGTAACAGCACGTGACATGTGTCTACCCACTGCCAATGAGCACCCGCTCAGTGCCCATCACTGCCCGGGAGGGGTTGCTCATCATGTCTGGAGTGCCATCTAGGGGGTAAAGATGTTACTGGCCATGTGAGTTTTGAAGACGGACACTGGAATGTGAAACAGGATTTCTTGGAACAGGGTTTTTGTGTGTCCTGACCATTCTATCTGTGTGTCCTGACCATTCTACACATGTGAACCTAAGTACTGTATATCAGCAGGTTGTTACAGCATGTGGAGTGTGCACGTGCAGACAAGCACATGTATAAACACACACGCATACAATTAGATACTTACAGACAATTATATACAAACACACATAATTAGATACATACACACACACAATTAGACACACACACATAAACATACATACGTGCAGAGATACACACACACAATTCAGCACACATACACACAATTACACACAGACACACAATTAGACACACCACACACATGCACAATTAGACTCTGGTGACTCCAGTCAGGCAAATGAGGTTGGTCTGCTGGAGTATGAACTTCCTAATTGAGTCCTAATTGATAGCCCAATCAGGGAACCTCATGTTCCCTATTTGAAGCAGGTGTGTCAGTCTCTCTGCCTACTGAAGCACAAAGCACAGAGAGAGCACTCTGTTGCATAGTATGTCTTGTAAATAAAGGAACTTTTGGTGATGGGGCCTTCGCCTCCATGGAATTATTAGAGACACACACAATTAAAACATACATGCAATTAGATATGCACACACACAATTACACAGACATATATGCACATGACAATTAGACACACACACATGCTTAGACACACACAATTAGATACAAACATGTATAATTAGACATACACACAACTAGACACATACACAATTACACACACACACACACACACACACACAATTAGAAACAGACACACAATTAGACATACAGACACACAATTACACACACACATGCACACACACATGAATTGACAGACATTTGTTACCTTGTGACGGTATATCTGTGGCATTGAAGTTGAGTGCCTTGTCTCTCTCTCTCAGGAACTCCCTCTCTGAGAGATTGTTCTGTGTGATCCATTGGCAGCAACCTAAAGGGGCAGCAAGTTCAGAAAAAGCAGAGCAGGACAGTGGGACGCCATGCCTCCTGTTTGGAAACTCCTCTCCGGAGAGTTTATTGCCCTGAGCAACTTAGTGCTGAGGCAAACACACACAGCAGGCCCAGGATAGGGAGGAGGAAACTACGCAGCTGTAGCTTGTGTGATGTTTCCTCAGATTACCCCTAATGGCCTGGCTCCCATGTTTCAAATTCTCCCACCAGAGGAATGAATATCTCTCCTTCTACCCTATTAAATCATCTTAAACACCCCAAGTATGGTTCCTGCTCTGCCCAAGATGGTAAGAAACCACAAAAGGTGCGAATGTAGCCTAATCCATCATGTCAACCAGCCTCCCATCCATTGACTCTGTCAACACTTCCCACTGCCTTGACAAAGCAGCCAGCATAATTAAGGATCCATTCTCCCCTGACATTCCTCTTCCACCTTCTTTCGTCAGTAAAAAAGATATCAAGGTCTGAGTTTAAGTACCAACCGATTCAAGAACAGCTTCTTCCCTGCTGCTGTCAGACTTTTGAATGGATCTACGTTGCATTAAGTTTATCTTTCTCTACACCTTAGCTATTACTGTAACACTATATACTGCACTTTCTCAATTCCTTCTCTATGAACGATATGCTCTGTTTGTATAGCGCGCAAGAAATGATACTTTTTCCTGTACGCTAATACATCTGACAATAATAAATCAAATCAAATCAAATCTCTTAATTTTCTATGCTCAAGGTAATACATGCATGGTCAGCACAACCTGTTCTCTTTTTGAACCCTTTCAGGCTCACATTCATTGTTTCTGCCCATTCCACACTCTTCCCTTCCTCAGTGATCAAGCTGATGCTCAGAGTGCCACCTGATTTGATTTATTATTGTCACATGTATTAATATGCAGTGAAAAGTATTGTTTCTTGCACACTACACAGAAGAGTGGCCATACAGTCATAGGTGTATAAGGAATATAGCAGGGGGCTAAGAACGCAGCCTTGTGGGGCACCAGTGTTAAGGATGATGATGGAGTAGGTGTTGTTGCCAATCCTTATTGATTGTGGTTTGTGGGTTAGGAAATTCAGGATCCACAGAGGGAGGAGCCGAGGCCCAGGCCACAGAGTTCGGAGATGAGTTTTGTAGGCATAATGGTGTTGAAGGCTGAGCTGTAGTCAATAAATAGGAATCTGACAGAGCTGCCCTGAAGGCTAATATCAGAAGGCCACACACTAACACAATCGCTACAGTAGTTAGCACTCTACTTAATAAATGGCTAGAGATGTTACTTGATAAAATGGTAAGGCCACTGTGCAGTTTCTCCTCAAAGGTGTGGTCTCCAATAAAAGCCATTAGTAGTGCAATCCATATCCCCCAATGCTCTCCCCAGCTCTGAGCTTCTGCTCCATTTAGCAAGGCCCTGAATCCCTGAACAATCATATAGCAGCAAAAGGGCATGAAGGGGCTGAAGGTATCAGCATGGTCTGGCGCTGCCCTCTTAGAGGTACTGTCTGACAGATGGCATGTTAAACCCCATCTGCTCTTTCATAAAAAATCCCAAACCACTATTCTAAGCTGAGCAGGGAGGCTACTGATGTCCTGGGCAATAGTTACTCCTGAAACATTATTATTTTTTCAGTGTTAAAGAGTCCTTATTATCATTAAGGCACAGAACAGCCATTCGGCCCTTTAAGTCAATGCTAGCTCTCCGTAGTGCAAACCAGTCAGTCCAATTCTTGTTTCCTGCCATGGTTCAGCAACCCTCTGGACCATAAGGCTCTGCATACAAGCCCCACTACAACCCTTGAGCATAAAAATGAAAAATGCCATTCTACGCACTACTGAGGGAGTGCTACACTGTTGGAAGTGCTGTCTTTCGAATGAGGTGCCAAATGATGCCTTCCCGGGTGGATGAAAGATTCCACGGGACTATTCCAAAGAAGAGCAGGGTAGTTCTCCCCAGTGTCCCGGCCAATATTTATCCCCCAATCAGCATCTGATAAGCAGGTGATCTGGGTCATCGTCAGAATGCGGTTAATGGGATCTTGCTGTGCACAAATTGACTACATTACAGCAGTGTCCACACTTCAAAAAGTACTTCATTAGATCTGACGCACTTTGAAACAACTGGTGCCCATGAAAGGTGCTCGATAAAAGCACATCCTTCTTCATTTCTCTCTCCCCTGAGTTCAGCAAGTTTATTTCCCTTGAGTGTTCAGCCAATTTCTTTTTTGAAGTCGTTGGGCATTTCTGCTTTCAACTCCCTCATAGGCAGCGAGTCCGAGGTCATTATCACTCTGTGCACATAAAACTCTTTCTCACATCCTCCCTCCATCCCAATCCCTCTTGCACAGAACCTGAACTCCGTGTCCACTGGTCCTTGCCAATGAGATTTTTTTTTCTCTTCCTTATCTAAACCTGTCCATCTCCCCTCAATCTCCTTTATTCCGAGGAGAACAATCCCAACTTCTCTAACTCCAACCTTGTGGCTAAAATCCCTCATCCCTGGAATTACTTTGATAAATCAATAAATTTCATGATTGACCTAATATTTTGTGTGAATGTGAATGATCTGGGACTGTGTTTCTGACATTACAACAGCAACTGCAAGTCCAAAGTGTTTCATTGGCTGTAAAATCCTTGGAGGTCATGGAAGTCACTAAATAAATGATGGTCCTTTTCTTAGATTCCTCAATAATACACAACGCAAGGAGGATAAAGGATCTGAATTTCCACACCTCCAGCCCAATGTTTCACCAGTGACGGGATCTTCTGATCCCACCATGTCAATAGGGATACCCCTGCCGCTGGGAAACTCACGGCAAGATTTGCCAGCAGCTGGAGTGGAAGATCCTGCTGGCGGGAACAGCCAGAAAACTCAGAGGGCCCCTACTTGCTGCACTCAGGGGATGACTGGATTCAGGCAAATCCTTGTGGGCAGAATGGTGGCAATGGTTAGCACTGCTGCCTCACAGTGCCAGGGACCCACGTTCGATTCCCAGTTTGGGACACTGTCTGTGTGGAGTTTGCACATTCTCCCCATGTCTGCGTGGGTTTCCTCCGGGTGCTCTGGTTTCCTCCCACAGTCCAAAGACATGTGCGTTGGGTGGATTGACCATCATAAATTGCCCATTAGTGTCAGGAGGATTAGCAGAGGATAGGGCCTGGGTGGGATTGTTGTCAGTGCAGACTTGATGGCTTCTGCACTGTAGGGATTCTATGATAATTCTCATTGATGTCCATTCAAAATGGATTGATACATACTGATGGCCTCTACTACCACTTACAATACCACAGAGAAACTCTGCCAATCTTTTAGCACACATCATATACCTGAGGTTCTTGCAACAAACAATGGGACCCCATTTACTACTGGGGAGTTTCAAACCTTCATGAGTATGAAGTCAAATGACCCAGCTGAGCCTGTGGTCCAGACATTTAAAATTGCCATGAAACCAACCATAGATTCTGTGGAAACAAAGATTGCAAGTTTTCTTTTTACCTAGAGGTCTATGCCACATATGATGACGGGAATAGCTCGAGCAGAGCTATTGATGGGCCAATGCCTTCAGACTAGGCTTAGCCTGACGGGCTGGTTGATAACACCTATGAGGTCCATTTAATCTCCCTTGGAGCTCATTGAGTATGAGTTCCTCTGGTAACAGGCCCACCCAGCTGGAGGTCAATATCTGAGCCTTTCATAAGGCAGGCTCAAGACTGGGTTTGCTGAACTGTAGTCCCAGGCAGGGACTAATGTGTGTACTTCACAGTTATGGTTTTACTTCGTATTTTGTTAATAAATTATGTTCCTTTCCTGTCGGACTTCCTGAGTTACTATAATCAGCTAAAGCCTTTGGTGTTGTGCAGATATAAAGTTGATTTAATAGCAATAGCAGCTTTTGCGATAAGATTGAGACACATAGCTGAACATTGTGAATTTGGGCCCGCCCTTCATGAGATGTTGAGAGACTGGCTAATCTGCAGGTTGAATAATACAGAAGATACTGTTAGCAGAAGCAGAAATAACCCCAAAGGAAGTGGTAGAAATTGCTCTTACTATGAAAAGTGGTGGAACTTAGTGCACAAGCTGCAAGGTCCACTATGTTTGGAGGAATTTGCTAATGGTTGTAGTGCCAGGGACAGACACGCAGAGTTTAATGATAAAAGGACTACCAAATCAGTAAAAGTTCAGAGGTACCGGAGATTCAGTGTACAAACCAAGGACTGTGAAGATTATTATTGATGTAAGGGATCCCATCTCCAAGGGAAGTGTGGGTTTAGTGAATCTGTGTGTTACACCTATAGACAACTATGAAATAAAGTCCACAAGTTCTTTTCCAACTGTGGAGAAGTTAAGACAAAGCTTTGCCACTCATGGTTTACCAGAGGTGTTGGGTTTGGATAATGGGGCAGTATTTATCAGTGGGGAGTTCCAGTAATTCATGTAGTCAAATGGCATCAAGCACATACATCTCATACTGTAGAACCATTCATCGAACCAAATGGCAGAGAGGGCTGTGCAAACCTTTAAAGCAGCCATGAAGAAGCAACCACCAGCATCTCTTCCCTTGAAAGACGGCGACTGAGGGGGGATCTAATAGAGGTATATAAGATTGTGAAAGGTATAGATAGAGTAAACAGTGGTAAGCTATTTCCTATGTTAGAGACACACAGTACGAGGGGCCACGGGCTTAGGGTGAGGGGGGAGAGGTACAACACGGATATTAGAGGGAGGTTTTTCACACAGAGGGTAGTGGGGGTATGGAATTCTCTGCCAAGCAAGGTGGTGGAGGCAGGCACGCTGGAGTTGTTTAAGTTACTTAAACAGGCACATGAGTGGGTTGGAAATGGGAGGATATAGGAGATTGTTTTAAATAAGGTTCATTAGCATTGGGACGTCCCTGGTAATGTAAAAGGATGTGGAATGATACTAATGTTTTTCTCTTTTAATTCACAGGTTTTAAGTCGGTCCGCCTTGTTGTCCAACGAGGGGCATACACACGATGGGTCGTACTAGGGCTGCTCTTGGATGTTCGAGAATAGCCTAGTGCTTCATGTCGTTAGTGTGTGCTTAAACTGGACCAGATGCTGGGCAACACGACAGCTCAGTGACTATCACTGTTTGCTGTGCAGACACATGGATTTGGGCCGGTGTCTGTGGGAGTTTGCGCATTCTCCCCGTGCTTGCGTAGGTTTTCTCTGGGTGCTCTGGTTTCCTCCCACACCCCAAAGATGTGCTATTAGGCTGATTGGAGGTAATAAATTGTCTCTAAATTAGTTTCCCTCAATGTGGAATGCCATAAGCATAGTTAAGAGTCATGGGTGGAGGGGGGACTGGTAATGTTAAAATGGCGGCGCGGGCTCGTTGGGCCGAAGGGCCTGTTTCCCGGGCTGTTTTTGTTCTTTGTATAACAAATTACCCCTTTTTCTCATTGCCCATAGAACAATGCTCTACATGACCTCTGGAGTACCTCCTGTCGAGTTGCTGATGGGTAGGCATATTTGAACCAGATGTTCCAGATTTGGTGGGGAGGATGGAGGCAAAAGGAACATCATGATTCACGAGAACATCCAATGGAATGGGAATGATCTCGTATAGATTACGGTTTTTGGAAAGAGGATATGTCCTCTTTTTCTCTTGCTTTTCATTCAGCTCACACCCAACCCTTGTTGCCCCTTGTGGTGCCCTGCCCTTGTATTGTGGCTTGTTGTCTTATTGTCCCTGGAGTTTTTCCTCTTTTTTATATTCATGTTAGTCTTTTCTTGTGCAAGGTGGTGGATGGAGGATGGGGGGGTATTTGTGTGGGGCAGGAACAAAAGAGAGGATTGTCTTATTTGTCAGGTATATGAGGGGGTTTGGTGGGTTGGGAGGTAAAGGAGAAGAAGAGAGAAGGGTGTTAGTCAGGGCCCCTGGGGGAAGAGGGTCATGCGTGCATAGATTCTGCTGTATTTTTGGGTCAAAGTTGGGTCCCAGATATTGTTGTGATCAGGATGGGCTGGTATGAAGTCAAAGTTCAAGGTAAAGCACTGATGAAGAATTTCACTTAAGAACTGAATCGCATTAAAAGCCAGTGGGGCAATCCATTCTGAATATGCCCACCAGTGATGTCGTTGTAAGAACATAAGAACATAAGAACATAAGAAATAGGAGCAGGAGTAGGCCATCTGGCCCTTCGAGCCTGCCCCGCCATTCAATAAGATCATGGCTGATCTGTCGTGGCTCAGTTCCACTTTCTCGCCCTCTCCCCATAACCCTTAATCCCCTCTCTTATCAAAAACCCATCAACCCGCTTCTTAAAAATATTTAGCGAGGCAGCCTCCACCACTTCAACGGGCAGAGAATTCCAGAGATTCACCACCCTTTGAGTGAAGAAGTTCCTCCTCAACTCCGTTCTGAACCGCCCCCCCTTTATCTTGAGGCTGTGCCCCCTAGTCCTACTGTCTTTTTTGAGCGGGAAGAGTCTTTCCACCTCTATCCTATCCATCCCATTCATCATCTTATACGTCTCAATGAGATCTCCCCTCATTCTTCTAAACTCTAACGAGTACAAGCCTAGTTTATTCAGCCTCTCCTCATAGCTCAACCCCCTCAACTCCGGTATCAGCCTAGTAAACCTCCTCTGCACTCCCTCCAAGGCCAAAATATCCTTGCGCAGGTGCGGCGCCCAAAACTGCACACAGTACTCCAGCTGCGGCCTCACCAATGCCCTATACAGCTGCAGCAAGACCTCCCTACTTTTATATTCAATCCCCCTCGCTATGAAGGCCAGCATCCCATTCGCCTTCCTGACCACCTGCTGCACCTGCAGGCTGGGTTTTTGCGACTCATGCACAAGGACCCCGAGGTCCCTCTGCACCGTCGCCTGCTGCAGTTTTTCGCCCCGTAAGTAATAGTCCTTCCTACCATTCTTCCTACCAAAGTGGACCACCTCACACTTGCCAACATTAAATTCCATTTGCCATTTCCTGGCCCATTCGCCCAGCCTATCTAGATCCTTCTGCAGACTCTCCACACCCTCCGCACAATTTGCCTTTACCCCCAATCTTGGTGTCATCAGCAAATTTCGACACCCTACACTCGGTTCCCTCCTCCAGATCATCTATATAAATGGTAAATAGCTGAGGCCCCAGCACCGACCCCTGGGGCACCCCACTAGTCACCAACCGCCAATCCGAATAGCACCCATTGACCCCCACTCTCTGCCTCCTATTTGACAACCAATCCTCTATCCACGCTAACACCCTACCCCCAACTCCATGTCCTCTGACCTTCTGCAGTAACCTCTTGTGAGGTACCTTATCAAACGCCTTCTGAAAATCCAGAAAGACCACATCCACCGGCTCTCCTCTATCCACCGCCCTAGACACATCCTCATAGAACTCCAGTAAATTTGTCAGACACGACTTCCCTTTAATGAAACCGTGTTGCGTCTGCCCTATCAAGCAATTCCCTTCAAGATGCCTCGCAATTTCCTCCTTAATGACGGATTCTAACATTTTACCTACCACAGACGTTAAACTAACCGGCCTGTAATTCCCCGCCTTTTGCCTGGCACCCTTCTTAAACAACGGCGTAACATTAGCCGTTTTCCAATCCTCCGGCACTTCCCCGGAATCCAGCGACGTCTGGAAAATAACCACCAAGGCATCCACTATCACCTCCGCCATTTCTTTCAGAACCCTCGGATGCATTCCATCCGGTCCTGGGGACTTGTCCACAATCAGCCCCTCCAGTCTGTCGCGCACCACCTCTCTAGTAACAGTAATGTCATTAAGACCCTCCAGTCCTACCACCTTTCCATCGCTAACACCCGGCAAATTATTCACGTCCTCCTCCGTGAAGACAGAAACAAAAAAGTTATTCAAGACCTTAGCCATATCCCCATCCCCTACCACTAGGTCCCCTTTCTCATCCGCTAAGGGACCAACGTTCACCCTAGCCAGCCTCTTCCTTTTTATATATTTATAAAAACTCTTGCTATCCTTTTTTATATTAAGCGCTAGCCCAGCTTCATAGCTTCTTCTACCCTCCTTTATCAACTTTTTTGTCAATCTTTGTTGACATTTAAACCTTTCCCAATCCTCTTCTCGCCCACTGCTCTTAGCTACTCTAAATTCCTCCGCTTTTAATTTAACACTTTCCTTCACCTCCTTCGTTATCCACGGCTTATTACCTCTCTTCCTACTGTCCTTTTTAACCATCGGAATAAATTTCTGCTGAGCACCAAGAAAGATCTCCTTAAAGATCCTCCACTGCTCCTCAGCAGACCTACCTTCCAACGCGCTCCCCCAGTCCACATTCGCCAATTCTTCTCTCATCCTACCATACTCCCCTCTATTCAAACAAAGGACGCGTGTCCGGGAACCCACTTTCTCCTCCTCCATCTGCAACAGAAACTCCACCATACAATGATCACTCTCTCCAAGAGGATCCTTCACCTCAAGGTCCCTAATTCTACCCGCCTCATTACATAGCACCAGATCCAAGATAGCTCGCTCCCTCGTCGGCTCCAACACACACTGTTCCAGGAAACTATCCCGGCAGCATTCCAAGAACTCCTCCTCGAGCCCACCTCGTCCAACATGGGTCGACCAATCAATATGCAGATTGAAATCCCCCATAACTACTGCCGTCCCATTCCTGCACGCCGCACTTATTTGCGCGTTAACAGCCCGCCCCACCTCCAGATCATTATTCGGGGGCCTATAGACGACACCCACCAGCGTCTTCCTCCCTTTGCTGTTCCTAATCTCCACCCACAACGATTCCACGTTGTGCTCTTTGGCTCCGATATCATCCCTTGCTACCACCTTGATGCTGTCCTTAATCAGCAGAGCTACGCCACCCCCTCTTTCCTCCTGCCTATCCTTCCTAAACACTTGATAGCCCTGTACATTCATCTCCCAGTCCCTGTCACCTTGCAGCCACGTCTCTGTAATGGCCACCAGATCGTATCCATTTGTGTCGATCTGCGCCACCAGCTCATCCACTTTATTCCGAATGTTGTGGTTGAAAACTGTATGGAAACAAGTCAGCCTGAGGAAGGGTTCCAGTGGGAACTGGGGAAGTGATCTGTACTGATGCACTTTTACAAGCTGGGGCAGCATGGTGGCACAGTGGTTAGCACTGCTGCCTCACAGGGCCAGGGACCCAGGTTCAATTCTGGCCCTGGGTGACTGTCTGTGCGAAGTTTGCATGTTCTCCCCGTGTCTGCATGAGTTTCCCAGGCTGCTCCATTTTCCTCCCACAGTCCGAAGATGTGCAGATTAGGTGGATTGGCTATGCTGAACTGCCCTTTATTGTCCTAAGATCTTCAGGGAGATTAGAGGAATAAATGCATGGGGTTAAGGAAATAGGATCGGGATTGGGCCTGGGTAAAATGCCCTGCCAGGGATTTACAGCAGACTTGATGGACCAAATGGTCTCTTTCTGCACTTAGGGATTTTATGAAGTCTGATTTCTGAAATCTACTCCTGTTTTTGATGTACGTCCTATTGAACTACATCACTCCCAGAGGGATAGACTGACTTTATAATAGCTGATGCTAAATAATTCATTTATGGTGTTATATTATGAATAGTTTCACTTTTGTTGGTATGTGTAATTAAAGGACTTAAAGTGGTGAGGCTTCATTCTCAGTCTCTGTAAATAATTATTCCTATTAAAAAACAGACCTTTAGTTACTTCACAAATCCATTTCCATTCCTTTGTCTAATGAGGTCCAAGCAGAACAAGACAAATTTCAATGCCAGCGACTTCCTTCTTGCCCATTTCAAATCCTTTCCACTTGCCATGGTTATTAAGAGAGCATCTGACAAAGCAGGGGAATTGAGCTGTCCTCAGCCCCCCCAGCACCTTGATGACACATGACAAGACCTAAAGAAATTATTGTTGGCACACCCACGTACAAAAAGCGACAGTTTACAGTGCCGATATATTATGTATACTTATAGAAGTTACACACATGTAATGCTGAGGTTATTCTGTTGATTCCCTCCTGCCAGTTCTGTATCACCCATCCACAGCAGCAGCACTCAATGTCTCGCCCTCATTTAATTCTCTCCACAGGCCTATCTGTCGCCGCTGTTTTTTCAGATGAGAAGTTAAATCAACGCGGCCTCTGGCTGTCCAGATCAAAGTAAAAGATTTTGTGGCGCTATTTGAAGAAGTGCACAGTATTCTTGCTGGGACAGGCAGAGAATATTGATGATGATAATCCCCACTGAATGTCAAGGCTAGTTAGACTTGGTGGGATCTTTTGGTCCTGCCGCTGAGATTGGTGGCTGCCTCTCCACATTTTCCAATCTTGGTGGAAAATTCCACGTATAAAGTTTTTAAAGATTAATTATTAGTGTCACAAGTCGGCTTATAGTTACACTGCAATGAAGTTACTATGAAAATCCCCTAGTTACCCCTGTTTGGATACACTGAGGGTGAATTTAGCATAGTCAATGCACCTAACTAGGACATCTTTTGCACTGTGGGAGGAAACTGGAGCACCCAGAGAAACCCTACAGACACAGGGAGAACACTGACACACAGCACAATCAGTGACCCAAGGTGAGAATCGAACCTGGGTCTCTGGCGCCGTGAGGCAGTAGTCCTAATACTGTGCCGTCCCTGGCGTTTGCAAACTTCTGCACACCGAGCTAGCTAGGAGTTGTACCTAGAACCTTCTGGTCCCAAGTCAGACGTGTTATCCATTGCGCCACTGGCTCACGTCATTGCCCCACTAGCTGTCACTGTGTCTTGCTGAAGGTGGTCTGACACTAGTGTGGCACAAAGGCGACCTGCCATTTATTTACTTAGCCCAAATACAGACACCAATGCAGATCTTGTTGCTTGTGGGTATGGACTACTTCCGAGGAATTATCCAAGAAGTTTTTTCTAAAATTCATTCACGGGATGCCACTGGCTGGGCCAGCATTTATTGCCCAATCCTAATTGCCCTTGAACTGAGTGGTTTGCTAGACCATTTCAGAGGGCTTTTTTTAAAGACTCATCCACATTTCTGTGGGTCTGGAGTTACATGTAGGCTGGATCGAGTAAGGATGGCAGATTTCCTCCCTTAAGGGACATTAGTGAAAAAAATGGGGTTTTACATCAATCAACAATGGTTCCAGATTTGTATTGAATTCACCATCTGCCATGGGTCCCTGGGCCTCTGCATCATCAGTCCAACAGTGTTGAATACTTCAATCCTCAGTCAGATGATGAGGAATCATTTGTCTCTCTCTCTGCAGATGCTGCCAGACCTGCATTTTATGTTTTTATTGAAGGTTTCCAGCATGCGCACTGTATTGTTTTTATTTGAGCTACGGAATGGCTGTGTCAGATGTGGGTGAACCTATCAGCATTTTATTTGAATAATTCCGACAGATTGTTCTGACAAACAGTAAGTAAATTGCTTCAGATTTCTAACACCAGGACGTGTCACTTCGTGCTAGCCTTTGCCAATGAGTCAGAATGTTACAATTCAAACCCACCTGGCACAGCACAATCTAGGCTGATAGTCAAAGGTGTCGCTTCTGGATGTGATGTGAAACCGGGACCCCATCTGCCTGCTCAGGCGGGTGTGAAAGATCCAATGGCGCTATGCAAAGGACAGGAGAACTCCTGCTGCTTTGGCCAACATTCATCCCTCAAGCGACACCACATGAAGCAGATTATCTGGTCAGTTGTCTCTATCTGTGGAAATTCTGCCTGCCCCTTTTGTGGACATTACAGTAGTGACTGCACCTCAGAAGCATAGGAAATCTCAGGCTGCCCTGACGGTGTGAGAAGATGCTATGGAAACACAAGTTCTTTCAATTCCTGAATCCTTCTCTTTTCAGAGTGACAGATAGATATTTTTCCTCAAAAAGCTCTGATAGGACTGACAAGGCACTCTGGGATGCCCTGAAGATGTGAAAGTTGCTTTATAAATTATCGATCAAATGCATTGGGTTTTTACCATTAATACACTATTCCAATGTATCCACAATCCAGGCACTCCCTATCCTCCTGCACATTACGATATCCTAACAGCTTTTACATGTGTTGCTTTACTTCAGTAAGTGTCTGCTTCTATCCAAACCAAACAACAACACTGAAGCAATGTGACAAAAGCAGAAGTATTTTTGTCCAAGCTGATTGAACACACTATGTGCTGAGAAATCAGGAGAGCAGTCAACAAACATACCCAACACATAGAGTCGTACAATGCAGAAAAGGCTCTTTGGCCCATTGAGTCTGCAACAATGTGTCACAAACAATTAATGTACATCAGCCTATTAAACCACAGTCAGGATAGCATAGCATAGCCAGCCTTCAGAGGATGCCACAAGTAATCACTTGATTGTTTGAAGGTTATTTGAATACCACCATCTCCAACTTCTTCTTCATGTCACACCCACTCCTGACAGGGGCAAATGTTGCCACATCTTCATTATCAGTGCGTCGAAATCCTGAATTCCCAGCCTAACCTCATTATGGGGGCAATGTCAGCAAACAGACTTCAGGAATTGAAGGAACTAAAACTAAAACCTTCTCAAAAGCAACCAGTGAGAGATAATAAATGCTGGCCATTCCTCATTTGCTGAGATTCTCAGGAAAGGTTTGAAGGCAGGTTCTCTTTCCTCTTGAGAAAAAGAGGGCCAAGGGGTGAGTTGAATTAAAGTTCGGAAAAGTTTTTGACAGAATGGATACAGGGAGAATGTTTCCTCCTGTGGGGGAGAATATAATTAGAGGCTAGCAATATAAGATAATTACCAAGAAATCCAAAACCTGAAGAATCTTCTTTACCCAAAAGATGGAGAGAATGTGGAGCATCACCGGAGTAGACAAAGTGAGCAGCATAGATGCAATAATGGAGAAACCAGACTAGAATATGAGGGGGAAGGGAAGAGAGAGTTATGATGATAGATTTAGATGAGGAAAGATGGGAGGAGGTTGGAGCCGAAACACCAGGATGGACTATTTGGGCTGAATAGCCTGTTTCTGTGCTGGACATCCAATATAATCCAGGTTGTCTGTTATTCAAATAAGGTATCTCATGAATTGGTTTCTCAAAGGTCAATAAAAGTGGGCGTTTTTGACATTCTAGTTAGTTGAGATTTTGACCTGGGCAAAATGTGAATGCAAGAATAAGACACCTATTTAATTCTGAGAAAGACTCCACTTGCGATGGACGCTCTGGCTGCTCCTTTTCATAAACTCTTTATTTGTTGCTTATTTGAAAGATCAATGAGGAAAGTCATCTAAAGGACTTCAGCTGTCTGTTTAACTGACGGAGCACTTAAAGTGAAGATTCTGAGGCAACAACAACTTGCATTATAATACCATTGTTACATGGATATACGTCACAAGGAACAGATGCCAGGACATTGAAGGAGATATGAGGTGACTCTGAGGCTAAAAGCTTGCAACCTAAGGCACATTTTGGGGCAAGTCTTCAAAGGTAGAGAGGGAGCTGAAAAAGCAAAGGGGTTTAGAAATGGAGTCCTGGAGCCTGAGGCCTAGGTTTCCAAAGGCACAAAGAACCAGGGAAATGCATAATAGGCCAGAAGCTGAACAGCAGAGAGTTTGGAATTGTTCCAAAGAGAGAGGGAGGGGAAAGATCATTAAGAGATTTGACACTAAGAATGAGAATTTTAATTTGAGGTATTGTTGGAAAAGGAGCTAGTGTAAGTCAGCAAGGCACAGTGGGTGATGGGTGAGTGGGACAGAAGCCTGTGGAAATGGAAGATATATTCAATCATTGGACCATTTCCCAATGCGATCTACCAAATGTTTCTGTGCCAGGTGGAGATGGAGTTCAAAATAATTTTTCTGACAAAGGAAAAGAAAATTGCTCTTCAAAATGCAGTGTTAATTTTCTGCAACATTAAGGAAGGCTGGAATCTGTATTTGGAGCTTTACCTTGCTTTTAATCACATTTTTGCCACAGAAGAAGTGCTCTGAGATTAATTTGCAGTGAGAACTATCTAGGTGCTGGTTCTGGTTTGATGGTTTTTATATTTAATTTCTTTTTCTTGCTCCATCTGCTATCACCAGCTCACAAAGTACGAATGAAATGGGTTATGCAGTACAGCTAGCTAATCCTTCCACAGAATGTGCTTCAGGTCCCCTTCCATTGCAGCATCTGACTGCCTAAGAGTAACTCCAGACTGCTGGTCTTCACTCCACTTTGGGTCCTCAAAACTGTGGATCAGCACAGAGATTATGGGGATTAAGCGCAAGATATCAATCAACCCTAACAAACAAAAGGGAAAAATTCCAACTACAGCATTTATCTCAAATACATCCAGAACACCAATGGTGGAAGCTCCCCTGTAGTTACATAAAGCTACTGTTACATTACATTTATGTTCAGTTCTGGACACTGACCTCAATAAGAATATACTGGTCCCTGGGCACATTCACTGGAATCGTACCAGCACCAAAAGGGGTTAAATTATGAGGTCAGGTTTCAAAGATTGGGTTTGTATTCCCTCAAGCACAAGACAGTAAGTGCTGATCTAATCCAGGTGGTGAAGATTAAATTATTTGATATGATGGGTGCAAGTAAATCATTTCTTCTGGTTGGGGCATCAAGAATCAAGAGGACATCATTTTAAAATGAGAGCTAGACTGTTCAGGGATAGAAACATAGAAAATAGGAGCAGGAGTAGACAGTTGACCCTTCGAGCCTGCTTCATGGCTGATCATCCAACACAGTAACTTCTTCCCGTTTTCTACCCATATCTTTTGATCCCTTTAGCCACAAGAATTATATCTAACTGCTTCTTAAAAACACATGCAGCTTTGTCCTCAACCGTTTTCCATGGTAGTGAATTCCACAGGCTCATCATTCTCTGAAGAAATTTCTCCTCATCTCAGTCCTAAAAGGTTTATCCTTGTATCCTCAGATTGTGGCCCCTGGTTCTGGACTCCCCTACCATCAAGAACATCCTTCCAGCACCTACCTTCTCTAGTCCTGATAGAATTGTATAGATTTCTATGAAATTCCCCTCCCATTCTTCTAAACTGCAGCAAATGTATTTCTAACTGACTCAATTTCAATCTCTCCTCAGTCCTGCCATCCCAGGAATCAGTCTGATAAACCTTTGCTGCACTCCTTCTCAGATCAGGAGAGCAAAACTATATGTCACTATCGATGTCAAGGAGCACCACTTCATGTGAAGGAGATCTGAAATGGTTCGTCTCATAAGAAGTTGAGCTGAATTAAAAATATTAAAACTGAGATTGATACGTTTCTGTTAGGCGAGGGCATTATGGTTTATGGAACCAAAGTTGGTAGAAGACGTTAAGATGAGGTTCAGCCATGATCCCATTAAATGGCATTTCATGTTTGATAATATTTGACCTTGTGATGTTCCTGTCATTGCAAGGTGGAAACCCTCTTAGGTTTTTAAAAACAGGGAACTGATGAACAGAACCCACCGGAGGCACACAGAGAAGTACAGCCCCCCAGGGAGGGGTGAGGGTCATGCCTGGGCAGTACCCTGGCACTGCCCCATGATAATTCCCAGGGTAATGCCCACTAACCAGCTTGCTTAATGGAGACAGTGTGAAGTGTATCTAACCTCATGTTGTACCCTGTCCCGGGAGTGTTTGATAGGGACAGTGCAGAGGAAGCTTTACTCTATATTTAACCTCATGCTGTAGCCTATCCTGGGGGTGTTTGATGAGGACAGTGTCAAGGGAGTTTTACTCTGTATCTAACCCCGTATTGTACCCATCCTGAAAGTATTTGATGGGGACAATGTACAGAGAGTTTTAATCTGTATCTAACCCCGTACTGTAGCTGTCCTGGGAGTGTTTGATGGGCATGATGTGGGTATGCCGGCGTTGGACTGGCGTAAACACAGTAAAAGTCAGACTTTTTACTGTGTTTACGCCAGTCCAACGCCAGCATACCCACATCATGACTACTATCAACACCACAAACTGCCGGATCCAAGTGGAGAGGATCTCCAAGAAGATTGCGCATATCGACACAGACATCAAGTTTTTACAGAGATGCAAGAAAGCAGACAAGAAACTGTCTGTGCTTTATATGCTCTGTCTGAGGCCAGAACTCTCCATTCACCTGACGAAGGGGCTAACCCCGAAAGCTTGTGAGTATATTATCAAATAAATAGGTTGGACTAAAACCTGGTGTTGTCAGACCTTTTACAGTGTTTGATGGGGACAGTGTTGAGGGAGTTTTACTCTGTATCTAACCCTGTGCTATACCTGTCCTGGGAATGTTTGATGCTGGTAATAGATGCCTAAAATATACACAATGGATGGGATTTTAAGGCCTCACTCGGGTGAGACTGGAAATTCCCACCCAAAGTTAACAGAGATTTTGGTTGTCAGACTCTTGCCTGTGCTGATTCCATGGTGGACGAGGTGGTAGAGTTTCAGCTATTCAATCTGTTTGTTGAAAACTGCAAATACACCATTCCCATAAAAACCAGAGCAGGGAAACAGATAACATGGCACAGGTTGATATAGGTTCTTAAACCCAATCACTACTCCCTAACTGACTTTTGTGTTCTTGGCTCCTGTTTGCTGGCTGGGAGATGTCCTTCACTGTGGACCTTGGTTGTTTCCCTGGGCTTTACAATACTTACAGGCTCTACTTTTACATAGAAACCCTTCAGCGTGGCTTCTCCATCCCTACCATTAGGAACAGATAATAATCAGCGGAAGAGGGTCATTACTCAGCTGAAGGTTGTCTGTGTCAAAGCTCTTAATTGCTTTCTCAACCAGTGATGAAGAACAAAAGAGGGGGAGAGGGATATTGATGTGAGTGCAATACTTAGCATTTGTACAAAGAGTGGCTGATCTATTGTACTGTGTCCTAATGCATGGGGCAAAGCAGCTATCAGTCAATCCACTCATCAGTTCCTAATATTACTGAAGGTTAAGTAGAGCGGCTACAGCCTATATAGCGTCTTATCAGGTCTTCTCTGCATCTTGAAGGTTGGATTTGATACGATTTGTTAGGATGGGAGAGGTAGAATGGAAACTGAGTGGGTCCATTCGCTTCAGCTCTCCCCATCTCTGCATATCCAATCCAGTATCAGACAGCCAATTAGTGGCCACCCTGCAGCAAGAAGGCCAATCAGAGGAGCAAAGGGGAGGCTCTGTACGCCCAACCAGCTGTGTAGGCCCAGCGTGTCATGTGGCAAAGCAGTCACTCTGCTAACAGGAAGTCGCTCAGGGTTAGAATTGGAAAGGTTCCTATTCTCCGAATCAGTCTTTATTTTTTACTGAAGGTGCAAAAAAGTTTTAAAAAAATTAAAAAACATAGATGCTGCCACCTTCACTGGCAGAATCTGCAGCTATATTCAGCCAATGCCTTCATCGCCCAGGCCTCTTCTTCTGCCTTTATACTGCTGTAAAACATTACCAATCATTTTCATGTCTGATACTTGAAAAATGCAGTGGGCAACAAGGTTGTGTATTAGGTTGTTAATATTCATGAATGCTATTAGTGACACAATATCATCACGAGCTATTTCACATTCATGCGAGATGTGAGGGTGGTTGGGGGAGTGTTGCGTAGGGAGGTGTGCAGAAGTTTGTTTTCCTTTGCCTCTTTATCTCAACTTTGTCTCTCTCCTACCCATCTCCCTCCCACCCTGGCCCCACATCTTCATCTGTCACAGTTTACCTCCTAATTTCAGCTTCTCTGCTGATGGGCCATTCACACCTACTATTCTCTAAATTCTCTTGAGAGACTGGGTTACCCTTTAATGGCTTCTCCCATGGCCAATTATCTTGGCACTGCTCAGGGGATTGGCTCAGGTCTGAAAGTGAAGAAAGGGTGGCACAGTGGTTAGTACTGCTGCCTTAGAGCTCTTGGGACACTGGTTCAATTCCAGCCTCAGGGTGGCTGTCTGCCTGTGTGGAGTTTGCACTTCCTCCCATGTCCGCGTGGCTTTCCCGCGAGTACTCCGGTTTCTTTCCACACTCCAAAGGTGTGCATATTAGATGACTCGGCCATGCTAAATTGCCCCTTATTGTCCCAGGGTGTGTCGGTCAGGTGAATTGGCCACGGTCAATGATCAGGGTTATGAGGATAGAGCAGAGGGGTGAGCTTTGGTGGGATGCTCTGTTGCAGAGTCGGTGCAGATGTGATGGACTGAATGGCCTCTGTCTGCACTGTAGGGACTCTATGATTCTAATGACCACACAGGGACTTGGTCACTAAAGACTGCTGATAGCTTTAAACCATAGTCTTGGATGAGTGGTTAGCCTAATGAGAGCAGGTTAATATTCTGTGAGCTTTTGATGTAGATGTATTAGGAATACAATTCACCATTAGCCTTCATTTTCCTGAGTACTCCTGGCATCAAACAAATGCTTCCCAAAGTTTAAATCTGGTTGAGAGAGGGCAGTTTCATTTAGCTAGATAATTTGTATTGTGCCTTGGGAATGAATAAAGAAAGCACCCACTTCAATGTATTGAGCGCAAGATGAGTGGCCCAATGGGTGAAGCAGTTAGCACTGCTGCCTCACAGTGCCAGGGACCTGGGTCCAATTCCAGCCTTGGGTAACTGTTTGTGTGGAATTCGCACATTCTCCCTGTGGTCTGCATGGGTTTCCTCTGGGTGCTCTGGTTTCCTTCCATAGTCCAAAGATGTGCTGGTTAGATTGATTGTCCTTGCTAAAATGCCTCTTAGTGTCAGAGGATTAGCAGGGTAAATATGTGGGATTATGGGAATAGGGCCTTGGTGGGATTGTGGTCAGTGCAGACTCAATGGGCCAAATGGCCTTTTTCTGCACCATAGGGGTTCTATGCTTCATTGCTTGATTTTGATAATAGGAAGCATTATACAAACAGGACAAGGCCATTCTGACCTTTAACTTCTCCACCATTTAGATTGTGGTTGATCAATTCTAATTATCCACCATTCTGCTTGATATCCTTACTCAACAAAGCTATCAATTGCAGCCTTGTAATGTTAATTCCAAGCATCCAGTGTGTGAGAGAGAGAAATGCAGGTTTCTCCTATCCTTTGTATGGACAAGTGCAAGGTGACAAAGGAAGACAATACATGCCTATTGCTGATCTGTTCTCTTCAAAAGCTATAAAACAGACTCTCTGATCTAGAAAAGACTGGCTGACAAATGCCTGCAAAAAAAATGGCCCAGCCCAAGGAAATTTAAATAACTGTTGGTCAAATCAAAATACATTGGATGAAATTCTCTGTTTTTGAGAATATGCACAGTAAGAAGTCTCACAACACCAGGTTAAAGTCCAACAGGCTTATTTGGTTGGTAGGACGGCTGAGGAACAGTGGAGGATCTTTAAGGAGATCTTTTTCGGTGCTCAGCAGAAATATATTCCAATGGTAAAGAAGGAATGTAGGAGAAGGGAGAACCAGCCGTGGTTATCGAAGGAAATAAAGGAGAGTATTAAATTAAAAGATGATGCATTCAGAGTGGCTAAAAATAGTGGGCAATTAGAAGATTGGGAAAGGTTTAAAAATCAACAAAGAATGACTAAGAAGTTGATAAAGAAAGGAAGGATAGACTATGAAGCTAAACTAGCACTAAATATAAAAAAGGACAGTAAGAGTTTTTACAAATATATAAAGAAGAGGAGGCTGGCTAGAGTGAATGTTGGACCCTTAGAGGATGAGAGGGGGGATGTAGTGGTGGGAGATGAAGAAATGGCTGAGGTCTTAAATAAGTTTTTTGCCTTGGTCTTCACGGAGGAGGACGCGAATAGTTTGCCGGATATTAAAGATAGAAGGATGGTAGGAGTTGAGGGCCTGAATGCGATTACTGTCACTAGAGAGGTAGTGCTTGATAGACTAACGGGACTGATGGTGGACAAGTCCCCAGGACCAGATGGAATGCATCCCAGGGTTCTGAAGGAAATGGCAGAGGTGATAGTGGATGCCTTAGTAATTATTTACCATAATTCGCTGGATTCCGGGGAAGTGCCGGAAGATTGGAAAACGGCTAATGTTACGCCGCTGTTTAAAAAAGGTAGCAGACAAAAGGCAGGGAATTATAGGCCGGTTAGTTTAACGTCTGTAGTTGGAAAAATGCTTGAATCTGTCATTAAGAACATAAGAACATAAGAAATAGGAGCAGGAGTAGGCCATCTAGCCCTTCAAGCCTGCCCCGCCATTCAATAAGATCATGGCTGATCTGTCGCTGCTCAGTTCCACTTTCCCGCCCTCTCCCCATAACCCTTAATCCCCTCTCTTATCAAAAACCCATCAACCCGCGTCTTAAAAATATTTAGCGAGGCAGCCTCCACCACTTCAACGGGCAGAGAATTCCAGAGATTCACCACCCTTTGAGTGAAGAAGTTCCTCCTCAACTCCGTTCTAAACAGCCCCCCTTTTATCTTGAGGCTGTGCCCCCTAGTCCTACTATCTTTTTTGAGCGGGAAGAGTCTCTCCACCTCTATCCTATCCATCCCATTCATCATCTTATACGTCTCAATGAGATCTCCCCTCATTCTTCTAAACTCTAACGAGTACAAGCCTAGTTTATTCAGCCTCTCCTCATAGCTCAACCCCCTCAACTCCGGTATCAGCCTAGTAAACCTCCTCTGCACTCCCTCCAAGGCCAAAATATCCTTGCGCAGGTGTGGCGCCCAAAACTGCACACAGTACTCCAGCTGCGGCCTCACCAATGCCCTATACAGCTGCAGCAAGACCTCCCTACTTTTATATTCAATCCCCCTTGCTATGAAGGCCAGCATCCCATTCGCCTTCCTGACCACCTGCTGCAGTTGCAAGCTGGGTTTTTGCGACTCATGCACAAGGACCCCGAGGTCCCTCTGCACCGTCGCATTAGAGAAGAAATAGCGAGGCGCCTGGAAAGGAATGGTTTGATAGAGCAGACGCAGCACGGATTCGTTAGGGGGAAGTCGTGTTTGACGAATTTATTGGATTTCTATGAGGATGTGACAAGTGCGGTAGACAGAGGGGAACCGGTGGATGTGGTGTTTCTAGATTTTCAAAAGGCGTTTGATAAGGTGCCTCATAAAAGGCTGCTTTGGAACGTTAGGGTGCATGGAGTTGTGGGTAAGGTGTTAGCGTGGATAGAGGATTGGTTGTCTAATAGGAGGCAGAGAGTTGGTATCAATGGGTGCTATTCTGATTGGTGGTTGGTGACTAGTGGAGTGCCACAGGGATTGGTGCTGGGGCCTCAACTGTTTACCATTTATATAGATGATCTTGAGGAGGGGGCTGAGTGTAGGGTGACGAAATTTGCTGATGACACAAAGATGAGTGGAAAAGCAAATTGTGTGGAAGGTGCGGAAAGTCTGCAGAGGGATCTGGATAGGCTGAGCAAGTGGGCAAGGACCTGGCAGATGGAGTACAATGTTAACAAGTGTGAGGTTATCCACTTTGGCAGAAATAATAGTAGGAGGGATTACTATTTAAAGGGCGAAAAGCTGCAGCATGCTACGGTGCAGAGGGACCTGGGGGTCCTTGTGCATGAGTCGCAAAAACCCAGTCTGCGGGTGCAGCAGGTGATCAGGAAGGCAAATGGGATGCTGGCCTTCATAGCGAGAGGGATAGAATATAAAAGCAGGGACGTCTTGCTGCAACTGTACAGGGCACTGGTGAGGCCGCAGCTGGAGTACTGTGTGCAGTTTTGGTCGCCGCACTTGCGCAAGGATATTTTGGCCTTGGAGGGAGTGCAGAGGAGGTTCACTAGGCTGATACCGGAGATGAGGGGGTTGGACTACGAAGAGAGACTAAATAGACTAGGTCTGTACTCGTTAGAGTTTAGAAGGATGAGGGTGGATCTTATAGAGACGTATAAGATAATGAAAGGGATGGATAGGGTAGAGGTTGAGATTCTTCCCGCTTAGAAAAGGTAGCAGGGCTAGAGGGCACAGCCTCAAGATAAGGGGGCAGTTTAGATCGAAGTTGAGGAGGAACTTCTTCACTCAAAGGGTGGTGAATCTCTGGAATTCTCTGCCTGTTGAGATGGTGGAGGCTACCTTGCTAACTATATTTAAGTCACGGGTAGATAGTTTTTTGACAGACAAGGGAATTAAGGGTTATGGGGAGAGAGCGGGAAAGTGGAACTGATCCACTTCAGATCAGCCATGATCTTATTGAATAGCGGGGCAGGCTCGAAGGGCTAGATGGCCTACTCCTGCTCCTATTTCTTACGTTCTTATGTTCTTATGTGTCCAGATCACCAACAACCAGTCCTGGTCCCCCCCATGCCGATACTGTAGTTAAGAAAGCCCACCAACACCTCTCCTTTTTCAGAAGACTAAGGAAATTTAGCATGTCAGCTATGACTCCTACCAACTTTTACAGATACAACATAGAAAGCATTTTCTCTGGCTGTATTACAGCTTGTTTTGGCTCCTGCTCTGCCCAAGACTGCAAGAAACTACAAAGGGTCGTGAATGTAGCCCAATCCATCACACTAACCCGCCTCCAATTCATTGGCTCTGTCTACACTTCCCACTGCCTCGGCAAAGCAGCCAGCATAACTAAGGACCCCACACACCCGAAACATTCTCTCCTCCGCCTTCTTCAGTCGGGAAAAAGATACAAAAGTCTGAGGTCATGTGCCAACCGACTCAAGAACACTTCTTCCCTCTGCCATTAGACTTTTGAATGGACCTAATTTGCATTAAGTTGATCTTTCTCTACACCCTAACTGTGATTGTAACACTACATTCTGCACTATCTCGTTTCCTTCTCTAAGAACAGTACGCCTTGTCTGTATAGTGCACAAGAACCAGTACTTTTCACTGCACGTTAATGCATGTGACAATAATAAATCAAGTCAAATCGTAGTCATTCATGCAAGTTGTGAAGAGCAGTGGTCCCAGCACTGGTCCATGTGGAATATCATTTCCCATCTTCCGTCACTCTGAATAATTGTCCTTTACTCCCACTCTGCTTTTTGTCTGAAAGCCAGCTTGCAAACCATTTTGTCACTTGTCTCCTGTCTCCACATACTCTGATCTTATTTATTAGTTGATGATCAAAGGCCTTTTGAAAATCCAGATGTATTGCATCTACCCCTTTACTAGTGTCAATTCTCACTGTTACCTTCTCAAGAAATTCCATAAAGTTGCTCAAGCAGGGTGTTCTCTTTTGAATTCCTTGCTGGCTATTCATTATTGTATTTCACATTTTTAGATGTTCTTCTATTTTTCTTGTAGCAAGGATTCCAATATATTTCTTACCATCAATATTGAAGTGAACATGTTCGAACTACTGTCTGAAATAAAGGGATCAGAATAGTGTTGCACCATTACATTCCCTCTTTTTACGAAAAGGAATTATTAAAGATGAGCAGTAATATCTCTTCCCCAGATTCTTTTAGAACAAAGGGCTGTGGTTTCCAAGCTCCCTAGTGTCGGATTGGGGAGTAGCCCAAAGATACTTGAGGCAATTGCTCTCAGAACTTTACAAGTGAGAGTCTGCACAACATTTGCCCAGAAGCACAAACTTCATTTGGATCATACGAAAATATGATTTAAATCACAAATTTTGGATTATTCCGACAGGATAACACTAGTTGTTATTCTGAAAAAGTTAGAACAATTAAAACCTTTTCTAACTTCTGAGTAACTATTGTAAACACCAGACTGATACTGCCACACCCCCGGCATCCACATCTTCCCCACCATTCCACCCTCCTACTTCCCCTACCCCTCCTTCATCCCACTCCCTCGCTCCCCTCCCCATAACCCCCTTGCCAACCGACCTCATATCTCCCCAACACCCCAACTTCCCTGTCAGCCCACCCCCACCTCTTCCAGCCTCTGACCTCTGTCTATCCCACACCCTACCTCCCCTACCCGCAACCTTGCATCCCTTTCCACTCCATCTTCCCCATCCCATACCCTTCTTCACCCACCACCCCCTTACCACCCATCCCCACTTACACCCCCCCAATCTCCCCATCCCACCCCCACCTCCCCATAACAACCCCTTCTTCCCCACCCTTGACTCTTCAACATCCCACTGCTTTACAACAGCTAGTGTTGTACAAATGGGGTCATGGCCTCCTCAAATCCATTGGAATTGGATTGTGCTGGGGCCTGTGAGGACTCTTTTGGTGCAGGCCCCAAGCAGAGAAATGTGAGGTAATTCACTTTGGTAGGAATAACAGATGTGTTGAGTATAGGGCTAACGGGAAGACTTTGAATAGTGTGGAGGAGCAGAGGGATCTAGGTGTATGTGTACATAGATCCCTGAAAGTTGGGAATCAAGTAGATAAGGTTGTTAAGAAGGCTTACAGTGTCTTGGCGTTTATTGGTAGGGGGATTGAATTTAGGAGTCGTAGCGTTATGTTGCAACTGTACACAACTCTGGTGCGGCCGCACTTGGAGTACTGTGTGCAGTTCTGGTCCCCACATTACAGGAAGGATGTGGAGGCTTTGGAGAGGGTGCAGAGGAGGTTTACCAGGATGTTGCCTGGTATGGAGGGGAGATCCTATGAGGAGAGGCTGAGGGATTTGGGGTTGTTTTCGCTGGAAAGAAGGTGGCTAAGAGGGGATCTTATTGAAACATATAAGATGATTAGAGGTTTAGATAGGGTGGATAGTGATAGCCTTTTTCCTCTGATGGAAAAATCTAGCACGAGGGGGCATGGCTTTAAGCTAAGGGGGGGTAGTTATAGGACAGATGTCAGGGGTAGGTTCTTTACCCAGAGGGTGGTGAGGGATTGGAATGCCCTGCCTGCTGCAGTTGTAAATGCGCCTAGTTTGGGGGCGTTTAAGAGGTCTGTGGATAGGTTTATGGACGAAAAGGGATTGGTTTAGGTTAGTGGGTCACTGTTGTTGTTTTTTTTTAACTGGTCGGCGCAACATCGTGGGCCGAAGGGCCTGTTCTGCGCTGTAATGTTCTATGTTCTATGTTCTATGTTCTATCTCCAGTCATTATTTAAGTGCAGTTTTGAAGAGCCGCTAAGTACGCATTAAATTCTAATTCCTGTGGGCCATCACTTTCTCACGCTAATCAGAAATGATGGCTCACGGATACACCCGTCTGAACTAGGGATTTTATCCTTTTTAAGCCTGCTCAGTTTGTAAAATGCAACACCTTTTTAATTTTAAATGTGCTTTTCTCATCAATCAATGTCATGTATACTATCCTTTCTCCCTCATAAATACTGAGTAAAATAATTATTTAATATTTCTGTCATCTCTCTATCATAACCTATGTGGTTATCGTGGCTCTCTTTGAACTGTCTTATTCATGGTGTTATAATCCTGTTAGGACTGTTAACTTTTAAAATCAAACCCAAATACCTTGTTTTAACCATTAAAACTATGCCAGGAGATTTCATTAAAAAAAGAATTGAAAACAAATATGACTAAGTTAACATTATAGCTATTAACTACACCTTATAAACTCACATTTACTTCTTACTTTGCCCAAGAATTCTCTTGTAAGACACATCAATGTACTTCTGTAGGAGCCACCTATACATATGCCACAGTTCCCCTGAGATTTCTCCTCAGCTCCAGCTACTACTCTCAAAAGTAAAACTTGCACTCACCATCACTTGACTGTGGAGGTCTCAATCCCTTGTTCTGGTTACATTTAATCACTTTCACACTAAGTCTGCAGATTATTTTCATTTGCCACAAGACTCTGTGAGGACCACTGCAGATTTTCCCACTCACATCAAATTAAGTGTGGTCCTTAGAAGAATTTTCCTCAGCTCCAGCTATTCTCGAAGATAAGACTTTAATTTACCACCTTTTGACTGAGGATGCTTCAGTCCCTTGCCCTGGTCACTTTTCAATGCCTCCCAGCTAATTCAATTGATTATTTTCTTTTGCAAACAGGCACTGTAAGGACTACTGTTGATTCTCCCAATAGTGTCAAGCTAGGCAAATCTTCCTTCTTCTGTACTCTCATCAGAGGAAAACTGAGATTAAGCCTCACTTGCATATCACATGGTGAATGATGAAGCTTGTTTACGAGTGTAGCCCAGCAACTATTGTTTAATTTGACTATCTTCTCTCAGTGAACTGTAAACTGCACACACCAGTTCCAAGCAACAATTAATTCTCAGCAAGAACACCCAAGTAAATTGAAACCAAAGACTCCCTTAAGCTCCACCCATCTCCATAACAAGGTAGCCCGCTCGAGGTTGTTCTCTGATTCACTTTTTTAAGTTAGTTATCCCTAGTTTGCAACTACTTTTTTGAGCTGATGAAGTAAATAGGTTTTACATCCCTTCAGGGTTTCCTGACTGTTTTTGAACTATATTAGCTCTACCATCCAAAACAAAAACGTTTTTCCTGCATGGTCAACATAGAAACAAAGAAGACAGGAGCAGGAGGAAGCTGTTTGGCCCTTCCAGCCTGCTCCGCCATTTATTACGATCATGGCTGATCATCCAACTCAACAGCCTAATCCTGCTTTTTCCCCATAATCCTTGATCCCATTCACCCCAAGTGCTATATCCAGTCACCTCTGGAATACATTAATTGAATATGTTTACATTGTCCTTACTGTAAGGATTACAGACATCATGTCTTCAGCTCTTTAACTTAGTAAGCCTAAGAGATGCTTTATAGCTCTATTCTATTCTGACTTAATTAAACAAACATTGGCAACCTTTTGAACTGTCTTTTCTTTCAGGTGTTCTCTAAACTTGAGTCTAAAGCCCAGCATTTTAATTACCTTTGCTTTATAGCTGTTCACCACTTCAGGCTACATGGCCACAACCATTTAAGTGTAATAGCATCCAAGCTTGTTTTAATTACTTTTACCCCATTTTCTAGTTAAATTTTCTTTCATAAACTAAAAATTATATTCTAAAATGCGTGAACCATTAATTAGATATTGGCAACAATTAATGTGCTTGTTAAATATTTTACAATGTTGCTTTATGTGCCTTGATAATTTAATTTCATAGTTTCTCTTGCAAATTTTTTTTTGTTACTTCTCTGTAGTCTTGTACTTTCTCTTAGAACATTACAGCACAGAAACAGACCTTTTTGCCCTTCTTGGCTGTGCCGTCTATTCCTCCATTCCTCTGCTGTCTATACACTTAGGGCAGAACTCTCCCATCCCACCTGCCATAGGGATTGTAGTGGGTGGGACAGACCCATACAAAGGTCCATTGACCTTGGTGGGATTTTCTGGTCTTGGAGCGAGATTGGCAGAAAATCCCATCATTAATGTTCATCTCTTTCATAACTCGCAGTTGTCCCCTTTTGTCTTTGTTTATCCATGGAGTCTTGCAATTGTTAGTTTTTCACTTTTTAGTAGAAAATATTTTTATGTATTCTGTTGAACAGTTTTAAATGTTTTGCCTCGTCATTTTACATCGCTGTTTGCCAATGTCGTTCCCCAATTTGTTTTCACAATTTACATTCTCAGCTCTCAAAATCACCTTTTCTCCAATCTATATTTTATATCATTCTCTATCATCATTTTAAAACCTATTATATTACAGTGACCATTTCCTAGGTGTTCCCTCACTTTTACTTCTCTTACCTGTCTGGTTCATAGCCCACTGGTAGCTCTAATAGCAAATCTTCCCTTGTTGGACCTTGGGTTAGAAAGAATTCTGACACACGCTGGGAAGATCCATTCCCTTATCACCTTTACATTGGTGATATCTCTCCAGGGATTTAGGGTGTCTGCTGCATATTGTCCATGTTTCTGATGCATGCAGGAGGGTGGTCCCACAAATCTACTGGCAGGATAGGTGGTACAAATGAGAGCATTCTCTCTCATACCAATATCCTCAGTATTGAGGCACTGGTCACACTTGACCAGCTGTGATGGGTGGGCCACATTATCTGCATGCCTGACACAAAATTTCCGAAACAAGTTCTCTATTCTGTGCAAGCAATCACTAAGAGGCCAGAGGAAATGCTACAAAGACGCTCTGAAAGCCTAACCTAAATAAGTGCAACATCCCCACTGACACTTGGGAATCGCTTGCTGTAGGACACACAAAATGGAGAAGAAGCATTTTGCGAAGCTGTCAACCACTTTGAGTGTCACCAAGTGGAGCATTTGAAGGTCATGTGTAAATAGCAGAAAGAGTACAAAATCTAGAGCGTCCCGCACACCCACCTCATCAAACACCACCTGCCCTACCTGTGGCAGAGTCTGTGGCTCCAGGATTGGACCATTCAGCCATCCCAGAACCTGCCTCTGCGGAACGGAAGCAAGTCATCCTCGACACTGAGGGACTTAAAGAAGGTGGTAACCTTTACATACCTCTTCTGGCCAATTAATATTTGGGCAGTTGGCAATCCCCCATAATTATTGTTCTTTTACACAATTCCCTAATTTGTTTGCATATTTTATCCTCCACCTTTCTTCCACAATTAGGCTCTCTGTTGACGACACTATTGGTGTGATTAAGAACATAAGAACATAAGAAATAGGAGCAGGAGTAGGCCATCTAGCCCTTCGAGCCTGCCCCGCCATTCAATAAGATCACGGCTGATCGGTTGTGGCTCAGTTCCACATTCCCGCCCTCTCTCCATAACCCTTAATCCCCTTGCTTATCAAAAACCTATCAACCCGCGTCTTAAAAATATTTAGCGAGGCAGCCTCCACCACCTCAACGGGCAGAGAATTCCAGAGATTCACCACCCTTTGAGTGAAGAAGTTCCTCCTCAACTCCATTCTAAACAGCCCCCCCTTTATCTTGAGGCTGTGCCCCCTAGTCCTACTGTCCTTTCTATCCTATCCAACCCATTCATCATCTTATACGTCTCAATGAGATCTCCCCTCATTCTTCTAAACTCTAACGAGTACAAGCCTAGTTTATTCAGCCTCTCCTCATAGCTCAACCCCCTCAACTCCGGTATCAGCCTAGTAAACCTCCTCTGCACTCCCTCCAAGGCCAAAATATCCTTGCGTAAGTGCGGCGACCAAAACTGCACACAGTACTCCAGCTCTTAACCTCTTATTATCTTCCATGTCTATCCTATTCTATTTCTGTCTAGCTAATAGATGTGTCCCTTTTTTCTACTGTTTATTCCTAAAGAGTATGGCTATTCCAATTCCCCAGTTTCCCTCTCTATCTTTTCTAATTATGCTACACACTGTGAGCAACCTAGTGACATCAAGGCATATGGGAATAATAGGGGCAAAATGGTGTAGAGTTGGATGATTAGCCATATTCTGTTCGAATAGCACAGCAGGTTTGATGGGCTGAATGGCCTACTCTTACTCCTATTCCCTATGTCCCTACAATGTTTAATTTAAAGTCTGATTTTCCATAGCTATGTGTCAACAATTGCTACTATGTCCATTTAACTCCAATGCGTGACTGCCCCCAGCTTCCCAGTTTTATTCTGGACACTGTGTGCATTGTTGTCTGGAACACATTAACTCATTTTCAGTAGGATTTCCTTTCACTACATGTTGAACATTTATTTAAAGACTCCTGTTCCATAATTAGTTATTTCCTTGCCATCAATGTCCTCCCTTTACTTCATTAATTCTGATGTCTACTATTGTTTACATTTAGGCTGCTTCCATTCAGCTGTTCAGCGGTTTACCAGACTAATACCAGGAATGGGTGGGTTGTCTTATGAGGAAAGGTTGGAGAGGTTAGGCTTGCATCCACTAGAATTGAGAAGAGTTTAAGATCCTGAGGGTATTGACAGGATGGATGTGGAGAGGATTTTCCACTTGTGGGAGAATCTAGTCTCGGTACATCCTGGCCATGTCTCTTGATCCCTAGGGGCTATACTTACCTGGGTCACTGTTTAAAAATAGGGGATGAAATCTTGAGCCCACATTTGCCATCTATGAGGTTGCCAGCGGGGGCTCAAGATCCGGGAGTCGCAGATCTCACTGGCGAGAAAGCGGCTTTGGATCTTCCCCAGCTCTCCCCGGTGAAGTATTAGGTTTACACCCATAATGGGTGTGAACCTGCATTGCATGCATTTCACTATTATTAACTTACCTCCCCCACCATATCTTGTTCATTCACCAAATCTTCAAACCGTGCCAATGTGACATCATGTCGGAGTGGAATACAAAAGACGTGAACCTGGCGTGGGGATTTCCCTGGGGACGCAAAGGTAAGTATAGCCCCTGGGAGGCAAGGCACATGGCCTGGCAGTGCCCTGGCAATAAAGGTGTTCAGTGTTGCAGGATAGGGGGTGAACGAGGGGTAGGTTGTAATCAGCAGGAGGTTTCCTTGCCCATGTTTGATCTGACATTATAAGACTTCATGGGATCTGTGTCCAAGTTGAAGATTGCAAGGATCAATCCCACCTGATTTTATACGACTGTGTCCCACCTCTGATGGGTCTGTCCTGCCAGTGGGACTGGTCATGCCAGTCTCTTTCACTGAGTATCCATCGATTTTTGCACCACTCTCTCGTGCATTTATGTTAGTCACCTCAATTATTCCTGGTGGTAGTGCATTTCACTTTCTAACTACTTTTTGATAATAAACAGCTCCTCCTGAATTCCCTATTGGATTTAATAGTGGCTATTCTATATTTATGCTCTTGTGGTGCAGTGGGTAACGTCCCTGCCTCTGAGTTAGAAGCTTTGGGTTTCCATGGTGAACAAACATGGTTGTCATGCAGCCAAACAGGTTGAGTGTCAACTTGCAAATCCTCCCAAACATGCAAATGGCTGGCAGTTAGAGCGGGAGACAATCCTGGTCAATCATGCTTGAGCCCCTCAAGCAATAATCCCATTGGCAACAGACTAACAACCTGTTATGGGAAATACTAGCTATGGAAATAGATGAAAATCTGTGGCACAGTGGTTAGCACTGCTGCCTCATTATGCTAGGGATCCAGGCTCAATTCCAGCCTTGGGTGACAGCTTGTGTCGAGTTAGCATAATTTTCCCCTGTGAGGGTTTCCTCCGGATGCTCTGGTTTCTTCCCACAGTCCAAAGATGTGCAGGTTGGTGGAGTGGCCAGGCAAAGTTGTGCCTAAAAATTCCTAAAATGTGTAGATTGGATGGATTAGCCATGGTGAATGTGTGGCGTTGCAGGGATAGGGCGGGATGGTGGGACTCGGTAAGATGCTCTGTCTGTTGGTGAAGACTCGATGGGCCGAATGGCCTCCTTCTGCACTGTAGTGAATCTATGATTCTAAGATTAGTGCACCACCAGGTGCAAGAATAGAATTGGAACTTGAATTCTATCTTTATGATCCCTAGTTTTGGACTCCCATGGGGAGAACCATCTCCTCTACGACTACCCTATCATTATTAGAAAACAAATTAAGAATTCAGTTCCTCTTCAGCCTTCTATTTTCCACCTAGCTTTTTTTATATATATGTTAATGACCTAGGCTTGGGTACATGAGGCATAATTGTAAAGCTTGTGGATGATGTAATAAATAACAAAGTGGATAAAAGACTGATTTAGGAAGACATTGACACTGAATGGTCAAATGGACATAGATACCAAAGAGTCAAATGGACAGTCAGAGATATTGAATGGTCAAATGGACAGATAGAGGTATCGAATAGTCAGATGAACACAGATACTGACTGGTCAAATGGATAGTCAGAGACACCTAATGGTCAAATGGGAGAGATAGAGATACAGAATGGTCAAATGGACAGACAGAGATATAGAATGGACAAATGGACAGACAGATACAGAATGGACAAATGGACAGACAGATACAGAATGGTCAAAAGGACAGACAGATGAAGATCAGTTCAGAAGTGGGAAGTGATATATCTTGATGGGAAGAATGAGGTGTGATGTTGTAAACTAAGCAGTAGAATTTTAAAAGGGGGCTACAAGAACAGGGACACCTGGGGACACATGTCCACAAGTCTGAGACCTTGAGAAGGATGTTAAAAAATAGATGGGATCCTTGGCTTTAATAATAGGGTCAGAGTACAAAAGCTCAAGTTTTACTGGTTAGGCCTGAGCTGCAGCTAATTGGGTCTCATCTGGAAAGAGCTAATCCAGGCATGATGGGCCAATTAGCCTCTTCTGTGTAAGTTATTCTATATAATTTTGATATCAACTTTGACTCCTGGGGAAAGTTCACCTAGGCAGCTGAATATAGCTCAACGAAATAAAATCTAGTGAGGCCTCCATCAAAAGCAAGTGTATGTCAGTGGCAGAGCAGAAACCTGGAGCCAGCAACATGTCCCGAACTCAATTATCTACACTATCCTGCCCTATTTGCAGTAGAACCTTCCAGGCACAGATCAGCTTCAGCAGTAAACTATGTGCTCATCAGAAATCCATCCAATACTCCAGATGATGAACATGGTCAACTTGTCTCGGAGAAGAGTCATTCTATGATGAGTCCCTATCTGTTCAGTCATGCCTGCCAGTTATTTATTAGTTAGCAATTGTCATTTCACTTACTGTGGGATGAGAAAACAGGCCCACCATGCTGGACTGAAGTGAGAAGGACCAAGCTGGGCACCTGCATAGATACAGGAGGTCTGGTAAACTGAACTCAATGGGAATCAGGGGGAAAACCCTCAGCTGGTTGGAGTCATACCTAGCATAAAGGAAGGTGGTTGTAGATCTGCCATCTCAGCCCCCAGACATCAGGGTAGTGTCCCAGGCCAACCATCTTCAGCTGCCTCATTAATGACCTTCCTTCCAAAAATGTGCAGGTTAGGTGGATTAGCCATGCTAAATTGCCCCTTAGTGTCCCAAGATGAGTAGGTTAGGGGGATTAGAAGGGTACATACATGGGGTACGGAGGGATGGGCCTGGGTAAGATGCTCTGTCGGAAGGTTAGTGCAGACCCGGTGGGCCAAATGCCCTCCTTTTGCACTGCAGGGATTCCACGAAAATGTCAAAAGCGGGGATGTTTGCTGATGACTGCACAACGTTCAGTACCATTCACAACTCCTCTGATACTGAAACAGTCCATGTTCAAATGCAGGAAGATTTGGCTTGGGCTGACAAGTTGCAGGCAATGACCATCTCCAACAAAAGAAAATCTAACCATTGCCCCTTGGCATTCAATGGCATTACCATCACTCAATCTCTCACTATCAATATCCTGGGCTTACCATTGACCAGAAATAGAATGGACTAGCCATATAAATATTAACGCAGGTCATAAAGTTAGTTGCTTGAAGTCCCATTGCCAGGAGGTCAGTTTGTTGTATTGATGGACTCAAAATGGAATAATCTTGGAGACCTTACAATGCTGCAGACTCCTTAGTCAAGTCATTTTTGCTACTGGCTTTCCTTGTTACTGTGGAGTTATACTGCAGATTGTGCTGCACAGATTACAAAGTGACAAACATTACTGCCTTACCATGTGACTCTCCACGATTGCTCTTTTTTTTGCCAGATATGGGAGTGGTCTGGGGTTGATTATGCACACCCAGGTTTACTGTTTGAAACTATTCATTGCGGCGGGGGGGGGGTGGTTGTTGGTGGTGGAGGTGGTGTTCAGACAGCCTCCCCCCGCTTTATTTCAGGAAAACGCCATCAATTCAGGAATGTCTCTCCTTAGAACGCTACAGTGGAGAAAGAGGCCCTTTGGCCCATCGAGTCTACACCGAACACAAGCCCACCCAGGCCCTACCCCCATATCCCTATATATTATACCCACTAATCCCTCTAACCTACGCATCCCTGGACACTAAGGGGCAATTTCTTAGCATGGCCAATCAACCTAACCCGCACATCTTTGGACTGTGGGAGGAAACCGGAGTACCCGGAGGAAACCCACGCAGACACAAGGAGAATGTGCTCCACAAAGACAGTGACCTGAGCCGAGAATCGAACCCAAGACCCTGGAGCTGTGAAGCAGCAGTGCTAACCACTGTGCTACTGAGTCTCAGGATGGGTGATATCTCTTAGTCTGGAATGTGGTCTCACCTTGTGAGACAGCGAGGCAGATTTTGGATACACGAGCCAGGTGATCTGACCTTTGGTGACCACCTTTGCAGCTCATTGGCTATTTTTATAAAGAAGAGACAACTTTAAAAGGCACACATTGCTAAAGGTTCATATCTTGAAAGTGAAGAAGATGATACGTCTTTACTCACCATGACAACACACTCTCCTTCTTAGGCAGTCCCTCGGGATCCAAGATGATTTGATTCTGTTCCGGGTCAGTGGGATCTGAGATGCGTGATCATCAGTCTCGATGTGCTTGGTGTCTTCTCAAATGAACCTTCCCTACTCTGGTTAGGTATTCCCATAACTTGACAAGGATGTTTGACCTCTTCAAGAATGTTTTGAGGACATCTTCAAAGCAGTTCCTTTGTCTTCCTGGGAGTATCCTACTGTGATCAAGTTCTGAGTGGAGGAGTTGCTTTGGGAGTCTGGAGTCAGGCATGTGAATGACATGTCCTGCACACTCACAATTATCTTGTGTGCTCACACAAAAATGCAAATACATATATACACTCACATAAAGTAAAGTCAGTATAGCCCGAGAGAACCATAGGCTGTTTGTCACTTTGAGGGGGGAGAGCTGACTGGTGGTGATTTAACCCAAGGATCAGCACACCTCAGGTGAGGGGTGAGGTTGGGAAGGTGAGGGGTTTAAGAATAGCCTTAGCCCGTACGGAAATTAAACCTGCGCTGTTGCCGTCACTCCTCATCGTGAATCAGCCATCTCGCCAGCTGTGCTAACAGAACCTCTTGCTCAATACAAATGCATGCAATCAATACACAGATAGGATACAAATATGTCATAGTTATGGGGTTTTGAAAACAATGATGAGAATTTTAGAACTAAAGGCACTGACAGACTGCGAGCCACACCACTGCTGAGCAGGGGGGGATGATGAGTGTACAGGACCTGGAGAAAGTTAGGACGTGGGCAGCTCAAACTTTGGATGATGTCAAGTTTATGGAGAATATATTGTGGTCACAAGTGCAATGAAATAGCTGAAATGAAAGGTAGCAATAGTATGGATGAGGGTTTCAGCAGCAGGAGAGCTGAGGCAGAGATGGAAGAAAAGCAAAGTTACAGAGGTGGAAATAGGGGTTTTAAGGTGAAGAAACAGACATGTGATCAGACTCTCATGTGGGGTCGAAGTGGACACCAAGTTTCTGCACAGCGTCAGCCAGTGGTCAGGGAGGAGGATGGAATTGGTGGTAAGGGAATGGTGGGATTTGAAGACAATGGTTCCGGTCTTCCTGATATCCAAACAAAATACATTTCTGCTCAACCAGTAAATGATGCCAGACAAGCAAAAGTAATGGAGAGCTACAGTGAGGTGGAGCTGGTTGTTGTTAACAACACACACATACACACTTCGACAATACATGTAATCAAGCTCACACAAAATAATACATTCAATAAACACTCACAATCTCCATGCACACACAATACACACACACACAAAATACACAGACACACAATCATATTTATGACACATGTATATACAATAATCGTACATATGATACATGCACACATTATACATACACAGACAATACACGCACGCATACAATAAACACACACACAATACTTGCACCAATGCTGAACTGGCCTACTCCTACTCCATAACAGTCTGTGATTTCAGGGCTACATTACTCATTGCTGACATTTGCACGATGCTGGAAGTTCAGAATCTGAAATGCTCCAGCCAGCAATCAATCACTGTTGGTCTGCATCTGATTCTCAGTCCCAGCTCCCAACTGATACTAAGTCAGCATTTGATAATGGAGGTAATCAAAGTGGTATTAACTGCTCTCACTGGGAGCCCATTCCACACATCCTGTGTAGACAAGACAAAAACAATTCTCCAGATCTCCAATCTTGCTTCAGGCTTGTTAATGTTCTGCGTGTGTGTGTGTGTGTGTGTGTGTGTGTGTGTGTGTGTGTGTGTGTGTGTGTGTGTGTGTGTGTGTGTGTGTGTGTGTGTGTGTTCCAGTTCTAAGTCCAAGTTAATATTTTCATTTGTATCATCCAGTTTGGTCACATTTTATAAATCTCTGATTTCCTATCTCTGATGTCATGTTTCTGATAGAGAGTTTACATGGGGGGAATATGGAACATGCTATCACAGGGAGGGGTTGAGATGAATAATGTAGGGGCAGATTCTCCACATTGCTGAATGTTAGCAATGTTGTGGGGTTCCTGCTGAAATTATCCAGCACTCTGATCATGATTACATTGGAGCATAGTTTTGACACTGTGACTGATGCCCAGCAAACAGACAGACTCCCTTCTCTCCCTGTGCAGTCGACATCCCCTGTTCAGTCAGAATGATGACGTGGAGATGCTGGCATTGGACCGGGGTAAACACAGTAAGAAGCCTCACAACACCAGGTTCAAGTCCAACAGGTTTATTTGGTACCAAAAGCCACGAGCTTTCGGAGTGCTGCACCTTCAAGAGTGAAGAGGCAGCACTCCTAAAGCTAGTCAAGAGTGAAGAGGCAGCACTCCTAAAGCTAGTCAAGGGTGAAGGGGCAGCACTCCAAAAGCTAGTGGCTTTTGCTACCAAACAAACCTGTTGGACTTTAACCTGGTGTTGTGAGACTTCTTACTGAGTCAGAATGATAGGCAGCAGCAGAGGGAACAATAGAAAATGAGATGGAAAGAAAGGAGATAGGATATCGGGGCTTTGGAGAAGGTGCAAAAAAAGTGATGCGCAGGTATGGTGCGGTAACTGAGAAAGTATGATTATCAGGAAAGACTGAACAAGCTGGGGCTGCACCCCCTGCAAATTAGAAGGTTGGTGGGTGACCTGATAGCTAGAGTTTAAAATGATGAACGGGTTTGAGGGTAGACTGAGAGACATGTTTCCAGTTGCTGGCGAAACCAAAACAAGTGATCGTTACTATAAGACAGTCACTAATAAATCCAACAGGAAACACAGGTCATTTTCTCTGCCCAGAGAATGGGGAGAACATGGAGCATGCTGTCAAGGGAGGGGTGGAGATAAATAATGTAGATGCCATGTTTCTGATAGAGAGTTTACAATTGCTAACAGGGCAGATTCTCTGCACTGCTGAACATTAGTGATGCGGAGAAAACTTGGAACTTGCTATCACAGAGAGAGGTTGAGATGAATAATGTAGATGCATTCATAGACTCAGAGAAAGTTTATGACATAGAAAGGGCCACTAGGCCCATTGTGTCTATTTTGTCTGCAGCCCTGAAGGTTACAAGACTTGAGATGCATAAATAAGTTG
Source organism: Carcharhinus amblyrhynchos (assembly GCF_965287045.1). Taxonomy (NCBI): domain Eukaryota; kingdom Metazoa; phylum Chordata; class Chondrichthyes; order Carcharhiniformes; family Carcharhinidae; genus Carcharhinus; species Carcharhinus amblyrhynchos. The sequence continues at coordinate 69,756,455 of NC_137329.1, read as the reverse complement.
AGGGTTTCTGCCTCCACTATCCTTTTAGGCAGTGAGTTCCACACCCCTAAAACCCTCAGAGGAAAAAATCATTCCTCATCTCCCCTCTAATCAATCAATAAGAACCCAAAAATAAACAAATTAACAAATAAACAATTCTTTAAAGGGGCACTGTAACAAAAAGAAATGCACTTCAGCTCGTATGGCACCCACTGGTCACGGAAGACCTTAAACTTCCCAGTGGACATTTCATGTTCCCTCCCCAGGAACAGGCCAAGGAGGCACAGTGTGATTGCAGAATTCGAGTAGATAGCCGGGTCTACTAATTCCCTCTATGGCCCACTGCCAAGACCTGTTAATGGTGTCCCTTCTTTATATTTTGAGTGCATTTTTAATGAGTTAGATTAAAATGTGGTTTTCTGGGTTGAGGAAACATTCCAGCTTGTGGAAGGCAGCAAATGGACATTGGATGCTCTCTCTCCAAACCGGCTGTCAATTTAGCTGGGAAGTGGGACAGAGAGTGGGTCTGTCGACTCCTGCCCAGTTCATTGCCTGCACCTATCAGTGCTGTCCCCTATTTATACCCTCTGAGCAGGTGTGAAATTAGCCAGAATAATGAATCAAATTAACTGAATGAACAAAAGTGACAGCCCCTTAAAGGGGCACTATCAGAAACACAGAAACTAGGAGCAGGACATTCCACCCTTCAAGCCTGCTCCATCATTCAGTATGTTCATGGCTGATCCTCTACCTCGACACCATATTCACACTTTCTCCCCATAACCCTGGAGGCATTGAAATCTTACAAAAAAAGATCTATTTCTGGAATACATTCAGTTATGATCAGGATTTTGAGGAAACTTAAGCTAAGAAACTAATACAAAGTAAGAGGAAAATACTACAGAAGCTGGAAATCTCAAATCAAAGCAGGAAATGTTGGAAAAGCTTCGTAGGTCTGGCAGAATCCGTGGAGAAAGAGTTAATGGTCTAAATATGACGCAAGATTAGCTTTCTTTCTCTCCACAGGTGCTGCCAGACCTGCTAAGCTTTTCCAGCATTTTATGTTTTTATATATTCTACAGTAAAGCAAAATGTCATTCTGGGGCCCAACAATTCACTGCAACCCTCACGATACCCACCAATCACAGAAGACCTCAAGCATGCCAGTGGTCACCCCACACTCCTTCTATAGAAACATCCAGCCAGGAACATAGCCACAAAGAGGGGAGAAGTTGGGTCTTAACAACCTCCTCATGGTCCATTTCTTGGACTGGTTAATGGTGCCCTCATTTATACGTGCTCTACGTACTCAATTAAATAATGCCCTTTACCTGTGCATCCTAACAAGACAATTATCATTCCATTAACACAACTCACTGAATCACGCAAAAGGCACCTTACATGACTTGTCCCTGGATGTTGCCAAGGTGCGTTGCTATGCAACATGACAATTGTGGATTTGAAGTGGATTTTCTCATTGATTATAGAGCCAACCTAACTATAAAAATGATGAGGATGGGGCCAGGTGTTGGTACAAGGAAATGATCTGTGCTGCAGGCTTGCAGGTTGCATTTTTCAGCACTGTACTTGCTCACTAAAAAAAGGAAAGCACTCGAGAGAACGGAAAAAGTGAGAGAAGAAATGTGTTCAATTCTATTCCTGAAGCGTATCGCTGTGATTTCTGATTTTCGTTTGTAGAGACTGAAGTTATTGTATTAATATTTCCCTGACAAGTCAAGTCTTTTAATGCATATTTTGAACAAATTTCTTTTCTCATTTGTCTGTTCCCTTCTCCAGATATCTTTTCATTCAACAATTCATCTTGGTGCCTTATTATTTTGCCCATTTCTCCTTCAGCCTCTGGTCTCATTTTGGGTACGTTATGGGGGAGAGGGTCAGTCCTGCACTAGCTTATTTAACAAGCCGTTAATCCTGTAGACACCATGTACAACTTATCCAGGAAAAAGAGATCGCAGACCAGCCAGATTCTCTTCAGACACATGGTCGGGTACTAGAACAGAGGATGCTACAAAAACTCTGCTAGCATCTATCAGGAGATGGAATAAATCGAGGGTGACTTGATGAGGCGAAAGAACAAAAGGCTTCTTCGCCAATGAACAAATAACTATCTTTGTACAGCGTCAGGCAGAATAGATATGTGACTGTACACTGCCCTTTTCTGGCTCCAACTGCAGACCCTCACCCACTGTGGGATACATTCTCTTGGACTCGATTGGCTCAGCTTCCTCCCGCTACACTCCAACGTTTTTGAGTTAAACAATTCAACTAGATTAAGTAAATTGAAGTACAAAATAAAAGGACCAGCCCCTCAAAAGGTGAACTGCTGAAACGAAAACAAATCATACACGAAACTTAAAACATTAAACCGAAAAGTGATTAAAGAGATCAAAAAGGTACTCCTGTCTCTGTGGTCCCAATGAGCACACAAGGCCTCAAAGGTGCCAATGGACACCGCACGCTCTCTCTCCAGGGACACACGGCAGTGAATGTAGCCTCAGTAGAGGAATAGTGTCAGGTCAGAGTTAGTGTGTGAGTGTGATAGCTTGTGTGAAGGTTTGTGCGTGTGTGAGAACGTGTGTGTTTTAGTGTGCGTGTTAGTGCATGAGAAAGTGAGAAATAGCTCCAGACTTTTAAATGGTCTTGGGCAGTGAATGGGAGCTGGGGGTTTATACAGAGGGTCCTGCTTTTCCCCAGGACAACCCAAGACTAGGGGTTAGGGCTAATTATCAGAATAATGCATACTTCTCGTCCTAACATCCTTAGGGAGGTGTTCAGGATGGACATGGTCCCCTGGGAATGAAATGGTGTTTTCAAGCATTCCCAGACCTGCTCCAGCCACATTACATTCTTTCCATTACGTCATTTCCGCCAATGTCTCCTGGAATATATCCTGCTGGAGTTGGACTCCCCCTGCTTGAACTTGCTGAATATTTCCAATCATTTTTGGTTTTTATTTCAGATTCCCAGAATCTGCAGTATTTTGTCTTTACAATGGTCAAACGACAAGATACTATAGAATCCGATTTATATCCAGCTAACCATACCAATGATAGTCACAAAGTCGTAGAGTCTTACAGCACAGAAGAAGGCCCTTCAGCCCACTGTGTCTGTGCTAGTCATCAAGCACCTGTCTATTCTAATCCCATTTTTCAGCTCTTAGTCCAAAGCCTTGTATGTTGTGGTGTTTTAAGAGCTTATCTAAACACTTCACAAAATTTAAGAAGGTTCTTATCTCTACCATCCTTTCAGCAGCGAGTTCCAGATTCCCACCACCCTCTAGCTGAAAACATTTTCCCTCAAATCCCCTCTAAGTGTATAAGCACGGTTCTTGACCCCTACTAAGAGGAAAAGTTTCTTCCTATCTATCTTCTCTATATCCCTCATAATTTTGTACGCGTGCAAATTTGTCTCTGACTGAGGGAATGAAAAGGCAATTATAGCCTGGTTGTGGATATGTGAGGGAGAGCCACAAATTGTGCCATCTCCTCAATCCTGAGGGGTTTCATTGAAAAAGTTTATTTATTAGTCACAAGTAAGGCTTACATTAATAGTACAATGAAGTTACTGTGAAATTCTCCTAGTCACCATAGTCCAGTGCAATGCACCTAACCAGCATGTCTTTCAGAATGTGGGAGGAAACCGAAGCACCTGGAGGAAACCCATGCAGACACGAGGAGAGTGTGCAAACTCCATACAGAAGTAACCCAAGCTGGGAATTAAACCTGGGTCCCTGGCATTGTGAAGCAGCAGTGCTAATCACTGTACTATCGTGTTTAAGTTGCACTTACAATCCCACTGTATGTTCCTCCTTTATTGAGGTGGGGGTGGAACATAGTAATGGGGGAAGCCAGCAGCCTAGCCTATCATCATGGGAGACTCATAGAATCATAGAACCCTATGGTGCAAAAAGAGGTCCTTTGGCCCATCGAGTCTGCGCCGAACACAATCCCATCCAGGCCCTACCCCCATATATTTTACCCACTAATCCCTCTAACCTACGCATCCCAGGACACTAAGGGGCAATTTTTAAGCATGGCCAATCAACCTAACCCACGCATCTTTGGACTGTGGGAGGAAACTGGAGTACCTGGAGGAAACCCATGCAGACATGAGGAGAATGTGCAAACTCCACACAGACAGTGTCCCAAGCCGTGAATCGAATACAGGTCCCTGGAGTTGTGAACCAGCAATGCTAACCACTGTGCTACCGTGCCGCCCCAAATGACTCCTCCCAACAGACCCAAAAAAAGACTGAATGTATCAGCCCCCGTTTAGATAGACAGTAACAGGGAAGAGAGGGCACACGCAACACACAACTTGTCCAACTGTGCTCCCAACACAAGCCGAGGAAGGCGGGGAGGGAGTTGATGCTGAAGCAGCTGAGTGCTCCAGCTGTCTACATCCTTCCAAAGATGGTGTTGTCCGGGCCGCTTGGATTGGGAGGGTGGGATGGGGGCAGAAACAGAGGTGGTAAAGCTCTATTTCCACAATTCAAAGGGTGCTGCCCTTCCACCTGGAACCACTTCCTTGGAAATGAAGGTTCTGTCAATTGGGGAACATTCCAAGAAACAACTAGAGGTTAGGTTTTGGCCTAGAATCTATTCTGCTGCAGGAAGGGATCCCAAAGACAGAGGGATGTGGGGTGAGTTGAACATTTGAGTTTCCACACGGTTAATTAAAATTGACGCCCAGTATTTACTTTGAACTGCTCAAATCTGAAGGGAAAAGAAAAGCAGGGGTTTATTCTTCAGTGAAGAGCACAGCTGTGCTCATCTCGGCTGCATCATTGGTATTCAGGCCAGGATGGCAAGCTGCTACCATCGCCATGGAAACAGAGGGGAGGGAGGCAGCTGTTAACCTGTAGACAGCTGGAGAAATGAAGAACGAAGAAGAATGAATAACGAGTGTGGTTCTGGTCACAGAGACAACTATAAAACCATGGTTGGTAGGGCGGAAAATTAATCTCTGCTTCCACCTCGAGCTGCCCTTTCCACTTCCACTAATTGTGCCTTTCAGAGTGTACAGGACAAAAGAGCAGAAGCCTCGACAGGTAATTAAAGCACAACAGAAATCTTTTATCAGGCCATAGTTGATGTTCCAATCTGGGATCATGATTCAATAACCACAGCTTCATAGGTCAAAGTATTTGATGCGTATCTAAGTTCCACATTGATCCACACGCACACATACTGCTTCAAGCCATTCTCTAACAGTTCAGCTTGCCGAGCCTTTGTATTTCAATTCTCGAGGTGAAACCAGCACTGGCAAGGTCCGATATTTAAGGCCAATCTAGTTAAGCCAAGTGAAGGTGATGGTGGTCTTTCCTCCTGACCCTCTGCACTTTGTGCGCTGAAGTGTTGGCAGGGAGGGAATTCCAGGATTTTCACCCTTTGACAATGAAGATGGGATGATGGGTGACTTGGTGCTATGTCTATTTTCTTTTAATCTTCCATGGATGTGGATATCGCTGGCAAAACCAGCATTTGTTGCCCATCCCTAATTGCCCTTGAACTGAGTGGTTTGCTTGGCCATTTCAGAGGCAGTTGAGAGTCAACTACCTTGCTATGGATCTGGAGTCATGTGTAGGCCAGACCAGGTAAGGATGGCAGATTTCCTTCCCTAAAGTGCGCCCTTCTAGATAATCAATGATAGACACCATTAATGAGGCTAGCTTTCAATTCCAGATTTATCAATTGAATTTATATTCCACCTGCTGTCATAATGGGATTTGAACCCATGACCTGAATTATCAGATTAGTGATGTTATCACTATGCCGCTGTCTTCCCCCTTTCTGCTGTCTTTGCTCACATGTATTGAGCTGAGTCTGAGGAGGGCCTTGGAATTCCTCCAGTACCCTTCTCACACATGGTTCTTGACTTGGTGTTGTTTGCAGAATCATAGAATCACATGACACAGAAGAAACTATTCAGCCCACTATGCCATTCCAGCACTTTGAAAGAACTATCCAATTAGCCTCAGTTCCCTGCTCATTCCCTGTAGCCCCGAAATTCACCCCCGTTCACAAATTTGCCCAGTTGGAAAGTTTTATTAAATCTGCTTCAAATATCCCTTCAGGTGATGCAGTCCGGATCACAACAATGTATTGTATCCTTGTCTAGCCTGAGATAAAGACGGATGCTGGAATCTGAAACAAGAACAGAAAATGCTGGAAAATCTCAGCAGGTCTGATAGCATTTGTGGAGCAAGGACAGAGCTAGTATTTCGAGTCTGGATGACGCCTCGTCAGAGCTCAAATCACTTCAAAATCACAAGGGGTCTGGGCACAGTCAATAGGGAGAAGCCTGTTCCCGTTGGTGGAAGGATTGAGGATCAGAGAGCCCAGATTTAAAGGTAATTGGTAAAAGGACCCAAGGGGAGATGAAAATAATCAATTGGCAAAAGAGGCAATGGCAAACGGGAAGGAGGGGATGGTGTAGTGGTATTATTGCTGGGCTAGTAATCCAGAGACATAGGATTCTGCTCAACGGACCTGGGTTAAAAAATGGTGAAATTTGAATTCAATATAAATCTGGAATCAAAAGTCTAATGATGACCATGAAACCATTGTCAACTGTTGTAAAAAAAAATCTGGTTCACTAATATCTTTTAGGGAAGGAAATCAGTCGTTCTTACCTGGTCTGGCCTACATGTGACTCCAGATCCACAGCTATGTGGTTGATCTTAAATGCCCCCCATGGCAATAAATGCAGCTGCTGCCAGCGATGCCCACATCCCATCAATGAATTAAAAAATAAATAAATGGTTAGGATATGGAATACACTGCTGGAGAGTCTGGTAGAGGCAGATTCAATCGATGGCATCCAAAAAGCAGCTGGATAATAATCGAGAAATTTCAGGCAAAAGGTTGGGTGATTGGCACTAGAATTGGCACTTCTGCAGTGCAGAAGGAGGCCATTTGGCCCATCGAGTTTGCACAGATCACAATCGCAAAAGGGCCCTATTCACATAATCAAATGCATTTACCCTAGCTAGTCCTCCTGATATTAAGGGGCAATTTGACATGGCCAATCCACCTAACCTGCACATCTTTGGACTATGGGAGGAAACCAGAACGCCCGGAGAAAACCCATGCAGACACAGGGAGAACATGCAAACTCTGCACAGAAAGTGAACTAAGTCAGTAATTGAGTCCGGGCCCCTGGCACTGTGAGGCAGCAGTGCTAACCACTGTGCCACAATGTCTCCTCAAGTCACTCTGTCAGAGAGCCAGCAATGATGGCCTGAATGGCCTCCCTCTGCACTGTAACCATTCTTGTAGAAATAATGGACAGAATTTGAATCTGGCCTGAAGGAGGGTATTGGGAGGGAGAAGGTGGGGGGGTGGGGGGGGGGGGCATAAAATTACAAAGAAGGGATTCCATATGGGAACCAGCCCACCCATCCAAACCTCATGTATTTATCCTGCTAATCTTCCTAATTTACACATCTTGGGATACTAAGGGGCAATTTTGAATTGCTAATCTACCTAACCTGTGCACCTTTGGAGTGTGGGCGGAAACCAGAGCACCGGGAAGAAACCCACACAGACACAGGAGAAGGTGCAAATCCCACATAGTCACCCAAGGCCCGAATCAGACTTGGGTCTCTAGAGCTGTGAGGCAGCAGTTGTTGAATTCAGATGTTGAATCATGGCTGCATTTATCTGCTCATGAAGCCATCGCACTATTTTGAAGAAGTGGGGAGTTCCCCATAATGTCCTGGCAGTATTTACATAATAGAAATATCCTCATAAAACACAGCAGGTGGGATTTTCTGGTTATTCTTGCCAGAGGAATCTTCTTGTCTTGCTGACTGCGACATGGCGGAGGGTACGAACAACGGGTCCATGACGGGCTTTCTCTGCCATCACAAAACCATGCCTTTGGGTTGGTGGAGGGGCATGGAAAATCCCACCCAACGTCTGGACATTATTTGTTTGTGGGAGCTTGCTGTGTGCAAATTTGCTGTTGCATTTCCTACATTGCTACAGTGACTATGCTTCACACAGAAATACTTAATTGACTGTATATTACTCTGTGACGTACTGAGGTCGTGAAAAGTGCTATATAAATGCAAGTTCTTTTCTCCATACTCATGTCAGACATCAATTAAGAATGTAGGCGGGAGCACCCGAAAGAACTGAAGCCATCGACGTGATGGGCTAAAATTGCACATCTTCAAATGTTCTCTTGCATGGATTTCTGTACTTCACCAAAGTGACCATCATGCTTGAGTCACTAATTTGAGATAGTCGACGAGTTGTGTAACCTCAGTTTATGCTGAGGTCAATGAGGTCTCAAAAGTACAAACAAAGTTCATTTCTAAATGAAATGGAATTGAAAATCTGGAAAATGATATGAAACCTCACCAACAGAACTGAGCACAGCTTTGCTATCCAAGACACAGGGTTCCATAAATATAACATAGTCACTCATAAATCCAGCAGGGAATCTCTTTAATCGAGTCTAGAACTTGCTGCCACAAGGAAAAATTGAAGCTAATAGCATTGATGCATTGATTCTGGTAAGTACGTCAGAGAGAGAGGAATAGAAGGATATGATGATAGGATTAGATGAAATAGGTGGGGAGAATATTTGTGGCAAGCATAACCATCAGCATAGATCTGTAGGGCTGAATGGCCTGTTTCTGTGCTGTAAATTCTATGTAATTTCTGCAAGAGACACATTTGATAGCCTAGTTTATAGGTACAGCAAAAGGTGTATAACATGGAAGAATTTATGGTCTTTGAGTGTGCTTTTTGATACTGTGGGGATGTCATGGGGCCAGTTAAATCTGCACAGATCTGTAACACATCTTAATGGTTAATGGTAGGGTGTTGGGGAGAGTTACAGAACAAAAAGTCTAAGGGTACATGTTCATAGCTCCTTGAAAGTGAAATCACAGGTGGACAGAGTGGTGAAGAAGGCATTCGGCATGCTTGGTTTCATCGGTCAGGAGTTGGGATGTCTTGTTGTACAAGACATTGGTAAGGCCACACTTGGAGTACTGTGTGTAATTCTGGTCACCCTATTATAGAAAGCATATTATTAAACTAGAAAGAGTGCAGAAAAGATTTACTAGGATGCTACCGGGACTTGATGGGTTGAGTTATAAGGAGAGGCTGATTAGACTGGGACTTTTTTCTCTGGAGCGTAGAAGGCTGAGGGGTGACCTATAAAATAACGAGGGGCATAGACAAGGTAGATAGTCAATATCTCTTCCCAAAGGTCGGGGAGTCTAAAACTAGAGGGTTTAGATTTAAGGTGAGAGGGGAGAGATACAAAAGTGTCCAGAGGGGCAATTTTTTTCACACAGAGGGTGATGAGTATCTGGAACAAGCTGCCAGAGGTAGTAGTAGAGGCGGGTACAATGTTATTTTTTAAAAAGCATTTGGATAGTTACATGGGTACGATGGGTATAGAAGGATATGGGCCAAATGGATGGAGTTTAATGCGGAGAAGTGTGAGGTAATTCACTTTGGTAGGAATAACAGATGTGTTGAGTATAGGGCTAACGGGAGGACTTTGAATAGTGTGGATGAGCAGAGGGATCTAGGTGTATGTGTATATAGATCCCTGAAAGTTGGGAATCAAGTAGATAAGGTTGTTAAGAAGGCATACGGTGTCTTGGCGTTTATTAGTAGGGGGATTGAATTTAGGAGTCGCAGCGTTATGTTGCAACTGTACACAACTCTGGTGCGGCCGCACTTGGAGTACTGTGTGCAGTTCTGGTCCCCACATTACAGGAAGGATGTGGAGGCTTTGGAGAGGGTGCAGAGGAGGTTTACCAGGATGTTGCCTGGTATGGAGGGGAGGTCCTATGAGGAGAGGCTGAGGGATTTGGGGTTGTTTTCGCTGGAAAGAAGGCGGCTAAGAGGGGATCTTATTGAAACATATAAGATGATTAGAGGTTTAGATAGGGTGGATAGTGATAGCCTTTTTCCTCTGATGGAGAAATCTAGCACGAGGGGGCATGGCTTTAAATTAAGGGGGGGTAGTTATAGGACGGATGTCAGGGGTAGGTTCTTTACCCAGAGGGTGGTGAGGGATTGGAATGCCCTGCCTGCTGCAGTTGTAAATGCGCCTAGTTTGGGGGCGTTTAAGAGATCCGTGGATAGGTTTATGGACGAAAAGGGATTGGTTTAGGTTAGTGGGTCATTGTTTTGTAACTGGTCGGCGCAACATCGTGGGCCGAAGGGCCTGTTCTGCGCTGTAATGTTCTATGTTCTATGTTCTAAATGTGGGCAATTGGGAGTGGCTTAGGGATTTTTAAAAAAAAGGGCGGCTTGGACAAGTTGGGCCAAAGGGTCTGTTTCCATGCTGTAACCCTCTATGACTCTATGACATCTGTGAAGCAAAAAAAAGACGTTGCATTTATATAGTGCCTTTTGTGACTTAGGATGTCCCATTGGACCAAGAACCAATCAAGTACTTTAGAAATGTTGCCACTGTTACAGCATAAGACACTGGGCATTCAACAGCACACAGAAAGATCCCACACATAACAAATGAGGATAATGGACTGAAACTATTCTGCGCTTGTTGGTTGAATAATAAATGCTGGTTCTGGATGTCAAGTGAAGCCCCCTGCCTTTTGAATTGGTACCATGAAATCTTTTACTATTAGCGGTGTGGACAAAGGAGCCCTCAGTTTAATGTGTCATCCTAAAGGCTTTATAAATGTCGAACTGAATTCCAGCTTTTGTTTAACCTGTCCATTATACAAGTATATGCAGGTTAAACATAATATGTTCTGACATCAGTAAAGTGTTATTAAAAAGAAAAATCAACGGGGAGGCGTTGGGCCTAGTGTTGGAAAGGGTTCCAGGTATTGGCACAAGCCATTGATGGCCATGTCTTGCCTGCATGAGAAGGTCTGATAGGTACAGTATTATTCGAATCACACAGCAGTAGCTCCACACACTGTTATTAAATGCCTGTCATCTTATGTTTCAGCAATGGAGACTCCAGCGATGTTAACAGTGATGCGTGTTGTGAGGAGACACAAACAATTAATGATTTGTGATCCATATCAACAGAAAGGCCACTTTGGAGTACAGCTGATATTGTGTGTATCTTCTGTGGCCATCCCAGCTGTATGGGGACATGCCTTATGGCTCAGCCCAAGCTCTGTATGGAAGCTGTCTTATACAAACAGTCTATGGAGGGGAGGGTTATGTTATATATCTGACACTGACCCCATTTCCCCACATTTATATTTTTCATTTTGTTGTGGTTGTTTTCCCAGAATCTGCGCCCTCCTTTCAGTTTTCTAATTTTGGAGTCACAGCTGCTCTGTCCTGTGTCACCCCCAATTAAATGGGGTGAGGGGAGGTCATGTTAGCAATGAGGTGAACTGAATGTGACCCCCTCAACCCACTGCCGTGTGCATTCTGGAAGAATCACTTCACGCGAATGGAAGAGTTACATTAAAATTTAATATCTGGCCGTCACACTCGCTGAATTTTAAATCAGAACAATATTTTTAGCAGGGGCTTAGACCTGCTCAATGAAGGAAAAAGGAGGAAGCAATCACCTTCATCAGAGCATCAGTCAGAATAGAGGGGAAGAAATTTGAATCCAATCGGAAGAAGGACTTGCATTTATGTCACACCTTTCACAGCCTCAGAACATCCCAAAGCCCTGAAAGCCAGTAATATTGCATAAGCAGGAAATGCGGCAGCTAATTTGCACATAGCCAAGGTCACACACAAGCAGTGTGATAAGGACCAGATAGGGTGTAAACAGTCTTCGGCAGCCTTGCTAAATGGGTACAGGATGAAGACACGGCATTTTACACCCAAGTCAGTACTATTCCCACTGAAAGAACAGGAAATCAGGAGTGGTGTAAAACAAGCACTTTAACACCCGCTTTACATTACCAAAACCAACCGCACCCCAAGTCTGTTTTTAATTATGTTGGTTAAGAAATAAGTATTGGCTGGGACCATCCATTTCCCTCCTCCCCCTTCATCCCTTCTTTCTTCCTTTCCTCATCCCCAGGAAAATACTCCAGCCCTTTTTAAAAATAGCATCATTTACACTCTCACGAGAGCGAGCAGATGGGGCTTTGATATTACATCTCATCCAAAAGATGACACAACAGTGCAGTATTCCGTCAGTACCACACTGATGCATTTAGACTTAAATAACACTTACAGCAGAGACACAGGCCATTCAGCCAAACTGGAAACTGCTGGTCGAGCTTCCTCCCATTACTTCATCGAACCTTCTCAGTTTATTCTCTTATTCCTTTCTCTAGTCTGTACTTAACCAACTTCCTTTCAAATGCATCTACATTAAGTTTTTTTAAAAGTTTTTTTTAATTTATTAGTCACAAGTAAGGCTTTCATTAACACTGCAATGAAGTGATTGTGAAATTCCCCTAATCACCACAGTCTGCGCCTGTTCTGTCAATGCACCTAACCAGCACAACTTTCAGAATGTGGGAGGAAACTGGAACACCGAGAGGAAACCCGCACAGACATGGGGAAAATGTGCAAACTCCACACAGACAGTGACCCAAGCCAGGAATGGAACCCGTGTCCCTGCCGCTGTGAAGTGGCAGTGCTAACCACAGTGCCACCGAGTCACATCTATTAGTTGTCTCAACTACTCCCAATGATAATGTAATCCTTATTTTCCCCAATCAGATAAAGACGTTTCTCCTGAATTCCCTGTTGGATTTATTAACATTGAAGCAATGTATTGCAACAAGGACAAGTAACTCCTAACGCAAAGTGAGTTGTGAGAAAATCCATTTTTAATAAGTCCACGATTCTCTGAGTGCTACAGAGGTACTCAAAATTGTATTGCACCACATGTAATGAGCAGAAGGAAGCTTGTTTAGATTAGATTCACACACAAAGCCTACAGATGGGGGTGGGAGGCTGACCTTTGTCACAACATTAGCTCCACAGCCTCTCACAATGAGCATGACAAAAATAGAGAGAGGAAAAGGAGACAAGAGTGAGGCATAAGCACTAGACACCTCGTTCACCGCTCTCATCCTTTCATTTTCAAAATTATCATTTCTTTCCTTTCTGTCCTTTACCTTTCCGTTCTCTTCTTCTCCCCTATTACAGATATGAGAACAATACTGAACGTAGCTACATGTCAGGAATAATTATGGTGCCGGAAATAAACAGCCAGTGCATCAACAGGAAAGGGTAAGGTTCAAGTACAAATCCCTCAATGAAGCAGGAGCACCTCAGATTCAGGACAAAAGCCTAATTTGCATCATCCCTGATATAAAATCCTATTGAAGGAAAATCGGTCAAAGTGTAAATCAGTAGTGGGGTCCAAACCCAAACTGGTCTTGCCAGGCAAGCTAGATTAAACTCAGGGCAAGGCTCTGACACGAATGGATCTGTCACATGGAGCTTCACCTCTGACGCCAATGTTCAACAAGGGAAAGCACTGAGCACAGACAGGCCTGCACAAAGCCACCTTAAAATGGACATCAACTGTGCTGTGTGATTTGCGCCCACCACTAACTTAATCTTGAAGGCAGGGCATAATTTTTTCTTCAAGTTTTATGCCAGCATGCATTCGTGGCATGCAAACGTATTACAAATGATAATTCATCATAGGACAACATGAAATCCAACAACCATAAACACATTATTGACTTAATCTCTGCAAATCAACCCGACATTGGGAGTTTTGGCTCCTGTCTAATTCAATCATCCTGCATGTCACTGTTCCCACTCTCACAGGCTTCATAATATCCAATGGGTCGACACCAGGGTACACAGGAACAGAAATAGGCCACCACTTAACGAGATCACGGCCGATCAGTGACATTTACTCTATCTACCCACATTCACTTCACATCCTTTCATCCCTTTAATGAACAGAAAAAAATGAACCAAAGATTTAAAGTTAAGAATTGACCTCACATTGTTTTTTTCTTAAACAGGTGATGATGGTTTCCAGACATTTACCGTAAACTTACAGGGATAATCAAATTTCAATTTTAAAAAAAGAGCTGATGAGAAACTGGTGGTTTCTGGGTATCAAAAGCAATGAAGTTTATGTGGGGAGGAATAAGTTCCACACTATGTTACTAACCAGGTCCACATTTCTGAGAGAGCTGACTAGTGGCGAATTAACCAAAGGACCACCGTACCTCAGGCAAGTGATAAGATGGGATCTTCATGAATGACCTCAGCCAGCGTAGGAATTGAACCTGTGCTGGTGGCATCATTATCATATAAACCAGCCATCCAGCCAACTGAGCTGAAGACAATCAATGTAGCAATGGTCAGATGGCCAAATCAAAATAAAAAGAGTTTGAGTTTGGACAACTGCAAAATAGTATTTAAAAAGAATAATCCACAAAATGGATATGGGTGAAGACAGAACAGGAGAAACTTTTATATTTTAATTCTATGTACTCATAGGTGAAGGTTTGGTGAGCAGTTAGCTCAGTTGGCTGGATGGCTGGTTTGTGATATGGAGTGATACCAATAGTGTGGGTTCAATTCCTGTACTGGCTGAGTTACTCATAAAGACCCTGCCTGGATGAGAAAGGGCAAATCTACCTTAGCAGAGAGGCCAATGACTAGGGACATTGATTAAAGTGATTGATAAAAGGGTTAGAGTGGAGATGAGGAAAATGTTTTCACACAGGAAAGTTGTGAGGCTCCGGAACTCTCTGCCTGCTAGGTTAGTAGAGGCAGAAGCCCACAACTCACTAAAAAGATGTCTAGATCTGCACCTCAAATGCTGCAACCTGCAGAGGGGTGTAGACCAAACACTGGAAAGTGGGATCAAGCTGTGTGTTTCTCAGCCAAAGCAGACATGATGGGCCACTTGGCCACTTTCTGTGCTGTAAACTTTCTATGGGTCGATTGTTTAGGCTGTTTCATCAATCTTTAAAGACTGAATGGTGATCTGGAGGCCCACACGTGTGAAGACAGTGATTCCCTGGTCCCTGGGAAAAAGCAGGACCATGGTACAAACGGCTGATTTTTATCACAAACCAGCCTCCCGTCCATTGACACTGTCTACACTTCCCGCTATCTCAGAAAAGCAGCCAGCATAATTAAGGACTCCATGCATCCCGGACATTCTTTCTTCCACCTTATTCCGTTGGGAAAGAGACACAAAAGTCTGAAGTTGAATGGCAGCAGGGAACCTTGCATTAAGTTGAACTTTCTCTACACCCTAGCTATGACTGTAACACTACATTCTACACTGTCTCCTTTCCTTCTCTATGAATGATAAATTTTGTCTGTATAGCGTGCAAGAAACAATACTTTCACTGTATATTAATACATGTGATAATAATAAATCAAATCAAATGAATAGAAAGTTAAGTGTAACAGTGCACAGTTTTGTACAATTACACATCTTTACTCTTTCCTTTTCTGTTATGCTTATATGGGAAGACAGCCAGGAGCACAGACGTAAGCACCCACTCATTCTGGCTGGCATCATCAGCTGCAAAGTGAACGTAATTGCCAGCCGTGGCAAACATGGCATCAGTCACCTGTGTGGGTAGCAGTTTGTGAGATCTTGCAAATATCTTGCGCAGATTCCTGGAAGAGGCCAGAGATAAGAAAGCTGAGGGCGGTGGTGCCTTCGTCAGCGTATGCCCACCTGGGCCACTTGGCACGAAGACGGTTTCTTCATAGGAGCCATAAATGACAGTGACCCCCTGTACAACCCTGAGCCTCCTGAGGCACGGGATGTTCAGCCACATCCAGAAAGCTGATCGCTGGGCCATGTACGCTCAGATCCTCCAGTGTGTTCACCTCTTCTCTCTTGCTGAGTGACAGGTCAACGATGAGTAGACTGCTATTGCTCCTGTTTTCCTCAACCTGCTCCTCAGCTGAGACCCAGGCTAAAACGGAATAATTGACACTACCTGAAGGTCGAAATTGGCAAGTCTAGATCAGACACAAAAAAACTCCAAGCCAGAAATAGCCTTCAAAGTAGTGAAGACAAACTCCTGTGAGCCAAGGCCTTTCACTTCAGCAAGGAAGTATTCAGCCCCTCCAATCTCGCTGTGCTCTCATCTCATTTACACTGGAGAATCCCAGGAAATTGGTGCACCCACAGTCAAAGCAGAAAGCCCCAGTTAAGTTAGCGACCAGACTCTATCATGGGGATTCTCATACCAAGCCCAGTGTGCAACATTTAAAAGTGGAGGTTGGTGGCTTTCAAGTGGATTCCTGCCTCTGTCAACTTCAGCTCACCCATTTCCCAACACACTCACACTGTAAGGTGCAGAAGCCTCTCAGGGTGGCTATAACCTCAAACACTTACAGGTCTGACACATGGGGCTGAATTTTGCCATGGAAACAAAGTTGGGCAGAAATTCAGAGCATTGCAACAGCTCACCTACACCCTCCGGCCTCTGGACAGGTTTCCTTTATGCAAGTTGCCATGGAAACTGGCAACCCCTCCACAAGCCAGGCAGCCAATTTGACCAACTAAGGCCCCACTTAACGGACTGTTCTCAGAGCCTCCAGTATTTTCCCAGTGTCAGACAGGCCCACTGTTTGAGTCTGCGGGCTGGCAGAAGCTTGGGGATAGCCTCCTGATAGCAGCCTGAAGGCCGACTCCCTCGGTGGTCTAATGAATGAGCCACAATTCTGAAAATGCTGCTTCTTCAGCCCTAGCCCTTGCTTTTCTGCTCCACACTGATGGCCCTAACAACCCTGGTCCTTCTTTCTTGTAAAACTTTCAGCAGGTTTGCAAGAGCCACTCCAGTTTGAGGAGCCTTCATTTTTCATGTCTTTTGTCTTAGCTGGGCCCGTTCTGTCCGGGTGCTGTCCTGCGGGCTCACGATCTTGGGCCTGCTGTCCCCCCAGGAACTCAATTTCCATCCTTAATTGGATGGTGAACATGTAGGTGACCAATTAGAAGCCTGCCTCATGTAAAGTCAGGTCAGAGGATGTCCTGACGACAGGCACAGGCTTGGGCCTTACATATGGTGCCAATGTCGGGTTCTTGTATCCTGTAGGATTATTTGGCCTATGAGTCTCCACCTCAATCACTAATAGGCCTGATGGAGAATTCCTATCACCGAGTTAGATAATTGTGCTCTGTCAGCGAGCCACTTTGTCCCCAACTATCAATCAGTAATATGATCCTTTCACTTCTGGCCTTTCCTGTTCTCCATTCGGCTTTAAATTCCACTTCCTGTGGCATTCCATTTTATCTCACTCAACCTCTTCCTTCATCTGTGAATCTGGCCACCGTCCAGCCCTGGCTGTGTGGGGAGCTTACATACATCCTATTCAAAGGGAATGCATTCTGTCACTCCACTTCATCAAGCTAACCCCCAGGGAAGACATTAGTGGTCATCTCCCTTCAAACAGCCATGACTCACTCTCAATTTATTTGAATAATTTAAATCAAATGGGAGAAAGCTTTCCTCAGCTTTTTATTAATGGTTGGTGCATTCTGGGAACCCCTAATGATGCTGATACAACAGATGGATCAGCGTATTCCAAGCTATTTATTTCTGATACTCGGGCCAAAGTAGGAGTGAACGATAGCGTATAAAGAAAGACTCGCAGTTATATAACATCTTTCACAACCCCATGATACCCCAACGTGTTTTACAGACGTGTTTTACAGTACTTTGTTTCAAGCCAGCTCCACAAGATTTCGACAAAAATCCCACGATATCAGCTTCACTAGGGCTGGACACAGTTTGCAGATGGCCAGAAACATCTCCCTCACCAGGTCCTATTTTTTCAACTCTCAAACGGCCAGTGCTCCAGGGGAGGACAAAGAAAACGCTACATAGACACTCTAAACCTCTTCTTGAAGAGCGGCAGACATAAATGCCTGGGAGGAGCTCGCTACCAATTGTTGAAAATGGTGACAACCTGTCATCGAGCTGCACCATACTTTGAGTCACAACACCTTAAGGCAGAGTGAAGAAAAGGAAGCAATTCCTACACTCTGGATCCCAGGACATTCTGCCTTAGAGCTGAGAATTGGCCACATAAAGACCCATGACAGAAACTCGAAGTAAATTAATCTTCGAATCGAGAGAGAAACCATGACTTCTATTGAGCTGCAGGCACTATTCAAATATAGGAAAACCCAGTGCCCGATTTTCACACAGGAAGATCCAACCTTCAGCTCTGCGGCAATGACATGTCTATCAGTTTAAATCTTGATGGATAGATAGGACCCTGGTTTAATGTCACATCTGAACAACAGCATCTTAGATCGTGTAGTACTCCCTCAGTCACACAGGCTACCCTGTTAAACTCCTCGACTTGAACTAGACCTCCATAACCTTTGACCCAAAATGCTGTCACTGAAGCACGGTTATTCGGTGTAAGGCCTGCCAACCAGTCTCTGGCCGATGATCAGTTATAGATGCTAAAGTCAGCCTCAGTGCCCTGGATTAGGGAGGAAAACATTAGTTCAGCCTCCTGCTCCATATCACCTTTGCTGCTTGGAGTTGGTGTGTAGTAAACTTCAAGCAGAGAGAGGTGCTTGCTGGGAAGGTATCGTCTCTCCCCTCCCTCACTCCTCCAGAATAATCAGTTTAATTTTTTGCTGTATCCCTCCTTCCCATCTACGGGTCACCCCTAGAGCCAGCCTAATAGAATTCATAGAATCTCTACAGAGCAGAGGAGGCCATTTGGCCCATTGATCCTACACCGACAACAATCCCACCCAGACCCTATCCGCATGACCCCACACATTTACCCTGCTAGTCCTCCTAACATTAACAGACAATTTAGCATGGCCAATCAACCTAACTCACACATCTGTGTTGGAGGAAACCGGAGCACCCTGAGGAGATCCATGAACACAGGGGGAGAACATGCACATTCCACACATACAGTGACCCAAACGGGGAATCGAACCTGGGTCCCTGGCACTGCGAGGCAGCAGTGTTAATTACTGTGCCATTGTGCTACCTGGAAAAAGCAGAGTTGAAGACTATTTGGCCTGTTGTGTCTGTACTGGCTCTTTGGGGGATCTATCCAATCAATTTCATTCTCTTGATCTTTTCGGAGTGTGGGAGGAAACTGGTGCACCTGGAGGAAACCCATGCATGTAGAGATGCCGGCACTGGACTGGGGTAAACACAGTAAGACCTTCCACACACCTGACGAAGGAACACCGTTTCCGAAAGCTTGTGAGATCACCATCAAATAAACTGGTTGGACTCTAACCTGGTGTTGTGAGACTTCTTACTGTGGAAACCCATGCAGACATAGAGAGATTGTGTAAACTCCACAGTCACCCAAGGCCAGAACTGAACCCTGGTTCCTGGCTCTGTGAGGCAGCAGTGTTAACCATTGTGCCACCGTGTCACCCTGTTCCTGTATCTCCCAAGTGGAGCACAGTTAGACTCCACATTGTGTACACAGAACTTTTGAACCATGCAGGAGAGGTGCTTGATTACACACCAAAAGTATCAGAGGCACAGTGGTTAGCATTGCTGCCGCACAACTCCAGGGACCTGGATTCAATTCCTAGCTTGGGTGACTGTCTGTGAGGCGTTTGCATGTTCTCTCCATGTCTGCGTGGGTTTCCTCCAGGTGCACCGGCTTCTTCCCCCACTCCAAAAATGTGTGGGTTAGGCGCATTGGCCATGCTAAAATGCTCTTAGTGTCTTGAGATGCGTACGTTAGAGGAATTAGCGGGATAAATGTGTGGGTGACGGGGATACGCCTGGGTGAGACTGTAGTCGGTGCAGACTCGATAGGGTGAATGGCCTCCTTCTGCGCTGTAGGACTCTTTGAGTTCAACTGGTGTTGAATCCTTTAACCCCCAGTGACCCTTGTCTCAGGCAACTTTCAAAAAACATCAAGTAACATGAATCATTCAGACAACAGGGGCAACACTGCTCCAAATCACAGTTTCACTAAAGAGAAGCTGAAATTTCACAGCCCGCGTCCTCAAGTACACCTGGAATATGTCCAACAACAGATTGGCAGAATGCGTCATAAACTGCCTGTCAGTGTACACAGGGCAGAGTGCGTCATAAACTGCCTGTCTGCATACACAGTGCAGTGTGTGACTGAGCTGCCTGTCTGTGTACACAGTGCAATGTGTGACTGAACCACCAGCCTGTGTGTACACAGGGCAGAGTATGTCATAAACCACCTGTCTGCGTACACCGTGCAGTGTCTGAATGAACCACCTGTCTGCACACACAGGGCAGCATGTGACTGAACTGCCTGTCTGTGTACACAGTGCAGCGTGTGACTGAATCACCTGTCTGTGTACACAGGGCAGTGTGTGACTGAATTGCTTGTCTGTGTACACAGTTCAGTGTGTTGCTGAACCACCTGTATGCATGCACAGTGCAATGTGACTGATCCGCCTGTCTGCGTACACAGGGCAGTGTGTAGCTGAACTGCCTGTCGGTGTACACAGTGCAGTGTGTGACTGAACTGCCTGTCTGTGTACACAGTGCAATGTGCGACTGAGCTGCCTGTCTGTGTACACAGTTCAGTGTGTGACTAAGCTGCCTGTCTGTGTACACAGTTCAGTGTGTGACTGAACTGCCTGTCTGTGTACACAGGTCAGTGTGTGACTGAACTGCCTGTCTGTGTACACAGTGCTGTGTCTAAATGAATCACCTGTCTGCATACACAGGGCAGCATGTGACTGAACTGTCTGTCTGTGTACACAGTGCAGTGTGTGACTGAATTGCCTGTCTGCGTACACAGTGCAGCATGTGACTGAGCTGCCTGTCTGTGTACACAGTTCAGCGTGTGACTGAACTGCCTGTGTACACAGTGCAGCGTGTGACTGAATTGCCTGTCTGTGTACACAGTGCAGCGTGTGACTGAACTGCCTGTCTGCGTACACAGTGCAGTGTGTGACTGAACTGCCTGTCTGCGTACACAGGGCAGTGTGTGACTCTTTTGGAAGATGAAACTGTCTACGATTCGTTAACATTTGCAAGAAATTGAGAGCTGATTCCTTATGCATGAGGACCGCACTGTGAGCTTGTCATTAAACAATTCTGCTTAACGATTCAGTCATTTATCACTGGGAGTAATAAAATGCAAGTTTGGTCTCAATCTAATTAACTATTGTACTCCAACTGTAATGAAATCAAGATTCTTTGTGTCTTTTGTTTAGCTCCTTCATTCCTGGTTTTAATAACACAATTTATAATCTTAGCAACTACATCTTACAGATTTCCCATCAAATTAGCTCAGAAACATAGATTGCTACATGAAAAATAAGAAGCCTCATCTAACCTGTCTGCTGGCAGACACCTGATACAACATTGATGACAGTGTTGTTGAACTCAGGTCTGAACCCAATTTGGAGAGGAGGTGAGGAAAATCCTCATGAGTGTACAGCATGGTGAACCATAGGCCCCCAACCCCCCGCACACAAGCCTGCAACAGTCGCCAATGCGCCAATGATCCCTTCTCAAATTGCTCATACACTGTGTTTCAAAATGACACCTTCAGAAAGTGACTAGGAAGCGGGGTGCCGAAAGGTTAGTCACTAACAGAAAGCACCTTGCACAAAACATTCTGGTTGCCAATCCCCCAGGACCGGCCTGGAGTCCCCAGAGAGTGAAAAGCAAGCAGAGACTGATAGCCAAGTTCCGCACACATGAGGACAGTCTCAACAGGGATCTTGGATTCATGTCGCACTATCTGTAACCTCCATGACTTGCCTGTGAGGTTTAGCAAACCCTCACTTTACTGTACTGTCTGGAGACAATACACATCTTTAACCTGGGCTTAATGCTCCTTCCACTCACATTGTTGGCCACTTTAAGACTTGAATAGCAGGTTAGGTGTAAAGATTCGCATTCTAATCAGTAATCTGTAAACTGTCTGTGTTGTTATACGCTCTGTCTGAGGCCAGAACTCTCCATTCACCTGACGAAGGGGCAAACCCCAAAAGCTTGTGAGTTTACCATCAAATAAATCGGTTGGACTTAAACCTGGTGTTGTTAAACTTCTTACTGTGTTTACCCCAGTCCAACGCTGGCATCTCCACACCCTGACATCTCGGTTCAGTGACAAATGCGTTGAGTATGAATGGTTCCCTCGGGGCGAATTTTGTGGACCGACAAGTGTTCATCCTAAAGGTGGCAGCACAGGTGGAGAGGGTGGTGAAGAAGGCATATGGCGTGCTTGCCTTTATTGGATGGGGCATAGAGTATAAAAGTTGGCATATGATGTTGCAGCTATATAGAACACTGGTTAGGCCACATTTGGAATACTGCGTCCAGTTCTGGTCGCCACACTACCAGAAGGACATGGAGGCTTTGGAGAGAGTACAGAAAAGGTTTACCAGGATGTTGCCTAGCATGGAAGGTCTTAGCTATAAGGAGAGATTGGGCAAACTGGGGTTGTTCTCCCTGGAAAGACGAAGGATGACCTAATAGATGTGTATAAAATTATGAAGGATATAGATAGGGTGAACAGTGGGAAGCTTTTTCCCAGGTCGGAGGTGACGAACACAAGGGGTCACAAGTTCAAGGTGAGGGGGGCAAAGTTCAACACAGATGTCAGTGGGACGTATTTTACACAGAGGGTGGTGGGGGCCTGGAATGCACTGCCAAGCAGGGTGGTGGAGGTGGACACACTGGGATCACTTAAGACTTATCTAGATAGCCACATGAACAGACTGGGAATAGAGGGATACAAACAAATGGTCTAGTTGGGCGCATGAGCAGTGCAGGTTTGGAGGGCTGAAGGGCCTGTTCCTGTGCTGTATTGTTCTTTGTTCTCATTAATACCTCATGGGGTCAAAGGTCAGAGCATTATATTTAAAATATGGTATACTTGCCTTCATTAGCCAATGTCAGAGAGGTTATGTTAAAACTGTATAAAATGCTCACTAGACCACAGCCAGTGTACTGTGTGCAGTTCTGGTTGCCACATTAGAGGAAGGATGTGATTTCACTAGAGAAGATGCAGGGGAGATTCACCAGGACGTTGCCTGAGCTGCAGCATTTCAGCTATGAAGAGAGGCTGGTTAGGCTGGGATTATTTTCCTTAGAGCAGAGAAAGCTGAGAGGGACCTGGATGAGGGGTGCAAAATTATGAAGGACGTTGTTAGCATAGATAAGAAGAAACGGGTCAATAAACAGGGGACATAGATGTAAGGTGAGGGGCAGGACAGTTGGGGTGGATTCAAGGAAAAAGATTTTCACCCAGAGGGTGGTGGGATCTGGAACTCTTTGCATGAAAGGGTGCTAGAAACTGGAACTCTCATAACATTTAAGAAGCATTTAAATGAGCGCTAACACCACAGCAAACAAGGCTATGGACCAAGTGCTGGAAAATGAGATAAGAATAGATAGGTGTTTAATGATAGGTCGAAGGATCTCATTCTGTGCTGTAAAACTTTGTTACTGTACGACACTGAGCAGCTTCCTTCCCTTCTCCTCCTTAGCCCTGCCTCTCAGACAGGAAAATATAATTTCAACCAGTATTCTTATTTCCCCATTTTTACCTTCTGGGCTCCCAGGTCAATCTTCCTCTCCAGCCTAACACCCACCCCCCACCCCCCCCCCCAACCTCATTCCCAGCCTCTGCTCCACCCTAACCCCCAGCCCCATTCCCAGAGTTTCTTCCATCCTAACCAGCCCGCAACTCCCCATTCCCAGCCTCCACTCCACCCTAACCCCCCCTCCACTCCCCCTTCCCAGCATCCACTCCATCCTAACCCGCCATTCCCAGTCCCCACTCCATCCTAATCCCACCCGCTATCCCTCATTCCAATCTCCACCCCACCCTAACACCACCCCACCATTCCCAGTCTCTGCTCCCCACTAACTCTCCCTCCACCCATCCCATTCCCAGTCTCCACTCCATCCTAACCCCCCATCCCCAGTCTCCACCCCAACCTAACTGCCACATCTCCATTCCCAGCCCCTGCTCCATCCTATACCCCCGCCATCTCTCCATTCCCAGTCTCCGCTCCCCGCCAACCCCCGCTCCACCCATCCCATTCCCAGCTTCCACTCCATCCTAACCCCCGCATCCCCAGTCTCCACCCCACCCTAACACCCACCCCTCCATTCCCATCATCTGCTCCATCCTAACCCCCAAAATACCATTCATAGAGAAGGAAAGGAGAGAGTGCAGAATGGAGTGTTATAGCTGGGGTGTAGAGAAAGATCAACTTAGTATAAGGTAGGTCCGTTCAACAGTCTGATGGCAGCAAGGAGGAAGCTGATCTTGAGTCAGAGACCTCAGACTTTTGTAATTTTTTCCCAGCGGAGGACAGTATGTCTCTGGTCTCGGCTTTTTCTGACCAATTTGTGATGTGAACACATTGCCTTTGCTTCAGAAGCCACAGGCCTGAGCTTCTGTAATGTTCTCCTGACCTCCTGCCATGACAGCAGTGGGAAATTGTTCGGCCTGTGAACACTGTGCCCAGTTTCAACAATCACACAGAGATTCCAGGAATACTTTAGTCCTGTCTCCCCATCATTCAAATGATTCTTCCAATGGCTGTTGTTCCATGTAACAGCCAGCATTAATGGGGAAAATGCAATTGATACCAAATGGAGATTCATCCCTCCAGGGCATAGAGACTACGTTCATTAAGCAGCATGAAATCTTTCACTTCTGTCTGAGATGGCAGGCACAGCCTTCATTTAGATTCTCATCTGAATACATCTGATGCTGCATGCCCTCAGTATTGTATTGGTGTGTCAACCTTGATTTAATGCGCTCCAGTTCTACATTTAGACGTGAATGCAGAGATGCCAGCGTTGGACCTGGGTAAGCCCAGTAAGAAGTCTCACAACGCCAGGTTAAAGTCCAACAGGTATATTTGGTAGCACAAGCTTATAGAGTCTTGCTTTTTCTTCAGGTGAGTGAAGAAGAAGGGCACATATAGACACAGACTCAATTTACAGTGGTTGGAATGCGAGTCTTTACAGGTAATCAAGTCTTAAAGGTACAGACGATCTGAATGTCGAGAGAGTTAAGCATAGAAAAAGAGACGTGTATTGTCTCAAGCCAGGACAGTTAGTGAGATTTTGCAAGCCCAGGCAAATCATGGGGGTTACAGATAGTGCGACATGAACCCAAGATCCCGCTTGAGGCCTTCCTCATGCGTGCGGAACTTGGCTATCAGTCTCTGCTCAGTGACTCTGCACTGTCGTGAAGGCCGCCTTGGAGAACGCTTACCCGAAGATCATAGGCCGAATGCACTAAAGTGTTCCCCCCAACAGGAAGAGAACACTATTGCTTGGTGATTGTCGAGCAGTGTTCATTCATCTGTTGTCATAACGTCTGCATGGTCTTGTCAATGTACGATGCCTCGGGACATCCTTTCCTGCAGCGTGTCAGGTAGACAACGTTGGCCGAGTGACAAGCATATGTACCGTGTACCCGGGGGATGGTGTTCACACATGGGATAATGGCATCCGTGTCGATGATCTGGCTTGACTTGCAGAGGTGGCTGTGGCAGGGTTGTGTGGTATCGTGGTCACTGTTCCCCTGAAGGCTGTGTACAATGGTCAATTTGAGGTTGCACGGTTGCTTGAAGGCAAGAAGCATGGAGACAGCCTTGGCGAGATGTTCATCTTCATTGATGACATGTTGAAGGCTCTGGAGAAGATGTCATAGCTTCTCTGCTCCAGGGAACTACTGGACGACGAAGGATACTCTGTCATCGTGTCCTTTCTTCTGGGGAGGTTGGTGCAGAGCATCGGAACTGTTGATCGATAAGTCGAGCGCCATATCCTGTTCTTATGAGGGCGTCTTTCAGTGTTTGGAGGTGTATATTGCGATCCTCCTCATCTGAGCAGATCCTGTGTGTACGGAGGGCTTGTCCATAGAAGATGGCTTCTTTAACGTGTTTAGGATGGAAGCTGGAGGAGTGAAGCATCTAAGGTTATCTTTGGGCTTGCGGTACAGTGAGGTGCTGAGGTGACCGTCCTTAATGGAGATGCATGTGTCCAAGAATGCAACTGATTTGGCGAGTAGTCCGTGGTGAGTCTGATGGTGGGATGGAACTTGTTGATATCATCATATAGTTGTTTCAGTGATTGTTCACCATGAGTCCAAGGGAAGAAAATGTCATTGATGTATCTAGTGTATAGTTTCGGTTGAAGGTTCTGTGCAGTGATGAAGTCTTGTTCGAACCTGTGCATGAAGATGTTGGCATATTGAGGTGTGCAAATTTGGTCCCCATGGCTGTTCCATGTGTCTGGATGAAGGTCTGGTTGTTGAAGGTGAAGACGTCGTGGCCCAGGATGAAGTGAATGAGTTATAAAATTGCATCTGGAAACTGGCAGTTGTCAGCATTGAGTACTGAGGCAGTTGCAGCAATGCCATCGTCGTGGGGGATGCTAGTGTAGAGTGCTGAGACATCCATTGTGACGAGGAGTGCTCCTGGTTCAACTGCTCCATGTGTGCTGAGTTTCAGTAGGTTCTGTAGTGTCACAACAATGGGTTTCAGGGCGCCCTTGAGATAGCCGGAGAGGTCCTCACACAGGGTCCCATTGCCCAATATGATGGGATGGCTAAGTGTGTATCTTCGGGAGGCAGTAGAGATCTCTAACACGGGGAGTACATGGGATGAGAGCACGGAGGGTGCTTTGACTGTCCGGATCAAAGGTCTTGATCAGTCTGTTGAGTTGACAGGTGTGCTGTTTGGTTGGGTCAGCAGGTAACTGTCTGTAGTGTTCCTCGCTGTTCAGCTGTCGGTATTCTTCTTTGCAGTAATTCATTCTGTTCAGTGGCTTCTTCTTTGTCTGCTGGTTTGATGGCAATGTTGCGGTTGGTCTTCAGAGCATGATGGCGTTGTGTTGTGCTTGGGTGATATTTGGGGCTGTCTTGTGAGTGCAGTTAATGAATCTGGCATTGACACACCTCCTGCCGGCTTGGGCATACGTGTCAAGTCGAGGGCAGCAGTCTTACGGAGGAGTCCAATTCAACTCTTTCCCCTTCGATTGCTGCACCACGGATTTTTCTGTCGGCTGTTCCGGTTCATTGGCTATCTCATTGTGTTTGCTGTTGGCCTCTTGGAGTTTGTGGAAGAACTCCCGCAGCCTCATTCACCTGATGAATTCCTCTGTGTCTGCTATGAGATTGATAGGGTCCATTTTGGTGGTGGGCAGAAATTGATCCCTCGGCCGAGAACTTTGATTTTGTCTGGTTGAGGTGTGTAGTCTGACAAGTTGACAATGGACTTCCCTGCAGTGGTACTGTTCTCTATTGTGGTACGGAGAGAGGCTTGGCTGCTGCTGGTAGTGATGCTGAGTTTCTTGTTCTTGGTGTGCATGTAGATGACGTAGTTCCGTTGTCTCGTCTGCTTGGCAGTGTTTTGTATCTTGTTTGCGTCCTGAGTGCAAGTTGAGAATATGGGCTCTATCTTGGTTTCCAGATTGTGGTGTCTGCTGTAGCGCTGTGGAGGAGTGTGAGAGAGGTGCAATTTAGACTTGGACCCAGGAAGGAATCAGGTTATTTTCCATCTTAGCTCTTCTCAGTTCTCCTCCAGAAGATGAAGATCCAACGTGGGATCCATGTGGGAGTGCATCCATTTTCCAAAGGAGTCATATGGACTCGAAACCTTAACTCTTCTTCTCTCATAGAATCCATATAGTACAGGAGGCCATTCAGCCCAGCGAGTCTGCGCCGACCACAATCCCACCCAGGTTCTATTCCTGTAACAGCACATATTTACTTGCTAATCCCCTGACACTAGAGTCAACTTAGCACGGCCAATCCACCTAACCTGCGTATTTTTGGACTGTGGGAGGAAACCGGAACACCCAGAGGAAATCCATACAGACGCAAGAACAATGTGCAAACTCCACACAGACACTGACTCGAGGCTGGAATTGAACCCGGGTCCCTGGCACTGTGAGGCAGCAGTGCTAACCACTATGCCACCATGCTCTCTCTACAGGTGCTGCAAGATCTGCTGTGTTTTCCAAGAACTTTGTTTTTATTCAAGGGTCCCATACCAGGGGTAAAGGTCAGCAGATGCCACCTACTTTCTTGTGCCTATATGATCTCCTTTCGAGTAGCCAATGTAAAACAGTTCAAGTGGGCCAAGATTCATCCACTTTCCATTGAACGTTGATTAGGAGCAGCAACTGTGACTGGTTTTCACCATCTTTGTCACCAACAATTCATCTCCTATTGACCTTGAAGTCTTAAAACAGGCCACACTAAACCCAACCAGCCTGAAGCAACAGCATGACACATTACACAATAATAAGGATTCTACTGCTGTCCTATCCTCTGGCTCATGGTTAACAACCCTAACCCTATTACTATTAAGATCTGTCAGGTTATTCACGCTGTCCAATCGCTGTGTGACAGAGAAAGTGAGATGTGAGAAATTCCATACCCCATAGGTGTGGAGATTTGGATACCTTATTGATCCCCTTAGTCACATTTTAGTTTGATGTTTTAAGTTTTATTTGTGGTCTGTTTTTGTTTAAGGCAGTATCCCTTTAAAGGGCTACCCCTTTAATTTGTCCCTCAGTTTATTAGATTTATTTCAATTGGTTTTAACCCAAAATAGAGTGAGGAGGTTCACCTGATGCCGAAGTAGTGCAGTTTTAACTCCAATCAGTGGAGACTCTGCTGGGATTAAATCGTCATCTAATTTATAACCCGCCTGATTTTGTTGTTACTGTCCGTCCTAATGTTTTTTATGGTCAGTGTATGTTATCCGCAAGATTTTCAGTATGCTGTACAGATGGGTAGAGATTCTGCCGCATCTCAATCCTACGTTGATTGAATCTGTGAGCTGAGTGTGGAGAGACAGCTCTTGCAGGGCCTGTATCCAGCAGGGCTTGCTGTTAATCAGTCACACAGCGACAGCTCTCTGTTATCACAGGGGGAATAACAGCAGCACCAGTGCAATTTAGATTAGCAGCACAGCCAAGCAGCATGGAGCGCACTCTCTCAGCAGGACAAGCATAAAAGTCTGATTACTTCATTTGCTCTGCTCCCAGGTATGAGAGAAGGAGAGAGAGAGAGAGAGAGAGAGGGAGAGGAAATTCATTTCCCTGATTAACAGCCCTCATTTGGAGGACACTCAATGGGGCAAAGTTTTGCTGGGGAAATACGAGTGAGGCGATGACACCCACCGTTATTAAGGGTCCAGCAGAGATACCTCCAAACTCTGCGAATTGCCAATCACAAGTTCCTGGACAATTTGCTTTGTTTCCACTATTAACCTCACAAAATGGATAGCTTTGCTCTCAACCTCGCGAGAATGCCGAGTAAATCAACCATCGATTAAACTCGCCACAGAAAGTCAGGGCTGGTACCTGACAGCAGAAGGATTGGTTTGTGTTCCCACACTCATATCCAATGCTCCCCCCTCCCCCAGCCCAGAAAGGAAATAGTACTAGTTGTGGGGTCTTATTCCAGTAGGGTTGTTTAGAGATTTTAGAATCAAAGAATTCGACAATTCAGGAGGCCGCCATTCGGCCCTTAGAGTCTGTGCTGACCACAATCCCACTCAGGCCCTATCCCCATGCATTTACTCTAGCTCGTCTCCCTGACACTAAGGGACAATTTAGCATGGCCAATCCACCTACTCCCCACACTTTTGGACTGAGGGAGGAAACCAGAGCACCTGGAGGAAATCCACGCAGACACGGGGAGAATGCGTAAGCTTCAACACAGACTGTCACTCAAGCCAGCAATCGAACCCAGGTCCCTGGCACTGTGAGACAGCAATGCTAACCACTCTGCCACCCCGATTTAATATTTTTAACATCTTTATTTTTTACTTTCCTTCTCTTTGTTCTACCTTTTTGCATCTGCTCTTGCTTTCCCTCAAGTTATTTCTCCTTTTGTGTCTGATTTTTTTTTCAGGGAATTTGACTGTCCCTGCAAGGCCAGCATTTGTTACCCAGCCCTTTCGCTGAGTGGTTTGCTCAACCAGTTCAGAGGGTAGTTAAGAGTCAACCACATTGCTATGGGTTTGGAGTTGCAGGTAGGCCAGACCAGGTAAGGATGGCAGATTTCCTTCCCATTCACATTAGTGAATCAGGTGGGTTTTTACAATTGACGACTAGTTTTATTTTCCAGATTTTATTCACTGAACATAAAATTTCACCAGCTGCCATGGTGGGATTTGAACCATATCTCAGGGATTGTCAGGCATGTTATTCCAGAAAGATAGAATGCAAAATCATTCTCAACTGAATCTAAATCATGGGGTCTGACCCATTCAACAAACTCTGGATCAATGTCTCCTGCTTGCGGACTTCACAATTCTGAAAGATCTAACTTGGGTAGGTAAGGCAGGTTATGAAAATACCTTAATCCTGGTCCATGCTAAAGTCCAGCTCAGTCCAAATGATGTCAAACCTCGCTCCTCGTTCAGTGACACAGGTGAAATTAGTTTCGCCCATCTGAAAGCAAAACCTTGAAGAACGCATGCCAACAGTTCACAAGTAGCCAAAGTTTGGCAGCCTTACTCAGAACTAATGGGGAGAGGCATGAGTGGTTGGTAAGGGAATTTGGGGGAGGTGAGCAACTGTTAACTGATCCCATCAACCTCCTTTCAATTGCCATGATGACCTCTTTTATGTATGTTGAGGTGTAGCCCCTTTAAGGAAACAGGTCAGGTGACATTGGGTGTGGGGTGATCTGCCTGGGAACCACCTGAGAAGCCAATTGTTTGCGTTGTGGTGTGAGTAAGACCTGCAATAATTACCTGCGTTCCCTGATGTCTGACTGTGGTGTGAGTTCTTGGGGATATGCCTCTGTAGTAAAGAATTTAACACTGGTGACGAAGGTTGGCATGACTGGCATTCATGAGGCGAAGGATTTGGGACCTTTATCAAGGACCTTTTTCCAAAATCCACTGTAGAGTGCAAAGAAAACCTTCAGAAGATGGATAGGACTACGGGGATAAGAGGGCGCCACGGGAAACAGCGTGTTGGATGGATTCAGACACCATCAACTGTTGCAAGTTTGTCTCCATGGCTGTTGCGGGGAGCTGTTGTCAGCTTGTTGTCACGGTTGTCAGCTGTTATGGGGTGTTCGGAGAAAGACTCGATCGTCGGGTGACTGGGAATATTGAGCGCTCGAGGAGAAATGATCGCAGGAAAAACAAGTTTTGAGCCTAGGTTCAGGGGTGGGAAAACCCCTGCTGCCAGCAGTGAAATGGCAGGAAAATTTAGTATGTTAGATGCTTTCCACAAGGAAGTCAAGGCGTGGATGGTCTACACCATATGGCTCAGTATATTTGTGACAGTGAATCGGGTGGCAGTCTTTCTTAGCACGGTTGGAAGTTAAATATTCCATATCCTGAGGGGTTTACTAGAGCCGGAGAAACTGGATGAGTTGGGTACAGTATTGGAGGCACACTTTGAGCCAAAACTTTGCTGATAGTGGAGCATTTCTGGCCTTACATTTGGGACCTGATGGAGGATGAGATCATCCTCAAATTCGTGGCTATCCTCAAAAGCCTCACAGTGCATTATGATTTTGGGGCTTTCAGGACGTGCTATGGGACCGGATTGTATGTGGCCTCCAACAGGAAACAATTCAGTGAAGACTACTGGCTGAGCCGCAGCTGGAGTTTAAGGTGATGTTTGAGATCACAGTCTCCATGGAATGTGCTGCCACTAGGTCGCTAGTGCAAGGGTGTACAAGGTTACAGAGACATCAAAGAGTCAGTCACAGCCTGTTGAATACGACCATTGTGGTCGAGGGGGGGGTCACACAGAATCCAGTTGCTGGAAGAGGGGAGCTCAGTGCTGGAACTGTTGAAAGGCCAGCAACATTGCCCGGAACTGCAGAGCAGCAATGCCCCAGGACAGTGCATAGTCAAAGTGATCAGGGTCCAAACCCACAAGAAAGTAGCAAGTGACCAACATAGATGAGGACACAATCTTTTTTTTAAGGTGAGAGGGGAGAGATGCAAAAGTGTCCAGAGGGGCAATTTGTTCACACAGAGGATGGTGAGTGTCTGGAAAAGCTGCCAGAGTAGTAGTAGAGGCGGGTACTATGTTGTCTTTTAGAAAGCATTTAGACAGCTACATGGGTAAGATGGGTATAGAGGAATATGGGCCAAATGCAAGCCTTTGGGATTAGCTTAGAGGTTTGAAAAAAAGGGGCAGCATGGACACGATGGGACAAAAGCTTCCCATGCTGTAAACCTCTCTGACTCTAAGCCTCTAACTCCATGAGGTCTGCGGGTGAAACAGAACCGACTGAGAAGACAGTTTAAATTAAACATTTTGTCTGTGCGAGGTGAAGCAGACTGGTTCCAGACAATGCCCCAAGTGGAAGGGAAACTACTGAAGATGGAGGTGGACACATGACAGTAGTGTCATTGCTCCCAGAGTCACTATGTAAGGAAAAGTTAAATCATCTTCCCCTGAAGCCTGTGAACATCATTCTGAAGACATACATGGAACAGTTGGTTCTTCTTAGTGGCTATGCCTCGGCCAAGGTACAGCTGAGGGACCAGTGTGTGCAGCTACTTTGTATGTTGTTGAGAGTGTCAACCCAGCGCTGTTCAGACAATCCTGGCTGAAACAACTGAAACTCAACTGGGAGGTGGTAACAGGTTAGTGGAGTCTCATTTGAGGCTAAATAATATTTTGGAGAGATGAAAAAGAGGTGTTTAATGGAACCTTGGTGAGATGAAAATAGTGAAAGTGAGCCTACGACTGAAGCCAGATTCATGCCCAAAGAGCCTGAAGGCACGTCCAGCGTTGTATGCAATTAAACCCAAGATGGAGCCCGAACTGGAGAGATCAGTAGGTTTGGGAGTATTGGAACCAGTGGCCACGAGTGAGTGGATCAATCCCATTGATCCTGTGAAGCAGACTGATGGCTCAGTGAAGCTATGTGGGGATTTTAAAGTCACAGTGAACTCTGACTTATGTGCAGATCTGTATCTGTTGCTCCTTATCGAAGACCTGTTAAATGGTCTTGTTGGTGATCAGAAATTTACCAAAATGGTTCTTCCCCAAAGCTTATCTGCAGGTGGGGGTGGCCAAGGACTCCCATTACCATTACCTATCATCACTCAGAAACAATTATTTCATTACATAAGAACATAAGAACTAGGAGCAGGAGTACAGCATTTGGTCCCTCATGCCTGCTCCACCATTCAATAAGGACATGATCTTTTTGTGGACTTAGCTTTACTTACCCGCCATTACAGATGACTGCCTTTTGGGATTATATCAGCCCAACCGTTTTTTATAGAGCAATGGACCAGATATTGAGCCATACTCCAAGGAGTACTTGAATGACATCCTGGTAATGGGCTCCACAGATGAGGAACATTCATGGAACTTAGAAGAGACACTGAAGAGGCTGCAGATGAGGAAAGGAAACTGAGTTTTTCAAGGACTCTGTTGAATATGAGGAAATGAGGAAGACAGGCCCATTGCATTCACATCTATTTCACCTTCTAAAGCAGAAGAAAACTATGTGCAAATAGAGAAAGAGGCCTGAGGCATCATTTTGGGATTATCAAGTTTCACCACTACCTGTAGGGCAGAAGGTTTGTCTAATTGATGGACTACTGACCTCTGACTAAGATTTTGGGGCCTTACTTGGGGATTCCATCTATGCCTGTAGTTTGATGGCAGAGATGGGCGTTGATATTATCGGGCCACTCTTTCGAGATTTGCCATTACCACTTGGATCAACATAAAAATGCAAATGTGTTATCCAGGCTGACTCTGACTTGTCAAAAAGGAGGTCCCAGATAATATTATCCGGATTATGTACTTCTAACAAAACGATTACAACTGCTGAGGTAAAATAAGCTACGAAAGAGGACCCTATACTTAGTCAAGTGGTAGACCTCATTTGCATGGGAAGGCAAGCTGATAGACGAATCCAGAACAGAGGGAATTGTCAGTGCAGGGTTGTTTGTTATGGGGCATGCAGGTTGTCATTCTCTTGTCCTTGAAGAGAAAACTGTTGCAGCAACTGTAACAAGGGCACCCAAGGTGGCACGGATGAAAGAGATGGGCGTACATGAACACCACCCCATGCAACAACAAAATGTTTCCCACAGCTATTGAAGTTTGGGAGATGGTTGTGTACAATGTTTGACCTGTGGAGGCCTGATAAGACTAGAATGATGGAGAGGAACCAGGAGGCATAGATGGACCATTGAACTGAACATACCAAGAGGATACTTCGGAAGGGTAAGCTGGTACTTACCAGGAACTACTCTTCGGGGGAGAAGTGGGTTTTGGTCATGATTATAGCCAAGACAGAGCCATGGTCCTGTACGGTGGGAATTCGGGACAAGTTATTGTGCCACTGGGATGCGGACCAACAGCTGGTGGCCCTGCATCAAGGGCTGGGGACCCCATCTACAATTTCAGAAGTGTTCCAAATGGTGCCAGTGGGGGTACCAGGAGAGGGAGGCATGGAGTCAATAGCTCCTTTTTCTACAGAAGAAACTGGGGGCCAGCATTGGTGAGCACCTGTGCGGGAGGAAGGGTCACCGATGGTGGCTTTACCAAGACCATAATCGCAGGAGATGTGTCGAAGGCCGGTTCCAGTTTGAAGGAAATAATCCCCATGGGATCGTCATCCCTCTGACAGATTGATCATGTCAATGTAGGATGGATGTACAGATGGGGATAATATTATTTAATGGGTGGGTTCATCACAATGTATTGGAAAATTATGTAAAAAAGAAATTTTGTAATTGTATGTAAATAGTTTAAAGTGCTGTTGCTGTTACTGGGGATTGTTGTTTATAGTGTGTTGGGGTGTAGCCCATTTAAGGGAATGGATCAGGTGACCCTGGGTGTGAGGTGATCTGCCCACGAACCATCCTGAGAGGGCAGTTATAATTGGAGTGGGGGGGGGTTCCCTAACACCTGTCTGTGGAGTGAATTCCTGAGGATACCCTCAGTAGTAAGAATGTAACAGCCTCCAACAAGGCCAATGATGAGATAGCTGTGTGTGGGAATGTGCTCTCTCTCTAAGCTTGGGTTCCAATGAATCAAACTGATTACAATGAGTAGATGCTGGAACAGTGTTCTCCAGGGCAATGGGATCGGCATCTGAACTGCTGGAAGCTGCAGGTGCTGGAAAATGGGATTAAAATGGGTGGCCAGTTTTTTTCCTTCCTTTTGCCTGGCTCAGACATGATGGGCTGAATGGCCTCTTTCTGCACCGCAACTTTTCTATGGGTGCTGCTCCAATGTAGAGATGGAGGGAGAGCACTGTCGCAATTCGGACAATGATTTTCGATGGACAGAGGATCAAGGAGGAGCCAACAGTAACAGATGACTATGTCGATGGTGCAAACTCAGGAAGATTACTCTTCTCAGTGCAAGAGTGCTAAGCCATCTCCAGTTAATGCAGCCTCTCCACTGGTGAAAACTGGCAGGGTAACAGACTCCAGTGGTCAGATATGTTATTAGTTATTGGGGATAGTGGGGTGAAGGGTATTGACACTGTCCTTTGTCACAATGACAAAGTGCACAGAAGGGTGTGTTGTCTGTCTGGTGCTCGGGTACGGGATGTCGCAGCTGGGCTGCAGAGGAACCTGGAGTGGGAGGGTGAGAATCCGGTCGTTGTGGTACATGTGGGTGCCGGCGACGTAAGCAAAATGCAGACTGAGGATCTGGGGAGGGAGTATGAAAAGCTGGGAATGGAATTAAAAAGTAGAACCGAAAAGGTGGTCATCTCTGGGCTACTGCCTGAACCGTGTGCAGATGGGCGTAGGGTTGACAGGATTAAGGAATTGAATGGGTGGCTCAGGGATTGGTGTGGGAGGAATGGGTTTGAATTTATGGGGCATTGGCACCAGTATTGGGGTAGGTGGGACCTGTTCGGGAGGGATGGGGTTGGTCTGAACCGTGCTGGGACCAGAGTGCTGGCGAATCGAGTAAAGAGGACTGTAGACAGGGCTTTAAACTAATTATGGGGGGGGAGGGTGTGAGGGTAGGTGACCTTACGAGGTCTAAAGTTAAGGAGAGTGTACATGTAAGGGAAGAGGCCGAGGATGTCCCAATAATAGAGGGAGTAGGGGGCGTGAGTATAGTTGGTGGCGTTGCGGCAAATAGGGTCCAGGTGAAGGCTGGGATGAAAGCACTTTATCTGAATGCACGAAGCATTCGGAATAAAGTGGATGAGCTGGTGGCGCAGATCGACACAAATGGATACGATCTGGTGGCCATTACAGAGACGTGGCTGCAGGGTGACAGGGACTGGGAGATGAATGTACAGGGCTATCAAGTGTTTAGGAAGGATAGACAGGAGGGAAAAGGGGGGGGCGTAGCTCTGCTGATTAAGGATAGCATCAAGGTGGTAGCAAGGGATGATATTGGAGCCAAGGAGCAGAGGGTGGAATCGTTGTGGGTGGAGATTAGGAACAGCAAAGGGAGGAAGACGCTGGTGGGTGTCGTCTATAGGCCCCCGAATAATGATCTGGAGATGGGGCGGGCTGTTAACGCGCAAATAAGTGCGGCGTGCAGGAATGGGACGGCCGTAGTTATGGGGGATTTCAATCTGCATATTGATTGGTCGACCCATGTTGGACGTGGGGGGCTCGAGGAAGAGTTCTTGGAATGCTGCCGGGATAGTTTCCTCGAACAGTGTGTGTTGGAGCCGACGAGGGAGCGAGCTATCTTGGATCTGGTGCTATGTAATGAGGCGGGTAGAATTAGGGACCTTGTGGTGAAGGATCCTCTTGGGGAGAGTGATCATTGTATGGTGGAGTTTCTGATGCAGATGGAGGAGGAGAAAGTGGGTTCCCGGACACGCGTCCTTTGTTTGAATAGAGGGAAATACGGTAGGATGAGAGAAGAATTGGCGAATGTTGACTGGGAGAGCGCGTTGGAGGGAAGGTATGTTAAGGAGCAGTGGAGGATCTTTAAGGAGATCTTTCTTGGTGCTCAACGGAAATTTATTCCGATGGTCAAAAAGGATAGTAGGAGGAGAGGTAATAAGCCATGGATAACAAAGGAGGTGAAGGAAAGTGTTAAACTAAAAGCGGAGGAATTTAGAGTAGCTAAGAGTAGTGGGCGAGAAGAGGATTGGGAGAGGTTTAAATGTCAACAAAGATTGATAAAGAAGTTGATAAGGAAGGGTAGGAGAAACTATGAAGCTGGGCTAGCGCTTAATATAAAAAAGGATAGCAAGAGTTTTTATAAATATATAAAAAGGAAGAGGCTGGCTAGGGTGAATGTTGGTCCTTTAGAGGATGAGAAAGGGGACCTAGTGGTAGGGGATGGGGATATGGCTAAGGTATTGAATAACTTTTTTGTTTCTGTCTTCACGGAGGAGGACGTGAATAATTTGCCGGGTGTTAGCAATAGAAAGGTGGTAGGACTGGA
Organism: Carcharhinus amblyrhynchos; assembly: GCF_965287045.1. NCBI lineage: Eukaryota > Metazoa > Chordata > Chondrichthyes > Carcharhiniformes > Carcharhinidae > Carcharhinus > Carcharhinus amblyrhynchos. The sequence continues at coordinate 69,719,212 of NC_137329.1, read as the reverse complement.
GGGTCTTAATGACATTACTGTTACTAGAAAGGCGGTGCTCGACAGACTGGAGGGGCTGATTGTGGACAAGTCCCCAGGACCGGATGGAATGCATCCGAGGGTTCTGAAAGAAATGGCGGAGGTGATAGTGGATGCCTTGGTGGTTATTTTCCAAACGTCGCTGGATTCCGGGGAAGTGCCGGATGATTGGAAAACGGCTAATGTTACGCCGTTGTTTAAGAAGGGTGCCAGGCAAAAGGCGGGGAATTATAGGCCGGTTAGTTTAACATCTGTGGTAGGTAAAATGTTAGAATCTGTCATTAAGGAGGAAATTGCGAGGCATCTTGAAGGGAATTGCTTGATAGAGCAGACGCAGCACGGTTTCATTAAAGGGAAGTCGTGTCTGACAAATTTACTAGAGTTCTATGAGGATGTGTCTAGGGCGGTGGATAGAGGAGAGCCGGTGGATGTGGTCTTTCTAGATTTTCAGAAAGCGTTTGACAAAGTGCCTCACAAGAGGTTATTGCAGAAGGTCGAGGGACATGGAGTTGGGGGTAGGGTGTTAGCGTGGATAGAGGATTGGTTGTCAAAAAGGAGGCAGAGAGTGGGGGTCAACGGGTGCTATTCGGATTGGCGGATGGTGACTAGTGGAGTGCCCCAGGGGTCGGTGCTGGGGCCTCAGCTATTTACCATTTATATAGATGATCTGGAGGAGGGAACCGAGTGTAGAGTGTCGAAATTTGCTGATGACACCAAGATTGGGGGAACGGCAAATTGTGCGGAGGGTGTGGAGAGTCTGCAGAAGGATCTAGATAGGCTGGGCGAATGGGCCAGGAAATGGCAAATGGAATTTAATGTTGGCAAGTGTGAGGTGGTCCACTTTGGTAGGAAAAATGGTAGGAAGGACTATTACTTACGAGGCGAAAAACTGCAGCAGGCGACGGTGCAGAGGGACCTCGGGGTCCTTGTGCATGAGTCGCAAAAACCCAGCTTGCAGGTGCAGCAGGTGGTCAGGAAGGCGAATAGGATGCTGGCCTTCATAGCGAAGGGGATTGAATATAAAAGTAGGGAGGTCTTGCTGCAGCTGTATAGGGCATTGGTGAGGCCGCAACTGGAGTACTGTGTGCATTTTTGGGCGCCGCACCTGCGCAAAGATATTTTGGCCTTGGAGGGAGTGCAGAGGAGGTTTACTAGGCTGATACCGGAGTTGAGGGGGTTGAGCTATGAGGAGAGGCTGAATAAACTGGGCTTGTACTCGTTAGAGTTTAGAAGAATGAGAGGAGATCTCATTGAGACGTATAAGATGATGAATGGGATGGATAGGATAGAGGTGGAAAGACTCTTCACGCTCAAAAAAGACAATAGGACTAGGGGGCACAGCCTCAAGATAAAAGGGGGGCGGTTTAGAACGGAGTTGAGGAGGAACTTCTTCACTCAAAGGGTGGTGAATCTCTGGAATTCTCTGCCCGTTGAAGTGGTGGAGGCTGCCTCGCTAAATATTTTTAAGACGCGGGTTGATGGGTTTTTGATAGGAGAGGGGATTAAGGGTTATGGGGAGAGGGCGGGAAAGTGGAACTGAGCAGCGACAGATCAGCCATGATCTTATTGAATGGCGGGGCAGGCTCGAAGGGCTGGATGGCCTACTCCTGCTCCTATTTCTTATGTTCAAATTCCAAGACATTAAAACCCCAGATTTGTGCTCCCCAGGCTCCCAAAATCTTAGACTGCCAGACACCCACTCCCCCCACATCTGAAAATTCCTGGATTATTACCAGCTTGCATTCCATCAACTGTCTATGGACTAACACATGTAGACTCAAAAGAGGACGAGCAGGCAGGCAGCAAATCCTGGCAACCATGAGAAGCAGATGGCAGCTTCCATGAGCAAGGGGTTTGCATGAGAAGCTGACCTCTAACCCCTGACCCCTGCAGATTCTGAACGAGCTGTCGACCAGCAGGTGCTGTCACATTTCTGCCGCAGAGTGGAAGCAAACACAGTGACATGAAAGCTGCAAGTGTAACTAATGGCACTATTAATGTAACACTTCATTTCAATGTACTGCATGAATGACCTACATTACTCCTCATGTACTCGCCAGCAGGACCAATGCTCTAACCACAGAGACACAAGGCTAACATTAACAATGGCAACACTCAAAGTGAGGGATCACTGGGTATACGGAATGGCATAGTATCTGGGCACCAGAGTTAAATTATGTATCACACTATGGCAAGATCCAGTATTTAACCAGGAGTTGCACTGTGACAGGATTCAGGATTAAACCAGGTGTTGCACTGTGACAGGATCCAGGATGGACTGCTGTCTGCTCTGTGACAGGATCCTGAATTGACTGCTGTCAGACCCTTTCCCCTGCTGTAAGATATGAGTGCACAGTGACAGCTGCCAGGAAGCTAAGTAATCTGCACATTGATGGAGTACAGCTCCTTTCTGATCTTGCTGGAAGTACATAGGCCATTGTTTCCCAGCTGTTTCCCAATATGACTCTATTTGAACTCATGAAAATGAATGTGACCTCAGACACCAACAAAAACAAAGCAGTGATGAAATAGCAGAGGAACATTGGGTACATAATTATTAAAGCCTGGTTAGTATAGATCAACATTTAACTATGAAAATCATGACTCCTTGGTAACAAGGCTGCAGAGGGGCATGCCAGTCAACATGTGGAAAAATATTCTGACCAGAGCTTGCCAAGCTCAGTCCCACTGCTGGTTATCTGCAGCGCCCACACCCTCGGGTGTTCTGATGTCTCAAGTAAAAAAAGGAAGAATCTGATCTCTCTAATTCTGATGAACACTGATTCAGCTGCGCTGCTCAGTGACGATCTCCCCAGGGGCTTCTAGAGTGACAGGATTGAGCTCAGCTTCAATGCCTACTGTAGTAGAATAGCTGATCAACAACCCTCCAAGTACAGCTACTTGAATGAAGGACAGAGAAGCAGATGACACCTGTTAATCCAACCGAAGGAATTCTTCAGGTAATAAAATGAAACAAATCTTACTCCAACATATAAATCAAAGAAAAAGATCATTACTCCAACACTTAGTAATATATATTACAGAAATTCATCCACTAACCTCACTCTGGACCATTCCAAGCTGCCATAAACCCCAGCATCTTCTTATTTATACTGAGTCGGCTGACCGCCACATCAGTTTGTCATTGGTTAGTTTACTGGATCAGCTGATCCTTACAGCATGTTACCATCTGTCGTTGCAACAGATCCAATTTTGTCGTTAGTTGCTTCGAACAGATTTGCCCTTTTTTCCCACAATAATTTAAGACAATCATCCTCCAGTATTCTTAACAACTTTCCAGAGCCTGCACCCATTTCAGTAAAATGGTTGGATAGCTATAGATTTGCACCAACCCAGTTTTGAAACTTTCTTGTTTTCCAGCATTTCTTTGATGCTGGCCACATCAATTCTCAGTTGCTTTTCTGTTACACTTTTAGCTGAGTGAACATTGTCCACATAACACTCAATTGGTACTTTCTTTCCCAACATTATGATAAAAAACAACTCTGTTAATGTGTCAGACAAATACATCCCCGTATCCAACACTTCCACTAATGCTAGGGTTTCAGCTGCCAATGTACTTTTGACTACCCTTTTTATTTTCTTTGCTTCCCAGGCCAAGGGGCAACATTTTCCTTCCTTACCTACCAAGAATATTGTGAAGCCAGCACCACTCGAATGCCCATGTGGTAGATTGGCATGTAAAGATCACTTAACACAACTAACTTCATGTTTTCCAGTTCTTCTAGTGCTGGGAATTTAGTTACACATTCCTCCAATTTTAGCTTTTTTAAAGTTTCATTTGCCTGCAAAATCTCTCTGACTGAAACGTGCATCAACATATTACTTAGCTCTAGGATATCATAGTTCCCACTTGGTCTTGACTGTGTGCATAGCCAATTTAGCTGTCCTTAACGTTTGCTTTTCTTTTCCGTTGGCCAGTTCCTCCTTTTCCAATCGACCTTTCTCTGGTGATGGGAAATGGATCAATGCTGATTAGATATCCCTGTTGATTCATCATTATCCTGGATTTATTTTGTCAGATATCAAGACCAAGATATCAAAAAAGCACCAGTGTTTGACTCTCTATTTTCAATTTTATCTTTAGCTTCTCAATTATCCTTTTTTCAAACTCTTCCATTATCCCCACTGGAAATCATCAACATGCATGACAAAAATTCTAGCGAATTTTCCTTCAACCTTCCAGTAGAACTTAGCTGGATTAGTATAGAGAAATACCAAACCCTGATGCATCATTTCATCCATATAAACATTTGTTCCATTTCCACAAATGTCCCCGTGTATTACCTGCTTCTTGGGCGGCCTCAAAAAAAAAACTTCTGTCTGAAATGTTTCACCCTGCTGCTTTAATACCTATTGATTTACACATCCAATTATTAGATGCTAACAGCAAAAGAAACTTTCAGTGTCACTTTCCCAGCTATGGGTGAATTGACCCTAATGTCTCTTCCCTCTAGTGGTTCCTCATACCAATGGGCTCCTAATCTGGCTTTTGCTTTATAAGTTCCATCTTGCAAAACTTTCTCTGTGCAAACCCACTATGGGACAAAATAGGCTGCCCTTTGTCTGGTGCCTTGGTGAACACCCCAAATTCCTTCCAACTGTCCAACTCTTTGATTGGCCTCTCTTATTTCCACGAGCTACATTTTATTGGTAGCTACTAACACTTCTGTATCGTGTGAACTTTTACTCCTATTACTGTCATTGATTCCTAGTCTTCCTCATTAAACTCCGGCCTCTACTGCCATGATTGTTCCTGTCAGGGCTGCTACTCTCAGGCCACTGTTCTCCATTGACACAACTTCGGTCATAGATGCATGACTTTTTCCTGGGTCCATGAACGCTCACTGTCTTATTCTTAGGACTTAGGTCTCTTTTTTTTTGCTTCCATTTTTCCACTCCATTTTCCCAGCTTTTTGCCCTCACACTTTTATGCTGAGCCAGCGTTTATACTTTCCTGAGGCTTTTCCTGCTTTCCTGATTATAGTGGCATCCTGGCATCCCTCCACTCGCTTGGCCCTTTGTGTATGTGTGATACCACTGTGCCTACTTTAGGGAACTGAACCTTTGAAGTAGCAGCTTCATCCCCTGCTTCACTTCGTTGATCATCTGATTCCCTCTCATCTATGGCTGTCAGATGCTCATAGCAGCTCAGGGTATATGCACGTGAGGTACAAGGTGCCTCCTGCACTTCTACATCCTGCTCAGATGCTCTAAATTCTTAACAAATTCCCACTGCTCTTGAAGAGTGGGCTCATTTTATCCAATTCGAAACCTCAGCCTTAACAAAGGCCTTTCTCCTTGCATGCATAGGTTTAAGCGTGTAGAAAACATGGAGTTAATGCTTGTCTCTTCTAATGCCGGAGGAGCGTTTGCTAATAGGAACAAAGAACAAAGCATAGGAACAGGCCCTTCAGTCCTCCAAGCATGCACTTCTTTAAAAACAAACACCAAATTACCATGGATTTTCCTCTGCTACCAATGTTGATCCAGCAGAAGGAAATCTTCAGTTATAGGCAATGAAATAATACAAAACTTAGTCCAACTTATAATTCATAGAGAAAGATTTAATAAAGAAACATCATGGTCCAGCACTTGAGGCCTCACCCTGGGCCACTCCAAGCTCCCACAAACCCCAGCAGCTTCTTAATTATACTGAGGCAGCTGACCATCACATCATTTTGTCATTGGTTACATAATTTACTAGGTCAGCCGACGCTTACAGCAGGTTACCATTGGTCACAGTACAACAGATCCAATGTTATCACTGATTACATTCTAACAGTACCCTGGTTTGGATGAGGGTTAAGGAGGTGACAAAGGAATCCTAGAACATTAAAGGTCATCTCAGTGCATTGGGCATATCTTCATCGGGGTTATCACCCTTAACGATTAGTCGGTAGTCTCCAGGATTTATAGATTCAATTCCTAGGCACTGTTATGAAGAAAGATTGGTGGCATCGTGGTTACATCATCGGACTAGAAATCCAGGTTTATGCTCTGCGGACATGTGCTCAAATCCCACCATGATAGCTGGCAGAATTTGAATTCAATTAATAAATCTGAAATATAAAACTATTCTGAGTAATTGTGACTGTGCAACTTCCACTGATGGTTGTAAAAACCCATCTGGTTCACAAAAGTCCTCTAGGGAAGGAAATTTCTCGTCCTTACCTGGTCTTGCCTACATGTGACTCCACAGCCATAGTAATGTGATTGACTGAAATGGTTCAGCAAGCCATTCAATTAGGGATGGCCACAAATACAGATTTTCCAATGATGCTCACATCTATGAGGATGTGTCTAGGACGGTGGATAGAGGAGAGCCGGTGGATGTGGTCTTTCTTGATTTTCAGAAGGCGTTCGACAAGGTACCTCATAAGAGGTTATTGCAGAAGGTCAGGGGACATGGAGTTGGGGGTAGGGTGTTAGCGTGGATAGAGGATTGGTTGTCAAATAGGAGGCAGAGAGTGGGGGTCAATGGGTGCTATTCGGATTGGCGGTTGGTGACTAGTGGGGTGCCCCAGGGGTCGGTGCTGGGGCCTCAGCTATTTACCATTTATATAGATGATCTGGAGGAGGGAACCGAGTGTAGGGTGTCGAAATTTGCTGATGACACCAAGATTGGTGGAACGGCAAATTGCGCGGAGCGTGTGGAGAGTCTACAGAAGGATCTAGATAGGCTGGGCGAATGGGCCAGGAACTGGCAAATGGAATTTAATGTTGGCAAGTGAGAGGTGGTCCACTTTGGTAGGAATAATAGTAGGAAGGACTATTACTTACATGGCGAAAAACTGCAGCAGGAGACGGTGCAGAGGGACCTCGGGGTCCTTGTGCATGAGTCGCAAAAACCCAGCCTGCAGGTGCAGCAGGTGGTCAGGAAGGCGAATGGGATGCTGGTCTTCATAGCGAGGGGGATTGAATATAAAAGTAGGGAGGTCTTGCTGCAGTTGTATAGGGCATTGGTGAGGCCGCAGCTGGAGTACTGTGTGCAGTTTTGGGCGCTGTACTTACGCAAGGATATTTTGGCCTTGGAGGGAGTGCAGAGGAGGTTTACTAGGCTGATGCCGGAGTTGAGGGGGTTGAGCTATGAGGAGAGGCTGAATAAACTAGGCTTGTACTCGTTAGAGTTTAGAAGAATGAGGGGAGATCTCATTGAGACGTATAAGATGATGAATGGGATGGATAGGATAGAGGTGGAGAGACTCTTCCCGCTCAGAAAGGACAGTAGGACTAGGGGGCACAGCCTCAAGATAAAGGGGGGGCGGTTTAGAACAGAGTTGAGGAAGAACTTCTTCACTCAAAGGGTAGTGAATCTCTGGAATTCTCTGCCCGTTGAAGTGGTGGAGGCTACCTCACTAAATACTTTTAAGATGCGGGTTGATGGGTTTTTGATAAGAGAGGGGATTAAGGGTTATGGGGAGAGGGCGGGAATGTGGAACTGAGCCACGACAGATCAGCCATGATCTTACTGAATGGCGGGGCAGGCTCGAAGGGCTAGATGGCCTACTCCTGCTCCTATTTCCTATTTCTATTTCTTATACCAAGAAAGAATAAGCTAGTTGGAAAATTGTAGGGGAATTTTATCTGTGATAACATCAGGAGGAAAGGGCAAATTGATTAGGTGGAACAGAAAACTAGCAGATCAGTAAGAAAGGGGAGATTTACATTTATATTTGAATCAGGAAGAAGAAAATGCTGGAAAATCTCAGCTAGTCTGACAGCACCTGCGTAAAGGGAATAAATCCAATGTTTCGAGTCTGGATGACCCTTTGTCAGAGTCAGACTCTGTCAGAGACAAAGTTTCATCTAGATCAAAATGTTGGGTCTATTCTCTCCCCACAGATGCTGTCAGACTGAGATTTTCCAGCATTTTCTGTTTTCGTCTGCAGAGATGTTGATCGAGTGGTAAGTCTTGGCCTGATCACTGGGAGAATACTCCAGCTCTTTGATAAATAATGCCATTGGAACTTTTATATCCACCCATGAGGATAGACATCATGTGATCTTCCCGCCTGTCACAGGAACATGTCTAGCCAAAAATACCGATCCTAATCTCCCATCTATAATCACTGTGCAAACCCATTCAACTTTTAACACTTACTTCAACCTCCTGTATTACCTGGACTCTCAGACCTGCTTGTGCTAACATGATAGTTTGCTACATTAATCCGACCAGCTGCCCATCAGCAGTCTATGATCTGCTGTTCCTGAATTCATCAATTTATCTGTCCAATCCTGACCTTTCTGGCGATATCATCTGTCATTCTGTCTCATGCTCAGTACGTGCCTGTCCATCTGCTTCTCCCACTAACCACTTCCCTCCAGCTATCCTCACACCTTCTCAGTTTGTTTTACTTCAATTCTCTCTCTCTCTCTCTCTCTTTTCTGACCTTATTCAGGTTGAAGTCTCACAACACCAGGATAACGTCGAACAGGTTTATTTGGTAGCAAAAGCCACTTGCTTTCGGAGTGCTGCTCTTTTGTCAGGTTAGTGGGAGTTCTGTTCACAAACAGGGCATATAAAGACACAAACTCAATTTACAAAATAATGGTTGGAATGCAAGTCTTTACAGGTAACCATGTCTTAAAGGTACAGACAATGTGAGTGGAGACAGCATTAAGCATAGGTTAAAGAGATGTGTATTGTTTCCAGACAGGACAGTAAGTGAGATGTTGCAAGCCCAGGCAAGTCGTCGGGGTTACAGGTAGTGTGACATGAACCCAAGATGTCGGTTGAGGCCGTCCTCGTGTGCGGAACTTGGCTATCAGTTTCTGGTCAGTGACTCTGCATTCTCAAGTGTCGTGAAGACCGCATTCTCCAAGGCAGCCTTCATGACACACGACAACACAGAGCGCTGAGCAGAGACTGAGAGCTAAATTCCACACACATGAGGACGGCCTCAACCGGCATCTTGGGTTCATGTCACACTATCAGTAACCCCCACGACTTGCCTGGGCTTGCAACATCTCACTTACTGTTCTGTCTGGAGACAATACACATCTCTTTAACCTATGCTTAATGCTCTCTCCACTCACAGAGTCTGTACCTTTAAGACACGGTTAACTGTAAAGACTTGCATTCCAACCATTATTTTGTATATTGAGTTTGTGTCTTTATATGTCCTGTTTGTGAACAGAACTCCCACTTACCTGATGAAAGAGCAGCGCTCCAAAAGCAAGTGGCTTTTGCTACCAAATAAACCAATTGGACTTTAACCTGGTGTTGTGAGACTTCTTACTGTGTTTACCCCAGTCCAACACCGGCATCTCCACATCATGACTTATTCAGGTCCATGAATATTCATGCCAATCAGCCGCAGAACAAGCTCCTCATTATCTCTGCTCATTAACTTTGCACTGGCTCCCAGGCCCAGCTGACAATCCAAGACAGCAAATTCCTTTCCCTGCCTTGAACAGATCGTTTGAGGCAATTGGTCAATTTAGGAAGATGCTCCATCAATTAAGGGTTTGCAATCGATGGGGGCAGGGGAAGGAGCCAGCCTAATCACGGCCTTTACCCAATGTCATTCATCTCCTGGACACCCTCTGAGCATGTTGGAGATCATTAAAGCCTCAGGTAGTCCATCTTGGGCTAAACAAATGGACAGCAAATTTATGGATGGCAATATAACCATGGGTGTACACTGACAGCAAGACTGCTTGGTAAATCCTGCAATGATTTTGTTACGTCCACACTCAACTGTTCCCCTGTTCTTTGATCCGGATTCTCTCTCTGTGTAACCACAGCTGGAGCAAGAGGCAGCGAGTGGGAGCGAGAGATGGGGACAGCAAGAAGGAGGGACAGATAGCGAGTGGGAGGACTGGGGAGGATCAGAGAGGGAGGTAGAGAACAGAGAGGGTCAAGAGAGTTGGAATGGTGAAGGACAGAAGTGGCAAGGGAGAAGTGTGGTAGAGGGAGGGGGTGAGTGGGAAGGTTGGGGAAGAAGGGAGGAAGTGGGAAAGAGGTGAGTGGCAGGGAGGAGGCAAGTGGGGGGATGGGATGAGAGGGGACAGGTTGGATGGTTGGGGAGGAAGGGGGTAAGTGGGAGAGTCAGGAGGGGGTGAATTGTGAGGTTGAGGAGGGTTGGAGGGATGAGTGGGAAGGTTGGGGGGTGACGGTCTGCAGGGGGTCAGTTGAAAGATTAGTAAATTATTAACAATTAGTGAGTATTTCTGATGGACTGGTTAGGGTTTGGTTCAAGGCAATCAATAAGTTTTTAATATAATATGACAGGTCAGGAATATAAGGCATCCTCACTATATGGTTTCTTATGGGAAACTGAAATTTGTTCAGCACGACATTTTTAAGAACAAATTTGGAAAACTAAATGAGACGTAACTGTATAAAATAGAAAATTTATGTATATTGAACTAGCTCATACCTGGCATACTATATGCATTTATTGCGTTTTATTAACACAATTTTTTGTGTTAAAAATTTTCCATAATCCAATTTGGTCCTCATAATTTGTCTGGTCACTACTGCTGGCTTAAGTCATTAGAGTGGGCTCGGGCCCATAACCTCCACTGTATCACACTGACAGCGCTGCCACTGGTAAAACATAACCCAGCCTGTTCTTATCCATTTCCATTTCCCCATTCCCTCACTGCAACTTTTAATTCCTGGGAACTGTGGTGACAGCGGAAAAGATCCAGAATAAATGTCACCTAGTATCTTGATCTGACCAAACATCATCCACCAATTCACATGACAATCTGCACTAAATCACAGGAAAGTTAAGATTAGAGATTATAGGGAGCAGGAGTAGGAGTGGCCACTCAGCCCCTCGAGCCTGCTCCAGCGTTCGATAAGATCATGGCTGGTCTGATTGTGGTCTCAATTCTACATTCTTGTCCGAGTCCCCTCATAACTTTTGACTCCCTTGTTGATCAAAAGTTTGTCTAACTCATCTTTGAATATACTTGGTAATCTAGCCTGCACTGCTCTCTGAGGAAGAGAATTCTACAAATGAATGGCTCTTTGAGAGAAAAAACTCTCTCTCATCTTCATTTTAAATGGGAGACCCCTTATTAAATTGTATCCCCTAGTTATAGATTGAGGAAATATTCTCTCAGCATCTACCCTTGTCAAGCCCCCTCAGAATCTTGTCTGTTCCAATAAAATTCATTCTTCTAAACTCTGCCCAATCATTCCTCATTAGACAGCTGCTTTGTGCCTGGAATCAGCCTAGTGAACGTTTTTTGAACAGCTTCCCATGCAAGTATATCTCTCCTTTAGTAACAAAACCAAAACTGTATGCAGTACTTTAAGTGTGGTCTCGCCAATATTCTGTACAACTATAACAAGAGTTCCCTATCTTATACTCCATTTTCCTTGTACTTAAAGCAAATATTCAGTATGCATTCTTAATTTCTTGCTGTGTCTACATGCTAACTCTTTGTGATTCATCTACAAGGACCCAGATTCCCTTACTGCAGCATACTGCACTCTCTCTCCACTTAAACTAAGTTCTGTTTTGCCGTGTTTCCTGCCATTTTCCCACTTTATAGTCCATCTGCCAAGTGTTTGCCCACTCACTTACCTAAATCATTTAAAATCCTCCTCACAGCTGGCTTTTGTACACAGCCATGTATCATCAACAATTTGCCGACAATACGTAGCCAATTCATGAATACAGATTGTAAGTAGTTGAGACCCCAGCACTGAAACCTAGTTACAACTTGCCAACCTGAAAATGACCTATTTATCCTGATTCTGCTCCAGTCAGTTAGCCAATCCTTTATTCATGCTAATATATCACCCCAACACCAAGTGCTCTCAGCTTATGTAGTATCCTTTTCTGTGGCACCTGATCAAATACTTTTGGAAATCCAAATACACTACATTATCTATCCTACTTGTTCCATCTTCAAAGAACTGTAATAAATTTGTCAAACATGATTTCCCTTTCACAAGACCATGTTGATTCTGCCTGATTATATAATGATTTTCTAACTGTCCTGCTACTGTCTCTTTAATAATAGATTCTCAAATTTTCCCAACGATAAGCTTGGAAAGTTGGTCGTGCTGTCCCCCGCAAGGACTTCCCCATTCTATGTTTCCTTGGAAAACTCCATTTGCCCATGTCCTGACGGCGCCATGTCAAATTAAATAATTTTCCTGAACACAACTGGGAGGTACATGGTATTACATTCAGCAGAAACCCCTTTTTAACTGCCTCTCCGGTGCTAACAACTCAGCAACATGCAGAGAAATTTGAAGGTATGGCTGACTATGTGAGTTGGAACATGTTTACAGTACTGTAACTGCTCAGTCTTAATCATTCCTCAAAACTGCAGTTTTTAGGAAGGAACTTATTCTGCTGAATGACTAGAGGCGATGTGATTCAAAGGTTTTGGTGATACTTAGTGAGTGACTCAATGCTCCTGCTGTTACAATGTACAGGAAAAGGGAGGTGTGGAGGGTACACTATCGTTCCTGAGCTCTGTGCAGCTCCTTTCATTACAAAGGCAAAAAGGATTTGGGACATAGTGTGTATCTAATAGTTATCATAAGAAGTCTCACAACATCAGGTTAAAGTCCACCAGGTTTATTTGGCAGCACTAGCTTTCAGAGCCTCAAGCTCCTTTTTCAGGTGAGTGAGGACAAATCCCTGAAGAAGCAGCCTGAGACTTCGAAAGCTAGTGCTGCCAAATAAACCTGTTGGACTTTAACCTGGTGTTGTGAGACTTCTTACTGTGCTTACCCCAGTCCAACAACGGCATCTCCACATCATGTAGTTATGCCATTGTTGGCAGTTGCTAATTAGTCCATGGACCTTCAATTGAACAGGTTTGTGCTCAGTTTGCTGTTGTGTGACTATCTCACACACACTGCTGTGTCTCACGCAGGTATGAATCTAATTGACAATGAGGTGTTACAGATTATGTATAGAACTTATGACGTATATAAAATTTTAAAAGATATTGACAAACTAAACATGGACCAAATATTTCCTCTTATGGGCAACCTAGAACAAGAAGTGACAGGTAGAGGTGAAAGGCGATAAATTTAAAACTGAAATGAGGAGGAACTACTTCTTGCAGACAGTAATGAATTTGTGGAACTTGCTACCCCATAGGGTGGTGAAGTCTGAATCATTGAATGGCTTCAAGGGGGAGATAGATATATTTCTAATAAAGAAAGGAAAGAGGGATGTGGGGAACAGGTGGGGAGCTGGATTTGAGATCAGGAAGAGATCAACCATGATCTGATTGAATGGCGGAGCAGGATTTAAGGCCTGAATTTGCCTGCTTCTGCTCCTAATTCCTATGTTCCTAAATGATTGTTCAGACATTCTAAACCCCAGTGAGTTTGGCAACTCATTTTATACTCCTCACAGCGTGCGACTAGGTAATGCTTCAAATCCATTATAATCCAGGGTATTGTTGGGTCTTGTCCATTCAGCTCGAGAGTGACACAGTGTCACTCAGGGTTATTTGTGGAGGATGGTATATCCAACCCTCTCACCACATTCCTCCACTCACTCTCTCTCTCCTCACACTCCCACTGCACTGGCTTCCTAACCTCAGTTGGACGGATTGGAAATGACGGCCTGAATGAATGGACAGTTGTGACAAGTCTCCAGACCTTCCCCCAGTGGGTTTTTGAACAGCTACTTTTCGTGCACAAATGGTCGATGCAGACTCAATGGGCCAAATGTCCTACTACTGCACTGTAGGGATTCCATGGTTCTGACCCTCGGGGATAAATTTTCCAGTTCTGTCTGCTGTGGGAATCATCACGGACAGGATGGAATATCTCATAGATCATTGAAAGGTCGGTTGATTTTGGATGGGAATTTCTCATCTTGGGGTGGGCAGGATTGGAAAATTGGAAAATCCCACCCCTGGGGTTCAGCCGCAAGGGAGACTGATCCAAAATTAAACACCAGGTAGGACAGGTTTGGGGTGGAGATGCAACTGGTTGGCGGAGGACCGGGGGGCACAGTAGAAGGAACTCGTGAATATTGGTGAGGTAAACTAAGTAAAAAACTTTCAAATTCTTCTATGTTTCATTGAAAGGAACAGGCTTTTGGTGCATCTTATCCACCCTAAATAATTTCCAGGTCACCCATTATAATGTCAAACCTAACATCCTCAGGGTTAGAAAAGTGGGACAACAGAAACCTCTGAGGATGGGTAAACATTCTGAATGTTCAGGTCAGAGGCTGGAATTCTGCGGTGAGTAACTCACATCCTGAATCTAGTCTGCTTGATTGTTACCCCTTCCACAACTATTCACTCCCTCCACTATCGGCGCACAGTACCATCTACAAAATGCACAGAACTAACTCACCAATTCCTTTGACAGCACCTTCCTAACCCACAACAACTACCATCTGGGAGGACACCGGCAGTAGATACATAGGAACATCAAGCTATCCACTGTCCTAACTTAAACTATACATCCGTTCCTTCAGTGTTGCTGGGTCAAAATCCCAGAATTCGCTCCCTAACAGCACTGTGGGTGTAACCACACCACTTGGACTGCAGCAGTTCAAGAAGCAGCTCACTATCACTTCCTCAAGAATGCTAGCCGTCCGGTGATGCCCAAATCCCATGAAAGAATTTTTTAAAAGTACAGGGGAAGGCCGAAACAGACTGGGCTTGGGCCTAGGAAATGGTTGTTTCGGTGGTTCTCAGAGCACTAAGGCTCCATAATGGCAGGGCAGAGACATGCATACATTGTTATTTTGGAGTGTGCCAGTCGCCACTTTGAAGAAAAGCATCAAGCAGTGCCTGAAATTCTTAATTTCCATTTTCTGATCTGAGACTCCCTTATATAAGATGCCGGTTGACAGACTCTGCTTAGTGATGATTGTTTGAATTCTGCTTTCCTGTACACGAACCTCTGAGATCAATGTTTGAAACCTGAACACAATTGTTTAACAAAGCACTGTGAAGTGTTACAAGAAGCCCATGTTGCTAAGTAACAGTAATCATTGTAAAAACCTTAGGTTTATGGCTCTGCCAGTATTAAAGAGCAATGGAACATGTCAGAAAACAGATCAATACCTAGGTTCATTCGAGCATTCCAATCAGCTCGTTACATTGCTCTGGGGCCAATAACAGCCTACATCTAAATCGCAATCTCTACTTGTAACTTTTTACACCATTAAAGGTGCTATGTCCATGCAAGTGGTTGTGGTTGTGTGGTGTCCCTACAACATGGGAAGTTGTTTCTCAAAAGGAAGAGAGTTGGGAAGTGATGATCAAAAGCATCAAATAATGGGGGTGAAGATTTTATTTCTCTGAGGTTCTTGATCAGGAGACTATGCCCCACAATCCCACCAAGGAAGGAAGGTCGAGGGTTTTGGGTGGGGGAAAGAGGTTTTAAAGAGAGAGTGCAGCAACAAAGGAACAAAATAAAATGCAAGTCAGAGACCATATCAGCAGCTAGATGGTGTATGAATTTTGCATTGCAGGATACATGGGCTGGAGTCACAGAATCACAGATTTGTTACAGTGCTGAAGGAGGCCATTTAGCCCATTGTGTCTGCACTGGCTTTCCAAATGAGCATCGTGACTTAGTGCCATTACCCTGCCTTTTCCCCATACCTCTGCCGATTGTTTCTCATCAAATAATCATCTAATGTCCAACTGAATGCCTCGATTGAACCTGGCTCCACCACACTTCCAAGCGATGCATTCCAGACCCCAACTTGCGGTGTGAAAAAGGTTCTTCTCACATCATATTTGCTTCTTTTGCAAATTCTGTGCCTTCTCATTCTCAATCCTTTGATGAGCTAGAACAGTTTCTCCCTATCTACTCTACTCAGCAAAGTAGATGCTGCAAGAATCCAGAATGCCAATTGGAAAACTTAGCACTATCCCTCAGACATGACTCCACATGGTCCCCAGGGTTGGGGAGGAACAGCCAGTATAGTGGAGCATCCTGGGCTTTATGAATGAGTTACAGGACTGTACACTCCCACCGATCAGTGAGCTCAGCCAGAGTGTTCATTTACTGGTGCAGCTGGCTGGAAACATATCAGCATGGCACAAGTCTCCAAATGGTTCAGGCAATGATGGGCAGCTGATGAGTGTTCTCTATCCACCCACTCCCCATTGGCTGTTAAAATCAGCCCTTGGACTATTGGCGTGCCTCCCATCAGTCCCACCCCATCCAAAGCAAAAACAGAAAATGCTGCAAAATTTCAGCATCTGTGGCGAGAGAATAGACCTGATGTTTTAAGTCTGGATTACCCTTTGTCAGAGTTCTATCCCATCCTTCACCACAAAGGTGGCATGGTGACACAGCAGTTAGCACTGTTGCCTCACAGCACCGAGGACTTGGTGCACATTCTCATCTTGTCTGCATGGGTTTCCTCCGGGGGATGCTCCCATTTCTTCCCATAATCCAAAGCTGTGAGGGTTAGGTGGATTGGCCATGCTAAATTGCCCCTGAGTTTGTCAGGGGGCCTAGCTAGGGTAAATGCATGGTCTTATGCGAATAGGGCCTGGGTGGGATTGTGGTCAGTGCAGACTCGATGGGCTGAATGACCTGCTTCTGCACAGTAAGATTCTATGATTCTATCAGACTAACCATCCCTATCTCCCATCCTTCATCACACCAAATTAACCATCCCTATCTCCCAGCTTCATGTGAGAAATTAAAAGCCAGAAGGTTGAATCTCATTGTCTGCTCTTCAGGAGTGATGAGCCCCTGGAAATGCAAATCACATCACATTCTGCACAAGGAAAAAAGTCATTAAAAAAGTTCTTGTTAATTTTCCCCCTGCATTAGGGATATGGGATCCTTCACCCATTGACACATGTCAGGGTAAAATGCACCTTCCCGGGTGAAGGTTTTCATTCCACTAACTGACTCCTTCTGGTTATCATAAATGTTCACCTACCACATCCACCCAGGTGAGCATCCTTCAGATGATAAAGAATAGGCTGAACATTCAGTTCTCCCTCCCGAGCCCACCACTGCCTTAAGATCAAACTCCACTGTAGTGTCGAGTCTGTCAGAAAGCAGTGGAGGGGTGGTGGCGGTGGGGGGGTGGGTGGTCACTGAATATTTTTAAGGCAGAGGTAGACAGATTCTTATTAGACAAAGGAATCAAAGGTCATCGGGGGGTAGGTGGGAATGTGAAATTCTAAAGACAAACACGTTAGCCATTATTTTCTTGTATAGCGAGCAAGCTCGAAGGGCCAACTTCTGCTCCTATTTCATATGTTTGTATGTTCATATGACTCAGTACACACTGAGGCAGCTCGACATAATGTAGGGGCAAGACGGGCCATCCACAACCCCACTGAGATGAGTTTCTAGGATCAGGTACTTCAATGAAGTAAACAAGCCCTTTCATTTTAATAAAACAGTAACTTTCTGGCAAAGGAGTGCCTTTTGTTGAGATTAAGATTCTCTAAGCGAGCTGTGGATCTATTGAAAATCCTATCACAGCAGAAAGCACTTAAAGTGCTTCATGCATTATTTGGTCAACCTCTTATCTTTTGTCCACAAACATGCTGCTTAGCAATGTGACTGGTGATGAACAGCGTTGGACCCACACTTCAGCAAGACATTGCCACAACGACAAACAGGTTCACACAAAACTTCTTTCTGTAAATAACTGGAATAACTTAGGCTCCCATCACCTGCTCATCCACATTCCCAATCCAAGCCCCGATATCAATGATCCAGGGTTGTAGGGAGTGGGGTGTGCTGTGTCCAACTGCTGCCTCAACGTGGAACTATCTCCTGCCACTGGAATAGCATATTAACTGGGCCACACCAGATTATGATGTGGAGATGGCGGCGTTGGACTAAGCGCAGGGTAAGCACAGTAAGAAGTCTCACAACACCAGGTTAAAGTCCAACAGATTTACTTGGTGGCACAAGCCACAAGCTTTCAGAGCGCTGCTCCTTCATCAAGTGAATGGGAGTTCTGTTCACAAACTTAAATTTACAGATTAGGCAGAGCAGTATCTCCCAAAGTGCTGCAGCTCACCACCAAACAGGATGCTGTGTAGGCGACTGAGACAGGAACTGGTTATGTGCAGTGGCATTGCTAGCACGTGAGGCCAGACTGACCAGCTCCCTTAGACAATGAGGAGCTCTGAGTCCCATTGACTAGCAAGGAGAGGGGAAGGGGATAGGCAGGAACGGAAGGGTGCAGAATGGAGGGATGTGAATGGGATCGATGGGGAGGGGGGTGGAGGAAAGGGGAGTGCAGGGGAGTATAGGGGAGTGAAGGGAATAGGGAGCATGGAGTGAAGGGTTTGAGGATAGGGGGATGGGAGCTGAGGGGAAGGATGTGGAGGGGTTTGGAGTGGCAGGAGGCAGAGAGCTAAGGGGAGGGAAGTGAAGAGATCTGGAGGAGAGGATGAGGAGTGGAAGGTTTTGGAGAGGAGGGGGGTTGGGAGTTGAGGGGTAAAGAGTGGAGGGGTTTGGAGAGGAGGGAACTTGAGTACTGAGCGAAGATTGAAAGGATTCAGTGAAGTAGGGTTTGGGAGCTAAGGCGAAGGGAATGGATGGGGGTGGAAGGGAGGTGGACAGGCGGGGAGGGGTTTGGAAGGGTTGGGCCTGTTCCATTTTGGGCTGAAACACATTTGTCAGTGCAAGAATAGGAGGTGAAAGTTGTGAGGAGGGAAGTCAAGCTTTTTGACAAAACAATTAAACTAAACTAAATTAACTGAGGGGCAAATTAAAGGGACAGCCCCCAAAAAGAAGGGAATGGTCTGAAACAAAAGACAAAGTAGAAAGGAGACTTAAAACATTAAACTAAAATGTGATTAAAAGTGTTGATATTACACCCCAGCTCCTGCAGTGCCCAACGGGCACGGAAGGCCTCAACAGTGCCCTCAGAACTACATGTTTCTTCTCCAGGAAGACCGAGCCGTGAATGTAGCCGTGTTAGAGAGGCTGACAGTCAGGTCAGATGATGCCCTCGGTCACCTGCTGCCTGGACCTGTTAAAGGCGAGTCTGGTCAAGCTCAGGAGTAGGTTCACAAGAAGGTCCTCTGCCTTCCCTGCCTCTCTCTCACCAGGTGCCTGTAGATCAGGAGCGTGGGACTGAAGTGCAAACAAAACATCAGTGAAAGGTTTTTAATGTAACTAAAAAGGGAATGCAGTTCCATAACATGAAACATAGACATAGTCCACAGACTCCACAAAATAGTGACTGAGTCAGTGCCGTCATCCAACTCCCCTGTACTCAGCTACAAATAGGACTTCAGCAACATGATTCCTCCTGTACATTAGAACGTTACCGGATGGCTGTCATCAACCACGGTATAAGTTAATTCTGGTACTAACGCACCCTCCGGCAACACTGTATACAACCACTGTCCTTACACTGATGCCTGTTCCTTTTGTCCGCAATACTTGGATCACCGCTCCTTCAAGATTGATGAGTTTTCCAGGCCAAGGTTGTGCTGTTGTGTGGTTTGTGCTTCTGACAACGACAGTAATTAGCCTGAATGTCAGCATTTGCTTATTAAGGTCATTTCCCCACAGGCAGCAGCTGAGCCGGAGACCACATGAAACAAGCAGGTTGCTTCCTCAGCTAAGCACAGCAATTGTGCAGAAGAGACCTTACTTTCTGGGAGCAGAACCACAGGAGGTGAACTGGTTTGATCATTAGAACAACCAATTAATTATGAGTATTGGTTATACCCTGTGGTGAATGATGAAGCAATTTGAATGAACATTGCCAGCCAATCTTTCAGGTAAATGAAAAGAGTGAATGATCCAACAGCAGGTCATTGCTATGAGGCCAAATATTCCACCCAGTGCTGCCTGAGGGAAAGAAACCTAATGTGTGGCTCTCTAGCTGCACAGTTGAGTTTTCTCTCCAGATGTATCTGCATTCTGCACAAAAACATCTAGAGGCGTGATCCGTGACATAGTCGTGGTGGGATGGACCCTAACAAAGCCGGCAACACCAGCTCCTCCATGGTCAGAGAAAGGGTGCCCCAATCTGTGCTGAAAATAATTCCCCCCTGCTCCTTCCATGGAAACGGGGAACTTTCCACCCCCACCCCCCCACCCCCCACCACTCCATACGTACTAGGGCAAACCCTCCGAACCCTGGAGGATATGGGGACCCCACTCGCCCCCACACACACACATGTAAGAGGAACTCCCTCCCTGCAGTAGAGCTCCCCAGTGGGCCTGTCCCTGATACTGTCCCTGGCAGTGCCAGGGTGAAGTGTCAGCGTGAAAGCCAGGGGACAGTGCTGGAGTGCAGTGCCAGGGTGCACCACCAGGGGGCAGCATTGGCGTGCAGTGCTGGAGTGCACTGGCAGGATCCAGTGCCAGGGGCAATGTCAGGGTGCTGTGTCAGGGCAGTGCCAGAGTGCAGTGCTGGAGTGCAGTGGCAGGGGTAGAGTCAGGGGAAGTGCCACGGGGCAGTGCTATGGAACATGCCAGTGGACAGCGTCAGGCTCACTGTCAGGATGCAGTGCTGGAGTATAGTGGCAAGTGTAATGTCGGGGGAAGTGACAGGGAGAAGTACCCAGGCATGTCCTCTCTCCCAGGGGTTATACCTACCTTGGCGCCCCTCAACCGTTTTGTGTTTTTAATGACATTATGTCAGTGAAAAGGGAATTTTAAACGTGGGGGGAAGGTACAGAAGAGCAATTTTCCCATCTCTCTGCACAAAGTCTTTAGCTCAATGAGCTGGCAGAATCTTCCAGCGGGAAATGTGCAGCATTCACACATGCATTCCACTGCAATAACGTCTCCCAGTGCTGGATTTCCAGTGGCATCTACTCCATGTTGGAAATTGGAGAGGTAAGTATTTAAATCCTAATTTTAATATAATTTAAATGCTATTAGCGGGTCTGGAACTGAATTCTCCAGGCCCGCTAGCATTTCCTCCCCCCAGGCCTGAGTGATTCACTCCAGCAGGGTTTAGAGTAACTCCCCACTTTCGGGGAACTAGTGGCCTGATCCTGCTGGGGTGAATGAGGGGGCAATCAGGGTCCCCCAGGAGGTCAGGTGATGGTGCCTCTGGGTATTGGCATCTGGGCAGTGGCAGCCTGTGCCCCTGGCACTGCCCAAGGGACAAAGTGCAATGTCCAGGGGGCACCTTGGCATTGCCCATCAGGCATGTGGTATTGCCAAAGGGATGGGGCATATGGGGTGGGACCTATGGATGGGGCATGAAGGGTGTTGGGGGGGGGTCTCACTGGCACTCTATATAGGGATCGGTGAGGGAAGGAGGGAGGCCGACAATTGAGGTGGGCTAGAGGGTGGGGGGGGAGTGTGGGTGGGGTAGGAGTCAGCCACAGGGATCAGCCTCCTGTGGGGGCCAGCATTGGGAGGGGGTCCTACTGTAGGTGGCACAGGGCCGGGGGGGGGGGGGGGGGGGGGGGGCACAGTTTGGGGGAGTGGGGGGGTGGGGGTGGATTCGGTCGGTGGGCTGGAAATAGCGGCAGGATTGGGGGTGGGGGTGATGCTCAAAGCTGGCCCGGGAGTGCTCGGACGGCCAGTGATCGAGCTGCGGGAGGCAGAGACCTGGTGTTGCATGGGTTGCAGGGATGGCCAATGGTCAAGCTGGCTAGCAATCCGGAGGCCATCAGTGAGGGGTCACTGTGTGTATGTGTCGATATCGGCACTGACAGATCGGCGCATGTGCAGTGACTTGCTCAGCACGCTGATTTCAGCCTCTCCAGCATAGACCCTGCCCCCTGAGAGGTCATGCTGGTGGCCTCTACTTTACACAGTGTGTGGTGAATTTTTATGCAAATTTAACACTAGAATTTTTTGGGAGCATTCCGGCCATGGTGTAGAATCCTGCTAATTAGATTTAAATTTGTTAAAATATATTGAAATTTAAGGCAGAAACCTTGTATTACATCACCAGCGAGGAGCAAGAAAATTGGAAAATGAGATCTTGTGAGATTTTGCGCCCACATCGCCGTTTACTCTCACAGTTAACGCAAGCAATAAATAGCCACTATCGAGTGTACAGATGACCCTGATAAGGGCATTCAGACCAGAATATATTGGAAGGTTAATTCCTTAACATTGCAATACCTGCAATTAGAGACTAAAATCTCCCCCAAGCTCTGAACTCCATCCTTGAGGATCTGCCAAAAGAATAATGCAGGTTTCCGCTTTTCTTGTCAAAGTCTTTTCTGTGAAGGAAGGCAGCAGTCACAGCTCTGCTCCTTCTGCACTGTGCTCTCCACCAACCATCTAACTGTCTGTCAATATTATTCATTCATAAATCCGACCAGGTCACATCCTGGATCAGGCAGAGCCTGTAACCAATGCTGAGGGAATGTAACCAATGTAATCAATGCTGCAAGTACCAAAGTCAAAGGAGGTCCTTCAATGGCCTGAAAGAGGAGGTTTCCCTGGTGCGGGGAGTAATTTCACATGTGTGTCAGCACTCTAACCTGAGGCTGCAGGGTCAATACCTGCATCAGATATTTGGGCCCATTTAACCACCATCAGGAGCAAATTAACAGCCACTTATTTAAGCATGTCCTAATAAAAGAGAGCTCGCCCGGATGTGTAAATGGGGAACCATATTCGACTAACTTGATTGAGATTTTTCGATGAGAGCTGCGTTGTTGATATTGTGCACATCATTGGATGCTGAGGGGTAATTTAGCATGGCCAATCCCCCTAACCTGCTTATTTTTGGACTGGGGGAGGAAATCCACACAGACAGTGACCCAAGCTGGGAATCAAACCCGGGTCCCTGGTGCTGTGAGGCAACAGTGCTAACCACTGTGCCACCGTTAAAATTCAATATTGAAAAGTGTGAGGTGATACATCTTGGTAGCTATCATCATAATAAGCTAAAAGCTAAAACATACAATTTCAAAGGAGGTACAAGCAGATCTGGGGGCGTTTGTAGGTGTGAGTTCAGGTTTCCAAGGCAGATAATAAGGAAGAAGCCAAGTACTGCAGATGCTGGAAGTCTGAAATTAAAACAGAAATGACTACACTTGCTAAATCTGGCTTGGTAGAAAGGTGCCCAGGGAATATGATTTTCACTCTGGATATTTTGTGTGGGGCGTAGTGGTGAGAAGGAGTTTGGCTTGTCACTGCCAGGGATGACTGGAAGCAGCCTCAGAGGCGACTGAGTGCCAAAGTGCGCTGGTTAAAAGGCCTGACTCGGTCCTCTGACATCTGTTAGGTCTCTCTGACCCTCACACTCCCTCACTATCTCCCCTACCCGCCGACAATCGACCCTCATAGCTGTGTTGTGTTGGCATGGGCTATAAGGGGCCATGGGAGTGGGATGGTGCTGCATGAGTAGGCATGGAGGGTATAGGTGCCTTTGGGGATGGGTGAGAGGTGGAAGGGGTCATGGAAGGATGACAGGACGGCCTAGGTTCTCACAAGGTTCCTGAATCCAGACTATAGTTTGTGACTCCGCTGAGTGACTGTGAAACATGTTATCCAGAAGAGGGTGCTAAGAGATGCCTAAATTTGCAATGATCTGAAGATGCCAATGTTGGACTGGGGTAGGCACAGTAAGAGGTCTCACAACACCAGGTTAAAGTCCAACAGGTCTATTTGGTAGCAGAAGCTTTCGGAGTGTTGCCCCTTTATCAGGTGAGTTGTGCAATGGAGCTGACCAAGTCAGGCATGGCTCCTGGTCTGCCCAAGAGCGTAAGAAACTACAGAAGATCTTGAATGCAGCCCAATCCATCATGCAAACCAAACTCCCATCCACTGATTCTGTCTATACTTCCCACTGCCTCAGTAAAGCAGCTGGCATAATTAAGAACCTCATGCACCCCAGACGTTCTCTCTTCCACCTTCTTCTGTCGAGAAAAAGATATAAAACTTGAGGTCACGTACCAACTGACTCAAGAACAGCTTCTTCTCTGCTGCCACCAAACTTTTGAATGGGCCTACCTTGTTTAAGTTGATCTTTCTCTGCACCCTAGCTACGACAGTTACGCTGCAATCTGCACTCTCTCATTTCCCTTTCTATGAACAGTTTGCTTTGTTTGTATAACACGCAAGAAACAGTACTTTTCATTGTATATTAGCATACAGTGACAATAATAAATCAAATCAATTTAAATCAAAATGTAGGGGGTGGATTGTTACCCATATTCGTATCCCACGGACACTGGGAATAATGGGGGGAATCCAGGAATCAGATCCACCTGGCATTTTTAAATTACTCTGGAGTTATTTGGACTCTGCAAAAATTCAGGTCAAAGTTTCAGAGTTGATAAAACCTGAAACGTTAAACCTGCTTCCCTCTCTACAGACGCTACCTGACCTGCTACGATAATAAAATATATGGGATGGTGGCCTTTATAAATGGAGGCATTGAGTATAAAAGTCTGGATGTTCTTTATAAAACATTGCCTGGTCTCCAGCTGGAGCTTTGTGTTCAATTCCAGCTGTCACACAGTAGGCAGATTTGGAAGAATTGGACAGAATAAAGACCAGAATCGTTCCAGCAATGGCTGACTAGAGAATTTGGGGTTGTTCCCCTCAGAGGGTATTTGATTGAGGTGTTTAAAATAATGAAGAGATGAAATTGAACAGTTGATAACCAGAAGGTAAAGATTTAAGTAACTGGCTAAAGAACTAGAGTTGATATGAGGAAAACATTTTCACACTGCAAACGGATTTGGAATGTGTTGCCTGGCAGATCGGTGAGGGACAGTTTACCCTCTAATTTTCTTCTGGTAATGCAGAAGTGGCTTGTTAACATGCTTGGGACTCTTACTTTTCTTTTGTTTAGCTGAGAACGTGCAATTAGTGTGGAAGTGCAGAAGGAAGATCAGAAGGAAGGTGGTGTGGAAGATCAGAAGGATCTTGGGGTCTGGGTTCATAGGACACTCAAAGCAGCTGTGCAGGTTGAAGCTGTGGTTAAGAAGGCGTATGGTGTACTGGCCTTCATCAATCGAGGAACTGAGTTTAGGATTCAGGAGATAATGCTGCAGCTATACAGGACCCTGATCAGACCCTACTTGGAGTACTGTGCTCAGTTCTGGTCGCCTCATTACAGGAAGGATGTGGAAAGCATAGAAAGGGTGCAGAGGAGATTTACAAGGACGTTGCCTGGATTGGGTGGCATGCCTTATGAGGATAGGTTGAGGGAGTTCGATCTTTTCTCCTTGGAGAGACGAAGGATGAGCGGTGACCTGGTAGAGGCGTATAAGATGATGAGAGGTATTGATCAAGTGGATAGTCTGAGGCTTTTTCCCAGGGCTGAAATGGTTTCCACATGAGGACACAGGTTTAAGGTGCTGGGGAGTAGGTACAGAGGAGATATCAGGGGTAAGTTTTTCACTCAGAGGGTGGTGGATGTATGGAATGGGCTGCCAGTGGTGGTGGTGGAGGCGGATTCGATAGGGTCTTTTAAGAGACTTTTGGATAAGTACATGGAACTTAGTAAGATAGGTAGTTATAGGTAAGCCTAGTAGGTAGGGACATGTTCGGTGCAACTTGTGGGCCAAAGGGCTGTTTGTGCTGTAGTTTTTTTCTATGTTTCTATGTTTCTATGTTTCAATCATTTAAAAGGGCCAACTGTTCAACACACTTTGGTTTGTTGGAATGTCGCGCTGCTCTGAAGGAACATTAGTGATGGATACAGATTCCACATAAATCCTTCTCCTCCAGCAGATACCATATCCTCAGAGGACATTGGTGACCACAGGCCCCCACTGGATTGGTCCATGATTATGCTTGGCAAATATGTTGCCTTCTGCCAGGAAACTCTCCCGCTCTTTACCACTTGCCATCAGGTGTATTGGAAGGATTTAAAACTGATCATTACCTGCTTGGCCACACTATGAGCATCAGGTCCTGAAGTTGAACTTGAACTCAGAGCTTCTGGCCCAGAGGTAGGGCTACTACCCACTGACCATGTAAATTCCTAAAGAGAAAAAAATGGTGGGGAGTGGGACTAACCAGACTGCTCCCAAAGAGCTGGTGCAGATTCAGTCGGCCTCAATGCTTAATATTCTAAGATTCATTGATCTTTCCTTTCGCTAGATGTTGCTAAGTAAACTAAAGTTTATTTATTAGTCACAAGTAAGGCTTACATTAACACAGCAGTGAAGTTACTGTGAAATTCCCTTAGTCGCCAAACTCTGGCACCTATTCAGGCATGTCTTTCAGACTGTGGGAAGAAACTGGAGCACCCGGAGAAAACTCAAGCAGACATGGGGAGAACACGCAGATGGTGACCCAAGCTGGGAATTGAACCTGTGTCCCTGGTGCTGTGAGGCAATAGTGCTAACCACTATGCCACCATGCCACCCCTAATTATTTAGGCATAAATTGCTGTACAACTTATGCTTAAATAATTGGAGCACCTCAGTCCTACTGTCGATAAAAATATCTGGGCACTGTTTTTTAAATGTCAGTTGAGAAAGACTTGTTATTGAAAACAATTCCGATTGTCAACTGGGATTTCACTAATTTTCCCCACAGGATAACGAAGACATGTAGGCAGATGTAAAAAAATCCATGGCATTATTTGGAAGAATGGGGGTGTTGCCCCAAGTGTCCGGACCAATATTTATCCTTCAATTACTATCATTAGAATAGATTATTAGCTCCAGTTTGTGGAATCTTGCTGTGCACAATTTGGCTGCTGTGCTTTCTCCATTACAACAGGAACAAAACGTTTCAAACACTATCTGTGAAGTGCTTTGGAACATCTGGAGGCAGAAAGGCATTCTTTTTACCGTCTCTCTTTCTTTCTCCCTCGCTCCTTCTCTCACTCCATAGTGGCAGAGAGTTAGAGAAAGAAGTTTGAATTAATCATAATATTTTTAATGTTTTGTTTTGCTTAAACATAACTCAATAATTTGAACCTGGTTTTACCAAGAATGAGATCACTTGATCAGTGCTGCGAGCAGCAGTGTGAGAGTGATTCGCACTGCTGTCTCACAGTGCCAGGGACCCGGGTTTGATTCCCTGCTTATGGAGTTTGCATGTTCTCCCCATGTCTGCGTGGGTTTCCTCCGCGTACTCCGGTTTTCTCCCACACTCTGAAAGATGTGTTGGTTAGGTGCAGTGACCCGAACAGGAGTGTTAAGACTTGGGGAATTTCACAGTAACTTTATTGCAGTGTTAATGTAAGCCTACTTGTGACTAATAAATTAACTTTACTTTGCTTTTACTATACCCAACGTTGTCTCTCTACTTTTCACTTCAACTCAAAGCCGTACTGCATTTCTGGTGGGTGGGGAGGAGGAGGTTTTTCTGGGACATGCATTAAAATGATGCATTCTGGTTCACTTCACTCTTTGGCAGGCATCAGAATTATTGGGCCTAGATTAATTGGCTGTTCTATTATCACTCATTCCCATGTTACCATCTTGGGCACTGTCCTCCCCCTTTCTCCCTTATGAGGTGGCAGTGGCATAGTGGTATTGTCATTGGACTAGTAATCCAGAGACCCACTCTGGAGTCCCAAGTTTGAATCCCACCTTGACAGATGATGATATTTGAATTCAATAAAAATCTGAAATTAAAAGTCTAATTCTGACAAACTGTTGAACTAATGCCCTTTTGGAACAGAATCTGTCGTCTTTACCTGGTTTGGCCTACACGTGACTCCAGAGCCACAGCAATGTGGCTGACTCCGAAATGACCCTCAGAAATAGCCTAGCAAGCCACTCAGTTCAAGGACAATTAGGGATGGACAATAAATGCTGGCCCAGTCAATGATACTCTCTCTCCCCCATGAATAAATAAAAAAATCTGAGCTTAGACATGAAGAAACACCCTTTCTCCAATCTAATTTCTGCCTGGTAACACTTGCTTCTCCATGGGATAGAGGTTGTCATAGGCTCACTCCCACAATATTCCAGAAAATCTCTTTAAGGAATGGAGAAAGACCCTGAAGAGCTCAAGAGATGGTGGAAGGTCTCCAAACTTAGCCCAGTGAACCTGGCTTGTATTGGCCTTTGACTTTAAGGATTTCAGAGGGTTACCTTTCAGGGTCCCATCTTGCCCCCCTGGGGAACCTCAAAGATGGCAAGGTAATTGCCAGGTGGAGATTTGGTTGTCCTCTATAGATGAGCAAAGCTGAGTACATTGCACGCTCAGAAACTTACCCAAGTCCGTTCTTTCTCAAGTGAAGTGAAAATTTTCAGTGGAGAAAGTGAGGGATTCCCAGTGTATCAGTGAAAGCAGTGAGATGAGTAATCTGGTGGACAGGTCCAAAGGGTAGGAAGATTCGTCCAATCTCTCTCCAATGACAGCACTGAATGTTTATGATCAAACACAACGTAAGACCCTTAAACACACTCAGTGCATGATTGAGGGACCTGGCATTGGACATGGGGAGAGCCACTGAGAGCCATTACCCTGCCCTTATTACCAACAGTCCTTAAACCACATCCCTTAACCTTTACCCCTGGAAATTCCTCCCGGTCACTCTGTGATCCTGGGCATCCAGTAGTTGTCATTCAAGCAGCAGGCGCTGCTTCTCTGGTGGTGCTGCTTCGACAAGAACCGTCACCATCTGACTGATTGGCAGCTCTCTGTGGGCAGGGCTTCCCGTCCAGTGGGGGCAGGGTCCTGATCCTGCAGAAAGCCTGCCAGCAGCCTGACTTTCCCATGACTTGGTGGGTCTTCCCCAAAGGAAGTAATGTGTGTTTATTGCCTGCTCTCCAGCCAGAAAGCAAGTCCCTTGTCACTGCCACACAATTCCTCCCAGTATTTCACCCCTGCATCAAATGAAGTTCCCCTACAGAAACCAAAAGAAGTGGGCGTGTTATATAAAATGGGTGTGAGAGATAAAACTTCTGCAATAGTGCTTTGGGGTATTTTGTGTCCACTGAGGGGCCAGACATGTCTATGTTTTAACTTCTCTCTTGAATGACAGCATCCAACAGTGTAGCACTCTCTTAATACTGCATAGAGTGACAACCTCGCTTATGTGCACATAGGTCTGGGGTGAGGTTTAAACCTTCTAACTTAGAATTCTTCCCAACTGAACCAGTACTGAATTAATTAAACTTGTCTATATTGCTAGATTGCACCTGGTATAATGCCCAGAGGTTTGAGATTATGCCTTGGATTCATGGAACTAATGATGGAATAATTCTTTAAATCTTTTTATTCCCAAGGATCTTCAGGAATTGAAAATCAGTCAGCAGTAATCCCAGGAGAAAAGTCACCCGGCTGTTAAATACAAATGGCTCGTCTTTTTATTTTCTTTAACAACTTCTGTTTATTCATTATAAAAATATCAGAAATGGGGGAAGGAATGTGGTTTGATGAGAGTCACACTCCATCCAATCAACTAACATAAGGAAGTAGCTACTTGCTTCCCAATTGATTGGGAAGATAAGGCACGGGGAGGGTGGACCTAAGGGGTGACCAATTGCCAGAAACACCAGGAATATGTCCAACTCAAGTTGGCCAAGTCTGCCTGGGTTGTAGGAAGTCCTGCAACAGGAGCACAAGACGATGCAGAGGTCACAGTTCAGGATGGAGGAAGCCTATAAAATGGGCCAGACTGCACTGGCCAATATTGGTCACTCAACGAACATCACTAAAGCAGATTTGGTGTTGACTCATTGCTGTTTGTGGGAGTTTGGTGTGCACACGTTGGCTTCCATGAATCTTATATTAGTGAATCACAGAATTGTCACAGTGCAGAAGAAGAGCATTTGGCCTATCATGTTTGAAATGATTCGCCGAATGAGCAATTCACTCAGTGTGACACTCCTGTCCTTTTCCCCCTACCCGCTACACGTTTTTCCTGTTCAGATAACAGCCTGATTTCCTGTTGAATATTTCAGTTGAATCTGCCTCCACCAACTCCTTCAGACAGTGTATTCAAAACTCTCAACACTCGCTGTGTGAAAAGGTTTCCCCTCATATTACACATCACTTACAACATGGTGACACTTCAAAAAGTACTTTAAAACCCTTTGGGATTTTTGGAAACAGCAGAGGGGCAGAATAAGGCATGACAAAATTTATAGTTTGCTTCTATTTCAAGTCGTGTTTTTAAAATGTTTTAATCCATCATCTTTGTTCATGTTTCCTAGCAAAAGAATTAATTTTTTTTCCCACAGGGATTCAGTATCACCCAATCAGGTTGACCTAAGGATGCACTGGAGTGTGCTAAAATCAATTAGAAATCATAGCAATCCCACTACACTTGCAGTGTAAACTTTTATTTTCACATGTCCCAAAAGCTGTTTTGAGTTGTCAGCTTTTTTGAGACCGTGTATTGACTTTCCTGGTGTCGTCATATGTCACTCGCATTAATTTAACAGAAAGCTGACCCTTTTGGCCAGATTTCAGAAGTGAAACTTAACCTGGCAGTTACACTATCTGTGCAGGAGGTTTGACGCTGGGCTCCTGTAACTCAAGTTGGCCAAACACCATCTGTTCCTAACTGTCCATGGTAGAAGAAATAAAATGTGGGGCAGTGGTTTTTACATTCGTAACCTCTCAATTTACCACAAAGATTTAATAACTTTTGTAGAGTTTTTATTAAAAAAAAATTCCAATTAAACGTCCAGATAAATTCAAGGGCTTGAAATTAGATCCAACACTGAGAGAAGAGCAAGTTCTGGCCACAGATTTCTAATACACTTCGCTGCATTCAAACTACGTATGTATGATTGTAATTAGTGTTACTTAAATCAAACATAAAACTTAAGGAAATTTGTTTAAAAAATTGAATTTGCTCTCTCCCTCCACTGTGATCAAGGGTTACAGGGAAAAAGCAGGAGAATGGGGTTGAGAAACATATCAGTTATGATTGAGAGGCAGAGCAGACTCGGTGGGCCGAATGGTCTAATTCTGCTCCTCTATCTAATGATCTTATTATAGCCTTAACTCCCATAGGGATTCTCCTGATGGAGCAGTCTCACATCAGAAGATGGGTGCAAACTTCATTTCAGCTAATAACAACAGAAAATGCTGGAAAGACTCAGCAAGTCTGGCAGCATCTGTGGAGAGAGAAACACAGTTGATCTTTCAAGTCCAATATGACTTCTTCTATTGGAGCACCTGTTTGGCAATCCATGTTGATCTTTGCCAGTGTTATGGCGTCCAATCATGAAGGAGCCTATCCAGAAATTCCCAGTGAGGTAGCAGGATAAAGATAGCATGATTCTGGGATAGAAACAGTTTGTCAACACATGGGCAGCATTCCATGTATTGGAATGGGAGCTACCTTTGACGATGATGCCCTGTAGCTTTCAAGCATAAAACAGGGCAGTTACCAGATGAAAACTGGAGGAGACCATGCTACCATCCTGACTTGGAAATATATCGCCGTTCCTTCACTGTCGCTGTGTCAAAATTCTAGAGCTCCCCCACTAACAGCACGGTGGGTGTACCTACACCTAATGAGCTGCAACAGTTCAGGAAGGCAGTTCCCCATCACCTTCTCGAGGACAACAATGGATGGACAATAAATGCTGGCCAGCCAGCAACACCCACATCCCATAAATGGATTTTTAAAAATTCACTAATTAAAGGGATTCAGTGCAGCAGTTAGGAAAACCTGGGAGAAGGTCAGTCTCTCATTCCCAATCAGTTTGTTTAAGCCTGGAGAACTGTCTATAAGTTCAACTCCTTAGCTGCTGAAAACTGCTGCTCTGTATCAATGTGATGTGTGAAGCAGTCTTTGATGTCAAGGCAGCCCTGAGTGGCTGTGAGCTCTTGTTGTTCAGGTTAGGCCCATTACTTTTGTGACTATTTAATAGTGAGGGACGCATCTGATAGTAACTCAGGAAACTGAGGAGACCAATTCCTTGTTTGTTTTAGATTGCTGTTGGTTAAGGCCATCAAGGAAAAAAGCTTGAAAGATGAGTAAATGGAATTGAGCTGTCGGGGCAGAGTGACCTTCTCCTGTGCCCTCGCTTCATTTCATCCTCATTCCATTCGCCCTTCATTTGATTCCTTCCTCATTTAATTCCCCTCCTATCTGATCCCCTTCACCAGATGCCCCCTCACCCAAATCCTTGCAACCCCAATGCCTGTCCCCATGCAAAGGCACTGCCATCTTCTACCCTCAAGCTGTGATTGGTTCACCCCTTGCATATTTCAAATCATCGCTCAGTCGGGTCATTCAAGCAAGACCTGCGATACTTCAGCAAATCCCTGAGCTTGGAAGGGGTAAATCTCAGTTCAGGCATCAAACCAGGGAACAATGATGGAAAGAAAGGAATTAGAGATAAGCCAAGCTCAACAGTGATACTGCCCATAGAGCGGACAGTGTGAGAGAAAGAGACAGGAAAGAAAGAGAGAGCTCAGAGATGGACAGAGAGAGAGAGAGAGAGAGAGACGGGACAGACAGAGAAGACAGAGAGGGAGGATGGAGAAGGAGACAGCACCGAGAGAGTACACAGAGGGAGACAGAGAACAGAGCAAATGGACAGAGAGAGAGAGAGGGAGGGGATGAGAGTGATTGAAAGAGAAGGACGACAGCAAGGGAGACAGGACAGAGAGAACAAAGAGAAAGAAAGAAAGACAGGACATAGGAAGGACAGAGAGAGAACAAGACAGAGAGAATGTGAATGAGAGAGAGGACAGGGAGGGAGGGCAGAGCAAGAATGACTAGAGGGGGAGCAAGAGGACAGAGAAAGTGGCAGAGAGAGAGTGCAGAAATAGAGAGGGGGGAGGTGGGGGAGCAGAAAGAGAGAGTGGGGAGAGAAAAAGAGGGCACAGAGAGAGGGGCAGGGACAGAAGAAGAGAGAGAGAGAAAGGGGGCAAAGACAAAGAGCGGGGAGAGGGGAAGAGGGCAGAGAGAGGGAGAGAAGGGCAGGATGAGAGAGAGGCGACAGGGCGAGGGGGAGCAGAGAGAGGAGGGAGAAAGAGAGACAGAGAGAGAGAGATGGGAAAGGGGAGTAGAGATTGATTCTCTACTTTCCAAGATGCTAAACTACTTAATATTTCTCACTATATTTAACCTATTTAATATTTCACATTCCTCTTAAATTACAATTTCTGCATCATCCTCTGCAGTATAAACTCCATGCCCTGTCTTCCACTTACAAACAGGAATTATCTTTCTGACTCCGGCAGACTCTGCTTTTTCCTCAGTTATCCTCTTGCTCGTGTATTTTTCACGCCTTCCCTTTGCTTTTCGAATTTCCTTTCAACTTTCACCCCTGCACTTTCTATACTTCTCAAGGCCTTCTGAATCATAGAGACCCTACAGTGCAGAAGAAGGCCACTCGACTCATTGAGTCTCCACCGACAACAGTTCCACCCAGGCCCTATCCCTGTAACCCTACGTATTTACCCCATTACTCCCCCTGACACTAAGGGGCAACCGAGCATAGGCAATCAATCTAACTTGCACATCTTTGGACTGTGGAAGGAAACCAGAGCACCCAGAGGAAACCTATGCAAACACAGGGATGAACGTGCAAACTCCACACAGACAGTGACCCAAGCTGGGAATTGAACACAGGTCCCTGGAGCTGTGAGGCAGCAGTGCTAACCACTGTTCTACCGTGCTGCCCTCATTTGTCAGTTTATCTTTTCTGACTGTCTGTGCTTCTTGATGCCATGTGGCGTCTGGATTAGAGACGCTCCTTTTTATGTGGGAATATATTTGTTCTGTACCTTCCATTTCTCCTTCAATATTTTTGTGGCTCTGACAAGTAGCTAATCCACTTCTGCCAAATCACATCTCAGCTCAGTAAAAATGTACTTTCCACAATTTAAAACTTTTATTACAAAAGCAGAAAATCCCAGCAGGTCTGACAAGCGTCTGTGGAGAGGGAACAGAGCTAATGTTTTAGTCTGGATGACTCATCATCAGAATGAAGTCAAGTCATCAAGACTCAAAACATTAGCTCTGTTCTCTCTCCCCAGATGCTGGCAGCCCTGCTGAGATTTTCCAGCATTTTCTGTTTTTGTTCCATTTTCAGCTTGCTATCAGCAAAAAACATTTATTCTTCATCTATTTTTGTCCTTTTACATATCTATGCTATATCTAACTTTAAGGAGAGTTTAAAGGAGGTCTTGTCTTGCAGGGGGCAGGGAGTCTGCCTCTGAACCAGAATCTCCAGGTTCGAGACCCAATCCAGGACCTGATGGTCAAGGGAGGTGTGTTCATAACACAGTCAAACAGTTTGATTATCAACGTGAAAAATCCTTCCAGCACCTGCTAATGTCAGGCAGAGATTCCTCATCATTTATGTAATGGAAAGATAGTTGAAGCCTCCACCATAATGCAAGACTACAATATGTATGTAAAAGTACGTTACCACAACATGCAAGCACCAGAATGGCAGGGAGATCCCGAGTAGTTATAAACCAGCCAGCCTTGGGGAATGGACAAATGATTGTAAACAAATTCTGAGGGACAGCATAAATTCTGAGGGACAGCACTCTTGCCTGGTGATCGACAATCTCTTCCTGTTCTCTTCCTGTTGGGGAACATTTCAGCAGTCACGGGCATTGGGCCTCTGATCTTTGGGTAAACGTTCTCCAAGGCAGCCTTCATGACATACGACAACGCAGAGTCACTGAGCAGAAACTGATAGCCAAGTTCCGCACACATGAGAACGGCCTCAACTGGGATCTTGGGTTCATGTCACATCATCTGTAACCCCCACGACTTGCCTGGGCTTGCATCATCTCACTTACTGTCTGTTTGGAGACAATACACATCTCTAACCTGTGCTTAACGCTGTCTCCACTCACATTGTCTGTACCTTTAAGAGTTGATTACCTATGGAGACTCGCGTTCCAACCATTATTTTGTAAATTGAGTTTGTGTCTTTATATGCCCTGTTTGTGAACAGAACTCCTACTCACCTGATGAAGGGGCAGCGCTCCGAAAGCTAGTGGCTTTCGCTACCAAATAAACCTGCTGGACTTTAACCTGGTGTTGTGAGGCTTCTTACTGTGTTTACCCCAGTCCAACGTCAGCATCTCCACACATATGTAAATCCCCACATGGGAAACTAGTCAGAAAACTAAAAATGGTACGTTGGATCCAAATTAGCTCACAGGTAGAAAGCAAAGGATTACAGTCAGTAGTTTTCTGTTGTGACTGGAAGGCTGTTTCTATTGAGAGGACAGGGTTCATTTCTGTGTCCTTTAATATTATGATACATGTACACTGTAGGCTTAAATGTAGGAGGCACGACAAGGAAGCTTGTAGATGATACAATAATTAGCTATATGGTTACTAATGAAGATAGCAGCTATCCAATGTGGGAAAATTTCAGTGGATTGGTCAAGAGGATAGAAATAGAGTGCACTCTGGAGAAGTGTAAGGTAATACATTTGGGGAGGAGAAATATAGCAAAGGGAATATACAATAAGTAGTAGGGAAGTATGAATTGTGGAGGATTAGATGTTCATGTTGCACAATCTGTAACCCCCATGACTTGCCTGGGCTTGCAAAATCTCACTTATTGTCCTGTCTGGAGACAATGCACATTTCTTTAACCGATGCCTAATGTTATCTCCACTCACATTGTCTGCATCTTTCTGACTTGAATAGCAGGTTAGCTGTAAAGACTTGCATTCTAATCAGTATTCTGTAAACTGTCTGTGACTTTATATGTCCTTCTCTGATCAGAACCTTCCACATACCTGACGAAGGAACACCGTTTCCGAAAGCTTGTGGGTTTACTAACTGATTGGACTTTAACCTGGTGTTGTGAGACTTCTTACAGTGTTTACCCCAGTCCAACGCTGGCATCTCCACATCATGTCTATTTATTAGCCCACACAGAGAATATAAGGGACATTATAAGAACTGTGTACACTGTTAACTGCAGCTAGACTACTACATTCGTTAGTAGTGGTCACTGCATTGCAGGAAGGGAAAATGTGATTGGATCAGAAGTTTATAAGGATGTTGCCAGAAATAGGGAAACTTAGTGAGGAGGAAGGATCGGACATGCTGGGGAGGCTGAAGCGAGGCTTAATAGAGGTGTACAAAATCATGAGGGGCCTGGGAAGGGTGGCTAGGAAGGATCTACTTCCATCAGCAGAGAGGTCAACAATGATAGTGCATTGCAAGAAGATTAAAGAGTAATATCTTTTATGCAGAGGATGGTGGGGGTCTGGAATTCACTGCCTGAATGGTGCTAAAGGCAGATTCCCTCATCACATTAATTAAAAACACTTGGATGTGCCCTTGAGGTTCTGTAACCAACAATGCTATGGACCAAGAGCTGTAAAGTGGGATCAGACTGAATTTATTTTGCTCTTTTCTGGCTGGACAGACTTGATTGATGGGCGAATGGTCTCCTTTTGTAGGGTGAATTTTTGATGTTTTTCTGTTAGCTTGATCTTGATGCATGACGCTACTAAAGTAGAAATGGGAGAAATTTGTTCCTAATGCACTTGATGCCACACCTTCTACCCTTACAGGATGGTAGTCAGGCACGTTCATGTCACACACTCAGTCCTGTGACCCATGTGACGGGCACAGCATTCTGTGTATGACCCTGTTTCCATGTTTGAAGCCTCAGGTCCATCAACTGCAAGCGGGAAACCTCTCTGACAATTTGCCCAGTGGTGACAGTGCTGAATAACACAAGCCTATAATCGAATCATACACTGAGATGATTAAACATCTGTGCACCTCCATTATCCAACTTTTATCTATTTAACTATTTGTGTAGCTATTCAGAGATTAAAAAGGAAGGAATGCAAATGCCGGGAAAAAAGTAGCACTGGTTATCCAGCACCCAGAGAGGAGGAAGGCACGTTAATATTACAATTAGGACCTGAGTAAGAGTCTATTTCGGGTCCTTTTTTTAAGTGCTGACTAACCATGTCCTGTTGAAATGGAACTGTTTGTTGGGATTAGAGCTCCACATTTACACAGGCCTAAGCAGTTGATGACACAATGGTGTAGTGATGTAAATCAGGGATGTTCAAGAAGCCAGAGCTGGAGGAGAGATCCAGGAGATGACGTAGGGTTGCAGGAGGCCATACAGATTCAGAAGAGGCAGACTAAAGAGTGAACTTGAGGATGAGAATCTGAAGTTTGAGGGCTGGACTGGCAGTCAGTACTGACCACCTTACCATTGGACATAGGGAGACACGAAAAGGAATAAAAAACAGAAAACACTGGATAAACTCAACAGTAAGAAGTCTCACAACACCAGGTTAAAGTCCAACAAGTTTATCTGATAGTAAATCCACTAGCTTTCAGGGTTTGGCCCTTCGTCAGGTGAGTGCGGAGTTCTGATCACAAACAGGGTATATAAAGGCACACACAGTTTACAGAATACTGATTAGAATGCAAGTCTTTACAGCTAATCAATTCTTAAAGGTGCAGACAATATGAGTGGAGATAGCATTAAGCATAGGTTAAAGAGATGTGTATTGTCTCCAGACAGAACAGTAAGTGAGATGTTGCCAAGTTCAGGCAAGTCATGAGGGTTACAGATAGTGTGACATGAACCCAAGACCCCGGTTGAGGCTGTCCTCATGTGTGTGGAACTTGGCTATCAGTCTCTGCTCAGCGACTCTGCGCTGTCATACACTCAACAGATCAACAGGTCACAGGTGTGGAGAGAGTAACAGAATAGAACATAGAACATTACAGCGCAGGACAGGCCCTTCGGCCCACGATGTTGCGCCGACCAGTTAAAAAACAATGACCCTCTAACCTAAACCAAACCCTTTCCATCCATAAACCTATCCACGGATCTCTTAAACGCCCCCAAACTAGGCGCATTTACAACTACAGCAGGCAGGGCATTCCAATCCCTCACCACCCTCTGGGTAAAGAACCTACCCCTGACATCTGTCCTATAACTACCACCCCTTAATTTAAAGCTATGCCCCCTCGTGCTAGCTTTCTCCATCCGAGGAAAAAGGCTATCACTGTCCACCCCATCTAAACCTCTAATCATCTTATATGTTTCAATAAGGTCCCCTCGTAGCCGCCTTCTTTCTAACGAAAACCTCAAATCCCTCAGTCTCTCCTCATAGGACCTCCCCTCCATACCAGGCAACATCCTGGTAAACCTCCTCTGCACCCTCTCCAAAGCCTCCACATCCTTCCTATAACGTGGGGACCAGAACTGCACACAATACTCCAAGTGCGGCCGCACCAGAGTTTTGTACAGTTGCAACATGACGCTGCGGCTCCTAAATTCAATCCCCCTACCAATAAACGCCAAGACACCGTATGCCTTCCTAACAACCCTATCTACTTGATTCCCAACTTTCAGGGATCTATGTACACATACACCTAGATCCCACTGTTCATCCACACTATTCAGAGTCCTACCGTTAGCCCTATACTCTACACATCCATTATTCCTGCCAAAGTGAATTACCTCACACTTTTCCGCATTAAACTCCATCCTCCACCTCTCGGCCCAGCTCTGCAACTTGTCCAAGTCTCCCTGTAGACTAAGACACCCTTCCTCACTATCTACCACACCTCCGACTTTGGTGTCATCAGCAAATTTACTAATCCACCCAACTATACCCTCATCCAGATCATTTATAAAAATTACAAACAGCAGTGGCCCCAAAACAGATCCCTGAGGCACACCACTCGTAACCGAACTCCATGATGAATATTTACCATCAACCACCACCCTCTGTCTCCTATCCGCCAGCCAATTCCTAATCCAATTTCCTAAATCACCCTCAATCCCATACATCTGCAATTTCTGCAGAAGCCTACCATGGTGAACCTTATCAAACGCCTTACTGAAGTCCATATATACCATGTCAACTGCCCTACCCCCATCCACCTCTTTGGTCACTTTCTCAAAAAACTCAATAAGGTTAGTAAGGCACGACCTACCCGCCACAAAACCATGCTGACTATCTCTAATCAATTCATTACTCTCCAAATAACTATAAATCCTATCCCTAATAATTTTTTCTAAAACCTTGCCCACAACAGAAGTAAGATTCACCGGTCTATAATTCCCGGGGAAGTCTCTGTTCCCCTTCTTAAACAATGGGACAACATTCGCTAACCTCCAATCTTCCGGCACTATACCGGTGACCAACGACGACCTGAAGATCAGAGCCAGAGGCTCTGCAATCGCCTCCCTTGCCTCCCAGAGAATCCTAGGGTAAATCCTGTCCGGCCCAGGGGACTTATCTATTTTCAAACCCTCAAGAATATCTAGCACATCCTCCTTATCAACTGCAATACTGTCCAGTTTACAACCCTGTAACCCAGTGTTCTCCCCAGCTACATTTATGTCCCCCTGCGTGAACACCGAAGAGAAATATTGGTTCAATGCCTCTCCAATCTCTTCCGGTTCCACACATAAATTCCCACTGCTGTCTCTAACTGGCCCTAATCTTGCCCTAACCAACCTTCTGTTCTTAACATATCTATAGAACGCCTTAGGATTCTCCTTAATCCTATCAGCCAAAGTCTTCTCATGTCCTCTTTTAGCCCTTCTTAACTCTCTCTTTAACTCCCTCCTAGCCAATCTAAAGCTTTCTAGTGCACTACCTCACTAGTACACTATCTGCTAAACTCAGCAGATCTGGCAGCATCTGTGGAGAGAGAAAGAGAGTTAATGTTCCAGACCTAAATGATCCTTCCACAGAACTGATCTGAAACATTAATGATCTTTCTCTCTCCACAGATGCTGCCAGACATGCTGAATTTATCTACTGGCTCATTTCACAACAAAACCCTTTTCTGGGCCAGAATAAAAACAAACTGCTGTGGCTGCTAGAATCTGAAACAAACACTGAAAAAGCTGGAAAATCTCAGCAGGTCCAACAGCATCTGTGGAGAGAGAATAGAGCCAACATTTCAAGTCTGGATGACCCTTCTTCAGAGCTGTGACAAAGCTGCTTTTAAGCTATAACAAAGGTCATCCAGACTTGAAATGTTGGCTCTATTCTCTCTCCACAGATGCTGTTGGACCTGCTGAGATTTTCCAGCTTTTTCAGTGTTTGTTTCAGATTCCAGCAACCACAGCATTTTGTTTTTATTCTGGCCCAGAAAAGGGTTTTGTTGTGAAATGAGCCAGTAGATAAATTCAGCATGTCTGGCAGCATCTGTGGAGAGAGAACGATCATTAATGTTTCAGATCAGTTCTGTGGAAGGATCATTTAGGTCTGGAACATTAACTCTCTTTCTCTCTCCACAGATGCTGCCAGATCTGCTGAGTTTATCCAGCATTTTCTGTTTTTATTTCAGTATTCCAGCATTTGCAGTATTTTGTTTTTATTCTGGCACAGAAAAGGGTTTTGTTGTGAAATGAGCCAGTAGGTTTTAGCAGCACAGCACTGCTTTCCATAGTGGCTGGAGCAGCAAGATGCTGGCCAAAGGAACAGAAATAATCATTTACATTCAGGAAGTAGCCATCACTGCTGGTAAGTTCCTGGAACTAAGCTAAAGGCAGAATAGCACGATACTGAAACTGTTTCTCTGGTTAGTTATTTGTAGCTATGTGTGAAGATTTCCAAGCCTCCCATGGGTCTCCAACGCTCCTGACTTATTCGCTCCATCACAGCTGTGAAAAAAACATCAGTAGTTCACTGTCTAGGTAGCTGCCCTCTCCAGGAAGCTGGGCAATTATCTCCCAGATACAGTTGGCGAGAGATCATTTTACAACGTTACGTTGCAGTCTATTGTTTTCTCCAGTCATCCCTAACTCGATTGTGAATTATCTCCACAATCCCCACACTGGCAAAAACTCTGGCTTCCAAGTTCTGTCTACAGCCCTCAGAATCCTGCACCAACAATTACCTATCTCAGAATAAATAACTAGCTTCAACTGTGGGGCAATAGGTGGTGCCTCAGCCTCCGTTGTTGTGGGTTCACGCCTGACAGATTGAGTGCAAGGTCCAGGCTGGCACTCAGACAGCACTGAAGGAGTGCAGCATGGGCTGCAGTGCTGTTTTACAGATCAGACATTGAATGTAGCCCCCTCTTGCCTGCTCAGGTAGAGTCAGAAGATTCTGTAGCAATGTTTCACAGAAGGAGGGAGTTCTCCGCAGTGTCTTCACCAATATTTATCCTTCAATCAACACCACTGAAACTAATAACCTGGCACCACCTCATTGCTGTTTCTGGGAACTTGCTGTGTGCAAACTGGCTGCTAAGTTTGCTGCACTGGGTCGTGAGTACACTTCATAAGTACTTATTAATTGTCTTTAAAACACTTTTGGATATCCTGAGGTTGTAAAAGACACTATATAAACACAAACCACTCAGCCTACCTAGAGCCTTTTTTTCTTGGAGATCCATCACTGACGGTTATTTGTACTCAAGAGTAGACACTACCTCGCTTGGGGCTGTGGATTCAATCCCATGGTGAATCCCTAGGTCCATCAGTCCTAGCTGTGGGCCAACAGGCTACAAGTCCCTCAGGGGACTTTCTAAAATGGCGGCACACACTGCATAAGCCAGAATCAGCCAACATCACCCTGTCTGAAACCAGTCAAGATAAGATGGAGTGGTAGATGGTGAAGAACTGGGTGGGGGATGGGGGGATGGGTGATGGGGGGTAATGTAGGGGTGAGGGAGGGTGGCTCACAGCTACTGCCACTGTAGAGCCCTGAGTTAATTTTCCTCACCTCTTCACTGGGATCCTAACTGGATTCTCCCTATGCTGTGCATCACAGACCAGAGTATGAGGA
The DNA here is from genome assembly GCF_965287045.1 of Carcharhinus amblyrhynchos. NCBI lineage: Eukaryota > Metazoa > Chordata > Chondrichthyes > Carcharhiniformes > Carcharhinidae > Carcharhinus > Carcharhinus amblyrhynchos. The sequence goes on along the minus strand of NC_137329.1, from coordinate 69,677,676 downwards.
TCGGAGTGTGTGTTTGAGGTTATAGGGCTGCAGAAGGTTACCAAGATAAACTAAAATTTTATGATTTTAATGACATCAATGGGAGAAAGCAGGAATAGAGCATTGAGGATCAGCCATGATCATGTCGAACAGTGGAGAAGGCCCGCAGGGCAGAATGGCCTGCTCCTAGTTTCTAACTTTCTAAGATGGGCAAGAGAGACCCCATTCAATGAAGCAAAGGATGTGGGAATTCAGTTTGTTACCATGTTTCCAGTTTCAAAAAAAATCTATACTTCCTCAGAAACGTGGTGAAAACTGGCAGTCCTACTCACAGAAAACACAAGGATAGTTGGGATGGAGGAGTATCTGCCATTCTGAGGTAATGTTTAACAATGGGCCAAAGTAGCTGGAGCTTTATTCAGCAGCCAGTCGTGTTATACCCGACAGGAGGGCTCACTGCTTAATTCTTTTAAATCCAAGGTGTCACAGAGATCACAAAATTCACTGATCTCAGCTGTGGCAATCCCACACCCATCCAAGATTCACTTCACCATTTTTGCAATGCATCACCCCCACAATCGTCCTTGCCTGCCTAGCCCCCATCCTTGCTAATTGTTAACGAGAATGCCCATACCTGCTAGTTAAATAAATGTTGCTAGTTTAGGGTTCCTGTCTAGTTACACTGTTGAGATAGAGGTGCTATCGTATTATTGTTTGCAAGCTCAGAGTGAAACAACTGTTCACATAGACAAATGGACCTAATTACGATGAAGCAACAGGGTTGTGATGAATGAACCCAATCGCATCTCTCGGACACAAATAGTCCAGAATGAATGGATGAGTGGGTTTCTGTTTGCCAAGCAGCCTGTTCTCATCCCAAATGATGCTCATTTCGAAGCTAATCTATCCAAGTTCTGCAACAACAGATTCAAACAGGAACCACGGTCATCCCTGCTACTAATGTGCGCAAGGAGTATTTACTTCACACAAGTATGAGGCAATAACTCTCTTCTACAAGTGAGAGCCTAACTATCTCCCATTGACATTCAAGAGCATTACTAACATACAAACATACAAAAAAGGAGCAGTAACAGGCCATGCAGCCCCTCCAGACTGCTCTGTCATTTGATAAAATCATGGCTGATTTGATTTTGGCCTCCACTCCCTTCTCCTGTCTACCCCCTGTACCCTTTAACTTCCTTGTTAGTCTAGAATCATCCAACTCAGCTTTAAAAATATTTAATAGCCCAGCCTCCATGAATGAAAATTCAACATCTGAGATTTTGTGTGTGTGTGTGTGTGTGTGTGTGTGTGTGTGTGGGGGGGGGGGGGGGGGGGGGGGGGTGGTGGTTGGTGGCGGTGGCGGTGGCGGCGGTGGGGGGGGGGGTGGTCACCATTGGTTAGAAATTGAACTGGACTAGCTATATAAATACTGTGGCTACATGAGCATATCAGAGGCTGGGAATCCTGCGGTGAGTAACTCACCTCCTAACTCCCCAAAGCCTGTCCAACAACTAAAAGGCATGAGTCAGGAGTATGATGAAATACTTTCCACTTGGATGGTTTCAGTTCCAACAACACTCAAGAAACTGGATATCATCCAAGGGAAAGTGATCAGCTTGCAACATTGCTGCATGGTGACTGCAGACTGTACTATCCACGGGATGCACTGACGGCTGTACTATCCACGGGATGCACTGACGGCTGTACTAGCCACAGGATGCACTGCAGCCTGTACTATCCACAGGATGTACTGCAGGCTATACTATCCACAGGATGCACTGCAGCCTGTATTATTCACAGGATGCACTGCAGACTATACTATCCATGGGATGCACTGCAGGCTATACTATCCACAGGATGCACTGCAGGCTATACTATCCACAGGATGCACTGCAGCCTGTATTATTCACAGGATGCACTGCAGGCTGTACTATCCACAGGATGCACTGCAGCCTGTACTATCCACAGGATGCACAGCAGGCTGTATTATTCACAGGATGCACTGCAGGCTGTACTATCCACAGGATGCACTGCAGCCTGTACTATCCACAGGATGCACTGCAGCCTGTACTATCCACAGGATGCACTGCAGCCTGTACTATCCACAGGATGCACTGCAGGCTGTACTATCCACAGGATGCACTGCAGCCTGTACTATCCACAGGATGCACTGCAGGCTGTACTATCCACAGGATGCACTGCAGGCTGTACTATCCACAGGATGCACTGCAGGCTGTACTACCCACAGGATGCACTGCAGGCTGTACTACCCACAGGATGCACTGCAGGCTGTACTATCCACAGGATGCACTGCAGCCTGTACTATCCACAGGATGCACTGCAGGCTGTACTATCCACAGGATGCACTGCAGGCTGTACTATCCACAGGATGCACTGCAGGCTGTACTATCCACAGGATGCACTGCAGCCACTCACCAAGACTCTTGCTATAACAATCCCAAGTCCATGATCTCCATCACCTAGAAGGACAATGTCTAGCAGGTGAATGGAAACATTATCAGCTCCATGTTCTCCACAAAGTCAGACAGTATTCTGATTTACAGCTATATCACTGTTCCTTGTTCATTGGGTCAGAATCCTGGAACTCCCTGTTTCACAGCATTGTACTGTAATGATACATCATCACATTCTCAAGGACAATTAGGGAAGAGTAATAGACTACAGCATGGTGCTAAAGACACTCACAAAATTCATTAGGAGAAAAGGGAACCTGCTTCCTACTCAATGAATCAAATTGATAATGCTTTGTGTTCACTTAGATGAGGGATGTTAACATTGGGGAATGGAATCTACATTTGCCCATTATTGAGCATTGAACTTCAGGTTGGTCAGGATTGGCTACAAATAAAAATTTTTCTATTATCCCTTCCTCATGTTCTGTGACTCTGACCATTCCCAGAACACTAAGGTCATCATCTCTGTCCCCATCTTGTTTCCTTTTACCTTGCAGGCTTTGGTCTTGTTTTACCCCGGTTTTTGGATGGTGGCTGTTCACCAGGCTACCATTCACATCTCCTCCAAACACACTTTTTGTTTCTCTATTTGTCCTATCACACTCAATCTCCCTTGTCCCCCTCATTGACCTTCCCTTTAGTTCTTTCCTCAACCTCCAACCTTTCACTTGGTCAATATCTGTAACATTACTAGCTGTTCCTAGTTCTGATGAAAGGTCATTGAGATGAAACGTTGGGCGGATTTACCATGCAATATGCCACGTGTTTCACGGTGGCAGGAGATGGCCGCTACTGGCCGGTGGCATGATCTTCTGATCCCACTGTTGTCAATGGGGTTTCTCTTTGCCATGGAAACTACAACGAGTGATGTTTCGTTGGTGGGATTGGATGATTCCCCCAGAATGAATGGCTGTAAAGTTCCAGCCATTCACTCTGTTTCTTTCTCTACAGATGCTGTATGACCTGCTGAGTGTTTCCAGCATTTTCTGTTCTTATCTCAGAAAAGCAACATCTCCACGTCTTACTCCAATCATTGTGTGGAATATTCGAGTGCGATTGCTAGTTTTAGCAGAGCTGTCTAATCCCCTGTGCTATCTAGACCCTTGATATCACTCACTAAAGTCCACATGTTGAGGAAGTATGCACACTTGAGAGCATTTGATTTGGCCCTGCTATCTAAGGAAAGATATATTGACATTAGAGGCAGCCCAGGAAGGTTCACTGGGTTGATCCTGAGTATGGAGAGAATTTCTTATGAGGAGAAGTTGAGTAGGTTTGAGTTTTGCTCATTGGAATTTAGAATCAGAGAATCCCCACAACGCTGAAGGCAGCCATTCGGCCCATCAACTTTGCACCGACTTTCCAAAACAGCATCTTATCCTATATTAGGTTACACTGCATAAGAAAGTGTTAATTGCTTAGCATTGCTAGAGGCACAGTATTGGCTAAATATGCTATGCCTCATGGCAATGCCTCTGCCAATCAGAATCCAATTGCCAACCAATCAGCATATTCTTCTTGTGATGTTGTTTTCTTTTGAAATTTGGTAATCTTGAGAATCGAACCTGATGAGTGCAAGATGAAAAGCTTTGACAAGATGTCCCTGCTTTTGGCAATATAGGAATACACACTGTGGGAGTACTGGATCTAATTCTCCAGTTAATGAGATGCGACGATCTATGGTTGTGAAGATGAAGGAGAGGGGGTGAGTGTGTCAATCGCGTCTGATCGCCAGTTGGAAACTTTCAATTTTTCCAGAACCCTTTTGACTGTTCAACTAGAGTCTGATTCTTTCCAAAAGCAGAGACTGCCTATTGATTAAATGGCACAAAAGTGAAGAGATGCAATTTCTATAGCAGCTTGAAATCTGAATAGCACCAAAAGCTAATTGAAGTTCACGCCGTCTAATTCTAAGGACAAAATGACAAGTTGGAGCATTAAGGTCTGCAGACAGAGGTCACAAAGCTGGTGAGGGTTCCTGGCGCCACCTGCTGGCACCATTATAATGGGCTAATGTCCGTCTGCCTGTCAAGATGAGCGATCAATGGCCAAACATACATTCAGCTCAGCTCACAAAATCAATATTAACCTGAAGGTTCATGTCACAGTTAGAAACAAAGATAATGTTTCCTCAGTGATAAAACTATGTTCGGCTGAGAGATATCCCAAAATGAGAGTCCAACTGCGTAGCCCATTTCCCCAGGCTTTATTTGCTGCAAGTAAAGACCAAGTCCACTTGCACAGCCGTCAGTCAAATATTTATCTCATTCCCTTTTGAAAATGACTACTGAATCTGCTTCTGCCTCTGCCATCCTTTCAGGCAGCATGTTCCAGATCACAACAACTCGCATTAAACAAATTCTCCTCATCTCCCTTTTGGATTAAACTCATTGTGTGCTTGCATCCTCTGGTTACCGAGCCACCTGCCAGTGGAAACACCTTCTCCTCACTTAGTCTATTAAATGATGTTAAAGCCCCCTACTAAATCTCTCCTTAATCTTCTCTCCTCAAATAACAACTTCAACTTTGCTCGGCTCCCCACACAAACAAAGGAGACCGGGTCCGGGTTTGTTCGAACCTCCACAATCAACATCTCATAATATTAGGGCTCCAGCAAGTGGTAGCAAACACTGTGATAAAGCGAGACGTGTAGATAAAATTATCAGCACAAGCTGATAGAAGCTAACCAAAGGGTATTAATGCATGGACTGCATTTGATCAATCTTTACCTAATAGGGCCAATCTCTACAAACCCTGAATCGTCATTTTAGAACAATTCACTGCCATTCACAGTTGAAAGCAGGTTTCTATATGAGAGAATATTTCTGCAGCTTGTTTAGTCAATAAGCTGATCCACTACATTAAGCCAAGAGAGGAACTGCTGTCAAAAGGTGAGACAGGGGCCTGTCCCTATGGGACTGTGACCAAGTGGCTGCCTCAATGTTTCCTGGTTAATATCCCCAGAAGGCCCACACTCTCCTGTGAACTGATTCCAGGAATAGAGCAGTCCCTGAGGAGAGAAAAGTATTTTCAAATTGCTTTCAATGTCCCCAGGTTAGGTGTGTGGAAGGAAGGGTGAGGGGTAGCAGCAGTGAGGAATCCACTAGGAGTCCTGACCGGATCATCTGTTCAATACCGTACGGCTAAGTGAGAGTCTTAGTGGGGAGTGAAGAGAACCAAAGCAAGAGGAGCTGCTTCCAGGGGAAGTGCGATAGGAACGGAGGCAACTGAGGAAGTGTGAGGACTGAAGCTGGTCACATGGTTTCACTGGGGGATCAAACTGGAAAAGCTTTGACTGTTGGATCTGAAACACTCTGAACATGAAGGAATGTAAGGCCACCTCTGGGAGGGTGCAGGAGTAGGAAGGCTCACAGTGACTGGGCCTTATATCCGTTACCCTGAGCACAAGAGATCACAGAAGGTCCCAATGCAAGTTTATATTTTCAACATTTTAAGGTAGCATAGCGGTACAGTCACTGGTCAAATAACCAGAGACCCAGGCTAACGATTTGGGTATTTGGGTTCAAATCCCACCAAGGCAGCCAGTGGAATTTGAATTAGTAAAATCTGGAATTGAAAGCCAGTCTCAGAAATGCTGACCATGACAACTGTCAACGATTTCACATAGGGGAATTCCACAGTAACTTCATTGCAGTGTTAAGGTAAGCCTTACTTGTGACTAATAAATAAACTTTCCTTTAGATTGTCATAAAAAACCCATCTGCCTCACTAATGTCCGTTTAGGGAAGGAAATCTGTCATCTTTACCCGGTCTGGCCTACATGTGACGCCAGATCCACAGTAGTGTGGTTTACTCTTAATTGCCCTCTGAATTTCTATTGGATAATTTATCATATAATTACTGTCAGTGCAAAATCAATTAGCTAGATCTACAAAACTAAAATTAGAATAAAATAAAGAGGGATGGTAGCATTAAATAAGTCCTCATTTTCAGAATTGTAATATCTGAGGTATGTAGGTAATGGAAGTTAAGTAATTTTTAATAGGTAATAAGAATAGATAATAAGAGTTAAGTAAAGAGGCATGGTGGCACAGTCATTAGAGCCAGGGCTGGTCTTAGGTGACTATCTGTGTAAACTTTGCAAGTTCTTTCTGTGAATGCGTGGGTTTCCTCCAAGTGCTTCAGTTTCCTCTCACAGTCCAAAGATGTGTAGGTTAAGTTGATTGAACATGCTAAATTGCCCCTTAGTGTCCCAAGATGTGTGAGTTGGGAATTAACATGGTCCATATGTGAGGTTACTGGGGTAAGACCTGGGTACAATGCTCTGTCAGATAGTTGATGCAAACCCAATGGGCCAAATGGCCTCCTTCTGCACTGTAGGGATTCTATATTTCAAAACTTTTAAGTTACTCCCTATAAAATAAAATGATATTAACACAGTGGAAGGGGCCGATTGGGGTGAGAGGCTTGATGAGTGTATATTGATGTCTTAAGTTTAATTCTGAATTTACTTAATAGTGTAATAAAATAGAGGGCGCCTCAGTCGCATGGATTGCACATCCTGTTCCATGTGGGAACTCCAGAACAATCATATTTGCAGGAAGTGTCATCACCTTGAGCACTGGGTTTCATGACTTGAGCAGCAGCTGGAGTAACTGCAGTGCGACCGTGAGGCTGAGGGGTAGACAGATCACACATCTCAAGATGTGGTCGCCTGGCAGTTTAAGAATGAGGAAGCAGGGAGGGAATGGGTGACCACCAGCCTGTAAAGGAGACTCAGGCAGCTAGTGCAGGAGTCAACTGAATGCATCCCACTTCCCAACCATTATCAGTTCTGAATACTGTTGGCAGAGATAGTTTCTCTGGAAAGGCAATAGGAAAAGACATTGAAGAAAAAGACGAGCAAGCAGGAACTGAAAGGACTAAGTCCAATTCCATGTGTCAGTGAATATAGAAATAGGATAGATGGAGACAGAGCAGACAAATGTTTGGTTGCAGAGATGATGCTAGAGGGGAGGCTTTAGATTCACAGGATACCCGGACAGGTTCTCAGGGAGGTGAGGGGTGGTGAGGAGCAATTTCAGTCTGTTCAGTTATGGAGTCTGAAGAACTGAAATGAGCCACCAGTTGACACATTGAGTGGCGAGAATCAATGGCTGACTACTGTACGAGCAGTAGGTAAAGAATTTGATACTGCGGAGTGTTGTTGGGAATTAGGGTTCTTGCCATTTCCTTCGATGGGTTTACAAGCATAAAGGAAAGATGATGTGGGGTTCTTAACCCCTGATAGCTTGGCTGAAGACATGCGCCAGAATTTTCTGGCCCTGTCATGGCAGGACCCACCAGTGGAAATTTGGCCATCCAGTCAAAAATCCACTGTTCTATGCTGGGATTGAATGATCGTGGCAGTGGAAGAGTCTGGAAAATCCCAGCCGTGATGTGACTGTAATGTTCTCCTTGATAAAACATCCTGAAAGAAAATAAGAACTGGCATTTCTCTATTGACCTTCCATGACCTCGTGATGGCCCAACATGCTGAACACCTGATTTAGTACAGCCACTTTGGTAATACGAGACAGTGGTCAATGTGTGCACAGTAAGAACCCACAAGTAATAGGTAAATCTGTTCCACAATGTTGGTTGAGGGATAAATACTGGCCATGACACTATGGAGAGCACCCAAATAACGCTGTTGAATTGTTTATATCCATTTCAACAGGCATTGGTTTGACATCTCATCTGAAAAATGAGATCTCTGACAGGACAGCATCCCCCACCACAGCGATGGATGGATCAGCCTGGACTTTGTCCTTGAATGTTTGAAGTAGGATCTTGGACCCACGGTTTTCTGACTTAATGGTAGGAGCATCAGTGAAGCTGTCTGACAAATGTAGACTCATGCACAAAGAATAACAAGACCAGCAGAGATTGTGGGATCTGCTTCTCCTTATTTGCGGTTCTCCCTGTAGCTTTGATTATCAAAGGGCTCTAGCAAACACCAGTTATCCTGAGGAACATTTCTGAGGGCAGATAAAGGACAGAAAAGTTTCAGACAGTAACTCGGATCAGAGCAAGATCAGATATCAGTGAGATCATTACTATGAGACAAGTGAATACTTCTGGTTGTTGTTACTCTCAGGCCCTGCACTTCTCACAGCGCTACAAGTCTCCAATTTGGCATGAACATCAGAAGCACCAGCTGAGGGTATGGGCAGATGTGGCGACAGCTGGCAGACATTGACACCAGTGAACCAGTCAGTGAAGTGACCTGACAGCTGCACACACATCTGCCAATGTACTGCACAGTGTTTTCTTTCACGCTGTGACCCTGGGCTGGTAAATCATCCTCCATCTGACAACTAAGTGGGACAAATGTAACACAAGGTGGAGAGGATCTTTGTCTGAAACAATAATCCTATTCTCACAGTTAGATCAGTGTGGGATGTGCCCTGTCAAGCAAGCTAGAAATGCTTACATTTGATCTCTGATCTCTGTTGACTTTGCTGATCCCAGTACAGTGGACTGGGTTAACAGTCACAGCAACATCTTGCATTCAAACTGCTTCAGGATTAGAGTATAATGTCCAAACCTCAGGGGTCACAGTCCCAACGTCCTGCCAAAATGCTCAAAGCCACAGGATCAAGGCTGAGGCGTGTCAGATGGAAGTCCCTGAATCTGAGAGTGGCGATGCACAACAGAGCAAAGAGCAATCCCCACATCGTGGAGTGAAAGATTCATTTTACTGATTGCAGTCACCTCTGGGTGCTGGATTAGGCGTAAGATTGAAAGTTACAGGAGTGAGGAGATCTCAGAGGGTGGAGGAGATTACAGAGATAGGGAGGGGTGAGACCATGTCAGGATTCGTAGACAAGGCTGAGGATTTTACAATCCAGGCAATGCTGGAGCTGTAATCCTCACATTGACAGCTTCATAAACCCCTTCTGAAGCAAGGCAAGCAGGCCACACTAACTGTACACGAAAAGAGCAGGTGGTGAGCTTTACCCCAAACTCATCTCTCCCTCCCCAGCAAAAGGTGACCTACTGCCCACTCTGGCCAGTTAACCCTGGTAGGTGCAGACCTAACCAGCTAGCACCTGCCAGGTATCACATTAACAAATTCCATTCGCTCATTTTCCCAACCTTCAGCCTCCTCCGCTTGGCAATACATGGAGAAACACACAGCCTCAAGGAAAGGTGGACAATGAGAGTTCAGTTGGATGTCACTCTGCACCCCTGAGCAGATAGAGACACAGATAGAGAGAGAGAGAAAGAACCCACAGTGCCTAAGGGCACAGGGCAATCCTGGATGAAATACTTCAATCTGCAATTAGATTCCACACGCACCTCAGGGGCTGCGAGGAGTCACTCAATATTTAATGAGAGCACAGTGCCTGGTGAAAAGGAAAGGTCAGGTAGTTTAAAAACAAGCTGTTTGATATCGAGGCCCCTTACTGGGGTAATATTGTGATGAGACAATATAGAAACCTTTCCACATCCCCCACCCTCAGAAACACTCAAACCCACTCAGTCACAAATATCATGTGCTTGCGCACCACACACACACAAACACACACACACACACTCTCTCTCGTTCACACACACAGCCATCGTCTCAAACACACATTCAAATATATTCACAATCATCATCTAAAACACACCTAGAGGTGCCATCACAATCACTCACAACCACACACACACACACACACACACACACACACACGTGCATCCAATCTGGCGAGCACACTTCAGAGCCACAAACTGCTGCAGAAGAGTGGTAAGAACAATTTGCTTTTGAGTAAGAGGGTGATGTGAGCTGGCTTGATCCTTTCTCAACCCCTGCTGGTTTGGGTAAGATCTTACTGCTGTTGGTAAACATTATATTCGCAAAAGAGTTCCTGCTCTGGCCCTCTTAAAGGCTCTATGAAACAATCAATATAATGACCAGAAATCAAACAGCATTGGTAAGATCGGTTCAGCTCTCCCTTCCCAAAAGCACTGCTAAATTAGCAGCATAGCAAACAAAAAAGAATTCTTCTTGGTGTTTTTTGCGAACTGAGGCAGCCAAATCCCTTAAAATATTGACAGATAACTTCAAGTTCCTTCCCTAGCTTCACCTTAATCAGAACAAACAAGCAACGCCTCCTCCCATCTCTGCAAACTGTCAGTGGCGAACTGTTGATGGGATTAGTTAAAAAACACTTGATGTCAAGGTGTAAAATATTTACTGCCTAGCTTTCTCTTCCAAAGTACTTACCTTTCCGTATGTCCTCCATTTGTTTCCATCACGTGCAGGTTCCTCACCTTCTCCAGTGAAGGTGTTAATTGCTTATTAGACTGAGCCACCACTGCCATCTTAAACAGGCTTTCACTGTGGGCACAATGGAGGGATTGCTTCAGGGCCTCCAAGTAGCCTCATTGGGGCTTTGATGAATCAAGTCAAGGAAGAAAGCACTTTATATTGAATAAAATGCAATCTTCACTTCACTGTTTACTCCAATTCAGGGTCGCAGGGCGCTGGAGCCTATCCTGACAGACACTGGGCATTCGGCAGGGTACACCAAGGACAGGCGCCAGTCCATCACTGGGCGCACACACACACACACACACACAAACACACACAGACATACACACACATGCAGGCATGCACACACACGCACACACAGTCAGCTACTGAAAAGTGTAATCAATTATATAATTCAGGAAATGCAGCAGTCAATGTGCTCATTGTGCAAGCTCCCACAAAAACAAACTCCCACAAAAAGCAATGTGATAATCCCTTTTAGCAATATTCATTCAGGGGCAGATACTGGCCAGAAGCTGGGTAGAAACCCCTGTTCTTCAAATAGTGGCCACGGGGCCATGGCAGATGGGGCTTTAGTTTAATATCTGATCAAATACCCAGCACCTTCAACAATACTGCACTCCCTCACTATGGCACTCAGACCATGAATGTGAATTTCATGTTCAGGATTTGAACTCATGACCATTTTACTCAAGGGTAAGAGTGCTGAAATCAAAGTAAACTGGCAGGAGTGAGAACAATTGGCTATTTGTTAAACCATCTCTTGCAGAGACCAGTTATTAGGCTCCAACAGAGATTGGCCAGGGTGGGGATGAAGCTGAGGCCACCTCATCCAGCTTTGGTCTTCATATTTACCAGAGGATATACTTGCACTGGAAATGGTACAGTAAAGGTTCACTGCATTGGTCCCTGGAATGAGTGGGTTGTCCTATGATGATAGACTAAATAAACTGGGTTTATATTCTCTGGGGTTTAGAAGAATAAGGGGCAATCTCATTGAAATCTATAAAATACTTAAGCACTGAAAGGATGGATGCTTAACAATTGTTGCCATTGGTCAAGGAATCTAAAACACAGGGGCACAGGCTCAGGATAAGGGGACGATCATTTAGGACTAAGATAAGGAGAAATTTTGCCACTCAAAGGGTTGTGAATCTTTGGAATTCTCTACCCCAGAAGATTCTGATTGTTCCTTCATTCAATACATTTAAGGCCAGTAGGATTTACAGATTTCTGCTCTCTTAGGAAATTAAGGGAAATGGGGAAAAGCAGGAATATGGATTTGAAGCCAAAGATCAGCCATAAGTAGATTAGCTATTGATTGGTAGAATAGGTTTGATGGGCCAAGTAGTCTAATCCTGTTCCTATTTCCTGTTTTCTATGTCTGTGTTGCTCCATTCACTCACAAGCTTTCAAAAGCTTCTCCCCATCCTGAGACTTCACTCCCTCCTGCTGATTCCAATTGTTTGGGATTATACTGTCCTTGGCTTGTGCTACCAAGCGTGGGTCACTCGTTTATTTTCCCTCATAAAGAATTCAATCAGAAAAATCAATGAACTGCACAGAACCAATAAACCAAGTAAATGACAAGTGACCTTTCTGGTGAGATGGGTGTGTGATTGGTGCTAACAGAGTCATCTGGGATGACAGTCTGCTCAGTGTACTGGCCTCATCATAATAATTGTTCCAAGTTCACAGTAGCTTTGGAATTAGGGATGGAGAGACATCGGTGATGTGGGTTGGATACTACCTTTGGGAGCTAAGATCAGGTTGACAGGATGAAAGTATCTCCTGTCAGCCGGTTGCAATGGTTTGGGGGCAGCACTGACAGCACAATACCCTGGAAGGAGTAAAATGTAAGGGTGAGAATTTTATGTTAGAGATGTTCAAGGAGTTGTAGTCAATGTAGGCAGATAAGTATTAGGTGAGTAAAGGGGTTAAAAGCAGAGCCAGAAATACTGAAGTCGAGACTAAATACATTTAGGGGAGATGGTGGTGTAGTGGTATTGTCATTGGACTAGTAATCCAGAGAGCCAAGCGGGTCAGGGGACCCGCATTCACAATCCCACTATGGCAGATGGTGAAATCTGAATTCAATGAAGATCTGTTATTAAAAGTCTAACGATGACCATGAAATGATTATTGTAAAAACCTGTGTGTCCAGACCTGCCCCCAATGGACAATAAATGCTTGTCTAGCCAGTGACACCCAATACCCATGAATGAATTAAAAAATAGTAATCACATGTTATTAGAGTAGAAAAAGGTCAAAGTATTAGAAAATAGGAGGAATAGACCATTCGGCTCTTCGGGCCTGCTCCATCATTCATTACGATCATGGCTGATCATCGAATTCAAGACCCTGATCCCAGACTGCCTCTATTTTGCCCACATGCCTGGTTGTGACTGGATATTATAATCACATGTACATGATTGGACTGTAATGAAGTAACCTAGTTATGTATATTTAAACATGCACAACTGGGTAGAGATAAAAGAATAATACTCATGGCTGATCTTTGGCTTCAAATCCATATTCCTGCTTTTCCCCATTTCCCTTAATTTCCTAAGAAATTAGAGATAAAAGAATTTAGTTTTAAATGTCGCAAAGTACAAGCAGGGTGAAAGGTGGGAGGACATCTCAGACAGCACTGGAATAGAGATGCCGTGCCATTACCTGGAGTGACAATGGGATGGATGAGGGTCTCAGCTAGAGACAGGTTGAGGTTGGGGTGGAGAAGGACAATATTATGAAATAGGAAATAGGTGATTTTCGTGATGGTGAAGAAATAGGGTTGGAAGCTCAATTTAGGATCAGGATTGTCTTAGTCACCATCAGACAGCAGCAGAGTTGGGTAATGGAATCAGGGGCTGGGTTTTCACAACTTATCAACTGCAGTAAGACCTTACCCAAACCTTTCACCCTGCTTGTACTTTGCGACATTTAAAACTATGCTGTCCATTTCCTATCTCGCACCAATTTCTGCTCACCCGGAGTGGGGCAATGATTACCCTCCAATTCCATACAGAACAAATGAGACTCAAGCTTTTTTGGTCACTGGTTTATTCAAGCATATGCAAGGAACATAAGAACATAAGTCCTGCCTAATGGCTTCAGTGGTACCAATGTTTAACTGTACAAAGTTTCTGCTCACCCAAGGCAGGGAATTCAGATGCACAGGGTTAAATCCAGGTTCCCCATTCAGGCAAAACACTCTTTTTGATTTAAACTGCAGGTGGTGGTGTAGTCACGTATAGGTGGCAGGAATGCTGCAATTCAGAGTGAACCAGGACTGGCGTGGGTGGCCACGCACCTAAGACATTGACATGTGTGCAGAAAATGAGGCGAATGAAAAGTTAATCTAATTTTGATGAGACAAATGTTGACCAGGACACTGGGAGAATTCCCTGTTCTTCACATCATGCCATGTGACATTCACCGGGCTGCCTGAACCATTGAAACCAGCAGACGGGCCCTCAGTTTAACATTAAACAAAAATAAATGTAGACAAGACCTTAGTTATGACTCAGAATTGGATTCTGAGTGAGTATGAGCAGCTAGGTGTGAAATTAAAAAGTAGAATCACAAAGGTAATAATCTCTACATTACTCCCTAAATCACCAGCAAATTAGCATATAGTAAATAAGATCAGAGAATTGAATATGTGGCTCAAAGGTTGGTGTGGGAGAAATAGCTTTTGATTCATGGGACATTGGCACCTGTACTGAGGAAGGAGGAAGCTGTATCAATGGGCTGGTCTTCACTGTGCTGGGCCTAAGTGTTCTAGTATGATATGATCATCATTACAGAGATGTGGCTGCATGGTGACCAAGCTGGAGACTGAATATTCAAAGATAGTTGAAATTTTTGGAAGAAAAAAGGGAGTGATGTAGCTCAGTTAATAAAGGAGGAGGTCAATACAGTAGTGAGAAATTATCTTAGTTCGGAAGAACTAAATGTAGAATCTGTTTGGGTGGAGGTGAGAAATAGCGAAGAAATAATTCCACTGAATTCAAAAGCTGCAAATGCAACAACTTCATTCAAGAAAGGAAAGGAAACAGAAAGCGGGAAACAACAGGCCAGTTCGCCTCGCCAGAATTTAGGGAATTTTGGAAGATTACAACTAATGCATCCATTATCTTGGCAGACGCTTCTTTTACGACTATAGAATAGAACATAGAACATAGAACATAGAACATTACAGCGCAGAACAGGCCCTTCGGCCCACGATGTTGCGCCGACCAGTTAAAAAAAAACAACAACAATGACCCACTAACCTAAACCAATCCCTTTTCATCCATAAACCTGTCCACAGAACTCTTAAACGCCCCCAAACTAGGCGCATTTACAACTGCAGCAGGCAGGGCATTCCAATCCCTCACCACCCTCTGGGTAAAGAACCTACCCCTGACATCTGTCCTATAACTACCCCCCCTTAGTTTAAAGCCATGCCCCCTCGTGCTATATTTTTCCATCAGAGGAAAAAGGCTATCACTATCCACCCTATCTAAACCTCTAATCATCTTATATGTTTCAATAAGATCCCCTCTTAGCCGCCTTCTTTCCAGCGAAAACAACCCCAAATCCCTCAGCCTCTCCTCATAGGATCTCCCCTCCATACCAGGCAACATCCTGGTAAACCTCCTCTGCACCCTCTCCAAAGCCTCCACATCCTTCCTGTAATGTGGGGACCAGAACTGCACACAGTACTCCAAGTGCGGCCGCACCAGAGTTTTGTACAGTTGCAACATAACGCTACGACTCCTAAATTCAATCCCCCTACCAATAAACGCCAAGACACTGTATGCCTTCTTAACAACCTTATCTACTTGATTCCCAACTTTCAGGGATCTATGTACACATACACCTAGATCCCTCTGCTCCTCCACACTATTCAAAGTCTTCCCGTTAGCCCTATACTCAACACATCTGTTATTCCTACCAAAGTGAATTACCTCACATTTCTCTGCATTAAACTCCATCCGCCACCTCGCGGCCCAGCTCTGCAACCTGTCTAAGTCTTCCTGCAAACTATGACACCCTTCCTCACTATCTACCACACCTCCGACTTTGGTGTCATCAGCAAATTTACTGATCCACCCAACTATACCCTCATCCAGATCATTAATAAAAATCACAAACAGCAGTGGCCCCAACACAGATCCCTGAGGCACACCACTTGTAACCGAACTCCATGATGAATATTTACCGTCAACCACTACCCTCTGTCTCCTATCCGCTAGCCAATTCCTAATCCAGTTCCTTAGATCACCCCCAATCCCATACATCTGCATTTTGTGCAGAAGCCTACCATGGTGAACCTTATCAAACGCCTTACTAAAATCCATATACACCACGTCCACTGCCTTACCCCCATCCACCTCTTTGGTCACTTTCACAAAAAACTCAATAAGGTTAGTAAGGCACGACCTACCCGCCACAAAACCATGCTGACTATCTCCAATCAACTCATTACTCTCCAAATAACTATAAATCCTATCCCTAATAATTTTTTCCAAAACCTTGCCCACAACAGAAGTGAGACTCACCGGTCTATAATTCCCGGGGAAGTCTCTGTTCCCCTTCTTAAACAATGGGACAACATTCGCTAACCTCCAATCATCTGGTACTATACCAGAGGCCAACGACGACCTGAAGATCAGAGCCAGAGGCTCTGCAATCACTTCTCTTGCCTCCCAGAGAATCCTGGGGTAAATCCCATCCGGACCAGGGGACTTATCTATTTTCAGACCCTCCATGGAGGCTATCTGATCCTGGGAGACTACAGCCTTTGAAAAAATCAGGAATCCATTATTAAGGAAGTGACAGCAAGACATTTAGAAATTCATCATATAATCAAAGAGAATCAACATGGTTTTGTCACAGAGAAATTGTGTTTGACAAATTTCTTACAGCTCTTTTAGGATGTAACAAGCAAGGTGGGTAAACGGGATTTCCAAAGGCATTCAATAAGGTGCCGCTTAAAAGGTTACTACACAAGGTAAGAGTTCAATGTGTCAAGTTGGTGTACTAGCATGGAAGAGGATTAGCTAACTAGCAGGAAACTTTCAAATGATCAAATGTAATAATGAATCAGTGCTTATATCAAGGCAAGAATGTGGAGTTAAGACCACAGTTAGCTCAGCCATGATCTTATTGAAGGTTGAATGGTGGAGCAGGCTTGATGGGCCAAGCAGCCTACTGCTGCTCTACCACTGATTCTTGTGACCTGATGTTCTGTAATCATGTTCTATCTACTAAACTCATCTCAAACTCCGTGGCCTGGGCCTCGGCTCCTCCCTGAGACTGGATCCTGAATTTTCTAACCCACAAGACCACAATCAGTAAGGACAGGCAACAGAACCTTCTCCACAATCAACCTAAACTTTGTGCCCCTCAAGGCTCTCTCCTCAGCCCCCTACCATACTCCTTATACACTTATGATTGTGTGGACAAATTCCCCTCCAACTCGATTTTCAAGTTTGCTGATGACACCACCATAGTGGGTCAGATAACAAACAATGATGAGAAGGAGCTCAGGAAAGAGATAGAGAATCTGGTGAACTGGTTCTATGACAATAATCTCTCCCTCAATATCAACAAAATGAAGGAGAATAGTCATCAACTTTAGAAAGCATAGTAGAGGACAAGCCCCTGTCTACATCAACAGAGACGAAGTAGAAATGGTCAAGAACTTCAAGTATTTAGGTGTCCAGATCACTAACAACCTGTCCTAGTAACCCTCCATGCCGACACTATAGTTAAGAAAGCCCACCACCGCCTCTACTTTCTCAGAAGACTAAAGAAATTTGGCATGTCAGCTTTGACTTTCATCAACTTTTACAGATGCACCGTAGAAGATATTCTTTGTGGTTGTATTACTGCTTGGTATGGCTCCTGCTCTATCCAGGACAGCAAGAAACTACAAAGGGTCGTAAACAAAGCCCAGTTCATCACACAAACCAGCCTTCCACCTTCTTCCAACAGGAAAAAGATACAAAAGTCTGAGGTCACATACCAACTGACTCGAGAACTCTTCTTCCCTGCTGCCATCAGATTTTTAAAGGATCTACTGTGCAATAAGTTGATCTTTCTCTAAACCCAGCTCTGACTGTAACACTACATCTACACTCTCTCTTTTCCTTTTCTAAGTACGGTATGCTTTGTATAGCATGCAAGAAATAATACTTTGCACTGTATACCAATACGTGACAATAATAAATCAAATCAAATCAAATCACTATATATGTTCTTATTGCGGTGAGTGTTAGAACTCTGTGATGTGCATGAACCAGGAGATCTTTTCTGCCATTTCTGAATTTGTAGAGGATGTGACCACTTGCTCTGGAGTTAAGAGGAATGGTACTGACTTAAAATCTAGGAGACTAGTAGTTTATTGACCAGGCAACCAACCAATCAGTTATTAATAATCATACAAAAATGCTGTCAAAAATCTTATTCCAATCTCCTACCAGATGGTAATGAGCTATCATAGGATACTTGTGGTTTTGTTAGGTACAAGAATGGATTTTGTGCTGGTCACCTCTGAGGAATTGAAATTTCTATACTTGGCCATTTAAATGCAGCTGGGATACAAATAGGGTAACATACATTCAGAAACTGCACATGGTCATCATGGGATGCCCAACCTGGGTTATTTATATCAGCTGTTCCGTTTAAAATAGCCATGAGCAGACAGTCCATTTCCCTCTACCTCTTGCTCGTGTCTCCAACTCCCTCTGTCACCAGCTTCCTCTTTCACTAACTCCCTCCCCTCTCTCTGTCTTTCAGTCTATCTGTCTCTCTCTCCCTCTGTCTCTCTCTCTGCCTGCATCTGTCTTTAGCTCCCCATTTCTGCAGAAGACTGTAATCTTTGCCTTATATCCCCAGCAATCCCATGTTGAGATCTGTGGAGAAATACATCATTATCTTTCCAGAGGCCAGCCCTCAGGATCATTAAACAAACACGGGGGGCACCTGGGAAGAACACTGAGTTGGGAAAAACTTGAAACAATGAATTAAGAGTATTACACAATGTTAAACTATGTTGGATTAGTTAGGCCTCCTGGGATTGATACATTAAACAGTTCTGTAACAATACAACTGTCCATTATGTGTTGTATATGTTAACTGGATCCAAGCTGACTGGTGAAGTCAAAACAAGAATACAAGAGCCTTTCTTTGTTGAGAGTGTTTATTGACTTTGTTCAGTCTGGCTGCCAAATTCTCCAACCTTGCTGAAGCAGAAGTGTGGACTGAATGGCAGGTAGGACTGTGCCCAGTGACTACCCATAACCTACTTCACTGAATCGCAACAATGGCATTGACACAACAACAACAATTTTAACACACTATACCAGTATTTAACTCTTATACGCCCAATATCTGCTGTCATGGTAATATTTCTTTAAGAATATTTTGGAATCATTGTGAACGTTACATTGATAGTCACCAGGCTTAAATTCAGAGTGAGCAGATTAAAACAGACACCGAATATAACTCAAAGTATACAGCAAAAGCCTCCAGCTCAGTGTTTGTGAAGACAGACTCTGCTTACAGACAGTACATCAGGTATTGAGAAAGACCATGATAGCAACAACCAAACAATGGTGTAAATTATTGAATGTTGTTTACCTCAGCACAGCACAGTCTCCATGCCCACTCAAATAACACCATCACAGCTTCATGAGATCAATCGAGTTGATTCACTATTCATCAAACTGGCCTTATTTTGCATCACCCTCACCACCCCTCCCCCCACCTCGCCATTTATTCCAGACAACATAATTTGCTGTAGAATTCAACTTTGTACAAACAAATTACAGAAATCACTGCACGCCATCGCCAAGAGATGCTGCCCAGTATTCCCACGGAATCACTTGGCCCCATTAAGGGGGAAGTTACGAGGAGAATTTCTAGACTTACGC
The DNA here is from genome assembly GCF_965287045.1 of Carcharhinus amblyrhynchos. Lineage (NCBI taxonomy): Eukaryota > Metazoa > Chordata > Chondrichthyes > Carcharhiniformes > Carcharhinidae > Carcharhinus > Carcharhinus amblyrhynchos. The sequence continues at coordinate 69,658,030 of NC_137329.1, read as the reverse complement.
AAGGAGTGCCATTCATCTTGTCGGATAGTTTTAGTGATGTTGTATGAAAGGTTTTTCGGAAGGATTGCTGAGGAGTAGTGATATTTGATTGGCGTACATCTGTTTATCACACCTGAGAGGAGAGAAACAAACAAAGGTGTTAAACACTTTTGACAAGAAGACTGCACATCACATCTTCCTATACAGATTACCCACTGTTATCATGGAGTTGCTTTCTCTGTCACCCTCTTTCGCTCTCTCTCTCTTCCTCTCACTGTCATTCTCTTTTTCTCTTTCTCCCCATCTCTCATTGTCACCCATCTCTCACTCTTTTTTGCTATATCTATTTCTTTTTGTCTGAAATTCTTTTCTCAAACTCTTTCCCTCACTCTCACTCTTTCCCTCAAATTCTCCTCGCTCCCACTTTCTTCCTTTGTCTCTCACTCCCTTACTCCTATATTTTCTCTCTTTACCAGTCAATCAGTCTCTGGTTCATCCTCTCCAACTTCTCAGGCCATTTTCCTAACACAAGACCTAGCTGGATAAAAAGCCAAATCTGTCCTTGCTGGAATCTTTAGGTGGGATTTTCTAACAGCGCTCGCCCCAAAACTGGACAATCCCTCCCTAGATCAATGGACCTTTGCATGGTCTGCCCCCTCCATCCGCTACTATTCCTGTGGTGGGTGGGATGGGAAAATTCCACCCCCCCTTTAGGTCCGGCACACCTTTACCAGCAGAAATCAACGGGAGAATGGTACCCATCGATTCACTCGCTCACTCACTCGCTCATCACATTCACACTAAAGTTATGAAGTGCCTCACTGATACACCAGAAAAGATGAAGACGAATTTCAGGGAACTGTTGGAGAAATGCTGGAATTCCCTGTTACAAACGAGCACAAACTTGATCTTTAATTATTTAAAGAATATTTAATTATTCAACACTGTAGTTTTTTATTTATCTGGATAGCTTTTGAATTAACATTCAGTCTCCTATTGCCTTCCTTACTTAGTCCCTCACGAGTAGACTCATCACAGCTGCATCAGCCTCATCTTGGCAGAAATGAAGCATTCTAGAAGTTCCATTAATCCTCTACAGATGGACCAGAATGCACACAAATCCTTGTCAATGTGACATCTTTTCCTTAACATTTCATCAACGGAAGAAAGTAAAAAGCAGGTATGTATCCAAAGGCAGACAATGCCCCCACTGATAGGTCTGTGCTGTGATACTTGTGTTTTACAGATGGATAGCCCTTTATCATGTCAGGCAGCAGAAGCCATTCTGTGATTCACAATGTTTTGTTCTTTACACTAGAGATCAGTATCAGGTTCCACTCTTTGATTCAGGGTCCTGTTCAGAAACCACACCCTACTGGGGAAATCCAGCTCTTACAGACAACATCACCAGCTCCCAATTGAGTCTGCAGCTGGTCCTGGTTTACACTTAAAGGGACTTTCATTTCTGACAGTGTCACTCGGGCTACATATGGCATCTCTTTCCACCCATCCACTCCCAATGATCCATCACACTTCTTCTCCAGCTTCCGGAACTGGATGACTCAAAACATCCCCCAAGGCATGATTGGAAAGACCAAAGGATTGGCTGGAATTCTCCACCCTCGTTTCCCCAAAGCTGGTGGAGCCGAGAATCCAACAGGAGTTTCCCATTCAGATTGTCTCTGTAAACTTCACCCCCCATCCCCCAATGCCATAATAAAGTTCCCACCTTGAAATGTCGGGCATCTTTCTATCATACATTCTCACTCTATAATCCCACTACATTAGGATTTCCCCCACCCCCTAAGGAAATGAAGGGTTTACAACAGATCCTGATCAGCAAGGAGAGGATCATGCCCTGGCACTGTCTCCTGGCACTGCCTGGATGCTGTCCCTCAAAGGGGAGAGAGTCATACCTATGCCCTGTTGTTGCCCTGGCACAGCCTTCAGGGAGAGAGGATCATGTTCTGGCAGTGCTCTGGTACTGTCCCCTGGAATGGCCCTCAGGAGGCAGCGCCAGGGGCAGTTTCTATTGGGGCTAAAGGGATATGGGGGGAAGGGGGATCAGGATATTGAATTTGATGATTACCATGATCCTGGTGGAGCAGGCTCGAAGGGCTGAATGGCTTACTCCTGCTTTGAGTTTCTATGTTTTCTAGTACAAAGGTGCACTGCCAGAGAGGGGGCCTTCAATTTGTGACATTGTGGCCCAACTCCAGGATTCCTTATAGCTAAGTATCAAATATATATGATGGGAAAAGCTAGCAGGGGAGCCAGCGAGCTATGCCCCTACCTGAGGTCACTCTGAGATGATAAAATTCCACCCTCTTTGAATCCTATCACAAATTCTGCTTCCCTCCCCTGCCTGAGGCTGGTCCCAGTCTGTTTACAACCTTGACATGCTCTTCTCCCGGAAGTGAGCTTCAGGTCCCACGCCCACTCCATCACTAAGACCGTCTACATCCATCTTTGTAACATCACCCGACACCAGCTGCAGAGATCCACATCTGCCCTTCTGTTAGCTCCAAGTTCAGCTGTTCCCAAATGCTCCTGGACAACCTCCCATCTTCCCAGCCTGTTTCCCATATACCTGAGCTCATTTAACATGCAGCTGGCCAGATCCAAACTCCCACCAACTCCCAGAAACCCATCACCCTTTATGCTTGCTAGCTCACTCTGCTTCCCATGCAGCAAGATTTCAATTTTGAGACAGAAAATACGGAACTTGAACATCATGGAAAAGAGAAACAAATTGTCGAATCTTTTCATCTTGCATTCATCAGGGCAAACACAAGAATGCCAAATTTCAAAACATCAGTGCAATCAATACTACAAGGAGAGATACTGATTAGCTGGCAGGTCAGTATGTTCAAGATCTGTGCCTTTTTCCCATCACGCAGGAGCTTAAACCTATGCTGCTGCATTGTCTAATGTCCTTTAGGGAAGGAAATCTGCCATCCTTACTCAGTCTGGCCTACATATGACTCCAGACCCATAGCAATGTGGTTGACTCTTAACTACCTTCTGAAAAGGTTGAGCAAGTCACTCAATACCAGGGTAATTAGGGATGGGCAACAAATGCTGGCTTTATTCCATAAAGGAATAAAGAAAAGATCACACCAACTGTTGTGCCCTGGGTAAATAGGTCAGTTGTTTCTGATGGTGGTGGCTGAAGACCATTGGTCAGGAAACAGGAAAATCTCCTCCTCTCAGTTTAATTTCATCTGAGCAGACAGTTGAAGGAATGCACAGCTTACATTATAACTAAAATAAACAGCCAGATTCTGCACACTTGATGAGCAGGTTCAGAGCAACAGGCATTGCAGCATTTCCATCTTCTTCCTGATTCCCCACATGTCAGATTGATTCCTTCGCTTCTCTTTCCAAACTAATTTCTCAATTTGTCCTCTCTCCTCACTGCGTGTCCCCCCCCACCGCCCCTCACCTCCTGCCAGCAGCCCCAGCCTCTCATCTCCTGCTGTAAGCATGACCCCCAGATCCTTTATCCTGGGCAGATTTTGAAGGAAACACTATAACCCTCACCAGTAGCCCACTAGCTTTGCTTATTTGACGGACAGGGATATGCCTTTGCAGTGCCCTGGCACTGTCACCTGGCACAACTGGTGGCGGGGAGGGGGTGGTCACATCCAGTCAGTTTTACTCTTAACAGTTTGTTAAATTCAATTTTTTAAAAGGAAGATTCAGATTTCAAGCTATCATGTTGAGATTCAAGCAGATATTCTCTGTGTTATCATCCATGAATCTAATCTCTGCAGTTATTTTCTCTGAATTATTGGTACAGTAATATAACCAACTTATTACTGTACCCATTTAATTACACAGCTACCTGACAGCCTATCGTCAATGTGACTGCTCTCAGATTGCCGACAGTGTCATTGATTCCAAACTCGCAGCAGAGATCTTTAATAGCATTGACTCCAATTCAGCTGCTTAGCAACCCTTGCATTTTGTCTGTGACTACAACTTCAAATAGCACTGCTTCTCAATCTCACAGACAAGAAGCAAGAGATGCTGTGAAAGGTACACTGCCTTGTAGCACCACCTTGTGAATTCCTCCTGGACTATGGAATTCTTTGATTGGTATCCAAGGTATTTATAAGGCAGAAGACAGTCTCAAGGGAGACTTTCAAACAGAAAGCTCCTGTGACAAATGTTATTAAAAGCCTACATTTGTGCTTTTCTTATCTGTCAAACTGAAGGTTCCTGAACCAAGCAGCCTGGTGAGAATACAAGCCCCATCTCATTTTTCGACTGCTCATCAGGCTGCAGGCTAAGAATGTGCCTGATTTCTCTATTGGGAAAACTCCACGCAGAGCACCACAGGAAGGGCTCAGGTCCTAGTCACAGTCTATGCTTGGTTGGCTAGTCTCAGCAGTGTGGTGCTGAGACCCACAATGCAGAACACCCAAGGCCCACACTATGCTGGAAAGCCGAGGCCCACACCTCGCTGGAAGGCCTGAGGCCCACAGTGTGCCAGAATGCCCAAGGCCCACATTGCACTGGAAAGTCCTGAAACCCACACTGCACTGGAAGGCCTTGGGCCTATACTGCACTGGAAGATCTCAAGGCCCACATTGCACTGGAAGGCCCCAAGGCCCACATTGCATTGGAAGGCCCCAAGGCCCACATTGCACTGGAAGGCCCCAAGGCCCACATTGCATTGGAAGGCCCCAAGGCCCACATTGCATTGGAAGGCCCAAGGCCCATACTGTGCTATGATAAATATTGTGAGTGTGATAAATACGAGACAGTGTGATTAATACTGCAACAGTGTGATTAATACTGAGACAGTGTGATTAATACTGAGATAGTGTAATTAATACTGCGACAGTGTAATTAATACTGCGACAGTGTAACTAATACCGCGACAGTGTGATTAATACTGCGACAGTGTGGTTAATACTATGACAGAGTGATTAATACTTGCAACAGTGTGATTAATACTGCAACAGTGTGATTAATATTAGATAACAAATAAATAACAGGTAACAAATTGTGTTTTTCTTTGTTAGTCAGAGACTTTCTCATAACAACTGCGTAATTCTAAGCGGTGCATTGATTCATCTGATAGTGGACTTAAGAAGGAGGCTGGCAGACAGGCAGTGCCAAGCAAGGGATACAGGTCTCACCGTATATTGAGTGGGGTTTCAGCATGTGGCAAGGGGAATGGTCTGAGGACACAAGAAACATTAGGTAGAGGGCAGAGGGAGATGGTAACGCTTAGAATGATCCAATGATCTGGGAACAGTGCAGAGCGTAAGATACTTTTTAAAGCTATTTTGAAGAAATGCCACAGGGCAAAGAAGAGAAAATCGCAGGAATAACTTACCCAGACACTAGTCATATGTTTCATGCTATGTAAATGAGGGATCTGATACCGTTGGTGAGATTAAGACTTAATTTCCAGAAAATAGATTATCAACCTTAAAAAGTGCTGAGAAGTGCAGCTTTTCCAAGGAATGTTTTAAAAGCCAACCTCTAACAAGCATAAGATGTGCCAAGACACAGGATGTAATCCTGCTTCAGAGGACCTACTCTCCTCACAAAACCAAAACCAATAATTAAAAGAAACAAATAGTTTTGGGAAATGAACTGCAGCCATTTTAAGATAGACATCCCTCATACACACACAGATAGCAAGTGGAGAGGTAGTATAGTATCCCGCCAAAGTGTTTGTCTGAAAGCATGAGAAGAAATCTCGGGACCAGGACATACTGAGAATGAGGTCCCGGGTTTTCTATGCACTGAAGTACAGTCTCTGGAGTTGGGATGATACCCTATAGAAAGAGGTATTTAGATTGATTCCTGGAATGAAAAGGTTGTCTTATTAAAGATTGTACAGACTGGAGTGATTTCCACTAGAATTTACAAGAGTGAGGGGTGCCTTACCGAAATATATACGATCCTGAATGGTCTTGACAAGGTGGATATTTTCTCTTGTGGGTGAATCCATAGTTAGGGGGCACTGTTTTAAAATTAGAAGGCGCTGGAGATGGGGTCATTAAATATTTTTAAGGCAAAGGTAGATAGATTTTTGTTAGGCAAGGGAATGAAAGATTATCAGGGGTAGATGGGAATGAGGAACTCAGTACAAACAGATCAGACATGATCTTATTGAGTGGTGGAGAAGGCTCAAGCAGCCAAATGGCCTATTTCTGCTCCTATTTAGTATGTTTGAACATATGTCAATACATGGAGCCAGCACTATCAGAGAAGGGGGGGGGGAATTGCTGTTGAGAAAATGGAAGAGACAGATATTAATCCCCTGGAGTTTGTAGATATCTAACAGCACAGAGTGAATCAGAATTCCACAGCCTAGTATGCTTCTGCTATTCATATTTAACATGGTTCAGAAGAGATATAACCTTTTACTGAATTTTCGGCAAGAACAAAGTGAAGCTGAGCCACTTGTGATTGACAGGGGCAGTATCCAATCAGGGGGAAGTACAATCATTCAAATCCATGCACAGTTGAGCTTAAATCACTTGGAAAATAAGCTTCAAAAAAATAAATACATTCTTCGTAAACAATTTCTGTTTTCATTTTCAAACTGTCAATATAGAAACCAGTGATGCTTTTCTTTGCCAATGTTAACTCATGGGAGGCATCTATAATAGACAAGGGGAAGCTGTTAACATTGTCAATATGAACTAAGATTCAACAATTCAACCTTGAGTTTCTTTCAACATCCTTAGGGAAAGGAGAGCTACTCTCAAATCATCATGGGATGGAAAACACACCTGGTCTTCAGATTCCACAGATGTGGTTGGAAAACTCTCTAACTGCCTGAGCAAAACAAACTAAGACATTCTCTGTCCCATCAACACACCCAGGACAGGTACAGCACAAGGTTAGATACAGAGTAAATCTCCCTCTCCACTGTCTCCATCAAACATTTCCAGGACGGTTACAGCATGGGGTTAGATACAGAGTAAATCTGCCTCTGCGCTGACGCTGTCAAACACTCCCAGGACAGATATAGTATGGAACTAGATACAGGATAAAGCTCCCCCTACACTGTCCCCATGAAACACTCCCAGGACAAGTAGAGCACAGAGTTAGATACAGACTAAAACTCTCTCTACACTGTCCCCATAAACATTATGTAGAGATAAGACCTGGTGTTGTGAGACTTCTTACCCCATAAACATTCCCAGGACAAGTATAATATAGAGTTGAATACAGAGTAAAGCTCCCTCTGCACTGTCACCATCAAACAGCCCCAGGACAGGTACAGTACGAGGTTAAATACAGTGTAAAGCTCCCTCTATGCTATCCCCATCAATCACTCCCAGGACAGGTACAGTGAGTTAGATGCAGACCAAAACTCTCTCTACACTGTCCTCATCAAACATTCCCAGAACAGTTGCAGCACAGGGTTAGATACAGAGTAAATCTGCCTCTGCGTTGTCCCCGTCAAAGACTCTCAGGATAGATAAAGTATGGGGCTATATACAGAGTAATGCTCCCTCTACACTGTCCCGTGAAACACTCCCAGGACAGGTGCAGCACAGGGTTAGATACAGTTTAAAACTCTCTCCACGCTGTCCCCGTCAAACATTCCCAGGACAGTACAGTATGGAGTTGAATACAGAGTAAAGCTCCCTCTGCACTGTCCCCATTAAACACTCCCAGGATAGGTACAGTGCAAGGTTAGATACAAAGTAAAGCTCTCTGTAATCTGTTCCAATCAAACACTCCCAGGACAGGTACAGCACAGGGTTAGATACAAAGTAAGGTTCCCTCTACACTATTCCCATCAGCATTCCCAGGACAGGAACAATAGTCAGTTGATACCAGGGCTGTGGTAATGTTTGTGTAATTTTGAATACCAATTCAGCACCCTGGCCAGCAATATTGGAACACTAATTCGTATACGAAAGTCGAAATGCCCCCATATAACACAATAACAGCTATCAGACGTGCATAAGGCTGAATTGTTTACCTCATGCTCTACAACCTTCCAAGTTAATGGTGCTCCTCCAATTCTGGCCCCTTGGTCATCTTCTATTGTAAGTAATCTCTCTACCATTGGTAGCCATTTCAACTACTCAGGCCATAAGATCTAGAATTCTTTCCTTAACCCTCCCTGCCTCTTCTCCTCACATTCCTCCTTTAATACACTCCTTAAAAGCCATCTTTTTAACTAAGATTCTGGTCTTCTAACATTTCCTTATGTAGCTCAGTGTCAAATTTCCTTAGATAATATAACTATGTAGTCTTCTGCAACATTTTATTCTGCTAAATGTACTGCAAAAATGCAAGTTGTTGTGGAAAAGTTGCTTATGATGAGAAAATATTATGTCCGCAGAGTCTTTTCTCACTTTTCTCACTATTATCTGCAATCCCCTCATTCTCTGTCAAATGTATCTTGAATGCAATCACACCATGAAGTTGAATGACCTTTCCTAGAAACTCACTGTACAAGTTGTATTTGGGGTTGCTGCTCTCATACTGCAGAGAGCTGCAGCACTGCTTTTGTGCTGCAGAACTGCTCTCGTGCTGCAGAAAGCTGCAGAACTGCTCTTGTGCATCCCACAAGCCCAATGGGAGGACTATCAAACAAATGCTAATGCCGTTTTTCAAGCCCAGCTGCACAAATGTTAAGCCAAACTCCTGCAACATCCACCTCAATGGGAATGGACACTGTTCACCGATGGCCAAAAAGCATTTCCCCCACCAAGTCTTAGTTCTTTTCTCAATTCTTAAATGGCCACCATACTAAAGAGGACAAAGGAAACATTTCAGAGACACTCTGAAATTCTCCTTAAAGTGCAACAGCATTGACATTAATGACTGAGAGGAGCTCACTACCAATTATTCAAATTGGCAACCCTTGTCCATCAAACTCCATTAAACTGCACCATACTTAACAGGTCCAGGCAGTGTCTGACCTGATCATCTGTCCCTCCAACATGGCTATATTCATGGCCAATGGGCACAGTAAGAAGTCTGACAACACCAGGTTTAAGTCCAACCAAGCTATCAAATAAATCGGATGGACTTAAACCTGGTGTTGTCAGACTTTTTACTGTGTTTACCCCAGTCCAACGCTGGCATCTCCACATCATGACTCCCATCGGGCACTACAGGGACTGAGCTGCCTTATCAACCCCTTTAATCACATTTTGGTTTAATGTTTTAAGTTTCATTTATTTTTGTTTAAAAGTAGTTCCCCTTTAAGGGGTGCTTGAAATCATGAAGGGTTCAATAGAGTAAATAAAGAGAATGATTTCTGAAATAATTCCTCTGAGGCTGTGTCCCTTCACCAAATCTGGATTTATTTACATAGCAAGCAACACTCAGACAGGCACTTCCTCATACAGAGGATAAAGCCAGAGTGCCAGTAACCCTGACACTTCACATTATGTCCACAAGCAGGACACCATGATTGAACAAGTCATTGCAGCCTTAATCAGAGAGCTCATATTCTAAGAGATCCACATTGTTAAAGTCATTAGTTTCTAATTTTGAACAGTCGATAACTAGAGGACGTGGATTTAAGTTGATTGATGAAAGGACCAAAGATAAATTAAGAAACATGCTTGTTACACAATGAAACGCTGATCTGAAATACTATGCCTGATACAGTCATGGAAACAAACTCAAATATCAGATATCATCAATAAGAAATTTGATAAACATATGAAGCAGAAAAACAGTAGGGAAAAGCATAGAGGACTGAGCTTATCTAACTGTTTGAAAAAGCTAGTACAGACTCTATAATTATCTTCCTGAGGCCAGTCTTCTGTTACCATCACTCTTTATTTCCAATGTGCTCACAGAGTACAGGTCAAGCTCCAAAGTCTTTTGACTGCCGACCCTGAGTGCAGCCAGCTGTTTTTAAAAACCCCGCTATCCTTTCCCTAAAGGGTGAGCATCCAGTATTCCGGTATAAAGGAGCTCGTATTCCTCAGGGTCCATGAGGAGATCTATTGACCATCCTCTGTGGCCATCATAACATCCCTCCCCCACAAATCTGTTTCTTCCCTAACACCCCGCTACAGAAGGGCTTTTTCCATCACTTAGCGATCAGCCTCGGGTCGACTGGAGGCAGGACCGGATCAGGAGTCTGAAGCAGATTGGAGGGAGCTCATATTCTATATGGCCCCGAGGAGATCTGTTGACGATCCCCCATGCCATCATAACAAACTCCATGGGCTCATTGGCCTCCTCCTCTGCTGCTTATTCATTTATGCTATGATCCTACCGTGCACAACCAACTAGCTAAACTCAGGTTGTAATACATAACTGACCAGGTACATTCCAGCTCTGACACTTAATTAACCAGGCAAACATGGCACCTAATACATAGCTAACCAGATAAACCCATGGCCTAGCACAATGAGAGTCTGAAAATAGGTGAGAATGAAGTTTCATCAAAATTAAACGTCTTCAATCTACTGGCAAATATATTCATTCAACAATCATATTCTTGATTGTAATACGCAGAGTGTACACCTGAAGAACCCCTTATAAAATGGGAGAAGCTAATCTCAAATGTAAAAAACAAACCTGGTAATTGATTGGACGGGTAAGGCTTGTCCAGGTGGTAATGCTTCCCAGGAGAAAGCATTCACTACCTGCAAGAAATGTCAAGTGCAATTAATTGGGAGGGAGGCCTTTGAAAGTAATGGGACTTGAGGCTGCAAAGGTGCATAGACAGATGTGTGGAATAAGCAGGTGTCATACTAATCATGTATCCTGTGATCATTAATTATTTTACAGTAATGTGCAGAGAGATATTGGACCAGAAATTAGATCAAGCTCGAATGTCATGGGACCCTGTTAAATTGGCACTGCCTGTTCATTATTAGTCAGATGGGCAGCCAGCACTGCTCTTGCTATTTACAGGTTATGCACCTGTTGTGTTTGGGGGCGGGGTGTGAAATTGGGCTTCAGAAATGCCACTTAAACTCAAGGTGCAATACATAACTGACCAGGTGAATTCCAGCTCCGACACATAACTAACCAGGTAAACACAGAGTCTAACACACAGCTAACCAGGAGAACACCTGGTCCAGCACAATAACAAGCTGAAAATGGATGAAAATGAAGTTTCTTAAAGGGAGCTGTTCTCAAGCAGCAGGAAAACTTTCTCACAGAGATTTGAAAAGGTCCAAAGTGGGGAATCTAGAGACTCAGACATAGCGATGGAGGTCTTGGTACAGACTGTCGGCAGGAGAAGCCAGTTCTTGTTCCTCTCAGTGGGGTCCTCCAGGAAGTATGTCCATCACTAATTCTCAAAGGTTTTTCAGAAGGGATCAATCCCAAGAGCTTAGCTGCCAGTACATGACTGCCATACCAAATGAAGTTCAATGATCTCACCAGAGTTGTCAAGGTAAGAATCTTGCCTCTCAATTGCTCTCTCCTCACAAGGCCACCACCTCCAGCCTAAATACTTGCAATACTCTCTTCACACTCTGTATCACTTGCCTATAGTTACTGCAGCACTTTTAACCCTTCCTCCTTTTCCTCGTATTCACACACACTCCATTTCCTATTCTCACCACTGTTTTAACCTAATTTCCTAACACTTCAGAAATCACACCAATTTTTCAACCATGGCAGGCCCATTCTTTGAACAACTTCACAAGTCTGTCACTAGACCTCGCTGATTGGAGGAAAGTGCCCCTGTTCTTATGGGTGGAAGGCAGTTATGGCAGCAGACATCAGGCAGTGATGTTCACATTTTTATCCTCTGTTCCCATCTTTCTTGCGCTTCATCTTACACATGGTTTACAACAAGCTTAAGTTGAATTTCAATATCCACTCCTCTCTCTCTCTCTCATTGATCTGCCTTCACACTTGTCCATCTGTTGTTTCAGCTGCTGACGATATTCATGCAGACCCTCATTTAAATACTGTAACAAGTATTTTTCCTTAAGGGCAGTTCGGGATGGGCACAAAGGCTAGCCTTGTCAGCGATGTACACATTCCATGAATAAATTATTTTTAAAAATCCTAACTTGCATTCTGGAATTCTACAACGGAGCTTGGTGCAATGTGAATGGTGATGAGCCTGAATCATAGGATATGTACACACACTCATTCCTTCAGCTTGGACTCTCTGGTGCCAGTTTTATGTCAGTCAACATGGACACTAGATAATCAAATCTCTGGGCCATTGCCTTATCTGTTTGCATGTTGACAATATTGCATGTAAATATCCGGGTGGGTTTAGACACCAATAAAAATGTCCCCCTCTGCTCTCTCATGGAGAACAGGGAGAACTAAATGGACTTTGGAACAGCCAGTAGCTCATGCACAGTTTGTAGATCCACACCCAGTCAGATGGGTGTGGAACACCATTTAGATACTGAGAGTTAAGCACTGAAGTTCGATATTCAGTTCTATATCCCACAGGTTGAACACACATGTGGTGGGAAATAGTCAAGTAAAATGCTCTTTTCATGATGGCTTGATCGATCCTGCAATGTATTTGTCCTGTTGGTTAGACAAGAGGTAGCCACAGTCACCTCCATTGAGGTACACCACTGAAGGACGTCCACTGACGACTGACAATGGCAGATGGGGTCCAATCCGAACAAATGTGAGGTAATGCATTTTAGAAGGTCTAATAGAGATAGGAAATATACAATAAATGGCAGAATCCTTCAGAGTATTGATAGGCAAAGGGATCTGGATGTACAGGAACACAGGTCAGTGAAAGTGGCAATGCAGGTGGAGAAGTAGCCAAGAAGGCATAAGGCATGTTTGCCTTCATCGGCTGCGGCATTGAGTTTAAAAATTGGCAAGTCACGTTGCAGCTTTATAGAACCTTAGTTAGGCCGCACTTGGAAACATCAACCTATGTGAACTATGTAGACACTGCCTGAATTCCCAACATAGGAGTTTAGGTGCAGGGCTGGCCATTTGACCCCTTGAGCCTGTTTCAATATTTACCTAGATCATTCAAAGAACAAAGAACAAAGAAAACAGGAACAGGCCCTTCGGCCCTCCAAGCCTGCACCATCCATGCTGCCCAACTTAACTAAAGCCGCCTACCCTTCCGGGGACCATATCCCTCTATTTCCATCTCATTCATGTACGTGTCAAGATGCCCCTTAAAAGTCACTACCATACCCGCTTCCACTACCTCCCCTGGCAATGAGTTCCAGGCACTCACCACTCTCTGCGTATAAAATCTGCCTTGTACATCTCCTTTAAATGTTGCCCCTTGCACTTTAAACCTGTGCCCCCTAGTAATTGACTCTTCCACCTTGGGAAAAAGCTTCTCACTATCCAATCTGTCCATGCCTCTCATAATCTTGTAGACTTCTATCAGGTCACCCCTCAACCTCCATCACTCCAGTGAGAACAAACCAAGTTTCTCCAATCTCTCCACATAGCTAATGCCCTCCATACTCAGGCAACATCCTGGTAAATCTTTTCTGTACCTTCTCCAAAGTTGCATATCCTCCTGGTAGTGTGACGACCAGAATTGAACACTATATTCCAAGTGCGGCCTCACTAAGGTTCTATAAAGCTGCAACGTAACTTGCCAATTTTTAAACTCAATGCCCCGGCCGATGAAGGCAAGCATGCCTTATGCCTTCTTGACGACTTCTCCACCTGCATTGCCACTTTCACTGACCTGTGTTCCTGTACATCCTGATCCCTTTGCCTATCAATACTCTTAAGGGTTCTGCCATTTATTGTATATTTCCTATCTGTATTAGACCTTCTAAAATGCATTACCTCACATTTGTCTGGATTAGACTCTATCTGCCATCTCTCCGCGCAAGTCTCCAACTGATCTATATCCTGCTGTATCCTCTGATGGTCCTCATCATTATCTGCAAATCCACCAACCTTTGTGTCGTCTGCAAACTTACTACTCAATCCAGTTACATTTTCCTCCAAATCATTTATATATATTACAAACAGCAAAGGTCCCAGCACTGATCCCTAAGGAACGCAGCTTGTCATAGCCCTCCATTTTGAAATGCAGCCTTCCACTGCTACCCTCTGTCTTCTTTGACCAAACCAGTTTTGTATGCACCTTGCTAGCTCACCTCTGATCTCATGCGATTTCACCTTCTGCATCAGTCTGCCATGAGGGACCTTACTGAAGTCCAGGTAGACAACATCCACTCCCCTACCCTCATCAATCATCTTCATCACTTCCTCGAAAAACTCAATCAGTTATGAGACACAACCTCCCCTTCACAAAATCACGTGTCTCTCACTAATACATCCATTTATTTCCAACTGGGAATAAACCCTGTTTCAAAAAATTCTCTCCAATAATTTCCTGACCATTGATGTAAGGCTCACCAGCCTGTATTACCTGGTTTATACTTGGTATCCTTCTTATACAAAGGAACAACATTGGCTATTCGCCAATCCTCTGGGACCTTCCCTGTAAGAAGTCTCACAACACCAGGTTAAAGTCCAACAGGTTTATTTGGTAACAAAAGCCTTTTGCTACCAAATAAACCTGTTGGACTTTAACCTGGTGTTGTGAGACTTCTTACTGTGTTTACCCCAGTCCAATGCCAGCATCACCATGGGCTGAGACAGTGGGACGGCGGCGCGGGCTCGTTGGGCCGAAGGGCCTGTTTCCCGTGCTGTGTTGTTCTTTGTATCACCGCATCATGACCCCTGTAGCCAATGAGGATACAAAGATTTCTCTCAAGGCCCCAGCAATTTCCTCCCTTGCCTCTCTCAGTATTCTGAGGTATATCCCACCAGGCCCTGGAGACTTGTCAACCTTAATGTTTCTCAAGAACCCCAATACCTCCTTTTTGATCTCAACATGACTCAAACCATCTACATTTCCTTTCCCAGACTCATCATCCACCAAGTTCTTCTCTTTGGTGAATACTGATGCAAAATACTCATTTAATACTGCACCCATTTCCTCTGGCTCCATGCATAGAAACCCTCCCCTATCCTTGAATGGACCAACTCTCTCCCTGGCTACCCTCTTGTTCTTTATGTATGTGTAAAAAGCCTTGGGGTTTTCCTGAATCCTGCTGGCCAATGCTTTCGCATGACCCCTTTTAGCCCTTCTTACTCCTTGCTTAAGTTTCTTTCTATTTTCCTTGTATTCCACAAAAGTAAAGTTTATTTATTAGTCACAAGTAGGAGACATTAACAGTGCAGTGAAGTTACTGTGAAATTCCCCTGGTCGCCAGATTCCAGCATTTGTTTGAGTCAATGCACCTAACCAGCATGTCTTTCAGATTGTGGGAGGAAACTGGAGTACCGGGAGGAAACCCACGCAGACACGCAGAGAATATGCAATCTCCACTCAGACAGTGACCCAAGCCATGAATCGAATCCGGGTCCCTGGCACTGTGAGGCAACAGTGCTAACCACTGTGCCACCCCATGAATGTCATGGCTGATCTTCTACCTTAATTCCATTTGCCTGCACTATACCTTGATAACTTTAAATTGCCAACCTCTGAACATCCTCAATGACTGAGCCTGCACAGTCTGAGGTAGATAACTCCATCCAGGCAGTGAAGAAATTCCTCCTCATCTCAATACTGAACAGGCTATCTCTTAGTCAACAACAAAAACAGAAAATGCTAGAGAAACTCAACAGATCTGACAACATCTGTGGAGAGAATAGTCTGCATGACCCTTCATCTTATTCCCTGGGTTTACATTGCAACCCCACCTCCCCATGCCTGCCCCAGTCATGGGAAACATCCTTCCTACATCTACCCATTTTGTAAATTTCAATCAGGTCACCTCTCATTCTTTTAGTCATAACCTGTCAACCTGAGAATGACCCAGTTGTTCCTACTCTGTTTTCTGTCCATTAACCAGTTCTCAGTCCATGCCAGTATATTGCAACGAATCACATGTGCTCAAATCAGGGTGGCACAGTGATTAGCATTGCTGCCCCACAGCAGCAGGTTCAATTACGACCTCATGTGATTGTCTGTGTGGACTGTGTATGTTCTCCCCTCTATGGGTTTCCTCCAGGTGCTTGTTTCCTTCCACGCTCCAAATATGGGCAGCACGGTAGCACTGCGGTTAGCACTGCTGCTTCACAGCTCCAGGGACCTGGGTTTGATTCCTGGCTTGAGTTACTATCTGTGTGGAGTTTACACATTCTCCTCGTGTCTGCATGGGTTTCCACCGGTTGCTCCAGTTTCCTCCCACAGTCCAAAGATGTGCAGATTAGGTTGATTGGCCATGATAAAATTGCCCTTAGTGTCCTGAAATGTGTAGGTTAGTGGGTAAATATGTAGGGATGTGGGGGTAGGGCCTGGATGGGATTGTGCTCAGTACAGACTCGATGGGCTGAATGGCCTCTTTCTGTATTGTAGGGATTCTATGATTCTATGTGTAGGTTAGGTGAATTGGCCATGGTAAATTGTCCATTAGTGTCCGGAGGATTAGCAGGATAAATATGTGGGGTTACAGGAATAGGGCCTGGGTGGGATTGATGTCAGTTTAGGCTCGATGGCTTCTGCATTGCAGGGATTCTATGTTTACTAACTTATTTGGGACCTTAGCAAGAACCATTTGAAAATCCATAAACACCAAATCCAACAGTTCTGCCCTATATATTTTGCTAGCTCATTCTCAAAACACTTCAATAGGTTTGTGAAACATGATTTCTCTTTCATAAATCTAGGTTGTCTATGTCCAATCCTGCCATTATTTTTTAAATGTCCAGTTATCACATTCTTTATAATAGATTCTAGCATATACTTCATTCCTTGTGTCAGGCTAACGGTCTGTGGTTTTCACTTTCTCTCTCCCTCCTTTCTTGAATAGTGGGGTTACATTTGCTGCCTTCCAAATGTAACAAATCATTCGGGAACCAATGAATTTTGAAAGATGGTCACCAATGCATCCACTATCTCTGCCGTCACCTGTTTCAACACTCTGGGATATCGTTCATCAGATCCAAGGGATTTATCAACTTTCAGTGCTACATTTTACAAATAATAATTTCTTTCTGTTCCTCATTGTTGCTAATCTTGGATCCATAGTATTTCTGGGATCTTTTGTATCTTCCTCCCTGAAGACAAAGTATTTACTTCTCTGTTGTTTCCTTACTTTACTAGAAATGCCCCTATCTCTGCCACTAATGGGACCAGATTTGTGTTTGCTAACCCTCTCCTTTTTACATATCTATAGAAACTTTTACAGTCAGTTTTTATGCTTCTTACTCAATTCATTTTTGATTTTCTCCTTCTGTAACAGTTGCTCAGTTCTCCACTGCTGAATACTAAAATCCTCCCAATCCTCAGGCTTGCTTTTTTTTTAGCAGCTTTATAAGGCTCTTCCTTTGGTTGAATACAATCTTTAACTTTGCTTGTCTGCCATGGTTGGATTACTTTTCCTACTGAGTTTTATTCCTCAAGGGAATGTAAATTTGATGTAAACCATTTATTAAATGCTCATCGTGGCCTGTCCACTTTCATACTTGTTAATGTAGTTACCCAATCTACCACAGCCAACTTGCTCCTCATACCTTCATAGTTTCTTTTGTTTAGAATTAAAACCCTATTATTGGGTTGAAGCACAGTCAACACCCTCCCTTCATGAGGTTTCTTTTCCACCGAAATCTCACTAATCTCAAAATCATGATTAGCGAGTAGGAATCAATTAGATAGGTTCCAGCCCTGCAAAGGCAGCATTAGTTTGGGCAGTGTTATGATGTGGTATCTTTATACAACAGATAGGGAGTCTCTGAGCAATATATCGATTAAGAAACTGCCTCCCATCCCTCTGGACACTGTGGGACCTATTTGACCATTTTGATCTAAGTGCTAGGCAGACTTGGAACTAGGAGTTTTTCAGATCTGACTTTTAGACCAGTTCTCCAGCACCCCCATACGCACTCTGCCTGAAAAAATAACAGTGATTCCGAACCGTGCTGCACAAGCCTGTGAGCAGGGCTTAACACACCCAAAACCCTGCAGCTCCAAAAGGTGCCTCCAACTACGCATGCAGAGAAAAAAATGATAGAATGCGGCTCCCCTACCACATGTCTCTCAGGCCGGATAATGCCTCCCCCGGCCCCCGCAGACACTGCCCCACATCCACAATATTATTGACCTCCACCCACCCACCACCCAGACCGATCGCAGCCCCTTCTCCCCCACCAGTTTCAGGCAGAGTGCCCGTCACTGATTTTAGGAATGGTGGTTCCCCTCACCCCCATCTCGGACCTTCCTGCGTAAGGCCCCCATCTCCTCCTGACTCCATTGGCCGGGTGACACCTCTCTCTCCCCGTCCCCAATCTTTGAAGCACTGATCCACCATCCTCCCTCTCCCCATCAGCACGGCTGCAAGTGCTCACTTGCCTTCCCCTCAATGTTAATAAGTAAACTGTATGTAACTTGCTGGAACGCTCTGCCAAACTGCCTGCAGCTGATCTGTCCTTACGAGGGGCAGCTCCATTAAAAACACAAGGATGGACAGGCAGGCAGGTATTCCTGCACAAAATGTGTGCACGAGCAGGACCCCCACCACCCCCCACCCCTCCCAAATTTTCTGAGGGCAACCTGGGGAAGCTACTGGATGCAGCAGAAGTGAGGGAGTGGGACACCTCTTCCCCTCTCCCAGGAGGACGCAGACCCAGAGGACTGATGGAAATGTGGCCTGGGAGGCAGTCGCTGACTCGGTCAGTGCCAGGGCACTGTCGCCCCCCCCCCCCCCCCCCCCCCCCGAACCCCAAAGCAGTGACAGAAAAGAGTCAATGACCTCATCCTTGCAGCAAGGGTGAGTGCTGAACACCATCTTGCATCTTCCCCAAATCTCCACCAGATCTTTCCATCCCCAGCACCCTGCATGCTACCATGCTCCCCCAAGCACCTCCTTCCTATCTCCCCAAGAGCCCCATTGTATTTGCCCTGTCAGGGCCACTACACGATACACTGCAGGAGACACGCCATCATTTCTTTCACGATTCCTTCTGTCTCCACAGGAGAAGACCGAGCACAGGGGAAGACCCATGAGAGGGTGAAGACAGGGAGTGGTGAACCAGACCTTTGGGTCCTCAGTCCCTTTGAGGAGTGGGCGCTGCAGCTGTCAAGGAAAGGGGAGATGCGGGCTGTCAGAGACAGCATGGTCGGGCTGCCGTCAGGACGTGAGCACCTGTCCATCCTCCACTCACTCACTGCCAGGAAATGCAGGAGGGGCTGACAGCAACACTGGACCAGCTGGGAGGCTGTTGGGAGGAGTCTCAAAGCTTTCAGGCAGACCAGCCTGTCTTGCATGCTTCCCGGGCCAACACTGCAAGGGTGGTGTCTGCAGTGGAAAGCCTGGGGTAGGCGATCCTCACCATGAGTAGCAGGCTCCAAGCAATGGCCAAGTCACAGCAGGCCACAGCTGAGGGACTGAACAGGCTTCTTGAGATTCTGTGGCCCATGGCTGAGAGGCTCAAGAGCTTGCAGGAGACCAGTTAGACAATGCTGAGATACAGCGGGCTACGGCAGCAGCCATTGAGAATGTGACCCAGTCTCAGAGAGCACTTGCTGTGACAATTGAGAGGTGGCCCCTGACTCATGTGGCCATCGCAAAGGGCTCGACCACCATGGGTAGGACGCAAGTGGTCCTCCAGGACTGGCGTGCTAGGTGATGCCGGAGCTTCTGGAGCTCACTGCAGAAGCACTGCCGTCCCATGGGGTGACCCAGGGGCCCACAGGAACCCCAGGGGAGGGGAAAGGCCCACGCCTGGGCCTTCCAGCCAGGAGACTGTGGCTGTGGCCACACCTTCTGATTCCCCACTTCCTGACACTGGGGCATCTCAGGGGCAGCCAAATGAAGAGGGTTTCATGGATATACCCCAGACACCTGGAAACAGGCCAGGGCCTTCAAGATCTTGGACCTTGAGAAGACGCCTGCGTATCACAGGCCATGGGCCATGGTAAGTAGCTGGCCCCCTCCGCCTCCGATGTACATTCTGGGGAGTCACTGAGACATAATGGTAGGCCACATAAGTTGAGGAAGTTGTAGTTGCAATGAGATGGCACGGGCATTAGTTAGAAAGGTATTTAAGCACCTTAACATTTTCTGTTCACGTTTTTATGTTAGAACGTCTTATTTAAACTCTTTTTATTGCAATTAAATATTTTTTCACCATATACCTGTGACTAATTTGTCTCAGATTTGTCTCGAATTGGAATCCTCTTTCATTGATGATCGCCGGAGGGATGCTTCATGTTGATGTCAGTTGGGGAGGCCTCTCGATGCTGTGTCACTGAGAAAAGGAAGCCATTGGTTCCCCAGACCCCACGAGCGATTCCCTCCCATGTCCCCACCTTACCCGTGCCCAGGGCCCTGTATGGGAGTTTCAGATTGCTTACCCACTACACAGACATGGGCCCAAGTGCCAGCGTGCATGCAGATCGGAGTCAGACTAGTTTGCACCAGGGCATCATCATAATGGTGTTCAGCGAGTTGTCATCACCCTCCTGCCTGCCAAAAATCTCGGTAATACAAAGTACCCAGGCCCACCACTCTGGTGTGACAATGTTGCAGGAAATAAAAGGAATTTTGGCAGAGGGGTGGTGAATGGAACCCACGGACGTAAACCCCGAGCAACTGATCCACCTGGTGATCAGGGCCTCCTGTGCTGTCCTTGCATGTCTCATTACAGCTGCCAGCCCTCCGGTGCCTGGGTGATGTTCCTCGATATGCTCTTCCTCTTCCTCCTCCTCCTGCTGGTCATCCTCCCCAGCAATGCCCGGCTGGTCAGCCTCCACATTCTCCTCCCCCTCTTCCTCCTCCAATATATCACCTTTCTGTAGAGCCAGATTGTGCAAGGCACAGCACACAACCACTATGTGGGAGATGAACACTGAGTTTTATTAGAGTGGTCCAGGCACTGGAATCACATTTTGAGGAGCCCAATGCACCTCTCTACTACGCGCGGGTGGTTATATGGGCCTCATTATAGTGGGTCTCCGTCTCAGTCACAGGCCCCGCACAGACATCATCAGCCACGTACAAAGTGAGTAATCCAGATCTCCACAAGCCACAGCCGCAGCCTGGGCTCCTCCTCAAATGCCTCCAGGATGTCCGAGCTCCTGACAACGAATCTGTCATGCACACTACCTGGATATCTTGTGCAGACATGAATAATGTTGATATTATGGTCACACATGCTTTGAACATTCAGGGAGTTGAACCCCTATCTGTTGATGAGTCTCCATGGATTCTGTAGGGGGGCCTTGAGGGCGATGTGTGTGCAGTCAATGGCCCCCTGTACGTTCCACAATGACTGCGAATCCTGCCTGGGCATGGTCCAGGTTAAATTTGATGAACCGCCCAGGGCGTACAGGGCTTCCTGCTTGACACAGGTCTGAACAACTGATTGGGAGATGCCACAGACATCTCCACTAGAGATCTGGAAGGAGCCAGTCACATAAAATTTCAGAGCGGCCGTCAATTTGACAGCCACCAAGAGTGGGTGCACCCCCCACCTCCAGGTGCCAGGTCCCGCAACAGGTTGCACAGGTATTGCACTGCCTCATTTCAGAGGCAGAGACATAGGTGGCACACGGTGTCCGACATCTGTTCAAATGACACTCATGCTCAGAACTGCCAGGGTCTCTGCTCCCTCCTCTGGGTGAATGGCAGCCATTTCCTGTCTCTGGTGGTCGTCTCCATCTATTCGTGCAAGCAGTAAGGCCCAGGCCTTCTGTGCCCGCAATCCTTCCTCCAGCTCCTCCTCCTCAGTTCCAGCAGCAACTAAAAGAACAGCAAGATCAATTGGTTGCATCGCAAAAGTCACTCTGAAGGCTGTGGGGGTGCGGAGCGAGGGAGGAGGAAGGGGGAGTGGAGGGGAGATGGAGAGGAACACATGTAGAGGTAACAAATGCTGTTTGACCCTCGCACATCAACAGTCACAGAACTCCCTCCCCCAATTCCCCCTGCCACATGATCCCCACAATCACAGCCCCCCAATTCACCCAGTCAAGTGCTCCCCACAATCACAGCCCCCCAATTCACCCAGTCAAGTGCTCCCCACAATCACAGCCCCCCAATTCACCCAGTCAAGTGCTCCCCACAATCACAGCCCCCCAATTCCCCCAGCCACATGTTCCCCACAATCACAGTGACCCCCCCAATTCCCCCAGCCACATGTTCCCCACAATCACAGTGACCCCCCCAATTCCCCCAGCTACATGTTCCCCACAATCACAGCCCCCCAAATTCCCCCAGTGACATGGTGCTCACAATCACAGCTCCTTGAAAAGTTGAGAGGTTGCAGCAGCGCGATTTGCAAGTGCTTTGTGCACATCCTTCAGCTGGAAGTGAGCTGAGTGCACTAGGACCCAGCAGCACTGCAAGACCTGCGGTCAGTGCTTCAAGTCAGACATCAGAAACCCTGCTGAGCCACAGCCGCCCCATCTTCCACACATTCACAGAGCTGCCACTGACCTGAGAAAGAAAATGGCCACGTTTTCATATGGATGAAAGGACATCCATGAGCAGCAGAGAGCTGTTGGACACTAAGTACTTACCTCCTCACTAACCCTCACTGATGGAGTGCCCGAATCGAACTTGTATGGAGCATGTCTGTTTTGCTTCGATTCCGGATTGGCAAACGCAGTGGTAAAGGGGGAAGTGCTGGTACAGTTGGGCATGCAGCCCATTCATTCAATTAAATGCATTCACCGTACTTGCCTCATGCCCGACTTTACCAAGTTTTCACACCCGAAAACGGGCACAATGTGACGGTAAAATCAGGCCTTGTGTCCAAGACACGACAGCCAGGAATTTTAAAGGGAGACCACCCAGCCCTGACATATCAGCAGCCTCTCTGGGCAAGGTGGAAATTGTCAGTTCGTAATGGAGAAAAAAGATGGTACCTCAGTGTGAAGAAACCGCGGATAATTGAACATTGCTCATGCGATGGGCAGTATGGTGTCCAGGGTACTAAGTGCGGCTAAGTTAAAATGCAAACCAGGAAGGCATGAAAGGTAAGACTTAAATATACATCATTTTAAACTTAATGTAAAATTCTATCATATTATCGTCACTCTTCCCTAAAAGCTCCTTTACAATGAGATTATTAATTAGCCGTTTCTCATTGCACAATGCTAGATGTAAAATAGCCTGTTCTCTGGTTGGTTACTCAACGTATTGTTCCATTAAACCATTGCGTGTACATTCCAAGAATTAGGTTGACCTGGTGTATATGTAGATTAAAGTATCCCATGATTACTGTATTACTATTATTACAAACATCTCTACTTTCTTGATTTGTTCAATGTCATGCATTACCACTGTAGTTTGGTGACCCGTAAAAAGCTCCCACCAATGTTTGCTGCCCCTTGCTGTTTCTTAGCTCCACCCAAACTGATTCTACATCTTGATCTTCTGATCTAAAAGCCTCTCCCACTAATGTACTGATCCCATCTTTTATTAACAGTGTTACCCCACCTGCTTTCCTTCTTTGTCTTTCCTTCCTAAATGCTGAATACCCTTAAGTATTCAGTTTCCAACCTTAATCATCCCACAGCCATGTGTCTGTACTGGCATTAGATCATAACTGTTTATTCCTATTTCTGTTATCAATTCATCTAACTTGGTGAAAATCTGCATGCATTCATGTACTATGCCTTTTATGCTGCCATTTTATCATTTTTGCAAGCACCAGCCTTTTCTTCTGCTGCATTCTTATCTTTGGACACCATCCATCTTACCATTCCCAGATCATCACTTCTCTTATTGTGACTTTGTTTCCTTGCCTTCTCCTCTCTAATTTATCATATCTTCACTCAAATGATCCTTTTCCTATTCTGTCTAGTTTAAAGCCCCCTCAATCATCCTTGCGATACAATTCCATAAAATCACAGAATCCCTACAATGCAGCAGAGGGTTATTCAGTACATCAAGTCTACACTAACTCTCGGAAAGAGAATCTTACCCGGGCCTAACCCCACCTATCGTGGTAACCCTGCGTATTTACCATGACTAATCCACCTTTCAACTCTAAGGGGAAATTTAGCATGGCCAATCCACCTAACCTGCACATCTTTGGACTGTGGAAGGAAACTGGAGCACCCAGAGAAAATCCATGCAGACACAGGGTGAACATGCAAACTCCACACAGTCACCCAACGCCAGAATTGAACCTGGATCTCTGGTGCTGTGAGACAGCATGTGCCACCGTGCTGCCAGAACACTGGTCCCAGCACAATTCAGAGGAAGGTCATCAATTGGTACAGCTCCCTATTTCCCCAGTACAGGTGCCAATGCCCATGAATTGAAATCCATTCCTCCCACTCCAATCAATCCAATGTGGTCATCTTCCTAATCTTATTTACCCTACACCAATTAGCTTGTGGCTCAGATTATTACCTTAATAATTTATCCCCAAATTCATACTCCCCAAATAGAACCTCATCCCTAATCCTACCTATGTCACTGATAGAATCATTGAATCCCTACAATACAGAAGGAGGCCATTCGGCCCATTGAATCTGCAATGACAACAATCCTACCCAGGCCCTGTCCCTCTAACTCCATATATTTACCCTCTAAACCCCCTGACACTAATGGGCAATTTAGCATGGCTAATCAACCTAACTTGCACATCTTTGTGGAAAGAAACTAGAGCACTCAGAGGAAACCCACGCAGACACGGGGAGAATGTGCAAACTCCACACAGTCACCCAAAGCCGGAATTGAACCCAGGTTCCTGGTGCTGTGAGGCTGCAGTGCTAACCATTGTGGTTCCATGCTGCTCATCTACCTGTGCCATGACTACTGTATCCCCATCCCACGCACTGCAAATTCCTCTCTAGCCCAGAGCAGATGTCCTGAATCCTGGCAGTAGGCAGGCCACATAGCCATCTGGCCTCTCATTCTCAGTTTCAGAGAACTGTGCCTGCCCTTCAGATTCTAATGCTCCCAAAACTCCTATTCCCTTTGTTCATCACCACCTTTTCATGGGATGGCCTAGCCTGTGATGCCCACATCCCGGAAAAGAGTTTTTACAATCTGATGAGAATGTGCCAAGATTAGATGCTCACTCGACAGGAGGAAACACTGGATAATCTAATACAGAAGTACACTTCCAATTTGCAATACTAGTTATTAATTTTGATGATGAAAAATTAGGAGTTGTATTTGACCTTAAATTGTCCACCAATCAAACAAAACCAGCAGCAGTACTGAAAAGGTTTGCTTCACTACCTACGGTGGTGACCAACTATCAGAGGAATCAATTGTAATGCAGCCGTCAAGTTTCACAGTGGAGGAGACTTGCAGTATATCTTTACCACTGCAGACAGTAATAATATTCATTGGCCTGGTCAGGAAGAAAAGAAAGGCGTATAAAAGGCTCAGAGAGCTTGGAGATGTTAAGGATCTACAGGAGTATAAGGCTTGAAGAAAGGAGCTTAAAAAGGAAATTAGGAGAGCCAGAAGGGGACATGAGAAGGCCTTGGCGGATAAGACTAAGGAGAATCCCAAGGCATTCTACAAATATGTGAAGAGTAAAAGGATGAGAAGAGAAGGGATAGAACCTATAAAAGGTTAAGGGGGAAAAGTCTGTGTGGAACCGGAAGAAATGGCAGACGTGCTTAATGAGTACTTTGCCTCGGCATTCACGGTGGAAAGAGGATGTGTTGGAACTTTTAAATTCTATCAAGATAGATAAGTCGCCGGGACCGGATGGGATGTACCCCAGGTTACTGTGGGAGGTGAGGGAAGTGATTGCAGAGTCCCTGGCGATGATCTTTGCATCGTCGATGGAGACGGGAGAGGTTCTGGAGGATTGGAAGATTGCAGATGTGGTTCCTATTTTCAAGAAAGGGAACAGGGATAGCCCGGGAAATTACTGACCGGTGAATCTGACCTCAGTGGTTGGTAAGTTGATGGAGAGGATTCTGAGGGACAAGATCTATGCGCATTTAGAGAAGCTTAGAATGATCAGGAATAGTCAGCACAGCTTTGTCAAGGGCAGATTGTGCCTTACGAGCCTAGTTGAGTTCTTTGAAAATGTGACTGAACACATTGATGAAGGAAGAGCGGTGGACGTGGTTTACATGGACTTCAACAAGGCGTTTGATAAGGTCCCCCATGCAAGACTTCTTGAGAAGGTGAGAGGGCATGGGATCCAAGGGGCTTTGGCCTTGTGGATCCAGAACTGGCTTGCCTGCAGAAGGCAGAGAGTGGTTGTGGATGGGTCTTTTTCTGCATGGAGGTCAGTCACCAGTGGAATGCCCCAGGGATCTGTTCTAGGACCTTTGCTGTTTGTCATTTTCATAAATGACCTGGATGAGGAAGTGGAGGGATGGGTAAGTAAGTTCGCAGACGATACAAAGGTTGGTGGTGTTGTGGATGGTCTGGAGGGATGTCAGAAGTTGCAGCGTGACATAGATAGGATGCAAGACTGGGCGGAGAAGTGGCAGATGGACTTCAACGTGGATAAATGTGTAATGGTCCATTTTGGCAGGACCAACGGGATACAAGAGTACAATATCAAGGGTAGGAGTCTTAGCTGTGTTGAAGAGCAGAAGGATCCTGGGGTCCGGCTTCACAGGACTCTTAAATCGGCCTCGCAGGTGGAGGATGTGGTCAAGAAGGCGTATGGTGTACTGGCCTTCATTAATCGAGGGATTGAGTTTAGGAGTCGGGAGGTAATGCTGCAACTTTATAAGACCCTTGTCAGACCCCACTTGGAGTACTGTGCGCAGTTCTGGTTGCCTCACTACAGGAAGGATGTGGAAGCTATTGAGAGAGTGCAGAGGAGATTTACAAGGATGTTGCTTGGATTGGGAGGCATGCCTTATGAAGATAGGTTGAGGGAGCTAGGTCTCTTCTCCCTGGAGAGACGAAGGTTGAGAGGCGACCTGATAGAGGTTTATAAGATGTTGAGAGGAATAGATAGGGTGGATTCTCAGAGGCTGTTTCCCAGGGCTGAAATGGTCGCTACGAGAGGACACAGATTTAAGGTGCTGGGAAGCAAGTACAGAGGAGATGTTAGGGGTAAGTTTTTCACTCAGAGGGTGGTGAGTGAGTGGAATCGGCTGCTGTTGGTGGTGGTAGAGGCGAACTCACTGGGGTCTTTTAAAAGACTTCCGGATGAGTATATGGGATCTAATGGCATTGGGAATTATAGATAGATCTATGGCTTGGTAGGTATAGATGTGATCGGCGCAACTTGTGGGCCAAAGGGCCTGTTTGTGCTGTAGTGTTCTATGTTCTATGTAAAATGAACATGAACAGGGGAAAGAAATCCATTCCTGATCTTTGAAACATTGGAAAGGGGCCTGTGCCTCCTGGAGGGAGTAAAATGTGCATTTGGGGTACAGATAGCAAAACTTGTACAACGAAAAAAAGTCAGACTGGAGTTAAGAGTCATCTGCCTTCCACCAGGAAGCAGCAATCACAGATCCAACACTGACAATCAGGATCCACTGCTTCACAGTTAGATACAACCAGAATGATTCTATATACAATGAGCTATTGATCTTGTTGCTTTTGTGATGGGAATGATACGTAGACTGGTCAATTAATTTAGAATGATGCATTGTCCAGGGTCGAGGAAGTATTGTGTTGTTGGAGGCACCATTCTTTGAAAACAAAGTTAAACCTGATCCCCCCCACAAGCCAGTTCAGAAATATGTTTAAAATTCCACGGCACAAATTAGACACCAGTATCCTCAAGATAAGGGGGGGGGGCAGTTTAGAACGGAGTTGAGGAGGAACTTCTTCACTCAAAAGGTGGTGAATCTCTGGAATTCTCTGCCCGTTGAGGTGGTGGAGGCTACCTCGCTAAATATTTTTAAGACGCGGGTTGATAGGTTTTTGGTAGGCAAGGGGATTAAGGGTTATGTGGAGAGGGCGGGAAAGTGGAACTGAGCCACTTCAGATCAGCCATGATCTTATTGAATGGCGGGGCAGGCTCGAAGGGCTAGATGGCCTACTCCTGCTCCTATTTCTTATGTTCTTATGTTCTTAGTGTGTGGTACCCAGGCCAAGATTAGGGGTATGATTCTCCCACAAATGTTCTAAGTGCTGAATTCATGGGAAAACTGGTGTAAATCATGCTGGTATTTTCAGTGCGACATCACACTCAAATCTCCCACACTCTGTGCAATGCTGGGAATATCATTAAAAGCTCGGGGGGAGGCAGGGCCTATTCATGCTGAAGGCTGAAAGTTCTGGAACTCTGTGCAGTCTCCCCGTTTACCAGCCAGCCCGGGACCCTTGCAGTGCTGCTCCAACCCCCCCACAGCCCAATCGAGGCCACGCGCGTCCATTCGCAGGCTAGCCCCAAAACCCTCCCGTCCTGGAGCGCCCCAATTTCCAGCACCCTCCCCCCCAGCAGTGACGAACCCCCCACTACCAGGAGAATCCTCCTGGCTGACCACTGCCCCCGCCCCTCAGGCTGCCCCGTTTGCTGGCCATCCTCCAGCCCTTTCCGATTACCATGCAGTGGCAGCGGGACCCCCCTTACTCCCATGGATCACCCCCTAGATCCCGCCCCAACTTGGCCCTGCCCCTTGACCCCACCTGCAGGGCACTGCCACATGCACAGTGGATGCTGCCAATGTGTCCCCTTGTGCACTGCCAGGGTGCCCATGCCCAGGGGCCATCACCCACTTACCGCCCAACCCCCTGGGGGGCCCTGGTTGCCATCTCTTCACTCCAGCTAGTTCCCTAAAATAAGGAGGAGCTAGTCTGAACACAGGGCACTGCTGCATGCCAGTTTAATATTGTATGTGGGGGGTGGGAGATGCGATAAGGTCCAGTAAATTCAGTCCCGGGCCCGATAGTAATATTTAAATTGAATGTAAAATAGAATTTGCATATAAGCCCCGTCTCCCAGCTGATTTCTGGTGCTGTGTAGGCACTGCCAGAAATCCAGGACTGGGAAGCACAATCGCAGTGAAAGCACTCGCGGGAATCCCCCGAATCAGCCAACACACGATTCCCCTGGCCCACCACACTAACTGGATGGGAGAATTGCCACCTAGATTTGCACATAACACAAAGGTTGGTGGATTTGCGGATAGCAATGAGGACCATCAGAGGATACAGCAGGGTGCAGATCAGTTGGAGACTTTGGTGGAGAGATGGCAGATAGAATTTAATCCAGGCAAATGTAAGATAATGCATTTTGGAAGGTCTGATACAGATAGGAAATACACAGTAAATGGCAGAACTCTTACGAGTATTGATAGGCAAAGGGATCTGGATGTACAGGTACACAGGTACTGAAAATGGCAATACAGGTGGAGAAGGTAGCCGAGAAGGCACACAGCATGCTTGCCTTCATCGGCTGGGGTACTGAGTTTAAAAATTGGCAAATCATGTTGCAACTTCATAGTAACTTAGTTAGGCTGCACTTGGAATATAGTGTTCAATTCTGGTCGCCACACTACCAGAAGGATGTGGACGCTTTGGAGAGGGTACAGAAAAGACTTACCAGGATGTTGCCTGGAATGGAGGGCATTAGCTATGAGGAGAGGTTGGAGAAACTTGGTTTGTTCTTATTGGAGCGACGGAGGTTATGGGGTGACCTGATAGAAGTCTACAAGATTATGAGAGGAATGGACAGAGTGGATAGTCAGAAACTTTTTCCCACGATGGAAGAGTCAATAACTAGGGGGCATAGGTTTAAGGTACAAGGGGCAAGGTTTAAAAGAGATATACGGGGCAGATCTTTTTACACAGAGAGTGGTGGGTGCCTGAAACTCGTTGCTGGGAGAGGCAGTGGAAGTAGATACGGTGACCTTTAAGGGGAGTCTTGACAAGTACACAAATGAGATGGGAATAGAGGAATATGGTCCCTGGAAGCGCAGGGGATTTTAGTTAAGTTGGGCAGCATGGTCAGTGCAGGCTTGGAGGGCCAAAGGGCCTGTTCCTGTGCTGTAATTTTCTTTGTTCTTGGATCTACAAACATCAATTAAGTTTTCCTTTCAATTTTCTGTCTGGCGCTAAAAAGCATAATTTTATTCAAAACTATGATTTGCAGTGGGGCTGCTGAATCTAACTGTGTGTGTATATTGTAAATAAAGGAAGAAAGCATGGCAGTTATGACACGCGATTCAAAAAAAAAGAAAATGATAGAAATACACAGCAGGTCAGGCAGCATCTGTGGAGAAACACGTTTAACATTTCAGATCATTGATTGTTTTTGTCTGCACGTAAAGATTTATGACTTTGGAACAACAATTTCACTGCATCAAATGTACTACTGCATGTGTTCATCAAGGTTTCTAGTGTCCACGATCCATAATGCAAAGCATAATTTGTAAATATGAGGAAAAAGTGATGAGATTTTAAAGCCAGGCTTTTGCAAGTTGCAGATACATTTCCCTCAGTACCTGTTTGATACAAGGGATTCTGACTCATATTCAAATGAGAAAATAGACTTCTGTCATATTCAATGGATTGAATTAAATTTTGTCAATGGGCATCCCAGGGATGAACTCAGAAGTGGGCAACATTGTCACTTGGGGTGGAGGCAGCCAACAAATGAATGAGATAGAGGTGATCAAGTGATAGGATGCACAGGAAGGCAGAAATCCCAGCAGGCAATGGTGCCACTTTGAGATGCCAACTGGACCTGCCTATTGCGTTACCTGCTGCAGAGCGGAGCAACCGTATAGACTACAGCTCCAAGCCATATAGAATTGAAACGGAGAAAATGTGAAACCATCAGGAGCCACACCAACAACTGTATCTCCAATGCCTTCAGTAGAGAATGTTGTGACATTAGTATCCCTCTAAGAAAGGCTCATTTTTAAAACATGATTTCTGCAGCTCACAGCTTCATTGTTGCTGGGCTGACTACAGTGAGTCCTGTTATTGCTTCTTAAGTGGTAAATGGGATTATTTGTGTTTACTGTGGGATTAGGTTTACCATTCTGCATTGTTAGGAGAAAAGGTCTTGCATTTTGGACAGTTATTTTTTGTTCCAATGAATTTAAGGTTTCAGTTTTGAGAGTTCTGATGCTGTAGTTTAGTTTTTAGTTTTAGAAGGGGCAGCAAACAAGGAAGAAGCTGAAGTCTCTCCCTCTGTCCCCCTGATTTATTTGGAAATTTTGTTGGTTATCTCAAGGCAGCGTTTCGCCTTCTGGAAGGAAAGTGCAGCTTTCGAAAAAACTTAATTCCATTCAAGTGCGGTTTGAATCTGTGAAAAAAGTTTTGTCTACGAAAGATTTTTTGTTGAAACAGTTTTAATATTTAATTAAGGGTTAATCCATTATTGTGGTTGTTTTCTTTCTTTTTTTGTTTGTAATTGATAAAAGATATTGCTAATTTTCTTTTTATACATGTTAACAATATTCTTAAATAAACTTTGTTTGATAAGGCTCCCTAGTGGGTTGTTGAACCATACCTAAAGTGGAACATATCATGTTTATTCTGGCCAAATTCAAGATGCAGAACTTAGGGTTTGGGCAATCCCCATAAGGCACTTTGGAGCTTCTAACCAGGCCCATAATGATGTGCAAGGGAATGGTGAACCATCAAGGGATGACTACATGGTTCAGCAATGCCTCCCTCCAGGGTATTTCATTCCCACCGGACCAAGGAAGCCTGGAAGGATGTAGCAGTGTGGTTAGTGTGGGATCCAGCAATGCAGGAAGTGGGTGAGTGATCTCCAAGCTGCTAAAGAATGCCTGCCAGGTGGGCAACACTTGCTGGGTCTCAATGTGGGGAGGAATCAGCCAGGAGAGCAAAAGGATAGTATGCCTCAGAGTGGACTGCCTCAGGAGGAATGGTCTCTCAGCATCAGTGTCCTCCGCGCCCCGTGAGAGCGGACGCGTGAGAAAGACAGCCAAGAGGAAATATGGGTCTAAGGGATGCCAGCCCAGTCTAGATAGTCATGTTATAGAGCCTCAAGAGCAAAGAGCCCACAATGTGAGAGAGGACGAAATTGTACTTGATATCTCAACCCTGGGTCATGCTGAGGAAAGTGGCCAAGTCATCACTTGGAGAGTTTGATGGCAAAGAGAACAAGGAGGCACGCGCTGTGCCCCAGACTGATCTGGTGTCAGCCTCATTGCGTTTGCTGGAGTTGCAGGGTAACACATGGCAGGGCTGTCACAGGCTATGCGCGATGATGGAGATCAAAGGTCTGCGTATGTTTCAGCACATGGCTTCCTCCATGAAGAGGTTGATGACTGCCAGGGTGGGCCAGGTCAGAGAGTGCTGGGTACACTTGCGAACCTTCACATCATCACTCTGGCCGTGAGCTGTGCACAGTAGTGGTAACACAAGATGAGGAATGAGGTGTAGAGGCCTCTCCAGATGCCCCTCCATCACTGGTAGACAGTAAGATGCCACTGTGCAGCAAGAGGGAGGGATACAGCCGTGTGACAAGGGGATTCCTTTCAGGGCGCTCTGAAAGGGCACAGAGGTCCAGTGGAAAATCCAGTGGAAGCGGCCTTAAGGCAGGCTTCCTCACTGGTGTAAGAACCTCCCAGCATGCTGGGGCTGTCCAGGCTTTGGGCACCCAGAGGATGGGTGCCAAGGTCATCTCAACCCACAGGGCATTGGCCCAGCCTTTTACCTCCTTGTCAGCTGCAGGTGGCAGATTTATTTTATTCATTTATTGGATATGGGTGTTGCTGGCTGCCCAGCATTCATTGCCCATCTCTAACTGTCCAAAGGCAGTTGAGCGTCAACTAGACTACTGTGGCTCTGAAGTCACATATAGGCCAAAGCAGGTAAGGACGACAGACTTCCTTCCTTAAAGAACATTAGTGAATCAGATGGGCTTTTCTGACAATCGACAATGGTTTTATGGTCATCAGTAGATTCTTAATTTCAGATATTTTTACTAAATTCAAATTCCACCGTCTGCCATGGCGGGATTTGAACACAGGTCCCCAGAACATTAGCTGAGTTTCTGGATTAATAGTCCAGTGATAATATCACTAGGCCAACGCCTCCCCAAATCACATCACTCAAAAGAACAATAAATAGAACACATGGCTGCACTGGGTTGTCATCAGACTTTAAATCTTTGATGCTAATTAAAGATTGATACATTATATTGTGTTTGTGCATTTATTCCTGCCTCCTGTCCTTTGATTTATGAATGGCTCTGTTCATTCTCAGACTCTTATCTAGCCCTTTGTATGGGTGCAGGTATAGTCTCTGTGTATGGGGTATTGGGCCTGGAGCAAGCGTGCTGATGGATGCTGGTTAGTAATATGTGTGAGGAGATGTAGGGGAGATGTGTGCAGCTACACTGCAGAATTCATGCCTCCTGAAAGCGGCTGTGAATTAAGTTGCCTCCAGCCTCCCCAGTGCTATCTCAAAAGCTCTGGCTTGCTGCTTTGCCTCCTCCTCCTCTACATCCTCCTGAAAGAGGAGGAAATCTCCTCTGTGTCCTTTGACTGCAAGGCCTCTCCCCTCTGCAATCTGAGCTTATGAAGAGCGCAGCGGAGCACAATGATTTTGGAAGTTCTCACTGGGTCACATTGCAAAGATCAGAACCAGCAATGGAAAAAACAGATTCTCGTCTTCATCAGGGCTGTCTGTTGGATTGTGACCCAGGGACAACCAGATATTAGACCAGTCCTTGAGAAGTAACCAACCTGTGTTATCAAGAAGCCATCTACTGAAGGAATGCAAGTAGCTTGGACAAGTGCAGGAGCTGGGAGTGTCAGAGTACAGCTGCTCCCTGAGAATGAGGGCATGCATCTGCTCGATGCACTTCCAGTGGTTGCAGACCAGCAGAACGTTTATGGATTAGAAGTCCTTCTATTAGTGAAGTCTGAAGCCTGGACTAATGGGCTTTGATGCTAATGTGTGCAATTTATTACACGTAAGAAACCTACAATAGCCCCAAAGCCAACAGATATCTGAGCCTGGCTTCAGGTCAGTTTGCAATCACACAAACTCTCCAGCTCTTTAAAACAGTGCCAAAGTCACTGCTCTGAGGTAGCAAGGTGTGGCTGCCTGATAGCAAAGACGTTTAGCAGTGTGGTGATTTTCAGCACAACTGGCATCAGATGTTCATCTGTGCCATTGGTCACAGGTCATTCTGCAGCGATGCACAGAGGTCAATGATGGACTTCCTTGAGAGCTGTCTTCTCTGGTAGAGCAGGTACCATTCCAACAATTGCAGGTAATGCAGTCCAGGACAATGCGCAAGCATCCTGGTACAGCCTGCCCCACCATGGGCCGCACCAACTACTGTTTCTGCTGACCCAGGATATCTGGCTCTGGGGACTTGTGCACCCGTTGCTCTATGTCTTTGCTCCACCCTTCCAGGGGAAGTGGATGGATAGGCCTCACCTTTGGATGACCCCTCTTCACTAGAACTGTCCCTGGATGTTGTCCAGCTGTTGCCTCTCAGAGTTGCCATTCTTATTCACATGTTCAATGGCCTCCTCTCACTGAAGCTTTACGCTCCTATAGAAGGCAGCCCCACAATGACTGCCCTTCTTCTCAAAGTCCAAGACCTCAGCTGGAGACCACCACCTTTTAACGGCTGATGCTCTGGCAGCACACAGATCCTGTTCAATGCCCCCATGGACCCAGGGAACCAGAGCCTCCTGGCACTTGAATTTTTTCTTACCAAACTCGTCTTTAATTTTTTTTAATTTTTCAAAAAAAAGTTCTTCGGTAAATTGCCGGCCTCCTGCCTGATTTTTGGGCAGGTGTGGCAGAGGATTTAGAATGAAGATTCCTTGTTGGATGGGTTGGGGATCAGTATGAAGTTAAAGTTGAGCAGCATTTGAATGCATTCAGGGGATATACTAATTTGACTTACTGACCTTTCTGACAATCTTAATGACCTTCCCACCACTTGCATCTCTCTGCCTTCCTACTCCTAGTGAGGTTCCACCTGAAATTCCAATATCAGGTCTCTGGCATGCACCCACCCAATTGCCCCACCCTGCCATAGCTCCCACCCCAGCAGACGATATTAAATTTAACTCACTGCAGGCAATTTTGCACCCATGTTCATCATGAGTAGAAGGACAATGAGGGTACAAAATCTTGCAAGAATCAGAATAAGAGATTCTCGCCGGTGAGATCTCATTTTCTGATTTTCCCCACCCCTCACCGGTGACATCATGAGGTTTCCACCTCAATCTCTGTGGTGCTGGTAATGTCGGTTCTATCAGGCCCCACCCTGCCAGCGTGATGGCATGAGAGATGCCAGCACCATTTTTCTTTCTCCAAAATGCTGCATTACCTAGCAAGAAAAACCATCTGTGCAGCTGGGGAGCTGCACACCAGTTTTCTCACCAGAGCCAGCACTTGAGCAAAGCATCAGAAACTTTTGCCCGATGTTTGGGATATGCAATCACCATCAGAAATTTAACCACAGTTTCGTATTACATCAGGCAGCATTGGATTATTGCCAGCAACGTTGCACAAACACATTCCTTTGTAACCTAGTGTAAATGATTTCAGCACCACAGACAGCTCCAACATTGGAAACAAAGAAAGGTACTTTATAAAACTTTCACGTTAAAACTAGTTCAATATAGTGACTAGACACTCTATGGGGGTGTTTATTGAATCACAAAACAAAGGACAGCTCTAATAACGCAAGTAATACCGGCTGCAAATGTCCTACCTACAACAGGAGCCTTAAAGACAGTTCCAATGTTATTTATCCCAAATGCTGTGCTTTCAGTAATTTAATTGATTCCGTGCAGTACAACATTGCCATGTGTGTGATACCCATCTGCACACCCCTCTATCACTATAGGGTCTTGGTAAGATAGCTACAGTGTCAAAACCTATTGTGCTGTAACAATAAAAATACAATTAGCTGAACAAAAGACATTGGGGGTGATTTTATGAGAATAATTCTAAATGGCTAGCTAATGTGAAAACGAGAGAGTTTCAGATCCATTTTTTGCATATCTTACGCAGAGTATGAAAAATGGACTAGACCATTTATAGCCACTAGAGGGATGGGGCAGGGCTTAACTTGCCAGGTAGGCTGCTGCAGCAACATACGCATAATGGCAACCAGCAGACAGCTGACAGGTCTGAGAGATATGTCAGCGTTCTGCTGTTACAGCCGGCCTCGACAAACCACTTCACCCCCAAACCCCCACTCCCTGCCCCCACACAACTATCCTGGGGCGCATGGCCGATCGTGAGCATCCTCTCGCCCGAAAATGTTGCCCCATCCCCCAGCTGCCCAGACCAGTTACCTCCCTCCCTCCCACTAATCGCATGCAGAGTGGCAGTGGCCCCCCCTGCTCTCCACCTGATCAGTTCACCTCTCCTCTAGGCCTTATAGACAGTGCCAGGGTGCCAGGCTAGCACTGCCTATGGAGCACCCCCTTTGCCTCCCCTTCTGTGGGGGTCTCAATGGCCTCCAGTTCTATGGTGAGGTGATCATCATTGTTCCCATTTGTTGGGACCAGGTGTTTTTCACGCCGGAGAGAATGTCTCCTGGCAAGGCCACTAAGGTGTGAGCCCGAACGATTGATCCCAGGACACTAATTTCATTTTAGTTAATTTTATCGTATATTTAAATAATTTATTCAGCTTCTCACCAGAAATGTGTGGGAGGCTGAAAGCGCCGGACATCCATTGCTGGTAAGATTGCAAGAGGCAAGAAATTGACACGAACCGGATTTCTCAGCTCTCTCTCAATTTTAACTAGCTCGCCCCAGACCCCAAGTGATAAAATCGGCCCCATTGTCAATTTCAGGGAACTCTGTTGAATACTTGGGTAGGAAAAGATATCTTTTTCAGTTAAATTATATGATCTTGAGGCTATGATTGGAACAGTGAAGTGTATATCAAAAACTTCTACTTACTGCAAAATTAAAATTTTATAATAAGCAAAATACTGTGGATGCTGGAATCTGAACTCAAAACAAAAACTCAGCAAGTCTGGCAGGAGAGAAATAGAGTCAGTGTTCGAGTCATAGATCCTTTATCAGAAGAAAAGTGAGGGTAAATTTTAGAGTTGTGGACACTGCATCAAAAAGTCGCAACTTTAAGAACAAAAGACGGATGACAGCAGACAGCTCCAACACATTGTCCCTCACTTCAGTTCTGATGAAGCCAGTATGGTCTTAACTCTGTTTCTCCCTAACAGATGCTGCCAGACCCACTGAGTTTTTCCAGCATCCTCTGTTCTTGAAATTTTAGAAATTTGGACTGTCTGGTATTTGGTCATCTGCAGCATATTACCTTCTCCTCTTATCTTTAGCCACAACTCTGCATCTCTCTCTCTCTCTCTCCTTCTGTTGCAGTCTTTCCTGTCTCATTCTCTGTATCTGATTGTGTGCCTCTCCCAACCTACAAATATGTCAGCCTGCATACTCGGGCCCTTTCTTTAAAACTTACCAATGGAGTCAAGGATCATCTTACAGTTTCCTACTTCCACTCACCCTTATTCAAGGAGCTCCAAAGTATGGTGCTCAGTCTTTTCTTCCCTTCTTGAATCCAAGCTTTGCTTCAACTAATCATCCATCAACTTACAAAGGAAGCTCATTCTACAAAACTTGCCCAGCATGCTCCACAACAGCCTCCTCACAACCCCATTTTTCTCATTCATGTGCTAAGACAATTTCCTCTTAATGCATTTTACATACATACATATATTAGAATTAGGAGCTGGAATAGGCCATTCAGCATCTTGAACCTGCCCCACCATTTGATAAAAACATAGCTAACCTGATTGTGGCCTCAGTTCTGCTTTCCTGTCTGCCCCTTCATGACCTTAACCCTCCTTCTCAATTAAGAATCTATCTAACTCAGCCTTAAAAATACTCAATGACCTAGTTTCTACTGCTTTCTGGGGATGAGACCAATAACTTTTTGGGAAAAAAAGGCTCCTCAGCTCTGTCTCTCCCTCTGCTACTTTATGATAATGAGTTCCAAATTCTACCCACTATTTGGGTGGAGAGGTTTTGCCTGTTTTTTAATACATTTCTCAATGACGATCAGGGCTGTAGATGATTGGTCATTGGCAATCTCACCCAAAGGCACAGTGTTCATTTCCACACATATGTGGACAGTATTCAGCTCTACCTTACCACCTCTCTCAACATCTCCGCTGTTGCAAAATAACCAGACTGCTTATCTTACATCCAGTACTGGATAAGCAGCAATTTGCTCTAATTAAATACTGGGAACACTGAAGCCATTGATTACAATCCTCATTCCAAACTCCATACCCCAGTTACCAACTCCATCCCTCTCCCTGGCATCAGTCTAAGATTCAACCAGTCTGCTTGCAACCTTGATCCTGAGATGACCTTTAACCTCCTATTCCTGCTTTCTCTAAGACCACTTACTCCCACCTCCGAAACATCACTCAATGTAAACCCAGCCTTACTCATCTGCAACAGAAACTCTCGTCTATGTATTTGTTACGTCCAGACACAACTTATTCCAATACACTCCTGGCTGCTTTTCCACATCCGACCCTCCTTAAACCTGAGTTCATTCGAAATTGTTACCGTTGACTTCCAAGTCCCGTTCCCCTAACAGCCCAGTGTTCGTTGACTTATACTGACTCCCATTCAAGAAATGCCTAGGGTTTAAAATTCTGATTTTAGAACATAGTAACATGGAAAATTGAAGCAGGAGTAGGTCATTCAGCCTTCGAGTCTGCTCTGCCATTCATCTTAATCATGGCTGATCATCAAATTCAATATCCCAATCCCCGCTTTCTCCCATATCCTTTGATCCCTTTAACCCCAAGAACTATATCTGATTTCTTGAAATCAGACAATGTTTTGGCCTCAATTACATTTGGTGGTAATGAATTCCACATATTCACCACACTCTAGCTGAAGGAGTTTCTCTTCACTTCAGTTCTAAAAGGTTTATCCCTTATCCTAAAACTATGACCCCTAGTTCTGGACTCCCCCACCACTGGGAACATTCTTTCTGAATCTACCCTGTCTAACCCTGTTAGAATTTTATAAGTTTCTCTGAGATCCCCTCTCACTCTTCTGAACTCCAGCGAATATAGTCCTAACTGACTTAGTCTCTCCTTATATGACAGACCTGCCATCTCAGGAATCAGTCTGGTAAACATTCACTGTACTCCATCTATAGCAAGGACAGCCTTCCTCAGATAAGGACATCAAAATTGCAGACAGTACTCCAAGTAAGGCCTCACTAATGCCCTACATAATTGCAGCAAAACGTCCCTATCCCTATACTTAAATCCTCTCCCTATAAAGGCCAACATACCATTCGCCTTCTTTACTGCCTTCTGTACCTGCACACTTACCTTCAGCGACTGATGCACAAGGACTCAAGGGGTCGTTGAGTATCCGCCTCTCTCAATTTACACCCACTCAAATAATAATCTATATTCCGATTATTGCTACTAAAGTGGATAATCTTACATTTATCCACATTATACAGCATCTGCCATGCAGATGCCCACACACTCAGCCTGTCAAAATCACAGTGAAGTATCTCTATATTCTCCTCACAGCTCACCTTCCCACCCAACTTTGTATCACCCAAATTTGAAGATAATACATTCAGTTCCCTCTTCCAAATCATTAATATATAATCTGAACATTTGGGATCCAAGCACAGGTCCCTGCGCAACCCCACTGGTTACCGACTGCCAATCAGAAAAAGGCCATTTATGCCAACTCTTTGCTTCCCATCTGCTAACCAGCTTTCTATTCGTGCCTCTACACCTTCCTATCTCTGTGATCTCCTCCAAACCCACAATGTTCAGAGATACCTGTGCCTCTTTAATGTTGGCCTCTTGCACATTTCCAATTATTATTGCTCTATCACTGGCATCCACGCTCTCAGTTGGTGAGACATCAGACTCTGAATTCTTCAGGGAAAACTTTTCCACCTCTCCCTCTCTCCACATCTCCCTCTCTCCACCTCTCCTTCTCAATAACTCTCCACCTCCCTTTCTCAACCTCTCTCTCTCTCCACCTCTCCTTCGCTCCACCTCTCCCTCAATCTACCTCCCTCTCCCCCTCTCTACCTCTCTCTTGCTTTACCTCTCCTTCCAAATATCTCTCCACCTCTTCCTCTCTTCACCTCTTCCTCTCTCCATCTCTCCTCTACAACTCTTCTCCTCTCCCTCTCTCCAGTTCTTCCTCTCTTCGCCTCTCCTCTCGGAGTCACACTTTGTTTAAGATGTTTCTGTGAAGCATCTTGAGACCGTTCATTCCATTAACACCACAGTCCAAGTTTGTGTTGTTATTTTTATGGCCTCCTAATTCTGGACTCCCGACACATGGAAACGTTTTTCCTCTATCTACATGTAAAGA
Organism: Carcharhinus amblyrhynchos; assembly: GCF_965287045.1. Lineage (NCBI taxonomy): Eukaryota > Metazoa > Chordata > Chondrichthyes > Carcharhiniformes > Carcharhinidae > Carcharhinus > Carcharhinus amblyrhynchos. The sequence continues at coordinate 69,617,877 of NC_137329.1, read as the reverse complement.
ATCAGGGCAAGGGGGAATCAAAAAAAGAGGAAAAGACAGCAAGGAGAATAAGGAAAATGATAGGCAGACAAATCAAGGGCCAAAGTCAGACACAGTAAAACAAAATGGTAGGAATGGGAAAAGGAACGTTGAAAGACTGAATCTTAAGGTTTTGTACCTGAATGTTTGAAGCATTAGAAACAAAATGGATGAATTAGTTCAGCAGATAGATAGGGGTATGATATAAGTTAGCATTACGGAGACATGGCTCTCAGGAGACCAAGAATGGGAACTAAACATTGAGGGTTATTCAGTATTTAGGAAGGACAGACAGAAAGGGAAAGGTGGTGGAGTTGCATTGTTAATTCAAGAAGATATTAATACAATATTGGGAAAAGATATTACACTGACAATGTGGAATCTGTATGGGTTGAGTTAATAAATACCAAGCGGCAAAAAAAGTCATTTGTGGGATGGAATAATTGCCATTAGGATCTTTGGCCCTTAGCTTCGTCAGGGTGGCAATCAGCGGCAGATTGTCACTCCACAGCAACTTACCTTTGCTTGACTTCTAACGCCCCTGTCTCTCCCCAGCTTCTTGACTCAGGCTGAGTATGACTGGAGAAGCAAAGTGTCTCTGAGGCTCCAGTAGCAAAGTGTGAAAAGGGAGGAGTGAAGGAGGACACACCCACTTTTTACAGCTCTAGTTGCCATAAAGCAGGAGAGTTTAAACAGAAGTTGAAAGGGGGGAGGTACATTTCCAAGCAAAGCAAATGGAATGAGGGGGTGGGAGTTTGCACATCTGCAACTGGGGTGAAGGGTAAGCATGAGGGTGAGGATTGTACGGGTTGGGGTCAGGAGGCAGCGGGTTGAGCCCATTCGGGTCAAGGGTTAGATTGGGAGTGCACTTGGTTGGGGGGAAGTGGTTGTGTGGTCCACTGGTCATACGTGGGGATTGTGAGAAGTCCACTGGATGGTCATGAATGGAGGTGGTGTGCGCATTGTGGAAGTCCACTGATGTGTCAGCAGTGTTAGGGGAAGGAGTCTTGTGCAAGGCTCAGTTTAAAGTAGTTACTGTGAAGTTAGAAATGTTTTTTTCCCTTATAACTCTTTCAGACTATCTGAGTATAACCATCCAAAGTTAGTGATTTAAATCGCAACTGTTGGTTGGTTCCCAGCCCAGTACAATTGTCCAGGGGAAGGTAGCCCTTCTGGACAATTGCTAAGTAAGTGCTTACCTGAGAACCTGTGAGAGGAATCTTTTGGTGTAGCTTTGGGGTATCCCCTTAATTGTGATGCTGGGGAGCTAGGAGGTTATGGCCCATCATGTCACATTTACAAGCATCCCTGAAGTGGAGCTTTGGGTGTCCCATTGGTTCATGACCATCCAGTGGACACACAGAAAGACATGGAGTATATGATCATATTCCATCTGGTGGACAAGCCTGAGCCAACACACCCCCTCTGGGTGATGAGTGTTAACAGACCCAGGACCTCTGTCATTGAGAAGACACCCACATTTCCAATTTTGTCCTGACCAAGCATAAGCACAACGCATTGCAAACAGCAAACAGCAAAGATGGAAATGAATGAGCTCCTTGTTGTTCATGTTTTGAACTTATATAAAAAGGTGTAAAGAACACAGGCCTTCTAGAACCATCAGCTGGCCCCAAAGGTTGTTAGTTTGATCTTTTGCAATGAGAATTTTGTGAATTGGTCAAAGGTTTTAGTGCCTTTCCTTGTGTATGTAATAAATTATAGATTGAGGGACAAATGTCACTATGGAAACAATGGAGCAGAATTTGCTAAGCATTTCCTGAGAGGTGATAGGGTAATCAGGGTGGGGGAGGAGAGATGTGCCACCTTGTCCTCTGACCACAAGCCTTCTTGATGCTTATAGTCAGGGAGAATAAGTTACAGGCAAAGGAGAGAGAGTCTATGTGAGTCTTTATAGCTCAGTTTCCATGTGTGTCACTAGTGCAGCACCATCAGCATAGAGGAATTCTCAGGTCAGGTTGCAATGTGCTTTTTTGTCTTTATTTTCAGTCTTGGATTGTAGAACTTGCCATCAGACCCAGATTGCAAATAGACTCCTTCCATATTTGCAAGGAAGGCAAAGATCGGAAGCATAGGAAAGAATTCCCGAGAGTATGGGGACCAGGCCACAGTCCTGTTTCATTTCACTCTTCACTCTGAAACATGTCAGAAATTGTACAGGACACTGCATGCTATCACGGAAGGGAATTTGAAGGACAGCCAACTTTCCCCAAAAGCTTAGAGCTCTATTCTGCTCACTGTGTTGAATGCCTTAGTGAGATCTCTGAATATAAGGTAAAGAGATATAACCTGTTCCCTACACTTCTCTTGTAGCTGGCATATAGAAAATATCATGTCCACAGAGAGTTACTGACATGGAAACCACACTGTGCTTCTAGGAAGACTTGTACGTAAGTGTGATATATGTGTGTTAGGGGTTTGGGGTATGTAGTGTCCCTTTAAGTGACCCCCTGAGGTGGGATTAGTTCCTCTCAGGGTGGAACATTGTTAAGCAGTTTCAGTCCTGACTGTGGGACAGTGCAAACCCATAATAAAGAGTTTTCCAATGTTTAAATTACTAGGCCTACTTAATAGTTCTTCTTGCACCTTACTTCAAGAAGTACATATGTAATCTTTTAAGTATATCCCCAATAAAGGGCATGATGTTATGCAGTGAGACACCTTCCAGTTGTTACGGTCTCCTCTGTTGCCTTTGGTTTTGTATAGTGTTTATCTTTCTCATCAGACATATGTCAAATGGAGCCTACCTTCCAACAGAGAAGGAGGCCGTCATAAAGATTTGGAAATAGATAGGAGTTGCATGCTTGAATAGTTCAGCTGGAACGCCATCCTTTCCAGGTATGTTTCTGTTTTCTAAGCAGTCTGTAGCCTTCTCGAACTCAACTGATGAAGGCCCTTCATCAAACCCATCCATGACAGGAAGCTGTAGGAGAGTGCTGAGCACATTAGGAAATGTTGGTCTCACAGGAGTACAGCTCACAGTGATGTTCAGCCCAGTGGGACTTCTGTTTACCATTATCGGGGCCTACTCCACCATCTGCTAAATTCAAAGAGACAACTTTGGTAATGGTACAATCAAATTCTCTTCATCCTTTTGTTCATAGCTTGTAGCTTTCGCAGGCTGTTTGGATTTCTTGTCTGAAGTTGATCCAGTGTTAATCTGTGCAGTGTCTCATCTTTTGCATAGTTGTTCTGGCTACTCTCAGCTTGTACAGTGTTTTAGTTATTAGGTTTATGTCATGAAGCTTTGCTTTTTGCATCAATAACAGTCATTATCTCTGCTTTTTGACTAGATCTCAAAACATTACTTGTGTGGGTTCTGCCTTACCAAATGATGCTTCAACTGAATCATAGACAATTGAGTTCAGTGACTTCCAGAATTTATCAGTGGTAAATCGGGCACTTTCTGATAAGTCTTTGGTGGCTAGTAACTATTTCTCGTGGACTCAGTGGAAGTTAGAGTGCAGGTGTAGCAAGCGGTTAGGAAGGCAAATAGTATGTTCACCTTCATTACAAAGGGACTTTGAGTACAGTGGTGGTATAGAGCCTTGATGAAACTTCACCTGAAGAATAGTGCACAGCTTTGGTCTTCTTATCTGAGAAAAATGGTATTCACCATAGAGAGGATGCAAGAATGTCACCAGCCTAATCCCTTGGATTGTTTTATGAGGAGTGATTATGGAAACTGGCCCTGTATTCTCTAGAGTCACAAATAATAAAACTCTCAAAATTCTTAGAGGGTAGATGTAGATAGGTATTTGCCCAGGCTGGTGAGTCAAAAATCAGAGGACAAAAAGGGACAGGACATTAAAGACTGAAGTGAGGATTAATCATTCAGCATGTTCAAGACACAAATCAATAGATTTCTGGAGGGTATTGACATCAAGGGATAATAGGATAGATGATCATTCATGATCAGTTTGAATGGTGGAGCAGCCATGATGGGTCAAATGACCTACTCCTGCTCCCATTCCCTATGTTCTGGTGACAATGCAAAGTAATGGCATTTACCATCATTACTTGTGCCAGGCACATTGATGTACAGTGGATTATTGTGTATGGAATGTGAAGCTTTCAGGGGATGCCCCATCACTCTGCTGCTGATAAGAGTGATTGGTGTAGATGTGGAGAACACTGGGAAAATCGCTCCTCCTTGTAATGACCAAGTCTAGTTGGTGCCAATATCTAGACCCTGGGTTCCACTGTAACATATTGTGGTTATTTCTGCTCTGAAAAACAGCTGGTGACGCATTTCATTCAGGTGTTGAATGTTACTGCTGATCATATCTGTCCCATGATGACCAAGGAAGTAGGTGAAACTGAATTGCAGGGAGGAACTAAAGAGACTTCAAGTCAATTTAGACAAGTTGAGTGAGTGGCAGATACAGTATAATGTGACTAAGTTAGAAGTTATCCACTTCAGTTGGAGAAGAGGACAGTAGAGTATTATTAACATCGCGACAGATTGGGAAATGTTGATGTACAAAGGGATCTGGGTAACCTAATACATCAGTCACTCTAAGAAAGCATGCAGTTAGGAAACAGCAAATGGTATACCGGCCTAGAACAAAGCTCTATAGGCTCTAGAACAAGGGATTGCAGTCTCAGGATTATGGGTAGGCTACTTAGGACTAATATGAGAATTATCTTCACTCACAAAATGGTCACACTGTGGAATTCTGTACCACAGAAGGCTATGAATTTAAGACATAAATGAATAGATTTCTACACACTGAAGTCATCAAAAGGTATGGGGACGGAGTGGGAGTATGGCATTGAAATAGAGGATCAGCCATGATCATATTCAATGGCGAAGCAAGCTCCATTGAGCTTGAATGATCTACTCCTGCTCCTAGTTTCCTTCCATTACAGTTATATGGAATATTCGAATGCCGTCTCACCATTTGGAATGTTCCTCAGAACGTCACCAGGAGAGTTGTATAGGTGTTTCTCGTCTGAGGTTGCAGAATTGTTGCATAGATGCATCTGATGTTGACTGACCCTCCATCAGACGATAGCTGCAGGGAGATGAGGTGTTCCAAAGTTGCTACTGGGTGCCTCAATTGACTCTGTTCAGTGGTTGCTCACTATAACACCTAAACCGTGCTCATGGTAATCTCATTCCAAGCCAGTAGAATGTGTTATTAGCTTCACCAATAGAGGCTGCATTGACACATCTGGTTTCTTGTGGAGTGGCAAGATCAAAACCAAGCATGTGTAGCTCGCATTCAATCAGGTCATCCCGTGTATACTAAGAGTCTCATGTATAACGTAAGTCCTTATTCATGACATGGTACAAAGTCCTCGTGCAGAATTTTCCATCATAACTGGTGGGCGTGGACCATGCAAAAGTCCATTGATCTCGGTGGGATTTTCCAGTTCCGGGGTGAGTGTGGCTGGAAAATCCTGTGCCTCATGTTCCAGCTTCTAAGTTGAAAAGTTCATTCTTTGCTGCCTAGTCAGCCTCCCATCCATTGACTCTGTCTACACTTCCCACTGCCTTGGCAAAGCAGCCTGCATAATTAAAGATCCCACTCAGCGCAAACATTCTTTCTTCCACTTTCTTCTATCAGGGAAAACATATAAAAGTCTGAGGTCACATACTAACTAACTCAAGAACAGCTTCTTCCTTCCTGCTGTCAGAATTTTGAATGAATCTACCTTGCACTAAGTTGATCTTTCTCTACACCCTAGCCAAGACTGAAACACTACATTCTGAACTCTCTCGTTTCCTTCTCTATGAACGGTATGCTCTATCTGTACAGCACGCAAGAAATAATACTTTTCACTGTATACTAATACATGTGACAATAAAGCAAATAAAAATGAATCAAATCAAAATTGTTTTAGGAGGCAGGCCTGCCCAGCTTTTGTAGCCCAAACCCCACCCCTTTGGTCTCATAAGCTATTATCCAGAGGAAATCTCTAGTATCTATATGTCTGGCACCAGTCGGTTTCAGGAGTTGCCAGTTGATGCTAACTTGAGGGAAACATTGAATGTCTCCACTCCTGACTTAATGTTGGGTTTTTTTTAAGTCATTAACTCTTGATATTTTGTTATGAATGTTGAAAAGCAATGACTATTGGCAGAGGGCAGGTGAAAGACAATGTGACAACAATGGTGACAACAATGTGCTTTCGTGCCATTCATTATGGGCTGAGACTCAGCAACTGGGAGAGGCAGAGAGTGCAAGGGTCATGGAAGAAAGCGTCGAGTGGGAGACAGGGGTATTCTGAAATAGGTTTTTTCTTTGGGAGAAGGAGCTGGGGCCTAACACAGTGTGAGGACTGACTGTTGGGCAGGCTGGAAGCTAAGGGGAGTACAGGTGGGATGGAGCAGTTGGATTGACCTGTGTGTCACCCTCTGGCACCAGGGAGGGGAAGCATTCTCTCTAGCAACCCCAGGGAGCTTCTCTCTAGGTTACACACATCCAGCTGGGGCTCCTTGAGGCTTACTGGGGCTGTGAGGAGGTCTCCTTGACTAACTAGAGGCCACGTGTTTGCTTGTCTGGTTAACAGTGGTGAGTGAGAGGCTAATGGTGAAAATGACCAAAACCTCCCAGTTTGATCACATCTCCCGAAACCAGTCTTTATATCTCCTTTATGCTCTCATAATACACACAGTCACATTCTCATACCCTACCAATCATACTAATATCATAGTGAGGAGTCATTCGATTTTTAAAAATTAATTTATAGTTTGTGGACATCACTGGCTAGGTGAGCACGTATTATCCATCCCTACTTGCCCTACGGAAGGTAATGCTGAGCTGCCTTCTTGCACCGCTGCAGTCCTGAGGTGTAGGTACAACCACAGTGCTGTTAGGGAGGGAATTCCAGGATTTTGACCCAGTGACAGTGAAGGAACAGCAAAATATTTCCAAGTCAGGATAGTGAGTGACTTGGAGGAAAACTTCCAGATGGGGGTGCTTCCATTTGTCTGCTGCCCTTGCTGTCCACATGGTGGAAGTCATGGTAGAGGTCATTGGTTTATGGGAGAAGTCGTGGGTTTGGAAGGTGCTGCCTAAGGAGCCTTGGTAAGTTCCTGCAGTACATCTTGTAGATGTTGCACACTGCTGCCACTGTGCACCAGTGATGAAGGAAGTGAATATTTGTGGGTAGGGTTAATCAAGCGGGCTGCTTTGTTCTGATTGTGTCAAGCTTCTTGAGTGTTGGAGTTGCACTCATCCATGCAAGTGGGGAGTATTCCATCACACTCTGACTTGTGTATTGTAGATGGAGGACAGGCTTCGGGGAGTCAGAGATGAGTTTGTATAGTCATGAACAGATGTCAGAAGCCATGATCCAGGCATTGGAAACCTAACTAAAAAGTGCTGAAAATCTCAACTGAGAAAGCAGGATGTCATAAATGGATTGGAGATGAATTAGCCTCTGAGGAAGAAAGTTTTTTTTATATGACATATAATCTTTTTTCTTCGATTAATCATGGGGGCGATTTTCCCATCCTGCTATGCTAATTTTTTAGTGCAGCAGGCCAGGAGAATCGCATGTTGGCCAATTCACGGAATTCCCATGAGTGTTTGCGCTGCACTTTCATCTCCCACACTCAGATTTCCAGCAGCTTCTACGTGGTGCCAGAAATTGGCTGGGAGGTAGGGCTAGCATTTGAATAGTATTTTACATACTATTTCAATGCTACTTGCAGGCCCGGGGCTGAATTATCCAGGCCCATTAGAATCTCCCACCCTGCCAGGGATACTTCACTTCAGCTGGGTTGAGACTAGCTCCCCACTTTCAGGGAATTAGTGGGAGACACCACTGGAGTAAATGTGGGAGAAAATTGTGGCCTGCCAGGGGGTCAGACCACAGGGACTGGAGCCCCCTGAGCATGGGCACCCTGGCAGCACCAGCCTGTGCCCCAGGCTCTGCCCAAAGGACAAAATGCCCATGGCCAGGGAGCACCTTTGCACTGCCCACCAGTCATGGACATGTCAAGGACAAGGACGTTGGCGCAATCGGTGGTGGTGGGGGTTCTCGCTGTCATTCTGCATAGGGATCCAGTCAGGGCTGCTGGAAGGTCAGCGATTGGGGGCGGACTTGGGGGGAGGGGGAGCTGGGATGGTATAGGGGTTCGGGGCTGGCCCGTAAATGGACGGGGGGGGGGGGGGCTACAATCAGGTTGCAGGGTGGGCAGCACTGCAGGGATCCCTGAGCTGACCAGCGATCGAGCTGGCCAGCAAATGGGGAGGCTGACAGTTCAGGGCTAACGCACATGCACAGGTGCCTGCTGGTTTCAGCCACCTGGATGGGAATAAGCCCCGACCCCTGAAATCTAATGATATTCACATTGGTGGCCTCTGCATTGCACAGAGTGTGGGAAATGCTACTCTTAACTTCCACTGAAAAAAACAGCGTAAATTACTCCAGTTTTCCTGTGAATTCGACACTTAGAAATTTTTGGGAGCATTCCACCCCATTTTTCTGCTTTTGATGCTGACTGGGCTCCTGTGCATTCTGTTTCATTTAAAACTTTTCACTGTTCTGCACATCATCTCTTGCCATGGCTAATGTCACAGGTAACTAAAAACAAGTGTTAAATGCAAGTCTAAGGCCCTCGCTACCACTTGGTAAAGATACACTGTCTTGGGAATACTGAGAGTACTTCAGTGTATGTTGGCTCCAATACATTAAATGTGCTGTCTATAAGTCTGTAGACACTGTTTATTGTTCACACTGCACAAATGCAGAATCTATAGTGTGACAGTAGTTTCCACAATACCAATTATTTGTCAGAGGCATCTTTAAAGAGGAAATATTCCCCACTGCTTCAGTTTCATGCTACTTGGAGAATCTCCTCAAACAAGGAAGTGAACGTCACTCAGGACCAATGATCTTGCGCACAAATATAAGCAACAAAGAGTCACATAAGCCTTTTGACTTTGTCAAACATGTGTGATGAAACTGGTATAGGACTTGCCCAAGTTTCTCTTCTAAGCCCCAGAGGCAGTGGTATAATGGTATTGTCACTGAAGTAGTAATTCCAGAGGCCCAGATTGATGCTCTGGGGACCTGGGTTCGAATCCCACTACGGCAGACGGTGAAATTTGAATTCAATAAATTAAAAGTCTAATGATGGCCATGTAACCATTGTTGATTGTCATAAAAATCCATCCAGTTCACCAATGCCCTTTCGGGAAGGAAATCTGCTGTACTTAGTCTGGCCTACCTATATCTTCAGATTCAAAGCAATGTGGTTGACTCTTAAAATGCCTTCTGGGATGGACAATAATTGCTGTCCCAGCTGACGATGTCCACAACCAACGAATAAGAAACAAAATAGAAGGAAATCAGGCATCCTGTACAATGGGCCACTTTACACCATTACCCAAAGTTAAAAATACTCCAACATAATTCTATTATTTAGCAAAGGAGCTGATTCTGAGAGCAGGATGTCCCTGACAGTTTCAGCAGTGCAAATGAAGACAGAGCTGTCAAGTTATTTTCTGAACACTTTGTTTCTTAACTCTGATGAGATGTATGCGGCATTTGTTTAAGACAATGTGGAGGGTTAAAATTAATTCATCAAAATCAATTACCACCATTCAGAATGTCAGACACAATTTATAACCAGTACAAAGTCAATTTAAGGTATTAAGATTAATCAGGTTATCTGGGGGGTGATATTAATGAATTCCATTAGCCACTGCCTAATATTCCAAGTGTCAGTAGCAAGGTGCTCACGCTATTCTGAATTCTAACTCTGAACAGTTCAACTTCACCTCAGCAGTGAATGATGCAAGTGTGTCAGTAAAACTGGATGACATTTAAGCATGATGTGAAGATGCCAGCGTTGGACTGGGGTAAACATGGTAAGAAGTCTCACAACACCAAGCTAAAGTCCAGCAGGTTTATTTGGTAACAAATGTCACTAGCTTTCGGAGCGCTGCTCCTTTGTCAGGTGAGTGGCAGTTCACAAACAGGGCATATAAAGACACAATGTGAGTAGACAATGTGAGGAGATTCTACTCACATTGTCTGTACCTTTAAGACCTTTAGCTGTAAAGACTCACATTCTAATCATTATTCTGTAAATTGAGTTTGTGTCGTTATACGCCCTGTTTGTGAACAGAACTCCCACTTACCTGATGAAGGAGCTGTATTCTGAAAGCTAGTGGTGTTTGCTACCAAATAAACCTGTTGGACTTTAATCTGGTGTTGTGAGGCTTCTGACTGACATTTAAGCACCATGGACAGTTCCATCATGCTCAAACTACTTTACATTACAAACTTTTTGGACTCAACCTTGAGTTCAACAGCTTTAGGCTGTGAACTTTCTCCTCCATCTTGATCACTTTTTTTAAATCCAAGTTTTATTTTGTCCCAATACAAACCACTCGCCATCCCAGCACTGACTTTTGTTCTCCCAATAACACATTCTGTTTCTTAATACAACTTTTAGCACTTTCTATTGTCCTTCACACTGCCAATAACACTCCCTTTGTCAAATCTCTCCAAGCTCCCACCTATCCCTGACCTCCTATTTTGCTCCACCCTCTTACACAGTATAAAATCCAGCACATTTCCCCCCTCTTTAACACTGAGGAAGAATCACGTGGACTCAGAACATTAACTCAGTTTCTCCTGCTATAGATCTGCAGAGTTTTTCCAAGTGTTTTCTGTTATTGTCTTACATGACTCCTTATACATATCCTTTCAGTCCGTGGACAACATTGATATAGTTTCAGCACAACAGACAGCTCCAATCTGATCCATCTTCTTAGTGATCCAATGTGCAGCACCTACTGATTTTCAAGATGCATCTATTCACAACATGTTGTATGCCATTGTAGCTCCTATTACCACAAACTTTATAATTTAATCTGCATGTTATTGGCTTCAGCATACCAACTCTGACAGTAACAGCATTTGGTATTGAAGGGAGTTCAAACCATTCTACAGATAACAGAAAAAGAATAAATAATTTCAATAATTCCACAGCAGCAATTTAACCAAGGCACCTTTAGGGTGTTAACAAGAAGTCTAGTGTTCCATATTGGCTCCTGAGCCTTGATACACTACCTTTCCAATCACAGTGGCTGAGGGAGAGGGCCTGGGGGGATGACGATTAGATGAAATTCTCCGTTGTCCACTCCTGATATCATCAATGCGCAAGATAACATTTTATTCAGGAGCAGAATCAAAAAACTCACTCAGAGACTGTCACACTACACTGGAAATGGGAATGTTTGAGAGTGTAAAAGAAGCTCTGCTCTCTCTCTCTCTCTCTCTCGCTCTCTTACTTGTGTTATATCTTCCCAAGGAGTTCAACACTATAGAATGTTTCATCCTGTACTTGGCCAAAACTGTACTTCATAGAATCCTTACAGTTCAGAAGGAGGCCATTCAGCTCATCGAGTCTGCACCAACCACAGTCCCACTCAGGCCTATCCCCATAACCCCGCATGTTTACCTTACCAACCCCTGACAAAGGGGTAATTTAGCATGGCCAATCAACCTAACTCACACATCTTACTTGGAAGTACAGTGTAGATGGAGTTTGATTCTGTACCCAACTTGCCCTGCAAATGCCTTGTGAATGTTTAATGTAGAATGTGCCGTCCTTTGTACCTTACCTGTATTGTACCTCTTCTGATACTGTTTGATAGAGCGTAGAGGGAGTGTGACTCTATGTTTAACCTGTCCTGTATATGCTCTGGAATGTTGATGGGACTGAGTGGAGGGAACGTAACCGTGTGTCTAACCCGTGCTCTATCACCTCTGTACTGTTCAGGACTGTAGAAGAGTGTGACTCTATATTTAACCTGCCCTGAATCAGCTTTGGAAGTCTTTGATGTTGACTGGCAGCCTGAATTAAATAGCTTTCAATTCCCTACCACTAAAATGAACAATACTCAAAAATCGTTATCAAGTCACAAATTAAAGAAGATTCACTGATATGTACCTGGATAGAAATGAGGAAGAACTCTCATCTACACAATCATGGTGCTACTGCTCAGAGTGGTTTCACTAACAGCAACAATGTGTATTTATATAGCACCTTTTAACATAAAGCATCTCAAGAGATTTCACAGCTTCTACAAAAAGCAAGAATTGACACTGAACAATTTAAAATGAGATCAGGGAAGATGATCAGAGGCTTGGTCAAAGGGACAGATTTCAAGGAGTTTCTAACAAGAGAAGTGAAAGGTAGAGAGAGACACAAAGAGTTAGGGAGGAAATTCCAAAGCTTAGGACTTTAGCAGCTGAAAGGACAGCCACCAGTGGTGAAGCAATTTAATCAGGGATACACAAGCAGCCATGATTAGAGGAATGCGGATATGTGAGAGTTATGGGGCTAAAGAAGATTACAGGGATAGGGAAGGGCTGCAGTTGAAATTTTTAAAATTTAACTAGAAGCCAAAGTAGGTCTGGGAAAATGGAGGCAACAGGTGAACAGGATTTCCTGTGAGGTAGGAGGTGGGCAGCAAAGCTTTTGATGACCTCAGGTTTACGGGGTGGAAGGCTGAGCACGTGTTTATTAACATAGTTAGGACTACAAAGAATGAAGGACAGTAATTTCAGCAACAGATAAGCTGTGGCAGGAGTGGAGTTCGGCAATGCTATGGAGCTGGCGGTAGACAGTCTTAGTGATAATGTGGATAGAAGTTCATCTTGATGTCAAATATGACACTAGGATTACGAACACCTGATCTAGCCTCAGTGTTTGTAGCGAGGGGCCAAAGACCATTTTGGGTCTTCCCAATATTTAATTGAAGGAAATTTCTGCTCATCCAGTGTTAGATGTAGGACAAACAGTCAGATCCTTTAGATCAGTGATGGCCAACCTACATACTGAGTGGGCCACATGAGTGACCCTCCTTCATCGCAGTGGGCTGCAAGATTGAAATTGGACTTATTCACTAACCATGACCATCATAAATAAGATTAAATACATTTAGTCCATGTCAAATATTTCCTTAGAAGATAGAGAAAGTTCTTAGTCATTCACATGTTAGAGTAGTTGGACAACACTGATCATTGGTCATCAACTTCAAATGGTAAAAACAAAATAAACATTAACACTTAACTGGACGCAGAGGGAACACACGGCTCTCAGAGTTAATGTTGTGAACAATCAGCATGCACCTCACTTTACTTGCCCACGTGTGTATCACAGGGTAGGAAAAAACTATGCAGACAAAAAACAGCAGAATGCGGCAACCCTTGTGTATGGGCAACGGTCAACAAAATGTCTCGTGGGCTGCACTCAGAACCCAGGTGGGCCACATGTGGCCCTGGCGCTGCAGGTTGCCCAACACTGATCCAGAGACTGGGATGGGCACTGGGGAGTCAGAAATAGCTAAACCGATTGGCATGAACATCGACAGTGTCGTGACATAACCATTTCCAGAATATGATACTAGCATTCAAAAGGAGGAGCAGTATTATCATTTATTGATGAGGGACTGCCATCTTCAAGGTGGAGCATCATCAAAATCCACAAATGTAGATGCAATAACATCAATACAGTGCTTAAACGGTAACATACCATCACCACTTTCTATGAGTTGGTGACAGTGAATGGTACACCAATGACAGGGGTACAACAGCCATTGAACAAAGGATGAGTGATCATTCACTGGGGAGGGTAGAATTATCACCACCATTACTGATGTGGGAAAGGTGGTAGGTTTACCATAGAAAGTTGGTTTACCATTGACAGGGGTGGTAGGATTACCATTCACGAGGGGGAGCATTACCAGGGGAGGAGGGGGTGGGGGGGTGTTTACATCATTCATGTAGGGGGAGGAATGACGTTATCATTACGGGGGAATTACATTACTGTTGATGGAGGGGGGAGAGTGAAGTAACATTACCACTGACTGGGCGGGGTGGGGGGGGGAGTGGGGTGAATTATTTTGGGCAGTAATGAAATTGTACAATACCTCACGACATTCATTCCAGCAAAATCGGTGATCCACTGACAGCTTCTTTCTGGAGAAGTGTGATAACGCACTGTTGTAATTACATGAATGTTAATAAGGTACTGAATCATAGGCAGATCTCTCTTTATGCATTGGAAGAGTCTGATCCCATGTGTTATAAACTCTCTTTGCAATTTCTCTTCAATTTTTTGTACTCACTGTCATTTGGCATTAAACAAGGTGACCTGATAATGAATAAACTTTCTAAGCTGCTCCCTTGATGATGCAGTGGTTAAATAAACTCGCACATCGTCTCCTTTCAGTTACCAATCCAATTCCCTATTGAATACCTCAATTCCACCAGCTTCCACCACCCTCTCTGGAAGCTTGTTCCAGACACCAATCACCCTCTGAATGAAAATAAATTTCCTCATATCACTCTTACTCCTTTTGCCAATTATTCTGAATCTGTGCCCTTTAGTTTTTGAAGCCCTCTCAAGTGAAAACAGTTTCTCACTATTTACCTTATCCATACCGCTCAATCTTAAATACCTCAATCAAGTGTCCTCTCAGCCTTCTTTTGTCAAGAAAAACAGTACCAACCTCTCCAATTTATGTTCTTAGCTACAGTTCTTTATCTATGGAATTGTTCTTGTGAATCTCCTCTGTACTCTTTCCAGTGCCTTCACATCCTCCCTCAAGTATGCTGCCCAGAACTGGACACAGTACTCCAGATGAGGCCAAACCAATGTCCAATACAAGTTCACAAGACGATATTGCACTCAATGCCCTGATTAAGAAAGCCTAAGATACTATGTGCTTTATTACCTGCTCTCAACATGCCCCGCCACCTGTAATGACTTATGTACAGATACACATAGGTCCCTCTGTTCCTGTGTCTCCTTTAGAGTTTCTCCCTTTGTTTTATACTGCCTCTCCATATTCCTCCTGTCAAAATGTTGAAAGAGTAGAATCATAGAACCCTACAGTGCAGAAGGAAGCTATTTAGTCCATTGAGACTGCATCAAAAACAATCCCACCCAGGCCCCATCCTCATATCCCCAAATATTTACTCTGCTAATCCTCCTCTTAAAAGGCAATTTATCATGGCCTATCAACCTGAGCTGCACATCTCTGGATAGCTGGAGGAACCCAGAGCACCTGGAGGAAACCCATGCAGACACTGGGAGAATGTACAAACTCCACATAGTCTCCTGAGGCTGGAATTGCACCTGGGTCCCTGGCACTGTGAGGCAGCAGTGGTAACCACCATTTCACCCATGATGATCAGAAGCATGCATTTCTGCTGTATGCACTGAAGGTGCCACTTGTGCAGGATATTACAGGAGATGGTGAAGTTAACATGTCTGTTAGACAATCCATGCTGATGTTCCTTCTTTTGGTTGTGTGTGAGATCCCTGTAACTCTTTGAACACCTGAAGCCCTTTTGATAATACGAATTTGGACTTCAGAGAAGGTTGGGCCAGCATTTATTGCGCATACCTAATTGCCCTTTGCTGTCGATCCAGAGTAAGTCAGACCAGGTAAAGATGGCAGATTTCCTTCTCTAAAAAACATTAGTGAACCAGGCTGGGTTGTTACAGCAATTGTTTCATTTAACTTTTAATTCTGGATTTTTAGTGACTTCAGATTTCACCATCTGCAGCAGTGGGATTTGAACTTGATTCCTCTGGATTACTAATCCAGTGACAATACCACTATGTCACCTTCACACTCTATTTCAAGGGAGAAGTGGGACGACACAATAGCAATGCTCATGTTCTCAAATCTCTGGAGTGGGAATTGAATCCACAATCTCCAGGCTCAGAATGTAGCCAAATATACGTATTTAGCTAGCCAAATACAAGGCTGTCATGTTCTTCAAAAATTCTATTCAGTAATGAAACAGATCCTGTCCCTTGTGGCCAACTCCAATAATGTCCATTACATTATTGTCTGTTAGCCATGAGCTCTGGGAAACAAACTTACATTTCACCAAGTTTTAATGTTAAAATATTACAAAGCAGGCTCAGTGATTCTACGAAGTAATTAAAGTTCAATCTGTGATCTGTGCTGTCATCTCGGCAAGCAGTGAGACTGGCAGCAGAGTACCAAGACAAAGAGAGAGAGAGAAAGGAGAGAAAAATTAGTCAGGCTGTCTGCTCTGCGGGTTAGGTGGATTGGTCCTCCAGGATGACAGGTTAGGTCACACTGGACCACAATGTCTTCACTTTCAACAACCAGTTCTTCATCCAGACATACGGAACAGCCATGGGGACCAAATTTGCACCTCAATATGCCAACATCTTCGTGCACAGGTTCGAACAAGACTTCTTCACCCCGCAGGACCTTCAACCGATGCTACATACTAAATACATCAACAATATTTTCTTCCTTTGGACTCATGGTGAACAATCACTGAAACAACTACATGATGACATCAACAAGTTCCATTCCACTATCAGACTCACCATGGACTACTCTCCAGAATCAGTTACATTCTTGGACACACGCATCTCCATCAAGGACGGTCACCTCAGCACCTCATTGTACCGCAAACTCACAGATAACCTCACAATGCTCTATTTCTCCAGCTTCCACCCTAAACATGTTAAAGAAGCCATCCCCTATGCACAAGCCCTGCGTACACACAGGATCTGCTCAGATGAGGAGGATCGTGACAGACACCTCCAGACGCTGAAAGATGCCCTCATAAGGATGGGATATGGCGCTCGACTCATCGATCGACAGTTCCGATGCGCCATAGCAAAAAACTGCACGACCTCCTCAGAAGACAAACACGGGACACGGTGGACAGAGTACCCTTCGTCGTCCAGTGCTTTCCCGGAGCGGAGACGCTATGACATCTTCTCTGGAGTCTTCAACGTGTCATTGATGAAGACGAACATCTCACCAGGGCCATCCCCACACTCCCACTTCTTGTCTTCAAACAACCACACAACCTCAAACAGACCACTGTTTGCAGTAAACTACCCAGCCTTCAGGAGAACAGTGACACAATACCACACAACCCTGCCACAGCAACCTCTGCAAGACATGCCGGATTATCAACACGGATGCCATCATCACGTGAGAATACCATCCACCAGGTACACGGTAAATACTCATGCAACTCGGCCAACGTTGTCTACCTAATACGCTGCAGGAAAGGATGTCCCGAAGCATGGTACATTGGGGAGACATGGTACATGCAGATGCTACAACAACGGATGAATGAACATCGCTCGACAATCACCAGGCAAGACTGTTCCCTTCCCGTTGGCAAACACATCAGCGGTCACAGGCATTCAGCCTCTCATCTTCGGGTAAGCGTTCTCCAAGACAGCCTTCACAACAGACGACAGCGCAGAGTCGCTGAGCAGGAACTGATAGCCAAGTTCCCCACACATGAGAATGGCCTCAACTGGGATCTTGGGTTCATGTCGCACAAATCTGTAACCCCCATGACTTGCCTGGGCTTGTAAAATCTCACTTACTGTCCTGTCTTGAGACAATACACATCTCTTTAGCCTGTGCCTGATGCTATCGCCACTCACATTGTCTGCATCTTTAAGACTTGAATAGCAGGTTAGCTGTAAAGACTCACATTCTAATCAGTATTCTATAAACTGAGTGTGACTTTATATACTCCGTTTGAGAGCAGAACTCCCACTCACCTGACAAAGGGGCAAACCCCAAAAGCTTGTGGGTTTACTATCAAATAAACTGGTTGGACTTTAACCTGGTGTTGTGAGACTTCTTACTGTGGTTAGGTGGATTAACAGGCATATGCCCAGGGTTATGGGGATCAGGAGGAAGGGAGGGCCTGGGTGGAATGTTCTTTCAGAGATTCGCTGCTGACTTGATGGGCCTCTTTCTGCACTGTGGGGATCCTATGGTTTTCTTCCTTGCTCTTCCTGGAGCAAGTTGTGGGAGTTGGAGTCAGCTGTTAGCAGGTGAAAGGTGTGAGTCTGCTTGATCAAGCAGAAGTAAGTACTGAAACCCACGTCTGGGTGTAGTTTGTGGTTAGGGGGGGATAAGGATGTTTACTGAACATTGTGTGTCAAAGCGGTGAGGACTCGGTATATCTGCGTGTATAGCAATAAATATGCAATAAGGATTGAAAAGAAGCTGAATTGTACTGGTTGAAAGTGCACACCAAACTGTAACACTATTGATGTTTTAACTGGTGTGTATTGGCTGCAAAATACTATTAAGCATGGTGCCTCGCTGAGCAACGGCTCATAGACCGCGGCTGTCTGAATTTGGCAATAACGAGCTACTTGACGGGGGGAACGAGCACGTTCTCCTGTGTGGCATTATCGGGATAAGCCATCATCGTTGACAAGGGAGGTTCAAGGGCCCCATCTGAGCATTGCACAGTTTTGGGTTAAAGTCCCAGTTTCTTCAAGGGAGTTGAGTTTTGTCGGGAGTTAATCCCTGAATGCTGGCCGGCGAGGTAAGATCTGACCTTTCATAATTATGGAGAATTCATCACACCACCATCCCCCCCAAACCCCAACAAGGGAACACCTATTGCATATATGTATTTACACTGTGGACCCATATCTGGAATACTCGCTTCCCTCACCGTATGCATGGGCCCTTCCACCTTCACCTGCCACGGCCCCTGACAGTACTGCTGGTGGTGAATCCCTTTCTGTGGCTGCCAGCCCCTTAGATTTATAGCAGCTTCTTCCCCAAGAATCCCCATTTCATCCTGAACCAGATCCCAGATGCCCCATGCATCACTGCAACAACTGCCCCTCCATGTCTTCCCTGGACCCCAGGGTGAGCCCGTGAATGTGTACCATCCCTGTACACCCTCAGAACATAGGCTGTCGTTGAGTCCACTCCTGACCCCAAAGAAAACGTTGAGAAATTTATCCAGAAACTTGAAATTGTTCGGATTGACGTTGTTCTGGATGCTGGTTTGGGTGCACAGGAGAGAACATAGAACATTACAGCGCAGTAGAGGCCCTTCAGCCCTCGATGTTGCGCCGACCAGTGGAACCAATCTAATGACCCTCTAACCTAAACTATTCCACTCCGTGCTCAGGTACAGTGGCCTGATGGGGGATGTTACCTCTGCTGCCTTATAACAACCTTGACAGCGGCTTGCTGATGCATTACGCAAGTTGTTTCCATCTACTACTGACTGGCATAAGATTCACAGCACCATTCAGAAACCTGATGAAAATGTGTTTTGATGCACATGATGCAAAAATTCATCCAAATGCAGCTAAAGTATTGGGGAAAGGAGGGGAAGGGGAAATTGATCGCTGTATTCATCAGTAACTTTGGGGGTGGATTTGTTGGTCTCTGTCTCCTATTGCTGTAATCTCAGCAAGGAGTTGAGTAGGCAAAAAAGCCCCTCCCCTCAATTTTGTGTTGAAGTAATGTAGTCATGAAAAAAATCATTCCCAGGTTGTGTGGATCCGAATCTCTTCTTAACATTTTCACCTTGATCTTTCTTTGGTGTGAAACATACAAGCAGTTAAGATTGTTAGACAAATGTCTGTCTCGTTTCTGGGGTGAGATGTGAAGAGAATGTGCAATTGGATTATTTAAAATCATTTAGCTGAGAGGTAGCTCAATAACAAAGCCTTTCTCCAAACCACCTCATCAGGAGCATTTGAGTTTTTTCATTGGATCATCTGATGTAATTTCTCAAAAATACAACTGGATTTTTACTGCATGCATTTGAATCACATCAAGTTTCTGATTTTAAAATGCACTTATTTTGAATGAACTGGGCTGTTAAAGGATGAGGGATGGTTATTTGACAGTTGAATAACCATTATGCTGGAGATCTTTCTGATTGAAATCAAAATGTCTGCATTCAGTTTTGTTGATCCCAAATTTCAGTTACTGCTGTACTTTCTTGTTTGTTGGTTTATGTCTAGAAGATTTATTATATTGAATGTTTTCACTTGGTTTCTTACTAAATGTTCTGGTCGCCTCATTACAGGAAGGATGTGGAAGCCATAGAAAGGGTGCACAGGAGATTTACAAGGATGTTGCCTGGATTGGGGAGCATGCCTTATGAGGATAAGTGGAGGGAGCTTGACCTTTTCTCCTTGGTGAGACGAAGGATGAGGGGTGACCTGATAGAGGTGTATAAGATGTTGAGAGGTATTGATCGAGGGGATAGTCAGAGGCTTTTTCCCAGGGCTGAAATGGTTGCCACAAGAGGACACAGATTTAAGATGCTGTGGAGTAGGTACAGAGGAGATGTCAGGGCTAAGTTTTTCACTCGGAGGGTGGCGGAAGTGTGGAATGGGCTGCCAGTGGTGGTGGTGGAGGCAGATTCGATAGGGTCTTTTAAGAGACTTTTGGATAAGTACATGGAACTTAGTAAGATAGAGGGCTATAGGTAAGCCTGGTAGGTAGGGATATGTTCAGCACAACTTTGTGGGCTGAAGACCCTGTATTGTGCTGTTGTTTTTCTATGTTTCTATATCTCAAGATGTTGGAATACCAGCTTATTAATGCTCTTGTACACCAGTTGCAGCCTGACCTTAAAAAATTTCTTTTACATTGACCTGTGTTGGCTGGGAGAGCAAGCACAATTTGTCTGAAACCATTAGCGCTCTCCAGTTGTTGAGAGCAACAACTCCAGTATCAGAAACTCAAACCGGGAAACAAGTGGTGTATGCCAGTAAATCGGAGCCTGGGGGACGCGGAAGAGGGCGGTTGGCAGGCCAGGTTACAATAATCCCTTTGGCCCATCAGGCCCAATAGGGATTGTAATAATTCCACAGAGGGGAAAGTTCTGTCACCAAGTTACTTTATTTACACCATACATCTGTACATAGCCGACTTCCAGTTGTTCCCTGCTAAGTGGACTGGGAGTTTGACGTACCTGCTTTAAATAGGGAGCATAAAGCTCCCTGATTTAACCATCAATTAAGACTCATTAGGTATCTCTTTCAGTTAATAAACTTTAAACACATTGCAAGATTCATTAGGCATCTCTTTTAAGGAAGACTCATTAGGCATCTCTTTTCATAAGGAAGACTCCTTAGGTAATTCATACTCTAGCAAGCCAACCTTATTAGCCTGGCTGAAGTCATCACAGGAATGCCATGTTTGTTTATTGCCCATCATTACCGCTGTAGAGCCTATTATACCATTGGTCAACAGCCATTTGATGAATATTCTGACAGACACTGGTGCGACTTACTCTACTTTTTGTGCGGATGAAACTCCTGACACTTGTGGTGTTGTTGGCGTTTCAGGACAACCGCTGTCATTCCCTTTGTTGAGTGAGGTGCCATTTTCCCTCTCAGGAAGGACTGGGCAGCATGAATTTCTCCTCTGGGCTAATGTGCCTGTTAACCTCATGGGCGTGACTTACTCTGCAAGCTCAGGTGCAGACTGATTTGTTTTCCCCATGGTGTCCTCCTTGAGATCCCTGAATCCACTTGCTCAACAATTTGTGCTTTACTACAGTGAGCTGATGACTCAGCTTACCCCCAGGTATGGTGGTGGAACTTCGATGATGTTGGTCTCTCGTCCCGCCTGAAGGGTTTATTCCTCCATCTATTGGATGACAAGCTGGTTTAAGAGGCCTTGAATGACTGTTCACGCGTCTTTCAGGACTGGCATAATCACCTTCACTGTACAGCTCAGTATTTGTCAGAAAGCTCTGACCAAGAGGTGTTCCACTTGGGTAAGTGTTATGTTCATATCATCTCCTCTCTTTGTGTTGGCCCTGAGGGCATTGCTATCTCTATTGCTCTACCACCCTCTGCTAAGCCGCTCTTCCAACCCCCACTCGATATGGTCCTGCATGTCACCCTTTGTGTTACGAGGGGATTCCAGGCCAAAGACTTAGACTTCATGGTTTACTGCCTCCAACAGCTGAGCCCTCGGTCGAGATTGGAACAGAAAGAGGAAGCATTAGCCATTTATGAGAAAGCAGTGCAGCTCAATTTCCACTTCCCTTTTGAATATCCCACTTATTTCCGAAATGACGTTCAGAGGCCTCACTCGTCTTCCATCCTTGCTCATGAATGGTTGCAAGAGATTCTGCACATGCGTGAGGGCCACCAGATTACAAAAAGCCTTTTTACCTTTTATGTTCACAAACAGAATGGATTCTCCCAGGCTGTCATCACCCAATCCTACACAGGAGTCCAGCGACCTGTAGCCTACTATAGCACCTGCCTTGACCCCATTGTGTGAGGATTACCCTCCCGCCTTCACTCCATTGCGCCTGCTTACTTGGCCGTTACATCCACACTGAGCCTGATGCCTGGTCATCAAGTTGCGCTCCATGTCCCCCACGCCGTTGCTGTGCTTTTAAATCACTCCACTACCAACACTTGACAGCTCCTAAGAGTTTGCAGATATGAAACTGCACTCCTGGGTGACCCAGTCTTGACCTTTAATCCCGTAACACCTCGGCCCATGGATGACGACGGTGATCCTCATGATTATGAAGCATTCGGCAACTTGTCTGCCCTACCTCGACCAGATCTGCACGACCACAGCTCTTCTATCCGAGCACTGAATGGAAATCTCCAGACCAGATATGCTGCTTGCGACCTCCACTTTGTTGTCAAATCTGCCAGACTTCCACCACCTTGTTCCGCTCAAGCTGCTGAACTATTTGCCCTTACTTATGCGTGCGTCATTGCCTCCAGCCAATAGGTTAATGTCCACACAGACTCTCGTTAAGCTTTTGGTATTGCCCATGACTTTGGGCAGTTGTGGACACTCCAAGTCTTCCTTATCTTATCTGGGGTCGCGGTCACACACAGACAATTGATTGCTAATCTCCTTTCGGCTACCCAACTTCCGTCTTATTTCACCATGATTAAGTGTACGAGTCAGATCAATGGTCGTGACTTTATTTTTCAAGATAATGACAAGACGGATCATGCCGCTTGGCAGCTGCAGCCGATCCATTCGGGCAAATAGTTCCCCTTTGTTATTAGGCTGCCACCAATATCCAGTTATCTGATCTCTCTGGTGTTATTCGTTTACAATCTGAAACTCCCCACTCGGAAAGAGTTGCAATGGCTGCTGGCCCAATGCTCCCAGTATTCCAACAGCCTTTGGTGTTCCCCATATGGGTGTGCTGTGGCTCCTGCTTCACGCTTGCCCACATGTTACATGAGTTTACCCATGAGCAAAGGGGGGGACGATCAGGATGGCGCAGCAGGCATGGTTCGCACCTATATTTTCCATCATGTCCTTGATAGGTACGTCCCTGTCAGGCAGGAAAGAAATGGCCGAGAGAGAGAACCATGGTTCACAAAAGAGATTGAATGTCTTGTCAAGAGGAAAAGGAAGCGTATGTAAGGATGAGAAAACAAGGTTCAGTCGGGTCGCTTGAGGGTTACAAGGTAGCCAGGAATGAGCTAAAAAAATGGCTTAGGAGAGCTAGGAGGGGGCATGAGAAGTCCTTGGCGAATCGGATAAAGGAAAACCCCAAGGCTTTTTACTCTTATGTGAGAAATAAAAGAATGACCAGGGTGAGGTTGGGGCCGGTCAAGGATAGTAGTGGGAACTCGTGCATGGAGTCAGAAGAGATAGGAGAGGTGATGAATGAATACTTTTCTTCAGTGCTTACCAAGAAGAGGGGCCATGTTTTTGAGGATGAGAGTGTGATACAGGCTGTTAGGATGGAGGAGGTAGCGTTCTGAGGGAAGATATTTTAGCAATTTTGAAAAACCTGAGGGTTGATAAGTCCCCTGGGCCAGATGGGATATATCCTAGGATTCTTTGGGAGGCAAGGGATGAGATTGCAGAGCCTTTGGCTTTGATCTTTGCATCCTCACTATCCACGGGGATAGTGCCAGAGGACTGGAGATTGGCAAATGCTGTTCCTCTGTTCAAGGAAGGAAATAAGAATGACGCTGGTAATTATAAGCAGGTTAGTCTTACTTTGGTGGTCAATAAGTTAATAGAAAAGGTCCTGAGGGACAGGATTTATGACCATTTGGAAAGATGCAGCTTAATCTGCGATAGCCAGCACGGATTCGTGAAGGGTAAGTCTTGCCTCACAAATTTGATTGAATTCTTTGAGGAGGTAACTAAGTGTGTGGATG
This sequence comes from Carcharhinus amblyrhynchos, assembly GCF_965287045.1. NCBI lineage: Eukaryota > Metazoa > Chordata > Chondrichthyes > Carcharhiniformes > Carcharhinidae > Carcharhinus > Carcharhinus amblyrhynchos. Next base: position 69,593,894 of record NC_137329.1, on the reverse strand, counting down.
AAGGTAGAGCAGTTGATGTCGTATACATGGATTTTAGTAAGACGTTTGATAAGGTTCCCCATGGTAGGCTCATGAACAGAGTAAAGAAGTGTGGGATAGAGGGAAATTTGGCCAATTGGATAAGTAACTGGCTATCTCATAGAAGACAGAGGGTGATGGTAGATGGAAAATTTTTAGACTGAAGACCAGTTACCAGTGTGTACCACAGGGATCAATGCTGGGTCCTCTACTTTTTGTGATTTTTATCAATGACTTGGAGGAGGGGGGCTGAAGGTGGGTCAGTGAGTTTGCTGATGACACCAAGTTTGGTGGAGTAGTGGATGAGGTGGAGGACTGTTGTAGGCTGCAAAAAGACATTGATAGGATACAGAGCTGGGATGAAATGTGGCAGATGAAGTTTAACCCTGATAAGTGCAAGGTGATTCATTTTGGTAGGACAAATTTGAATGAGGATTACAGGGTCATTGGCAGGGTTCGGAGGAATGTGGAGGGATAGAGAGATCTTGGGGTTCATATCCACAGATCTCTGAAGGTTGCCACTCAAGAGGATAGAGCCATGAAGAAGACCTATAGTGTGTTAGCGGTTATTAACAGGGGGTTTGAGTTTAAGAGCTGTGGGGTTATGCTGCAACTATACAGGACCTTGGTGAGACCACATTTGGAATATTGTGTTCAGTTCTGATCACCTCACTATAAGAAGAATGTGGAAGCATTGGAGAGAGTGCAGAGGAGATTTACCACGATACTGCCTGGTTTGGAGGGTAGGTCTTATAAGAAAAGGTTGAGAGAGCTAGGGCTTTTCTCTTTAGAGCGGAGGAGGGTGAGAGGCGACTTAATAGAGGTTTATAAGATGATGAGGGGGATAGATAAAGTGGACGTGCAGAGACTATTTCCTTGGGTGGATGTAGCTGTTACTAGGGGGCATAACTATAAGGTTCATTGTGGGAGATATAGGAGGGATGTCCGAGGTAGATGCTTTACTCAGAGAGTGGTTGGGGTGTGAAATGGACTGCCTGCTGTGATAGTGGAGTCGAACACATTAGGAATTTTCAGGTGGTTATTGGATAGGCACATGGAGCACACCAGAATGATAGGAAATGGGATAGCTTGATCTTGGTTTTGGACAAAGCTCAGCACAACATCGAGGGCCAAAGGGCCTGTACTGGGCTGTACTGTTCTATGTTCTATAAAAGTTACCACTCAATGCCTGCTCTGCCAGTGCCATAACCCTGGAAAGACACTGCCAGTGGCTGCAGCGGTAGGCCCACAACTGTGGGGCCCTTTTGTGCATTTATAAGTGGACTTTATACAAATGACAAAATGTATAGGGTACAGCTATGTGTTTGTTTTCTTGGTAGGTAGAAGCGTACCTAACCAGAAGGGATGATTCTGTCATTGTAACTAAGTTATCATTACATGAATATGTGCCTAGGTTTGGGATCCCTAAGGTCCTGTCTAGTGACAATGGCCCCCATTTTATGGGGAAAATAATCCAGGAATTATTGAAGGCATTACATTGTAAACATCACCTTTTCTGCCCTTACCATTCCCAGTCCACAGGTGCAGTAGAAAGGCAGAACAGAATACTAAAGAATAAGCTAGCTAAGTTGTGTGGAGAAACACGATTGAAATGGCCCAAGGCTCTATCTCTGGCCCTCATGACCACGCGCTCTCATCCCAATCGTGCTACCTCTGTCAACTCATGAGATAGTAATGGGATGTCCCATGCGCGCTTACCTGCCTCCCCACCCCTTACCACTAAACAGATGGATATCCACTCCCTGAATGAAGGAATGTTGGACTAGTGCAGAGAATTAACTAACTCTCTCAAAAGTTTGCACTCCCAGGTCATGAGGCACAGAAGAAAGTTGCCACTCAAGGATGCCACATTACCAGCCGGGAGACTCAGTTCTTGTAAAGGCCTTCCAGAGGAAGCACTGTCTGGAACCTTGTTGGGATGGCCCTGACCAGGTTTTGCTGACCACCCACATAGCCATAAAAATCAAAGGGCGACCTTTGTGGATTCCTGCCTCTCACGTTAAATGGATGTTGACCCCAGAGGGAAGCTCTTGAATAAGGAGCTTGATTGAACCATCAGGATACAGGCTTTGGTCTGGACTCTGTACCTGGCTCTTGGAGGGGCACAGGCTAATAATTCCACAATCCGAAGGATGCAGGCTGTCACCTCACAGGGCAACCAGACCCAATGTTGGATCTGTACTCACTTCCCTAACACCTCCGCCTCATTGGAGATGCATTTTTTGGCTGTCCCTTCAGACTCTGCATAGTCCGATGGTGACATGGGGGTCCTCATCCACCGTGCACCTACTTGGAGGCAACAGCCCACCTCTGTGGCTGTTAAGGAGCCAGCTTGGCTGTGCGTTAGAAGGAATTATATCCGTGGTAGCACTCGGGTGAGTGATTAGCCATTGAGTCCTTGTACCTACCTTGCTGATTATGACTACCTGCCTGATTCCGCTTCCACAATCTGGCCATTAAGGGGCCAGATTAGCTGTGTGTTAGAAGGAATTATTTCCGTGGTAGCACTCAGGTGGGCGATTTGCCATTGAGTTTTTGTGCCTATCTTGCTGATTATGACTACCTGCCCAATTCTGCTTCTACAATCTGTCTGGTCCCATGACATCCTTTTGGGAGTGCAAGGGTAATGAGTCATCATGCAGCCTGCACACAAGGTCAACCTCACGTACTCCAATCAGAGTAGGTGTGATTGCCAGCGATCTTACAACCTCAGCCCTAATGACTCTGCCTCCAATAGATTTCCAATGGCTATTATACTAAAAGAACAGGGCCTTGTAATTATAAGAATTAGTCCAGGTGCCCTGTTGACCCTGTAGGCTTCATTGGACCGAAGGGCCTGTTTCCCGTGCTGTGCTTTAAGCTTCGATGGCAGCCATGATGTAGCAATGCCAGTGTTGGACTGGGGTTAACACAGTAAGAAGTCTCACAACACCAGATTAAAGTCCAACAGGAGTTACTTGTTAGTAAACACCACTAGCTTTTGGAACGCTGTTCCTTTGTTAGGTGAGTGGGGAGTTCTGATCACAAACAGGGCATATAAAGGCATACACAGTTTACAGAATACTGATTAGAATGTGAGTCTTTACAGCTAATCTGCTATTCAAGTCTTAAAGGTGCTACAACAACGGATGAATGAACACCGTTCGACAATCACCAGGCAAGACTGTTCCTGTTGGCAAACACTTCAGCAGTCACAGGCATTCGGCCTCTGACCTTCGGGTAAACATTCTTCAAGGCGGCCTTCACGACACACGACAGCGCAGAGTCGCTGAGCAGAAACTGATAGCCAAGTTCCGCACACATGAGGACAGCCTCAACCGGGATCTTGGGTTCATGTCACACTATCTGTAACCCCCAGGACTTGCCTGAACTTGCAACATTTCACTTACTGTTCTGTCTGGAGACAACACACATCTCTTTAACCTATGCTTAATGCTATCTCCACTCACATTGTCGGTACCTTTAAGACTTGAATAGCTGTAAAGACCCACATTGTAATCAGTATTCTGTAAACTGTGTGTGCCTTTATATGCCCTGTTTCTGAACAGAACTCTCCACTCACCCGATGAAAGAACAGCCTTCCAAAAGCTTGTGGCGTTTACTACCAAATAAACCTGTTGGACTTTAACCTGGTGTTGTGAGACTTCTTACTGGCTTTAAGTTTCAACAGGACTTGCCATATCCGTTGTTACGCCCAGAGGAATTCTACCCTTGTTCAGCAGTGACTTACCTTTTGCCAAAACTCCACATACTGGTACCCAACCCTCATTTGCAGTGGTTCATTTTGACTTTGTGGGAGCAGGGTATACAAAACCCTCTCTGTTGTTTGGGCCAGCACCTGCATCGTAGGCCATATTGTTCCTGAGGCTTTTGGGGTCAAAGGCCTAATGATCCACTCCCTCTACAACCACGTAGGATCTATGGGGCATCACAAACAGTTGCCCAGAACTCGTTAGTCACCCTTAACACTGGTTTCCACCAATTTGTCCAGGCCCTCCTCCCAAGTTGGGCATCTCAGAATTAGAAAAGGCCATTCTTAATATTTCTGCTATCTTGAACTTAATTGAGAATAGTACTGTGGACACCATTCAGGGTCTGCAGTTGGAAATTCGGTCCCTTCCTAAGGTGGTGCTATAGAACCGCTCGGCCCTTGATTTCTTATTAGCAGCGCAAGGCAAGTCTGTGTGGCTGTAATGAGACACGCTGTTTCTACATCAATGAGGATCATAGGATGAGACCGATGTGCATATTATTCAGGAACAGGTGCGTCTCCTGCACTCAGTTGCTCAGGAAAAGCCTGTTGACTGGTGGGGTTAGCTCCCTAACATTGGGGGGTGGTTTGGAGGCTTTTTCAAGACTCTTCTCAAATACTTTGTTGTGGGCTTTGCCGGGCTCACTGTCCTGTATGTTGTTATCCAACTTTTCCTTTGCTACATCCGCTCTATTTGCTGCCCTCACGGTTCTACCTACAACCGAGCTCCCCATCTCTTCCTTCTCCTCCCAGCCGATGAATCAGCCAAGGAAGAAGTCTGAAAACTAATGCACATAGAGTTCGTGGAGGGCCCGTCGGATTGTCCTTAAAGGACAAAACAGGAATGTGGGAGTTGGAGTGGGTCTGCTTGATCAAGCATAAGTAAGTATTGAGATCCACTTCTGGGAGGATAAGGATGTTTACTGAACATTGTGTGATAAAATGGCAAGGACTCAGTATATCTGCATGTATTGTAATAAATATGCAAACTAAGGATTGAAAACATGCTGAATTGTATTGGTTTGAAGTACACACCAAACTGTACTGCTATTGGTGTTTTAACTGGTTTATATTGGCTGCAAAATGCTATCATTGAAACTGTTTTACAGAATCTGATGATGTGGATGTGTTTACTGTGTTTACAGAATCTGGTCAGAACATCGTAGTGGGACCCATTGTGTTACTATGTTGTTCTCCTTGTGCACAAGAAATAAAGGCGTAGTTTTTGAGTACTCACCGTGCATCATCCAGTTAATCTCGACACAGTTATCCCAATTAGATAATATTCTAACCTTGGTTATGTGAATAATCTGCATCAGATGAAATACTGTCTTTGCACTTAAAAATATATGTTTGAAATGTTCAATTCCTACTTCAATTGAGTGGAAATACTTATCCAATGACACAAATCAATGATTTGGACTCAATAAGGTATTTCTTTATCATGTGCCCACATCTCTCTGACCATCATCTCTGAAAATTCAAAATGTATCCTCAATGTATATAGTAAATTGAACTAAATGGGATATTCCAATCAGCTATTTGGATAATCTATTGGGGATATTTTTCACTGTACCTGTACATAAGTTCATTGTCTGCTCACCGAAAGCACAAATTTACCAATACAACAGTCTAACATCACTTATCAGTAGTGGCAGTCTAACATGGCAAACTACTACTAGAATTTTCATATCATTAATGGTTACTCACAGTCCAATGTCATTCAACAGTGTTCCCATGTCCTGCATCGTCCCTTGGTACTGCCAATCTAACTTGATAGCAATGGTTGTTGACGTTACTGAAAAACTGGCATAACCAGCCTACTTTCCTCAACTAGCAGTATTCAGTTGGAGTAATCAGTTTGTTAATCCACCATTGGTACTGCCTCCATCTGTATGCATTTGAATAACAGTAAGTAGGACTGCAATTATCTTCCAAATGTCAAAACAAGTACTATCAATCAATACTGCTGTCGAGAGCTAACAGACAAACACAAACAGCAAGGTTTCCAACATTTTCAACGACTGATAATAGTCCAAAAGGGCAGTATTCTGGTGAAGTCTTTCGCGAGAGCTAGCAACATAAAATCACTAACTATGGCTACCAGTTCACCGTAACTAACCAACAGAAGCTCTCTAATATCTCTAGCTGCTTACTGGCTTAATATCAGAAAGCAAATGTGTCAGTCTTGTGTAACCAATGCTGCTAGAAGTCAGCAGTCAATGACTAGCACTAGCAGGCAAATGATAATGGGTGTGCCTAAAGCAGCATTAGTCACTGCAGTTTCCTCAATCCAGTATCTTTCCAAAACATATCACTCACACGGCTGATCCAGTATCACTCGCACTGCTAATTCAGTGGGTGGGACTTTCCAGCCACACTCAATCCAGCGCCGGAATTTCCCACCCAAAATCAATGGACATCAGCATGTGTGCTACGGTTCCCATAGCAGCAGGGAGGGAATACTACATCCAAAATCACTGAAGCTGCTACTCCAACATCATTCACACAGCGAATGCTGTGACACTGCTAATCCAATATCACCGACACTGCTAATCCAATATAACTGAAGCTGTTAATCTAGTATCACTGACACTGCCAACCAACATCACTGATGCTGTCAACCAATATCACTGACGCTGTCAACCAAGATCACTAATGCTACAAATTCAGTATCACTGACAATGCAAATCCAATATCACAGACACTGTTAATACAGTATCACTGATGCTGCTAATACAGTATCACTGACACTACTAATCCAATCTTATTTACATTGCTACTCCAATATCACTGCTGCTGTGAATCCAGTATCACTGACGCAGCAAATCCAGTATCACTGCCACTGCTAATCCAGTATCAATGACGATGTTAATCCAGTATCAATAACGATGTTACTCCAGTATCAGTTACTCTGCTAATTCATAATCACTGATGCTGCTAATCCAGTATCACTGACGTGGCTAATCCAGTATCACTGACGTGGCTAATCCAGTATCACTGACGTGGCTAATCCAGTGTCACTGACGTGGCTAATCCAGTGTCACTGACGTGGCTAATCCAGTGTCACTGACGCTGCTAATCCAATATCACTGACATTGCAGCTTCAATTTCACTGACGCTGCTAATTCAGTCTCACTTACACTGCTAATCCAGTATCACTGAAACACCTAATCCAATATCACTGACACTGCTAATCCAATATCACTGACGCTGCTAATCCAGTACCACTGATGCAGCTAATCCAATATCACTGACACTATTAATCCAGTATCACTGACACTGCTAATCCAATATCACTGACAGCACTAATCCAGTATCGCTGACACTGCTAATCCAATATCACTGACACTGCTAATCCAGTATCTCTGACACTGCTAATCCAATATCACTGACACTGCTAATCCAATATCACTGACACTGCTAATCCAATATCACTGACACTGCAAATCCAGTATCACTGACACTGCTAATCCAGTATCACTGATAGCGCTAATCCAGTATCACTGACACTGCTAATCCAATATCACTGACAGCACGAATCCAGTATCACTGACACTGCTAATCCAATATCACTGACAATGCTAATCCAATATCACTGACAGCACGAATCCAGTATCACTGACACTGCTAATCCAATATCACTGACACTGCTAATCCAGTATCACTGACACTGCTAATCCAGTATCACTGACGCTGCTAATCCAATATCACTGACACTGCTAATCCAGTATCTCTGATGCTGCTAATACTATGTCACTGACACTGCTAATCCAATATCACTGACACTGCTAATCCAGTATTACTGACACTACTAATCCAGTGTCACTGACACTGCTAATCCAGTATCACTGACACTACTAATCCAATATCACTGACACTGCTAATCCAATATCACTGACGCTGCTAATCCAGTATCACTGACACTGCTAATCCAATATCACTGACGCTACTAATCCAATATCACTGAAACTACTAATCCAATATCACTGACACTGCTAATCCAATATCACTGACACTGCTAATCCAATATCACTGACACTGCTAATCCAGTATTACTGACACTGCTAATCCAGTATTACTGACACTGCTAATCCAGTATCACTGACACCACTAATCCAATATCACTGACACCGCTAATCCAATATCACTGACACTGCTAAGCCAGTATCACTGACACTGCTAATCCAATATCACTGACACTGCTAATCCAATATCACTGACACTGCAAATCCAATATCACTGACACTGCAAATCCAATATCACTGACACTGCTAATCCAGTATCACTGACACTGCTAATCCAGTATCACTGACACTGCTCATCCAGTATCACTGACACTGCTAATCCAATATCACTGACACTGCAAATCCAATATCACTGACACTGCTAATCCAGTATCACTGACACTGCTAATCCAGTATCACTGACACTGCTAATCCAGTATCACTGACACTGCTAATCCAATATCACTGACACTGCTAATCCAGTATCACTGACACTGCTAATCCAATACCACCAACACTGCTAATCCAATCCCACCAACGTTGTTAATCCAATATTACTGACGCTGTTAACCCAGTATCAGTGACACTGCTAATCCAATATCACTGACACTACTAATCCAGTGCCACTGATGCTGCTAATCCAGTATCACTGATGCTGCTCTTCCAGTATCACTGACAGCGCTAATCCAATATCACTGACACCACTAATCCAATATCTCTGGCGCTGCTAATCCAATATCACTGACACTGCTAATCCAGTATCACTGACGCTGCTAATCCAATATCACTGACACTGCTAATCCAATATCACTGACACTGCTAATCCAGTATCATTGACGCTGCTAATCCAGTATCACTGACACTGCTAATCCAATATCACTGACGCTGCTAATCCAGTATCATTGACGCTGCTAATCCAGTATCACTGACGCTGTTAATCCAGTATCACTGGCACTGCTAATCCAATATCGCTGACGGTGTTAATCCAGTATCACTGACGCTGTTAATCCAGTATCACTGACACTGCTAATCCAGTATCACTGGCACTGCTAATCCAATATCACTGACGGTGTTAATCCAGTATCACTGACGCGGTTCATCCAGTATCACTGACGCTGTTCATCCAGTGTCACTGGCACTGCTAATCCAGTATCACTGAAGCTGCTAATCCAATATCACCGACGCTGCTAATCCAATATCACTGACGCTGCTAATCCAATATCACTGACGCTGCTAATCCAATATCACTGACACTGCTAATCCAATATCACTGACGCTGCTAATCCAGTATCACTGATGCTGCTAATCCAATATCACTGACACCGCTAATCCAGTATCACTGACACTGCTAATCCAATATCACTGACACTGCTAATCCAGTACCATTGACGCTGCTAATCCAGTATCACTGACACTGCTAATCCAATATCACTGACGCTGCAATCCAATATCACTGACGCTGCAATCCAATATCACTGACGCTGCTAATCCAGTATCACTGGCGCTGTTAATCCAATATCACTGACGCTGCTAATCCAGTATCACTGGCGCTGTTAATCCAGTATCACTGGCGCTGCTAATCCAGTATCACTGACACTGCTAATCCAATATCACTGACACTGCTAATCCAATATCACTGACACTTCTAATCCAATATCACTGACGCTGTTAATCCAGTATCACTGGCGCTGCTAATCTAGTATCACTGACACTGCTAATCCAGTATCACCAACGCTGTTAATCCAGTATCACTGGCACTGCTAATCCAATATCGCTGACGGTGTTAATCCAGTATCACTGACGCTGTTAATCCAGTATCACTGACACTACTAATCCAGTATCACTGGCGCTGCGATTCCAATATCACTGACGGTGTTAATCCAGTATTACTGACGCTGTTCATCCAGTATCACTGACGCTGTTAATGCAGTATCACTGGCACTGCTAATCCAATATCACTGACGCTGCTAATCCAATATCACTGACACTGCTAATCCAGTATCACTGACGCTGCTAATCCAGTATCACTGACGCTGCTAATCAGTATCACTGACACTGCTAATCCAATATCACTGTCGCTGCTAATCCAGTATCACTGACGCTGTTAATCCAGTATCACTGACGCTGCTAATCCAGTATCACTGATACTGCTAATCCAGTACCACTGACGCTGCTAATCCAGTATCACTGCGCTGCTAATCAGTGTCACTGACACTACTAATCCAATATCACTGTCGCTGCTAATCCAGTATCACTGACGCTGTTAATCCAGTATCACTGATGCTGCTAATCTAATATCACTGACGCTGCTAATCCAGTATCACTGACACTGCTAATCCAATATCACTGGCGCTGCTAATCCAGTATCACTGATGCTGCTAATCCAATATCACTGACACTGCTAATCCAGTATCACTGACACTGCTAATCCAATATCACTGGCGCTGCTAATCCAGTATCACTGATGCTGCTAATCCAATATCACTGACACTGCTAATCCAGTATCACTGACGCTGCTAATCAGTATCACTGACACTGCTAATCCAATATCACTGACGCTGTTATTCCAATATCACTGACGCTGCAATCCAATATCACTGACAATGCTAATCCAGTATCACTGAATCTGCTAATCCAGTATCACTGACGCTGCTAATCAGTATCACTGACACTGCTAATCCAGTATCATTGACGCTGCTAATCCAATATCACTGACGCTGCTAATCCAGTATCACTGACGCTGCTATTCCAGTGTCACTGACGCTGCTAATCCAGTGTCACTGACACTGCTAATCCAATATCACTGACACCGCTAATCCAATATCACTGACACTGCTAATCCAGTATCACTGACGCTGCTAATCCAGTATCACTGACGCTGCAATCCAATATCACTGACACTGCTAATCCAATATCACTGACGCTGCTAATCCAGTATCACTGACGCTGCTATTCCAACATCACTGACGCTGCTAATCCAGTATCACTGACGCTGCTAATCCAATATCACTGACGCTGCTAATCCAATATCACTGACGCTGCTAATCCAATATCACTGATGTTGCTAATCCAGTATCACTGATGCTGCTAATCCAATATCACTGACGCTGCACTCCAATATCACTGACACTGCAATCCAATATCACTGACTCTGCTAATCCAATATCACTGATGCTGATAATCCAATATCACTGACGCTGCTAATCCAATATCACTGACGCTGCTAATCCAATATCACTGATGCTGCTAATCCAATATCACTGATGCTGCTAATCCAGTATCACTGATGCTGCTAATCCAGTATCACTGACGCTGCTAATCCAGTATCACTGACGCTGCTAATCCAATATCACTGATGCTGCACTCCAATATCACTGACACTGCTAATCCAGTATCACTGATGCTGCTAATCCAGTATCACTGACACTGCTAATCCAATATCACTGACACTGCTAATCCAATATCACTGACACTGCTAATCCAGTATCACTGACACTGCTAGTCCAATATCACTGACACTGCTATTCCCATATCTCAGTCACCAATAATCCAGTCTCACTCTCATTGCTCATCCAATATCAAAACTGAAGCTCATCCAACATTATTGGTTGTTCCTAACTGTGTCTCGTAATCCTGTTGAATTTACTATTATTGCTGCATCTAACCTTTGGAGTTAGGATGTTGTGATTGTGTCCTCCTATTCCATATACACTGTTCTCATTGTGTTACCAGCACTGCTCTGTAGCCCTGCAGTGTTTGCTGTTGATTTAATTGTCTCATCCTTGAAGGTCTTCAAATACTGAAGACACAGTTTCCACCCACGTAAGTGTAAAGCAGTTGGTAACACTCTCAGTTACAGTTTTGCAGAAACACAGACACCCACCAATAACTGGCTCATCGTGGAACAGTCCTAAAAAAATCATACACAGCATGGAATTCCTCTCGCCATTTGGAAGCTGTGAATTATATCATACTTTACTGCTGATCACACTGTCTCCTCCACCAACACAATCTGCTATAATTCAAAGCCATGAATCTGCTCATGTCCCTCCTGGCAATTCAGAGCCATGCTTGATGTCACCTCATCAGCATCAGCCTCCTCTCCCACCCCTTTAATCCTTGGATGTACTTCTTGGTGTTAGTTTTAATTTCTCAGTGTTATTAAGAACTTGCCAGCTGTTCTTGGCACCTCCATTCCCTGGCCCATAGTCCCATTTTGGACAACTGGCAAATCTAAAGGAGACAACTTTAATCCAGAGGACCCAGATGCTAGAGTTTTGTTTTCTTCCACAATTAAATCTTGTTGTTCAAAAAGAAGGGAATAATGCAGACATTCCAAAGATCTCCACATGTTGATTGGTTGTATAAGGGCTAACTGATTTAAAGAGCACTTTCCATCATCTCTTAACAGTCACGGAATCATGATTTACTGTTTTGCGAAATTTGAGCTGACGTGCTAATTTTTTGGTCTATTGCATTTATCCATGAGGTTTACAGGCCAGATAAGCTCCAATCTCGTCCATGTACTGATAAACCTTTTGGCCACCTGCTCCCCTCGGAGTACACAGTTGGTTCCTCATATTGCTGGGTTAATGCATCTCAACTAAGGCAGCACTGAAGCTGGGGAGAGGAGAGAATGAGGGCACAAAGCTTCTTGCTCCTGATGACGCACCTCTGCACCGACGCACCTCTGCACCCACCGCCCCCCCCCCACCCCCATCCCCCTAGTCACCCACTATGCAGATGAGCTTGGAACCAGATTCTAACTGTGCATCCTCCTGGAAAAACAGCCTCCCAACAGAGAGCAAGCAAGAGCCCAGCAGGAGTGAGTAACGTCAGGCACTGGAGGAGAGACTGGGGGCTGGTACAGGGTAGGTTGTGAAGGAAGTGAATCAAACAATTCAAGAAAGCATTCCAGCCTACTAATTCTTGGCTGCTCTACAGCTAGGATCCAGGGAACTATTAGGAAACCTGTGCTTTATTTGCGCCTCTTCCCAAAAAAAGTGTTTCCAATCTGTCACAAAATATCTGATGCCCTCCTCCCTCTCTCAGCCCCAATGAATTGTACACCATTTAATCACCTCTCCTCAGCCATTACACATTTAGATGTTCTGTGCTCTACCTCCAGCAGTTCAAGCTTAAACTGTCAGCCAAATACAATTTATAATCAGAACAAACTTGGGTTGAAAGGATTAAATTGTGGGAACAGGTTGCACAGGGCAGGCTTGAGATTGAGGAGTGATCTAAGTGAAGTAGATTGATAGAGAAAAATTACTTCCTTGGGAAGTGGTGGGGGTGGAGGTGATTCTGGGACAGAGGGGGCAGATTCACAAATGGAGTTGATCTTGGGAAGCCTTTGTCACACAAAGAGTAGTGGAATCAGAAACTCTCTCTTCCTGAAAACTGCTGAGAGTGGGAACTCATCGGAAGTGTCAACGCTGGGCTTGATAGATTATATTCAGAGTTAAGGAAGACTCTTAGCGTTGGGGGTTTTAAGGGTTAGGAAGGGGTATTAAGGGTTGTGGAAGGGTATTAAGGATTAGGCGAGGTTATTATGGGTTAAGGAGGGTATTCAGGTTACTGGGAGGGTATAAAGGATTATGACAGAATTATAGAATCTCACAGTGCAGAAGGATGCCTTTCGGCCCACCAAGCCTGCTGCAACCACAGTCCCACCCAGACCCTAACCCTATAGCCCCATGCATTTACCCTAGCTAGTCCTCCTAACAGTAAGGGACAATTTAGCATGGCCAATCAATCTATCATGCACATCTCTGGACTGTGGGAGGAAACCGAAGCATCTGGAGGAAACCCACGCAGACACAGGGAGAAGATGCAAACTCCAAAACAGACAATGATTCAAGTCGGGAATCAAACCCGGGTCCCTGGTGTTGTGAGGCAGCAGTGCTGACCACTGTGCCACCATGCCGCCCCAGGGTGGTTATTAAGAGTTAGGGAAGGATATTTTGAGGTAGTGAAGGATGTTAAGGGTTAGGAAGGGGTATTAAGTGTTGGGAGGGTATTAGGGATTAGGGAAAGATATTAAAGTTTTGGAGGTATAGAGGGCTTTGGGCGGCATTCAGGATTGTGAAACGGTATTAAGTATTAGGGAGAGGTATTAAGTATTAAGGAAGGGTATTAAGTATTAGGGAGGGGTATTAAGTATTAGGGAGGGGTGGTTTAGGGACGTGTATTCGAGGTTCTGGAAGTTAATAAGGTTAGGATGTTATGGATTGGGGAGAGTATTCAGAATTAGGGAACCAAGTTAGGTAAATGGGAGTTAGCCCTGCAGATTAGCAGACTCGATGGGCTGAATGGTCTCCTACTATATCTATCATATAAGCCCCCAACACACACACACACACACACACCGCCTTACCTTTGGCGATCAGCTCGGCGGTGTCTTGGTCAAAGCCCAGCCGGTGGCACCTCCTCCAGAGCCCGGTGTTGGTGGAGTTATACATCCTGCTGCACTCATCCGCCGCGCTCATGGCGAAGAGCTGGCGCCGGTTCCTGGCCACCAGCAGCTTCTCCTCCCAGCGGTCCAGCTGGTCGCGGCTGGCACGAAGGGGCAGGTTGTTGGAGGTGTAGATGAAGCCCGGGTGGTTGGTGCGGCTGGCGTAGTTCCTGCAGCGCTCCCGGTGCCTCCTGGCGTCCGTCTGGTACCAGTGGTCGGAGCAGATGGCCACGGCCAGCATGGCCAGGGCGCACAGGGCCATGGAGAGGCCGGCGTAGAGCAGGAGCCGCCCGGCTGCCATCTCCTTCACAGCATCCCAGCAGAAAGCAGCAAGAAGGAGGAAGGTGCAAGTGGAGCAGGAGAGAGAGGGAGGGCAGAGCACTCACTATCCACCCCTGCAGTGTGGCATCGCTTCACACAGATTGCCCCCTTTACAAACAGTGCCTGGCACAGGTGGAGCCTTTTGCATCAATAGGTTGGGCACATTTGCAGACTGGGCATCTCCTCTGTCAACAGCCAGGCAGCCCTTCCTGGCCTCACCTCAGCAGCTGAAAAAGCCTCCACTCACAGATTCTCCACCATTTCCCAGCAACTGGATCTGCTGCCTTCCTCCCCCTTCGCCTGGTACCCTGAGATTTCACACCTCCCTCCAAAATACCTCCCAAAGCACTCAGCTGCCCCTCTGCCTTTTGTTCAGAGGCTAAACAAAGGACCCTCCAAAAAGAAACTGCATCCAATCTACCCTCAGCACAGCCCTGCAAAACCCCGGACTGAAAATCTCCCAGGAAAGAAATAAGAAAAATCAACCGGAGAGAACCCTGATGTCATTGAGCCCGAGGCAGGATCATGTTTTATTTATCTCCCTCCTTAAAGCGAGGACGTCTCATCGCCAGAGCTTCAAACAATCCCGGCTCGCCGTTACCCCCACTGAATTCCCCGTCATTTTCCATTGGCATTTTGTCAATT
Source organism: Carcharhinus amblyrhynchos (assembly GCF_965287045.1). Lineage (NCBI taxonomy): Eukaryota > Metazoa > Chordata > Chondrichthyes > Carcharhiniformes > Carcharhinidae > Carcharhinus > Carcharhinus amblyrhynchos. The sequence continues at coordinate 69,578,674 of NC_137329.1, read as the reverse complement.
GTCTCACAGCTGAAGACAAAACAACCTCTCCTTCAATATCAAAAGCTGTAAAAGCTCAGACAATGCCACGCCTCGACAATATGTCGGTTATTCGTTGTTTATTTTTTTTAAAAAAAAGATTCCTCTGTTTAATATTGCGGCGGGAATCTTTTTCGTAACAATTCGTAAAAAGACAAACCGACATCTCTACGAGGATGCGGATTGATTTTGGTACATAGACGTTAATTACAGAGCGTTTTATTGTGTGGCAGGTTGTGATTAAAGCAACACTGCACCGCAATGGGCACCAGCTTCATGTTGTAACTCGGGTATTGTACATATATATGTATATATATGAACGAGTTAACTGATCATTAGATTAATATACTTGTCTGTTTAACCAGAGGGAAAAGGTAATCCACTCAAAGGATTTGATTTGGAATTAATTCTTCATTTTCAAATATCACCCTTAAACTTTCCGGCAGATCTGTTTCTTCTGTTGTTTCTTTTTCAAAGCTATTTGTAAGCAAATCCTTCGCCCTTAAGGGCTCGGAACAGTAAAACCCTGTATGGGGATCTGGGCTAAGGCGTTATTCTAAGACATTAAGAATGGCTAAGACATCGTTCAAAGGATGTGAGATCCGCCTTGGGTCCACAGTTGTTCATTGGGGTTATTTTAAATGCTCCATTAAACTGAAGTAAAGAGTCCATTGCTCTTCTACCTTGTTCGGGAAAAAGAAACTAAAGTCTGAAAACACGTACCAATTGATTCAAGAACAGCTTCCCCCCGGCTGCCATTAAACTTCTGAATGGCCGTATCACATATTAAACTGGCATCACGATGACAAAAGTAAACCTTAGAAATCCTTCAGAGAAGCACCTCGCCCCACTGGTAAAATAGTCAAGGCTCAAATGTTAAATAATTAGAGATAAAGGGACAGGGGGAGTAGAGTTTGAGGACAAGCTGACCTGCTCTGTCATAGGCTGTCCTGTTGCTACAATATGTTTTAGCAGCAAGCACCCTTCCAGCAGATGGCATGTCTGGATCCTTCCCCCTTGACCATTCCCAAATGACCACCCAACTCTGACTACCCACTTGACTGCACAACTACCACCCCACCACCCAACTACCCCCCCCCCCCCCCCCGATCTGATCTAACTATCCCCCCAACCAATCACCCCAACCTCCCCCACATTCCCCCCTCCTCACACAACCCAATCCAAATGCCTTTCCGTTCTGACCCAAGCCAAATATTCCCCCGGGATGATTATCCACAAACCACTTCAACCAAGTGCCACCACCTTTCCCACCTACCACTCACATACAAATTAGGAGCAGAAGTAGGCCACTCAGACCTTCAAGTCTGCTCCCTCTTTCAATAAGATCATGGCTCATTGACTGTAACCTGCCACCTATCTTGAATAAAATTTCACCTCTTGTTTATCAAGTAGCTATCTACTTCTGTTTCAGAAACATTCAGAAACTCTCCTTCCACTGCCTTATTTGAAGAGACTCACAACCCTCTGAGAGAAAACAATTCTCATCTTTGTCCTAAATGGATGACCAGTTTATTTTTAAACAGCAACCCCCTAGTTCTAGATCCTCCCACAGGAGGAAACATCCTCTTCACATCCACCCAGTGAATACCCCTCTGCATCTTATATGTTTCATAGAACATAGAACACTACAGCACAAACAGGCCCTTCAGCCCACGAGTTGCGCCGATCACATCAACACCTACCAATCTATAGACCTATCTATAACCCCCAATCCCATTAAATCCCATATACTCATCCAGAAGTCTTTTAAAAGACCCCAGCGAGTTCGCCTCCACCACCACTGACGGCAGCCGATTCCATTCACTCACCACCCTCTGAGTGAAAAACTTACCCCTAACATCACTTCTGTACTTGCCTCCCCGCACCTTCAATCTGTGTCCTCTGTAGCGACCATTTCAACCCGGGGAAATAGCCTCTGAGAATCCACCCTATCTATTCCACTCAACATTTTATAAACTTCTATCAGGTCGCCTCTCAACCTTCGTCTCTCCGGGGAAAAGAGTCCCAGCTACCTCAACCTATCTTCATAAGGCATGCCTCCCAGTCCAGGCAACATCCTTGTAAATCTCCTCTGTACCCTTTCAATAGCTTCTACGTCCTTCCTATAGTGAGGCGACCAGAACTGCACACAGTACTCCAAATGAGGCCTGACAAGGGTCTTATAATTTTCAACCAAGTCACTGCCAACTTTTCTAAACTCTAGCAGATATGAGCTTAGTCTGTCCAACTTTTCCTCAAAAGATAACCAGGGGTCACAATTTCAGGATATCAACCATTTAGGACTGAGATGAGGAGAAACTTCTACCCAGCGGGTGCTGAATCTGTGGCATTCTCTACCACTGAAGGCTGTGGAGGCCAAGTCACTGAGTGTATTCATGAAAGAAAGAATAGATTCCTGGACACTAAAGGTGTCAAGAGTATGGGGAGGGAGCACGGGTGTGGCATCAAGACAGAGGACCAGTCATGATGGTACTGAATGGTGGAGTAGGCTCCTATTTTCAATGTTTCCATGTTTATATAAATTGTACAAGGTTTAGGCCGCAGCACTGGTCCTAATGGCACACCATTATATCCATTACATTTTCAAGCTATTGAATTGGACAATTTTACAGAAGAGAAAGGGGTGCTTTAGCTCATTCCCTCTGCGTTGCTTCTCTGGAAGAACTACTCACTTTTTTGCAGTTCATTACCCTTCTTCCCATTTTTGTTTCAATTAAATAAACATGACTAGAGACAAGAAATACAGTTGGTATTTAGTAGATCAGTCAATAAGACTGCCGGGGTTAATCTGGAATGATAAACTGGGAAGTGATGAATCTTTCATATTACAGAGAAATAATGAGCACTCCTATTGGATGTCAAGACCAAACAAGAAGTGATCCCAACTAACCTCATCATTAATCAAGCTTAAGTGTCAACGGGATATACTCAGACATGATGGTACATTGTACCCATAATCCATAAAATATACAATTGATTAGTCTCTTTACAGAACTCAACAAAGTCTTGCTGAAAGGTGTAAGCAGTGAATGGTACATGCATGCAACCACCTGAAAGAGCTCTTGTATGCGGTTATTAGTATCTATACTGATATGCATCACTTGTAATGGCATATGTTTATTATCTTATTGACTTGATTCAATATAGAGTATTAACCAAACATTTCCTCACCTTTTCACTTCAGTTAAAAGTAAAAGATACCTGACAATATCTTACAGTGCCTCCATATAAAAGGATTAGCGGTACATATCAATATCAAACATACATTCCACAGTGTGTAAGAACTCAACCTCTGCTCCTCCCTCTGCGACTGGATCCTAGGCTTCTTAACTCATAGATTGCAATCCTCAACACCAGTACCTCAAAAAGCTGTGTCCTCAGTGCCTTATTATACTCCTTATACACTAATGACTGTGTGGCCAAATTCCCCTCCACTCCATTTTCAAGTTTGCTTACGACACTACCACAGTGAGTTGGATCTCAAACAACGATGAGACGGAGTACAGGAAGTGATAACGAATCCAGTGAACTGGTGCAAAGACAGTAATCTCTCCCTCAATGTCAGGATAATGAAAGAGATAGTCATTGACTTCAGGAAGTGTAGTGGAGAGCTTGTCCCTGTGTACATCAGTGAGGATGAAATGGAAATGGCCGAGACCTTCAGGTTTCCACGTGTCCAGGTCAACAAAAATCTGTCCTGGCCCCTCCACACCAATCCTATAGTTAAGAGAGCTCATCAATACCTCTACTTTCTCAGGAGGCTAAGGAAATTCGGCATGTCTGCTATGACTCTCACCATTTATTACAGATGCACCATAGAAAGCATGCTTTCCAGATGTATCATAGCTCGGTATGGGTTCTGCTCTGACCAAGACTGCAAGAAACTAAAAGCACTGTGATCGAAGCCCAGTACATCATGCAAACCAGCCTCCCACCCATTGACACTTCCCGCTGGCTTGGAAAAGCAGCCAGCATAATCAAGACCCCGCACATTCCTGACATACTGTCTTCCAGCTTCTTCTGTCAAGAAAGGACACAAAAGTCTGATATCATGTACCAAAAGACTCAAGAACAGCTTCTTCCCTGCTATCAGAAAGAACCTACCTTATATTAAGTTGATCTTTCTTTACAACCTAGCTATGATTGTAACACTATATTCTGCACCCTCTCCTCCCCTACTCCCCTATGTACTTTATGAATAGTATGCTTTTTCTATATAGCACTCAAAACACAATACTTTTCACCGCATACCAGTACATATAAACATATCAAAGCAAATCTTCAGTCTCTAGAAGTGGCCCCAAGAAGCAGCCACAACTCCGAGTGAAAGACAAAGTTTCACTTTATAACACCCTGTTTCTCTCGCTGCACCTGTCAAAGGTATCAGCTCAAAGGCACTGAGATAGTCACTCTGAGGAGTGAATGAGAGAATGAATACAGGGAGAAGTTACAAAGTAAGCTGATGGCAATGAAGAAACAGGGCTGAGCCAACTGCAGAACCAAGACAGCACAAGATTCTACATGTATAGGATAGAAGATATCTGAACATGATCATTTTCTGTTGTCTTTTCAGACTGTAGAAGCAATCTGCCAGTTCTGGAAGCCTCTCTAGGTTTGCTTTCCATCTCTGTTCAGTTGTGCGGGATAGATCGCTCAAAGTTGCAAACCACCAACAAAGTGACAACTGTGCAAGGTTTACAGCTGAGGGCCCAGCGACAAAGGCTGTGAAAGGACTGTCTCTGTGTGTGCTATGGCACTCTGGGCTTCAGCTGGGGTAGGGTATTTCATGGATTGGTAATAAGGATTAGCAGCAAGCAGCCATGCCTCAGAACACACCCTAAAAAATCTGGAGATTCAGCAAAATAAGTTGGAAAAAGTTTCTAAGCAGGAGTAAACTAATACAACAAAAGAACCACCTTGTGACAATTATGAAAAATCTCACCATGTCAGATAGAAACTGGCAATGTTTCATTATGTTCAGACACTCTTTTCTACACTGGAGAATGACATGTCTATCAAACAAAAGAATATACAGTTGAACTCTAGTACACACTTGAAACCCCAGAAACAGATTTGCCATGACAGTTAAAATTATCTATAAAATATTTCCCAGGTTCCTTCATTTGTTATGCTTACAGACCTAGTACCAGCCTCCTCAATGCATCATAAAAATGTAGACAAATTAATCCATTTAGGAACACAGGTTTGGGAGATCATTCTGTCCCTCCAGTCTGTTCTGTCATTCTATGAGATCCTGATTGATCTTCTTCTTAACCCTGTGTACCTGCTTTGGCTTACTTATCCTAAATATCTTGAGTCAGTAAAAATCCACCTATTTCAGATTTTAAAATAATTTGTTGATCTAGCTTTGCAGAGGGGGCAAGAATTCCACAATTTTACTGCCCTTTGTATGAAGCAATATTTGCTAACTTCTCTCCGGAGTGGCTGTGGTTTTTAGGCTATACATAGAACATAGAACATAGAACATTACAGCGCAGAACAGGCCCTTCGGCCCACGATGTTGCGCCGACCAGTTAAAAAAAACAACAATGACCCACTAACCTAAACCAATCCCTTTTCGTCCGTAAACCTGTCCACAGACCTCTTAAACGCCCCCAAACTAGGCGCATTTACAACTGCAGCAGGCAGGGCATTCCAATCCCTCACCACCCTCTGGGTAAAGAACCTACCCCTGACATCTGTCCTATAACTACCCCCCCTTAGTTTAAAGCCATGTCCCCTCGTGCTAGATTTTTCCATCAGAGGAAAAAGGCTATCACTATCCACCCTATCTAAACCTCTAATCATCTTATATGTTTCAATAAGATCCCCTCTTAGCCGCCTTCTTTCCAGCGAAAACAACCCCAAATCCCTCAGCCTCTCCTCATAGGATCTCCCCTCCATACCAGGCAACATCCTGGTAAACCTCCTCTGCACCCTCTCCAAAGCCTCCACATCCTTCCTGTAATGTGGGGACCAGAACTGCACACAATACTCCAAGTGCGGCCGCACCAGAGTTGTGTACAGTTGCAACATAACGCTACGACTCCTAAATTCAATCCCCCTACCAATAAACGCCAAGACACTGTATGCCTTCTTAACAACCTTATCTACTTGATTCCCAACTTTCAGGGATCTATGTACACATACACCTAGATCCCTCTGCTCCTCCACACTATTCAAAGTCTTCCCGTTAGCCCTATACTCAACACATCTGTTATTCCTACCAAAGTGAATTACCTCACATTACCTCCTTGTTCTGGACTTCACTACCAGCAGATAAAGTTGCTCTCTATACCATCAGTGTAGACTTCCAAAATTATAAAATAATTCTGAATTAAATCACTCCTTAACCTTCTGAAAATGTAAGGTCACTTCCCATAATCTAACCTTTGAGGTTGTGATAACATTCTGGTGAATGTGTGCTGATCTCCACCCAAAACCAGAGACTCCTCTTTGAGGTGTCCAGAACTGTATGCAACGCTGCTGAGGTGGTCTAAACAGGATTTTGTCTAACTGGAGCAAAACCTGCTCCCCTTTATGTTTTAGGCCCCTAATTATAAAGGTTTGTTAACCTTGTTGATTTTTTTTGTACCTGACTATTAGTGATCTGTGTACATGAGTTATCAGGTCTCTTTGAACCATCATTGTTCCTATTAAGTTTTTCATCATTTAAATACCATACTTATCTGTCCTTTTAGGTTTGAAATGAGTGACCTCACGATTCCCTACATTAGAATACATTGGCCATTGTTTTGCCTACTAAATTACAAAGAGATATTGATCAATATCAAATTACAAAGAGATATTGATCAATATCTCTTTGTAATTTTATGCTCCCATTGGCACTACTTACAATACCACCAATCTTTTGTGCCATTGGCAAATCTGGATAAGTAGCTTTCTAGTGTGTTTTCAAAGTAACTAAAAAACATCTTGAATATTTGAGGTCCTGGCGTTCTCCTAGGGCTCACTAATTCTTTGCAATTCCTAAACACTCATTGGCGACAAGGTTGCACAGTGGTTACCACAGCATCAGGGACCCGGGTTCAATTCCAGCCTTGGATCATTGTCTGTGTGGTGTTTGCACATTTTACCCTGTGTCTGCGCGGGTTTCCTTCAGGTGCTCCAGTTTTCTCCACAGTCGAAAGAAGTGCGGGTTAGGTTGATTGGTCATGCTAAATTGCCCCTTAATGTCATGGGATTAGCTGGGTAAATATGTGGGATTACAGGAATAGAACCTGGATGGGATTGTTGTCAATGCAGACTCAATGGACTGAATGGCCTCCTTCTGCACTGTAGGGAATCTATGCTTCTAGGTAAACTATATCTACCATATAAACTATTGGATTCTTATGAAAGGTCATCAACTTGAAAGATTAACTCACTTTTTTTCCCAGATGCTGCCAGACCTGCTAGGTTTTAACAGCACTGTCTGTTTTATTTCATATTTACACTGCTGCACTATGTTTCCTTTGTATAAATGATATCAAAAAGCATTTTCCCTTTCCACTATTTCAATTACTTTCTCATAAAATTCCATTAGGTCCATTTCATAAAAAGGGCAAAACCTCCGCAGGAAGCTTTGAATAAATCGGTCTCAACAACCTCAAATAAATCAATTCAAACTGAACATCGCAGAAGACAACGGGAACAATTGGACCATGAACGGACTTAGATAGAATGGTTGGACTACAAAGAGGAGACTATAGGAAAAGCAATCAATCAGATTAAAATATTAAAATAAAAACAACTGATGAAGGAAAACATACAAGTAGGTAGGGACATGAACAAGGCGATTGGCATGCTTGCCTTTATTGGTCAGGGCATTAAGTACAACAGTCAGGATGTCACGTTGCAGCTTTTTAAAACTTTGGTTAAGCCGCACTTAGACTATTGCATTAAATTCTGGTTGCCACATTGCAGGAAGGATGTGGAGGCTTTGGAGAGGGTGCAGAAGAGGTTTACCAAGTTGCTGTCTGAATTAGAGGGTATGAGCTAAAAGGAGAGGCTGGACAAACTAGGGTAGTTTTCTCTGGAGTGGCAGAGGCTGAGGGAAGACCTGATAGAAATCTATAAAATTATGACAGGTATAGATAGAGTTGACAGAATCTTTTGCCTAGAGTTTAAATTTCTAATACTAGGAGACATGCACCTAAGATAAGCGGGGAAAGTTCAAAGGAGATGTGATAGGCAAATTTTTTATATAGTAAGTGTCAGGAATATGCTGCCAGGGGTGGCACTGGAGGCAGATGCGTTTAAGGGGCTTTTAGATAAGGACATGACTATGCAAGGAATTGAGAAATATGGACCGTGGGCAGGCAAAAGAGATTTATTTAATTTAGCACCCTGTTTGGCACAACATTGTGGGCCAAAGGGCCTGTTGCTGTGCTGTACTGTTCTATGTTCTGTCTATATGAATAGATCTCATGGACACAGGCACAGCAATAGATCAGCTTTTATTAATTTGTTCACGTGATGTGGGTTTCAGTAGCTAGACCAACCTTTATTGCCCTTGAGAAGGGGGTGGTGAGCTGCCTTCTTGAACCGCTGCAGTCCCTGAAGTGCACGTACACCCATGGTGCTATTTGGAAGTTCCAGGGTCTTGATACAGTGACAGTGAAGGAACCAAGTCAGGATGGTGACTGATTGAAGGAGAACCTCCAGGTGGTAGTGTTCCCAAGTGTCTGCTGTCCTTGTCCTTCTAGATGGTAGTGGTTGTGGATTTGGAAGATGCTGCTGAGTTGTCGCAGTGCACCTTGTCGATGGTACACACTATGGCCACTGTTTGTTGCTGGTGGAGGGAGTGAATGTTTGAGGTGGTGGATGAGATGTCAATCAAGCAGGCTACTTTGTCCTATATAGTGTTGAGCATCTTGAGTGTTGTTGGAGCTACACTCATTCAGGCAAGTGAGAAACATACCATCACACTACTGACTTGTGCCTTGTAGATGGTGGATAAGCTTTGAGGAGTCAGGCAGTGAGTTACTTGCTGCAGTATTAATAGCCTCTGGTCTGTTCTCATAACCACTGTGTTTATATATTTTTCATTTGCGGGCTGTGAGTTTCACTGGCTGGCCAACATTTATTACTCTTCCCTAATTGCCCTTGTGAAGGTGGTGATGAGCTATCTTCTTGAACCACTGCAGTTCCTGAGGTGTAGGTACACCTACAGTGAAGTTAGAAAGGGAATTCCAGGATTTTGACCCAGTGAGTGAAGGTAATATATTTCAATGTTGGGGTGATGAGTAACTTGGAGAGGAACTTTCAGGTGGTTATTTTCCCAAGAGTCTGCTGTCCTTGTCCTTCTAGATGGTAGTGGTCATAGATTTGGGGGTGCTGTCTAAGGAGCCTTGGTGAGTTCTTTTATGTACATCTTGTATATGGTTCACACTGCTGCCAGTTTTTTGGTGTTGGAGAGAGTGAATGTTTGTGGGTGGGGTAACAATCAAGTGGGCTGCTTATTCCTGGATGGTGTTGAGCTTTTTGTGTGTTGTTGGAGCTGCACTCATTCAGTCAAGTGGAGAGTATTCCATCACACTCCTTGTGTCTTGTAGATAGTGGACAGGCTTCGGGGAGTCAAGAGGTAAGTTACTACAACAGGATTTGACCCGCTCTGATAGCCATATATTTATGTGGCTAGTCAAGTTCCGTTTCTGGTCCATAGTAACTGCCAGTATGTTGATAGTGGGGGATTCAGCGATGGTAATGCCATTGAATGACAAGGAGCAATAGTTAGATACTCGCTTGTTGCATATCGTCCTTTGCTGGCACTTGTGTAGTGCAAATGTTTCTTTTCACTTGTCAACCCAAGTGAATATTGTTCAGGTCTTGCTGCATTTGTAAATGGACTGCTTCAGTATCTGAAGAGTCATGAATGATACTGAACATTGTGCATTCATCGGTGAACATCTCCACTTCTGACCTTATGATTGAGGGAAGGTTATTGATGAAGCAGCTGAAGATTGTTGGGCTTGAGGGATTCCTGCAGAGATGTCCTGGAGCTAAAACCTCCTACCACCACAACCACCTTTGTTTGTGCTTGGACTGACTCCAGCCAGTGGAGGGTTCTCCCCCAAATCCATTGACTCCAGTTTTGCTAGGGCACCTTGATGCCATAGTCATACTTCATGCCTTGATATCTAGGGCAATCACTCTCATCTCACCTCTGGAGTTCTGCTTTTTTGTCCACATTTGAACCAAGGCTGTAATGCAGTCAGGAGCTCAGTGGCCCTGACAGAGCTCATAAGAACATAAGAACATAAGAAATAGGAGCAGGAGTAGGCCAACTAGCCCTTCGAGCCTGCCCCGCCATTCAATAAGATCATGGCTGATCTGTCGTGGCTCAGTTCCACTTTCCCGCCCTCTCCCCATAACCCTTAATCTCCTCTCTTATCAAAAACCCATCAACCCGCGTCTTAAAAATATTTAGCGAGGCAGCCTCCACCACTTCAACGGGCAGAGAATTCCAGAGATTCACCACCCTTTGAGTGAAGAAGTTCCTCCTCAACTCCGTTCTAAACCGCCCCCCCTTTATCTTGAGGCTGTGCCCCCTAGTCCTACTGTCTTTTTTGAGCGGGAAGAGTCTCTCCACCTCTATCCTATCCATCCCATTCATCATCTTATACGTCTCAATGAGATCTCCCCTCATTCTTCTAAACTCTAACGAGTACAAGCCTAGTTTATTCAGCCTCTCCTCATAGCTCAACCCCCTCAACTCCGGTATCAGCCTAGTAAACCTCCTCTGCACTCCCTCCAAGGCCAAAATATCTTTGCGCAGGTGCGGCGCCCAAAACTGCACACAGTACTCCAGCTGCGGCCTCACCAATGCCCTATACAGCTGCAGCAAGACCTCCCTGCTTTTATATTCAATCCCCCTCGCTATGAAGGCCAGCATCCTATTCGCCTTCCTGACCACCTGCTGCACCTGCAAGCTGGGTTTTTGCGACTCATGCACAAGGACCCCGAGGTCCCTCTGCACCGTCGCCTGCTGCAGTTTTTCGCCACGTAAGTAATAGTCCTTCCTACCATTCTTCCTACCAAAGTGGACCACCTCACACTTGCCAACATTAAATTCCATTTGCCATTTCCTGGCCCATTCGCCCAGCCTATCTAGATCCTTCTGCAGACTCTCCACACCCTCCGCACAATTTGCCGTTCCCCCAATCTTGGTGTCATCAGCAAATTTCGACACCCTACACTCGGTTCCCTCCTCCAGATCATCTATATAAATGGTAAAAAGCTGAGGCCCCAGCACCGACCCCTGGGGCACTCCACTAGTCACCATCCGCCAATCCGAATAGCACCCGTTGACCCCCACTCTCTGCCTCCTATTTGACAACCAATCCTCTATCCACGCTAACACCCTACCCCCAACTCCATGTCCCCCGACCTTCTGCAATAACCTCTTGTGAGGTACTTTGTCAAACGCCTTCTGAAAATCCAGAAAGACCACATCCACCGGCTCTCCTCTATCCACCGCCCTAGACACATCCTCATAGAACTCCAGTAAATTTGTCAGACACGACTTCCCTTTAATGAAACCGTGCTGCGTCTGCTCTATCAAGCAATTCCCTTCAAGATGCTCAAACGAGCATCACTGAGCAGGTTATTACTGCTTGATAGCTGTGGGGGGAAAGGCTGATAGAATTCAGCTCCAGGGCCTTCATACTCAAAGTCTCATGTTTGAAATGTTGTCACAAAGACACCAGTCAGTAGAGCTGACCCCATTTTAAGGCCTCATGCCCCACCTGGTGGCCAGCATTAGCAACTGCAAGATGATTCACCAGCTGAACGTAACCTGGAATTTAGGCTAACACCGGGACATCAAACAGATAGTTGTCAACTCCAGTTGGACATATTCCTGGAGGTGTTATAACAGGACCTCCTGACTGTAAACCATATTCCCACTCACAGCTTCAACACACATATACTCTGGACATGCCACTTTCTCAATCGGAAAATGAGCAGACTCTCCATTAGCTGACTGAACAATGCTTGACAGCCAAGTAGACCATCATTCCCATGCCCGATATTTTTGTCGGTGATAAAAAGAAGTGCTCAAAGAATTTATTTTTTAAGAAACAATTTATTAAAGTGTCCCAATGGATTTTGTTTTCTGAGGTTGGTTGCAATAATAACAGAGGAAGTTACACTCTAACACCTTGAGACTCCAGGGTGGATCCAGGAAGGTTTGGAAGGCTGAGCTTCATATGCGGTTTTGTGCTGGACAACCTTTCTGTTAGTACAGCTAAACCCTTCTGCACGATTTCATCCTGTTCCTCCAAAGATCTGAATGATCGGTCAATTTCCTCCCTTAATCCATTTGGGTTAAACAGAAATGACTCTACCTTCCTTTGCTGCTGGATCTTTGCCTGTCAGGAATAAATCATGGAAAATGAGCACACACAGCTTCATCCATTTGTTATCTTACAAGTGCTTTTTTTTAACAGGTCCAGGCTACAAGGCACTTGAAGAAGAATGGGGAGAGCAGTATCTTGAAAAGGGCAACCACCAAGTAGATTAACAAATGAATGGTTTATTAAGGTGAGTAACTATGTAAATAATATAAAAGCTACTATACTCCCTGAGTCCGGGTTCCCAACTGCAAAACCCACGCTCAGCCCCAGGATTCACATGTGTAGCCTGATTGGCCAAATGGGCCACATGACCCTCTGAGAGCTTGTCCTTTAAAGCAGCATGCTACTACAGCACAGGAACAGGTCCTTCAGCCCTCCGACCCTGCACCGACCATGCTGCCCTACTGAACTAAAACCCTCTATCGTTCCGGGACCATGTCCCACTATTCCCATCCTATTCATGTATTTGTCAAGACACCCCTTAAAAGTCATCAACGTATCTGCTTCTAGTACCTCCCCGACAATGAGTTCCAGGTACCCACCACCCTCTGTGTAAAAAAACTTGCCTCGTACATCTCTTTTAAACCTTGCCCCTTGCACTTTAAACCTATGCCCCCGAGTAATGGACTCTTCCATTCTGGGAAAAAGCTTCTGACTATCCACTCTGTCCATGCCCATCATAATCTTGTAGACTTCTATCAGGTCTCCCCGCAACCTTCATCATTCTAGTGAGAACAAACCAAGTTTCTCCAACCTCTCCTCATAACTAATGCCCTCCTTTCCAGGCAATGTCCTGGTAAATCTTTTCTGTACCCTCTCCAAAGCCTCCATATGCTTCTGGTAGTGTGGCAACTAGAATTGAACACTATATTCCAAGTGCAGCTTAACTAAGGTTCTACAAAGCTGCAACATGACTTACCAATTTTTAAACTCAATGTCCCGGCCGATGAAGGCAAGCATGCCATATGCCTTCTTGACTACCTTCTCCACCTGTGTTGCCACTTTAAGAGACCTGTGTACCTGTATACCCAGATCCCTCTGCCTATCAATACTCTTAAGGTCTGCCATTTACTGCATATTTCCTATCTGTATTAGACCTTCCAAAATGCATTACCTCACATTTGTCTGGATTAAACTCCATCTGTCATCTCTCTGCCCAAGTCTCCAACTGATGTATGTCCTGCTGTATGTTCTGATGGTCCTCATCGCATCCGTAAATCCACCAACCTTTGCATCATCTGCAAATGTACCAATCAAACCAGTTATATATTAAACTAATTAGGGGGGGGGAGGGTGCGAGGGTAGGTGATGTTAGGAGGTCTACAGTTAAGGATAGGGTACAGGTAAGGGAAGAGGCTGAGGATGTCCCAAGTGGTGGCGTTACGGCAAATAGGGTCCAGAAGAAGGCTGGGATGAAAGCGCTTTATCTGAATGCACGAAGCATTCGGAATAAAGTGGATGAGCTGGTGGCGCAGATCGACACAAATGGATACGATCTGGTGGCCATTACAGAGACGTGGCTGCAAGGTGACAGGGACTGGGAGATGAATGTACAGGGCTATCAAGTGTTTAGGAAGGATAGGCAGGAGGAAAGAGGGGGTGGCGTAGCTCTGCTGATTAAGGACAGCATCAAGGTGGTAGCAAGGGATGATATCGGAGCCAAAGAGCAGAAAGTGGAATCGTTGTGGGTGGAGATTAGGAACAGCAAAGGGAGGAAGACGCTGGTGGGTGTCGTCTATAGGCCCCCGAATAATGATCTGGAGGTGGGGCGGGCTGTTAACGCGCAAATAAGTGCGGCGTGCAGGAATGGGACGGCAGTAGTTATGGGGGATTTCAATCTGCATATTGATTGGTCGACCCATGTTGGACGAGGTGGGCTCGAGGAGGAGTTCTTGGAATGCTGCCGGGATAGTTTCCTGGAACAGTGTGTGTTGGAGCCGACGAGGGAGCGAGCTATCTTGGATCTGGTGCTATGTAATGAGGCGGGTAGAATTAGGGACCTTGAGGTGAAGGATCCTCTTGGAGAGAGTGATCATTGTATGGTGGAGTTTCTGTTGCAGATGGAGGAGGAGAAAGTGGGTTCCCGGACACGTGTCCTTTGTTTGAATAGAGGGGAGTATGGTAGGATGAGAGAAGAATTGGCGAATGTGGACTGGGGGAGCGCGTTGGAAGGTAGGTCTGCTGAGGAGCAGTGGAGGATCTTTAAGGAGATCTTTCTTGGTGCTCAGCAGAAATTTATTCCGATGGTTAAAAAGGACAGTAGGAAGAGAGGTAATAAGCCGTGGATAACGAAGGAGGTGAAGGAAAGTGTTAAATTAAAAGCGGAGGAATTTAGAGTAGCTAAGAGCAGTGGGCGAGAAGAGGATTGGGAAAGGTTTAAATGTCAACAAAGATTGACAAAAAAGTTGATAAAGGAGGGTAGAAGAAGCTATGAAGCTGGGCTAGCACTTAATATAAAAAAGGATAGCAAGAGTTTTTATAAATATATAAAAAGGAAGAGGCTGGCTAGGGTGAACGTTGGTCCCTTAGCGGATGAGAAAGGGGACCTAGTGGTAGGGGATGGGGATATGGCTAAGGTCTTGAATAACTTTTTTGTTTCTGTCTTCACGGAGGAGGACGTGAATAATTTGCCGGGTGTTAGCGATGGAAAGGTGGTAGGACTGGAGGGTCTTAATGACATTACTGTTACTAGAGAGGTGGTGCGCGACAGACTGGAGGGGCTGATTGTGGACAAGTCCCCAGGACCGGATGGAATGCATCCGAGGGTTCTGAAAGAAATGGCGGAGGTGATAGTGGATGCCTTGGTGGTTATTTTCCAGACGTCGCTGGATTCCGGGGAAGTGCCGGAGGATTGGAAAACGGCTAATGTTACGCCGTTGTTTAAGAAGGGTGCCAGGCAAAAGGCGGGGAATTATAGGCCGGTTAGTTTAACGTCTGTGGTAGGTAAAATGTTAGAATCCGTCATTAAGGAGGAAATTGCGAGGCATCTTGAAGGAAATTGCTTGATAGGGCAGACGCAACACGGTTTCATTAAAGGGAAGTCGTGTCTGACCAATTTACTGGAGTTCTATGAGGATGTGTCTAGGGCGGTGGATAGAGGAGAGCCGGTGGATGTGGTCTTTCTGGATTTTCAGAAGGCGTTTGATAAGGTACCTCACAAGAGGTTACTGCAGAAGGTCAGAGGACATGGAGTTGGGGGTAGGGTGTTAGCGTGGATAGAGGATTGGTTGTCAAATAGGAGGCAGAGAGTGGGGGTCAATGGGTGCTATTCGGATTGGCGGTTGGTGACTAGTGGGGTGCCCCAGGGGTCGGTGCTGGGGCCTCAGCTATTTACCATTTATATAGATGATCTGGAGGAGGGAACCGAGTGTAGGGTGTCGAAATTTGCTGATGACACCAAGATTGGGGGAAAGGCAAATTGTGCGGAGGGTGTGGAGAGTCTGCAGAAGGATCTAGATAGGCTGGGCGAATGGGCCAGGAAATGGCAAATGGAATTTAATGTTGGCAAGTGTGAGGTGGTCCACTTTGGTAGGAAGAATGGTAGGAAGGACTATTACTTACGTGGCGAAAAACTGCAGCAGGCGACGGTGCAGAGGGACCTCGGGGTCCTTGTGCATGAGTCGCAAAAACCCAGCCTGCAGGTGCAGCAGGTGGTCAGGAAGGCGAATGGGATGCTGGCCTTCATAGCGAGGGGGATTGAATATAAAAGTAGGGAGGTCTTGCTGCAGCTGTATAGGGCATTGGTGAGGCCGCAGCTGGAGTACTGTGTGCAGTTTTGGGCGCCGCACCTGCGCAAGGATATTTTGGCCTTGGAGGGAGTGCAGAGGAGGTTTACTAGGCTGATACCGGAGTTGAAGGGGTTGAGCTATGAGGAGAGGCTGAATAAACTAGGCTTGTACTCGTTAGAGTTTAGAAGAATGAGGGGAGATCTCATTGAGACGTATAAGATGATGAATGGGATGGATAGGATAGAGGTGGAAAGACTCTTCCCGCTCAAAAAAGACAGTAGGACTAGGGGGCACAGCCTCAAGATAAAGGGGGGGCAGTTCAGAACGGAGTTGAGGAGGAACTTCTTCACTCAAAGGGTGGTGAATCTCTGGAATTCTCTGCCCGTTGAAGTGGTGGAGGCTGCCTCGCTAAATATTTTTAAGAAGCGGGTTGATGGGTTTTTGATAAGAGAGGGGATTAAGGGTTATGGGGAGAGGGCGGGAAAGTGGAACTGAGCCACGACAGATCAGCCATGATCTTATTGAATGGCGGGGCAGGCTCGAAGGGCCAGATGGCCTACTCCTGCTCCTATTTCTTATGTTCTTATGTTCTTATATTTTCCTCTAAATCATTTATATTTACACCTCCCACTTTAAGTCCCCATAGAATTATTGAATCCCTACAGTGCAGAAGGATGCCATTTGGCCCATCATGTCTGCATGGATTCTAGAACATAGAACATTACGGCACACTACAGGCCCTGCGGCCCGCAATGTTGTGCTGAGCTATGTCCAATCCCAAGATCAAGCTATCCCACTCCCTATAATTCTGGTGTGCCCCATGTGCCTATCCAATAACCCCTTGAAAGTTCCTGAAGTGTCTGACTCCACTATCACAGCAGGCAGTCCATTCCACACCCCAACCACTCTGAGTGAAGAATCTACCTCGGACATCCTTCCTGTATCTCCCTTATGGTTATGCCCCCTAGTAACAGCTACATCCACCCAAGGAAATAGTTTCTGCATGTCCACTCTATCAATCCCTCTCATCATCTTATAAATCTCCATTAAGTCGCCTCTCATGCTCTTCCGCTCTGAAGAGAAAAGCCCCAGCTCCCTCAACCTTTCCTCATAAGACCTACCCTCCAAACCAGGCAGCATCCTGGTAAATCTCCTCTGCACTCTCTCCAATGCTTCCACATCCTCATAGTGAGGTGACCAGAACTGAACACAATATTCCAAATGTGGTCTCACCAACATCCAGTATAATTGCAGCGTAACCCCACGGCTCTTAAACTCAAACCCCCTGTTAATAAACACTAACACTTCTTCACAGCTCTATCCACTTGAGTGGCAACCTTCAGAGATCTGTGGATATGAACCCCAAGATCTCTCTGTTCCTCCACATTCCTTAGAACCCTGCCGTTGACCTTGTAATCTGCATTCAAGTTTGTCCTACCAAAATGAATCACTTCACACTTGTCAGGGTTAAACTCCATCTGCCACTTTTTGGCCCAGCTCTGCATCCTATCAATGTCTCTTTGCAGCCTGCAAGAGCCCTCCACCTCATCCACTAATCCACCAATCTTGGTGTCATCAGCAAATTTACTAACCCACCCTTCAGCCCTCGCTTCCAAGTCATTGATAAAAATCACAAATAGCAGAGGACCCAGCACTGACCCATGTGGTACAGTGCTGGTAACGGGAGGTGGGGGGGGGGGGGGGGGGGGGTTGTTGGTGGGGGGGGGAGGGGGGGGGTGTTGGGATCCTTGGCGCTGTGAGGCAGGAATGCTTCCTGATTAACACATTTCATAATAATTGAAGTATTTACAATATTATACAACAAATGGATCTCAAACACAGTCCCTTATAAGGTACACTAGTCCATGGATTTCCTGGTCCTTTAGGAGCATCATAGAACATAGAACATAGAACATTACAGCGCAGAACAGGCCCTTCGGCCCACGATGTTGCGCCGACCAGTTAAAAAAAAACAACAACAATGACCCACTAACCTAAACCCTTTTCGTCCATAAACCTGTCCACAGACCTCTTAAACGCCCCCAAACTAGGCGCATTTACAACTGCAGCAGGCAGGGTATTCCAATCCCTCACCACCCTCTGGGTAAAGAACCTACCCCTGACATCTGTCCTATAACTACCCCCCCTTAGTTTAAAGCCATGCCCCCTCGTGCTAGATTTTTCCATCAGAGGAAAAAGGCTATCACTATCCACCCTATCTAAACCTCTAATCATCTTATATGTTTCAATAAGATCCCCTCTTAGCCGCCTTCTTTCCAGCGAAAACAACCCCAAATCCCTCAGCCTCTCCTCATAGGATCTCCCCTCCATACCAGGCAACATCCTGGTAAACCTCCTCTGCACCCTCTCCAAAGCCTCCACATCCTTCCTGTAATGTGGGGACCAGAACTGCACACAATACTCCAAGTGCGGCCGCACCAGAGTTGTGTACAGTTGCAACATAACGCTACGACTCCTAAATTCAATCCCCCTACCAATAAACGCCAAGACACTGTATGCCTTCTTAACAACCTTATCTACTTGATTCCCAACTTTCAGGGATCTATGTACACATACACCTAGATCCCTCTGCTCCTCCACACTATTCAAAGTCTTCCCGTTAGCCCTATACTCGACACATCTGTTATTCCTGCCAAAGTGAATTACCTCACATTTCTCTGCATTAAACTCCATCCGCCACCTCTCGGCCCAGCTCTGCAACCTGTCTAAGTCTTCCTGCAAACTATGACACCCTTCCTCACTATCTACCACACCTCCGACTTTGGTGTCATCAGCAAATTTACTGATCCACCCAACTATACCCTCATCCAGATCATTAATAAAAATCACAAACAGCAGTGGCCCCAACACAGATCCCTGAGGCACACCACTTGTAACCGAACTCCATGATGAATATTTACCGTCAACCACTACCCTCTGTCTCCTATCCGCTAGCCAATTCCTAATCCAGTTCCTTAGATCACCCCCAATCCCATACATCTGCATTTTGTGCAGAAGCCTACCATGGTGAACCTTATCAAACGCCTTACTAAAATCCATATACACCACGTCCACTGCCTTACCCCCATCCACCTCTTTGGTCACTTTCTCAAAAAACTCAATAAGGTTAGTAAGGCACGACCTACCCGCCACAAAACCATGCTGACTATCTCCAATCAACTCATTACTCTCCAAATAACTATAAATCCTATCCCTAATAATTTTTTCCAAAACCTTGCCCACAACAGAAGTGAGACTCACCGGTCTATAATTTCCGGGGAAGTCTCTGTTCCCCTTCTTAAACAATGGGACAACATTCGCTAATCTCCAATCATCTGGTACTATACCAGAGGCCAACGACGACCTGAAGATCAGAGCCAGAGGCTCTGCAATCACTTCTCTTGCCTCCCAGAGAATCCTGGGGTAAATCCCATCCGGACCAGGGGACTTATCTATTTTCAGACCCTCCAGAATATCCAGCACATCCTCCTTATCAACTGTAACGCTGTCAATTCTACTCCCCTGCAACCCAGTGTCCTCCTCAGCTATATCCATGTCCCCCTGCGTGAACACCGAAGAGAAATATTGGTTCAATGCTTCACCAATCTCCTCCGGTTCCACACATAACTTCCCTATAACTATAACTATAACACATAACTATGAGCAGGTGCTCTGGCAGTAACGGTAACTTTGGTTTCAACTTCAGTGAGTGGGCACTTGACTTGTGAAGGTGCATCAGTGCAGATAGTTTCTCCAGTTTCCACTGGAACATTACTTGGCTATTCCTCAGTGTGGCTGTGGCATGGTGACACAGTGGTTAGCACTGCTGCCTCACAGTGCCAGGGACTTGGATTCAATTCCCGGCTTGGGTCACTGTCTGTGCTGAGTCTGCACATTTTCCTTATGTCTGCATGGGTTTCCTCTGGGTGCTCCAGTTTCCTCCCACAGTCTGAAAGATGTGCTGGTTAGGTGCATTGGCCATGCTAAATTCTCCCTCAGTGTACCCGAACAGATGCCCGAGTGTGGCAACTAAAGGATTTTCACAGTAACTTAAACGCAGTGTTAATATAAGCCTATTTGTGACGCTAATAAATCAACTTTAAAACTTTAAAAGATACGTGGCAGTAGGGTAAGGACAAGGGAGGGAATCTATACATGGAGTCAAAGGAAATGGGTCAGGTATTAAATGAGTACTTTGCATTAATATTCACCAAAGAGAAGGACTTGGTGGATGATGGGTTTAGGATAGTTTGAATCAAGCTGAGATCAAAAAGGAGGAGGTATTGGGATTCTTGAGAAACGTTAAGGTTGACAAGTCCCCAGGGCCTAATGGGATATACCCCAGAATACTGAGAGAGGCAAGGGAGAAAATTGCAGGACCTTGAGAGAAATCTCTGAATCCTCACTGGCTACAGGGAAGGTAGCCATGTACTTTTTTTTGTGAACTGAAATCCCACTCACCTGACGAAGGAGCAGTGCTCCAAAAGTTAGTGACTTTAAATCTGTTGGACTTTAACCTGGTGTTGTGAGACTTCTTACAGGGGAGGTCCCAGAGGACTGGAGAACGTTGTTTCTTTGTTTAAGAAGAGCAGCAAGAATAATCCAGGTCGGTGAGCCTGATTTCAGTGATAGGGAAATTATTGGAGAGGATTCTTCGTGACAGGATTTACTTCCACTTGGAAATAAATGGATGTATTAGCAAGCAGCAACATGGTTTTGTGAAGGGGAGGTTGTGCCTCACTAACTTGATCGAGTTTTTCAAGGAAGCGACGAAGCTGATTGATGAGGGTAGGACAGTGGATGTTGTCTACGCGGACTTCAGTAAGGCATTTGACAAGGTCCCTCGTGGCAGACTGGTGCAGAAGGTGAAGTCGCATGGGATCAGAGGTGAGCTAGCAAGGTGGATACAGACTGACTCAATCATAGAAGACAGGGGGTAGCAGTGGAAGCGTATGTTTCTGTATGGAGGATTGTGACAAGTGGCAATCCTCAGGGACTTTTTAAGGTGCTGGGATCTTTGCTGTTTGTAATATATATAAATGATCTGGAGGAAAATATAACTGGATTGATTAGTAAGTTTGTGGATGACATAAAGATTGGTGGATTTGCGGATAGCAATGAGAACCATCAGAGGGTGCCCCAGGACATAGATCGTTTGGAGACTTGGGCGGAGAGATGGCAGATGGAGTTTAATCCGGACAAATGTAAGGTAATGCATTTTGGAAGGTCTAATAAAGATAGCAAATATACAATAAATGGCAGAACCCTTAAGACTATTGATAGGCAGAGGGAACTGGATATACAGGTACACAGGTCACTGACAGTGCCAAGCAGGTGGAGAAGGAAGTCAAGAAGCATGCAGCATGCTTGCCTTCATCGGCCGGGGCACTGAGTTTAAAAATTGACAAGTCATGTTGCAGCTTTATAGAACATTAATTAGGCCACATTTGGAATATGGTGTTTAATTCTGGTCGCCACACTACCAGAAGGATGTGGAGGCTTTGGAGAGGGTACAGAAAACATTTACCAGGATGTTGCCGGGTATAGAGGGCATTAGCTATGAGGACAGGCTGGAGAAATGTGGTTTGTTCTCACTGGAACAACAGATGTTGAGGGGAGACCTGATAGAAGTCTACAAGATTATGAGGAGCATAGACAGACCGGATAGTCAGAAGCTTTTTCCCAGTGTGGAAGAGTCAATTACTCAGGGGCATAGGTTTAAGGTGTGAGGGGCAAGGTTTAAAGGAGATGTACGGTGCAAGTTTTTTACACAGAGGGTGGTGGGTGCCTGGAACTCACTGCCGGAGGAGGTAATGGAAGCAGATACGATAGTGACATTTAAGGGGTATCTTGACAAATACATGAATAGGATGGGAATGGAGGGATAAGGTCCCCGGAAGGGTAGGGAGCTTTAGTTCAGTTGGGCAGCATGGTCGGTGCAGGCTTGGAAGGCCGAGGGGCCTGTTCCTGTGCTGTAATTTTCTTTGTTCTTTGTTCTTAGGTGTAGAGGGGACATGAGGAAAATATTTTTTAACGCAAAGGATAATGGGTATCTGGAATTCACTGGCTGAATGGATTTCCTCGGGTTCTCTAGTTTCCTCCCACAGTCCTGTGAGTTAGGTTGATTGGCCGTGATAAATTGCTCCTCATTGCAGGGCGATTAGGAGGGTTAATATGTGTGCTTACAGTGATAGGACAGGACCTGGGTGGGATTGTTGTCGGTGCAGACTTGCTGGGCAAATGACAGCCTCCTGCACTGTGGATTCTATGATCTATGATCTGTGGGTTGGTGGTGGAGGCAGTAACCCTATATTCTGAATCTGTACCTTAAGTACTGTAAGCTACAGGGCTATGGGCTGTGTGCAGGAAGGTGGGATTAGAAAGGACACCTGGATGTCCTCAGGCTGGCATGGACAAGATGGACCAAATGGTCTCCTTCTGTGCTGTAACTTTTCTATGGTTTTAAGGTTCATGGTCCTATGGTTCAGTCTAGAAGCCAGAGAGGCAGTCTCAGGCTTCATGGCCAAATTTAAAGGTGTTAGCAGAGCTTTGCAAGTTCAGCCCAGCTTTCGGAGAAATGTTAAGAGACCATTAGGTCTGCGGTGTAAACAACCTAATTGTATTAAAAAAAGTTACTGGCCAAGACCAAAATCTGTTTAGAAAAAGCTGTGAAGTTGGCCCAGGTGACTGAATATGCTGAACAAGGTGTAAGCGAGTTGTATGACGTGCCAAACAAGGTAAATCGTTTGAGGCTGAAAACGGCTATCATGAAGAACATCCCAAGTGCAGGTGCAGCAGTGCCTTCGAGAGGGAGTACAGCAATAAGGTCTGAAGCTTGTTTTCAATGTGGGAGACAGCGCTCTTGAGAAGCTTACTAATTATGTGTGTTTCAGGAGCAACATAAAGGGTCATTTAGAAGCCTGGTGGAGAGTAAAGCAACCAATATAGAATGTGCAAAAAAACCACAGTTGTTAGTTTAACTCCCTTAAAATAAATTGGATAAGGAGGCCAAAAAGGAACCTGAGTCATTTACCCTAAACCAGGTCCAGCTAAAGTTTCCCCCTATAGAAATAGCCTTGATGGTAAATGACAGATCTCTTAAAATGGAAAGTCAACCCAGGGGCTGTGGCTACAATCATATGTGAACAGGCATTTTGTTATCTTCAGAAAGGTCTCCAACCACTGGGATTGAATGGGTCAGGAGCTACATTGTCTACGAATGAGAGATATTGAAGACCTTAGGGACAGCATCAGTCACAGTGTCATACCAGAATCAAACTGTGAAGCTACTGGTCTTGGTAATTAAAGGTCACAGACCTTGTCTAATGGGCTATTCAAGCAGATAAAATTAAACTGGTTGAAAATATTAAATGTATGGGATGGAGTTTTTCAGAAACCACTGTGTAAATATTCTGAGGCCTTCCAAAATGAATTAGGATGTTTACAAGTAACTAAAGCTAAAATGTATCTGAATCCAAATGCAACGCCTAAATTTTTCAGGCCTGTCCAGTGCCTTATGCACTTTATTAGCAGGTTTAAATTGAGATGGCTGGATTTTATAGAATGCCTACAGTGCAGAAGTGGCCATTCGGCCCATCGAATCTGCACCGAGTCTCTGACAGAGTATCTTACCCAGGCCTCCTCTCCCACCCTAACTCTGAAATTCCACACATTTATCATGGCTAATCCATCTAACCCACACACCTTGGGGCACAAACGGGCAATTTAGCAAGGCCAATCCTCCTGACCGTTACATCTTTGGACTGTGGGAGGAAACCAGAGCACCAGAAGGAGTTAGGTATAATAAAGCCTGTACAATTCTCTAAATGGGCTGCACCCATAGTCTCTATCCTCAAACCAGAGATGGCACAGTGGTTAGCACTGCTGCCTCACAGGGTGAGGGACCTGGGTTCGATTCCCAGCTTAGGCACTGCCTGTGAAAATTTCTCCCCGTGTCTACATGGGTGTCCTCCCACAGTACAAAGGCGTGCTAGTTAGGTGCATTGGCCATGCTAAATTCTCCCTCAATGTACCAGAAGATAAAATTTGGAAGTGTTGAGACAGTTTAAAGAAACAGGTGTTAGGTTTTAGGGTCAACACAAAAGAGTTAAATCCTTCAGAAGAGAAAAAAAGTAAAAGCCAGCAAGGAGGTTCCACTGCCAAAAGACATATCAGAGTTGAAGTCATTTCTTGGCATGGTGAACTATTATGGTAGCTTTTCAAAAATGTATCTACCACCTTAGCAGCACTCCACCAACTGTTTAAAGAAACAAGATGACATTGGAAATGGGGAGAAGATCAAAAATAAGTCTTCATTCAAATGAAACAGGCTCTGCAGTCCTCTGCCTTGTTGGTGCATTTCCATCCAACCAAACCCTTAATAGTAACCTGTGATATATCACCGTATGGAGTGGGAGCGGTTTTGTCCCTCTGGATGCCTGATGGAGCAGAAAAGCCTTTGCTCCTCAAACATTGTTTGACATGGAAAATAAGTATTCCCAGATGGATAAGGAAAGCTCGGAAGTCAACTCTACAGTCAAGAAGTTCCGTCAGTATATTTATGGTCAACATTTTATAATAGTCTCAGATCAAAAGCCATTGTTAGATGTATTCAGGGAAGATAAACTAGTGCTGCTAATTGCATCTGCAAAGGTGCAGAGATGGGCTCTCTTGTTAGCAACATACAGTTATACGTTTCAGCATCGCTCTGGGACACAGGTATCATATGCAGGCACACTTAGCCAGCTGCCTTTGCCACAATGGCATCACCACCAGTTCCTCAATAGATTATGCTGCATCTGACAGAGACTTTGCCAGTCTTGACTAAACACATAAAGATGTGAACGGAAAGAGACTCTATTATCGAAAATTAATAAGATGGTAAAGTAAGGGTGTTGATAATGAGAAGTCAAAGTTGCTGAAATCTTACCAACACAAAGGGACAGAAATAACCTGTGAAGACAGGATGTTATTGTGGGGGGCTAAAGTTATAGTCCCACCTCAGGAGACATGACTTTTATTGCAGGAACTGCACAACTTTCATCCAGATCAAAGCAGCACGAAAGCCCTAGCCAGGGGCTATGTGGTGGCCCGGCATTGACAAGGAAATAGGAAAGGTAGTTACCTCAATTGTGATTCAATAGGCTTTAGCACCATCAATGGATTTGCATCCATGGGAGTGGATACGTAGACGATCGGCAAGAATATGTATTGGGGCAATTCCCCCAGTCCACAGTTCTGGTGCAAAGCTGATATTTAAATTCTCATTTGGATATCATTAGTGGGCCTGGATCTGAAGTCTCTGGGCCTGCTAGCCTCTTCACATCCCTGGCCATCACACCCCTCCTCCCCACAAGGAATGTTTCACTCCAACAGGGTTTACAAGAGCTCCCCACTAATGGCGAGCTGATAGCCTGACCCCCCACCTTGAGTGAAGAGAGTCCATGGAGGCCCCCCCCCCGGAGTTTGGGCATAAGGGGGGGTGCCCTCTGGGCATTACCAACCTGGCAGTGCCAGCCTGGCCACAAGAGGCAAAGTGGCAATTCCCAAGGGAAACCTTGGTACTGCCCACTGGGCATCAGACAATGCCAAGAGGGTGGGGCCAGAGGGGGGTGCAGGGTCTATTGAGGCTGGGGTCTATGGAGGGCAGTTGTTGGAGTGACGGGACCCACTGCCACTCTGCATCAGAGGCAAAGGGATAGAAGGGGTTGATTGGGGCTGGCCATTGGGGTGACGGAGGACGGGGGGGTGTTGCTGAGGTTGTGCGGAGGTGGTAGGGACAACTGGGAGGGGGGGGGGTCAGGGAGATTGAGATTGCCGGGGGAGGGAAGAGGGAGATTGGGGCTGGCAGGAATGAGAGTCATAGAATCCCTATAGTGCAGAAGGAGGCCATTCAGGCAATCAAGCCTGCACCGACCACAATCCTGCCCAGACTCTACTCTCATAACTCCACATATTTACCCTGCTAATTCCCTGAACAGTAGGGTCAATTTAGCATGGTGAATCAACCTAAGCTGCACATCTTTGGACTGTGGGAGGAAACCGGAGTAGCCAGAGGAAACCCATGCAGATACGGGGAGAATGTGCAAACTCCACACACAGGGACATCAGGGCTGACCTGGAGACGTCTGGAAGATCAGCAATCGGGTGGTAGGGGGGTCCCAAAGTCAGCAATGGAGGGTTGTTTTGCTGGCCAGCGATCTAGCTGGCCAGCGACTGGGAGGCCATGTACCAATCTCTGCTATTACAGGTCGGCACATGTGCAGTGGCCCTCTCAGCGCTATGTTGCTGATCTCTCCAGAGGGAATAGGCCCCATGACCCCAGATTTTCACTGTGAATTTCCCTGAGGCACACTGTGCACAGAGTGGGGGAGATTTATTTTGAAAATCCCACTAAGAAAACCAGCGGGAGACATTCAGTTTTTACGCAAATTCGGCACTTTGAAATATTTTGGGAGAATCCCATCGTTGACTTTGCCAGACCATTTATGTTCATATTAATAAACACACAGCCACAGTCACCATTGACAAGTTAAGGACTCCTTTGCTATTCATAGCTTTTCGAAAGTTGTCATGTCGGACAATGACACATCCACAGCGGAGGAATTCCAAAAGTTTCTAAGTTCAATGGCATTCATCATGTTAGACCAGCACCTTACCACCCAACCTCAAATGGGCTAGTGGAGCATACGGAGCAAACATTCAAATCGTCGATGAAGAAACAAGTCTATAAACCTCTTCTATGTATAGCCAGTTTTTATTGCCTTATAACACCATGCCAAATGCAACCACGGGGGTCACGAACCACTGATGGGACCCTGTTTAAAGACACAGTGGACATGATATTCACAAAATTGGTGAGTGGGAAGTGGGGATACTGGCAGCAGGGGGATGTTGTAGGAAATGTTGATTCTAGGAAAGCCTCTCAGAAGATAAATCATGATTCAAAAAAAAGGCAGACTGTTCCAATTTGAGGATTTAGTCATGGTCAGAAATGTTGCAGCAGACCAACACGGGTGGCTAGTAAGATTGTGGGGAGAACAGGACCAATCTCCTCTGTCTTGGAGATACAAGGCTGTCATCTCAAAAAACATGTAGACCATCTGAGGAGGAGAACAGGGTCTGACACAGAGGTTCAACAGGCAACCCCTGCAATAAATTCAAAAATGCCAGGGTTGGTTATCCCAGTTGTAAATGAGGAACTGGAGCAACCGATGGTTACGATAACTGAGGAAATAGCAACGACGGTGGAGAAGATTGTTAAGTTTCTCTTTTCATCCATCCAGCCTGATTCTTTCAATTCTGAAGACCCTCTCACAGAAATGAGGTGCCCCATCAGAGTGCAGAAATCCCCGGATCAACTAAACTTGTGATGTGTTTCCCAGGGGTATTCCCGATATCCTTCAAAATTTGTTTGCCTAAGCTA
Organism: Carcharhinus amblyrhynchos; assembly: GCF_965287045.1. Classification (NCBI taxonomy): domain Eukaryota; kingdom Metazoa; phylum Chordata; class Chondrichthyes; order Carcharhiniformes; family Carcharhinidae; genus Carcharhinus; species Carcharhinus amblyrhynchos. The sequence goes on along the minus strand of NC_137329.1, from coordinate 69,551,123 downwards.
AAGATATTCTTTTGTTTTCTCCAAAGATGAGTTCAGGAGTTAGAGGGAGGAAGGAGTGTGGTAGCGTGGCCAGGCCTACAGACTACCAAGGTGGGAAGCTGAGCCAATCGGTTGCAAAGTGGCACATCCCGGGTCAGAGAGGATCCTCATTTGGAGCTTGGGAGGAGAGTTGTACAGTCACATAGTTATTCTGTCTGACCCTTTGATGTAACTACTTGCTTATTGTTTGCAATAAATCCCTCGTACTTTGAGACTCATCAAATCAGCTTTGATATATTATATTCAGGATAGCTTGCTATAGCGTTACTTTCACCCAGAGCAATATCACTGATAGGTATACGTGGAGCGGACCACCTTTCCTTTTCCGTGGACATCTATTCCATACGACACTGGGTCCGTGCTGGCCATGACCATTCCAGCATTCCAGTTTGGACCAGCACCAAAATTCTTTACAATTCTATACCAAGTCTTCCACCTCAAATGTTCTCTCAGTATTTTTTGAGTCATGATCTTTCTTCTGTGCATTCTGTTTTGCCTCCACCCTACCTGTCCAATTTGTAATTACAAGATCCAACTTTGTTTTAATATGTCTGCCCATGGTGACATTAGACGATATTGGCAATTAGGAAACAAGCCAGTTTGCTTTGTAAAGAGGCTGATGGCTATTTCTTCATGGTGGTTTTGATGTTGGGTTGGATCATTCAACCAGTCCATTTGAAGCAGGATGGTAGGGTGCAGTTCGAATGTGATGAACTCTGTTGGTTTTCATGAAATGCTGGAACTTTCCACTCGTGAAAGCAGTCCCATTAGCAGACACTAGTAGCTCAGGCAACCCATGGGTGAGTGACAAATGTCTGCCGCAATTTCTCAACAGTTGCTGATGAGGTCGTGGATTTCATTTTGTGTATGCTCATCCATTAGAAAGACTGCTAATTACATACCTGATGCACTTTGTTATTTGTAGAGCTCATCTAGCCCTCCAAGTGATCAGCATTGCAGGAAAATGTCCAATTTGGGTGGCTCTTCTTAAACACCTCAGTTCAGAAATCAATCATAGCCAACAACAACTACTTGCATTTTTATAGCATCCTTAGCACGGTAAAACATCCCAGGCATTTCACAGGAGTGTCATCAGATAAAATCTCACACTGAATTGCATGAGGAGATAGTAGGAGATAATAGCCTCAAGTTTGTTCGAAAAAGGTACAGATGGAGGGAGAGGTAGAGAGAGGCGGAGACGATTAGGGAGAAAATTCACAGCTGTAGCATTTATCTTTGGAATGCCTTGGGCGCACCCCCAATTTCTTTCACCCCTCCATTTGGGCATGTTTTCAGCAGTTTTCTTGACATTAGGCTCTGGAATTCCTCCCATAGCCACACTCTGCTGCTTTAAGATGTGGCTTAAAACATCGCTTTCACTAAGCTCCTGATCACCTTTACCAATATCTCCCTATGTTGCTTTGCAGCAAAGTTTGTCTGATGAACATTCCTGTAAAGTGCCTTGGGATGTCATTCATTCATTCATGGCTATAAACATCAGTTGTTTTTATATTTCAATGCAGGATCAGGATATTGAATTTGATGATCATCCATGATCAAAATGACGGAGCAGGCTGGAAGGGTTGAATGGCCTAGTCCTATTTTCTATGTTTCTATTTGGAGTGTGCATCTATTATGAACAAGACCATGGTGGCAATGAATGGGCCTGCAAAATTGACATGCAGCTGCACTCATGGTCAACCTGGTCACTCTCAAGCTATGCTCACAGATGGCAATTTTTGCTGCATTTGACACTGGTCACATTGTTTGACCAAACTCTCAATCTTGCTATCTATCCTGGGCCACCACACATAATTGTGTGCGAGCAGCTTCACCTTTGTCATCCCATGGTGGGCATAATGTAACTCTTGTAATAATAACTTTCAAGTGGGAGTGGGAACAACCACCCTTGCTCCCTATAATAATACACCATCTTCACAACTCATCATTTCTTATTGGAAAGGGCCTGAATTGTTCTGACCTGTTATAATAATGCCATCCGTGAAGGAATTGAGATAATGTGGTCTTCCTGGGTTAGAAACTTGATCTGTTGAGCTGACACGAGCAATACATCAAGAAAGTTTAGGGCAAGAATAATCTCCTGTGGTACCAGTGGAAGTGGAATACTTTTGGGTAGGGGAAGGCATCTCAAAGCATCTGCATTTAAAATGTGTGCGCCTAGCCAATGTTGAAAAGTAAAATCGCAGGCTGCTAGCAATAGAGCCCAGTGTTGGAATCTTACTGATGTTATGGGAGGGATGGCCTTATCCTTATCTGCAGGTGTAGCAGGTGATCAAGAAGGCAAATGGAATGTTGGCCTTTATCGCGAGGGGGATGGAATATAAAAGCAGGGAGGTCTTGATGCAATTGTACAGGGTACTGGTGAGGCCACAACTAGAGTACTGTGTGCAATTTTGGTCCCCTTATTTGCGAAAGGATATATTGGCCTTGGAGGGAGTACAGAGAAGGTTCACCAGGTTGATTCTGGAGATGAGGGGGTTAGCTTATGAGGAGAGATTGAGTAGATTGGGCCTGTACTCGTTGGAGTTTAGAAGGCTGAGGGGTGATCTTACAGAGACATATAAGATAATGAAGGGGCTAGATATGGTAGAGGCAGAGAGATTCTTTCCACTTAGAAAGGAAACAAGAACTAGAGGACACAGCCTCAAAATAAGGAGGAGTCAGTTTAGAACAGAGTTGAGGAGGAACTTCTTCTCTCAGAGGGTAGTGAATCTCTGGAATTCTCTGCCCATTGAAGCGGTGGAAGCTACCTCGTTGAATATGTTTAAGTCACAGGTATTGATTTCTGATCAATAAGGAAATTAAGGGTTATGGGGAGCAGGCGGTGAGTGGAACTGAACCACTTTCAGATCAGCCATGATCTTATTGAATGGCAGGGCAGGCTCGAGGGGCTAGATGGCCTACACCTGCTCCTGCTTCTTATGTTCTTATGATAAATTACAGGATAATCTGAAAAGGAGCATCTAACAAATCTCAAATAAGTTTTAAAGAGATTTCAGCAGGCTGGAGTGAGATTATAAAGGGAGAAATGTATGTTTCAGGCTCATGAAGTAATGTACTTAGGGTTCAGAGCAGACACAAAAGGGCTGTACCCAATGGAGGAGAAGATAAAAGCAATTAAGGAAGTATCGGGGTTCCAGAAATGTACTGGAAATGAAATCATTTTAGGAATAGTGAACTATTATGGAAGATTTATTCCTAATTTTTCCACAGTGTTAGCAGTGGTCTCCATTTTTATGGAACAAGGTGTAATTGCATTGGAGGCAGTACAAAGCAAGTTCACTAGATTAGTTCCTGAGATGAGAAGGGGATTGTCCTATGCTGAAAGGTTGAGTAAATTCATTTATATTCTCTGGAGTTTAGATTAATGATAGGCGATCTCATTGAAACCGACAAAAATTCTGAAGGGGCTTCAGAAGATAGATGCAGAGAGATTGGTTGGAAAATCTAGAACATGGGGACACAGACCAGGGATAAAGGACCAATCATTTAGGACTGAGATGAGGAAAGTTTCTTCACTCAAAGGGTTGTGAACCACTGGAATTCTCTACCCCAGTGGGTTGTGAGTGCTCCATTGTTGAATATATTTAAGGCTGGGATAGACAGATTTTCAATCTCTTGGGAAATGAAGAGATATGGGGAGTGGGCAGAAAAATGGAGTTGAGGCAGCAGGTCAGCCATGTCAGAGCAAGCTTGAGGGAGATAGGATTTACTCCTCTTGCAATTTATTCTGCGTTTCACTGAGTCTCTTGCCAATGTAAGGTGGCCATCGCTATCTGTCTGAGTGTACAGGTTCACACACATGCAGGAATCCAATGAAAAAGAATTATTAGTCACAAGTAGGTTTACATTCACACTGCAAAGAAGTTACTGTGAAAATCCCCTGTGGACTGTAGGAGGAAACTGGAGCACCCAGAGGAAACCTACGCAGACACAGAGAGGACATACAAACTCCACACAGACAGTGACCTAAGCTGGGAATTGAACACGTGTCCCTGGTGCTGTGAGGCAGCAGTGCTAACCACCATGCTCGATGGAGGTGCATGTGTCAGTTTACCCAGCACACTGCCAACTCATTGTGCTTTCTGATTCACAGATTGCAATATGCTCTTAGTGTGTGGATTTCATGGATCCCACACATCACTTAGTCAGCAGATTGCTCAGAATATCTTGCTCCACAAGCATTTTATTGACACTTGGAGGAAGTGCTTCAGTGTTTTACGAGAAGTGTCAGGAATAATTCAGTATTGTTGCTGAATTCCAATCACTTTAATGACTTCTGCCATCAATGAATTAATGACCTTGCAGAAATAAATATGATTTTGCAAATGCTGACAGCCACTTTATTTTGTTGCATGGTACATAGTTCTTGAAAGTAATTGTCCGCTATAAAGATGGCAGTCACGTATAGAACTGAAAAAATCTGTGTTGGCAGCCTATTTTCTTATATTCTTGCTTCCTGTTCACCCTGTCACTTAATCAATACTTCCTGATTCTCACGATCTACTAATCTATACTTCTGATTTACTACAGCAAGAAGTCTCATAACATCGGGTCTGATTTACGACATCAAGCAATCACTAAATCCTGATGCACCCTGCCACCTAATCAATGCTTCCTCATTTATCCAAGCATAAATCAGTATTTCCTGATTCAGCAAGGGGTTTAATCAATAAGACCTGAGTCACTCTGTCCATTAATCATTACTTCCTTATTTATCCAGACATTAATCGTATCTTTCAGTCACCACATCAATTCATCAATATTTCCTCATTATTAAATCATGGAATCAAAATGCCCTGATCGAAGATGTCAACAAATCAATACCTCCTGATTTTGCACAGTTTCCTAAATAATACTTCCCAAGTCACCCTGTCTCCTAACCGATATTTTCTGTGTCCCCCGTCTCCTAATCAATACTTCCTGAGTTGCCGTCTCCTAATGAACACTCCACAAGTCACCCTGTCTCCTAATCAGTACTTCCCAAGTCACTGGTCGCCTAACCAATATTTTCTGTGTCACCCTGTCTCCTAATCAATACTCCACAAGTCAGCCTGTCTCCTAATCAATATTTTCTGTGTCACCCTGTCTCCTAATCAATACTCCTGAGTCGCCCTGTCTTCTAATTAATACTTTCCGAGTCACCCTGTCTCCACATCAATAGTCCCTGAGTTGCCCTGTTTCCTAATCAATATTTTCTGTGTCACCCTGTCTCCTAATCAATAATCCCTGAGTCACCCTGTCTCCAAATCAATAGTCCCCGAGTCACTCTGTCTCTTAATCAATATTCTCCGAGTCACCCTGTATCCTAATCAATATTTTTTGTGTCACTCTGTTTCCTAATCAATACTTCCTGTCTCACCCTGTCCCCTAATCAATATTTTCTGTGTAACCCTGACTCCTAATCAATACTTCCAAGTCACGCTGCCTCCCAATCAATATGCACCAAGTCACCCTGTTTTCTAATCAATAGTCTCCAAGTCACCCTATCTTCTAATCAATACTTGCTGAGTTACCCTGTCTCCTAATCAATACTTCCCGATTCGCCCTGTCTCTTAATCAATATTTCCTGATTTGCCCTGATTCCTAATCAGTACTTCCGGAGTTACCCTGTCTCCTAATCAATATTTTTGAGTCTCGCTGTCTCCTAATCGATACTTTCTGTGTCACCCTGTCTCCTAATCAATACTTTCTGTGTCGCCTTATCTCCTAATCAAACTTCCCCAGTCACTCTGTCTCCTCATCAATACTTCCCAAGTCACCCTGCCTCCTAATCAATACTTCCCAAGTCACCCTGTCTCCTAATCAATACTTCCCGAGTCACCTTGTCTCCTAATCAATACTTCCCAAGTCACCCTGTCTCCTTATCAATGCTTCCCAAGTTGCCCTGTCTCCTAATCAATACTCCCTGAGTCACCCTCTCCCCTAATCAATACTCTCTGAGTTACCCTGTCTCCTAATCAATATTTTAAGTCACACTGTTTCTTAATCAATACTTTCCGTGTCACCTTGTCTCCTAATCAATACTCCCCGAGTCACACTGTCTCCTAATCAATATTTTGAGTCACACTATGTCTAATCAATACTTCCCGAGTCGCCCTGTCTCCTCATCAATACTTCCCAAGCTGTCCTGTCTCCTAATCAATACTTCTGAGTCACACTGTCTGCTAACCAATACTTTGAGTCATCCTGTCTCCTGATCAATATTTTCTGAGTCACCCTGTCTCCTAATGAATCCTTCCCTAATCATCCTGTCTCCTAATCAATACTTCTCAAGTCCACCCTGACTTCTAATTAGCAGCGGTAATTTGAGTGAGAATAGAGTGTAGGTATAGCGAAGGTGAAAACAAAAAAGGAAAAATTAAAGTGTGGAGTCGCAGGACCACGTTAGATGATTTGATCCTGAGTATTTCTCCAAGCTTGCGTATTCATTTGAACTATCTCTGGGAAATTAAAATCCCAATCGGGGTAAGCAAATAGTAAGTGAATTATTAAAAGTATTAATACAAAGCAGGTTTAAAGGCTTGGTTAAAATTAATAATTTAAGCAAGGTTCTAACTACCTTCTAAAAGGGAAGATAGCAATTTGCTTTGGAGGATGGATAGTAAACTTGGATGAGTTGCTTTTGATTCCTTTGCCATATAGAAATTTCAGGATATGTCTTATGTCATGTGTAGGAAGTGTCTCCAACAGTTTGAGGGTGAGCTCATGATTTCTAAGTTTGAAGGGCAGTTGGAATCAGTGTGGGGTACCAGGAATGATGAGAGTTTCCTGGGTCACAAATTTCAGCAAATGGTCACTCCTCATGTACTGCAAATTCTGGAAAGTCAATGGGTGATCATCAAGAAAAGGCAACAAGTGTAGTAGTCTTCTGACCATATGTCACTCTCAATGCAATGCTCAGCATTCAAAACTGTTGGCATTGATGACATCTTGAGGCAGTGCACACTAGACCATGATATTAATGGGCAAGGGACTGCACAGGAACAAAGAGCTAAGAGTACAGTTAAGGGGCCAGACAGCCATTTCAGCAACCGTTATCATGAACCCTATGTAGTGTGTGACCTCTCTGGGTGAAGGGCAAGATTGCAAAGGTGCAGAATATTCTAAAGGGGAAGGGAGTAAGCTAAAAGTTCTGATACACATCAGTACCAATGACATAGAGAGAGCAGGTATTGAGATCCTCTGCTCAGATTTTCAGGAGCTAAGGAAGTTAAGAAGTGGTACCTCAAGGATAGTAATTTCTGGATTATTCTCAGTGCTAGGTGCTAGCAAAAGTAGAAATAGGAAGGTTGGGAGCATCAATGCATGGTTCGAGGCATGGTGCAGGATAGAGGACTTCAGATTCTGATCACTTCTGTAGTAGGAGAAACCTATTCAAAAAGAGATGAGTTGTATCACACAGGATTGGAACCAATGTCCTCATGAGGAGGTTCACTAATATAGCTGTGAAAGATTTAAGCTAATTTGACAGGGGGTGGGCACCACTATATAAAGATAGAAGAAAGTAATAAAGTACATAAAGGATTGAGTGTATTGGACAGTACTAGGGAAGGAAGAAGTACTGAATTATATAGAAGTAGACTAAGGATGACTACAGAATACAAGCACAGGTTTAGAATGCATGTCTGTAAATGCACCAAGTGTGGGGAAAAAGGTTGGTGCACCACAAGCCCAGTAGGAATATGATGCAGTTGCAATAATCTGGAGTCCCAAGTAGGCCAGGCCGGGTAAGGATAACAGATATCTTTTCCTAAAGGAAAGTGGTGAGTCAGGTGCATTTTTATGACAATGGTTTCATGGTCACCACCAGACATTTAATTCCAGATTTTTTTGATTGAATTCAAATTTCACCTTCAGCTATAGTGGGATTTGAACATGGGTCCCCGGACTATTTTCCTGGGTCTTTGGACTACTCATCTCGTGATATTACCACAATACTACTGCCTCCCCATGGTGACAAATATATGAAGATTATAGGAGAGATTAGTGCAAAATGTGAAATCTATATAAAGTATCAGAGGATGCCACAATGGCCTATTGTAAGCTTTCCATTGGCACATGACTTTAATGAGGAGGTTGCCATGGATCTAAAAATGTGACACAAAGATAGAAAAAAATGTAATTCTTCACTTCGTAGTCAAGACAACTAGATTTAGTCTTCCTACATTTATACATAGCAAGGACAAAAGAGTTACAATAGATATGGTCTTAGAGAAATTGATTGGGATCAGACGTGGGGCACCTGCAAAGTTTCTGACGGATAGTGGAGGAGAATTTGCTAATAATATACTTTAATAATAAAACAATGACTTCTCTGAAAGGAATCATGTGGTGCTCGATGAATTACTGTGAACCTGAAATACTGTGAACAGTTTTGATCCCTTTATTTAAGGAAAGATACATTGGCATTGGATGTAGTCTAGAAGTTCACGAGGTTCATCCTGGGTGAGGAGGAATTTTCTTATGAGGAGAGGTTGAGTAGGTTGGGCCTGTACTCATTGAAGTTTAGAAGAATTAGAGATGACATTATTGAGACATATAGGATTATCAGGGGGCTTGATAGGATAGATGCTGAGAGGGTGTTTCACCTTGTGGGAGGGTCTAGGACTAGAGGGTATAATCTCAAAGGAGTTGCCCATTTAAGACAGAGATGAGGAGAAATATCTTCTCAGAGGGTTGTGTATAGATGGAATTGTTTATTGCAGAAGGCTGTAGAAACTAGCTCATTAAGTATGTTCAAGGCTGAGATAGACTGATTGTTAGTCAATAAGGAAACCAAGGATTATGCAGTTAAAGCAGGAAATTGGAGTTAAGGATTATCATATCAGATGAATGATGGAGCTGACTCAATGGGCTGAATGGCCTACTTCTGCTCCTATGTCTTATGGCAATACTGTGTTAAAAAAACCTTAGCTGAAAAAATCTAACTACAAGTTGACCACTGGCATGACAGTCCATGCAAATAATTTACTTTCACTGGCTTCAAGGTATAGTCCCTTTAGTCTATGGGGTAATCCCAAATTACCTTAGGTGCTGGATGATAAGCCCCTGCTCCACAAGATACACAATTAGTACTGTTTTTCTGTACCTTTGAATTAGTTACATGCAGAACGAAGTGCTTTCTTCAAGGCTGAGACCTCATAGAAAATTCAGAAAGTGGTAGTGTATTGTCTAAAACCATCTGAAATAGATTTTAATTCAGGTAATTTGGTGTATTACAAAAGAGAGGATGATAGGGAATGGAAAGATCTGGAATATTGTCCTAGAAGAGGGATGTCTCAGAATGTAATGCTTTGAACAGAATATGGAAAATAAAATCTTCTTTGATTTGTACTGAAATTTGTGTATAAAACAGTTAAGCCATAAAGAGAAGGAAAGGAATCTGTTAATTGCATCAGTTGAGTTTAAATGTGTACAGGTGAAGGTCATTCAACAGTGACTTAATATAAAGAGACACTTACTAACACAGGAGCTGACTCAGGTTAGGAGGTAATATTTTAGTCTGTGAATAAATCGACTCCCAATAAAACTTGGCTCTCAGCATCTACCCTGTCAAGGCCCATGAGAATTCTATATGTCATTTATATTAATGATTTGGATGAGAGTTTAGTAGACATGGTTAGCAAGTTTGCAGATGACACCAAGATTGGTGGCATAGTGGACAGTGAAGAAGGTTATCGAGGATTGCAATGGGATCTTGATCAATTGGGCCAGTGGGCTGTCAAATGGCAGATGGAGTTTAATTTAGAAAAATACGAGATTATGCATTTTGGTAGATCGAGTCAGAGCAGAACTTACTCAGTTAATGGTAGGGTGTTGGATGAGTTATAGAACAAAGAGATCTAGGGGTAGAGGTTCATAGCTCCTTGAAAGTGGAGTCACTGGTGGACAGAATGATGAAGAAGGCATTCAGCATGTTTGGTTTCATTGGTCAGAACATTGAATACAGAAGTTGGGATGTCTTGTTGAAGTTGTACAAGACATTGGTAAGGCCACACTTGGAATACTTCTTAAAGTTCTGGTCACCCTATTATAGAAAGGATATTATTAAATTAGAAGGATTGCAGAAAAGATTTACTAGGATGCTACTGCGACTTGATGGTTTGAGTTATAAGGAGAGGCTGAATAGACTGGGACTCTTTTTCTTTGAAGCGTTGGAGGCTGGGGGGTGATCTTATAGAGATCTATAAAATAATGAGGGGCATAGATCAGCTAGATAGTCAATATCTTTTCCCAAAGGTAGGGGAGTCTAAAATTAGAGGGCATAGTTTAAGGTGAGAGGGGAGAGATACAAAAGAGTCCAGAGGGGTGATTTTTTCACTCAGAGGTTGATGAGTGTCTGGAACAGGCTGCCAGAGGTCGTAGTAGAGACAAGTATAATTTTGTCTTTTAAAAAGCATTTAGATGGGTAAGATGGGTAGAGAGGGATATGGGCCAAACATGGGCCACTGGGACAAACTTAGTGGTTAATAAAGGGACAGCATGGACAAGTTGGGGCAAAGGGCCTGTTTCCATGCTGTAAATCTCTATGACTCCTTCACTAACTATCAGGACCACAGTAAGAAGCCTCACAACACCAGGTTAAAGTCCAACAGGTTCATTTGGAATCACAAGCCTTCGGAGTGTTGCTCCTTCATCAGATGAGTTCCTATTAGGGACAAACATTATCTATGCTTGGGAGTGCAGGACAAGTCTGGAATACTTAATGAGTACATTGTGTAGGTCTTTACTCAGGAAGAAGATACTGGCAAAATATCAGTAGAAGTGGAGATGGGTTGAAAATTGATAGGCAGGAAAGGCTAGCTAAGCTTAGAATGGATAAGTCTCCAGGCCCAGAGGCATACTAGGGTGCAGAGAGGATTTACCTTAATAATTCCAGGGATGAGTGATTTTAGCCACATGATTAACTTGGAGAAGCTGTAGTTGTTCTCCTTGGAGTAGAGGAGATTGAGGGGATTTGGTTGAGATGTACAAGATTATGATGGCTTTAGATAAGATAATCAAAAGTTATTCCCATTGGCAGAAAGTAGAAGTCAAGAGGACATAGATTTAAATAAAAGCAAACTATTGCAGGAGCTAGAAATCTAAAGTAAAAACAGAAAGTGCTGGAAAAATTCAGCTGGTCTGGTAGCATCTGTAGAGAGACAAAAACAAAATTAACATTTCAAGTTCAATATGATATTTCTTTGGAACACGAGGTGCAGGAGATGTGAGGAAGAAATATGTCATACAGTGAGTAGTAATGACTTAGAACTTGCTGCCTATGAATGTTATGGAGGTGGAGTTGATGAATGATTTCAAAGTGAAATCAGGTGGACACTTGAGGGAAATAAATTTGCAGCGATAAGGGACAGAGGAGGAAGAATGGGACTGAATGGATCACTCTTCAGAGAGCTATCATTGACTTGATGGGCCAAATGGTCACCTTTTGTGCCATAATAACTCATATGATTTCTTGATTCAACCTGTCACTTTAACCAACACAGCATAACTCATCCTGTCAGCTAAACGATACTTCATGATTCACCTGATAATACTTTTCATTCACAAAGTCACCGATCAATAGTTCCTGTCACATAATCAATACTTCCTGAATCACCCTCACACCTAACCAATACTTCCTGTTTTATCCTGTTGTGCAATTGATAATTCCTTATTCACAAAGTCACTCAATCAATAGTTCAATGTGGCATCTTATCAATACTTCCTGTTTCATCCAGTCACCAAATCAATTATTTCTGATTCACCCAGCAATGTTAGGAATACTTCCTGGTTAACCCAGTTAGCTAATTACTACAATTTAAAAAAAACAGAAAATGCTGGAAATGCTCAGCAGGTTTGGCAGCATCTATGAGAGGAAGAGAGACAGAGTTAATGATAATAGAGTTATAGGGCAGAATTTTAAACCTCATTGCACCCGTTTTATGGTGGGAAAAAGTTGTAAAATTGAGCGTGATGTGACCAGTGGGAATGATGCCCGTTTTCACGCCCCTCCTGTTTTTACCACTCCAAAAAAAGGCATGATTGGGATCCCACCCAAAATGGATGAAATGTCAATTTGCATTTTTTTGCATTCATTACTTTGCTCATCACAAACAGGGACAATGGGAGTGACCAGGGATTGGGAACCTCCAAGTTAGGTGTTAGCGTGATCACAAACTGGAGATGGAACTCCTGGTCCAGTCTTGGGATCAGACTCAACTGAAAGGCAGATGTGCAACAAACATTGGATTTCAAGCAAGCATGTGGAAGTGATTTGCCCAATGTTTTGGAGATCGCTGGTGAACTGATCCCAGTGGGCAGAAAGGGCATTCCACACTCAACTTAATCGACACACAGCTCATCTCCAAACACTGTGTGCATACTAAATCCTTGCAAACTGTCTGTCAGTAGTGGGAGCTTTAGCTAGATTGATATCTGTCATTAGGAGAGAGGCCTGGTGCATATTTGTAAAACAGCAGGACGTGCCACTGTTAGGAAAACCAATCCACTGAGTGGCAAATCTCATCTTCATTAATCACCGCAGTTGAGGATGAATCGAAGCACTCCAGACATTCTCTCTTCCACCTTCTTCCATCGGGAAAAAGATGCAAAAGTTTGAGATCCTGTACCAACCGACTCAACAACAGCTTCTTCCCTGCTGCCATCAGACTTTTGAATATTAAGTTGATCTTTCTCCACACCCTTGCTATTACCGTAACACTATATTCTGCACTCTCTCCTTTCCTGCTCCCATATGTACTCTATGAACGGTATGCTTTGTCTGGTTAGCGTGCAAGAAACAATACTTTTCACGGTATATTAATACATGTGATAATAATAAATCAAATCAAGAAGCTGAAAGAGAACCTGAGAAAAGTGGAGAAAGGAAACCATACAAAACAATCATGGATGCCTCAAGAAATTCTTAACTTAAAGTTAGGGTTGCCAACTCTCGCAGAATGGCTGAGAGTCTACTGGGATTGGCATCAATGACTGGTGGCCAAAGAAAGCTCTCCAGTAGACTGGAATATCGTTTTCTCAGGACAAGGGATTGATATTCCCAGCGTTCTCTGTTCTTGGTAAATGTGTCACATGGGCACATCAATATGCTGCACATCTTCAACATTGAGTTCAATAACTTCAGACTCTGGACTTTTTCCTCCATCTTGTTCTGAAGGTTGCTACACTTTTGTTGCAATTGCTCCCAGCTACAGTTTAATATTCAATATATTTTCTTCTTTTTAGTTCCGAATAAGAGTCAAATTGACGCGAAACGCTAACTTTGGTTGGAATTTTCCAACCTCATCCATGGCTGGGAATCTCCACTCCTGCTGCAGTGAATGGAGATTCGGCTGCGTGCCAATTTCTCTGCTCTCGCTGGCAGGGGTGGTGGGGTGAACAAGATCAGAGAATCCCAGACTTTGTTTTCTCTCCCTACAGGTGCTGTCACACCTACTGAGTTTTTCCAGTATTTTCTGTTTCTGTTTCAAATCATAGCATGCTGCATTTACTGTATTTTTGCACAAAAATGCATATTGCTTCCTTCTGAGTACGGGGGAGTCAGTGGCCAAGTAGTCCAGAGATCCAGGATCTCTGACTCTGGGGGCAGGTAGTGAAATTTGAAGTCAATAAAAACCTTGGATTAAAAGTCTAATGATAACTAATAATCTTATCAAGGCCAGTTTTCCATCACCAACCACTTTTTTTTACAGTAATAACTGAACGCCATTTGACAGTTATGGAGTACAGATCAGTGCCAAGTCTATGCACTGCCGGCCTAGTGAAGCCAGCTGGTTTTAAATTCCCCGCTGCTCCTTCCGTATTGGGTGAGCCTCTACTCGCCTAATAGGGGAACTCTTCTCAACGAGGACCATGGAAAGATCTTTGACTCTCCCTGTGGCCATCATAACGTCACCTCCCCCCATCATTTCTTTCCCCACACCCCCACTTCAATGAGTTGTGTGTGTGAGGCAGCAGGGGGGTGGGATTTCTACTGCTTGGCAATCAGCCTGGGGTTGATCGGAGGGATATTGGATAAGGGGGTGTGAAGCGGATTCAACACCTTGACTTCCAGAAAGCTTTTGACTCTGACTCTGAGGCCTTGCTTCAGTGAGGGAACTATTCTTTTCCGCTTCCAGGTTGGATTCCATATCTTCATCACCCGGAAGGACTCAGGTGGGATTCAGCACTGGCAATGGCCATCCACATGGCCATTAATGAGCCTTGTATTGGCACGGCCCCTCTACTTCTGAGATGGTCCAGATATTTTCTGACTATCTTGCCTTGTACCTGGTCTCTGTATCTCATGGACCCTGTTTTCCCCCTTATGATCCCAGGGACCCAACTGAGGCTGTCCTTGAAGTTTCTCACATGGACTGGGATGCCAGTTTTGAATGTTCTGTTTGTCCTCACAGAATCATAGTTCTTCTTCTGGGTTTCTAGTTGAGACTTCACTCTCCCTGCCAGGTTTGAGAAAAGGAAGTTTAATCTTGTCTGAAGCCTCTGTCCTATAACATTTCCATTGGGGAGATTGCTGTTGTGTGAGGCATAGTCCTGTAGTTGAATAAAAATCATGCCAATTTGGTCTCTGTAGATGCAATAGATTGCTTTCTTCATGCTGAGCTTAAAGGTCTGCACTGCTTGTTCAGCCAGCCCATTCAATAAGGTACTGTCCTAATGTGTTTGATTCTATTGGCAAGCGTGAAGGTCTGAAACTCGATGCTAGTAAAGGCAGTGCCATTGTCAGAGACCAGGACTTCAGGTATCATGTGCATGCAGAATTGTGTTGTCCAGACTTACACTAACGCTGCAATGAAGTTACTGTGAAAATTCCTGAGTCGCCACACTCCTGTGTCTGTTCGGGTACACTGAGGGAGTATTAAGCATGGCCAATCCACCTAACCAGTATGTAAGTATTGGATGTCGTCCTGGGTGAGGGACAGATATAAAGGAAGTCAAGAAGATGATAGCAACCTCAACACTGAGCTCATCTTTCTTTGTCCAGTAGTGTTTCATTTCATCTGAGAGCTATTCTCTGAATCCTCCATATAAACTATAATTTTAATTCTGACAGGGCTGGATCCTTTTATGTCCAGCCTTTGATTTGCCTTGTAGACAACAGGAAGAGAACATCCAGCGATGTTCATTCATCCGTTGTCGTGGCATCTGCATGGTCTCCCCAATGTACCATGCCTCAGGACATTCTTTCCTGCAGCGTATCAGGTAGACAATGTTGGCTGAGTTGCAAGTGTATGTACCAAGTACCTAGTGGATGGTGTTCTCACATGAGATAATGGCATCCGTGTCAATGATCTGGCACATCTTGCAGAGATTGCTGTGGCAGGGTTGTGTGGTGTCATGATCACTGTTCTCCTGAAGGCTGGGTAGTTTGCTGTGGACAATGGTCTGTTTGAGGTTGTGCGGTTGTTTGAAGGCAAGAAATGGTGGTGTGGGGATGGCCTTGGTGAGATGTTCGTCTTCATCAATGACAAGTTGAAGGCTCCGGAGAAGATGTTGTATCTTCTCTGCTCTGGGGAAATACTGGACGACGAAAAGTACTCTGTCCGCTGTGTCCCGTGTTTGTCTTCTGAGGAGGTTGGTGCGATTTTTCACTGTGGTGCATCGGAACTGTCGATCGAGGGGAGGTCCCAGATGATTGGAGAACAGCCAATGTTGTTCCTTTGTTTAGAAGGGTAGAAAGAATAATCCAGGTAATTATAGGCCGTTGAGTCTTACATCAGTGATAGGGAAATTATCGAGGAGAATTCTTCAAGAGAGGATTTACTCCCACTTGGAAGTAAGTAGAATGTTAGTGAGAGGCAACATGGTTCTATGAAGGGGTGGTCGTGCCTCAATAACTTGATTGAGTTTTCTGAGAAGGTGACAAAGATGATTGGTGAGGGTAGGGGAGTGGATGTTGTCTACATGGACTTCAGTAAGGCCTTTGACAAGGTCCCTCATGACAGACTGGTGCAGAGGTGAAGTCGCATGGGATCAGAGGTGAGCTAGCAAGGTGGATACAGAACTGGCTCAGTCATAGTAGACAGAGGGTAGCAGTTTCTGAATGGAAGGCTGTGGACAAGTGTGTTCCTCAGGGATCAGTGCTGGGACCTTTGCTGTTTGTAATATATATAAATGATGTAGAGGAAAATGTAACTGGTTTGATTAGTAAGTTTGTGGATGACACAAGGTTGGTGGATTTGCGGATAGCGATGAGGACCATCAGAGGATAGAGCAGGATATAGATCAGCTGGAGACTTGAGCGGAGGGATGGCAGATAGAGTCTAATCCGGACAAGTGTGAGATAATGCATTTTAGAAGGTCTAATACAGATAGGAAATATACAATAAATGGCAGAACCCTTGAGAGTATTGATAGGCAGAGGGATCTGGGTGCATAGGTACACAGGTGGCTGAAAGTGGCAATGCAGGTGGAGAAGGTTGTCAAGAAGGCTTACGGCATGCTTGCTTTCATTGGCCAGGGCACTGAGTTTACAAGTTGGCAAGTCATATTGTAGCTTTAATTAGGCCGCACTTGGAATATAGTGTTCAATTCTGGTCACCATGCTACTACGGTGAGGTAGAGAGATTCTTCCCGCTTAGAAAGAATAGCAGGACTAGAGGACACAGCCTCAAGATAAGTGGGGGGGGGCAGTTTAGATCAGAGTTGAGGAGGAACTTCTTTACTCAAAGGGTGGTGAATCTCTGTAATTCTCTGCCCATTGAAGTGGTGGAGGCTACCTCGGTGAATATATTTAAGTCACGGGTAGATAGGTTTTTGATAGACAGTGGAATTAAGGGTTATGGAGAGAAAGCGGGAAAGTGGAACTGATCCACTTCAGATCAGCCATGATCTTGTTGAATGGCGGGGCAGGCTCGAAGGGCCAGATGGCCTACTCCTGCTCCTATTTCTTATGTTCTTATGTTCAGAAGGATGTGGAGGCTTTGGAGAGGGTACAAAAAAGATTTACCAGTATGTTGTCTGGCACGAAGGGTATTAGCTATGAGGGGAGGTTGGAGAAACTTGGTTAGTTCTCACTGGAACAACGGAGGTTGAGTGGTGATCTGATAGAAGTCTACAAGCTTATGAAGGCATGGACAGAGTGGATAGTCAGAAGTTTTTTCCCAGGGTGGAAGAGTCAATTACTTGGGGGCATAGATTTAAGGTGTGAGGGGCAAGGTTTGAAGGAGATGTACGAGGCAAGTTTTCTTTTACACAGAAGTGGTGTATGCCTGGAACTCGCTGCCAGAGTTCATGGAAGCAGTGACTTTTAACAGGCATCTTAACAAATACCATGAATAGGATGGGAATAGAGGGATATGGTGCCTGGAAGGATAGGGGGCTTAAGTTCAGTCAGGCAGCATGTTTGGTGCAGGCTTGGAGGGCCGAAGGGCCTGATACTGTGCTGTAATTTTCTTTGCTTTCTTTGTTTTTATAATTCACTAACCACAGGAAGGGTTTTGGTTCAATAGAGTTCCTCAAAGATGGCGCCTCCTTAATGACCCTCACCTTGTTTTCCACCATATGAAGGACTTTGCCATTCAGCCAATAGCCCAAATAAATTGTGGCACTTTCTTGGAAGACGTATTTGTTTCCTTTGCAGGTGTGCCCTGACCTCTGAAAATTGCTGTAAGACCTCTTCCAGGTTCACTAGATGTTAGCGTTCTCAAGTTCCTGTGGCTGAGATGTCACCCAGGTACACTGCTACCTGAGGTAACGCTTGGAATATGTTCTCCACGACCCATTGAACAAGATGCACGCAAATAGAACATAGAACATTACAGCGCAGCACAGGCCCTTCGGCCCTCGATGTTGCGCTGATCAGTGGAACCAATCTAATGACCCTCTAACCTAAACTATTCCAATATTATCCACATGCCTATCCACTGACCATTTGAATGCCCTTAAAATTGGTGAGTCCACAACTGCTGCAGGCAGGGCATTCCACGCCCTTACTACCCTCTGAGTAAAGAACCTACCTCTGGCATTCATCCTATATTTATCCCCCCTCAATTTAAAGCTATGTCCCTTTGTGTTAGCCATCACCATCCGAGGAAAAAGGCTCTCACTGTCCACCCTATCTAATCCTCTGATCAGCTTGTATGCCTCAATTAGGTCACCTCTTAACCTTCTTCTCTCCAATGAAAACAACCTCAACTCCCTCAGCCTTTCCTCATAAGACCTTCCCACCATACCAGGCAACATCCTGGTAAACCTCCTCTGCACCCTTTCCAATGCTTCCACATCTTTCTTATAATGTGGCGACCAGAACTATACGCAATACTCCAAGTGCGGCCGCACCAGAGTTTTGTACAGTTGCAACATGATCTCACGGCTCCGAAATTCAATCCCTCTAGCAATAAAAGCTCACACACCGTACGCCTTCTTAACGACCTTATCAACTTGGGTGCCAACTTTCAGGGATTTATGCACAGGTACACCGAGATCTTTCTGCTCATCCACACTACCGAGAGTCCTTCCATTAGCCCAATACTCTGTAATCCTGTTACTCCCACCAAAGTGAATCACCTCACACTTTTCCACATTAAACTCCATTTGCCACCTCTCAGCCCAGCTCTGCAGCTTATCTATGTCCCTCTGCAAACTGTAACACCCATCCTCACTGTCTACAACTCCTCCGATTTTAGTGCCATCTGCAAATTTACTAACCCATCCTTCTACACCCTCATCTATGTCATTTATAAAAATGACAAACAGCAGTGGCCCCAAAACAGATCCCTGCGGTACACCACTAGTAACTGAACTCCAGGTTGAATATTTCCCAACAACCACCACCCTCTGTCTTCGATCAGCTAGCCAATTCCTGATCCAAACTGCTAAATCACCCTCAATCCCATGCATCCGTATTTTCTGCAGTAGCTTACCATGGGAACCCTATCAAACGCTTTGCTGAAATCCATATACAACACGTCAACTGCTTTACCCTTATCCACCTCTTCGGTCACCTTCTCAAAGAACTCAATAAGGGTTGTGAGGCACGACTTACCCTTCACAAAACTGAGTTGACTATCCCTAATCAAATTATTTCTCTCTAGATGATTATAAATCCTAACTCTTATAATCCTTTCCAAAACTTTGCCCACAACAGAATAAGGCTCACTGGTCTATAATTTCCAGGATGGTCTCTACTCCCATGCAGATGAGACCCCTAAGGTAGGTGATAATACTCATATCAGCCTATGTGTGTTTTAATTGTGAAGTACTTTCATGCAGGTTCGTCTAATTAAAGTTAGAGATACGCATGACTCTATCTTTTGCAATAGGGAGTATGGAACTGATCTCGCTCTAAAATACTTCAGTGTAGCATGGGCTCTACATAAATCTTAGCTTTAAATCTTTAGCTCTTTATTTTCCCAAGTATTCAAGGTACTTATTGAATGCTTTGTAGAGTTCCTCCAGCCAATTAAGTCTGATCTCCCAATAAAGCTAGCTCCTTGTCCCCGTATAACGATGAGTGGAAGTCGAGCTGATTGCTGCCTGTAAATCACGAGGGTCAATGTGCTGTCCTTTATCTGGAATGATCCCCTGTGTAGGTAGCCAGCCTGGCCTTTGTGTTTTTTAAGTTCAGGAGCTGAATACCAGCCTGGAGACAATCATAAGTCTGATCCCCGATAACGGAGATCATGGCCCCAGTATCGCCTTCCATTTCTAATGGGTGGCCATTTACTAACAACTCCACCACTGTGGGGTATTTAATTGTACCGACCGTAGTTGTGGGTCTATCTGCAGAGTACAGTTCGGTACTGGACTTGGCTTTCCTTGAAATAGGACACTTGACAGTCCCCATATTTTAGTCTCAATTATGGTCTTCTGCGACACTAGCAACAGTCCACTGTCTGGCATCTACAATCTTCTGAAGTAAGCTCCCTGACTTCCCTAGGCTGTCTGGTGATGCAAGTTGGGCCCCACTACTGCCAGAGATGCTGAGCTATTTTACTTATACTATCATTCTCAGTTGCATGAAGCCCTTCTCCCTAATGGGAGGATACTGCTATCAGACATTTCCTCTTATTCCAGAACTCCTTTCTCTGCATTCTCCAATGTAGAGCTACCTCAGTGGCTTTTTTAGATCCAAATTTTGTTCTACCATTAGTTTTCTTTTGAACTGTCACCTCATTAATTCCATAGACCAGTCCATCTTGCAACATGTTATTCAGGAGTGACCCAAATTCACAGTGCTGTGTCTGGTCAGACATTTGGTGACAGATTCCCCAGGGGTTTGCTCTGCCATGTTAAGGCAGTATCATAGAACCATAGAGGTTTATAGCATGGAAACAGGCCCTTCGGCCCAACTTGTTCATGCTGCTGAATTGGTTTTAACCACTAGCTAGTCCCAATTGCCCACATTTGGTCCATATCCTTCTAAACCTTCTTACTGATATAATTGTCTAAATACTTTTTAATACCTGCCTCTACTACTATTTCCGGCAGCTTGTTCCAGACACTCACCACCCTCAATGAAAAATTTGTTCCTCTGGACCCTTTTGTATCTCTCCCCTCTCATCTTAAACCTATGCCCTCTAGTTTTAGACTCCACTACCTTTGGGAAAAGGTATTGACTATCTAGCTGATGAATGCCCCTCATTATTTTATAGACCTCTATAAGATCACCCCTAAGCCTCTTACGCTCCAGAGAAATAAGTCCCAATCTATCCAGCATCTCCTTTTAATTCAAACCATCAAATCCTGGTAGCACCTAGTAAATTTTTTCTGTCATCTTTCTAATTTAATAATATCCTTTCGATAATAGGGTGACCAGAACTGTACACAGTATTCTAAGTGTGGACTTACCAATGTCTTGTACAACTTTAACAAGACATCCCAACTCCTGTATTCAATGTTCTGACCAATGAAACCAAACATGCTGAATGCCTTCTTCACTACTCTGTCCACCTGTGACTCCACTTTTAAGGAACTATGTACCTATGCCCTAGATCTCTTTGTTCTATAACTTATCCAATGCCCTACTATTAACTAAGTAAGTCCTACCCTACCAAAATGCATCACCTCACATTTACCTAACTGAAACTCCATCTGTCATTCAACAGCCCATTGGCCCAATTGACCAAGATCCCGTTGCAATCCTCGATAACCTTCTTCACTGCCCACTATACCACCAATCTTGGTGTCATCTGAAAACTTACTAACCATGTCTCCTAAATTCTCATCCAAATCGTTAATATAAATGACAAATAACAGTGGACCCAGCGCTGATCCCTGAGGCACACCGCTGGTCACAGACCTCCAGTTTGAAAAACAACTTTGTGCATCCACCCTCTATCTTCTGTCATCCAGCCAATTTTGTATCCATTTGGCTACCTCATTCTGGATCCTGTGAGATTTAACCTTATGTAACAACCTACTATGTGGTATTTTGTCAAAGGCCTGGCCAAAGTCCATGCAGACAATATCAACTGAACTGCCCTCATTAACTTTCTTGGTTACCCCTTCAAAATATTCAATCAAATTTGTAAGACATGATTTTTCACTCACAAAGCCATGCTAATTGTCTATAATCAGACCTTGCCTCTCTAAATGCTTGTAGATCCTGTCTCTCAGAATACCTTCAAACAACTTACCCACTATGGAGGTGAGGCTCACTAGCCTGTAGTTCCCAGGCTTTTCCCTGCAGCCACCCTCCAATCAACAGGCACCTCACCTGTGGCTGTCAATGATTCAAATATCGCTGCTAGGGGACCTGCGATTTCCTCCCTAACCTTCCACAAAGTCCTGGGGTACACTTCATCAGGACCCGGGGATTTATCTACCTTGATGCTCTTTAAGACTTCCAGAACCTCGTTCTCTGTAATACGTACACTCCTCAAGACACCATTATTTATTTCCCCAAGTTCCCTAACATCCATACTTTTCTCAACAGTAAATACTGCTGAGAAATATTAATTTAGGATCTCACCCGTCTCTTGTGAATCTGCACATAGATTACCTTGTTGATCTGTAAGAGGCCCTACCCTCTCCCTAGTTACTCTTTTGGCCTTTATATATGTGTAGAATCTCTTTGGATTCTCCTTTGCTTCTCTGCCAAAGCAATCTTGTGTCCCCTTTTTGCCCTCCTGATTTCTCTCTTAACTCTACTCCTATACTGACTACATTCTTCAAGGGATCCACTTGATCCCTGCTGCCTATGCATGTCATGTGCGTCCTTCTTCTTCTTAACCAGAGCCCCAATATCCCGAGTCTTTCAGGATTCTACCAGCCTTGCCCTTCACTCTAAGAGAAATGTGCATACCCTGAACCCTGGTTAATACATTTTTGAAAGCCTCCCACTTACCAGACGTCCCTTTGCCTGCTAATAGACTCCCCCAATTAACTTTTGAAAGATACCATCAAAATTGGCCTTGCCCCAATTTAGAATTTTAACTTTTGGGCCAGACCTATTGTTCTCCATAGCTATCTTAAAGCTTATGGTATTATGGTCACTGGTCCCAAAGTGATCCCTCACTAACACTTCTGTTACCTGTCCCTCCTTATTTCCCAAAAGGAGGCCAAGATTTGCCCCCTCTCTAGTCAGGCCATCCACATACTGAATGAGAAATTCCTCCTCAATACGCTCAACAAATTTCTCTTCTTCCAAGCCTCTAATACTATGTCTGTCCCAGTTAATGTTGAGAAAGTTAAAATCCCCTACTATTACCACCCTATTTTTCTTGAAGCTATCTGTAATCTCCTTACTTATTTGCTCCTCAATTTCCCATTGACTATTTGGGACTTATAGTACAACCCTATCAAAGTGATTTCCCCCTTCTCATTTCTCAGCTCTGCCCATATAGACTCAATTAAGAGTATTATGGAAGATTTTGGGGCATGATAGCTTTTAACCAAGTCCACCAATTTATTAAAGGTTATGGAATCAGGGCATCCAGGAATGTCTGGCTTTTGATTATGGGACCACACATGCTGTCAACAGGACGACTTTCTGCTTCGCGTTCCCCTCAATACTGTTGGCCCGAAAAAAGTATTGCCCGAGCTTTGCTTATTGGGCCGAGTCTTCTATGCTTGCTTCAAGTTTCCCAAAAAGAGGCATGTTTCTTACCAGAGGATTACTTGCCTCAACTGTAAAGATGGATGGAGGGAAGAAAAAACTCACTTTTACTCCTAATTGCCAATGTAATAATCTTACCAGGGTCAGTTGTCCATCACCAAACACCCACTTATTTACAGTGGTAACCTTTCAACAGGTACAGAATGCAGAAAAGCCCAAAGTTTGACTGCCAGCCTGAGTGGAGTCAGTTGGTTTTAACCTCCCCACTGCTCCTTCCCTATTGGGTGAGCCTTCACTTGCCTAATAGAGGAGCTCATACTCAATGAGGTCCACGCTGACATCTACTGAGATTCCCCCGTGGCCATCGTAACAATAACTATAAAGTTAGCATCAATTATTGGAAAAACCCAATTCGTTCACTAATGTCCTTCAGAGAAGGAAATCTGCCATCCTCACCTGGTTTGGCCTATATGTGACTTCAGACCCACAGCAATGTAATTGACTCTTAAACGTTGTCTCAGTTCTAGGGCAATTTGGGAGGGGCAATAAATGCTGACCTTACCAGTGACACCCACATCCCATGAATGAATAAAGAAAGGTCCTGGGTGGAAACACATGCTTTCTTCATTGAGTCTCATTTCCAGGTGTGCCTCTGTGCACTGCCGAATTCTGTCTGCATTACAAGACAAAAAAATTCAGCAGATCTGATCGCACTTGTGGGAAGAGAAACAAAAATAATGGGTGGGATTTTCCAGCCATGTTCGCTCTAAAACCAGAAAATCCCGTCCGAGGTCAATGAACCTTTCCACAGTCCATACCCTACCCACTTTGATTGCCATGGCGGGCAAGAAGGCAAAATTCCGCCCAATGTTTCAAGTCCGTATGACTCTTGCATTGGGCTTCACTGGAACATTCCACCAACCTGAGGACAGAACAGTGAGCATTAGAACAAGATGATGAATTCAAATGGCAGCAATGGAAGGTCAGGATCAGGCTTGCAAGCGTGAGTCTGCGGTGAGCCTCCTCAGTGTAGGGCAGACAGCATTGTGAGCAGCAAATGCAGGAGACTAAATTGAAAGACGTACGAGTAAATCACTACTTTACCTGAAAGGAGTGTTCAGAGCCTTGGACAATGAGAAGAGAGGAGGTAAAGGGACAGTTGTTACACCTCCTGCGATTACATGGGAAGGGGATGAGTTGTTCGGGGTGATAGATGAGCATACCAAGTTATCCCAGAGAGAATGGTCCTTACAGAATTCTGGCAGGGAAGGCGAGAGGAAGATGTGTTTGGTGGTGGCATCATGCTTGAGTTGGCAGAAATGGTGGCGGATGATCCTTTTAATTTGGTGTCTGGTGGGATAGAAAATGAAGGGGAATCCCTTCATGGTTCTGAGCGGGAGGGGAAAGGGTGAAAGCCAAAGTGTCAGAAATCAGACACAGTTGGGGGCCTTATCAACCACTGGGATGTTGGAGAGGGAAACTGATATAATAAAGAGAAGTTGGCATATGATGTAGGGTTGCCAAACTTCCAGGATTGGCCTGGATCCTCCAGCAATTGAAGATCAATCTCCAGGGCAGTGTGTATGTAAACCTGGAGAAAAATCATTGGGACAGTAAAATAATTATTTTTGTCATTTACTTTGAACATTTTGTCTGTCATTGAAAGTGAATGGGGGAGAATGAAGTGATGGTTGGGTGGGATGGGGGGGAGGGGTTGCTGTTTGACTGACAGTCAAGCATCATCCAATTGGGTTATAAATCTTTTTCCTTTCCAGTGGATTTAGGAAGGCAGTATGTTACATTTCTACCTTTCGTTAACTCTGAAGGGTCATGCAGATTCAATGGATGTGCTGGTTGACTAGTGGTTGGACTATGGGGGCAAGTCTTCAGGAACACATTGGCAACCCTAGTTGGATGTGGTAAGCCATTATCTATAGGCATCTTTCTTTTAGAAAGAGTCACATGATTATATAACTTGAGGGGAAATCACTCCAAGCAGTGGGCCAGGCAAGGAGGGAGGCCCCCCATCAACTGCCACAGCTGGCACAGAATTTGGCATCATTCTGCATCACCTCCTTGCCCCCCCCCACCAGCCAACTGAGCCAGCTGACCCCCAAGAAAGCGATGGCGAATAAGATATTACTTGTTGCAAAATTAAACAAAGAAACCACGAATGTATTAAAGTCAAAAATTGGGAGTATCTTAATAGATGAAAGTGAAATTTCAACTAGAATAAAAAGGTACATAAGAACATAACATAAGAACATAAGAAATAGGAGCAGGAGTAGGCCATCTAGCCTTTCGAGCCTACCCCGCCATTCAATAAGATCATGGCTGATCTGAAGTGGATCAGTTCCACTTTCCCGCTTTCTCCCCATAACCCTTAACTCCCTTGTCTATCAGAAACCTATCTACCCGTGACTTAAATATATTCACCGAGGTAGCCTCCACCACTTCAATGGGCAGAGAATTCCAGAGACTCACCACCCTTTGATGAAGAAGTTCCTCCTCAACTCTGACCTAAACTCCCCCCCCACTTATTTTGAGGCTGTGCCCTCTAGTCCTGCTATTCTTTCTAAGTGCGAAGAATCTCTCTACCTCTACCCTATCTATCCCCTTCATTATCTTATATGTCTCTATAAGATCCCCCCTCAGCCTTCTAAACTCCAACAAGTACAGACCCAGTCTATTCAATCTCTCCTCATAGGCTAACCCCCTCATCTCCGGTATCAGCCTAGTGAACCTTCTCTGCACTCCCTCCAAGGCCAATATATCCTTTTGCAAATGCGGCGATCAAAACTGCACACAGTACTCCAGTTGCGGCCTCACCAGCACCCTGTACAGTTGCAGCAAGACCTCCCTACTTTTATATTCTATCCCCTTCGCTATAAAGGCCAACAGTCCATTCGCCTTCTTGATCACCTGCTGCACCTGCAGCCTGGGTTTTTGCGATTCGTGCACAAGGACACCCAGGTCCCTCTGCACCATAGCACGCTGCAGCTTTTCGCCTTTTAAATAATAATCCCTCCTACTATTATTTCGACCAAAGTGGATAACCTCACATTTGCTAACATAAGAACATAAGAAATAGGAGCAGGAGTAGGCCAACTAGCCCTTCGAGTCTGCCCCCCCGTTCAATAAGATCATAGCTGATCTGTCGTGGCTCAGTTTCACATTCCCGCCCTCTCCCCATAACCCTTAATCCCCTCGCTTATCAAAAACCCATCAACCCGCATCTTAAAAATATTTAGCGAGGCAACCTCCACCACTTCAACGGGCAGAGAATTCCAGAGATTCACCACCCTTTGAGTGAAGAAGTTCCTCCTCAACTCCGTTCTAAACCGTCCCCCCTTCATCTTGAGGCTGTGCCCCCTAGTCCTATTGTCCTTTCTGAGCGGGAAGAGCCTCTCCACCTCTATCCTATCCATCCCATTCATCATCTTATACGTCTCAATGAGATCTCCCCTCATTCTTCTAAACTCTAACGAGTACAAGCGAGTTTATTCAGCCTCTCCTCATAGCTCAAGCTCCTCATAGCTCAAGCCCCTCAACTCTGGTATCAGCCTAGTAAACCTCCTCTGCACTCCCTCCAAGGCCAAAATATCCTTGCGTAAGTGCAGCGACCAAAACTGCACACAGTACTCCAGCTGCGGCCTCACCAATGCCCTATACAGCTGCAGCAAGACCTCCCTACTTTTATATTCAGTCCCCCTCGCTATGAAGGCCAGCATCCCGTTCGCCTTCCTGACCACCTGCTGCACCTGCAGGCTGGGTTTTTACGACTCATGCACAAGGACCCCGAGGTCCCTCTGCACCGTCGCCTGCTGCAGTTTTTCGCCACGTAAGTAATAGTCCTTCCTACCATTATTCCTACCAAAGTGGACCACCTCGCACTTGCCAACATTAAATTCCATTTGCCATTTCCTGGCCCATTTGCCCAGCCTATCTAGATCCTTCTGCAGACTCTCCACACCCTCCGCGCAATTTGCCGTTCCACCAATCTTGGTGTCATCAGCAAATTTCGACACCATACACTCGGTTCCCTCCTCCAGATCATCTATATAAATGGTAAATAGCTGAGGCCCCAGCACCGACCCCTGGGGCACTCTACTAGTCACCAACCGCCAATCCGAATAGCACCCATTAACCCCCACTCTCTGCCTCCTATTTGACAACCAATCCTCTATCCACGCTAACACCCTACCCCCAACTCCATGCCCCCTTACCTTCTGCAATAACCTCTTGTGAGGTACCTTGTCAAACGCCTTCTGAAAATCAAGAAAGACCACATCCACCGGCTCTCCTCTATCCACTGCCCTAGACACATCCTCATAGAACTCCAATAAATTTGTCAGACACGACTTCCCCTTAACGAAACCGTGCTGCGTCTGCTCTATCAAGCAATTCCCCTCAAGATGCCTCGCTATTTCCTCCTTGATGACGGATTCTAACTTTTTACCTACAACAGACGTTAAACTAACCGGCCTATAATTCCCTGCCTTTTGCCTGGCACCCTTCTTAAACAATGGCATAACATTAGCCGTTTTCCAGTCTTCCGGCACTTCCCCGGAATCCAGCGACGTTTGGAAAATAACCACCAAGGCATCCACTATCACCTCCGCCATTTCTTTCAGAACCCTAACATTATACTCCATCTGCCAGGTCCTCGTCCACTCACTCAGCCTATCCAGATCTCTCTGCAGACTTTCTGCACCTTCCATGCAATTTGCTTTTCCACTCATCTTTGTGTCATCAGCAAATTTCATTACCCTACACTCAGCCCCCTCCTCCAGATCATCTATGTAAATGGTAAACAGTTGAGGCCCCAGCACCGATCCGTGCAGCACTCCACTAGTCACCAACTGCCAACCAGAAAAGCACCCATTGATTCCAATTCTCTGCTTCCTATTAGACAACCAATCCTCTATCCACGCTAACACCTTACCCCCAACTCCGTTCACCCTAACCTTTTGCAGCAACCTTTTGTGAGGCACCTTATTAAACGCCTTTTGGAAATCTAAAAACACCACATCCACCGGTTCCCCTCTGTCTACCGCACTAGTCACATCCTCATAGAAATTCAATAAATTCATTAAACACGACTTCCCCTTAATGAATCCATGCTGTGCCTGCTTGATCAAACCATTCTTTTCTAGGTGCCTCGCTATTTCTTCTTTGATAACGGATTCAAGCATTTTTCCGACTACAGACGTTAAACCAACTGGCCTATAATTCCCTGCCTTTTGTCTGCTACCTTTTTTAAACAGCGGCGTAACATTAGCCATTTTCCAATCTTCCGGCACTTCTCCGGAATCCAGCGAATTTTGATAAATAATTACTAAGGCATCCGCTATCACCTGTGCCATTTCTTTCAGAACCCTGGGATGCATTACATCCGGTCCTGGGGACTTGTCTACCTTCAGTTCCGTTAGTCTATCAAGCACTACCTCTCTAGTGACAGTAATCTCATTAAGGACCTCATCTCCTACCATCCTTCTATCTTTAATATCCGGCAAGCTATTTGTGTCCTCCTCCGTGAAGACCAATACAAAAAACTTATTTGAAGCCTCAGCCATTTCCTTATCGCCCACCACTAAATTCCCCCTCTCGTCCTCCAAGGGTCCAACATTCACTCTAGCCAGTCTCTTCTTCTTTATATATTTGTAAAAACTTTCACTATAATTTTTTATATTTAGAGCTAGTTTAGCTTCATACTCTATCTTTCCTTTCTTTACCACCTTCTTAATCATTCTTTGTTCTTTTTTAAATCTTTCCCAATCTTCTATTTTTAGCCGCTCTGAATGCATCAGCTTTTAATTTAATACTCTCCTTTACTTCCTTCGATAACCACAGCTGGTTATACCTTCTCCTACAGTCCTTCTTTACCATCGAAATACATTTCTGCTGAGTACCGAAAAAGATCTCCTTGAAAATCCTCCACTGCTCCTCAGCCATCCTACGAACCAATCTGTGCCCCCAATCTACTCTTAGCTACTCTAAACGCCTCCGCTTTTAATGTAACACTTTCCTTCACCTCCTTCGTTATCCAAGGCTTATTACCTCTCCTCCTACGGTCCTTTTTGACCATCGGAATAAATTTCCACTGAGCACCAAGAAAGATCTCCTTAAAGATCCTCCACTGCTCCTCAGAGGGTGGTGAATCTCTGGAATTCTCTGCCCGTTGAGGTGGTGGAGGCTGCCTCACTAAATATTTTTAAGACGCGGGTTGATGGGTTTTTGATGAGAGAGGGGATTAAGGGTTATGGGGAGAGGGCGGGAATGTGGAACTGAGCCACGACAGATCAGCCATGATCTTATTGAATGGCGGGGCAGGCTCGAAGGCCTAGTTGGCCTACTCCTGCTCCTATTTCTTATGTTCTTATCTACATTCGCCAATTCCGCTCTCATCCTATCATACTCCCCTCTGTTCAAACAGAGGACACAGGCTCGGGACCCTACTTTCTCATCCTCCATCTGCATCGAAATTCAACCATAAGGTAAGTGAAATGTATCATAATAACATAGGGAATTATCTGAAACTGGCAATTAAATCAATGTGAAATAACAAAAGAAATAGTGGGAAAAGCCATGAGATTTCAGAGCAGCTGACACTGAGATTGTATCTTTGAATCAGGCTTCAACAAAGAAGGCTTCAAAGTTATCGCCAAACTTTACAAAGGTAGTACAATACAGAGGTAATATCTAATGGTGTGGACTACTCTGTTCTTATTAGGCTGCTGAACAAACGTGCTGCAAAAACTATTGAACATTAAGAATAATGAGTCATATACTTAAAAGCCAACAAGAGTAATCCTTAGAGTCAAGAAAATAACTCAAAAAGAGGTCAGTGAAACCCAAAGTGGTTTTATATCTGGCAAAGGGAATAGGGAAGAGATTCTTAATATGAAAACACATGCTAAAGGATTGGTTAACAGATTGAGAGCAAGCGTAGAGATAAATGGGACATTTTCAAGTTGGCAGGCAGTGAATAGTGGAGTACTGCAAGAATTAGTGATGGGGTCTGAACTATTTAGGATTATATTTACTGGAGTTTACAAGAGTGAGCGGGGATATCAGAAAATTATAAAATTTTAACAGATTTGACAGGGTAGAATGTTCCCAATGGTGGGGGATTCCAGAACTAGGGGGTCATAGTTTGAACATAAGGGTAAACGTTTTAGAAGTGAGGTGAGGAGAAATTTCCCATTACAGACAGGGGTTAATGTGTGGAATTCACTACCACAGAAAGTAGTGGAGGCCAAAATATTGTCTGATTTCAAGAAGAAATGGCCTACTCCTGCTTCTATGTACAATCTATATTAATGACTCAGATGAAGAGGCAGAGAATAATGAATCTAAATTTGCTTGGTGTGCAGGTAAGCTGTGAGGAGGAAACAAAGATGTGAAGTTGCTGGCATTGGACTAGGGTAGGCACAGTAAGTAGTCTCACAACACCAGGTTAAAGTCCAACAGGTTTATTTCGGAGCGCTGCTCCTTCATTAGGTGAGTGCAGGACTTGTTTCACAAACAGGGCATATATAGACACAAACTCAATTACAAAATAATGGTTGGAATGCAAGTCTCAACAGGTGCAGACAATGTGAGTGGAGAGAGTGTTAAGCACAGGTTAAAGTGATGTGAATTGTCTCAAGTCAGGACAGTTAGGGAGATTTTGCAAGCCCAGGCAAGTCTTGGCTATCAGTTTCTACTCAGCGTTGTTCTGTGTCTTGAAGGCCGCTTTAGAACATAGAACATAGAACACTACAGCACAAACAGGCCCTTCGGCCCACGAGTTGCGCCGATCACATCAACACCTACCAACCTATAGACCTATCTATAACCCCCAATCCCATAAAACCCCATATACTCATCCAGAAGTCTTTTAAAACACCCCAGCGAGTTTGCCTCCACCACCACTGACGGCAGCCAATTCCATTCACTCACCACCCTCTGAGTGAAAAACTTACCCCTAACATCACTTCTGTACTTGCCTCCCCGCACCTTCAATCTGTGTCCTCTCGTAGCGACCATTTCAACCCGGGGAAATAGCCTCTGAGAATCCACCCTATCTATTCCTCTCAACATTTTATACACTTCTATCAGGTCGCCTCTCAACCTTTGTCTCTCCAGTGAAAAGAGTCCCAGCTCCCTCAACCTAACTTCATAAGGCATGCCTCCCAGTCCAGGCAACATCCTTGTAAATCTCCTCTGTACCCTTTCAATAGCTTCGACGTCCTTCCTATAGTGAGGCGACCAGAACTGCGCACAGTACTCCAAATGAGGCCTGACAAGGGTCTTATAAAGTTGCAGCATTACCTCCCGATTCCTAAACTCAATCCCTCGATTAATGAAGACCAGTACACCATACGCCTTCTTGACCACATCCTCCACCTGTGAGGCCGATTTAAGAGTCCTGTGGACCCGGACCCCAAGATCCTTCTGCTCTTCAACACTACTAAGACTCCTGCCCTTGATAGTGTACTCGTTCATCCCATTGGTTCTGCCAAAATGGACAACTACGCATTTATCCGCGTTGAAGTCCATCTGCCACTTCTCCACCCAGTCCTGCATCCTATTTATGTCCTGCTGCAAATTTTGACATCCTTCCAGACCATCCACAACACCACCGACCTTCGTGTCATCAGCGAACTTACTTACCCATCCCTCCAATTCCTCATCTAGGTCATTTATAAAAATGACAAACAGCAAGGGTCCTAGAACAGATCCCTGGGGCACTCCACTGGTGACTGACCTCCATGCCAAAAAAGACCCATCCACAACCACTCTCTGCCTTCTGCAGGCAAGCCAGTTCTGGATCCACAAGGCCAAAGGCCCTTGGATCCCATGCCCTCTCACCTTCTCAAGTCTTGCATGGGGGACCTTATCAAACGCCTTGCTGAAGTCCATGTACACCACGTCCACAGCACTTCCTTCGTCAATGTGTTTAGTCACATTTTCGAAGAACTCAACTAGGCTCGTAAGGCACGACCTGCCCTTGACAAAACCATGCTGACTATTTCTGATCATGTCAAACCTCTCCAAATGCTCGTAAATCTTGTCCCTCAGAAGCCTCTCCATCAGCTTACCAACCACTGAGGTCAGACTCACCGGTCGGTAATTTCGCGGTCTATCTCTGTTCCCTTTCTTGAAAATAGGAACTACATCCGCAATCCTCTAATCTTCCGGAACCTCTCCCGTCTCCATTGACGACGCAAAGATCATCGCCAGGGGCTCTGCAATCACTTCCCTCGCCTCCCACAGTATCCTGGGGTACATCCCATCTGGTCCCGGCGACTCATCTATCTTGATAGAATTCAAAAGTTCTAACACATCCTCCTCCTTAATATCCACATACTCAATCTTTTCCATCTGCTGCAAATCCGTAGCAAAATCTCCCAGATCAGTTTCCACTGTGAATACTGAGGCAAAGTACTCATTAAGCACCTCTGCCATTTCTTCTGGTTCCACACAGACCTTTCCCCCTTCACCTTTTATAGGTCCTATCCCTTCTCTTCTCATCCTTTTACTTTTCACATATTTATAGAAGGCCTTGGGATTCTCCTTAATCTTACCCGCCAAGGTCTTCTCATGACCCCTTCTGGCTCTCCTAATTTCCCTTTTAAGCTCCTTTCTACAATCCTTATACTCTTCAAGATCCTTAACATCTCCTA
This sequence comes from Carcharhinus amblyrhynchos, assembly GCF_965287045.1. Taxonomy (NCBI): domain Eukaryota; kingdom Metazoa; phylum Chordata; class Chondrichthyes; order Carcharhiniformes; family Carcharhinidae; genus Carcharhinus; species Carcharhinus amblyrhynchos. The sequence continues at coordinate 69,518,387 of NC_137329.1, read as the reverse complement.
GTTCCCTGAACCTTTTGTACACCTTCCTTTTCCTCCTGACTAGGTTCACCACAGCCTTCGTGCACCACGGTTCCTGCGACCTACCAAAACCCCCTTGTCTCATCGGAACGTTGTCATGCAGAGCTCCAGACAAACATTCCTTGAATATCTGCCACCCTCCTTCGGTACTTTTCCCTAAGAACGCCTCCTTCCAGTTTATTTGTCCAAGTAACTTCCTGACTTCTTCGTATTTCCCCTTACTCCAGACAAACACCTTCCTAGCCTGCCTGATCCTATCTCGTTCCAATGCAATTGTGAAGGGATCAAGATAGATAAGTCGCCGGGACCAGATGGGATGTACCCCAGGATACTGTGGGAGGCGAGGGAAGTGATTGCAGAGCCCCTGGCGATGATCTTTGCGTCGTCAATGGAGACGGGAGAGGTTCCGGAACATTGGAGGATTGCGGATGTAGTTCCTATTTTCAAGAAAGGGAACAGAGATAGCCCGCGAAATTACCGACTGGTGAGTCTGACCTCAGTGGTTGGTAAGCTGATGGAGAGGCTTCTGAGGGACAAGATTTACGAGCATTTGGAGAGGTTTGACATGATCAGGAATAGTCAGCATGGATTTGTCAAGGGCAGGTCGTGCCTCACGAGCCTAGTTGAGTTCTTCGATAATGTGACTGAACACATTGACGAAGGAAGTGCCGTGCACGTGGTGTACATGGACTTCAGCAAGGCGTTTGATAAGGTCCCCCATGCAAGACTTCTTGAGAAGGTGAGAGGCCATGGGATCCAAGGGCCTTTGGCCTTGTGGATCCAGAACTGGCTTGCCTGCAGAAGGCAGAGAGTGGTTGTGGATGGGTCTTTTTCGGCATGGAGGTCAGTCACCAGTGGAGTGCCCCAGGGATCTGTTCTAGGACCCTTGCTGTTTGTCATTTTTATAAATGACCTGGATGAGGAAGTGGAGGGATGGGTAAGTAAGTTCGCTGATGACACGAAGGTCGGTGGTGTTGTGGATGGTCTGGAAGGATGTCAAAAGTTGCAGCAGGACATAAATAGGATGCAGGACTGGGCGGAGAAGTGGCAGATGGACTTCAACGCAGATAAATGTGTAGTTGTCCATTTTGTCAGAACCAACGGGATGAACGAGTACACTATCAAGGGCAGGAGTCTTAGTAGTGTTGAAGAGCAGAAGGATCTTGGGGTCCGGGTCCACAGGACTCTTAAGTCGGCCTCGCAGGTGGAGGACGTGGTCAAGAAGGCGTATGGTGTACTGGCCTTCATTAATCGAGGGATTGAGTTTAGGAGTCGGGAGGTAATGCTGCAACTTTATAAGACCCTTGTCAGGCCTCATTTGGAGTACTGTGCGCAGTTCTGGTCGCCTCACTATAGGAAAGACGTAGAAGCTACTGAAAGGGTACAGAGGAGATTTACAAGGATGTTACCTGGACTGGGAGGCATGCCTTATGAAGTTAGGTTGAGGGAGCTGGGACTCTTTTCACTGGAGAGACGAAGGTTGAGAGGCGACCTGATAGAAGTTTATAAAATGTTGAGAGGAATAGATAGGGTGGATTCTCAGAGGCTATTTCCCCGGGTTGAAATGGTCGCTATGAGAGGACACAGATTTAAGGTGCGGGGAGGAAAGTACAGAAGTGATGTTAGGGTTAAGTTTTTCACTCAGAGGGTGATGAGTGAATGGAATCGGCTGCCGTCAGTGGTGGTGGAGGCGAACTCGCTGGGGTGTTTTAAAAGACTTCTGGATGAGTATATGGGGTTTTATGGGATTGGGGGTTATAGATAGGTCTATAGATTGGTAGGTGTTGATGTGATCAGCGCAACTCGTGGGCCGAAGGGCCTGTTTGTGCTGTAGTGTTCTATGTTCTATATAGCGTTGGTTGAAGGTCCTGTGCAGTGAAGAAGTTTTGTTCGAAGATGTTGGCATATTGAGGTGTGAATTTGGTCCCCATGGCTGGTCTATGTGTCTGGATGAAGAACTGGTTGTTGAAAGTGAAGACATTGTGGTCCAGGGTAAAGTGAATGAGTTATAGAATTGTGTCTGGAGATTGGCAGTTGTCGGCATCGAGTACTGAGGCAGTTGCAGCAATGCCATCGTTGTGGGGGATGCCGATGTTGAGTGCCAAGACATCCGTTGTGATGAGGAGTGTTCCTGGTTCAACTGCTCCATGGGTGCTGAGTTTCTGTAAGAAGTCTGTAATATCACCACAGAAGCTGGGGGCTCTATGTATGATTGGTTTCAGGATGCCCTTGACATAGTGACATGCCCTCAACAGGGTTCCATTGCCTGGTACGATGGGTCAGCCGGGTGCGTTGGCCTTGTGTATCTTTGGAAGGCAGTAGAGATCTCCAATGCAAGGGATGAGAGCACAGAGGGTGCTCTGAAGGTCCAGATCAAAGGTCTTGATCAATCTGAGTTGTTGGTATGTTCTTTGGTTGGATTTGAGGGTAACTGTCTGTGGTGTTCCTCGTTATTCAGTTGTAGGTACACTTCTTTGCAGTAATCTGTTCTGTTCAGTGTGACAGTGGCCCTTCCTTTATCTGTTGGTTTGTTGACAATGTTGCGGTTGGTCTTAATAGCACAGATGGCGTTGCATTGTGCTTGGGTGATGTTTGAGCTGTTTTGTGAGTGCAGCTGATGAATCTAGCATTGACACACCTCCTGACGGCTTGGGCATACATGTCAAGTCAAGGGTAGCAGCCTTCTGGAGGAGTCCAATTCAACTATTTCCTCTTTGGTTGCTGCACTGCGGATCTCTATGTCGACTGTTCCGGTTCATTGGCTGTCTCATTAAGTTTGCTGTTGGCCTCCTGGGGTTTGTGGAGGAACTCCCACAGCCTCATTCGCCTGATGAATTCCTCTATGTCCACTGCGAGACTGATGGGGTCCGTTTTGGTGGTGGGGCAGAAATTGAGCTCTCAGCTGAGAACTTTGATTTCATCTGGTTGAAGTGTGTAGTCTGACAAGTTGACAATAGCTTGCAGTGATGCTGTTTTCTACTGTGGTACATGGGAGGCTTGGTTTGCTGCTGGTCGCAATGCCCAGTTTCTCAAGTTTCCTGTTCTTGCTGTGCATGTAGTTCCCCACAAAACTCCAAAAGTTCCTTGGTAATCAGCTAATGAATTGATCAGAACCCCAATCACATCATTTGATTACATCAATGAAAACCAGCTAGAGTACCATTGGTCACTTCAGACCCCATCATCTAAGTGACTGTTGTATACATTCCAATGCCCACCTAAGGAACACTGGCTCCAAAAGTCTGTTCACAACTCATCCCTGCCAAGGAAAGCTCTTAAATCTAACACCTTCTGCCCTTTAACAAATTCCACTGGTCACAAGGAAAATCTAGCATAGTGAAGAAAACATTAATCCAAAAAATTAGGTTTGCTTGACTGAAGATCTTTCAAAATATTAAAGTTAAAACTCCATTCAGCCCAAAGGCCAGGGGAGAGGGGAGTGGACGAAGATGAATAGGAAAAGGTGTGCGTGGACAAGAGACGAAGATTTCTTGGGCTCTCTGATTTTGCAGATAACCATTCAGGGAAAGGTGGTTCAAACAGTTGGAATAGAAACTATTCTGTTCCAGGATTCAGTGCAAACCGGTCTGTTTATGGTTTCAAGGAAAACAAATAGATAATGGTATTTTTGAACTTTAAAAAACGTTAAAATTAAACTAATATTTTTGTGAGACAATGGCCAGTGGAGACCCAGAGAATGGTGTTTCTGGCAGCGAAAGTAATTGTTCATACACCGATTTTAAATCATTAGGATTTTCAACAGCATTAGATTCAACAGCCTAAAAGGTTAAGACTGCCATACGGAGATTTTTCAAATGTGCTGAACAACTTATAACAACACCTTCGCAAAGCTAAGGAAATGGTACAGAAAACGAGAGAACAGGAGGGAGTTTCCAATGGTGATGAGGCTGGAGGAGGCTCCATCACCTGGAACCAGGAGACCAGGCCCCAAAGGCTGGGGAGCAGGCCCAGGGAGGCAGATCTGCAGAGTGGGTTTTGGGGAGCAGGCCCGATGGAGCAGAAATTAGGCCAGGGGAGCAGCTGGAGGGAGCAGTCCCGAGCAAAGAGAGCAGTCCCGAGCAAGCAGAAAACAGCCTCCTGCAGGCTTGCTCCCCTAGATTTGCCCCCCTCCTCCACGGAAAGCAGGCCTATGTAGTTGTCACTCAGTCACTTTCGAGGCTGGGCTGAGCTGTCCTCCACGTCCACATCAGGAGTCACTCCCAGGGAACTGGAACATCACCTCTAATGGTATAGAGTTACCTTGAGAGATATATGTGTGCTGTGTCACTGAGTTAAGGGAGGGAGGAGGGAGCTTAGGCTGCAGTCAGTAAATGGAATCATTCCCACTCCTCCTTCTGTTATTTCCTCCCTCCCTCTTCTCTTTCTAGAACTTTCCAACAATCAGGTAGTCAAAATATATAAAAACAAACCTGAGAGGTTTTCTTACAACTATTGAATCTGTCCCCCAAATCAGAATTCACTTTCATCATGTACGTGCGGTGCAATGCATAGAATATGTTAATGAGGCCATCGTTGTAATCACTGTTATTGTCCACAATGTTACAAATAATTAATGGTACATTTTCCTGTCAAATTAACAATACTACACAATGGTGTAAAAGTAAAATTACTTGGTTGCTTTAATAGTTGTAGTGGTACCACCTATAGGACAAACACAAATTAACACTGCATTATGTTGTTGCTGCTCTTACTATTAAGCTGCATATAAGATGATGTAACCGGATATCAACAATGGCATTATCATTTTCTGTGATTTAGGACCATAAGAAGTGGGAGGAGAAGTAGGCCATTCAGTCCATCGCATTATCTCGTCCATTCAATGAGATCATGACTGATTTGATGTGAAAATACTAAACGCCACTTTCCTGCCTTACCCCATAACCCTCGATTCCCTTACTGATAAAAAATCTGTCTATCTCAGCCTTGAACATACTTAATGACCCAGCCTCTACAGCCCCCTGCGGTAAAGAATTTCACAGATTCATTGCTCTCTGAGAGAAGAAATTCCTCCTCATTTTAAATGAGCAACCCCTGATCCCCGACTCACCCTCACATGGAAACAACCTCTCAGAATCTATCCTGATGGCTGCATAAATTGATTGGTGAATCTCAAAATGGGGAACATATCACGCATAGTTGAAGAGGAAGGTTAAAAGGAGGTTGGGAAAACAATCAGGGTCCCAGAAATAAGAGTGAGGGTCATTGACCCAAACAGGCGCTGCAGTGGGGCGACTAGGGGAATTCATAGTAACGTCATTGCCTTACTTGTGACTAATAAATAAAACTTTAATTTAACTTTAATAAGAGAGTAAGCAGAAGCCAGTTTTGGTGAGACCACACTTGGAAAACTATGGGGGCAATCCATAGTTCCAATATTCTGCCAGAAAAAAGTGGGCGTGTTGCACACTCTCATGTGGCAGGGGTGGGGGTGGTGGTGGGTGGGCTTCAGTGCACTGGCAAAGCCCAGCTGCACTGAGATTGGGACAAGGCACAATAATCAGAGCACACACTAACATGTCCCCACTGTACCACAGAGGTCTCAGGGATTCCCTCCTACAACCCCTCCCCACCCTATGATCAGGGCCAGCAGTGTTCCCGTCTGCCCTACCAGAGCTGGCATTCTGCCCCAACCCCTCAACAGTCAGTGCCAGCAACCCCTCTCCCCCCCCGCCCTCACAAAAACATCGCAGCTCCTATCATCACACAGCCATCACCAGCAACTCCACCCCCACACAAAGCCATTGCTGGCAAACCCAGTCCCACACAAAGCCACAACCAGCAACCCCTTACCCCCTCCGCACATGTACACACAAAGCCACCACCCCCACCCCTCCCCACACCCTCTCGTCACCAATATTCTCTCACACCCCGACACACACATACACAACAGTATCACTATCACCCCCAGGTCTGCTCCACCATAAATGAGTGCCCCCCATCATGGGGCTCCCACTGGAGTCTGCTGCTGGCACTGTGCTTGATATGGGCAGGGTGCCAATCTGTCACTGCCAACCCGTGCCAAGGAGATGTGGGAACATTGCCAGGCCACCATCTTCACCATGTTCTTTTCCCCCAGGTGTTAAACTTACCTTTACAACACTGGGGAGACCCCACGATAGGTCATGTCAAGATAATCCTGTTGTAAACCACACTGGCGTGACAACACATCATTGAAGGCAAATTATTTAAATATATTGAAATCGTAATCATACCCATGTTGATGTCATCGGCGGGGGGCAGAGAAGATCCAAGAACGTGTTCTTGCTGGCAAAAATGGCAACTTCTGGACCTTGAGATTTTGAGCCCCTGCCAACAACCTCACAGGGCTCAAGATACTGTCCGAGTAGTTTCCATAATTAAGGAAGAATATACTTGCATTGGATACAGTAAAAGTGAAGGGACACTAGATTGGTCCCTGGAGTTGTCCTATGACAAGAGACTGAGTAATTTGGACCTATAGTCTAGAAACATAGAATGCCTACAGTGCAGAAGGAACCAACAAGTCTGCACTGATGCTCTGAAAGAACATCTTATCCAGGCCCACCCCTCTGCCCTATCCCTGTAACCCTGTACTATTGCTAATCCACCTAACCTACACATCTTTGAACTGTGGGAGGAAACCAGAGCACCTTTGGAAGCCCATACAGACACAGTGAGAAAGTGCAAGCTCCACGCAGTCACCCAAGGACTTAATTGAACCTGGGTCCCTGCTGTCCATACTCTCTGGAGTTTCAAAGAATTAGAGGTTATTTCTTTGAAATATATGTGCTTCCAAAGGCAGTTGATGGAGCAGATAGAGATAAAAATAGAAAATTCTGGAAAATCTCAGCAGGACTCACAGCATCTGTGGGGAGAGAATAGAGACCGCATTACGAGTCTAGATAACCTTTTGTCAGAGCTGAGAACAGAGAGAATCAGCAGAAATTTATACTATGGGGGGAGTGGAATGGGACAAAAGGAATGTAAATGAGGATACAGAAGTCTGAGAAGGTGTTAAAAGTGTCCATTAAGTGATCAGAATGCCGAACAGATTGTAAAGGGACAGCCTGGGGATTATTGCAGTTGCCCTGAAGGGGAGAGGGAGGGGGCAAGAAGCAGAGCTGGAATGGAAAAGTGAAAGTGAAAACAAAGGATGATAAAATGGGTAAGTGAGATGAAACGAAATTTTAAAAATGGAGATGGGGTGAAGGTGGAGGAGAAAGGGGAGAAATGATTGCTTTACGCTGCAGTCTCTTTTCAGTTATTCAAAAAAAACCTTTTGTTACTGTTTTGTTTGCACTTCAGCCCCAGGTTCCTGATCTATGGGCACCAGATGCAGAGAGGGACAGGGAAGGAGGACCTCCTTGTGAACTTAGTCCTGGGCCTGGCAAAATGTGCTATTAACAAGTCCAGGCAGTGGATGATCAAGAAGGTCATCCAACTTGTCTGCCCCTCGACCCCAACTATATTCGTGGCCAGGTGGCCTGGAGTGGGAGCATGCTGTGTCCATTGGCACGACTGAGGGCTTCCTTGCCAAATGGGCACAAGGACTAGGGTACCTTATTAACCATTTTAATCACATTTTGGTTTGACGTTAAGTTTCAATTTTGATTGTTTTGGGTACCTTTGGTACTGCTTCTTTGACCTTATCGCTCAATTTATTTAATTTAGTTTAATTACTGAAATTCAAGAGTTGGACAGCAGCACTTCAAGAAGTTCTCAGGAGAAATTAGGGATGGGTAATATATGCTAGCATAGCCAACCATGCCCATATCCGTAAATGAATAAACAAGGGACATTTTACTCTGTTAAAGACGCCTTATAAAGGTGGGATATTGTTGTTTGATGATTCTCTGTATTATTGTCCCAATCTTCCTGATGACTGTTATGAGGAGCTGAGCCTGCTGATCTTTCACTGAGGCAGGGTTGATGTTGAGATGATGTCTTAGTTTACTGGGAGCTGGAGAAAGGCGGCAGGCTGGACATTGACACATACACACGGTGACTGACAGAGCGGCTCCACATCCATTCACCGGGAATAATCCCAGACCGGCGGCTGGGAGAAACAGCAGACACCAGCCTGGTCTGGGCGGGAAACCCAGAGCCCGGGAGGACCCAAAGCCCGCGGATAGCGGAGCGACCGGACCGGAAGAGGAACGGACTCATTTCCGGCGGAAACTAGGAAGTATGGAGCCAGCGTGAGAAAGCCGGCAGCTTTGAGAGAGCCGGTAAAATACTGAAAATAAACCCTGTATAACACTGAGCTGCAGTACTGATGGGGACAGATCTGTCTCTATATAACACTGGGGTACAGGAATGGTGGTGACAGGGCTGTCACTGTATAACACTAATGTACAATACTCATGTCCTCACTATCATGCTTCTCTTACAGGTACTGACTGCTGTGGTCCTTGTGAAGTTGTCATGACTACACTATCCAATTACGCTCGGCGCATGATGCGACTCAGTGCCCAGATCTTTCAGGAAGTTGCGCGACCCACTGATGATCGGTCCATGAAGGTAGTGAAGCTGTTCAGTGAGCAGCCTCTGGCACTGCGGAAAGAGGTGTATGACTGGTACCCACAACACAACCAATATTACAGCCTGATGAAAAAGCTGCGACACCTGGGTTTGTACAGGTATGATATGGAGATGCCATTGTTGGACTGGGGTAAACACATTAAGAAGTCTCACAACACCAGGTTAAAGTCCAACCTTTTTGTTTAAAGTCCAACAGGTTTATTTGGTAGCAAAAGCCACTAGTTTTCGGAGCGCTTGCTGCCCTTCGTCCGGCAAGTGGGAGTTCTATTCACAAACAGGGCATATAAAGACACAAACTCAATTTACAAAATAATGATTTTGAATGCAAGTCTTTATCTTTAAGACTTGATTACCTGCAAAGATAATGTGAGCAGAGAGAGCATTAAGCACGGGTTAAAGAGATGTGTATTGTCTCCAGACAGGACATTTAGTGAGATTTTGCAAGTCCAGGCAAGTCGTGGAGGTTACAGATAGTGTGACATGAACCCAAGATCCCGATTGAGGCTGTCCTCGTGTGCGGAACTTGGCTATCAGTCTCTGTTGAGCGACCTTGCGCTGTTGTGTGTCATGAAGGCCGCCTTGGAGAACGCTTACTTGAAGATCAGAGGCTGAACGCCCGTGTTCCCCAACAGGAAGAAAACAATCTTGCCTGGTGATTGTCGAGCGGTATTTGTTCATCCGTTGTAGTGTCTGCATGGTCTCCTCAATATACCATGCCTCGGGACATCCTTTCCTGCAACATATCAGGTAGACAAAGTTGGCCGAGTTGCAAGAGCATGTACTGCGTACCTGGTGGATGGTGTTCTTAGGTGGGGTGATGGCATCCTTGTTGGACTTTAACCTGGTGTTGTGAGACTTCTTTGTACAGGTACCCACCTCCATTCTTGCTCGCCCTCTATCCATCACTTTCTCCATGCACTGACATCCGTCAGGGTGCAGGCGCTTTGTATCACAGCAAATTCTTGTTTAGCGCTGATGAGCATCTTACACCTTAGGTTACAATATCTGGGCACCCAAGCATCAGACATGGGGGAGTGGGAAGCTATGCCACAGAAGTGCTGTGGAATCCCCCCGAACCTCCCTTGTAAGGGTTTACACAGAAATTGTCCAAATGTGCTAATTTTTCCTGGGCAATTGCATTGGGAACAATCCAAATAAAGTGTTTTAAATTGCTAACTGCAGGTTTAACTCTGACGAAGGGTCACCTAGATTCAAAACATTGGCTCCATTCTCTCCCCACAGATGCTATCAGACCTGCTGAGATTTTCCAGCATTTTTTATTTTTGTTTCAGATTCCAGCATCCGCAATATTTTGTTTTTATCTTAGCGTTTAACTCGCTGCCATTTCTCTTCGACTCTGATGAAGGGTCATCTAGACTTGATAAGTTGGCCTTATTTTTTCTCCACAGATGTGTCAGACCTGCTGAGATTTTTCAGCATTTTTTGTTTTTGATATCTAATAGATACTCTGAAAAACATAGAAGAATTAAAAACCTTTTGAATTCTGGATAACTGTTTCAAATACCCAGCCTTATCCTGACTGGGGACCCCCCCCCCAGTGGGATTCCCTCAGCCGCACAGGACACCCCCATCTCCAACCAACAAGCTTGACTCTCATCCCCAACCATAGCCAACCTCCTGATCCAACTGAATTCCTCAATTAAGTCACCTCTCATCCTTCTCTATTCCAAAGGGAACAACTCCAGCTTCTCCAATCTGTCCGTAGAACCAAAGTCCCTCAGACCTAGAATCATTCTTCTAAATATTTTCTACATCTTTCTAATGCTTTCACATCCTTCTGTTCTGAATTCAGTTTATGTCTGTGTGTGTTATTTATGTTCTTATTCTTTGGACATTGTAAGATTGGAGTGACAGGATGCTCCAGTACTCTGACAGTGGTTCCTGATAATAACAAGGGTGGGGCCTGCTGCGTGTGTTACTAGGTTCCGTAGATCAGTTTAAGGATCAGCAAAGAGTAGTTCAAGGGTCAGCAAGAAGTGTCACGGTGACAGAAGGATTAAACAAGTACCAGTAAAGTTGATGTTAATCAGGAGCAGCCATCAAAGAAGAAAGCTTGCTCCACACAGCTGAAGTGAGGGTATTTTGCTTTTATCAAGGTGTAGAATGAAGGACTCTTCCGAATTTGCATTTGAGGTTGGTTGTAAGGAGGAACTTTACTGTGCTCTCCAAACAAAAAGTGCCTGATGTGGGAACACGTGATACTGACAGCAGGTGCCTGGGATGCCATGTGTTGTTCCCCAATATCAACCCCCTCCCAATGTCTTAGATTAAAATTCTTCAATAATAAGAGAATTTTAAAGTTCTGGGGAATATTGTTGTATGTGATTGTGCTTCTGCATGGCAAGTAATGCTGAGCACGTTTGCCATTGTTATTTAATCATTGTGATAAAGATCAAACTGTTTGTACCTGCTGTGTTGTGCAGGTTATTTCAGATTTGATGTGATGTATGTTAGTGTTTACCATGTCACCTGGTGGAGTGTTTTGAATTGATTTTCATGTGAGTGCATGATGCTGCAGATGATTTGCCCATTTTCATTTCACACAGCTTCTTCACTAAACTGAGTATCTAGCACCAGAATCGGACAAATAAAATCATAAATAAATAACACTTACAAGACTAGGATTAAACTTACCTAGTGTTTTGTGTGTCAGACGCATTGCTGAAATGGCTTCTGTCAAAGGCTTGTTCCTTTGTGAAAAGCCTCAGACTTTGAACAGGCAATTACCATTCGTGGTGTGAATCTGTACCTGCCTCTGTTTAATACTTCCCCCTCCCCAGATTGACAGAAAAAATGTCCATTGGCTGAATGACAGGGTTTGCTGTTTGTAAGCTTGGCTTTATAGAAATAATGCTTTCTATTTTACATTATGCATTGTCACTGCCCTAATGAAACAGTAAGAAGTCTGACAACACCAGGTTTAAGTCCGACCGATTTATTTGATAGTAAACTCACTTTACTATCAAATAAATCGTAGTAAAGTGAGTTTACTATCAAATAAATCGGTAGTAAAGTGAGTGTACTATCAAATAAATCGGTTGGACTTAAACCTGGTGTTGTCAGACTTCTTACTGTGTTTACCCCAGTCCAACGCCAGCATCTCCACCTTATAAGAACATAAGAAATAGGAGCAGGAGTAGGCCATCTAGCCCTTCGAGCCTGCCCCGCCATTCAATAAGATCATGGCTGATCTGTCGTGGCTCAGTTCCACATTCCCGCCCTCTCCCCATAACCCTTAATCCCCTCTCTTATCAAAAACCCATCAACCTGCGTCTTAAAAATATTTAGCAAGGCAGCTTCCACCACTTCAACGGGCAGAGAATTCCAGAGATTCACCACCCTTTGAGTGAAGAAGTTCCTCCTCAACTCCGTTCTAAACTGCCCCCCCTTTATCTTGAGGCTGTGCCCCCTAGTCCTACTGTCCTTTCTGAGCAGGAAGAGTCTCTCCACCTCTATCCTATCCATCCCATTCATCATCTTATACGTCTCAATGAGATCTCCCCTCATTCTTCTAAACTCTAACGAGTACAAGCCTAGTTTATTCAGCCTCTCCTCATAGCTCAATCCCCTCAACTCTGGCATCAGCCTAGTAAACCTCCTCTGCACTCCCTCCAAGGCCAAAATATCCTTGCATAGGTACGGCGCCCAAAACTGCACACACTACTCCAGCTGCAGCCTCACCAATGCCCTATACAGCCGCAGCAAGACCTCTCTACTTTTATATTCAATCCCCCTTGCTATGAAGGCCAGCATCCCATTCGCCTTCCTGACCACCTGCTGCACCTGCAAGCTGGGTTTTTGCGACTCATGCACAAGGACCCCGAGGTCCCTCTGCACCGCCGCCTGCTGCAGTTTTTCCCCACGTAAGTAATAATCCTTCCTACCATTCTTCCTACCAAAGTGGACCACCTCGCACTTGCCAACATTAAATTCCATTTGCCAGTTCCTGGCCCATTCGCCCAGCCTATCTAGATCCTTCTGTAGACTCTCCACACCCTCCTCACAATTTGCCGTTCCACCAATCTTGGTGTCATCAGCAAATTTCGACACCCTACACTCGGTTCCCTCCTCCAGATCATCTATATAAGTGGTAAATAGCTGAGGCCCCAGCACTGACCCCTGGGGCACTCCACTAGTCACCATCCGCCAATCCGAATAGCACCCATTGACCCCCACTCTCTGCCTGCTATTTGACAACCAATCCTCCATCCACGCTAACACTCTACCCCCAACTCCATGTCCCCTGACCTTCTGCAATAACCTCCTGTGAGGTACCTTGTCAAACGCCTTCTGAAAATCAAGAAAGACCACATCCACCGGCTCTCCTCTATCCACCGCCCTAGACACATCCTCATAGAACTCCAGTAAATTTGTCAGTCTGAAACAGTCCATGTCATGAGACTTCCTGCCTGTTGTGCTTCCTGCCCATCACGCATGACTTTGGAAAATTAGATGCAAATCTGTTATCTGAACGAGTGATTGAAATGTATTATTAATTGTACTTCATTTATACCGAACAACAAGGAGATAAAAAGATGATCTGTATTTAGGCCAAAGAGAATACGGCTTGTATATTTCTAGATAAAGATCTAGATAAAGCCAGTGCTGGATTACTGTTGAGCCTGTAGGGTTCTCGATTCAATCCCCAGGCTAGACTAAGCTACCTGTCAAGCACAGTAGCAATTGTGGCATTACAGTCAACCTCTTTCACTGGGTGAGAGAGAGCAAAAAAGATGACATAGAAACATAGGGATTGTTAGATGTAAAGACTTGTTCACCTTCTGCCACCCTAGTACTCATGTGATACATTGATAACAAAGTTGTTGAACAACCTTCTCATCATCTCTTATCAGACAACAGATCCAGAGGAGGCGAGGAAATCTCCAGTAATGAAGAACTGTGAGATGTTGTAAATGATTAAAGGAATTGATAGGGTAAATACTATTTCCTCATGGCAGAGAGTGATGTGCAAGTTTGGGGGGGTGCTACCAGCACAAGAAGGCATGACCTTAAAATGGGATTGAGGCCATTCAGGGGTGAAATCCAGAAGCACGTCGTCAATCAGAGAATAGTGGTAATCGGGAACACTCTTCCTCAAGAAGTTGCTGAAGCTGGAGGTCAACTGAAAATTTCCAAGCAGATTGCGAGATTTTTGTTTAGGCGAGGGTATTGAGGATTATGGAATCAAGGCAGGTGATTGGAGTTTAGATCCAGATCAATCATGATCTGATTGTTTGAAATAGATTTGAGGGATGCTCCTGTTACTATGAAATAAAGTGACTTATTTGTACAAGGTACCAAAACTCTTTCAGTTTCTGACGGACTATAACTGAGTAGGGATCTTTGTTTTTGTTGGGGTGGGTGGATTTGTGGGGTGGGACTTTTACAAATTGAAGGAGCCATTAACGTAAACATGCAGTAACGTTAAACCCGGGCATTTCTGAATCCAGAGTGACATTGAGTTGACTTCTGACACAGAGACCAGGTGACCGAGGAGTTATGTGAGAAGATCTGAGTGACAGCTGCTGGCCACGTCACCTGTGACTCCCTATCTCTCGCTCTCACTTTTTGTTTCCACAGAGATGAACATGAAGATTTCAAAGAGGAAATGAGGCGACTCAGGAAATTACGAGGCAAAGGAAAGCCAAAGAAAGGAGAAGGGAAGCGAGCCTTGAAGAAATAGAAGCATGTCTGGTCAGGCTACAATCTCATCCTCACAACGGTCAACTGTACCTGGCTGCCTGTCTCACATCTGTCCCCTTCTGAGTATTTTTACTTGAAAAACTGTGAAATCAAATTTGTTTCTCCATGTCCCTGCGATCAAATCCTTTGTTTTGTTCTCTGTCATTGCATTACATGGGTTGTTCTATCTGCGGTGCTCAAAGCAACCAAGTTCCTAATCAGTCCATGAATGTAAAAGAGTAAGACAAGCCTGGTCTTTCCCTGTCCTTGTTGGTTAATTTCACAGTTACTTCATTGCAGTGTTAATGTAAGCTTTACTTCTGATTAATAAATAAACTTTTAGTTTAGTTGGGTGCAGATATTAACCCATAGAGAGAGTAAGAGGTACCAGGTTCAGTCTCTAATCTGTGCATGGGTAGCTTGACTTCACTCGAGGTGCTACAGTTGCTGAGGACACTCTTGCCTTGAGGCTGGACTAAGCTGGTGTCAAGCATGGGTCACACCCCTGATTACTGACCAGTGTTGGGAGGGCAGGATTGACCTGCCTCTGATGCCTGCCTGTGGTTGAATTGGCCCAGCAGCACTCCCTGCTGTGACTCCCTTGCCTGAAAGATGAGGCACTGGATGTGATGCCGTGTAGAACTAGGACACCAGGGCAAATAGACTGCTTTAGGAGAGATTATACAAAAATTTATCAGGCTGTTTGAAGCCAGTGGCAGCAATGGATCAGTGTTGGGGGTTGGGCGAGGAGTGTGACAGTAACAAAAATGAAAACTTTCTGAGGAAGTACAAAACTAACTGTAGCAGGATCTGATCTGGTTCTCCCATACCAGGCTCACTTGCACAACTTTGGCAAGCAAGACAAAACTCACCTTCTCCTCCTCTCACAACAAAAAGAGAAAACACTGGAAAATCTCAGCAGATCCGACAGCATCTGTGGAGAGAATAAAGCCAGTGTTTTGAGTCTGGATGACCCTTTTGCCTTTATCATTCTTCCCTTCTTCCTGCTGTTACTCTCTCTCTCTCCATTCCCCTCTTCCTTCCCCTCTCTCCCTTCTCCCCTCTGCCAAATTGTTCTGAGTGTAATGACTACATACGTAATCCAGTGATTGGTGGGAGTTTGTAACCACCATCCAGAGGTATATGTGTAATTAACTGGTAGACACTTGGCCAATGTGATTCAGTACAAAACTATTGTAATACATGCTGAGATGTGTCGGGCTGTCTGACTTCTATGTTTGTTTGCTGAGAAATGAGAGGATACATTGGTTGTAAAATATCTGTATGAACAAATAAAATATTGTAAGAAATGGGCGAAGTCACATGAATTGTGACCCTTCTTGCAGTGTAGTTCTGTAGGTAAAAGCAGTTCTTGCTCAAGTCAATGTTCTTGGTATGTGATCCTAGACCTAGCACAGACTTGTTTAGTCATGGAAGATATCCCAACTAAGACCAATCCTTACTCAATATCTCCTTCCAGCAGGCAGCAGAATTTAGGAACTGTGGCTGGTTTATTTCCCCCACATCTGTCGCACCCAACCTAGGCTGCTAAGGCAAGAACAGTTTCCAGTATCACAGCCGTTGCTTCACGTCAACTGAGGCCTGACTGGGATTGTAAGACAGATCTTCTGGTATCAAAGGTCTTGGGTTCTGCAAGAACTATGCTGGTTGGTGAGGATCATACTTTCAGAAAGTTCAATTGTAACTGTGTGACAAACGCTTTGCTTCATCTCTGGTTTGGCTCAGAATTTTCCCCAACTTTTCCTCGTGAACCTTGGTCACCCTCTGTGACTGACAACATGGAGGATTGATCACTCAGAGAAATGAAAGATAGGAACATGGAACAGGAGTTGACCGTTCAAAAAGATCACGGTGGATCTGTGATCTAACTCCATACACGTGAAAAAAAAATGAGAAAATGACCATCGTCCATCAACAATAACTTCGTACACTATCCTCCCAACCGCATAACCCTGTGCACTGGGCAAAAATGAAACCTGCAATTAATTCAGCAAAAACAGGGCAACTTTCTTTCCAACTTCCTGAAGCGATCATATACTCTCCTGGAAGCACATTTCTCGTGATTCCTTCAAGCCATTGTGAGCTACCATCATCTCAAAGAACTTGTCCAGCTCCATTTAACTACTTCATGCTCACTGTGTCTGGCCCATAATTCCTGTAGTTATATGAATGTAGTGACTCTGTTAATGGACCAGTAACCCAGAGACTGGGAGTTTAAATCTGCCAGTTAGACCATTAATAAAAAGCAGGCAACAGTAAAAGTGATCATGAAGTTGTTCAGAGTTTTCTATAAGAAGTCAAATCATCCACTAATACTCTTTTGGTTCTAACCCAGTCTGTCCTATTTAGCAGACTAGTCACAGACTAATACAGTTGACTCTTAACTGTCCTCTAAATTGACCGAGCAAACCGTTCAGTTTTAGCAATCCACCAGAAGTTCAAGAAAGCAGCTCATCATCAAATCCTTGTGGCAACAAGGGATTTGCAAGAGATACTGGCCTGCCTGATCAATGATGTCTGCATCCTGAGAATTAATATGCCTTTCTGGCAGATGTCCTGAGTTAGGTTTTCTCCAAGGATGGTAGTGCCATGCAGACTGACTACAGCGTCCCATGGAGAGAAAGGAATTTAATATTGAAGCTAACGTAGAGATGGTGAGCCTCTGGCACTGTTTAGGATATGAACGATTGAGTCCTGTAATAAGATCCTGGTGAATGATAATAGCCCTCTTGGAAATGAACTGTTCCATTCAGCCTCGTCAGTAAGGGAGGGGATTTCACATTGACTATTAATTTCCTTCCCTAAAGGACATTAATCTATTGGCATTACGCTTTTGCCTTTTATGTTGTACAGTTAACACACACTGCTCAACAGTTAGACAATGGTATGACCTAGAAAATGAAGAAATGTGTTCTTGTTGCTATATGAACCTGGGTAATGTGTATTTGTATGTGTTCATACATATTTTTCCCAAACTTCAAATGTAAGTGCAGGAAAGACTGGTGAGAAGAATTATTCAGTTTTATTTCACAGCAAGCGAGCACGCAGCTCAACAAATATGATCGGAATTCCTCAGTTCAATAAGAGCAATCCGTCTTAATAGAAAATAATGAACACACTTTTGCTTCCTGACAGTGGATGGTTCATCATCTTTATCCCTGTACTCAACCTGCATTAACCTGAGCTCACCCTTATTTTACAGCGACCACTCTCCTGATGAACTGACCTTTGTTGCGATAATGTAATGTCTATTTTCAGCACAATGCAGATACCAGGCTTCCAGAAAACCATAATTAATCCCCATGTGTGCTGCTCAATGCCAACAAAACAGTAGATTTATGTCACAGTGAGGTACCAGATACTGCTGGTGTTCAGAGAGGAGAGGAGAAAGGGAAAGACAAATATTTATTCCCAATCCAAATATTCTGGAAAAATGTGGTTTCAGAATGAGCAATAAATACAGAGCAATTTGAATGTCTGCGGGAATAAAAAGACTTCAACTGAGATTATCAATTATAACTATTGTTTTAAGATCCACTAAAATCTGTGACACTATTGTACAGCTTCAGATTCTTTTGTATTCATTTTCATGAGTTCCTACAAATATATACCAAAGATGTGCTGGTTAGGTTGATTGGCCATGCCAAATTGACCCTAATTTTGGGGGAATTAACAGGGTAAATTTGTGGGGTTACGGGAAAAGAGAGGGATTGTTGTCGGTGCAGACTCAATAGGCCAAATGGCCTCCTTCTGTACTGTAGGGATTCTATGATATATAAACAATGGTGTAAAGGGATCCCTGGAATTTCTCGCAGAGAGAAAGTACTGCAATTGGCCCTCATTAAATATAGGGAATGAATAAATAGTATGTTAATTGTGGAGCAGGATATAGATCTGTGAATCATCTCCATAGAACCATGATTGCCTCACATGCTTTAATACCTTTAGTTAACAAATCTATCAATCTCACGTTTAAAATTAAAATATAACCAAGCTTCAATTCCCATTTGTGGAAGAGAGTTGCAGACTTATATCACCCATATGATGAAGGGATCCCCCCTGTGGTGTGTTTTGCAGCAGCGGAGGCAGGCGACTGCTGGCCAGCGGCAGGATCTTCGGGTTCCACTATTACCAATGGAGTTCCCCATTATATGTATCCCCTTCTGCCTGGAAACCCAAGATAGGGATTCGCCAATGATGGGACCAGAAGATCCCACCAGCAGGAACGACTGGAAAATACCAGCAGTTATGTGTAGAAATGTTTCCTAATGTCGCTTCTGAAAAGTCTGTGCTAATTTTTAGTTGTTGAAGATTTGGCGACTTCACCAAAAGTCTATTGACTTCAGCAGGACTGGAAATTCAAACAGTGAGCAAGACCTGAAAATTTCACACAGACTTTACATTTCGAGTCCAATATGAATCTTCTTGGAAGGAAAATTATTTTTCCCTGGTCAATCTATGCTGCACCCCCTTCAGGGTCAATGTATCTTTTTGTGGTGATGTGCTCTTTTGTTACAAGGGGGAAGTAGTTAAGGGGTTCACATGATCCTTCTGGCCAATTGTGAAGAGGCAATTGTTTGACAGTAGGGGTCCAGGATTCATGGAGTTTGATTAACTTGATTTATTATTGTCAGATGTACTAGTATAGAGTGAAAACTATTTTTCTTGCGTGCTATACAGACAGGGCATACCGTTAATAGAGAAGGAAACGAGAGCACAGAATGTAGCATTCCAGTCGTTGTTAGAAAGATCAACTTTATGCAAGCTAAATCCATTCAAAAGTCTGATGCCAGCAGGGAAGAAGCTGTTCTTGAGTAAGTTGGTATGTGACCTCAGACTTTTGTATCTTTTTCCTGACGAAAGAAAGTGGACGAGAAAATGTCTGGATGCATTCAGTCCTTAATTATTCTGGCTGCTTTGCCTACCCTTACTGATTGTGGTGTGTGGGTTAGAAAGTTCAGGATCCAGTCACAGAGTGAGTTCAGAAACATTCTTATCTTTGTCCTGTATATAATTATTTCCCCCAATATATCCGTTGTTAATTTATCTGCTGAGTTGATCATCTTTACTGCAAGACTATTACATCATCCTAAGATGTGGTGCCTAGACCTGCTCATCGTAACTCCATGTGTGATGTAGCAGTACTAGCTGTAGCATAACTTCTATCTCCTTACTTTCCGTCCCTCTAGATACAACGGCCAACATTCAATGGCAGTACCATCGCTGAATTCTCCACTACCAACATCCTGGTGGTTGCCATTGACCAGAAACTGAACTGGTCCAGCCATATAAATGAATACCTGTGGCTACAAGAGTAGGTCAAAGGCTAGGAATCCTGTAACAAGTAACTCTCCTCCTGTCTCCCTATCTATAAGGCTCAAGTCAGGAGTGTGACGGAATACTCTCCACTTGCCTGGACGTGTGCAGCTCCATCAACATTCAAAAAGTTCAACACCATCCAGGCAAAGTGGCCCGCTTGATTTCTACTTCTTCCATAAATATTCAATCCCTCCACCATCCACAGACATGTGTGCCATCTCCAAGATGCACTGCAGGAACTCACCAAGATTCCTTAGGTAGCACCTTCCAAACCCACTGACTTCTAAGAAAGACAAGGAGCCCATACCTTGTAACACCACCATCTGGAGGGTCTGCTCCAAGTTGCTCACCATTCTGACTTGGAACCATATCACCATTCCTTCCCTGTTGCTGGGTCAAAATTCTGGAACTCTCTCCCTAACAGGACTGTGGGTGTACCTACACCTCAAGGACTGCAGCAGTTCAAGAAAACAGCTCACCATCATCTGCTCAAGGGCAACTAGGGATGGACAATAAATGCTTGTCTAGCCAGCGATACCCACATCCAATTAAAAAAATTAAAAACAAAAATGATGTACAAGAGTAGCTTGCCAAGGTTCCTTTGACAGCATCTTCAAACCCATGACCTTAATCACCAAGAAGAAAAAGAAAAGCAGATTCATTGGAACACCATCACCTACAAGATCCATTCCAAGCCACACATCATCATGACTTAGAAATATATCACAATTCCTTCACTGTCACTGGGTCAAAATTCTCCCTAACAACATTGTGGGTGTACCTACACCACTTGGACTACAGAAGCTCAAGAAGGCAGCTCATCACCACCTTCCAAAGGGCAATTAGAAATGGACAATAAATATGTTAGCCTGGCCAATGATGCTCACATTCCATGATTAAGAATCCCATGAGTCACGCTCTGCTAATTAAGGTATCTGTCCAGTTTCCTTACTCTCTGCTCCTGCCACGGCCATTTTCTGCACCAGGTAAATGATTTGCCTTCAGTTCCCTGAGCTTCAAATTGAGCAAGCAATCTCTTATGGAGGATTTTCTGGAGTTTCTTATAAATAACATTTATAGACGTTCCCTGTGTGCTACATTAGTAACTCAAAAACATCCATCAGTTTCAATCAGGTGTGACCTCTTTATAGATAGATGCGGGTTCTTTCTGATCAGCTGAAAATGTTCAGTCACTCTATCCTTAATTGTAGACTTTAGAAATTTCATGAGAGCAGTTGACAGGCTAACTGGCCTGTAATTCCATTTTTTTATTTGCTTATCCCCTTTCTTAAGAAGTGCAGTGACACTTAGGATTTTCAAATTTAGAAGAAAGGTTTCAAAATCAGAAGAATTTTGAAAGATTATGTTTAGGGCAACTGTAATGTTTAATTCATTTTGTTAAAATGCTTGGATATAAACTGTCTGATCCTGGGGATCTATCATGCTTCAGTTCTGTTATTTTCTTCATTGTTTATGTTCATTTTAATGTCCTGATTCATTCTTACCTCCCTTGCAGTGTTCAGCATGCTGCCCTTTGTCTATTCTGCACGTTGATGCAGCATAATTATTCAACATTCCTGTCCTTATCTTGTTTTCATTGAGGATATTTTCATCATTATCAGTTTTGAGGGACCGCGTTGCTACCGGCCACCTTCCTTTTCCTAATTATAAGTACTTCTGTATTGATTGTGATAATCCTTGCAAGTTTCTTTTTCTCCTCCCTTTTTCATAGTGCTTACTATCTGTTTTGGTATATTTTGTTCTTTTTTGCATCTCTCCCATTCACTGGGATCTGTACCTTTTCTTTGATATTTTTTCTTTTCGTCCTATATTGTTTCTCACCTCTTTAGTTTATTCCCTCCACTATTTTAACCTTATAATCTGGTATGTTTAGTTCCCAGTCCTGATCTCGATCCTGCTCCACTATTCTACAAGATAATAACAATTGATAATGGCCTTAACTCCACTTTCCTTCCTGCCCTCCATTACTCTTGACTCCTTTGTTGATCAGAAAACTGTCTAACTCTACCTTGAGAACAATTCAATGACCCAGCCTCCACCGCTCGTGGAATTTCAGACTGAATCTTCTGTCTTAAATAGGAGACCTTTTATTTTTAAAAATGTGCCCCTAGTTCTAGATTCCCCATGAGGGGAAACCAGTGTGATTTTCCAGCCACGCTTACCCAAAACCAGAAAAACCCAATGAGGTCAACAGACCTTTGTATGATTCCCATGGCAGGCATGACAGGAAAACTCACCCCCATCCTCTCAACATCTGTTCTTTTCAAGTCCCCTCAGAATCGTAACTGGTTCAATAAGATCACCTCTCATTCTTCTAAATTCCAATTACTATAGGCCCAAGCTGTGCAACTTTTGAGAGCTTCAAGTTTTTAGGTGTCCAGACCACCAACAATCTGTCCTGATCCCCCCATGCCAACACCATATTTAAGAAAGCCCGCCAATGCCTCTACTTTTTAAAAATTCATTCGTTGGACAGGGTCGGGTGCATCCTGGCTGGCCAGCATTTATTGCCCATCCCTAGTTGCCCTTGAGATAGTGGTAGTGAGCCTCCTTCTTGAATTGCTGCAGTCCTCGTTCTGTGGGTTGATCCACAATACCAACAGGGAGGGAATTCCAGGATTTTGACCCAGTGACTGCGAAGGAATGGTGATATATTTCTAAGTCAGTACGGCGAGTGGCTTGGAGGGGAACTTGAGGGTGGTGGTGTTCCCACTTATCTGCTGCCCTTGTCTTCCTAGATGGATGTGGTCGGGCGTTTGGAAGGTGCTATCTAGAGGTCTTCAGTGAATTACTGCAGTGCATCTTGTAGATAGTTCACACTGCTGCTCCTGAGCATCACTGGTGGAGGGATTGAATGTTTGTAGATGTGCCAATCAATGGACTGCTCTATCCTGGATGGCATCAAGCTCCTTGAGTGTTGTTGGAACTGCACCCATCCAGGCAAGTGGGGAGTATTCCATCACACTCCTGACTTATGCCTTATAGATGGCTCTGGGAGTCAAGAGGTGAGTTACTCGCTGTAGTATTCCTAGCCTCGGACCTGCTCTTGTAGCCACTGTGTTTATGTGGTGAGTCCAGTTGAGGTTCTGGTCAATGGTAACCCTAAGGATGTTGACAGCGGGGGATTTCAGTGGCTATTGAATGTCAAGGTTGGTGGTTAGAGTATCTCTTATTGGTGATCGTCATTGCCTGGCATTTATGTGGCGTAAACGTTACTGGCCATTTCTCAGCCCAAGCCTAGATAAAGTCCAGATCTGTTGCATTTGAATATGGACTGCTTCAGTATCTGAGGAGTCATGCATTCTGAACATAATTGAACATTCTGCAATCATCAGCGAACATCCCCACATCTGACTTTATGAAATTTGGAAGGTCATTGATGAAGCAGCTGAGAATGGTTGGGCCTAGACACTGCCCTGGGGTACACCTGCAAAAATGTTCTGGAGCTGAGATGACTGGCCCTCCACAACCATCTTCATATGAACCTCTGTACTGCAGTGTTCTTCAGTCCCTCTCAATTTAAATAATATTCTGCTTTTTATTCTTCTCAACAACCTCACACTTTTCCACATTATATTTAATCTACTGCATCTTTTTTTCCATTCACTTAACCTCCTTATATCCATTCGCAATCTTTGTGTCCTCTTCACAGCTTGCTTTCCTATTTATATCATTGGCAAATTTGGCTACAATACAGTCAGTGCCTCTACCCTAGTTATGAATATGGATTGTAAATAGTTGATGTCCCAGCACTTACCGGGTGGCATCCACTTTGTTATAGCTCACACCTTACAATGACCTATTTATTCTGACTCTCTGATTCCTGTAGTTAGCCAATCCTCTGTCCATGCCAATATATTACCCTAACACCATGAATTCTTATTTCGTGTAATAACCTTTTATTATGGCAGTTTATCCAATGGCTTTTGGAAATCCAAATACACTACATCCACCGGTTCTCCTTTATCCAACCTATTTGTTACATTCTCAAGGAACAATAATAAATTTGTCAAATACAATTTTATTATCACAAAAGCATGTTAATTCTGCTTGATTGTATTCTGATTTTCTATATGTCCTGCCGGCGACTCATTATTCATGTATTCTCAACTTTTCCAATGATTATGTTAGGCTAACTTGCCCACAGTTTCCTGATTTCTGTCTACCTCTTTTCTTGAATAGATCTATTACATTTGCAGTTTTCTAATCTGCTTGAACCTTCCATAATCTAGAGAATTTTGGAAGATTACAACCAGTGCATCCACTATCTCTGCAGTAACTTATTTTATGATCCGAGGCTACATGCCATCAAGTCCAGGGGACTTGTCTATCTTTAGTCCCATCAATTTTCCCATTACTTTTTCACTATTGATTGTGATTGGTTTAAATTCCTTCCATTTGCCTATTTATGTCCCACTATTTTTGTGTCATCTATTATGAAGATAGATACAAAACACACATCCAAAGTCATTGCCATTTCCTTGTTCCTCTGTATTAATTTTCTCTTTTCACCCTCTAATGGACCAACATTTACTTTTAGCTATACTTTTCCTTTTTAAATATAATATTTTTCACAGATGATTTTGCTATCAGCTTTTCTATTTCTACTAGTTTACTTTCATACTCTTAATTTATTTCTATCCTTTCTTAGTCATCTAACACTTTCCTAATCTTCTGGCTGACCACTAAATTTCACAATATTGTATGCTTTTACTTTCTGTTTGAAACCTTAGTTGCATAGTTAGCTAAGAACATAAGAAATAGGAGAAGGAGTAGGCCATCTAGCCCTTCGAGCCTGCCCCACCATTCAATAAGATCATGGCTGATCTGAAGTGGATCAGTTCCACTTTCCCGCTTTCTCCCCATAACCCTTAATTCCCTTGTCTGTCAAAAACCTATCTACCCGTGACTTAAATATATTTAGCGAGGTAGCCTCCACCACTTCAACGGGCAGAGAATTCCAGAGATTCACCGCCCTTTGAGTGAAGAAGTTCCTCTTCAACTCCGATCTAAACTGCCCTCCCCTTATCTTGAGGCTGTGCCCTCTAGTCCTGCTATCCTTTCTAAGTGGGAAGAATCTTTCTACCTCATCCTTTCTAAGCAGGAAGAATCTCTCTACCTCAATTAGCTAGAACTAAGGGGTCACTGTTTAAAAGTAAAGGGTCACCATTTAAGACAAATGAGCATTTTCTTTCTTAAAGGGGTTGAGAGTCGTTGAAATGCTCTTACTCAAAAGATGGCAGAGTCTTTGAATATTTTTAAGGCAGAGCTAGGTTATCAGGGTAGGTGGGAATATGGATTAAGATTACAATCGGTTTAGCCATGAACCTTATTGAATGGTGGAGCAGGCTGAGTGGCCTACTCTTGTTCTTAATTCAAATGTTCGAGCATTCATATGTTAGCTACAGGTGGGGAATTCTACTTGTGGTTACATCACCACTTTAAGGGGTGATCCTTAACAGGCCAAGTGATCATGCTGGACCCCATGGAGTTGCTGTGTGAGAGAAGGCCGACCAATTGGGAACAAAGGCGCGTGTCCTGCGATAGAGAGGAGCTTCAGTTGGAGCCAGTGAGGAGAAGAGCTTAGACCTGTGCAAGTGTTTTTATCAGACCCTTATCTTGTATATAGTATGGTTATATAATTACTAAACCCTTTGTGTTGGAGCCACATCAAGGCGCTTTCAGTTACTACACTACTCATGGAATCTTTCTTTCTCAATAGAATATATCTTTGTTGAGAGTTATAAAATATGTCCTTACATGTCTGTCAACACTTCTCTATCATCTTACCTCTTAACCTATTTTCCCAGTCCACCTTAGCCAACTGTCTTCATGGCCCTGAAATTACAAATTAGTTCACTAGTTTTAGACCTACATTTCTCACCCTTAAACTGAATGTGAAATTTTATCATGTTATTTATTCTTGGCTAGTTGAATCTTTAGTATTCCTGCTTCATTACACATTATGCAGAGATGCCAACGTTGGACTGGGGTAAACACAGTACGAAATCTCACAACACCAGGTTAAAGTCCAACGGGTTTATCTGGTAGCACAAGCCACAAACTTTCAGAAAGCTACTCCTTTATTAGGTGAGTGAGAGTCGTGTTCACAAACAGGGCATATAAAGAAACAAACTCAATTTACAAGATAATGGTTGGAATGCGAATCTTTACAGGTAATCATGTCTTAAAGGTACAGACAATGTGAACGGAGAGAAGGTTAAGCACAGCTTAAAGAGATGTGTATTGTCTTCAGCCAGGACAGTTAATGAGATCTTGCAAGCCCAGACAAGTTGTGGGGGTTACTCATGAACCCAAGATTCCAGTTAAGGCCGTCCTCGTGTGTGGAACTTGGCTATCAGTTTCTGCTCAGCGATTCTGCATTGTTGTGTGTCAGGAAGGTGCCTTGGAGAAGGCTTACCCAAAGATCAGAGGTTGAATGCCCGTGACTGCTGAAATGTTCCCCAACAGGAAGAGAACACTCCTGCCTGTGATTGACGAGTGGTGTTCAGTCATCCGTTGTCATAGCGTCTGCATGGTCTCCCCATGACATGGCTGAAGTCATTACACATTACCAGGTCTAAAATAGCCTGCTCACTGATTGGTCCCAGAATGTATTGTTCTAGCAATCATCATGAACACACTCAATGATCACATCTTAGGTCCTTTTGCCAATTTGATTTGTCAAATTTTTGAAATTTAAAATTGCCTATGATTATTGCCGTATTTTTTGTGCAAGCCCACTTTGGTTTTTGATTTACACTTTATCCTATAATGTAACTACTATTTGTAACTATTCCCACCAGTGACTTACTCCCTTTGTTAATGCTTATCTCCATAGAAATTGATTCTATATTTTGATCTTCTAAATCAAGATAATTTCTCACTACTATACTGATCTCATACTTGATCAGAGCTATCTCACCTCCTTTTCCTTTCTTTTCGCCCTTCCATATGTCAAATATCCTTGAATTTACAGGTTCCAGCTTTGATCACCATGCAACCACATGTCTGCAATGACAATTGTATCATTCTAATTTATTTCTATTTGGTTATCAATTCATCCGTCTTATTATGAATGCCATGTGCATTTAGATAAAGAGCCTTTAATTCTGTCTTTTTAACACTTTTCTCTACTCTGACCATATTTGTTGGTGCACTCTTATGCTTTGTCCTTCTTTCACACTCTGTTGATGATTATTTATATTGCTAACCTGCATTTTTGCCTTGTCCTTTCTCTTAAACTTTTCAAATCTACCCTCACATGAGTCTTCCACTTCCCATTACTTATCTTAAAACCTTCTCTACAGCCTTAGTTATACAATTTGCCAGGACATGGGTCCCAGCATGGTTCAGACGAAGACCATCCCAACGGTACAGCTCCAACTTTTCCTAGTACTGGGGCCAATGCCTCATGAATCAAAACCCATTTTTCCCACACCAATCTTTGAGCTGTACATTCAACTCTGATTTTTTTTTACAGAATTTGCCCATAGCTCATTTGTGGTTCTGTTTTTTGATGCATCCACCAGCTGCTCATAATTCTTCAGCTCACAATTCTTCAGCAGGTAGTTCTTCAGCAACCTACCTATGTGGTTGGTACCATATGGACCACATCAACTGGATCCTTCCTATCCTGCTCCAAGAGGAAACCTGCACAGACACATGGAAAACATGCAAACTTCACATAATAACTCAAGGCCAGATTTGAACCCAGATCCCTGGTGCTGTGAGGCAGCAGTGCTAACTACTGTGCCACTCTAAACTGCAGACGTGATTGTTGTGGATCACGCAGTTCCCACATACTGCAACGTAGCAATTGCCCTACTATCTTTATTGTGTTCTATTTGACTGATTAGATTTGAAGTTTAGAAATATGAATCAGTGATTCTATTTGTTGTTATTAAGGAGTTCAACTAATGAAGTTATAAATTTAATACTGTTCTTATATCTCCCCAGTACCAGTTTAATTACTGCCCCAAATTAGGGAGAGAAAAACACTTAAAATTCACTATTCAACCACTTATTTGCTCACTTATTTAATGCCGGTTGGCTTCAACTCTCAGATCCCTATGTCTCCAGTTCCCACTCTCGATATTGGTCTGAAAAAGACCAGAACAGTAATTACTTCCTCATTGCACTTAATCCCTCCAATGATCAAATTCCCAGAACTACACACAAAACTCCGTGAAACTCGACTTTATGCTACTTATTTTGTGCATGAGCGAAACCTCCTGTATTTATACTGGCTTGCAGTTGCAGGGACCTGAGTCAGGTCCTGCGAGCCAGTTCTAGCTAGGTAGCTAATTAATGAACTACAGCTGCCTCTAGCAGGAAGCTTCCTCCCTGTATTATCTTGGACTAAGATTGAACAAAACTACAGTTTACTGTTACAGTTAAATTAAAATCTAATGGAAAATTTTAGAAAGAGATCAATCCTTAACATTTCTTTACCTACCAACTTCCCATAACTAAGCACTCAGTCTCGCAGTACAAGCTGGGACCTGGTAGGAGTCAGACTAATTTGCAGCAGGGCATCTTCATAATGGTGCTTAGTGAATCATCATCACCCTCCTACCTGCCAAAAAACTCATTAACACGGAGTACCCAGGTCCACCACTCTGATGTGAAAAGGAGATAGAAGAAATTTTTTGGGGCAAGTGATGGAACCCATGGACACAAACCCCTAGCGACTGAACCATTTGGTGATCAGTGCCTCCCTTGCTGCCCTTGCATGCCTCATTAGAGCTGCCAGCCCTTCAGCACCTAGGTGGTGTTTCTCGGCATGCTCTTCCTCTTCTTCCTCTTTCTCCTCCTCCAACTGGTCATCCTCCACAGCAACGCCTGCCTGGTCCTGGCCCGCTCTAGTGGGGCCCTCCAATACAGCCCTGTGATCTCTGCCTGCATAGTGTTGTGTGCTGTGCCTTGCACAATCTAGCTCTGCAGAGAAGTGACATATTGGAGGAGGACGAGGACGAGGAGGACGAGGAGGCACTGGAACCGCATTTTGAGGAGCTCAATGCACTTCTCCACGATCACGCGGGTAGTTACATGGGCCTCATTAGAGTGGGTTTCCACCTCAGTTCACAGGCCTCCACATAGGCATCATCAACCATGTCCAAAGCAGATAACCTATATCGCTCACGAGCCAAGCTCGCAGCCTGGGCTCCTCCTCAAATGGCTCCCTGATGTCAGAGTTCCTGACAATGAAGCTGCCATGCACACTGCCTGGGCATCTTGTGCAGACATGCATAATGTTCATACCATGGTCGCACACTAATTGAACACTCAGGGCATGGAACACATTTCTGTTGATGAACATTCACGGATTCTGTAGTGGGGCCTTGAGGGTGATGTGAGCGCAGTCAATGGCCCCCTGTACATTAGGCATCCCCGCAATGGCTGCGAACACTGCACCCGGGCTTCCTGTTGGGCCTGGGTTCAAGTTAAATTTGATGTATTGCTCAGCTTGGGCATACAGGGCTTGCCACAGATGTGCATAGCTGACTGGGAAGTGCCACATACATCTCTGCTAGGAGTCTGGAAGGAGCCAGTCGCATAAAAGTTCAGAGCGGCCATCAATTTGACAGCCACTGAGAGTAGGTGTCCCCCCCATTCCTTCCTCCCATCGCCCCTCCTCCCCACCCCCCAACCCCCAACCTTTAGGTGCCAGGTCCTGCAACAGGTTGCCCAGGTATTGCACTGTCTCCTTTTGGAGGTGGAAATGTCAGCAGCATAGAGTGTCTGACATTTGCTCAAATGACACTCATGCGTGGAACTGCCAGGGACTCGGCTCCCTCCTTCTCCTATGTCCCTGCTCTGGGTGAATGGCAGCCATTTCCTGCCTCTGGTAGTCATCTCACTCTATTCCTGCAAGTGGTAAGACCTGAGCCTCCTGTGCTCGCAATTCTCCCTCCAGCTCCTCCTCCTCAGCTCCAGAAGCAAGATCGATCGGTTGCAATGCAAAAGCCATCTCGTCACTCTGAAGTTAAGGAATGCTGCTTGCCCCTAGCAGAGTCACTGTCCATACCCCCTCAATTCCTCCAGCCACATGCTCCCCACAATCACAGTACCTCCTCCCCCAATTCTTCCAACCACATGCTCCCCAAAATCACAGCCCCCCAAATCCTCCAGCCACATGCTCCCCATGATCACAGCACTTCCTCCCCCCCAGTTCTCCCAGCCACATGCCCCTTATAATCACAGCTCCTTAAAAAGTCAAGAGGCTGCAGCAGTGCAATTTGCAAGGGCTTTGTGCACATCCTTCAGCTGGAATCACTTCCAGTGCACTAGGACCCAGCAATGCCACAAGACCCGAGGTCAGTACTGAGAACTGGGTCCGTGCTGACATCGGAGAACCTGCTGAGTAACAGCCTCCACCCCGCCATATGCTCGCAGAGCCCCCACTGACCTGAGAAAGAAAATGGCCGCAACAAAAGGACACCCATGAGCAGCAGAGAGCTGTCAGACATTAGGCACTTACCTCTTCACTAACCCTCACTGATGGAGCGCCTGAATTGGACTTTTATGGAGCATGTCTGTTTTGTGCCAATTCCAGATTGGCTAATGTGCTGGTAAAGGAGAAAGTGCTGGTAAAGTTGGGCGTGTAGCCCATTAAGTCAATTTAATTGCATTCAAATGCCGTCGCACCTGTTTCAGGCACAGTCCTGTTCGCGTCCATTTTGGAGCCTTGACAGAGGGGAAAACGGGTGTGGGTGTGGGCACAGATTGTGCTTCTCGTTTCACGCCCGACTTTACCAAGTTTTCGTACCCGAAAATGGGCGTAACACGATGGTAAAATCGGTCCGATTGTTTACAGTTCTGAAAGGCTGTGAATGCATTAGAGAGAATGCAAAAGAGGTTTACAATAATGGTTCCAGGGATGAGAAACTTCAATTTGATCTCACCTCATTCTTCTAAATCCCAGAGAGTACAGGCCTAAACTGCTCAATCTCTTTTTATACGACAAACCCGTCATCTCTGGAATCAATCTAGTGAATCTCCTCTGAACTGTCTCTTATGCCACAATATCTTTCCTTAAATAAGGGGACAAAACTGTGCACAATACTCCAGGTGCAATCTCACCAATGCCTTGTATAGTTGCAACAGTACTTCCTTACCTTTATATTCTATTCCTTTAACTACAAATGCCAATGTTCCATTTGTTTTCTTTGTTACCTGCTGTACCTGCACACTTGTTTTCTGTGATTCATGAACGAGGATATCCAGAGCCCCTGCATTGGAGCACCCTGAAGTCTCTCCCCATTCAGATAATAGATTGTCTTTTCATTTTTCCAACTAAAATGCATGACCTCACACTTATCCACACTAAACTCCATCTGCCATCTTTTGGCCCACTCTCCTTACATATCTACATCCATCTTATTGCCTCATTGCAACTTATTGTCCTGCCTATTTCTGTGTCATCTGCAAATTTGAAATAGATCCTTCTATCCCTGTATTCAAGTCATTAGTATAGATTGAAAATAGATGGGGCCCAAGGACCGAACCATGTGGCACCCCACTAGTTACTTTTTGCCATCCAGAAAAGAGCCTTTATCCCGGCTCTCTGTCTTCTGTCCATCATTAAGTAATCTCACAATACCAGGTTAAAGTCCAACAGATTTATTTGGTAACATGAGCTTTTGGAGTGTTGCCCCTTCACCAGGTGAGTGAAGAGTTCAGTTCACAAACAGGGCATATATAGACACAAACTCAATTACAAGATAATGGTTGGAATGAAAGTCTTAATTGGTAATCAAGGCTTTGCAGGTACAGACAACGTGAGTGGAGAAAAGGTTAAGCACAGGTTAAAGAGATGTGCATTGTTTCCAGCCAGGACAGTTAGTGAGATTTTGCAAGCCAGGCAAGTCATGGGGGTTACAGATAGTGTGACATGAACACAAGATCTCAGTTGAGGCCGTCCTCATGTGTGCAGAACTTGGCTATCAGTTTCTGCTTAGTGATTCTGCATTGTCCTTTGTGTCGTGAAGGCCATGTGGTCTAACCTTGTGAATTAACCATTTGTGTGGAACCTTATCAAACGCCTTCAGAAGTCCAGATATATTACATCTACAAGATCCCATTATCCACTTTGCTTGTTACAAGTAAGATTTAAAGTGGTTTGCAAAAGAAGCAAATGCGATATGGGGAAAAGATTTTCACATATATGGTTTGGGTCTAGAATGCTCTGTCTGATGAAGAGGGCCATTTACCTCATCATTAGTTAATTCAGAATGATCTAACAGTTCTCAGTCCTACATTTGAATGTTTCCTTAATGCCTTAAGGATGTTCTACTCGATCACTCTGACTACAAATCTATTCCAGTGCTGATTAGTTCTAATGTTACATTCCATAGATCTAAACTTCTTTCACTTCCTTAAAACATTGCAAATTAACCTTTTCCATCATCATTGCTCCTGTGATGTTGAACCGCACAAGACAGTGACCAATTCTGTCTTGAATTTTCTTTTCTTCAGCTTATGTAGGGCAGTTCATGGAATTCAGTGTTACTGTATTGTATGAAACTTGTTTGTTGATGTCCCACTCTTTTCTCATTTGGCTTCCAGATTTGTGTTTGCCTAGGGGTTCCTATATCTATCACTTTCAGAATATGGCAGTACTGGTCCATGGTGTCCATGCTCTCTGATGGCTTTGACAGGTTGCCACACACAGAAACATTGATAAGACATTGCTCTAAAATTTCTCAACTTTGTTTTCTAATGACATTGGATTTCCAGGTCGAGTGAGTGTGTGAAAAACTGCATTAGCCTTTCCAATGTGTGCTTCAACATCAAGCATCACTTTCCAGATACTTGCTAATATTGCATTTTAGGGGCTGAATGTACAGTTTGCAGTTGTTCACCTTCCAGGTATAATTTATCATCAAACTTATTATCAATGTTTAATTAGCACTGGCAGAGGCTGTGTGCTCCCTCCCAAGGATACCTAGGCTCAGACATGAGAGGGACGGAGAGCTGGAAGCCTTTCTTTTATATCCTCTTTTGAAAATCCCTCTCAACAAATATAAACTAACTGATTAGTTGAAAGCATCTGGAAGGGCACTGTAATAAAAAAAAGCTAAATTTTTGAGAAAACTTCATTAAATTGGAATAATATTCCCTGGACTGATGATATACTCTACCCTCTGTGGTACCCAGTGGTCTCAAAAGGCCTCAGATGTATCAGTGGATTTTGTATGTTTCCTCTCCAGGTCAGCCTGGTGTGAACTTGGCAATGGACGAAGAACAGACAATGTTTTTCTATTATATATATTCAAGTTACTAAATCAATTAATACCCTTCACCTGTGCACCGTCAACCTTGATAATATAATAAACATACCATAATAGATTCCCCTCTTATCTTTAAGTTAATATTTTCTAACACTTTTCAAAGCAAATTGAATAAAAAAATTATCTTTCATATTCTGAATGTCACATCATATTACAAGACTTCCCACTTCCAGGACTTACACTACAATTTTGTACAAACATTCCTTATTGTAAAACAATCTGACAGTTGTTGACTTGCATCAAACACATTTTATCTTGGAAATTTCTTTAATTTCCAATATCTCTTGTATACCAAATATGGCCAATCCTTCGCTGTTTCTTTGTCAAATGTAAGTTATCCCATAAAGAATGGGTATCCACATAGTGCTGTTCAGGCAAACATTCTTTGAGAATGCCCCGTGTATGAGATTTCTTTAATATGATTTCCAGGTGAAATTCCAGAGCCAGTGTTTCTGCAGCTAGGGTACTTTTAACCACCATTTTTGCCCACTAAGAACATTAAGCAATTGTACTTGAATACCCATCTGAAAAATTAGCACAGGGTACAACACTAAAATGGATTTATTCATACATACAAATTTCAAATCCTTTGGATCACCTAAGGCTGGAAAATTGAGCACACAGTTCTCTGAATTTAGTTTATTTAATGGTTTATTTGCCTCTCGAAATCATGACAGTTGCAATGCATTTCATCATAACACTTCCAATAGGTCAAAACTGTCAACAGGTTTTGTCTGAGTACACAGCCAGATTAACTGTCCAATCAACTGTCTCAGACACAAGTTGCTTCTAAGAAACAGGGGGTAATGTAGAGATAGCGCGGAGAGTTTGATGTGCTTGGTTTTAGGGTCCTGGATCCGAATCCTAAAGTATATTCTGAAGCCAGTCTAGATCCCCAGCAATTTTTCTATTTTGATCTAAATGAGGATAAGATGCTCCGCTCCTGAAGTAATTTCTTCCCATTTCTATTTTAAATCTTATCCTAAAATATGACCTCTTGTTCTAGATTGCTCTACAAGAAGAAACATCCTCTTCATATCTACTTTGTCAATCACCCTTATCATCTTGGACACTTCAATTGGATCTCCTCTAATTCTTCAAAACTCCAAGGAGGATAGGCTAAACTGCCCAATCTCTCTTTATAAGACAAACCCCTCATCTCTGGAATCAATCTAGTGAACATCCTCTGAACCTCCTCCAATGCAACAGCATCCCTCCTCAGCTAAGGGAACCAAAATTATGTATAGTATTCCAAGTGCAGTTTTGTACAGTAGCAGCAATACCTTGCTATTTTTATATTCTATTCCTATAGCAATAAATGCCAAGATTCCATTTGTCTTCCTTACTACTTGCTGTATCCTCATATTAATTTTCTCCAATTAATGCACAAGCACACCCAAATCCCACACCCAAAGCATTCTAAAGCTTCTCTCCATTTAGATAATTTGTCTTTGTATTTTCCTACCAAATTGGATAACCTCACACTTCGGATTTTCACAGTAACTTCACTGCAGTGTTAATGTAAGCCTACTTGTGACTAGTAGACTTTATTTTATCCACATTAAACCCCTTCTGCCAAATTTTGCTCCATTCACTTAACCTATCCATTTGTAAATTTCTTATTTCATTATCGCAACATAGTGTCTTATCTGTTTTAGTGTCATCTGTAAATTTGGCTATGGTACCTACTATCCCTGCATCTAAGTCTTTAATATAAATTGTAAATAGTTGGGGACCAAGGACTGAACTCTGTGGCATACCACCAGTTACATCCCATCAACCCAAAAAAGACTCATTTACCCCTCTGCTTTCTAATACGTATTGTGCCTTTAAGAAATGTATTTTTAATCATGCTTCCCTGCTCGATGTTTGTCGACACCATGTTCTCTGTAACCGGTGTTTTTTATTGCTACTGAAGCAGTATAATTGACACCATGTTGATTTTAATCTGATCTAATGCACTATTCTGTGGTTTTAATGTTCTCCTGGGGTTGCTGAGCAGACCTTGGTCGGGGGTGACTGACAGGTCATGCCATGTGACTCAGGACATTCCTGTTTTAGTTTGCTTTTCAGAAATTGCTTGAAGCTGATAGAGACAGCATTGCTCCTACTCCCCACCACCCCCTTCTCTCTAGAGTTGGAAGTTTTGCTGTTTAAGTGTTGCTGTGTTGGAAGCTGCCAGAGACTGGGTTACCTCTTTTAGGTTTTGCCTTTTGGAGGATATATCCATCTCTGAAAACTGCTGTCGGTGTTCAGAAGTGTTACAAAACTGAAAAACCAGCATCATGCGAGCATACTTGTTTTTGTGTTAACTAATGCTGATGGGACACTGCTTTACCTTGGAACAACAGAGGTAGCAAGCTGTTAGGAGTTATTCTGCATCATGTTTAAGTCCAGGTAATTACAGGCCAGAGAGCCTTACATCAGGGGTAGAAAAATTATTGGAGAAGATTCTTCAAGACAGGATTTATTCCCATTTGAAATAAGTGGACAATTAGTGAGAGGCAACATGGTTTTGTGAAGGGGAGGTTGTGTCTCACGAACTTGGTTGAGTTTTTCGAAGAAGTAACAAAGTTGATTGATGAAGGCAGGGTAGTGGATGTTGTTTGCATGGACTTCAGTAAGGCCTTTAACAGGAGTAATTAATGACTTGACAGTAAAGGAACTTCTAGGCAACAGTGATAATAACATGATAGGATTTCACATTCATTTTGAGAAAGAAAAGTATGGGTCGAAGATGTGAGCCTTAAATTTAAAATAAAAATTACAAGAGTAAGACGACAGAGTTGGCTAAAATGAATTGAGAAGATAGGCTAAAAGGTAAGACAATAGAGAAAGGAGAAATTCCATAACTCTCAGCAAAGATATATTTAATTGAGAACGATGCACCATCCATCACAAACTAGGGAAGTCAAGGATAATATCAAATTGAGAGAAAAAGTGTACTATACTGTGAAGATTAGTGGAAAGTCAGAAGATTGGATTTTAGAAATCAGCAAACAATAACTAAAATAAAAATTAGAGTGGAATTAGAGTATAAGACAAAGATGGCTGGAAATATAGAAACAAAAAGTAAGACTTTCAGCAAAAAGAAAAAGAGTAAAGGTGAACAATGGACTCTTAAAGGGATGACAACACGGAACTAACAGTGAGAAAAATGATGGCAGAAGCACCGTTCAGAAGTATTTTGTCTCTGTCTTCACTGTAAAACATACAAAAAAATTCAAGAATATGAAAAATCAAGAGGTAAAAGAGTGAGGAATGTAAGATAATCACTGTCACTGGGGAAAAGATACTGGGAAAACTCATAGGACTAAACATTGAGAAGTCCCCAGGACTTGATGGCTTTATCCTAGGATCTGAAAAGAAGTTACTGCAGAAAAAGTAGATACATTGGTTGAACCCCCTAGATTCTGGAAGGGTCCAAGTGGATTAGACAATTGCAAAAGTTTCAAGAAAAGAGGGAGACAGAAAGCAGGAAAGTATAGGCCAATTAGCCTGACATCAGTCAAAGGAAAAATGTTAGAATCTATTATTAAGGGCATTTAGAAAATCATAATAAAATTGGGCAGAGTCAAATGTCGTTTTGAGAAAGGGAATCACCGTTGACTAATTTATGACAATTCTTTGAGAAAGTAACAAGATAAAGGGAAACCTGTAGATGTAATGTACTTGGATTTCCAAAAGATATTTGATAAGATGTCACACCAAAGGTTACAACACAAAATAGGAGCTCATGGTGAGTGGAGGGGTGGACATGGGGAGGTGGTGTAACATATTAGCATGGACAGAAGATAGGTTAGCTAACACAAAACAGAGAGTAGGGATAATTTTCAGGTCAACAAACTGTAGCTAGTTGAATGCCACAGAGTGTTGAGGTTGATTATTTAAAATCTATATCAATGATTTAAATAAAGGGACTGAATGTATGGTAGTGAAATTTGCTGATGATACAAATAATAAGAAATTATGTTGTTAAGAGGGCATAAAGGGTGGCCTCGCTTGATCTGAGACCAGAAAATCCTGCCCGAGGGCAATGGACCTTCCGCTGCCCTTCCCTCGCCTGCTTCAATTCTTGTGGTTGTTGGGGCGGTAGAACTCCAGCATAAGAATCTATGAAGAGATTAGATAGGTTTAGTAAGGGAGCAAAAATTTGGCAGCTAGAGTATAATATGGGAAAATGTGAACTTGTCCTCTTTAGCAGGAAGATTAGAAAAGCGGTATAGCATTGAAACGGAAAAAGATTAAAAACTCAGCGGTACAGAGAAATCTGTGTGTCCTGGTACATGTGCAGCGAGTCATTAGGAAAGCAAATGCAATGTTGGTGTTTATTGCAGGGGGAATGAGTGTAAAAGTAGGGAAGTTTTATCACAGCTGTATGGGGCTATAGTGAGACCACATCTGGAGTATTGTGTACAGTTTTGGTGTCCTCACTTAAGAAAGGATATAATTGCATTTGAAGCAGTTCAGGGAATGTTCCTAGGGGTGATGGGGATTTATCTTATATGGGGAGACCTAGGCCTCATGGTTTTATCGCTGGTCTATGAATCCAGAAACTCAGTTGATGTTCTGAGGACCTGGATTCAAATCCTGCTGCAGCAGATGGTGGAATTTGAATTCAATTAAAAAAAATCTGGAATTAAGAGTCTACTGATGACCATGAAACCATTGTTGAGTGTTGGAAAAACCCATCTGGTTCACTAATATCCTTTAGGGAAGGAAAACTGCTGAATTTACCTAAAATGGCCTACGTGTGATTCCAGAGCCATAGCAACATGGTTGACTTTCAACTGCCGTCCTCTGAAAGCCACTCAGTTTCAAGGCCAACTAAGGGTAGGCAATAAATGCTTGTCAGCCAGCGATGCCCCATGTCACACAAATTAATTTTAAAAAATTATGCAGTTGGACCTATACCCATTGGGGTTTAAATTTATGAGAGGTAATGGCAGTGAAAAATACAAGATCCTGAAGGAACCTGACAAGTTAGATGCTGGGAGGATGTTATACGTGCGGTGAGAATCTAGGGCATAGCATTTCAGAATGAGGGGTGTATCAACTTAGACTAAGATAACGAGAGATTTTTCTCTGAGAGGGCAATGAATCTGTGGAATTTTTAGTTTTTCAAGGCTGATGCAGAGAAATTTTTGATTAACCAGAGTTATGGGGACAGACAAGAAAATGGGGTTGAGGTTACAACTATTATCATATTGAGTGGTGGAGTGGGCTCAAGGGGCTGAATGGCCAATGCCTGCTCCTAATTTGTGTGTTCTTGTGTTTTATCTTTGGATGTAAAATCATCTTTCTCTGAGCCAGTTTATCAGGATACAATTAACACCTTCTAGATATGACTGTTGATTCAAGGTTACTCCTGACCAACTCAGATTGTCAAACCTATTTTTAAAGACCTCCAAAGACTGACTTCCAATCTTAAATTCCCCATTTATTACAACTAATTCCACAGAACCTCACCATTGAGAATTATTAACATGCATCATGAAGATGCCTGGGAGTTTCTCTTTGTTATACTAGTACAACATTACTGGAGTTGCTTTCAGCGGAATGAACTCTATTTTCAGCAAGACAGATCTAACTGAGAAATACCATTCCCTTATGCATCATTCAATCCATAAACACATTTATTTAATTTCTACAGCCCCTTTTTACGTTACTTGCTTCTTTGGGTCATTTCAAAAGCAATAATCTTTGAAATTTTTCTCCCCACAAAAATGCAACTTTTATATCAATCAGACTACATTCCCACAGATATGTGGCAAAAAGAGCTCAGAAGATCATAAAGATACTTTTTTTTGTCTGTTACGGAATCCACTCCAACAACTTGAACATCAGGGCTGTCTTCAAAACCTCAAGGCCATTAGTCCACTTTAGTCCTATATGTCACATCTGAATGTACTTTTTCCATACGTACCCACCTATGGGATAAGGTTGTCCTCTATTCATCGTCAACTATCCAACTTCTTTATTACAAGTTTTATTACAACTTTCTTTTATTACAACTAATTTGTTTAACTCCTCATTAAATTATCTTCTTTTTTTTGCAGCCACTAAAACGTCCTAATTGTAGGGCTTCCACTTCTAATAGTGTTCCTAGATTGTCCTGTAGTCATTGTTTTATCACTTAGCCTCATCAATCTATGGCCTCCAATTGTCCTTTTACCTCTCTCTGGACAACCATTCCAGCACCTCTCCTTCTCATAAGAAGGTTTGTTGTCAATAAATCATTGCTTCCCAGCGTTAGAGTCATTTTCAGATCCATAATGAGGACTTGTGTCGTATTTTCTTGCTTTCTGGCATTTCACTTCATTTTGCAAATGCAGTGATTGATCTTCTCCAACATCTGGGAAATGTGATCAGCATTTGAATTTGATGGGGCTTATCTTGTACTTCACATCTATCCATTCATTGGACTCTTCTGCTGTGTATATTACCCTAGTTGTCATTTGGGTACAGTAGCGCTGTATTGCATGTTGGTATCATTTTGTCTATCATCATCGACCCCTTAGATACTATATTCTGTTCCTCATAACTGTCAATCATTTGAGTTTGTGAGATACTGGATGTGTCATCAACTTCTGTTCATTATTACTTGCTCTGATTTTGAAAATTTATAATCAATCCTGATTAACTCAGATGACTGGACCTTAATGCCATATTGGAGAGCTACTGTCTTCCTAACACACGCTCTGTTTTACACTATATTAAATTCCTGGGATTGAAGTTCATCTGTTGTGCAATGCTGGAAAGCTCACTAAGTTTTCTTTGATCCCTCTGCCTTGGTGGGCCCTTCTCCCTGCACCAAGAACATTCAAGTGCACAGAAAATGGGCAACTAGTACTTTCTAGGGCAGGATGATTATCACACAGCACAAGAAAGTATTTTGGGATTCTTCCCATAAACAACTGATATGAGCTATATTTCCAACCATTTGAAATAGATGATTTGCATGGACTGTACATAGCTGGGCAGATGTTAGCCTACAATCTGGTTGGTTGGCTAAGATCTTACAGAACATTTCATGAACCATGGTATGATTTCTTACACCATTACTGTGGTGTTCATAACTGCAATGCTCGTCTTTTCACACTTGCTTTTCTTAAAGTCCTCATCCTGATAGGACCTGTGCCTCACTTTCTCCCCATCTGACAGGACCTCACTCCCAGCAGCCCCTGCATTGGCTGACGTCACACGCCGGTCCGTGCATTCCCCCCCACCGCTAACGTCACATCCGGCCGGGCCTGGCTCTAAGATGGCGGCCGCCAGCCCCGATCCGCCGGCGCTAAACGGCCCCGAGGAGCTGATGGATTCGGCAGGGGAGGAGGTTGAGGGCCTGAGCGTCCCCGAGGAGGTGAGAACCGGTCAAAAGGCGGAACAAGCAAAAGGGGCACGCACATCTGGACATTGCCGGAGCCGCTTCTAGACAAAACCCGGCACTGTCACTGTGTAACACTCGGGTTCAGTGCACCTGTGACAGACCTGCCACTGTGTATCACTTAGGTACAGTAGTGATAGGGACAGGCCAGTCACTGTATAATACTGGAGTACAGCACTGGTGGAGACAGGCCAGTCATTGTATAACACTGTGGTGGAGTGCTGGTGGGGACAGGTCTGTCACTGTGCGGCACAGGGTCACTGTATAATATTGGGGTTCCATCCTGGTGGGGATATGTCTGACATTGTATAACACTGGTATACAACGCTGGACTGGGTACAGTATCGATGGGGAAGGTCTGTCACTGTATAATTGTTTGGTATACTGATTTGGCGGGGGGGTGTGAGGAACAGGTCTGTTACTCTCTTATGTATCAGTGCAGACAGCTCACTCA
The DNA here is from genome assembly GCF_965287045.1 of Carcharhinus amblyrhynchos. Lineage (NCBI taxonomy): Eukaryota > Metazoa > Chordata > Chondrichthyes > Carcharhiniformes > Carcharhinidae > Carcharhinus > Carcharhinus amblyrhynchos. The sequence continues at coordinate 69,477,628 of NC_137329.1, read as the reverse complement.
CTGTCTAACACTGGAATGCAGTACTTGTGGGTCATTTATGTGACTGTACAGTGCTTGGCTACAGTAATGGGACAGTCCTGTGTAACTCTGAGGTACAGACCTGTCCTTGCAAAACCCCAGTGTAGAGTACTTGTGGGGAATGGCCTGTCAATGTATAATAATGGGCTACAGTACTAGTGGGGACAGGTCTGCCACTGCATCATACTGGGGTATTGTGCTGTTGAGGACAGATCTGTCACTGTATAACACTGGAATACAGTGGTGGTAGGAGCATGTCTGTCACTGTATAAAACTGGGAGTCAGTACTGATGGTGACATGTTTGTCATAGTATAAAATTGGTATACATTACTGGGACATGAGTCTATCCCTGTATAACACTGGGGTTCAGTGCTGCTGGGGACTGCTTGTTACTGTGTAACATTGATGCACTGTATGGATGGAACAGCTCTGAGACTGTATAACACTGAGGTACAGTACTGATGGAGACAAGTCTGTCACTGTGTTACACTGGGATACAGTGCTTCTTTGACAGGCTTGGCAGTGTGTAGCACTTGAGGTACTGTAGTGATGAGGATAGGTCTATCACTGTCTAGCACTAGGGTACAATACTGATGATTATTAGTCTGTCAATGTGTAAACACTGGAGAATGTTACTGGTGGGGAGAAGTCTGACATTCTATAACATTGGGCACAGTACTTGTGGGGACAGTTATGTCACTGTATAACATGGGAATACAGTGCTGAAAGAGATGGTTTTGTCACTCTATAACACTGGGGTATTATCCTGGTGGGGACAGGTGTGTCACTGACACTGGATTACAGTACTGGTTCAGACCTGGTCTGTTATTGCATACAGAGGTGTGCAGTACAAGTGGCAACAGGTCTGTCACCATATCACAATGAGGAACCAGACTAGTGGGAATACACCTTGCACTGTATAACACTTTACCATACTGGCAGGTACATGTCTCTCACTACGTAACACAGGGTATACATAACACTGATGGGCTACAAGTCTATCCCTGCATGTAACACTTGGATACCGTACTGGTGGATATGAGTTTATCACTATTACTCTGGGACACGTTATGAGGGGGAAAGAGTATGTAATTGTAAAAAAATTGGGCACAGCCCTGATGGGGACAGGATTGTCACTGTATAAATGTAGGTACACTACTCGGGTGGACAAGTCTGCCACTGAATAACTCCAGGGTATAGTACTGTGTGGACAATTCCGTCACTATAACAGTGAACTATAATACTGGTGGGGACAGACCTGTTCACTGTACAACATGGGTTACAGTACTGTTGGGGACAGTCCTGTCATTGTAAAACACTGTATGCGTTAGTAGTGCTGTCACTATTCAACACTGCAGTACAGGACTGGTGGGGACAGCTCTGTCACTGTAAAACTCTAGGGTCCAATACTGGTGAACACAGGACTGTCATTGTATAACACTGGGATGCAACATTGGTGGTGGCACGTCTGTAACTGCGTGACATTGGGGCACAGTTCTTGTGGAGACTTGTCTGTCTGTAACTCTTTAAACGCTGCAACAGTACTGATTGGAACTGATCTGTCACTATAGCACTGGGGCATGATTCTCATAGGGACTTGTCTGTCACTGTATAGTCTTGGGCTACAGTACTGGTGAGGACAGGTCTGTCAGTGTCTTACAATGGGGTACCCTACCGGTGGGGACAGGCCTATCATTTTTAACACTAGGGTGCAATACTGGTGGGCCTGAGGTCATCTGCTGTGTAATATTAGCGTACATTATTTTTGGGTACTAGTCAGTACCCAAATAATACTGGGATGCATTACTGGTGAGGACAGGTCTGTCACTGTATGGCATTCTTGTACAGTCTTGATGTGGACAGCTTGGTCACTGGAAAACACTGAGGTACCCTGCTGGTGGGCCAGGTGTGTAAATGTATAACACTGGAGAAAAGTCAGATACTGTAAAGCACTGGGTACAGTATTAATGGACGCAGGTCCTGTCCTTGTATAACAATGAGGCACAGTACTCGTTTGTGCTGCTCTGTCACTATATCACACTGTTACATTACTGGTGGATTGACGTCTGTCACTGTATAATCCTGCAGTGCAGTTCTGATGGGGGACAGATCTGCCACTGTATAGCACTGGCGTATGGTACTGGTGGGGACAGGTCTATCACTGTGATACTGTACTGGTGGGGCAGCTCTGTCTCTGTATAGTGTTAGATCACAATATTGGTGAGGACAGGTCTGTCACTATAAAACACTGGGGTACTGTACTGGTGGGGACAGGTCTGTCACTAACACTGGTACAGTACTGGTGGGGCAGCTCTGTCTCTATAACACTGGTGTACAGTATTGGTGAGGTAGCTCTGTTGCTGTAAAGCACTAGTGTACGGTACTAAAGGGGACAGATCTGTTACTGTATACACTGGATTACAGTGCTGGTGGGGCAGATCTGTCACTGTATAACTCTGGGGTATTGTATTGGTGAGTCTCAAGTGTGAAAATCTGGTTACAGTACTGGTGGATACAGGTCTTTCTGTCTATAACAAGTTCATAAGTTGTGGGTACACATCTGCCAGTGTACAATACTGGGATGCAGTACTTGCTGCCTCACATTGCCAGGGACTCAGTTTCAATTCCAGCCTTAGGTGACTGTGTGGAGTTTGCACGTTCTTCCCACATGCATGAGTTTCCTCCGGTGTTCCGGTTCCTCCCACACTCTAAAGACGTGCGAGTTAGGTTGATGCTAAATCGTCCCTTAGTGTATCAGGGGGACGAGCAGAATAAATGTGGGATTGTGGTGATAAAGTCTAGATGGGATTGTGGTTGGTGCAGATTTGATGGCCAAAATGGCCGTCTTCTATAACTGTTAGCAGTCGTGTGCTTGCATCTGTCACTGATGAAAACTTTGCAACAGTATTTGTGTGGACAGCTCTGTCCTGTAGAACACAGGTATGTTATTGGTGGATACAGGGGTCTGTCACTGGACTACAGTACTGATGTGTAGAGGGCTGTTTCTGGCACAGTTTTTTTCCCAAGATGGCGCCCATGTGAGGCAACTTCTTGCAAGGTGTGCCCTACTCTCGTTCTATGCTTCTAAAACTTCATTCTAACTCTTTTAAGCTTTCTAACCATCCTTTAATTCAATCTCTTACAGATTTGGTGCTTTCTCTACACCCTAGCTATGACTGTAACACTACATTCTGCACTCTCTCTCCTTTCCTTCTCTATGGACAGTAAGAAGTCTCAGAATACCAGATTAAAGTCCAACACGTTTATTTGGTAGCACGAGCTTTTGGAGCAACCTGTTGAAGGAGCAGAGTAACAAGGGAGAGAGTAGGCTCTCTTAAGGATCAACAAGGTCATCTTTGTGCAGATCCTCATGAGATGGGTGAGGTCCTAAATGAATATTTCTCATCAGTATTTACTGTTGAGAAAAGCATGGATGTTAGGGAACTTGGGGAAATAAATAGTGATGTCTTGAGGAGTGTACATATTACAGAGAAGGAGGTGCTGGAAGTCTTAAACTGCATCAAGGTAGATAAATCTCTGGGATCTGATGAAGTGTATCCCAGGACTTTGTGGGAGGCTAGGGAGGAAATTGCGGGTCCCGTAGCAAGATATGTGAAACATCGATTGTCGATGAGGTGAGGTGCCTGAAGATTGGAGGGTGGCAAATGTTGTGCCTTTGTTTAAAAAGGATTGCAGGGAAAAGCCTGAGAACTACAAGCCAGTGAGCCTCACATCTATGATGGGTAAGTTGTTGGAAAGCATTTTGAGAGAAAGATCTACAGGCATTTTGAAATGCATGGACTGATTAGGGACAATCAGCATGGCTTTGTGAATGGAAAATCATGTCTCACAAATTTGATGGAGTTTTTTTGAAGGCGTGGCCAAGAAGGTAGATGAGATCAGTGCAGTTGTTGTCTACATGGACTTTAGCAAGGTACTTACTGCATGGTAGGTTGTTGCATAAGGTTAAGCCTCATGGGACCTAGGGTGAGGTGTCTAAATGGATACAAAATTGGTTTGATGACAGAAGCCAGAGGGTTGCTTTTCAAACCTGAGGCCTGTGACCAGTGGTGTGCCTCAGGGATCAGTGTTGGGTCCACTGTTATTTGTCATTTTATGTTAATGATTTGGATGAGAGTATTTATTGGTAGGGGGATTGAATTTAGGAGTCGCAGCGTCATAATGCAACTGTACACAACTCTGGTGCGGCCGCACTTGGAGTATTGTGTGCAGTTCTGGTCCCCACATTACAGGAAGGATGTAGAGGCTTTGGAGAGGGTGCAGAGGAGGTTTACCAGGATGTTGCCTGGTATGGAGGGGAGATCCTATGAGGAGAGACTGAGAGATTTGGGGTTGTTTTCGCTGGAAAGAAGGCGGCTAAGAGGGGATCTTATTGAAACATATAAGATGATTAGAGGTTTAGACAGGGTAGATAGTGATAGCCTTTTTCCTAGGATGGAGAAAGCTAGCACGAGGGGGCACGACTTTAAATTAAGGGGGGGTAGGTTCTTTACCCAGAGGGTGGTGAGGGACTGGAATGCCCTGCCAGCTGCAGTTGTAGATGCGCCTAGTTTGGGGGCGTTTAAGAGATCTGTGGATAGGTTTATGGACGAAATGGGATTGGTTTAGATTAGTGGGTTAGTGTTGTTTTTTTTTAAAAGCTGGTCGGCGCAACATCGTGGGCCGAAGGGCCTGTTCTGCGCTGTAATGTTCTATGTTCTATGTTCTATAGGAGGCATGGTTAGTAAGTTTTCATCGTGTCACCAATCTTGGTGTCCTCTGGACAGTGAAGAAAGTTATCTCGGATTGCAACGAGATCTTGATCAACTGAGCCAGTGGGCTGACAAATGGCAGATGGAGTTTAATTTAGATAAATGCGAGGTGATGCATTTTGGTACATTGAACCAGGGCAGGACTTACTCAATTAATGGTAGGGCATTGGCGAGAGTTAAAGAACGAAGAGATCATAGAATCCCTACGGTGCAGGAAGAGGCCATTTGGCCCATCGAGTCTGCACCGACTGCAATCCCACCCAGGCCCTACCCCCATATCCCTTCGTATTTTGTCTGCTAATACCTCTAATCTACACATCCCAGGTTGCTAAGGGGCAATATTAGCATGGCCAATCAACCTAACCCACACATCTTTGGACTGTGGGAGGAAACCAGAGCACCTGAAGGAAACTCACGCAGACGTGAGGAGAATGTCCAAACTCCACACAGACAGTGATCCAAGCTGGGAATTGAACCCAGCAATCTGGAGTTGTGAAGCAGCAGTGCTAACCACTGTGCTACCGTGCCACCTTAGAGCTAAGGAAACATATTCGTAGCTCCTTGAAAGTGGAGTCACAGGTAGACAGAGTGGTGAAGAAGGCATTTAGCATGCTTAGTTTCATTGGTCACAACATTGAATACAGGAATTGGGACGTCTTGTTGAAGTTGTACAAGACATTGGTAAGGCCACACTTGGAATACTGTGTACAGTTCTGATCACCCTCCTGTAGAAGGATATTATTAAACTGGAAAGAGTGCAGAAAAGATTTCTTAGGATGCTACCGGGACTTGATGGTTTGAGTAATAAGGACAGGCTGGTTAGACGGGGACTATTTTCTCTGGAGCGTAAGCAGCTTAGGGGTGATCTTATAGATGTCTATAAAATAATGAGGGGCAGAAATCGGCTTGATAGTCAATATCTTTGCCCAAAGGTAGGGGAGTCAAGAGGGCACAGGTTTAAGGCGAGAGGGGAGAGATACAAAAGTGTCCACGGGCAATTTTTTCACACAAGTGTTGGTGTGTGTCTGGAACAAGCTGCCAGAGGCAGTAGTAGAACAGGTACAATTTTATCTTTTAAAAAGCATTTAGACAATTACATGGGTAAGATAGAGGGATATGGGCCAAATGCGAGCAATTGGGACTAGCTCCGGAGTTTAAAGAAAGGGCAGCATGCACAAGTTGGGTCGAAGGACCTGTTTCAATGCTGTAAACCTCTATGATCCATGACACCCCGGTCCAATGCCGGCATCTCCTCATCATCTCTAAGAACGGTATGCTTTGTATAGTGTGCAAGAAACAATACTTTCACTGTATAATACCAATACATGTAACAATAAATTAAATCAGTTGTAGTATTAGTAAAGATAGGTTTGTTGCTGTGTAATACTGGGGCACAGTATTGATGTGTCCAGGTCTGTAGCAGTACGAAACTGGAATACAGATCTGTTTCATGGGTATAGATCTGTCACTGTGTAATACTGTTGTAAGTTACTGATTTGTCAGTGTATAACACTATTACTGTACTGGTGGAAACAGGTCTTGGCAGTGTACACCCTGGGGTAAATTTTGGTGAGGATAGGTCTGTCACTGCACAATATTCAGTGTAATGTTATGTTGGGTATTGTTGCCTGTCTCTCCAACAATGGTTCACTGTTATGATGGATAAGTGATCTGTCATTTACTATCATTCAGATACTGGTCAATGTTGTGTTTGTGGTGTGTTATACTATTGGATAGAAATCTTTCTAGGTATAATACTGGCATAGAAATATTTTGCATTTGGGCATGGAATGTGACATTGTCCATCCTTAATTCCTGTAGAGAGAGTGGTGCTGTTGCTGTCCATGTGAAGCTGCTGCTGAACTGCCACATGGAGCCATTGACTTTTGTGGTGTAGGTACATATACAATGCTCTTAGGGAGCGCCAGAATTTTGACCAACCAGAAGGAATGATATTTCCAATTCAGGATGGCATGCGGCTTGAAGAGGAAATTGAAAGTGATTTGTTTCCATAAGCCAGTGCCGTGACATTCAAAGCAATAGGGTTCATTAGTTTTGAATGTGCTGTCAAAGAAGCCTTGGTGGATCCCTCTGGTGCATCCTATAGATGGTACATGTTGCTGCCATTGTGCGTCAGTGAGGGATGGAATGAATATTAAAACGGTGAAGGTAGTGGAGTAAAAGCCAATCATGTCTATGCTGCTTTACCCGGGATACTCGGAATCCAAAATGGAGCGGCACTGTGGTTAGCACTGCTGCCTCGCAGTGCCAGGGACCCAGGTTCAATTTCTGGCTTGGGTCGCTGTCAGTGTGGAGTTTACATGTTCTCCCTGTATCTGTGTGGGTACCCTCCGGGTGCTCCAGTTTCCTCCCACAATCCAAAGATGTGCAGGTTAGGTGAATTGCCGATGCTAGCTTCTCCCTAGGTGTACCCGAACAGGTGCTGGGGTGGAGCAACTAGGGGATTTTCATAGTAACTTCATTGCAGTGTGAATGTAGGCCTACTTGTGACTAATAAATAAATAAACTTTAAATAAAACTAGTGTTGAGTTGCATGAGTGATCCTGTGCTGCACTTATCCAGGCAAGACCCAAACCTCAGTACAGCTTGGTCCAAATATGGCAAAAAAAGCTAAATACCAGGCATGAGGTAGCGGTACTTGAGGGGGGAAAAGTCTCAGTATTATGGAAATAGAGTAGGCAGTGGGACTTACTGGATTGTTTACGTAGAGTAGGGATAGACTTGATGGGCTGACTGTCTTCCTCCTCATGCTGTAATGACTATGATTCTGAGACTACCTATCCTTGATCATCAAGACATTAATTTACTGAGTGTGGCATTAACGAGTATCGTTTCAACAACACTCAAGGAGCTCAACACCATCTGGCAACCTACTTGATTGGCACCTTATCTGCATGTTCAACATTCATTTCCTTCACCATTGATGCACAATGGCAGCAGTATGTACCATCTACAAGGTTCACTGCAGCAACTCACCAAGGCTTTCTCAACAGTGCCTTCCAAATCTCTGATTCCCCAAGAAGGACAAGGGCAGAAATATAGGAACATCATCGTCTGCAGTTTCCTCTAAGTTTCTTACCATCCTGATTGGAATTAAATTGCTGTTCCTTCACTGTTGCCGGGACAACATCCTGGAACTCCCTCCCGACCAATAGTGGATGTTCTACATTACTGTTCTAGACTACAGTGGGGTTGAACATCTGTACATCAGTGATAGTAGGATTCCAGGGGATGTTTTAGATTGAGGTTTAAATACCATAATGCCGATTGCTGATTTATGCAGATACAAGTAAATGCAACCGACAAGGCATGCATGATACTTTCCAGGCTGCTGCATTGCATGCACACTTTAGCATCAATATTGATAGAGAGGTGGAGAGGTTTAGGAACGAAATTCCAGAGCCTTGAGACCAGGCAGCTGAAGGCACATGCTAATGGTGGAGTTGTCAAGAAGCCAGAATTAGAAGACTGCAGATCCCGGAGGAAGAAGTTACGGACACCAAGCATATATTTTGCAAACTGTGAGTGCCAATGAGAGGTGATAGAAACATAGAAACCCTACAGCACAAAAAGAGGTCATTTAATCCTTCAAGTCTGCACCGACCACAATCCCACCCAGGCCTACCCCTATATATTTACCCACTAATCCCTCTAACCTATGGATTTCAAGACGCTAAGGGCAATTTTTCGCGTGGCCTATCAACCTAACCCGCAAATCTTTGGACTGTGAGAGGAAACTGGAATACCCAGAGGAAACCAGGCAAACATGAGGAGAATGTGCAACTCCACACAGACAGTGACTCAAGCCGGGAATTGAACCCAGGTCCCTGGAGCTGTGAAGCAGCAATGCTAACCACTCTGCTATCAGGTGATGTTGGTGCAAAGGGTTGGAACTATTGCAAAGGAAATGGTCGCAGGCTGAAGCTTGCATCCCCAAATGTTGACTGAGCTGCAACAAATAAAACTGTGTCGGTCCAAGGTACATTCCTCCCCACCACCGCTTCCTCACTTGATCCTTTCTGGACCCCATCTTGCTTTAACTTAAAGTGCTTTTATTTTCTACAACCAGGTCTGGAACATCAAGCAGATGATCAAACTAACACAGGAGCATATTGAAGCCCTGCTGGACAAGTTTGGTGGGGACCATAATCCACCCTCTATCTATCTGGAGGTGAGTGCAGACAATTATTAAATATGCTGTGGCATTGGCTGTATCTAGTTGATAAATGAACCATTTATGCAAAATGGAGAGCAAGTTGGGAAACATGAGGTCAGACTCTCATTTAGAATGATGGGACAAAGTTGACATTGCAGTTTATAATAGTAAATATGGATGCATAAGCACAACCAAAGTTGTGAAGGCAAGAAATCAGGTTTGCACTGAATAAATGAAATTTTAGTATATTGATATATTCAAATAGTGTGGTAGTAAATTAATACACTGATTCTGTTACTGGTCTAATAATTCAGAGGCCTAAACTAATGATTAGGAAACATTAATTCAATCTCATCATCATGGATTCAGTTAATTAAATAAGATCTGGAATAAAAAAAACAGTTTCTATACAACTACTGGATTCTTGTAAGAACCCAACTGATTCACTAATATCCTTTTAGCAAATTACATCTTCCATCCTTATCTTGTTTGGCTGGCATGTAACTCCTGACCCACAGCAGTATGTGTGGCTTTGTAACTGCCCCCTGAAGTGCCCTAGAAGTTGTATCAAACCAATGAGAAACAATAAGGCTAAAAGTAGACAGACAACTAGGCAATGATAGGGGCAAACCCCAAGTCGACCCTGAAAAGTCCTCCTCACTGGCTTCTGGGAACTTGTCTAAATTTAGTCCTTCCACATGAGTCAGGTCACAACGCAATGTGTTCGTACTCACAGAATCATATCTTTAAGTCAATGACAGCGCCTGCCTTCCATTCTCTGGATATGCCTTGTTCCACTGGCAGAACAGACCCAGCAGGGGTGATAGCTCAGTGTCATGACATTCACCTGGAACTGGTCAGGTACAAAATGACTCAGTGCAGATGGAAGTTCCCCTACCTGTTCCATAATATTCACGCATTGCCAAGGTGGACCCTGTGCACCCTGGACATACTCTCTCTTCCACCTTCTTCCATATGAAAAAAGATACAAAACTCAGTGGACACATAACAACCGACTCAAGAACAGCTTCTTCCCTCCTTCCATGAGACTTTTGAGTAGACCTACCTTGTATTAAGTTGATCTTTCTCTACATCCTAGCTATGGCTGTAATGTACATTCTGCACCCTCTCCTTTCCTTACCTATGAACGGTATGCTTTGTCTGTAGTATACAAGAAACAGTACTTTTCACTGTGTACCAATACATGTGACAATAATTGATCCGATCAAAGCATTAGTACTCTGCTCTAGACTTCATTACAGCATTGGCCAAAACATAGACAAAGGAGCTGAACTACAGAAGTGGACCCTGGTAAAATTGAAGTGAGTGGGAATGAAGGAAAACCCATCAGTGGTTACAGTCATACATGGCATAAAGGAAGATGGTTGTGATTATTAGATGGCAATTATCTCTGCTCCTGCAATTGTATTGGGAAGGCTGAAGCCAATGTTTTTTCCATTCCTTAGCTACCAACTGCATCCCTCCCCCGGCAACATCACTTTGTCATCTCGGTGTCACTTTTGATCTTCATATTTGAACCACGCTAAAACAGCTACTCCCATCTCTAAAACATTGCTCAACTGTGCCCATCCGCTGCTGGAGCCCTCGTTCATGCCTCTGTTAATGCTAAATTCTGCTATTCCAAAACACACCTGGCTTGGGTTCCACCTTGAACCCTCCGTAAACTTAAAATGATCTGAAACTCTGCTGTCCTTTTCTTAACTTGCATCAATTTAGTATAAAAGGGTACAAATTGAAAGGGGTGTAGGAGCAGAGGGACCTGGATGTATAAATGTATGTCATTGAAGATGACAGGGTATGTTGAGAGCGTGGTTAATGAAACATACAGTATCCTAAGTTTTTCCAACAGGGAATAGATTACAAAAGCAAGGAAGTTATGTTAGACATGCACTGGGTTGCACCAGTTCAACCTTAGATGGATGATGCACTTGCACCACAAGTATATTCATTGTATATGAAGAGTATTCAGTTCTGAACACCACAGCTCAGGAAGGGTATGTCAGCCTTGGAACTAAAGCAGTGCAGAGTCACCAGAATATTACTGGTTCTTGAATGGGTGAAATGATGAGAGCAGGTTACATAGACTAGACTCATTGCCTTCTGCATGTTGGATTAAGGGATGATCTGAATGAGCTATTTAAGATTATCAATAAGAAGTCTCTCAACACCAGGTTAAAGTCCAACAGGTTAATTTGGTATCACAAGCTTCTGGAGCACTGCTGCTCCACCAGGTGAGTAGGGAGTAGGGTTCACAAACAGGGCATTTATAGACAAAATCTCAATTGCAAGATAATGGTTGGAATGTGAGTCTTTGCAGTTAATCAAGTCTTTACAGGTACAGATAATGCAAGTGGAGAGAGTTTTAATCACAGTTAAAAGAAGTGTGAATTATTTAAAGCCAGGTCAGTTAGTAGGATGGGGATGACACATAGTGTGATATAAACCCAAGATCATGGTTGAGGTTGCCCTCGTGTGCGGAATTTGGTGATCGGTTTCTGCTCGGCAATTCTGCGTGGTGTGCCTTGAAGGCTGTCTTGGTAAACGGTCACCTGAAGATCGGAGGCTGAATGCTCTTGATTGCTGAAATGTTCCCCAACAGGAAGGGAATGCTCCTGCCTGGTATTGTCGAGCAGTATCCATTCATCCGTTGTCGTAGTGTCAGCATGGTCTCGCCAAAGTACCATGCCTCAGGACATTCTTTCCTGCAACGTGTGAGTTAGACAATGTTGGCCAAGTCGCATGTGTATGTACCATGTACCTGGTGCATGGTGTTCTCATGTGAGATGATGGCATCCATGTTGATGATCTGGCATGCCTTGCAGAGGGTGTGTGGTATCGTGGTCATTGTTCTCCTGAAGACTAGGTAGTTTGCTGTGAACAGTGGTCTGTTTGAGGTTGTGTGGTTTTTTGGAAGGTAAGTAGCAGGAGTGTGGGGATGGCCTTGGTGAGATGCTCGTTTTCATCAATGACATGTTGAAGGCTCCAAAGAAGATGTCCTAGTTTTTCCACTCTGGAGAAGTACTGGATGATGAAGGGTTCTCTGTAGGTTGTGTCCTGTGTTTGCCTTCTGAGGAGGTCCGTGTGGTTTTTGCTGTGGCGAGTTGGAACTGTCAGTTGATGAATTGAGCGCCATATCTTGTTCTTATGAGGGCATCTTTCAGCGTCTGTGGATGTTTGTTGTGTTTCTCCTCATTTGAGCAGATCCTGTGTACACTGAGGGCTTGTCCATAGGGGATGGCTTCTTTAACATGTTTAGAGCCGAAGCTGAGGAAGTGGAACATTGTGTGGTTATCTGCAAGCTTGTGGTACTGTGAAGTGCTGAGGTGACCATCCTTAATGGAGATGCATGTGTTCAAGAATGGACAATCCAAGAATAGAACCACGACACCATGCAAACCTGCCTCAGCAACCTCTGCAAGACATGCTGGATCATCGACACAGATACCATCACCACCAGGTACACGGTACATACACTTGCAACTCTGCCAATGTTGTCTATCTGTTACGCTGCAAGAAAAGAAGGCCCGAGGCATGGTACGTTAGCAAAACCATGCAGACAGTACGACAACGGATGAACAGACACTGTTTAACAATCACCAGGCAGGAGTATTCTCTCCCTGTCGGGGAACACTTCAGCAGTCAAGCGCATTAAGCTTCCGATCTTCAGGTAAGCGTTCTCTAAGGCGGCCTTCAAGACACATGACAATGCAGAAACAGGCAAGTTCCGCATGCATGAGGATGGCCTCAACCGGGATCTTGGGTTCATGTGACACGACATGTAATCCTCACCATTTGGCATGGGCAAAATCCTACTAACTATCCTGGCTTGAGGCAATTTGAACCTCTTTAACCTGTGATTAAATCTCTCTCCACTCGCATTGTAAAGAATTACCTGTACCTCCACATTACCAGTAAAGGATCGCATTCCAACTGTTATCTTGCATTTGAGTCTTTGTCTATATATGTGCCCTATTTGTGAACCCAACTCTCCACTCACCTGATGAAGGAGCAGCTCTCTGAAAGCTCGTGATACCAAATAAACCTGTTGGACTTTAACCTGGTGTTGTGAGACCTCTTACTGTGCCCACCCCAGTCCAACAATGACATCTCCGCATTAAGATTATCAAAGGAGATGGATGATGGATAGATGGAAAATCATTTTATCTGGTAGTAGAATGCTACAAGAGCAGTCAGTGGCTGGGAATTTGGCAGAGAATAACTTACCTCCTGACTCCCCAAAGGTTGTCCACCAGCTGCAAGGCATAAGTTAGGAGTGTGATGGAATACTCTTCACTTGCCTGGATGAGTGCAGCTCCAACAACTGTTAAGAAGGTAAACACCATCCAAGACAAAGTGGTTGTCACTCATTCACCACCTTAAACATTAATTCCACCACCGCCAACCCCCCCGCCCCACCTCAATCACTGACACAGTGGCAGCAGTGTGTACCATCTAAAAGTTGCACCACAATAGCTCATCAAGACACCTTTGACAACACTTTTCAAATTCTGACCTTTGCCACCTTGAAGGACAGGGGCAGCAATTGCATGGGAGCACAACCACTGGGAGTTCCCCTCCAAGGCTTTTAGCACCCTGCTTTGGAACTATATTGTTGTGCCTTCACTGTCGCTGGGTCAAAATCCTGGAACTCCTTTCCTAACAGCACTGAGGGTGTACCTATATCACATGAACTGCAGCAGTTGAAGAAGGTAGCTCATCACCATCTTCTTGAAAACAACTACAGATGGATAATGCCCATATCCTGTGAAAGAATTTACAAAAAAGGAACCTAACTTAACAGGTTAGTGCTAGGCTGTTCAACGGGTGAGGCCAGGAAGCTTTTTTTCATACCAAGTGTCATCGTCACTTGAAAATGTCAGAAATGATATTGATAACTTTTAATGGCAGAGCAGACTCGAGGGACTTGATGGCCTACTGTGTTTAGTGCTTCTCCAGCCTTTGCTGAGAAGGGATGGAAAACAGGTCATAGTGCAAACTCCCACCACTTGCTGACAAAGGGTGAAGGCCATCCAGTTGTGACAGCATTGATATCTGTTGCTTGCAGTAGATGCTAATCCATGGTTTTGCTTTGAGTGTTCATTGTATCCACGCTATCTGCAGCTGGTAGAGGAGGAGAAGCTCTTTCTTTGTCCTGATGTTTTCTTCCACTGGTGGTATGAACACTTGCACTGTGCACCTCCAGATTCTTCCATATCCATCCTGCCTTCCATGAGTCTCATATATATTCTTAGCTGCTCAGTTCCTGCCCACAGTTTGACAGGTGCTAAAAGGCTCTACACATCAAAAACCCTATGACTATGATAGACTAATGGGACTGATGGTGGACAAGTCCCCAGGACCGGATGGAATGCATCCCAGGGTCCTGAAGGAAATGGCAGAGGTGATAGTAGATGCCTTAGTGATTATTTACCAAACTTCGCTGGATTCCGGGGAAGTGCCGGAAGCTTGGAAAATGGCTAATGTTACGCCGCTGTTTAAAAAAGGTAGCAGGCAAAAGGCAGGGAATTATAGGCCGGTTAGTTTAACATCTGTAGTTGGAAAAATGCTTGAATCTGTCATCAAAGAAGAAATAGTGAGGCACCTAGAAAAGAATGGTTTGATAGAGCAGATGCAGCATGGATTCGTTAAGGGGAAGTCGTGTTTGACGAATTTATTGGATTTCTATGAGGATGTGACTAGTGCGGTAGACAGAGGGGAACCAGTGGATGTGTGTTTCTTGATTTTCAAAAGGCGTTTGATAAGGTGCCGCACAAAAGGTTGCTTCAGAAGGTTAGGGGGCATGGAGTTGGGGGTAAGGTGTTTAGCGTGGATAGAGGATTGGTTGTTTAATAGGAGGCAGAGAGTTGGTATCAATGGGTGCTATTCTGATTGACGGTTGACTAGTGGAGTGCCACAGGGATCGGTGCTGGGGCCTCAGCTATTTACCATTTATATAGATGATCTGGAAGAGGGGGCTGAGTGTAGGGTAACGAAATTTGCTGATGACACGAAGATGAGTGGAAAAGCAAATTGCGTGGAGGGTGTGGAAAGTCTGCAGAGGGATCTGGATAGGCTGAGCGAGTGGGCGAGGACCTGGCAGATGGAGTACAGTGTTAGCAAGTGTGAGGTTATCCACTTTGGCAGAAATAATAGTAGGAGGGATTACTATTTAAAGGGCAAAGCTGCAGCATGCTACGGTGCAGAGGGACCTGGGGGTCCTTGTGCATGAGTCGCAAATACCCAGTCTGCAGGTGCAGCAGGTGATCAGGAAGGTGAATGGAATGCTGGCCTTTATAGCGAGGGAGATAGAATATAAAAGCAGGGAGGTCTTGCTGCAACTGTACAGGGCGCTGGTGAGGCCGCAGCTGGAGTACTGTGTGCAGTTTTGGTTGCCGCATTTGCGCAAGGGTATTTTGGCCTTGGAGGGAGTGCAGAGGAGGTTCACTAGGCTGATACCGGAGATGAGGGGGTTGGACTATGAAGAGAGACTAAATAGTCTGGGTCTGTACTCATTGGAGTTTAGAAGGATGAGGGGGGATCTTATAGAGACGTATAAGATAGTGAAAGGGATGGATAGGGTAGAGGTAGAGAGATTCTTCCCACTCAGAAAGGACAGCAGGACTAGAGGGCATAGCCTCAAGAAAAGGGGGGGGGGGCGGCGGCAGTTTAGAACGGAGTTGAGGAGGAACTTCTTCACTCAAAGGGTGGTGAATCTCTGGAATTCTCTGCCCGTTGAAGTGGTGGAGGCTACCTCGCTAAAGATATTTAAGTCACGGGTAGATAGGTTTTTGACAGACAAGGGAATTAAGGGTTATGGGGAGAAAGCGGGAAAGTGGAACTGATCCACTTCAGATCAGCCATGATCTTATTGAATGCGGGGCAGGCTCTAAGGGCTAGATGGCCTACTCCTGTTCCTATTTCTTATGTTCTTATGACTTTGTTCCTCCAGTTGCTGTCAAACCTGAATATTTTCTGCTTTTATTTCTCACTTGTAAACAGGTGCTTTTGAAGTGAATTTGCTGCATTCATCTGAATACCATTGAATGTCTTTTATTCTGAACAGTTGAACTTTTCCGTGTATGTAAAAAAAAAAAGGGCTTATTTTTACTGGGAAATTGAACACTTTCTATTTCAGACATCCAATGTTGTTATTGACCAGTTCCAGGTCAGGTACAAAATGACTTAGTGCAGATGAAAGTTCCCCTACCTTTTCCCCATAATATTCACCCATTGCCAAGGTGGGTGAAATTATATCAATTTTTTTTCATTTAATCTATCAATTGGGTACTGGATTGAGACTGTGCAGGATTCCTATTGGTCAACAGACAATTAATTAGTTTATATAGCAACATTAAGTGCTAATTATGTTGAATCATAAAGACATACAGCACAGGAGGAGGCCATTCAGTCAATTGTACCTGTGCTGGCACTTTGAAAGAACAATTTTGCTTTGTTCTATTCTCCTGCTTTCCGCTTTTCGTCCATAGGTTCCTCATGTCAAGTGTCTGTCCAATTCCCTCTTACATTATGGAATCAGCTTCCACAACTTTTAGCAGTTAGAGCATTCATGCTCCTGACAAATCTCCATCTGCCTATTTTACATGGGTTTGTGGAGGATTTTCTGTCAATCGAAGTCTGACACATGCATACCAAACAAACAGAAAATGTGAAAAATTTCAGCAAATCTGATGGTATCTGTGGAGAGAGAATAGGGCCAATGTTTTGAGTCTGGATGACCCTTCATCAGAGCTAAGAGCAAACAAAATCTGTTGAGATTTATACTGTGAGGGTGGGGGGGGCTCTGTAATTGGACAGAGGAAATATGAATGATGATGAAGAAGGCTGAGAAAAGTCTTTTCATTGAGAACTGTCGGCATGACATTGACCGTCTTAGTTTCTCTGCTCCTCTCAACCACCCTAACTTGTCTCCTTTAACTTGCTGCACTTGTTCTCTCAGGTCCAACCGTCAAGGGTGGTGCTGTTGTTGTCTGGTGTATGGACCTCTACAGCAGAGGCTGATCACCAACTATTAGGCGCTTCCTCCTACTTTCCCCTGGACCACGACCTTGCCACCGAACATCAATACCTTCACCCCATTTCCATTTATTTTTTATTTCATTTTTTCATCTCATTCATCCATTTTTCCACTTCTCCATTCTCGTTCTCCATCTTGTCCCAAAACCACCCCAGCCCCACCTTCAGGACAACTGCCACATTCCTCAGGCAGTCTGTACCTCTATTCTGCCATTCACACATTCTGATATTCTGAGCACTTAATGGGCACTTTTAGCACCTTTTTTCAGCCTTCGGCATCACCATTTATATTTTCTTTGTCCAATTACACCCCCTCCCCCACTTAGTATAAATCTTGTCCGATTTCCTTCGTTCTTAGCTCTGATAAAGGGTCATCCACTCTGAAAACATTAGCTCAATTTTCTCTCCACAGACGCTGTGAGATTTGCTGAGACTATACTCCACCTGAGTACAAATGAAACATGGGTTGTACTCTATTGGAACACGATTGTGCCTGAATGACCCAGAGTCAATTGGAATGAAAATCAGGCAGGCCCCTGAATCACTATTGTCCATTCCACAACGTTATCCAAAATCAAAGTTATCTTTACTTTTTTGAAATATATGAAATCATCCTACAAAGAATGCCATCAGTCTGGAAGGGGAGATAGAGATTCAAAGGTGAGAGTGGGCTGGATGTTATTCTTTGCGTTTCATTTATGTTTCATGGTATTTATAATTCAGTGATCTGTAGATCTGATTTTAAAAATGTTTTGAAGCTTTTTTTTAACCTAGGTTCCTCCGTGCATTTCACCCCTGTCCCATAGGCTCTGACTTCTTCGGCTACCTGCAAATGTTGGTGGAAAGTTTGCCCAAGAACTGTCTCTGACAATCTTAAGCTAAAATCTTTACTTTTTACACACTCGTGTACCTCCCTCACCCTCACAGCCCAGAGGCTGTGGAAGAACTTGTAGCAGCCCCAAACTGCTGTGATATCAGAGATTTAGTAATCAACTGTGACATTAGAGAGTGCACACATATTGCAATTGTCTTTGCTTCACAATCTGAGAAGTTTACTGCAAGGGTCTTTGGCTGTGTGGAGACACCGGAGAAGCTGGGATTGTTCTCCTCAGAGCCGAGAAAGTCATGGTGAGAGTTAATAGCAATGTTTAGTGGTTTGAATAAGTGCAAATTTGTTTCCACTAACATCAGAATCAGAGACCACAGATGTTAATAGGCCAATGCACCAGAGGGGAAATATGAAAATGTTTGTTTTATTCAGAGAGTAGTTATGATCTGCATTACAAACCTGAACGGGTGATGAAAGGTGTAATAACTTTGATAACAGAATTGGTTGAGTGATTGAAGGGGAAACATTTACAGGGCTATGTATAGGGAATAAGGAGGTGACTAATAGAATAACTCATCCAAAGGCACAATGTTCTGAATGATCTGCTGTGCTGCATGACTCTATAGTTGTTAACTATCTCCCTGGTTAAGTGGTACTAACCCTGTGTGAGAAAAGGCAAGTGGTTGAGGCGTGGAATGCCACACTGCCAAGACAGGTTCAGTCCAGGCATTCGAGAGGGCATTAAATGATTATATGAATAAAAACAATGTGCAGGGATACAGGGAAATGACAGAGGGATGGCACTAAATCATCATGCTCATTTACAGAGACGGTGCCAACATGATGGGCCAAATGGTCTCTTTCTGCCATAATAATTCTGTGATTTAGAACAATTTGCATAGGTTTAACGTAATGGTTTAAGGCCTTAAAATAATACTTAACAAACAATATATGATAGTATATTCTTAAACTTGCATGCCGTCAACTGAAGTTTAATTGAACGTGTGCTCAAATGATTTATTTCTGAACCTATTAATAAAGATGGATGTGTGAACATGCCAAAAGTGCCTCACTCTTTAATTGCTAAGTAGCTTGCACTCTGAATTTTTTTCTAGGCATATGAAGAGTACACAAGCAAGCTGGATGCACTGCAACAGCGAGAACAGCAATTGTTGGAGTCCATGGGGAATGATACGGAGTTCCCAAACACTAATCCCATCCTGACAGAACTGATGGAGCCCTGCACCCATCTTTCTGTCACTCCGAACTCTTCAAATCTGTTACAGAACCCAAGTGACAGTTCGAGAGCCAACCCCAAATCGCCTCAGAAACCCATTGTTCGCGTCTTCCTGCCCAACAAACAGAGAACTGTGGTGAGTAAAAACAGTGAAGACAGTGACATGAGATTCTGAGGACCAGCTGCAGGCCAACAAGTGGTCCTAAGTTCATGAAGACTGGAAAATAATAAGGTAATTTGTATTGTGGACCTTTGTGGACATAATACAAATATATTTCCTTAACATCTACCAGCAACTACTGTAATTCCTAATCACAGGAACCTCTTGCTTAAAGGTTGTTTATTAATTTTCCTAAGTTAGCCTTATCAATAGAAGCATAGAGTACATGAGAATAATATGAGAGTACATGAGTATATGGTGAACTTGTTCAGCCTCAGCTGAAGTATTGCTTCAAGTTCTGGAAACTAAAGGATGTGAAAGCATTGGAGAGATTGCGGAAAAGATTCATGGGTACGGTTCCAGAAATAAGGAACATAAGTTTTAATAGAACATAGAACACTACAGCACAAACAGGCCCTTCGGCCCACGAGTTGCGCCGACCACATCAACACCTACCAATCTATAGACCTATCTATAACCCCCAATCCCATAAAATCCCATATACTCATCCAGAAGTCTTTTAAAAGACCCCAGCGAATTCGCCTCCACCACCACTGACGGCAGCCAATTCCATTCACTCACCACCCTCTGAGTGAAATACTTACCCCTAACATCACTTCTGTACTTTCCTCCCCGCACCTTAAATCTGTGTCCTTTCGTAGCGACCATTTCAACCCGGGGAAATAGCCTCTGAGAATCCACCCTATCTATTCCTCTCAACATTTTATAAACTTCTATCAGGTCGCCTCTCAACCTTCGTCTCTCCAGGGAAAAGAGACCCAGCTCCCTCAACCTAACTTCATAAGGCATGCCTCCCAGTCCAGGCAACATCCTTGTAAATCTCCTCTGTACCCTTTCAATAGCTTCAACGTCTTTCCTATAGTGAGGCAACCAGAACTGCGCACAGTACTCCAAATGAGGCCTGACAAGGGTCTTATAAAGTTGCAGCATTACCTCCCGACTCCTAAACTCAATCCCTCGATTAATGAAGGCCAGTACACCATACGCCTTCTTGACCACCTCTTCCACCTGCGAGGCCGACTTAAGAGTCCTGTGGACCCGGACCCCAAGATCCTTCTGCTCTTCAACACTACTAAGACTCCTGCCCTTGATAGTGTACTCGTTCATCCCGTTGGTTCTGCCAAAATGGACGACTACGCATTTATCCGCGTTGAAGTCCATCTGCCACTTCTCCGCCCAGTCCTGCATCCTATTTATGTCCTGCTGCAACTTTTGACATCCTTCCAGACCATCCACAACACCACCGACCTTCGTGTCATCAGCGAAGATAAGTTTGAGAAGTTAGGGCTGCTTTCCTTGGAGAAAAGAAGGCTGAGAGGAGATTTGGTGGAGAAATTCAACATTATGATGTATCTGGACAGAACAGATAGGAAGAAACTGTTCTCACTTGTGAAAGGATTGAGAATGGTGGCACAGTGGTTAACACTGCCGCTTCATAGTACCAGAGACCCAGGTTTGATTTCAGCTTTGGGTGACTGGCTGTGTGGAGTTTGCACACTCTCCCCTTGTCTGCATGGGTTTCCTCCCAAAGATGTGCAGGTTAGGTGGATTGCATGGTAAATACGTTAATGTCCCAAGGTGTGTAGGTTACAGGGATTAGAGGGGTAAATAAGTGGGGCTACGGAAATGGGGCCCAAGTAAAATGCTGTGTTGGGGAGTAGGTGCAAACTTTATGGACCGAATGGTCTCTTTCTATACTGTAGGGATTCTGTGAAAACAAGGACACAGATTTGAAGTAACTGGTAAAAGAAGCAAAAGCAATATGAGAATTTTCGTACAATTGTTGCTTAAGGTCTGGAGTGCACTGACTGGCAGAGGCAGATTCGTTCAAGCATTCAAAAGGGAATTAGACTGTTATGGGGAACGGACAGGAGAATGGCACTAAGTGAATTGCTCGTTTAGAGAGTTCACAAAGAGCTGAATGGCTGTCTCCTACGCTCTAACGGTCCTGTGATTTTGTAAAGTTCATTTCACACGATCATGTATCTGGCATGTTCTGTCACATGCACTCCCTAATCATGTACACCATTAAATGGGTCCCCTACTCCAGTACCTGGTGCACCACATTAAATGTGATTGCTGCCATGTACCTCCCATAGGTTCAGTTTGCTGATCTATTGCCAACAGAGTTTTCCATCCCCTTCCTGATGAAAAATGGTTTAAAAAAATTTCAAAACTGATTTTGGATCTTGAGTCATAGTTTTGTTCATGAGTACTTTATTTCACTTACACTTTGAGCACACTGCATATGTTTGTGTTTAAGCCTCAAGGCAACTGCCTGGTGGGTTGGCTTGTCTTATGTACAGGTCACCTTTTGGGGATTCCCTCTAAACAAAATAATACTGCCAAAGATTGTGAAAGGACCCCTTCTGTCTCCGTATCTGACTTGCCTCAGTGTTGTGTATTTAAATGGAAACAGCACTTCTGGCTCTTGCTGCTAGGGCACAGCCCAGCAGTATTGCTGCAGAGTGAGAAGATTCACTACACTGGAGCTATTGAGATGGAATTGGAGGATTGGAAGGAGCAGAGTATCCAGCATAGTTAATGGCCAACAAGATGAGCAAGGAGTAGATGTGCACAAGGGTAAGAATGTTGGTGGATTGTGGTTTACATTCTCCATCCTAATTAAATACTGATAATAGGCCTGGAGCCTTCCACTTCCAATCTGCAAGTGCAGGTGCTGTTAAGATTACAGGAATTCATTGCTGCAATAAGACTGCTAATGTTATTAAAATGACATTTCACAGAATCACAATGGAGGCTATTCAGCCCATTGTGCGTGCACCAGCCCTACAAAGGTGTATGATGACTCAGTGCTGTTTGCTGACTTTTCCCATAACCTTTCACATTGTTTCTGTTCAAGTAATCATCTAATGTCCTCTTGAACGCTTTGATTGAACCTGCATCCACCACAATTTCAGATCGTTCATTCGAGACCTGCTATCACAGTTGCTTCTTTTGCAAATTACTTCAAATCTGTGCCCGCTCATTCTTAATTTTTTTGAGCGGGAAGTTTCTCCCTATCTGTTCTTCCAGCTCCCTCATGATTTTGAAAATTTCTATCAAATCTCCTCTCGAATGCCTTCTCTCTAAGGAGAACAGCTCCAACCTCTCCAATCTACCCTCATAATTGAAATTTCTCATCCTTGGCATTCTCTCCGATACATTCACATCCTTCCTATAATACGGCACCAGAATTGTGTACGCTACTCCAGCTGAGGTTAAACTAGTCCTTGTATAAGTTCATCATGACCTCTTTGGTCTTGTACTCTATGTCCCTGTCATTAAAACCCAGAATACTATGTGCTTTACTAACTGCTACCTTCAATGATCTGTGCACATACACACCCAGATCACCCTGTGCATGCATCCCCGTAAAAATTGCATCCCTTGTTTTATATTAAATGCCTATTTTCTTCCTACCAACATGCATCACCCACACTTCTCTGCATTCAATTTCATCTACCACTTCTCTGCCCACTCTCCCAAACTTGCTGTGTTTTTGAAGTTCTACACTGCCCTCCTTACAGTTTACAATACTTACAAGTTTTGTGCTTTCTACAAACTTTAAAATTGTCCCCTACACACCAAGATCTAGATATTAATATGTATCAGGAAATACAAGGTCCCAATATCAACCCTTGAGGAACTCCACTATAAACCTTCGTCCAGCCTGAAAAATACACATTGACCATTACTCTCTGATTTCTATTACTCAGCCAACTTTGTATCGACGTTGTATCTCTTTTATTCTATGAGCTATAACTTCTCTCACAATCAGTTGTGTGGCAGAGTATCAAATGACTATTGAAAGCCCATGTTCACCACACCAACAGCATCGACATACTCTGTTACCTTCTCCAAAAAACACCAAGTTAATTAAACACGAATTCCTGTTTAGAAATCCATGCTGACTCTTCCAATCAACCCACATTTTTCTGTGTGACTACTGATTCAATCCCAAACAATTGTTTCTAGAAGCTTCCCCACTAAAGTTAAACTGGTCTATTATTGCTGGGCTTATCCTTACAAACTTTTTTTGAATAAAAGCATATTGTCTGCAATTGTCCAGTCCTCTGGCACCACCCTGTGGGATGGCATAGTGGTTAGCACTGCTGCCTCACAGTGCCAAAGAACAAAACAGCCCGGGAAACAGGCCCTTCGGCCCAACGTGCTCTCACCGCCATTTTAACATTACCAGTCCTCCCTCCACCCATGACCCTTATCTATGCTTATGGCATTCCACATTGAGGGAAGACTAATTTAGGGACAATTTGTTACACCAATCAGCCTAATAGCACATCTTTGGGGTGTGGGAGGAAACCGGAGCACTGGGAGAAAACCCACGCAAGCACGGGGAGAATGCGCAAACTCCCACAGACACTGGCCCAAATCCATGTATCTGAACAGCAAACAGTGATAGTCACTGAGCTGTCGTGTTGCCCAGCATCTGGTCCAGTTTAAGCACACACTAACGACGTGAAGTACTAGGCTACTCTCGAAACAACCAAGAGCAGTCCTCGTACGACCCATCGTATGTATGCTCCTTGTTGAACAACGAGGCGGACCGAAGCACCTGTGGATTAAAAGAGAAAAACATCAGGATCATCCACATCCTTCTACATTCCCAGGGATGTCCCAAGGCTCCTAAACCTTATTTAAAACAGTCTCCTATATCCTTCCATCTCCATCCCGCTCATGTGCCTGTCTAAGTAACTCTTAAACAACTCCAGCGTGCCTGCCTCCACCACCTTGCTTTGGCAGAGCATTCCATACCCCCACTACCCTCTGTGTGAAAAATCTCCCTCTAACATCCAAATTATACCCCCTCCCCCTCCAGCTCGTGGCCCCTCGTACATTCCCGACTTGGGTCACTGTCTGTGTGGATCTGCACATTCTCCCTGTGTCTGCATGGATTTCCTCCAGGTGCTCCAGTTTCCTCTCACTAACTGGAAGTGTGCTGGTTAAGTGCATTGGCCATGCTAAATTCTCCCTTTTGAGTACCTGAAAAGGCACTGGAGTGTGTCGACTAGGGGATTTTCACAGTAACTTCATTGCAGTGTTAATGTAAGTCTACTTGTGACAATTTAAATAAAATTTGAACTTGGTAAAGTATTAATTTAATACCTCAGTCATGCCCCTGCCTCCCTTTTTGGTCCATAATCAGCCCTACTCCTTTTAGCACCTTTTTACTCTTTATATATGGAACATAGAACACTACAGCACAAACAGGCCCTTCGGCCCACAAGTTGTGCCGATCATATCCCTACCTAGCAGGCGTGTCTATAACGCTCAATCCCATTAAATCCCATGTAATCATCCAGAAGTCTCTTGAAAGACCCCAACGAGTTCGCCTCCACCACCACCGATGGCAGCCGATTCCACTCACTCACCACCTTCTGAGTGAAACTCAGGAAGTCTACAGAAGACTTTGGGATTCACCTTTATGTCGGCTGTCAATCTTTTCTCATAATTTCTCTTCTCTAATATACTTTTTTTTAACCTCCCCTATGAACGTTCTGTGTTCCCCATGGTTCTCAATTTTCTACCTGACAGCTGTCATAAGCACACTTTTTCTTCTTTATCTTAATTTCTATCTTCGTTTGCATCCAGTGAGCTCTGGATTTGTTTCCTCTATCTTTTTGCTTGCCCTACCTTGATGTGCCCAACCATCTTTTTGATGGTTCATTGTTCAACTTACCATGTTTCCTGCAAACATCTCGTTCCAGTCTAATGGACCCAGCTCCATTCTTGCCCCTTTTGAAGTCCGCTCTTCCCCAGTTTTCCTCACACCGCAAGACCACAAGAATATTGAGCTGTAATTTGAATCCCTGCCTTTTTAATCAAGTTGATTCACCTTCTTTCATTTCCTGCATTAACCTCTTGGCATTTGTCTTTTCATCCTTTTTATCATCTTGCTCCATAATGCTTTCTAACAGAGAGGCTTCTTAAAACCTACCTATTTGAATCAACTTTTGGCCATCTTTCCTCATACATTCTAACGTGGTCCAGCTTCAAATATTGTTTCTGTTCCTGTGAAGTGGATTGAGACCCTTAGCTACATTAAAAGCACTATATAGATACATGTTGTTTTTGACCATCCACTGACTGGAAGAGGGAGAGAATACTTGTGTGCTTGAATTTACTTATTCCAACCAGAAGTGTGTCCAACCTTATTTACCTAATGTTTTGAACTTTGCCTTTTATTAATTGTACCCTTGCTATATAACTGCGATCCTCAGCACACAAGATTTAGAAAAACACAAGATTTGCCGTAGTAAATGTCTGTAATGGTTGAAAATTAGTTATTCAGCATAATTTCTGGCTTTTAGTCCATAATTACAAATCTTCAAATACACATGTAAGTACTTTGCTTTAATGCAATGATGGTTTCTGCCTTTACCATTTTTTCAGTCAGGTGAGTTCTGGAGCCCCACAATCTCCAAGTGAAAAAATTATCCTCAATTACCCTTTAATCTTTTGTTCTGATTACTTTATATTTGCACGCTCTGGTTATTAATCTTCCCACTGAAGAAAACACCTTTGTGGATCTGTGGACTCTACGTACTCAATATCCTCCAGTTTATTGTGCAGTTCTTGCCTTGTTAAGTGCATTACCTCGCACTTCTCTGGATTGAAAACTTGGGATTAATTTCAAAGAGTTCAGTGCCATGATGTGGGATGGGCAGGCCACAATTTCAAATTTTATAAATGATATGAAACTTGGAAGCATTGTGAACTGCGCAGAGGGTAACATGAAACTTCAGACAAACTTGGGCGGGTTGGTGGAATAGGCAGGGAACTGTAAAGTAATTTTGATAGGAAGAATGAGGAATGGGATAGTGGGATCCAAACTTTGAGAGATCTTTCAGTTCAGTGTCATGATATGGGATGGCCATGGACAAATGAACATCACACACAATGATGTGGGAGATGTTGGTGATGGATTGCGGTGGGCACAATATGAAGTTTCACAACACCAGGTTAAAGTCCAACAGGTTTATTTGTTATCACCAGCTTTCGGAGCACTGCTCCTTTATCAGGTGAGCGGAGTTCACGAAAAGGGCATGAATAGACAAAGACTCAATTGCAAGATAATGGTTGGAATGTGAGCCTTTACAAGTAATCAAGTCTTTACAGGTACGGACAGTGCGAGTGGAGAGAGGGATAATGACAGGTTAAAGAGGTGTGAATTGCCTCAAACCAGGACAGTTCATAAGATTTTGCAAGCCCAGGCCAAATGGTGGGGATTACACGTAGTGTGATGTGACCCCAAGATCCCAGTTGAGGCTGTCCTCGTGTGTGGGGAACTTGGCTACCATTAGACACGATGGCAAAAACACAATAATAATGCAATTCTCACAGAATCATGGAATTGTTACAGTGCAGAAGGAGGCCATTTGGCCCATCATGTCTGCATTGGTTTTCCAAATGGACAATTCTCTTAGAAGAAATAGAGAGATGTTATAAAATATAGGGCACATTCTAAAGAGGGTGCATGAGAAGAGGGACATGGGTATATATGTGCTTATAGAGTCATGGGGTACAGATGAGGCCCGTGAGCCTGTCAAATCTGACAAAACTACACTTAAATCTACACTAATCCCATTTTCCAGCACTTGGCCCTTAGCCTTGAATGTTATGACATTTCAAGTGCTCATCCATGTACTTTTTATAGGTTGTGAGGTTTCAAACCTCTATCACTCTCCAGGCAGTGCATTCCAGACTCTCATCACCCTCTTGGTGAAAGTTTTTCCTCAAATCACCTCTAATTCACCATAAAAATTATGCCGTCTCATTATTGACCATTCAAGGAAGGGGAACAGCTGTTTTCTATCCACTCTGTTCACTACTCTTAACTTTCAATCAGGGCCCCCCTCAGCCTTCTCTGCTCTGGGGGAAAAAAATCCCAGGCAACGTCCTGGTGAATCTCCTCTGTACCCACTCCCGTGCAATTAGATACTTCCTTTAGTGAGGTGACCAGAACTGCACTCAGTAATTAGACCACAGCTGGAATAAAGTTTTGTACAGCTTCAATATAAGCTCTTATAACCTATGTCACAGCTGATAAAGGCAAGCGTCATGAATGCCTTCTTAACTACCCTCTTAACCTATCCTGTCACGGTCAGGGATCTGTGGACAAGCATTCCAGGTCTCTCAGTTCTTCTGAGCTTCCTAATGTCCTGCCATTCATTAAATACTCCCTTGTCTTGTTACTCCTTCCAAAGTGCATCACTTGCGCTTTTCAGAGTTAAATTCCACCCATCACTAATCTACTTAAGTCATTAAAGGTTGAGGCATGGTTGATAAAGGTGTGCAAGATTCTGGACTTTATTAATGGGGCACAGACTAAAAGTGGAATGTTGAATCTATAGGATGCTAGTTCGGCCTTGGATAGAGCTTTGTGTCCAGTCCTGGGCGGTGCACTTTAGGAAAGGTGTGAAGGTGTTGAAGAGAAAGTTTAGAACAAATTTATGAGAATGGTTCCAGGGATGAGAAATTTCAATTATGAAGATAGGAATCAGGACAGGGTAGATGGGAAGAAACTGATCCCACTCATGAAAGGATCAAAAATGATAAGGTACAGATTCAAAATAATTAGTTAAAGAACCAAAGGAGACATGAGAAACTTAGTGAGTGACTAAGGTCTGAAATGCTCTGTGTGTGTGGTGGAAGCAGCTTCAAAAGGAAATTAGACTATTATCTGAAAAGGAAGAAAGTCCATGTTTGTGGAGAGAAGATGGAAGAGTGGCACTGAGAGAATTGCTGATTTGGGAGCTAGTATAGACACGATGGTCATTATGACATCCTTCTGGTTTGTAACAATCTTGTCATTCTGTGAGATTGGCATTATTGTTTTTTCAATTCTATCTGATGTTCATTAGTCAAAAGCCATCCCACATTATGGTTTTGAACTCTGAGCCCCAAGATTTAGATTCCATTCTTTACTCGGAGGGTAGTAAGGACATGGAATGCCCTGCCTGCAGCAGTTGTGGATTTGCCAACTATAAGGGCGTTCAAATGGTCAGTGCATAGGCATATGGATAAAATTGGAATAGATTAGGTTAGAGGGTCATTAGATTCGTTCCACTTGTCGGCGCAACATCGAGGGCCGAAGGGCCTGTACTGTGCTGTAATGTTTTATGTTCTATGTTCTATTGTCCTACCCAGAAGTCTGTCCTGATAGCTAGTATCTCCATATCAACTGTCATCTTTTTCCTCTGATGTGGTGCTTCAAATTAATTTTTCTGATCATTTTAAACCTTTTGGGTAGACTTCCATGACGTAACTGCTTATTCACCATTTTTCAAGATTCCTGATATCTCCACTCCATAACTCAGGATTCTGGCAATTGGCTGATGTGCATCTTTCCCCAAATATTGCCTTCCCAAAACATTGCATTGGGAAGTATGGCAACCCCAACATTTTCTACTGATTTAATCCTTGGTAGTTGAAATGCTGTCCTCTGAGTCAGGAGTTGTGGGTTCATGCTTTGCTCACAAGGCTTGAGCACAAAATCTAGGCTGACAGTGTAGTTTTGTACTGAAGAGATGCTAGCTACGCTATCGGAGCTGCCATTTTTTTGGATGAGATTTAACCAGTAACCCTGATCAACCATCTCTCCCAGTGCTCTTTGTGTAGCTGCCCATTGGCAGTTTCAATGGAATGTCTTTAATCTATTGAGTGGACTGTGACCCTTGATCCCTTGATGTTACTTGGTCAAACCCTTTTATTGTCCACCCAATGTTACCATCAATATTTGCATTCCAATTAATGGGGCTTGGCTTTAGTGTATTGAAGCAGGAAGGTTACTGTTGGTTAATTGCTGATCTAAGCCCTTTTGTAGAATAATATCCCCAGTCATATAACTTCCAGGGTAAGTTATGGCGTCTTTAGTTAAGATTTCTCTGCAGATTTATTTCGATTTTGTTTTTAGTGCCATTTCCTCCATGTCCACAACACACAGATACATTTTTTTCTGGTCAAAGTGGAAGCAAATTTTGATTTGATTTATTATTGTCACATGTATTAGTATGCAGTGAAAAATATTGTTGCTTGCACTATACAGATAAAGCATACCGTTCAGAGAGAAAGAAACAAGAGAGTGCAGAGTTATAGTCATAGCTAGGGTGTAGAGAAAGATCAACTTAATGTGAGGTAGGTCCATTCAAAAGTTTGATGGCAGCAGGGAAGAAGCTGTTCTTGAGTCGGTTGGTACGTGTGGTACGTGATCTTAGACTTTTGTACCTTTTTCCTGATGGAAGAAGGTGGAAGAGAGAATGTCAGGGGTGAATGGGGTCCTTAATTTTGCTAGCTGCTTTGCCAAGGCAGCAGGAAGTGTAGGCAGAATCAGTGAATGGGAGTGTGGTTTGCATGATGGATTGGGCTACATTCTTGACCTTTTGTAATTTCTTGAGGTCTTGGGCAGAGCAGGGGTCACAAGCTGTGATACAACTGGAAAGGATGCTTTCTAAGGTGCATCTGTAAATATTGGTGAGAGTTGTAGCTGACATGTCAAGTTTCCTTAGTCTTCTGAGAAAGTAGAGGTGTTGGTGGGCTTTCTTAACTATAGTGCTGGCATGGGTGGGACCATGGATTGATGATCTGGACACCTAGAAACTCGAAGATCTCGACCATTTCTGCTTCATCCCTGTTGATATAGACAGGGACATGTTCCCCACTACGCTTCCTAAAGTTGATGACAACCTCCTTCGTTTTGCTGACATTGAGGGAGAGATTATTGTCGTCGCACCGTCTCACCAGATTCTTTATCCAGCTGAAAGCACTGTACCAATCTCCATGTTAGAAGGCTAATAATTATTAGTGTGACTCTTCAGGTGATTGATTTCTGCTAAAGGTTGTGTGTAAGCAAGCCATGCAGTCTGCAGGGTTCCAGCTTGCACTCAATGTTTATTGAATCAGTGGACCTGAGCTGAGTTTTAGTGCGTTTGTTACCTTTGGCTAAGGGAAAATATCATTTTCCGTATATGGGAGCGCACATCAACCCAGGCTGCATTGCCCATTTGTATGTACTGAGGGATATACCCACCCTAGTTGTAACTGGGGTGCATGTCAACTTAACACAGGTCAGGGTGCATGCCTGCTGTACATGGTAGTGGGCAAACCCAAATCCTCTTTGAAAGATTTAATAATGACTGTGTACAGCATGTTGTGTGAATGGGATGGGATCGATCATATGTCTTGAATGAACTCAGCCTCACGTTTTTCTTACGCCACTCTGGTCAGGCTGCGAGTTGGACATGTGGTGAGATTTGTGGTAGGATGTATTTTACAACAAACTAAGTTTAATTACAGAGTCTGCTTGTAAATAATCCACAGGAATGAGGTCTCCAGGTTTGAATGGCAGAAGAATTACCCAATGATTTCCATTTTGCTTGGGAATAGTATCACCAAGTGCAGTCTTGTCTAACACAGCAATGTCAATAGGCATTCTGAAATGACACTGGAGATCTTCCACTTAGGACAGTGTTGTGAGTGGAATAGCAGCCAGTGCCAAACACTGGGTACTTAATATAAAAGCTATTTACTGCAGATGCTGGAATCTGAAATAAAAACAGAAAATTATGGAAAATCTCAGCAGATCTGTGGAGAGCGAACAGAGCTAATGTTTTGAGTCTGGATGATTCTTAGTCAGAACTGGGTACTTACTATCTTTTGCCTTTTTTGTAGGTCCCAGCACGGTGTGGGGTGACTGTGAGAGACAGCCTGAAGAAAGCTCTGATGATGAGGGGACTGACGGCAGACTGCTGTGCAGTCTACAGGACACAGGATGGGTGAGTAGCATACTGAGGAACTTATGGCTGGTGAGAGAACCTGCTGGCTCTGGGCTTGGGCAGAAGAAATCTCTGTTGATGAGTGACCATTGAGAATTTGGAGCTCTGATAGGCTGTAGGCTTCCAGCCCTTACGTGTATGGAGTTATTTTAAATAATTACCATGATATCCAGGTAGAAGATTAATTCTAATCAATTTAGCTCTAGTAAGTGGAATCAGCATTACCTCAGTTAGTAGTTGTCAGGGTCAGTGTTACCACGGTTAACATTGAGTTTAATGTTCCTTCGGTTAGTATCAAGTGAGATTATTTTCTGTCAATTAGCGGTTACTGAAATTAGTGTTCCCTCAGTTAGTAGTTAGTGAGATTATTATTCTCTTAGTCATTAAATTGGTGTTGTGAGGCAGTAGTGCTAACCACTGGACCACCATGCCATCCTTAATCAATCTCACCTTGAATAATAATGAGGTATTAATGATGAGCTTCATTTAATCTCGAGCTGCAGAATATCATTTTCAGTTTTTCACTTTGGGTTTCTTTCATTTCCTGCAAGTGTTGATTCTTGTTGGTCTATTGTCCCTGGTGCCTTGCCCATGACCTTCACCTTTAAATCCAGACAAATTATGTCACCAAGAAGAGCATTATAGCTGGACCTGATCTTGGGTTGAGTCTAACACTGCTACCTGTGCACACAATCTTTCTCAACAAAGGCGAAAGATTAAAAATGTGGTACTAATGGCGTCTTTGTGCTAATGGCACTGATTGCAATTGTAACATATTTTTCCAGCCTGGATATTTCATCGTAGACTGTTAACTGGAGAAGGGACCTTGCAATTCATATAGTAGTTATACATAGCCATTCCACCTGAGACATTTGCTTATTTGACTTGTGTCTGCTGAGATTTTCCAGAAGGTAATGCGGTTTTTGGTCTTCTGCTTTGTGTTCACATTTTATTTTGAGGATATTCTGTTGTAAACTTTAAAGAGCTGCAATCTAGAAGCAAAGTCCGTAGTACAAAGGAAGATCATTCAGCCTATCAAAACTACTCTAACCAGAGACGTAAAGCTCAAATCCTCCCTAACCACCAACTGTTTAAAATAGGGAGGAATGTAAATTAAGGAGCCCCTCTTCTATAAAGTGTCAAGTCATGTGGTAGTTCTTCAATTCCTAATCTTCTTTTTGATCTGATCCTTTTCTGGTGGTCCATCGACACTGTTTCTACTATTGTCTATAGCTGTCTGACACACCTATATGCTTTCATCTCCGATCTTGCGTGAGCACTTTGTGCTTGTACTCTGGTTCTTTGCTTATTATTCAAGTTAAGTAACTCATTTAAATCAACCTTCTGTTTGGAGCGAGTGTGAGTAGTATAAACGCCAGATTAGACAGGAATGGGAATTTTCAATCACTTTGCCATGTCACTGTGATAAAGATAAAGTAACCTTCCATGTCTGCAGCCTTTGACACGCTTATCACTCCTTCTTCCGCTGGCTCTGAGTTAATAACCAGGAAGACCAGCGCCATTGTCTTCAGTCCCTGCCACAAATTCCATTCCTCTTACAATTGTCTGAAGCTGAGCCAAACTGTTTGTAATATTGTCATCCTAACTCCACATTGAGTTTCAAACTACAAACTCATGCTATCATTAAGACTATTCTAACTTCATCAGACTCCACCTCGGCCTCAGCTCATCTTCTGTTGAAACCTTTGTTGACAATTTCGGAGCTCTCCTGGCCAGCTCCCTACATTCTACCGTCTGTAAGCGTGGCCTCCTCTGTTGTCCAGTTCTTATTTGCGCCAAGTCCAGTTCACCCATCGACCATGTTTGCTGAATTATATTCGCCCATGGTTGAGTAATGCCTCAATTTATAAGATTGAAAAATTTAAATCTCTCTATAAGATCTCTCTCTTCCGTACCTATACCATCTCTTTCAAGCACACAACACATCTAGATAGTTGCATTCTGTCTCTTGAACCTCCCTAATTTTATCAACCCATCGTTGGTGCCTTCAGCTGCCAGAGCCCCTGAGCTGGAACTGTCTACCAAAACTGCTCTGCCATTCTACCTCCTCTTCCTCCTTTGTGACCCTCTTTAAAAACTTAAACCTTTAATCAAGCTTTTTGGCCAACTGCCATACTATTTCCTTTATGTATTTGCTTTGTAACTCTCCTGTGAATCATGTTGGGATGTTTTACTGCGTGAAAGGTGGTATATAAACACAGACTTTGTGTTTCTTTGCTTTCTAAAGGTGGTAGACTCCCAGTTTGTATTATTTGAGGAGCAACTTGCACTTCGGTAGAAAGGAAATTAGCTGGGGTGTCTGATAGCTGGCTACTCACCATGAGTATGAATGACCCTCAAAAGAATGTTAATCCATGCAGCCCATTCTAGCAGGTACGAGGCATGTGGAGCAGACAAAATTCACTAGAATTAACATGTATAAATAGCAAGCAAATCATTGTGTGCCAGTAGTGAGGAGCATGCAGAAATCCTGTTAGTTAAGCATGCCTGAAAATGAAGGTGGCTGAGAACCATCTGTTCCCTCAGCTGTTGCAATGAGTCCAGTCCCATCCCATTTGTAGTGATGGTTCGGTGTGAAAGTTATGCTGTGAGACAAACCGGGCTGCTCAATCAAAATTATGTCACTGTCCTTATTCAATTATTGGATCAATAAGACATCACCAGGTGGAAACTTCAGTTGCGCATAGGGGCATTTGGATAGATTTGCATTGTAAGGAGTGCTGGATACTGAGGGACAGATGCAAAGGAAATTTGCCATATGTCAGTCGGCATTTGAAAGGAAAACACTGTGTGGTGAAAGCTGGACTCCATCCGAGGAGGATGCATTTTCTTTCTGATGTTGACTTATTTTCTATATTTCAGCACGTTCTACTTCTCAATCCCTGAAGCAAAACATGGCAATGCCTGACCTGTGAAGTACTCAACTAGTTAGTTCACAGCACATGAGCCCTCACTGCAGCCCATCAGCTCTAGCTGCTGCTTCAGTCAGCTGATTTTCACTGCTATTAAATAAAAGGTCTTGTATTTACGTTGTCAAGTACGACACAGAACTTGAAAATGCTGTGAGAAAGATAGTGATGAACCTCAAGATGGCATGGGCTTGTGGAACGTATGGACATATGCAACAAGATGAAATTTAATGCAGAGAAATTTGAAGTGATGCATTTTGGTAGGAAGACTGAGGAGAAGCAATATAAATTCTTTCTGGTTGTATCACAGCTTGGCATGGCTCTTGCTCTGCCCATGACTGCAAGGAACTACAAACGGTTGTGAATGTAGCCCAATCCATTATGCAAACCAGCCTCCCATCCATTGACTCTGTCTACACTTCCAGTTGTCTTAGTAAAGCAGCCAGTATAATTAAGGGCCCACACACCCTGGACATTCTTTCTTTCAACTCTTCCATCGGGAAAAAGATAGAAAAGTCTGAGGTCAGAGACCAACCGACTCGAGAACAGTTTCTTCCCTACTGCTGACAGACTTTTGAATGGACTTATCTTGCATTAAGTTATCTTTCTCTACACCCTAGCTATGACTGTAACATTACATTCTGCACTCTCTCATTTGCTTCTCTATGATCAGTATATTTTGTCTGCATAGCATGTAAGAAACAGTACTTTTCACTGTCTGTTAATACACGTGACAATAATAAATCAAATCAAAATCAAAGTTTCCTCCCACAGTCCAAAGATGTGAAGGTTAGCTGGATTAGCCGTGGGAAATTGACCCATAGTGTCCAGAGATGTGTAGATTAAGTGGATAAATCATGGGAAATGTGTGGGGATATGGGGAATAGGGTGGGGGAGAGGGTCTCTGTAAGATACTTTGTCGAGAGAGTGGGTGCAGACTTGATGGCCGAATAGCCTCTTCTGCACTGTAGAGAGTTGATATGATTTTAAAAAAAGTAAAATGTAATGGGAATGCAGGAGCAGAGAGACTATGTTTGCAATCTTTGAATGTTGCAGGGTAGGTTGAGTAAGTGGTTAATAAGGTATAATGGGAAATGGTGGTGTGATGGGAATGTCACTGAACTAGTAATCTGGGGACATGGGTTCAAATCCCACCATGACAGCTGGTGGAATTTAAGCTCAGTTAATAAAATCTGAAATTGAAAGCTAATCTTAACAGAAGTGTCCATGAAACTATCAGTGTTGTAAATGTCCTTTAGGGAAGGAAATCTGCCATCCTTATCACATCTGGCGTAGATGTGTGACTCCAGATCCCGCAGCAATGTAGTTGACTCTTAACTGCCCTTTGAAGTGACCTAGTGAGCCACTTGGTTCAAGGGAAATTTTCTTCCAAGCCATTCACCATCTTGACTGGGAAATAATTCAGTGATCCTTCATGGTCACTGATTTAAAATCCTAGAACACCCTTTCTACCAACACAGTGGGTGTACCTACACCACATAGGCTGCAGTGGTTCAAGAAGGCAGCTCACCACCATCTTCTCAAGGGAAACTAGGGATGTGCAAGAGAATGCTCACTTAGCCAGCAGTACCCACATCTTGTGAAAAGGAATTTTAAAAATTAGGGATGTAATAAATTCTGGCCTTGCCAGAAAATGCACATCCTTGGCTTGATAAATAGAGGCACAGAGTACAAAAGCAAGGAGGTTATGTTGAAGTTTTATACTACACTGGTTTGCTTCAGTTCTGGGCACTACACTTTAGAAGGATGTGAAGAGAGGGTGTGCAAAAGATTTTTATGAAAATGGTTCTGGGGTGAGAGTCTTGGTTTGCAGGAGCTAAAATTGTTCTTAGAGAAGAAAAAATTGAGAGATTTGATTGAAGCTTTCAAAATCATTAGGTGTCTAACCAGAATGGATAGGGAGAACTTGTTTCTGTTGCCAGACAGGTTGATAAGCAAAGGACATGATTATAAGATAATTGGCAAAAGAACAGGGATGGCATGGAAAGCTGTTTTATGCAACTTGTGGTAAAGTATCTGGAATGCATGGCCTGAGTGTGCTGGGAAGTGATTCAATCATGACTGTCAGTAGAGAGTTGGGTAATTATCTGAAGAGAAAAAATCTGCATGATCAAGAAAGAGAGTGGAGGACTATCTGAGTGCCCTTTCAAAAAGCTACATGGCATCTTCTGCTTTGCAAACATTTTGATTATCACATGTATTAGTATACAGTGAAAAATATTGTTTCTTGCGTGCTATACCAACAAAGCATACCATTCATAGAGAAGGAAAGGAGAGAGTGCAGAGTGTAGTATTACAGTCATAGCTAGGGTGTAGAGAAAGATCAACTTAATGCAAGATAGGCCCATTCAAAAGTCTGATGGCAGCAGGAAAGAAGCTGTTCTTGAGTTGGTTGGTACATGTACATAGACTTTTGGAAGAAGGTGAAAGACAGTATATCCAGGTGTGTGGGGTCCTTAGTTATGCTGGCTGCTTTTCCGAGGCAGCAGGAAGTGCAGACAGAGTCAATGGATGGGAGACTGGATTGAGTGATGGACTGGGCTTCATTCACAACTTCGTAGTTTCTTGCAATCTTGAACAGAGCAGGGGCCGTACCAATCTGTGATACAACCAGAATGTTTTTTATGATGCATCTGTGAAAGTTGGTTGAGAGTTGTATATATGAAATATTGTATAGTTTCATATGTAAAAGGTCACTTTGAAGAGTTTATGTAGCTAACTACTGAAGCCATGTTGTGCACAGTAGGATCTCTAAACTACCATCTGAGATATCAGTTCATCTTTTTTTGCATATTTCATTGAATTAGGAATGTTGGGACACAGCCAAGAGCAGCAGATGCATGGGAATATCATCAACTCCAAGTCACAAACCATTCTAATTTGGACATCTAATGCCATTCCTTTATAATATCTGGATCAGCATCTCCACTTAACAGCATTATGTGAGTGCCTTTCCTGCACAGTCTGCCATGTTTCAAGAAGGCAGCTTTCTGCCACTTTGCCAAGGCAGTTAAAGATGGATGATATATGTTGGCCTTTGCAGCAATATCCTCAAATGCTTCCAGTTCAAGTGTTTGTTCAGTTGCTTATGCAAAATTATTTTTGAACCTACTTCCACCTTCCTCTGAGAGTGCATTCCAGATCATAACTTGTTACAGGTCTCCTCATCTCACACCTGGTGTTCATAAATCTCTCCCTTCTGGTAACCAACCCTGGAATAGTTTCCCCTTATTTACTCAGTCAAATCCTTTCATGATTTTAAACACCTCTGTCAAATGCCATTTTAACCAGCTCTGCTTTAAGGAGAGCCCCTACTTCTCTAGTCTCCACATGGTTAAAGTCCCACATAACTGATACTACTCTAGTAAATGTCATCTGTGCCCTCACAAATGTGGTGCCAGAAATGGCCACAATACCCCAGCTGGAGCCTAACCACTGATGGTTCAGCATAATAAGGGAGCTTAAGGTGAAGGAACCCTTTGGAGACGATGACCATAATACAATAGACGTCACCCTGCAGTTTGAGAGGAGAGAATTTATTTTTGATATATAATGGATCAGAGAGGCAAGAGTGGACATTGGACCACTGGTGAAGTAGTAATGGGGAACAAAGAAATGGCAGAGGAACTGAATAGATACTTTGCATCAGTCTTCATGGTGGAATACACCAGTAACATACTAAAAATTTAAGAGACCCAAGGAAGTAGATGTGACTATGATAGCCATTACAAAGGAGAAGATGCAAGGTCTGAAGGTGCATAAATCACCTGGACCAAATAGACTACACCCCAGAGTCTGAAGGAGATAGATGAAGGGATTGTGGAGGCATTAGTGGTGATCTTTCAGGACTACTGGAGTCAAGGAGGGTCCCAGAGGATTGGAGAATCGCTATTGTAACATCCTGTTTAAGAAGGGAGGGAGGCAAAAGGGGGAAAATTATAGGATGGTTAGCCTGGCCTTGATTGTTGGTAAGATTTTAGAATCTATTATTAAGGATGAGATTTCAGGATACAGGAAGTGTATGGTAAAATAGGGCACAGTCAGCATGGTTTCATCAAGGGGATGTTATGCCTGATAAATCTGTGAATTCTTTGAGGAGATAACGAATGGGTGGAATTATCTACTTGGATTTCCAGAAGGTCTTTGACAAAGTGCCTCACAGGAAGCTGCTGAATAAGAGCCCATGATGTTGGAGACAAGTTACTAATATGGATAGAAGTTTAGCTGACTGACAGAAGGCATAGAGTGGGGATAAAGTGGTCCTTTTCAGTATGGCAGCCAGTGACTGACAGAGTTCGGTAAGAGTCAGTGTTGAGACCACAACTTTTCGCTTTATACATCATTGATCTGGATGAAGGAACTAAGGACGCTGTGGCTAAGTTTGCAGATGATGCAAAGATAGGTGGAGGGACATGTAGGAGGTGGGAAGGCTGCAGAAAGATTTGGACAGGTTAGGAGAGTGGCGAAGAAGTGACAGATTGAATACAAATTGTGAGGTAAAGCATTTTGATAGAAAGAATAGAGGTGTAGATTATTTTCTAAATGGGAAGAGAATGCAGAAAGGGAAGCGCAAAGGGACTTGGGAGTCCTAGTTCAGGATTCTCCTAAGATAAACTTGCAGGTTGAGTTGGTAGTTAGGAAGGCCAGTGTTAGCATTCATTTCAAGAGGACTATAATACAAAAGCAGGGATGTACTGCTGAGGCTTTATAAGGCTCTGGCCAGACCACATTTTGTGTATTGGGAGTAATTTTGGGCCCCTTATCTAAGAAAGGATGTATTGGCCTTGGAGAGAGTCCAGAAGATGTTCACAAGAATGATTCCAGGAATGAAAAGCTTTATGTACGAAGAGCTTTTGAGCACTAAGTCTGTACTCAGTGGAGTTTTGCATGATGAGGGGGGATCTCATTGAAATTTACAGAATAGTGAAAGGCCTGGATAGAGTGGACTTGGGGAAGATGTTTCCATCAGTAGCAGTAACTAGGATCCAAGGACACAACCTCAGAGTAAAGGGAAGACCCTTTAAAACCACAATGGGGAAGAATTTCTTAAGGCAGAAGGTTATGAATCTGTGGAATTCATTGCCATAGAAGGCTATGGAGGCTGGGTCATTCAGTATATTTGAGACAGAGATAGTTAGGGAGTTAGGGTCTTGATTGGTAAGGGGATCAAAGGTTATGGGGAAAAGACAAGAGACTGCTCCTATATTTCACAGTCTTAAAATCTCCTTGCTTTTGTACTCTTTCCCTCTATAGGTAAAGGTAAGGATATTTATCCTTTTTCAAAAGCTTTCTCAGCTGCTCCTTCGATTTTTCAAATGTATATATACTTGCATCACCATACTATATCCCATGCCCTAACCCCACCGCCCAGGACTCTGCACCCATTTTAAAATTATTTATTTAGTTTATGTTGCTGTACAAAGTTAAAAGTTCACAATGCCCCCTCCCACCCACAATTCATGCTGATCTATTCAGCCCACCCAAGATACAACTCCCATCAAGCAAGCCGATGAGAAAAACCCTCCCACAAAGGACTTCAACACGGACTCCACCTGGACAAATGAATGGGAATCATTGAATATGACAAACAAGTACTTAGTCTCAAACCCAACCCAACCCAATAGTTGCCTAGCTTCAACCTTCCAAGAAAAGAGTGGTCCACCCTCAACAGGTTCAAGCCCAACCATAGCCTTTGCTTGGCCAGTCTTCACAAATGGGACGTTAGTGCAAACCACCTTCGTGCCTGTGGGAAGGAACAAACTATGCAGCATATCATAGAAGAGTGTCCAATCCACAGACTCAGCAGAGGCCTATTTGCACTCAACACAGCAGGACCAGAAGAAACTGCTTGGCTTAGGCACTTTGCATATGCTTCACAAATAAAATAATGTTTCTGTTTTTCACTCTTCCTACTAAAATGCATCACTTCACACTTCTGTGTTAGATTGCTTCTGCCTTGTGTCAGCCAATTACGTTGTGGAGATGCCGGCGTTGGACTGGGGTAAATACAGTAAAAAGTCTCACAGCATCAGGTTAAAGTCCAACAGGTTTATTTGGAAGCAAAAGTCACAAGCTTTCAGACTCTCACTTACCTGACGAAGGAGCAGCACGCCGAAAGCTAGTGGCTTTTGCTACCAAATAAACCTGTTGGACTTTAATCCGATGTTGTGAGACTTCTTACTGTGTCAACCAATTATACCAGTCTGTCTTTCTGTAATTATTTTCCTTACTGTTCACTACATTTCCAAATTCCATTTCCTTGGCAAACTTTTAAATTATGTCTGTAATGCCCAAGGCTATTAATATGTATCAAAAAGAGCCACGTCCCAATACCAACCTGAGGGGAATGCAACTGTATACTAGCCTCCAGCCTGAAAAGTAGTCTTATACTGCTATGGTCTGTTTTCACTCTCTTAGCCAATTTCTTATCCAATTGCCACTGTTCCCTTGAATATCATGGTTTCAATTTTGCTTGAGGAATTATTTTGTACTATATCAAACTCCCTTTGAAAGTTCATGTACATCAATCAAACTATCCCCTCTGTTACTTTGACATAATGTTGTAAAGCAGCTGCTCTAGGTGTACAACCTATTACTCGTTTTGCTGTCTGTTCAGAGATGATGAGAATCCATCTGGAACTCACTGCCTGCGTGGGTGGTGGAAGCAGAGGCGTTGAGTGAATTCAAAAGGAAATTGAGTGGATGCTTGCAGAAATAGTGGGAAAATGAGACTGACTACATTGCTGTACAAAGAGGTGGCATAGGTTTGATGGACTGAATGGCAGCCTCCTGTGTCTGAATGATTCAATGGCTAGTGTATATTTGTGAGACCAGCACTTTGCAAACTCACCTGAAATGAATTGTAGAAGGACCATGTATTTTGCAATTGTGCTTTTGAGCTCATGAGTCTATGACTTGGTCTGAAGCTTCTGGCGGTCATTTGCAAGTTATTGGTATAAAGCAGAGGTGTGAAATCTGAATCCAAATGGTGTTACTGGGACAGGAAGCAACTCTGCTAAACTGTGCTCATTGTAGGTTGCCTGTGTTGTATGTTTTTCACATTAAAGCAAAGTGAGATTACATATGAAACCTTTGTCAGTGGTCAGATGCTTTGTGCATCTTGTTAATCCCACTGCGATACATGGACAGTTGAAATGCCACTGAGAGATTCCCATTACACTTTCCCCTGGGTGGAGCCAGTGCTGCTCGACCTGACCTACTAGGCGTGTGAAGCTGGACCTGCATGTCCTATGATCAGAAGCCAGATAACATTTGCAGATAATTAGATACTGCATCTGTTCAGAGTTTAGCAAGTTTCCTAACTTTACCACGATGCCAATATCTTCTACTAGAGTCAGACTTTTCAGTAGTGATGTCAATGGACTATTAATCTAGGGGCCCAGACTAATTCTCAGGGAACATGGGTTCAAATCCCCACAGCAGCTGATGGAATTTAAATTCAAGCAACAAACATCTGGAATTGAAAGCTGGTCTTAGTTGTTGTCGACCTTCGAAGTGTCTCATGGTTCACTGTTATCCTTTTAGGAAAGGAAACCTGTCATGCTTACCTGGTCTACATGTGGTTAACTCTTAAATGCTCTTTACAAACTGCTACAAAATTAAAAAGAAATGAAACTGAATGGACCACCCAGCATCGACCTTGATATGGATACGGTAACAGCATGTCCAGCCTTATAACTCAGCAAAGTTCTCCGTCTGGGGACTTTTGTTAAAATTAGGAGAGCTGTCCCATAGTAGCCCGATATAATCACGCTCACAGAATCATACCTTAAAGATGATGTGCCAGACACTACCATCACCATCCCTAGGTATGTCCTGCCCAAACACAAGACAGACTGACCGTAGGTGCTATACAGTCAGGAGGAAGTTGGGAATCATAGAACATAGAACACTACAGCACAAACAGGCCCTTCGGCCCACGAGTTGCGCCGATCACATCAACACCTATCTATAACCCCCAATCCCATAAAACCCCATATACTCATCCAGAAGTCTTTTAAAAGACCCCAGCGAGTTCGCCTCCACCACCACTGACGGCAGCCGATTCCATTCACTCACCACCCTCTGAGTGAAAAACTTACCCCTAACATCACTTCTGTACTTTCCTCCCCGCACCTTAAACCTGTGTCCTCTCGTAGCGACCATTTCAACCCTTGGAAATAGCCTCTGAGAATCCACCCTATCTATTCCTCTCAACATTTTATAAACCTCTATCAGGTCGCCTCTCAACCTACGTCTCTCCAGGGAAAAGACACCCAGTTCCCTCAACCTAACTTCATAAGGCATGCCTCCCAACCCAGGCAACATCCTTGTAAATCTCCTCTGTACCCTTTCAATAGCTTCTACGTCTTTCCTATAGTGAGGCGACCAGAACTGCGCACAGTACTCCAAATGAGGCCTGACAAGGGTCTTATAAAGTTGCAGCATTACCTCCCGACTCCTAAACTCAATCCCTCGATTAATGAAGGTCAGTACACCATACGCCTTCTTGACCACATCCTCCACCTGCGAGGCCGATTTAAGAGTCCTGTGGACCTGGACCCCAAGATCCTTCTGCTCCTCAACACTACCAAGACTCCTGCCCTTGATAGTGTACTCGTTCATCCCGTTGGTTCTGCCAAAATGGACGACTACACATTTATCTGCGTTGAAGTCCATCTGCCACTTCTCCACCTAGTCCTGCATCCTATTTATGTCCTGCTGCAACTTTTGACATC
Source organism: Carcharhinus amblyrhynchos (assembly GCF_965287045.1). NCBI lineage: Eukaryota > Metazoa > Chordata > Chondrichthyes > Carcharhiniformes > Carcharhinidae > Carcharhinus > Carcharhinus amblyrhynchos. The sequence goes on along the minus strand of NC_137329.1, from coordinate 69,434,874 downwards.
CTTCCAGACCATCCACAACACCACCGACCTTCGTGTCATCAGCGAACTTACTTACCCATCCTTCCACTTCCTCATCCAGGTCATTTATGAAAATGACAAACAGCAAGGGTCCTAGAATAGATCCCTGGGGCACTCCACTGGTGACTGACCTCCATTCAGAAAAAGACCCATCCACAACCACTCTCTGCCTTCTGCAGGCAAGCCAGTTCTTGATCCACAAGGCCAAAGGCCCTTGGATCCCATGCCCTCTCACCTTCTCAAGAAGTCTTGCATGGGGGACCTTATCAAACGCCTTGCTGAAGTCCGTGTACACCACGTCCACGGCACTTCCTTCGTCAATGTGTTCAGTCACATTATCGAAGAACTCAACTAGGCTCGTAAGGCACGACCTGCCCTTGACAAATCCATGCTGACTATTCCTGATCAAGTCAAACCTCTCCAAATGGTCGTAAATCTTGTCCCTCAGAAGCCTTTCCATCAGCTTACCAACCACTGAGGTCAGACTCACCGGTTGGTAATTTCGCGGGCTATCTCTGTTCCCTTTCTTGAAAATAGGGACTACATCTGCAATCCTCCAATCTTCCGGAACCTCTCCCGTCTCCATTGACGACGCAAAGATCATCGCCAGGGGCTCTGCAATCTCTTCCCTCGCCTCCCACAGTATCCTGGGGTATATCCCATCTGGTCCCGGTGACTTATCAATCTTGATAGAATTCAAAAGTTCTAACACATCCTCCACCTTAATATCCACAAACTCAATCTTTTCCATCTGCTGCAAATCCGTAGCAAAATCTCCCAGATCAGCTTCCACCGTGAATACTGAGGCAAAGTACTCATTAAGCACCTCTGCCATTTCTTCTGGTTCCACACAGACCTTTCCCCCTTCACCTTTTATAGGTCCTATCCCTTCTATTCTCATCCTTTTACCTTTCACATATTTATAAAAGGCCTTGGGATTCTCCTTAATATTACCCGCCAAGGTCTTCTCATGACCCCTTCTGGCTCTCCTAATTTCCCTTTTAAGCTCCTTTCTACAGTCCTTATACTCCTCAACATCCTTAACCTCTCCTAGTTCCCTGAACCTTTTGTACACCTTCCCTTTCCTCCTGACTAGGTTCAACACAGCCTTCGTGCACCACGGTTCCCGCGACCTACCAAAACCCCCTTGTCTCATCGGAACGTTGTCACGCATAGCTCCAGACAAACATTCCTTGAATATCCGCCACCTTCCTTCGGTACTTTTCCCTAAGAACGTCTCCTTCCAGTTTATTTGTCCAAGTAACTTCCTGACTTCTTCGTATCTCCCCTTACTCCAGACAAACACCTTCCTAGCCTGCCTGATCCTATCTTGTTCCAATGCAATTGTGAAGGAGATAGAATTATGGTCACCATTCCCAAGATGCTCCCCTACCGAGAGATCCATCACCTGCCCTGGTTCATTCGCCAGTACCAGGTCAAGTACAGCCTCTCCCCTCGTAGGCTCATCCACATACTGTGTCAGGAAACCTTCCTGAACACACCTAACAAACTCCTCCCCATCTAAACCCCTTACCCTAGGGATATTCCAGTCGATAATTGGGAAGTTCAAGTCTCCCATCACGACAACTCTGTTGTTAATACATTTCTCCAGAATCTGTTTCCCTATCTGCACTTCAACTTCCCTGTCACTATTGGGTGGCCTATAGAATACACCCAGCAAAGTTTTTGACCCTTTGCTGTTCGTAACTTCCACCCACAGAGACTCTGTAGATAGTCCCTCCACGGCATCCTCTTTCTCTGCAGCCATGACACTGTCCCTGATCAACAGTGCCACTCCACCACCTCTTCTGCCATCCTCCCTGTCCTTCCTGAAGCATCTGAAACCTGGCACCTGAAGTACCCAGTCCTGTCCCTGAGACATCCAAGTCTCTGTAATGGCCACCACATCACAATCCCAAGCAGCAATCCACGCCCTAAGCTCATCTACCTTATTCACTACACTCCTTGCATTAAAATATATACACTTCACCCCCTCAGTCTGGGCATTTCCCTTCTCCACCCCCTGTCTAACCTCCCCCCCCCCATACTGCCTGCGGTCCTCCCCTACCTGGGAGCTAACCTCCTCCGTCCCAGTTTCCCCATCACAATTCCCTCCCACAATCCTCTGCATTAATTGGGGATCACATGAAAACTCGTCTGGGTTACCACCTGTCATCCTCCCTCAGCAGTCAGTCCTCCTCAATGTTAAACACCACTTAGAGGAATCACTGAGGACAACAGGGGAGTTCAGTATGCACCATCAAGACCTGCACGATGACTGGCAGAGCCGACTAGATCCTGAAGGACATTGCTGCAGACTAAGTGTACAGCAGGTGGTGAGAGAACCAAGAAGAGTGAAAAATCTACTTTTTTACCTTGTCTCTCACTTTACCTGTCACAGATGCATTTGTCCGTGATAGCATTGGTAGGAGTAACCTCCATGCAGCGTTTATGGTGATAATACCTTCATATTGAGGATACCCTCCTTTCTGCGTATGGCATTACTGTTGTACTAAATGGGAATGGTTTTGAATAAATCTAGCAGCTCAAATATCTATGAGGCGCTGTGGGCCATCAGCAGTAGAATTGTACTCAATCACAATGTGTAACCTAATGGTCTGGTACCACCAAGCCAGGGGACCATGCCTAGTTCAATGAAGAGTTCAGGAGGGCATGCCAGGAGTAGCGTAAGGAATACCTAAAAATGAAGTTTCAACCTGGTGAAGCTACAACACAGGGCTACTTCCATGATAAACCATGGAAATAGTATGCAATTGGCAAGGTCTAATTTCTAATGTCCAGTCATGAATGGTGGTAGACAGTTAAATAATTAATCTGAGGCGAAGGCTCCACAGTCATCTCCACTCTCAAAGATGAGGGAGCTTATCAGTCCAAAAGACGGCTGAAATATTTGCAATCCTCTTCAGCTTGAGGTGTCATGTGGATGATTTATCTTGGCCTCCTCTTAATGTTCCCTGCATTCTTCATGCTAGCCTTTAGCCAATTCCATTCACTCCGTGTAATATTAAGGAATGGCTGAAGGCACTGGACACTGCAAAGGCAATGGGCCCTGAAAGTTTTCTGACGACAGTACTGAAAACTTACGTTTCAGAACTAGCTGTGCCCCAAGCTAAGTTGTTCCAGTGTAGTTACAATACTAGCATTTACCCAGCAATATGGAAAATTGTTCATGTAGACGACCTGTCAATAAAAAGCAGGACAAATCCAACCCAGCCAATTATCACTTCATCTGTCCACTCTTGATCATTAGCAAAGTAATGGAAGATGTCATCAACATGTTATCAAGTGGCAATTACTCAGCAATAATCTGCTTACTGATATTCAGTTTGGGTTCTGCCAGGATCACTCAGTTCCTGACTTCATTGCAGCCTTACTTCGAACATCGACCAGAGAGCTAAGCTCAGATGAGAGTGACTACCCTTGACATTGAGGCAAGTGTGACATCAACTGACATCAAAAAGTACTGGGAAATCTCAACAGGTGTTGCAGCATCTGTGGAGAGAGAAACTTAATGTTTTGAGTCAAATATGACTTGTTCAAAATCAAAGTCAATAGAAATTGGGGAAATTTTTTTACTGGTTGTAGTCTTGCCTAACACAAAGGAAAATGGGTGTGATTGTTGGAAGTCAGTTACCTCAGGTCCAGGACATTACTGCAGGATTTCTTCAAGGTAGTGTCCAATGCCTAAACACCTTCAGCTGCTTCAACAATGACTTTCCCTCCATCATAAGGTCAGAAGTTGGGATGTTTGCTAATTACTGCACAACGTTCAGTACGATTTGCAACCTCTCAGTTACTGAAGCAGTCCATCTCTATAAGCAGTGAGACCTGGGCAACGCTCAGGCTTGGGCTGACAAGTGACACAACATCAGGCAATGAACATCTCCAACAAAAGGCAATCTCACCCTCTTGGCATTCAATGGCATGATCACCACTGAATCCCCTGCTATCAAAACCGTACGATTACCACTGATCAGAAACTGTTTACGTGTCTGGTCCAGTTCAATGTGACTACAAGAGCAGTTTGGGAATTCAAGGAGTTCAGATATCAGGGAATTCTGTGTGCGTAACTCACCTCCCAACTCCCCAGAGCCTGTCCGTCATCTACAAAGGATAAGTCAGGTGGAATACTTGCCACTTGCCTGGATGAGTGAAGCTTCAAAAACCCTCAAGCTCAACACCATCCAGCACAAAACAGTCTGCTTGATTGATTCCCCATCCACCATGATAAACATCCATTCCCTCCATCACCAACATACAGTGACAGCATTGTATACCATGTACAAGATGCCTTGCAGCAACTTCCCAAGGTTTTTTGACAACACCTTCCAAATCTGTGACCTCAGCCACCAAGAAGGACAATGCTACTACTCTCTAAGCCACATGCCAATTATGACTTGCCTCAATAATCACCATTTCTTCACTGTTTGAAAACCTGAAACTCCTTTCCTAACAGCACTGAGTATACCTACACCACATGGACTGCAATAGTTCAAGAAGGCAGCTCACCACCACTTTCTCAAGGGCAATTGGACTTCCATGCTATATCATACTCTGATTCTAAATGACCACAGCTTTAGTTTCATTGAGGCGGTACCCACTTGAGATCCTGTCACCTTGTAGTTGTGAATGCCGGCGATGGTATCAATCAGGTTGTATGCCTCATCAATCACCAATACCTGTTCCTTTAGTTTGATGCCAGATGCCAGCCTCGTCGAGCTGTGAAGTAGCATCAGGTACGGCATCACCACCAGCTATCAGGAGTAGATAGAACCAAGGAAATTCATCAGAGAGAGAAAGAGAGACAATATTCATTCACTGCACGCTGTAACTAGTTGAGTGCCACAGGGATCGGTGCTTAGACCCAGCTATTCACAATATATATTAATGATTTGGATGAGGGTACAAAATGTAACATCTCAAAGTTTGCAAATGATACCAAGTTGCGTGGGAGGGTGAACTGTGACGAGGAAGCAGAGATCCTTTAGAATGATCTAGATAGGTTGGATGAGTGGGCTAATCAATGGCTGATGCAGTATAATTTGGATGTGAGAGATTATTCACTTTGGAAGCAAAAATAAGAAGGCTACTTGAATGGCTGTAAATTGGGAGAGGGGAGTGTGCAGCAGTACCTGGGTATCCTTGTGCACCAATTACCTGAAGTAAGCATATAGGTACAGCAAGCAGTTAAGAAGACAAATGGCATGTTAGCCTTCATTGCGAGAGGTTTCAAGTACAGGAGCAGGGATGTGTTGTTGCAACTATACAGGGCCTTGGTGAAACCACACCTAGAGTATTGTATGCAGTTTTGGTCTCCTTTTCTGAGGAAAGATAAATTTAGCAGGCTGATTCTGGGGATAGTGGGACTGATGTTCCTCTATTCAAGAAAGGAAATAGGAATGACCCTGGTAATTATAGACCAATTAGTCTTACTTTGGTGGCCAGTAAGTAATGGAAAAGGTCCTGAGGGATAGGATTTATGACCATTTATGACCAGCTTAATCCCAGATAGTCAGCATGGATTCGTGAATGGTAAGTCTTGCCTCACAAATTTGATTGAATTCTTTGAGGGGATATCTAAGTGTTTAGAGGAAGGTAGAGCAGTTGATGCCGTATACATGGATTTTAGTAAGGCGTTTGATAAGGTTCCCCATGGTAGGCTCATGAAGAAAGTAAGGAGGTGTGGGATAGAGGGAAATTTGGCTGATCGGATAAATAACTGGCTATCTCATAGAAGACAAGGTGGTGGTGGATGGAAAATTTTCAGACTGGAGACCAGTTACCAGCGGAGTACCACAGGGATCAGTGCTGGGCCCTCTGCTATTTGTGATTTTTATCAATGACTTGAAGGAGGAGGCAGAAGGGTGAGTCAGTAAATTTGCTGATGATACCAAGATCGGTGGAGTAGTGGATGAGGTGGAGGGCTGTTGTAGGCTGCAAAGAGACATTGATAGGATGCAGAGCTGGACCGAAAAGTGGCAGATGGCGTTTAATCCTGATAAGTGTGAAGTGATTCATTTTGGTAGGACAAATTTGAATGTGGATTACAGGGTCAGTGGCAGGGCTCTGAGGAATGTGGAGGAACGGAGAGATCTTGGAGTTCATTTCACTGTTTCCAGAGGAGCAGTTGGAATGGTGAGCTTGTAGATAAGAGGGATTTTTACCTTGCCTTTTTGGAGTTTTTTTTTCTAAACCGGGAGTGTAAAACTGGAAGTAGGCCCCAGTGAGACCTGGGAGGGTGCCCCCCAGCCCCAAATAAATTTGAACACGGAGGAAACCCGAGACTCTATGCTTCTAGAGTCTCCCACCCTCCCCCTCCTCTAACCTAAAAACAGACTTGGAGTGTGGGCAGGTAAGCTTTCTTCCTTTTTTTTTCTTTCTTTTCACTTATTCTTCAAACCCAAGGGGGTGAGGGAATATCAGGCTCATTGTTCGAAGAGAGCAAGGCAGAGAGGGAGTGATTCATGGCAGGAGTGCTGAGGGTAAGAAAGGGGAAATTATGAGTGTGAGGCCAGTTTGTTCTCAGTGTCGGATGTGGGAGGTCCTGGAGTCTTCTAGCCCCCTGGACGTCCGTATCTGTGCCAGGTACGTCGCGCTGCAGCTCTTAAGGGACCGCGTTAGGGAACTGGAGCTGCAGCTCAATGACCTTCGTCTGGTCAGGGAGAGTGAGGAGATGATAGAGAGGACTTACAGGCAGGTGGTCACTCCGGGGTCACGGGAGGCAGACAAGTGGGTTATGGTTAGGAAGGGGAAAGGTCAGGTACTAGAGAGTACCCCAGTGGCTGTGCCCCTTAACAATAAGTACTCCTGTTTGACTACTGTTTGGCGGCGGCGTGGGTAAAGCCTACTTGGGGAAAGAAACATTGGCCATGCATCCGGCACAATGTCTAGTCCTGTGGCTCAGAAGGGTAAAGAAAGGAGGAGAAAGGCAGTAGTGATAGGGGACTGTATAGTGAGGGGGTTGGACAGGTGATTCAGTGGACGCAGTCAAGAAACTCAGATGGTAGTTTGCCTCCCTGGTGCCAGGATCTGGGATATTTCTGATTGCGTCCAAGATATCCTGAAGTGGGAGGGAGAAGAGCCAGAGGTCATGACACATATTGGTACCAATGACATAGGTAGGAAAAGGGAAGAGGTCCTGAAAGGAGAATACAGGGAGTTGAGAAGAAGGATCGCAAAGGTAGTAATCTCGGGATTGCTGCCTGTGCCATGAGGCAGTGAGAGTAGGGATGGAATAAGGTGGAGGATAAATGCGTGGCTGAGGGATTGGGGCAGGGATTCAGGTTTCTGGATCATTGGGACAAAAAGGATGGGTTGCACTTGAATCGCAGGGGTCCAATATCTGGCGGGGAGGTTTGCTAAGGCTACCAGGGAGAGTTTAAACTCTCCCGTTGTGGGGTGGGAATCAAGTTGAAGTGACTGGGAGAGAGGAGGTTAGCTCACAAATAGAGAAAGCTTGTCGATAGTGTGAAAGAGAGGATAGGCAGGCGATAGAGAAGGGGAGCACTCAGACCGAAGGTTTGAGATGTGTCTGTTTTAACGCAAGGAGTGTTGTGAACAAAGTGGATGAGCTTAGAGCATGGATCACTACTTGGAAATGTGATGTGGTGGTCATTACAGAGACTTGGATGATTCAGGGACAGGACTGGTTACTTCACGTGCCAGGTTTCAGATGTTTGAGAAGGGACAGGGAGGGAGGCAAAAGAGGTGGGGGAGTGGCACTGTTGATCAAAGATAGTGTCACGACTGCAGAAAAGATGGACGCTATGAGGGATTGTCTACAGAGTCTCTGTGGGTGGAGTTTAGGAACAGGAAGGGGCCAATAACTTTACTGGGTGTTTTCTATAGGCTGCCCAATAGCAACAGGGATGTTGAGGAACAGATTGGGAAGCAGATCCTGGAAAGATGTAATAATAACAGAGTTGTCATGATGGGAGATTTTAATTTCCCAAATATCGATTGGAATCTCCCTGGGGTAAGAAGTTTAGATGGAGATGAGTTTGTTAGGTGTGTTCAGGAGGGTTTCTTGACACGTATGTGGATAAAGCTGCAAGAGAGGCTATACTTAATTTGGTATTGGGAAATGAACCTAGTCAGGTGTCAGATCTCTCAGTGGGAGAGCATTTTGGAGATAGAATTATGATCACTATCTCCTTTACAATACCGTTGGAGAGAGATAGGATCTGACAATTTAGAAAAGTGTTTAATCGGAGTAAGGGGAATTATGAGACTAACAGGCGGGAATTATGAGACTATCAGGCAGGAAATTGGAGGCTTAAATTGGCAAGAGGTTTTCTCATGGAAATGTATGGAAGAAATGTGGTAAATTTTCAGGGAATATTTGTCTGGAGTTCTGCATAGCAATGTTGCAGTGAGACAGGGAAGTTATGGTAGGTTACAGGAACCGTGGTGTACAAAGGCTGTAATAAATCTAGTCAAGAAGAAAAGAAAAACTTACAAAAGGTTCAGAGAGCTAGGTAATGTTAGAGATCTAGAGTGTATAGCTAATAGGAAGGATCTTAAGAAGGAAATTAGGAGAGCCAGAAAGGGTCATGAGAAAGCCTTGGCAGGCAGGATTAAGGAAAACCCCAAGGCATTCTACAAGTAAGTGAAGGCCAAGAAGATAAGGCATGAAAGAATAGGACCTATCAAGTGTGACAGTGGGAAAGTTTGTATGGAACTGGAAGAAATAGCAGGGATACTTAATGAATACTTTGCTTCAGTATTAACTGTAGAGAAGGATCTTGGTGGTTGTAGTGCAGACTTGCAGCGGACTGAAAAGCTTCAGCATGTAGATATTAAGAAAGAGGATTTGTTGGAGCTTTTGAAAAGTATTAAGATAGATAAGTCGCCGGGACCGGATGCGATATACGCCAGGGTACTGTGGGAGGCGAGACAGAAGATTACTGAGCCTCTGGCAATGATCTTTGCATCACCAATGGAGACAGGAGAGATTCCGGAGGATTGTGGATGCTGTCCCTTTATTCAAGAAAGGGCGTAGCGATAGTCCTGGAAATTACAGACCAGTGAGTCTAACTTCAGTGGTTGGTAAGTTGATGGAGAAGATCCTGAGAGGCAGGATGTATGAACATTTGGAGAAGTATCATATGATTAAGAATAGTCAGCATGGCTTTGTCAAAGGCAGATCATGCCTTATGAGCCTGATTGAATTTTTTGAGGATGTGACTAAACACATTGTGAAGGAAGAGCAGTAGATGTAATATATATGGACTTAGCAAGAAATGTGATAAAATACCCCATCCAAGACTTATTGAGAAAGTGAGGGGGCATGGGATCCACGGGGACATTGCTTTGTGGATCCAGCACTGGCTTGCCCACAGAAGGCAAAGAGTAGTTATAGATGGGTCATATTCTGCATGGAGGTCGGTCACCAGTGGAGTGCTCCAGTTCTGGGACCCTTACTCTTCGTGATTTTTATAAATGACCTGCATGAGGAACTGGAGGGACGGGTTGGTAAGTTTGTTGATGACACAAAGGTTGGAGATGTTGTGGATAGTATGGAGGGATGTCAGAAGTTGCAGCGAAACATTGATAGGATGCAAGACTGGGTGGAGAAGTGGCAGATGGAGTTCAACTTAGATGAGTGTGAAGTGGTTCATTTTGGCAGGTCAAATAGGATGGTGGAATATAATATTAATGGTAGGACTCTTGGCAGTGTAGAAGATCAGAAGAATCTTGGGGTCTGAATTCATAGGACACTCAAAGCAGCTGTGCAGGTTGAAGCTGTGGTTAAGAAGGCGTATGGTGTACTGGCCTTCATCAATCTAGGCATTGAGTTTAGGAGTTGAGAAATAATGTTGCAGCTGTACAAGACCCTGGTCAGACCCCACTTGGAGTACTGTGCTCAGTTCTGGTCGCCTCATTACAGGAAGGATGTGGAAGCTATAGAAAGGGTGCAGAGGAGATTTACAAGGATGTTGCCTGGATTGGGGAGCATGCTTTCTGAGAATAGTTTGAGGGAGCTCGGCCTTTTCTTCTTGGAGAGACAAAAGATGAGGGGTGACCCGATAGAGGTGTATAAGATGTTGAGAGGTATTGATCGAGTGGGTAGTCAGAGGCTCTTTGCCAAGGCTGAAATGGTTGCCACAAGAGGACACAGGTTTAAGGTGCTGGGGAGTAGGTACAGAGGAGATATCAGGAGTAAGTTTTTCACTGAGAGTGGTGGGTGTGTGGCATGGGCTGCCGGCAACGGTGGTGGAGGTGGAGGGTTATAGGTAAGCCTAATAATCTCTAAGTTAGGGACATGTTCGGCACAACTTTGTGGGCTGAAGGGCCTGTATTGTATTGTAGTTTTTCTATGTTTCTATCCACAGAGCTCTGAAGGTTGCCACTCGAGGGGATAGAGCCGTGAAGCAGACCTATAGTGTGTTAGTGTTTATCAACAGGGTTTGAGTTTAAGAGCCGTGGGGTTATGCTGCAACTGTACAGGACCTTGGTGCGATCACATTTGGAATATTGTGTGCAGTTCTGGTTACCTCATTGTAAGAAGGATGTGGAAGCATTGGAGAGAATGCAGAGGAGATTTACCAGGATGCTGCCTGGTTTGGAGGGTAGGTCTTATGAGGAAAGATTGAGGGAGCTAGCGCTTTTCTCTTTAGAGTGGAGGAGGATGAGAGGCGACTTAATAGAGGTTTATAAGATGATGAGGGGGACAGACAGAGTAGACATTCAGAGACTATTTCCTCGGATAGATGTAGCTGTTACTGGGGGCATAACCATAAGGTTCATAGTGGGAGATATACTCAGGGAATGGTTGGGGTGTGGAATGGACTGCCTGCTGTGATTGTGGAGTCGGACACTTTAGGAACTTTCAAGCGGTTGTTGGATAGGCATGTGAAACACACCAGAATGAAAGGAAGTCTGATAGCTTGTTCTTGGTTTCAGACAAGCTCGGCATAACATTGAGGGCTGTAATGTTCTGTGTTCTATGTATGAAGAGGGATTGACTAAGGCTTGGATTGTTTTCGCTGGCGTTCAGAATGAGAGTGGATTGCATAGAGACTTATAAAATTCTAATAGGCCTAGACAGGGTAGATGCAGGGAGGATATTCCCAATGGTGGGGGGAGTCCAGAACCAGTCTGAGGATTCGGGGTAGACCATTTAGGACAGAGGTGAGGAGAAATTTCTTCACCCAAAGAGTGATGAGCCTGTGGAATTCATTACCACAGGAAGTAGTTGGTGCCAAACATTGAATGTATTCATGAGCAGCCGTATCTAGCACATGGGGCGAATGGGATCAAAGATTATAGGGGGAAAAAGCAGGATTAGGCTATTGAGTTGGATGATCAGCCATGATTGTAGTGAATGGCGGAGCAGGCTTGAAGGGCCAAATGGCCATCTCCTGCTCCTGTCTTCTATATTTCTTTGTATTAGGGTGCAATGAAAAGTATTGTTTCTTGTGCTATACAGACAAAGCGTACTGTTCATAGAGAAGGAAAAGAGTATGTAGTGTTACAATCATAGCTGGGGTTTAGAGAAAGACCAACTTAATGCGAGATAGGTCCATTCAAAAGTCTGATGGCAGCGGAGAAGCTTTCTTGATTAGGTTGGTACATGACTTCTGACTTTTTAATTTTTTTCCTGACAGAAGAAGGTGGAAGAGTGTGTCTGGGGTCCTTAATTATGCTAGCTGTTTTTCTGAAGCAGCGGGAAATGTAGACAAAGTCCATGGATGGGAGGTTGGTTTGCGTGATGGATTGGGCTACATTCACAACCTTTTTATAGTTTCTTACAATCTTGGGTAGAGCAGGAGCCATACCAGGCTGTGATACAACCAGAAAGAATGCTTTCTATGGCGTATCTGTAGAAGTTGGTGAGAGTTGTAGCTGACATACTGAATTTCTTTCGTCTTTTGAGAAAGTAGAGGCATTGGTGGGCTTTAACTATAGCGTCAGCAAAGGGGGAACCAGAATAGGTTGTTGGTGAGCCAGACACCTTAAAAACGTGAAGCTCTCGATCATTTTTACTTCGTCCCCATTGACGTAGACAGGGACATGTTCTCCGCTACACTTCCTGAGGTTGATGACTATCTCCTTTGTTGTCATTGATGGAGAGATTATTGTCATCGCACCACTTCACCAGATTCTTTATCTCATTCCTGTCCTGTGTCTCGTTATTGTTTGCAATCTCTCCCACTGTGGTGGTGTCATCAGTAAACTTCAAAATCGAATTGGAGGGAAATTTAGCCACACAGTCTTGGGTGTATAAGGAGTATAGTAGGGGGCTGAGGACGCAGCCTTGTAGGGCACCGGTGTTGAGGATGATCATGGAGGAGGTGTTGTTGCCTGTCCTTACTGATTAGGAAGTTCAGGATCCAGTCACAGAGGGAGGAGCCGAGGCGTGGGCCTGGGAGTTTGGAGATGAGTTTTATAGGAATAATGGTGTTGAAGGCTGAGCTGTAGTTGATAAATAAGAATCTGACATAGGTGTCTTTGTTACCTAGGTGTTCCAGGGTTGAGTGCAGGGTCAGGGAGATGGTATCTGCTGTGGACCTGTTGCGGCGGTAGGTGAACTGTAGTGGATCCAGGTAGTCCAGGAGGCTGGAATTGATTCATGCCATGCCTAGCCTTTCAAAGCATTTCATAATGATGATGTCAGAGCCATCGAATGATAGTCATTGAGGCATGCTGCATGCCTTTTCTTTGGTACTGAGATGGTAGTCGTCATCTTGAAGCAGATAGGAACTTCGGATTTTTGTAAAGAGAGATTGAAGATGTCTGTGAATACCCCCGACAGCTGATCCGCACAGGATCTGAGTGCTCATCCGGTTACTTCATCTAGGACAGTCGCTTTCCATAGGTCAAGCTTCAAGAATACTGCTCTGTCCTCTGCAATGGTGACCTCAGATACAGGTTCATCCGATGCTTCTGGGGTGGAGGGTGTGCTCTCGCTAACCTCTTGCTGAAAACGGGCATTGAATGCATTGAGCTCTTTGGCATTGGAGCTAGTGATTTTACATGCCTTCATCTTGTAGCCTGTTATAAGAGCATAAGAAATAGGAGCAGGAGTAGGCCATCTAGCCCTTCGAGCCTGCCCCGCCATTCAATAAGATCATGGCTGATCTGTCGTGGCTCAGTTCCACATTCCCACCCTCTCCCCATAACCCTTAATCCCCTCTCTTATCAAAAACCCATCAACCCGCGTCTTAAAAATATTTAGCGAGGCAGCCTCCACCACCTCAACGGGCAGAGAATTCCAGAGATTCACCACCCTTTGAGTGAAGAAGTTCCTCCTCAACTCCGTTCTAAACCGCACCCCCCCCTTTATCTTGAGGCTGTGCCCCCTAGTCCTACTATCCTTTCCGAGCGGGAAGAGTCTCTCCACCTCTATCCTATCCATCCCATTCATCATCTTATATGTGTCAATGAGATCTCCCCTCATTCTTCTAAACTCTAACGAGTACAAGCCTAGTTTATTCAGCCTCTCCTCATAGCTCAAGCTCTTCATAGCTCAAGCCCCTCAACTCCGGTATCAGCCTAGTAAACCTCCTCTGCACTCCCTCCAAGGCCAAAATATCCTTGCGTAAGTGTGGCAACCAAAACTGCACACAGTACTCCAGCTGCGGCCTCGCCAATGCCCTATACAGCCGCAGCAAGACCTCCCTACTTTTATATTCAATCCCCCTCGCTATGAAGGCCAGCATCCCATTCGCCTTCCTGACCACCTGCTGCAGACCTTGCCATTGCCAGTGGGGGTCCACGTGAGAGGCATGGGACTCTAGCTTGGTCTGGTACTGAGCATTAATTTTTGATTATTCATTTTTTCGTAGCAGATCATTTGCTTATGACAGCTTCTCAAGTTCAGAGATATACCAGAAATGACCTGTGTTGGGGAGAGTGGTGGATATGGTATTGAAGGGAATTACATTGCTGGAATGCATTGCACACATCCTGATTTGAAACCAGATGTGCGAAAGCTTGAGTTGATTGCCCATGGTGGGTGATTATTCTGGGGAATCCAAACGATCATTCCTCCTATGATGGACATCCTGATATTATCTGGTTGAATGAATTAGCACGTAGTTAATTTTGGTGGCTGGATCTGGATGCTCAGAGTAAAGAAAAAGTGGGAGCCCCGTTTACACCCTTTTGGAGTTGCCTAAAATGCCATTGCAACAATTGCATGCAGATTCTGCTGATCCGTTTGAGGGTTACATTTCTCTGTCATAATTGATGCACACTCAAAATGGCCAGAAGTTGACAATTTCTAAGGTTCAGCGTTCTGCATTTGGCTTGGTTTGATAATAATCAAGTCAACTCCGGATAGAAGATTTATACCTTTTATTCTTTTATGACGTCGGAACTAGTTTTCCTTAGGGTGGGCAGGCATCAGTGGTCCCGCACACCCAGGCAAAACTAACTTCTTTGTTCTACTTTTTCCAAACACTTATCCCAGTCTGTAGGCAGGCTTCCAGAGCATTAGCCTGTTACAACTTGTCCCTGACTCTTTTACACCAATAGAGCAGTAGTATAGCTGCATGCACAGTTCATAATGTTCTGAAAACCAATCAACTCTGTACACACACTCTCATCACAATAAATCCTTACACAACAGTTAAAACACTTGGTACTAAGCACAGCTAGACTACAGAGTGTGATTAATGGCACTTCTGCATACGTGCAGGACAGCATGAGATTACAAACTCTACAGAAACCTTATGGCTTTTATATTCTCCAAGTTATCGTGAGATCTACTACAATTGCACAAATGTTTGTAAAACTTTTGTCAAATTTTTCAATGTTTGGTAAATCGGAGTAGATTGTTAGTGATAATGGTTCAGTTTACTTCACAAGAGTTTGAGAATTACCTCAAAGTAAATGGAATTCAGCATATTAAATCTGCACCTATCATCCATCAACCAATGGATTAGTTGAAAGATTTATACAATCCTTGAAACATTTTCTTAAAGGTCTAAAGAGAGTGAGGTTCGTTATGACCATAGCTTTTTGGCATCTTACAGAAACAATACTAATATGACGACCCAAAGTTCACCTGCACTATACACTTAAAAAGTTGAGAACTATGTTTAATTTGTTGTTATCTCCAGAAACTTCAGAGATAATAAGAGCATCAACAACAATCTCAAGTTGCTAGGTGAGAAGTGAAACTAATACTCATTTCAACAAGGAGATCGAGTGTGCACATGCAATTATGTCACGAACAAGAAGTGGTTACTTGCCGTAGTTTTAGCAAAAACAGATCCAATCACTTACATGGCTCAAACTGAAGCTGAACTAGTTTGGTGATGCCACTGCCCACCAATTGTGGCCAGCTCAAAATAATTTCTCAGAATCATCGCCAGAATTAGCAACTTCTTTAGTCCCTCATGTTGTGAATACTATTGTAGAAGACTTAGTTCAATTTGAAACAAAAACAGAAAAATGCTGGAAATCTCAGCAGGTCTGACAACATCTGTGGAGAGAGAGTATAGCCAAAGTTTCAAAGAGCAAAGAAAGTTACAGCACAGGAATGGGCCCTTCGGTCCTCCAAGCCTGCACCAACCATGCTGCTGACTGAACTAAAACCCCCTACCCTTCCAGGTTCCATACCCTTCTATTCCCATCCTATTCATATATTTGTCAAGATACCCCTTAAACGTCACTATCGAATCCGCATCCACTACCTTCCCTGGCAATGAGTTCCAGGAACCCACCACTCTGTGTAAAAAATCTACCTCGTACATCTCATTTAAACCTTGTCCCTCAGACCTTAAACCTGTGCCCCCTAGTAATTGACTCTCTCACCCTGGGAAAAAGCTTCTGGCTATCCACTCTGTCCATGCCTCTTGTAGGCTTTTATCACGTCACCCCTCAACCTCCTTCATTCCAGTGAGAACAAACCAAGTTTCTCCAACCTCTCCTCATAGCTAATGTCTTCCATAACATGCAACATCCTGGTAAATCTTTTCTGTACCCTCTCCAAAGCCTCCACATCTTTCTGGTAGTGTGGCAACCAGAATTGAACACTATATTCCAAGTGCAGCCTAATTAATGTTCTATAAAGCTGCAACATGACTTGTCAATTTTTAAACTCAGTGCCCTGGCTGATGAAGGCAAGCATGCTGTATGCCTTCTTGACTACCTTCTCCACCTGCATTGCCACTTTCAGTGACTTGTGTATACCCAGATTCTTTTGCCTAACAATACTCTTAAGGATTCTGCCATTTACTGTATATTTCCTTTCTGTATTAGACCTTCCAAAATGCATTACCTCTCATTTGTCCAGATTAAACTCCATCTGCCATCTCTCTGCCCAAGTCTCCAACTGATCTATATTCTGCTGTATCCTTTGATGGTCCTCATCACTATTCACAAATCCACCAACCTTTGTGTTGTCCACAAACTTACTAATCAAACTAGTTACATTTTCCTCCAAATCATTTATATATATTACAAACAGCAAAGGTCCCAGCACTGATCCCTGAGGAACGCCACTTGTCACAGCCCTGCATTCAGAAACGCACCCTTCCACTGCTACCCTCTGTCTTTGACCAATCTAGTTTTGTATTCACCTTGCCAGCTCACCTCTGATCCCCTGCGATTTCACCTTCTGCGCCAGTCTGCCTTGAGGGACCTTGTTAAAGGCCTTACTGAAGTCCATGCAGACAACATCCACTCCCCTATCCTCATCAGTCATTTTCGTCACTTCCTTGAAAAACTCAATCAAGTTTGTGAGACATGACCTCCCCTTCACAAAACCATGTTGCTTCTCACTAATATGCCCACTTATTTCCAAGTGGGAATAAATCCTGTCTTGATGAATCCTCTCCAATAATTTCCCTACCACTGATGTAAGGCTCACCTGGCTTATAATTACCTGGATTATTCTTGCTACCCTTAAACAAAGGAACAACACTGGCTATTCTCCAGTCTTCTGGGACCTCCCCTGTAGCCAGTGAGGATATAAAGATTTCTCTCAAGGTCCTGCAATTTTCTCCCTTGCCCCTCTCAGTATTCTGGGGTATATCCCATCAGGCCCTGGAGACTTGTCACCCTTAACGTTTCTCAAGAACCCCAATACCACTTCCTTTTTGATCTCAACATGACTCAAACTATCTACACATCCTTTTTCGGACTCATCATCCACCAAGTCCTACTCTTTGGTGAATACTGACGTAAAGCACTCATTTAATACCTCACCCATTTTCTCTGGCTCCACGCATAGATTCCTTCTCTTGTCTTTGAGTGGGCCAATCCTCTCCCTGGCTATCCTGTTGCTCTTTACATAAGTATAAAAAGCCTTGGGATTTTCCTTAATCCTGCTGGCCAATGCTTTTTCGTGATCCTTTTTAGCCAACTTAGTCCTTGCTTAAATTTCTTCCTACTTTCCTTGTATTCCACACTTGCTTCATGTGTTCCCAGCCGCCTCGCTTTGGCAAATGCTTCCTTTTTCTCTTTGACTAGGCTCACAATATCTCTCGTTATCCAAGGTTCCCAAAATTTGCCATACTTACCCTTCATCCTTATAGGAATGTGCCGATTCTGAATCCCTATTAACTCACACCGACTCTCTGTCTTACCAGGCTGCATTCCCCAGCATATCGCCATAACTGCACACATTCACCATGGTTAATCCATCTAGCCTAGACATCTTTGGAAATTGGAGCATCGAGAGGAATCCCAAGCAGACATAGGGAGAATGTGCAAACTCCGCACAGCCACCTGAAACTGGAATTAAACCCGGGTGTCTGGCGCTGTGACGCAACAGTGCTCACGATTAGGCCACCTTGCCTTCCTGTGATAAGGGTTGTTATTCATAGGATTAGGAGTGGGCAGGTGGTCCAGCTTGTTGAACTTTGCATAAAAATGAGTAAAAGGGGATGTGGTTTTTTAAAAAAAATTGTTTTGTCAGGTATAAACTGGCAAATGGAATTTAATGTTGGCAAGTGCGAGGTGGTCCACTTTGGTAGGAATAATGGTAGGAAGGATTATTACTTACGTGGCGAAAAACTGCAGCAGGCGACGGTGCAGAGGGACCTCGGGCTCCTTGTCCATGAGTCGCAAAAACCCAGCCTGCAGGCGTAGCAGGTGGTCAGGAAGGCTAATGGGATGCTGGCCTTCATAGCGAGGGGGATTGAATATAAAAGTAGGGAGGTCTTGCTGCGGCTGTATAGGGCATTGGTGAGGCCGCAGCTGGAGTACTGTGTGCAGTTTTGGGCACCATACTTACGCAAGGATATTTTGGCCTTGGAGGGAGTACAGAAGAGGTTTACTAGGCTGAAGCCGGAGTTGAGGGGGTTGAGCTATGAGGAGAGGCTGAATAAACTAGGCTTGTATTCGTTAGAGTTTAGAAGAATGAGGGGAGATCTCATTGAGACATATAAGATGATGAATGGGATGGATAGGATAGAGGTGGAGAGACTCTTCCTGCTCAGAAAGGACAGTAGGACTAGGGGGCACAGCCTCAAGATAAAGGGGGAGGGGCGGTTCAGAACGGAGTTGAGGAGGAACTTCTTCACTCAAAGGGTGGTGAATCTCTGGAATTCTCTGCCTGTTGAAGTGGTGGAGGCTACCTCGCTAAATATTTTTAAAGACGCGGGTTGATGGGTTTTTGATAAGAGAGGGGATTAAGGGTTATGGGGAGAGGGTGGGAATGTGGAACTGAGCCACGACAGATCAGCCATGATCTTATTGAATGGCGGGGCAGGCTCGAAGGGCTAGATGGCCTACTCCTGCTCCTATTTCTTATGTTCTTATGTATATCTATTTTAAGATCTATTTGGTGAGCCTTGTCCATCAACCAAATTGCATTATTCAGTTATAAATTGTAAGTACCTATAGTAGAGAGCATATGCTCCATGTGATTAATTTACAAAGGAGTAAAACTGAATGATCTTGTGTTTCTCGAAACCTGACCAATTCTGCAGTGTGTACCTATTCTTACACCAAACTCATAGGTTGCACTAACTGTCAGTATAAACGGAGACAAAAAATCTTGACACAGAGTGAATGGAATCAGTGTGTACTCACTCTGCTTCTATACTAATCATAATCCTAGAGCTGTCACCAATACCTGTGACCATCTCAGCCATTGATTTTTTTTTTTGCTTCTTCTTTGCCACTTTGCCGTTGGATCTTCTTGAACCTGAATTGAAAGCTGTGGTTCTTTCCACTGTCTCTGAATGCAGCCATGCTAACTGAGGTGAAACCGAGCCAATGGGTTAGAGTGAAAGGTTGATTTATTTGACTTCTTGTGGTATTGTAATGTCTATCTGTATCATTTCCATTTGAGTCTGATAGGTTACAGAAAGAGAATTTCAGTCTGCTTTTCAATACAGTCTGTTTGCTTTAAGGAGAGCATGGTTTTGTCCAGTCTAGTTGAATGTTCTTTTCCTCCTGTCCAGTTTGGATCGGCACCAACTGAGTTTTGTGTTCTTTCAGGGAGAAGAAACCCATTGGCTGGGACACGGACATGTCCTGGTTAACGGGGGAAGAGCTACAGGTAGAGGTGCTGGAACATGTTCCACTAACCACGCACAACTTTGTGAGTATTTGGCAGCATTGGCCACTAACTTGCGTTGTATAAATGGTAGGAGATTGACAGGTTTAAAGGGATCATTCCACTTTGATCTACACAGTCTGCACCTAGTGTCTGTGACATGGTATCCTTGAGCTTGCCTGATGTCAGACGGGGCACTTCCAGTCGTCTTAGGAACATAGGAATTAGGAGCAGAAAGGGGGCAAATTCAGTCCTTCAAGCCTGCTCCGCCATTCAATCAGATCATGGCTGATCTCTCCCGGTCTCGATTCCACCTCCCCATATTCCTTAATTCCTTTTTATTAGAAATATGTCTATCTCCTTCTTGAAATCATTCAACGATTCAGACTCCACCACATTATGGGGCAAAGAGTTCCACAAATTCACTACCTCTCTGAGAAGTAGTTTCTCCTCATCTTGGTTTCAGATTTACCATCTGTCAACCTATATCTGTGATCACTTGTTCTCGATTTTCCCATAAGCAGAAACATTTGGTCTACATTTATTTTATGAATTTCTTTTAGTATTTTATGTATCTCAATCAGATCTCTCCTTATCCTTCTAAATTCCAGCGAGTATAAGCCCAAACTGTTTAATCTTTACTCATTTGTCAATGTCTTTGTTCCTGGAATCAATTTGGCAAACCTTCTCTGAACTGCCTCCAATGTCCCCACATCCTTCCTCAAATAAGGAGACCAAAACTGAACACAATACTTCAGGTGTGGTCTCACCAACACCCAATATGATTGCAACAACACATCTCTAATACTCCTGTCCTTTTGCCATAACTGTCAATATCCATTTGCCTTTTTTAATTGCATACTGCAGCCACCCACTTTTTGCAGTTCATGAACATTGTATCCCTCTGCCTGGATACATTTTGAATTTGCTTTCCATTTGTGTATTAATTTGCCTTTCTATTTTTTCTGCCAAAATGGATAACCTCATACTTATCCACATTAAATGCCACCTGCCAAATTTTGGCCCATTCTCCCAGCCTATCTATAATGTCTGTAAAATCTTTATATCCTCTTCACTTTCCTACCTATTTTAGTATCATCCAAAAATTTTGCTATGTTACACTCTGTCCCTACTTGCAGATCGTTTATGTAGATTGTAAACAGTGGAGATCCAAGAACTGATCCTTACGGCACCCCATTAGTTATATTTCGCAAGCCAGTATATCCCACCCAATGCTCAAACCAATCTAGTACTCTACCCCAATCCTCTGCAATCTCACCTGGATCAGTCTTTTATGTGACACCTTGTTAAACACCTTCTGGAGGCCCACCAATAATGGGAGTACTGCCATTTCAGTACTGTTGCTGAATCCTCTGATTGCCTGACCCTCTCGACCTCCATCCTAAAAGGCAGATACTGATTCTGTGTTGTAAAGATGGATGCAGGGTGCTAGTCTCCCTGACTCCTCTGTCTGCCACTAATCTAGCTTCAGAATTAAGAATATGGGGTCTCAAGTTACAAACCATTTCCACTTGCAGGAAAATGTATTCACCTGGCACAATTGGAGACAAGGTGTTAGTCTCCTCCATGTTAGCCAGCAGAAACGGAATGACAATGGCAAAATGATCCTTTGCAAGCAAGCTCATCCAAGCTAGCAGTAAAAGGAGCAAATAGGTTCCCTTAGTCAGATGTAACAAGGGCAAAACCATCAATGCCCAGAATACTCTGCTGTTGAGAGCTTGCTTCTGGTCTTCCTCTCCATATAGTTCATGCTGGTGTGTGTAATTGCTGTTCTACCCCACTAGTTCCAGGAAGTTTATTAAACTTCAGGACAACACTGTGCAATGGTGCTGTATAATTAAAGGATTTGGTTCTTTAAAGGCATTTAAAAGAGCTTGTGTGTGGATTGTAATTATGGATTGTAGGAATATAGAGTCACCATTGACAGCCTTGGAGAATTTTTAATAAATGATTACAGTGCCTTATTGGAGAACCTCAACTTTCCACACTTTGAAAGCACAAACTTTCATTATTCCGCTAACCTCATAGCCTGCCACCTCCCCCATTATCACAATCAGGTGGTTGTATGAGCTATCACAGACAGAGGAGTCAGCTGAGTATGAAAGCCCAGCATACTTTCCCCACATACCTCCAACATGGGTCAGTGCTTAGTGATCTTTTGATTGTGTTTGGCTCTCCTAACTTCCTACCTTGGGTGGTCTGAGGCCAAACCCTTAATGCTGCTAAAGCTGAGATGAGCTAACACCTTGGCAGTCCATTAGACTTCCCTGACTGGTCTTTAAGAGGGTTTAGGAGAGTTTGATTCTAGGGATGAGGGATTCAGTTGTGTGGCTACATTGGGGAAGTTGAGGTTATCTTCCTTTGAAAAGAAAAGGGTGACAGGAGATTTCAAAGAGGCACTCAACATTATGAAAGGTCTGAACAAAGTAGCGAGGGAGAAATTGTTCCCTTGATATGTGAGTCAAATACCAGACGGTACTGATATAGGCGATTGGCAAAGGAGGCAACATTTCCATACAAAAGTAAGTTTTTATATGGTGAATAATTAGGATCTGGAACTCCCTGCCTGAGTGTGTGATGATGTGGGTATGCCGGCGTTGGACTGGCGTAAACACAGTAAAAAGTCTGACAACACCAGGTTTTAGTCCAACCTATTTATTTAATAATAGACTCACAAGCTTTCGGGGTTAACCCCTTCGTCAGGTGAATGGAGAGTTCTGGCCTCAGAACTCTCCATTCACCTGACGAAGGGGCTAACCCCGAAAGCTTGTGAGTCTATTATCAAATAAATAGGTTGGACTAAAACCTGGTGTTGTCAGACTTTTTACTGGTGTGTGACAGCAGATTTGATTGTCACTTTCAAAAGGGAAATCCGATAATTATATGAAGAGGAAGCAATTGTGGGGAAAATGGGCTAACCAAGTTTCCCTTGCAGAGGAAGGTATGAGAAAGATGAGCTGAAAAGTTGCCCCTTGTGCTGTAACCATTCTATAATTCTATGTTTCTCTGGGCAATATATCACTGAACAAACAGCAACATCAATCTGGTTTCTTCACTTCCCCATGAGTTTTCTTTCTTTAAGTTTTATTTTAAAAATGATTCTTTTTTCTCTTTCACCTAACCTCCACAGCACCTTTATTTCTTATTGTCTTTGGAATTTCAGTGTATCTCATGCCCTTCCTCTTGTTTGTTTCCTTCTGTTTGTATTTGGTTCCTTCAAGCAGCACTGTTGTGATTATTGATGTTTCACAGTGCTGGAAGGGCTTAGCCTATGTCTGGAGAGTGGGCCTGCCTCTCCATGAAGCCCATGTTGATGATGCAAGTGTTTCATTGCTATGCTTCTCAAACCTTGGGCTGATAAATACTGACCCCATCAGCGTTGTCACCTAACCTATTAGTCACAATGCTACTAATGCAGCGTAGGAACAGCTGCACAACAGCCAGCATCATAATGTGATACCATCACTTACGTGAGAACATAAGAAATAGGAGCAGGGCTAGGCCATTTGGTGTCCCGAATCTGCTCCATCATTCAATAAAATCACGGCTGAGCTGGTTGTGGCTTTAACTCCATTTTCTTGCCTGCCCCACATAATCCTTCACTCCCTTGGCAATCAAAAATCTATCTAACTCAGCCTTGAATATATTCAATAGCCCAGCTTCCACTGCTTTCTGGGGAAGTGAATTCTAAAAATTAGTGACCTGTGAGAGAAGAAATTCCTCCTTATCTCTGTCTTAAAACCCTTGCTTGAAACACTGTCCCCTAGTTATAGGTTGCCACATGAGGGGAAGCATTCTCTCAGTATCTTCCCCACACTAAGCACTTCCCCAATAACAGATGTTACATTGACTAGCCTATAGTTTCCGGCTTTCTATCTCAATCTTTTTGAAAATTTATTTTACTGGATGTGGACATTGTTGGCTAGGCCAGCATTTATTGTCCATCCCTAATTGCCCTTGAGAACTTGGCGATGAGTTATCTTCTTGAACCGCTGCAATCCCTGAGATATAGGGTCCATCCACAGTGCTGTTAGGGAGGGAATTGCAGGATTTTGACCAATGACAGTGAAGAAACAGCAATATATTTCCAGGTCAAGTTGGTGAGTGACTTGGAGGGGAACCTCTAGGTAGTGGTGTTCTGCTGCTCTTGTCCTTCTAAATGGTAGTGGTTGAGGGGTTTGAAAAGTGCCGTCCAAGGAACCTTGGTAACTTCCTGCAGTGCATCTTGTAGATGGTACACACGGCTGCCACTGTTTGTCAGTGGTGGAGGGATTTAATGTTTGTGGAAGGGGTTGCAATCAAGCGGGCTGCTTTGTCTTGGTGTCAAGCTTTTTGAGTGTTGTTGGGGCTGCACTCATATAGGCAAGGAGTGTGATGAAATACGCTCCCCTTGCTAGAAGAGTGCAGTTCCAACAACAATCAAGAAGTTCAACAACATCCAGGACAAAGCAGTCCAGTTTATTTGCACCCCATCCAAAACACTCACTCCTTCACCACTGGCACACAATGGCAGCAGTGTGTATTATCTACTAGATGCACTGCAATAACTTGCAAGGCTCCTTTGACAGCACCTTCCAAAATGTGACCTCTACCACCTAGAAGGATAAAGGCAGCAAGTACATGGGAACACCACCACCTGCACGTTCTGCTCCAACCCACACACCATCCTGACTTGGAAGTATATTGTTTGTTCACTTGCCGGTAGCGCAAAATCCTGAAACTCCCACCCGAATGGGTGTACCTATACTGCATGAACTGCTGTAGTTCAAGAAGGCAGCTCACACCACTGTCTCAAGGGCAGTTTGTGTTGGGCAGCAAATGCTCGACTAACCAGTGAGGCTGACATTCCATTAAAGAATTTTCTTTTAAAAATTAGCATCTGCTGAAATCTCAATGTAACATAGTCATCAGACATAGGTGTCTGATTCAGTGTCCTTGCTAAAATTGAAATAGCCAAATAAACAGAGATGACAGTTCTGGGTAGCCTTGTGTCACCTTTCAACCTGTCTCTGCACTCTGTCACTGTGTGCAGAAAAATTAGCATTTAATTAACTGAGGCACCAATTCAGTGCATCCTATATGAAACTGACCTCAATACTGACTCCTTTGAAAGCTTTATTGAATTTATTGTATCTGGGGCATTCCTCCTGTCAGTCTATAATTTTGTTTATTCCCCATCCAGGTTCGAAAGACTTTTTTCACGCTGGCTTTCTGCGATTTTTGCCGTAAACTGCTGTTCCAGGGTTTCCGTTGTCAGACGTGTGGGTACAAATTCCACCAACGCTGCAGCACGGAGGTGCCCCTCATGTGTGTTAACATTGACCAGTTAGAGTAAGTACAACCACACAACAAAAGAGGGGCTGAGGAAAGAATGTCTTTGGATGATGAGTGACACCAGTCTGGGGCAATTTTAAAATTGACTTTGGATGAAGTCTTCTAATTGAGCAGCCTCAGGTATAGGTCACTGCAAACGACCAGTACCTTTCCACAGCTTTTGTCTGATCGGCTTATGAAATCCGGAAGATAGCTGGTAACTCTCATCCCTAACTTGTATAAAGGATGACTTAAGTGAGGTGAGTGTAAGGTACCCAAGTTTGTTGACAGTACAAAGTCAGATGGGAAAGTAAGCCATATAGAGGATATGGGGAACCTACATGATAGTAGGAAAAATAAAAAAGCAGAATATCTTCTAAATGGTGAGAGACTGGAAAATTTTATTTGTTGGAGTTATCTGCACATGAATCACAGAACGTTAACATGAAGGCACAGCAAGCAATTGGGAAAGCTAGCTTGTTACCCTTTTATTCTAATGTGATTCAGAGTAAATAAATCATACTACGATTAGGGGAGTTGGTAGCATCATTGGATTAGTAATCCAGAGGACCAAGTTCATTACCTGGAGGTCAGGGCTTCAAATTCCACCACAGCAGCTAGTGGAATTTAAATTAAAATAATCTGGTGTATTAAGTTTGTCTCCATAATGGTGATGATGACAACTATTATTAATTGTTGCAAAAGCCCATCTGATTCCTGGAAAGGAGATCTGCATTCCTTACCTGGTTTGACCTATAGTTGACTCTTAATTGCCCTCTGAATCTAAGACTCTAAGAAATAGCCAAGCAAGCTCAAGGGCAATTAGGAGTGGGCAACAAATGCTGGCCTTGTCAGCAATGTCCACATCTCATGAAAGAATAAATTTAAAACTTTAAAAATTGTATATGATTTTGGTGAGATCACCCTTGGAGTACTGTGTGAAGTTTTGATTTCCTCACCCCAGGAATTCATATTTATCTTAGTGCGATGAAGGCCCATCTGATTCCTGGGATGAGGAGATTGCCCTATGAGGAGGGATTGCATAGACTATTTTTCCTACAGTTTTGAAGGAGAGATAACCTTTGGAGAGTAAAATCATTTTCCCAAGGGTCTTGATAGGATAAATGATGGGAGGCTGAATCCCATGGCATTAGTCGAGAACTAGGGATACATCTCCGAATAAAAGGTTGGCCATTTAGGAGAGAGATGAGAAATGTTTTCACTCTAAGGATTGTGAACTATAGGAATTCTCTACCCTAGAGAGCTTTGGCTGATCAGTCATTGAGTATATTTGAATGAATGATTAATGGGCGTTTCAGTTAATGTGAATCAGTGGATATTGGCATTGGTGTGATAGATGATCTTATTGAATGACAGAGCAGTTGTGAGAGGCTGAATGGCTGCCTCCTGTTCCTATTTCTCACATTCTTGCATGTGAGTTCAAAACTCCCACTGGGAGTTTTAGTCATTTGTGGCCAGGAGAAGGATTGTTGTGGAAACCCAAATGGTTCAGAGAAGGGAACCTGCCATCACATCTTGTCTGGGCCTTCACCTATTACTTGTAATCATGTTATGCTCCCAGTGAAGCTCATTGACATCCCAGAGCAGCTTGGGATGGGCAGTGCAGCTTTATTTGAGGAACATAGAACAACTTTATTAATTTAAAATTGTATGCTTATTCTTTAAGCATTCTTTAAAAATAATGCAGTTGCTTTCTGTGGTGCTGTTTGTCACTAAGCTTACTTAGCAAGACATTTGACTATGTTAAAGTAGATTTACAACTGAAAGTTGTTATTGCAGATAACTCTGCAATAGAGTCTGGAAAAGACTCTTGGGGGGAAGGAAGTACAATTCATGCACTGCGTATTTCACGTTTGATGGTCCTATATTGTCACATCACATTGTTCCCAATTATAACTGAGGCGTAAATGATCAGTGCTTGCTCCTAATCATATGCAACTCACTACAAAGACAATCCAGATTTGCAAGCACATGACCTTTTACTTGTATTTCTCCACACGGACTTCAGTAAAACTCAGATGTATCACTACACATTACTGAAGTCTGGCAGGAATTTCCTTGTTTTGACCAAGCGTAGATATCCAATTGTGGCTCTGTGGAATTTTGTTTGTGAGTCAGAAGGTTGTGGTTTTAAGCCCCACTTCCAAAGTCTTGAACGAATAATCCAGGCAGGCACCACGAGTAAGTGTCATTTGGTGGATGAGTTGCTAAGTCAAGGCCCTATTGATCCTATCAGGCAGAAAATGTCCTGTGGTGCAATTTGAAAAAGAATAGGGAGCTGTCCTTCACATCCTCAACAATATTGTTCTCTTAGCTAACTTCACAAAACAAATTATCTGGTTTTATATCTCATTGTTTGTTTGTGGGAGCTTAAATTGCCTGTCATGTTCCTCTATAACTGAATAGTGACTAAATTTCAGAAGTGTTTCATTGGCTCTTGACCACTTTTAGATGTCCTGATATAAATACATGTTTTCTGTATTTTTTAGCCACTTGTGCAGTTGTGTGTGTTGATTTTGTCAAGCTAGCAAAAAATCAATTGCTGCAGTATTGCTGAGATTTTCTAACTTTTTTCCCATCCCTTTGTTTTTCCGGGCTTTTCCTTTGTTTATCTTCCTCCAGTTTGTTAATCCTTTCCCGAATATATGAGAACCATCCCATTACACAAGATGACGTATCATCCGGAACAACTCCACCTGGCTCGGGGATGTATCCTTCAGTCCCACCCTCTGATTCCACAGGGTAAGTCCTTTGCAGGAATCTCCCTCTCCTCACATGGTGCACTTTATTTCTCAATCATTGTGGCTTTTAAGTTTATTTTGTCAATGCCACAATTGTTCCATCAGTTGTGAGCTCGAGAGTGGTGAACGGTTTGATGATTCACAAGGACATTTGCCATCAATGTTTGACCACCATTTGCATTATTGGCGCAGGAAGCAGTGACTGAGCTTAAAGATGTTATCATTGCTGTCCCTGCCCCTCGCGCCCAACCCCAACTCCTCAAGCCTGCCCCTTGCATCTGTCCCTCGTCCTCCCATTCTGCATCAACCTCAAGTCTCCTGCCAAAGTCGGTAGTTTTGGTTTACTGCATCTATTCCCTGGATTCAAGTAATAATCTGACTTCCTATTATTGCTACAAAAGCGGATAACCTCACATTTATCTACATTATGCTGCATCTGCCATGCATGTGCCCACACACTCAGCCTGTCTAAATCATTCTGAAGCATCTCTGCATCTTTCTCATAGCTTACCTTCCCACCAAACTTTGTATCATTTGCAAATTTGGAGATAATACATTCAGTTCTCTCTTCCAAATCATTAATATATTATGTGAACAGTTGGGGTTCTACCACAGATTCCTGCGGAATGCCACTAGTCACTGACTGCCAATCAGAAAAAGACCCATCTTTGCTTCCTATCTGTTAGCCAGCTTTCTATCCATCTCAAGATATTATCTGCAATCCCAATGTGAGTGACTTGTTATGTGTGACTTTGTCGAAAGCCTTTTGAAAGGCTAAATAAGCCACATCCACTGGTTCTCTTTAAAGAATTCCAATAGATTCGTCAACCGTGATTTCCCTTTTGAAAATCCATTCTGACTTTGTCTAATTATTTCACTGCCTTGCAAATGCTGAGTTATGAAATCCTTGATAACGGAATCTGGCAACTTCGCTAGTACTGACATTAGGCCCACTGGTCTATAGTTCCCTGTTTTCTCTCTACCTCCCCATTTGAATAGCAGGCTTACATTAGCTACACTCCAAATTGTAGGAACCAGTCCAGAGTCCAAAAAATAGATCTACTATTTCAAGGAATGCATACCAGTCTGAGTCGCATTTCACATACAGTCATAATTGTGTCAGACTAACAAATGGTATAATTTATCACAACTCTCCCGTTAATTTGGTCTGGTGATGCAGACATTAGAGCATCTGTTCCCAGGTTGAAGTCCAAGGAATAAAAGAGAGTTGATGCAAAGTTGCCTGATTGACAGGAAATTTATTTTGGACAGTTCACCAGGAGTCAAAACTCAGACCACTGTTTTTCTTGATCTATGTTTATGATTTAGGCTCGAGTGTACAGGACACAATTTCAAAATTTGCATTTGATTCAAAACTTGGAAGTATTGTAAACTGTGAGGAAAATAGCAAAAGTCTTCAAGAGGACATAGGTAGATTGGTGGAATGGCGTGGACATCAAGCTGAGGAAACTTAATACAGAGATGTGTGAAGTGATATATTTTGAAGGAAGAGTGAGGATGGACAATACAAATTAAAGAATACAATTTGAAAGGGGCTTTAGGAGCAGAGGGCCCTGCTCAAATCATTGAAAGTGGCACAACAGACTGAGAAAATGGTTGAAAAGGTAATTGCAATGCTGGGCTTTATACATTGAGATACAGAGTACAAATGTAAGGAGGTTATGTTGAACCTTTATAAAATACCTTAATGGTGTCCAAATGGGCATTAAACGATAGGAAGGAAGTGAAAACTAGAGGTGGTGCAGAAAAGATTGGCATGCATAACTCTAGGGATGAGAGATTCAGTTGATGAATAGATTGTTGAAGCAGGGTTGTTCTCCTTTAGAGAAGGATATGTTGGGAGGAAATTTGATAGAGGTGGCCTCAGTCTGGTCTGGGTAGATACAAATTGTTGGCATTCATTGAGAATCAGAGGACACTAAATAAAAGTGATTGGTAAAAGTAGCATGAAAAACCTTTCAGACAGTGAATGATTAGGATCTAGAATGCACTGTCTGAGAGTGTGGTGAAGATAGATTCAATCTTGGATTTCAAAAGGAGATTGGATGAGTAGCTGATAGGAAAGAATTCCAGAGCTTTGGGGATAAGGGACACTGGAGTGAACTAGCTGAATTACTGTTGTCAAAAGTTCCCCTTCAGTAACCATTCTGCGATTCTGTGGAATGCATAATGGACAGATGTAATGTATAGACATGTGACCTCCTAGCGAGAAATGCCAACGATGCTGACATTTAGTAGAGTGTGATTTGCTACGTAATTGCTTTCCCAGAGAGGGTGGAAATGCCAGTCTGAACGTTATATCATGGTGTTGCTATACCACACTGATCAAGGAGGATCAGTTTCTGCTTTGAGCCAGTAGATGCTGAACTGTATCTCATCAACCCCAGTTTGGCAAAAGAGAAACCAGCTAGAGTTCGGTACTATTTGTCATAATCACTTCTCTCGGTCAAATAACCTCATGATACTCACTATCAGAATAGCAGATAGGTTAAGCTATCAGATTGAGCCACTGATGCAAATGGACCCAGACCTCAGTCTGAGTCAGGACAGTACAGCAAAGCAGGAGAGAGAGCACGCTGCTGTTGAGAGCAAGAATATAATAGTATTTTGTATTCTCAGGTCCCTATCCCACCCAACTGCCTCCCCAACAAAGTCGATTCCAATCCCACAGCCTTTCAGACCTGGGGAGGAAGACCAACGCAATCAGTTTGGGCAGCGAGACCGATCGTCCTCTGCACCAAATGTACACCTCAACACAATCGAGCAAGTCAATATTGATGTAAGTATCCTCACACCACCCCAATGCTAACTATGGTTGTAAAAGGGTAGGGGGAGGAGCAGTGACCTCAGGGCAATCGCTTTATGGTGTTGACCAGAACTCAGTGATAACGCTCTGTCTTCTGAGTCTGAGGTTGAGTTCAACCTCCAGAAGCTTCAGCCTAAGCTAACATTTCATTGCTATAGCCAGGGAATGCTGCAGTGTTGGAGGTGCCATCTTTTAGACAAGATGTTCTCAGGTGAAACATCCCATGGCCCCTAATTGAAGAACATCAGGAAAGTTTTCCCTGGTGTACTGCCTAATATTACCACTCAAACTAACATCACACAAATGTGATTATATGGTAATACCCCCCACCATTTTGTTCATTTTTTTTGACTTTAGCTACCATACCTGAAGATGTTGTCTTCTTGGACGATGGTGCCACAGATGTCAGTTGCGTTCTTATGTTATGTAATCCTAGCTATTAAGGGTAGGGAGGCCATTCCAGCATGGGGCATCAGCTGAGGTGCTAATCTGCCCAGAACCGTGTCCTTTGCAACAGGGATGAATGTGTAACGTTCACTAGTGGGAACCATGGTTAGTTTTTTCTCATATCTTCTCCCTAGTTCTCAACTGTAGTACCAACCATTGAGGCTCTTGGCTCTCATGGGGCAGGGCATGCAGGTGGATGGCAGGAATGGAAACCATGGTTCTTTCCAACCTTCAGACCACCTTTCTTGCGGCTTTATAACAGAAACTCATCCTCCTTAGTAACCTAACTTCACCCAGGAGTCCCCAAAAATATGAATGTATACAACTAATCTTTGCTCCTTACCTCTTAGGGTCTGATCCGAGATCAGGGTCTACAGCGCACCGACGGAGGTAAGAACGTGTTCTGTCACACTTTGTTCCCCTGAGAGTTGTGGGTTTCTTGCGTGGAGATTTTAAGGAAATGTCAAGATTTTCATGGCTTAGTATGTTCATTATTTTTTATCCACCTCAAATTATTTTTCATGTGCATTTTGTACTCCTTGAGGTGAAGGGTTTGTGCTGGGATTATGCAACACTGTTGTGAAAAGTTGAATGCAGACTAAAGCCCCCTTTCCACCAACATTTGTCAAAGGACCTTCCTTCATTGTGCTAAGGTGGCACTTTTCCATTTCCTATGTGTGCCGTGAGTGGTGATGCCAATTTGCTCCTGGTAGAACCATATTATGGCAGAATGTACTATGGGTTGGTGCCCACAGGGAATATATTTCATCCAACAGGCAGAGGAGACTCTGCTTATAGTTGAACTTGGTTCTCCCATTGCATACTGCCAGTGTGGTCTCTTATTAATGGAGTGTAAATTTCAATTGAATGCTAGAGTCAATGTCAGTCAATTTATTGGAGGAGTACTGAAATAGTCATACAATGAAACCCCTTTCGGACCATGCAAAGAGCAAGACCTTCAAAATGTCACTGCCTGATGTGGTAATGCCCTGATACCTTCCTTCTTTAAAATTCAACATGTTTGTACCTCTGGTGTCTCTCTGCCATTTATAGATTTTCTTTGTTGCGTTTACATTCCCCTCTTGGCTTGTTGGCAAGGTACTGACCCTTTGCAACAGAATGACGTGACCTCTTAATTCACCCCAAGTGTTCTCCATTTGAGAGACTAATTATGGGTTGGACCACACAGGGTGCAGACATGAGTCCAAACCTGCCTCATTGTTTTCTTGCCTATTCACATTCCAGCAGCTATCCTTAACTAGTGACGAGGAGAAGGAATCTTAGCTGCCTCTTTAACGCAAAATGACACCGTCCCTATCACTGGGTAACTAAGGCCAATTGCAGAGCCCCAGCTGGTTGCAATGAGTTAGCTCAGCATAGGCAAGAGACGATCACTGGGTCAGTGTGGTTCAGTAACTTGTTTGATAAACCTGTGGGCTCTCTGTGTATTCTATCTTGATTTGATCCAGATATAAAAGACTGTCATGCTCTGTTTTATAGTCTGGAACTGGGCAGTCAAACCTGCAGCCAGTGCTAGTGTGTGTGCGCAAGTGAGGAGCCAATGCTGTCTCTAATTTATTCAAAATATAGGGCTGGAGATGGTGCCATAGCGGTAATGTCACTGGACTAGGATTCCAGAGGCCCAGGATAATACTCTGGGAATGACAGCAGCTGGTGGAATTCAGTTGTAAATCTGTAATACAGTTCATGTAACAAATATGTAATATCCAGTTAGTCTCAGTAAAGATGCCCATGAAACTAAAACTGATTGTTGTAAAAGCTCACCTAGTTCACTAAAAAATAATCACGGCGCGGCCTATATTTTTAATGCAACACTCTTGATTCCACAGTTGCCTTTAACTCCCCCACTCCACCATCCAACCTCCACCCCGGGTTAATTTGTCACAGTCCAGACTTCGCATTATTTTAAAGGAGCAATTACCTATAGTTATAGTTCAGTGAAATTTTAGGAACTATTTCAAAAGCTGAGTATCTGCTGATGAAGGAAAGGAATTCAGAGATTAACTTTGATGGGCAGCTAGATATTCTCACTGTCACTTCCTCATTTTCATTAATAACCTCCCACTCCTCCTGCCCGCGAAACTAGAACCAGATGTTTATCCTGGAGAGAATGGGAAGCCAGTGAGCTGTTCCTCACCTACTGCAGGTTTCCTAGTGCGTTGGGCATGGGTTAATAATAGATTGCATTTCTTGTGGCCTGTGTTGGTTCAGTTACACTGCCTTTATCAGTTGAGACACTGCAAAAGTATTCATTAGGAATTTGTAACTACAATATTAATTTATCTCAGAACCTGTGTTACTTCTGTTCTGGGTGAGTTAAAGTAGAGGGAATTTGAGTTAGTTTAAAGGTGATTATCAGAGCTGTGATTAAAATCTGGCTCATTCTTGCTTGGTCCTGCTGCTGAACCCCAATGGAATTAGCAAAATCACAAATAGCAACCACAAAGACTTTCACCTATTTTTTTAAAGCATAATAGGAAAGAATTTAAAACTGAGCATTAGCTCCATTTAAGTACATGATTCCTTTCTGGCAATGCAAATTTTGATCTAAAATAACGTATGACCTTCTCCATCTGACACAGCTCCAATACATTAGGTAGAGTCTAGCTGTAGCAGCCTTTCTGAAAAGGCTCTGATATCTGCCCACTTGTATGTTTCCAAGGCAGTTTATCTTGGCTGTCATGGGTACATTTGAGAACACTGTGCAGATATAAAAACTTCTGTCTCTTCTGGTTAGAAAAAAGTGTTGATGGACATGCACAATACAAAACAGGGAAGATCCCCCAGCAGAAACCCTACTATAGTACACAAGACTTCTTTTGCCCTTTTAAATTTTTTTCTCTATCCAATAAGAACCCTATTGCAGGGATTTTCATTCCTGCTCCTTTACTCCTTTTCTTTTCTCTTCCCGCAGCCCCCTTGACGCAGCCGGTCAGGTGCCTCAGGAAGTACCGCTCCCGGACTCCCAGCCCTTTGTTGCAATCTTATCCCAATGACATTGTCTTTGATTTTGAACCTGGTCCCGTATTCAGAGGTACATGGGCACCTCTCCTCGCTTACCCACCTATGCACGCTCCCTCACAAACATTTACATTGCACTGCACCGATTCTCTCACTGCTGCTTCTCCACCTGAAATTCATGTCCACTCCTCGGACCCATTGTGTACAGGAACTGTGGAACAGGTAGCTTGATCAGAAGCAGTATTGAACTGAGGCCTGGCAAGAGAAGGTTCATCCAGCCGTAAACGTTGTTCATTAGAAACAGCAGACATGTGGATAACAAGTACACGAGCAAGCCAAATCCTAACCAGGGCTTTACACGTGAGATTGATTCTCTGGCTGCCCATCTATTAAATTCTAATGTAAACGTGCAAGGAAATCAAGCCTTTAAATGATATATATCCTAAGATTAATAACGTAAGAACATGAAGTATGAAATCAAACACTAATACTTGATGATAGATTGAGTTACAGAATGCAGTCTCACATATCCTATTTCCTATACCTAGTATCCCTGTATTCCAGCAGTCTCTCTTTACAAGTGCTCTGGGCACTTAATTAAACAATGTTCTTTACCTGTAAAGCTTAACAATATAGTTAACATACCATTAAGCTGTATGCATGTGTTTAAAAGTCACATTGGCTGCTGTGGTAAACATGCATAAAAATAGACTTTTCACACACTTCCTTCAATTTGGTCACAGAGACACAGTGCTAGAACATTTGTGGTTGCTGCAGCAAAAGCCACAAATAATAACCCAACACTAACCATGTAAAATTACATTACTGAGAAGCAGTGTATATTACACATTTGAAATGATTGAAGTAACATATACATCACTAAATGCAGTGAAGTGATCTTGTGAGAAAAGAAGTGTTTTACATTTGTTTATACCTTATTTTGAAAATTTAAATTTGGCCAGTTGAGATTAATTTTCTCTAACCTGTATTTACTGTGCTACCTTGAAGGTTGTCTCTTGTTTAACATATAGGAAACATTAAGTAAAATTGAACGTGTTAGCCAATGCACTAAACAAGCCACCAGAAACTTTATACAAAAACAAATTGTTATAAATGTGGGAAATTTGAAATAAGAGCAAAAAAGTACTGGAAAAATTCAGCAGGTTAGAGCAGTATCTGTGAACTGAGAAACAGAGGTAATGCTTCTGTAACCTTTCATCTGTAGACCAGTGTCTTCCAAAACATGCCCAAGGCTATGTCAGTGTCAGTGCATTTTCTGGGGTGGGAAGAAGCTAACCAGAAATGTAGGGTAGAATATTGTGGCAGTGGAGTGGCCGTCAGTTTTTGGGTTGGTCAGGAGCTGTGGAAAGTTGGCATTTCAAATGGGATCTGCAGAAAGCATCAAAGTTGGTGAACACAAGTGGTATATGGCACAAGTCCATATGTTATTAAATATGCTGTCTCAGCCTAATTGTTAAAAATGTTAACATTGTATTATTTTATTGGATGTGTTTGTTTGTGCATGGACTGTGCTCTTCCTCTGACCTGTAGGAAGGACAATGATCGTATTGCAGCTGGGGAAATTTGGGGAAGCCCTATATGCAATTAATATCCAGGTGTTAGTGCACTGGGATAGGTTGACCTCAGTTTTTGACTAGCCCCTGAAAAAGGAACCTCTGGTTGATCAGAGTTGATTTCAAAGGTGATTTTTAAAATGTATTTCTGTGGCACCTGTCTAAAGGACGACAAACTGAAGTCATCTCAGTCTCCAAATCTCCAATCGACCCAGTGGTTCCTAGTTCTCAGCCATTTGGCACAGGTTACACTGGTAACTGGACTTTCAATCTATCTGCCATTCCAAATGTGGGCTTGTCATTTGAAGTTATTCTGCAGAATACCTGCTGGCTTATTGGCAAAATATGGACAATTTCCAAGCTGTGCAATCCACAAGTGGCATAGGAGGTGGCACATCAATCAGTTTTAAAAATTAATTTCACTTTCTTCCACCTAATTTCTTTTTGGTTCATAGTGGGAGCAAACCATTCTAGTTTGTGACTGTGACCTCTGGACTAACGTGATATTCCCTAAATTAACTCCAACTCACCCATACTCTGTCTCATCTCCTCACAGAGCTACCTGCCACACATGAGAGCACAATCTTCAGTCTATATGCCCCACGACCTGCAGCTAACCACTCCACCTTTAGTCACCTCCTCAATCTAACTCTTTGACATGCATGATTGCCCTCTTAACCTCTTCTCTGTTCCTGCCTATGACTGATCTGGGCCCTTGTGAAATGCTTTAGGTGGATGTTTTATAGCACTTGCGATGCATTTAAGTGGACATTGTTATGAGGGCCATCCCTGCTGTTTGGGTATAGTCTGGTGGAGTACCCTTTGCCTGTTAGATGCAGCCAATGTTTGATATTATCCGGATGTTGGAATTTATTTTTCTTTTTGAGATTATTAGCTGAACAGTGTGTGATAGTTGGGACGGCACAGTGGTTAGCAGTGCTGCCTTACAGTGCCAGGGACCCAGATTTGATACTGGCCTTGGGTGGCCGTGTGGAGTTTGCACATGCTACCTGTGTCTGTGTGAGTTACCTCCAGGTGCTCTGGTTTCCTTCCACATTCCAAAGATGTGCAAGTTAGGTGGATTGGCCATGGTAAATTGCCCCTTAGTGTCCAAAGATGTTAGGTTAGGGGGATTAGCCATGCTGTATTTGTGGGGTTATGGGGAAGAAATTGGCAGCTATTCTGTGGAATAACTTCAAAGGACAAGCCCATGTTTGGGATGGTGAGTAGATCTGGGTAAGATGCTCTTTTGGAGAGTTGAATGGCCTCCTTCTGCACTGTAGAATTCAGTGGATTCTCAATGCATGGCACTGAGTGCGAGACCTTACTAGCAGCTTATTAGTAATCAATAACGTCAGTGTGCGGTTGTCTGTTTGATGCCGTTGCTACGTTTATCAGGAATTGTAATTCCACCTGCTGTTTGCAGTAAGAATAGTTTGAATTTGGCTGCTCCCTCCTGTGGGGAATATTGTTGCTGTGTTCAGCAGATTACATTGCTGCATAGTTCAAATATTCCTTTAGTGTCAGTTATAGCAAATGATTTTTAGCCCAACTAGACAATTTGACACAGGATCTGTGGTTCCACCTGTCCTACTCTCTGCTTGGGCTCCAATGTTAGAACATCAAAGTTGGAGCAGTAATGAGAATGAGCTCTCAACGAGTCAACAAACCTGCATTTGGAGACCTTTAGGCTAGGATTGAGCTCAAGATGGGGGTGCAATGCCTTTTCTTGTCAACTTGGATCTTGTATTTCTCTCTTGTGGGGATTGTGAATTGGATTCAATTTGAAATTGGTTTTCAGAGCATGCAAGAAGGTGGATTTAGGTCTGTCCAATCCAGCGTGTGCATTGGCTTTGTAATTTTTAAGAATGAAGAGCAACTTTGTCCTTCCCACATGTTCCAAAGCTCTTCACAAGCCCGTTGCATACTTTGTGCAGTTACTTCTGTGACTGTGATTGTGGCCCTCAACAAGAAGGTGGCTAGCAATAATATCCTGGGATCAGGAAAAGCAGGAGAGGAGATGGGATGGGAATCTGAAGAGGGAAGAGCAGAGAGAAAGCCATTGCCGTACAAGTCTTAGTCTGATGTAACCGAGAATCACATTGAATTTTCTCAAGGCCTAGAAACAAAATACTGCTTCTGATCAGCACCTGTTTTCCTTGTTGAAAACATTCCTGCACTGTTTTATAATTTAGACTCACTCTTTAAGTTTAGTGATAGAGATGATGTGCCTTTTCTCTGGGTTATCAAACTGCTCATTAACAGAAATTATCAGGACAATTGTAAATGCTTTGGAAAAAAATTCTTTATTCATTAAAAATTGTTTTGAAGGCAATTTATCTTTCATAAACTAAATGCAGAATTGACCTTAATTGAAGTGGTTTTGATATGCAGTCTGAGCCAGATTGAAAGGCACACAGTTTCCATATTGTGCTCTTTCTCACATTTGTAGTCTGTGCTTTTTGGGGATGAGGGTGGGGGAAGAATTATTTTTCTAAATGTTCTTTTTTACCTTCATTCTTTCCCAATAATGTACTCACTTTTTAGAGCAGGTTATCACTAAGGATTCTCTGAGATTGATGTGCAAAACCAAAAGGTGCTGAGATTGTGCTCAAAATATACTTAACTCTTTTTAAACTAGTATGCTTACTCTAGTCACCGTAACTAATGAACATTTCTTGCTGGTTATGCGGACAGTTAATCAATAGACAAGTGTGTAGTTAGCCCATGAGACTGCTGATTCTTTCTGGGGTGCAGTACGGCCAGTGCTGGCTCCTGCTGGATACGGTTTCAAGGTTGCCAGCTAACCCCTGCACTCCCTTAGCCAAATAGCATTTTTTTCTATGTGAATCCAATCATGAAGTGTAGCAGCCTGTTTGATTTTTGGGCCTATCCTAAAGCAAGCTACTCCCTTGTTTGGAAACTCACTCATGCAGACCACCTGTTGTTGACTATTGTTGTACGTGGCCCTTACAGAGAGTCTGTTTGTTATATGTAGTCATCCTCAGTAGTAGTCTGAGCGTGAGCCCTTGATTAAATAAAAGTAGCATTTGCAGTTGTCAACTGTAAACTTTCCCTAAAAATAACAGTCATAAAGCACATTGGTTTCTGCCCTACTGGATTCCTATCAAGACATCCAATATATTTAAGCTACTCTGCAGTCTTATTTTTTGCTCCAACCGAAAATGGGCACAAAAGCTTGAAGAGTTTGAATTACATGGCAACCCTGACCTCCGGCTGATAGCTTACCCACTGCACAGTTAGTAACGAGAGGGCGAGGTGCTTTTTCAAGTTGCTGCTTTAGCTTATTCACTGCAACATGAACGGGAAATTTCCTGTTAACGGCCATAGCTTCACGCTTCTCTATTTCTGTATCCTCCCTCAACTCTTAATCAAAGGTATAGCATCGGTTATGTGCATGGTCACCCCTTATCTTGGGAGTCACTTTGGCTGCGAGATCATTCACCAGTGTTGTACCCTGCATGGACTGTCCAACTTTATAGTCTAGCTCCTTGCCTTTTTTTGGATGAATCTTTGCTGTAGTAATGATTCTACTTTCTCTTATCTCTTGATTCCTCTCTGCCCCTCCTGCCACACTTCTATTAAAAAAAATGTAACCAGGGTCCACATCGGGGCTCTCTGCCACCCCACCTGCTTCGCTGCCCGGTTCTCTGACTAGCGTCAAAACGTTGCAGAAGTCACCTGGTACCCAGCCCAGAGAGAGGAAGTCATCATCCTCATCAACCGAAGACCGTAATAAGATGGTAAGCAGCAGATCATTCTCTGTCTCTCTTTCTGTGTTGTCTTTCTCTTCCTCTCTCTCTTCCCTCTCTCTCGTGCGCGCACCCTCGCTCTCTCTTCCCTCTCTCACGCACGCGCCCTCTCTCTCTCTCTCTCTTCCCTCTCTCATGCGCGCGCCCCTTCTCTCTCTCTCTTCCCTCTCTCTCATGCGCACGCCCTCTCTCTTCCCCCTCTCTCATGCGCGCGCCCTGTCTCTCTCTCTTCCCTCTCTCATGCACGCGCCCTCTCTCTCTCTCTTCCCTCTCTCTTCCCTCTCTCTCAAGCGCGCGCCCTCTCTCTCTTCCCTCTCTCTCATGCGCGCGCCCTGTCTCTCTCTCTCCCTCTCTCTCATGCGCGTGCCCTCTCTCTCTCTTCCCTCTCTCTCATGCACGCGCCCTCTCTCTTCCCCCTCTCATGCGCGCGCCCTCTCTCTCTCTTCCCTCTCTCTCATGCGCGCGCCCTCTCTCTCTCATGCGCGCGCCCTCTCTCTCTTCCCTCTCTCATGCGCGCGCCCTCTCCCTCTCTCTTCCCTCTCTCTCATGCGCGCTCTCTCTCTCTCTTCCCTCTCTTCCCTCTCTCTCATGCGCGCGCCCTCTCTCTCTCTCTTCCCTCTCTCTCATGCGTCTCTCTCTTCCCCCTCTCTCACGCGCGCGCCCTCTCTCTCTTCCCTCTCTCTCATGCGCGCGCCCTCTCTCGCTCTCCCCCCCTCTCTCATGCGCGCGCCCTCTCTCGCTCTCCCCCCTCTCTCATGCGCGCGCCCTCTCTCTCTCTCTTCCCTCTCTCTCATGCGTGCGCCCTCTCTCTCTCTCTCTCTCTCTTCCCTCTCTCTCATGCGTGCGCCCTCTCTCTCTCTTCCCCCTCTCTCATGCGCGCGCCCTCTCTCTCTCTCGCTCTTCCCCCTCTCTCATGCGCGCGCCCTCTCTTGCTCTTCCCCCTCTCTCATGCGTGCGCCCTCTCTCGCTCTTCCCCCTCTCTCATGCGCGCGCCCTCTCTCTCTCTCTCTCTCTCTCTTCCCTCTCTCTCATGCGCGCGCTCTCTCTCTCTCTTCCCTCTCTCTCATGCGTACGCCCTCTCTCTCTCTTCCCCCTCTCTCATGCGCGCGCCCTCTCTCTCTCTCTCTTCCCCCTCTCTCATGCGTGCGCCCTCTCTCTCTCTTCCCCCTCTCTCATGCGCGCGCCCTCTCTCTCTCTCGCTCTTCCCCCTCTCTCATGCGCGCGCCCTCTCTTGCTCTTCCCCCTCTCATGCGTGCGCCCTCTCTCGCTCTTCCCCCTCTCTCATGCGCGCGCCCTCTCTCTCTCTCGCTCTTCCCCCTCTCTCGTGCGCGAGCCCTCTCTCTCTCTCGCTCTTCCCCCTCTCTCGTGCGCGCGCCCTCTCTCTCTCTCGCTCTTCCCCCTCTCTCATGCGCGCGCCCTCTCTCGCTCTTCCCCCTCTCTCATGCGCACGCCCTCTCTCGCTCTTCCCCCTCTCTCATGCACACGCCCTCTCTCGCTCTCTCGCTCTCTCGCTCTTCCCCCTCTCTCGTTCTTCCCCCTCTCTCGCTCTTCCCCCTCTCTCGTTCTTCCCCCTCTCTCGTTCTTCCCCCTCTCTCGTTCTTCCCCCTCTCTCGTTCTTCCCCCTCTCTCGTTCTTCCCCCTCTCTCGCTCTTCCCCCTCTCTCGCTCTTCCCCCTCTCTCGCTCTTCCCCCTCTCTCGCTCTTCCCCCTCTCTCGCTCTTCCCCCTCTCTCGCTCTTCCCCCTCTCTCGCTCTTCCCCCCCTCTCTCGCTCTTCCCCCTCTCTCGCTCTTCCCCCTCTCTCGCTCTTCCCCCTCTCTCGCTCTTCCCCCTCTCTCGCTCTTCCCCCCCTCTCTCGCTCTTCCCCCCCTCTCTCGCTCTTCCCCCCCTCTCTCGCTCTTCCCCCCCTCTCTCGCTCTTCCCCCCCTCTCTCGCTCTTCCCCCCCTCTCTCGCTCTTCCCCCCCTCTCTCGCTCTTCCCCCCCTCTCTCGCTCTTCCCCCCCTCTCTCGCTCTTCCCCCCCTCTCTCGCTCTTCCCCCCCTCTCTCGCTCTTCCCCCCCTCTCTCGCTCTTCCCCCCCTCTCTCGCTCTTCCCCCCCTCTCTCGCTCTTCCCCCCCTCTCTCGCTCTTCCCCCCCTCTCTCGCTCTTCCCCCCCTCTCTCGCTCTTCCCCCCCTCTCTCGCTCTTCCCCCCCTCTCTCGCTCTTCCCCCCCTCTCTCGCTCTTCCCCCCCTCTCTCGCTCTTCCCCCCCTCTCTCGCTCTTCCCCCCCTCTCTCGCTCTTCCCCCCCCTCTCTCGCTCTTCCCCCCCCTCTCTCGCTCTTCCCCCCCCTCTCTCGCTCTTCCCCCCCCTCTCTCGCTCTTCCCCCCCTCTCTCGTCTTCCCCCCCCTCTCTCGCTCTTCCCCCCCCTCTCTCGCTCTTCCCCCCCCTCTCTCGCTCTTCCCCCCCTCTCTCGCTCTTCCCCCCCTCTCTCGCTCTTCCCCCCCTCTCTCGCTCTTCCCCCCCTCTCTCGCTCTTCCCCCCCTCTCTCGCTCTTCCCCCCCTCTCTCGCTCTTCCCCCCCTCTCTCGCTCTTCCCCCCCTCTCTCGCTCTTCCCCCCCTCTCTCGCTCTTCCCCCCCTCTCTCGCTCTTCCCCCCCTCTCTCGCTCTTCCCCCCCTCTCTCGCTCTTCCCCCCCTCTCTCGCTCTTCCCCCCCTCTCTCGCTCTTCCCCCCCTCTCTCGCTCTTCCCCCCCTCTCTCGCTCTTCCCCCCCTCTCTCGCTCTTCCCCCCCTCTCTCGCTCTTCCCCCCCTCTCTCGCTCTTCCCCCCCTCTCTCGCTCTTCCCCCCCTCTCTCGCTCTTCCCCCCCTCTCTCGCTCTTCCCCCCCTCTCTCGCTCTTCCCCCCCTCTCTCGCTCTTCCCCCCCTCTCTCGCTCTTCCCCCCCTCTCTCGCTCTTCCCCCCCTCTCTCGCTCTTCCCCCCCTCTCTCGCTCTTCCCCCCCTCTCTCGCTCTTCCCCCCCTCTCTCGCTCTTCCCCCCCTCTCTCGCTCTTCCCCCCCTCTCTCGCTCTTCCCCCCCTCTCTCGCTCTTCCCCCCCTCTCTCGCTCTTCCCCCCCTCTCTCGCTCTTCCCCCCCTCTCTCGCTCTTCC
Source organism: Carcharhinus amblyrhynchos (assembly GCF_965287045.1). NCBI lineage: Eukaryota > Metazoa > Chordata > Chondrichthyes > Carcharhiniformes > Carcharhinidae > Carcharhinus > Carcharhinus amblyrhynchos. The sequence continues at coordinate 69,392,555 of NC_137329.1, read as the reverse complement.
CCCCCTCTCTCGCTCTTCCCCCCCTCTCTCGCTCTTCCCCCCCTCTCTCGCTCTTCCCCCCCTCTCTCGCTCTTCCCCCCCTCTCTCGCTCTTCCCCCCCTCTCTCGCTCTTCCCCCCCTCTCTCGCTCTTCCCCCCCTCTCTCGCTCTTCCCCCCCTCTCTCGCTCTTCCCCCCCTCTCTCGCTCTTCCCCCCCTCTCTCGCTCTTCCCCCCCTCTCTCGCTCTTCCCCCCCTCTCTCGCTCTTCCCCCCCTCTCTCGCTCTTCCCCCCCTCTCTCGCTCTTCCCCCCCTCTCTCGCTCTTCCCCCCCTCTCTCGCTCTTCCCCCCCTCTCTCGCTCTTCCCCCCCTCTCTCGCTCTTCCCCCCCTCTCTCGCTCTTCCCCCCCTCTCTCGCTCTTCCCCCCCTCTCTCGCTCTTCCCCCCCTCTCTCGCTCTTCCCCCCCTCTCTCGCTCTTCCCCCCCTCTCTCGCTCTTCCCCCCCTCTCTCGCTCTTCCCCCCCTCTCTCGCTCTTCCCCCCCTCTCTCGCTCTTCCCCCCCTCTCTCGCTCTTCCCCCCCTCTCTCGCTCTTCCCCCCCTCTCTCGCTCTTCCCCCCCTCTCTCGCTCTTCCCCCCCTCTCTCGCTCTTCCCCCCCTCTCTCGCTCTTCCCCCCCTCTCTCGCTCTTCCCCCCCTCTCTCGCTCTTCCCCCCCTCTCTCGCTCTTCCCCCCCTCTCTCGCTCTTCCCCCCCTCTCTCGCTCTTCCCCCCCTCTCTCGCTCTTCCCCCCCTCTCTCGCTCTTCCCCCCCTCTCTCGCTCTTCCCCCCCTCTCTCGCTCTTCCCCCCCTCTCTCGCTCTTCCCCCCCTCTCTCGCTCTTCCCCCCCTCTCTCGCTCTTCCCCCCCTCTCTCGCTCTTCCCCCCCTCTCTCGCTCTTCCCCCCCTCTCTCGCTCTTCCCCCCCTCTCTCGCTCTTCCCCCCCTCTCTCGCTCTTCCCCCCCTCTCTCGCTCTTCCCCCCCTCTCTCGCTCTTCCCCCCCTCTCTCGCTCTTCCCCCCCTCTCTCGCTCTTCCCCCCCTCTCTCGCTCTTCCCCCCCTCTCTCGCTCTTCCCCCTCTCTCTCTCTCTCGCTCTTCCCCCCCTCTCTCGCTCTTCCCCCCCTCTCTCGCTCTTCCCCCCTCTCTCGCTCTTCCCCCCCTCTCTCGCTCTTCCCCCTCTCTCTCTCTCTCGCTCTTCCCCCTCTCTCTCTCTCTCGCTCTTCCCCCTCTCTCTCTCTCTCGCTCTTTCCCCTCTCTCTCTCTCTCGCTCTTCCCCCTCTCTCGCTCTCTCGCTCTTCCCCCTCTCTCGCTCTCTCGCTCTTCCCCCTCTCTCGCTCTCTCGCTCTTCCCCCTCTCTCGCTCTCTCGCTCTTCCCCCTCTCTCGCTCTCTCGCTCTTCCCCCTCTCTCGCTCTCTCGCTCTTCCCCCTCTCTCGCTCTCTCGCTCTTCCCCCTCTCTCGCTCTCTCGCTCTTCCCCCTCTCTCGCTCTCTCGCTCTTCCCCCTCTCTCGCTCTCTCGCTCTTCCCCCTCTCTCGCTCTCTCGCTCTTCCCCCTCTCTCGCTCTCTCGCTCTTCCCCCTCTCTCGCTCTCTCGCTCTTCCCCCTCTCTCGCTCTCTCGCTCTTCCCCCTCTCTCGCTCTTCCCCCTCTCTCGCTCTCTCGCTCTTCCCCCTCTCTCGCTCTCTCGCTCTTCCCCCTCTCTCGCTCTCTCGCTCTTCCCCCTCTCTCGCTCTCTCGCTCTTCCCCCTCTCTCGCTCTCTCGCTCTTCCCCCTCTCTCGCTCTCTCGCTCTTCCCCCTCTCTCGCTCTCTCGCTCTTCCCCCTCTCTCGCTCTCTCGCTCTTCCCCCTCTCTCGCTCTCTCGCTCTTCCCCCTCTCTCGCTCTCTCGCTCTTCCCCCTCTCTCGCTCTCTCGCTCTTCCCCCTCTCTCGCTCTCTCGCTCTTCCCCCTCTCTCGCTCTCTCGCTCTTCCCCCTCTCTCGCTCTCTCGCTCTTCCCCCTCTCTCGCTCTCTCGCTCTTCCCCCTCTCTCGCTCTCTCGCTCTTCCCCCTCTCTCGCTCTCTCGCTCTTCCCCCTCTCTCGCTCTCTCGCTCTTCCCCCTCTCTCGCTCTCTCGCTCTTCCCCCTCTCTCGCTCTTCCCCCTCTCTCGCTCTCTCGCTCTTCCCCCTCTCTCGCTCTCTCGCTCTTCCCCCTCTCTCGCTCTCTCGCTCTTCCCCCTCTCTCGCTCTCTCGCTCTTCCCCCTCTCTCGCTCTCTCGCTCTTCCCCCTCTCTCGCTCTCTCGCTCTTCCCCCTCTCTCGCTCTCTCGCTCTTCCCCCTCTCTCGCTCTCTCGCTCTTCCCCCTCTCTCGCTCTCTCGCTCTTCCCCCTCTCTCGCTCTCTCGCTCTTCCCCCTCTCTCTCATGCGCGTGCCCTCTCTCACATAATGGCAGTGAGGGGCCAAACTACTTTGCTGGAACATTTGCGCAATCAACAGGTAAAGTTTCAGGCCTGAAGGGAGGCAAAAGTGATTGTTAGCTTCCATGGGCTAGGACGGCTGGGCATGGCAAGATGGAACGGGGAGGGGTACGGAGTTGGAGGGAAAAGAAGGGTAGATAACATCAGATGGAATGGATGTTCTTCGTGGTTAGATGCCTTTTCCACTGATGTTAGTTTGTGATACTGTAATCTTGGCCCATTTTCAAATTTGTTTCACCTCGTGTGGAGTTTAATTAGTGGTCTGTTCAGATGATACAAAAGGCCCTTTGGCCTACTCAATTCCATCATTCCAGAATACCAACACCACCAAATTCCCATGTGGCTGTTAATGAGCCCATATCTGTACCACATCTGTCTGACCATCTTGGTAACTTGTTCATTCTTTTGATTATCCTCTCCATTGATGGAAAGGCATAGAAATGCGCACATCCTGCCAAAGTTCAAGAAAGATGTCTAAGACATGAAGCGTCAGGCCTTTCAGTAGAGAGATTAGAACTCAGAACATGCTATTTGGGAGCTCACAGTGACAAATGCATGTCCCACTGCACATTGCAAAATTCTTTGAGCAAAATAATGGTTGAAATGTTGGGCCCTTACAGAGAGTCAAATGTGAATGGCATTTGTTATGAATTGAGTCAGAAAGTAAATGGGGCTTCCATCATGAATGCTGTTTAATAGTTGTGCTACAAAACTTTGTGGATTTCATTATCTTCTGTTATTTTTGTTCTGCTTTGTAGAAAACTCTTGGGCGGAGGGACTCCAGTGACGACTGGGAGATTTCAGAAGGTCAAATCACACTGGGCCAAAGGATAGGATCAGGCTCGTTTGGAACAGTGTACAAGGGAAAGTGGCATGGTACGTAGTGAAGAGGGTGGGTTTGTTTGGGAAAGGATTGCTGCTATTTGACATATGTCAGAGCATCTCAATGATCCCGAAACATTTCAGTGTATGTCACTCCCCAGTGGAAGTATCTCAGGCACGTGCAATCTCATCTGAGAATCATCTATGGTGTGTAATTGCTGCGTTTTACTGATGGGTGTTCTTAAGAATGCAGTCAATAATGGAACAATTTGCATAAAGACTTCATGTTAAAATTTGAGTTCCCTCTCAAAAGCAATAGGATTGTTCTGTAATTTATCTATCCTCATCAGGAAGCATATTGGGTAATGGCAGTATATCATTGTGTAATCAGGAGCCGAGGAAAGGTATTAAAAGAAGCTTCTGATTTGCTCTCAGAAGATAAATTGGCTGAAAATGATCAACAAATCACCAGAATTTTGCGTTTATGAGTTAGTGAACTAACTCCAAAAGTGAAGAATTTAGTGTAGAATGAAACATGCGCTGTTAATTCTCACCCTATCTTGCTCTGAGAGTGTGAGAATACCCTACTGTATGTGAGGTACTGTCACAAGTGTGCCACCCATTTGAAATGCTTATAGCAACTAACCGTTGTTTTATTGGTTAGAAAAGTGGTGGATAGGTATTTAGCTGGTGATTATTTCCTGGATTCAGTATTAGAGGTGGCACAATGGTTAGCACTATTGGTTCACAGCGCCAGGGACCCAGGTTCGATTTCCAGCTTGGGTCACTCTGTGAAGTTTGCATGTTCTCCCCCTGTCTGTGTGGGTTTTGCCCAGGTGCTCTGGTTTCCTCCCACGTTCTGAAAGACGTGCTGGTTAGGTGCATTGACTGGAACAGGCGCTGGACTGCAGTGACTAGGAGAATTTCACAGTAACTTCGTTGCAGTGTTATTGTAAGCCTTACTTGTGACTTATAAATAAACTTTAACTTATATTTTTGGAATGCACTGGGTGCTGTTGAAATGTCTTTGAAGGTCTGGAGGACTAAGAAGCTTCTGCGCACTGGTTGGGAATATGTGGCTACAACCCCGACTCTCTCCATGATCAGTTTAATGTAATGTCATAGAAACATAGAAAATAGGAGCAGGAGTAAGCCAATCGGCCCTTCTAGTCTGCTGCACCATTCATTGTGATCATGGCTGATCATCAGCTCAATAACCTGATCTCACCTTCTGCCCATATTCTTTCACCCCCAAAAGCTTCCTTGGAAACATAAAGATGTTTTGGCCTCAGTTGCTTGCTGTGGTAGAGAATTCTTGCAGCTTTAACCTTTAAGTTTTAATTTCATTGCCAAGGTTCCAGGATCTTGCTTTTCACAGGGCAAAAAAGCAGAAAGTCACAGAAAGTGAGTGCCCCCGTTTCCCCAAAGACAAAAGTAAAATAATGCCAAGCACTGTACGGAATCAATGCAGAATATATTTTATGTAACTAACTTTCCTGGCGTGTAACAATGATAACAAAGAACAACACAGCACGGGAAACAGGCCCTTCGGCCCAACGAGCCCACGCCGCCGTCCCATTGTCTCAGTGACCTATTCATGATTTTAGTCTACGCCTAATGTGCGAGGATCAGGGAGGTCCAATTTAGGGACAATTTAGTACCCAATCAATCAGCCTAAAAGCACATCTTTGGGATGTGGGAGGAAACCGGAGTACCCGGAGGAAACCCACGCAACCACGGGGAGAACGTGCAAACTCCCACAGACACAGGCCCAAATCCATGTGTCCGCACAGCAACAGAGATAGTCTCTGAGCTGTCATGTTGCCCTCGAGATGGTCCAGTTTAAGCACACTAACGACATGAAGCAATAGGCAACTCCCGAAGCAACGTCCAAGAGCAGCCCACTACAACCTGCCGCATGCATGCCCCTTGCTGGACTTAAATGCCTGTGGAGACAAAAAATTCATTATTAAACAGGCAAAGACTGTAACATCCCTGAGGCAAAAACGTAATCCCAAGCCTACAATGTTTAGTAAGGCCTGCTATATCCCCCTATATGTAGCCTGCTCATGTGGCTGTCCAAGTGACTCTTAAACAACCCTAGCGTGCCTGCTTCCACCACCTTACTCGGTAGTGCATTCCACACCCCCACTACCCTTTGCGTGAAAAACTGCCCTCTAATATTTGTCTTATACCTAGCCCCCCTCACCCTAAGCCCGTGACCCCTCGTTCTATCCATTTCTAATAGCGGAAAAAGCTTACCACCATTTACTCTATCTATCCCCTTCATAATCTTATAAACCTCTATTAGATCCCCCCTCAGCCGACGTCTCTCAAGGGAAAACAGCCCAAGTTCGTTCAATCTTTCCTCGTAAGACAGCCCTTCCATACCAGGCAGCATCCTGGTAAATCTCCTCTGCACTCTCTCCAGGATCTCTACATCCTTTCGGTAGTACGGCGACCAGAACTGGACGCAGTACTCTAAGTGAGGCCTAACCAACGTTCTATACAACTGCAACATCAGACTCCTACTCTTATATTCTATACCCCTTCCTATGAAGGCTAACATACCATACGCTTTCCTCATCACATTCTGCACCTGCACCGACACCTTCAGGGACTTGTGCACTTGCACCCCCAGGTCTCTCTGCGTATCTATACTCCGGATAGTTCTACCTTTTATCGTATAACTCCCCTCCACATTATTCCGGCCAAAGTGCATCACCTCGCATTTCTCCGGATTAAATTCCATTTGCCATCTATCTGCCCAATCTACCAGCCTGTCTATGTCCTGTTGCATTGCCAGGCACTGCTCCTCAGTACCCGCCAATCCAACCATCTTAGTGTCATCAGCAAATTTGCTGATCACACCACCTACCCCCTCTTCCAAGTCATTAATATATACCACAAATAGAAGAGGTCCTAGTACCGAGCCCTGTGGCACACCACTGGTGACAGACCTCCAATTGGAAAAGGAGCCTTCCACTACTACTCGCTGTCTCCTCCTCCCAAGCCAGTTCTCCACCCATCTACATACCTGGCCTTGTATCCCATGAGCCTTCACCATGATAGGTGAGATTTGTTTAACCAGGTCAGGTAGTATAGCCAATGAGGGAGAAGATTGAGGAAAAACCATTTAGGCCATTGAAGTTGTCTCTATTATTCACAATCTAGCCTCCAACTATATTTTGAAGACTTCTGATATAATTGAAGGTGTATTAGTTTGAGACCAGTAATAACCTCGTATATGGTGTCCAGATGAATCATGAGTTCGGCTACCCAGTAACAGCATTGCGCACGTATTTGTACTCTGCTCAAAATGGATACTAATGTTTGGTCAATTGAAACATTCAAGATTGAGATCAATACATATTTGGTAATGGGATCAAGTGATGTCAATCAGATGTGAGGAAAAAGAGCTGAATATAGACAGGACTTAATGAGTGATGGGATAGGCTCACAGCTTTTACAATAGGATGCTTGAGGAAAAGTATTGGATGGATTCAGTAACATCCTAAGACCTGATTGGCAAAAGTGTGCAAAACACGGCTTGATTCTTGGACATCCCTTTTCTTCTGAAGGTGCTGACTATGGAATTAATCTGCAAGGGTCACCTTTGAAAACATTGCCAATTCCCTGAAATTGGAATTGCCTAGGGTCTTTACTTGCCAGTTTTCTTCCTACCCTCCTTTGAAGGCCCAGACTCTGTCCTGTAATAGGTTTCTGTGGCTGCTGCATTCACCTTGTTTTTTTTTGTCACCTTGGCAGCTAGTGTCAGCAGACTGTTGACTGCAGGGAGGTTACATAAGAATATAATAAATAGGAGCAGGAGTAGGCCATTCAGTCCTTAGAGCCTGCTTCATTATTCAATAAGACCATGGCTGATCTTCTGCCTTCATACCATTTTCCTGCATTATTCCCCCATGTCCTTTGATGTTTTTAATATGTAAAAATCTATCAGTCACAGTTTTGAACATACTCAATGATTGAGACTCCACAGCCATCTGAATTCCAAAGATTCACCAACCTCTGAGTGAAGTATTTCCCCCGATCTCAGTCCAAAATGATCTGCCTCTTATTCTGAGACTGTGTCCCCCAGTTCTAGACCCCTCCTACACCTATCCTGTCAAGTCCTGTAAAAATTGTGTGTTTCAATGAGATCACTTCTCATTCTTCTAAACTCTAGAGAATAAAGGCCCTGTATCGATAATCTTTCCTCATTGGACAATCCCTCCATTCCAGGAATTAATGTAGTGAACCATTGTTGCACTCCCTCTAATGACAAGAATATATTTCCTTAGGTAAGGAGACCAAAACTGCACACACTACTCCTGGTACAGTCTCACTAAGGCTTTATATGATCGCAGTAAGACATATTTTCTCTTCTACTTAAATTGTCTTTTAATAAAGGCATATACCATTTGCTTTCTCAATTACTTGCTGTATCTGCATGTTAGCTTTCAGCGGAGTCTAATCCTGCCCCAACACAGCGTCCATGCACACTCACTTTCCAATACGGGTAATTGGGCAGCTGTTAAGAGTGGCCCTGTCCATCCCCTTCCATCCATTTCAGAGAGTATCCATCCTACCTGAGTTAATGGAGATTAGAACATATAAAGTAAAAGTCAAGTTTATTTATTAGGCACAAGTAAGACTTACAAATACGTTTCGATGCAATGAAGTTACTGTGAAATTCCCTTAGTAGTCACAGTTCAGCTCCTGTTTAGGTCAATGCACCTAACCAACACGTCTTTCAGAATGTGGGAGAAAACTGGAGCAGCCGGAGGAAACACATGCGGACACGGGAGACAACGTGCAAACATCACACACAAACCCAAGTCGGTAATCAAACCTGAGTCCCTGACGCTGTGAGGCAGCAGTGCTATCCACTGTGCTACCATGCTGCCTGAGAATTTTCATTCCTTAGATTCATAGATTAGTTACTGATTAGATAAATTGTCATCCACTGGGTGAGTATACCTTCTTTCGCGCTAACTCACCTGGTATTTTGGTGGCTGCGATAGCCATTTACTGTCTTTTAGGGTTACCATGTTCTGTTCTGTAAATGCTATTTGTTCACAGGTGATGTTGCAGTGAAGATGCTGAATGTTACCGCTCCAACTCCTCAACAGCTACAAGCCTTTAAGAATGAAGTGGGAGTCCTCAGGTAAGAGGGTGACAGAGAAATCCTGAAAGAAATAATCACAAGTGAAGTGTTGATGATTGTTTTACAGGTCATGTGCTGTCCTTCTGGATGTCTTTAGAAGGGTGGTGCGATAGTATTGTGGTTATGTTACTGGACTAGTAATCCAGAGACCTGGATTAATTATCTGGAGAAGTGTTCAAATCCCACCATGGCTGCTGGGGAATTTAAATGTGCTTAATTGAAGAACAAGCTGATTTTGCTGACCTTAGCTCTGGATAACCAGTCCTTTGTCCTGCAGAGCTCCCTTTACCCATCTTGGAACTTGTGATAAAAATGGGAGAGCTTTCCCCCAGATTAGTCAAGCAAGAGCTTGACATAGTCAGTGTCACCAAATTATAGCTATCATTATCGGGTATGTCCTATCCCAAAAGGAGGACAGACCCATCAGAGGATCTCCAAAATCACTGAGGATGGAGATGTTTATGGCACTGCTTTCTTCCAGTTGTTTGATATTCCACCAACATTCTTGGTTGAATTTGGAAGAACTTTAGAGCTTTGATCTGATCTGTTGGTTGTGGAATTGCCTAGCTCTGCCTATAGCATGCTGTTTCTACTGCTCTTTATGATCTTGTTGAATGGCAGATGGGCTCGAGGGCTGAATGGTCTACTCCTGTTCCTATGTTCCTATGCATGTAGTCCTGTACTGTAACTTCAGTGGTTTGGTATTTCATTTTTGGGACACTTCTGCCAGTTATATCCTTCAGGACTTGGCCAGATTGGTCAATAATGGTGCTAGTGAGCCACCGTTGATGATGGACATTGATGACCCCCATCCAGAGTACATTTTGTGGCCTTGTTATCCTCGGGGCTTTCTCAAAGTGCTGTTCAATATAGATTCATCAACTGAAAATAGGCTGTGGGTGGGAATAAGCAAGACATTTCCTTGCGCATGTTTGACTTCATGGGGTCCTGGAGTCAATGCTAAGGCTTCCCAATGACACTCTCCTTGAGTGTATACCTCTTTGTTGCAACCTCTGATGGATCTGTCCTCCTTTTGGGATAGGACATACCCGATAGTGATAGCTATAATTTGGTGACACTGACTACGCCAAGCTCTTGTTTGACTAATCTGTGGGAAAGCTCTCCCACTTTTATCACAAGTTCCAAGATATGGGTAAGGGGAGTTCTGCAGGACAAAGGACTGGTTATCCAGAGCTAAGGTCACCAAAATCAGCTTGTTCTTCAATTAAGCACATTTAAATTCCCCAGCAGCCGTGGTGGGATTTGAACACTTCTCCAGATGATTAATCCAGGTCTCTGGATTACTAGTCCAGTAATATATGCAGTAACAAAACATCAGTACAAAAGGCAAGCCACAAGCATTTACAACCACCCTCAACCAAAGGCACTGAACGGGATGATCTGTTTCCGCCTCCTACCGAGATGTGTGCCACTGCAGATGCCAGTCTTCAGCCAATTCAATTCGCTCAAGAAAACAGTTGAACCCACTTAATACTGCAGTGGGCCCAGACAACATCTGAGCTATAGTTTTGAAATGGTTAGACTCCTGAACTAACCATGTCTCTAACCAAACTATTGCAGTACAACTGGCATCCACCCAAAATGTGGATATCCTGTCCACAAGAAGCAGGATGAATTCAACCTAATCAATTACTGCCCCGTCAAATTTCTTGAGATCATGAGCAAAATGACAGAAATTGTTGTCAATAATGCTATTAAGTGGCACTTACTCAGCAATAACTTACTCATTAGTACTCTTTTTGAGTTCTACTAGAGCCACTAGGCTCCAGAACTCATTACAGCCATGGGCCAAGCTTTCCAAGCGGTGGCACAGTGGTTAACTCTGTTGCCTCACAGTGCCAGAGACCCAGGTTCAATTCTAGCCTTGGGTAACTGTGTGGAGTTTGCATATTCTCCCCATGTCTGTGTAGGTTTCCTCAGGGTACTGTGGTTTCCTCCTGCAGACCGAATATGTGCAGGTTAGGTGGATTGGCCATGCTAAATTGTCCTTCGGTGTCCCAAGATGTGTAGGTTAGGGGCATTAATGGAGCAAATTCATAGGGTTATGAGGATAGGATGGGGTTTCGGCTTGGGTATGGCACTCTGATATAGACATGATGGGCCAAATGGCCTCCTTCTGCACTGTAGGGATTCTCAGCAAAGGAGGCAAGGTGAGAGTGACTACCCTTGACATCAATGACTTGACTTCAGTCCATTTGACTGAATAGAGCCTCAAGGATATCATAGATATATAACAGTACCAAAGAAAAGCCAAGCAGCATGCCTTACTGACTGTTGTCCAGTGGCTCTGACATCCATCATTATGAAGTGCTTTGAAAGGTTAGCCATGGCACAAATCAATCCTAGCCTCCAGGATTGCCTAGATCCACTTCAGTTTGCCTACTGCCACAACAAGCCCACAGCAGACGCCATCTCCTTGGCCCTGCGCTCAACCCTCGATCACCTAGATAACAAAGACTCCTATTTATCGACTACAACTCAGCCTTCAACACCATTATTCCTATGTAACTCGTCTCCAAATTCAACTGGCTTGGGCCTCGGCTCCTCCCTCTGCGACTGGATCCTGAACTTACAATCAGTAAGGATATGCAACAACACCTCATCCATGATCAGTTTCAACACTGCTGCCTCAAGGCTGTGTTCTTAGCCCCCACTATACTCCTTACACACCTATGACTGGCCAATTTCTGTCCAACTCAATTTTCAAGTTGCTGATGACACCGCCGTAGTGGGTCAGATCTCAAACAATGACGAGACAGAGTACAGGAATGAGAATCTGGTGAACTGGTGCGACGGCAATAATCTTTCCCTCAATGTCAACAAAATGAAGAAGATTGTCATCAAGCTCAGGAAGCATAGAGGAGAACGTGCCCCTGTCTACATCAATGAGAGCAAAGTAGAAATGGTCAAAAACTTTAAGTTTTTAGGTGTCCAGATTGCCAACAACCTGTCCTGGTCCCTCCATGTCATCATTATAGTTAAGAAAGCCCAAAAACTTTCTTAGAAGACTAAGGAAATTTGGCATGTCAGCTTCGACTTACCAGATTTTATAGATGCACCATAGAAAGCATTCTTTCTGGCTTTATCACAGCTTGGTATGGCTCCTGCTCTGTCCAAGACCACAAGAATCTACAAAAGGTCGTGAATGCAGCTGAAGCCGTCATGCAAACTGGCCTCCCATCCGTTGACTCTGTCTACATTTCCCACTTTCTCGGCAAAGCAGCCAGTATAATTAAGGCCCCACGCATCCCAGACGTTTTCTCTTTCACCTTCTTCCATAGAAAAAAGATACAGAAGTCTGAGGTCACGTACCAATTGACTCAAGAACAGCTTCCCTCCCTGTTGCCATCAGACTTTTGAACAGACCTATCTCGCATTAAGTTGATTTTTCTCTACGCCCTAGCTATGACTGTATCAGTACATTCTGCACTCTCTTGTTTCCTTCTCTATGAACGGTATGTTTTGGCTGTATTGCGTGCAAGAAACAATACTTTCACTGTATGCTAATACATGTGACAATAATAAGTCAAAGAAAATCTGAAGTGAATGGGGAGATAGCTCTCCACTGGCTGGAGTCATACCTAACACTAAGGAAGATAATTAAAGACCAATCATCTCAGCCCTAGGACATTGTTGCTGGGAGTTCCCCAGATAGTTTCCTAGGACCCAACCAAAGGCTGCTTCATCAAGGGCTTCTTCCATCATAAGGTCAGAAGTGAGAAAGTTTTTTGATGATTGCACAGTGTTTGATTCCATTCACAATTCTACTGATCATGATGCAATCCATGTTCATATGCAGCAAAACCCTGGACAACATTCAGGATTGGGCTGCTAAGAGCCAAGTAAAATTGACATCAGGCAATGACCATCGCTAACAAGAGATTCTAATTACCTCCCCTTGACATTCAACAGCATTGCCACTGCTGAATCCCCCACTATCAACATCTTGAGATTACAATTGATCAGAAACTGAACTGGACCAAATACATACTGTGGCTGCAAGAACAGATCAACGGTTGTGAGTCTGCAGAGAGTAACTTACCTCTTGACTCCCCAAAGACTGCCCACGATCTACAAGGCCCAATGATAGAATACTCTCCGTTTACCTTGATGAGTGCAAATCCAACAGCAAGGGAATTAGATAAGTACGTGACGAAAATAAATTGGAGGGCTACGGAGAAAATGGAAGGGGGGGTGCAACTAGCAAAATTGCTCTCGCAAAGAGCAGACATGAATATACTTGGTTGAATGGTTTTGCAGATATCATAGAATCATACAGTGCAGAAGGAGGCCATTCAGCCCATCGAGTCTGCACCAACCACAATCCCAGCCAGGCCCTATCCCCATAACCCCATGCATTTATCCTAGCTAGCCCCCCTGACTCTAAGGAGCAATTTAACATGGCCAATCCACCTAACCCACACATCCTTGGACTGCGGAAGGAAACCGGAACATCTGAAGGAAACCATGCAGACATGGACAGAATGTGCAAATTCCACACAGAAGTGACCCAAGCCAGAATCGAACCCAAGTCTCTGGTGCTGAGAGGCATCTGTGCTAAACACTGTGCCACCATGCTGCCCAGCCTTCCTTCTGTGCTGTAACCATTCTGTGATTCTAAGATGCTATTCCAAGTTAAACCTTTAACAGAGAAACTCAACACCATCTGTTGCGAAGGAGCACGCTTGATCCATGTACCACATTGTGTTTACTCCCTTGACCACAGATGCCCTGTGAAGCAGTGTCCACCATCAATGAGATACACTGCAGCAATTCCCCATTACTACTTTGACAGGTCCTCCTTTCAAATCCACAAACTTTACCTAGAAGAAACAAGAGCAGCAAGCACCACCAGGTACAAGTTCCCCTCCAAAAGGATGTTGCAAAACATCCTTCATTGCTGGGTGAAAATCTAGAATTCCCTCCTTAATTGTGCAAATGGATTGCAACAGTTTAAGAAAGTGGCTCACCATCATCTTCTCAAGGACAGCTGGAGATGGGCAATACAGTTGACCTTGCATCCGATGAATGAATAAAAAGATATATGGATAGGTTGACAATGATAGAGATATCTCAATGATGTGATGTCATTAGCGGTTTGTGGATGGTGTCCTCTGCCCAGAGCCAGGACTCTGAGTGTCAGCAGATTACCTGACTCTGGAGGGCACCATAATTTTGTCTTCATCCAGTGTCCCTAAATGTACATTCACATTCCTGATGTACATCAGAGATCAGGAGTGGAAATCCTAGCTCTTCTTTCACACCTGTCTGACCTCAGCCTGAGGCTAACTGTATGCTCTGTATGCAGCTGTGACTGGGATTATTTAGCTCAGTAATGTGTAGATTGATCTTTGTTTATCTCTTTGGGTAAGGTGCAATCATTCAACTTTGTTTATAAAGCAAAACCAAGTTCTTGCACTGATCGTTTGATAAAATCTTGAAGCCAGATTGTGTGAAGGCATATTTTAAATGCTCCCTCTGAAAGGTGAAGTCTCAAGTTGCTGTCAGTACGCTCAGCTTCTCCAGCTTTGTTTCAGGTACTGCTGGGGCATTTTCAACTGCTGCTATAAATCATGGACGTCTTATTGAAATAGAAAACATGTTGCCTATCCACAAGAAGAATGTCCAGTGTCTGGTTGCAACACCCATTCATGAATCTTTTGAGAAAGTATGTTTAGTACTTCCTCATTTGTCATCTAGATTGATGATTTGGATGTTGTGAATAGTAATGTTCCTTCTGTTGATGTTTGCCCGCCAGATCTCATCTTTTTGCCTGAAGGTGACTGAATCTCTACAGTTAGAGATGAGTGGAATTGGGCAGCACAAGTTCATCAGCTTAATAGTTCATCAGCATAAACAGTTAAAACATGCTATTGCTTTCTTTGTGAAAGGAGGACGACGTACCCCCATGTTAAAGGTTTTACTTGGGAATAGCACCTTGGAATTATAGAATCCCTACAGTGCAGAAGGAGGCCATTTGGCTCATCAAATCTGCACCGACCACAATCTCACCAAGCCCTATCCATATATTTACCCTGCTAGTCCCCTGACACTAAGCAGCAATCTAACATGGCCAATCCATCTAATCTTTTTACTGTGGGAAGAAACTGGAGCACCCAGAGGAAATCCACACAGACACGGGGAGAAGATGCAAACTCCACACAGTTGTCCAAGGCTGGAATTGAGCCCAGGTCATAGAATGGTTGTAGCGCAGAAGCAGATCATTTAACCCAGTGTGGTCATGCCCGCTGTCTACTAGAGCAATTCGGCTAATTCCACTCCCCTTGCCTTTCCCCATAGCCCTGCAATTTATTTTCTTCCCTCTTGAAAACCATGATTGAATTTGCCTCCACCACACGCTCAGGCAGTGCAGTCAGATTCCATGCAGTGACAGCATGGAAAGATTTATTCCTTATGTTGCCATTGTTTCTTTTGCCATTCCCCTTATCTTGTCATAGTCTAATTCTTCATCCTTCCACCAGTGGCCACAGTTTCCCTTTATCTACACTGTCTAGACACCTCATGATTTTGAACCTCAACCTTCTCCAAGAAGAACAGCCACAGTTTATCCAATCTATCCATGTAACTAGAACCCCTTATTCCTGGAACCATTCCAGTAAATCTTTTCTACATCTTCTTTAAACCCTTTACATCCTTAAGTGTGATGTCCAAAATTAGACACAATACTTTAGTTGAAGCCAAACCGGTGTTTTTTAATAGTTCGCCTTATCTTCCTTGCTTTTCTATTCAATTTTTAAAATTCAGGATTCTGTATGCCTTAGTATTTGATTTTTCAGTGTGCTTTGTGCTCTTTATTTTAAATTGTCTCTCTATGTTCTTTAGACCAAAATGTTTCACTTCTTCATGCTTCCCTACATTAAAATTCATTTTCCATCTGTCTGCCGTTCCACTAACCTGTGATCTCTTGGAATCTATCGCTATTCTCCTCACTATTCACCTCACTATTCACAATACTTCCACGTTTGTGTCATCTGCAAATTTTGAATTTAAGGGCTGTAATCCCACATCTAGGGCATTAATACTATATGGAAAAGCAGTGCTCCTAATACCCAACCCAGGATCCCTTGTTATAAATCTTCCTTCAGTCCAAAAAAACAACTGTTCACCACTAATCTGTTTCCTGTCGCTCTACCAACTTTGTATCCGGGCTGCCAATGTCCCTTTTATTCCATGGGCCTCAATGTTGCTGAAAAACCTATAATGTGAAATTTTAACAGATGTGTTTTTGTTAAAATTTCACCACATCAACCATGTTACCTTCATTGACCCTCTCTCTTATCAAAAAACAAAGTATCTGCTTTGCATTCTAGAATTATAGATTATCAAACATACAAAGAGACCATTTGGTCCATCATATTTGTACCATCAGTTACTTTTCCAATTAGTTCCACACCACTGCCCTTTTCCTATAAATGTTACCCCCTTAAGTTTTGGTCAGATTACCTTTTGAAGTTATTGTTGAATCTGCTAAACAAATGAGAAAGTACTCAAGATGTCATGTGGTGAATCCCAGTCAAACCTGGACAACTTGATGTCACCAGCAACTTCAATAGTTGATAAAATCGATCTCCAGATGATAGAACAGTGGTAACTGTTTACCCAAGTCCAAAGCAAGCCAGCTTTCTTGTTCCTAGACTCAGGATACAGTAGCCCAGTCTGTCTCCATGCCATGCTGTCCAAGAGTTGCTGAATCAGGGCTAACATGCAGTGTGGAGACCTGAACCAACATGGACCTTTGTACCAAATTGGAGTCTTTGATTGTTTGAATTCCTAGTTGCTCAGCAGTCCAGACAGAAGAAACACCAGAACTAATGTCCAGCCCTATAAACTACTCTGGTCCCTCCCTTGGCTCAGTGTCAGTGATGTAATAAGCACTCTGTCATTAAAGCAACAAAAGTATACTACTGTGGATAGATTTAATATGATGTACTGCTAATTCCAATGTTTTGTATGAATATCAGTACATAAGAAATAGAACATAAAATCTAGGAGCCGGAGTAAGCAATTCAATCCCTTGAGCCTGCTTTGATGTCCATTGTGATCATGACTGATCTTGTCTTGGCCTCACCCCTGCTTTGTTGCCTGTTCTCCATAACCCTTCAACTCATCACTAATTAAAAATCTATCTCCTCGAATTTATTCAGTGTCCGCTGCACTCCGAGGTAGTGAATTCCACAAATTCACCATCCTTTGAGAGAAGTCGTTTCTCCTCATCTCTGTTTTAAACCTGTTGTTTTAGATTGCCACAAAAGAGGAAACGTCCTTTCTACGTCTACTTTGTCAATACAATTATCATCTTATAAAGAGTATCATTTTATGTACTCTAGAGAGTATAGGACTAAACTACTCAATCTTTCATCATAAGGATAAGCCCCTCATTTCTGGTATCGATCTAATGAACCTCCTCTGAACTACCTCTGTAATGCCACTACATCCTTCCTCAAAAAGGGGACCAAAACTGTACAGTTACAGCAACGCTCTATTCCTTTGGCTATAAATGCTAAAATTCCGTTCACTTCCTTATTATCTGCTGTACCTACATACCAAATTTCTGTGACTCATGCACAAAGAAATCCAGATCCGTCTGCACTGAAGCGTCCCAAAGTCTCTCTTCGTTTAGACAGTAAGTTACCTTTCCATTTATCTGACCAAAATGGATATCCTCACACTTACCCACATTAAACACCATCTGCCACATTTTGATCCAGTCACCTAATCTGTCTATATCCTTTTGTAAATGTTTTATTTCCTCATTACAACTATCAGGAGTAGATAGGAATAGACTATTCAGCATATTGAACCTGTCCTGCTAATCAGTAAGATCATGGCTGATCTGATTGTTGCCTTAAACTCCATTGTCCTACCCAACACCCATAACCCTCAACTCTAAGAAGCTCAGAGGAACAGATGGATCTTGGGGCACTTATTCACAGATCGTTGAAGGTGGCAGAGCAGGCGAATAGGGTAGATAAGGCATATGGGGCACTAGCTTTTATCAGGCTCGGCATTAGAGTGCAAAAGCAAGGAGATTATGATGGAATTGTACAGAATGTTCGTTAAGCCACTGGAGTACTGTGTGCAGTTCTCATCATCTCGCTATAGGAAGGATGTGAATGCACAGGAGGGAATACAGAGAAGATTCACCAGGATGTTGCCTAGGGTAGAACGTTTGAGTTATAAAGAGAGACTGGATAGGCTGGGATTGTTTTGTCTATAGCAGAGCAGGCTGCAGGGGGAACATGATTGACGTGTATAAGCTTGTGAAGGGCATGGACAGGGTGAATAGGAAGTAGCTGTTCCCACTTGGTTGAGAGGTCAATCTCAAGGGGGCATCATTTTAGGGTGAAGGGCAAGAGATTCAGACTGCATTCGAAAAAAATGTTTTTCACTCAGAGGGTAGTGAGAATCTGGAATGCACAACCTGAGAAGGTTGTGCAGGTCAGAAACCTTACAACCTTTTAAAAAGTATTTGGATGAGCATTTGAAATAAGGATATAGGACAAGTGCTAAAAAAATGGGATTGCGTGACTTTAGTGGTAATTATTGTTGGTGCACACTCAGTGGGCCAAAGGGCCTTCCCCATATAGCTCTGACTCCCTTGTTAATAGAGAATTTGTATAACTCAGTTTTGAAAATATTCAGTGACCCACTCTCCATTGCTCACTGAGGGAGAGAATTTCTCTGAATGAAGAAATTCCTTCTCGCCTCCATCTTAAATGGGGATGTCTTATTTTGAAATATCTCGCCTAGTTCTAATTTGTCTCTGCAAGAGGAAACACCCTCTCAGCATCTACCCTGTCAGACCCCCTCAGAATGTTAAACGTTCAATAAGATCATCTCTTATTCTTCTACACTCCAGTGAGTACAGGCCCAATCTGCTCAATCTTACCTCATGAGACGGCCCCTCACCCCAGGAATCACCCAAGTGACATCCGGACAAATGTGAGGTAATGCATTTTGGAAAGTCTAATACAGATAGGAAATATACAGCAAATGGCAGAACCCTGAAAATTATTGATAGGCAGAGGGATCTGGATATACAAGTACACAGGTCACTGAAAATGGCAACGCAGGTGGAGACGGTAGTCAAGAAGGCATACGGTATGCTTGCCTTCATCGGCCAGGGCATTGAGTTTAAAAATTGGCACGTCATGTAGCAGTTTTATAGAACCTTAGTTAGGCCATACTTGGAACATAGTGATCAATTCTGGTCACCACACTACCAGAAGAATGTGGAGGCTTTGGAGAGGGTACAGAAAAGATTTACTAGGATGTTGCCTAGAATAGAGGGCATTAGCTATGAAGAGAGGTTGGAGACACTTGGTTTGTTCCCACTCGAACAATGGAGGTTGAGAGCCGACCTGACAGAAGTCTACAAGATTATGAGGGGCATAGATAGAGTTGTAGTCAGAAGCTTTTTCCCAGGATGGAAGAATCAGTTACTAGGGGGCATAGGTTTAAGGTGCGAGGGGCAAGGTTTAGAGGAGATGTACAAGGCAAGGTTTTTTACATAAAGGTTGGTGGGTGCCTGGAACTTGCTGCTAGGAGAAGTAGTGGAAGCAGATATGGTAGTGACTTTTAAGGGGTGTCTGGACAAATACATGAATAGGATGGGAATGGAGGAAGGGGAGGGGGTTTTAGTTCAGTCGGGCAGCATGGTTGGTGCAGGTTTGGAGGGCTGAAGGATCTGTTCCTGTGTTGTAATTTTCTTTGTTCTTTGAATCTTTTCTGAACTTCCTCAAATGCAATCATGGTCCCTCCTTAGATAAGGTGACATATGAGGAGCATTTGAGGAATCTGGGTCTGCACTTGATAGAGTTTAGAAGGGTGGGGGGGGCGGGGTCTCATTGAAACTTGCAGAATACTGAAAGGCCTGGATAGAGTGGGTGTGGCGAAGATGTTTCCATTAGAAGGAGACACTAGGATCTAAGGGCACAGCCTCAGAATAAAGGGCAACCCTTCAGAGTGAGATGAGGAGGAATTTCTTCAGCCAGAGAGTGGTAAATCTGTGGAATTCATTGCCACAGAAGGCTGTGGAGGCCAAGCCATTGAGTCTATTTAAGACGTAGATAGATCCTTGATTGGTAAGGGATTAAAGATTAGGGAGAAAAGGCAAATGTATGGGGTTGAGAAACATATCAGCCATGATCAAATGGCACGCAGACTCGATGGGCCAAATGGCCTAATTCTGCTCCTATATCCTATTGTCTTAAACCATACACAGTATCCTAGCTGTGGTCTCATCAATACCTGTGCAGTTGTAGCAAGACTTCCCTTCTATACTCCATCCTCCTTGCAATAAAAGCCAACATCCCATCTGCCTTCATAATTTCTTGCTGTATAATAGCTCTTCATTGTACATATAGTACATAATCCTCTCAAAACTACATTCTAAAATTGAAACTTCTGTGCTTCTGCTCCCCATTTCATCTTCGATCTTCTGTTGGCAGCTTCTAGCTCTTTATGAATGTAGATTCCACCTATATTTTAATGCATTTCCAGTAAAACTTTCAATTCTGCTTGACTACATTGCTGGAGGTTTCATCACATCTTCCTGCCTCACTCTGTCAAGTTGCTTCCCAAATTCAATATTTTTATAGAACTGATAAGGTAAAGTATTTACAGGTAAATTTAAAGTAACTTTTTTTTAATCTCAGTAAATTTTCTGAGTTGCTGTCAGCAGTATCCAGGCAATTAACCTTCAGTTCATGGAGTATCCAGTGCAATCTTGGTTTCTAATGCTTGGAGTGAACATTTTCCCTATTGTATACATAGCTAAGGTATGCATCCATCTATCAAAGCAACACAAACTCACGGTGTTTATTTGAGGTCTGGGACTTCTGGTTGTCATGTAAGCTCTGCACAGTCTGTCACTGGGTGATGTGTGGGTTGATGCCTGGTTTTAACATTGAAGCCCGGCTGATACTTACTGTTGTGGGTCGTACAATGAATGGCTACATAGTTGAGAGGGTTGTCCTGCGAGCTGAACCCCAGCCAGGTGTTAGTGATTTCAGGAGAGAGAAAACTGGGTGAAACAAAAGCATGGATAAAATGTGAATGGCTTATTAGCTGGAAAAAACTAGTGTGGATTATTAACCATTGTGCCCAGTTGATTTCCCATGAACATTATCCACACTCCATTCCTCACTCACAGCTCCTCAATTGCGAGCTATCTCTTTCTTCACTCCTCTTTCCCCACTGCGTTCCCATTTTCCTTTCTTTACTCCCCTTCCCCTCCTCTCCACCATCTCCACTCCTGTTCTCTCACTACAGGCCCCTCCACATGTTTCCCACTTTGGCTGTCTCTTTCCCACCACTGCTCATGACAGGAAATGAGCCCAGAACATTGAATCCCTTCATTGCTGGGGTTGAGCAAGTAAAATATTGGACCAAATGGACCAAGAAATTTATTGAATGTTACAGGAGCATTATCCTCAGCTTGACATGGGATGGAAATAAACACACAAGAATTTATAATAGGGGGTGGCACAGTGGCTAGCACTGCTGCCTGTCAGTGCTAAAAACCCGGGTTGTATTCCCAGCTTGGGTCACTGTCTGTGTGGAGTTTGCACATTCTCCCCGTGTCTGCGTGGGTTTCCTCCGGGTACTCCAATTTCCTCCCACAGTCCAATGATGTGCGTGTTAGGTTGATTGGCCATATATATTGACCCTTAGTATCAGGGGGACTTGCTAGGGTAAATGCATGGGATAGGGAATCAGCCCAGGGTGGGATTGTGGTCAGTGCAGATTTGATGGACTGAATGGCCTCCTTCTGCACTGTAGGATTCTATGCTGAATAGAATTAGTCTGTAACAGCCTGTTTCCTTCTCTGTGGACCTTGTCCCTTCTTTCATCATTATCTGGTTCACCTGGCCTACCTCAGTACTGTACTCCAGAAGACTTGGATGCTGAAAGATTTACCTCACCTTCTGACTGAACATTTTCTGAATGATGAATTAATATCAGTGTTTCTTTTCCTGTATAGAAAAACCCGGCACGTTAACATCCTCCTATTTATGGGTTACACCACAAAGCCTCAGCTGGCCATTGTGACACAGTGGTGTGAGGGCTCCAGTCTCTATCACCACCTTCACATCATCGAGACCAAGTTTGAGATGATCAAGCTCATTGACATTGCCCGCCAGACTGCACAGGGCATGGAGTAAGTCCAATACTTTACTGTTGACCATAGAAACCTGTGTAGGACAACTGAGAGCCTGAGTCACAGAAAGAAAACTGGGATTTCAAAGGAACTTGTGGTTTATTTTATAGATCATTGAGTAGAAAAGTGACCCCCTCCCCACTCACCTTGTGGGTGAAGGTTGCACCTTCTGGCCGACCCCAACCCCAGTTTTTGCTAACACTTTGTTTTTGGAATTTACAAATGACACAATGCCCTTATTCTATGTCACCCTTCCTGGAGGTGAATCATAACGTGCTGCCAAAAATGGAGCAAGCAAACTTAGAAATGGAAGTAAAGGAGCTCTGTGTATCCTGGGGTGTTTCATACCAGCCGCTGAATGAAATGGCCGGCATTGAGGACATTTGCCAGTTGTCCTATAAACCAGTCTTATGCCTCATATAGAAAGTGAACACTGAAGTTGAAAATGTTAATGACGACAGTTCTTTGTCACAGCTACCTACACGCAAAGTCCATTATCCACAGAGATCTGAAGAGTAATAGTATCCTTTCATACTTTGTGTGTGAGCAGTGAGGCAGTGGCTGTTTAACGGTTAACGAGTAAACCCTCCCTAATAGCACAGTTGGCAGAGGGAGTCAGTAACAGAACTGTGTGTTGGTGATGCTAATTAAATGAATCAAACATGTTGGTGCTGCGAGTTAATTGAATCATATGTTGGTGCTTCACAGTAACTTCATTGCAGTGTGAATAAACTTGAAACTTCTAGCTGACTAAACCATAGGTACTGGTAGTGTTAGTTAACTGAGCCACATGTGTTTGTGGTACTAGTCAACTGAACCATGTGCTGATGGTGCTAGTTAACTGAACCACATGCACTGGTGGTGTTAGTTGCGATCTAGCAAAGGTTGCAAATTTAACCATCTAGTGTTGGCAGCCCCTGAACCCCCTCCCCTCCCCCCCAACAGCTTTGATGTTATTGACCTAATGACACAATTTTTTCTGTGTAAAAGCATTGCAGAAGCCTTTGGGGCAGCTGAAAAGATCATTGTGCTGTCTTCGTGTGAGAAGAAATGAGGAGGTCTTGTGGTACAGTGTTGGCTCCCCTATGTCTGAATCAGAACCTCTGGGTTCAAGTCCAATGCCACACCTTGATGGCCATGGAAGGAGTATTCATAGTATTTTCAATGGGCTAACAATCAGCTCAGCAATCTTTCCACCACTCCCCTCCCACCGCCTGCCTCCCCACCTCCCCCATCTGCCTCCCTCCCCACCCCCCACCCCCCAATCTGCCTCCCTCCCCACCGCACCCCCATCTGCCTCCCTCCTTCTCCCAGGTCTATTCCCCTCCTTTTTCCCCATGTTTCCGTACTAACTTATGCACTCTGATATCTTTAATATTTAATCAATTTTCCATGCCTTTTGATTTGGTATCTTTAGCCTGCAAAAATCAGTCCTCGGGTGCCAAGACCCTGGCATAGCTCCCTAAGGCATACTATTGCCTAAAACCTTTTGCCCTAAAGTTCACCACCATATCTGCCCTCACGTACCCTCTGCCCAAGCCACTACAATCCCTGTCATACTCTGTGCCTTAGGTTTCATAGCTAGTTGTGGCAGTTTATCACACTCCTTTTGAAAGTCTATATCCACTTCATTCCCTTTAACCATATATTCTGTAAATCAGTGAAATTAATTAATTAATGGTGGGTCAATGGGATGGAAAATTGTTCTTTTGCACTTTAAGCAGAGTTTTGTTTCTGTTTTCTTGTACTGAATAAGTTGAGAAATGTCCTCGGACATAAATACTTAAACTCCTGTATAAATCACGTGGGGTATATTTGCTTTCAATTCAAGAAGACAGTTGGGTCAAGATGCAAAAGGCCACACTTTTGTTCATACTTTGGGAATTTGGGAATAGAAACATGTATTGTGCAGACTTGTTGTCTCTGAGTTCCTTAATTCCAGTCAAAGATATTTTTCTACATGAAGACCTTACAGTGAAAATTGGGGATTTTGGCTTGGCAACAGTGAAATCACGGTGGAGCGGGTCCCACCAATTTGAACAATTATCCGGTTCTATCCTGTGGATGGTGAGTGCTGAAACTGTACCTGAAGTTGGCAATTATAATATTAATGCTGAAAGGGAAGAGCAATGTGTGGTATTACCTTGACTGTACACTGATTCAGTTCAGTCAGCACCTGTACTACATATTCATAACCAGGAGATTAAATACATGTTAACAACATTTAATTGTCAAATCTCTTTCAGCTTAATTCACTCTGATTTATACAAGATCAATTGCAGATGTCAAGACCCATTCATATCATTCAGTTTCCATCTGTAGCATCAAGGTCAGCAAAGTAAAATCCTTCAGTCCAATCAATGTCTTTGTTACCCAGTGGATGAAAACCCAGTCCTGTTAGAAAACATTTACTTTTATAGGGGATGCAGTGGAGTACTGGTATTGTTACTGAACTAGTAATCTAGAGACCCAGAAGTAGATCTGGGTTCAAACCTCACTACAGCAGACTGTGAAATTTGAAATCAATAAAAATCTGGAAATCTAATGATGATCCTGAAAATCATTGTCAATTGTTGTAAAAAGCCCATCTGGTTTACTAGCAGCACTTAGGGGAAGGAAATCTGCCATCCTTACCTAGTTTGGCCTACATGTGATTCCAGATCCACAGCAATGTGGTTGACTCTTAAATGCCCTCTGGAATGAAGGGCAATTAGGGATGGGCAATAAATGCTGGCCCAGCCAGAATGAATAAAAAAGATAAAGTAAATGGCTAGGTATCAGAAGCTCTTCAGCTCCACCAGTAGGCCAGGACTCCTGCAAATTTGCTGCAGAAATCTGCATTATGTCCCATTGTAACACATCACTTACCTTAGCTAAAATTTTAACCAACAAAGCCACCAACACAATTTGTTCCTTCCTTCTCTCACACCAACCCTCCCTCTATTTGAGGCTATCTTTCACTACAGTAAAAACATAAAATGCTAGAAAAACTCAGCAGGTCTGGCAGCATCTATGGAGAGAAAAAGATTAGGCCAGAATTTTACCACCACGGGAATTGGAGCAGGCAAGGAGTCGAACATGGAAAGGTCTGTTGACCTTGGGCTGGATTTTACGGTTTCAGGATGAGCAAGGCCATAAAATCCTGCCTTTAATGTTTGAAATCTGTATACTCTTCTACAGAACTGAAGAGGAATAAAAGTGTAATGAAATATTTAGTTGTAAAGGGAGGGTAGGGCAGGATGGAGGGCCAGAGATAGGCCATGGCTATGGACAGATTGACAAAGATGTTCCAGACACTATACAAAGCGAGTGTTAATGGTGCCATTAAGAACTAAAGAGGGGCTAATAGTAGCATAAAGGTAAAATAGTATAATGTGTTACTAAGAGAACAAATTATCAATGCTCAGTGAATGCAAAACTGAAAAATAAGTGACAGATGGCCCTGGAGTGGGATGGGATTGAATTGGGGCAAACCAAGTAAACAAAAAACCAGATGGAGGGGAAAGTTCACAGTCTGAAGTTGTTGAACTCCATGCTGAGTCCAGAAGGCTGGAATGAACACCGAGAGCGAAATGTAATTCATTATATTTCTATCCCTCTTCAGTTCTGTAGAAGGGTCATATGGACTCAACTCTATTGCTCTCTCCACAGATGCTGCCGAATCTACTGAGTTTATCCAGCATTCTATGTTATTTCAGGTTTCCAGCATTGCAGTATTTTGCTGCTTTGTTTTTACTTGTTGGCTATCCTTCTTAAGAAGGAGGCTGCACAACTAAGCTTCTGGGTAGAGGCTCTTCTTGTGAAGTAATAATGAGAGTCCCTCTGGTTATTAATTTGCAGTAAATCTGTGCTTTTCAGCATCGTTCCACCAGAAATAGCTTAAAAAATTGTCCTTTTTTGTGATGCTTCTACATGGCATCCAGAGCAAGTTTCTCCCCCAACAGATTCTCAGCTGTTTTGGTGAGAGGCAGTTGAATACAAGTTCAAAAATCTTTAAGTGGCATTTCCTTCATCTTTTTGAGCATTGAAGAGAATTTCCTACCAGTGGAAGTTGAGGTTGGCGAGATGTTTGTACAGTGGGGCTGGACTTGGATCTGATGACAGGAGTCAATAATGAGCTGCATATTCAAAACTGAGGGTTGAGTGGCTAGTGTAGCACAGATCAGCACCAGCCAAGTCTCCCCCGCTCAATTTCCAGTTGAGTTGAAATCGGCCTAAGGGAAGGGATTCCTGCTGCTGATCAGCATTTCATCACTCCCTCCACAGACATAATCCCCACTAACAGTCCTCAGTCACTTGGATCAGGTACCAGAAGGCTGGCAGAAAGCAAGTGTGTGCCAATTGCAGGCCAATTGGCTTTTCATTATACAGTTTGCACTATTTTCTCCTGTGCTAAACTTCCAGAAGACTGCTATAAAGCTTTGTTTCTCCCTGTATAAATGCTGTTTGACCTGCTGAATGTATCCAGCATTTTTTTTATTTCAGCTTTCCAACATCTGCAGTATTTTTCTTTTGTTGATGGTCACAACTCATCCAGCTAGTTTGTGAGCTATTGCTTACGTTATGTTGAATTTTTGCTCTTGAGTACAATGGCTTTCTCTTGTGCCTGAGGTTACTTCACCATCCACCACTCCCAGTGAGGAGTGCATCTGGAAACAACAGTGGCTGGATGGAGATTGGGAAGCAAGCTGTCCTTTCTGGAAGCTCTGAATCTTTCACTGACCTCCCTGCCCTTCAATGACCTGATTTCCACCAGTAGACCAGATGCTTACCCTTATTAATCCAACCTTTTGCCTTTTTGTAGGCACCTGAGGTGATTCGAATGCAAGACAAAAACCCCTATAGTTTTCAGTCTGATGTCTATGCGTTTGGGGTCGTTCTTTATGAGTTAATGAGTGGGCAGTTACCCTATTCAAACATCAATAACCGAGATCAGGTGAGTAAACATATACCTGCTGCAGAATTATTTTATTTTCATTATTGGATTAAAATGAAATTTCAAGATGAGAATCTTATAATTGAGAATGGAAAGACTTATTAATCAGTGTCCATCAAAAACACCCAGAGCAGGAAGACCATCAGTTGGATATGTTGTAAAAATGCATGGACAATACACTTAACCAGTGCTATAGCTGTTTTGGGAGTGTTTGATGGTGATAGTGCAGAGGGAGCTATGTTCTGTATCTAAATCCATGCTGTACCTTCTTGGGAGTGTTTGATATGGACTGTGTAGAAGGAGATATATTCTTTATCTAACTGCAAGCTATTCCCGTCCTGGGAGTGTTTGATGGTGACCGTGTCAAGTGAGTTTTGTATTGAACCCTGTGATCTCTATCTGTCCTGGGAGGGTTTGATGGGGTCAGTTTAGTGGGAGCTTTACTCTGTATCCAACCCCGTGCTTTAACTGTTGTTGGAGTGTTTAATGGGGACAACGAAGAGGGAGCTTTACTGTTTATCTAACCACGTGCTGTACCGGTTTTCCAGTGATTAATGGCGATAGTGTAAAGGGAGCTTTAATCTGTATCTGGCCCCATGCTGTAACTGTTCTGGGAATGTTTTATGGGAACAGTGCAGAGGGAGGTTTACTCTGTATGTAACATATACTGGAGCTGTTTTGGGACAGAGTAAAACTCTCCATGCTGTCAGAAATCTGTCTCGCCTCCAGGCTCGAATGTCCCCCCTGCTCAACAGTACTATATTTCTTCATTTTCCAACCAAGAGGCTGCTTCTCTTTGTACAGTTCCCAGTTCAGTGTTGCTGGCCTATCCCACGTGTACAAGGCTGTGACTGCCCAAGCTCATGTCATTCATACTTTGTTCCATCCTCTCCAATAGAGAGAGGACAGTAGATTTGTTCTGTGTCTGAAGTTTAATCCTGTTCATTCGAAGTTATCTAATTCAAACACCTGATAACATTTTTAACAGGAAATTCCTATTTTGAAGTGTTACTTATGTTGTTAAGTTCAAATAAGTTGATCATTTCTGACTGATTTGTTATAAGAACATAAGAAATAGGAGCAGGAGTAGGCCATCTGGCCCTTCGACCTGCCCCGCCATTCAATAAGATCATGGCTGATCTGTCGTGGCTCAGTTCCACATTCCCGCCCTCTCCCCATAACCCTTAATCCCCTCTCTTATCAAAAACCCATCAACCCTCTTCTTAAAAATATTTAGCAAGGTAGCCTCCACCACTTCAACAGGCAGAGAATTCCAGAGATTCACCACCCTTTGAGTGAAGAAGTTCTTCCTCAACTCCGTTCTAAACCGCCCCCCCCCCTTTATCTTGAGGCTGTGCCCCCTAGTCCTACTGTCCTTTCTGAGCGGGAAGAGTCTCTCCACCTCTATCCTATCCATCCCATTCATCATCTTATACGTCTCAATGAGATCTCCCCTCATTCTTCTAAACTCTAACGAGTACAAGCCTAATTTATTCAGCCTCTCCTCATAGCTCAACCCCCTCAACTCCGGCATCAGCCTAGTAAACCTCCTCTGCACTCCCTCCAAGGCCAAAATATCCTTGCGTAAGTACGGCGCCCAAAACTGCACACAGTACTCCAGCTGCGGCCTCACCAATGCCCTATACAGCCGCAGCAAGACCTCCCTACTTTTATATTCAATCCCCCTCGCTATGAAGGCCAGCATCTCATTCGCCTTCCTGACCACCTGCTGCACCTGCAAGCTAGGTTTTTGCGACTCATGCACAAGGACCCCGAGGTCCCTCTGCACCGCCGCCTGCTGCAGTTTTTCTCCATGTAAGTAATAATCCTTCCTACCATTATTCCTACCAAAGTGGACCACCTCGCACTTGCCAACATTAAATTCCATTTGCCAGTTCCTGGCCCAGACTGTGCACCTTGGGTCAATTTTCTATGTGAAGACACAATTTTCTATGTGAAGGTAGTTGTTAGATACCTGGGAATGCTTGTCACTGGGGCCAGGGGGAAACTGGCAAGACAAAACAGCCCCATTCCCTCTCCCATCCTGCCCATCAGCAGCCGCACCCTGTCTTGAAGTGCCTTTGTGAATGAGTTTGCTGTATTTCAAAAAGTAACAATGATCCAAGTTTTTGGTGAATTCTGGTGAAAAATTGACAGGGAAAAGTATAGTCCCGAGTCGGTATTAGCCACAGTATGCCCCACTTTAACAGGAATGTTGTATGTATAATCTGAGTGTCACCCATCATCTATGCCCCACCTTGTTCCATCTCTTCATTCCTGCAGCTCCAGCTGAGGTAAAATGTCCAGTATATTTTGGTTGATTGGCCATGCTGAATTGACCCTAGTGTCAGTGGGAATTAGCAGGGTAGATGCAGGAATTGGGCCTGGATGTGATTGTGGTCAGTGCAGACATGATGGGCTGAATGGCCTCTTTCTACACTGTAGGGATTCTATTCTATGAATACTGAAAGCAGTTTTGAAATGTTCCAGTGATATGTTAAGGCCTGCAGCTAGGTTAGGTGTAGATCTATACCATACAAGTTTAATAGTTTGCTGTCAATTTGATGTGTTTTCCCCTTTGATTGGCTTTCAGATAATCTTCATGGTTGGCCGAGGTTATCTGACCCCTGACCTCAGTAAGGTGCGCAGTAACTGTCCAAAGGCAATGAAGAGGTTAATGGTGGACTGTTTGAAGAAGAAGCGGGATGAACGCCCTCTGTTCCCTCAGGTAAGTATTAGACTTGGCTCCTCCCTCCGAATATTAGTCAGAATGTTGTCACAGTACCAAGTGCTGGAATTGGGATTAGAATATGTAGGTGTTAGATGGCTGGAGCAGACAATGGCTGAAGGGCCTTTTTCTATGCTGTAAACTCTATGGCTGTGACTTTGACTGCTGGAGATTAGGTCCCTGTTCTCTTGACCCTCGTACTGGTTCTGAATGTAGAAAGAAGTGATTTTTGATTTGTCTAAGCATGACAGGGAAACGGAGATAGACTGGGCAAATGGCACTGATTGGATTGTTCTACAAAGAGCTGTCATAGACTTGATGAGTTGAAAAGCCTCCTTAGTGTTTTATTTATTGTTGGGGTCACAGTCGGCATATAGCACCTATTCGAGAAGTTGTGGAACAGAGCCAGCAAAGAGACTAGACTTGAATCCAACAAAGGCTTGGAAACAAAAGGCATTGCCCTCTCTGCACCAAGGTTGGACAGACTGGGGTTGTTTTCTTCAAGCAGCAAAGATTGAGAGAAGAGCGGATGGAAGTATATAACATTATAAGAGGCAGAGATAGGGTGGGTAGGAAGGCACTTTTTCTATTAGTAGAGGGATCAATAACCCTGGGGCATGGATTTAAGGTAAGAGGTGGAAGGCTAAGAGGGGAGTTCAGGAAACACTTTTTTACCCAGAAGGCAGTGGAAGTCTGGAACACACTGCCTGAAAGGGAAGGCAAGTCACAAATTCTTGTAACTTTGGATAAATATTTAGATATTCACTTGTGCTGCCATAACCTCCAGAGTAATGGATGAAATGCTGCAAAATGTGACAAATGTGGTCAGATCTTTGTTTACCAGCATGGACACAGTGGGCTGAATGGCCTTCTTCTCTAGTGTAAATGTGTCTAAATCTATGGATTCAGCCGTTAATTCAATGTTCTTACTAGAAGCCTCTGACATGGATAGGGAGATGGAGGAGTTCCAGTGAGGGCTGACTGATGATGTACAAGTGGTTCTCAGACTACTGAATAATGAAGCACTTCTGCATTGCAGATTCTTGCCTCGATTGAGTTGCTGGCCAGATCCTTGCCAAAGATTCATCGCAGTGCATCGGAGCCCTCGCTCAATCGGGCTGGTTTCCAGACCGAGGACTTCAGCCTGTACAATTGTGCTTCCCCAAAGACACCCATCCAGGCCGGAGGATATGGTGAGTGTGTGAGAACACAGTGAGCCTTTATCCAGATTGTCCACTCTCGACCCTCGAAAAGCTGCTCATTGATTTGTAAAAGATGAAAAGGTCACATGACACCAGGTTATAGTCCAACAGGTTTCTTTGAAATCGCATGCTTTCTGAGTGCTGCTCCTTTGTCAGGTGAAGTGGAGCAAGATTTTCATCTGATGAAGGAGCAGCACTCCAAAAGCTTGTGATTTCAAATAAACCTGTTGGACTATAACCTGGTGTTGTGTGCCCTCTCATTTTGTCCACCCCAGCCGATACCGGCATCTCCACATCTGGATCTGTTTAGAGATCAGTTATGAGACTAATGTTCTGTTGACCATCAGTTCCTTGTTGGGGGTTCAGTCTCCAGGGATTCCCTCACTGCAGTGGGCCATTCCTGACCTGTGTACCTATACTGTGAGGTGATTGTACTTTGTGTTACAAGCATCAGCCAAGATTTGTCTTTGGCTGATGTCCTCTTCTAGCACAACCAGAGGGAGCAAAGACATTTGAAGTACAGTCAAAAATAGCAATAACATGAATATAATATGACTAAATATTATAAAATCCCTATAGTGCAGAAGGAGGCCATTCAGCCCATCGGGCCTGCACCAAGAATAATCCTGCCTGGCCCATAACCCTGTAACCCCATGTATTTACCCCGCTAATTGCCTAATCTACACACCTTAGGACATTAAGGGAAAATTTAGCCTGGCCAATCTACCTACCCCCATATCTTTGGACTGTGGGAGGAAAGTGGAGCACCCGGAGGAAACCGACGCAGACACAGGGAGAATGTGCACACAGACAGTGACCCAAGCCTGGAATCGCACCTGGGTTCCTAGCGCTGAGAGGCAGCAGTGCTATGCCACCATGCCCCCCCCACCACCCCCACCACACACACACACACACACACACACACACACACACATATAGAAAAGAAATGACCCTGAGCCACTTAAGGAGACATTAAGACAGGTAATAAAAGCTTTGTCAAAGGAGCACCTCAGTTTTAGGAAGGCAAATGAGGTAGCAGAACAGAATTGCAGAGCGCAAGGCCAAGGTAGCTGAAGGTATGGTGATCAGTGGTGGACACCGTAAGAAAAAAGAACAAAAACAGCCTGGGAAACAGGCCCTTCGGCCCAACGAGCCCACGCTGCCATTTTAACGTTACCAGTCCCCCCATGACCCTTATCTATGCTTATGGCATTCCACATTGAGGGAAACTAATTTAGGGACAATTTATTACCTCAAATCAGCCTAATAGCACATCTTTGGGGTGTGGGAGGAAACCGGAGCACCCGGAGAAAACCCACGCAAGCATGGGGAGAATGCGCAAATTCCCACAGACACTGGCCCAAATCCATGTGTCTGCATAGCAAACAGTGATAGTCACTGAGCTGTCGTGTTGCCCAGCATCTGGTCCAGTTTAATCACACACTAACGACATGAAGCACTGGGCTATTCTCGAACATCCAAGAGCAGCCCTAGTACGACCCATCGCGTGTATGCCCCTCGTTGGACAACAAGGCGGACCGACTTAAAACCTGTGAATTAAAAGAAAAAAGCGTTAGTATCATTCCACATCCTTTTACATTACCAGGGACGTCCCAATGCTAATGAACCTTATTTAAAACAATCTCCTATATCCTCCCATCTCCAACCCACTCATGTGCCTGTCTAAGTAACTCTTAAACAACTCCAGCGTGCCTGCCTCCACCACCTTACTTGGCAGAGAATTCCATACCCCCACTACCCTCTGTGTGAAAAACCTCCCCCTAATATCCGTGTTGTACCTCTCCCCCCTCACCCTAAGCCCGTGGCCCCTCGTACTGTGTGTCTCTAACATAGGAAATAGCTTACCTCTGTTTACTCTATCTATACCCTTCATAATCTTATATACCTCTATTAGATCCCCCCTCAGTCGCCGTCTTTCAAGGGAAAACAGCCCCAGTTTGCTCAATCTTTCCTCATAACCCAGTCCTTCCATACCAGGCAACGTCCTGGTAAACCACCTCTGCACTCTCTCCAGAGTCTCCACGTCCTTCCGGTAGTAAGGCGACCAGAACTGGATGCAGTACTCCAAATGCGGCCTAACCAACGTTCTATACAACTGCAACATTAGACTCCAGCTCTTACACTCTATACCCTTTCCTACAAAGGTTAACATACCATAGGCTTTCTTCACAACCTTCTCCATGACATCAGGTTAAACAGGTTTATTTGGTAGCAAAATCCACTAGCTTTTGGAGCACTGCTCCTTCGTCAGGTAAGTGGGTTCACAAACAGGGCATATAAAGACGCACACTCAATTTACAAAATAATGGTTGGAATGCGAATCTTTACAGGTAATCAAGTCTTAAAGGTACAGATAATGTGAGTGGAGAGAGCGTTAAGCACAGGTTAAAGAGATGTGTATTGTCTCCAGATATGACAGTTAGTGAGATTTTGCAAGCCCAGGCAATTCATGGGGGTTACAGATAATGTGACATGAGCCCAAGATCCCAGTTAAGGCCGTCCTCGTGTACGGAACTTGGCGATCAATCTCTGCTCAGTGATTGTGTGTTGTGACGGCTGCCTTGGAGAACACTTACCCAAAGGTCAGAGGCTGAATCCCCGTAACCGCGGAAGTGTTCCCCAACAGGAAGAGAACACTCTTGCCTGGTGATTGTTGAGCGGTGTTCATTCATCCATTTTCGTAGCGTCTGTATGGTCTCCCCAATGTACCATGCCTCGGGACATCCTTTCCTGCAGCTTATCTGGTAGACAACATTGTCCGAGTTGCAAGAGTATGTACCATATATCTGGTGAGTGTGTGTGATTGCATTCTTGGACATGCATCTCCATTAAGGGCGGTCACGTCCGCACTTCATTGTACCACAAGCCCATGGGTACCTCACGATGCTTCACTTCTCCAACTTCCGCCCTATGGACCAGTGCAGTGAAGAAGTCTTGTTCGAACCTGTGCATGAAGATGTTGGCATATTGAGGTGCAAATTTGGTCCCCATGGCTGTTCTGTTGTCTGGATGAAGAACTGGTTCTTGAAGGTGAAGACATTGTGGTCCAGGATGAAGCAGATGAATTGTAAAATTGCATCTGAAGATTGGCAGTTGTCAGCTTAAGTACTGAGACAGTTGCAACAATGCCATCATCATGGGGGATGCTGGTGTAGAGTGTCGAGACATCCATTGTGACGAGACGTGCTGCTGGTTCAGCAGTTGCTCCAAGTGTTTTGGTAGGAAATCCGTAGTGTTGCGACAAAAGCTTGGGGTTCTTTGTACAATGGGTTTCAGAATGACTTCAACATAGCTGGAGAGGTTCTCGCACACTGTCCCATTGCCCGATACAATGGGACGGCAGGGTATGTTTGCCTTATGTATCTTCGGGAGGCAAGGGGAATACTTGGGATGAGAGCACGGTGGGCCCTCTGAAGGTCCAGATCAAAGGTCTTGATCAGTCTGTTGAGTTGATGGATATGCTCTTTGTTTGGATCTGCGACAACTGTCTGTAGTGTTCCTCATTGTTCAGTTGTCGGTACACTTCTTTGCAGTAATCCGTTCTGTTCAGTATTTCATCTGGTTGAAATGCGACAATGGGTTTCCCTGCAGTGGTACTGTTTTCTACTGTGGTACCAAGGAGAGGTTGGTTGTTGCTGGTCGTGATGCCGAGATGAAATCAAAGTTCTCAGCCCAGGGCTCAATTTCTGCCCCATCACCAAAACAGACCCCATCAGTCTTGCAGCAGGCACAGAGGAATTCATCAGGCAAATGAGGCTGCAGAAGTTCTTCCACAAACCCCAAGAGGCCAACAGCGAACACAATGAGACAGCCCGTGAACCAGAACAGCCAACAGAGAGATCCGCAGTACAGCATCCGAAGAGGAAAGAGTTGAATTGGACTCCTCTGGAAGGCTGCTGCCCTTGACTTGACATGTATGCCCAAGCTGTCAGGAGGTACGTCACACAGATTCATCAGCCGCACCCACAAGATCACCCAAGCACAACACAAGGCCACCAATGCTCTCAAGACCAACTGCAACATTGTCATCAAACCAGCAAAGGAGGGGCCATCGTCATATTGAACAGAACGGATTACTGCAACGAAGTATACGACAACTGAACAACGAGGAACACTACAGACAGTTACCCGCAAATCTGACTAAAGAACACAGTCGTCAATGCAACAGACTGATCAAGACCTTTGATCCGGACCTTCTGAGCACCCTCTGTGCTTTCGTCCCACGTTCTCCCCGCGTTGGAGATCTCTACTGCCTCCCGAAGATACACAAGGCAAACACACCCTGCCGTCCCATCGTATCGGGCAATGGGACTCTGTGCAAGAACCTCTCTCTGGCTATGTCGAAGTCATCCTGAAACCCATTGTACAAAGAACCCCAAGCTTCTGTCGCAATGCTTTGGATTTCCTACCGAAACACATGGAGCAACTGCTGAACCAGGAACACTCCTCGTCACAGTAGAACATAGAACATTACAGCGCAGAACAGGCCCTTCGGCCCACGATGTTGCGCCGACCAGTTACAAAAACAATGACCCACTAGCCTATACCAATCCTTTTTCGTCCATAAACCTATCCAGAGATCTCTTAAACGCCCCCAAACTAGACGCATTTACAACTGCAGCAGGCAGGGCATTCCAATCCCTCACCACCCGCTGGGTAAAGAACCTACCCCTGACATCCGTCCTGTAGCTACCCCCCCTTAATTTAAAGCCAGTGGATGTCTCGACACTCTACACCAGCACCCCTGGGGCGATGGCATTGTTGCAACTGTCTTAGTACTTAAGCCGACAACTACTGGTCTCCAGATGCAATTTTACAACTCATCCGCTTCATCCTGGACCACCATGTTTTCACCTTCAATAACCAGTTCTTCATCCAGACACACCAGAACAGCCACGGGGAACCAAATTTGCATCTCAATATGCCAACATCTTCGTGCACAGGTTCGAACAAGACACTTCACTGCACAGGACCTTCAACCGACGCTATACACTAAATACATCGATGACATTTTCTTTCTTTGGACTCATGGTGAACAATCACTGAAACGACTATATGATGACATCAACAAGTTCCATCCCACCATCAGGCTCACCATGGACTACTCTCCAGAATCGGTTGCATTCTTGGACACACGCATCTCTATTAAGGACGATCGTCTCAGCAGTTCATGTACCGCAAACCCACGAATAACGTCACGATGCTCCACTTCTCCAGCTTCCACCCTAAACACATTAAAGAAGCCATCCCCTACAGACAAGCCCTTCGTATGCACAGGATCTGCTCAGATGAGGAGGTCACAACAGATACCTCCAGACACTGAAAGATGCCCTCATAAGAACAGGATATGGCGCTCAATTCATCGATCGACAGTTCTAATGCGCCACAGCGAAAACCCACACTGACCTCCTCAAAAGGCAAACACAGGACACGGCAGACAGAGTACCTTTCATCGTCCAGTACTTCCCCGGAGCGGAAAAGCTAAATCATCTTCTCCAGAGCCTTCAACATATTGATGAAGACCAACATCTCGCCAGGGCCATTCCCACACCCCGACTTGTTGCCTTCAAACAGCCGCACAACCTCAAACAGACCATTGCCTGCAGCAAACTACCCAGCCTTCAGGACAACAGTGACCATAACACAGCACAACCCTGCCACAGCAACCTCTGCAAGGCGTGCCGGATCATCAACACAGATGTCATCATCTCACATGAGAACACCATCCGCCAGGTACACGGTACATACTCCTGCAACTCGGGCAAAGCTGTCTACCTGATACGCTGCAGGAATGGATGTCCAGAGGCATGGTACACTGGGGAGACCATGCAGACACTACGACAATGAATGAACACCGCTCGACAATCACCAGGCAAGAATGTCCTCTTCCTGTTGAGGAACACTTGAGCGGTCACAGGCATTCGGCCTCTGATCTTTGGGTAAGCATTCTCCGAGGTGGCCTTCACGACACATGACAGTGCAGAATTGCTGAGCAAAGACTGATAGCCAAGTTCCACACCCATAAGGATGGCCTTAACCAGGATTTTGGATTCATGTCACACTATCTGTAACCCCCATGACTTGCCTGGGCTTGCAACATCTCACTAACTGTCCTGTTTGGAAACAATACATGTCTCTTTAATCTGTGCTTAATGCTGTCTCAACTCACATTGTCTGTACCTTTAAGACTTGATTACCTGTAAAGACTAGCATTCCAACCATTATTTTGTAAATTGATTTGTGTCTTTATATGCCCTGTTTGTGAACAGAACTCCCACTTAGCTGATGAAGGAACAGCACTCCGAAAGCTATGGACTTTGCTACCAAATAAACCTGTTGGACTTTAGCCTGATGGTGTGAGACTTCTTACTGTGTTTACCCCAGATCAACACCAGCATCTCCACATCATCGGTGGTGAAGCAGAGATGCGCAAAGCCAGACTTAAGAGACCTGTGCATTCCTTAGGGTGTAAAGCTAGATGAGATTCACAAGGTAGGGAACAGTGGGACCATGGAGGAATTTGAAAACAAGGGTGTCACTGTTAAAAGAAAACATTGCAAGCTCCCATAAAAGCAATATGATACGGATTCATTAGCGGTCAGGGAGATTGTTCCCCCTCTCTGAATCTAGGATAAATAAATATTCCACAGCATCCAAAGGCTCTGGAAGGCTGACATCTAGTGACAGCAATTGAGTCCTGCAAGTGAAAAGCTGCTGAGACTGCACACAGCTACTGTAAAACTGACAATGTGATTGGATAGATTTTTTCTCTTTCCTTTTCACTTTTACTGTGTGCTATTTTGAAAGTCAAACTCTGACAACTTTTGATTATAAAAACGCTGCTAGAGAAATAGTTCAGACGTTTTGCTCTGC
Organism: Carcharhinus amblyrhynchos; assembly: GCF_965287045.1. Taxonomy (NCBI): domain Eukaryota; kingdom Metazoa; phylum Chordata; class Chondrichthyes; order Carcharhiniformes; family Carcharhinidae; genus Carcharhinus; species Carcharhinus amblyrhynchos. Next base: position 69,355,144 of record NC_137329.1, on the reverse strand, counting down.
ATCCCTCTCCTGGGAGGTATGGCTACGTCAGAATGTTTCACAGCTCTCCATTCTTGTGTTCACTATGGTGGGCAATGTGACTGTGCAAGGCACTGGAGTGAGTTAGATTTCAGGCACCATATGGGCTTGCACTCGCTCCCAGGATATAGGTATAGCACAGAGAGGTTCCCTTCACTCTATCTCAACAGTGGGTCTCATGAGTGCAAATTGTCCCAATTCCCACAGCAAGTTTCTCTCTGTGAGAGAAACTGTTAGTGCTGGGCTATACTCACTGGTGTTTGACCAAACCAATCTCCTACAGAATATTGCAGTCAGCAGAGATGGCCGCCCATTCAGACTGAGCTACACCTGAACCGAACATCCAGAGGTGAAGAGCCAACAGGGAACGCGTTGTAACCAATTACTTGCAGTGCCAGTGTTGACTGAGCTTGATGTTGAAGCCTGTCATCATCACTCTGGGAAGCTAATCTTCAAATTCTGTTTTTCGTTTAGCAGGAGAATTTACTGCATTCAAGTAGATGGAGCTTCACAACCAGCTGTCAAAGCAGGTGTCAGCCATCGCATCTTGTGTCCTCCCAGTTGTTCCGGGGTTTAACCTGCAAAGCTAAAACTACAGCTACTGATTGAGCTGCCCGAGATCCTTTGTATCATTTTAAAGACAGACTCTGCTGCCAATTTCTGTGAAGCTGTAGTTTTGAAATTGCTTGACGCACAAATGCGAGTCCCCTTTAAGCAGCTGTAGAAGCTGAATGCATTGGTCGTCTCCCTCAAGGAAGAACAAAATGGCTTGTCTGGATACTGTTGGGGAGAGGGACAGAGTCAGGGTGAAGAGGAGTCTTTGGTATTTGCGGGACCAGGGGATGCTTATGATAGAATGCGATCCTCCTATCGTAAATTGTACTCCCGGCGCCCTCCTGTTGTCTCTCTGCCCAGATGTGGTTGTGCAATAACCTTATTTATGATGAGTTAAGGCCCTGTTACAATAGAGGGTCTGTAGTCAAATGACTTGATTGGCTGGTGTCCCTCGGCCACCCACGTGATGGAGCGTGGAGACACTTTTATTTATATATATTTTATAATTTATTCGTCCTTTCTTGCCGAGAGCTCACCATACTATTCCTGTCACTTGGTATCCCTGCTGCTCGAGTTCTCCATTTGATGCTTGGAATTTTTGGAAGTCTAGAGCTGCCCCCCACCCACCCACCCACCCACACACATTCACACACATCCAGAGATCTAAATGATTAACTAACAGCACCAGAGGATGGAGCACAGTCCCTGGGCTATCACTCTTCTTACCTGGAGAAAACTTCCTCCAAAAGCTCTTCTTGCACTCTGCCCCTTTGGGTTGCAGTGGGTGAAATTTGGCTTGTTTTATAGCTCTCGTCCTCAAGGAGCTCATGGGATAAGTTTTTAATCCTTGCACTGAATCAAGGAATAGGTTTTAAGTACAGACCAGCGAACTGAATGTTGATCCCCAGTCCTAGCTGAGATTATGAATCTCTCCTTGAGATGGATAGCACTCCTGGGCTATCCGGATTACTATCCAGTGACCTCTATATGATAAAGGGCACAGTGGGGGTGTTAGGACATGAGCGATTGGACATTGTGATACTACCTATTGTGGAATAACCTGATGGCAGTCACCCCAAGACTTATAGGTACTGAAGGACCCCATAGAATAGTATTCCATGAGGAAGGGTGGAGAAAAAATGGACAGAGGCTTGAGATTCAGGTTTTATGAAGTGTTTGTTACTCATCATTAGGGATCATGGCTTTGATAAAGCATTAATGACCCTATCCTATATTTGGACACTTTAGGACACTTACAGTCTTTTCACTCGTCCAGTTTGCAGGAACTTTGTAGTGAACTGTTTGTGGGAGACCAGTTAGCCCAAGAATACCTATAGCCTACAGCCCATGTGAATCTGGAGTCCTTTTGGATCAGAGATGTGATTCCCTATTGGTTCCATAAAACAGTAGACCGAGGTCGTGGGGGGGAGAGGGGGACTGGTGGTGTTGAGATGGCGGCGCGGGCTCGTTGGGCCGAAGGGCCTGTTTCCCGGGCTGATTTTGTTCTATGTTCTTTGAAAAGCAGAGCTCAGAACTAGTGACTCACTTACGTCAGACCTGACGTTAGTTAGGTGGCTTTTTCCATCTCCTTACACTTCATAATTCACAAACAAACATTGAACAGTAACAATGAGCAGAGTGCCCTGTTAATCTAATATCTTTCATATCTTAACTCAGGATCTAACTGCCTGTGTCTCCATCATCTTACCTTGACAGATGTTTTGAAGCATTCAGTAAATGTAGTTTTGTTCTGAAAACTGTTTTTATTTATTTATCTTGTTCTCTATACCAGCCAGGATTAGTTCTGAAGATTGTTTGTAATATTGAGGGGAGTAAAACTCAACTCTTAGAAAGATAGAATTTGATAGCAGGTCAGTGCGTTCATTGTGGCGAGTTGCTGGGATTTGACCAGCTCTCTCCATGGTGCTGATTGTATCTTGCACATCAATAGCAACTCAGTAATAGTGCTACTCATTCTGATTTGATAGATGGAGTTTTATGAGGGTGAGTTGGGTGTAGCCTCCCATTGCTAAAACTGAAAAGCAGAGGGACCAAACGACAAAAAAACAGATTTTCCCGCTTCTAGTAACACACTTGAGGCATAGCTCTTTACTGAATCTTTTTTTAAAAGATTGGTCCATTTTGTTTTAATGGAAAGGGTGTTTCTTGATTTCATTTCAAGTTATGAGCGTTTAAAAGAGCCAAAATCATCTCATTTGATAGTGTGTTCATCATTGCCATTAGTGCTGTGCTAGTGGTGTTCAGTTGGAGGTTACAAGCTTTTAGGTTAAAAATCTGCTATGTACCTACTCAGAACTAAGTTCCGACCATCAGAATGGCTATTTCTGGAAATCTACATACTTCATCCATTTTGTCCTCCACAACTTGCATATCTTTGTATCATCAGTAATTTGGCTATAGGACATTGAGTCCCTTCCTCCAACACATTCATATAGATTATATGTAGCATCATAGAATCCCTACAGTACAAAAGGAGCCATTTCTTACCCAGGTTTACCCTGTAGCCCCATATTTTTACCTCATTGATTTCCCCCTAGCCTATATACCTTGGGACACTAAGGAGCAATTAAACATGACCAATCAATCTAACCTGCACATCTTTGGATTGTGGAAGAAACTGGAACACCTAGAGGAAACCCACACTCTACACAGACAGTCACCCAAGGCTAGAATTGAATCCGGGACCTGGTGTTGTGAGGCAGTAGTGCTAACCACTGTGCCACTGTGTATGTAGTTGCGGCCTTAGAAGAGAGACAGAATCAATGAGTCGGGTCAGGAACCATCTCGTGAAGTGCTGTCATTTAGCCAATCCTTCATCCGCAATTTATTATCCCCTAATTTCCCCATCAGACTAGGCATTGTGCTGTTCAGGTCATGTAGCTGAGTAGTGGCTCCTCACTTGGGCAGATTCAGATACATTAGATCCAGTTTGTCAGAAGTAGTTTCCACACAGTTGTGTTTTGTACTTTATTCATTGTTTAGCCTCTAATCCTGAAACGTGAGAAACCAGCATCAAGGGACCTCTACTTGAGATTGTAATGAAAAGTACTAGGTACTGACTAATAGGAAAAAGGCTGTTACAAATCACCATGTTTAAGAAGCACCCAAATTGAAGGGAAGGTATTTCATTCCTCACTGGGGTGCTCAAGAAATTGCTGTAATCCACTGAAGACAGCACTGTGTGCGGCTGACTCTATACTACCCCAAAACATTTGCAGACCCCACTGTCAGCAAGCTGTGATCATATCTGCAGATGTAGCTGGGAGCATCTGTAAATGTCACCAGTCAGGCAATTTGGCTTTCATGTAATGTGGAGTGTGATTCGAGTGCTTCAGTCAAAATCACTGTATAACCATTTGTCTGTCCTTGTCTATAACCCCTGGGGACCTGTCACCTTTAGACTATCATTTTCTGCTTGTATTGGATAGATTTTCTAAGTACATAGAAAATAGGAGGCAGAGTAGGACATTGAGCCTGCATCACCATTCATTATGATCATGATTGATCATCCAAATAAATAGCCTGTTTCCACCTTCTCCCTCCATATTCTTTGATCTCCTTTGCCCCAACAGCTATATCTAACTCAATGTTTTGGCCTCAGCTGCTTTTTGTGTCAGTGAATTCCACAGGCTTACTACTCTCCAGGTAAAGAAATTCTCACCTCAGTCCCTGTTTCCTTAGATTATGACCCCTGGTTCTGGAGTCTCCCACCATTATGATCCTTCCTGCGTCTACCCTGTATAGTCCCCATTTCTATCAGATCCCCTTTTGTTCTTCTAAACTCCAGTGAATATAATCCTAACTGACTCAATCTTTCCTCATGTGGCCTCACTAATGCCCTGTAAACTTGCAGCAAGACATCCTTGCTCCTTGCTGTGAAGGCAAATATACTGTTTGCTTTTTTACTGCCTGCTGCACCCACATGCTTACCTTCATCTTGATTGGTGTATGAGGACACCAGGTCTTGTTGCATGTTCCCCTCTCTCAATCTGTAGCCATTCAAGTAATAATCTGCCTTCCTGTTTTTCCTACCAAATTGGATGATCTCACGTATTTCTGCATTATACTGAGTCTGCCAATCATTTGTCCACTCACTCAGCTTGTCCAAATCAGATGGAAGTATCACTGAATCCCTACAGCACAGAAGGTGGCCATTTGGAATATCAAGTCTGTACCGACAACAATCCCACCCAAGCCCTATTCCCTTACCCCCTACACACTTACCCTGCTAACCTCCCCAACACGAGGGTCATTCTAGCATAGCCAATCCATCTAACCATGCAACCTCCTCACAGCTCACCCTCTCACCCAGCTTTGTATCAACTGCAAATCTGGAGATGTTGCATTTAGTTCCCACATCTAAATAATTAATACATATTGTGAATAACTGGGGTCCTAGCACTGATGTGTGCAGTACCTCACTAGTCACTGTGTGTCATTTGGAAAAAGATCCATTCATTCCTGTGGCGACCAGAATTCTATCCATCTCAATACACTACATCCAATCCCTTGCACTTTCATTTTACATGCTAATCTCTTGAGTGGGAGTTTGAAAGCATTCTGAAAGTCCAAATGAACAGCATCTCCTGGCTCTCCCTCATCAATTCTACTAGTTACATCTGCAAAGAACTGCAAGTCAAGCTTGATTTCCCCTTCATTGATCCACGCTGATGGTGTCTAGTTCTGCCACTGATTCAAGTGCTCTGCTATAAAATCTTTTATAATCGATGCTAGAGTTTTCCCCACTACCAACATCAAGTTGACTGGTCCATAATTACCTGCTTTCTCACTACCTCCCTTTTTAAAATAGTGGGATTACATTAACTACCCTCCAATTTGTAGGAACTATTCTGTGGTCTATCAAATCTTGAAAAATGGCCACCAGAGCATCCACTATTACCAGATCCACCACCGTAAATTCTTTGGAATGTAGATTCAGGTCCTGGGGCTTTATTAGCCTTCAATCCCATCAATTTCTCCCACACCATTTCTCTACTAAAGCTGATTTCCTTTAGTTCCTCCCTCTCCCCGTACCCTGTGTTCCCCACCATTTCTATTAGTTCATCAGAACCAATATATTTAGTTGATCAACCATCTCATTCTTCCATTTATAAATTCCCATTTCTAACTAAGGGACCTACATTTGTCTTCAATCCTTTTCTCTCTGCATACCTAATAGAAACTTTGTTAGTTTTTATTTCCCTACATGCTTGCTTTCGAACTCAATTTTTCCCTTCTTCCCTTGGTCCTCCTTTACTGGATTCTAAACTGTTCCCAATCCTCAGGTCTGTTGTTTTTCTTGGCCAATTTGTATACCTCTCCCTTGGATCCAAAATCTCTACTTTCCCTCGCAAGCCATGGTTTGACCATCTTTCTGGTTTTACTTTGGCAGAAGGGAACAAACAATTGTTGCAGTTTTGTCCCTCTTAGGTAACACTGCCAAACTGTTACAGCCAATTCATGCTTCATATCATCATAGTTTCTACTAAGATTCAGGACCCTCATCTCAGAAACAACATCATTGCTGAAGGATTCTATCATGTTATGGTTCTCCCCAAGCGGTCTTGCAATGAGATTGCTATTTATTCCTTTCTCATTATACAAAATACCTAGTCTATTCCTTGATATATTGATCCTGAAAACCATCTTGTATACCCTCCAGGAATTCCTCCTTGGTGGTATTGTTACTAAGTTGTATGGAGATTAAAATCGCCCATTCCTTTATTGCACGCATCACTAATTGCCTGTTTAATATAATTCCCATCACCACCATGGTTTTGGGATCTATGTATAACCCCCACTAATGGTTTTTTCCCCTTAGTGTTTTTCAGCTATAACCATACATTTCAGGAGGCCAGTTCAGTATTCATTTTGACAAAGAAACAAACTCCACAATTGCAGATGGCAGAATCCTCAGCTTTTGCATGCGATGTGAACAAAAGCACAGTCGATGGTGTTTCATTTACATCCTCAACTCATTTCCTTTGAGTTTTGCTGCCATTACTCTGAGGATTGCTTTAGAGCATCTGGGTTAAAAATAGAGCAGGCAAGCTGCTGGCCATTGGCGAACTTGTTGATCTGTTTTAGTATCAGACATGGAGTACTTGCTGTTATACTGCCTCATAGTGAAACTACAGTAGAGAGCTTTTGTAAAGTTTTTTTTTCTCCAAAGAGGTGGAGGGTGAGGGACAAGAGCTCAGCATAGGGAGCCAGGTTTTGTACTGTGAAAAGAAATATGTTCAATGTAAGCTTATAAACCATTTCTATCCCTCCAGCAAAAAAAAACCCACTGGTGCAGCAGAGGGGGAGACTATTTGGGCCATCACACTCATACTAGCTCTTTGAAAGAGCAATCCACTCACCCACTCTTTCCTCAACCTTTTCCTTTGGTACATTCCTCATTAACTTGTCCCTTTTGGTATTTTTCCGGGGCCAGAAATTCTTTGCATTTTTCAGGAGTTACTCCAGTGCCATATTCAACACCTGCCAAGTCAAAGGTGCTGCAGGTTCCTAGTTAGAAAAAGTCATTGTCTCATGTTCATGTTCTTTCTATAAAATTAAAGTGTAGCTTCAAGTGGTTAGTCAGTCTTCTATTTCATCTTGGATGAGTGTAAAGACTAACCATATCCACATTGCATTTTCCTCCCTCTCCAGTCCCTTGGATTCTCACTGTAAATTTGTACAATGGAATATATTGTCAGTTTGCTATAGAGCATGGATATTAAATTTTGATAGATAATTAATTCAAAAACCTTATTCTGTGTAAAGTTATTTAAAAGACTGTATTATAAAAAGTTATATGTATGTGAATATGGGAAACACTATAATAAAGGACCTGCATGGAACTAAGAGGGCTATTTCTAGCCTGTTATTAAGTTGGTTATTCTCTGCTTTGATTAGTAAGCCAGACCAACCTGCCTAGTTAAAGAGTAGGAGGAATTAGCCACTGGCTAATTCTCCTCTTCACAATGGGAATCACCAAGAAAGGGAATGAAATCCACATGGTCCACAAGCCTGCTATTAATGGCCAATAGATCATTGCTGAAGCAAGTTTGGAATCTACAGAGAGGCAGTTCAACACAAGGCTAGGTATCTCTGAACATAGGGAAACTAGGGTTTTGGGCTCCTTTCCCAGGAATGAGGATTGGTGGAATCCTCATTCTAGTCATTACTGCTCTCAGTAAGCAACATGCATAAACATGTTTTCCCAGGAATAAAAATGTGAAAATAACAACTGGCATCTAAACAGCATCTTTTATATAAAAATCCCAAGAGAAGCAATGTTGCTGGACAAAAATAAAAGTTTCATCAGTTTTTGACATGTCTTAGTATATTGAGGAAAGTGAGGAGTGAGAGAATGAGAATTTAGGATCTAGATGGTTGAAAGACAGCCACCACTTGTACAGCAATTAAAAATCAGGAATGCTGAAAAGTCCAGAGCAGTTTGGAGGGAGTGTTGCTTAACTAGGAGCCCATGTAGGTTAGAAACCACATTTTGTTCACCCATCTTCACTTTAAAAGTTGAGGTTCTTTATACATGTCCATGACACAGAATCCCCTTCATATTCTTGCAATTTTGACTTTGTTACAATGCCTCCCAATTTTCTTTTCTAAAGATCAAATAACTTGGGAGTATTTTAGCTTTCAAATTACACCAAGTCTCAATGGGAGCTACATTGTGCACATTCATCTATTGAATCTGTAGGTAGCTCACATCCTATGACCAATGTGATTTGACCCTCCCAAACATTAATTAGTTTAGAACTGTCCCAAAAAAATGTGAGAGTTCCAAAAATCAAACTCTTTCGCACGTTCCTTTTACAATTATGTTTATTCTTCAATTTGTCCAGTGTATAATCCAGAGTAAAGTTTTCTCAGACTCCCACATGAATGCCAAGGTCTGGCTGTTCCTCATCCACATTCCAGAACCTTGTGCATTTAAATGGTAGCAGCCATAACCCACATGATAGGGTGGCAGAGCTGAACCAGGAAATTAGATTGCTGACGCTCATGGCAATAGTAGAGAAATTGGAGAAAATTCATAACCCATGTCTGTCCAAGTTATTAACTAGGGATAGTCAGAATGGCCATATCTGAGGGTGGTTATGCCTAATAAATTTGATTTTTTCAAAACAATGACCAAGTGTGTGGTTGAGAGAAGTGTAACTGATGTAGTTTATGTGGATTTTAGCAAAGCCTTTGGCAGCAGGGTCCTAAACTGGAGACTGATAAGGTTGAAGCACATGGAATTAAGGGAAACTTTAACTAATCTCTCAAGTCCAACAGGAGATCTGGGAGCTTTTGGAACACTGCTCCTTCAGAGTGCAGGGGTAGGGTTTCACTAACATGGCATATGTAGACAAAGACACTATTGCAAGATAATGGTTGGAATGCAAGTATTCCAGGAGAGAGGGATAATCATAGATTGAAGAGATCTGAATTGTCTCAAGCCAGGACATTAAGATTTTACAAAATAAGGCCAAATGGTGGGGTTATATCTAGTGTGACATGAACCCAAGATCCTGGTTTAGCCAAGTTCTGTATGCATGAGGATAGCCTATTAGTTTCTACTCGGTGATTCTGTGTTGTCATGTGTCTTGAAGGCCACCTTTGAGAATGCTTACTTGAAGATTGAAGGCTGAATGTCCTCGACTGGAAGGAAACACTGCTGCTTGTTGCATGGTGTTTGTTCATCTGTTGTTGTAGTGTCTGCGTGGTCTCACCAATTTACCATGCCTTGGGACATCCTTTCCTGCAGTGTATGAGGTAGCCAACATTGGCCAAGTTGCACGAGTATGTACTGTGTACTTGGTGGTGTTCCCTCGCGTGATAGTAGTATCCATCCATCAGAACACCACCCACCAGGTACACAGTACATACTCATGTGACTTGGCCAACATTGTCTACCCCATACGCTGTAGGAAAGGATGTCTTGAGGCATGGTACATTGTGAGAATATGCAGACGCTACAACAGATGAACAAACCATGCAACCACCAGCAGGCAATGTTTCCTTCTAGTTGAGGAATATTTTAGTCAAGGACATTTAGCCTTGGATCTGCAGGTAAGCACTCTCCAAGGCAGCCTTCAAGTTACATGACTACACAGAACTGCCAAGCAGAAAGCCAAGTTCTGCATGCATGAGGATGGCCTCAACTGGGATCTTGGATTCGTATCACATTACATGTGACTCCCACCATTTGGTCTGTGCTTGTAAAATTCTACTGTATTGGCTTGAGACAATCCACACCTCTAACCTGCAATTATCCCTCTCTCCACTTGCTCTGTCTGTACCTGTAAAGACTTGCATTTTGACTATTATCTTGTAATTGTTTTTGTCTTTATATGCCGTGTTTGTGAAACCTATCTCCACTCACCTGATGAGGAAACAGCACTCAAAGTTCGTGATTCCAAATAAACCTGTTGGACTTCAACCTGGTGTTGAGGCTTCTTACTGTGCCCACCCCAGTCCAACATCATCTCCACACCTTAGTAAGAGGACACAGAAGGCTGTTCAAGTGACTGGAGGCTAGTGTCCACAAGGATCAGTGCTAGGACTTGGGATAATTTATTCACAGATCTCTGCAGGCAGCAGAACAAGTGAATAGAATAGTTAAGTAGGCATATGGGACACTTGTTTTTAAAATCATTGGTGCCATAGAGTACGAGAACAAGGAGGTAATTGGTAGAGCTGTAAAGAATGTTGGTTAGGCCATGGCTGGCGTACTGTGCGCAGTTCTGGTCACCTCACTATAAGGAGGATGTGATAGCACCAGAGATGGTTCACCAGGATGTTGCCTGGGATGGAGCATTTGAGTTACAACCAGACTAGAGTATGGACAGGGTGAGTAAGGAGCACTGTTCCCCTTGGTTCAGAGGTCAATCACAAGGGGCAGGAGATTCAAGGGGAATTTGAGAAAAAGAGTTTTCATTGAGAGTGATGGGAATCTGGAACGCACTGCCTATGAGCACTTGAAATAACATTTAAGGATATGGGAATGTGCCTTTAGTGGTAATTGTCAGTGCACACTTGATGGGCCAAAGGGCCTTTTCTGCAACGAATGGCTAGGAGTAGCAGCAGCTTTGGACAGGGTTCCAAGAGTCAACCCTCCCTCATGCTACATGACACCAGCTGACCCACAAAATAAGATTCCAAAGAATTCAATGAGAAGATGACAGGAATTATAAAAATTAAAAAACTTTAATTAGTTGATACTTCCACAGAACTCAATTATCCATTAAAATTAAATAAAATTAGATAAAACAAGGCACTTCTATTGCCATTTACAGAGTTTGGGACATTTCCCTTTCAAATATGTACCATGAATAAAGACTCTGCTTTCCTCTAATTGAAATCAGACATGCTAACTTTCTTGTTAAAGGCTCACTCCAAACCAGAGAGGCTGGAATATCCCATAATCAGAGAGGGGCAAAGTTAAAATCAAACCCACAAACGGGACAGGTCTGCTCTTGACATTTCTAACCAACAAATATATAGACAATTCAACAGTTGCAAACTTTTTTGATGCTTCAGGATCTCTCCCAAGAATGTTCCTGGCGTCTATAGAAGACATGATGTGGGAATGCCAGCGTTGGACTGGCGTAAACACAGTAAAAAGTCTGACAACACCAGGTTTTAGTCCAACCGGTTTATTTGATAATAGACCCACAAGCTTTCGAGGGGACTGCCTCTTCGTCAGGTGAATGGAGAGTTCTGGCCTCAGACAGAGCATATAAAGCACAGACAGTTCTAATCAGTAATCTCTAAACTGTCTGTGCTTTATATGCTCTGTCTGAGGCCAGAACTCTCCATTCACCTGACGAAGAGGGAAACCTCGAAAGCTTGTGAGTCTATTATCAAATAAATCGGTTGGACTAAAACCTGGTGTTGTCAGACTTTTTACTGTCTATAGAAGAGCCACCACAATTATTGCTGTCTTGAGGGATTTTAAAAGCATTCCAAATATCTGTAACTATATGGTGGTGGTTTATATCTTAGTGTGTCAGCTCCTGGTGATGAAAACTAAAAGATTTAGAAGCTCAGATTGTAGAGGACAATATAAAAATACTATTACACACACTGAAGTTGTGACATTATCAAGAGAAGGGCTAAACATGATAGGTGATTAAAACTTATGTTAAGACTCTTGATTTAACAAAACTAGTCAAACTTCTGTTTTACGTAGTCTTCATTTCACTTTGGGTACAATGATTGAACTACAAGTAGAAAGATCTATTGCCCTATTGAAGGCTGGCCATCACCTTCCCAATCCTCAGTATCCAACACAATTAAAGCTCATTGACCGGCTGCTTCTACCTCCCACTAGCCTTCGGCTTCTCTTCTCTGGAAGAATTGGTTTCTTGACTGTGTGCAGGGATTTAGGATCAGACTGTGGGAAATCCTGAGAGAGTTTGGCCTTCATCAACTCCCTAGAGATTTGGGAGAAAATACAAAAAGTTTAAAAGGGAGCACTGAGCCCCAAGTACCAACATATTGTACAAGTCAACTTGGAGGCAGTGGAAACAGATTTGTGTCAAGTCAGTTCTTCTGAAATCAGTACTGTCGTTATTTGTTATTAGGGGTTAGACTGGGGGTGGGGGGAGGTAGCAAGATGGTGGTAATATCACTGGACTAAAGACTCAGATTCAAGCTTTGGGGACTTGGGTTCAAATCTCACCACAACAGTTCGTGCAATTTAAATTCTATTAGGAAAAGTGGTTTCAGTAATCAATTGTCATAACACGTCTGGTTTACTAATGTTCTTTAGGGAAAGTGCAGGCCTTACCTGGTTTGGCTTGTGTGACTTCAGACCCAAAGCAAAGCAGTGTGGGTCTTCGTAACTGCCAATATCAAGAATAAAAACAGTCCCCAGCGTTAAGGTGATTGGCAAAGCAGAATCACCTGGGTAACAGTACCAAGGAACACTGGAAAAGCCCCATTGAAATATCCATCTGTCAAACTGGAGTAAAGCCACCAGGTGAACAGAGATGGGGAATGCTGCAATCTCAATCCAATCAAACTAAATTCCTGTTCTCCAAATGAAAACTCTCCACGGATGCTGCCAAACCTGCTGAGATTTTTCAAGCACTCAATTTCTAGGTTTTGTTCTCCATACCTCTCCAACATTGCTGTCCTGAAACGTTCCACATTCAGCTCTTTCCGGAGCTGCGAGGCCAACTTCTTGGAATTCCTGCGAAGGACTGGGTGTCTTGTCAGACCAGCCGAGGATGGTCTCTCCACAGGATTGGGATGAATGAGGAGCTGAAAGAATACAGAGCCATTGTAAACAGACATCGTGGTGATGAACACAGCCACTGTTAATAATTCTATAGTTCTATGATTCGAACATAGATTGAATGTCTCAAGAGCTTTACAGTCAACGAACAACTTAGCTGTGGTAAGGTAGGAAACAGCAGCCAATAAGCACTCAGGGAACAGCTGTCAAATAGCCATGTGATAATCAAATTATGTCTTTGCAATGTTGATTGAGGGATAAATATTGGCCAGGACATTGGGAATAACTCCCCTGCTCCTCCAAGTACCATGCCATCTTTTACATTCACACAAGGCTGATGGGTCCTAATTTCTTGATGTGGATGTGCCGGCGTTGGACTGGGGTAAACACAGTAAAATGTCTGACAACACCAGGTTTTAGTAAACGTATCAAATAAATCGGTTGGACTAAAACCTGGTGTTGTCAGACTTTTTCCTAGTTTCTTATCAGAGAAATGGTATCTCTGTTGGCGCAGCACTCCTCCCGTACTGCATTAGAGCATTAGCCTTGATTTTTGTGCTCAAGCCCTAGTGAATGAGTGCACCAGCAATCGAGTCATGGAGGACATCAAATTCTTTGGTGTAGGGGTAGAGCTGCATTCAGCACTGGCTCTGGACATGTTCATTAAAGTGCACAACTCTACGAGACTGTAGGAACAGAGGTAGGCTTTTTGGTCCATTGAGTCTGTCCGTCATTCAATGAGATCATGACTGATCTGATTTCCCACCTTATCCCAATAATCTTCACTGATTAAAAATGGTCTCTGTCATCTGTCTCAGCCTTGAACACATAACTCTGCCTCTACATCCCTCTGTGGTAAAGAATTCTACAGGTTCACTATCCTCAGAAGAAATTCCTCCTCATTTGTTTTAAATGAGTGACCCTTTACTGAGATTATGCCCTCCGGTCCTAGACTCTCCCACAAGGATAAACAATTTTTCAGCATCTACCCTGTCAATCTTCCAGAGACTCCTATATCTCAGTAAGGTCACCTCATTCTACTAAACACCAATGAATACAGGCCCCAAGCTACTTAATACCTCCAGAGACAAAATCAACCCTGGCCCCATGTTAGATTTATCAAAATCATAAAAATGACAACTAATTTACTTACTTCCAACAGGTTGAAAAAGTCATGTGACAGCTGCTGAGGAATTGTGGGAAGGTTACCCTTCCTGATGTAATGCCAAGCTATGTCATTCTGAGGCAGTTCCTCTGCTCCTGCAGCCAGTACCATAGTGAGACCCAATGCAAAGATATCAGCTTTGGGCAGGTTTGAATAGTCCTGAGGGATCAGAATGCATCGGTCATATTTTTGCAACCTAAAGGAAGAATTGCATTTACACTGGATATATTAAATTGCTTTACGGCTAATTAAGTAGCTCTGAAGTGTACTTCCTGTTCAAGAAAAAGCAAATCTCAAACAAGGAGACAATGACCAGATCGCCCTTGAAAGTAGGGGTGTTGTAGAATCCAGAGGCCACCATTTGGTCCAAAGTCAGCACTGACAACAATCCCACCCATGCCTTATCCCTGTAACCCCACTTATTTACTGTGCTAATCCGCCTGGCACTAAGGGACAATTTAGCATGGCCAACCAACCTAACCTATACATCTTTTGGAATGTGCGAAGAAACCAGAGCACCTGGAGGAAACTCATGCAGACAGGGAGAATGTGCAAACTCCACACAGACAGTGACCAGAAACTGGCATTGAACCTAGTTCCCTGGCACTGCAAAGCATCAGTTCTAACCATATTGTTACAGGGATTAAAATTGACTCTGACATCTACATTGCCCCTGGGCATTGGGGTGAGACACACCCCATGGTGGCATGGCAGTTAGTACTGCTGCTTCACAGCACCGGGGACCTGGCTTTGATTCACAGGTTGAGTCATTGTGTGGAGTTTGCACATTCTCCCTGAATCTGCATGGATTTCCTCTGGGTGCTCTGGTTTCCTCCCAGTCCAAAAGACTGCTGATTAGGTGCACTGGCCATGCTAAATGCTTCCTCAGTGTACATGAACAGACACTGTGGCGCCATCTGAAAGTCAGCAGCTCTGACAATGCAACACTTGCTCAGTACAGCACTGCACCTGGATTCTCTCCAGCAAATTCCAGTTCAGGGATTCGGACACCCGGAAGAAAGCAAGACTACAAGTTCAGCAAATTTGACTTCACACTTGTAGTAAATATCACGTATAAAATCAGCTTATTTCTAACATGTTCCCCTGGAAATGTTGATCTGTTCTGTCATTTATGAAAAACTGTCCCACAAGGATATACACCAGTTATTAGTAGAATCCTATAATTCTAATAACTTTCTCAATCAAGTATTGGATAAAATTCCCCCACATCCTATTTTAGCTGGGTGATTCAGAACATCTCAGAAATCCCAGCCATTTGGTTTTGGAGTAAAGTGAAACACTTGCCAGTGTTCTGCCACTGTTTTCAGTAAAGAATCTATTCGTGTTGATCGCCAGGTTCCCACCAAGGTGTGTGTGTGTGTAAATGTATCACACATTGAAATAAAAAGGCTAAACACTGAACATAGCTAATTAAAAAAATCAGTGTGAACTAGCAGTTTAAAGGGGAGATTGGAACCCATGCAGTACATTGCAAAGGAATATTGGTTGCAGGACGCAATATGTGTGGGAAGTGATACACATATAAATAGAGCAACCACATGGACTGTCACAGTTCATCATCATTTTACAGAGAAATGGTCTCGATTCCAAACATTAAAACTGGCGAAATAATTCAACTCAATTTAAGGTCATGGAACAATTCAAAGTAGAGGCAAGATAAACTGATTGCAAATTGGTTTATACCAATTTTCCTTCCAAACCCGTGATACTATCACCTGGAAAGACAAGGGTGGCAGGCATCTAGGAACACCATCACCTGCATATTCCCTTCCAAGCCTGACCTGAAAGTTATATTACTGGGTCAAAATCATGGAATTCCTTCCCTAACAACTGTGGGTGTACTACACCACACTGGCCGCAGTGATTAAAGGCAGCAGCTCACCACCAGCTTGAGGGCAATTAGGGACAGGTGATAAATGCTGGCCTAGCTAATACCACCCACATGCCATAAATTAAAAACTGCAGCCTTTTATAGGCAGTTCCAACGTGGACTTGAGCAAAAGAGCTCAGGAAAGAGCTCCTGAAGGAGGTTAGTTAAATCCCGAAAGATAAATGAACATCGTAGATGGTACACACACCGTTTCTCTTCAAAGTCTGAATTAGTGGATTTGAGAGAATTCACAAAGTATTTTGAAAGCAAATGGAATAATTTTCTGAAGAGGGGACAGCAGGGAAAAAGCAGAGTGGGATTCAGCGAGTGCTTTCAGAAAGCCAAGATGGTCACAATTTCAGTATTCTTTTGTTTTGGTTTTAGGATCTTCTCTGCGCAATAATGTTTTTGGAATGTTGTATTGCTGTGCAGACAAAAGATCGATATTCAGCCATCTTGTAGAAGAGCTCATCAGGCAGATTCTCAGACAGATGGGTCAACAAGATTAAAGGAAAAGTGTAAAGATAGACCAGGGACTCCAATAGGAATGGAGGGGGTCTGTCACATTTTCCAACACTTGCCATTCCAACCCCTAGTTTGGAGGGGAAGCTGCCCTTAGCCACATTTCTAGCAATTGGACTTGCCTCTTGCAAGACCTCATTTGCCAAGAAGCGGCTGTCTCCTTCTTCCACTTGTGGATTACAGATGGATGTCACATGACCAAGGTCACCTGAAAGGCAGAGACGTTTCAGTAAGCAGTCAAAAAGAAACAAAGCTACATGCTAATTAACAAGGGAAATTAAAATCAAGGAGTCAGTATTAGCATTCCAAACTATTGGCCAATGGGAAACATGCAACAAATAAAGAAAAACTGAAGCCAGGATGGGAAACTAATAGGATTTCAAGCCTTAAATCAAATTAATTACGGCAAGATTTCTGCCACCAATTCCTTTTCTTGGAGATCCCAAGATTCCCTTACTCATTGAACTGGCTCCCAAGGGCAAGTATTCAGTTAAACCATGTTGCATGAATAACAAACTGCACCCCAATGTCTCTGTAGCTATCAGACATACCAATTTTGTACAGTACGTTGGTGGCCAAGGCACTCTCCTCATCAGCATCACTGTCCTCTTCTACACATCCAATTACGTCAGGTGTGACTCTTTGACAGATGAAGATATTACCTAAGGGATACAGGCAACAAATAGCAACACTATTACTGAATACATCTTCAATAGGGGTATTGGGGGATGGGTGCTGTGGAGGGGAGTGAATTTAAAATTCAAGAATTGGAAAGCCAGCTGTAATTTTGATGCCAACCAATAGGAGGCATCCAGATGAACAGCACTGGATTCACACCTCCTCCAGTGTTCAACAACCCTTCAGCTCAAAGCTTCCTCAAAGAAACTAGTTAAATAGACTAAGAGAACAACAATTAACATCCACGTTTGAGCGCCCAGTATACGATTAACACTTCAATTACGCATCAGTTCATTAAGACCAATTTAAGAGGGAATCTCTCAAGTCAGTAATGAAAATATTGAAAGCAAGTTTTTTTTTTATATAGCTGGTTCTGTCTCAAATTTCAAAATAGTTTGTTAAATTCTTGGCATCAAGCACACAAGTGCTTGTCCTCTCCCTCTAATTCATACTGAACTCCAATACTCACTTGGCTTGATGTCCATATGAACGAGGCTGGAGCTGTGAATGTACTTCAATCCCATTGAAACCTGCAGTAGAATTTCCTTCAGCTCACCCTCGGCCAGTAATATTCCTTCCTTGGAGTTCTCCATCAGTGCATCTGCCAGACTGCCCCCTGAAATCCCACCAGATCCAAGTCAGGGAGGTGAAATCACAGGTATAGCACACACTATATTTCATCACTCCTCTGAATGAGATCAGGAAATGGCTGACTAGACAGTGAAATTGACCACTCATTATATCAAATCTTCCAAGGATTCACCCCAGTTCAGAAATGGGCTGGTTCAGGATTAAATTAACTTGAGCAGAAACATACAGCATGTCCTCACTCCACCATCCAAAGGTCAGTGAAACAGGTGCCCCACATAAATCAAACAATTTGTTAATCAAGAGACAGATCACTTTGCCCAAGGGGAAGGTCTCAAATTTAAAATAAAATCAAAAGAACATATTGTTTAGTATCAAATCTCACTAAACCAAATATTCTTATACCTGCCTCTATTACAACTGGCAGCTCATTCCAAACTCTCACCACCCTCTGAACCCTATGCCCTCTGGTTTTAGATGTGTCATTTGGGAAAGATGTTATCTCTACCCCTCATTAATTCCATATGCCTCTAAGATCACCCCTAACCCTCCTACACTCTGGGGGAAAAGAGAACCAGTCTATCCAGCCTCTCCTTGTATCTCAAACTATCAAGTCCCTGTAGCATCCCAGTAAGTCTTTTCTACACTCTTTCTAGCTTAATAGCTGATGGTGTGCAGTTCTGGTCACCCCAAGAGTAGCCTTACCAATGTCTGGTATAACTTCAGCAAGATGTCCCAACTCCTGTATTCAACATTCTAACCAATGAAACCAAGCATGTCAATGCCTTCTTCACCACACTGTCTACTTACGACTCTGCTTTCAAGGAGCTATGAACATGTAAGCTCTAGATCTGTTCTATAAAACTCTTTCCAACATTCTTAACTGAGCAGTCTCACCCTGGTACAATCTACCAAAATGCATCACCTTGCATTTCTCTAA
Organism: Carcharhinus amblyrhynchos; assembly: GCF_965287045.1. Classification (NCBI taxonomy): domain Eukaryota; kingdom Metazoa; phylum Chordata; class Chondrichthyes; order Carcharhiniformes; family Carcharhinidae; genus Carcharhinus; species Carcharhinus amblyrhynchos. Next base: position 69,336,531 of record NC_137329.1, on the reverse strand, counting down.
ATTAAACTCAAATCTGCCATTCATCAGGCCACTGACCCAATTCATAGAATCCCTACAGTGCAGGAGGAGGCCATTTGGCCCAGAGCCTGCACCAACCACAATCTCACCCAGATTAACTGGTCAAGAACCCATTACAATTCTAGATAATCCTCTTCATTATCCACTATGCCATCAATCTTGGTGTCATCTGCAAACTTACTAACCAACCATGCCTCTTAAATCATCCAAATCATTAATATAAATGATAAATAACAGTGGACCCAACACTGATTTCTGAGGCACATTACTGGTCACAAGCCTCCAGTTTGAGAAACAACCCTCCATCTTCTGTCATTAAGTCAATTTTGTGTCCAACTGGCTACCTCACCCTGGATCTTGACAAATTTAACTTTATGCCACAACCTACCACGTGGCATCTTGTCAAATGTCAGTGCAGTTGACAATGTCAACTATACCTATACCATACTATACCTATACCATACTATACCTATACTATACTATGTTTTAGAAAGAATTATTAGGGATAGGATTTATAGTTATTTGGAGAGTAATGAATTGATTAGAGATAGTCAGCATGGTTTTGTAGCGGGAAGGTCGTGCCTTACTAACCTTATTGAGTTCTTTGAGAAGGTGACCAAAGAGGTGGATAGGGGTAAGGCAGTAGATGTGGTATATATGGATTTTAGTAAGGCGTTTGATAAGGTTCACCATGGTATGCTTCTGCAGAAAATGCAGATGTATGGGATTGGTGGTAATTTAGGTACTTGGATCAGGAATTGGTTAGCAGATAGGAGACAGAGGGTGGTGGTTGATGGTAATTATTCATCATGGAGTTCGGTTACGAGTGGTGTGCCTCAGGGATCTGTTTTGGGGCCACTGCTGTTTGTAATCTTTATTAATGATCTGGATGAGGGTATAGTTGGGTGGATTAGTAAGTTTGCTGATGACACCAAAGTCGGAGGTGTGGTAGATTGTGAGGAAGGGTGTCGAAGTTTGCAGGGTGACTTGGACAGGTTGCAGAGCTGGGCCGCGAGGTGGCGGATGGAGTTTAATGCGGAGAAGTGTGAGGTAATCCATTTCGGTAGGAATAACAGATGTGTTGAGTATAGGGCTAACGGGAGGACTTTGAATAGAGTGGAGGAGCAGAGGGATCTAGGTGTATGTGTACATAGATCCCTGAAAGTTGGGAATCAAGTAGATAAGGTTGTTAAGAAGGCGTACGGTGTCTTGGCGTTTATTGGTAGGGGGATTGAATTTAGGAGTCGCAGCGTCATGTTGCAACTGTACACAACTCTGGTGCGGCCGCACTTGGAGTACTGTGTGCAGTTCTGGTCCCCACATTACAGGAAGGATGTGGAGGCTTTGGAGAGGGTGCAGAGGAGGTTTACCAGGATGTTGCCTGGTATGCAGGGGAGGTCCTATGAGGAGAGACTGAGGGATTTGGGGTTGTTTTCACTGGAAAGAAGGCAGCTAAGAGGGGATCTTATAGAAACATATAAGATGATTAGAGGTTTAGATAGGGTGGATGGTGATAGCCTGTTTCCTCGGATGGAGAAATCTAGCACGAGGGGGCACGGCTTTAAATTAAGGGGGGGTAGTTATAGGACGGAAGTCAGGGGCAGGTTCTTTACCCAGAGGGTGGTGAGGGACTGGAATGCCCTGCCTGCTGCAGTTGTAAATGCGCCTAGTTTGGGGGCGTTTAAGAGATTGGTGGATAGGTTTATGGACGAAAAGGGATTGGTTTAGATTAGTGGGTCAATGTTTTTTTTTTAAAAATAAGACTGGTCGGCGCAACATTGTGGGCCGAAGGGCCTGTTCCACACTGTAATGTTCTATGTTCTATACCTCATCTGCCTTCTTGGTTAACCTTTCAAAAAACTTAAAATTTGTCAGACATGATTTTTCCACACAAAATTATGCTAACTGTCCCTAAACATGTCTTGCCTCTTAAATACCTCTAGATTCTGTCTCAGAATACCTTCCAACAACTTACCCACTACAGGTGAGACTCACCAGCCTGTAGTTCCCAGACTTTATCCTGAAGCTCTCTTTAAACAAAGAAACAACATTTGTCACCCTCTGAATCATTGATAGCCTCAGGTGAGGTGCCTGAAGATTATAGGTCCCCTAGCAGAGAGATTTAATTTCCTCCTAGCTTCCCACAACCTGTGGATTTGTCTTGATGTGCTTTTAAGACTTCCAGCACCTCCTTCTCTAATACGTACACTCCTCAAAACATCATTATTTATTTCCCCAACATCTATGCCTTTCTCAACAGTAAATACTGATGACAAATATTCATTTAGGATTTCACTCATCTTCTGTGGCTGCGCACATAGATGACCTTGATCCTTAAGATGCCTTATTCTCTCCCTAGTTACTCTTTCACCCTTTAAGTATTTGTAGAAGCTTTTTGGATTCTCCTCTGCTTTATCTGCCAAAGCAATCTCATGTTTCATTTTTGCTTTCCTGATCTCTCTCAATTCTACTGTTTTCTTCAAGGGATCATATGCCTCCTCCTCCTTCTTGACCAGGGCCTCAATATCCCAAGTCATCCTGGGTTCCCTACTTCTCAGTAAGAAGTCTCACAACACCAGGTTTAAGTCCAACTAGTTTATTCGATAGTAAACCCACAAGCTTTCGGAAATGCTGTTCCTTTGTCAGGTGTGTAGAAGGTTCTGATCAGAGAAAGGCATATAAAGTCACACACAGTTTACAGAATACTGATTAGAATGCAAGTCTTTACAGCTAACCTGCTATTCAAGTCTTAAAGATGCAAACAATGTGAGTGGAGATAACATTAGCATAGGTTAAAGAGACAGAACGGTAAGTGAGATTTTACAAGCCCAGGCAAGTCATGGGGGATACAGATAGTGCGACATGAACCACAGATCCTGGTTGAGGCCATCCTCATGTGTGCAGAACTTGGCTATCAGTCTCTGCTCAGCAACTCTGCGCTGTTGTGTGTCGTGAAGGCCGCCTTAGAGAATGCTTACCCGAAGGTCAGACACTGAATGCCTGTGACCGCTGAAGTGTTCGCCAACGGGAAGGGAACAGTCTTTCCTAGTAATTGTCGAGCGATGTTCATTCATCCGTTGTCATAGCGTCTGCATGTCTCCCCAGTGTACCATGCTTCGGGACATCCTTTCCTGCAGCGTATCAGGTAGACAATGTTGGCCGAGTTGCAGGAGTATGTACCATGTACCTGATGGATGGTATTCTCACGTGTGATGATGGTATCCATGTCGATGATCCGGCATGTCTTGCAGAGGTTGCTGTGGCAAGGTTGTGGGGTGTTGTGGTCACTGTTCTCCTGAAGGCTGGGTAGTTTGCTGTGAACAACGGTCTGTATCATTCCCTACGTCTACCTTGCCCTGCACCCAAAGAAAAGTGCTTACCCTGTGCATTTTAAGATGATCTAAAGCAGTGATGGGCAACCTAGGCTAGTGAGTGGGCTGTATAATTGAAATCTGGCATGCCCACAAACTACGAATAAAATTAATGCACAAATGAGTTATACAATACTTATAAGTTAATAGAACTACCCACTTCAAAATGACAAATAATAAATATTTACACAGTGCTTGACTCTCAGTCCGTGTTGTGTGTAATCAACACTTCACATATGTTTCACTTCAGTCATTGCGGTCAGGACATCAGTGGAAATGGCAATTCTGCACGTGGGCAACAATCACAATATTTCATGGCTGCACTCCAAACCCAGATGGGCCACTGAAATCTTCTCCATTTACCCATCTCCTCAAAATTAGGACAAAACCGAGGACATTCAGCAGAAGCATTTGTTTTACATGCAAAGGGCAATGGAAATCTAGTACCATCGATCAAAGATGTTTTAAGGTTGGGGGCGAACAGGGAAATATCAAAACTGAGACCATACAATTTGCGAAGTTCAAGGATTACAGAAGCAAGACACGTAAATGGGGTTGAGATACCTGTTCAGGAGAGTGGCTGTGTCCTTGCCCTCCAGTGAACCAATCACTAGGTTTGTCAGATGCTGGTGGTCCTTACCGTTACAATATTCATTCTGTATCAGCATGTGATCATCCTCTGCCCAAGCGGAATAGTATCGCACCACATGGGGATGATGTCCCAGCACCGCATGTGCGTAAACCTCACGGAGTGCAGTCTGCCTGCAGATTAAACAGTCAGCACCCAGATTACAACAACCTGGTTTCAATCTGCGGGCAGGCCCTACTCTGACTTATCCAGTTTTGTTTTTAAATAATTGACTCGTTATTCTACAAAATCAAGACAGAGCATCAATGGCAGAGAGAATGGAAGATTTATATTCAATCTCATTACTTTCCAGCTCTTTTGAGCCAATGGGTTTCCCCAAGTGTGGAAACTTGCCAATTTGTACACAGGTCCTATAAACAGTGAGAAAAAAAAGGACCAGATCACTCAGTGGCAGGCTGCAGAATAATATCGGCAAGATCCACCCTACCCGAGAGTTAACATCCACCCGATGGGGGTAGGCAGGCCCTCAGTTTTGTGCTCATGCAACAGATGTACCTCCAGCAATCCATACCATCGTTGGGCTGTGTTTTCAAGTATCTAATGGGATTTGAACCTGCAACGTTCTGACAGAGGTGCAAGTACTACCCACTGAAGCAAAGATAAGACTCATGCGCTCAGTGCACACAAGCCATATTGTTGTGGTAGATTCACTGCAGTCAATTCAGAGCATTAACTATAGAATCCCTACAATGCACAAGGACAGCATTCAGTGTGTCTGCATCAACTCTCTAAAAGCATACTGCCAAGGCCCTCCCCTCCAACTTATTCCCAATAACCCTGTGCATTTAGCTTAGCCCATTCTTTGGTCTGTGGGAGGAAACCCACGCAGACATGGGGAGAATGACTGTGTGGAGTTTGCACAGTCATCCAAGACAGGAATTGAACCCAGGTCCCCGGCACTGAGGCAGCAGTGCTAACCACAGTGCTGCCGTTATTGGCAACAAGGTGAATTATTTACTTCCGTTCATTTCCAGCTGAATAAAGTAAACTGGAACAAGATCCTGGTAGCTTGATACTCACTCATCGACCGAGCCAGAGAGGGGTCTTTTCAGCCGTTTGATGGCATACAGGCAACCATCCAGTCGCTTCACACATTTAAACACTGCACCAAACTCCCCACAGCCAATCTTCTCCAATTCATAAAACTCCATGGCATAACGAGAGCCCATGCTACTCTCACGGAGGTTTAATCTCTGGAAGAGGAAAAACAAGAGAAAACAAGAGAAACCCATTTACCGAGACACTGGGGTCTTTTCATTTATTAGAATGTGCACATCACTGATCAGCATTTATCACTCATCCTGAGCTGCTCTCAGGATGGTGGCAGGGAATTTTTGAACTGCCATAGCCCACATGGGTGAAAACAGGTGTAATGCTGTTAGGGAGAATAATCCACAATTTTGACCCAGTGATGGAGGAGGAATGGGGGCAGGATACTGTGCAGCAAGGACCCAACCGCTCACAAGAACCCCAAAAGCACATTGGTGAACTACCTGGTGGGACACCTGCTATCCTTTCACAGTCTAGTCAATATATGACTCCAGTCCCACATCAATGCAGTCAGACTAACTGCCCTCAGAAAATGGCCCTGTAACTGGTTTCCAAATCAACAGATAGCTTCTCCCAGAGAAGGAAGGGAGAGGCCCAAATGATGTTACTGAGTTCAGTCGAAGCTTGTGTCTGGCATTCAATCAGGACAAATACCAGAATGCCAAATTTCAAAGGATCACAATTTGTACTACAGGAGAAAAAACTCCAACTGACTTGCCAATGAAGTAGTATCCTCTTCTGCTAATCTATTGAAATTCAGCATTTGTGTTTCTTCTAACACCAACATTGATTCAGTTTTGCTATCATTCAAGCCTTGGACAGGCAGGCTCTACCCTCCCAAACTAACCCCCTTTTATTTCACTTCACCCCCCCCCCCTCCCCCCCACCCCCCCAACCACACATCCATTACATTTCCAACAACATTTACGACACAAATTCTATTTTCCAATACCTGGAAGCCCCCTACAAACTCAACCATTCCCAGAACAAATGCCATTGTTCAGATGACACAGTAGAGGGTAGGCAAACCGACTGAGGTGCACAGACATAACTGGATGCACTTGGAACTGTCTCACAATGCAATATCACGTAAATGGTACTTTGAGGGCTTGCAAGAGTAGGTTTGGAGGGAGGGTGGGGTGTGCTGGTGCCGTGCCACAAACACAAACTTGTTGCCCAAGAGAAAACATGGGATAGCTAGCTCCAGAAACAGGGTTACTGCAAACAGCAAGTGAAAGGTTTAGTATAAAAGTTTCCAGTCTCTGGTTAAGATTCAGCTGGGGTTTTTTTTTTAAAAAATTCATTTGCGGAACATAGGTGTCACTGGCTGGCCAGCATTTATTTATCCTTATTATTAGTTACCCTTGTTCAGAAGCCAGTTAAGTCAACCACATTGCTGTGGCTTTGGAGTCACAGGTAGGCCAGGCATTTTATCAAATTCAATAATCTGCGGTTGTGGCAGTATTCAAACCCAGTTCCGTTAGCTGAATTTCTGGATTAATAGTCTGGTGCTCATAGGAGGTCATCATTCCCATTCTATGGAGCATTGCTGAGGTAAGGGAGTTGCATAGGCTCAATGCCCTCACCTTTGAATGCAGCAGTGATCCTTCAGTCAAGTCTCCATCTCTGGTTTCAATATCTTGCCTAAAAAGTAAAATTAAAACAAACTTCAAATCCTAGCTTATAGACATTCTTATGAAGTGCTGATTACGACCACACCAAGCCTCCCATTATACAGACATCCAGGACTACAAATGGAGGGGTGACAAACTCTGTGCTCATTGGAGTTAAGGATGAGGGGGGCAGGAGGAGAATCTTATTGAAGCTTACAGGATACTGCAAGGCTTGGAAAGAATGGATGTGGAGAGGATGTTTCCATTAGTAGAAAAAACTAGAACCAGAGGACATAAGCTCAGGCTAAAGGGACGATCCTTTAAAACAGATGAGAAGAAATTTCTTCAGCCAGAGAGAGTGATGAATCTGTGAAACTCTTTGCTGCAGAAGGCTGGGGAGGGCAGGTCATTGAGTGTCTTTAAGACAGAGAAAGATAGATTCTTGATTAATAAGGGGATCAGGGGTTAGGAGGAAAAGGCAGGAGAATGGAGATAAGAAAAAAATATCAGCCATGATTGAATGGCAGAACAGACTTGATGGGCTGAATGGCCTAATTCTGCTCCTTTGTCTTATGACTTAGAATGAATTAGAATCCCTACAGTACAGAAAGAGGCTATTTGGCCCATCGAGTCTGCACCAACCACAATCCCACCCAGGCTCTACCCCCATATCTATCCACTAATCCCTCTAACCTATACATCTCAGGACAATAAGGGCAATTTTACCACGGCCAATCAACCTAACTCTCACATCTTTGGACCGTGGGAGGAAACCAGAGCACCCGGAGGAAACCCACACAGACACGAGGAGAATGTGCAAACTTGATTGTGAAAGTTTCATATTAGGTTCCAAGTAAATGGGACAGAAACTATTTCCACTGGGTAGGACAATCTAGGGGGAAATCTCTGAAAACTTACAGCCAAATATTTCAGGAAGGCTAGGAAATACTCCTACACAAAGAGCAATAGAAGTTTGGCACAAAAGAAAAATGATGGATTCTGGAAACAAAATCACAACACGCTAGAAATGTGAGGAGAGTAGTAGAACTAACATTCCAAGTCTGAGACCAGTTTAGAAAGCAGAGATTTTATTTTTCCTCAGACAGTTGAGCATCTTTGAAACTCTTGCTGGGAAGAGGGTGGAAGCAGAATCAAATGTTTTTAATGGCGGAGGTCGATGATTCTTGATTTACAAGGGGGTGAAAGGTTATTGGGGGCAAGCAGGAATGTGAGATCAAGGTTACAATCAGATCAATTACTGAATGGTGGAGCAGGCTTGAAGCACCAAGTCGCCTACTCCTCCCAATTTGTATGTTTCCTCTGGTTGGGGGCAGTCTAGAACCTGGGGGAACAGTCACAGAATAAGGGGGTGGCCATTGAGGAATTGCTTCACTCGGAGGGTCATGAATCTTTAGAATACTCTAAGTACCAGTCACTGAGCTTGTCTGAGCCAGAGATTGATAGACAATTAGATACCAATAACATCAGTGACACAGATATAGTACAAGAAAATGGTGTTGAGGTAGATGATCAGCCATTATCACATTGAAAGACGGAGCAGATTAAAAGGATTGAATGGCCTCCTGCTCTTATAACTGGAGCCAAAACAGCTTTACAAAAGGGAAGTCCTTCTTGACAAATTTAATTAAGAATTTCTGAGGCTATAACTAGTTGGGTAGATAAAGGGGAACCAGTAGATGTTGCAAATCTGGATTGCCAAAAGAAAGGTGGCACACAAAGGGTAAATGGCAAATTTAGCTCAGTTGGGGGGTGATATTAGCATGGAGAGGGGATTAGTTAACTGACATGAAGTAAAGAATAGGCTTAACAGACTGACAAGTGGATACTACAAGAATCAGTGCTGGGGCCTCAGCTATTTACAACCTATGTTAACAACTTGTGTTACGAAGCCAGGTAGAAATGCAAGCCGTAAGAAGATATAGACAGGTAGGTTAAGTATATGGACAACAAGATGGTAGACGACGTTGGCCTTAAGTGCAAGGGAAGTGGAGTACAAGAATACAATTGCACAGAGTTTTGAGGCAAAACCATGTATGCAGTTTTGTTCTCCATATTAAGAAAGGATAACTTCACTAGATTTTTAAAATTCATTTTCAGGATGCAAATGTCACTGAGTGGGTCAGCATTTCTTGCCCATTCCTAACTAACCCCCTATTTCGAGGGGCATTTTAGAGTCAAACATGCTGTTATGGATCTGGATGGATTTTTACAAAAATCGACAATGGTTACATGGTCAAAGTTTTATAGAATTCAAATTTCACATCTGCCATTGTGGGATTCGAACCTAGACCCCAGAATATTATGCTCAGTCCCTGGATTATTGGTATAATGATAACACCACTGTCTCCCCACTGGGATTCTGGGGTGGGGGGAGGGGGTGTAGAAGGGGTGGTTTCCCCACCCAGCTGGGGAATCTGGGGCACAGGTTTAGGATAAGAGGCCATTTAGGATTAAAATGAGGAGAAATTTCTTTATTCAGAGGGTTGTGAACCTTTGGAATTTTCTACCCCAGGAGGATTGTGGATGCTCCATTGCTAAACATATTTAAGGCTGAGATAGACTGAGTTTTGGTCTTGGTGAATGAAGAGACATGGGATGAGGGCAGAGATATAGAATTGAAGCCCAAGATCAGCAAGTCATTGATGGTTTTGAATAAAAGAGCAGGCTTATTGGGTCTTGTCTACTCTTGCATGCACCTTGGATGGCAAGTTGATAAATTAAAGTCATTTGTGGTTGTAAATAGAGAAATTGAATATGAAATTTAAACAGAACATGCTAGAACTTTACAAAATCATTGACTAGAACTCATTTGAAGCACTGGGGACAATTCAGAACCAAACTTCAGAAACAGTACGGAGGTTTATCAGAACATTGTCAGGAGTGCAGGACTTCAGATCCAAGGAGATTGGAAAAGTTAGGATTGCTCTCATTGGAGAGAGAAGATTTCCAAAATAGATGTTATAAGAGTGCAAAAGGATAGTGAGGGATAAAATTGGTCCTCTTGAAGACCAGAGTGGTAGATTGTGTATGGAACCAAAAGAGATGGGGGAGATACTAAATGGGTTTTTTGCGTCCATATTTACTGAGGAAATGGACATGGAGTCTACAGAAAAAGAGCAAACAGGTAGGGAGGTCATGGAACTTTTACAAATTGAAGAGGTGGTGGTGCTGGCTGTCTTGAGGCAAATCAGAGTGGATAAATCCCCAGGACTGGACAGGATATTCCCACAGACCTTGAGGGAGGCAAGTGTTGAACTTGCAGGGGCCCTGGCAGACATAATTAAAATGTCAGTATTCATGGGGGAGGTGCCGGATGATTGGAGGGTGGCTCACATTGTTCCATTGTTGAAAAAAGGTTCTAAGAGGAATCCAGGAAATTATAGGCCAGCAAATTTGACGTCGGTGGTGGGCAAGTTATTGGAAGGTGTGATAAGGGATAGGATCTACAAATATTTGGATAGACAGGGACGTATTAGCAAGAGTCAATATGGCTTTGTGCGTGGTAGGTCATGTTTGACCAATCTATTAGAGTTTTTCAAAGAGGTTACCAGAAAAGTGGATGAGGGGAAGCGGTGGATGTTGTCTACCTGGATTTCAGCAAGGTCTTTGACAAGGTCCCTCATGGGAGGTTAGTTAGGAAGGTTCAGTTGCTAGGTATACATGGGGAGGTTGTAAATTGGATTAGACACTGGCTCAATGGAAGAAGCCAGAGAGTGGTTGTGGAAGATTGCTTCTCTGAGTGGAGGCCTGTCACTAGTGGTGTGCCGCAGCGATCGGTGTTAGGTCCATTGTTGTTTGTCATCTATATCAATGATCTGGATGATAATGTGGTAAATTGGATCAGCAAATTTGCTGATGATACAAAGATTGGAGGTGTAGTGGACAGTGAGGAAGGTTTTCAAAGCTTGCAGAGGGATTTGGACCAACTAGAAAAATGGGCTGAAAAATGGCAAATGGAATTTAACAAGTGTGAGGTATTGCACTTTGGAAGGACAAACCAAAGTAGAACGTACAGGCTAAACGGTAGGACTCTGAAGAATGCAGTTGAACAGAGGGATCTGGGAATACAGGTACAGAATTCCCTAAAAGTGACGTCACAGGTGGATAGGGTCAGAAAGAGTGCTTTTGGTACATTGGCCTTTATAAATCACAGTATCGAGTATAAAAGTTGGAGTGTTATGGTAAGGTTGTGTACAAGGCATTGGTGAGGCCGAATTTAGAGTATTGTGTTTTGGCACCTAGTTACAGGAAGATGTAAATAAGGTTGAAAGAGTGCAGAGAAGATTCACAAGGATGTTGTCAGGACTTGAGAAGCTGAGCTACACAGAGAGATTGAATAGGTTAGGACTTTATTCCCCGGAGCATAGAAGAATGAGGGGAGATTTGATAGAGGTATATACGATTTTGATGGGTATAGATAGAGTGAATGCAAGCAGGCTTTTTCCACTGAGGCTAGAGGAGAAAAAAAACAGAGGGCATGGATTAAGGGTGAAAGGAGAAAAGTTTAGAGGGAATATTAGGGGGGGCTTCTTCACGCAGAGAGTGGTGGGAGTGTGGAATGAGCTGCCGGATAAAGTGGTTAATGCGGGCTCACTTTTAACATTTAAGAAAAACTTGGACGGGTTCATGGATGAGAGGGGTATGGAGGGATATGGTTCAAGTGCAGGTCAGTGGGACTGGGCAAAAAATGGTTCGGCACAGACAAGAAGGGCCAAAAGGCCTGTTTCTGAGCTGTAATTTTCTACGGTTTCTTTGTAGCGGAGGAAATCTATTCTCTCTAGAGTAGATAAATAACTAGGGATCATAGATTTAAAATTGGTAGAGATTATTTTTAAATACCCAGAATCTGGATTGTTCTACTTGAAAGGCAGATGAAACTTCTAGTTTCAAAGAGTTGGATGATCAAGGATGACGAAATTACAGGTTTCCAGACAAAAAGCAGGGATATGGGACTAAGCACAACCATGGGCCAAATGACCTCCTAAACAAGTTTGTATAATTTTATGAATTCCATTCAAAATCCTAAACATTCCTTAACCTTCTACGCTCAGGAAATACTCTAATTCATGAAGCCTCAGTGACAGTCAGGAGGTGCCATGTCAATTCACGAACATCCAATATAATCCTCCTCCAGTGTGGTGCCCAGACTGTCTACAGCAGTGGAGATGTGGTCTCATTAGGGCTACACACAACTGCAGGAAAACTACTTCCTGCATTACAACCCTTCAAACACAACACAGCCTGATCCTTGTGAATACATTTATACATGTTATAACTCACTGAACAAGGGAGGAATCTGCAGCCAGTTCATATACTCAAGAATAATGCCCAAACCTTTCTCCAGTGAGTAACAGCTGCTCTCTGAAAACAAGAACACTGACAGGATTGCAACTGTCATGTTTTACTATACAATCTCCATTTCAAACATTTTGGTATTTTTGATTTGAATTGAATAGCCTCACTTGCCTGCATTGAAATCTATTAGCCACAATCTTGATCAATTAAATCTATCAATGTCTCAATTTTATGCTTTTATTTACACTCTTGCCATTGTATCAATATAACATTCCACCAGTCATTTTTTTTTTAAATTCACTTGTGGATGACAGACTAGCCAACATTTATTGCCCATCCTTAGTTGCCCATGGAGAACAGTTGAGTGTCAACCACGTTGCTGAGTTGCAACCTGGCCAGACCAGACAAGGACAACAGATTTCCTTTCCTAAAGGACAATAGTGAACCAGATGGGTTTTTCCAGCAATAAACAATAGCTTCATGGTGATCAGAAGATTTTTAATGCCAGATATTTTTATTGAATTCAAATTCCACCATCAGCCAAGGCAGGATTTTGAACCCAGGTCCCAGAACATTAGCTGAGTTTCTGAATTATTAGTCTAGCAATAATATCACTAGGCCAATGCCTCCCCTCAATCTCTTTCTGTAATAAAAACCAGAGCCAAAAGTCACTGCCTTCCAATTCAGGTATATGCTCATCAATCACACTTGGTCTTTCACTACTAATCAGTTCCTAACCAGCTCTCACCTTCATGTGCACAAACTTTAATTTTAGCTAACAAAAGGATTATAACAGTTTAGTACTTTAATGGGGCAGTGTCGGCACAATCCTGCAGTTGTACAGATTGATGTGGAGATACCGGCATTGGACTGGGTATACACAGTAAGAAGTCTCACAACACCAGGGTAAAGTCCAACAGGTTTATTTGGTAGCACAAACCACTAGCTTTCGCAGCACTACTCCTTCATCAGGTAAGTGGGAGTTCTGATGTACAGATTGGACAACCTATGTTTTAGCACCACAGCACATGGTAGAAAACTACCCTATATTTTGACAGCAGTGCCAGGCTAAAGGGGGACAGAGCACAGCAGATACTTTGACCATTGTTAGCAGAGTTCAAGTCAACTTGGCTCATTCACAATCTCAGCTCAGATGAGGGCAATTGCCAACTGATTACACCCAAGAACTTGCAGCCATGTTTACCTGCCCCTTTCTTCGATCCTTTTCTTCCTTTTTCCAGTTTTTGCACTCATAATCTCAGGGGTGAGGCCCAGTTCATGGTACAGAGTTGGGGTGAAAGGGTTCACGTTCACTGACGGAACCCGGAGACGTTCAGGGTGAGCAGAAAATCCCAGTGGCCGGCGGATCCTAGAGATTGGGCCCTTGGTGGCAGTCGAGAGCTGGCCAGCCTTGGAGAAGAGGCTCTGAAAATAAAATGGAGTGTAACTTCTCTAGATTCAAGGGAGAGGAGCAATAGTAGGAAATTCATTTGCGGTGTGGTGTGGAACAGGAGGCCCAGATTCTTGGTTACTGGCACTAAAAACTGATACCTCTTGTGAGCAGTAAGAAATTTCACAACACCAGGTTAAAGTCCAACAGGTTTAATTGAAATCGCAAGCTTTCGGAGCACTGCTCCTTCATCAGCTGGCCTTGGACTTTAACCTGGTGTTAGGAGACTTCTTACTGTGCCCACCTCAGTCCAACAACAGCACTCCACATGACCTCTTAAAGGTCACTATCAATTTGACTGTAAGATGATTTCTATACTCAAAGCAATACAAGTTTAAATGACTTGTATTTAAATCCCAGTGGCCCTTGTGTCAGAAGTCAATCTGAAAACATCTAGTCACAAACTATTGTACATTAAATATTCCAAGGGGCTGCAGGTATTTTATAACGTAAAATTTGACACGTCCACATGAGGGACATTAGGTTAAACCAACCAAAGCATGGCCACAGGATATTAAGAAGCATTTTAAATGGGGAAAGGGAGCTGGTTGAGGTGGTGGGTTCAGGGAAGTAGAGGGAGAACCCCAGGCAGCCACAACAGAAAATTGGAAATGCTCAGTGGGTCAGGATTAGAGAAGTGCAGATAGCCAAGGATGGATATTAGATAGGGAGAGGCTATGGAGGGATTTGAAAAACCAGGGGAATTTTCAAAATCACAACTTTGTTTAAATTTGTGTGGGTCAGAAAGTACAGCGGCAATGGCTGAAGTTGTGGCTTACTCTTCACAGATATGAAGCAACCCAGCTCACCACTATTTAGAGTCAGATGTTTACAGCATTGAAACAGGCCCTTCAGTCCAATTTGTCCTTGCTGCCCAGTTTTAAGACACTAAGCTGGTCCAAATTGCCCACATTTAACCCATATCCCTCTATACTCAGGGGCAGTAGTACTGTCTCAGTACTGTCTACTACTGCCCCTGACAGCTCATTCTAGACACTCACCACCCAGTGCAAAAAAAAAACTGCCCGTCTGGACCCTTTTGTATCTCTCCCATTAAACCGATGTCCTCTAGTTTTAGACTCCCCTACCTTTGGGAAAAGATTTGACGTTATCTATGACCCTCATTACTTTATAAACCTCTATAAGATCATCCCTAAGCTTTCTGTAAACACCAAAGGAGAATAAAATAGGTACCCGGCGTCAACCTAGGTTAGGGAGACAAAGGCACACCGCCTTGTAAAAATCTAGGACCTCTTCCATCCAAGGTCAGTTTTGTTTGTTTACACTCTTATCAATGTGACACCAGTAGACCTGCTTTTCCATGGTGTTATCCAGCAGTGAATATAATGGAGGGGGGACATTGAGACTGTGGCACCCACCTTGGGAGTGTAAGGGGTATCACAGAGCCGCAGCTTCCTCCAGTTCATACAGTCGATGGGAGTTCCGGGACACTCACTCCTCCCGGGCAGGCGAACCCTTCTGGGGCTCAGGGGCGGCCACCTCTCCCCAGACGGTGCAGCCAATTCGGCACCGACTGGGAAGCGGCTGAAGGGGGAGACACAAGCCCGCCTGGAGGAGACGGCAGCTTCTTCCCGGACTCGGAGGAAGTCAGAGAAGTTCAGCACCTCCTGCTCGTCCTCCTCCTCGCTGGAGAACTGCAGCTTCTGGGCGATGGCACTGAGAGCTGAGCGGCTCATCTCCGCGGTGACTGTGTACCCCGGGGGGGAGTGGGGGGAGTGGAGACCCCCACTGGGACTGTCCACTTGGAAAGGGGGCTTTGGGGTGGAGTGGGATTAGCTGCACTTCCCGCTTTCACCAATATCTCTTCCCCCAGTTGAACAAGCCCCCCTTCTCCTCTCGGGCACTACTCTAGTTTCCCCCGCCCTTCTCCTTCATTTGAATTTCACTCCCTGATTCTCATTCATCTCTTTTGTAACCACACCCCCCCCCCATTGCGTCATTAAGGCGGGACGGTTCCAATGTGTCAGTCCGCCTGGGTTCTATCAATATCCGGTTCTGTTTGCTGTGTGCATTAATAGTGAACCCACTCAGTTCTATCAGATGGGGTGCAATGCCACCTTGAGAATGTATTATTGTGAGATGGCATGTTGAAAGTGTAATGCATTTTTTGTATGTGTAAATTGTTTGATAAGTAGAGTGGGGTGCAATGCTTTTGTTTGTCAGCTTGAATCTTGTTTATCTCTCTTGTAGGGAGTTGTATTCAATTTGTATTTGACTTTTGGAGCAAGTGGAGAGATGGAGTAAGGGTCTGCCAGTCCACTCTGCACATTGGCTTTAAAAATGGAATAAAATCATTTTTCAAATGGGCAGCAAGGTGGTACAGTGGTTAGCAGTGCTGCCTCACAGTGCTAGGGGCCAGGGTTTCATTCTGGCCTCGGGTCACTTTCTGTGTGGTGTTTGAACATTCTCCCCATGTCTTTGTGGGTTTCCTCCAGGAGCTCCGGTTTCCTCCCACAGTCCAAAGATGTGTGGGTTAGGTGGATTGGCCATGCTAAGTTGCCCCTTAGTGTTAGGGGAACTAGTTTGGATAAATGTCTGGGATTATGGGGATAGGGCCTGGGTTAGTGAAGCCTTGATGGGCCAAATGGCCACTTTCTACACTGTAGGATTCTATGATTCTAAAAAGTCCTCTTCCAGTGCTCATCAGATATGACATGACTGCCTTCACACCAAACAATTGGCCAATTAGGGAGAAAATTCCATCACAGGAGTCCAGTGATGTGATAAATCTGTGGCTCCATATTTCACCTTTACATACACACATAACCATAGAATCCCTGCAGTACAGAAGAAGGCCATTCGGCCCATCAAGACTATATCAACTCTCGAAAGAGCATCTTACTCAGGCACACTATCCTATCCCATCTCCGCAACCCTGCGTACTTACCACCTCATTTTAAACATTAAGGGGCAATTTAGAAACAACAATCCACCTAACCTGCACGTCTTGGGATACTAAGGACAATTTACCATGACTAATCGACCTATCTTGCACATCTTTGGATTGTGGGAGGAAACTGGAGCACCTGGAGAAAACCTACGCAAACACAAGGTGAACGTGCAAACTCCAAACGCGTAATTACCCAAGGTCAGAATCGTACCCTGGTCCCTGGCTCCGTGAGGCAGCAGTGCTAATCACTGTGCCACCATGCCACCCAACAAATGTGTTTGTTGGAGATTCTTGTTCTCTCTGCATCTTGTTTTTTTTAAGTCTGTCATTCGCAATGCAAGTTTCAAACATTATGTTAAGTGTATCCATAATCAGTCTGTCTTGGGTCATTGGGATTGTACAACAGGCCCAGTCCCATCATTCCTGGTCTCTGCACAGTGATTACTGGGGATGTATACAGAGCTGGGGCAAGAATCCAGTTGGATTGAGGGTCCCATGGGTAAACCAGTTAGGATGCCTCAATTAGATCACTCCTTAACATTCAATACTCAAAGTACTATCATACTTTACACCCTTTAGCCTCCGACTCATTCCAGTGAATCTGTGCTACACCCTGACCCAGGCCAATTTACCCCTCCTGAGAAATAAGGCCCAGAACTGAATGTAGCTTTCTAGATGAAGTAGAAACAAAGCAGTATGGAATTGTAAAATAATTTCTACTCATTTGTGTTGTAGTCTTCTTGAGATAAAGGAGAATGTTCTTTGAGAAGGTGACCAAAGAGGTGGATAGGGGTAAGGCAGTAGATGTGGCATATATGGATTTTAGTAAGACGTTTGATAAGGTTCACCATGGTATGCTTCTGCAGAAAATGCAGATGTATGGGATTGGTGGTAATTTAGGTACTTGGATCAGGAATTGGTTAGCAGATAGGAGACAGAGGGTGGTGGTTGATGGTAATTATTCATCATGGAGTTCGGTTACGAGTGGTGTGCCTCAGGGATCTGTTTTGGGGCCACTGCTGTTTGTAATCTTTATTAATGATCTGGATGAGGGTATAGTTGGGTGGATTAGTAAGTTTGCTGATGACACCAAAGTCGGAGGTGTGGTAGATTGTGAGGAAGGGTGTCGAAGTTTGCAGGGTGACTTGGACAGGTTGCAGAGCTGGGCCGCGAGGTGGCGGATGGAGTTTAATGCGGAGAAGTGTGAGGTAATCCATTTCGGTAGGAATAACAGATGTGTTGAGTATAGGGCTAACGGGAGGACTTTGAATAGAGTGGAGGAGCAGAGGGATCTAGGTGTATGTGTACATAGATCCCTGAAAGTTGGGAATCAAGTAGATAAGGTTGTTAAGAAGGCGTACGGTGTCTTGGCGTTTATTGGTAGGGGGATTGAATTTAGGAGTCGCAGCGTCATGTTGCAACTGTACACAACTCTGGTGCGGCCGCACTTGGAGTACTGTGTGCAGTTCTGGTCCCCACATTACAGGAAGGATGTGGAGGCTTTGGAGAGGGTGCAGAGGAGGTTTACCAGGATGTTGCCTGGTATGCAGGGGAGGTTCTATGAGGAGAGACTGAGGGATTTGGGGTTGTTTTCACTGGAAAGAAGGCGGCTAAGAGGGGATCTTATAGAAACATATAAGATGATTAGAGGTTTAGATAGGGTGGATGGTGATAGCCTGTTTCCTCGGATGGAAAAATCTAGCACGAGGGGGCATGGCTTTAAATTAAGGGGGGGTAGTTATAGGACGGACGTCAGGGGCAGGTTCTTTACCCAGAGGGTGGTGAGGGACTGGAATGCCCTGCCTGCTGCAGTTGTAAATGCGCCTAGTTTGGGGGCGTTTAAGAGATTGGTGGATAGGTTTATGGACGAAAAGGGATTGGTTTAGATTAGTGGGTCAATGTTTTTTTTTAAAAATAAGACTGGTCGGCGCAACATTGTGGGCCGAAGGGCCTGTTCCGCGCTGTAATGTTCTATGTTCTATGTTCAATTAGCCTTTAGTGTTTTGATTCTTGGATCAAGGAGATGCATTCCTAATGTGACCAGGTTGAATACCAATCTGCAAATCCTTCCAACACACGCTAATGGCAGGCGATAAGAGTGAGAGAGATTCTGGGTCAACTCTGTGATGGAAAGAAAGTTGGAGCCTCTGCCATCATTATCCGTAGCTCCGCGTAAAACTGTATGTTAGCATAGCCAGCCAGACTCCAGTGGGGCTGGGAGCAGTTTGCTCAGTTGGCAGGACGGCTGGTGTGGATCAGACTGGTGCCAATCGCCATTCAGACCAGATCTACGTGGCCCACCTGTGGTGGGTGGGAATCACGGTGCTGTGGATTGGACCTGCCTCTGGGCAGAGGACTGAAGAAAAAAACTTTC
The DNA here is from genome assembly GCF_965287045.1 of Carcharhinus amblyrhynchos. Lineage (NCBI taxonomy): Eukaryota > Metazoa > Chordata > Chondrichthyes > Carcharhiniformes > Carcharhinidae > Carcharhinus > Carcharhinus amblyrhynchos. Next base: position 69,317,779 of record NC_137329.1, on the reverse strand, counting down.
CTTCTCTCCTCTCTGACGTTGCAATCCTATCACAATGAAGTGTGTGTTCTGCTTGTGAGCGAGGGAAACTGTTACTAATTTGGGGAAACGTTAGGCCATTATTCCTAAGTCTATATTTAAATAAAAACAGTTTCTACTCATGTTAGGGAAAGATAAAAGAGTCTATTTTCTGAGAAGAAACCAATGTTAAAGAATGACTGAGGGATCTTGTGGTGCAGTGGGTAGCATCCCTGTCTATGAGCCAGAAGCTGTGGGTTCAAGTCCCACCCCAGGACTTGATGACCAGGTCAAACAGTCAAACGTGGTCAAACAGGTTGAGTGTGTCAACCTGCAGAATCTTTCCAAACACACCAATGGCTTGTGGTAAGATTCCTGGTCAGCCACACTTGACGCAGAGTGATGTCCCTTTAGCTATAAGCCCTCTGGTATCAGACTTGTGATCTGTTCCAGAAATTACTAGTTTTCGAAACAAACAAAAGTCTGTCTTAGTGAAGCACTAGAAGAGAATTGGAAAGAGTGACTAGCTCCAGATTCCTATTTTAGTCAATGAATCTTAACATCCTGTATAGTTGTTAAATTTTCACTAATTTAGAAATATTCTGAACCAGCTTTCTACAGAATTTCATATAACTTACTGTTATCAGTAAAACCTAGCTCATTATTCCTTCACCATAGTCATTTATACATATGATGAAAGGCTGTGGTCTCAGTACAGATAGTCACATCCTGTCCATTTGAGGACACATCCAGAATCCTTACTCTCTATCTCCTACATCTTGGACACATTCTGTCTACCACGCAAAAAACTCTTTTGCCTCTGTCTACACTTCCCGTTGCCTTGGCAAAGTAGCCAGCATAATAAGAACATAAGAACATAATAAGAAGATAAGAAATAGGAGCAGGAGTAGGCCATCTAGCCCTTCGAGCCTGTCCCGCCATTCAGTAAGATCATGGCTGATCTGAAGTGAATCAGTTCCACTTTCCTGCTTTCTCCCCATAACCCTTAATTCCCTTGTCTATCAGAAATCTGTCTAACAGTGACTTAAATATATTCAACGAGGTAGCCTCCACCACTTCAATAGGCAGAGAATTCCAGAGATTCACCACTCTTTGAGTGAAGAAGTTCCTCCTCAACTCCGTTCTAAACTGCACCCCCCCCCCTTATTTTGAGGCTGTGCCCTCTAGTTCTGCTATCCTTTCTAAGTGGGAAGAATCTCTCTACCTCTACCCTATCTAGCCCCTTCATTATCTTGAAAGTCTCTGTAAGATCCCCCCTCAGCCTTCTAAACTCCAACAAGTACAGACCCAGTCTATTCAATCTCTCTTCATAAGCTAACCCCCTCATCTCTGGTATCAATAAAGGACACCACACACCCCGGACATTCTCTCTTCCACCTTCTTCTGTTGGGAAAAAGATACAAGAATCTGAGGCCACGTGCCAACCAACTCAAGAACAGCTTCTTCCCTGCTGCCATCAGACTTTTGAATGAACCTACCTTGCATTAAGTTGATCTTTCTCTATACCTTAGCTATGACTGTAACACTACATTTGGCACTTTCTCGTTTCCTTGTCTATGAACGGTATGCTTTGTACAGTGAGCAAGAAACAATACTTTTCACCGTATGCTAATACATATGACAATAATAACTCAAATCAAATCAAAATAACTTCAACAAATTCAACTGGGTATGTTTGACAAAACCTATCCTTTAGAAATCTATATTGGCTCCCTAATCGACTCAAGTGACACATTAATTCAGCACACTCTGAGGATCAGATACTGCATAAGGTAGGGACTAATGTGGGGAGTGAAGCATTACATGATATATAACTGGGCTATGTAGGAGATAGAGGGGCTAGCTTGGGGTTTGAGTTGTTAGCTGTTCTCAGGCAGTTTGATTATGGAGCAGCTCCAGTTGGCCTGAGTGCCCCAAAGCTGGAATGGGAAATGCCACCTGCAGCTGGGATCCTGCTAGCTATCAGTAATCCCTGCTGGAAAGTGCAAGTTGATTGTCACTGCTTTCCCTGGTTGAACAACATGTTGTCACAGATTGCTCACTCTCATAGAAAAAGCTCAGAATATCAAGAGGACAATTAGCACTCAAATCCTAGAACCTCAAGGATATTGTCCTTCAAGGAGAGTCAATGTAAGTTTCTTTAGAGGCTTTACTGACTCTCAACAAATCTCTTCACAAATAGTCTTTTTATTCTGACCTTGTGACACTTTCTCTTGTAATGCTGCTTGGAGAGTGCAGGTGTCTCTTTCAAATTTGTTTATAATGAGCACTGCCGCTCAATGCTGATGTATTAAAAAACTCTCATCACACTGGAAAATTGACACCTGAAATTTGTATCTATGGAGATAGAAATGGGCAAGAAAGGTTTTGGCATGTGGCCATGGGTTAATCCCTACTGTAGAGAAGTACCATACAGCACTATGTAGCTCATTGCATTTGCTGAATGTGTTGAGTGTGTGTGTGCGTGTACCTGAATATAGTTGTGCCTGTGAATATGTATGTATATCTATACCTGTGTATCTGTAGAGTTACTTAGGGCACAGAAGGAAGCCATTCAGCCCATTAGGCTTACCTTGGCTCTCTGTGGAGTAATCCAGTCTGTTTCCTCCCTTGCTGTAACGCCATAACCCTTCAAATGCCCATCAATTTCTTTTTGAAATCATTGATTGCCTTTGTTTCCACTAACCTCACGGGCAGTTATGTGTCTCTATCCACACACTGGTCAATAACTTTGACCAGTACACTGGCCAGTGATTTTATGTTAATTTAAACAGCACTAATTTCTCCTCTCACCACCTGACTATTAACAAAAAGGTAATAGGGTGGCACGGTAGCACAGTGGTTAGCACTGCTGCTTCACAGCTCCAGGGTCCTGGGTTCGATTCTCGGCTCGGGTCACTGACTGTGTGGAGTTTGCATATTCTCCTCATGTCTGCGTGGGTTTCCTCCGGGTGCTCCAGTTTCCTCCCACAGTCCAAAGATTAGGTTAGGTTGATTGGCCATGCTAAGAAATTGCTCCTTAGTGTCCAGGGATGTGTAGGTTAGAGGGATTAGTGGGTATAATGTGGGGGTAGGGCCAGGGTGGGATTGTGTTCGGTGCAAACTCGATGGGCTGAAGGGCCTCTTTCTGCACTGTAGGGTTCTATGATATTTTGATTTTTTTCTCTCTTTATAAGCGGTGGTGTATTTCCCAACCCCCTGGTTTTATGTGATCCAATTTTCTATCAATAGCCCTAAACTTGAGGTAGGATAAACTCAAAGGGTTAATTTATTTGCAAAAGCTCAGAACACAAAAGGAGGTTTACAAAGTTGCCTCCACACTCAAGTAAAGAGAGGAGAGAGAAAAGAAGGTTTTCAGCACAGAGACCACAGAGAAAATAAATATTGCATCTTGTGAGTCCCAGAGTTCAGAATCAAAGTCCAATCAGCTATTCCTTTTCTGATGTCAGTGGGTTGAAAACCAATGCTGGATAATTCACTTTGCAGTGGAGTTGATTTCATACTTGATGAATCAGTCTTCTACATGATGGTACAGAACATCTGTGAGAAGCAGGGTGGATGTGGCCAGATGTCCAGAGTTCCATTTGTTAGTCACATGTTAAACAGCAGACTGAACTATGTAGTTCATCAAGTTACTTGTTCCACAGGCCAGAGGCTCATGTCACAACACTCCCACTTTCCTCTGGGTCTTTAACAAAGGATGTGTACCCATCATCTGGAGTCCAAAGACTGTTAAACATCTCAGCCATTAAAAAGTTAATTTATTAGTGTCACAAGTAAGGCTTACATTATCGCTGCAATGAAGTTACTGTGAAATTCCCCCAGTCGCCACACTCTGGCGCCTATTTGGGTCAATGCATCTAACTAGCGTGTCTTTCAAAGCAGGTTGTGGGGGCTTTGTCAGATGATTCACATCTGTCTGGGTTATTGAATGCACATGTCCTTTGTATTGTTTTCTTTGCATTTGAGTTGTGCAGTCCATTGTGAGTGGTCCTCAGAGATAACAAAGTACAAGTTCTCCCAAAACTATTTCATTTCTTTGGAGGAGGGGAGGGGGAGTCACTGTCAGCCATTTTAAGGTTTTTTGTTCATTTTTTAAAACTTAGAAATAGCAATGGACATATTTATATGAAAATTATAACAATATATGTGAGGTCTTACTCCCTCTCAGTAGGGTTTGTGTATTTTTATATGTACACCTTCAGTGTATGTTTATGGCTGAATGTGTGAGTCTATGGAGGGAATATAGCCATCTTGCCCGCCACGGAAATTGTAATGAGTGGTGGGAGGTGGGGGGGTGCGGGGGAAGGGATGTGGACAATACAAAAGTCCATCAACCTCATGTGGCATTTTCCAGTTTGGGGTGAGTACAACTAGAAAATTCCGACCTATGTGTCATCATATTGGTCAGTCCCTCTATCCACACACTGGTCAGTGTCTGTGTCTACATACTGGTCAGTGTCTCTGTACGCACACTGGTCAGTGTCTCTGTCCACACACTGGTCAGTGTCTCTGTCCAACCACTCGTCACTGTCTTTATCCACACACGTTTCAGTGTCTCTGTCTACACACTGGTCAGTGTCCGTATACACACAGTGGTCAGTGTCTCTATACAAACTGGTCAATGTCTCTGTCCACACACTGGCCAATTTGATTTGTTGATGTTATTTTGATTTGATTTATTATTGTCACATGTATTAACAGGCAGTGAAAAGTATTGTTTCTTGCACGCTATACAGACACAACATACCGTTCTTATTGTAGTGTTACAGTCATAGCTAGGGTGTAGAGAAAAATCAACTTAATGCAAGGTAAGTCCATTCAAAAGTTTGAGGCAGCAGAGAAGAAGCTGTTCTTGAGTCAATTGGTACGTGACCACAGACTTTTGTATCTTTTTCTTGAAGGAAGAAGGTGGAAGAGAACGATGTCCGGGGGGTGCTGGCTGCTTTGCTGCGGCAGCAGGAAGCGTAGACAGAGTCAATGGATAGGAGGCTGGTTTACGTAATGGATTGGGTTACATTCACGACCTTTTGTAGTTCCTTGCAATCTTGGGCAGAGCAGGAGCCATACCAAGCTGTGATGACTAGAAAAAATGCTTTCTATGGTGCATCTGTAAAAGTTGGTGAGAGTTGTAGCTGGCATGCCAAATTTCCTTAATCTTCTGAGAAAGTAGAGGCATTGGTGGGTTTTCTTAACTATAGTGTCAGCATGGGTCATCACAACAGGTTGTTGGTAACCTGGACACCTAAGAACTTGAAGCATTTGACTCTTTCTACTTTGTTTCCGTTGGTGTAGACAGGGGCAAGTTCTCCTCTATGCTTCCTTTCGTTTTGTTGACATTGTCACAGTGTCTGGATCCACATACTGGTCAGTGACTTTATCCAACACTGGTCAGTCTCTCTGTCCACACATTGTTAAAGTTAAAGTTATTAGTGACAAGTAGGCTTACATTTACAAAGTAATGAAGTTACTGTGAAAATCCCCTAGTTGCCACATTCTAGTGCCTGTTCGGGTACAGGGAGAGAGAATTTAGCATGGCCAATGCACCTAACCTGAACATCTTTGGACTATGGGAGGAAACCAGAGTACCCAGAGGAAACCCACGCAGACACGGGGAGAATGTGCAAACTCCACACATACTGACCCAAGGGAATTGAACCTTGGTCCCTAGTGCTAATAGACAGCAGTGCTGACCACTGTGTCACCATGTCATCCAGTGTCATGTCAGTGACTCTGTCCACACACTGGTCAATGTATCTGTCCACACACTGGTCAGTGACTGTTAGTCATGATGTGGAGATGCTGGCGTTGGACCGGGAGTAAACACAGAAGTCTGACAACACCAGGTTAAAGTCCAACTAATTTATTTGATAGTAAACTCACAAGCTTTTGGGATTTGCCCCTTCGTCAGGTGAATGGAGGGTTCTGGCCTCAGACAGAGCATTATCACTAACAGACCATGCAGACGAACATGTTTCGGTCACTGATCTCTGGATAAACTCGATTTTCTGTTTCAAACTTTCTCCCTGGTGCTCAGGGGAGTTGATAGTGAGGTTTGCAGTGAGCAGCCTGGGTGTGAGGGCAATGGGGCTACTGGCGTATTTGCCTGCCAGCACACAGAGAGAGAGAAAAGTTTGCTCAGTGAGAGCGGAAGTTCAGAAGGCAGAAAGTGAGAAAAGGCAGAACCGGTGGAGCGGCTTTTATCATCAGAGCTGTGAGTTTATTGTGTGGCTGAAAGACGGAACGTTCCCCCTCCTCCTTCCATGAGTGGATCAGTTTGCACTCAATGCCTGCCTCTTGGCTCATTGAATATTCTTTCTGGGTTTTCCGCTGAACTTCCCCTGCTGTGTTCGCCATGGATTTAAAAAGCGAGCTCCTTAAATCCATCTGGTACGCCTTCACCGCCCTAGATCTGGAGAGGAGTGGCAAAGTTTCCAAGTCCCAACTCAAGGTAATTGCAGAGCTGGGGGAGTGTGCCTGGGGTCCAGAGTATCTGGACAAGTGTTTGTGTGTGCAGTAAGGTGCGGAAAGCATTGTGCAGGATGTTGTCCCAGTGTCCTTGAAACATTGGGGTTGGCAGTACTCAGCCCCTCTGAGGTTCGGGGCTGACGATTTGAACCCAGATTTAAGCTGATGCTCCAGGGCTAGGATGGGGGAAGCCGCACTATCGGTGGTGCCGTTTTCCTGCTGCAGTTTGAAACCTCTTGCCCTCTCAAGTGGACATTAAGGATGTGATGGCTTGTACTTTTGCAGAGGAGTAGTGGGAGTAATTCTCCCTCTGGTGTTTTGCCCAGTGAATAGGCTCCTGGAAGTTGACGGTGCCATCCAATAGAAGGGAAAGGGGGTTAAATTAATAAAACTTAAAGGGAAAGAGGCCAGTTATTAAATATACAAATTAAAGGGAAGAACCAAGATATAGGCACATCAAATTGGGAAAGGAAGGTACCATTAAAACTATGCCTTATTGGGCACTGCTGAAGTGAGATAACTTGTCTCTATTATAGTTTAACTACATCAAATCAGTTTTTTTTTGCTGCAGCTTTGACTGACTGTAACAATCTCCTTCCAGCTTGCTAAATTCCTCTCCCCTGCGCCCCCCCCCCCCACCCCCCCAGTGCTCACGCACACCCTGCCATCTGGAACTGTGTCCCACATTGATTCGATAACTCCCAGGGGGGAAAGGTAAGAGTTATCACCCCACAGTACATTAATACCTCCTCGTTTACCCGGGAGGTGTGAGGTCCACATCTGTCCAAAATGGCAAAGTGCAAAAAAAAATCAATGGAAGACAACATCATTGACCAAAGTTAATGGGGCAACCTGGGAATGAACACAGAAAGCCCAGGGAACTGGAGAACATAAGGAATAATGAGTTGAGGAGAGTGAGGATAATGCATTAGTAGAGAGAGTGAGGAGTAAACAGAGAAGCCGTGAAGCTTACATCACAGAAGGAAGCCATCATGGCAGTTCTGACCCTGTGAAAAGGAGCCCTGCTTAGTCCCATAGTCCTGCCTTTTGTTCTGATCCTGACAACCCTCCCAAGTAAAAACACTTTTCCTCATTTGATTTAATTTGATTTATTGTCACATGTATTAGCATACAGTGGAAAGTATTGCTTCTTGCGCACTATACAGACAGAGCACATTGTTCATAGTGAAGGAAAAGAGAGCGCAGAATGTAGTGTTACAGTCATAGCTAGGGTGTCGAGAAAGATCAACTTAATGCAAGATAAGTCCATTCAAAAATCCGACAGCAGCAGGGAAGAAGCTGTGCTTGAGTTGGTACATTTCCCCCCCAGATCATTTGACAATTTCAAGTTTCTAACCTCGGATTATTGACCCACTCACCATGATAATAGTATATTTATCTCTTGAAACTAAAAGGTAATCCCACAATCTTCCCTGTTCCAAAGAGAATAATCCAAACATTTCCAATCTCACCTCAGAACCCAAGTCCCTCATCCCTAGTAACATCCTCCTTTGCATCCTTTCTGAGGCCTTCACATCTATACACGACAGGAGATGTAGGAGTGACCACCACAGAGTCTTTGTGGAGACAAAGTCATGTCTGCACGTTGAGGAAACCTCCATCATGTTGTGTGGCACTACCACCATGCTAAATGGGATAGATTTTGAACAGATCTAGGAACTCAAGTCTGGGCATCCATGAGGTGCTGTGGGCCATCAGCGGGAATGTACTTGACCACAATCTGTAACCTCATGGCCCAGCTTATCCTCCACCCTACCATTACCATCAAGTCAGGGGTTCAAACCCATTCAGTGAGGATTATGGGAGGGCATGTCAGGAGCAGCACCAGGTGTTCCTAAAAATGAGCTGTCAATCCTGGTGCGGCTACAACATAGCAGACATACTAAACAGCAGAAGCAGCGTGGAAGCCCATGACCAACAGACCAGACCTGAGCTCTCTGGAGTCCTGTCACATCTCTGTGTGAACAGTGGTGGACCATTGAACAACCGACTGGATATACTGAACTGGAACAGTGGGAAGTAATGAGTCAGAGAGTAGGTAGTAATGTGTTGGTGAGACTGCAGGACTCCAAGCGGGCTGGATTTCTGAGAATCAGTGTGAGTAAAGTTGAGAGTGATGAATAATGAGCTGTTATTAATGGATATGAAGGGACTGGAGAGTGGGGAGTAATCAGTTGGATACACTGAGAAGTGGAAAACTGAGAGTGTGCAGTTAGACCAGTGATGGGCAACCTGGGCTAGTGAGTGGGCCGTATGAGTGGCCCTCCTTCATCTCAGTGGGCCGCAAGGTTAAAATTGGGCTTGTTCACTGACCATTACTCCATGAATAAGATTAAATACATTTAATACACGCTGAATATTTCATAGCGAGTTGTAGAAAATGCTTAACATTTATATATTAATAAAACACACTCAACAAGGGTGGCACAGTGGTTAGCACTGCTGCCTCACAGCAGCAGGGACCTGGGTTCAATTCCGGCCTCGGGTGATTGTGTATGTGGGTTTTCTCCGGGTGCTTCGGTTTCCTCCCGCTTTAGGTTAGGTTGATTGGCCATGTTAAATTGCGCCGTAGTGTCAGGAACATTTGTAGGGTAAAAATGTAGGGTTGGCATTGTTATCGCTGCAGGCTTGAGTGGACTCCTTCTGCACTGTCAGGATTTTATAATTCTGTGAACTTCTAATTGTAAGAACGAAATAAATATTTAATCTTTGATGCAGAGGATCCGCACAGCTCTCACAGTCAATGTTGTGTGCACCACCACGTAGGAGCAGGAGTAGGCCATTCAGCCCATCGAGCCCATTCTACCAGTTAATGAGATCGTGGTTGATCTAAGGCCTAACTCCATATGCCTGCCTTTGGCACATATTCCTTAATACCTGTGCTTAACAAAAAAAATTTATCTCAAATTTAAAAGGAGCAACTGATCTAGCATCAACTCCTGTTTGTGGAAGAGAGTTCTAAACCTCTATCACCTTTTGTATGTAGAAGTGCCTCCTGCCTGAATAGTCTGAGCTTCAATAGTTTATCTACTGTGTCTTTCCTGTTAGTACTTTGCCCTTCAGTTTACTTGCCCTTTCTTTATGTGTGTATCACTTTAGTCACACTGGTGGAAAGAAACAATGTGGATGCAAAGCAATGGAATGTGACAAACCTGCGCACGAGCAACCGTTTTAAAAATATCTTGTGGGCCACTCTCCAAACCCAGATGGGCCACATGTGCTACCCCCTCCACCCACCGGGGTCAGAAGTTGCCCACCTCTGAGCTAGAAGCCCGAGCGGCACGGTAGCACAGTGGTTAGCACTGCTGCTTCACAACTCCAGGGTCCTGGGTTCGATTCCCGGCTCGGGTCACTGTCTGTGTGGAGTTTGCACATTCTCCTCGTGTCTGCGTGGGTTTCCTCCAGGTACTCCGGTTTCCTCCCACAGTCAAAAGATGTGCGGGTTAGGTTGATTGGCCATGCAAACAAATTGCCCCTTAGTATCTAGGGAAGCGTAGGTTAGAGGGATTAGTGGGTATAATATGTAGGGATATGGGGGTAGGGACTGGGTGGGATTGTGTTCAGTGCAGACTCGATGGGCCGAAGGGCCTCTTTCTGCACTGTAGGGTTCCATGATCTATGACTGGGTGGTGTAATGAGCTGGCTCAGGGGCAGACAGTGACTGTGGTGTGAGAGGAGGATTGAGTTTGTGATGTGCTGTTTGGTCCCATTGATGGGATGCCATTGAAATGCTGTGTGTTTTTCAGGTGCTGTCACACAACCTGTACACGGTCCTGAACATCCCTCATGACCCCTCAACTCTGGAGGACCATTTCCGTGATGACAATGACGGGCCTGTTTCCAGCTGTGGCTACATGCCTTACCTGAACAAATATATCCTAGATAAAGTGAGTCAGTACTCAGCCTTCTCATTTTTTTAATCATAAACTGTCCCAGCATTCTCAAATAACACTGAGCCACGAAGGAGATATTGAAACAGGTAATCAGAGGCTCAGTCAGAGAGGCAGGTTTTAAGAAGCGTTTTGAAAGGAGGGAGAGAGAGGTGGAGAGGTTTAAGGGGGATCTCTACTCAGACAGGTGAGGGAAGGTTGAACTGAAACCCAGAGGCCAGAATTGGAGGAAGGCAGAAATCTCGGAGGGCTGAGGGATTGGAGGAGATTTACAGAGATGGGAAGGATAAGGTCATGATGGATTTGAAATCAAGGATGACAATTTTAAAATCAAGACATCGCTTAACTAGGAGACTCTTTTTTCCTGATTTAACTTGAGTTTGTTTAATTGGTTTGACCTTAAAAGAGGCCAACATAGGGAGCACCAAGGTGGTGGGTGGACAGGATTCTGTGCAAGGAATGGAGAGTAGAGTCTAGACTGACCTCAGGCTTACAGAGGTCAGAATGTGGGTGGGTGACTGGCTGGAATACTCGAGTCACGAGGCAATGAAGAGAGTGGGTGAAAGTTTCAGCAGCAGGTGAGTTGGGATGGAGCTGCGTGACGTTTACAGAAGGAGAGAATCTGATAGATGAGGCATCTCATTTTGGAATCAATGTGACAGGGAGATTGCAAATGGACCAGTTCAGCCTCAGTCAGACGCCAGCAAGAGGTAGCAATGGAATGGAGGATGGTTTGGGATTCCAAACAAACGTCTTCCCAAAATTTATCAGGAGAAGGTTTCTAGTCATCGGTAGTGGGTGACGGATAAACAGCCTGATGATTGAGAGATTGTGGAGAAGTCGTGGAAGATACTAGAGGCAGAACTGCGGTCATCAGTGTATCTGAAAACTAATACTGTGCTTTCAGATGGTGGTACCAAGGGGCAGAATCTAGGAGGGGATCGGTTCTTGCCAGAGGTAATGGTGTGGAAACATGAAGAGGAAACATTGCAAGTGACTGACTATAATTAGATAGATCAGAATGGAACCAGCAGAGAGCAGTCCCAGCAGCAAGACAGCAGTGGAGAGGCATTGGAATAGAATGGTGTGGTCAAACGTGTCAAAGGTTGCGAACAGTTCCAGAAGGAGGAGAAATCCTCACTTACCCCATCAAAAAGTCATTATTTTGGACACCGCCAATAAAAATCCCACCTCTGGCTTCTGTGCTCGAAGAACACTAATCCCAGCTGCTGTGGATACCCCACATAAACTTGTGTCCCTCACCCCAGAACTGTTCCAGTAAATCACTCCTGCACCCTCTCCAAGGCCTTGAGACCAAGACATTGGAAATTGGCAGCATTAATTGCTCACACCTATGGCTCTAAGTTAAATGGACCGATCTTTTCTCTCCCATCACACCCCACTCCCAATACCTCATAGGATGGGAGGAGGGTCTAAGACTGTCCTTTCATCCCTTGCCTTTGACACATTTGACCACACCATCCTACTCCATGTCCTTTCACCCCTGCCCTAGCCCCAGCTAAACCCTTATAAAAATGTTTCCCTCATTGTGCCTGGCTGCCTACAGCCCACGCAAGGAAGGAAACAGTTGCAGTTTGAGCACAGCTTCTTGCATCTCAACACAGCTGGGGACACAAGACTAACATGTTACTTTTTTTTATATTGGAGGATTATTCAAGGTCAATTGTGAAGTGTTATTGAGTGTGGTAGGCCCAGCTCTAACTCTGACTGGGGCCTATGCTGTAAAACAGCCCCTCCCTCCCTATCTCAGTGCACCATCTGTAGGTCTAACTTCTCTCTGTTGTGTGTACACTTGTTTCCAGGCTGATGGTAATGTGAGAGTTGTTCTCTCCGCTATGGGTGAACAACAGCAGTTTAAATAATGGTCAGGTTCTACATGTTTCCATGGATACATTTATCTGAAGGTGGCCTTGATTGTCACATATTACAAAAGCCTTGACTGGATTTTTTCAAATTATTTCTTAAAGCAGTTGGGCGCCCTTTGTTTGCAAGTTTGCACTGCCCTGTGTGTCACACACAGTGTGTGAAACTCTCTGTGTCACTCTGCCCTTGGGGGGTCACACACATTATGTAACTGTCTGTATCACACTGTCCCTGGGTGTCACACACAATGTGTAATGGTCTGTGTCACACTGCCCTAAGCATCACATACACTGTGTAACTGTCTGTGTCACACTGTCCCTGGGTGTCACAGTGTGTGACTATTTGTTCACACTGTCCCTGGTTGTCACAGCGTGTAACTGTCTGTGTCACACTGTCCCTGGTTGTCACAGTGTGTAACTGTCTGTGTCACACTGTCCCTGGTTGTCACAGTGTGTAACTGTCTGTGTCACACTGTCCCTGGTTGTCACAGTGTGTAACTGTCTGTGTCACACTGTCCCTGGTTGTCACAGTGTGTAACTGTCTGTGTCACACTGCCCCTGAGTGTCACAGTGTGACTCTCTGTGCCACACTGCCCCTGAGTGTCACAGTATTTGTAATTGTCTGTGTCACACTGCCCCGGGTGTCACACACAGTGTGTAACTGTCTGTGTCACACTGCCCATGGGTGTTACACACGCTGTGTAACTGCCTGTGTCACACTACCCATGGGTGACACAATATGTGTGTAACTGTCTGTGTCACACTGCCCCTGGGTGTCACACATAGTGTGTGACCCTCTGTGCTACACTGCCCCTGAGTGTCACAGTGTGACTGTGTCACACTGCCCCTGGGCATCACAGTGTGTAACTGTCTGTGTCAGACTGAACCTGGGTGACACAGTATGTGTGTAAATGTCTGTGTCACACATTGTGTGTGACTCCCTGTGCCACACTGCCCCTGGGTGTCACAGCGTTTGTAATTGTCTTTGTCACACTGAACCTGGGTGACACAGTGTGTGTGTAACTGTCTGTGTCACACTGCCCCTGGGTGTCACACATAGTGTGTGACTCTCTGTGCTACACTGCCCCTGAGTGTCACAGTGTTTGTAATTGTCTGTGTTACACTGAACTTGGATGTCACACACACTGTGTAACTGTCTGTGTCACACACAGTGTGTAACTGTCTGTGTCACACTGCCCATGGGTGTTACACACACTGTGTAACTGTCTGTGTCACACTGCCCCTGGGTGTCACACACAGTGTGTAACTGCCTGTGTCACACTGCCCATGGGTGACACAATATGTGTGTAACTGTCTGTGTCACACTGCCCCTGGGTGTCACACATAGTGTGTGACCCTCTGTGCTACACTGCCCGTGAGTGTCACAGTGTGACTCTGTGCCACACTGTTCCTGGGTGTCACAGTGTGTAACTGTCTGTGTCACTCTGCCCCTGGGTGTCATACAGTGTGTAACTGTTCGTGTCACACTGCCCCTGGGTGACACGGTATGTGTGTAACTGTCTGTGTCACTCTGCCCCTGAGTGACGCAGTGTGTTGTGTAAGTGTCTGTGTCACACTGCCTCTGGGTGTCACACATAGTGTGTGACTCTCAAAGAACAAAGAACAAAAACAGCCCAGGAAACAGGCCCTTTGGCCCAACAAGCCCGTGCCGCCATTCCAACACCACCAGTCCCCCACTCCACCCATGACCCTTATCTAATGCTTTATGGCCATCCACATTGAGGGAAACTAATTTAGGGACAATTTATTCCTGCCAATCAGCCTAACAGCACATCTTTGGGGTGTGGGAGGAAACTGGAGCACCCGGAGAAAACCCACGCAAGCACGGGGAGAATGCGCAAACTCCCACAGACACCGGCCCAAATCCATGTGTCTGCACAGCAATCAGTGATAGTCACTGAGCTGTCGTGTTGCCCAGTATCTGGTCCAGTTTAAGCACACACTAACGACATGAGGCACTAGGCCAATCTCAAACAACCAAGAGCAGCCCCAGTACGACCCATCGCGTGTATGTCCCTCATTGGACACAAGGCGGACCGACTTAAAACCTGTGAAAGAAAAGAAAAAAAAACATTATTATTGTACCATATCCATTTACCTTACCAGGGACGCCCCAATGCTAATGACCCTTATTTAAAACAATCTCCTATATCCACCCATCTCCAACCCACTCATGTGCCTGTCTAAGTTACTCTTAAAGGACTCTAGCGTGTTTGCCTCCACCACCTTACTTGGCAGAGCATTCCATACCCCCACTACCCTCTGTGTGAAAAACCTCCCTCTAATATCTGTGTTATACCTCTCCCCCCTCACCTTAAGTCCATGGCCCCTTGTCCTATGTGTCTCTATCATAGGAAATAGCTTACCTCTGTTTACTCTATCTATACCCTTCATAATCTTATATACCTCTATTAGATCCCCCCTCAGTCGCCGTCTTTCAAGGGAAAAGAGCCCCAATTTATTCAATCTTTCCTCATACCCCAGTCCTTCCATACCAGGCAACATCCTGGTAAACCTCCTCTGCACTCTCTCCAGAGTCTCCACGTCCTTCCGGTAGTAAGGCGACCAGAACTGGACGCAGTACTCTAAATGCGGCCTAACCAACGTTCTGTACAACTGCAACATTAGACTCCAGCTCTAATATTCTATACCCCTTCCTATAAAGGCTAACATACCATAGGCTTTCTTCACCACACTGTCCACTTGCACTGCCACCTTCAAAGACTGTCACACCCCAGAGTGTAACAGCATTTGTAACTGTCTGTGTCACACAGAACCTGAGTGACAGTGTGTTGTGTAAATGTCTGTGTCACACTGCCCCAGGCTGTCATACACACTGTGTGACTCTCTGTGCCACACTGTTCCTGGGTGTCACAGTGTATAACTGTCCATGTCACTCTGCCCCTGAGTGATGCAGTGTGTTGTGTAAGTGTCTGTATCACACTGCCCCGGGTGACACAGTGGGTGTGTAACTGTCTGTGTCACACTGCCCCGGGTGACACACACAGAATGGGTAACTGTACTTTCACATTTGGAAACATCAGGAGGTTGGTGTCTGTCTAAGATTCCCTTGTTGTGCTCTTGGTGTAATATCATTAACTGGAGGCTGCTCTGTGTGTGCAGCAAAACCTGATTGGAGGTGGAGGTTGTCAAAATGTGTCCCTGTCTTTTTGTCCCGTTTCTCCTGCTGCGTACTCTGCTGTTACTCCAATCTCACCCACTGTAGACCCTCATTCAGCAGCTTGGGCTTGGCTGGGGCTGTGAAATTAAATGGGGAATTATTAGTTCTCCTCGAACTTGACCTGGGAAAATGGAAGAGTCACATCTCCTAGCAAGTGCTCAGATCCAGCAGCACAGAGGGACGATGTCCTTCTCCGCACTCCACACCTTCCCTGGAGCATTGAGCCTTTTTCACTTTTTACCGTTATGTTTTGTGATTGGAAAAGGCCTGCTGTCATCCCCTGCACATCCCAAACTTTTACCTTCCAAATTAACTTGAAGGCAGCCAGGTCCCACAGTCAGCAACATGACAATGATTAGATAATCTGTTTTAGTGACATGATTTGAGGAATACGTAACAGCGAGGAGACAAGGAGAAGTCCGCTGGTCTTAACATTGTGGCCATTGAAGTTTATATGCCTACCTCAGAGGGCCTTTGTTGGACATGAGATCTGGAGGATGGCACTTCTGACAGTGCAGCACTCTCTCTATGGTATAGTAGCATGCCAGTCCAGAATTTACAATCCAAGTGTCTGCGTCAGGAGGTAAGAATGCTACCAACTGTGCCGTGTCGTTACTTCCACTCCAATTCATGGTTCTATAGCCAGCAAGACGATGGATAGCATGTGACATCTTCATTGCACTGAAAGGCTACGTACTCTTTTACACTTTATCTATATACTTGCTGTGTTTTGAGGCTGGCAGTCCAGGGCTTCTCCAGCTCCAGTCAGAGAGGTGAGAGTGCTGTGTGGTCCCACCTTCACAGCTTTCCACCATCCTTGCCATTCCTCTCAGGGATGTCAGTGGGGGGGGGGTGCTCCATCTCCCAATGTCACCCTTCCAACTCTTGGGGTAAGTGGTGGATGGGGGAGTCGAGGATTACCAACCTTGCCTGATTGCCTTGCTATCTGTTGGACATGAAAGTGAAGGGTATAGAACATAGAACATTACAGCGCAGAACAGGCCCTTCGGCCCACGATGTTGCGCCGACCAGTTACAAAACAATGACCCACTAACCTAAACCAATCCCTTTTTGTCCATAAACCTATCCACGGATCTCTTAAACGCCCCCAAACTAGGCGCATTTACAACTGCAGCAGGCAGGGCATTCCAATCCCTCACCACCCTCTGGGTAAAGAACCTACCCCTGACATCCATCCTATAACTACCCCCCCTTACTTTAAAGCCATGCCCCCTCGTGCTAGATTTCTCCATCAGAGGAAAAAGTATGAGCAGTAGATTCACAGCTGACATGGAAATCAATGATGTGGTAAATTGGTGGTATGGGTAGCATAGTAACACAGTGATTAGCACTGCTGCCTCACAGTGCCAGAGACCCAGATTCAATTCCGGCCTCGGGTCACTGTCTGTGTGGAGTTTGCATGTTCTCCCCATGTCTGTGTGGGTATCTTCCGTGCTCCGGTTCCCTCCCATAGTCCAAAGATGTGTGGGTTAAGTGGATTGGCTATGCTAAATTGCCCCAAATTCCATGATTCAGGGAAATAGTGAAGAGAAATGCCTTAGACTACAGGATGATACAGATGGGCTAGTCAGCTTGACAGAGCAGTGGCAAATGGAATTTAACCCTGAAAAGTGTGAGGTGATGCATTTTGGGAGGATTGACAAGGCAAAGGAATATATAATGAATGGTAGGAAATACAGAGGACCAAATGGACCTTGGCGCGCATGTTCAAAAATCCCTGAAGGCAGCAGGAGAGGTAGATGAGGTAGTGAAAAAAGCATATGAGATACTTGACTTTATTAAATGAGGCACTATGATGAAGCTATATAGAATTAGATATAGAATCCCTACAGTGCAAAAGGAGGCCATTTAGCCCATCAAGTCTGCACCAACCACAATCCCATCCAGTCCCTATCCCCATCACCTAACTAGTCCCCCTGACAATTTGGGGCAATTTAACATACCCATCAAACCTATCCCCTTAACCCCACATATTTACCCTGCTAATCCCTCTAACCTATGCATCCTGGGGTGCTAAGGGGCAATTTAGCACACCCAATGAACTTAACCTGCACATCTTTGGACTGTGGGAGGAAACCGGAGCATCCGGGGGAAACCCACGCAGACAGGGGGAGAACGTGCAACTCCACACAGACAGTGGCCCAAACCAGGAATCGAACCCAGTTCCCTGGAGCTGCAAAGCAGCTGTGCTAACCACTGTGCCCCCGTTACGCCGCTGACAAGTATAACACAGTTGTTTAGCCACAGCTAGAGTGCTATGTGCAGTTCTGATTGTCTCACTATAGGAAGGATGTGACTGCACTGGAGAGGATGCAGAGGAGATTTGCCAGGACATTGCCTGGGATGGAGAGTTTCAGCTGTGGAAAGAGGCTGGTTAGGCTCCAGTTATTTTCCTCTGAGCAGAGAAGACTGAAGGGAGGATCTGATCAAGTTGGAGAAAAGTCTACTGCTGGGATCCATAAGAGCATTCAAACAATCACAGGGTTTTAAAAGAAAATTGAACACTTTCGTCAATGAGTTTGAAGATCAGAAAACAAATGTGTTGCACCAAAGTTGCGATTCATGCAGCCATGTACGAAGGGTATGCTGACTTGTTGATTGCTGCAGTAAGATGGATGTAATGAGGGCGGGGTTATGGTGGGTGTAATGGGGGCGGGGTTAATAAGAACATAAGAAATAGGAGCAGGAGTAGGCCATCTAGCCCTTCGAGCCTGCCCCGCCATTCAATAAGATCATGGCTGATCTGTCGTGGCTCAGTTCCACATTCCCGCCCTCTCCCCATAACCCTTAATCCCCTCTCTTATCAAAAACCCATCAACCTGCGTCTTAAAAATATTTAGCGAGGCAGCCTCCACCACTTCAACAGGCAGAGAATTCCAGAGATTCACCACCCTTTGAGTGAAGAAGTTCTTCCTCAACTCCGTTCTAAACCGCCTCCCCTTTATCTTGAGGCTGTGCCCCCTAGTCCTACTATCCTTTCTGAGCGGGAAGAGTCTCTCTTATGGTGGGTGTAATGGGGGCGGGGTTACGGTGGGTGTAATGGGGGCGGGGTTACGGTGGGTGTAATGAGGGCGGGGTTACGGTGGGTGTAATGAGGGCGGGGTTACGGTGGGTGTAATGAGGGCGGGGTTACGGTGGGTGTAATGAGGGCGGGGTTACGGTGGGTGTAATGAGGGCGGGGTTACGGTGGGTGTAATGGGGGCGGGGTTATGGTGGGTGTAATGGGGCGGGGTTACGGTGGGTGTAATGAGGGCGGGGTTACGGTGGGTGTAATGAGGGCGGGGTTACGGTGGGTGTAATGAGGGCGGGGTTACGGTGGGTGTAATGAGGGCGGGGTTACGGTGGGTGTAATGAGGGCGGGGTTACGGTGGGTGTAATGAGGTCGGGGTTACGGTGGGTGTAATGAGGGCGGGGTTACGGTGGGTGTAATGAGGGCGGGGTTACGGTGGGTGTAATGAGGGCGGGGTTATGGTGGGTGTAATGAGGGCGGGGTTATGGTGGGTGTCAATGGCTCAGTCTTGGGGGAGGGACATTTAGAGATAGGAGATCATGTGATGAAACCCCCAGGAATGCAGCCAGTCAGAACTAACAGCTCTAAGGAATCCAGAGATTCAGATAATCATTGAAATCCTTTCCTCGACATCAAAGAGTTCTGATAGGGAGCAGGAAATTTTCCCGTTTTGGATTGAATCAACCTCTCAGCCTAAATGGATCTGCATTGGATCAAGTGGATCTCCACCAGGTGCCATGGACATAAGTAATAGAGCAGGAGTAGACCATTCGGCCCCTTGAGCCTACTCCCCCATTCAATTCAATCACAGCTAATCTTCCTGTCAGGAGGACAGTGCTGTGATGAGAGGAAGGGTCAGTGTAGCATCACAGAAAATAGAACAAACAAGAAAAAAGCTTGGTTAGCTGTAACTGAGATGCGAGGTTTGGCTGGTGAGGGTAATAGTTATTATCGAGAGGAGTTGTCAACAGGAGAATTGTTCCTCCTTTGCTAATTCTCAGAGTGTTTTTTGTATGAAAGACGTTCAACATCTGACTTTCCCAATGGAATGTCCCTTCTCCCTCCAGGTGCAAGATGGGAATTTTGCCAAAGAGACATTCAATGAACTTTGCTGGACTCTAACAGCCAAGAAGAACTACAAACCGCCGAGGGAGCAGGGCACAATCTCCGAGAGAGATGCCTTCAAACTGTGGTGTCTCTTCAACTTCCTGTCAGAGGACAAATATCCCCTGGTCGTGGTTCAGGAGGAGGTGAGATACCATTGCTCCTCACAAAGGGAGAACCTGCAGAGGGCTGGTTAGACGTGATGTGATGAGAGGGTGTTGGGAGGGATTTGTAAGGTATTTTGAAGTTTGTTGAAAGGTGTTTATGTACAGGGGTCTGCCACAGCTTCTAAGTAGGCAAATCGTTAGACAACGTCAACTTGCATTTACTTAGTAATCAGATAAAAGTTTAGGCCGAGTCGGAGAAGGAGAGGCTGGGACAGATTTGAAGGAATGTTGTGAAAGAGGAGATTACGATAGAGAGGTTTCTGGAGGGCGTGTCACAGCTAAGGTTGAAGGTATGAGCACTGCTGGTGAAGTGATTAAAATCAAGGATGTTAAAGAGGCCGGAATTGGAGAATCTTGGAGATCTCAGAGGGCTGGAGGAGGTCCTGCTGATAGGAAGGGGCCAGGGCCAAATGGAGGCAGGGGGGTGGGATTTGAACCCTCTTTTGTGTTTAAGTGAGGCATGGTTCCTTTTGTGTTAATGCAGCGTGTTCAATAAAGGGATTGATTGGGCAGTGGTGTTTAGAAGCAGCTGGGTGGTCACATCGCTCTGATGGCTTCCAATGTCAGACATTAATTTTATTTGTAGATCTGACATGATCCTGGAGACTAAATGTGGTCAACGCAGATTTAATTGAGAGAGAGAGAGAGAGAGCCAGGCTCCAAGCCTCAGCTACAGATGTGTTAGAAACAGCTGTTGTCCCTGTTCTCCCTCAAATGATTCCAGGAATAGTATTATTTGTGCTGAGATCAGGTGGAAAACACCAGAAAATGTTTGAGAGACAGGGGCTTCAGAGTTTTTTAAAAAAATCATGAAATAGTTTTATTTTAACATCAGTATTCATTTTTATTCTCTCCCACTTCATGATTACATATCCCATTTGACACATCTTGAAACAAAATTGACCAGATTCAGCTGTCCAGTCCCATTTTTTTCCCCAGCTCCGATAGTCAATTCTCCCCAGTCCCATACTCTCCCTCTCTCTCCCCCAGCGCTCACTCTCTGTCTCCAGCTCCGATAGTTAATTCTCTCCAGTCCCACACTTGCTTGCTCTCTCTCCTAGCGTGCTCTCTCTCTCTCTCTCTCCCCTCTCTCTCCCAGCGTGCTCTCTCTCTCTCTCCCCCCTCTCCCAGCGTGCTCTCTCTCTCTCTCTCTATCCAGCTCCAATAGCTAATTCTCCTCAGCCCCACCTTTCTCTCTCTGTGTAGCTGCACTTGGGACATCCACATTCTTTACAAGGGAATTAAGGGTTATGGGGAGAAAGCGGGAAAGTGGAACTGAGCCACTTCAGATCAGCCATGATCTTATTGAATGGTGGGGCAGGCTCGAAGGGCTAGATGGCCTACTCCTGCTCCTATTTCTTATCTCTCTCTAGCTCCTTTCGTTAATTCTTCCCAGTCCCACACTCTCTCACACCAGATTCAATGGTTAATTCTCCAGTCTGGTTGGGATGGATAGCTTGTTTCCACCTTGTAATTGCTATGTAATTCCTTATAATTTCTGAATTATAAAGACTGAGGTGTGGTGGAATTATGAAGCAGTTTAATGTCAAATTGCAGCATGGAGATTGCGATCAGTTTGTCTCAAGCAACCAGTTTCAATTTGCTGTCTCAAAGCCTCAATGTGTCTCAAATTGTGATCTCCTAGAATAATTCCCCCCCCCACCCCCGCTTCTGTGCACCGCCTCCTTCAGTGTGTTATCAGTGTAGATTATCTACTCCAACTCCGAAGCTGGGGCTCGAGCCACACTCTCACCAATACTCTGAGAGAAGGCCAATTCAGGGAGATGTTGATTGTGGACCCTGCTGGCGAGGGTTCATTTATTACCAGTCTTGGGTTCAACCCTAAACCTGCTGCAGTGAGGAGCCCGCAGGCTCTTCAGAGGATTTTACAACTCACAGCAGGGTGAGGCAGGAGTCACATGTAGGCCAAACCAGTAGGAGAGGAGGCTAACACTTCTATCTCAGAGCCACTGAGATAAGGCCCCAGTCCACAGAGTTAACACATAATCCAATTCTTCCCCAGAATTTTTAAAGGAGGTTTGACACAAATCTTTCCTGGGTTATTGAATGAATTGTTTAATGTGAACTGGTGAAATTTTGTGAATTCGCCATCTGTGGGATACTAGTCTAAAAGCAGAACTACACCATTGCAATGTTTATCCCACTTTGAGGACCTTACACTGCTGATTAAGGTCCTGCTGACCCCGAGTTCTGTCTCTCTAGTTTTCAGTCAATAGTAAGGAGCTATCAGTTAGGGTAAAGTTTGATGATCTTTCCTCTCTCCGCCCCAGGAGCTGTGGTCATTGGTTAACCACACTCTTTGCAGTTTGGCCCAGTTACTCACACGTCTTGGCAGTGTGTGAGATATTTGTCATGCCCTCACTTCCTCTCATGCTGATCAACTGATCTTGGTGAGAAGGAGATGGAAAGATGACCTTTAACGGTAACCAAGGAGACATAGCTACTTCTAAACGCTGTGCATTCTCACTGGTTCACTAGAGAATTATACGCAGGGCATCTTTAAGTATGTAAATTAGTTGAGGATGACCAATTGGGACATCCAACTGATACAATCTTTGTATTAAAGCCACATTAAGGACACGCATTCTTTCCAAATACAGGGTGATATCATTGTCAACGATCAGAACAATGCTATACAACCAACAATAGTTCATGAGAAAGTCACTCAAATCTGCACTGAGGGTCAGTGAGGATGGGGTTTAGGACACTGGGATCTTGAGGATGGTGTTTAGTATTGTGGGATCATATAACTGATCCCAATATACTAAACCCCACGCTCACTGACTCCCAGAGTGGTATTTTCCCACAGGAACCGTAGTGGGCTGGACACGGACCTTGCAAAGGTCTGTTATCCACTAGCAGGATTTTCAGCATTGGGACTAGTGCGGCTGGAAAATGTATTTATTAATGTTACAAGTCGGTTATATTAACACTGCAATGAAGATTTTCACAGTAACTTCAGAACTGCACACAATACTGTGTGCAGTGTGGCTAACCAACATTTTACATAGTTCCAACTTAACCTCCCTGCTCTTAAACTGTGTGCCTCAGCTAATAACATCAAGTATACCATATGCCGTCTTAACCACTTTATTCACCTGTCCTCCTACCAAGAGGAATAGTGTACATCCACACTAAAGTCCCTCTGATCCTCAGTACTTCCCATGTCCCTGCTGCTTACCATGTATTCCTTTGTCTTGTTTGTCCTGCATAAATACATTACCTCACACTTAGCGGATTGAATTCCATTTACCACTGAGCAGAATAGAGACATCACAGGCTGAGAATATGTTTATCTCTTTTCAAACAACAAAAAGGTTTTGAAACTCAAAAACCCATACAGACTAACTTTTAAAACTGTTTATTACCCTCTTGAATTTTAGGTCACTTCCTCTTTTATATGAGTTATTATTTGCCATGCGCTAAATTTATTTATTCAATTAAATATCAAACACAATTACATCCAGGTATGGTAGTTTTAAGAGGAGAATCAAATTATCAGAAGCAATAATGCCTACAATTGATATGGCAATTAAGAGTAACTAATCACAAACACTTTCATTCAAAGGTCAACAGCTAAGTTTGAATGAGTTAACCTTTTCTACAAAAGGCAAAGCCTTTGGGTCCTCAATTATCACCATGATGTGATAAACAATCTTGAAGCTGCTGCTCTTGTCTGTGATTCATGATTTACTGATGTTTAAAGAACAAAAGCACAAAATGTACATGCGGCTTGGAGCCAGATGAGTCAATTTGGACAAGATATGTCTATCAATTTGAAAGAAAATTAAAATTCATAACCTCCCCTGTATATAAATTCTCAGTCTGTAAATTAGATGCGCTACGAATTTAAACAGAAAACAGTGAACTCTCCACCCATTGAGGAAAAAAGAACAAAAGTTTTCAAATTGTACCGACTTCATCACAAACCCTAAAAGAACAAAATAATAAAGGAGGGAGCACATGGTCTCCTTAAACAACGATCAGTGTCTTCCAATTCCAATCCAGATTCCTTTCTTCCCCAATTTGCGTTAAGAGTATCCAGGATTATTCCAAGCTGAAACTAGTTATTTGCAAATTGCAATTTATATATTTTGATTTTTAAAAATTTTCACTTAGTTTCTGAGAATTGTGTTCCAAATAATGTTCTGAGCAATGATTGTGGCCAGCAACCATGCACAAGCTTAAGGAATTTCAAACTTCTACACTTTTAATCCAGTTTACTGCCTCACATTCAATTTTAAACTCAGTATTGAAACTACTGTTGCAAACTCTCTATTTAGGGAAAAACAACATAAAACATTAAAGCTAGCAACATAAGGAAGAAAAATCCATACAATTTTTTTATTAGACAACACATTCATTCGATCGTGGAACCTCCCTTTCATGCATCATCTCCACAGTGTTTAACTTTGTTTTCAGTCACTCTTAATTTAAAACGGAAATAAAAATAGAATATTCAAAGAATGTAAGGGAAATGGACAATTCTTCAAAACTGTGATTAAACTCGAAAGTAAAATGCAAACTCAGGAACCTAATTCAAAATACAACTTTAAGCAAGCAACTTTAAAAACAACTAACAGAACCAGACCATGGTGTAGACATCTGAGGTGAGAACACAGCGCCAAGGACCCATGTTCAATTCCGACTTTGGGTGTCTGTCTGTGTGGAGTTTACACGTTCTTGCTGTGTCTGCGAGGGTTTCCTCTGAGTGCTCCGGTTTCCTCCCACAGTCCAAAGGTGTCCGGTTAGGTGGATTGGCCACCTCTTAGGAGTCCTAAAATGTGTTCATTCGGTGGTAAGTGTGTGGGGTTACAGAGGTAGGGTGGGGGAAAGGGCCTACCTAAGATACTCTGTCACAGAGTTGGGGCAAACTTAATGGGCTGAATGGCCTCCTTCTGTATTGTAGGGATTCTACCAGAGGGGGTTAAGTAACGCATGTCAATGATTCACAGTAAAGAGAAAAAAAGCACACAGATACTGCCATACACACAGCCACAAAAATGTTCCTTATAAACTGAAATTGTGTTTTAAATGTGCATTCAGAATGCAGTGATTCAAAATATTTTCCAGATGGTTAGAAAGATTTTTCCAGGCATGAGTTATTGTTTTAACACTGATCACTGTTTTATCATCATGCTTAATGCCCAGAGGTGGGTCTTTAGGAACTCACTCCTGCTTTTGTATCTTATCAATTTATGATATTTCCCGATGATGTGAAGGGACATAGTTCCTTCCCCGCCCCATTCTCTAGCACCTCGCCATTTGCTTCTCCCCCTTTTTTGTACTGGTGCAAAGGGCCCAGGGTTTTTTGCGCTGCAAGTGAGGCTTGGGTGCGAGTGAGGCTGGTGAATACTTGTCACACAGAGGATTATCCCATGGTCAGCCCTGTCCCCATACCCCAGGGCCTCATCTGCCATGCCTCCCACCAATCAATAACTGTCCCCATTGTTGTCTTCATCTGACTCTCAGTATACTCTGTATAACGCACAAGAAACAATACTTTTCACTGTCTGCTAATACATGTGACAATAATAAATCAAATCAAATCAAATCCCCATGGGAGCTTAACAATCAATAGTAGAGACTTCAATGAATTACTGTCTCCATCCACCCCTCGATTCCCCTTTGAAGTGAGAGACTTCAGTTCATCACTCTTTATCTGCCTCTATCTCTTTCTGACACTTTCTTATTCTGCCCTTCTAAGCTGGACTAGTGCAGCACTTTAGAAGCTGCCTATAAATGATAACATTTCACATTTAAATTAGCTGCTTCCATCTCCAGCACTGTTCTCTCTCTCTCACATGATGAGAGAGAGTTTGAAATGACTTATATGAATAAATACATTTGTGCTTTATCCTCCTCCTCACAAGCTTTTTTCTGCAAATCATCTGTCTCTTGACTTGAGACTGCTTACTGGGAATTAGCTTCCTCAGGTTCGGCTTTTAACCAAATAATCTCTATTTACTTTCACATTCTTTCATACCACTGGCTATCACTGTAGCCTTACTGAGTTTAGAGATGTATTTCACTTGTCCTTCTCTAACATCCTCCTAATGCTTCTGTCCTACCAGTCCTGGACCCGCCAATCGGTGTATTTGACCCACTTTGGCCTTTTATTAAGGGTTATGGGGAGAGGGCGGGAAAGTGGAACTGAGCCACAACAGATCAGCCATGATCTTATTGAATGGCGGGGCAGGCTCGAAGGGCTAGATGGCCTACTCCTGCTCCTATTTCTTATCTCCTATTTCTTATGTTCTTATGTTCTTATGTTTCAGGTACTCCTGGAGTAACTTCTCCCAATCTGGATTATTATCAGCCATTATTTTAATTGGGATACTGTGTGACATTAAGGCGATCACTTAGCTGTGCCCACCCTAGGATTGACTAGGCTACTTCTACGGGTCCAGACCCCGACTCAGGCACTCTGAGGGTACTGAACTTTACTTGCCGTTATCACCGTTTGTCCAGCATGTCAGTGATTGAGACGTGGTGTGACATTAAGGCTTTTCTCCTTGCAGTCTTCCTTTCATTCTTTTCTCACTGGCCATGTGAGCACTCTCTGCTTGTGTGAGGATGTTAAGTGAGTTCAAATGTGAGCACTGTGTTTGAAACTCCTGCTTTGCTCACTATCAAGTAGCCAAATGGTTAGTGCCATGAAGTAGCAGAAGCCCAGAAATGCCAATTGGCTCTTAGGAGGGAACAAGAGGAAGAATTCTGTTTGAACAATGGTGAGGTGCCTGAAGATTGAAGAGTGGCAAATGTTGTGCCTTTGTTTAAAAAGAGCTGCAGGGAAAAGCCTGGGAACTACAGGCCAGTGAGCCTCACATCTGTAGTGGGTAAATTGTTGGAACGTATTTTGAGAGACGGGATCTACAGGCATTTAGAGATGCAAGGACTGATTAGGGACAGTCAGCATGGCTTTGTGAGTGGAAAATCATGTCTCACAAATTTAATGGAGTTTTTTGAAGGGATAACCAAGAAGGTAGATGAGGGCGGTGCAGTTGATGTTGTCTACATGGACTTTGACAAGGTACCGCATGGTAGGTTGTTATATAAAGTTAAATCTCATGGGATCCAGAGTGAGGTATCTAAATGGACACAAAATTGGCTTCTTGACAGAAGCCAGAGGGTCGTTGTAGAGAATTGTTTTTCAAACTGGAGGCCTGTGACCAGCGGTGTGCCTCAGGGATCAGTGCTGGGCCCACTGTTATTTGTCATTTATATTAATGATTTGGATGAGACTATAGGGGGCATGGTTAGTAAGTTTCAGATGACACCAAGATTGGTGGCTTAGTGGACAGTGAGGAAGGTTATCTCCAATTGCAGCAGGATCTTGATCAATTGGGCCAGTGGGTTGACGAATGGCAGATGGAGTTTAATTTAGACAATGCAAGGTAATGCATTTTGGCAGATTGAACCAGGGCAGGACTTACTCAATTAATGGAAGGGTGTTGGGGAGAGTTACAGAACAAAGAGATCCAGGAGTACATGTTCATAGCTCCTTGAAAGCGGAGTCACAGGTGGACAGAGAAGGCATTCGGCATGCTTGGTTCCGTTGGTTAGAACATTAAATACAGGAATTGGGACATCTTGTTGAAGTTGTACAAGACATTGGTAAGGCCACACTTGGAATACTGTGTGCAATTCTGGTCACTCTGTTATAGAAAGTATATTATTAAACTAGAAAGAGTGCAGAAAAGATTTACTGGGATGCTACTGGGACTTGATGGATTGAGTTAGAAGGAGAGGTTGAAAACTCTGGCACTTTTTTCTCTGGAACGTAGGAGGCTGAGGGGTGACCTTATAGAGGTCTATAAAATAAAGAGGGGCATAGACAAGATAGATAGTTAACATCTTTTTCCAAAGGTAGGGGAGTCTAAAACTAGAGGCCAGAGGTTTAAGGGAAGAGGGAAGAGCTACAAAAGTGTCCAGAGGGGCAATTTATTTCACACAGAGTGTGGTGAGTGTCTGGAACAAGCTGCCAGAGGTGATAGTAGAGGCGGGTACAATTTTATTTTTTAAAAAGCATTTAAATAGTTACAGGGGCACAATGGGTATAGAAGGATATGGGCCAAATGTGGACAATTGGGATTAGTTTAGGGGTTTTAAAAAGATGAACAAGTTGGGCTGAAGGGCTGTTTCCATGCTGTAAACCTCTATGATTCTAATTGTTCCTGCACTCTTTAATTATTTTTTTGCCCAGGTTGGGTAATTGCTGAGGAATTTGTTCATTAAAGCAATTACTTAACCGTACCTAACAGGGATGCCAAAGGTTGACCTTCAGAATAGGGTATTCTGGGATACCCTATTGGTGAACAATGAAATATAACTTGCACAGAATATTTCGTACAACTCAATCTTTAATAAGGCTAAAAAAACACAGCAAACGTGAACTATTCTTTCCAGGAAGTTGATCAGGCTCCCTTACAGCCGGGTGGTCTTTTTCTCCAAGTCCTGGACTCAGGGTACCTTCCTTCTTGTGTTGGTTGTTCCTGCAGGTCGATGCTGCCGATGACTCTGATGTTCCTTCTCTTATCCAGATTTTCCCTGGCGCTGAGTCTGGTACACTTACACACCTGGCCCAAGTTCTACTGTCTCATTAAGACTTCAACTTATTAGTAGAAATAAACAGGATTCTCCTGTTTAATCAGGTTAAGTTAATCAAGATCCCATTTTCCTCTGGAACACTCCTGTACAACCAGCTATTGGCCAATTATGGAGTTTGATGGTCTCTTTGTTTATTGTTCTTCCTGTCTTTGTGCCTGGGCAGTCACCCTCTTTTCCATCGTGCTCTTGGTAGACATTTCACTGTTAGCCCCATAAGTCCACAGATGTCGTGTACTGGAATCATGTACTCTGGGAGTCAGTGGGAAGTGCTGTAGTATACTGTGGTCATATACACTGGGATTCAGTGGGTGGCAGTGTAGTATACTGAAGTCATATATGCTGGGAGTCAGTGCGTGGCAGTGTAGTATACGGAGAACATATGCTTTTCCCCTTTCAGTCATCCTTTCATTCTTCTCTCACTGGCCAGTGAGCATTCTCTGCTTGTGTGTGTACGTTACATAGAACATAGAACACTACAGCACAAACAGGCCCTTCGGCCCACAAGTTGTGCCAATCACATCTACACCTCCTAAGCCATAGAACTATCTGTAACTTCCAATGCCATTAGATCCCATAGTTAAGTGAGTTCAAATGTGAGCACGGTGTTCGAAGCTCCATCTTTGCTCACTGTCCATTGTCAAGTAGCCAAACGGTTAGTGCCATGAGGTAGCAGAGGCCCAGAGATGCCCATTGACTCTTAGCAATTGTTAGCAGAGGAGGGAACAAGAGAAAGAATCCTGTTTGAACAATTGTTCCTGTATTCTCTAATTCTTTTTCTGCCTAGGTTGGGTATTTGCTGAGGAAATTGTTCATGGCCATGGGACAGGAATGGCTTCATGAGGAGGAACTGACTGACTACTTTACCCAGAATCCTTCCCTGGCAGGGGCGGTCACAGTCTGGCAATTCCTGGAGATGATGGAGTCAGGGAGGTTTACCAAATCCGTCAGTAAGGAGTCCCTCGCTCTCGGGATCCAGTCAGTTTATGAAGAGCTGGTATTGGACGTGACACAGAAGGTCAGTGGGTATCTTTTAAAGCTCTCATAACCCTGTTTTCACAATGTTCAGAGCCATGTTGAAATTGTTACCAATATCTGCTCCCCCAACCTATGGAAAACACAAGGGGGTTCTCAGAGCTGAATCAGTGAAGGCCTATGTCAAATGGGGATTTTGAGCTGACACCTAGATTTAACAACTCTCTTGGGTTTGGAGGGGCTCATGAGTTCACAAGATTGAGGCAATGTAAATATGCCCTTGGAAAGATGACATTCTCATTCACCAACTTGCGTTCATTGTCTAGAGAGCAGGTGGATTCCGTTCATATGGAATTAGCTAATCTCAGTTGCATCAGCTAAACTGGTCTCAGGACCTCTATGTAGAAAGAGGAGAAGTAGCCTTAAGTAATACGAGGGGAGATAAGGTGCAAATGGATTATTATTCATCTTCCTCTTCTATGCTCTATTCGCATTGCTTCTCCTGCATGTCCCGTTAGCAATTCTTTCTTCAACTCCTTGTTCTTTGTACCCACACTACTTTCTCTTGTTCTTCCTCCAGTTCTCCCTATTCCCAATCTTCCTCCTCTCCATCTTCTCCTCCTCTGTCCCATTTCTGCTTCTCTTCTACCTCTCCTCTTCTTCCTCTGCACCAACCCACCCTCCAACACACACACACACACACACACACACACACACACACACACACACACACACACACACACACACACACAGTTTCCCTGGAGCAGTCCATTAGCTGCCCTGGTACAAACTTCTGACTGTCTTCTGCCTAAGAGAGAGATCCACCCCCTGGGATGGATCACCCCCTGAGTGGGGTGATTACCCACTCAAGCTAGGTGACCCTCTTCTTCTGTGTTGTCCTTAAAGAAACAATCACCACACCCTTACTCTATTTTGCCCTCTGGTCCTAGACTCTTCCACACGGGGAAACAACCTCTCAGAATCTACTCTATCAAGACCCCTGAGAATCCTATAATTCCTAATTCATCTCCTTCATCTAAACTGTAATGGGTACAGGCCTAAGCTATTCAACTCTCTTCATAAGAAAATCCCTCCATACCCCAGGATCAGCCTTGTGAACCTTCTCTGAACTGCCTCCTATACCTGTATCTTCCCTGAGATAAAGGGACTGGGGAGGGGGTGGTGTAGCGGTATTGTCACTGGATTAGTAATCTGGAGACTCAAGGCAATGCTTTGTGGGCCCAGGTTCGATTCCCACCACGACAGATGGTGAAATTTGAATTCAGTTAAAAAATCTGAAATTTAAGCTCTCATCATGAAACCATTGTCAATTGTTAGAAAAACCTATCTGGTTCACTAATGTCTGGTTTGCTGTCCTTACCTGGTCTGGTCTACTTGTAACTCCAGGCCCACAGCAATATAGTTAGAACATAGAACATAGAACATTACAGCGCAGAACAGGCCCTTCGGCCCACGATGTTGTGCCGACCAGTTAAAAAACAATGACCCACTAATCTAAACCAATCCCTTTTCGTCCATAAACCTATCCACAGATCTCTTAAACGCCCCCAAACTAGGCGCATTTACAACTGCAGCAGGCAGGGCATTCCAATGCCTCACCACCCTCTGGGTAAAGAACCTACCCCTGACATCCGTCCTATAACTACCACCTCTTAATTTAAAGCTATGCCCCCTCGTGCTAGCTTTCTCCATCCGAGGAAAAAGGCTATCACTATCCACCCTATCTAAACCTCTAATCATCTTATATGTTTCAATAAGATCCCCTCTTAGCCGCCTTCTTTCTAGTGAAAACAACCCCAAATCCCTCAGTCTCTCCTCATAGGACTTCCCCTCCGTACCAGGCAACATCCTGGTAAACCTCCTCTGCACCCTCTCCAAAGCCTCCACATCCTTCCTGTAATGTGGGGACCAGAACTGCACACAGTACTCCAAGTGCGGCCGCACCAGAGTTGTGTACAGTTGCAACATGACGCTGCGACTCCTAAATTCAATCCCCCTACCAATAAACGCCAAGACACCGTATGCCTTCTTAACAACCTTATCTACTTGATTCCCAACTTTCAGGGATCTATGTACACATACACCTAGATCCCTCTGTTCATCCACACTATTCAAAGTCCTCCCGTTAGCCTTATACTCAACACATCTGTTATTCCTACCAAAGTGAATTACCTCACACTTCTCCGCATTAAACTCCATCCGCCACCTCTCGGCCCAGCTCTGCAACCGGTCTAAGTCTCCCTGCAAACTACGACACCCTTCCTCACAATCTACCACACCCCCGACTTTGGTGTCATCAGCAAATTTACTAATCCACCCAACTATACCCTCATCCAGATCATTAATAAAAATTACAAACAGCAGTGGCCCCAAAACAGATCCCTGAGGCACACCACTCGTAACCGAACTCCATGACGAATATTTACCATCAACCACCACCCTCTGTCTCCTATCTGCTAGCCAATTCCTGATCCAATTTCCTAGACTACCCTCAATCCCATACATCTGCATTTTCTGCAGAAGCCTACCATGGTGAACCTTATCAAACGCCTTACTAAAATCCATATATACCACATCAACTGCCTTACCCCCATCCACCTCTTTGGTCACTTTCTCAAAAAACTCAATAAGGTTAGTAAGGCACGACCTCCCCGCTACAAAACCATGCTGACTACCTCCAATCAATTCATTACTCTCCAAATAACTATAAATCCTATCCCTAATAATTTTTTCTAAAACCTTGCCCACAACAGAAGTAAGACTCACCGGTCTATAATTCCCGGGGAAGTCTCTGTTCCCCTTCTTAAACAATGGGACAACATTCGCTATCCTCCAATCTTCCGGTACTATACCAGAGATCAACGACGACCTGAAGATCAGAGCCAGAGGCTCTGCAATCACCTCTCTTGCCTCCCAGAGAATCCTAGGGTAAATCCCATCCGGACCAGGGGACTTATCTATTTTCAAACCCTCTAGAATATTCAGCACATCCCCCTTATCAACTGCAATACTGTCTATTTTACACCCCTGCAACCCAGTGTCCTCCTCAGCTATATTCATGTCCCCCTGCGTGAACACCGAAGAGAAATATTGGTTCAATGCCTCTCCAATCTCTTCGGGTTCCACACACAACTTCCCTCTACTGTCCGTAACTGGCCCTAATCTTGCCCTAACCAACCTTCTGTTCTTGACATACCTATAGAACGCCTTAGGATTCTCCTTAATCCTATCAGCCAAAGTCTTCTCATGTCCTCTTTTAGCCCTTCTTAACTCCCTCTTCAACTCCCTCCTAGCCAATCTAAAGCTTTCTAATGCACTACCTGAGCCCTCAAGCCTCATCCGAACATAAGCCTCCTTTTTCTTTTTAACCAACGAATCAACTTTTTTAGTGCACCACGGTTCCCTAGCCCTACCAAATCCTCCTTGCCTGACAGGGACATACCTGTCACGGACTCGCAGTAGCTGCTCCTTGAAAAAACTCCACATTTCGGACGTTCCCAGTCCCTGTAATCTCCTAGTCCAACCTATGCTTCCTAATTCTCTCCTAATAGCCTCATAATTACCCTTCCCCCAGCTAAAACTACTGACCCGAGGTTCATGCCTATCCCTTTCCATCACTAAGGTGAACTTAACCGAATTGTGATCACTATCACCAAAATGCACACCAACTTCCAAGTCTAGCACCTGGTCTGGCTCATTTCCCAGCACCAAATCCAATATAGCCTCACCTCTAGTTGGCCTATCTACATACTGAGTCAAAAAACCTTCCTGCACGCTTTGTACAAAAACTGACCCCTCTAACGAGCTAGAGCTATAGCAATTCCAATCAATATTAGTAAAGTTAAAGTCCCCCATAACAATTACCCTATTACTTTCACTCCTAACCAGGATCGTCTCCGCAATCCTTTCCTCAACCTCTCTAGAACTTTTAGGAGGTCTATAAAAGACTCCCAACAGGGTGACCTCTCCTCTCCTATTTCTAATCTCCGCCCATACTACCTCAACAGACAAGTCCTCATCAAACTTCCTCTCTGACACTGTGATACAGTCCTTGACTAATAATGCTACCCCTCCCCCTCTTCTACCTCCTTCTCTACTCCGACTAAAGCATTTGAACCCCGGGACCTGCAACATCCATTCCTGACCCTGCTGTATCCATGTCTCTGAAATGGCCACAACATCAAAGTCCCAGGTACTGATCCACGCTGCAAGTTCATCCACTTTATTGCGAATACTCCTCGCATTAAAGTATACGCATTTCAAACCCTGCTCTGCCCCACCCCCACGATGTGGTGCATTGCAGTCCCCATCTAAGCCCCCCTTACTTTCACCCCCTCTACTCAGGACCCCACCCCCCCTCCGAATCAGTTTAAACCTCCCTTCATAGCCTTTGCAAATTTACCCCCCAGGATATTTGTTCCCCTCTGATTCAGGTGTAGACCATCACTCTTGTAGAGGTCCCACCTTCCCCAGAATGAGCCCCAATTGCTCAAGTACCTGAACCCCTCCCTCCTGCACCATCCCCTCAGCCACGAGTTCAAACTTTCCCTCTCTCTATTCCTCTCTAAACTATCCCGTGGCACAGGCAAGAGTCCGGAGATAACCACTCTCTCTGACTTGGCCTTTAGTTTCCACCCCAACTCCATGAATCTCTGCTTAATATCCCCTTCCCTTAACCTCCCTATGTCATGCGTCCCCACATGAACTATAACTTGGGGTTGATCTCCCTCTCCCCTGAGAGTCCTGAATACCCTCTCCGATACATCCCGGACCCCAGCCCCTGGTAGGCAACACACCAGCCCTGAGTCCCTACCATTACTTCTGACTCTCCTATCTGTCCCCCTAACTGTGGAGTCCCCAATCACGAGGCCCAATCTTTTACATCCCCTAACCACCTGAGCTTTCACAATAGGCTCACCTCCAGAGACCTGCTCCCTTTGGCTATCCCCAGTTGATTCCTCCTCAACTGTAGCCTCCAGGACCGAAAACCTATTTTGGAGGGGAACAGCCCCAGGGGATTGTCCCCCCACTTGCTTCTTTCCCCTCCTCCTGGCAGTGACCCAAGCCTCATTTCTAGGAGTGACTATCTCCTTATAACTCCTATCGATATCTGCTTCTGCCTCCCGAATTATGCGGAGTTCCTCTAATTCCACCTCCAGCTCCTTTACTCGCTCCTCCAGAAGCTGCAATCGAACACACTTCTTACAAGTAAAACACTACTAGAGTCCCTCACCACATACATCCCACAGGAGATGCAGCTTACTGCCTGAACTGCCATCCCTGAAACAATTACCAGCAGAAAAATAAAAATAAAAAAAAAACTTCCCCCACACTTACAATTAGGTTAGAGGAGGTGGGAGGGTGGGATTCTCTACGAGTGTAGAGGATCGGGTATCCTCTCTGTGCTAAATTATAGGGTTAGGGGCCCGAGAAAAAGAAAACTACAACTACCGGCAAGCGTCCTAGTGACGACTTCCGGTTTCTAACTAATTTAAAAAAAAAACCCGCCGAAACTCGCGACTTAAAACTAGAAATAAAAAGTTAAATATAAACAGAAAAATGTACCTTTTTGCTGCCTCCTCACGCGCCCAAAAATCGTTGCCTCTCGACACTGCTCCTCAGGAACAATGAGGAGCAGTTAACAGTTAGACAGTTGACTCTTAACTGTCCACTGAGATTGGCAATTAGGAATGGGCAACAAATGCTGGCCCAGCTAATGGTGCCCACATCCAATGAAAGAATAAAAGAAAATCTATATGTAATCTAACTAATGCCTTGTATAGTTTTAGTAAGACATCCCTATTTTTATACTCCCTTCCCTTTGAAATAAAGCTAACATTCCATTGCTTTCCCTGTTACCTGGTGTACTTGCATGTTAGCTTTTTGTGATTTATGTATGAGGACCCCCAAATCCCTCTGTATTGCAGCTTTCTGCAGTCTTTCTCCATTTAAATAATATTCAGCTCCTTTATTCTTCCTGCAAAAGTGGAAAGTTTCACATTTTTGGGGTGGCACAGTAGTTAGCACTACTCCTCACAGCTCCAGGGACTTATAGAACATAGAACATAGAACATTACAGCGCAGAACAGGCCCTTCGGCCCACGATGTTGCGCCGACCAGTTAAAAAAAACAATGACCCTCTAACCTAAACCAATCCCTTTTCATCCATAAACCTATCCACGGATCTCTTAAACGGCTTTGATTAAACTTGGGTTTGATTCACGGCTTTGGTCATTATGGAGTTTACATGTTGTCCCCATGTCTGCATGGATTTCCTCTGGGTGAACATAGAACATAGAACATAGAAAAACTACAGCACAAACAGGCCCTTCATATCTCTACCTACTAGGTTTACCTATAACCCTCAATCCTACTAAGTCCCATGTACTCATCCAGAAGTTTCTTAAAAGACCCTATCAAATTTGCCTCCACCACCACCGCTGGCAGCCGATTCCACACACCCACCACCCTCTGTGTGAAAAACTTACACCTGACATCTCCTCTGTACCTATTCCCCAGCACCCTAAACCTGTGTCGCCTTGTGGCAGCCATTTCAACCTTGGGAAAAAGCCTCTGAGAATCCACCCGATCAATACCTCTCAACATCTTATACACCTCTATCAGGTCCCCTCTCACCCTTCATCTCTCTAAGGAGAAAAGATCGAGCTCTCTCAACCTATCCTCATAAGGCATGTCACCCAATCCAGGTAACATCCGTGTAAATCTCCTCTGCACCCTTCCAATGGCTTCCATATCCTTCCTGTAATGAGGTGACCAGAACTGAGCACAGTACTCCAAGTGGGGTCTGACCAGGGTCTTACACAGCTGCAGCATTATCTCCCGACTCCTAAACTCAGTCCCTCAATTGATGAAGGCCAGTACACCATACGCCTTCTTAACCACATCCTCTACCTGCGAAGCCGATTTGAGAGCCCTAAAACCCAGACCCCAAGATCCTTCTGATCTTTCACACTGCTAAGAGTCTTACCCTTAATATTATATTCCTTCATCCCATTTGACATGCCAAAATGAACCACCACACATTTATCCGGGTTGAACTCCATCTGCCACTTCTCCGCATCCTATCTGTCACGCTGCAACTTCTGATATCCCTCCAAACTATCCACAATACCTCCGACCTTCATGTCATCAGCAAACTTACCAACCCATCCCTCCACTTCCTCATCCAGGTCATTTATAAAAATGACAAACAGCAAGGGTCCCAGAACAGATCCCTGGGGCACTCCACTGGTGACCAACCTCCATGCAGAAAAAGACCCATCTACAACCACTCTTTGCCTTCTGTGGGCAAGCCAGTTCTGGATCCACAAAGCAACGTCCCCTTGGATCCCATACCCCCTCACTTTCTCAATAAGCCTTGCATGGGGGACTTTATCGAACGCCTTGCCGAAGTCCACATAAACCACATCTACCGCTCTTCCTGGGTGCTCCAGTTTCCTTCCACAGTCCAAAGATGTGTTGATTAGTTGCATTGGTCATGGTAAATTGCTGCTTAGTGTTCCAGAATGCATAGGTTAGTGGGATAAATATTGGGGTTAAGATGATAGGGCTGGGTGGGACTGTTGGTGCAAACACGATGGGCTGAATGGCCTCTTTCTGCACTACAGAATTCTATCATTCTATGATTCTAATCTTTAAACATGAAAATAAATAATTCTAATTTCTAATTTATCACTTTTTCAGTTCCAAATAAACAACATTCTTCATCTAGACTTAAAACCCATTTTAAATATAGTTACCAATCATAGATATATGAGGTAGCATGGTGGCATAGTGGTTAGCACTGCTGCCTCACAGCGCCAGGGACCTGGGTTCGATTCCTGGTTTGGGTCACTGTCTGTATGGAGTCTACATGTTCTTCCCATGTCTGCGTGGGTTTCCTCTGGGTGCTCCGGTTTCCTCCCACAGTCCGAATGACGTGCTGGGTGGGGCATTGGCCATGCTACATTCTCACTCAGTGTACCCGAACAGGTGTTGTAGTGTGGCAACTAGGGGATTTTCACAGTAATTTAATTGCAGTGTTAATGTAAGCTTACTTATGACACTAATAAATAAATAAACTTTAAAATAGACTTGCTCTAACCTGGGTTAATAGCCTTGGAGTTTCTACAGAGATTTTGTGGAGATAGAGAGAGCAGGCTTCTGTCTTTGAAAAGTAACTGAACTCTAAAGTGAAACAGGAAGCTGTTTCTCTGCTACAAACCTAACTCTTCCTGTTAACCATATCGTGGCACGACCCTGTACACCTAAGCAAAACCTTCCATTCTTTTAATAAAATCTAACCCAAGGGAAATCTCTATTTATAAACAGTCCATTAACTCTATCTTAGTAAGCACTTGGCTGAAATGAGTAAGGATTCTGCTGTCCAGCACCTGAGCTGTTTAAAAAGAAACATTGAATTTTAAAACATTTTACAGAGACAGAAAATATATAAACACAGTATCATCACATTTTCCAATGACAGATTAAGCCACCAGTCTATTGTTTTTTTTTGTCTGTCTCCATTTTTGAATAAGGATGTTATATTGGCAGTTTTCAAATCCTCTGAGATGTTTTCCAGAATTTAAGGATTCTTGAAAGATTGCCACCAGTGCGTCCATTCCTTCTTTTGTTACCCTATGATGAAACACATCAGGTCTAGGGAACTTAATATTTAAAGATGTTCTTGCTGTCCATTTTTATATTACTTGTGAGTTTGTCCTCATAGCTTTTCTTTTCCCTCTTTATTATTTTCTGGTCATCTCTTGTTGGTTTTAAAACTTTCCCAATCCTCTTATCTTATCACAAATCTTTGTCACATTGAATGTTTTATCTTTTAGTTTAATATTGCCCTTAATTTCCTTGGTTAACCATGGTTGATTTATCATGAATTATTTTCCTAAACGTACTTAACTCCTTTTCCAATTTACTCCAACCGACTCTTGTGTAATGACTCTCATATAGGTTTGTTTCTGACTGAAGTTTCTCACTCTCACGCTGATTGGTAAATTCTATAATTAGTAACATTTTGTTATGATCACTGTTTTCTAGGGGAGCTCTTATTCTT
Organism: Carcharhinus amblyrhynchos; assembly: GCF_965287045.1. Lineage (NCBI taxonomy): Eukaryota > Metazoa > Chordata > Chondrichthyes > Carcharhiniformes > Carcharhinidae > Carcharhinus > Carcharhinus amblyrhynchos. The sequence goes on along the minus strand of NC_137329.1, from coordinate 69,279,304 downwards.
TGACTGTTTTATTAAACCTGCCTCATTACACATTGCCAGATCCAAAATAGCCTGATTCCTAGTTGGGCTGTTGGAGAAAACTGGAGCACCCGGAGGAAACCCATGCAGACATGGGAGAATGCACAAACTCCACACAGTCACCCATGGCTGGAATCAAACCTGGGTCCCTGTAAGACAGCAGTGCTAACCGCTATGCTACCATGTCACCTCCACCGCAAACCTACCTTGGATTTCACTGAACTGAGGTGGTGAGAAACCCTACAATCGGTCTTCTTGAGATGATGGCACTGTGACTGTGATTCGTGTCGTTTACAGTGTTGTTCAGCCATTGGAGGATGAGGGGGAACGAGCCAGAGAATCCAGAGCAAATAAAGAGCCTGGTTTCCTCAAGTTACTTTGCAAGCAGCCGCTATGAGGGAGCCGGCCACTCAGAGTTTCTAGGTACCACACTGTGTCTGTTAAAGTTCCCTGCACCTCCTTTGTGCTTTAGAGGTGAGAACCATGTGGAATCACATCAGGTGATCATGCTCTTTGACAGCATTATCCATGTCCCTCTGACAATCAACCAGACAGGCTGTCTCCCATAAAGCTTTCCTGCCCCTTATTTGTTTGACCTCACTTCCTGCTTTCTGTTGTTGACTTCCTGCAGGGGTACATGTGGAAGAAAGGTCAGGTGCGGCGGAATTGGAATGAGCGCTGGTTTGTCCTGAAGGCTTCCCAAATTCACTATTATGTCAATGAAGACCTCAAGGAGAAGAAGGGGGAAATTCAACTCGATATGGACAGCACAGTTGAGGTGAAAACCATGGAGGATAGACTGACATGTCAAACATTGGATAGACTCTGTCACTGTATAACACTGGGGTACAGTACTGGTGGGGCCAGGTCTGTCACTGTATAACACTGGGGTACAGTACTGGTGGGGCCAGGTCTGTCACTGTATAACACTGGGGTACAGTATTGGTGATGACAGGTCTGTCACTGTATAACAGTGGGGTACAGTACTGGTGGGGACAGGTCTGTCACTGTGTAAGACTGGGGTAAAATTCTTGGGGACAGGTATGTCACTGTATAACACTGGGATACAATACTGGGGAAACAGCTCTGTCACTGTACAACACTGGGGTAGAGTGCTGGTGGGGACAGGTGTGTCACTGTATAAGACTGGGGTAAAATACTTGGGGGACAGGTCTGTCACTGTATAACACTGGGGTAAAATACTGGGGGGACAGCTCTGTCACTGTACAACACTGGGGTACAGTACAAGGGGGGACACATCTGTCACTATGTAACTCTGGGGTACAGTACAAGGGCTGACAGGTCTGTCACTCTGTAACACTGGGTTATAATACTGGTGTAGACATGTCTGTCACTGTATAACACTGGAATACAGTATTGGTGGGGACAGGTCTGTCACTGTGTATGACTGGGTGGACATGTCTGTCACTATGTAACACTGGGGTACAGTACTGGGTGGACAGGTCTGTCACTGTATATCACCGGGTGGACAGGTCTGTCAATCTGAAACGTGGGCTCTTTATTTTTAATTGACTGAGCAATATTCTGCTTTCTCGGTTACTGCTCTTTTATATTTGTTCTTACTTCTGATTGCTCTGTCATTTTCCCTCAGTTGGACTTAGTTCTGTTATGCTGCTGCGTCAATTCTTTAATGTGTGCTGTGTTCTCTCCTGCAGGTCCTCCCCGATAAAGAAGGGAAGCGATGTTTGTTCTGTATTAAAACTGCAAACCGTACTTACGAGTTGAGTGCGTCCGACACAAAGCGTCGACAGGAATGGATAGACAGTGAGTGGTCAGACAAACCTTTCTGTGTAGCGCCTGCTGGTTAAGTGCTTACGGGTGGTGATTTGGTTCCAAAACATTATCTGCTGCATGGTGTGTCACCTAGATTCTGAATTCCAGCAAATCTGCTGGCCGGGGGTGGGGTGCTGGGGAAAGGATGGTGTGGTGGGTATTTCACTGAACTAGTAATCTGGGGACACGGGTTCAAATCCCACCATGGCAGCTAGTGGAATTGAAATGAGTAAAATCTGGAATATAAACCTATTCTCAGTAATGGTGACTGTAATGTTGTGGGGTTGTGTAGGAGTGATGACAAAGGACTACAACCCAAATGCTTCACTATAGGATTTTCAGCTTCTCTTTCACTGTGTAACACTGAGATATGTATGCCATGCCCATAGCCATACTGCTGAGAACTCCTACACTGCCCACATGTCACTTCCTATATCCAGGTCATGGCAATATACACATGTATACACATTATACATCTTCCCCATTGTAGCTGGGACAATCCATAATCCCATAGTCCATAATAAGAACATGATGTGGCAATGCTGGTGTTGGACTTGGGTAAACACAGTAAGAAGTCTAACAACACCAGGTTAAAGTCCAACAGGTTTATTTGGAATCATGAGCTTTTGGAGCTCTGTTCCTTTGTCAGATGGGGACTCCTGATGAAGGAGCAGTACTCCGAAAGCTCTTGCTACCTAATAAACCTGTTGAACTTTAACTTGATGTTGTGAGACTTCTTACATTGTAGAGAACAATACTGAAATGGCAGTAACAAATCATTAGATAACTTGGATGCGCAGAACACAAGCTTGAACCAAGACTTGGCATAAAGCCCAAATGTGTACCTTCCCCCATCTTTTCTGGAACAGCGTGCACATTTACATATAAGAGGCAACTGGATGGGTGCATGAATAGGGAGACAATAGAGGGATATGGACCAAATAAGGGCAGAAGGTTTTTTTTAGTTTAGTTAGGGCATCATGACTGGCACAGGCTTGCAGGCTTGCAAAAGGCTTGCCTTTTCTTATATTGTACTTTTCTTTGTACTTTACATACACCATAGTGTTGAAAGTCTGTTCAGCCTCCCCGAGAGTATCATTACACCAGTTGGCTGTGCTTGGTTATTGATCACATGGAGGATGGTATCAGGCAGCCTAGGTGGTCACACTGGCTGCAGAACATTGATAGCAGGAGGGAACTCCATCTCCACTGGTGCAGGGGGCACCGATTGTGAACTCGGTGTGTCAGCCTCTGTGGCAGTTTAGGTGTCTGTAACAGATGATGCCAGTTCCTGACATACCGGGCACCACCTGAGATGACCACATATCTGTTGGGTTGGCGGCGGGGGGGAGCCGTGGCTGTAGACCACTGCCAGTTTTGTCATAGCCACGTGTGATTTGCATTCTGACCATCCGGTATCCAGAGTGCAGAGTCTGCTGGCATTATGGTCATGGTATCTTTTTCTCTTTGTCACAATTCCACGAGGGCTCCCTCACACTTGTTTTCACTTCAGGCTGCAGCAGGATTTTGGTGACAGGGATCATGGTTCTGGTGCATCTGGAGAACATTGTCAGTGCTGGCGAAGGCAGATTGTACAGACTAAATAATGCGGTGAAGAAATCATTGTCACGGAGGCATTTTCTGAGTAGGTGCTTTGCTGAATGTATTGCACGTTCCACCAAACTATGGGAGTTTGGGTAGAGGGAGCTGATTGTAATATGTTCAAAATCCCACATCTATGCAAAATCCTTGAACACCCTGGAGACAAGCTGTTGGACATTGTCTGTTATTAGCCTCTGGGCAATGCCGTATGTGGCAAAGTGCCTCTTCAGCTTTCCAAATACTCTGTTGCTCTTCAAGTCAGGTTAGAAATTAGCTTCATACCACCCTGAGAATGAATCAACAAGGACCAGTTGATGTCTCCCATTCCGCTCAGACACATCTGCTGCAGTGAGTGATCGTGGAAGGTTCCGGGGCCTCGTGGAGGTGCAGTGGTTCTTTCCTTTGATGAGGCTTGAGTGTATTACATGGTGCACATCTACACACTTTCCTCTCTATGTTAGTATACGTTGAGAGCCAGGATGTGTTTTCCTTTGTTCTACACGCCATTGCTTCATCCTCAGGTGTCCTTGCTGGGTGTAGCACATCTGCAGAGATCAGGGGATGACAACCCTCTGGCCATGCAATGTGGTTCACTCTTAACTGCCCTCCGAAATGGCCTAGCAAGCCACTCAGTTCAAGGGATGGGCAACAAATGCCAGCCTTGTCAGCAATGTCCACATCCCATGAGATAATGAAGGGATCATTTTGAGGAGAAATGTAGCTGGGGAACTGGGCATTGGAATTGGTAGGAGTGCTGCTACTTTTGACATCCTATCTTCAGCCAACATACTGTCTATCACACACAGCTGCAGCATTCAAGATCTCCTCCACCATTGCTATTAATGCAATCATCAACCTCTCTCCAGGTACTTACTGATTAATTTCTCCTGCCTCACACGCATTTGATGCCTCCCAAAAGTGTTTAAGTTGGTACAGCCAGTAAGCAGTGAGTGTTGTGCCCAGTGGTGAAAACCTTGCTCCTGACTTCAGGAGTTCTGACTGAGAGACATTATTTCTTCATCTACAATGTCCTGCTTTCTCTTGGATTTCCACCCATGGGCAAATGCCTGACCATGTGACAGTTTGTGTATCTCTCAACAGAAAGCAACACAAGGATAGAGTCCTGGTGAGGGGAGGGCTTGAACCACAACAACTCATACTATTCTTGATTAATAAAGGGATCGGGGGTTGTGGGAAAAAGACAGGAGAATGGAGATGAGAAAAAAATCAGCCATGATTGAATGGCGGAGCAAACCCATTGGGCCGAGTGGCCTAATTCTTATGGTCTTATGGTTCTTTGTGCTCTGTTACTGTGCAGATATCACTAAATTTTCCTTGTTCTTTGTGCAATGCAGGTATCTCTGCTTCAATTTGGATTCAGAGTGAGAACAAGAGGTCGCTGTATATTGAGCAGAAGGAGAAAAGGCGGTTGCAGCGGCAGCAAGCTGCACAGAGGGAGCTGGAGAGGAAAATGGAGGAGGAGCATCTGGTGGAGCTTCAACAGGAGAAGGAGAGACAACTCTTGGAGATTGAACATCTTAAGCAGGTGTGTGTGTGGTGTGGTTGTGTGTGTGGTGTGTATCAGTGTTCTTGATTGTGTGCGGTGTGTGTGTGGTGTGTATCAGTGTCCTTGTTTGTGGTGTGTATCAGTGTTTGTGTGTGGTGTCTATCAGTGTTCTTGTTTGTGTGTGGTGTCTATCAGTGTTCTTGTTTGTGTGTGGTGTCTATCAGTGTTCTTGTTTGTGTGTGGCGTGTGTGTATGTGTGTGTGGTGTGTATCAGTTCTGCTTTGTGTGTGGTGTCTATCAGTGTCCTTGTTTGTGTGTGGTGTGTATCAGTGTTCTTGTTTGTGTGTGGTGTCTATCAGTGTTCTTGTTTGTGTGTGGTGTGTATCAGTGTTCTTGTTTGTGTGTGGTGTCTATCAGTGTTCTTGTTTGTGTGTGGTGTCTATCAGTGTTCTTGTTTGTGTGTGGTGTCTATCAGTGTTCTTGTTTGTGTGTGGTGTCTATCAGTGTTCTTGTTTGTGTGTGGTGTCTATCAGTGTTCTTGTTTGTGTGTGGTGTCTATCAGTGTTCTTGTTTGTGTGTGGTGTCTATCAGTGTTCTTGTTTGTGTGTGGTGTCTATCAGTGTTCTTGTTTGTGTGTGGTGTCTATCAGTGTTCTTGTGTGTGTGTGTGGGTATCAGTGTTCCTGTTTGTGTGTGTGTGTGTGTGTGAGGGTATCAATGTTCCTGTTTGTGTGTGTGTGTGTGAGGGTATCAATGTTCCTGTTTGTGTGTGTGTGTGTGTGTGTGTGGGTGTGAGGGTATCAGTGTGTGGGGGTATCAGTGTTCCTGTTCATGTTTCTGTGTGTGAGAGAGACAGTGGCCATGATTTTACCGGTTTGCCCCACTCCTCAATGGGCAAAGCGAGCCTGTTAAATTGCATGAGAGCCAAGAAATCAGAATCATGCCCGACTTGTGGGCTGCCACGATGTGGAAGGGCCTAGAGGGCCAGGTCCATGGGGGCTTGGCCACGCCAGGGTGCCCCAATTGGGGAGGGAGGTGTTCTGCTGCGCATTCTGCCTATGATTGTCATGGGGTGGATAGGGGTGGGGGTGGATGGGCTGCTGCCAAGCTGTATCAGATCGGTGGGGGAATGGAGCATGATCATTCTGGGTGGTGGCAGGGACTTCATTTTTGAGCGGTGTGGGGCTCATGATTGGCCGCTGGCCTTCACAATTGCAGGCAGGGGGCTGAGTTGAGGTCTGGCTGCAAAAGCAGAGACCTAACAGCTCTCCCTCTCTGTTGGGCCTCTGCTCCTGGAACTCCACATGTGCGGACATAGAAGTCTCCACATACGCAAAAGCTCCCTCTGCTGCTGGTTGGCAAATTAAGCCCCATTCACTGCCTCCAGTAGCTAGAAACAGTCTAGCCTGTATTTTCATGCACTGTATGGGAGTAAAAAACATGCTCAAAAAACAGATCTGTATATCCCCAATTTTCATGCTAGCTGGACACTTAGAACTTCTCTGGTAAAATTCCACCCAGTGTGTCAGTGTTCATGCTTGTATGTCTGTGTGTGCATCGGTGTTTTTTTTCCTGTTTGAGTGTATGAGAGATCTCCCACTCTTCAGACCAAATTCAGATGGACTGGAGGAATTGAGACTGGCATCTTTGCGTCTTTGTGTGCTGATTGGCTAGGCAGGACATTCTGCCATGGAGGGAAATCATACCCATTTCATAGTCAGGTGGCACTCTGGTCTCATCGCCCTCCATACCACCAAGGTTTTTGGACCGACTGCAGCTAAAATAAAATGACTCCCCATCATCTCACTTATAGAGACATAGAGGTTTACAGCATAGAAGCATTGACACAACTTATCCATGCTGCCCAGTTTTTACCACTAAGTTATTTCCAATTTCCCACATTTGACCCATATCCCTCTATACCCATCTTACCTATGTAACTGCCTAAATGCTTTTTAAAAGACAAAATTCTACCCATCTCCATTACTACCTCTGGCAACTTGTTCCAGACACTCACCACACTCTGTGCAAAATTGCCCCTCTGGACACTTTTGTATCTCTCCCCTCTCACCTTAAACCTATGCCCTCTAGTTTTAGACTCCCCAACCTTTGACGGTCTACCTTATCTATGCCCCTCATTATTTTATAGACCTCTATAAGATCACCCCTCAGCCTCCTACACTCCAGGGAAAGAAGTCCCAGTCTATCCAGCCTCTTATAACTCAAGCCATCAAGTCTCGGTAGCATCCTAGTAAATCTTTCCTGCACTCTTTCTAGTTTAATAATATCCTTTCTAAAATAAGGGACCAGAACGATACACAATATTCCAAGTGTGGCCTTCCCAATGTCTTGTATAACTTCAACAACACATTTCAACTCCTGTATTCAATGTTGTGACCAATGAAACCAAGCATGCTGAATGCCTTCTTCACCACTCTGTCCACCTGTGACTCCACTTTCAAGAAGCTATGAACCTGTACCCCTAGATCTCTTTGTTCTGTACCTCTCCCCAAAGCCCTACCATTAACTGAGTAAGCCCTGTCCTGGTTTGATCTACCATTATGCATCACGTTGCATTTATCTAAATTAAACTTCATCTGCCATTCATCAGCCCACTGGCACAAATGATCAAGATCCTTTGCAATACTAGATAACCTTCACTGCCCACTATGCCACCAATCTTGGAATCATCTGCAAACTTACTAATCATACCTCCTAAATTCTTATAATTAATATAAATGACAGATAACAGTGGACCCAGTACTGATTCCTGAGACACACCTCTGGTCACAGGTCTCCAATTTGAAAAACAACCCTCTACAACCACCTCTGTCTTCTGTCATCCAGTAAAAAGTCTGACAACACCAGGTTTTAGTCCAACCTATTTATTTGATAATATTATCAAATAAATAGGTTGGACTAAAACCTGGTGTTGTCAGACTTTTTACTGTGTTTACGCCAGTCCAACGCCGGCATACCCACATTCTGTCATCCAGCCAATTTTGTATCCGATTGCTGCCTCACCCTGGATCCCGTGAGATTTAACCTTATGCAACAACTTACCATGCGGTATCTTGTCAAAGGCCTTGCCAAAATCCATGTAGACAACCATGTACTGTCCACTGCACTGCCCTCATCTACCTTCTTTCTTAGCCCTTCAAAAAACTCCATCAAATTCATGATTCATGATTTTCCACTCACAAAGTCATGCTGACTGTCCCTAATCAATCCTTGCCTCTCTAAATGACTGTAGATCCTGTCTCAGAATATCTTCTGATGTTAGGCTCACTGGCCTGTAGTTCCCGAGCTTTATCCTGTAGTCTTTCTTAAACCAAGGCACAACATTTGAAACCCTCCAATCTTCAGGCCCCTCACCTGTGGCTTTTCTCAGCAAAAGTTTGCTTGGTCTCCTAGGCACAGGATGAAGCTCAGGTCCTCTGGCGAACCAAAGAGCTCTACTGGATGAAGCAGCAGCAGGACATGCAGCTGAAACTGCAGAGAGAGCTACAGAAAGCCCACACGGTAAGAAATGCAAGAGGTCTGGGCAACGAGGCCTGGGGCTAGGCCTGCACAGTGAGGCCTGGAGTTTCAGTTGGTTTACTGTGTCTACTGGAAAAGGGACCATAATAAAAGGCTATGCCAGGTCACCATCTGCACTTATGCAGGCATTCAGTGGCTGCACTTTAAACTTGGTCCTGTGCAGCACTCAGAATATAACCCTGTGCTGTACTTGTCCAGGGAGTGTTTGATGGGGACTGTGTAGAGGAAGCTTTATCTGTATCTAACCTTGTGCTGAACCTGTCGTGGGAGTGTTTGATGGGACAGTGTAGTGAGAGGGAGATTTACTTTGTATCTAACCCTGTGCTGTACTGTCCTGGGAGTGTTTGATGGGACAGTATAGAGAGAGGGAGCTTTACTGTGTATCTAACCCCATGCTGTACCTGTCCTGGGAGTGTTTGATGGGGACTGTGTAGAGGAAGGTTTACTCTGTACCTAAACCAGTGCTGTACCTGTCCTGGGAGTGCTTGATGGGACAGTGTAGAGGGAGCTTTACATTATATCTAACCCTGTGTTGTACCTATCCTGGGAGTGTTTGATGGGGTAAGTGTGGAGGGAGCTTTACTCTGTATCTAACCACGTGTTATACCTGTGTTGGGAGTATTTGATCACCGTTATCCACCGGACTTGACATCTCTTGCTCAGTAAGGATAAATGCATTTACCCTCGGAATTTATGGGGCTGAAAACTTCACTGAGGTTGGACCAGAAAACCACAAGAGGAATGGAATATTCCAGAACAACAAAGGCTACCTTCTGAAAGAGAGAAGGGATAAACATATTGGCCAACTCTTGAACTTTGAAAGCTACCTTCTCAATGGCTTTGGATCACAGAGAGAGAGCTGGCAGAGGCAAGATGGGCTGAATGGCCTGTTCTTTACTGAGAATGGTGTGGTTTTGTTTCTGTGGGGAAGAGGATTTGCTCTGAATAACTTCTTTCGCTCTTTGACTGAAGACAGAAGGCAGCTCTGAGGTGCGTGAGCATCTAATTGTTCCTGTTTCTGATAAAAATTTTGTAGATGAGAGAACAACAGCACTTTGGCTTTGGTCAATGTGATGAAAGTGTTTAGATTATTCCCAATCCGGATTGAAAATTCTACCCCAGAGGGAATTTGGAAAATATTTGAATGGGATTTTAGAGAAAGCTCCACTGTCCACCTAAGAATTCTGGGAGATCCACGCAGGAAGAAGGGAGACTATTGATTGTTATCTACTTTCTACTACTGCTGCCTTCAGGCTATCTATAAGTCCTGGGAGTACCACAGCATCTCTTGTCAAGATGCTGTGGTATACCGCAGGGATCTGTTTTGGGGCCACTGCTGTTTGTCATTTTTATAAATGGCCTAGATGAGGGTGTATTTGCAGACCCCAGTTTGGGTGGGACTTTTAACCACTCTTTTCTGGTCCCCCGGAATGAAGAAATCAGCTGGGATCCCACTCCTGAAACCTTCCAAGTGTCGGCTTGTTTTAAACCCTCCCCCTCTGCAGATGAAAGTTGTCAGTAATCTTCAGGGAGTGAGAGTGTTTGTTGACTATTTCTGATTATGGTCCTTCTCATTTCTCTTTCTCTCTTTCTCTGTGTTCTTGCCTCTTTGAAGGACAAACTCCAGATGCAATTGGTAATGGAGCAGAAGGAGCTGGAAGCTGGAGCCCAGCGCCATCGGATTCAGGAGCTGGAGACGATGCAGCGAGGCATGGAGCAGGCTCTGAAGGCTGAGATCCAGGCCCATACTCATGAGCAGTCCGTGCGATCCGCACAGGCAAGGTGCAGTGACGGACACGACACTGGGGGAATTGTAACTCATCCCTCATTACTGGGTACAGTGGGAGGTGGAGTGGTGGGGGGAGAGAGTTAAAATAGTGTGGCTCCATCCCCTGTCCCATTTTAACCGTGGACCTATGCAGTGGATGAGGCCCAGTGGGAACCATGGTGCTATATGATGACATGCAACTTTAAGAGAACATTATATTAATCCATTCTTGACAGGGATCGCCATTCCACTTTTCACCCGAGTCACCAGAGGAAGCTATCGATAAGCCAGCATGTTGAACATTAAAGCCCCCTTCAAGATGGTTGAGAGAAATAGCACCTGTGCGTTCATACTTCGAGGGAAGGTTTGGGCCTCTGTTGTTCCTGCCTGTCCCATTCCCCTTGGGCACAAGATCATTTGCAACATCTCCACCTATTTCCTCCTGCATTCAAACACCCCTTACTGTGGGCAGTCTCTGCAGGGCCCTCCAAACCTCCCAAACTCCTAACTCTCACCCACCATCTGAATCAGAGCATGAAAGAGCGAGAGATGATCTCCTTGAGAAATCTAAGTGGGGGTTTGACAGAATCAAGCTGAGAAGATGCTTCCCATTTGAGGGAACCTAGAATTGTGCGCATGGTTTAAAAATGTGCGGTCGCTGACTTAAGATGGAGGCGAGAAGGAATTTCTTTTCTCACAGTGGTTAGTGTTTGGAATTCTCTTTCTTACTGAGCAGTAGAGGCTGGCCCATTGGATATATTCAAGTTGAGTGACACCGATTGCTGATTGACAAGGGAGTCAATGATCATGGGGGACAGGAAAGAAAGTGGAGTGAGGCCACAACCAGATCAGATATAATCTTATTAAAAGGTGGAGCAGGCCCGAGGGGCCTACTCCTATTTCTTATGGGCAAGATTAAAGCAGATGGGATTGGGGGAAGTATATTGAGATGGATAGAAAACTAATTGGGAGAGAGGAAACAAAGAGTAGAAATGAATGGGTGCTTTTCAAATTGGTAGGTAGTAACTAGTGGGATGCCACAGGGATTGGTGCTGGGACCCCAGCTATTCACAATATATATTAATGATTTAAATGAAGGAACAAAATGTAACATCTCAAAGTTTGCAGATGATATCAAGATGGATGGGAGGGGTGAACTTTGAGAGGATTCAGAGATCCTTCAGAATGATCTGGACAGGTTGGGTACGTAGGCTAATCAATCGCACTTGCAGTATAATTTGGAAAAGTGTGAGGTTATTCACTTTGGAAGCGAAAACAAGGAGGCAGATTACTCCCTGAATGGCTGTAAATTGGGAGAGGGCAGTGAGCAGCAGGTTCTGGGTATCCTTGTGCACCAGTCACTGAAGGTAAGCATGCAGGTTCTGCAGGCAGTAAAGAAGGCAAATGGCATGTTGGTCTTCATTGCGAGAGATTTCAAGTACAGGAGTAGGGATTATACAGGGTTTGGTGAGGCCACACCTAGCGTATTGTGTGCAGTTTTGGTCTCCTTTTCTGAGGAAGGATGTTCTTGCTGTCGAGGGAGTACAGTGAAGGTTTACAGGCTGATTCCAGGGATGGCAGGACTGATGTATGAGGAGGGATTGACTAGGTTAGGATTGTTTTCGCTGGAGTTCGGATGAATGAGGGGGGATCTCATAGAGACTTATAAAATTCTAACAGATCTAGACAGGGAGGATGTTCCTGTTGGTGGGGAGGTCCAGAACCAGGGGTCACGGTCTGAGGAGACAGGGTAGAGATAGACTGTTTAGGACAGAGGTAACGAGACATTTCTTCACCCAAAGAGTGGTGAGCCTGTGGAATTCATTACCATAGGAAGTAGTTGATGCCAAAATATTGAATGCATTCAAGAAGTAGCTGGATGCAGCACTTGGGGCAAATGGGATCAAAGGTTATGGGGAAAAAGCAGGATTCGGCGAATGAATGATCAGCCATGATCATAATGAACGGTGGAGCACGCTCAAAGGGCCAATTGGCCTCCTTCTGCTCCGATTTTCTACGTCTATTCTATCTTCTGTTCAGGGTTACGAATGATGCTGGGCCATGTCAGAGCAGCAGTGGTGAAGCAGTTGGACTCTGTGGTGTGGTGACCTCCAGGAATATGTCCAGCCGGAATTGACTAAATGAGGCAGTATTCCATGAGGACTTGGGAATGCTGTCGAGAGCCTGCTGTGTACAGAGACCGAACGACAAAGTGGTTTGTGACTTCTCTGACTACAGATGGGCTCCATTGGGGTGGCACAGTAGCACAGTGGTTAGCACTGCTGCTTCACAGCTCCAGGTACCTGGGTTCGATTCCCAGCTTGGGTCACTGTCAGTGTGGAGTTTGCACATTGTCCTCGTGTCTGCGTGGGTTTCCTCCCACAGTCCAAAGATGTGCAGGTTAGGTTGATTGACCATGCTAAATTGACCGCAGATGCATAGGTTAGAGGATTAGTGGGTAAAATATGTATGGATATGGGAGTAGGGCCTGGGTGGGATTGTGGTTGGTGCAGACTCGATGGGCCAAATGGCCTCTCTCTGTACTGTAGGGTTTCTATGATTTCATTTCAGAGAGTCATGTAGGTTGACAGCACAGAAAAAGGCTCTGACCTAATGTGTCTGCACCAGTCAAAGATAAACCACCCAATTGTTCCAATTCCATTTCCCACCACAGGGCCCATGGCCTTGTATGCCTTGATATTGAAAGTGCACATTTAGGGTGGCACAATGGACTGAACCTGGGACCTCTGATCCCTCCAGTGAACCATTGTAACACGTCATAACACTAGAATTGTTGACCCAACTGGATCCAATACAAAGTCCACTGGAATGGATCAACGTAGGGGGCACAGTGGTTAACACTGCTGCCTCACAGTGCCAGGGACCTGGGTTCAATTCTGGCCTTGGGTAACTGTGTGGAGTTTGTACATTCTCTCCATGTCTGTGTGGGTTTCCTCTGGTTTTCTCCCAAAGATGTGGAGGTTAAGTGGATTGGCCATGTTAGTGTCCCAAGATGTGTAGGTTAGGGGGAATTGGCAGGGTAAATATGTAGGACTACAAAATACGAATAGCTAAGAGTCAGTGCAGATTCAATGGGCTGAATGACCTCCTGACTGCACTGTAGAGATTCCATGATAAATACTTCTTAATTGTTACGAGGGTCTCTGCCTCCACCACCCTTTCATGCAGTGAGTTCCAGATACCCACCACCCCCTGGATGAAAAAGTTTTTCCTCATGTCCCCTCTAAACCTCCTGTCCTTACTTTAAATCTATGCCCGCTGATTATTGAGCCCTCCACCAGAGGGAAAAGTCTCTTCCTGTTCATTTGTGCTCCTCATAGTTTTACGTGTTTCAATTAGGTCCCCAACTTGCTCCTCTGCTCCAAGGAAAACAACCCCAGTCTACCCAATCTCTCTTCATAACTGAAGCTCTCCAGCCGAGGCAACATCCCGGTAAATCTCCTCTGCACCCTTTCCACTGCTATTACATCCTTCCTACAATGTGGATTCCAGAACTGCACACTATAGCTGTGGCCTAATGAACATTTCATATAGTTCCAGCATAAGCCCTCTGCTCTTAAACTCTAAGTTAGTCTGTTCGGCCTAGAGTTATAAGAGAAGGAACAGTAGTCTATTGCAGACCTCCTGCCATCCTGGGACTGTCCTGGCTTCGGGGGTGCATGTGACTTCTAACAAGAATAGAGGCCATTGAGTGGCCTACAAAGGCAAATGCAACAACAAGCGATGTATCAAACGGTAATATTAGAATAATGCCAGGCCTGAAGATTTCAGGAATGGTGTGGATGGTCACATTGAGTGTGCTGATGAGGGGGAAGGGAAAGAATATTTAGAATGGCACCATTCCAATTTCATTGGAGATTATTTGGTTAGGAAGAGGTAAGTGAGAAAGAGATAACTTAATAACACTTTCCTGTCTAGGGGGGAGGAAAGGAGGGGATGGATTGGGAGCAGATGGATTTACGTTAAAGGCTTTCGGAAATGTTAGGCACAAGAATCTTATCGTACTTCAATGGTCCATAACTGGCTCTGGGAACTCCTGAGGATGTGACGGGGAGGTACAGACACATGTACTTCTTTCCTGGCTGGGAGGGTCACGGACAGTCAGGACAGTTCTTAGTGATCGCCTGAGTGAAGATGCTTTTGAATGTTTCTCTTCTTGCTGCTGTTTTGTGATAGGCTGTTACAGGAGGAGGAGGAGAAGCTGAAGGAACTGATGAGGCTGAAGTTTGAGCAACAGGATATCATCCAGAGAACGCAGCAGGAGAAGAGGCAGCTGCAGCAGCAGATTACCAGCAAGGCTCAGGCTCTTCAGCAGGCCATGGAGGAGCTGAGAGAGACCAGGCAGCGCAATAAGCAGGATCTCGCTGTAAGTGACGTACCTCAGGGGTCTGTGTTGGGCTCCCTATTATTTGTCATTTACATAGATGACATTGCTGACTATGTGGGGGGGTAGGATTAGTAAGTTTGCGGATGACGCAAAGATTGGCTGGGTGGCTAACAGTGAGGCAGACTGTCTTGGGCTATAAATGGGTAGGTAAGTGGCAGATGGAATTGAACCCTAGTCTCTGGCGCTGAGGCAGCCATGCTATCCACTGTGCCACCCGATCATCAGAAGTGTGGGTTAGATATAGAGCAAATTTCCCCTCGCACTATCCCACCAGATACTCAAGGACAGGTACAGTCTGCAGTAAGTTTCTTCAGAAGGTTTGGACCTTACTAACCATTCAACCTGAATGGCAATAGGGACGCTGCCAGGTTAAATTCACCTATTTCACCCAGCAAGTGAAGTGAGAACAACTCAGACACTGAGCAGCAAAACAATAAGACTGCCTTCTGCTCCCTGAGGAGAGCAGCCTCATGGGATTTACCTGCTGAGACCTTTCCCATTGTGCAATGGGACAGCGGCGACTTGTGATTGGCTCCAGCTCAGTTTGTCAGCTCTTGTGTTGGGGGATGGGGTGTAGATGAATGGGAGCAGCCATTCTGACCTGTTCCCTTTTCTCCAGGTGGCAGAACGGAGGCGGAAGCGAGCAAGCCAATACGTCAAACACTGGGATGTGCAGCTGAACCGACTGATGAAGCCAGTGGAGCCTGGGGATAAGGCAAAATGGAAGGCATCTGCTGAGGGTATTGGCCAATCACACTGCTTCTCAGTGCCTGGGGCAAGGTGGTTTGTAGTGAGCTGATGAGTTAGGTGGAAGGAGATGCAGTGGCTTGGCAGCGGGTCTGAGGTTTCCAGTGGGAGGAGGTGTAGGCCAATCAGCTCCTCATATCTGATCCCATATTCACTCAGATTATGAGTGCAGTGTAACAGCACCTTTGATCCCTTTCCATTGATACATGTACCCAACAAAAGCCTATCTATCCCAGGGCTAAGAGCTTTGGCAATATCCACAACCTTTTGGGGATGGGAGTGCTGGATTCCCATTTCCTTCAGGAAGAAAATTCCAGATTCAACCCTCCCCATCCATCTCTCCTAAGGCATAGCTCAAGTGTTAGGGTTGTGTCCTCTCACTCTCAATTCACCTTTCAAATAGTTTCCCTAATTATTCTTGACAAATTCCTTTAATACGTTAAAATCTTTTGTTAGATCATCCCTCAGCCTGCTATACTGGTGGAAATGTACAAATTAGAGTTTTACACCACAGCAAGAGGTCATTCTGTCCATCATGACTTTAAAGCTGACCTCATCATTCAGCCCTCTAAGCCCCAGTACCATTGAGATAAAGATGTGTTGCAACCTCTCTCCAAGGCCGATATCTTGTTCCTCAGTACCCCAGACAAGATCTGTATCACACACCTGTAACATCCTCCCATTTTAGCCTTCTTAACATAAAAGCCAACATTTCTTTAGCACATAGACTACACTTTCACAACCCATTTACCCACTTGTCGTGGTTTCTGCAGCTGGATGCCCACGTCCCTACTCCACTGGGACCATGAGTTTCTCACTGTCAAGTGTTAAATTCTTGGAACCCAAAGTGGATGACCTCATACGTTGAGTTTTATTGCTAGCTTTTGCCCACTCGCTCAATCTTTGCAATGTCTGGCTCTTATCCAGTCTCTGTAACTGACTGCCACCTCCAAACTTGGTTTTACAATTCTTCATCGTTATCACTGGGTGTGGACTCTGAGAGTGAAGGAGGTGGGTGGCAGTATGGGGATAGGCAATGCGTGTGGACTCAGGGGTGGGAGGGTGTAGTTGGCAGTGTGTATGGACTCGGGTGGGTTTGGTTGGCAATATGGAGATAGGCACTGTGTGTGGACTTTGATGTGAGTCAGCAGTGACCATCGTTGGGTACAGTTTATCAACACGAGCTAATCTTGGTGATGCTATCTTCAAATATAATCCTGGTTAAGTGCAGCAGGTCTTGTCTGTTGGCCATTTATTCATCGCTTTCCCCTTCAAACTGCTGAAGACTCGTTCCAATTTCTCACATTCCTGTATTTCCATACTCTTTGTAAAATGCTTCTTTTCCTTCACTCCCTTTCCTGATTCATCATCCTAAACGTTTTATGGTGAAATAATTCAGCAGTTTTTTTGTTCTGACTGGAAGGGAAATGGTACTGAGTCACCCTAGAGTGCATGATAATAACTTTACCCCCACCCCGAGAATGGAAGAGGTTTGTCTGCGATCCTTTCCTGGGGCAGTCCTGACTGGGTGACGGAGCTCCAGATGTGATGATTCTTGTCATAACCTATCCATGGGAGCACTAACCTGGCTGTAACTCACTTCTTGTTCCATCCATCTTGTGCCTGTGCTTGCTATCTTACATTGCTCCAGTAACGCCTTCAATCTTAAAATTCTCATCCATGTTTTTAATTCCACATAGGTCTCTTCCTCCCTATCTCTACCACCTCCCCTAACAGTGGAGCAGTGGTTAGCACTGCTGCCTCACAGCGCCAAGGACCCGGGTTCAATTCTGGCCTTGGGCGGCTGCCTGGGTTTC
This sequence comes from Carcharhinus amblyrhynchos, assembly GCF_965287045.1. Taxonomy (NCBI): domain Eukaryota; kingdom Metazoa; phylum Chordata; class Chondrichthyes; order Carcharhiniformes; family Carcharhinidae; genus Carcharhinus; species Carcharhinus amblyrhynchos. The sequence continues at coordinate 69,262,104 of NC_137329.1, read as the reverse complement.
CTCCCACAGTCCAAAGACATGCGGGTTAGGGTTGATTGGTCAAGGTAAAATGTGTGGGGTTACAGGGATGGAGGGCTGAGCCTGAATGGGATATTCTATCATAGAGTCGATGCAGACTCAATGGACCGAATGGCCTTTTTCTGCACTGTAGGGTTTCTGTGATCCTGTGGTTTTAACCCAATAAGTCTCCAAGATTTCGATGCTCCTCCAATTCTGGCCTCTTGTGCATCCTGATATCCACCATTCCAAACTTTCCATTCAGCCCCGAGCTCTGAAATCTCTTCCTTAAAACTCATTGACTTTCCACCTTGCTCTCTCTCCTTCTTTTACTCTGCTGCGTAAAACCTACCTGACATCTTCTTATGTGGCTAAATGTTAAATCATGCTTGCTAATGATCCTGCGTAACAGCTTAGGGTGCTTTACTAACTTGCTGAAGTTATATAAATGTAAATTGTTGTTGTAAAATGCATTCCCTCACATTACAGCCACCCAGAACCAGCCGAGCAGTGATATGCTGAGCCACAGAGGAGGTGGGGCCTTCACTTCCAAAGAATTCAGCTCTATGGAAACCATTGGGAAAACCAGGCCCCAGGACAGGTACAATGATCCCAAGAACTCAACGCCGGTCTCCGTGGAGACGTTAGAGTCCGACTCCGAGGATTACGAGAACATAGAGGAATTTCTGAAGAATGTGTCACTGACAGGGGCGATGCCTCACAAGATGAAAAGCCATGATGGCTGCATGGACTGGTGAGTGCAAGGAAGGTGGAGAGAATACCCTTGCAACTCCATACAGGGCACCAACACTTAATCATTGTGTGTTCCAGCTATTGGCTCCCTGTTTTTCATTATGCCAGACAGTATCTAATATCTGCACATCTGGGGACACTGTTGTATTCATTGGACATGCTGAGCCCAATGGGAGCAGCTTGCAGTAGTCAATAGCAACAGGGACTGACCCGTCAATGTAAACTGACTTGAAACTGCTCCTTGAAGAAATTGGATCTTACTCTACTCCAACTAATGATAAAGAAACATCTCTAACTGCAATTCTTCTTTGTTGCCTTATTTTGTTTCCACCTGTCTGTTACTTTTATCGTGCTGGGGAGAATATAAAACCTTAGTACAATTAGGAAGATCTGAATGACTAGGACAACACTGGGACTGAGGGAAAGGGGCCCACGTTAGGGTTGCCAACTATGATTAAATGTATCCTTGGAGGTTTCATCACTTGACTTGCCCCACACTTCCCGCAGGCCCTCCATCATTCGGCCAACACATCCATTCTAGTGAAATACTGCCTTCCCGCATCAACTGTAAAGGAAAAAGATTCACTATCCAATTGGATGATGCTTGATTGACATTTCTAACCCCCAGCATCCACCACCCCTCCCCACAACAGGATTACTAGCAGGTGTTGAGTTCAAATGCCAGAGGGCAGGACAGAATGTTGGGGGTGTTCAGAGCCAGTGGGGGTGGAGATAAGGGACTGGAATTTTAGAAAGGTGGGGCTTAACCCCATCTGAAAAATCAGCAGTAAACATATTCCCAGCAGCCCAAATGCCATATTTCACTCTAACAAATAGTAATTGGTATGAGGCAGGACTCCTACTCCTCACCCAGGAGGAAGTCCCACCTTGGAGAACAGCCAGTCAATCAGATTGGCCAGCAACTCTTCAGTCCCTCCAGGTACAGTGCCATAGTGGCCAGAAGAGGAATTGCAGAGAGCTGCCTGGCACTAACTCCGCTTGTTGGGCACTGCAGGGGATGGGGTGCATTACTGACTCGAATAATCACATTTTAATTTGATGTTTCTTAAGTTTCCTTTGTATTTTGTTTTTGTTCGGGCTGTTCCCCTTCCTTTTGGGGACCTGTCCCTTTTACTTTGTCCTGATTTAATTTGAGTTTATTTATTTGGTTTGACCTTAAAAGAGGGCCCGGCACTAACTCCCAGGAAACAACGGACAAGGTAAGTGGCAGAGGTCCCTGGACAGGGAGGGTAGGGAAAGCCTTGAGGGGGAGTCATAAAGAGGGCGACTGGGTCTTGGGGGAGAGGAAGGGGGAATAGGCCAAAGAGCTCATGGTTGAAGGGAGGTCCAGCAGTCAACATAAGCCCATAAGATATAAGAACAGAATTAGGCCACTCGACCCATCGAGTCTGCTCTGCCATTCAATCATGACTGATATTTTTCTCATCCCCATTCTCCTGCCTTTTCTCCATAACCTCGACCCCCTTATTAATCAAGAACCTATCTATCTCTGTCTTAAAGACACTCAATGACCTGGCCTCCACATCCTTCTACAGCAAAGAGTTCCACAGATTCACCATTCCCTGGCTGAAGAAATTCCACCTCAACTCTGTTTTAAAGGATTGCCCCTTTGGCCCGAGGTTGTGCCCCCTGGTTCTAGTTTTTCCTACTAGTGGAAACATCCTCTCCACGTCCACTCTATCCAGGCCTCGCAGTATCCTGTAAGTTTCAATAAGATCCCCCACTCATCCTTCTAAACTCCAATGAGTACAGACCCAGAATCCCCAACCATTCCTCACACGACAAGCTCTTCATTCCAGGGATCATTCTTGTGAAACTCCTCTGGACCATTTCAAAGGCCAGCACATCCTTCCTTAGATACAGGGCCCAAAACTGTTCACAATACTCCAAAAAGGGGTCTGACCAGAGCCTTATACAGCCTCAGAAGTATACCCCTGCTCTTGTATTCTAGCCCTCTCAACATGAATGCTAACATTGTATTTGCCTTCCCAACTGCTGACTGAACCTGCATGTTAACCTTAAGAGAACCTTGAACACTGACTCCCAAGTCACTTTTCTGATTTCCTAAGCATTTTCCCATTTAGAAAATAGTCTGTGCCTCCATTCGTCCTTCCAAAGTGCGTGACCTCACACTTTTCCACATTGTTTCCCATCTGCCACTACTTTGCCCACACTCCTAACCTGTCCAAGTCCTCCTGCAGCCCCCCTGCTTCCTCAATACTACCTATCCCTCTACATCATCTGCAAACTTAGCAACAGTGCCTTCAGTTCCTTCCTCCAAATCATTAATGTATATTGTGAAAAGTTGTGGTCCCAGCACTGACCTCTGAGGCACATCACTAGTCACTGGTTGCCAGCCTGAAAAAAAACCCTTTCTCCCCACTCTCTGCCTTCTGCCAGTCAGCTAATCCTCTATCTATGCCAGAATGTTACACTTAACACCACGGGCACTTAACTCATTTAACAGTCCACTATGCGGCACCTTTCCTTCTGGAAATCTAAATAAATCATGTCTACTACTCCTCTTTTATCTAATTTCCTTGTTACTTTTCTTGTTAACTGGCCCTAAAGAGGAGGTGATCCCAGTTAGAAGGGGGCTTCTGATGGATTCCACATGACATGCAATATAATTAACGTCAGTAACCAAAAATGGTAATTGGGATTAGTTTAGCGGTAGAAACTGGGCAGCATGGACAGGTTGGGCCAAAGGGCCTGTTTTCACGCTGTAAACCTCAATGACTCTATAACTCTGAGCAAGTTAGTATCAGCTAATGCTGCTGTTATCAGTCACTGACAGGTGAGAGCAGGATCAGACTTGGATGTGGTGTCCCTTGTTGTTAAATATCCTGAAGCTAGGCACTGGAATCATGATTGGGAAACGATCAGTTAAGCAAGGTGCAGAAGATTATGGGACTCTTTGTTATCATGATGTGCTGTCCCCCGATTTGAGAGTGACATCTACTCAGCATTTCGCCATGTGAGCGATTCTCAAGCTGCGGATCTGTGAGCATATGGGGTGGGGATATCTCAGAAGATGTTGGGATCCGGAGAACAGGATTTACTTCCTTGTCTTTCCTTCTTTGATGCCGTTTGGCCATATCATGAAGACCTTGGGACTTGAAGTAGATAGTGACATTTGAATATAATAAAAATCTGGAACTAGAAGGCTAATAGAATCATAGAATCCTACAGTGCAGAAAGAGGCCATTCGGCCCATCAGGTCTGCACCAAACACAATCCCACCCAGGCCCTATCCCCATATCCACCCAGTAATCCCTCTAACCTATGCATCCTGGTACATTAAGGGGCAATTTAGAATGGCCAATCAACCTAGCCCACACATCTTTGGACTGTGGGAAGAAACCAGAGCACCCTGAGAAAACCCATGCAGACACAGGGAGAATGTGCAAACTCCACACAGACAGTGATCCGAGCCAGGATTCGAACTCAGCTCCATGGAGCTGTGAAACAGCAGTGCTAACCACTGCGCCGCCCGTGATGATGACTGTAAAACCATTGTTGATTATCACAAAAACCCGCCTGGTTCTCTAATGTCCTTATTGAATGGCGGGGCAGGCTCGAAGGGCCAGATGGCCTACTCCTGCTCCTATTTCTTATGTTCTTATGTTCTTAAATCTGCTGTCCTTACCTAGTCTGGCCTACATGTGACTCCAGACCCACTACAATGTGGTTGACTCCTAAAATTCCCCCAAAAGGATAATTAGAGACGGGCAATGAATGCTGGCCCAGCCAGTGATACGCCACGTGCCATGAGCGAGTTGAAAGCAAAGTGATGCAGCTTGTTTGACAAGTTGTCACCACTTTGACGAAATGGCAACAAACTCCTCCCAATCATTGTAGGAGTTTTCAGAGTGATGTTGAAGCATTTCCTTGGTGCTCCCCTGGAATGTTGGCCAGTTGAAAGTTAGTGGGTGAGATTATGTTACCTAGCAACAGTTCTGGGAGTGTTCATGGAATCTACCATGTTGGACTGGAGAATGAGTCCAACTGCAGCATCCTGATACCCCATCACCCTACATGGCCCACTCCCTCTTCCCCCCCCATGCAATGGGAAGGCACAATAATCTAAACTCCTGGCCTGAAATGAAAAATCAGGGTCCAAATTTACCCCTGGACGAGAAGGAAGAGCAGCACATTCACCTCAGTGGCTCAGAGACCTGCACAGGTAAGCCAGGCTGATGATAATGAAGGAATGGTTCACTGTTAGAGGCGCTGCCTTTCACAGGATCAACTTTGGAGAAGGAGAGAGTCAGCACCTTCAGGGGAGGGGGAGAGAGAGTCAGCACCTTCAGGGGAGGGGGAGAGAGAGTCAGCACCTTCAGGGGAGGGGGAGAGAGAGTCAGCACCTTCAGGAGAAACAGGATACTAAATAATTGGATTGTTGTCTATTCTTGTTGCGTAGATAACAATTTTTATTGGCACAAGTGAGATGAATGCATTCAAACAGCCTGAGGCATTAAGCTTGCCTGAACATTTTTTCTTCACCTTTGACAAGATTGTTGGTATCTGGAATGCTAAAGGGAATGAAATTGAATGCTGAGTTACAGGATGTGTTGCTCAGAGCAGTGAGCAGAGCCGGGAGCTCATTGTGTTCTGAAACAGTGCTCTAATCTGTTCTGCTTTTGGTGTCTCTTTGCTGATGTTATTTTGACCACTGGCATAGACTCTTCTCGCACCTTTCCCGTCTCTGGCTCGCACCCAGCAGCTGGCTTTGATGTTTCTGAGTGGGTTATAACCCTGATGGACAGCTGCCGGGTATGTGAATCTCTCCTTCATGAGGTAGCCCAACCTTGTGGTGGCCAGCATGCTTTCTACAGTTGGCACAATTCTGGTTACCTCTGCATACACATACTGCACTGTCAAGAGTGAACCTGCAGAATGCAAAGGAATATTAGTGAACCTGTTCACTGCGGTTTTACCTTTCAAGTCCAGTCTTAATTTCCCAAGTGAGAGATATCTACTACTGAAGGTGTATGTGTTAAATGCTCATTGTCAAGATTAACACTGATAACAGCCAAATTCACAGTAAGTGGGTTAACGAGACAGGAACTGAATGTGGACATATTAACCAGCCTGCTATAGGTACAGATGAAATGAGATGAGTCATCTCTCTCCTCACCTCGTCAGCAGCTCTCTCTACTGTCCTTCAAAGTTGCGAGACTGCTCATCCGGCATCCAGTTTCAGATCAGCTTGAATTGGCTACAATTCAATAATTGGAAGGCTGAGCCTACGACTGGAATTTCCCCGGCCCACCTTTACCTACTTTTCCTAGAGGCCACCTTTTAGAGTTGGCGGCTACACACACCACAGTGATAGAGCCTATATTACACTGGCAGCTCATATAGGCCTCTCCCCACTGCATTCACACCCAGCATGTGGGGAAAGGTGCTGACTAGGTGGGGGATGGGGAATATGTTACAGCCGAATTTATTTAGCTAACATTGATAGGAAAAAGCGAGGTTGCTGCCTTCCCACATCACAGCCTTGCCCCTGAGACGGGTTTTTCCGGAGATGATGTCCCAGCCTCTCCCTCCATATCAACGATACCTCCATTTCTTCCTTGATGCTCCTGCTGCTTAGGCCTCAGCAGTGCTCTCAGCTGCCACACAGTGAGGGCTCTCAGCCTCCCTCATCCTGAACCACACTATATTCAGCTCCTGTCTCCAGAACTTGCCCTCCACTCCCAGTTTGATGGTGACATGGGAGAAAGTCTGCCAAATGGCCATTTTATCAAATTAAATCGGAGGAAATACTGGGGTTGGGGGGGGTAGTCGGGACCTATAATTATTGGTAAAACTCAGCCGCCAGTGACTTCAGTCCCTGTCAAAGACTCTGTTCCTTAGCCAACGACTCCATTCCTCTCCCTGAAAATGGACCTAACCAGGACCAGACTGTTCATCGCCTCAGTGCTGTGTTTGATCCCCAATGAACTTTTAACCACGTATTTACGGCATTGCTCGGACCAGCTATTTCCACCCCTATAACTTTGCTCAACTCCAACCCTGCCTTAACCCTCTGCTCCTGAAACTCTCCACCTTGCCTTCCTCATCTCCAGGCTTATTACATTAATGTACATTCATGACCTCAACAAGTAGGAGGTATGATCAGTAACTTCACAGATGACGTGAACATTAGTGGTGTGGTAAATAGCGAGAAGTCTTATATTACAGGGAGTGCAGACAGACTGTTCAGATGGGCAGAACAGTAGCAAATGAAATTTAGAGTGTGAGGTGATGCATTTTAGGAGGACTAACAAGCCAAAGGAAATACACAGTGAATGGTAGGACACTAAGAAGTACAAAGGATCAGAGAGACCTTGCTGTGCATGTCCATAGATCTCTGAAGACAGGTAGATAAGCTGGTTAAGAAGACATATGGGATACTTATTTTTATGAGCCGAGGCACAAAATATAAGAACAGGGAGGTTATAAGATGCTCATTAGATTACAGCTGAAGTATTCTGTGCAGTTCTGTTCACCACTCTATAGGAAGGATGTGATTGCACTAGAGAGGGTGCAGAGGAGATTCACCAGGATGTTGCCTGGGCTGGAGCTTTTCAGCAATGGAGAGAGATTGGTTAGGTTGGGGTCATTTCCTCAGAACGGAGAGGGGGACCTGATTGAGGTGTACAAAATTATGAGGGATATACATGGGGTAGATAGAAAATAACTTTTCCCCTTAGTAGAGAGGTCAATAATCAGGGGTCATAGATTAAAGAGAAAGGTGATGAGATTTAGAGGGGATTTAAGGAACAATGTTTTCACTCAGAGGGTGGTGGGAATCTGGAACTCACTGCCTGAAAGGTTGGTCGAGCTGGATACTCTCACAACATTTGAGAAACATCCAGTTGAGCACCAACAGAAAAACGTACCATCACCTGCAAGTTCCCCTCCAAGTCACTCACTATTTTGACTTGAAAATATACTGGCATTTCTTCATTGTCGCTGGGTCAAACTCGTGGAACTCCCTCCCTAACAGCACACTGGGTGTACCTACACATGGACTGTAGAGGGTCTGGAAGGCAGATCACCACCAACTTCTCAAGGGCAATAAGGGACTGGTTACAATCTTGCCAGTGATGCTGACCTTCCATGAAATCATTCAAAATAAACCTGAGCTCTCTCCTCTAATTCTGGCCTCTTGCACTTTCCAAATTTTAATCACTCCATGGGTGATATGCCTTCAGCTGTCTGAGACCTAAACTCTGGAATTTTCCCCCTAAATCTCTCCACTTCTCCTTCCTCCTTTAAGACACTCTTCAGGGTGTTAATTCGTTGAATTGTTTTGTTATTCAAACCAGAATGCAGAGATTTGAGCAGATCATTCATGTTGACAGTTCTGCTGAAGGCTGCTCAGTGCTGAGGGGGCCCTGTATATGGAGAGGAGCAGTGCTGAGGGAGTGTTACTGTGTTGGAGGAGCAGTGCCGAGGGAGAGTTACTGTGTTGGAGGAGCAGTGCCGAGGGAGTGTTACTGTGTTGGAGGAGCAGTGCCGAGGGAGTGTTACTGTGTTGGAGGAGCAGTGCTGAGGGAGTGTTACTGTGTTGGAGGAGCAGTGCTGAGGGAGTGTTACTGTGTTGGAGGAGCGGTGCTGAGGGAGTGTTACTGTGTTGGAGGAGCGGTGCTGAGGGAGTATTACTGTGTTGGAGGAGCGGTGCTGAGGGAGTGTTACTGTGTTGGAGGAGCGGTGCTGAGGGAGTGTTACTGAGTTGGAGGAGCGGTGCTGAGGGAGTGTTACTGTGTTGGAGGAGCAGTGCTGAGGGAGTGTTGCTGTGTTGGAGGAGCAGTGCTGAGGGAGTGTTACTGTGTTGGAGGAGCAGTGCTGAGGGAGTGTTACTGTGTTGGAGGAGCGGTGCTGAGGGAGTGTTACTGTGTTGGAGGAGCGGTGCTGAGGGAGTGTTGCTGTGTTGGAGGAGCAGTGCTGAGGGAGTGTTACTGTGTTGGAGGAGCAGTGCTGAGGGAGTGTTACTGTGTTGGAGGAGCAGTGCTGAGGGAGTGTTACTGTGTTGGAGGAGCGGTGCTGAGGGAGTGTTACTGTGTTGGAGGAGCGGTGCTGAGGGAGTGTTACTGTGTTGGAGGAGCAGTGCTGAGGAAGTGTTACTGTGTTGGAGGAGCGGTGCTGAGGGAGTGTTACTGTGTTGGAGGAGCGGTGCTGAAGGAGTGTTACTGTGTTGGAGGAGCGGTGCTGAGGGAGTGTTACTGTGTTGGAGGAGCGGTGCTGAAGGAGTGTTACTGTGTTGGAGGAGCGGTGCTGAGGGAGTGTTACTGTGTTGGAGGAGCAGTGCTGAGGGAGTGTTACTGTGTTGGAGGAGCGGTGCTGAAGGAGTGTTACTGTGTTGGAGGAGCGGTGCTGAAGGAGTGTTACTGTGTTGGAGGAGCGGTGCTGAGGGAGTGTTACTGTGTTGGAGGAGCAGTGCTGAGGGAGTGTTGCTGTGTTGGAGGAGCAGTGCTGAGGGAGTGTTACTGTGTTGGAGGAGCAGTGCTGAGGGAGTGTTACTGTGTTGGAGGAGCAGTGCTGAGGGAGTGTTATTGTGTTGGAGGAGCAGTGCTGAGGGAGTGTTGCTGTGTTGGAGGAGCGGTGCTGAAGGAGTGTTACTGTGTTGGAGGAGCGGTGCTGAGGGAGTGTTACTGTGTTGGAGGAGCGGTGCTGAGGGAGTGTTACTGTGTTGGAGGAGCAGTGCTGAGGGAGTGTTACTGTGTTGGAGGAGCAGTGCTGAGGGAGTGTTGCTGTGTTGGAGGAGCGGTGCTGAGGGAGTGTTACTGTGTTGGAGGAGCGGTGCTGAGGGAGTGTTGCTGTGTTGGAGGAGCAGTGCTGAGGGAGTGTTGCTGTGTTGGAGGAGCAGTGCTGAGGGAGTGTTACTGTGTTGGAGGAGCAGTGCTGAGGGAGTGTTGCTGTGTTGGAGGAGCAGTGCTGAGGGAGTGTTACTGTGTTGGAGGAGCAGTGCTGAGGGAGTGTTGCTGTGTTGGAGGAGCAGTGCTGAGGGAGTGTTACTGTGTTGGAGGAGCGGTGCTGAGGGAGTGTTACTGTGTTGGAGGAGCGGTGCTGAAGGAGTGTTACTGTGTTGGAGGAGCAGTGCTGAGGGAGTGTTACTGTGTTGGAGGAGCAGTGCTGAGGGAGTGTTGCTGTGTTGGAGGAGCAGTGCTGAGGGAGTGTTACTGTGTTGGAGGAGCGGTGCTGAGGGAGTGTTGCTGTGTTGGAGGTGCAGTGCTGAGGGAGTGTTACTGTGTTGGAGGAGCAGTGCTGAGGGAGTGTTACTGTGTTGGAGGAGCAGTGCTGAGGGAGTGTTACTGTGTTGGAGGAGCAGTGCTGAGGGAGTGTTACTGTGTTGGAGGAGCAGTGCTGAGGAAGTGTTACTGTGTTGGAGGAGCAGTGCTGAGGGAGTGTTACTGTGTTGGAGGAGCAGTGCTGAGGGAGTGTTACTGTGTTGGAGGAGCAGTGCTAACAGTTCAGTTCAATGGCCTTTCATTAGAACTCAATCCAGCAGCTATCGGACATGAGCAGCAAGACCCTCATTGGATCAACTCCAGATTGGTAGTGTGGACAAAGGGAAATGATCAGACTGGTACAAGTGTTATCTGAGATCGTCTTTGGCTATTGACTGGATCTGGGGAGCATTTTACACTGTGGGTTTGTGGTGTCTGACCTTGTGGTGACACCTGCACTTCCAAAATCAAAACCATTCTAAATCAAATATTAATATGAAAAGTCAAAGAGCCACTAGCTGTTTGGAGCCATTTCTTCTCCGTTAGGCAACAAGGCATCAGGATATACTGAAGGTGAATAGAAAGAACAGAGCCTTTTGTTACTCCCTCGTCTCAGCCTAATGATCACTATTTGGCCGCTACATCTGGGTTCACTGCCTCTCAGTCAAGTTAGGTTGGCGTCCAGTTACTAACCAGTGATGTTAGTAGACCTGTTGTTGTTAGGTATGGGTAGGAGTGGGCCGCCTTGTGAAGCCCCATACAAATTCGATTACTGACTCTTACTGACAGGGATCGCAGGTAAGGAGGTACCAAGGGCAGATTGTCTCTGGGATATCAGTGTCTTCAGGAGAGGAATGTCTGAAAACTGAAAGAAGAAATTTTCAGGCTTGTCCAAATCCAAGCAGTAAGTCCCTGTGCACATCTGGAAGGACAGCAGTAAAGCAACAGGGGGAGATGTGGGATTAGTAAAGTAGTTTAGAATACTCTTGATTGTATTCAGGGAGACAGAGGGGAGATGGATAATTATGTAGGAGCTTAAAGTGGGAAAGTTCATGTCAGTAAGTTGGTTGTGATACTGACCCATTCTCTTCAAAACTCTGAACGTTATCCCATTAATGTTGAGTTCTTTACTGAGTGGCCAAGGGCAGTTCTGAGCACAACGACTACTCTGGTAGATAAATTAGCATCAGCAAGCTGAGATACATGGGAATGAGTGGAGCCTGGAAATGGTGGCTTATCCTTTATTCCTGAACCCCCTTCCAAATCTCCATTCTACAAACCTACACAAACCTAGGAGGGAAATGCTTGGGTGTCCCTCCGCTGCAAAAACCTATAGGAAGGGCAGTGATTTTAAAATAGTTGGAGGAGGCCTTGTTCGTCAGGTTGCTGGGAGATTTTCTGAAATTTGCCAGTTTGACCAAACCTCAAAGTGAGCAAGCGAGCCACAAACCGTTCTGAAGGTCCCACACTTTGATAGTTCGATCCCGTGAGCCAGTGTAGACAAGACGATCATCTTGGGAGAAGGCTGCACACACCACACCTTGAAAAAACAGGCCCTGATGGGATGAGAAGAGCAGGCAGTCAGCGCAGTCTCTTCTAGGGTGAAATTGCTATCAGTTTCTGCAGTAAGGATGATCCACAATTACTGGGCAGGTCAGTGAGGGAAGGTCTGACTCAGTACATGGCTCTAACATCTCTCCTGTCATTGAGGGATCCTTTCCTCCCCAGGGCCCAGCTTAAGTCCTGCTTTCTCACTGAGCTGCTGTTTTTAAGCTTCCCTGGAATTGGAAATAGAGGGGCAGTGAACCCAACCTGATCTTCATTCAATACCCACAAACGACATGCAGACACGAGACACTTTGCCTGTCCACAAAGGATAATTGCAGCTCACCCCTCAACCACATAACTCTAACTGACCAAAGACTGATCCTGGGAACTCTGAGCCCTCTAAACATATTAGTGAGCCACTGCAACACCTCATAATACTCGAATAGTTGACCCAACTGGATCCAATACAAAGTCTTCAGCATTGATGATACAGTGGTTAACACTGCTGCCTCACAGAAATGTGATGGGTTTTCTGCAGTTGAATGAATGAAGACAGAGGGGCAGGTGGAGCAGAATAGAATATTAGGGGTAGGTTGGAGGATAGGAGGAATTCAATGACAAAGATGTAATAAAACACAAGACAAAGGGAGTTAGTAAACATAATAGTAAAGGCAATATAAAGCAACTTATCAAAAGTCAATATTGCCTGAAAGCTAAGCAGTAGAATGTGTTAACAGCAAATTACTGCAGATGCTGGAATCAGAAACAGAAAATGCTAGAAAATCACAGCAGATCTGACAGCATTTGTGCAGAGACAACAGAGCTAATGTTTCAAGTCAGAGTGACACAGCGTCATCCAGACTGGAAATGTTAACTCTGACCTCCACAGATGCTGTCAGACATGCTATGATTTTCCAGTATTTTCTGTTTTCAGAGCAGAAAGAATAGAGTTCAGTACTATCTGAAAGCAAAACTATAAGAATTTGTTAATAGCCATATAAAGCTCAACATTATCAGAAAGCAAAGCAGCAGAATTTGTTAATAGCGAATAAAGCTCAGCGCTGTCTAAAACCAAACTAAAAGAATGTGTTAATAGCAGAATTAAGCTCAGCACTGTCTGAAAACTGGAAGAAGCTGTTAATAGCAGAATAAAGGTCAGGTCTGTCTGAAAGCACAAAATGAGAACAAGATATAGATGGGCCCTTGGGAAGAAACTGACCAAAATGGGAGGCAAAGTTTATGGTTTGATGAGTCCAGAAGGCTATAAAGTTCCGAATTGGCAGATGAGGTGTTGTTATTTCAGTTGGTATTGGGTTTCACTAGAACATTGCAACCAAGACAGAAATGTGGGCACGATGGCGAGATAGAGAATTGAAATGGCAACTAACACGAAAGTCACGGTCCTGCCAGTGAACTGAGTGAGGGCAGTGCACAAAGTGTTTGCCCAGTCTGCATTTAGTCTCCCCATTTTAGAGAAGATCACATTGTGAGCAGAGGATGCAGTACTCCAAATTGAGAGAAGTACATGTTAATCTTGGTTCACCTGGGAAGGAGCATTCAGAGCCTTGGGCAGAGAGGATGTAAAAGGGAGGTGTTACACCTTCTGCAATTGCATGGCAAGGTGCTACGGGAAGGGGATAAGGTGTAAGGGGTGATAGAGGAATGGGCCAACATATCCCGGAGGGAATGATCCTTACATAATGCTGACAGAGGGGGGTAGGAAGATATGTTAGGTGATGGCGTCATGCTGGATTTGGCAGAAATGGCGGAGGATGATCCTTTTAATTTGGTGAATGGTAAGGTGGAAAGTGAGGACAAGGGGAATCCCTTCATAGTTTTGGGAGGGAGGAGAAAGGTTGAGAGCCAAAGTGTGAGAAATCAGCCACAGATAAGGGCCCTATAAACCACAGTGAGGGAGAATCACAGTTGTGGAAAGGGCTGACATTTTGGCAGCCACATATTGGAAGGGACATCATCAAAACAAGTGTGACCAAAATGGGGTGACTGGGAATATGGGATGGGATTCTTACAGGAAGCAGGATGTAAGGAGGTGTGGTTGATGCAGCTGAGGAAATCGATGGGCTTGTAATGAATATTGGTGGTCAGTCTATTTTTGAAATAGAGACAGAGAGAAGGGATGGACCGTGTAAGTTTAAGAATGGGCTGGAGATTGGAAGCAAACTTGATATCTCTTGTCTTGTAGTCCATTGCACAATAATTCCAAGTTTTCTTTCATCTGCAAATTTTGAAACTGTGCCCTCTGCACCAAGATCATTAATATAGATCAAGAATAGCAACCCTTGAGAAACCCCCCATAACCATTTCTCCAGTCCAAAAACAATCTTGACAATAACTCTCTGTTTCCTGTCACACATCCAACTTCCTATCAATGTTATAACTGTATCTTCCACTCCATGGCCTTCACCTTTGCTGATAAGTCTATTGTGTGGCACTTTATCAAACACCTATTGGAAGTCTAATTAAAGCATATAAATGGCATTACTCTTATCAACCATCTCTGTTACCCCATTAAAATGCAATCAAGTTAGTTAAGCATGATTTATCTTTAATAATCCTTGCTGGATTCCCTTAATTAATCTGCAATTATCCGAACGAATTGATTTTTTTTCCCCCAGATAATTGGCCAGGGTTTCCAGGCCCCGACACCGGCAGCATCACAGTGACTGGAACGGGAACATTTTCCTGTTCTACCCACGACAGTGTCCACTGGTGTATGGGCCTGAAAATCCCACCCAATATTTCTGTAAGCTTTCCAAAACTGCCTGACCAATAGCTACTGGGCTTACCCTTAAATCCTTTTTGAATAAAGGTGCAACATTTGTAATTTTCCAGTCCTCTGGCACCATTCCCTCTCAGGAGGCTTTGGCACTACTCTGTGTTTCTAAGGAGGGTTGGAAGATTACGGATGAGATGGGAAAATGAGCCCCATCTTCCCTTTTGGTGGAGGTAAAAAAATCCCAAAGCACTAATTAGAGAGGAACAAGTGAGTTTTCCCTCAACAAACATTTCCAAAACAGTTAATCTACTATTCATGACATTACTGTCTGTGGGATGTGTACAAATGGCTGTTGTGTTTCCAATAACTCTTTCAAAGGATTGACACAGGCACGATGGGGCAAATTAATTCCTACTACTCTGAGTTTCTAGTTGGCCAGCAGCCAGTCTTACCTTGTAGAACATCTCATAATCCCACTTCTGCTCAGAGAGATTCCATATCCTCTGGATTGGTCCCTCGCATCCACTTAAGGCGTACAATTCATTGTGGCTGGTTTCCAGACAAGTAACTCTGCTGTCATGAGGCTCCAGGATGGTTGGCAGTGAACTGGCAGCAGTATAGAGGTGCAGCTCGCCAGTATTCATGCCGAGAAGTACACTGCAGTCTGAACGGACAGCGACACTGGACAAGGCAAGGCGAGGTGGAGTATGAAACATAACCAGGATGTCACCCAGCACTGACTCGGCTTCCGCACTGTGTAGCTCATACACTGCGATGGAGCTGCTATATGCCACGGCCAGCTGTGCCTCGCTTCTGCTAACAGCAATGCACTGCACGGCTTCCCCCTGCCCAGGCTGCAGCTGGCACCCCACCCTCTGCCACGTCTCCATGCAGAAGACCAGCAATGAGCCGGATCTCAGGCCACAGATCAGTAACTTCTTCAGCTGAACAACCGCCAGGCAAAAAACTTCAGAGCTGGTGTCGAGAGTATGGAGTGCCACACCTGCAGCGAGACAACCCAAAGTTAACCCATAGCAAATAAACACTCTGATTTTGCAGCCTGCTACTCAATTATTTTGCTATTTTTTACTGAGGGAATTAGTTGGATTTTAATTCTCTGAATGTTGCTGAGCATCAGCTGGTCAGGGGTGTGGGTGGTTTGAGAAGTCAACTACCCACCAACATCTCATGAATGGCAGGAACAAGGGGGAGGGGTGGGGTAGCGTTATGAGGGTTCCTGACTGTTGGGGGCATGGGGGTGAGGCAGAGATCCCAAAACGTTCCCAATGGCATGCAGGCTCCTCTCTAACTATAGAGAAACAAAACCATTCTTTCACTGTCTATAAGAATACTGAACAATGTGTAGAATCCCCTTCTCCAGCTAATGTCACTGTCTATAACTTTCCCACTCAAAGGCTGCATTTTACCAGGGGAATGGATTGTTGACTAGGTCGTTCCGTGTCAGCTATCACTAAAACACTCTGTGGTGTGGGCTAATTTGATTTACACTGGCACTTCCACCCCTCGGTGGGGAAGAAAGCTCAGCTTCTGAAGCTGTGAGCCAATCTGATTGGCCAACCACCCCAGTAGTCCCAGCGACACTATGGATTCTGCAGTGGGCACTGCAACCAGTCCCAAAAAGAAGCCCATTGGTTCCTGCGCAGGGTCAGCCTGGGCACTAGGCAGCTAGGGTTTGACCAGCTTGAGTGGAGGGGGTGGGATGGGGTTGGCGGAGGTGATGGGCTTTGGCGAGCAAGTAGGAAGAAAGGGAAGGGTACTATCTCGGAGTGGGGGGGGGGCTGACCCTCCGTGTGCAAAGGGCACTCCCTGAAGATTGTAGCTCCCTCTCTTCCTACCCTGTTGAAACCTCTTTTAAAAAATGGCCTGCCCGCTTCCATCTGACTCATTAACAAATTCAGCCGACCATTAATTAGTTATTTACATCTGGCTGGCAAGCTGTGATATGGGTGCCTGCCCATATACCATGTTATGGGGGGGTGAACTCAAGGAATGGATGGGAGTGAGGTGACCCAGGCACCCTCACTATGTTAGCATGCCCCCCCCCCCGCCCATTGAAACATATCTAGTAGGAGTATGTAAAAAGAAGCACTGTCCATGGAGAGAAAGCCCTGCTTTGTAAAAATTGGGCAGTTAAGATTTGTGTTCAAACAGGATGGGTTTCTTCTGGCATTGCCATAACCAATCTAAAGACATCATCGTGTGGGCCAGACGCACCCCACTGTGGCTGGAAAGACACTATTGTATCTCCGGCCACCCCAGTCCGTTAACAGAAAATTTCACTGAATTTCTGCTTGATGCCCAAATCAAGACCATCTGCCACATTGCAGAGGCTTCATAGGAGCAAAACCATACTATTTAAAGTGTAGTTTGGATAGCTGGTCTACAACAACAACTTGTAATTATATAGTCACCGGAAACCTCCGACCTCACCCACAGCTGGGATTCTCCAGTGCTGCTGCAGTGAATGGAGTGTTGGCGCAATGTTAAATTCTCCATTTTCACTGGCACTTGTGGCAGGAACAGTTGAGATCGAAGAATCCCACCCTGTGCCTTTAACTGCTTATAGCTAGGAAATAGAAAGACAAGATAGATCCTTAGTGGATGTGGGGGGAACAACAGAGATAACTGTACATGGGTGAGACGAGAAGTAATTACAAGTGATTGTCTGGCTAAGATTGCATAGTAAGGAGCAGAATCAGGCAAAGTTCAGAGCCACACAACTGGACAATGGTGGAGAAACATTGGAGAATAGTGGTATGGCCAACTGTATCAAGGGTTACCAAGAATTAGGATGGATGGTTTCCCACTGTCAGAGTCATACAAGATGTCATTCTATTTAATTACTTCAGCCCATACACACATATTCTCAGCTGGAGAGGGGCCAACCTTCGATCATTTTACCAGCCAAGTTATGTTCAATAATATCTCTGAATAATCTCAGCCACACCTTCTTCAGTATTCCAGATGACTAGTTTCTCCAAGTCGCCTGTTTGAGGGAAGCACACTAATTTCCCATCTTGTGATAAATCAGTGATCGCAGTGCAGTTATGGAAAGGCGTGATGGTTTTATGCTGGTGATCGTAGACTAGGCTCCAGATCTTTAGGTAATAGGCACTGCATGATGCCGATATCAAGGTGCTTCCAGATACCGAGAGTGAGGTGATGGGAACTCCCATACCTTTCATTGAGTCCATCAGCTTTACATTGTCTAATAAGCTCCACACCTAGAATGAGGGATTTAACACAGTTTAATTGTCTCCTTGTTGACCCTTTCATTTCAGCCAGAGTCTCAGATCATGTTGTTCAATACATGGTAATAATCAGAAAAGCTGAGAGGCAGAGATAGGCTCAGATAATCTACCACTGGATATTTATTTAGTTTCTTTTTTATTCATTTATGGGATTTGGATGTTGCTGGCTAGTCCAGTATTTATTGCCCATCCCTAATTGCCCTGGAGAAGGTGGTGGTGAGCTGACTTTTTGAACCGCTGCAGTGCCTGAGGTGTAGGTATACCCACAGTTAGAAAGGGTCTTCCAATAGCGAAGGAACAATGATAATATTTCCACATCAGAATGGTGAGTGAGTTGGAGGGGAGCATCCAGGTAGTGATTTTCCCAGGTTTCTGCTGCCCTTGACATTCTAGTTGGTAGTGGACATGGGTTTGGAAGGTGCGACTTAAGCCTGCAGGACCTCACCTCTCCTCCTCCTGATATCTGCCACCTCAATATTTACATGGTCCTGGACTCCAAATCTGGGGGAGCTCCTGTAGTCCCAGTTCTGGCCACTGCTCTCTGTGGCACTGCTGTGTCTAAAGAGCTGCCAACCAAACAGATTGGCTAGCGATGAGTGGGGCATCCCACCTATTGAGGGATGGAAGCCTCCCATTGAACCAATTAGAGAGATTTAAATGGCAGAGGAGCAGCTGACACCAATGAGAATGTGTTTACTGCTGACTCTTCAATTGGACGGAACCCCTCCAACATTTAAATTCTGCCCTCACTGTTTGAATAACAGAGCCAAAGAAACTCCATTATTGTTTTCAAATTTGTCTTTGGGATTTAAAAAACACTATCATCCATCTCCAATCGCCTTTGAGGGAGTTTTTATTTTTGGGAGGCATAGCAAGCAGACAGGGAGGTTTTGACGTAAAATGATTTTGGGTCAAGAGGGTTAGAATGATAGAATGCTGCAGTGCAGGAGTTCATTTGGCCCATTGAGTTTGCACCTACCACAACTCCACCCAAGCCCTATCCCTGTAACCTCACGTATTTACCCTCCTATTCCCCCGACACTAAGGGCAATTTAGCACGGCCAGTCAACCTAAGCTGCATATCTTTGGCGTGTGGGAGGAAACCGGAACATCCAGAAGAAACCCATGCAGGCATGGGGAGAATGTCCACACAGACAGTGACCTGAGCCAGAATTGAACCCAGGTCCCTGGCGCTGTGAGGCAGTAGTGCTAACCTCTGTGCCACCATACCACTCATAGTGGCACGTGGAGGGAGTATGAAGTAGAGTTATGGAATGCAGGATTATGAAGCTAAAACTCTTTGATAACAATTCCAACAATCCTATCATACCTGAATGATCTCATCGTTGGAGCCTGTAATCAGTAATCTCCCATCCTTACTGAACACTGCAGTTTGAACGCTGCCACCATGTTTTAAATCTGTCTTCAGGGCTTTCAGAACTGAGCTGCAATCCAATTTGTAAACTCGGGCATATTTTCCAAAGCCTGTAATTTAAAAAAAACCCAATCAGAATATTAAAGTCATGAGGTTAACACGTTAAAAAGAACACTCCTGCTCTTTGAAACTGCTGCTGCTAATGTTTATCAAAATTATCATTTTTATACCCTTCTTGCTCCCAAGCACCCCAACCAGTGAAAATAGTTCCTCTCTATCTACCCTATCAGTTCCAGTTAACATCATGAAAACTGTTCCTACAAGAGTTACAAGGAATTGAGCAGCATAGAAAAATGTGTGGTGATCCATTTTGGTCAGAAAAATAGAAAGGCAACTTATTATCTAAATGGAGGTAGGTTTTGGAATCCTTTGGTGCAGAGGGATCTAGGTGTCCTTGTACATAAATGGCTGAAAACCAGCATGCATGTGCAGCAGGAAAAAAGAAAAGCAAATGGAATTTTGGCATTTATTGCTAATGGAATAGAATATAAAAGTAGGGAAACATTTTTGCAACAGTACAAGGCATTAGTGAGACTGCACTTAGAGTGCAATTTTGGTCCTGTTCCTTGAGGAAGGATGTCATTGCATTAGAAGCAGTTCAGAGGAGATTCATTAGATTGATGCCAAAGCTGAGGGGTTTGTCTTAAGAAGGGAGATTGAGCCAGTTATTCCTATACTCTCTACAGTTTAGGAGAATGAGAGGAGATCCAATTAAAGTATATAAGATGATAAAAGGAATTGACACAGTAGTGTTAGAACAGATGCTTCTTCTTGTGGGGCAATCTAGAATCTCATAGTTTTAAGATAAAGGGCAGCAGATTTAAAACAGAGATGGAGAAATTACTTCTCTTGAAGGGTGGTGAATCTGCGGAATTCACGAGACCAGAGCGGGATGGGTTCTGGGACATTGAGTAAATTTAAGGTGGAGATAGACATTTTTAATTAGTAATGGGTTGAAGGATTATGGAGAATAGGCAGGAAAGTGGAGA
Organism: Carcharhinus amblyrhynchos; assembly: GCF_965287045.1. Classification (NCBI taxonomy): domain Eukaryota; kingdom Metazoa; phylum Chordata; class Chondrichthyes; order Carcharhiniformes; family Carcharhinidae; genus Carcharhinus; species Carcharhinus amblyrhynchos. The sequence goes on along the minus strand of NC_137329.1, from coordinate 69,242,128 downwards.
TTGACATTGTGAAGGGGGAGTGTTAATTGTCACTGGTCACAATGATTTATTCCTTTCTTAATTCTACATGGAAGTTTGACAGTGGAATGATTTAAAACCCAAAGACAGTCGATGAAATCCTCACTTACAGGTTTCCAGACCTAGTCTTGTGTAGCTCCTGAATCCCACCCAGTGTAAAACGCTTTGAACACACAAGCACAGTGTTGGCAACAACACAGCCTTCCAGAAAATGACTTGAGACCAAATAAATTCCTTTAAGAAAAGCTTTCTCAAATCCCCTCGGAAATGTCTTCTCCTTACCTAAAACTATGCCCCTTCACGATTGACCCTGAACCAAGAGGAACAGCTGCTTCATGTTCACCCTGTCCATACCCCTCATAATCCTAGACACCTCAATCATGTCCCTCCTCCCCCCCCCACACTCAGCCTTCTTGCCTCTGAAGAAAACAATCCAACCTACCCAGTCTCTCCTTACAACTCAAATGCTCCATGCTATCCTGAATTGAATTGCTTTTAGTCCTGTGTCAAAATCAAACCCTACTGTTTAATATCCTTGAAGAGCTTAAGAAGATTTTCAATATGGCCTTAAGAATTCTTAACTGTGGGTCTCCCAGATAAAATAAAACAAATGATGCTAATGGGAAGAGGCTGTACAATATCCTAACATTTGCAACATGGAAAAATATCCTTTATTTATGGATTGGTGATAAGTCTCCTTCAAGTCAGAGCTGTTATAAAATTATTATAGAATGTAGTTTAATGGAATGCCTCCTTGCATACTCTGAGCCAAATTGGATACATTGCAGAAGATAAGGGGTCCCTATTTCAAATAGGTTATATCGATCTGTCTTTGCAACTGAGGGTGTGTATCGCTCTGCCATACACATGTGGCTTTATCTTGTTATCATAGTATCCCCATTCTCTGAAATTTCCTTTCATTCTTTATATAGTGGGAAGTGCCAGCGACAATGAATAATCCAAACCTATCTTTTTCTGTATATATATTTTTGAGGGTTTGTGTTATTTGTAAAAATGAGAAAACCTTTGATGAAAATATATATTTTTTAAAAATCTGCCAATCATACAGAGATTTAGGGCAGCAAGGTGGCACAGTAATTAGAACTGTTGGCTCACACTACCAGGGACCTGGGTTCAACTCCTGACTTGGGTCACTGTCTGTGTGGAATTTGCATATTCTGCGTGGGTTAAGAACATAAGAACATAACATAAGAAATAGGAGCAGGAGTAAGCCATCTAGCCCTTTGAGCCTGCCCCACCATTCTTTAAGATCATGGCTGATCTGAAGTGGATCAGTTCCACTTTCCCGCTTTCTCCCCATAACCCTTAATTCCCTTATCTATCAGAAAAGGTTGTGACACAAGTGGAGAATGTTGTCAGGAAGGCTTATGGAATGCTAGCCTTTATAGGAAGAGGTATAGAGTTTAAAAGCTGCCGTCTAATGCTTCAGTTGTATAGAACGTTGGTTAGACCGCATTTGGAGTACTGCGTCCAGTTCTGGTCACCTTACTACCGGAAGGACGTGGAGGCTCTGGAAAGGGTGCAGAGGAGGTTTACCAGGATGTTGCCTGGCATGGAGGGATTGGGTTACGAGGAAAGGTTGGAGAAACTGGGACTGTTCTCTTTGGAAAGACGGAGATTGAGGGGTGACATGATAGAGGTATATAAGATACTGAAGGGAATAGACAGGGTCAATAGTGAGAGACTGCTCCCTAGATTGGTTACGAATACAAGAGGACATGATTTAAGGGTGAGGGGGGAGAGGTATAATTTGGATATGAGAGGAAGGTTCTTTACGCAGAGAGTAGTGGGGGTATGGAACGCGCCACCGAGTGGGGTGGTGGAGGCAGGAACGTTGGACTCGTTTAAGGTTCAGTTAGATAGGCACATGAGTGAAACGAGGATGGAGGGTTATGGTAGGGGTTATTGAATAAGGTTTAGAACCTCGGGAGACACCGGAAAGGCAGGCTTGTAAGATTAACGTTTTTGTCTTTTATTCCGCAGGTGGAGGTCCACCTCGTTGTCAAACGAGGGGCATGCACACGGTGGGTTGTGCGTGGGCTGCTCCTGGAGGTTCCGGGAGTGGCCTAGTACTTCGTGTCGGTGTGTGTGCTTGATCCTGGACCGGTAGATGGGCGCCGCAACAGCTCAGTGACTAGCACTGCTAGCTGTGCAGATACATGGATTTGGGCCTGTGTCTGTGGGAGTTTGTGCATTCTCCCTGTGGATGTGTGGGTTTCCTCCGGGCGCTCTGATTTCCTCCCACACCCCAAAGATGTGCTCTTAGGCTGATTGGTTTTACCAAATTGACACTATTCTCCCCTGAATCTGGCTAAGTCAGGGGTTCTAATTGTAGATACGCAGGGTAGAATAGGTGTAGGGTGATGCGGCGGCGCAGGCTTGTTGGGCCGAAGGGCCTGTTTCCCGTGCTGGATTGTTCTTTGTTCTTTGTTCTTTGTTCTAAACCTATCTACCCGTGACTTAAATATATTCGGCGAGGTAACCTCCACCACTTCAACGGGCAGAGAATTCCAGAGATTCACCACCCTTTGAGTGAAGAAGTTCCTCCTCAACTCTGTTCTAAACTGCCCCCCCCCCACTTTATTTTGAGGCTGTACCCTCTAGTTCTGTTTTCCTTTCTAAGCAGGAAGAATCTCTCTACCTCTACCCTATCTAGCTCCTTCATTATCTTGTAAGTCTCTACAAGATCCCCCCTCAGCCTTCTAAACTCTAATGAGTACAGACCCAGTCTATTCAATCTCTCCTCATAGGCCAACCCCCTCATCTCCGGTATCAGCCTAGGGAACCTTCTCTGTACTCCCTCCAAGGCCAATATATCCTTTTGCAAATGTGGCGACCAAAACTGCACACAGTACTCCAGTTGTGCCCTCACAAGTGCCCTGTACAGTTGCAGCGGGTTTCCTCCAGGTGCTCTGGTTTCCTCCCACAGTCCAAAGATGTGAAGGTTAGGTGGATTGGCCATGCTAAATTGCCCCATAGTGTTAAGGACTAGCTAGGGTAAATGCATGGGATTATGGGGATAGGGTCTGGGTGGGACTGTGTTCGGTGCAGACCTGATAGGCCAAGTGGCCTACTTCTGCACTGTAGGATTCAATGATTCAATGGTTTAAAAATAAACAATGCCATGATATTTGCATTTGAATTGAATGGTCTGAACCCTCCTTTGGCTAATTGATTGAGAAGAAAAAAGGTAACTTTATATCAAAATAAATGAAAGCTTGTAATTGTGTTGAGTAAAGTCAATCTTTAAGTATAATTAAAAAAATACTGTTAACGTTTTCTGATAGAATACTTGTTTTGTGGTGAGATTCATTTTTAGATATGCTACCTTTGCACGGATCCACTGCTGCACTGTCTGAATTCAACCCCTGCCCAATATAGATGAACACATACTAGTCACCTGTGTGCAAAATTGCCATGAGGAAAGTGGCAGAGTGAAGTATATCAACACCATACTAAAGTTGAGACGAATGCTCCTGTTTATAACCTGATCAGGAATCTTTATTTTTCGCCATGAATACTACAGTACTGCAATACTCTTTATAACTTGTCTCTTTCATGAGAGGTACCATGAATGACTGGCACTGCCCACAGGAGATGGTGAAGGACAGTCATTCTACGAGGTTGGTGGGGCTAACAACATTGCAATAGGGACAGAACCAGGTCATGGTCATTAGTTGCACCAGTCTGAAATCATTGGACCTGTGGATTATCGAAATTGAAAGCTGTATATGTTGAGGATCTCAATATAAATCTCAAAGGATCAGCCTCTTTGCTATCGAGACAATTTTAGATATCAAGACTGATGAGGTTCTGGTCAAACACAGTATCAGAAGTTTATTACAAGGAACAACTATATATAGCTGTGTACAGGCCTGATCTAGCTTGCTTCCTAATGGTCATGTAGGCTGATTACTTGAATAAATGACTGTCTCAGAAGATGTACATAGAGTCTTCGTGAAATAGGGTTACAGGTAGAACATAGAACATAGAACATTACAACGCAGTACAGGCCCTTCGGCCCTCGATGTTGCACCGACCAGTGGAACCAATCTAATGACCCTCTAACCTAAACTATTCCAATGTTATCCCATATGCCTACCCACTGACCATTTGAACGCCCTTAAAGTTGGCGAGTCCACAACTGCTGCAGGCAGGGCATTCCATGGCCTTACTACCCTCTGAGTAAAGAACCTACCTCTGACATCCGTCCTATAACTACCACCCCTTAATTTAAAGCTACGTCCCCTCGTGTTAGCCATCACCATCCGAGGAAAAAGGCTCTCACTGTCCACCCTATCCAATCCTCTGATCATCTTGTATGCCTCAATTAGGTCAGTTCGTAACCTTCTTCTCTCTAACGAAAACAACCTCAACTCCCTCAGCCGTTCCTCATAAGACCTTCCCACCATACCAGGCAACATCCTGGTAAACCTCCTCTGCACCCTTTCCAATGCCTCCACATCTTTCTTATAATGCGACGACCAGAACTGTACGCAATACTCCAAGTGCGGCCGCACCAGAGTTTTGTATAGTTGTAACATGACCTCACGGCTCCGAAATTCAATCCTTCCACCAATAAAAGCTAACGCAACATACGCCTTCTTAACAACCTTATCAACCTGGGTGCCAACTTTCAGGGAGCTATGCACATGTACCCTGAGATCTCTCTGCTCGTCAACACTACTAAGAGTCCTTCCATTAGCCCTATATTCTGTATTCCTGTTACTCTTACCAAAGTGAATCACCTCACACTTTTCCGTAATAAACTCCATTTGCCACCTCTCGGCCCAGCTCTGCAGCTTATCTATGTCCCTCTGCAAACTGTAACATCGATCCTCACTGTCTACAACTCCTCCGACTTTGGTGTCGTCAGCAAATTTACTAATCCATCCTTCGACACCCTCATCTAGGTCATTTATAAAAATGACAAACAGCAGTGGTCCCAAAACAGATCCTTGAGGTACACCACTTGTTACTGAACTTTAGGTTGAATATTTCCCATCAACCACCACCCTCTGTCTTCTATCAGCTAGCCAGGTACGAGTGAGTAGCTGCAATAGAGAGCACAGGCAACAGTAAGTATCTAACATGGAGACTGTACTTTTACACTGCAGCCTGACACAGTGACTTCGCTATGCAGCATTTTACCATAGAATCATTGAATCCTTACAGTGTAGAAGGAGGCCATTGGCCCATTAAGTCTGTACCAACTCTCCGAAAGGTTATCTTACCTAGGCCCATCTTTCGCCATATTCCATTGTATTTAGCATGGTTAATCCACTTAACCTACAGATACTTGGAACACAGGAGCAAGTTATCATGCTAGTCCGCTTAACCTGCTCATCTTTGGACTGTGGGAGTAAACCAGAGCATCTGGAGGAAATCCACGCAGACTCAGGGAGAATGTGCAAACTCCACACAGAGAGTCACCAAGGCTGGAATCAAATCCAGGTCCCTGGCCCTGTGAGGCAGCAGTACGAGCTGCTGTGTCACCGTGCTGCCCTTGAAGGTACATGTCACTGTCTGCATTGACACGCACGCAATTTCACAACATGGAGGGCTGTAAACCATTTAGCAAATGCTTGAGTACTACTGAAAAAGAGACAGGCTATGGAAGCTTTTAGTCTTGCACTCATTAGCTCACAAAATAAACCAACAGTAAAGGGAACAACAATTCATACAACATGGGAAGAGAGTGCTGCTTGTTTGGCAAGTGAACACTGATTGGTGAAGGCATTGCCATGGAGAATGCAGAAGAGACAATTAACTGTTAATGGCCACAAGTTTGTTTCTAGTTAAATCCAGGCAGGTCAACTCTGGCTAAGTCATTGTCATGGAGAATGAACCAGAGAATCTCCCAAGCTTTGGTTTAGTTGGAAAATGTACAATACATGGACATGTTTCCACAGGACAGGGCCCTGAGTGAATATATGTAGCTTCTGGCATGCATAAGTGAGCCAGACTGTGAGCTCAGCTGATAAACTTAAATTGGTTTTCAATTCTTAGTACAACCAGAATTGTTGAGCAATTGTTCTCCAGCTGTGACTTCAGATCGGCAGCAGTGTGCAGGTTAGATGGATTAGCCATGCTAAATTGACCCTTAATGTCTCAAGATATGTAGGTTAGGGGGATTAAATGCCAGGATGGGGCACAGGTGGGCCTGGATACAATGCTCTGTCCAAGAATCAGTGCAGACTTGATGGGCTGAATGGCCTCATTCTGCACTGTAGGAATTCTATGAGGATTCTATAACTCTTAACTGCTCTCTGAAGTAGCTTTGTAAACCATCTAGTTTAAGGGCAATTAGGGATGGTCAACAAATGCTGGCCTTACCAGTGAGGCCCACATCCCGTGCAAGAATAAATAGAGAAACTGCCTTTTGAAAAAGGCTTTGCTGAAAAATAATACCTGCCACGAGGCACTTTTCATCTTCTGAAGCAATCAGGAACGTGACTGACAAGTTGACCTTTGCTGTGACACAGCTCCCATCCAGAGAGACCTGTTAAAAAGAAAAGGGAATTCCTTAGAAATTCAATCCATGATACCCCTTGGACAGCTTGCAGAACCTTATAAAATATAGCACTAGCTGTGAAATCACAAAATCAAGGAAGGCCATTTGACCCGCCTGCCCTGAAACCTTTCCCCATCGCACTGACTATTGTCAGCTCTGTCCATCCCAGAATGCCATTTGTGTGCAGAGATTTTTTCTGAGCATGAATGAACTGGTGTCCACCCTCTGCCTGGTGGAGTTTGTTTTCAATAAGGGTAAAAATTTGAAGTTCCTCTGCCAGTATAGAATCTCACAAGATGCAAGCACTAATTGAAAAACTGGGGCTGTAACCATTGCCCTGGCATTGGATCAGTGCTCAGCACTGATGGGGAACCATCCCCGACAGTACAATCTTGTATTTTCCAGAGGGCATTTTGTTTGATCTGTACTTTATCAGCTTCCCAATATGTTGGTGGAATGGTATTTTCACTGGTCCAGTAATACAGAGACCGAAGCTAATGCTCTGGGGACCCAGGTTCAAATCTCATCACAACAGAATTTGCACAAGAGCAGTGGGAGAGATCACATCCTGAGTGAGACAAAGCCAGAGTGAATGTGGTTATCTGGGAATGTGGAACATCGTGGGATTTTGGTGCAGAGGGGAAGAGGTGCTTTTGGGTTTCTGACTTTTTAATCTTGTCCTGCTGCAGTAGAGGCTACAAGGGAGAGAGCTGATTGCTAAGTAAAGGGTAAGTATGGGTAAGTATTTATTACTTTAATTGCTTATAGTTTGTAAGGTCTTTTTTGTGGTTTATAATTTGTACGGACTATTTTCTATAATACAAAGAACAAGGAAGGACGGCCCTAGATTTATTGATGTTAGTTGATATTAAACACCTTCCAGAAGGTTTAATTCAAAGGGTAAGTCATGGGAGGAGAGCTCAAAGCCGTGGTGTGCTCCTCATGCTGTATGTGGGAAGTATTTCCTCTGTTCAGGGCCAACACATGTGCAGGAAGTGTCTGTAGCTACAGCTCCTGGAAACCCAAGTTTCAGAGTTGGCGCAGCGGCTAGGGATACTGTAGAACATCAACGAGGCGGAGAGTAGAGTGATTGGCACATACTGAGAGGTGGTCACACTGCAGGCTCGGATTCCACAGGCAGGAAAAGAAAAGGTGACCAACAGGCAGAGCAAGAGAACTAGGCAAGCAGTGCAGGAATTTTTTGTGGTCATTCCCCTCCAAAACACATATACCATTTTAGATACTGTTGAGGGGAATGGCCTGTCAGGGGAAAGCAGCAGCAGCCAAATTTGTTGCACCACAATTGACTCTGTTGTGCGGGGAGAAGTAAAAAGTGTGGGAATGCAATAGTCATAGGGGATTCAATTGTAAGGGGAATAGATAGGCATTTCTGGAGCAAATGAGGCTCCAGGATGGTACATTTCCTCCCTAGTGCTCAGCTCAAGGATGTCTCTGAATGGTTACAATAGTGAACAACAGTAGTTATGGTGCACATTGATGCAAATGACTGCTGGTAAAATAGATTTAAAAAAGGGATGAGGTCCTGAAAGAAGAATATAGGGAGGTAGAAAATAAGTTAAATCAAACATCAAAGTAGTGACCTCAGGATTAATACGAGTCTAGTCAGAGCAGAAATAGCAAGATATACCAGATGAATACATGGCTGAAGTGGTGGTGTGAGGGGGAAGGGCTTTAGATTTTTTTGGACGTTGGGATAGGATTTGGCGGGGAGTGGGACCAGTACAAACTGGGCTGGTTACATCTGAGCAGGACCGAAATTGATGTCCTGGGAGAGCACTTGCTAGAGTAGTCGGGAGGGTTTAAACTAACATAGTAAGAAGTCTCACAACACCAGGTTGTGAGATTTTAAACTAATACAACAGGAGTATGGGAATGTATGTAACGAGTCAGAGGAGGGGGAATGAAGAACAAGAACAAAAGACAGAAAGGGGAAAAAGTGATAGGCAGAGCCTATCACAGGACCACAGTCAAAAATATTAAGACTAGGACAAGTAATGTTACAAAGGCTTTGTGCATAACGTGCAGGGTATTCACAATAATCAGACTAATTAATTGAGCAAATAGATGTGAATGGGTATGATGTAGTCAGGACTACAGAGACATGGCTGTAGGGTGACCAGGGATGCTGTATTAGCATCCGGGGGTATTCAGTATTTAGGATAGAGAGACAAAAAGGAAAAGGTGTTAGAGCTCATTGAACACAAAAACATAAAAACTAGAAGCCCCTTGTGCCTGCTCCACCATCCAATAATCACTTGTGTATCTTCACTGGTATATACTTTTGTTGAGCACTGTGAAAAATTGCTTTGAAAGTCCACTGTCAAATGTCCCACCATAAAGTCTTTCTTCCCAGTCTACTTTTGCCATCTCCTCTCCCACCCCAAGTGTCCTTTGTTAAAGCACAAGATAATGGTATTGGACTTTACCTTCTCACGATCCATCTGTATTTTAAATTCAACCACACTGTGATTGCTCCTTCCAAGAGGATCCCTAATGTGAGATAATTATTCCTGTCTCATTACACAGGACCAGATCTAGGATAGCTTGCTCCCTTGTAGATACCAATGCATTCTGTTGAAGGAAATTATTGCACATTCTATGAGCTCCTCCTCAAGGCTGCCTTGATCAATTTGGTTTGACCAATTAACATGTAGATTAAAATCCTCCATGATAATTGCTGTACCTGTTTTACATGCATTAGTTATTTCTTTGTTTATAGCCTGCCTGACTGTGATGTTATTATTTGGTGGACTTTAGACTATGCCTATCAGTGACTTTTTTGCCTTACTATTTCTAATATCCACCCAAATGGATTCAACATTTTTCTCCCTGGAATCTTTATAATCTCTCACTAGTGCCCTGATGTCATCCTTAAATATCAGAGCTACATCACCTCCCTTACCTTGCTGTCTGTCCTTCCAAATAGTCTGATATCCCTGGATATTTAACTCCCAGTTGTGACCACTCTGTAAGCATGTCTCTGTAATGGCCACTAAATCATTTTCATTCGCGATAAGTTGTGCTGTCAATGCATTGACCTTGTTTTGAATGCTATGAGCATTTAGTGCCCTTATGCTAGTTTTTATGCTTTCCTTTTTGAATCCTAACACCTGCATTGATAACATCGCCTGAATTCTCCTTCCTTTCAGCATTTCTATAATTTTCCACATAGTTGAAACCTCCTCCCCACAAGCTAACCTGCTGCTTTGTTTCCTGTTAACCATTACGCTTCCTTTAATTTTACCCTTCCTTTCCCTCCCACTTGCTACTTTAAAGCTCTTGTGAGCACCCTATTTATCCTTTCAAGAACAACATTGGTCCTAGATTGGTTCAGGTAAAGACCATTCCAACGGTACAGATCCCTCCTGTTCTATTACTGATGCTAATGCTCCATGAAATGGAACCCCTCTTTCCTGCACCATTCCTTTAGCCTCGTGTTTACTTCTCTAATTTTCTGGTCAAAGAGGAAATTAACACAATAGTGAGGAAAGATATTAGCTCCAATGATGTGGAATGTGTATGGGTAAAGCTAAGAAAATCCAAAAGGGTGAGGAACATTAGTAGGATTGTATTCAGTCCCCAAACTATAATAATGTTGAGAATGGCACTAAACATGAAATTTGAGATGCATGTGATAAAGGAACATCTGTAATTATGGGTGACTTTAATCTGCAAATTAGTCACAAAACTGTAGAGGAGGAATTCTTGGAATGTACACAGGATAGTTTTCTGGACCAATATGTTGAGGAACCAATTGGAGAGCAGGCCATTCTAGACTGGGTATTGTGTAATGAGAAAGGAATAATTGGCAATCTACTGTATGAGACACCTTGAGGATGAGAACCATAATATGGTAGAATTCTTCATCAGAATAGAGAGTGACATAGTTGCTTCTGAGACTAGGATCCTGAATCTTAATAAAGGAAACTACGATGATATGAGGCCAAGTTGGCTATGATGGATTGGGAAACATTGCTTAAAGGGATGACGATAACAAACCTTCAAAGAGCACATGGATGAATGCAACAAATATTTATTCCTGCTGACACTAACTTAAAAGGGGAAACGTGTCCAATCTGTGTCTTACAATAGAAATTAGAGGTGGTATTGGATCCAAGGAAGAGGCAACGAATTAGCTATAAAAAACAACAGACCTGAGGATTGGGAATAGTTTAGAATTTAGCAAAGAACAATCAAGGGGCTGATTGAGAAGGGGAAAACTGAGCGCAAAAGTAAGCTTTAGGGACATAAAGACTGAAACCTGTAAGTTTCTATAGGTATGTGAAGAGAAAACGACTGAAGACAAATGTAGATTCCTTACAGTCAGAAAGAGGAGCATTTATAATGGGAAAGAAAGAAATGTCCGACCAACTCAATACAGACTTTGGTTCTGTCTTCACAAAGGAGGACACAAGTAAGATACCTGAAATGTTGGGCAACACAAGGTTTAGTGAGAAGGGAGGAACTGAAGGAAATCAACTGCAGTAGAATCATAGAATCCTATAATGCAGAAGAGGCCATTCAGCCCATTGAGTCTGCCCGACAACAATCCCACTCAGTCCCTATCTCCATAACTCCATGCAATTACCCTACCAGTCCCCCTGACAGTAAGAGGCAATTTAGCATGGCCAATCCACCTAATCCTGCACATTTTTGGACTGGACTTTGGGCTAGAGACACGGTGTTGGAGAAATTGATGGGATTGAAGTCCGATAAGGCCTCAGGGCCTGATGATGTACATCCCAGATTACTTATTGAAGTGACCCTAGTAATAGTGGATGCATTGGTGGTCATCTTCCAAGATTCCATAGACGCTGGAACACTTCTTACAGATCGGAGGACAGCTAAAGCTAAAGGAAGGTAGAGACAAAACAGGAAATTATGGACCAGCCAGCCTGATGTTGGTAGTGGAGAAAATTCTAGAGTCCATTATCAAATGTTTTATAGCAGATCATTTGGAAAACAATGGCAGGATTGGACAGAGTCAGCATGAATTTATGAAAGGGAAATCATGCTTGACAAATCTATTGGAATTCTTTGAGGATGGAACGAGCTAATGGATGTGGTTTATTTGGACTATCAGAAGGCTTTTGACAAAATCCCACAAAAGGGAATAGTGTGTAAAATTAAAACATATAGGATTGGAGGTAGTGTATTGAGATGGTTAGAAACTAGTTTGCAAACAGGAAATAAAGAGTAGAAATAAACGGGCCATTTTCTGAACAGTAGGCAGTGACTAATGGGATCAGTGCTAGGACCCCAAATGCTCACTATATATATATAATGTATATATTAAAGATTTAGATGAGGGAACTAAATGTAACATCATCAAATTTGCAAATGGCACAAATCTGGGTGGGAGGTTGAATGGGAGAAGGATGCAGAGATCTTTCAGTGTCATTTGAACAAGCTGAATGAGTGGGCTAATGCATTGAAGATGTAGTATAATTTGGACAAATGTGAGGTTATCCAATTTGGTAGCAAAAACAGGAAGGTAGGTTATTATCTGAATGGTTATAAATTAAGAGAGGGGAAGGCACAATGAGACCTGGGTGTCCTTGAACAGCAGTTACTGAAGATAAGTATGCAGGGGCAGCAGGTGGTAAAGAAGGCAAATGCTATGTTGGCCTTCATAGTGAGAGGATTCAAGCACAGGAGCAGAACGTCTTGCTGCAATTACAGTAAGAAGTCTCACAATACCAGGTTAAAGTCTAACAGGTTTATGTGATAGCACAAGCCACTTGCTTTCAGAGCACTGTTCCTTCATCAGGTAAGTGGGAGTTCTGTTTACAAACAGGGCATATAAAGACACAAACTCAATTTACAAAATAATGGTTGGAATGTGAGTCTTTACAGGTAATCAAGTCTTAAAAGTATAGACAACGTGAGTGGAGAGAGGGTTACCTAGCAGCACTCCGAAAGCTAGTGGCTTGTGCTACCAAATAAACCTGTTGGACTTTAACCTGGTGTTGTGAGACTTCTTATTGTGTTTACCCCAGTTCAACATTGGCATCTCCATATCATTGCTGTAATTACGCAGGGCTTTGGTGAAGCCATACCTGCAGCTTTGGTCTCCTTAGCTGAGGAAGAATGTTCTTACTCTAGAGGGCATGCAGAGAAGGTTTACCAGACTGATTCCTGGGATGGCGGGACTGACGTACAAGGAGAGATTGAGTCAGTTAGGATTATTTGCCAGAGTTGAGGAAAATGAGGGAAGATCTCATAGAAACCTATAAAATTCTAACAGCGCTAAACAGGTAGTTGCAGGGAGGATGTTTCCAATGGTAGGGGAGTCCAGAACCAGGGGTCATAGTCTGAGGATGCAGGTAGACGATAGGATAGAGATGAGAAGTTTATTCACCGAAGGAGTGGTGAACCTGTGGAATTTGTTACCAATGAAAGCAGTTGAGGCCAAAACATTGTAAGTTTTCAAGAAGGAGTTAGATATAGGTCTTGAGGTGAAACAGATTAAAGGATATGAGGGTAAGGCTATTGAGTTGGATGATCAGCCATGGTCATAATGACTGGCAGAGCAGGCTTGAAGGACCAATTGGCCTCCTCCTGCACCTATTTTCTACGTGCATATGTTTCTATGCACTCTGTGAATTTCCCTGGATCCCGAGTGAGGCTTTACCCAGGGTAATAGACTTCATTTCAGATCTGTTGCAAGTGCTAACAGTTCCTCATTAAGTCGATACTGCAGCTCTTCAACTAACTGTAGGAGCCCTCATAAATCCCTCATGCATGAGCTGCATTGGCCACAGTGGCACGGGTGGAATTCGCTACACCTGGGCCAATTGGGCAGGAATGGCCGTGTACATGAAGTCGGGTGACACAGATTTCAGGCCGTATAGAACATAGAACATAGAACATAGAACATTACAGCGCAGAACAGGCCCTTCGGCCCACGATGTTGCGCCGACCATTTAAAAAAAAACAACAACAATGACCCACTAACCTAAACCAATCCCTTTTCGTCCATAAACCTGTCCACAGACCTCTTAAACGCCCCCAAACTAGGCGCATTTACAACTGCAGCAGGCAGGGCACTCCAATCCCTCACCACCCTCTGGGTAAAGAACCTACCCCTGACATCTGTCCTATAACTACCCCCCCTTAGTTTAAAGCCATGCCCCCTCGTGCTAGATTTTTCCATCAGAGGAAAAAGGCTATCACTATCCACCCTATCTAAACCTCTAATCATCTTATATGTTTCAATAAGATCCCCTCTTAGCCGCCTTCTTTCCAGCGAAAACAACCCCAAATCCCTCAGCCTCTCCTCATAGGATCTCCCCTCCATACCAGGCAACATCCTGGTAAACCTCCTCTGCACCCTCTCCAAAGCCTCCACATCCTTCCTGTAATGTGGGGACCAGAACTGCACACAATACTCCAAGTGCGGCCGCACCAGAGTTGTGTACAGTTGCAACATAACGCTACGACTCCTAAATTCAATCCCCCTACCAATAAACGCCAAGACACTGTATGCCTTCTTAACAACCTTTATAGGTGAGGTGTGAGCATCTACTTGTCCATCATATAATACGCAACAAAGCACTTGACTTCTCCAGTCTAGAGGGTCAAAGTTTAAAGCAGGGGTTAGAAGCTTTGCTTTTTCCAGTGCTGTTCCTGCCTGATTGGTGAAGTTCTACAAGTTTGACACCAACGCTACTGATAAAGCATTGAGCCAAAGGGGTAGACCTCAAATACTGATTTTCCATACCATTGCCACAAATCCTTCATCGAATCCTACTGCTACTTTCTTCTGGTTTCTCAATGGAAAGATGCAGGTCGGGGTTGAGATGCTCAGGCCAGTGAGGCAGTGAGCGTTCTGCAGAGTGCCCTTGGTCTTGTCCCACACACATAATTTTCCCCCAAAAGACACGGTGAGCAGTGAGCTGTTGGGCCCGAGCACTGCTGTGCATGTTGTGTAGTCCAGGTTACCATCAGATATTTGGAACAGGGGTTCTCCATTCTTCAGGTGCCAAGCTTTAATCTAAATGGAAGTGACATTGCGAGACAGTTAATGAACAGCATTAGACTCTGCACGCAAGTGGGAATCTCTCAATAATAAATTGTGCAATGATCTGTCACCAACACCCTGCTCCCCCCCACCACCACCCCCCCTCCGCCCCTCCCTTCCCCTAGGTCATAGCAGAGATTGAGAGCAAACATGAGGATCTCATAAACCTGAAGGAGAAAAAGCTGCTCTCAACATCTGGCCTACAGTTTGATCAACTCCTCCATCTATGAATGGTCTCATCTGAAACACTACTCTCCTCTCTGCGGATAGATCTACCATCGATGCCTGTTTTTATCTCAGCGTATCTTTAATGAAATACAGAATCTGGTGTTGGAAGCTCGTATTAAAAATGGGAAAGATAGCATCAGTGCCGTCTCATGTAGGGAATGTCCGAATTGCTGATATGTGCTCGTGACATAAGAGGTTTGGTCAGGAGTTTCCATTCACTAAAACAGTGCTGTCATATACAGAGCCTTAAGTTTATCTCTGATCTTGATGTACAACACAAAGGCCAACTTGCTCTGCTGTGGATAGCACGAGGGAATTACTGAATATGGAATAAAGGTAGGTTAATAAATTTAAGATTCAGATCGGCCATAATGGCAGAAGAGGTTCTGGAGCTGAATGGCCTCTTTCTGTGTTAATAAATTCAAAACAATGTACTAGGCTTTCCACAAGTGTTCTGGAGCTACCTAAATCAGTTAGGGTTTATTAAAAGTGTCATTAAACTTTCTTTAATGAAAACATTGGAATGAGGACACTGGGACCAATAAGTGTCAATTGATGGTGAATGGGGCTGAAGCCATGTAGATGAGGAAGAACCCTTGTTTAATAGATGCAGGAAGGATGTTCCTGATGGTAGGGGAGTCCAGAACTAGGGTTCACAGTCTGAGGATTCGGGATAGACCATTTAGGACAGAGACGAGGAGACATTTCTTCACCCAAAGAGAGATGAGCCTATGGAATTCATTACAAAAGAAGCAGTTGATGCCAAAACTTTGAATGTATCCAAGAGGCGGCTAGATATACCACTTGGGGCAAATGGAATCAAAGGTTATGGGGAGATAGCAGGATTAGGCTATTGAGTTGGACGATCAGCCATGATTGTGATGAATGGCAGAGCAGGCTCAAAGGGCCGACTGGCCTCCTGCTGCTTCTATCTTCTACGTTTCTATGTTTGATACCTATCTGGGCAAAATTAAAATGGACGAATCCTTCAATCCCCACCAGTGCCCACTTGCTGCCTGACTAAGCGTTCATACCCACAGTGCAGATTCCTGCCACTACTCTGTAGGAAAAACAAGCCCCATTTCAGGGTTACCTCCCCAGATAAGGATCCTGAGGCTGATTGTAGCACGATCCTGTCCGAGATCAGCTCGACACAGAATGAGCTTCCTAAGCTCAGTAAAGTAGATTCTTTAAACTGAATGCATTGAGGGAAGATCCCACCAGTTCTCTTTTGGAATTGGAAAATGGAGTTTAAGGATTTTATTGACAAAAGGCAATCAGAGGACTCTTCTACCTGTGCGCCTGAGACCGAGTAGATCACGTCAGTAGCTTCATCCACCTGGAGCAGTGCAAAGTGATCATAGTTAGAGTGATCCTCTGGGATGGAGTAGATCTCTTTCCCAGTCAGTAGATTCCACAGACGCAGCGTATGGTCAAAGGAGCCAGACACAGCATGAGCCTTGTTGTGAATCACCTTGATGCATCGTACCTCAGCTATAACAGATAACCATCACATAGTGGGGATGGGTCATATTAAGTGTATTCCATATTTTCCTTAAATCCTGAAACTACTTGTTTCATTCAATCACGTTTTGTATGACCGTATTTACTGCCCATCTCTAATTGCCCTTGGGGAGGTAGCAGTGAGCTGCCTTCTTGAACTGCTGCAGTCCATGCAGTGTAGGTACGCCCACTATGCTGTTAGGGAGGGAATTCCAGGATTTTGACTCATTAATAGTGAAGGAACAGCGATATATTTCCAAGTCACGATGGTGATGACTTGGAGGGGAACCGCCAGGTGGTGATGTTCCCATGTGCCTGCTGTCCTTGTCCGTTCTTGATGGTAGTGACAACAGATTTGGAAGGTTGAAGGAACATTGGTGAGCTGCTGCAGTGCATCTTGTAGATGGTACACACTGTGTGTTGGTGATGGATGGAGTGAATGTTGAAGGTGGTGGGTGGGGGGGAGTAGATCAGAATAGTGTGTTCAACCCAGAGTTTCCATCTCAGTTGAATGTTTCTAGGGGTTGGGCAGATTAATCACATGATCCCCTATCTCCACTGCCCCACACCCTCCGACACTACTATCATTGGTCAGCCAACACAGCCTAGTGTTGTCCCGGCTTTCCAGCCCAATTGGAAGGCCCTTCCCAATCCAATTCGATGATTTGTTTGACTGAAATTCAAACAGGCTTTTCTCCACATCACCAATACTCTTATAATGAATGAATAAAATGAACAGCATTTTTTAATATCCCTTTGATTTTTCTCTGGTTTGTTTCCTGCAAGTATTCAGGAGATTAACCTTCAATTCCAGGACACTCCAGGAGAATCTTGGAGAGTTGGCAACTCCAGGGATTGTGAAGTCATGACAGGGACTGAGAACGATCTCTTCACATGTTCCAAGGGCTGGAATTTTACCAGAATGGTTGCCTAAGACCAAATGGCAATGCCGTTCTGCGAGCCTCGTCCGCCCTGATTTCGGGGCGTGTGGGCCAGTAAAATCAGGGTCTCGGTATTTGGGATAACACAGTGGATTAAACTTGTCCTTAACTTCAGCTTCAGATGCTACCTTGAAAGGAGCTGCACTATCTCAGGACATCTTTACACTGATGTACAAACATCGGAACAGAAGTAGGCCATTCGGCCCCTTGAGCCTGAGTTCCGTAAATTCATGGCTGACTTTTTTGAGTTTCAAGTTCCATCTTCCTGTCTACCCTTGATCACTTTTGATTCCCTTGACTAACAAGAATCTATTTATCTCCATCTAAAAGATATTCAGTGATCCCACCTCCACCACCTCCTAAGGCAGAGGATTACAAAGTTGCACAACCTTCTGAGAGAAAAAAAACTTGCCTTATTCCTGTCCTAAAAGGGTGATCCCTAATTTTAAAATAATGTACCCTCTGGACTTGCCCATAAGAAGAAACACCCTTTCTATGTCCATAATAGGACACTCAAACAATGTCAAGATCATTCAGGATCATATGTATTTCAGTCAAATCACTCCTTTTAAGCTCTAGTGGATGGAACTGAGTGTGGATAGGCAGTCCAAAACCAGCTCTTTCTGGTTTTGCTTTCTTTAGCTATCTTTCATTTTGTTGGTGAATTCCATGGGCAACAGCAGCCTTTAACTGCCTCACCAGTCTGCTGCTCTCCCCATGTGAACCCAGATAGAAAGTACTATCAGCCTATATAACCAGAACCAAATTGTAACAGCGCAGAAGGAGGCCAATCAGCTTGATGAGTCTATGCCAGCTCTCTGAGTGTCATGCCCTCTCCTGTAACCTTGCACATTCTTCTATTTCAGATAATGACCCAATTCCTTCTTGAAAACCTTGATTGACCCTGCTTCCACCACACTTGCAAGCAGCGCATTCCAAACCCTAGCCACTTGCGCTGTGAAACAACATTTTCCTCAAGTCGCTATTGCTTCTTTTGCCAATTATCTTAAAACTCAATGCTTCTGCCAATAGGAACAGTTCCTCCCTATTGACTCTGACTGGATCCCTTCCATAAAATCTTCCCTCAGCCTTCTCTTCTCCAAAGAAAACAGTCTCAGCTTTTCCATTTTATCCCACTGATATTCTTCATCCCTGAAACCATTCTCATGATTCTAGGAGTTGCGCAATCTGGTTTCCAGCCTACATTTGCACCTTGCAGACATTGATGAGGAGCAGTTGATTCCACTGTACACCCATTCCCCCCTTTCCTTCTCAGGCTGACTGTTGCTAATACTCTTATTCCTCATCAGCTGCAAATATACTTGACTTTCTTCTTTCCTATAACTCCTCTGTTCTGAAAACATGTCTTATTCCAGCAGCTCCTGCTCAATCAGAACCTCAAAAGATGCCAATCACCCCCTCCCCATCTTCCCCTCCCTACAATCCTGGCCCTTTCCAGCACAAACTTGACCTCACCAAATCATTCATTGGTGATTTACCTCAATTTGTCTTTCCTTCTTTTCAACTCGGCTGCATTTTGATCTTTCCATTAAAAAGGCTGACACTACAAGACAACTACTACACTACCAATCTGGGCTGGGAAGACCAAAACTAAGGAAGGTACTCACAGGCACTTAGGAAGAGACATTTATTCTAGAATTGCAGTGGCAAGAGGCTGTGCTCATTTTGTGTGCCCCGGCCTATGTTCAACCTCAGACTTCGCAAAATAATACATAGTGTCAAAAGGCATAGATTCACTCTGCAATGTCATGAACATTTAACAAACAGAACATCATTTATCAAGCAGGAGGTGTTAGCTCTACTTGGTATGACATTAAGGGAAGATCATTGAGAAATGTTCTGCCTCACCAGAATGGCCCATTAATGTGTGAATTACTTCAATGTCCTGTAGATTCCACACAATCATTGTTCCATCTCGTGAACCTGCCATCAGCACAGTGCCATCAGGACTTAGCTCCATCACAGTCACACCTGTAGGACAGAAGGGAGTTTATGAGTACACGAGAACCCCACAGATGCTGATATTTAGTGCTAGCTGAAAATTCTACAGAGGGCCTTTTCTGAAGCTGTGAATAAGAATAAGCTGTCATTGGATGCACCCAAACAAGGATGTGTGGAACATTTCAGGAGACTGGGAGTTAGCATTCAACTTAGGGGTGACACCATAATCTCACCTGTTATGTTTTCCATAGAGACAAATAACTTTTAAAGAGAAATTTAATCTTCCAGTGAAAGAATAACATGTCAAAGACTCACATTTCAAAAATTTTACTGTAACAAATGATTATGAAACGCTTTTGACTGAACACTATTTCCTTTTCATAGGCAACTTCTTCTTTAACTTACAGAAGAGATTTCCCTTTTAACTTTTAACTTGACTGAAAATTTCCTGAAATTACTTCCAGCTCCTGATGGCTTGCTTCTCTTTTCACTTTTCCAGCTTGGAAACATCTAATCCCAAAATCTGGGAGTTATAATGTCAATTACTTTCCTTTAGCTAAACTAAGTGAATTTTCTAGGCTTCTTTAAATCCTCATTAACTCAGTCTTTAATGTGAGCACAAGCATTGACTCATGGTGTCCGATAGTCCATATTTTCTCTGCTTAAGCCGAAAGCCTGGCTACTTCCATCTTGCTCATATCTCCCAGATAACCATAGACCACACAAGACAAAACTGCAAACTACTATCTGTGGTATTCCTAGGGAATATCTAAACTCAAAATGCCCATGGCAATGGGAAATGCATTATCTTTGTATCAAATTAGGAATACTAATTAGTTATCTTTCATGCCAAAAATCTAGTAAAACTAATCATTTACAATTTACAACTCAATACCTATAACATCTTTCTGGGACTTTAAAGACTCAGTTTCTACTCATCATATACCCAGAGACTGTACTTCTTGTCTTCAAGTGTAAATACCTTGCACCTTCCTTTCAGTAAAATAATCTAAGCCTTCCTTTGATCTCTCACAGTCAAACCAACCAGGTATACTGTAGGTAGACTGTAGGAGTGTAACAGAGCTGCCTTCGTTTACCCGAACTTTAAAGACACAGTCCGGAATTTTCCAATTCTTTTCAGTGTCACTGAGGAGAGGAGAGCAGCCAGTAGCCCATCAGCAGCTGAGTTTTCCTACCATATTTTTAGATACTCTGGGAAAAGAGTAAATGGGCATGTCCCACATCACTCAAAGCTATTCCACCTACAACTTAGGCTTTAAAGGTCAGGGCGTACTTACCAATCTAAAAAAGATAAAAACAGAAGGAAACTCCCCTCCCATGGCACAGATACCCTCCACCGACACGGAACCCCCCGCACCTCCCCAGGGGAACCTTTCCATGAGTGCCTGGGTGGTGCTCAGAGGCAATGCATGGGGCAGTGCAAAGGCAATGCCAGGGTACTGCCAGGCATGAACCTACATCCCTCGACAACTGTTCCCACCTGTGCTCCTCTGGCACATTCTGTTTGCCAGGTCTATGTCATGAGGTCCTGTTGGGTGGGATTTTATGGCCTCATTCATCTCAAAGCCATAAATTTGTGCCTGAGGTCAAAGGATCTTTCCATGGTCCACCCTTTGCCCGCTCTGATTCCTGTGGCAGGTGGGAAGTTAAAATTCTGGCCATCGTGATTCACATAGGTGTGCCACCAAGGGAGTCTATCAGTTGTAAACACCTGATATGCATTGGTAATTAGATATAAATGGAGATTGTTGGTGGGAGATGGGGTCAATCGAGCTAGGACAGCATCGTGGCACAGTGGTTAGCACTACTGCCTCACAGCACCAGGACGCGGGTTCGGTTCCCAGCTGGGGTGACTGTGCAGAGTTGGCACATTCTCCTCATGTCTGCATAGGTTTCCTCTGGATGCTCCAGTTTCCTCCCAAGTCCAAAAGACGTGCTGGTTAGGTGCAGTGACCGGAATAGGCACTGGAACGTGGCGACTAGGGGATTTTCACAGTAACTTCATTGCAGTGTTAATGAAAGCTTACTTGCGACACTAATAAATAAACTTTAAAATCCCGCTGGCATGAAAACCACTTTAGGACCCCCACTTGACTCTCTGCCCTCCCTGCCATTCACGCCTTCCAAAGATGGGGTCGGAAAACTCCCTCCCACAGTCCTAAAAACAAATGGGCTGGATTACCCAACCTTGCCTGCACCTGGGATTCTCTGGCCCCACTACAGTGAATGAAGATCTGGCTGAGTGCCAAATCCTCCATTCTCATTGGCAGCGGTGACTAGGCTCAAACAGCTAGAGAGATCTTGTAAACTAAAGAATACAGCTTTATATAATAATCCTATAAATTTCTGGTTTTTCCTCACTACAGCTTTCCAGCTCTCAGTTTCACTTTTCTCCTTTGAGACATTCCTTAAAACTCAGCCCCTTTATCAACTCTTTGGGCACTTTACCCAATAACTGTTGGGGTGGCTTGCAGAGATATATTGTTATACAATGCTCCTGTGAAGTATTTTTGGATGCTCCATTAAGTTAAAGATCCTATAAAATTGTAAATTGTTATTTTGAATCCTAGAGTGCAAAAGGAGACCATTCAGCCTAACTCTCCAAAAGAACATAATAACATAAGAACATAAGAACATAAGAAATAGGAGCAGGAGTAGGCCATCTAGCCCTTCGAGCCTGCCCCGCCATTCAATAAGATCATGGCTGATCTGTTGTGGCTCAGTTCCACATTCCCGCCCTCTCCCCATAACCCTTAATCCCCTTGCTTATCAAAAACCCATCAACCCGCGTCTTAAAAATATTTAGCGAGGCAGCCTCCACCACTTCAACGGGCAGAGAATTCCAGAGATTCACCACCCTTTGAGTGAAGAAGTTCCTCCTCAACTCCGTTCTAAACCGCCCCCCCTTTATCTTGAGGCTGTGCCCCCTAGTCCTACTGTCCTTTCTGAGCGGGAAGAGTCTCTCCGCCTCTATCCTATCCATCCCATTCATCATCTTATACGTCTCAATGAGATCTCCCCTCATTCTTCTAAATTCTAATGAGTACAAGCCTAGTTTATTGAGCCTCTCCTCATAGCTCAACCCCCTCAACTCCAGTATCAGCCTAGTAAACCTCCTCTGCACTCCCTCCAAGGCCAAAATATCCTTGCGTAAGTACGGTGACCAAAACTGCACACAGTACTCCAGCTGCGGCCTCACCAGTGCCCTATACAGCCGCAGCAAGACCTCCTTACTTTTATATTCAATCCCCCTCGCTATGAAGGCCAGCATCCCATTCGCCTTCCTGACCACCTGCTGCACCTGCAAGCTGGGTTTTTGCGACTCATGCACAAGGTCCCCGAGGTCCCTCTGCACCATCGCCTGCTGCAGTTTTTCGCCACGTAAGTAATAGTCCTTCCTACCATTATTCCTACCAAAGTGGACAACCTCGCACTTGCCAACATTAAATTCCATTTGCCATTTCTTGGCCCATTCGCCCAGCCTATCTAGATCCTTCTGCAGACTCTCCACACCCTCCGCGCAATTTGCCGTTCCACCAATCTTGGTGTCATCAGCAAATTTCGACACCATACACTCGGTTCCCTCCTCCGGATCATCTATATAAATGGTAAATAGCTGAGGCTTCAGCACCGACCCCTGGGGCACTCCACTAGTCACCAACCGCCAATCCGAATAGCACCCATTAACCCCCACTCTCTGCCTCCTATTTGACAACCAATCCTCTATCCACGCTAACACCCTACCCCCCACTCCATGTCCCCTGACCTTCTGCAATAACCTCTTGTGAGGTACCTTGTCAAACGCCTTCTGAAAATCAAGAAAGACCACATCCACCGGCTCTCCTCTATCCACCGCCCTAGACATATCCTCATAGAACTCCAATAAATTTGTCAGACACAACTTCCCCTTAACGAAACCGTGCTGCGTCTGCTCTATCAAGCAATTCCCCTCAAGATGCCTCGCTATTTCCTCCTTGATGACAGATTCTAACATTTTACCTACAACAGACGTTAAACTAACCGGCCTATAATTCCCCGCCTTTTGCCTGGCACCCTTCTTAAACAACGGCGTAACATTAGCCGTTTTCCAATCTTCCGGCACTTCCCCAGAATCCAGCGACGTCTGGAAAATAACCACCAAGGCATCCACTATCACCTCCGCCATTTCTTTCAGAACCCTCGGATGCATTCTATCCGGTCCTGGGGACTTGTCCACAATCAGCCCCTCCAGTCTGTTGAGCACCGCCTCTCTAGTAACAATAATGTCATTGAGACCCTCCAGCCCTACCACCTTTCCATCGCTAACACCCGGCAAATTATTCACTTCTTCCTCCGTGAAGACCGAAACAAAAAAGTTATTCAAGACTTCAGCCATTTCCCCATCCCCTACCACTAAGTCCCCCCTCTCATCCTCTAAGGGTCCAACGTTCCCAGGCCCATCCTACATCCTATTCCCATACCCTACACATTTACCCCGCTAATCCCCCAAACCTACATGTCTTTAAACACTAAGGGGAGTTTAGCATGGCCAGTCTACCTAACCTGCACATCTTTGGACAGTGGGTGGAAATTGGAGCACCTGGAGGGAGCCCATGCGGACATGGGAGAGTTGGGGAGTGGAGAGGGTGTGGGGGGTGGGGGTGTGGGAGAAATGTGCAAACTTCACACAGTCACCCAAGGCTGTAATTGAATCCGGCTCCCTGGTGCAGTGACTCATGATTATGCAAATTAGTTTTAAAGGTGACATGAAGCAGAATCTAATTACTGCAATTGAAAGTGTCATTTTACCAAGTGGAATTTCTACCCAGCACCCTCCATGATCAAAAACAATAAAAATAATCATCAAACATTGGATATTTTGCCAAATATGGCAAAATGTGTTAGCCATATTTGGGGAGTGTGTGGGTTGCGCTTCATCCAACCAATCAGCTGTCCACTGGTTACAGGTCTATGTAATCCATTGGGTCTGATATCTTCTAAATGTCAGAACAAACTCAAGTAGGTTTAGGCTTCACTACACAAACAGAACATGGAGTGTACCTTTGCTAAACCCAGTCAATGTTGTCCTTAGTGGCCCACCAGGTGGCTGGAAGAAGCCACATAGTGGAGTGAAGATTGGATTGGGGCACGCAGCACACCATTTTTCACACTGCAGACAGAGCTCACCAATCATTGGGTAAGAAACCTTGAAGAAATCAAGACGTGCCAACATCTCTGTGTAGAGGACACTCTCATCTACAAAGAAAATACAAAACAAACTCAATATTATTAAGGCTTTTTTCTGGCTAATCATGAAAGTATAGATCATGCTTTTCTAAGAATAACAGTTCCAATTCAAAGAGCATTTTTATCTCAACTGTTTCTGTTTTATCAGAGCCCAGGTATGAGCATGAACTCACTCACTTCTCCCTGATAATGCTAACTCACTCAGCTCTCTAAAAGAATTCTTATTCTCAAAGCAAATATCAACCCTTCCATTCTCTAAAGCTTTATAAGACACCCATTCTTCACAGGAGAGTTAACCCACTCCACTCTCTGTCTGTGTAATAATCTGTACCATTCTCCAAAAGACTGTTAAACAATTCCATTCTAAGTATATAATAATCCACTTATTCTCTCGAGGCTGTGTTAATTCACTCTAGTTTCCAAGATAATGATTACCCATTCTATAATCTATGATTGTTCTTACCTATTCCATTCTCCATGAAGTCTATTGTAGGCCAGATGAGTAACAGTGCATCTTGAATAAGCTTCACTTCTGGACAATCAACTTGCTTGGTACATGCATAAAAATCCTCAAGCAGGCTCTTTATTCCTGTGGCTTGTATCTTACAAACTATCCATTCCATATTCCCTGGGAATTCAAAATAATCCGAGGTGTTATCTCAAGTAGATATTACATTTTGAGCTAAGTATGAAGAACAAAGAAAATTATAGCACAGGAACAGGCCCTCCGGCCTTCCAAGCCTGCATCAGCCATGCTGCCCAAATAAACTAAAACCCCCTACCTTTCCAGAGACCATATCCCTCATTCCCATCCTATTCATGTGTTTGTCAAGATGCCCCTTAGAAGTCACTATTGTATCCGCTTCCACTACTTTCCCCGGCAGTGAGTTTCAGGCACCCACACCTTCTGTGTAAAAAATTTGCCTCGTACATTCCCTTTAAACCTTGCCCCTCACACCTTAAATCTATGCATCCTAGTAATTGACTCTTCCACCCTGGGAAAAAGCTTCTGACTATCCACTCTGTCCATGCCCCTCATAATTTTGTAGACATCTATCAGGTCGCCCCTCCATCTCCATCATTCCAATGAGAACAACCCAAATTTCTTCAGCCTCTCCTCATAGCTAATGCTCTCCATACCAGGCAACATTCTGGTAAATCTTTTCTATACTCTTTCCAAAGCCTCCATGTCCTTCTGGTAGTGTGGCGACCAGAATTGAACACTATGTTCCAAGTGTGGCCTAACTAAGGTTCTATAAAGCTGCAACATGACTTGCTAGTTTTAAACTCAATACCCCAGCTGATGAGGCGAAGGATGCCATATGCCTTCTTGATTACCCTCTCCATCACTTTCAGTGACCTGTGTACCTGTACACCCAGATCCCTCTGCCTATCAATACTCTGCTATTTACTGTATATTTCCTATCGGTATTAGACCTTCCAAAATGCATTACCTCACATTTGCCCAGATGAAATTCCATTCGCCATCTCTCCGTCCAAGTCTCCAGCTGATCTATATCCTGATGTATCCTCTGATGGTCCTCATCGCTATCCGCAAATCCACCAACCTTGTGTCATCCACAAACTTACTAATCAATCCAGTTACATTTTCCTCCAAATCATTTATATATATTACAATAGCAAAGGTCCAGCATTGATCCCTGCCACCAGTCATAACCCTCTATTCAGAAACGCATCCTTCCACTCTTACCCTCTATCTTCTATGACTGAGCCAGCTCTGTATCCACCTTGCCAGCTCACCTCTGATCCCATGCAGCTTCACCTTCTGCACCAGTCTGCCATGAGGTACTTTGTCAAAGGCTTTACTGAAGTCCATGTAGACAACATCCTCTATCTTACCCTCATCAATCATCTTCATCACTTCCTCGAAAAACCCGATCAAGTTAGTGAGGCACAACCTCCCCTTCACAAAACCATGTTGCCTCTCACTAATACATCCACTTATTTCCAAGTGGGAATAAATCCTGTCTTGAAGAATCCTCTCCAATAATTTCCCTACCACTGATGTAAGGCTCACCAGACTGTAATTATCTAGATTATTCTTGCTAGCCTTCTTAAACAAAGGAACAATATTGGCTATTCTCCAATCCTCTGGGACCTCCCCTGTAAAAAGTCTGACAACACCAGGTTTTAGTCCAACCTATTTATTTGATAATATACTCACAAGCTTTCAGGGTTAGTCCCTTCGTCAGGTGAATGGAGAGTTCTGGCCTCAGACAGAGCATATAAAGCACAGACAGTTTAGAGATTACTGATTAGAATGCGAATCCTTACACCTAACCTGCTGTTCAAGACCTGAAGCGGCTGATAATGTGAGTGGAAGGAGCACTGATCACAGTTTAAAGAGATGTGTATTGTCTCCAGACAGTACAGTAAGTGAGGTTTTGCAAACCCAGGCAAGTCACGGGGGTTACAGATAGTGCGACATGAACCCAAGATCCCTGTTGAGACCGTCCTCATGTGTGCGGAACTTGGCTATCAGTCTCTGCTCAGCGACTCTGCGCTGTCGTGTGTCGTGAAGGCCGCCTTGGAGAACGCTTACCCGAAGGTCAGAGGCTGAATGCCCGTGACCACTGAAGTGTTCGCCAACAGGAAGGGAACAGTCTTGCCTGGTGACTGTCGAGCGATGTTCATTCATCCGTTGTCGTAGCGTCTGCATTGGGGAGACCATGCAGACGCTACGACAACGGATGAATGAACATCGCTCGACAGTCACCAGGCAAGACTGTTCCCTTCCTGTTGGCGAACACTTCAGTGGTCACGGGCATTCAGCCTCTGACCTTCAGGTAAGCATTCTCCAAGGTGGCCTTCACGACACATGACAGCGCAGAGTCGCTGAACAGAGACTGATAGCCAAGTTCCGCACACATGAGGACGGTCTCAACAGGGATCTTGGGTTCCTGTCGCACTATCTGTAACCCCCGTGACTTGCCTGGGTTTGCAAAACCTCACTTACTGTACACTGTCTGGAGACAATACACATCTCTTTAAACTGTGATCAGTGCTCCTTCCACTCACATTATCAGCCGCTTCAGGTCTTGAACAGCAGGTTAGGTGTAAGGATTCGCATTCTAATCAGTAATCTCTAAACTGTCTGTGCTTTATATGCTCTGTCTGAGGCCAGAACTCTCCATTCACCTGACGAAGGGACTAACCCCGAAAGCTTGTGAGTATATTATCAAATAAATAGGTTGGACTAAAACCTGGTGTTGTCAGACTTTTTACTGTGTTTACGCCAGTCCAACGCCGGCATACCCACATCATGACCTCCCCTGTAGCCAGTGAGGATACAAAGATTTTTCTCAAGGCCCCAGCAATTTCCTCTCTTGCCTCTCTCAGTATTCTGGGGCATATCCCATCAGGCTCTGGGGATTTGACTACCTTAACGTTTCTCAAGAACCCCAATACCTCCTCCTTTTTGATCTCAACATGACTCAAACTATCTACACATCCTTTCCCAGACTCATCATCCACCAAGTCCTTCTCTTTGGTGAATACTGACGCAAAGTACTCATTTAATACCTCACCCATTTCCTCTGGCTCCAAGCATAGATTCCCTCCCTTGTCCTTGAGTGGGCCAACCCTCCCCCGGCTACCCTCTTGCTCCTTATAGATGTATAAAAAACCTGTATGTATAAAAGTATGTCGTATTAAATAAGGAGTGTATGGTACTGTTGTTAATTTCAGTCATTGTGGGTGGGAAAATGTCAGTGAGGTGTTAGAGATAGGCAATTGAATGTTGATGTTGGTACGATTACAGGACAAAACTATTTAAATAAATGACAAGGCGTGATGTAGGTGTACCTTTGGGTTTTTAAATATCTTGCTCTCTGTAGTTCACAGCCTTAGCTGATGTCATTTATGACGAGTCCTTTTATTGCTCCTTAAGTGGCTTTAATGGGGTTGTTTATTTTTACTTTGGGACCTAGTTTTATGTTCCTGCAGTATCAGGAGGAAAAATGTTTGCATGTCAGATGAGGGGACTCTTTCATTTTCAGTTCTGAGCTGCAGATTTTTGTTTCAGAAGGGGCATCAAGCTGGAAAGCAGTGCTGCTCTCTTTCTCTCTATCTGGTTTTGGGAAATTCTGCTGGTTAGCTGAAAGCCTTCCCGGAGCAGAAATTTGGCTATTGATGGCTTGACCAGAGTCTCTCCCTGGTGTTCTGGGAAGCTGTTCTGACTTCAAACTTGTTTTGAGTGTATGTGGCATTCATCCGAAGGTCTCAGTTCCACTATCAAGTCAGCATTTGTCTTTGCTATGTTAAACCTGTGGAAAGGGTTTTTTTGTCTAAAGGAAGTTTATATATTATCATGGTTGTTTTGTTTTTGTTTGTAATTGATAAAAATTAGTGCTAATTCTCTTTCCATGCATGTTAACTATATTTTAAAATAAATTTTGTTTGATAAAAGCTCCCTAGTGGGTCATTTGAATCATACCTGAAGTAAAATATATCATGCTTATCCTAGCCAAGTTCAAAGTGCAAAAAGTCTGATCCAGGCTGGCTCCATAAAACACTTTGAAGTTTCTGACCTGAACCAGAATTAAAACAAGAAACCCACAGATTTCTTGAAGGTAATTACGCTCACTCCTCTCAAATACAATAGAGACAATCAGAAAAAAGTGGTTCTGAAATGGTCCTGAACCAATAAGACGAAGAGTCAAAAGACTCAAATCATTAACTTTGTTACTCTTCTAATAGATGCTGTCAGACCTGCTGAGTCTTCCAACATCCTCTGTTCTTGAACAAAAGAAACTGTTCTTATCACCTGAAAGGAATATTTACTGAAACACCAGGAGCTTTGTGTTCTCTGTCCAGCTGCCTGTTATCTTATGAGAATAACTGACCAGCTCAAATAAGCCATTCAGTCTCAATTTCTGTGTTTCAGTGTGCCTTCTGTCTCAGTAAGAAGTCTCACAACACTAAGTTAAAGTCCAACAGGTTGATTTGGTAGCAAATGCCACTAGCTTTCAGAAGGCTGTTCCTTCGTCAGGTGAGCGGAGAGTTCTGATCAGATACAGGGTATATAAAAGCTCACACAGTTTACAGAATACTGATTAGAATGCGAGTCTTTACAGCTAATCTGCTATTCAAGTCTTCAAAGTGCAGACAATGTGAGTGGAGACAGCATTAAGCATAGGTTAAAGAGATGTGTATTGTCTCCAGACAAGACAGTAAGTGAGATGTTGCAAGTTCAGGCAAGTCATGGGGGTTACAGATAGTGTGACATGAACCCAAGATCCTGGTTGAGGCCGTCCTCATGTGTGCGGAACTTGGCTATCAACTTCTGCTCAGTGACTCTGCGCTGTCGTGAAGGCCGCCTTGGAGAACATTTACCGGAAGATCAGAGGCTGAATGCCGATAACAGCTGAAATGTTCGCCAACAGGAAGAGAACAGACTTGCCTAGGGATTGTCGAGCGGTGTTCATTCATCCGTTGTCATAGCGCCTGCATGGTCTCCCCAATGTACCATGCTTCGGGACATCCTTTCCTGCAGCGTATTAGGTAGACAATGTTGGCCGAGTTGCAAGGGTATGTGCTGTGTACCTGGTGGATGGTATTCTCATGTGAGATGATGTCATCCATGTCAATGATCCGGCATGTCTTGCAGAGGTTGCTGTGGCAGGGTTGTGTGGTGTTGTGGTCACTGTTCTCCTGAAGACTGGGTAGTTTGCTGTGAACAATGGTCTGTTTGAGGTTGTGGGGTTGTTTGAAGGCAAGAAGTGGGGGTGTGGGGATGGCCCTGGCGAGATGTTCATCTTCATCACTGACATGTTGAAGACTCCGGAGAAGATGTCGTAGCTTCTCCGCTCCGGGGAAGTACTGGATGACGAAGGGTACTCTATCCACCGTGTCCCGTGTTTGTCTTCTGAGGAGGTTGGTGCCGTCGACCGAGGTTGGTGTCGTTGGATCTGTCGACCGATGAGCACCATATTCTGTTCTTGTGAGGGCATCTTTCAGTGTCTGGAGGTGTCTGTTGTGATCCTCCTCATATGAGCAGATCCTGTGTATACGGAGGGATTGTCCGTAGGGGATGGCTTCTTTAACGTGTTTAGGATGGAAGCTGGAGAAGTGGAGCATCGTGAGATTATCTGTGGGCTTGCAGTACAGTGAGGTGCTGAGGTGACCGTCCTTATTAGAGATGCGTGTGTCCAAGAATGCAACTATTTCCGAAGAGTAGTCCATGGTGAGTCTGATGATGGGATGGAACTTGTTGATATCATCATATAGTTGTTTCAGTGATTGTTCACCATGAGTCCAAAGGAAGAAAATGTCATTGATGTATTTAGTGTATAGCGTCAGTTGAAGGTTCTGTGCAGTGATGAAGTCTTGTTCAAACCTGTGCATGAAGATGTTGGCATATTGAGGTGTGAATTTGGTCCCCATGGCCATTCCACGTGTCTGGATGAAGAACTGGTTATTGAAGGTGAAGACATTGTGGCCCAGGATGAAGTGAATGAGTTGTAAAATTGCATCTGGAAACTGGCAGTTGTCAGCATTGAGTACTGAGGCAGTTGCAGAAATGCCATTGTCATACAGGATGCTGGTGTAGAGTGCTGAGACATCCATTGTGACGAGGAGTGCCCCTCGTTCAACTGCTGCATGTGTGCTGAGTTCCTGTAGGAAGTCTATAGTGACGTGACAAAAGCTGGGGGTTCTTTGTACAATGGGTTTCAGGATGACCTCGACATAGCCAGAGAGGTTCTCGCACAGGGTCCCATTGCCCGATACGATGGGACAGCTGGTGTGTTTGCCTTGGGAGGCAGTAGAGAACAGTGACCACAACACCACACAACCCTGCCACAGCAACCTCTGTGAGACATGCCGGATCATTGACATGGATGCCATCATCTCACTTGAGAACACCATCCACCAGAGACCTGGGGGTGCAAGTGCACAAGTCCCTGAAGGTGTCGGTGCAGGTGCAGAATGTGATGAGGAAAGCGTATGGTATGTTAGCCTTCATAGGAAGAGGTATAGAATATAAGAGTAGGAGTCTGATGTTGCAGTTGTATAGAGCGTTGGTTAGGCCTCACTTGGAGTACTGCGTCCAGTTCTGGTCGCCGTACTACCGGAAGGATGTAGAGATCCTGGAGAGAGTGCAGAGGAGATTTACCAGGATGTTGCCTGGTATGGAAGGGCTGTCTTACGAGGAAAGATTGAATGAACTTGGGCTGTTTTCCCTTGAGAGACGTCGGCTGAGGGGGGATCTAATAGAGGTTTATAAGATTATGAAGGGGATAGATAGAGTAAATGGTGGTAAGCTTTTTCCGCTATTAAAAATGGATAGAACGAGGGGTCACGGGCTTAGGGTGAGGGGGGCTAGCTATAAGACAAATATTAGAGGGCAGTTTTTCATGCAAAGGGTAGTGGGGGTGTGGAATGCACTGCCGAGTAAGGTGGTGGAAGCAGGCACGCTAGGGTTGTTTAAGAGTCACTTAGACAGCCATATGAGCGGGCTACATATAGGGGGATATAGTAGGCCTTACTAAACATTGTAGGCTTGGGAATACGTTTTGCCTCAGGGATGTTAGTCTTTGCCTGTTTAATAATGAATTTTTTTGTCTCCACAGGCATTTAAGTCCAGCAAGGGGCATGCATGCGGCAGGTTGTAGTGGGCTGCTCTTGGACGTTGCTTCGGGAGTTGCCTATTGCTTCATGTCGTTAGTGTGCTTAAACTGGACCATCTCGAGGGCAACATGACAGCTCAAAGACTATCTCTGTTGCTGTGCGGACACATGGATTTGGGCCTGTGTCTGTGGGAGTTTGCACGTTCTCCCCGTGGTTGCGTGGGTTTCCTCCGGGTACTCCGGTTTCCTCCCACATCCCCCAAAGATGTGCTTTTAGGCTGATTGATTGGGTACTAAATTGTCCCTAAATTGGACCTCCCTATCCTCGCACGTTAGGCGTAGACTAAAATCATGAATAGGTCACTGAGACAGTGGGACAGCGGCGCGGGCTCGTTGGGCCGAAGGGCCTGTTTCCCGTGCTGTGTTGTTCTTTGTTCTTTGTTCTTTGTATGTAGATAGCATATACTCTTGCAACTCAGCCAACATTGTCTACCTGATACGCTGCAGGAAAGGGTGTCTCAAGGCATTGTATATTGGGGAGACCCTGCAGATGCTACGACAACGAACGAATGAACACCACTCGACAATCACCAGGCAAGACTGTTCCCTTCCTGTTGGTGAACATTTCAGCAGTCACGAGCATTCAGCCTCTGATCTTTGGGTAAACGTTCTCCAAGGCGGCCTTCACAACATATGACAGCGCAGACTCACTGAGCAGAAACTGATATCCAAGTTCCGCACATATGAGGACAGCCTCAACCGGGATCTTGGGTTCATGTCACACTACGTGTAACCCCCGTGTTACTTGTCTGAACTTGCAACATCTCACTTTCTGTCCTGTCTGGAGATAATACACATCTCTTTAACCTGTGTCTCCACTCACAATGTCTGCACCTTGAAGACTTGAATAGCAGATTAGCTGTAAAGACTCACATTCTAATCAGTATTCTGTAAACTGTATGTGGTTTTATAAGCCCTGTTTCTGATCAGAACTCTCCACTCACCTGACGAAGGAACAGCGTTCCGAAAGCTTGTGGAGTTTACTACCAAATAAACCTGTTGGACTTTAACCTGGTGTTGTGAGACGTGTTACTTTGTTTACCCCAGTCCAACGCCATCATCTTCACATCATGACTACCTTCTGTCTCACACGTAGACATACACACACAGACGCATACATCCAGATACACGTATACACAGCTGTGGTTTACTCTGCCTTTAGTCTCTATCTCTCTCTCTCACATACATATATACAAATACATAAATACTCATACAGACATATATCTGGGTCTTATTTCTCTCTCTCTCTCTCTCACACACACACACACACAAATACATAAACACTCACATACACATAGATATACTGACACACACAAACACACATTGACACGCAGAGATACATACACCACCCATGCACAGAGTATACAAGCCAACATACGTATATATATACATTCAAGTTTAAAGTTTTAAAGTTTAACGTTTATTTATTAATGTCACAAGTAGACTTACATTAACACTGCAATGAAGTTACTGTGAAAATCCTCTAGATACCACATTCCGGTGCCTGTTTGGGTACAGTAGGGAGAATTTAGCATGGCTTGGCTAATGCACCTAACAGGCATGTCTTTCAGACTCTGGGAAGAAACCGGAGCACCTGTGGAGCACTCACAGATAATATGCAAAGTCCACACGTACACCCAAGGCCAGGATTGAACCTGGGTCCCTGGCGCTGTGAGGCCACAGTGCTTACCACTCTGCCACCATGCTGCCACAAACACATACTAAAATACACACACACGTATTCAGACACATATATAGATGTGCACACCGAGCTGAGTGTTTCAAGTTTCTAGGTGTCTAGATCACCAAAAACCTGCCCTGGTTCCTCCATGCTAACATTATAGTTAAGAAACCCATCAACGTCTCTAATTCCTCAGAAAGCTAAGAAAATTCGGCATATCCTCTGTGACTCTCATCAATTTTTACAGATGGACCATAGAACTCATCCTTTCCAGGTGGATCACAGCTTGGTATGGCTCCTGTTCTGTACAAGACCACAAGAAACTACAAAAGATTTCAACATTGCCTACTCCATCACACAAAGTAGCCTCCCATCCATTGACTCCGTCTACACTTCCTGCTACCTCGGAAAAGCATGCACCCTGGACATATTCCCTTCCATCTTCATGCATTGGGAAAAAGACGCAAAAG
This sequence comes from Carcharhinus amblyrhynchos, assembly GCF_965287045.1. Taxonomy (NCBI): domain Eukaryota; kingdom Metazoa; phylum Chordata; class Chondrichthyes; order Carcharhiniformes; family Carcharhinidae; genus Carcharhinus; species Carcharhinus amblyrhynchos. The sequence goes on along the minus strand of NC_137329.1, from coordinate 69,207,850 downwards.
TCTGAGAACACATACCAACCGACTCATGAACTGTTCTTTCCTGCTGTCATCAGACTTTTGAATGGGCCTACCATATAATTGAACAGATCTTTCTCTTCATCCTTTCTGTGACTGCAACTTTATATTGTCCACCCTTTTCTTTTCTTCTCCTCTATGTACTCTATGAACGGGTCTATGTAGCGCGCAAGAAAAAGTATTTTTCACTGTCTACCAATACATGTGACAATAATAAATCAAATCAAATAAACGCACACACGCATATAGAAACTCACATACATATACAAACAAACATATACTATGCACACTCATGCACGCACAGACACGCACACATGCATATATATAGACATATACACATATAGACATATACACATAAAGACACACATACATATCGACACACACATACATATAGATACACATACATATATAGATACACATTCATAGACATATGCATACACACAGTTACATGTACATTTATATATATATACATTCCCAATTTGTGAAACTGCCCAGTGGACAATGGTAGAACCCATTTCATGAACTGGACAAACCCATAGCACAGATTATAAAATAAGTTGTTTGATGGCTTATTTCATGAAATGGCCAGTGTTATGTATGAGTTTTAAAATCTTAGTCATGGAATTGCTGCTAGAGTCTGTTGCCCTGCATAAGCTTAAAAGTTGATCAATAACAGTATGAACATGTAAATTTGGAAAAGCAAGTTTGCCTATTAAGGCACAGACGATCATTTTTGCTGTCGTCAAGCCTGGAAAAACAGGACAAAAATTCTCAAGAGATGAATACCATATCCCGAAATCTTTCCTGCAACATCTCTCGGTAGTGTGGACAAGGTTACCAGGAGCATTGTTAAGCACATGGCCATCATGGAAACAGTCTTAAGTATCATGTGACAAGCCCACATTGAAACTAACCATGGTGGTGTAAAGAAGACTCTCGGGGAAACTGGTTGAAAATTATGCAAGCATCTCACAGTCTCTTATAGGACAGTTCATCAGTAGCTGTGAAAGATTCTTAGAAAAGCATTACTGACAGGAGAGAGCAACAGGGGAGGTTATAAGACTTCTGGCTGTCAATGATTTGAATGAACATGGAGAGTAGACCTAATTGACATGCAGACTGTGAGGATGGAAGTTACTGTTGCATAGTGCCCTATATGGAGGTCCCTGACCAAGCTCCACATCATTTGTCCTATGAAATCCAATGCAGCAGCTAAAGTTGCCCATGAACTGCTTCTCATATTTCTAGGCACCAGAGCCTAAAGTCAAGATAAAAGAGAGTCCATAACACAAGTCATCCATGAACTGGCAACACTCTGGGAAAAATTAGTGTTGGTCATTGGACATCCCATCCATCTCCAGAGTCAAGGTTATGTGGGATACAATAAGGCTGATAAGAGGCTGAAACTAATGGCCCGGATATGTGACAACAACATTGCTGTGTAGAGCTATGATGACCATCGTGTTCAGTGGGCAAAGGACAGCAGTTAGGTAATATTCCTGCTTGAAAGTTGGTTTCTGCTGCAACAGTACAGGTCATATCCACAAGGCCTGTGACAGTGTTTACTAGAGCTGATAGTGCTAGTATATTAAACATGGATGAATTGTATTTATGTGGTTTTTGTAAATGTTGATGTATAAACTTTCTGAAAGGTGTAGGTGTGAGCCTGAATGAAATATAATAGAACATGAACTAAATATGTATTAGTCACAAGTAAGACTTATATTAACACTGCAATGAAGTTACTGTGAAATGCCCCTGGTCGCCACACTCCGGCGTCTTTTCGGGTCAATGCACCAAACCAGCACATCTTTCAAAGTGTCGGAGGAAACCAGAGCACCGGAGGAAACCCACACAGACATGGGAAGAACGTACAAACTCCACCCATACAGTGACCCAAGCCAGGAATCAAACCCAATGTCACTGTGCCCCCCAATAAACCAATCAATTCGAAATGTTAGGATGTTGCAATCAACCCATAGGATCATAGGGCGCAATCTTAGCTGCCATTCACGCCAAGCTCCCACTACAGCAAGGTCAGAGAATTGACACTCAGCCAAATCTCCGTTCACTGCAGTGGGATGGGAAAATCCTGCCAGCGTGAATAGTCATAAGATCCCAGCCATAGAGTTTTGTAGCACAGAATGAGGCCCTTTGGCCCATCGTGTCTGATATGGCCATCAAGCATCTATCTATTCTAATCCAAAGCTACATATACACACAAACACATGCACACATTCATACACAAATGGACACACACATACACATCAAATATATGTGTGCACACATGTATACTCTACACATAGATCTCAGGATACCCAAAGCCCTTACAGCCAATGAAATCCTTTCAAAATATCTTCACTTTTGCAAAGTAGGAAACACAGCTACTAATTTACAGACAAACCGGAGATTGCAGAGTGAGATAATGCGCAATCTATTGAGGATCTCAGATAATCAGTGACATTGCCCTCTCTCACACAATGTTAGAACATAGAGTGCGTAAGACCACATCCTTACCAAGAACCTCCTGTTTCAGTTCATCAATGCGCCCCGCATTCAGCAACTGGTGCGGCAATTCACTCAGCTTACGCAAGTTCACAAGATCATCCCCAAATTTCAGTGGCTGTGCACAGACCTGGACCAAAAAAATGTTCAATTTGTTCCTTAGCACAACAGAGACTGGATTGTGAGTGCAGTTGGTATTCCTATTCCTGATTACAATCCAATGATCACTACTGAGGAGGGAATATGTGAGGGACCAGGGACCAGCTCTGATGCCATTGTAGTGGAATAGCTTATGATCACTCACACCCAATGGGAAAGGTAACAGAGAGCTGATATATGCCGAAAGGACCTCATCTCAGCCAGAGTTGAGAATGTTAGCAACTGAGCCATGGCTGACTCCATAATTGATGTGAATTGGCTATCCTTCTGGCCCACAGGACAGTCACTCTGTGCATGTGTAGTATGAGTGATCACCTCAGGTAAACGGCTCACAGTGAAAAAATGCTGACATCTTCACTCAGTTTCATGAAGATCTCCTACAGGTAATTCAGGATCATTGTAATAAGTCCCAAATAGGGAATTATTCAGTTCACATCATTCTGCAGAGCAGGCAGGATCACAGATAAACAGGGGCATTAACCTCTTATTAACTCATTTCCTTCTTTTCAGGGGGGAGAGGTTCTGGACTGGCTGCATGTGGTATCATCTTCAGCAGAAGGGCCTGCATGCATGGGCACTCCAACACAGGCTCACAATACCCAGCGGGGGCAATTCAAGAATAGGTAACTCTTCTCTTAGCACCTCACCTCACTCTCTCACGCACCCATCAGCAGAAAAGAAAAGAAATGGAAAACCTTGGCATTTGAACCCATCGTCATCTTGCTGAGAATGCTACTATCGCAGCCAAGCTGACAGAGACAGAGTCCAGTGCCCTGTAATACTGACAGGACCTGGTACATAAAGAGCAGCTATTGCATGTCCATGAGTGAAGGCCACATTTCTCAATCCCCTGATACTCACCGAGCCATAGCTGACACTGTTGGGAGCTGCAAAACACGGAGAAAGCGCATCCGCCTTGACACAGTGTCAGGAGGGATGGGAACTGAGAGTGCCCTCAAACCAAAAAAGATTTTATTCTGTGACACAACTCTGCGACTAACTGGCTGAACATTACCTTCCTGTCTGCAATCAGTGTCTCCTTCAGCAGTGGAAGTGTGATGGTCTTTCTCTTCCCCAGACTCCATGTTCCCTTGAAAAAATCAGCCAGTACTGCATGGCGTTTGGCTTTCTCCTTCGTTGTGAGATAGAGCTCATGTACCACCTCCACAAATTGCCTGAAATGAGCAGAAGTAACTATTTGGTTCTTGCGGCACTCGGATAACTGACAAGTGCGTTTCTGTGGTTAAGTTTCAAATTGTGGAAAATTGTACATAAATACAGGTTCAGCCTGTCTGAGCTGGAGCGTACATTTATCTTATCCTGGGGGCATGGCCCTCAGAGCCAAGCACTGCAGACCCAGTCACAGGTGAGTTTCTTGTCGACTCCTTAGGGGTTAGACCCTGCGGGTTTATCTGGAGCTGAGAGGGGAGAGGTTTCAGCAATCACCCACCTTAGTCTTGCCCCCTACACTCCCCCCACCCTAGGATAGGCCAGCACAGCTCAGGGCTTGAGTTGTTGGGTTGTCCTCATTTGCAGGGCTCCATAGTAACTTAAGACAAAAGTATCAAACTTGGTTTTCCATTTAAAAAATGTTGGTTTGGTCTGGTTGAGCACCCACAGTAATCACAGTGCAGGTCATGGCTAGCAACAACTAACATTACAAATGTATTACAAACAGGCATTAGCCCCCCCATTTACAAACACAATGGACTTTCTATGTCTCATTCAGCTGAAGTTGGAGTGACACTCCAAAAGCTTCTGCTACCAGATAAACCTGTTGGATTTTAACCTGGTGTTGTGGGACTTCTTACTGTTATTCAGCTGTATGTAGTGGATACTGTAGCGGTGGTTTTCAGGTAGCACAGAATGGTTGTTGAACACTGCCTCTCACTCTGAATATTTCAGATCACAATTATATCTCTGAACCTCAATCTTTAAATGGCAATGACATGATAAATGGGGAACTAATTTCATGATTTTATCCCTCACCCAACATTGTACAAGCTGATTTGTACATTAGGGTAGTGAGAATATAGGGACTAAATAGTGAAGTGCTCTGACCTATTTAACCAATTGGATGTTCAGAATGATTGAAAGACTTACTAGTGTAGAGAGAGAGAAACTATTTTCTCTGGTGGGGCAGGGGAGCCCAGAATAAGGAGCCAATTCCTTAATGTTTGAGCTAGGCTATTAGAGGTGAAATTAGGAAGCATTTTTTCACAAACAGAGCAGTGGAAATCTGAAGCTCTTTCCATCCATAAAGGATGGGAGTCAAGTGGAGCTTTCAAGACTGAGATGATTTTAGTCAGATACACATCAAAGCTTGGGTAAGCGGAGCTAAGGCACAGATGTTCTAAGATCTGACTGGGTGCTAGAACAGGTTTGAGGGCCTGTTCCAATGTTCCAATTCATGAGTTTGGATACAGGACAGTAAAACGTCCCTTCTATTCATTATTGCATTGTGTGATAAGCTTTTGATCTTGACTGGTCTAATCGGGGCTTCCCCACAGAGAGAGAATTTTAGAAGGCAAGTGACCCAAACTTCCAGCTGACAGGTATGGGCAGGTGTGGTCGACAATTGGTGACAAATTGGCTACACCATTGGGTGAAACTCTCCCACTGGCTGGATCTTCTGGTCCTGTTGAAGTCAATAGACTTCTGAACTGCTCACTAGCTTTTCCAGTCCCATCTCCCATCAGTAACCATAGGGTTTAGACTTAAGGTAAAGGACAAATTTGATGAAAAACCTTTTCACCCAGAGGGTGGTAGGATCTGGAACTCACTGCCTGAAAGGGCAATGGAGGCCGGAACCCTCACAACATTTAAGAAGCATTTAGATGGGCATTTGAAATGCCATAGCATCCAAGGCTATGGACCAAGGGCTGGAAAATGGGATTAGAATAGATAGGTTCTTGATGGCTGGCATAGACACAAGGCGCCAAAGGGTCTATGGCGGAATTTTTCCATCCCGCCTGCCACGGTAACCGTAGCGGTCAGGATCAGATAAAGATTGACCTCGGGTGGGATTTTCCAGTCTTGGAGTCAGCATGGCTGGATAATCCCGTCCTATGACTCTATGCCATCTAAAACACGGCACCTCCATCAGTGCAGCACTTTCTCACTCTCTGGGGTGATGGCCTTGATTTTCATACTGAAGCCATGGAGTGAGACTTGACTGAGAGGAAAGGTTGCTAACAACTGGGCCACAGCTCGCATCATACACAAAGGAAAAAGAATGTGTAAGAGCACAGCACAGCTGAATTGTTGGAGAGAGAACGCTGACTCAGAACAGAGACACAAACAGTTACCGGTGATAAAGTCCGAGGACTGGGAAACCATCTGCCTGCCTCTCTACCAGGTACTCTCCAATATCATATCGAAGCCGTGTCCATAATAATGGAGGGAGGCAGATGATGTCTTTGTTTGGAGGTGACCAATATTGGTAGATGTCACCAAGCACTTCATCATCCAGTGACAGGATCTCCTTTAGCTCAGCCTCTGACAACCCATTCCTGCAATAACAATGTGCCACATTGTAATCAAACAATATGGGGTTGGGAGTAATATATTACGCTGCAATTAATCGATAGATTATAAAGAGAATTTACGTTTATATGGCAGCTTTAGTGTAACAAAATACAACAAGGTTCTTCACAGGGGCTTTATCATCAAGCCACATCAACAGATGTTAAGGTCAGATGACTAAAAACATCTGCCTCATTCTGTTCCTGCACTGTTTCTCTGGTTCCCCACAAGGATCAACCCTTGCCTCCCCTCCCCTCCTATTTTTCATTTACATGTTGCCCCTGAGCAACATTCAGAAATGTAATTTTAGTTTTCAAACTCGATCTCACTGCCACCTCTCTCAGCTCCACTACTGCTAAATTATTCAACTGCTTATCTGAACTTCCAGTCCTGGGTGAGCAGTGGTTTTCTCCAATTAGGTATTGGGAAGGCTTGAAGCCATTGTTTTCGGACTCCACTGCAAACTTTGTTCCCTAGTCAAAAGAGGTAAGTTTTAAGAGGTGTGCAAAAGGAAAGAAGCTTGGTTTCATGGTCAGAACATTGACTACAGGAGTTGGGACATCCTGTTGAAGTTGCACAAGATATTAGTAAGGCTGCTCTTGGAATACAGTGTACTGTTCTGGTCATCCTATTACAGAAAGGGTATTATTATACTAGGAAAAATTCAGAAAATGTTTACTAGGATGCTACCGGCACTTGACGGTTTGAGTTACAAGGAAAGGCTGGATGGACTGGGACTTTTATCCCTGGACCGTAGGAGGCTTAGGGGTGATCTTATGAGGTCTATAAAATAATGAGGGGCATAGATCAACTAGATAGTCAATATCTTTTCCCAAAGGTAGGGAATCTAAAACTAGAGGGCATAGGTTTAAGGTGACAGGGAAGAAATACAAAAGGGGCCAGAGGGGCAATTTTTTCACACAGAGGGTGTGAGTGTCTGAAACGAGCTGCCAGAGGTAGCCATAGAGTCATAGAGTCGTGAGGTTTACAGCATGGAAACAGGCCCTTCAGCCCAACTTGTCTATGCTGCCCTTTTTGTTTAAAACTCCTAAGCTAATCCCAATTGCCCACATTTGGCCCATATCCCTCTATACCCACCGTGCCTATGTAACTATCTAAACGCTTTTTAAAAGATAAAATTGTACCCACCTCTACTACTACCTCTGGCAGCTTGTTCCAGACACTCACCACTCTGCGTGTGAAAAAATTGTCCCTCTGGACACTTTTGTATCTCTCCCCTTTCACCTTAAACCTATGCCCTCTAGTTTTAGACTAGTAGTAGTAGAGGCAGATACAATTTTGTCTTTTAAAAAGCATTTAAACGGTTACATTGGTAAGATGGGCATAGAGGGATATGGGCCAAACCCAGGCAATTGGGGCTAGCTTACTGGTTAAAAAAAAAGGGCAGCATGGACAAGTTGGGCGGAAGGATCTGTTTCCATGCTGAAAACCTCTATGACTCTAAGTGAGGTAGATGTTGGGGGGAAAGATAGGGAGGGAATTCCAAAGCTTCAGGACTAAAGAGTTCAGTGGTGGAGTAATTAAAATTGGAGCTGCACAAAAGGCCATAAAAAGAAGAGATATCTGAGATGTTGGAGAAGATGAGGGTGTTTGGGAGGGGCAAGATCATGGAGAGAGTTAAAAAATAAAGATAAGAAGTTTAAAATTGACCCAGAACCAGTGTAGGTCATTGGGCACAGAGGATTGAAACTTGGTGTAACTTAAGACACCAGCAGCAGAGTTTTGGACGATCGCAAGATTGTCCAGAGAGGCAATTTTTTCACACACTGAGTGGACAGGAAAATGGAGTTTAAGCCCAAGATCAGGCATGATGATACTAAATGGCTCCGATTTCCTTGTTTATCCCTTCCTACATTATAACTCTCTATGATACGTGGGCGTCAAAGTAACACAGTGGTTAGCATTGCCGCTTCACAGCTCCAGGGACCTGGGTTCGATTCCCGGCTCGGGTCATTGTCTGTGTGGAGTTTGCACATTCTCCTTGTGTCTGCGTGGGTTTCCTCCAGGTGCTTTGGTTTCCTCCCACAGTCCAAAGATGTGCGGGTTAGGTTGATTGGCCATGCTAAAATTGCCCCTTAGTGTCCTGAGATGTGTAGGTTAGAGGGATTAGTGGGTAAAATATGTAGAGATATGGGGGTAGGGCCTGGGTGGGATTGTGGTCGGTGCAGACTCGATGGGCCAAATGGCGTCTTTCTGTGCTGTAGGGTTTCTACGATTCTATGATATCTATGATCCTTTCATTCTGAGCCCTCAAAAAAAGTGAAAAAAGTAAATTTGTCACAAGTAAGGCTTACATAAACACTGCAAAGAAGTTACTGTGAAATTCCCTTAGTTGCCGCAGTCTGGCGCTTGTTTGGGTTAATGCAATTAACCAGCATGTCTTTCAGACTGTGGGAGGAAACTGGAGCAGGCGCGGGAATAGCATGCAAACTCCACACACAGCGACCCAAGCTGGGAATTGAACCCAGATCCCTGGCACAGTGAGGCAGCAGTGCTAACTACTGTGCCATTGTGCCAGGTTTGGTTGATTGGCCAGGCTAAATTGACCCTAGTGTCACCAGATTAGCAGGCAAATATGTGGGGTTGCAGGAACAGGGCCTGGGTGGGATTGATGTTGGTGCAGGCTCAATGGGATGAAAGGCCACCTTCTGTCCTGTAGGAACATTGTTAATTTTAATTGCTCAAACACTGGTGATTGTGCCTTTAACTGTCAGGGCTTTACATTCTGTAATTCCTTCGTTAGACCTCTCCGCCTCCCTGACTAACTGTCTTCCTTTTAAACCACTCTTAAAACTGATCTTTTTGATCAAGCTTTGGGCACCTGCTCTAATATTGTCTTAAATAGCTCGGTGCAAAACATTGTTTCATAAAGATTTCTGTGAAGCACCTTGTAATGTTTTACTACGTTAAAGACACTAAGTCATTGCAAATTGCTCTTGTTGTAATGAAACACCGGATGATAATCTAACAACCTGATCAGCTGATCTGTTTTTGCTGGTGTTTGAGAGACACTATAAAGAATTCTCCTGTTTCTCAAGCAGTGCTGTGGGATCTTTTGTACGCCCCCGCCCCCAAGAGTGGGTAGACAAGGTCAGTTTAATGTCACAACAGAAAGATGTCACCACCAATGGTGCAACAGACAGCCTGGATTATGTTTCTAGAATGGGGCCTTGTCCCACTACCTCTGTCTCAGAGCTGAGAACGATTCCACGGAGATAAGGCCGTGATTGCTATTGGCAGTCCAACTGCCCATTGAGTCTGCATCGACTCTCCAAATGAACATTTCCACATCTATCATGACTAATCCACTTAACCGGCACATCTTTGGAGTGTGGGAGGAAACCGGAATACCCGGAGGAAATCCATGCAGACATGGGGGAAGACATGCAAACTCCACACAGACAGTCACCAAGACAGGAATTGAACCAGTCGCTGGCACTGTGAGGCAGCAGTGCTAACCATTATGCCAGTGTGCCACCCACAGCAGAAAGCTGCAGGATTTTCCATTCATTCTGGTGAGAATGCATTGTGGGGTTGGCTGAACTTTGCACTCAGCTGTCAGTTTGGACAGGCAAGGCTTGCAACTCAGTGAAGGAGAAAATTCATCAATTCCATCCTAACAGAATGGGGGCATCACCTCAAACTGAAGCATTCCTGAGGCAGGAGGATAAAGCTCACTGTGGATTTCCCCGTTCTGCGACCCCATATCATGCATAACATAGCCTGGGTACAAAGAGAAGCTTCTCTGCAGGAAGAATACATCTTTAGCCTGTTCCCCAACATACATTTGTAAATGTCTGGGAGTTTCCCCATGGCTTCTCCCATTGGGGTTGGGGGGGGGGGGGGGGGGGGGGGCGGGGGTGGTGGTGGTGGGGCCACAGTGGCAGAGTGTTTAGCACTTCTGCCTCATAGTACCAGGAACCCAGGTTCAATTCCACCCTCGGTTGCTGTCTGGGTGCAGTTTGCATCTTTTCCCCGAGTCCACTTGGGTTTCCTCCCACAGTCCAAAGATATGTGGGTTAGAATGATTGGCCACGCTAAATTGACACTAGTGTCAGAGGGACTTACGGGGCAAATATGTGGAGTTGCAGGAATAGGCAATTCCTGCACCCCACAGGAATTGGGTGGGATTGAGATCAGTGCAGACTCAATGGGCCAAATGGCCTTCTGTACTGTAGCGATTCTATTAAGTTGTGTGTAGATTTCATTGCAGTGAAACAAACCAATTCTAGTGACTCTTGCCTTGCAATGGAAAGTAGTTTGACTAACCTTGAACAGGCGATGTAGCCCAGAGCGTGTGATACTAAGACTTTGCCATGCTTTTTCTCTAGACGTGCATACAAAAATCGCACTGCCTCCTGTGTGCCCTTAGCGACGTAGAGCTCAGAAGCTGGCATGTAAGAGCTCCACCTCTTGGCTTCATCAAAAGACAGCTTGAGCATGAGAGGCTGTCCGCACTGCCTGAAACTGTCCAGAATGAGCTCCTGCTGCTCTTCTGTAAGCTTCCGCCTCACTGTGGTCAACAGCATGTCAATCACCTGCTGGCCATGTTCACAGGACAGGGGTTCCACCTTGAAGTAGCACTCTTGGCTTGGAATGGCTTCTTGGAGGACATTTAAGATGTTGCATTCCTCAGGCAAGGTCGAAATGATGAGGTGAACCTTTGGAGGGCATTCCTTTGGCAGCCAGTGGAGTCTGTGAGCTCCATCATTGGAAGATAATTGGTCTAGGGAGTCAAAGATAAGGACAAGGGCCTCCTTATTCTTCTTGGACACAGTGCTCAGGAGACTGTGGAAAAACCGGACCAGCTCATTGTAAGAGTTAACAACGTGGGCCAAAGGCAGTTTGAATTTGAATGCCAGGCACACCTGGAAGCAAACACTTCTCAACACTGAGTGGATCTCTGAGCTCTGCGCTGATGTACCCAGCAGCCTGGTGACCACAACAGTGCCTTTACCCAGGCTTTTCCTGACCTCCTCAGCAAGTTTTGACATGATTGCTGTCTTCCCAGTCCCTGATGGACCATGGATAACCAATGGCCTGTGGATGCAAGTGTTCTGCCGTTCAGTGCTTCGGCAAATGCTGGCAAGGAGCTGGGCTCGCCCACAGAAGATGCTGCACTTCGTTTGGCAGAGTGCCGTGTGGTGAGCCAACTCTTCAAACAGCCAATTCATCTCATCCCGGGCATCGCGGCAATCCTTGACCCTGCTGAGGATCTGCTGCTTGATGTCTTCGACAAAGCTCTGGCACAGGTTATTGAGATATTCCCCGTGAGCTTCACTTTGCTCATCCAACACTCCATTCGACAATTGCATTTGGTGTACATGGAGGTTCTTTGAATATTTGGTGATGATTTGGCTCTTTAAGCTAGTGAGAAGTTCCTGAGCCTCTGTGTCGATGCTCCCATCATTTGTAACATCAATAAACTTGTGAAATTGTTGCTGGTCATAATGATCCTGGATGTTGGGGACATCACGGATGAAGATTGAAAAATGCACCTCCCTTTCTCTTGTATCTCGAAGGCCCTGGTCAATCTCAAACTCAGTGACTGTAACACAAGAGGGCAAAGTGACCATCACAAGGTCAGGATGATGCTGGACAGCAGTAACTAGAGTCCAATCAGTGAGAATGAGAGAAAATAGAGTCCCAATTTCACCCAGATTACCCTGCACAAATTGGGTGGGAATGTGGTTAAAATGGCAGTTGTAGGGGATGGTGGGAGTGAAGTTCCTAAAGTATTCCCAACTAAATCTTTTTTTACTTCCCAAAATACATGTCGGAGATGGTAAGCGGCAGGCAGACAGGTACTCACTTGAAATTCTAATGTCATAATCAAATAAAATCCTGCCGCTATTTACTCAGGATATCCATGAGTCACTAAACTCAGCAGTCCATACAGAGGGAGGGCAGAAGGGACAAGGGTAAGTTCATTTGTTTGCTTTTGTGTGAGCATTCCTCATTCCGCTAGATCAGGAGTTCATAACTAGATTCTGCGGCAAGTGGAGTTGGGGCCATGGAAGCCCAAGAGGAAGATGAGAGAGGTAGGTGAGGGTGTGGCTGAGAAGTGTGGGCGGGGAGTGTGGGTGAGGATGTGGGCGAGGATGTGGGTGAGGATGTGGGCGAGGATGTGGGCGAGGGTGTAGCTAGGAGTGTGGGTGAGGGAGTGGGTGAGGGTGAGGTGAGGATGGATGAGGACGAGAGTGGATGAGAGTGTGTATGGAGGAGGGTGAGTGTGAGTGTGGAAGAGGGTGAGTGTGAGGGTGAGTGAAGGTGTGGGTATGTGTGGGGAAGGCAGTATGTGTAAGTGGGCGCTCCCATTAAAAATGACAAAATGGTGAGTCTTGGAAGTATTTGTTGAATAACAGAAGTTTTTTGGTACCATAAATTTACACATATAAGACACAGAAGAACCTTTTAAGTTTGTTTTTGTATGTTTGTACCTATTACACAATAATAAACATTCTTTGTTGATTTTTTTTTCAATGTAATAAGAATATTCTTATGGGGTCTTTCAATATTCCTGGGAGGCCAAAAACTGTGGCTGGAAAAGTTTGGGAAACCCTGATCTAGATTAGAGCTGTGTTATATTTTAACTGTAACAAATCTATGTAGCTGGGTTCAGTCATTAATACTAATTAGGAGGACAGTACTAAGGAAACTAATGGGGATGAGGATATTAAAGGAGGTAGCTACGGAGATAGTGGAATAATCTTCTAAGAATCCTTAATTCCAGAAAAATCTCAGGATTGAAAAACTGCCGATGTAGTACCCTTATTCAAAAAGGTAACTGTAGTCCAATTAGCTTAACATCTGTCATGGGGAAAATGTTAGAGTCCATTATAAAGGATGTAATAGCAGAGCATTTAGAAATGCATAATATAATCAAGCAGAGTCAGCATGGCTTCATGAAAGGAAAATCATGCCTGACAAATTTATTAGAATCCTTTGAGGTGATAACAAGCAGGATAGATAAAGGGAAAGCAGTAGTTGTAACATACTTGAATTTCCAAAAAAGCATTCCATAAGTCAGTGCATAAAAAGTTAATTAATAAGATAAGAGCCCATGATGTTGGGGGGTAATATATTAGCATGGATAGAGGATTGGTTAACTAATAGAATATTAGAGGGTTGGGATAAGAGGGGCATATCTTCAGGATGGCAACCTGTAACTAATGAAGTGCTGATGTAGAGATGCTGGCATTGGACTGGGTTAAACACAGTAAGAAGTCTCACACAACACCAGGTTAGAGTCCAACCAGTTTATTTGATAGTAATTTCACAACCTCCATAATCTCACTGGATGGCATAGTAGACTCGATGGGCCAAATGGCCTACTTCTGCTCCTATGTCTTCTGGGACAATTACAAAATGCTGATGTTGCTGGGCTCATAATCTAGAGGCTGGGACCAATGTCCTGGAGACAGGAGTTCAGATCCCACGACTGCATTTGGGAAGGGCAACTCAAATTTGATTAGTAGTTTGGGCATCAAATTCTAGTTCAACTAAAAATGATCATCAGTTACTGGGTTATCATAACAATCCATTATGGATGGGAATCTGGCTTATGTGTAACTGCAGACCCACAGCAATATGGTTGACTCCATAATGGCTGAGCAAGGCACTCAGTTCAAGGGCAATTAGGAATGGACAATAAATGCTGCTCTTGCCAGAAAACAATCATATCTTATGAATGAGTAATCTTTAACTTTGATGACAGCCTTTCTTGCCCTTTTTAAGACAGAGAGCTTTGTCACCCAGAGTCAGCTAAGTCGGCACATTCCAGTCTGTGTTACAGAGAGGAGGAATGTCTTTGACTGGGTCTTGTGGAGTTTACCTGATTTGAAGTACTTGTGTTTTGCCTCTTTCTGTATTTGGCCCTCCTGTTCCGCCTGAGTGGCTGCTGTACGGAGTAGGTCAGCGATTTGTTGCTGCAGCTCTGACCAGGACTGCACTGCCTTCTCGTGTGCTGCCTGCTTCTCGGGGCACCTGTCGCTGTAATCTGGCAGATGTGTGGTGATAGGTTGAAGGATGTAGACGGGAGGAATGGCATTGTTGTCTTTCCAGAACCAATCCAGAAGCAGTTTAGAGGCCTTGGAATCTGAGGAGTACTTGGATAACAACTCCTCAAATTCCTTCTCTTCGATGACACGGGGAATAGGTCGATAACCATAGCGATTGCCAACAAGAGCCTGCCAGTTTCACATAAACATTGCAATTATTGCAGTGGCGAAGGACCAGAGTGAAAGTGATCACAAACACTTAGGGGAGGAGAGGAAAACAATGAAATACAAAAGGCAAAGGGCGACTTACAATAAAGGTGGGTCCCTTTGACATCCTTTGGCAGGATTCAATCTCCCGCAGGCAAAGTTCTGTACTCATGTGATCAGCAGTCAGTGCATCTGGCACTCCCCAACGCATGTCAACTACCTAAAGGATGTTAGTAGACCAAGATTAGCTGGTGTTCCTGCATTAATGATTAGGGTGGAATTTAAATCCCCAAGAATGGGTGGGTAATTAAACAATTAATTTTTGGATAGCATTTGCACCCTGTCTCCAACAAGCCCGCTTTTGGGTTTAATAAAGGTACATTTTGGAAATCAGAGCCCTAAGCAAATGCAGATTGGAGGCTTAGTTACTACAGTAATGAACATACTCCAGAGGCAGACGTGGTCTTCCTAGCTTGAATTTTGCTGACTCTAAATTTACCAACATTAGCAAATAATTCACAAAGCGAAAGAAAAGCAGCAGTTAAAGGGAGCATCCAGCAGTTAAGTCCCTTTCCAACACTGCTTCAGGGCTCGGGGGAGCAGGAGATCTTCCCCAAGCACCTCCCTTCCCTCATATACCCACTGTCACTCTAAAACCAAAATGTGATGGGAAACTTATGATCAGATGAATCTTCATTACTTCTCCCATTCCCTCCATCAATACTACCCCTCCCCCTGAAATAGTCAACATCCAATTTCCAAATTTAACAACACAAACTCAATCCCCACCAGGTCTGACACACTTCTGCTTGGTTCTCTCTCTCTCACACTCCCCCCACATTATAATTCTTCTCTGTCATATTCCCTCAGTGTCACTCTCCCTCTGTGTCATGCTCCCTCACTGTCACATCCCTTCTTCTGTCACACACCATATTACACTCCCTCTCTCTCAGTCTCGCTCACAGTCTCGCTTGCACTTTCTCTTACACTCTTGCTCACACTCCCTCTCTGCCACAAACCTGTCATTGGAATTATTAAATTACCACCATAGTTTTCACCCATAACAGAACTGACCCAATGATATATGTTGCTGAGCTGGCTGATGGTTTGACTCACCTCAAAGACTAGGCCCAACTTCTGACAGAAAGCCTGTACCTCTGGATAAGCCTTGTCCAGGAGAGCATCGCGTTCCATGGTCATATCTGGGATAGACAGGAAGAGTTGGTAACTGTGGGAATTCTGATTTTGTGCTGATCAAGCACCTTAAGAATCTGAGCTCCAATTGGGCCCTGATCAACTCTTGACCCTAGACCTGTGTCACCTCCACAAGACCAGAGCACTTTGCTCCATATCACCTAGGTTTGATGAAAAGTTAGGAAAATCCAGTGAGGACAGAGGAATTTTAAATATTAGAAACAGAATGTTAGCGCATTAGTTTACAGTATAACACAAGTGTTATACTAGACAACCTACAGTATATAATTCTGTTGTTAAGTTGCATATTCCTTTAAGGCTGAGAATACTCTGCTTGCTCAACACTTCAAACTTAGACAGATGACTCTGGATACAATGCCTATGTACAGAGCAGCAGATCTCCTGTAGTTTTAAGATTCATAGAATCACGTTGCCCGGTATGGAGGGTATTAGCTATGAGGAGAGGTTGGAGAAATTTGATTTGTTCTCACTGGAACGACAGAGGTTGATGGGAGACCTGAAAGAAGTCTACAAGATTTTGTGAGGCATGGACAGAGTGGATAGTCAACAGCTTTTTCCCAGGGTGGAAGAGTCAATTACTAGGGGGCACAGGTTTAAGATGTGAGGGGCAAGATTTAAAGGAGACGCCTGAGGCAGATTTTCAACACAGAGAGTAGTGGGTGCCTGGAATTCGTTGCTGGGGGAGATAGTGGAAGCGGATACGGCAGTGACTTTTAAGGGGCATCTTGAAAAATAAATGAATCGGATAAGAATAGAGGGATATAGTTCCTGGAAGAGTAGGGGGTTTTAGTTAAGTCGGGCAGCATGGTTGGTGCAGACTTGGAGGGCAGAAGGGCCTGTTCCTGTGCTGTAATTTTCTTTGTTCTTTGTGTGTGCGTATGTGTGTGTGCACGCATATGGCTGTGTGCATCTGTGCATCTTTGTGTATCTGTGTGTATATATCTGTGTTGTATGTGTGTGTGTACATGTGAATGGGAGTGTATGTATGCATGTGCGTTTGCGAGTGCTTGTGTCTGTATATGTCTGTGCATGTATGTGTGTGTATGTTTGTGTGTGTATGTGTGTGTATGTTTGTGTGTGCATGTATGTTTATGTGTGTTCCTCTAAGTGTGTGTGTTGGAGTGGCAGGCTGAAGGTTCACCAGGGGCAGTAAATACCCTTGCAGCAGCCCTGACTGAGGAGCCATAAAACCATTGTTATAAAAACCCATCAGGTTCACTAATGCCCTTTAGGGAAGGAAATCCATCAACCTTACCTGACCTAATCTACATGTGACACCAGACCCACAGCAATGGATCTGAAATGGCCAAGCAAGCCATTCAGTCCACAGGGAGATCAGTGCTGATCCAGCCACATCCAATGAATGAATTAAAAAAATTAAACCAGGCAGAAGGGGTTGGTAAGGAAATTGCAGATTGACAGAACTTACTGGAAATAAAGCCTTTCTTTCTTGTATCTAAAGATTCTAGAGAAGGGGGAGGGCAGCAGATACATGGGAACACCCTCCAAGTTTCCCTCCAAGCCACTAACTGTTCTGACTTGGAAATATGTCTCCATTCCTTCGCAGTATTAGAACAAGCATTGGCAAAACCAGGTGAAGGAAATATTCTAAGACACAGTCAGGACCTCAGTAGGTAACTCTGTCAGATTCCTGCCAGCTTCTATCACCCTGTTTGCATTTGAGGTATTCATCCACCAAATCTAGCTGTATTTCCTGCAATGTCCCATTTAATTCTTGTCACACGTTGCCCACCACAGCTGGCTACAACCTCCTGTTATTATCAGATACCTTCCCTGCCCCCTCCACATCAGATCTCCACCATGGGAAGAATAGAACAAAAAGAACAAAAGAACAAAAAAATCAGCCCGGGAAACAGGCCCTTCGGCCCAACGAGCCCGCGCCGCCATCTCAACACCACCAGTCCCCCTCTCTACCCATGACCCTTGTCTAATGTTTTATGGCCATCCAGATTGAGGGAAACTGATTTAGGGACAATTTATTCCTGCCAATCAGCCTAACAGCACATCCTTGGGGTGTGGGAGGAAACCGGAGCACCCGGAGAAAACCCACGCAAGCACGGGGAGAATGTGCACACTCCCACAGACACCGGCCCAAATCCATGTGTCTGCGCAGCAAACAGTGATAGTCACTGAGCTGTCGTCTTGCCCAGTATCTGGTCCAGTTTAGGCACACACTAACGACATGAGGCACTAGGCCAATCTCGAGCAACCAAGAGCAGCCCCAGTACGACCCATCGCGTGTATACCCCTCGTTGGACACGAGGTGGACCGACTTAAAACCTGTTAATTAAAAAAAAACATTATTATCATACTATACCCATTTACATAACCAGGGATGCTCCAATGCTAATGACCCTTATTTAAAAGGTTCTCCTATATCCACCCATCTCCAACTCAGTCATGTGCCTGTCTAAGTTACTCTTAAAGGACTCTAGCGTGTTTGCCTCCACCACCTTACTTGGCAGAGCATTCCATACCCCTACTACCCTCTGTGTGAAAAACCTCCCTCTAATATCTGTGTTGTACCGCTCCCCCCTCACCTTAAGTCCATGGCCCCTTGTCCTACGTGTCTCTATTATAGGAAATAGCTTACCTCTGTTTACTCTATCTATACCCTTCATAATCTTATATACCTCTATTAGATCCCCCCTCAGTCGGCATCTTTCAAGGGAAAAGAGCCCCAATTTCTTCAATCTTTCCTCATACCCCAGTCCTTCCATACCAGGCAACATCCTGGTAAACCACCTCTGCACTCTCTCCAGAGTCTCCACATCCTTCCGGTAGTAAGGCGACCAGAACTGTACGCAGTACTCTAAATGCAGCTGAACCAACGTTCTGTACAACTGCAACATTAGACTCCAGCTCTTATATTCTATACCCCTTCCTATAAAGGCTAACATACCATAGGTTTTCTTCACCACACTCTCCACTTGCACTGCCACCTTCAAAGACTTGTGCACTTGCACCCCCAGGTCTCGCTGTGACTCTATACTCCTTACGGGCTTACCCTTTATCATATAACTTCCCCCTACATTATTCCGGCCAAAATGCATCACCTCACATTTATCCGGATTAAATTCCATTTGCCATGTATCTGCCCAATCAACCAGCCTATCAATATCCCGTTGTATTGCCAGACACTGCTCCTCACTGCCCGCCAATCCAGCCATCTTGGTGTCATCAGCAAATTTGCTGATCACACCACTTACTCCCTCTTCCAAATCATTTATATAGACTACAAAAAGAAGAGGTCCCAGTACCGAGCCCTGTGGCACACCACTAGTGACAGACCTCCAGCTAGAAAAAGACCCCTCCACAACTACTCTCTGACTCCTCTTCGCAAGCCAGTTCTCTACCCATCTAGATACCTGACCACATATCCCATGAGCTTTAATCTTCTGTACCAACCTACCATGAGGGACTTTGTCAAACATAAGAACATAAGAACATAAGAAATAGGAGCAGGAGTAGGCCATCTAGCCCTTCGAGCCTGCCCCGCCATTCAATAAGATCATGGCTGATCTGTCGTGGCTCAGTTCCACATTCCTGCCCTCTCCCCATAACCCTTAATCCCCTCTCTTATCAAAAACCCATCAACCCACGTCTTAAAAATATTTAGCGAGGTAGCCTCCGCCACTTCAATGGGCAGAGAATTCCAGAGATTCACCACTCTTTGAGTGAAGAAGTTCCTCCTCAACTCTGTTCTAAACCGCCCACCCTTTATCTTGAGGCTGTGCCCCCTAGTCCTATTATCCTTTCTGAGCGGGAAGAGTCTCTCCACCTCTATCCTATCCATCCCATTCATCATCTTATACGTCTCAATGAGGTCTCCTCTCATTCTTCTAAACTCTAATGAGTACAAGCCTAGTTTATTCAGCCTCTCCTCATAGCTCAACCCCCTCAACTCCGGCATCAGCCTAGTAAACCTCCTCTGCACTCCCTCCAAGGCCAAAATATCCTTGCGTAAGTACGGCACCCAAAACTGCACACAGTACTCCAGCTGCGGCCTCACCAATGCCCTATACAGCCGCAGCAAGACCTCCCTACTTTTATATTCAATCCCCCTCACTATGAAGGCCAGCATCCCATTCGCCTTCCTGATCACCTGCTGCACCTGCAGGCTGGGTTTTTGCGACTCATGCACAAGGACCCCGAGGTCCCTCTGCACCGTCGCCTGTTGCAGTTTTTCGCCACGTAAGTGATAATCCTTCCTACCATTATTCCTACCAAAGTGGACCACCTCACACTTGCCAACATTAAATTGCATTTGCCATTTCTGAAATCCATATAGACGACATCAACAGCTCGTCCTTTGTCAACCGTTTTTGTCACCTCCTCAAAGAATTATACCAGATTCGTAAGGCAAGGCTTCCCCTTGACAAAGCCATGCTGCGTATCCTTAATCAGGTCGCAACGCTCCAAGTGCGCATACATCCTATCCCTAAGAATCCTCTCCATCAACTTACCTACCACTGACGTTAAGCTCACCGGCCTATAGTTACCTGGGCTTTCCCTCCTACCCTTTTTAAACAACGGTACCACGTTCGCTATCCTCCAGTCCTCTGGGACCTCTCCTGTGTCCAAAGAAGAGACAAAGATTTGCGTCAGAGGCCCAGCAATCTCATCCCTCGCCTCTCTAAGCAGCCTAGGATAAATGCCATCAGGCCCCGGAGATTTATCGGTTTTAATGCCCTCTAAGAGCCCTAACACTTCTTCCCTCGTAATCAATAGATCTTTCAATTGGTCTACCGCTCCCTCAATGACTGTACTCGACATCAAGCCCCTCTCCTTCGTGAATACAGATGCAAAGTATTCATTCAGGATCTCCCCCATTCCCTCGGACTCTAAGCACAATTCCCCACGTCTGTCCCTGAGAGGACCGATTTTACCCCTAGCCACCCTTTTGTTCTTAAGATAGGAGTAAAACACCTAAATGTTTTAAAATGGGATGGGATTTTACAATTCTCAATGAACATAACAACTGAACAGGAAACAAGTATTGTTTAGCTGTTTCCAGCACCTAACTCACCCATTTTCTCTCTGATGATCCTATCATATATTAAACTGATCTTTCTCTTCTCCCTACCTATAACTGTAACACTACATTCTGCACCCTCTTTTCCTTCTCCCCTATGTACGCTATGAATGGTATGTCTTGTCTGTACAGCGTGCAAGAAACAATACTTTTCACTGTATAGAACAAAGAACAAAGGACAAGAACAGGCCCTTTGGCCCTCCAAACCTGCACTGACAACACTGCCTGACTGAACTAGAACCCCCTACCCTTCTGGGGACCATAACCCTTTATTCCCATCCAATCATGTATTTATCAAGACGTCCCTTAAAAGTCACTATCATATTTGCTTCCACTACCTCCCCCAGCAGCGAGTTCCAGGCACCAACCACTCTAGGTGTAAAAAACTTGCCTCATACATCTCCTTTAAAATTTACCCCTCACACCTTAAACCTATGCCCTCTAGAAGTTGACTCTTCCACCCTGGGAAAAAGCTTCTGACTATCCACTCTGTCCATGTCCCTCATAATTTTGAAGACTTCTATCAGGTTGCTCCTCAAAGTCTATCGTTCAAGTGAGAACAAACTAAGTTTCTTCAACCTCTCCTCATAGCTAATGCCTTCCATAGCAGGCAACATCCTGGTAAATCTTTTCTGTACCCTCTCCAAAGCTTAAAGATCCTTCTGCTAGTGTGGTAGCCAGAATTGAATGCCACATTTCAAGTGCGGCCTAACTAAGATTCTATAAAGCTACAACATGATTTGCCAATTTTTAAACTCAATGTCCTGGCTGATGAAGCATGCCGTATGCCTTCTTGACTACCTTCTCCACCTGCATTGCCACTTTCAGTGACCTGTGTACACCCAGATCCCTCTACCTATCAATACTCTTAAGGATTCTGTCACTTCCTGCATATTTACCATATGTAATAGTCTTTCCAAAATGCATTACCTCACATTTGTCCAGATTAAACTCCATCTACTATCTCTCCACCCAAGCCTCCAACCAGTCTATATCCTGCTGTATCCTCTGCATACTAATACCTAACGCACTGCAGCAATTCACCAATGATTCTTAGACGGCAGCTTCCAAACACATGACTACTTCCATCTAGAAGGACAAGATACATGGGAACACCACCAACTGCAAGTTCCCCTCCAAGCCACTCACCGTCTTGACTTGGAAATATATTGCCTTGCCTTCACAGTCGCTGGGTCAAAATACTGGAATTTCCTCCCTGATGGCATTGTGGGTTAACCCACAGCACATAGACTGCAGTGATTCCAGAAGATGGCTCAGCATCGCCTTCTCAAGTGCAACTAGGGATGGGCAATAAATGCTGGCCAGCCAGTGATGCACATGTCCCACAAATGAATAAAATACATGTGGCAATAATAAATCAAATCAAATCAAAAGCCTCACTTGACTCAGTTACCTTGCACACCACCCTCTGAGTGGCCTAATAGTGAGGAACAGGAGGCGATTATCCCATGGAGTGCAGCACATCTGAGCATCATGTTGCTTTTAGCTGTAAATTCCTAGTAATGTCAATGGAAAGTGATGGGGCGAAATGTTCATCTGCCCTCTTTGGCCGCAACAGAGTTCAGCTAACTCAGTATAGACCTGGTATTGAAACTTGGTACTTGCAGTGTCCTTGGTTTAGTACGGCCCTCAGTGGGCCTCTGCCTTTACCTTTGTTTAAAGCACAATAGACAAGTGTTTCATACTGAACCTGTGAAAGTGGAGCTGATGAAAACCCGCACCACATTCGGGCGGTCCACAGGGATGTTCCTGAACTCTCCCTGGAGCAGAGCATCTCGATGACCAGCATTCATGGTATATCAGGCAGCCCTGACAATCCTTCACTAACCGTGTAATGTGATCTGTTTGAGCAGAAAGAAAAGAATTATTGAATTAAATACAACTTTGTTCTCTGATTCCTTCATTCTATTTTGCAACAAACAATATCCCTCTCTTCTGTTCTTTGATGCTCCGTCTCTGCTCTTCTCTTCTGTCTGTTTTTCTCTCTCCTCAGTCTCTCACTCTGCTTTGGTTCCCACATCTGATTGTGTTCAGGAATTTAAGCACCAGCTTTTCACAGAACGCCTCAGTTAATTTAACTGTAAAACTTCCCTCTGCTGCACACCTTTGATCCCCTGCCCCCACTCACCCCTTTTTATCTTCACTCCTCTGAGCTTTCTTTAGCTGCTCTCTTCATCCGTCACCTAAGCGTGCTCTGTGCCTGTATTCTGCAATCTCATGTATCTGTTTACCTTCAGCTAGGAGAAATATTACCATGACAGCAATTTCTTTTCATGTCTGAGCCAATCCTGAGTGATACTTTGTGGAAACAGTGGGATCTTTCTGTTATTAGGAACAAGAATACTCAGTTTAATTACAACGTCAGTGCTCTCAACATCAGCATGTAGACCCAATAACACCAAACAGTGCACTGAAAGCCCCCTTCAACTTCTATTCACCCTCTCTCCCACAGTGAAACACTAAACCCGCTTCTCTTTACATTTTATATTTTAATTTGTATTACAATTGAAAAATTCCAAAGGGCAGACATACCACGAGACAATGTTAGCAATAACTTCCAGTTAGTGCCTCAAGGGTAGAAAAATATTGCAAGGCTCTAACATTACCAGTTTGACATGAAGAAGGATGTTCTTTTTCTAGAGTGAGTGCAAACGTTTACCAGACTGATTCCTGGGATGACAGGACTGACGTATGAGGAGACACTAAGTCTGTTAGGATTGTTTTCATTGGAGTTCAGATGAATGAGGGAAGGCATCTCATAGAAACATGTAGATTCTAAATGGACAGGATAAGGTAGATGCAAGAAGGATTTTCCCGATGGTGAGGGTGCCCAGAAACAGGGGTCATAGTCTAAGGATACAGAGTGAATCATTTAGGACTGAAACGAGGAAATATTACTTCATCCAGAGAGTAGTGAGTCTGTGGAATTCACTACCAGAGAAAGCAGTTGAGGCCAAAACATGTATATTTTCAAGGAAGAGTTATATATAGATCTTCTGGCTAAAGGGATTAAATGATATAAGGAGAAAGTGGGAACTAGTTACTGAGTTCGATGACCAGCCATGATCATAATGAATGGTGGAGCAGGCTTGAAGGGCCAAATGCCTACTCCTGCTCCTATTTCCTACGTTTCTAACAAAGCAAACAAGGAGCTTCTTGCATAGGTCACCAGGGAGTTAGATATTAAAGTGTGTTTAAAGAAAGAGAGTTAAGAGAGGCAAAGGAGTGAAAGAGGGGTTTTCTAGGACTCAGGACAGCTAAAGGAATAGTCTCCATTGGGATGAGTAACACCAGGGATCAACAAAGAGTTAGAATCAGTGGAACATCAGAGGACTGGAGGAGATTACAGAGATAGGTGAAGACATGGGAACGTGATCAGAAGGGTACGAATTTTAGAATTGAGGTGTTGAGAGATCAGGAGCCAATATAGATCAGCAATGTTAGTCAGCAATGCCAGTACAGATATTCTTGATCATTGCTAGTACAGGAACATGAAGATGTATCATTGTGTCAGGCCCTCCCGTTGGCTCCATTAGAGGGTTCAGGTATTAGCTGAGTGACAAACTCCAGGAAGAAACTTGGCCATCACAATCCTTGTTAAGAAACAGAAAATGTTATTGAAACTGGAACAAGGACTTACACAGAAACAAAGAAACTAGTAGCAACAGTATACCATTCGGCCCTTTGAGCCTGTTCCACCATTCATTTTGAACATGGCCGATCACCAAATTCAGTATCCTGATCCCATCTTCTCCCCCATATCTCTTGATCCCTTTAACCCCTAGAGCTACATCTAATTTCTTCTTGAAATTGCACAATGTTTTGGCCTCAACTACATTGTGGCAGTGAATTCCAAACATTCACCACCCTCTGGGTGATGAAATTTCTCTCTCCTCAGTTCTAAAAGATTTACCTCTTATCCCCAAACTGTGACACTACTGGGAGCATTCTTTCTGAATCTACCCTATCTAACACTGTTAGAATTTTCTAAGTTTCTATGAGATCCACTTTCACTCTTCCAAACTCCAGTGAATACAATCCTAACCGACTTAGTTTCTCCTGATATCACAGACCTGCCATCCCAGGAATCAATCTTGTAAACCTTCGTTGTACTCCCTCTATAGCAAGGACATCCTCCCTCAGATAAGGACATCAAAAGTGCACACAATACTCCAGGTGTGGCTTCATCAACACCTTATACAACTGCAGCAAAACTTCTCTATCCCTATACTTAAATCCTCTCACTGTGAAGATCAACATACTATTTGCCTTCTTTACTGCCTGCTACACCTGTGCGCTTACTTTCAGCGACTGATGCAGAGGAAACTAGGTCTCATTGAGTATTTACCTCTCTGTTTATACCCATTCAAGTAACAATCTGTCTTCCTATTATTGCTACCAAAGTGGATAACCTCACATTTATCCTCACTTTACTGCACTTGCCATGAAGATGCCACACACTTAGCCTGCGCAAATCACATTGAAGCATCTCTACATCAACCTCTCAGTTCACCCAACTTTGAATCATCTGCAAACTTGGAGGTAATACATTCAGTTCCCTCTTCCAAATCATTAACATATAATGTGATCCAAGCACAGATCCCTGCGGAACCCTGCTAGTCACTGACTGCCAGTCAGAAAGAGATCCATTTATGCCAATTGGTGGATGCTGGGGATTTTCATAGTGATTTCATTGCAGTGTCAATATAAGCCTTCTTGTGACTAATAAATAAACTTTACTTTTTTCAATTGCTTGCCAACTCATTAGCCTCCAAAGTAAAGGGGCACCACTTTCATTGAGTTTTGTGAAAGCCTTTAAATGGTCTTGTGACATCAATCACATTAAAATTAATTCCTGCCTGCCCTCTCAGCTGATTAAATTGACAAAAATGTCCCCATCCCCAACCTAAAAAGAGTTTCTTCACCCTTTCCCATGAAGGCACTGCCTCTTCAGTGTTACACACAATTGTTGTCAAGAAAAACAAGGTGATCAATTGGTTTTAATTATATATATAGTCTTCCTAACTTTAAATGCCAGCAGTAATTATATTGTTGCTGCGTTTATTTCTGCATCTAGATATCTGGTACCAACACCGAAGATCAACTTTCCTCAGGTCAGCTGGTGAGTCATGAGGAAATCCTGTCCAACCTCAATGATTCAATACAATCAAAATTATCATCACAGAAAGTTCAGTGAAATGTCTATAATGTTCCTTTGATTGTATTGAAGCATCTTGGTCAGTAACACGGTCTATGTAGAAAACTTGAATATTATTGCACTTTCTGTGATGGTCGTTTTGAAATGTTTGTAATTTTTTTCATAGAAACATAAGAATGGGTGTAGGCCATTCAGGCCCTCAAGCCCACACTGCCCTTCAGTAAGGATGGTATAGTGGCACATTGGTTAGCACTGCTGCCCCACAGCTCCAGGGATTCGGGCCTTGGGTGACTGTGTGGAGTTTGCATGCTCTCTTCATGTCTGCGTGCATTTCCTCCAGGTGCTCTGGTTTCCTCCCACAGTAAGAAGTCTCACAACACCAGGTTAAAGTCCAACAGGTTTATTTCATATAAATGCCACAAGCTTTCAGAACACGCTGTTCCTTCGTCAGATGAGTGGAGAGTTCTGATCAGAAACAGGGCATATAAAGACATACACAGTTTACAGAATACTGATTAGAATGTGAGTCTTTACAGCTAATGTGCCAGGGCCATCCCCACACCCCCACTTCTTGCCTTCAAACAACCGCACTACATCAAACAGACCATTGTCTGCAGCAAGCTACCCAGCCTTCAGGAGAACAGTGACCACGACACCACACAACCCTGCCACAGCAACCTCTGCAAGACATGCCGGATCATTGACATGGATACCATCATCTCACATGAGAACACCATCCACCAGGTACACGGCACATACTCTTGCAACTCGGCCAACGTTGTCTACCTAATGCACTGCAGGAAAGGATGTCCCGAAGCATGGTACACTGGGGAGAACATGCAGACACTACGACAACGGATGAATGAACATCGCTCGACAATCACCAGGGAAGACTGTTCCCTTCCTGTTGGCGAACACTTCGGTGGTCACAGGCATTCGGCCTCTAACCTTCGGGTAAGCATTCTCCAAGGTGGATTCACGACACACGACAGCACAGAGTCGCTGAGCAGAGACTGATAGCCAAGTTCCCCACACATGAGCACGGCCTCAACTAGGATCTTGGGTTCATGTCACACTATCTGTAACCCCCATGACTTGCCTGAACTTGGAACATCTCACTTACTGTCTTGTCTAGAGACAATACACATCTCTTTAACCTATGCTTAATGCTATCTCCACTCACATTGTCTGCACCTTTAAGACTTGAATAGCAGAATAGCTGTAAAGACTTGCATTCTAATCAGTATTCTGTAAACTGTATGTGCTGTTATACACCCTGTTTCTGAACAGAACTCTCCACTCACCTGATAAAGGAACAGTGTGTTCCTAAAGCTTGTGGCATTTACTATCAAATAAACCTGTTGGACTTTAATCTGATGTTGTAAGGCTTCTTACTATGTTTAGCCCAGTCCAACGCCAACATCTCCACATTATTCCTCGCACAGTCCCAGGATTTGGTGGATTGGCCATGCTAACTTGTCCCTTAGCATAGACTAGGGGATTAGTGGGGTAAATGCATGGGGTTACTGGGATAGGACCTGGGTAAGATGCTCTATCAGAGAGTCCGTGCTCACCCAATGGGCTGAATGGCCTCCTTCCACACTCTAGGGATTCTATAAGCATGGCTGATCTGTGGCCTAACTCCATATACCTGGCCTCGGCCCATATTCCTTGATAGCCCCTGTTAATAAATATGTGTCTATCTCAGACCTAAATCTAACAATTGACCCAGCATCCACAGCTGGTTCACAAAGACAGTCCAAACCTTCACCACTCTGTGTGTAGAAATGTTTTCTAACATCTCTTCTGAATGACTTGGCCCTAATTTTTAGATGAAATTCCCTGGTTCTAGAGCTGTGGAAACAGTTTATCCTTATCCACCTTGTCCTTCCTTGTAAATATTTTGTAGATTTCTATCAGATCACCTCTCAACCTTCTGAATTTGAGAGAATAATGGCCTAATTTGTCCAATCTCTCCTCATAACCTAAGCCTTCAAGTCTAGTTATCATTCCTGTAAGCCTGTGTTGAGCTCCCTCCAGGGCCAAAACATCTTTCCTAAGGTGCGGTGCACATACCTGCTCACAGTACTCTAAGTGGGGTTTAACTAGGATTCTGTACAACTTCAGTATAACATCTGTATCCCAATACTCCAGCCCTTTAGAAATGAAGGCCAGCATTCTATTGGTCTCCTTGATTATTTTCATGGCATTTTAAGGAGCGATGAACCTGAATCTCAAATCTTATTGGACATTCACTGGATTGGTGCCTTCTAAAAAATGCCCTGATCTATCCTTTCTTGATCTGAAATGGATAACCATACACTTTTTTATGTTAAAATCCATTTGCCACATTCATCCAATCGATCAATATTCTGTTGTCGTTTTATGCTGTCCTCAAATATTGAGCAAATTGGGGCTGTTTTCCCTTGAAAGACAGCGACTGAGGAGGGATCTAATAGAGGTATATAAGATTATGAAGGGTATAGATAGAGTAAACAGAGGTAAGCTATTTCCTATGTTAGAGACACATAGTATGAGGGGCCACGGGCTCAGGGTGAGGGGGGAGAGATATAACATGGATATTAGGGGGAGGTTTTTCACACAGAGGGTAGTGGGGGTATGGAATTCTCTGCCAAGTAAGGTGGTGGAGGCAGGCACGCTGGAGTTGTTTAAGAGTAACTTAGACAGGCACATGAGTGGGTTGGAGATGGGAGGATATAGGAGATTGTTTTAAATAAGGTTCATTAGCATTGGGATGTCCCTGGTAATGTAAAAGGATGTGGTATGACACTAATGTTTTTCTCTCTTAATTCACAGGTTTTAAGTCGGTCCGCCTTGTTGTCCAACAAGGGGCATACACGCGATGGGTCGTACTTGGGCTGCCCTTGAATGTTCAAGATTGGCCTAGTGCTTCATGTCGTTAGTGTGTGCTTAAACTGGACCAGATACTGGGCAACACGACAGCTCAGTGACTATCACTGATTGCTGTGCAGACACATGGATTTGGGGCCAGTGTCTGTGGGAGTTTGCGCATTCTCCCCGTGCTTGCATGGGTTTTCTCCGGGTGCTCCGGTTTCCTCCCACACCCCAAAGATGTGCTATTAGGCTGATTGGAAGTAATAAATTGTCCCTAAATTAGTTTCCCTCAATGTGGATTGCCATAAAAACAATAGATAAGGGTCATGGGTGGAGGGGGGGGATGGTAATATTAAAATGGCGGAGCAGGCTCATTGGGCCGAAGGGCCTGGAAGGGCCTGGAACAGCCCAGGAAGGGCTGCTTCTGTTCTTTGTTCTTTGTTCAACACTATCTACAATACTGTCCAGTTTGTGTTGTCTACAAATTTGGATATTTGACTTTTTATGCCATTATGTAAGTAATTAATGAATATTGTAAGTAATTAAGGCTCCAAGACAGACCCCTGAGGGACAGCATTATTCACATCTTCCCAATTTGAGAACTTACCCATTACTACAGCTGTTTCCTGTTGCGTAACTAATTTCCTATCCGTGTCAGCAATTTCATGGGCTTCCACCTGAGTTAACAATCTTTTGTGTGGGACTTTATCAGAAACCTTCTGGAAGTCCATATAAATGACTTCCATTGACTTTGCTCCATCCACTGTCACCTCTTCAAAGAATTTTATGTGGTTTGTCAAGCATGATGTTTCCACAGTTCTAAGAAGTGCACAGGGACAGGAGGATTGTGGGTTCATGTACATAGATCTTTGAAGGTAGCAGGAAATGTTTTTGCTTTTATTCATTTATGGGATGGGGGCATTGCCCATTCCTAATTGTCCTTGCCCTGAGTGGCTTGTCAGGTCATTTCATGTTGATCCAGCAATCTTCAGTTATAGGCAATAAAATGAAACAAAACTTACTCCAGCAGATAAATCAAAGAAAAAGCTTTATTATTCCAACACTTGCAACCTCACCCTGGACCACTCCAAGCCCCCCAACAATTCCCATCCAGTTCATATTTATACTGAGTAAGCTGGTCAGCTGATCATCACATCATTTTGTCATTGGTTACCTAGTTTATTGGGTCAGCTGACCCTTACAGCTTGTTATCATTCGTCACACTACAACAGATCCAATATTAACATTGGTTACATTCTAACGTTTCAGAAGGTATTTAGAAGTCAACCATTTTGCTGCGAATCACATGTAGGCCAGACCAGGGAAGTACCACTGATTTCCTTCCTTAAAGCACATCAGTGAACCAGATGGGTTTTTATTTCAATCAATAATCAGTTCACGGTTATCATTAGACTTTTCATCGAACCATGGAATCCTTCAGTGTGGAAGGAGGCTATTTGGCCCATTGAGTCTGCACCGATCACAATTCCACCCAGGCCCTAACCCCATGCATTTACCCTAGCTAGTCTCCCTGACAATAAAGGTCAATTTAGGATGGCCAATCCACCTAACTGCATATCTTTGGGCTGTGGGAGGAAACCAGAGCACCCGGAGGAAACCCACGCAGATACAGGGAGAATATGCAAATATGCAAACTCCACACAGACAATGGCCCAAGCCGGGAATCGAATCCAGGTCCCTGGCGCTGTGAGTTAGCAGTGCTAACCACTGTGCTACCATGCCGCCGCTTTTAATTCCAGATTATTATTGAATTCAAATTTTACCATGCCATGGTGAGATTCATGCTGTGGAGATGCTGGCGTTGGACTGAGGTAAACACAGTAAGAAGTCTGACAACATCAGGTTTAAGTCCAACCAATTTATTTGATAAATAAATTGGATGGACTTAAACCTGGTGTTGTCAGACTTTTACTTATGGTGAGATTCAAACCAGGGTTTCCAGAACATTACTCCAAGTCTCTGGATTACTACTTCAATGACAATACCACTATGCTGCCATCTTCCCAGAGATATTAAGAGATTAGTTAGCTAATCATATTGAATCTTGGATTTGTTAAATGGAGGTATTGAATACAAAAGTGATGCTGAACCTGTAAAAAGCTCTGGTTAGGCTACATTAGAATATTGTGTCCACTTCTGGTTGCCAAACTCTAGACAGGTTGAAAAGGTGCGCAGAAGATAAACCAGAATGATTCCAGGCATGAGGGATTTTAGCCACAAGGTTAGGTTAGAGAAGTTGGAGTTGTTGTCCTTGGAGTAAAGGAGATTGAAGGAAGATTTGACAGAGCTGTACAAGATCATGAGAGATTTAAATAAGATACATAAAGCAAAGCTATTTCCATTGGCTGATGGACATGAATTTAAGGATTTGGGTAAAAGATATGGGGGTGGGGTGGTATGTGAGGAAGAATCTTCTTTACACTATGAATGATAATGACCTTTTGTTGTCTAAGAGGGTGGTGGACACAGAGACAATGAATAATTTGGAAAGGCAATTGGATAGGCACATGAGGGAAATAAGTTCGCAGAGCTATAGGAATCGAGCAGGGGAGTGAGTCTCGGATCATGCTACAGAGAACCAGCTTGTGATTGATGGACCATATGATCTCTTTCTGTGCTGTCTTGACTCTACGACACTGACCTAAAATAGGATTTTAGTCTGAGCTCCAAGCTGAGGTTGCCACTTCTGAGTGAATGCATTGCTGGAGGTTTAATACTTGATCTGCTGTCTCAAACTGTCCCACACCTATTCTCCCAGCGATAACCCATCCTCATGGCACACTGCCCTTTCACACTCATTGAGAAGCAAGGATCCACATCACCCGATTAGATGATTGTTGACTGTTTGTCAATCCATCCCCATATCCTTTTATTCCTTTCTCCCTCATGTATTTATCCCCTTGAATGCTGTTCTATTCAACTCAACTGCTCCATTGTAACCGTCCTCTGGGCAAATAAGTTCTCCTAGATTCTTTATTGGATTTATTAATGGTTATCTTTGTACCCCCTTGCCCACAACTGAAAATATCTTCTCTATTTTTAACGTTACAAACCCTTTCAGAATCTTGTAAACTTTAATCAGATCATCCCACAGTCTTTCCTTTTCTAGAGAAGCTCATTTATTCTTTGCTGATATGCTTAACTTCTGGGTTCTGGTATCATCCTCATACTGATGTGACAGTAGTTTCTCCTGTTTTTTACAGGCAAGGGAATCCTGGTAATTTTCCAAATTGCTGGATCTTGTAATTGTACCAGAACAGGTTAGCTACTGTCACAGATAGTTCTGGAGTATGAATCCTCACAGTACAGCCTTGCTGCTGCTGCAGATAACAACCTCTGTTAAACCTGATGCACTCCATCCTTTCTCAATATTTTTTAGTGTGAATTTGGTTGAAGACTAATTAATGTCATGGTGAGAGTACAGGAGGAAGTCGCCATGGAGTATCTTCTCAACACATCTGGTTGAAGATGGTTTAAAATACTTCAGCCTTCCCTTTTGTGTTCTCCACCATTGAGGATGTGCATTTTCATGGAAACTTCTCCACTTAGTTGTTTAACTGTCCATTACCATTTACTTTGGATGTGGCAGGGACTGCAGAGCTTTGATCTAATCCACTAGTTGTGGGATTGCTTAGTTCTCTCAGTAACAAGTTGCTTCTCCTATTTGGCATTGTCCTGTTTGATAGGTTCAGCAGGTTGGCACCTCATTTTTAGATATTCCTGATTCTGGTTCTCGTATACCCAGCTGCACGCCGCATTGAACCAGGGTCCATGTCGGTGAGGAACTAGGGAATCCAACTGTTTCATTAAACAAAGCATTGTGAAGGCTGTAGATTGGTATCGATGCAATGTGATTTCAGCCCACTGCTCTGACCATCAAAGAGAAGACATTCAATGAAGTATGGGTAAATGGCAGGAGCAACCATGGCTGTCTGGAGTAACTATGACTGCTCAAGTAACAATGACTCTCTTTTGATCTCTTAAATATAAGCATATGGCAGTGAGAGTCACAGGTTACAGTACCTGTGGTAATCTTGGGTGCTCCAGGCCACAGTGAGTCATACCTCAATCTGGTTCTACTGGGCAACATCACCATGCGGTACAATGTAATTTTGGCCAAAGCGACTGGCTGGGAACATCAACTAACAAACTTTCAGAACTCAACTCTCATTTTCTGCAAGTTAATGGTTGTGCATTCTGAGAGAAGGCACACTGAGATGTGATGCCATGGGATTGCCAAGGAACATGCATCATCAAACCATTTTACTTGTTGTGAGGGGAAGAAATGATAAGCTGACACCTTCAAGAGCCCAGCAGTCAACAAAAGACAGTATTCAGGATGGAAATAGGTGTGCGTTTCCAATCCTTGCTGACCTGGTATAATTGCTGTTAGGTTTACAAGGTTCATTGAGACTATTCCCTTTAATTTTTCTCACAGCATGTGATTGGGGTCTGGAATGCACTGTCTGGAAGTATGGTGGAGCCAGGTTCAAGTGATACATTTGAGAGAGCATTAGATGACTACTTGAATAGAAACAACGTACAGGAATATTGCACTGAAGTTATGATGCACATTTGGACAGCTGGTGCAGACACAATGGATTGAATAATCTTCCACTGCGTTGTAACAACCCTGCAATACATGACCAATTTATGCTAACCCCCCAGTGGGCGGTAAGGACTTACAGCAAAAAGCCAGATGATCTTTGGTTACTGGGTAAGGTAGCAAGCATTGCTCCAAGCTATGGAGCACAATTTTTTGTTCTTTTTTTTGCATTTTTGCTACTAAACAACGCATCAGGGGACCTGCTTATGGTACATCTCCAGATAAATCAAACAAATACTCTTACCGCAGCTGCGTCCCTCTGTTGGCACACTTCTCCCTGCTTGGTTGAAATCAAGTTACTGTCTCAGGTCCTCTCCAGAACCGAGCCAATGTCCTCGGTTGTGGTCATTTCAGCAGACAATTGCAATGTGGATAACCCAGGTTAAAATTCAGAACAGACATTCTTTCTGGTGTTGCAAAATAGCCAATGTCCTCATCATCAAAGTAGTAATGCACATGAACAAATGAATTGGATTCCCACCGTCCCTCCCCATTATCGAGCAAAACCACAGGAACAGGCTTGACAGAATCAGTGGGGAAAGAAGATCCTGTTGACCTGACTTGGTGATACTAATAGAGTAAGGGATCTGCTACGTCATGAGATTGCCAATTGTAGTTGCATACGATTCTGCTGTTAATGTCCCAACAGATTCAGCACCTCATGAGTGCCCAGTATTGAGCTGTGGTGTGGTGTTCTGAGTCTATCCATTTAACATGATGGTAGTGCCACTCAGCCCTTCATTTGTCTTCAGGAGACTTGGTGAAATGGCACCAAGGTTAAAGGTGACCAGCTGCAAGATAACAATGTAGATCTTCATTTCTTCTTTCAGGAAAGAGTAAAATGGATGATAACTAAAGGTGTTGCTAGTATTGATGACTTCTCCTAGGAGGAGATCCTGAACCTTGCTTTACTTTTT
Source organism: Carcharhinus amblyrhynchos (assembly GCF_965287045.1). Lineage (NCBI taxonomy): Eukaryota > Metazoa > Chordata > Chondrichthyes > Carcharhiniformes > Carcharhinidae > Carcharhinus > Carcharhinus amblyrhynchos. Next base: position 69,173,568 of record NC_137329.1, on the reverse strand, counting down.
TGAAGACAATGTAAAGAACAAAGAACAAAAACAGCCCGGGAAACAGGCCCTTTGGCCCAACGCGCCCGCGCCACCATTTTAACATTACCAGTCCCCCCTCCACCCGTGACCCTTATCTATTGTTTATGGCATTCCACATTGAGGGAAACTAATTTAGGGACAATTTATTACCTCCAATCAGCCTAATAGCACATCTTTGGGGTGTGGGAGGAAACCGGAGCACCCGGAGAAAACCCACGCAAGCACGGGGAGAATGCACAAATTCCCACAGACACCGGCCCAAATCCATGTGTCTGCACAGCAGTTATAGTCACTGAGCTGTCGTCTTGCCCAGCATCTGGTCCAGTTTAAGCACACACTAACGACATGAAGCACTCGGCTACTCTCAAACATTCAAGAGCAGCCCACCCAGACCCTCTCCCCTTAACCCCAGTCCCCCTTACTCTAAGGATCAATTTAGTATAGCCAATCAACTTAACCTGCACATCTTTGGAGTGTGGGAGGAAACAAGAGCACCTGGAGGAAACCCACGCAGACACAGGAGCATGTGCAAACTCCACACAGACAGCGATCCAAGCTGGGAATCGAACCTAGGTCCTTGATGTAATGAGGCAAGAGTGCTAACTACTGCATCACCATTTTGCCCGCAGATGTTGATGATGACACAGCCCAGATATCCCTGTAGAGGGGAAATCAGCGAATTGTTCAAGAAGGCGATAAAAAATTTCCTCTACGTGCAGATGGGTGTTGTCTTCACAAGATCCGGAGAAAGCATCTCTGTAGTTTTTTTGATCTTCAGATTCACCAATAGCAGGATTTTTTCTACAATTTTGGATCTTGGTTCTTCATTGTACAAAAGAGTTGCTGCATCAGGTTGTTGCTGAACTTCATTGGCATCTTCAGCAGAACAAACAGATGGATTTGCATCTTAATCACTTTCTTTAATAATATGCTGATTTGCTCATCTACTGTCATCTTGAAGCTGGCCACCTCCAACCTTGGTGCACCCAGTTCATCTAGTCTCCCCTCAAAAAGAAATGAAAAGTGAGAGGCTCCTGTGGTGGTAGGGGTGGAGTTGTGAAGACTGATTCACAATGTTCTCAGTAAACTTGAGTTTGTCTGCATGTGGTGAATAAAGATGTTAAAGATATATAAGCTTCTCCCTTCAACAAGGAACAATGTACCACAGAGCCATAGATTCCCTCCATGGCAGAAGGAGGTCACCCGACAGATCGAGTCAGCACCAACTCTCTGAAACAGCATCCCACCCAAGCCCTCCCCTCCATGCTATCTCTGTAGCCCTAAGTATTTACCATTGCTAACCCACCTATCAACACACCTTGGGGAAACTAACAGGCAATTTCCCATGGCCAATCTACCTAACCAATAAATCTTTAGGCTGTGGGAAGAAACCAGGGTATACAGATGAAACGCATGCAAATATGGGGGGAATGTGCAAACTCCACACAGACAGTCCTCAAGGCTGAAATTGAACCTGGGTCCCTGGTGCTATGAGACAGCAGTACTAACCACTGTGCCACCTTCCTGATGTAGATGAGTGCCACCTTCCTGATGTAGACACATATAAGCATTATAGTGAAATATAGCAGTTATCTCTCCTTCCACCTTAAGCGGAATACGTCCTGCGTTGTAAAGTTGAATGGGAGCAATTGGAGAAATTCAGGCCTTAACCGTGAGTGCGGCATCAGAAAGAATGGATACTCCTGCTCCTGTATCCAATATAAAACTCATCTTTCAGCCATTAACTGTGATAGTTATATACCAGAAAGACTCTTGCAGTTCTGTCACATCACCCAAGATGAATTCAGCCTGCTCTTCAATACTGTCAATTTTCTTGGACACTTATGGATTGGAATAGTCTGTCTTTAAATTTGAAACTGAAAATGGATGTTCCTGGTGCTGTTACACACTATTTTAAAATGCCCCCTCTTGTGGCAGAAGTGGTACTTGGCATTAATGACTGGGCAACTTCATGCTGATGATCTGTCACAAAGTGAATATGGAACAATGGTGCATCCGTGTCCTCTTCATACTGGCTCTCATTTCTGGCAGGTGCGCTGATAGCCCTATGGTACACAAATTAGACTAAGTTGGTTGCCTGCCCCCAGGAAGGCACCTTTCACCACAGATGAATAGCCTCTCTTCTTTGAGAAGTTCAGCCTCCCTGGCTAATTGTACAGCTCTAGGCAAACTGACATCTTTTCTGGACTGTAAGAAATCTGACAATACTTCATTGACTACGCCTGATGTTCTTTTCTCTCAATGTTCCATATTCACAAACCTAAGGACAGGAGTCGACTCAAATTCACTTAAACAAACTTTCATTTATTTAACACTTTTGGTACCAAATTCAAACTCACAACAGTTGCAACACTTTAACTTTTTAAGTTTAACTGAAGATGACTATTACCTGGTTGAGAATGAAATGGCCAGGTCCATTCCCAATATAGATTCCTTCCCATGGTTGTCTCCATTGAAATATCCAAGGGTTAGATTTATTGCTATGCAAAATTGCCTCTTAGTGACAGGGGGATTAGCGAGGTAAATACATGAGGTTACTGGGATAGGGCCTGGGTGCAATTGTGGTTGGTGCAGGCTCGATGTGCCATATAGCCTCTTTCTGCACTGTATGGATTCTATAATTCTCTGAAGGTGTTCCCCCGGGCACATTTGTAATGATTGCTCTTGAGTTATGACTGAAATATATTTCTTCATCCCCAAACCTTCCCAATCTTCCAGAAAGTTCTCTGGACGAGAACTCAGCCAGTGATATCATTGGAAACTGATTACAATGTTCGATGATGGCCAATGGAGTTACTCATAAACAAATCCCAAATTTTTATACCAAACTGCACATAAGTGACATAGCCCCACCATATATGCTAATAATGGCAGCAGGGCATGTCTAGTATTGTCCAAACAACTGTCCTTATTTGATCAACACGGGAAGTGTCAAGCCACAGCTCACTGGCCAGATCACTATTCACTGCAGCTTTCTAATTTGCATCTTTGTTCAGTTATAACTTGACCAAAGTTCCCAGCGTGCTTGACTCTCATTGTCACAATTGCTCTTATAGCTAATATTGCCATTGCTGTTGTTGTGGTAATCATTGTTGTAGTCATCCCTCCGGCCATGAACTATTCACCCTTTACATGACAATTAATTCAGGTCTCTGGAATATTGGTTCAGTAACATAAGCACTTTCAGTATGTTTTGTGTGTGTTCCTGAAGCATTTGAAGAAAATTAAGAAAACATAGTTGTTTTTCACCTCTCTGTGGATAATCTCCTTGGTTGCTCAAAGTGATATCCTGGGGAATTAACTTTCAATTCCTGGGAATGCCAGGGGATCCCTGGAGGATTAGCAATGCCAACCTATGCTAGTCATCTATGAGGCACTATACTGCGGGAACTTGGTCAGTGTGGTCAAAGAACAAAGAACAAAACAGCATGGGAAACAGGCCCTTCGGCCCAATGAGTCCACGCCGCCATCTTAACAATGCGTTTTTCCTCCTCCACCCTTGACCCATGTCTATGCTTATGGTACCCCCATTGGAAACCAGATTAAGGGGAGAATAATTTAAGGACAATTTGTTACACCAATCAGCCTAAGAGCACATTTTTGGGGTGTGGGAGGAAACCGGAGCACTTGGAGGAAACCCACACAACCACAGGGAGAATGCGCAAACTCCCACAGACACCGGCCCAAATCCATGTATCTGCACAGCTAGCAGTGATAGTCACTGAGCTGTCGTGGTGCCCATCTGCTGGTCCAGTTTTATGCATACACAAATGACGCGAAGTACTAGGCTACTCTCGAAACATCCAAGAGCAGCCCACGCACGACCCACCGTGTGTATGCCCCTTGTTAGACAACAAGGTGGACCGACGCACCTGCAGAGTGAAAGAGAAAAAACATCAATACATGTAACATTAGATTTCCAGGAAGGTCCCAAGGCTCTGATCTTTATTTAAAACAGTGTCCTATAACCCTGCATCCCTCTTTTGCTCATGTGTCTATCTATGTAAACCTTAAACAAGTCCAGTGTGCCTGCCTCCACCACCTTACTTGGCAGTGCATTCCATACCCCCACGACCCTCTGTGTGAAGAACCTCCCTCTAGCATCCAAATTATACTTCTCCCCCCTCACCCTAAGCTCATGGCCCCTCGTGATATTTGTCTCCAATCTAGGAAAAAGCCTGCCACTGTTTACTTTATCTATACCCTTCATTATTTTATACACTTCTATCAGATCCCCCCTTAATCTCCATCTTTCTAAGGAAAAGAGCCCCAGTTTACCCAATCTTTCCTCATAACCCAGTTATACTTGGCATCTGTGCTATATTGTTCAACGGAAATGGTAAGGCTGGCTAATGTGTGTGGGTGGCATCTTAACTGGTAATGTAGTGATAGCTGGCCATAAGCTTCAGTTACCTGCTTCTCTGTTGATAACTGTGCTCCTTCTAGCTCACTGCTGACCTGAAGTAGATTGAGGGGTATGGTCTCAGTCATTGCAAATGGAGGTTCCCAGGTTTTTAAGTCTTGCTTTTTTAAAAGGCATTTTCGGAACAAACATAATTTACAAATCAAAAAGAGAAGACCCTTAAACTACATTTTTTAGATCTCAGAAATGTGTTTCAAATCGCCAAACAAAGCATTACTTGCAAAGATTAACACTGCTTCATCATAAAGCCTCCAGTGCTGGACAAGGAAAAAATGCAGCACATCCCAAAGGATTGTGCTAGATGGTCATGTGAATATTTTTGCAGTCAGTAATAGATTCACATGGCACACAGAAACTAGGCTGCAATATCTTTCCCTTCAAGTAATTACTCAATTCTCTTTTGAAAGTTACAATTGAAGTTGCTTCCATCAGATAATGCATTCCATATTATAACAATTAGAAAGAAACATTTATATTTATATAGTGCTTTTCCCATCCATTCAATGTTACAACCTTTGGTCCAGAAGCTGTACAGTAAGAAAAAAATTGTAATTCATTTGAAATGTCTGTGGAATCTGTAATTATTTTTGAGAATGTTCAAAAAATATTTTAAAAAGTTCACCATGAGGATATATCCAGATATCACTGATGTGGGTGAGGGTGTATCCAGATGTTAGGTCTGTGACCTGAATGCCAGTGAGAGTGGCTGGGTGAGGCTTATGGGTCTGTTACCTGGGGCAACCTGAGAACTTGCAGTGCAGTGCCATATGATGTGAAGATCCATTGCTGACACTGATCTATCATGTGAGATGATTTTTGACACTGCTACGATGGCCTGGGGAGACACTTGGAGCATTCAGATGCAGAGCAACATTTTTCCATGTTTGTTGGAGCGTGTTCTTTGAAGATATCCTGACTCTGGCTAACCTCACACTGCCCCCCACCCCCCCACCACCACCATGTGTGAAATATCCCAGCAGTCAGTGCACAAGTGCAGCTCCTTTGAGAGGGACAGCCTGCCTTGAAGAGCAGCAGGCTGGCTGCACTATGTGGTTTCTACACAATGTTATCAGGCCTACCTGCAGAGCTCAAAAGGAAACAGCAGTGCAAAGAAGAAGGAGGAAGGAGTTGCCTGGCCATACACTACAATAATGCAAATGAGCAAATTTATTTCATTCAAATCAGTAAGCGGAGGTTGTGAATCATTGCACATGAATTTTGAGCCCAATATTTTAATATTTGAATGAAGTAATGAAAATGATGTGTGCCTGTGTAGCTTAAAATGAATTGAGAATCTCTTTCAATGGATCATATTGGGCCAAACAGATCAAATGCTCCAAAATTGATCTGCTAAATATAATTGGGTCAGGCGGGTAGGACTATAGCTCACTTGGTGCCCTAAGCTAGTGAGAGGAAATGTAAATCATGATTACTGCTCTTGTTCCTACTTCTGTGGATTTATTGGGATAGGAACATTGGTCCAAATGTGACTCCAGTTTGACAACAATATTTGGCTGATCTAGAAGCGAAATAGCTCAGCAAGTGTAGAAGTGGGCAGAGCTGTGCTGACTCTCACTGTCAATAGTAAAACAGACTACTGAACATTGCTGCAGTAAGTCAGTACAGTGAGGCCATTTGAGAGAGTTACTGGAAGGCAGCATCATTCATGGAACTATACTCCAGCTAGAGGCAGTCTAAAGAAAGACTTCCCTATGATTGCTGCTGTTGGCAGTATGGGAAAGATTGGACTTGGATTCCAATTAGACTCCCTCCTGTTCAGTGAAGAACGGTGAAGGTTCAGTGCAGTCAGAAAGAATGCAGTAGATCTTCGAGTGGATCTTCATAGGGAACAGATGTTGCTGCTTTCCTAGACATTGCTAATGATGAATTGAGAAGGATGGGTTGTCTCTGGCAATGGAGGCTAGGATGCTGTTCTCTTCTGAACAATTTTCTTCTTGATGCAATGGATTTGATTCAGTAACACAACTGTCAGTGAGATGATGGCAATCTGAAAATGAGAAAAAAGCCAAGATTATGAGGAAGCAAACCAAAATTGCTACATTCCCCCTCTCTTCTGTAGAAGTTGACTCTTTTTAGAGTACAGATGGATGTTTTTTCTGAGCGTAGACAGTCTATTTAACCAGGTCTCAGTAACACAGCTCAGTGCACAAACACATGGATAATGATGGCAAGAAAAGACCCTCTGGTCTATCCAGCCATGTCTCACATGCCTACAATATATGCACCCTACCCAGTCCCACTCTGCCCACCATCATCCTGCCCATCCCACTGACCCACCCATCCCCCCACTCCATCCACCAATCCTCACCCCACTACTGTCTTATCTGCCAATTCCCACCCCATCCCAACCTCCCAACCTCCCAACCCCACCCATCCCCCACTTCGGTCCTGGCCCCGTCCCAAACCAGGTGAAGAACTCATGCCAAACCTTGCTCTTGTATTGCAAACTCACACTCGCTTAGCTAGGTTTAAACCGTATCAACCTCCCACCAAAAGATACTTAGGTCAATTATGGTGCTAGTTTAATCAGCTAACTCAGCATGGACCATATGATTCTCAGCCCCACTTCAAAAAGCTATTGGGAAAGTTATTATCCACCAGATGTGCAGTTTGCTGGGGCTGACTGTTATACAATGAACTGGACTCATTGCACATTGCGAGAGCTGGTAACCCACTCAATGGAGAATTCATGTCATACAGCATATTAATCTCACCAAACTCTCACTTGGACTAAAAGAATTTAATTGTCTTTGCTGGTTTAAATTTGTAGTATTGTTTTGAATTGGAAGTTGAAGACTGCAGCAATGCTACAAACAGTAGATGGGAACGGTAAAGTAATGGCAATGTTACTGAACTAAAAATCCAGAGAAACAAACTAATCTCCCCTAGACACGAGGCATGTAACCAGTAGAATTTAAATTCAGTTTGAACCATAGAAGGAGGCCATTCGGCCCATTGAGACTGCACAGACTCCCTGATAGAGTTAATTAACAAGGCTGCAATTAAAAGCTAGTCTCAGTAAGTTAATAACTAAATTGTCATAAAAATGCATCTGTTTATTAATGTATTTTAGGAAAGGAAAGCTGCCATTCTTACTGACTTCGTGACTTCACATCGATAACAATAGTGCTCCCTGAAATAGCCCACCAAGTCATTTGGTTGTACTTCTATGGAAATATTGAAGACAAATAAAACTGGACCTCCTAGGCATCAGAAGCCATAATGCCATCCAGCCCTGCCAGCTCTGCAAAGGTTCCCTTACTAACATCTGGAATTATAGACCAGTGAGTCTCAGGTCAGTGGTAGGGAAACAAAATTGGCAGAATTGTCCCACAGACTTGTCAAGCAATAGCCTGGAATAGTCAGGCTAACCAAATCGCACCTTACACATAATGTCCTGAACACCTCCATCATCATCTCTAGGCATGTTCCATTTCACTGGCAGCAAATACACACATGGTGGCACAGTGGTGTACAGGTGGGCAACAGGTGCTTTGGATGTTCTCAACATTTAATACAAACTCTGTGATGTCTCATGGCTCCAAGTCAGACATTGGCATAGAAATCTCCTGCTGTTTACCCTGTCTCAGTTACCCTGTCTCATCACCCTGTCTCAGTTGCTGAATCAGTACTCTTTATTGAACATCACTTGTAAGAAGCACTGAGGGTGCCAAGGGTACAGAATTGTAGAATCATTTAGTAAAGAAAAGGCCCTTCGGCCCACTGAACCTGCACCGACAAAGTAGAAATGCCTGAACTCCCACCTAATCCCATCTGCCAGCACTTGGCACATAGCCTTGAATGTCATGATGTGCCAAATGCTCATCCAGACACTTTTTAAAGGATGTGAGGCAACCCAACTCTACCACCCTCTCAGGCAGCGCATTCCAGACCGTCACCACCCACTGAGTAAAAAGGTTTTTCCTCACATCCCTCCAAAACCTCCTAGCAAGGCACCAGCAAATTCACGCAAGGGAGGAGTCATCACCTGCGGCCATTGTGGAAAGAGATTTGCCACCTCAGCCAATCTGCTGAGACACCAGCGAGTTCACAAGTAACTATTGTGATTGGATTTTACTGTTAATCATATTCAAACTAAATCATGTACACTTGGGTCTGTTTCTGCTGAATTGAAAAACAACTCCAGCTCTGTTAAAGGTATCCGGTTTTATTTGTTTTCAATGTTTCCATCGAGATACAACTAAACGATTTGGTGGGCTATTTCACAGGGCAGTTATGCGTCAGTGACTATTGTTGTAGGTATGGAGTCACATTCAGACCAAAAATTTAAACCACTTGAACCTATGTCCCCTCGTGACTGACCCTTCAAACAAGGGGAACAATTACTCCTTACCCACTCTGTCCATATCCCTCATAATCTTGTACACCTGGAGCAAGTCGCCCCTCAGTCTGTCTCTTACAACTGAGCCAATATTGAGTCCACTTTATCAAATTACCTTGTATCCCGTATGTATTTACCTTCTTTACAAGTCTCCCATGTGGGACCTTGTCAAAGGCTTTGCTGAAATCCACGTAAACTACATCGACTGCATTACCCACATCTACACATCTGGTCACCTCCACAAAATTCAATCAAATTTGTTAGGCATGACCTCTCTCTGACAAAGCCATGCTGACTAACCCTGATTAAATCTTACCTCTCCAAATGGAGATAGATTCTCTCCTTCAGCGGTGTCTCTAATAGTTTCCCTACCATTGACGTGAGACTCACTGGTCTATAGTGCCACGGCTTATCTCTATAACCCTTCTTAAATAGCAAAACTGCATTAGCTGTTCTCCAGTTGTCTGGCATCCCCCACGGCCAGAATGTATGGATCCTTAACTTCAGTCTCCATCATCAAGACTGGCAACAAGACTGATGGAGCTGGTAGAGTCCTGCAATAAGTGGAGAGGGAATCAACAAGTGGCAAAACATCTGCTTAACCTCATCCTCACCAATCTAACTGTCGCCGATCATAGAATCTCTGCAGTGCAGAAGGAGGCCATTCGACCCAGCAAGCCTGCACCGACTCTCCAGCAGAGTATCTTATCCCTGTAACCCCACATATTTACCTGATTAACCCACACATCTTGGGACACTAAGGGCCAATTTAAAGGATGACCAATCAACCTAACATCTTTGGAATGTGGGAAAAAACTGGAGCACCCTGAATAAACCTACGCAGACACGTGGAAAACATGCAAACTCCACACAGTCACCCAAGACCAAAATTGAATCCAGGTCCCTGACATCCAGTTTGGGTTCCATCAGGGCCATGCAGTTCCTGACCTCATTACAGCCTTGCTTCAAATGTGGACAAATGAGCTGAACTCCAGAGGTGAGATAACAATGATTACCCTTGACATCCAGGCAACATCTGACTAAGTTCAGCATTGAGGAGTCCAAAGAAAACAGGAGTCAATGGGAATCAGGGGGAAAACCCTGGAATGATGGAGGTTGAGGGCTGATAGAGATTTACAAGATTATGAGTGGCATGGGCAGAGTGGATAGTCAGATCCTCTTTCCTAGGGTAGAAGAGTCAAGTACTAGGGGATATAGGTTTAAGGGTGCATGGGGAAAAGTTTAAGGGAGATGTGTAAGGCAAGTTTTTTTTTACACAGGACGAATCCAACCTGGCCAATTACTGCCCAATCAGTCTACTCTCGATCATCAGTAAAGTGATGGAACGGGACAAAACAGTGCTGTTAAGCAGCACCTGTTCAGCAATAACCTGCTCAGTGATGCCCAATTTGGGTTTCACTAGGGTTACTCAGCTCCTGACCTCAAACATGCGCAAAAGAGCTGAGTTCCTGAGGTGAGGTGAGAGTGACAGCCTTGACATCAAAGCCGCATTTGACCAAATGTGGCATCAAGGAGCACAAGCAAAACTGGAATCGGGGGCAAACTCTTGGAGTCATACCTGGTACATAGGAAGATGGTTGTGGTTGTGGAGGGCCAGTTATCTCACCTCAGGACATCTCTGCAAGAGTCCCTCAGGGTAGTGTCCTAGGCCAACAATCTTCAGCTGCTTCATCAATGACCTTCCCTCTGTCATAAGGTTAGAAGTGGGGATGTTCACTGATGATTGCACAATGTTCAGCACCACTCGCAAATCCTCAGATACTGAAGCAGGCCGTGTTCAAATGCAACAAGATTTGGACAATATCCAGGTTTGGGCTGACAAGTAACATTCGCACCACACAACTGCCAAGCAATGACCATCACCAATAACAGACACTATAACCACTGCCACTTGACATTCAATGGTGTAACCATCACTGAATCCCCCACTGTCAACATCCTTAGGGTTACTGCTGACCAGAAACTCAACTGGACTCACCAGATAAACACGGTGGCTACAATAGCAGGTCAGAGGCTAGGAATACTGTGGCGAGTAACTCACCTTCCGACTCCCCAAAGTCTATCCACCATTTACAATACACAAGGCAGGACTGTGATGGAATACTCCCCACTTGCCTGGATGGGTGCAGCTCCAACAACACTCAAGAAGCTTGACATCATCCAGGACAAAGTAGCCTGCTGGATTGGCACCACATGATGTAGAGATGCCAGTGTCAGACTGGGGTAAACACAGTAAGAAGTCTCACAACACTAGGTTTAAGTCCAAGGTTGGACTTAAACCTTGTGTTGTGAGACTTCTTACTGTGTTGGCACCACATATACAAACATTCAATCCCCGTATGTTCAGTAGCAGCAGTATGTACTATCAACAAGATGCACTGCAGCAATTCACCAAAGATCCTTAGACGGCACCTTTCAAACACATGACCACTTCCATCTAGAAACAAAAGGGCAGCAGATAAATAGGAACATCATTACCTGCAAGTTTCCCTCCAAGCCACTCGCCATCCTGACTTGGAAACATATCGGTGTTCCTTCACAGTCGCTGGGTCAAAATCCTGGAATTCCCTCCCTAACGGCATTGTGGGTCAACCAACAGAATAGGGACTGCAGCAATTCAAAAAGGCAGCTCACCACCACCTTCTCAAGAGCAACTGGGAATGGGTAATAAATGCTGGCCAGTCAGCGACGCCCACGTTCCACAAATGAATAATAAAAAAAAGTACAGTGTGGTGAATATCTGGAAAGCCCTGCCTGGAGAGGTAGCATGAGCAGCTATGATAATGACATTTAAGGGGCAACTAGACAAATACATGAATAGGATGGGAATGGAAGGATATGGACTTCTTAAGTGCATATGGTTTTAGGTTAGGCAGGCATCACGATCAGCGCAGACTTTGAGGACCAAAGGGTCTGTTCCTGTGCTGTACTGTGGATAGTCAAAATGGAAGATGGTTGTTGTTGTTGGAGGCCAATCATCAGTTCCAGGACATCACTGCAGGAGTCCCTCAGGGTAGCGTCCTAGGCCCAACCATCTGAAGCTGTTTAACGACCTTCTTTCCAACAGAGGTGAAATATTAGGATGTTTGGTAATAAGCTCCAACAACATTCAAGAATCTTGACACCATTCAGGACAAAGTGGCCTGTTTGATTTCTACCCCTTCCACAAACATTCACTCCCTCCAGCACTGCAGGAACTCACCAGGGTTTCTTCAGCAGTACCTTCCAATTCCAAGACCACTACCATCTGGAAGGACAAGAGCAATAGAAACCTGGGAACACCTTCACCTGGAGGTTCCTCTTCAAGTCACTCACCATCCTGACTTGGAAATATATCACCATTCCATTACTGTCGCTGGGTCAAAATGCTGGAACTCCCTCCCTAACAGCACTGTGGATGTATCTACACCTCGGACACTGCAGCTTCAATAAGGCAGCTCACCACCACCTTCTCAAAGGTAATTAGGAGCAACTTTTTGTGCATTTGAGTTGATGTAACATTGAGATTCACATAATGTTGGGCGACTCCGCTTACACTTAACGAGAAGGACCCAGTACTGCTTTTGCCCGATTTCGAACAGGGGACTTCTCGCGTGTGAGATATACGTGATAACCACATTCATACAGTACTGAAACAGCTTTTTTTCTTGGGCCTAGTAAATGATACCCACATCCCATAAATGATTTTTTTAAAATTTAAAATAATTGTACAGTATTCAGTAATATTTGTGACTCCTCAGATACTGAGGCAGTGTGTGTCCATGTGCAGCAAAACCTAGATAACATTCAAACTTGGCTGACAAGTGGCATGTAAAATTTGCACCACACAAGTGTCAGACAATGATTATCTCCAAGAAGAAAGAATCCAACCCTCTACCCTTGAAATTCAATCACATTACCTTTGCTGGATTGCCCAATATGATCACAGAATCCCTACAGTGCAGAAGAGGCCATTCGACCTGCACTGACTCTCTGACAGAGTACCTTACCTAAGCCTATTCTGGTAACCCCACAAATTTACCATGGCTAATCCACGTAACCTCCACATCTTGGGACACTAAGGGGAAATTTAGCATCGCCAATCAATCTAACATATACAGCTTTGGGTTGTGGAGGAAACCAAGGCACCAGACGAAACCCACACTGACACAGGGAGGATGTACATACTCCACACAGTCACCCAAGGCTGGAATTAAACCCAGGTCCATAGCGCTGTGAGGCAGCAATGCTAACCACTCTGCCACTGTGTCGCCCTGTTCTGGGCTTACCTTGATCAGGAATTTAACTGGACCAACAAGATGAATTTGGAACAGGTCAGAAGCTAGAAATCCTCTGGGCTCCCCAAAACCTGTCCACCATCTGCAAGGTTGTTCATGTCAGGAGTATGATGGAATGCTCTCCACTTGCCTGGATGGGGGTGCAGCTGCAACAACACTCAAGAAACTTGACGTCTTCCAGGATAAACAGGCCGCTTGATTTGCTCCCCAAGACATTATGCCAGCACTGACTCACTCTACCGACATGCCAGCAATGTGTCACATCTACACGGTGGCCAAATGGGCCTCTAAAATGGTGACGTGTAAAGCACTCTGGCACAATTGGGCAAGAACTAAACTAAAAGGCTGTAGTGTAAAAGACAGAGATAGATAGGCTGCAACTCAGATGAGTGAATAAACAGGATATGGGTCATCTCCAGGACAACAGAGACTTTCTGGTCAAACTGGGTTGTTTATCAGACATAAAGGTGCCGTAATTCCTTATTTGGGAGGGAGGTGTGAACACTATGTGCCCCCAGCACCTGCAGACATGGCTGTTGGGAACACACCCAGAGATTGGTATGGCAGCACCTAATTGGACTTTATCGATCAGGGTGATCAAGTCCTAACGGATTGATTGGCAATGGCCAAAAGGAGCGCGAAACTCAACGGGGTATAAAGGGTGCTGGACAACCAAGAATCTCTCTCTCTGTCTCCGACCCCATGAACAAGCTACAACAATGATGACCATTGCCAGCAATGACCACAAGGAGAGCCACCACACTCAAGAGAGAAGGAAGACCAGAGTCAGAGTACTAAACCAGATCAAAGGACCAGACTACACAGAGGATGACTGAGACTAGTGCAAAGATAAAGGCCAATATCTGCTTGGGTACTTGCCAGTCACGCAAAGTTAAGTCAAGGTCTTGTGTTGGACTTGAACTCTAGTATTTTCTTTAAGATAACTTATTGTTGGTTGGGTGGGTGATTATTGATTGTGTGTCTTAAATAAATATTGATTGCACAAACAAGACGTCGACTCACAGTTATTTGTCCACCGTTTAACGGTTAAAACAGACTGTGCGGCAGGCACAACAATTGGCAACTCCACCAGGACATCGACAAGAAGTAACTTTGTTGATCTGATATCGAATCCCGCAGAATCTATATTACACGATTATTTAAAACTCAGAGCCAACAGGTGTAAACCCCCTATTGGACAAATAACTGCTTTCGGGAAATTGTTTATTGTGCATGCATTGTTACTAACAAGGAGGATAGGATAAACTCCATATGTTTGCATTAAAATCCGGAGGGATTAGGACCGGAACATTGCCCAAAGCCGTCCGATCAACTCCCTACCCCTTGTCGTTGAATATAGAATTGCTGGAAACAGCACAGAGACAGAGAAGTGTCCCATATGGGAAACAAAAATCAGGGAATTTATTAAGAAGAAAGGGTGGCCCTTATGGGCAGAATCTTGTGCCAATACTGAGACAGGACTGGGATCCCTAGGACAGAAGTATTGGGATGATCTAAGGAAAGTTCAGGGAAAACGGGCAGACAAACGTGAGAAAGAATTGCCATTATGAGCTGCTTAGGACGGCTCCTAGGAACAGAAAAAGAATTAAACACATTTCATAGGGAACTGAAGGAGTCGAAGTGGGCACAGGAGGAAAAGGAGGAGGAGATTAAGAAACTAAAGGAACAACAGCAGGAGAGGGATAGAGAATAAAAGCTGAAAAGGACAGAGAGGTCGACGAATTAAGGAAAACCAACCAGACAAATTTATTACATCTGGGTAATTTTCAACCCCAGTATGAGAGAGTCTACCAACATGCCCAGCGTGCTGTCTTGGCCAAAGGTGAAACCAAGTGGGCAGTAGCACAATTGGGAGCTAAGTGCACTGATCTGCAGATGGCAATAAAAGCCATCAAGCCAGTAAAGAACAGAGACAGGCAACCGCTCACCACTCCAAATACCAGCGAGAAATTTCACGGCTGGAATCCCTATTATCGGTTCAGAACGGATTTATGTGTACTTTCGGGACAGTAGAGGAAGAGGAGATAGAGAATGCAGGTTGGGGAGAGTTAGAGGAGAATGCTAGACTTTACGTTACACAAACCAAGGATTGGGGTCCACCACCACCTTTCCCAGGGCAAGTCATACCCACGGCACCCCCAGATTCACCTTCAGTGCTGATGCACCCAGTGACGGCTGAATGTCGGGTAGGAGAGACTCAGAGCACAGCTGCTACATACACGACCCCGTTTACGGTGGCACAATTGGCCAAAATCTCAAATAAAATCATAACTTTTGAGCCATTGGCTGATCCACACAGTTTCTTTGAGAATGTTAGGTAGCAGAAGATAATGCATGGGCGAGATGAAAGGGAAGGGGTGAAGCTGATAGCCACATGCTTAAGCAAGTCTATATGGTCTGCCCTGCCAAAAATGTCAGGGAAGGAACTTTAAATGAAATTAAGGAAGCGATATTGACAGGTGTAGGATTTAATAAAGGGGATCCTGTAGATGGGTTAAATAAATGTAGACAGAGGAAAGAGGAACACCCAACTGCCTTTGCTGGTCGTTTATGAATCCACTTCTTGGGAGTATATGGGGAATTAGATTGGGCTAGATTAAATGAGGCTGATTCATCCAAATGGGTTTCGCTTACCACAGAGGAAGGCAAGAAAGCCTGGTTGTCCAGCACCCTTTGTACCCCGTTGAGTTTCGTGCTCCTTTTGGTCATTGCCAATCAATCCGTTAGGACTTGATCATCCTGATCGATAAAGTCCAATTAAGAACATAAGAACATAAGAAATAGGAGCAGGAGTAGGCCAACTAGCCCTTCGAGCCTGCCCCACCGTTCAATAAGATCATGGCTGATCTGTCGTGGCTCAGTTCCACATTCCCGCCCTCTCCCCATAACCCTTAATCCCCTCTCTCATCAAAAACACATCAACCCGCGTCTTAAAAATATTTAGCGAGGTAGCCTCCACCACTTCAACGGGCAGAGAATTCCAGAGATTCACCACCCTTTGAGTGAAGAAGTTCCTCCTCAACTCTGTTCTAAACCGCCCCCCCTTTATCTTGAGGCTGTGCCCCCTAGTCCTACTATTCTTTCTGAGCGGGAAGAGTCTCTCCACCTCTATCCTATCCATCCTATTCATCATCTTATACGTCTCAATGAGATCTCCCCTCATTCTTCTAAACTCTAACGAGTACAAGCCTAATCTATTCAGCCTCTCCTCATAGCTCAACCCCCTCAACTCCGGCATCAGCCTAGTAAACCTCCTCTGCACTCCCTCCAAGGCCAAAATATCCTTGTGTAAGTACGGCGCCCAAAACTGCACACAGTACTCCAGCTGCGGCCTCACCAATGCCCTATACAGCTGCAGCAAGACCTCCCTACTTTTATATTCAATCCCCCTCGCTATGAAGGCCAGCATCCCATTCGCCTTCCTGACCACCTGCTGCACCTGCAAGCTGGGTTTTTGCGACTCATGCACAAGGACCCCGAGGTCCCTCTGCACCGTCGCCTGCTGCAGTTTTTCGCCACGTAAGTAATAATCCTTCCTACCATTATTCCTACCAAAGTGGACCACCTCACACTTGCCAACATTAAATTCCATTTGCCATTTCCTGGCCCATTCGCCCAGCCTATCTAGATCCTTCTGCAGACTCTCCACACCCTCCGCACAATTTGCCGTTCCACCAATCTTGGTGTCATCAGCAAATTTCGACACCCTACACTCAGTTCCCTCCTCCAGATCATCTATATAAATGGTAAATAGCTGAGGCCCCAGCACCAACCCCTGGGGCACTCCACTAGTCACCAACCGCCAATCCGAATAGCACCCATTGACACCCACTCTCTGCCTCCTATTTGACAACCAATCCTCTATCCACGCCAACACCCTACCCCCAACTCCATGTCCCCTGACCTTCTGCAATAACCTCTTGTGAGGTACCTTGTCAAATGCCTTCTGAAAATCCAGAAAGACCACATCCACCGGCTCTCCTCTATCCACCGCCCTAGACACATCCTCACAGAACTCCAGTAAATTTGTCAGACACGACTTCCCTTTAACGAAACCGTGCTGCGTCTGCTCTATCAAGCAATTCCCCTCAAGATGCCTCGCTATTTCCTCCTTGATGACTGATTCTAACATTTTACCTACAACAGACGTTAAACTAACAGGCCTATAATTCCCTGCCTTTTGCCTGGCACCCTTCTTAAACAACGGCGTAACATTAGCCGTTTTCCAATCTTCCGGCACTTCCCCGGAATCCAGCGACGTCTGGAAAATAACCACCAAGGCATCCACTATCACCTCCGCCATTTCTTTCAGAACCCTCAGATGCATTCCATCCGGTCCTGGCGACTTGTCCACAATCAGCCCCTCCAGTCTGTCGAGCACCGCCTCTCTAGTAACAGTAATGTCATTGAGACCCTCCAGTCCTACCACCTTTCCATCTCTAACACCCGGCAAATTATTCACGTCCTCCTCCGTGAAGACCGAAACAAAAAAGTTATTCAAGACCTCAGCCATTTCCCCATCCCCTACCACTAAGTCCCCCTTCTCATCCTCTAAGGGACCAACGTTCACCCTAGTCAGCCTCTTCCTTTTTATATATTTATAAAAACTCTTGCTATCCTTTTTTATATTAAGCGCTAGCCCAGCTTCATAGCTTCTCCTACCCTTCTTTATCAACTTCTTTGTCAATCTTTGTTGACATTTAAACCTCTCCCAATCCTCTTCTCGCCCACTACTCTTAGCTACTCTAAACGCCTCCGCTTTTAATTTAACATTTTCCTTCACCTCCTTCGTTATCCACGGCTTATTACCTCTCCTCCTACTGTCCTTTTTGACCATCGGAATAAATTTCTGCTGAGCACCAAGAAAGATCTCCTTAAAGATCCTCCACTGCTCCTCAACAGACCTTCCTTCCAACGCCAATTAGGTGCTGCCACACCAATCTCTGGGTGTGTTCCCAACAGCCATGTCTGCAGGTGCTGGGGGCACATACTGTTCACACCTCCCTCCCAAATAAGGGATTACGGCATCCTTATGTCTGATAAACAACCCAGTTTGACCAGAAAGTCTCTGTTGTCCTGGAGATGACCCATATCCTGTTTATTCACTCATCTGGGTTGCAGCCTGTCTATCTCTGTCTTTTACACTACAGCCTTTCGTTTTAGTTCTTGCCCAATTGTGCCAGAGTGCTTTACACATCACCATTTTAGAGGCCCATTTGGCCACCGTGTAGATGTGACACATTGCTGGCATGTCGGTAGAGTGAGTCAGTGCTGGCATAATGTCTTGGGGAGCAAATCAAGCGGCCTGTTTATCCTGGAAGACCTGATCCTGCAGAGACCACACAGAATGAAGCATGGGTTCTCCGATTCTGGGAACGGGAAGTTCAGGGACACTCAATGTCACGGTCAGAAAGAATGCTTCTGAAGACGGCTAGCCAGGGTCCAGTATGGAGAAACAAGGATAGAGGGGATCACCAATACCAGAGAGGTACAGCTCCACTTTATACAGCAGCCCCACGGAGAGACAGAGGGGCAGCCAGGACACTTCGCCCAAGATTGTAGGAGATACCTGCCACTATATACACGGTCCCTGAAACTACTAGGACCACCGGCTCCACTAGTTAGGGCAGCTCCTAGGTACGAGAGAGAACACTGCCCACCATCGATGGAAGGTCCCAGTCAACCCAAAATACTATAAGCATGAGTCCATCACTGTATCCAACTGTCCCCGCCTATGGAACCCTAGATTGATGGTCCCTGGCCTACCCAACCTGAACCTGTAGCACCAGTGGGATAGCGTAGGGAGACCCCTAGTTAACAGTGAGGTAAGATGCCACCTGGTAGAATTCCTTTGGGATACCAGAGGCTCCTGAACTACCCTAAATGTATCAAAATTAAAAACAGACATCTCTTGGCCAACTACGGGCACAATTACACTCAGTGGATTCACAGGACACATGCAGGAGGGATGTATTACACACCATGTACAGGTCTGCCTAGATAACATGGTGTGTGACCATCTGGTGGTGTTAGTTGACCTTCCCCCAAATGCTGAGCACATCCTGGGGTCCGATTATATGAATAAATGTAATCTTTCATTTGATCCAGCAAATCGATGCATTTGGCAGATGATTACGATTAGCAGAGCGCCATCAATCATTCCAGCAGGGACATATACTGATAGGATTAGTACAACAGGGGACTCCTTTTTGATCCCTTAACAATTAGCAGTGATCCAGCCATCAGGGAGGTGCTTCAAAGAAACAATGGGGTGTTTGAGCGGCATAAACATGATTGTGGCTGGATACCCGGGGAGGTATTAATTGAAGGGCTGGATCCAAAACCACAGACAATACCGTTTCCCCAAACAGGCAGGGGGGAGGTGGCCAAAGTAATTGATAGTCTATTACAGCAGGGAGTGTTGAGACGAGTGGTTCCACAAATAATGCACCTATATGGCCCATGAAGAAGGTAGATGGATCATGGAGGTTAATGGTCGACTACCAGGAATTAAATAAAGTTACCCCGCTCACGGCCTCCACAGTAGCCACAAGCCCCATCACCATGATGAGACAGGGAGCCCAGGCAATGATTTTCATGGTACTAGATTCTAGTAACTGGTCCATCCCTTTAAATCGGTCTTGCCAGTACAAGTTTGCCTTTATCTTCCAAGGACCGCGATACACTTGGACTTGCCTACCCCAGGGTTTCCATAATTCCCCATCCATCTTTCAAAGGCAACTACCTAGCGGACTAGAAAAGTTTTCCCGACCTGAGTGCTTGGTCCAATATGTAGATGATTTATTGTTACAGACTAACACCAAGTGGAGCATATACCATTGTTGGATGAATTACTTGTACTGCTCCACTCATTAGCGTGCAAAGTCAACCCGAAAAAGACCCAAGTTTGGCAACCCAAGGTTACATACCAAGGTACAGTGATTATCCATGGAAAGAGGGAGATTGAACAGAAAAGGATAGACTCCATACTGCACTTCCCACTGCCCCGACATGTGAGTGCCCTCCGATTTTTCCTTGGTCTGATGGGATACTGTTGGAACCATATAGACAGCTTCACCACCAAGGCAGCCCCACTTTCCTAATTGCTAAAGAAAAGCGTGACCTGGAAGTGGACTGTGCAGCACACAGCTGCAGTAACCGATTTAAAGCACACCCTCGCCACAACACCAGCCTTACTAGTCCCTGACCCAGGTCTACCATACGCCTTAGAAGTTGCAGCCACTGACCACACACTTTCAGCAGTACTATGAGAAGAAAGACATGGTAGACCAGGCCCAGTAGTCTATGCCTCACAAGCGTTAGACGCAGTCGAACAAGGCTCTTCCGGTTGTGAATGACACCTACTCGGGGTATTTTGGGCCGTGCAGCATTTCACCGATATCACTGGACTGAACCCAATAACCGTTCTCACTGAACACACCCCAACCCAGCTTCTGCTGGATGGCCGCCAGGTCCGCACGAGCCATTGGACACGACTACTGCAGGGTGGGGACGTCACTGTAAAGCGAACTAAAGTGTCCAAGTTTCTGGCAGATAATTTAAATTATGGGGGAGATCTGCACGAGTGTCAGGTTATAGCCACAAAGAACCCTACAGGTCCGTTTATCCCGAAACAACAGGAGAGACGATCAGGGACAAAACAGATAGTCACCCAAAGGGCAGACTCAGCCACGAGAATTTATATAGACGGTTCATCTACTATAGAGAATGGGACCAAAATCACAGGATGTGGCATTTATATGCAAAATCAACAGGGACAGCCACTAATAAAACTCGCTCTCAAATTACCCAGCCATTTGAGTGCTCAAGCTGCCAAACTAGCAGCTGTCACATATGTAGTGAGCCACCCAGTTCTATTTCCAACCCCCTGCCAACATACACTCCGATCGTATGTACGTGTGCAACAGCCTGACTGAGTTCCACTGTTATGGGAAGCCAGAGGCTTCGTATCTGCGGATGGAAAGCCCCAACTGTCAGCCCCCTTATTAAAATACTTTCTGCAGGCCACTGAAGGGCGCATATATGGGATCATTAAGGTTAGAAGTCACCACAGGACCTCCCCACCTGGTAACTGTGAGGCTGACGCACTAGCCAAGGTCAGTGCTCGTAAGAGAGTTTTGGCAGCCACCTGTAGGAGAGCGAGTAAATGCTGTGAACATTTGCCAAACTAATATAGCCAGCCTCGTCCAGGGGCAGCACACTGACAGTTCCCTAAAACAAAGTTTAGACAGAGTCTACCCAGCCCCATATGAGAAATGGAAGGACAAAATGCAGATGGTTTGATATTAGAGATAGGCATATATGTAGTCCCTACCCAAGATAGAAATCAGCTCATCTACCAGTACCATGATGGACATGGCCACCAGGGCATGAGACAACAATCGAGCGATTAAAAGAATTATTTTGGTGGCCCAAACTGCACGATGATGTTGCTCATTGTATCGACAATTGTTTAATTTGTGTCCAGAACAACCCTGATAGGGACGCCAGGAAAGCAGAGCTGAGACACACGCATTTGTCCAGTAGAAGGCCCCTGGACAAATCTCCAAATTGATTATATTGGCCCACTGCCGCCATGTAGGAATGGATTTAAATATGTCCTGGTCATAACAGACACTTTCACCAAATGGGTCAAGGCATTCCCCACAAGATCCAACACAGCTCAGGCCACCGCCAAGGAATTAGCCCAGCAGGTGTTTACACAATGGGGTCTTCTCCATGGCTTAGAGTCCAACCAAGGGTCACATTTCACCAGGTGGGTGATGCAGAACGTTATGGCTATGTTTGGCTTCAAGCAGAAATTCCATATCGCCTACCATCCACAATCCAGCGGAATCATAGAATGCATGGACCAAACGCTCATTAGCGAAACAACACAACATGGGATACAGTATTTCCCTTTACCCTCATGATGGTACATAACACTGTTTCCAGTTCTACTGGATTCACCCCCCCCCCAACACAATAATGACTGGCCAACCTATGAGAGGAGCCGGATATTTATTGGGATCACAGCGTTCACCCATGAGAAAGCCGTCCAGCAGCTAACCAAAAACATTAAAACAGACCAGTAAGCAGCAGCTGCCGATTAGGAGTTAAAAAGAAACTCAGCAAGGCATATTTTGATAAAAGGGTACACCCGGTAGAATATACAGTTGGCCAGCAGGTAATGATTTCCCTCTACAACCCTAGTTCTTTCTTGTCCTTGAGATATGTGGCTCCGCACACCATCATCGACAAAATAAGCCCCTCCACGTATAAAGTCCTAATTGCCGACAGGGAAACTGGTTGGTTCCACGTCAATCAACTGAAAGCTTATGAGACTCAGAATTATCACTTCCACCATCTCTCATTAGAGATAGGGGAGGATGACACTAGGCGACTGGAATGGTCTCACCAAGATACGTATTTCCCCGGACACCTTCTCATCTACTTTCAAGTTCAGACCAGACCCTTACCCCTACCACACTACAGCCCACAGCTGAAGCGCCTACAGGGGTACTGATCAACCCAGACATAACAGGAGACATGCACGCCCTACAGGACTGGCGCGACTCACCAGATATCAACCCTCGCAGCATTATGGATTCTCCCATAAACATAAGCCTAAACAGCCCCAGGCCCAACAGTGAAAAATGTATTAAACGACATTGGGTTATTTTGATGGGGACATCCGATGCTGCATCCCCCACATGGATAAGGGACCAGACACATAGATTAATTAGACTGGGACACGAGGATGAAGGACCCCTGATTCAAACGCAGATCCCACAGTGCAGTCCAACGAACAGACACGGGTATGGAAACCAGGTGAGGAGATAATGATGGAGCCCCATGAGACAAATGATTCAGAAGATGAGTCTCTGTTGGGCAACTGGTTAACAAAAATGCTGAATGAAGGAATCTAAGCTACCCCAAATGATGAAATTCAGCCTGCAGGACAGATCAATGCAAGGTACAAGAATCTCTGATGGGAGCACCCACTTACAAGCAGTTGTATACTGCAAGAACAATTAACCAGATTACTTATACAATCTGACGCCTGCTCTTTCACCACTTTGGGAGTTAGTTAAGACAGCATTGAGCCAACTGTACAAATCTTTGGGTCAGATAGTTACATTTTAAAATCTTTGAGGCAGCTATGCTAAATGTTAAAATCATTGAGGCAGCTATGCTAAATTTTAACGTCATTGAGGCAGCTGTGCTAAATTTTAAAATCTTCATGGCGACTGGGCTACATTTTCAACAGGAAGTGAAACAAACAAAACTCTTACAGTGCAAAAGCCTGATATAATATGCAGCTGTTCTTAACCTGGCTCCTTAGTGTTCCAAGTGACACTTATTTCTAGTGTTCTAATGATAGAAGGGCCATCTCTTTACCCCTAATGTTAAAGGGACACATTTTCAACTCTTAGAGGCACTTGTGCTAAATTTTACATGCTCAAACTCAACACACTTACAGAACAGACACTTCTTCAGATCATTACAGACCGACTCCAGTGCAGTTCAAATCCCTATAATTAATGGTGACTGCTGCTTTACTAAAACTGGTCGCCTTGATTTTGCTGGCCAGTTAAATAAGCTCTTTCTGACAACCCCACGACATTTATTCATTGATCTGAACAAAAAATTGCTCCACAGTGCTCCACAATTAGAATTAAAAGAAAAACTATGACATGCAAGCGACACTTGATATACCTGGTTCCTCCTGACCACACCACTGTCGAATGAATGTTCAAAAAAAAGGGGGGGCAGCATGGACACTTTAAATATATGCATATACATCAAATATTAGATGTGACCACAGCAGAAATGATATTGATTTTCTCAGGATGGCAACGGACAACAACAGAGATGCAACCTGTGATCTACCTTATAGGACTTACCATCAGGATAAGCACACAGGACATTCCAAGCGAGATGAACTTGTGGTATCCCAGTTACTTATGGTTTGTCCCACCTGACGTGGGGGAATGTGAGGAAGGTGTGTTATGGGTACACCCTGAGAAGAGTATAATGTTTGGATGTAACAACCAGCAGCTGGTATACAAAAAAAAACAAATGGCGGTTCAACTGAATGTTATCTGAGTGTCACCATACAAGGGGATTGATGGGGATTTTCAAATAATGGGCGCCTTGAGATTGGATGTCTGGCCAACAGCCCAGAAAAAGGATTGGAGCTCGGGCAGCAATGCCCCAGGACACTCACTGAGGACAGCTTTGCCTTGTATGAAGTAAGAACTGGGCCAAAGCCAACCGCAGGCCCATTCACTCGATTTGTCTTGAAGCACAGAATGGATTGATACTGAAACACACAGGGGAAACCTTGTATGACAACATTCACCACGAATTGGTACCTGTGGTGGTGGATATAGCTGGCACCCAACTGCCAGAGTGGTGCTGTCCCCAATTTAAGAGGTTATACCTCCACTTAACTCACAGACTGTTAGGATGGAAAGTAGGAAAGGATGAAAAACAGGAAAGATCCAGGAGGGAGTTAGTCAATGACCTGGCCACAGCATATGGGGCAGGGGTAGCAACCATCAAAACCCGTGATTTAGCTGACCATGACAATAAACTAGGGATTCTGACTCAACAGGTTAAACAGACACTAAGTTCTATCAATGAGGACAATCAGCAAGATGCTGAAGTGATGAACTGACTGGGAACACAGCCAGCAGCTGTGCCAGAAGGACACACCAAGACAATCAATCAAATTATCAGGGAAAAATTAGAGGATGATGACTGACAACAGAACTGGACTTTATGTAGTGCATATGGACAGTGGATGATAGAACAGCTAAGGGAAAACCTAGAGCAGGTATGCAGTGGACAGGTTCCATCTTAGATTAGTGACGAACAGATGGAACACCTGTCTACGGGAAAGAAACGCCCCGAGTTATCTGACTACCAGGCACGACAGATGACGAAAGTCTGGTTCAAAGGGACTCCAGGGAAAGCCCTGGGAATGATCTTAGGGCTCCCCATAATCATTGACAACCAGGTCGGACTGAGGGTCTTTGAAGTGGAGAATAAAGGGACTATCCATGAGGATATCTGGATAGGGTACGATGGCACTTTGCCATATGCAGCGGAGAAAGAAGGGAGGCTCATAGGCACTACTCTGGACAGATGTCAGCAAATGTTTACCAGACATAGGAGCACCATAACCCCTTATTTGGGAGAGAGGTGTGTATTCTATGTGCAGCTAGCACCCACAGACATGGCTGTTGGGGACACACCCAGAGATTGGTGTGGCAGCACCCGATTGGACTTTATCGATCAGGGTGATCAATCCTCATCGATTGATTGGCAATGACCAATAGGAACGCGAAACCCAACAGGGTGTAAAGGGTGCTACACAACCAAGAATCTCTCTCTCTCTCTGACGCCACGAATGAGCTACAACAATGGTGAACATCACCAGCAATGACCAGCACAAAGAGAGCCACCACACCTAAGAAGGAAGGAAGACCAGAGCCAGAGTGCCAAACCAGACCAAAGGACCAGCGCACAGATAAAGGCCAATATCTGCTTAGTACTTGCCAGTCATGCAAAGTTAAGTCAAGGTCTTGTATTGGACTTGAACTCCAGTATTTTCTGTAAGATAACTGATTGTTGGTTGGGTGGGTGATTATTGATTGTGTGGCTTAAATAAATATTGGTTGTACTAACAAGATGTCTACTCACAGTTATTTGTCCACCATATAAGGATTAAAACAGACTGTGCGGCAGGCACAACAACAAGATTTACTGCTGCAACTGACTAACTTTCTTCAGCAGCACCTTCCAATCTCGAGACCTCTACCACATAGAAGGGTAGAGGCAACAACCACCACCTGCAAGTTCCCCTCCAAGATACCCACCATCCTGACTTGGAAATATATCGCTATTGCTGGGTTAAAAATCGAACTTCCTCCCTAACAATACCTACACCAGATGGACAAGGCAGCAGATCATGACAACATTCTGAAAGACAATTAAGGATGGGTAACAGATTCTGGCCGTGCTAGCAATGCACACACCTCATAAATGCATAAAAAGAAAGCAGGACTAAAGATCAATGTTTTGGAGATGCCAAAGTTGACTAAAGGATTGAAAGATCATAGGAAGCGTAACTAAGGGAAGAATGGAGCTGAAAGGGTGAAAAACAGCAGTGAACTCTCTTGGTTCCAGCCCTGTGAGGCTACAGAAAAAAGAAATCAGGAATAATAATTAAAAAGAGGAATACAATGTGATTTTCCTCTCTTCAGCCTCGGAGACTGAGGAGCTTGGAGAAAATTCAAAGGAACAATGAAGCCAGTTCTACTTATAAAATAGACTGAATGACACAGACCTCCAACAAAAGTAGGCCAAGGCCTAGACCACCAATCAGAAACAAGTTCTGCTTTCCCCAATTGACGACCATCTCCATACATCCATTCGTGTAAATTTGTTTCCGAGCTGTCCAATTTTTCATTGATTGAGTCTCATATCCACACATGGTGTTGAGTACCTGTCAGGAAGAAAGTGTTGTAAGAATTGTTGTCACATAAAGAGATCTAGAGGCCTGTATAACTGAACAATAACTGTTTATTAATAATTCATAACAATACATATAGGTGTAGGATACACTCCTGATTAGTTATTACTGTGATGATACTGTGCCTTTAAGAAATATACATATATCATGCTTTTTATAAAGGATATGTTTAAAATTCAGATGTGGTTAGCAAGGTGCCAATTTGTCTAGCAAAACCTCTAAGTTGGTAAATGGGACCACAGGATATGTATTATCATTTTAGACCTGGAGTATTTGTTTTAAGCAGAGCTGATGCATTTGTGTTTACTTGGGTCTTCCCTGGGGGAGTGTAGAGTTTTGACTAAAACAGAAAATACTGGAAAAACTCAGCAGGTCTGACAGCCTCTGTGGAGAGATAATAAAGCCAATGTTTTGAGTCAGGATGACCCTTTGTCTGGGCTGATTAGGTTGATTGACAGAGTCATGTGTTTAATGGGAGGAGCTAATCTTGAAGATATACTCTTTCAGTTTCATTTTTAAAATACAAGCAGTTGCTGCTTCGGCTGCCAGAAGAAAACATCTCTCTCTCTCTCTCTCTAGAGGTGTTCTGGAAGCTCCAGGACTGTTAACCTAAGTCAGGCAAGTATACCTGCGTTTTACTAACTAATATTATCAAATCCTGGCAGATTTGGCTTGATTGGGATGTTAGCCTGCTTTCCTGGACAAGATTCAGGATAAAATAGCAGTCTGGTCCCAAGATGCCACCAGAAGTGGACCTCCCTATTTAAAATTGCGGAGTCCTTACTGTCAAATCTTGAACCCCTCCTTTCCTTTTTACCACATTCCATATAGAAGTTCTACTGGGCTGGGCTCAGTGCAGCAAATTAATCCCTCACCCTCCATACCCCAATAATTGAACTGCTTGCTGTGAAGAAAGGACAATAAGACCAGGTTCTACCAGACATTAAAGAGCCTGAGTGGATGTTTTGAGTAGAGAAGACCAGAAAGGAATAAAGGAACAAGAATGGGCCATTTAACTCTGAGGTTGTTCTTGTTGTATACTGCACTCATTGGATAAGAAGAATAGGGAGTTGTAGCACATGGAGTTGAGTACAAAACAACAAGGCAGCTTTATTACACAGCTGTTAACGTTACAAAGGCTTGATCTAGACTGAGGCAAAGCCTGTGGATCAGCCAATGATATTACAAACTATACACATGACTCGACTCTTAAAGTGACCATGCAACAACAACCCCAAATACAAAACAATTATACTATTCAAATAGACCCTGGCTGACCTGTGCATCAACTCAATGTTCCTGTCTTGGCTGCATACATGTAGATACCCTTTTCCAACAAAAATCTATGGATTTTGGTAACACAATCGCCAATTAACCTCCAGCACTAACAGCAGAATTTAAAATTTCCAAATTTCCATTCCCCTCTATGTGGGAGAAAGTGCTTCCAGATTTCAATCCGAATGATCTGGTTCTAACTTTAATAAGAAGGCTCTACATTTTTGATAAAATAGTTTTTCTATATTTGCCTCTACAGGCACCATGCCTTAAGAGGGAACTGGTAATCATGATTTCCATTAGATTGGTCCATGTCTATGCTTAAAGTGTTAAAGTTTATAAGTTTTCAAAGTTTATTTATTAGTCGCGTGTAAGGCTTACATTAACACTGCAATGAAGTTACTGTGAAATTTCCCTAGTTGTCACACTCCGGCACCAGTTCAGGTGAATGCACCCAACCACCTTGTCTTTCAGACTGTGGGAGGAAACTGCAGCACCTGGAGGAAACCCAAGCAGACACAGGGAGAACATGCAAACTCCACACAGACAATGACCCAAGCCAGGAATCAAACAAAGGTCACTGGCGCTGTGAGACAGCAGTGCTAACCACAGTACCATCGTGCTGCCCTTAGCTAAGCTAAGTATTGCAATGGTTTGCTGTTGCCTTCTACAGTACAGTTGACCAGGACATTCTCCCACTCTTGGTCTAGTAGAAGGATTTACAAGCTAATAATCAACCTGTTCCGTAACATCACAAACATACCTTCCTTGGGATTTGAACCCGGAGCTTCAGGCCCAGACGTAGAGACACTATCATTTAAAGACCTTGATGAGCTCATCTTGAACTTTCTTTACTTAATGGAATAGTTGCTTCCTAAATAATTAGCTGAGATTATGAAACCAGCGCTCAGAATTCAACCACGAAGCATTGCAGCATTCAGGTGAATTTGTGTTGTATCGTCTCCAAGCCTAATATATTCTCTTTTCACCTTCACCCCATTTCCATTTCTATTATTTCTTCTTTTTTATCTTATTTATCCATCGTTATCAATTTATATTCTTATTTTTACTTTTCCACTCTAAAATCTCGCTTCCTATCTTGTTTTCCACCCCAACCCCACTAGAGCCTGTTGCCACATTCCTCAGGTTGTCTTTTGACACTCTGCAGTTTTGTTCTGCCATTCTCACACTCCGATCTCTGAATGGACACTCGTAGCGCCATTCTCAGCTTTATTATCACCGTTTATATTCCCTTTGTCTTTTTGTCTATGCCAGTCCCATCAATTACAGCCACCCCAATGTCCCCACCCCTTCACTCTCATACTATAAATCTTGCCCAATTTTCCTTCTCTTCAGCTCTGACGAGCGTCATCCAGACTTAAAACATTAGCTCTATTCTCTCTCGACAGATGCTGTCAGACCTGCTGAGATTTTCCAGATGTTTCTGTTTTTGTTGTTGTTAATATATCCTACCTGTGATGCAGAGTGCAAAATTGAGTACAGTGCTCCTCCCCTATCCCAGTGGTTAAGACCAATATATCATGACTCATTTTGCACCTGTGTATGATCAGTTCTTATAATCTTCTTATAACGTTGTGTAAAAGTTCATTCTAAATTCCTATTCACATTCCAGCACCTAACAAAAAAATCAATGCTTAAAGAGAAAGTGAACCTTTCCTAGGCCACAATGATAGTACAAGGCAGCACTTCCTCACCTTTTCAGTGCCCAAGATACAGCAGGAAAATGGGACTCCGCACCGTTCCAGACTGGGATTAGTAGCCGCACAGCTGAAATACACATTCTTGGACCAGTCCCTGAAACTCAACACTCCACAACATTTGAACTGAAAGGAAGGTAAAAGATCACATTCACAATCATTCAGCAGCTTCATCCTGGAAGAAAAGTACCTGTCACTTAAATTTTCCTCATCAATTTGCTGCTGATTAAGACATTTCAGAGTTGGGAAATACAGTTATTTCAAACAGGGTATATGGTTCCTTTACTGCAGATTGTAATGTACAAGTGGACCTGGTGCATAAGATGACACAGTAAGAAGTCTCACAATGCCAGGTTGAAGTCAAAATAGATTTAGTTGTTAGCACAAGCCATTAGCTTTCGAAGCACTTCTCCTTCATCAGGTAAGTGGGAGTCCTGTTCACAAACAGGGCATATAAAGACACAAACTCAATTTACAAGATAGTGGTTGGAATGAAAGAATGGTTAGAACCATAGAACCATTGAACATTACAGCACAGAAACAGGCCTTTTGGCCTTTCTTGGCTGTGCAGAACCAATTTTCTGCCTAGTCCCACTGACCTGCACCTGGACCATATCCCTCCACACCCCTCTCATCCATGTACCTGTCCAAGTTTTTCTTAAATGTTAAAAGTGAGCCCGCGTTCACCACTTCATCTGGCAGCTCATTCCACACTCCCACGACACTCTATGTGAAGAAGCCCCCCCCTAATATTCCCTTTAAACTTTTCCCCCTTCATCCTTAACCCATGTCCTCTAGTTTTTTTCTCCCCTAGTCTCAGTGGAGAAAGCCTGCTTGCATTCACTCTATCTATACCCATCATAACTTTATACACCTCTATCAAATCTCCCCTCATTCTTCTACGCTCCAGGGAATAAAGTCCTAACCTATTCAACCTTTCTCTATATCTCAGTTTCTCAAGTCCGGGCAACATCCTTGTAAACCTTCTCTGCACTCTTTCAACTTTATTAATATCCTTCCTATAATTAGATGACCAAAACTGCACACAATACTCTAAATTTGGCCTCACCAATGTCTTATACAACCTCACCATAACATTCCAACTCTTATACTCAATACTTGGATTCATAAAAATTAATGTACCAAAAGCACTCTTTATGACCCTATCTACCTGTGATGCCACTTTTAGGGAATTATGTATCTGTTTCTTATTCACTTCGCCTTTAATCCTGACAGGAACATACAAACTCTGCACTCTAAAAATTTCTCCTTTGAATGCCTCCCACTTACCAATCACATCCTTGCCAGAGAACAGCCTGTCCCAATCCATGCTTTTTAGATCCTTTCTCATTTCTTCAAATTTGGCCTTTTTCCAGTTCAGAACCTCAATCCGAGGACCAGATCTATCTTTATCCATGATCAAGTTGAAACTAATGGTGTTATGATCACTGGAACTAAAGTGTTCCCCTACACACACTTCTGTCACTTGTCCTAACTCATTCCCTAATAGGAGATCTAATATTACATCCTCTCTAGTTGACACCTCTATATATTGATGTAGAAAATTTTCCTGAACACATTTTACAAACTCTAACCCGTCTAGACCTTTAACAGTATGGGAGTCCCACTCTATATGTGGAAGATTAAAATCCCCTAATATCACAACTTTGTGTTTCTTGTAGTTGTCTGCTATCTCTCTGCAGATTTGCTCCTCCAATTCCCTCTGGCTATTTGGTCGTATATAATTCAACCCCATTAATGTGGTCATGCCTTTTCTGTTTCTCAGCTCCACCCATATGGCTTCGTTAGACAAGCCCTCTCATCTATTCTGCCTGAGCACTGCTGTAACATTTTCCCTGATTAGCAATGCCACTCCCCCCACCCTTCATCCCTCTGCCTCTATCACAACTGAAACATCGGAACCCAGGAACATTGAGCTGCCAGTCCTGCCCGTCCTGTAGCCAAGTTTCACTAATGGCTATAATGTCATAATTCCATGTGTCAATCCACACTCTCAACTCGTCTGCTGTCCCCACAATACTCCTGGCATTGAAATAGACACACCTCAGAAGATTATTACCACCACTCACAACCCTTCTATTTGTGATTTTGCATGAACTATTAACATCATTTGTTTTTACTCCCACTCCACTATCTGCTCTGGCACTCTGGTTCCCATCCCCCTGCAAATCTAGTTTAAACCCTCCCCAATAACACTAGCAAATCTCCCTGGTTGACTCACATTCCAACCATTTTTATTTGCAAATTGAGTTTGTGTCTTTATATGCCCTGTTTGTGAACAGAACTCCCACTTACCTGATGAAGGAGCAATGCTCCGAAAGCTAGTGGCTTGTGCTACTAAATAAACTTGTTGGACTTTAATCTGGTGTTGTGAGACTTCTTACTGTGCTTACCTCAGTCCAATGTGGCACCTCCACAGCATAAGATGACCCCATTTTTCCAGCTCCAAAGATGGTGTTTTTGTATACAAGTTGATCTCAATCTTTCAGCCATGACATTAGTTTTGACCCACATATGCACGTAATGCTTAGTTTATAACAAAGTGCAAGGGAGCAAGAGGTGATACAGGCCACGTTGCGAAGATGCACAGGAGTTTAAGACATACCCACACAAAGCAGACTGAGTGTGGTAAATCATGAAGAGCACTAAGTCTTTCAACAAAACAAATGAAGCTGGTTTTAAGGCTTGTCAAATGCACCACAGTGAGGTAGTTCAGTGTTCATGAAAAACTGGTGCAAGAAGGGATGATCATAAATTCCCAAATTGCAGAAGGAGGCCACTTGACCCATTAAGCCTGCACTGACAACAATCCCACCCAGGCCTTATTCCCCGTAGCCTCACATATTTACCCTGCTAATTTCCTTGACACTAAGGGTCAATTTAGCATGGCCATTCAACCTAACCTGCACATCTTTGTAATGTGGGGGGAAACTGGAATGCACAGAGGAAACCCACACAGACACAGGGAGAACATGCAAGCGCCTGAGGCTAGTATTGAACCTGGTCCCTGATGCTGTGAGGCAGCAGTGCTAACAATTGTGCTACCATGCTGCCCATTGTCCCAGGTGCCCAAGAGCAAACGCTTCATGCAAACAAGGCCCAGCCTCTGGCCTGATCTTGAGAAACGTATCAGAAGGGGTCCTCGGAAATTATCAGAATGGTCTCATTTTCTTCAGAAGTGACGCGTATAAACACACCTAAGTGAGTCAAATCAATTCCTAAGACCCGCAAAGATTTCCAAACAGCAGCTCATTGTTGCAGCTGCTTTATGGAATGAAAATAGGGTCATAGGCTGGAACTTTCCAGCCATTCACATTGATCTTCAAGTCCCACCTATAGCATACCCCTGCTGTTGGTTTCCCAGCAGTTTGGAATGGATTCCATGGGAATCCCATTGATAGCAGCAACAGGAAGATCCCACTGCTGGTGAACGGTGTCTCCTGCTGCTGAGAAACACATAACGGTGCAGCACAGCAAGAAACTCTTCAGCCCATCACATCTGTGCTAGCCATAAGCATCTATCTATTCTAACCCCATTTTCTAGCACTTGGTTCATGATGTTTCAAGTGCTCCTTTATCTGCTTCTTAAATATTATGAAGGTTCTTGTCTCTACCAACCTTTCAGTCAGTGAGTTCCAGATCCCACCACCCTCTGGGTGAAAATGTTTTTCCTGAACTCCCCCTTAAATCTCCTGCTCTTTATCCTAAATCTATGCCCCTGGTTATTGACCCCTCTACTAATAGGAAAGGTTCCTTCCTATCGAACCTTCATAATTTTGTACACATCAATCAGGTCCCCCTCAGCCTTTTCTGTTCTAAGCAAACCAACCCGGGCCTAACCAGCCTCTCTTCATAGCTGAAACGTTCCAGCCCAGGCAACATCCTACTGAGACTCCTCTGCACCCTGTCTAGCATTGAAGCAGAAGACCAAGATCAGCTCAGACTCATCAAAAGACCCTGACAGGCCATTCAAAAATCATGTTTGCATCAAATGTGATCGGTGGATAGTTGATAAAGAAAAAGCCTTCACAAAGAGTGGAAATGCACACGTTGCCTCACTTGACATTTTGCATGGTTCGACTATTGACTGATGGGATGCTGTCTGGTCACATTTTGTCATCAGATTGTTCAAAACAAGTGGAATATCTAATTCAATGAATGGAGAGGAGGGATGATTCTGAAACCGAAAGCACCAGACCTGATTGAGAATTGGGATCCTGAAAATAATTCCATAGCTAAAGTAACTTAGACCAAACTCTGTGTTGGATGCTGTTGTAAAACAATTTAATTGAGGCTAAAGGTATTTATGTACTATTAGTGTATTCAATAAACCCTGCCACATGATGATGAATCGTATCTCTGGGCTCCTGCCTGAACCGAGTGCAGACGGGTGTAGGGTTGACAGGATTAAGGAAGTGAATGGGTGGCTCAGGGATTGGTGTGGGAGGAATGGGTTTGAATTTATGGGGCATTAGCACCAGTATTGGGGTAGGTGGGACCTGTTCGGGCGGGATGGGGTTGGTCTGAACCGTGCTGGGACCAGAGTGCTGGCGAATCGAGTAAAGAGGACTGTAGACAGGGCTTTAAACTAATTAGGGGGGGGGGGAGGGTGCGAGGGTAGGTGACATTACAGGGTCTAAAGTTAAGGAGAGGGTACAGGTAAGGGAAGAGGCCAAGGATGTCCCAATAATAGAGGGAGTAGGGGGCGTGAGCATGGTTGGTGGCGTTACGGCAAATAGGGTCCAGGTGAAGGCTGGGATGAAAGCACTTTATCTGAATGCACGAAGCATTCGGAATAAAGTGGATGAGCTGATGGCGCAGATCGACACAAATGGATACGATCTGGTGGCCATTACAGAGACGTGGCTGCAGGGTGACAGGGACTGGGAGCTGAATGTACAGGGCTATCAAGTGTTTAGGAAGGATAGGCGGGAGGAAAAAGGCGGGGGGCGTAGCTCTGCTGATTAAGGATAGCATCACGGTGGTAGCAAGGGATGATATTGGAGCCAAGGAGCAGAGGGTGGAATCGTTGTGGGTGGAGATTAGGAACAGCAAAGGGAGGAAGACGCTGGTGGGTGTCGTCTATAGGCCCCCGAATAATGATCTGGAGGTGGGGCGGGCTGTTAACGTGCAAATAAGTGCGGCGTGCAGGAATGGGACGGCCATAGTTATGGGGGATTTCAATCTGCATATTGATTGGTCGACCCATGTTGGACGTGGTGGGCTCGAGGAGGAGTTCTTGGAATGCTGCCGGGATAGTTTCCTCGAACAGTGTGTGTTGGAGCCGACGAGGGAGCGAGCTATCTTGGATCTGGTGCTATGTAATGAGGCGGGTAGAATTAGGGACCTTGCGGTGAAGGATCCTCTTGGGGAGAGTGATCATTGTATGGTGGAGTTTCTGGTGCAGATGGAGGAGGAGAAAGTGGGTTCCCGGACACGCGTACTTTGTTTGAATAGAGGGGAGTATGGTAGGATGAGAGAAGAATTGGCGAATGTGGACTGGGGGAGCGCGTTGGAGGGAGGGTCTGCTGAGGAGCAGTGGAGGATCTTTAAGGAGATCTTTCTTGGTGCTCAGCAGAAATTTATTCCGATGGTCAAAAAGGACCGTAGGAGGAGAGGTAATAAGCCGTGGATAACGAAGGAGGTGAAGGAAAGTGTTAAATTAAAAGCGGAGGAATTTAGAGTAGCTAAGAGTAGTGGGCGAGAAGAGGATTGGGAGAGGTTTAAATGTCAACAAAGATTGACAAAGAAGTTGATAAAGAAGGGTAGGAGAAACTATGAAGCTGGGCTAGCGCTTAATATAAAAAAGGATAGCAAGAGTTTTTATAAATATATAAAAAGGAAGAGGCTGGCTAGGGTGAACGTTGGTCCTTTAGAGGATGAGAAAGGGGACCTAGTGGTAGGGGATGGGGATATGGCTAAGGTATTGAATAACTTTTTTGTTTCTGTCTTCACGGAGGAGGATGTGAATAATTTGCTGGGTGTTAGCGATAGAAAGGTGGTAGGACTGGAGGGTCTCAATGACATTACTGTTACTAGAGAGGTGGTGCTCGACAGACTGGAGGGGCTGATTGTGGACAAGTCCCCAGGACCGGATGGAATGCATCCGAGGGTTCTGAAAGAAATGGCGGAGGTGATAGTGGATGCCTTGGTGGTTATTTTCCAGACGTCGCTGGATTCCGGGGAAGTGCCGGATGATTGGAAAACGGCTAATGTTACGCCGTTGTTTAAGAAGGGTGCCAGGCAAAAGCCGGGGAATTATAGGCCGGTTAGTTTAACGTCTGTGGTAGGTAAAATGTTAGAATCTGTTATTAAGGAGGAAATTGCAAGGCATCTTGAAGGGAATTGCTTGATAGAGCAGACGCAGCACGGTTTCATTAAAGGGAAGTCGTGTCTGACAAATTTACTGGAGTTCTATGAGGATGTGTCTAGGGCACTGGATAGAGGAGAGCCGGTGGATGTGGTCTTTCTAGATTTTCAGAAGGCGTTTGACAAAGTACCTCACAAGAGGTTATTGCAGAAGGTCGAGGGACATGGAGTTGGGGGTAGGGTGTTAGCGTGGATAGAGGATTGGTTGTCAAATAGGACGCAGAGAGTGGGGGTCAATGGGTGCTATTCGGATTGGCGGATGGTGACTAGTGGAGTGCCCCAGGGGTCGGTGCTGGGGCCTCAGCTTTTTACCACTTATATAGATGATCTGGAGGAGGGAACCGAGTGTAGGGTGTCGAAATTTGCTGATGACACCAAGATTGGGGGAACGGCAAATTGTGCGGAGGGTGTGGAGAGTCTGCAGAAGGATCTAGATAGGCTGGGCGAATGGGCCAGGAAATGGCAAATGGAATTTAATGTTGGCAAGTGTGAGGTGGTCCACTTTGGTAGGAATAAAGGTAGGAAGGACTATTACTTATGGGGCGAAAAACTGCAGCAGGCGACGGTGCAGAGGGACCTCGGGGTCCTTGTGCATGAGTCGCAAAAACCCAGCTTGCAGGTGCAGCAGGTGGTCAGGAAGGCGAATGGGATGCTGGCCTTCATAGCAAGGGGGATTGAATATAAAAGTAGGGAGGTCTTGCTGCAGCTATAGGGCATTGGTGAGACTGCAGCTGGAGTACTGTGTGCAGTTTTGGGCGCCGCACCTGCGCAAAGATATTTTGGCCTTGGAGGGAGTGCAGAGGAGGTTTACTAGGCTGATACCAGAGTTGAGGGGGTTGAGCTATGAGGAGAGGCTGAATAAACTAGGCTTGTACTCGTTAGAGTTTAGAAGAATGAGGGGAGATCTCATTGAGACATATAAGATGATGAATGGGATGGATAGGATAGAGGTGGAGAGACTCTTCCCGCTGAAAAAAGACAGTAGGACTAGGGGGCACAGCCTCAAGATAAAGGGGGGGCGGTTTAGAATGGAGTTGAGGAGGAACTTCTTCACTCAAAGGGTGGTGAATCTCTGGAATTCTCTGCCCGTTGAAGTGGTGGAGGCTGCCTCGCTAAATATTTTTAAGACGCGGGTTGATGGGTTTTTGATAAGAGAGGGGATTAAGGGTTATGGGGAGAGGGTGGGAAGGTGGAACTGAGCCGCGACAGATCAGCCATGATCTTATTGAATGGTGGGGCGGGCTCGAGGGGCTAGATGGCCTACTCCTGCTCCTATTTCTTATGTTCTTATAATGATATGAATTACCAATATTTTCTTTCCACATTTGAAAATGGCAACCATCCACATTCTATAAATCAACCCTCATTTTTGGAACAAATTTTGGAGGTTTCAAAGGTCAACTTAGATATTAATATCTACACTCCTGTCTTATCATACACAGGATGTACATGAGGTACAGGATGTAGTAATTGCAGTGACACATACTCATATATCTTCTCCCATCATCATATGTCAACCACAACTTCAGAAATGCATCAATGTGACACTTTTTGATGATCAATGTCAGATCCTCTCTAGAAGAAATCACCTACTTAGTTTGTGTTTTGGGTCCTTCACCAGGGAATTAAGTTGAACTTGTTTTGCATATATCCCATACAGCCTGTAAGCTGGAGATGGATAATAAGGTTGGCAGTGCCATTAGCAATAATAGCTAGCTGGGTCCTCAAGCACCCTTGCACGAGTATGTTATACGCTGGAGTAGAAAGACGAGTCAATCTCTATATTGGTACCATGTTTTGCACTGACTCCTGTTACAATCCTTGGCCAGACCCCCCAGGTTCCTGTGAGATCCACCTAGGGACCTTGAAACACTTTGTTTCAAGTTGACAAAGTTTGAGATTTAAGGCACACACTGATTGAATAAAGCTTCAAGCTTCCACAAGATCTAAACAAATAAAAAGTAACTTTACTGCACAAGGTCAGAAAGAAGAAACAATTTACAATATTTATCTTCACTCTAACATTCAAGATGAGTATGAAGCACATGTGTATTTACAAGCGAGTTGTGGTCAGACCCACAGCACTGCACAATAAATAATAAATGCGACCAAAGTATGTACCTATCAGGCAGAGAGGAAGTGGTCGAGTGAGGGAACCGTGGTTTACTAAGGAAGTTGAATCTCTGGTGAAGTGGAAGAAGTAGACTTATGTAAAGATGAGACGTGAAGGCTCAGTTAGGGCACTGGAGAGTTATAAATTAGCCCGGAAGGAGCTAGAGAGAGAGTTAAGAAGAGCCAGAAAAGGACATGAGAAGTCTTTGGCGGATAGGATCAAGGAAAACCCTAAAGCTCTCTAGAGGTATGTCAGGAATAAAAGCATGATTAGGGCAAGATTAGGGCTAGTCAAGGACAGTAGTGGGAAGTTGTGCATGGAGTCTGAAGAGATAGGAAAGGCACTAAATGAATATTTTTCATCAGTATTCATGCAGGAAAAAGTAAATGTAGTTGAGGAGAATACTGAGATACAGGCTTTTAGACTAGACAGGATTGAGGTATAAGGAGGAGGTGTTAGCAATTCTTGAAAGTATGAAAATAGATAAGATCCCTGGGCCAGATGGGATTTATCCTAGGATTCTCTGGGAGGCTAGGGAGTAGATTGCAGAGCGTTTGTCTTTGATCTTATGTCATCATTGGCTACAGATATAGTGCCAGAAGACTGGAGGATAGCAAATGTTGTCCCCTTGTTCAAGAAGGGGAGTAGAGACCATCCTGGGAATTATAGACCGGTGAGCCTTACTTCTGTTATGGGCAAAGTTTTGGAAAGGATTATAAGGGATAGGAATTATAATCATCTAGGGAGAAATAATTTGATTAGGGATAGTCAACACGGTTTTGTGAAGGGTGGGTTGTGTCTCACAAACCTTATTGAGTTCTTTGAAAAGGTGACCAAAGAGGTGGATAAGGGTAAAGCAGTTGACATAGTGTATATGGATTTCAGCAAAGCGCTTGATAAGGTTCCCCATGGTAAGCTACTGCAGAAAATATGGATGCATGGGCTTGAGGGTGATTTAGCAGTTTGGATCAGGAATTGGCTAGCTGATAGAAGACAGAGGGTGGTGGTTGATGGGAAATATTCAACCTGGAGTTCAGTTACTAGTGGTGTACCGCAGGGATCTGTTTTGGGGCCACTGCTGTTTGTCATTTTTATAGATGACCTAGATGAGGGTGTAGAAGGGTGGGTTAGTAAATTTGCAGATGACACCAAAGTCAGAGGAGTTGTAGACAGTGAAGATGGATGTTACAGTTTGCAAAGGGACATAGATAAGCTGCAGAGCTGGGCCGAGAGGCGGCAAATGGAGTTTAATACAGAAAAGTGTGAGGTGATTCACTTTGGAAGGAGTAACAGGATTACAGAGTATTGGGCTAATGGAAAGAATCTTGGTAGCATGGATGAGCAGAGAGATCTCGGTGTCCATGTGCATAGATCCCTGAAAGTTGGCACCCAGGTTGATAAGCATACGGTGTGTTAGCTTTTATTGGGAGAGGGTTTGAATTTCAGAGCTGTGAGATCATGTTGCAGCTATACCAAACTCTGCTGCGGCCGCACTTGGAGTATTGTGTACAGTTCTGGTCGCCGCATTTTAAGAAAGATGTGGAAGCATTGGAAAGGGTGCAGAGGAGGCTTACCAGGATGTTGCCTGGTATGGTGGGAAGGTCTTATGAGGAAAGGCTGAGGGACTTGAGGTTGTTTTTGTTAGAGAGATGAAGGTTAAGAGGTGACCTAGATAATCAGAGGATTAGATAGGGTGGACAGTGAGAGCCTTTTTCCTTGGATGGTGATGGCTAACATGAGGGGACATAGCTTTAAATTGAGGGGTGATAAATATAGGACAGTTGTTAGAAGTAGGTTCTTTACTCAGAGGGTAGTAAGGGTGTAGAATGCACTGCCTGCAGCAGTAGTGGACTCGCCAATTTTAAGGGCATTCAAATGGTCAGTGGATAGGCATACGGATAATATTGGAATAGTTTAGGTTAGAGGGTCATTAGATTGGTTCCATTGGTTGGCGCAACATCGAGGGCTGAAGGGCCTGTACTGCGCTGTAATGTTCTATGTTCTACGTTGTATCTACTAAAATAGATTCTATGGATTTCTGAAGAATCCACCCAGACATTAGTCACAGAGTGAGTCAACCAATTTAATTGAAACTCTGCCTGTCTTACAAAGGTTTCCAAATTACAGCTTCGCCTTAGAATTCTGTCCAAACATCCCTCCAGTTCAGACAGTTCCCATGATGACCAACCTCGCCCATGCACACTTTCCAGATTTAACTGCAAAACAAGCCACTCAATCCAAGGACAATTAGGGGACAGGCAACAAATGCTGACCCATGTCTCATGAAAGAATAATCAAAAAATTCACTAGCCCTGCCGTAAGATGCCATCATTGTGTTTGAATTTTATTTGAGATTGAGTTCATTTAAATAATACAAACTAAAAGTGGGAACAGTACGAAGTCTCACAACACCATGTTAAAGTCCAACAGATTTATTTGGAATCATGAGCTTTCGGAGCACTCACCTGATGAAGGAGCAGCGCTCCGAAAGCTCATGATTCCAAATAAACCTGTTGGACTTTAACCTCGTGTTGTAAGGCTTCATACTGTGTCCACCCCAGTCCAATGGCAGCAGCTCCACCTTAAAAGTGGGAAGTGACAGGAAGACAAATGACTCTCATTTATATTGTTTAAGCTTAATGCATTGCACTACGAGAACGTATCACATTTAAGTGATTCCACTGAAAATGAAAACCAATCATTCAGCTGCAGATTATAACCAGAACACCCTGGCTGATACAGCAGATTCAATCATTAAGACAAAAACAAATTACTGTGGATGCTGGAATCTGAAACAAGAACAGAAAATGCTGGAAAATCTGAACAGGTCTGAGAGTATCTGTGAAGAGAGAAGAGAGCTAATGTTTTGAGTATGGATGATCCAATGTCATAGTTGACTGAATGATTCTTTATCAGACAAGACTCTGATGACAGGCGATATGTTGGCACAGTGGTTTGCACTGCTGCCTTATAACACCAGGGACCGGGGTTCAATTCTGGCCTTGAGTGACTGTGTAGAGTTTACAAACCTGTCTGCATAGGTTTCTTCTGGGTGCTTTGGTTTCCTCCCACAATCCAAAGATATGCAAGTTAGGTTTGGCATGCTAAATTTCCCCTTAGTGCCCCAATATGTGTTGGCTAGGTGGATTAGTGGGGTGAAAATGTCAGGTAATGGGGATAGGGCCTGGATGGGATGCTCTATCAGAGAGTCAGTGCAGACCCAATGGGCTGTATAACCTCCTTCTGCTCTGTAGGGGTTCTATGATTGTCTCTCCACAGATGCTGTCAGACTTGTTCAGATGTTCCAGCACGTTCTGTTTTAGCAACAGCAGAATCAAATACCTTTTTCTGGATGTAATCAATAAGATTCTGCAGGTCAAGGTCATCCCTGTATCTGATTATCCCTTTCTCGAATAATGCCACACTCTTCCTTTCAACCTGAAATGAATGAAATTGAATTAGGATTGATGGGAATTTTTGTATGCTACTATATCACTGAAGCCTGACAGACAGGAAGGAAGACCAACTGATTCCATCCTCATTGGGAAACTGCTAATGGCACTAGAGGGAAAGGCCTCCTTGTTCCTGAATGGTTCAACATGCCAAGGCTTCAACTATTTCAAGCGCCTGACAGTGATCAGAACTCTCATCTAATGCCAACCAATGACAGATATCCATCACGGTGAGTTCATACCAGTCAGTCACATTCCCCTGCTCTTTCTCTAAAGCTTTCTCAATTGCAGTAACTCCAGAAGAACCAGATAAGTTGTTTATCCACGTTACGCGTGGGTGCTAAACTGAGGACTGCTCGTGCAAACTGTTTCCAGATTCTTCTTTCCCTCTGCACTAACATCTGCCACTTGACCAGCTGGGAACTTCCTGCATAAAGAAAGATAAAAATAAATGAATATTCATTTTACCTTTTCGGAGAATACGAAGCAAAGAATGGCACCTATTACCTGAAGCAACAGGATGACCAGGAGCGACCACATAAACTGCAAATATAGACACAAATCTCAGGTTATGCCGTACAGACTAGTGTTACAATAATAGAGAAACATTTGAAGAAATACACTGGTATATTGGACTTTAAAATGAACCTGAGTTGTATATATTTTAAAATGGGACAAGACACCAAAGATGGCTGACAAATGTACAGTACCCACTGACAGGAATGACTGCAGGTGGTCTCTACAGAACAATGCTTCCAGCCAATCCAAGGCATTTATAAAACACAAACTGATTCCTGGAATGTCCTAACTATGTTAGCGGTTGTGGGTTTCAAGCAAAGTTCTGGTTTGCATCAGGTTTCAATCTTCCCCAGATAAGGGGTAGGTGCCAGAGAGTTGGAAAGGGACAATTGTAGCATCCTCACTCAAGAAGAGGTGTAAGGGCAATCCCAGTAAGGCCAGTTGGTCTAACATCAGTGGTTGGCAAAGTTGTAGTAACTTCAATCAGGGGGAAAAAAGTTGAGGCACTTAGAGAAGTTTGAGAGCCAGGGCAGATTTGTAAGTGGCATATTGTGCTTAACTGATCTAACTGAATGTTTTGATGAAATAACAGGGAGTTTTGGTGAAGGGATTACAGTGAAGGTTGTGGGCAGCACGGTGGTACAGTGGTTAGTACTGCTGCCTCACAGTGACAGGGACCTCGGTTCAATTCCAGCCTCGGGTTGTGTGTGGAGTCTGCACATTCTCCCTGCGTCTACATGTGTTTCCTCCGGGTGCTCCAGTTTCCTCCCACACTCCAAAGATGTGCAGGTTAGGTTGATTGGCTATGCTAAATTGACCCTAGTGTCAGGGGGACCTGCAGGGTAAATACGTGCGGTTATGGGGTAAGGCCCGGGTGGGATTGTTGTTAGTGTTAGCTCAATGAGCCAAATGGTCTCCTTCTGCACTGTACGGGTTCTAAATTATGTTGAATCTTCATAAAGCTCCGGCTAGACCCCAACTAGAGAGTATTGTGCCCCATTGTGGGCACAATCGGGAAAGTTAAAGTTTATTTATTAGTCACAAGTGAGGCTTACTGCCACTACTGTGAAATTCCCGTCAAAATTTCCATAGTGCCTCAAGAATTTCCAAAGCACTTTCCAAAGGATGATAAGGCTAGTGAGAGACTGCAGAGGGAGATTTACCAGAATGGTTCTAGGAATGAGGGGATTGGCAGGAGATGCAAGGGGAAGATGAGGAAGAACTTTCTCATGCAACACGTGGTGAGGACCTTGAATTCACTGCCCACAAGAGTGGTGAAAATCAAAGCAATCAATGACTTTGAAAGGAAATTGGATGGGTATTTGAAAGAAATAAACTTACTGAATTATGGGGATCGAACGGTGAAGCAGATGGGACTGGATTGCTCTGCAGGGAGCTGACGTGGGCTCCATGGACCAAATGACCTCCATCTGTGCTGTAAATGGCTTTTATGAATCTCAATGGGCTCATTTGAAAGGATTGGTTGGCTGGTTCAGATGCTGCTGCTGAGCACTCCCTCATATGCTCCTTAGGGGGTGGGGAAAGGGCAGGAGGTGCTGGATAAGGAATCAGCCATATAGGCACCTCCGTCCCATGGGTGGATGAACCTACTCAGAAAAGCCTGAGTCATATCTCGAGGGTCACAGCAGGATCAGCCATATTTCTGTTGATTTGTGAAAATCCTACACACATACAATACTGCAGTCAGTTCAGGTTCTGTCCCGTTCCTCAACAAACATCACTAAAAACAAGTTTATCCACTCATGATCTCATTGCTATTTAAGGGAGCTTGCTATGCAGAGGTTGTCTATCGACAACTCTCAAAAGCACTACATTAACTGGAAAGTGCTTTGGAATTTCTTGAGGCATTATGGAAATTTTGAGAGATGG
This sequence comes from Carcharhinus amblyrhynchos, assembly GCF_965287045.1. Taxonomy (NCBI): domain Eukaryota; kingdom Metazoa; phylum Chordata; class Chondrichthyes; order Carcharhiniformes; family Carcharhinidae; genus Carcharhinus; species Carcharhinus amblyrhynchos. The sequence goes on along the minus strand of NC_137329.1, from coordinate 69,129,521 downwards.
TAGCATAGTGCAAATGTCACTGGACTAGTAATCCAGAGGCCTAGGTTAATACTCTGCGGTGTTAAAATGTAACCGGTGACAACTTTATATTGGATGTAATGTGACCAATGGGAACAAGATGGAAGGGTCAGCTGATCCAGCAAACCATGGAACCAATTACAGAGTGAGGTGATAGTCAGCTGATTCACTATAAATAAGGAACTATGTAGAGTTGTGGGAAGCTTAGAATGGCCCAGTGCCAGGCCCCAAGTTTGGAGTAATGATGTTTCTTTATTAAACCCCTTCTTTGATTTACAAGTTGGAGTAAGTTTTGTTGTATTTTCATTAGTTGCATTTTGAAATGTTCCTTCTGAAGAATCATGGGGATATGGGTTCAAATCCCACCATGGCGACAGGTAGAATTCAAATTCAATGAATAAAACCTGCAACATAAAGTAGTGTCAGTAATGATTGTTGTAGATTGTTCTGAAACATCCTTTAGGAAAGGGGAATGTACAGTGAGGCCTGGATGTCCTCATACACCAGGCACTGAAGGCACAGCAGGCAGTAAAGAAGGCAAATGGTATGTTGGCCTTCATTGCGAGAGGTTTCAAAGTACAGCAGCAGAAATGTCTAACTGCAATTATACAAGGCCTTGGTGAGGCAAACCAACCTCCCATCCATTGACTCTGTCTATACTTTCCACTGCCTCGGCAATGTATCCAACATAATTAAGGACCCCATACACCCAGACATTCTTTCTTCCATTTTCTTCCTTCGTGAAAAAGATCATGCATCAACCGACTCAAGAACAGCTACTTCCCTTCTGTTGTCAGCGTTTTTAACGAACCTACCTTGCATTAAGTTGATCTTTCTCTACATCCTAGTTATGACTATAACACTACATTCTGCACTCTCTCATTTCCTTCTCTGTGAATGGTACGCTCTGTCTATGTAGTGCGCAAGAAGTAATACTTTTCATTGAATGCTAATACATATGACAATAATAAATCAAATCAAATCAAACCAAAATCTTTATCTGAGAAAGGATGTTCTTGCTCTAGAGGGTATGCAGTGAAAGTTTACCAGACTGATTCTGGGGATGGCAGAACTGACCTCTGAGGAGAGCTTGAGTAGATTAGGATTATATTCACTGGGGTTCAGAAGAATGAGGAGGGAATCTCAGAAACCTACAAATTCTAACAGAACTAGACAGAGTAGATGCAAGAAGGATGTTCCCAATGATGGAGTTGTCGAGAACCAGAGGTCACAGTCTGAGGATATGGGTTAAAACTTTTAGGACTGAGATGAGTAGAAATTTCTTCACAAAGAGAGTGATCAGCCTTTGGAATTCACTACCACAGAAAGTAGTTGAGACCAAAATGCTGGATGTTTTCAAGAAGTAGTTAGATATAGCTCTTGGGGTGAAGGGGATCAAAGGATATGGATGGGGTAAGGCAGGATCAATGAGTTGGATGATTATCCATGATCATAAAAAATGGCAGAACAAATTCAAAGGACCGGATGACCTACTTCTGCTCCTATTTTCTATGTTTCTAAATATGCCGTGCTTAACTGGTCTGGCCTACATATGATTCAAGATCCACAGCAACATGGTTGATTCTGAACTGTCCTCTGAAATGGCTTAGCAACCACTCAGCTCGAGGGCAATTAGGAACAGGTGACCAATGCTGGCCTTACCTGTAATGCCCACATGCTGAGAAAGAACGTGAGGTTTTCTTTATTTTCTTTAACCTCTAGGTTTTGGAAGACTATCAGCTTGGTTCCTTTATAAGACCACCATACAGAAGGAATTATTCAAATAATATGCAACTGGAAACACGAGATTATTTGCCCACATTACTACTCTGTGAATTAAATGACCTAAAGTAAGACATGTTTCAGCTTCTAGTCTTACAGCATTTCTGACTTTTCTAAATGTAAATCGATTCTTTCCTTTGCAAGAGTTATGGACACTCACTATTTGCAGCAGAATTTGAATATCACGCAGAGCTCCAGTGCAACCCAGAAAAGTGATGCAGAATATTAAACATCCAACAATAATCAAGAGTAATGCTGGGTCCGCAGTCAGAGAATCCACAGCATCTGAAAGGAAAATGGAGGATTCGCCATGATTTCTACCCACAGTACATCACAGTCAGCACACACACCATAGCCACTCACTCACCACAGAAAACCACAATGTGAATTTCCTTTGTAACTCGAATATAAATTGTGCCCAGTGGACAGAGGAGGAGAGAGGCTAGGAGATCTGATGGACCATTTAAGAGATGGGCTCTGAGAAGTAAAGACGTTGTCAGAATTCTCCAAACTCACCCACGGCCTGGATTCTCAGGTCCTGCTGCAATGGATGGAGTTTTGGCTGAGTGCCAAATTCTCTGATCTCACTGCAGTGATAGCGGGGCATATGACATTTATTTGCAGGATGTCGGTGTCGCTGGCTTGGCCAACATTTATTGCTATCCCTGTGTGGTGGGGTGCTGTCTTCTTGAATCACTGAAGTCTGTGTAGTGTAGGTACACCTATAGTACTGTTAGGGAGACTATTTTCAATGCAGATAAGTGGCTGGCCAGGAGAGCCAACACACATGATCCTACATCCCTCTTCCCATTGAGCACCAACATAGCTACAGACATCTGGAGGTGAGTATGAGGAGGCAGCTACAACAGGTGAGACAGCAATTGATGGTGTCAGAGGAAGAGTAGGAACCTGCTTTCTGAATGGCGCTGTGGTGGCTCCAGTGTGTAATGTGATAATACTGCGCCATTGATATATTTTACGTAGAATGCTTAAAGTTCTGTGTTTCTTTTCTCAAAGCAGTTGGTATGTCTGGTGGGAACACAGCAAATGCTGGAAAGCAAGATAATTACTTAACCTTATTCAAAATAGAACTAATTGCATTTTTTTTATAAATGCAAAAAGACCCCTGGAGTATTTTTTGATTCAAGTAGCAGAGGGTGAGTTAGGTATACAGGGTTATATAATCACGTGATGCTAGACATGGAAGGAGCTAAGTCTGTAGCAGAAAAAAAACAGCTTTCTGTGTTCAGTTGCCGGAGAGGGCTGTTTAAAGATCGAAACTTACATGCTGTTCTCGCTCTGTCTCTCTTCGAAAAGTCTCTCTGGAAGCCTCGCAGCTGTGACCACAATTTAAAACAAGTACACTTGAATTTGCTAAATATATTTAAAGTGAGGTTTGAGTCTATGGGAAGATTGTTGCTTACTTAGGACTGAAGTAGTGATAAGTTAGAAATTAAGAGTTGTTTCTTTTTATGTTTAAGAATCGTTCAACGGTAAAGAGTTAAGCTGTTAGTTATATTTAAACTATACTTATGAGTAAGCTTCCTTTCCTCACATTTATGCCAAAATAGAAAAGTTGTTGGGGTCAAATCTGGTTTCATAATCTACCTCGGAGTTCTGGTCTAGCACCCTAACAGTAATAATGTAAGGAAATTGGTGGGAACAAGTTGTTGTCATCCTTCCGTGAGAAAGGAGGTGAAAGGGCTGGCCTCGCTGCGCAATTATCAGTCGCTGTCTTGGTATATGAAAGGGAGAGTTGTTTCTCTTTCCCTTCTCCCTCATAACTCAGCATGGTCTCCTTCAAAGACTGCAATTCCTGAATATTTCTTCTCTTTGTGATGACTCCTTTGAATTTTGTGCCCCCTTTCTCATAGGAACATGGGAAAAGGCCATTCGGCCCCTGAGCCTGCTCTGTCAATCAATTGTATTGTGTCGTATCTTCCATCTCAATGCCCTCCCCATATTATCCCCATATCATAGAATCCTACAGTGCAGAAGGAGGCCATTTGGTCCATTGAGTCTGCACCAACAACAATTCCACCCACGCCCTATCCCCATAACCCCATGCATTTACCCTAGCTAGTCCCCCTGACACTAAGGGGCAATTTAGTATGGCCAATCCACCTAACCCACACACCTTTGGACTGTGGGAGGAAATCGGAGCACTCAGACGAAACTCACGCAGACATGGGGAGAACGTGCAAACTCCACTCAGTGACCCACGCCGGGAATTGAACTGAGTCCCTGGCACTGTAAGGCAGCAGTGTTAACCACTATGCCACCCTGCTATCCTTTGACATCTTTAATATTTAATAATTTATCCTTCTCAGTCTTCAACATACTCAGTGACTTAGTCTCCACAACCTTCTAGGATAAAGAATTCCAAAGATATACTACCCTCCAAATGAAGAAATTCCTCCTCATCTCAGTCCCAAACGGCCTGCCCCTTATTCTGAGACTTGGGGTCAGTTAGGTCAGTTGGCTAGATGGCTGGTTCATGGTGCAGAGCAATGCAAATAGTGTGGGTTCAATTCCTGTACCGGCTGATGTTATTCATCAAGGCACCACCTCCTCAACCTTGTCCCACATGACTCTGGTGATCCTCAATTTAACTCACCACCAGTCAGTTCTCTCTCAAAAAGTGGAAAGAGTAGCCGATAGTCCTCAGGGACTTTGGTGACTTTCATTTCATACTCTGAGACAGTGTTCCCCTGAATCTAGACAGCCCAGTCAGAGGAAACATCCTTTTTGCAACTATTACTGTTAAAAAATGAATATGCAAACAGTGAAGTCTTTACATGTTAACTGATGCAACGTCCTCAGCCATAAGATGAACATTCTCAGCCAATGACATGCCTATAACTGCAATGCAGTGCAAGTGCCTGTGCAAAAAAAAAGGGCATTGAGAGCTGTGTGTACCACCTACAAGATGCACTGCAGAAACTCATCAAGGTTCCTTTGGCAGCAACCCACAGCCGCTACCATCAAGAAGGGCTTTGTGAGTGTGTCTCACAAATTTTATTGAGTTTTTTGAAAGGGTAACCAAGGAAGTAAATGAGGGCAGTGCAGTTGATGTTGTCTACATGGGCTTTAGCAAGGCCTGTGGCAAGGTACCGCATGATAGGTTGTTGCTTAAAGTTAAATCTCACGGGATCCAGGGTGAGATATCTAAATGAATACAAAATTGGCTTCTTATCAGAAGCCAGTGGGTAGTTGTGGAAAGTTGTTTTTCAATCTGGAGGCCTGTGGCAGCGGTGTACCTCAGGGATCAGTGCTGGGCCCACTGTTATTTGTCATTTATATTAATGATTTGGATGAAAATATAGGGGGCATGGTTAATAAGTTTGCAGATGACACTAAGATTAATGGTATGGTGGACAGTGAGGAAGGTTATCTCCAATTGTAGTGGGATCGCGATCAATTGGGCCAGTGGGCTGACGAATGGCAGATGGAGTTTAATTTAGACAAATGCGAGGTAATGCATTTTGGTAGATTGAACTAGGCCAGGACTTAGTCAGTTAATGGTAGGGCACTGGGGAGAGTTACAGAACAAAGAGATCTAAGGGTACATAAGAACATAAGAACATGAGAAATAGGAGCAGGAGTAGGCCATCTAGCCCTTCGAGCCTGCCCCGCCATTCAATAAGATCATGGCTGATCTGTCGTGGCTCAGTTCCACATTCCCGCCCTCTCCCCATAACCCTTAATCCCCTCTCTTATCAAAAACCCATCAACCCGTGTCTTAAAAATATTTAACGAGGTAGCCTCCACCACTTCAACGGGCAGAGAATTCCAGAGATTCACCACCCTTTGAGTGAAGAAGTTCCTCCTCAACTCCGTTCTAAACCACCCCCCCTTTATCTTGAGGCTGCGCCCCCTAGTCCTACTGTCCTTTCTGAGCAGGAAGAGTCTCTCCACCTCTATCCTATCCATCCCATTCATCATCTTATACGTCTCAATGAGATCTCCCTCATTCTTCTAAACTCTAACGAGTACAAGCCTAGTTTATTCAGCCTCTCCTCATAGCTGAACCCCCTCAACTCCAGTATCAGCCTAGTAAACCTCCTCTGCACTCCCTCCAAGGCCAAAATATCCTTGCGTAAGTGCGGCGACCAAAACTGCACACAGTACTCCAGCTGCGGCCTCACCAATGCCCTATACAGCTGCAGCAAGACCTCCCTACTTTTAGATTCAATCCCCTCGCTATGAAGGCCAGCGTGTTCATAGCTCCTTGAAAGTGGAGTCACAGGTGAACAGAGTGGTGAAGAAGTCTTTACATGTTAACTGATGCAACACCTTCTGTCTATGGACAAGGCAGCCGATACCTGGGAAAACCAACACCTGGATGTTCCCCTCCAAATCACTCATCATCCTGGAAATATATCACTGTTCCTTCACTGTCGCTGGATCAAAATCTTAGCACCCCCTCACTAACAGCACTGAGGGTGTACCTACACCACATGGGCTGGTGCTCACCACTACCTTCTCAAGGGCAATTAGAGATGGGTAATAAATGCTGGCCTAGACAGCAGCACCCACATCCTGTAAACAATTTCAATAAGAGGGTTACAATGCCTTACAGCTGGCCCCTTCCTGACCCAGAACCAGCACTGGCTGGTTAAAGTCTATAGATATGGCACATAAGAGTATTTTGGTTTATGTGCCAACTCAGCTCCCTGGCATGGCATCCTGCATCACATCAATGTCCTTTCACTGAACTTGGCATTTTACGTACACATATATTTTCAAAATGGATGAGAATATCTATGCTTTGATTGGGCCGCAGAAAAGTGGAGGAATACTTAGTTTTGGAGAGTTTGGAACTTCTGTGGGAGGAAGAGAGTTTAGAGAAGCACTGGCTATAATAATGTTCATCAGAAAGAGGGAGAGATAAAGTTTGTTATTGAGACAGATTGAAAACAACAACTAAAACTGTGCATATCATTATTAAACATTAATAAGTTGAGTAATAAACATCAGCATCCCAACTTTACTCATTCTGTATTAATGATTTACCTCCCTCCATTGCAGCTTTTGCATAGATACCCACAGCTATCATCAGCCCACTTGCTACCTGTTAAAGAGAGAATGAAAAAAACGAGAGTCACTCCAACAAGAACTACTCCAACATTTATTCAAAAACCTTCCATCAATCTATATTTTATATCTATATATCTCACACCTACAACCACTTCCTCTCAACCTGTCACATTCAGTTCACAGTAAAAAGTCTGACAACACCAGGTCTAAGTCCAGCCGATTTATTTGATAGTAAACTCACAAGCTTTCGAGGTTTCCCACTTCTTCAGGTGAATGGAGAGTTCTGGCTGAGGCCAGAACTTGAACTCTGACTTTTTACTGTTGTCAGACTTTTTACTGTGTTTACCCCAGTCCAACGCCGGCATATCCACATCATGACATTCAGTTCAGAACAATCACAAACTCATTCATCTCCTGCTCTAAAGAGCACAACATAATGGGTGACAGTCTCACCAGCAGACAGGTTGAGGCAGCAGCAGTGATAGAAATACTACAGAGGTTGATGTGCAAGTTGACCATTCCTCACCTCGATGAGGGCAGGGGAGCGGGTCAACCAATATATCAGAAGAGACAAGTTTGAGACCTTCATATAACTGAACTTTATCAACAAATCTTAGAACACTTAACCTAAACTGATTTACTAATGAATGATTGGGCAAAAGGCTAAGGTATTACCCACATGAAAGCAGGTGATCAAGCTCATGTCAAAGGGGATGAGTCTTTCACTGCAGTTCTTGTTGCAAGGGTTGAGGGTTACCCCAGGTTTTCGCTGCTCGATGTTCTGAATCTTTGTTCTTCTATTCAATTTTCCATGGAATACAGCAAGCCAGCACCTCCCTCCCACAGACACATCCCCCACACCTGCTCATCCCACACATACCCTACCACGAGCCCACTGACAACTCCCCACCACCACACACACACAAACACACACACACCCCCCCGTCCAACCCCCCCCGACCACCCTGAGGACCATCTGTTCAGCAACTGTTATGAATGGACTGTTAATCTTCCTTTACAACTGCAGAGTTGTAGGTTAATTGACTAACAAGGATACTACCCAGATGTGAGTTTATTAAAACTGGCTGTATAACTCTCCTACTCTCACAGAACCTACAGGGTTGGATTATTTTCCAATCATGCTTTAAATCCATAGAATTCATAAAATCTCTACAGTGCAGAAAGAGGCCATTCAGCCCATTTAGTCTGCGCTGACTCTCCAACAGAGCATCTTACATATCCCTACCCATTTACCTTTAATCCCCTTAATCTCCACATTTTGATACACTAAGGGACAATTTAGCATGGCTATTCCATCTAATTTGCACATCTTTTGGAGTGTAGGAGGAACCCAGAGCACACGGAGGAAACCCACAGAGACAAGGGGAGAACGTGTAAACTCCACACAGACAGTGACCCAAGCCGGGGTTGAATCTGGATCCCTGGCGCTTTGAGGCAGTAGTGCTTAGCCAACATGCCATTTACAGCTGAAACTGCAACTGTAGCCATTTTAACAACTGCAGACTTGTCTATTTTCTCAATAAGCCTCAGATTCAGCCGTGGAACCCGTAGCTAGGGATATTTTAATAATGAAGAGGATATGGGGTCAGGAGCTCGACTTAGTGTTTCGCACTGGGTCAGGAGATTGTTGGTTCAGAGTCCATCCCATGAATTTGAGCACATAATCTACATTAGCACCTCAACACAGTAACGAGGGGTATGCTGGCTGGGATTCCATGACTGGCTTTCTTCAGTTCTGTGGCCAAATTCTCCATTCTTGCTGCAGTAATGGCAGGGCAAATGAAATCACAGAATTCCACCAGGTTTCATACAAAATGTTAAAACAGGATTGCAACTGGCCTTTCAAGTTGACATAAAGGGATCTCCTTCCATTTTTTGAAGAGGATTAGAGGAGTTCTCCCCAGTGTCTTGGCCAATGCTTATCTCTCAACCAAAAACAATAAAACATCTGAGTCATTCAACAGAGATGAGGAGAACATTTTCTCTCAGTGTCGTGAGTCTGTGGAACTCTCTTTCCCAAACTACAGTAGAGATTGGGCCACTGAATATCTTTTATGGAAGAGGTAGATAGATTCTTGACTAATGAGGCAATGAAAGGTTATTGGGTTTAGGCAGGAGACGAGGCCAGAATCAAATCAGCCATCATCTTATTGAATGGAGGAGCAGGCTTGAGGGGCTGAATGGTCGACTGTGAATGAGATTTTCACAATAAATTCATTGCAGTGTGAATGCAAACTTACCTGGGATGAATAAATAAACTTCACTTCTCCTGCTCTTAATTTGTATGTTTGTAGGTAAACACAAAAGCCTTTCTTTCAAATACTTACACGAGGTCCTCTCGTGCTGTTCACTCAGTTTCATTTGTTTGGCCCCAGTTTGTATCCCAGACAGGCCACTACAGTGGACAGAGCCTCAGAAAATCAGTCTGAAAGATACAGATACAGCTGCAGTCTCACTGCAGCTGGAGCCTTTGCAACAATGCTACTTCCCTTTGTTATATTGAGATGTTAAGCGGTTAACATCCCATGAATCTCCTATGATCTTGGCCATTTGTAAAAGGGTTTTGCAAGCTGAGATCCTGCAAAATTGCAAATGCAGCTGGTTGGTTTAAGATAAAGTGAAAAGTCTCCATTAGCTTAAAGCTGTGATTAACTGCATCTTGTTTGAAACAACCTGTGCAGTGCATACTCCCTTATTCTGAACTGTCACCCTGCCCTTGTAAATAACGAAATATAACAAAACTTTTGCTTTATTAAATCAGTCTAGACTGGACTTGACTAAATGCTATCCTTTTTGAAGGATATAACATTCATTTTATGGGCAAAGTAACATCCCAGGATATATATGAGAACTGCTATTATTTCACACTGGAGCAATGGTGGATGTGCAGTTTCAATGGCAACTGTAGGGTGGCCGGTGGGGGGGGTTGGGTAGACATATTTTTACTCAATACTGTATTTGTATTTACTTTGGCTGTTGCTAAGCATGTGATCTGGGTGAAGTTATACTATGTGTACGTGACTAATTGCTGTAAAAAGAGTATAAAGGAGGAGAACCGTTCGAGGGAGTATCACTCAGCTAAACTCAGGACACTGTGCTGACTTAGTGAAACGATCCTCAGAGAGCTTGTACTTGCTTGAGAATAAAGAACGGGGTTTTCTTATACAGATCAGTGTCTTGTTCTTGCATCAAGTATGTAAGGGTCTCTGAAAAATGAACCTGACAATTTGATGCTGAAATGAGGATCGTTTTACCAAGTCAGCACAGTGTCCTGAGCTTAGCCGAGCGATACTCTCTTGAACGGGGGGATTCTCCCTCTTTATATTCTTTTTACAGCAATTAGTCACGTACACACAGTATAATTTCACCCAGATCACGTGCTTAGCAACAGAAAAAGTATGTACAAATACAGTATTGAGTAAAAATGTCGAAACCCACCCCCCCCCAGTTGCCATCGAAACTGCACGTCCACCATTGGTCCAGTGTGAGATAATAACTGTTCTCATATATATCTTGGGATGTTACTTTGCCCATAAAATGAATGTTATCTCCTTCAAACAAGGATAGCATTTAGCCAAGTCCAGTCTAGACTGATTTAATAAAGCTAAAGTTTCGCTATATTTCGTTATGGCCAAGGTGACAGGTCAGAATAAGGGCGTATGCACTGATATCAGCACAGGTTGTTTCAAACAAGATGCAGTTAATCACAGCTTTAAGCTAATGGAGACTTTTCATTTTATCTTAAAGCAACCAGCTGTGTTTGCAATTTTGCAGGATCTCAGCTTGCAAAACCTTTTTACAAATGGCCAAGATCGTAGGAGATTCATGGGATGTTAACCCTTTAACATCTCAGTATTTTATGTTTGCAAACATAAAACCACAGGTTCCATTTGCTGTCCCATTGCATAAAATACAAAGCAAAGGAGATCACATTGTACTTGTAAAAATTCCACTTGCAATGAGTCTTTACAAGCAGTCTCAGTATTGTTATTCAAATTGAAAGGTTGGATTGTTTAAATGAAAATTTTGTTACTCATCGTGGAAAACTAGTTTTTTATATATTAGTTCATGGGCAATGCTGGTGGGCCAGCATTTATTGCACTTCCTTGAATGCATTTATACCATATTGGGGTGGCACAATTCCGGCCTTGGGTCACTGTCTATGTGGAGTTTGCACATTTTCCACATGTCTGCGTGGGTTTCTTTTGGGTACTCAAGTTTTCTCCTACAGTCGAAAGATGTGCAGGTTAAGTGGATTGGCCACGCTAAATTGCCCCTTCGTGTCAGGGGGACTAGCTAGGGTAAATGCATGGCATTATGGGATTAGAGCCTGGGTGGGATTGTGGTCAGTACAGACTCAATGGGCTGAATGGCCTCCTTCTTGTACTGTAGGATTCCATGATTCTATATCATGGTTGTGTCCTGGCTGAGTACACCTGCAGGAAGTACACCCAATTCCAGCTCCTTGAAGACCGTGTTAGGGACCTGGAGCTGGAACTGGATGAACTCAGGGTCATTCGGGAAGCAGAGGCAGCTATAGATAAAAGCTACAGAGAGATAGTTACTCCTAGACGTGATTCGTGGGTGACTGCTAGAAGGGGGAAGAAGCAGTCAGAGCAGCGATTCCCCCGTGGCTGTTCCTCTGCAAAACAAGTACTCTGTTTTGGATGCTGCTGGGGAGGACGACTCAACGGGGGTAAGCCTTGGGGTACACGTCTCTGGAGCAGAGTCTGTCCCTGTTGCTCAGATGGGAAGGGGGAAGAAGAGTAGAGGATTAGTCATTGGGGACTCCATAGTTAAGGAGATAGATAGGAGATTCTATGGGAACAAGCGAGACTCGCGGTTGGTGTGTTGTCTCCCAGGTGCCAGGGTCCGTGATGTCTCCGATCGCGTTTTCGGGATCCTTAAGGGGGAGGGGAACCAGCCCCAAGTTGTGGTTCACATAGGCACCCATGACATAGGTAGGAAAAGGGATGGGGATGTAAGACAGTAATTCAGGGAGTTAGGGTGGAAGCTTAGGGCTAGATCAAACAGATCAAACCTCTGGTTTGTTACCCGTGCCACAGGATAGCGAGGAGAAGAGTAGAGAGAGAGACCGTTTGAACACGTGGGTAAAGCGATGGTGCAGGGGAGAGGGTTTCAGATACCTGAACAATTGGGGCTTATTCTGGGGTAGGTGGAACCTCTACAAAAGGGATGGTCTACACCTGAACCAGAGGGGTACCAATATATTGGGGGGAAAATTTGCCAATGCTCTTCGGGAGGGTTTAAACTGATTCAGAGGGGGGATGGGAACCTGAATTGTATCTCCAGTGTACAGGAGGATGAGAATAGGGAAGTCATGGATAAGGTTTCAAGGTCGCAGCAGTGTATTGGCAGGCGGGAGGGTGGTCTGAAGTGTGCATACTTTAACATAGGAGCATACGCAATAAGATGGCTGAACTTGCAGCTTGGGTTGGTACCTGGGACTTTGATGTTGTGGCCATTACAGAGACATGGATAGAGCAGGGACAGGAATGGTTATTGCAGGTTCCGGGGTTCAGATGTTTCAGTCAGAGCAGGGAAGGTGGTAAAAGAGGGGGAGGCATGGCATTGTTAGTCAAGGACAGTATTACAGTGGCAGAAAGGACGTTTGATGAGAACTCGTCTACTGAGGTAGTTTGGGCTGAAATTAGGAACAGGAAAGGAGAGGTCACCCTGCTGTGAGTTTTTTATAGGCCTCCAAAAAGCTCCAGAGATGTGGAGGAAAGGATTGCAAAGATGATTCTGGGTACGAGCGAAAGTAACAGGGTAGTTGTTATGGAGGACTTTAACTTTACAAATATTGATTGGAAAAGCTATAGTTCGAGTACTTTGGAAGGGTCAGTTTTTGTCCAATGTGTGCAGGAGGGTTTCCTGACACAGTATGTAGATAGGCCAACAAGAGGTGAGGCTACATTGGATTTGGTACTGGGTAATGAACCAGACCAGGTGTTAGACTTGGAGGCAGGTGAGCATTTTGGTGGTAGTGACCACAATTTAGTTACATTTACCTTAGTGATGGAACGGGATAGGTATATACTGAAGGGCAAAAGTTACAGCTGGGGGAAAGGAAATTATGAGGCAATTAGGCGAGATTTAGGATACATAGGTTGGAGAAGGAAACTGCAGGGGTTGGGCACAATTGAAATGCGGAGCTTGTTCAAGGAGCAGCTATTGCGAGTCCTTGATAAATATGTACCTGTCAGGCAGGGAGGAAGTGGTCGTGCGAGAGAACCATGGTTTACTAAGGAAGTTGAATCTCTTGTGAAAAGGAAGAAGGAGACTTATGTAAAGATGAAATGTGAAGGCTCAGTTAGGGCACTGGAGAGTTACAGGTTAGCCAGGAAGGAACTAAAGAGAGAGTTAAGAAGAGCCAGAAGAGGACATGAGAAGACTTTGGCAGGTAGGATCAAGGAAAACCCTAAAGCTTTCTAGAGGTATGTCAGGAATAAAAGAATGATTAGGGCAAGATTAGGGCCAGTCAAGGACAGTAGTGGGAAATTGTGCATGGAGTCTGAAGAGATAGGAGAGGCACTAAATGAATATTTTTCATCAGTATTCACACAGGAAAAAGTCAATGTAGTCGAGGAGAATACTGAGATATGGGCTTTTAGGCTAGACGGGATTGAGGTACATAAGGTGGAGGTGTTAGCAATTCTAGAAAGTGTGAAAATAGGTAAGTCCCCTGGGCTGGATGGGATTTATCCTAGGATTCTCTGGGAGGCTAGGGAGGAGATTGCAGAGCCTTTGGCTTTGATCTATATGTCATCATTGTCTACAGGTATAGTACCAGAAGACTGGAGGATAGCAAATGTTGTCCCCTTATTCAAGAGAGGGAGTAGAGACCATCCTGGGAATTATAGACCAGTGAGCCTTACTTCTGTTGTGGGCAAAGTTTTGGAAAGTATTGTAAGAGATAAGATTTATAATCATCTAGAGAGAAATAATTTGATTAGGGATAGTCAACACAGTTTTGTGAAGGGTAGGTCGTGCCTCACAAACCTTTTTGAGTTCTTTGAGAAGGTGACGAAAGAGGTGGATGAGGGTAAAGCAGTTGATGTGGTGTATATGGATTTCGGTAAAACGTTTGATAAGGTTCCCCATGGTAAGCTACTGCAGAAAATACGGATCCATGGGATTGAGGGTGATTTAGTGGTTTGGATCAGGAATTGGCTAGCTGGAAGAAAACAGAGGGTGGTGGTTGATGAGAAATGTTCAATCTGGAGTTCAGTTACTAGTGGAGTACCGCAGGGATCTGTTTCGGGGCCACTGCTGTTTGTCATTTTTATAAATGAACTAGATGAGAGCGTAGAAGGATGGGTTAGTAAATTTGCGGATGATACTAATGTCGGAGGAGTTGTGGACAGTGCGGATGGATGTTGCAGTGCGCAGAGGGACATAGATAAGCTGCAGAGCTGGGCTAAGAGGCGGCAAATGGAGTTTAATGCGGAAAAGGGTGAGGTGATTCACTTTGGAAGGAGTAACAGGATTACAGCTAGTGGAAAGAATCTTGGTAGTGTGGATGAACAGAGAGATCTCGGTGTCCATGTGCATAGATCCCTGAAAGTTGACACCCAGGTTGATAAGCATACGGTGTGTTAGCTTTTATTGGTAGACAGATTGAGTTTTGGAGCCATGAGATCATGTTGCAGCTGTACAAAACTCTGGTGCGGCCGTACTTGGAGTATTGTGTACAGCTCTGGTTGCCGCATTATAAGAAAGATGTGGAAGCGTTGGAAAGGGCGCAGAGGAGATTTACCAGGATGTTGCCTGGTATAGTGGGAAGGTCTTATGAGGAAAGGCTGAGGGACTTGAGGTTGTCTTCGTTAGAGAGAAGGTTAAGAGGTGACATAATTGAGGCATACACGATGATCAGAGGATTAGATAGGGTGGTCAGTGAGAGCCTTTTTCCTCGGATGGTGATGGCTAACATGAGGGGACATGGCTTTAAATTGAGGGGTGATAAATATAGGACAGATGTCAGAGATAGGTTTTTTACTCAGAGGGTAGTAAGGGCGTGGAATGCCCTGCCTGCAGCAGTCGTGGACTCGCCAACTTTAAGGGCATTCAAATGGTCATTTGATAGACATATTGGATAATGTTGGAATAGTTTAGGTTAGAGGGTCAGTAGATTGGTTCCACTGGTTGGCGCAACATCGAGGGCCGAAGGGCCTGTACTGTGCTGTAATGTTCTATGTTGCTGTGGATCTGGAGTCAAAATTAGGCCAGATCAGGTAAGGTTAGTGAACTGGATTAGTAAACCAGATGGGTTTTTACAGCAACAATAATGGTTTCATGGTCAACATTAAACTTTCAATTCCAGATTCTATTGAATTTAAATTTCACCATCTGCCGTGGTAGGATCTGAACTACTGGTCCAGCTTGGGTCACCAGTCAATTGACAATACTGCAATGCCACCGCCTCCCCATTCTTTCAGTTAGATTATTTATTTTTTAAAACAACAAAAACAACTTGCATTCATAGAGTTCACTTAACGTAGAAAACCATCTCAAGACATTTCATAGGAACATTAAAAAAAACAGAGCCAAAGGAACAAACATTTGGGTTGGTGACCAGTGCAAGAGGGTAGAGTTGGAGCAATGGAGTGATCATGGACATTGATAGAGCTGGAGGAGGTTACAAAGATATGTGGGGAAAATGCCATGGAAAGATTTGAATATGGAGACTGGAATCTTGAAATGAAGGCATTCAGGGACTGGGCACCATTGTAGATCAGCAAGCACAGGGTGATACGAATTAGGTTAACAGGCTACAACATTTTGGATGAGCTCATTTATGGAAGTGGGAAACATTCAGAATATCATGGGAATGGTTGAGTCTGGAGAGAGAGTTGCCAACTGTTTTCTTGAGACTTAATCACATGAGGGAACAGGAAGCCTGTTGGTTCCCCTCCTCTTCCATCACTTTACATCATGTACTGGGAGCTTTGCCATCAATGGAATAGCAGCGAGGGGTTGACCACGTTGTCCTCTAAGAGCAGGAAGTGTGAATATTTAGAAATTTGTAAAATTGCCACCACCCCCTGAACAATTCCTATGACAGGATAGCCTACTCCAACAAACATATGAATTCATCTAGATTCATATGTCATCCAAATAACGTTTGAATTCCCTCTGAGGGAGGGAGGGTAAGTATTTCAGTAGCCTATCTAGGAGGAAAAGCCAGATCCACGGGTGAACATCTCCTGATTAATGCACAGGATTCTGTGTTCCAGCACTATTCTGCCAGTTTTGTAATCTGCTTGTAGTTGGAGCCAGGATAAAGAGCGTTCAGTTTCTGATGTGGAATAAGGAAAGGTGGAGCTGGAGGTTTGTACAGAAAATCCTTAGATTAGGATATTGCGCCTGTTCCCAAACTCTCTTAGATCTGCCAACAAATTTGCTTAGACAATGAGAAAAAGTAAAAATCACATTTGTGCAGGTTTTGGATATTAATTCACCAGGGATTATCATAGAATCACAGAATCCCTACAGTGCAGAACGAAGCCATTCAGCCCATCAAGTCTGTACCAATAACAATCCTATCCTATCCCCATACCCCATACCCCTGACACTAAGAAACAATTTAGCATAATCAATCTGCACATTTTTGGACTATGGGAGGAAACTGGAGGAAACCCACGCAGTCATGGAGAGAACGTGCAAACTCCACACAGTCACCCAAAACCAGGATTGAACCTGAGTCCCTGGTGCTGTGATGCAGCAGTGCTAACGACTGTGCCATAATGCCACCCTTAAGTTTTTAATTTATTAGATATGTACTAAATGAAAGACAAAATAAAACTTAATGAAGGTATTCAAAGGATTCAATAGACACATAAGGGCAGTGGTCTTGTAACCATACTAAAGTAGAGCCATGAAAGTTTAGTCATGGCTAGCTTTGATAGGACAGTAATATTAACTCAATTACTCCTGTCTGTCTGTTAATATGACCACGTGACCTCCAAAACAAAGTGTATTTAAACAAAGGGCCTCTATTGTAATGGTATGTGAAGGGGAAACATTGAGAACAAACCACTTTCTCATCCTAGTGAAGAGATAAGCAAATGAGAACAAAGAACAAAGAACAACACAGCACGGGAAACAGGCCCTTCGGCCCAACGAGCCCGCGCCGCCGTCCCATTGTCTCAGTGACCTATTCATGATAAAAGATAAAAGATAAAAGCAAGCCTGTTTAAATTCTTTTGATATGGATTCTTTATCTTGGGTTCATGTCACACGAGGACAGCCTCAACCAGGGGTCTTGGGTTCATGTCACACTATCTGTAACCCCCATGATTTGACTGGGCTTGCAAAATCTCACTAACTGTCCTGGCTGGAGACATTTCTTTAACCTGTGATTAACCCTCTCCCCACTCACATTGTCTGTACCTTTAAGTCTTGATTACCTGTAAAGACTCGCATTCCAATCATTATTTTGTAAATTGAGTTTGTGATAGCCTGGGATAACCAACAAGTAAAAAGTCTGACAACACCAGGTTTTAGTCCAACCGATTTATTTGATAATACTCACAAGCTTTCGAGGGGACTGCCTCTTCGTCAGCTGACTTTTTACTGTGTTTACGCCAGTCCAACGCCAGCATTCCCACATCATAACCAACAAGAACAGAGGAATGGGTGGTACAAGAACACAGCTTGTGCAGAAGTTAGGGTAAGGAGTTGGTGACATGAGCTATAAATGATAGCTTTAGTACTCCCAGGTTTAACTGAAGGAAATAGTACCCTCTGCAGAATCGTCACAGGTGGGATGGACAATTTATTGGACCATTTAAAGGTCTGTTGACCTCGGGTGGAATGTCCTGTCTTTGCTAAAGATTCTGTGGCTTAGGCTGGACCAAGCAAGGACAGTGTGGCTAGAGTTATGAGTAAAGGTGAGCTGTTTAAAGAGCAAGTGGATTTGACACCAAAGGCTTGCAGGGATGTAGAGGAACTGTTCCTACTTTGGATCATGCTGTTCCAATGCTACAGGGGAGTGGAAATCTGATTTCCTTCTGTGAGTAATTATTGGCACCAGAAAGGGAATTTACATTTTGAAATACCGAAATCCTGTGCAGTAAAAACAGATCAATCAGCTATACAGATTACAGTACCATGCATTCATAATTTTACATTCCTCCAAAAGCTGATAGGCTTGCCACAACTAATCACTGCATTCCTAACGAACAGTCCAATGGAACCAAGAGCCAGCCACAACTATTCAAATAACCTCAAGGCTGTATTTTCAGGTTCCCATCAACAGCAACAATAACAAGAAAACTTTGCAATTATCTCACATGTTTAACTTCATAAAATGTCCCAGAGTAATTCACAGCAGCATTATCAATCAAGGTTTGGAGCAACATAAAGAAATGAGGTAGAAAGATTTAGGACAGGAATCTCAGAGATTAGGAACAAGATTACTGAAGGCAGGCCTGCCATAGGTGGAGCGATGGAAATCAGGGAAGCACAAGAGGCTGGAATGGAGAAGTGAAGAGTTTCCGCTGGGCACAGAGAAAGGGAGGGAGGTCACAAAAAAAGGGAGGAAGGTCACAGAGAGATAGGGACGGAGATCACAGAGAAAGGGAGGGAGGTCACTGTAATAGGGAGGGAGATCAGCGTCAGCAAGGAAATCATCCCAACTGACACTGCCTGAGGGTAGGGGAGGGGCAGGGGGGACAATGGGAGGGATGGAGGGAGAGGGGCAGAAGGGAGAGAGGAGAGGAATGGGGTGGACAGAGGGGTGGAGGGGAAGGTGGAGTGGGAAGAAGGCAGAGGGGAGGGGAGGTAGGGTAAAGAAAAAGGAAGAGTAGTGGGAAAGCAGTTAATGAGTACAAGGGGGAGAAGGGTTGGTGAGGAAGGGGGTGCAACAAGGGGTTGGTGAGTAGGGGGCGTGGAGAGGGGTTGGTGAGTAGCGGGCTCACATACCCATCACGATGGATGCGGATGAATAAGTGAGCACGGAGATTGAGTGTGAGCCTGACACACACACAGTATACACACACACTCTCTGACCCTCTCACTTGGTCATTTAATTAATTATGCTTTTTTAACTTATTAAGTTGTTGCTCTGATATTGCTTTGCTGTGCAAAATGTTATCTTCCTGAAATTTTCTCACTGGCCGCTTGGATGAGTAAAAGATCCAAATGTGACTCCCTTGAGCAAAAGGTGAGACAAGCCTGTACTGGAGGGTGATGCTGGTTGTGGAGTTGGCAGCAGTTGCAAATGGAAATGATTGACATTAAAGAAAGGGAAGAAGAAAAGAGCATGTTAACTCACTTACCCAGAAGATGAAGCAGAATGCGAACAGCAAATATTTAATTAGCCGATTTGTCTTCATATTCTGATGGCACTGACAGAGCCAATAACAGCAGCCGTTGAATTACACTGTCTATTTTAGCTGCATTCAGCGCAGTCTGATCGGAGGGAGTGCCCACATCTGAAATAAGTGATCTTGTCTTGAAATTGGGCAAAGTTAATCATTGTTCAGTGTACAAACAGCAGATACCAATCTGTACCCAGCCAAGACATTGAATTCTAACGCTCCCTCTGATAGTAAAACAAATTAAGGCACTGGTTTATCCACTTATTTTTTAATCCCTTTTCTATCCAACTCGCACTGCTGAGTGGATTTGTGAAATTTGTCAGTTCCTGCATTCCTGATTACCTGAAAACAGCAAGTCTGGATTTGCTAAGCACTAACCACTCACCCACAAAGCAGCCTGTGTTTGACGTGTGACAGAAAGTGGAGCCCCCATAAACTTGTAACTTGAAAACTTTCAACAAATATCATTTTTGGCATTGATTTAATTAGGATAATGTGAATTTAAAATCGCTTCTTGGCCTTTTGGCTAAGATCAAGTGTAGTATCGACATGCTGTACTTGGTTGAAGTCATTAGGTTACATTTTAGCTTCATTTGAACCATTTTTTAAAAGCAGCATCTCGGATTTTGGCTAAGATGCAAATGAGACCAAGCATAGAACATAGAACACTACAGCACAAATATGCCCTTCGGCCCACAAGTTGCGCCGATCATATCCATACCTACCAGGCCTATCTATAACCCTCAATCCCATCAAATCCCATGTAATCATCCAGGAGTCTCTTAAAAGACCCCAACGAGTTCGCCTCCACCAACGGCAGCCGATTCCACTCACTCACCACCCTCTGAGTGAAAAACTTACCCCTAACATCTCCTCTGTACCTACTCCCCAGCACCTTAAACCTGTGTCCTCTCATAGTGACCACTTCAGCCCTGAGAAATAGCCTCCGAAAATCCACTCTATCTATACCTCTCAACATCTTATAAACCTCTATTAGGTCGCCTCTCAACCTTCATCTCTCCAGGGAGAAGAGACCTAGCTCCCTCAATCTATCCTCATTAGGCATGCCACCCAATCCAGGCAACATCCTTGTAAATCTCCTTTATATCCTTTCAATAGCTTCCACATCCTTCTTGTAGTGAGGCGACCAGAACTGCACACAGTACTCCAAGTGGAGTCTGACAAGGGTCTTATAAAGTTGTAGCATTATCTCCTGACTCCTAAACTCAATCCCTCTACTAATGAAGGCTAGTACACCATATGCCTTCTTGACCACATCCTCCACTTGCGAGGCCAATTTAAGAGTCCTATGGACCCGGACCCCAAGGTCCTTCTGCGCCTCTACACTGCTAAGAGTCCTACCCTTGATATTGTACTCCTTCATCCCATTGGACCTGCCAAAATGGACCACTACACATTTATCCGCGTTGAAGTCCATCTGCCACTTCTCCACCCAGTCTTGCATCCTATCTATGTCTCGCTGCAACTTCTGACATCCCTCCAGACTATCCACAACACCACCAACCTTCGTGTCGTCGGCAAACTTACCAACCCATCCCTCCACTTCCTCACCCAGGTCATTTATGAGCCTTGGAGGAGTTGTTATGCCTACTCCAATCAGCTTGGAACATGTTTTGGCCTTCCACTGACTTCCCTCCATGTTGACAAATGTACCAAATCAAGCCCAAGACAGGAGGTGAGAGCCCTGTCTTGTCAGCTTGGATCGGGAATGTCTCAACTTATTGAGACTCTGAATTGGACTTGATTTGATTGAATTGGATTAAAAAAATGTGAATTTAAAATGGACTGTAGTTGGCTGGAGCTGAAACATAGGAGACGAGCAGGTTTGTGTCCACTTGGAAGAGAGGTGTTTCAGGAAGGCTTTTGATGAGCTGTGTATTGGGATGAACAGCCAATGTTTAAGTATCGGTTATTCATGTTCTGCATGTCCAGCCTCAATAACACTGCTGTGCGTAAGCTTCCTGCAGTGAAAACATCATGGGCAGCAGCTCTGCTGCTGCTGTCAGGTTTAAAGGCCTGTAGCAGACTAAAGGTACAAAGCATGATGATTTGGTACATTTGTCAACATGGAGGGAAGTCAGTGGAAGGCCAAAACAAATGCTTTGCACCACAATTTTCTTGTTTGGCACTCCTTACAAACCTTGCAACTTTGTTTGTTCCTGCTCCATGCATTCAGTCACCTGGGCCAGCTCCACAATTTTTTGAAGTAACCTTTTGTGAATTATTGAGCTGTTTTTACCACAGACTATTCAACTTTTAGCATTTGAGTTAATGTTGGGCCAAATTCGCAGTGTTCTGCTAATCCCTTAAGTCTTGCCACAAAGCCTAAGTCTTCCCTGCCTAACAGATTGCCAGATGAAATTTGTATCTCAGCATAATGATCAAGGGTCAGGGTTAAAATGATTTTTGACCATCTCCACAAGCTGGTCAAATTACTTTGTATCTGGAGCATCTGGTGATGTTAATTTTCTCACTAAACTATAGGTCTGTGATCCATAGACTGTTAACAAAATAAACTCCTTCTTGTTTTCATTTACAACAAAGTAATATCCCAGCCTTTCTATCTACCGTTCGAAGTCATCAACCTCTGGTTCAAATGGCTTGATCTTTCCTATTCTAGGCATTGCTAAATAAGTGTACCATACTTCCTACTCTCGATGCTGAAGTCTCCTCTCCCTCTAGCTGGACACTGTGATCCCCAATGACTTTGATGCTTTGCTATGTTGCCAGTGTAATAGATCGAGGGCAACTCCATTCCACTGTTGCCAGTGGAATAATTATATACATGTACAAAAAGGTAGAACTAGACTGCAAATGCAACTGTCCTTCTGGATTTGAGGGCTCTAACTATCAGTTTCTCCTCAACTGGTGGTCTGCACCCTCCTGTTGATTGGCTCAGCTTCCTGCCAGGGTAATCCATAGGGTCACATGGCTTTTGGAGTACGTCCCCCTCACCCCCTGCAAGGGCCACAGCATTCTACTAGAAACAGTGTAGTCTTTGAGCTTGTAACAAATACATCACCACGGCCTTTCTGCTTCAGTTCAGATGTTCCTGCTACCTGGCCTCCAGCCTCGCTGTTGCTTCACTTCCCTGAGCCTGGCTGCCCTCAGCACGCTCTCCAATGTAATGTTAGCTTCTCCTCCAATCAAACACTCTGTCACTCCCTCATTTGCTGCTGATAGGCTCACTAGTCTGCTTTTCACTAGGAGCAAAGATGGTGAGAATCGGTCTGTGATTGGAGGAACAGCTCCAAGAAGAATCTTCCATCGGAATGCACGTCTTTGACTGAGATTTAAATAAACTGAAACTAGTACCAGGTTCTTGCCATTTACAGTTGTTTAAAATTGCCCTTCAGACAGAGATAGAAAGTCTATCAGGACAATTGCTATATAGAATACATGGATGTGTTTTTATAGCCCATCACAGGGAAGAATGGTCCATTCAAAAGTGATGGCTGTGACATTAAAGGAACTAGAGGCCATAATGCAATAGCCAAGGTCTGTCTAAGCACGAGCTATTCAGTTACCTTCTGTGGAAACCCAGTTCGCTGTGGAGACACCACGTTACCAGAATAACCAATTTGAATTGTATTTTATCATAACTCGCAAGCTTTTAAAGGCATCTAATGGAGCAGCAACATCATCATCATCTCTCTTTCTCTGTCTCTCTCTCTCTCCTGTTCTCAAGTTTGGAATGCTATGACTAGTGCAGTTTGAATCATCACATGGATAGAGAATTTCAATTGAAAGAAAGCTCAACAGCAATATCATCCACTTATGGAAAAGGCAGGTTCCATTTAAGAAAAGAGATTTTCTCCAGAAATTACATTTACTTATGAGGAGGGATTGAGTTGGTTGGGCCTGTACTCATTGGAGTTTAGAAGAATCGGAGGCAACCTTATTGAGACATATAGGGTTATGAGAATAAGACAGAAAAGTGGAGTCATGAATAGCAGAGCAGATTTGATGGGCTGAATGGCCTACTTCTGCTCCTTACTCTTAGATCAGCTCAACCCAACTAGAATTTCAAGGCCAATGTGAAAAAAATCTAACTCAGCCAAAAATACCAATGAAGAACACGCATACAGTGAACGCTCTATTTTTTTACTTATTATCTTTTAAATCTCAAATTTGGCCAAAAGGTAACTTCCTCTGAATAATATGTTTGCATGTGTACGCGTGTTGCAAAAGTGGAATGAAGGTTTACTTTTTTTAAAAACATCTTTGTGTCCTTATGTGGCTATGTTTTTAGCACAATAAAATTTATTTATTCGTCACAAATAGGCTTACATTAACTGCAATGAAGTTACTGTGAAAATTGCCTAGTCGCCACACACTGGTGCCTGTTCGGGTACACTGAGGGAGAATTTAGCATGGGCAATGTACCTCACCAGCACACCCTTCAGACTGTGGGAAGAAACCAGAGCACTCGGAGGAAACCCATGCAGACACAGGGAGAACATGCAGACTCCCCACAGACAGTGAACCAAGCTGGGAATCAAACCAGAGTCCCTGGCGCTTTGATGCAGCAGTGCTAATCACTGTGCCACTATGCCATCCTAAAAGAACTAATGCCTTTGTGTTTAAACTCAAGAAAGCCTGTTGGACTGTTTGTTTCGATCAGCATTTAAAAGGTTAAGTTCGGACACAGAACCAACACCTTCTTCCTTATCAATGACAAAAAATCCAGTCAAAATTACAATCATTCGAGGAGTAGGAAGGAAAGTCAAGTCTTGACACATGTCCTGACCAGTTGTAACAAGATAGGAACTACTTGGAATTATCCAGTACCTTTCTCATATCCTTAGGGCACCTCAAGGTACTTTATGTTGATTTAAGTTGATTTTGAATTATTGTAAGGGTTGTCTTGTAGGTGGAGCAGAGAGACACTGGTTTCAGCTCAACAATTCAACATGCTCAGATACACATGGACATTCCTGGCTCTGGCATCAGAAAAATGGAAATTAAACAAAGTTTTGTTTTTTAAGGGGAAACTGTATAACCTATTACAAACAGAGTCAAGTTCCACTTTAGACAACAATAGTACTGATTTTAATTCCAAGGAGGGAAGTGGTGGTCAATTGCACAGGAATGAGGAAGCCTCCCAACTTCAGAAAGTTGTTGAGATTTGTTTCAGGAAGCAGTCAGTGGGGGAAGAGGATTCTCTCATTCGACGAAGGAGGAAGGATTGGGATTTTATTTGTGGACCCAGGCGAGCATTACCAGCTGTTCCTGACTCCATGACAAAGTGAACAAACTGAGCTGTTTGAGTATCTGTTCCCGGCTCCAGTTGCCCTTGCTGCCTTCACACCATCCAGCTACAATTATAGCCAGATCATGCTGATGGCAACGGAACTGAACATACCTACAAAAAGAAATGTAGAAACATAGAAACTAGGTACAGCAGTAGGCCATTCGGCCCCTCAAGCCTGCACCATCATTCAATACGATCACGGCTGATCATGCACTTTCAGTATCCCACGCCTGCTTTCTCTCCATACCCTTGTGGCCAAATGGGCCATCTAAAATGGCGATGTGTAAAGCATTCTGGGACAATTGGGCAAGAACTAAAACGACATGCTGCAGCCTAAAAGACAGAGATAAACAGGCTGCAACCCAGACGGGTGAACACACAGGATATGGGTCATCTCCAGGACAAAAGAGACCTTCTGGTCAAACTGGGCTGTTTACGACATAAGGGCACAGTCACCCCTTATTTGGGAGGGAGGTGTGAACCCTACGTGCCCCCAGAGATTGGTGCGGCAGCACCCGATTGGACTTTATCGATCAGGGTGATCAAGTGTTGATCAATTGATTGGCAATTGCCAATAGGGTATAAAGGGTGCTGGACAACCAAGAATTTCTTTGGGATACTGGAGGCTCACGAACTACCCTAATTGTATCAAAATTAAAAACAGACACCCTTTGGCCAACTACGGGCACAATTAGAATCAGTGGATTCACAGGATACATGCAGGAGGGACGTCTTACAGCCCCTGTACAGGTCCGCAAGTAACATGGTGTGTGACCATCCGGTAGTGCTAGCTGACCTTCCCCCAAATGCTGAGCACATCCTGGGGTCCGATTATATGAATAAATGTAATCTTTCATTTGATCCAGCAAATCGATGCATTTGGCAGATGATTACGATTAGCAGAGCGCCATCAATCATTCCAGCAGGGACATATACTGATAGGATTAGCACAACAGGGGACTCCTTTTTGATCCCTTAACGATTAGCAGTGATCCAGCCATCAGGGAGGTGCTTCAAAGAAACAATGGGGTGTTTGAGCGGCATAAACATGATTGTGGCTGGATACCTGGGGAGGTATTAATTGAAGGGCCGGATCTGAAACCACAGAGACAATACGGTTTCCCCAAACAGGCAGGGGGGAGGTGGCCAAAGTAATTGATAGTCTATTACAGCAGGGAGTGTTGAGACGAGTGGTTCCACAAATAATGCACCTATATGGCCCATGAAGAAGGTAGATGGATCATGGAGGTTAATGGTCGACTACCAGGAATTAAATAAAGTTACCCCGCTCACGGCCTCCACAGTAGCCACAAGCCCCATCACCATGATGAGACAGGGAGCCCAGGCAATGATTTTCATGGTACTAGATTCTAGTAACTGGTCCATCCCTTTAAATCGGTCTTGCCAGTACAAGTTTGCCTTTATCTTCCAAGGACCGCGATACACTTGGACTTGCCTACCCCAGGGTTTCCATAATTCCCCATCCATCTTTCAAAGGCAACTAGCTAGCGGACTAAAAAAGTTTTCCCGACCTGAGTGCTTGGTCCAATATGTAGATGATTTATTGTTACAGACTAACACCAAGTGGAGCATATACCATTGCTGGATGAATTACTTGTACTGCTCCACTCATTAGCATGCAAAGTCAACCCGAAAAAGACCCAAGTTTGGCAACCCAAGGTTACATACCAAGGTACAGTGATTATCCATGGAAAGAGGGAGATTGAGCAGAAAAGGATAGACTCCATACTGCACTTCCCACTGCCCCGACATGTGAGTGCCCTCCGATTTTTCCTTGGTCTGATGGGATACTGTTGGAACCATATAGACAGCTTCACCACCAAGGCAGCCCCACTTTCCTAATTGCTAAAGAAAAGCGTGACCTGGAAGTGGACTGTGCAGCACACAGCTGCAGTAACCGATTTAAAGCACACCCTCGCCACAACACCAGCCTTACTAGTCCCTGACCCAGGTCTACCATACGCCTTAGAAGTTGCAGCCACTGACCACACTCTTCCAGCAGTACAATGAGAAGAAAGACATGGTAGACCAGGCCCAGTAGTCTATGCCTCACAAGCGTTAGACGCAGTCGAACAAGGCTCCTCTGGTTGTGAATGACACCTACTCGGGGTATTTTGGGCCGTGCAGCATTTCACCGATATCACTGGACTGAACCCAATAACCGTTCTCACTGAACACACCCCAACCCAGCTTCTGCTGGATGGCCGCCAGGTCCGCACGAGCCATTGGACACGACTACTGCAGGGTGGGGACGTCACTGTAAAGCGAACTAAAGTGTCCAAGTTTCTGGCAGATAATTTAAATTATGGGGGAGATCTGCATGAGTGTCAGGTTACAGCCACAAAGAACCCTACAGGTCCGTTTATCCCGAAACAACAGGAGAGGCGATCAGGGACAAAACAGATAGTCACCCAATGGACAGGCTCAGCCACGAGAATTTATATAGACAGTTCATCTACTATAGAGAATGGGACCAAAATCACAGGATGTGGCATTTATATGCAAAATCAACAGGGACAGCCACTAATAAAACTCGCTCTCAAATTACCCAGCCATTTGAGTGCTCAAGCTGCCAAACTAGCAGCTGTCACATATGCCACCCAGTTCTATTTCCAACCCCTGCCAACATACACTCCGATCGTATGTATGTTGCAACAGCCTGACTGAGGTCCTGCTGTTATGAGAAGCCAGAGGCTTCGTACCTGCGGATGAAAAGCCCCTACTGTCAGCCCCCTTATTAAAATACTTTCTGCAGGCCACTGAGGGGCACACATATGGAATCATTAAGGTTAGAAGTCACCACAGGACCTCCCCACCTGGTAACTGTGAGGCTGACGCACTAGCCAAAGCCGGTGCTCATATGGGACAGTTTTGGCAGCCACGTGTAGGAGAGCAAGTAAACGCTGCGACCATTTGCCAAACTAATATAGCCAAGCTGATCCATAGTCTGACCAAGGGACACATTTCACCGGGTGGGTGATGCAGAACATTATGGCTATGTTTGGCATCAAGCAGAAATTCCATATCATCTACCATCCACAATCCAGCGGAATCATAGAGTGCATGGACCAAACGCTCAAAAGGAACATTAGAAAGACAGTGCAGCGAAACACCACAACATGGGGTATACTGAGAGTTCCCTAAAACAAATTTTAGATGGAGTCTACCCAGCCTCATATGAGAAATGGAAGACAAAATACAGATTCAGGATAGTTTGATATTAAAGATAGACACATACGTTGTCGCTACCCAGGACAGAAATCAGTTCATCTACCAATACTATGATGGACATGGCCATCAAGGCATTGAGATAACAATCCAGCGATTAAAAGAATTATGTTAATGGCCCGAACTGCACAATGACATTGCCCATTACACTGACAATTGCTTAATTCGTGCCCAGAACAACCCCGATAGGTATGCCAAAAAAGCGGAGCTAAGGCACACATGGTCAGTAGAAAGCCCCTGGATAAATCTCCAAATTGATTATATCAGCCCACTGCCGCCATATAGGAATGGATTTAAATATGTCCTAGTAATAACAGACACTGTCACCAAATGGGTTGAGGCATTTCCCACTAGATCCAACACAGCTAAGGCCACCGCAAAGATATTAGCTCCACAATTAGAATAAAAAATTACGACATGCAAGTGACGCTTGAGATACCTGGATCCTCCTGACCATGCCACTCTCAAGTAAGTGTTTAAAAAAAGGAGGCGGGGTAGCATGGACACTTTAAGTATATGTATATATATCAAATAGTAGATGCGGTAGCAGCAGGAATTGCATTGCTTTTCTCAGGACAGTGACGGATGACAACAGAGATGCAACCTGCAATCTACCTTATGGGACTCATCATCAGGATAAGCACACAGGACATTCCAAGCAAGATGAACTTGTGGTATCCCAGTTACTTATGGTTTGTCCCACCTGACGTGGGGGAATGTGAGGAGGGTGTGTTATGGGTACACCCTGAGAAGAGTATAATGTTTGGATGTAACAACCAGCAGCTGGTATACAAAAAAAAACAAATGGCAGTTCAACTGAATGTTATCTGAGTGTCACCATACAAGGGGATTGGTGGGGATTTTCAAATAATGGGTGCCTTGAAATTGGATGTCTGGCCAACAGCCCAGTAAAAGGATTAGAGCTCGGGCAGCAATGCCCCAGGACACTCATTGAGGGGAACTTTGCATTGTATGAAATAAGAATTGGGCCAAAGCCAACCCCAGGCCCATCCCACTTGATTTGTCCTGAGGCTACAGAATGGATTGATACTAAAACACACAGGGAAAACTTGTATGACAACATTCACCACGAATTGGTACCTGTGGTGGTGGATCTAGCTGGGACCCAACTGCCAGAGTGGTGCTTTCCACAATTTAAGAGACTATACCTCCACTTAAATAAACTAGGCTTGTACTCGTTAGAGTTTAGAAGAATGAGGGGAGATCTCATTGAGACGTATAAGATGATGAAGGGGATGGATAGGATAGAGGTGGAGAGACTCTTCCCGCTCAGAAAGGACAGTAGGACTAGGGGGCACAGCCTCAAGATAAAAGGGGGGCGGTTTAGAACGGAGTTGAGGAGGAACTTCTTCACTCAAAGGGTGGTGAATCTCTGGAATTCTCTGCCCGTTGAAGTGGTGGAGGCTGCCTCACTAAATATTTTTAAGACGCGGGTTGATGGGTTTTTGATAAGAGAGGGGATTAAGGGTTATGGGGAGAGGGCGGGAAAGTGGAACTGAGCCACGACAGGTCAGCCATGATCTTATTGAATGGCGGGGCAGGCTCAAAGGGCCAGATGGCCTACTCCTGCTCCTATTTCTTATGTTCTTAACTTAGACTGTTAGGATGGAAGATAAGAATGGATGAAAGGCAGGAAGGATCCAGGAGGGAGTTAGCCAATGACATGGCCACAGCATATGGGGCAGGGGTAGCAACCATCAACGCCCTTGATTTAACTGGCCAGGACAATAAACTTAGAGTTCTGACCCAACAGGTTAAACAGACACTAAGTTCTATCAATGAGGACAATCAACAAGATGCTGAAGTGATGAACTGACTGGGAACACAGCCAGCAGCCACATGGTAGCTGTGCTAGAAGGACACGCCAAGACAATCAATCAAATTATCAGGGAAAAATTAGAGGATGATGACTGACAACAGAACCGGACTTTATGTAGTGCATATGGACAGTGGATGATAGAAAGCTAAGGGAAAACCTACAGCAGGTACGCAGTGGACAGGTTCCATCTTGGATTAGTGACAAACAGATGGAACACCTATTTATGGGTAAGAAACACCCCGAGTTATCTGGCTCCAGATGCGACAGTGGACCAAAGTCTGGTTCAATGACTGCAAAGGGACTCCAGGGAAAGCCCTGGGAATGATCTTAGGGCTCCCCATAATCACTGACAACCAGGTTGGACTGAGGGTCTTTGAAGTGGAGAATAAAGGGACTATCCATGAGGATATCTGGATAGGGTACGACAGCACTTTACCAGATGCAGCGGAGAAAGAAGGGAGGCTCATAGGCACTACTCTGGACAGATGTCAGCAAACTGACGAAAAAAATCGCGTCTCCATACCCAGTTTACTTAAATGAGCATGCACTGTGTGGCTTCAGAACAAACGCTAGCCTAAATTGTTCAGTAGAAGCTCGTAGCCTGGACATAGACATAACACGGGTAGCTTACAAAGGAGCAGGGAGTTACTGTCTCACCACCTCCCTGAAACAATATCAATATGGCGCGACACATTGTAAGATTACTAACACTACACTCTGCATCAAACCAGACTGGGCCTCATTCAACTAATAGACATTCATAATAGGGAGGGGGTAGATTTGAACGCCACCGAAGAGCTCCAACAGACTTTATGGGAGTACCATGAGAAATATGACACAAGCCTAA
Organism: Carcharhinus amblyrhynchos; assembly: GCF_965287045.1. Classification (NCBI taxonomy): domain Eukaryota; kingdom Metazoa; phylum Chordata; class Chondrichthyes; order Carcharhiniformes; family Carcharhinidae; genus Carcharhinus; species Carcharhinus amblyrhynchos. Next base: position 69,099,105 of record NC_137329.1, on the reverse strand, counting down.
AACTCCTGCCGGAGGAATTGAACCTGATTCAGGCAAAATTGGCTGCAGCCTACAGAATCTTCACCAAAGTAGTACAGCAGACCCAAGAGATGAAAAGGAGAATTAAAGAAATTAAAGTCACCTCTTGATGGGATGACCTTTGGAACTGGGGCTCAAACATCCAAATCCATCCATTTGTTCACATAATGTCATACCTGGCAGTAGTACTGATTTTGTTCACCCTGGTATACTTAATCATCCTCACAGTTCAATTCAGCTGATGGAAAAAAAGGATTACCGGAGGCAAAATGTAGGATCTGCCCTTGAACCACGGTCACCTCTACTTCAGTAGAGCAATATTTACAGGAAGCCTGCCATTTTGTGATTTGTATTAATGAGCCATTGGAGACCCTACTGTCAAAATGTGCCTCAGATGTGCAAATACTTTATTCTAATGTTTGTTTGAATGTTGGTTTATAATTAGTTTACTGTAATAATGGTGTTTGGAATATCTGATTGTCTGTATTTGTGGGTAATTAGCTTATTGTAGTAATGGTGTTTCGAATATGTGGTTGTTTTTGTAGAGGGCTGTTGGCTGTAGATTCTGGAATATGTTGTCGGAATGTAACCTCTTATTTAGAACATAGAACATAGAACATTACAGCGCAGAACAGGCCCTTCGGCCCACGATGTTGCACCAACCAGTTACAAAACAATGACCCACTAACCTAAACCAATCCCTTTTCGTCCATAAACCTATCCACGGATCTCTTAAACGCCCCCAAACTAGGCGCATTTACAACTGCAGCAGGCAGGGCATTCCAATCCCTCACCACCCTCTGGGTAAAGAACCTACCCCTGACATCTGTCCTATAACTACCACCCCTTAATTTAAAGCCATGCCCCCTCATGCTAGATTTCTCCATCAGAGGAAAAAGGCTATTACTATCCACCCTATCTAAACCTCTAATCATCTTATATGTTTCAATAAGATCCCCTCTTAGCCGCCTTCTTTCCAGCGAAAACAACCCCAAATCCCTCAGCCTCTCCTCATAGGACCTCCCCTCCATACCAGGCAACATACCTGGTAAACCTCCTCTGCACCCTCTCCAAAGCCTCCACATCCTTCCTGTAATGTGGGGACCAGAACTGCACACAGTACTCCAAGTGCGGCCGCACCAGAGTTGTGTACAGTTGCAACATGACGCTGCGACTCCTAAATTCAATCCCCCTACCAATAAACGCCAAGACACCGTATGCCTTCTTAACAACCTTATCTACTTGACTCCCAACTTTCAGGGATCTATGTACACATACACCTAGATCCCTCTGCTCATCCACACTATTCAAAGTCCTCCCGTTAGCCCTATACTCGACACATCTGTTATTCCTACCAAAGTGAATTACCTCACACTTCTCCGCATTAAACTCCATCCGCCACCTCTCGGCCCAGCTCTGCAACCTGTCTAAGTCTTCCTGCAAACTATGACACCCTTCATCACTATCTACCACACCTCCGACTTTGGTGTCATCAGCAAATTTACTAATCCACCCAACTATACCCTCATCCAGATCATTAATAAAAATTACAAACAGCAGTGGCCCCAAAACAGATCCCTGAGGCACACCACTCGTAACCGAACTCCATGATGAATATTTACCATCAACCACCACCCTCTGTCTCCTATCCGCTAGCCAATTCCTGATCCAATTCCCTAGATCACCCCCAATCCCATACATCTGCATTTTCTGCAGAAGCCTACCATGGTGAACCTTATCAAACGCCTTACTAAAATCCATATACACCACGTCCACTGCCTTACCCCCATCCACCTCTTTGGTCACTTTCTCAAAAAACTCGATAAGGTTAGTAAGGCACGACCTACCCGCCACAAAACCATGCTGACTATCTCCAATCAATTCATTACTCTCCAAATAACTATAAATCCTATCCCGAATAATTTTTTCTAAAACCTTGCCCACAACAGAAGTGAGGCTCACCGGTCTATAATTCCCGGGGAAGTCTCTGTTCCCCTTCTTAAACAATGGGACAACATTCGCTAACCTCCAATCTTCCGGTACTATACCAGAGGCCAACGACGACCTGAAGATCAGAGCCAGAGGCTCTGCAATCACTTCTCTTGCCTCCCAGAGAATCCTGGGGTAAATCCCATCCGGACCAGGGGACTTATCTATTTTCAGACCCTCCAGAATATCTAGCACATCCTCCTTATCAACTGCAACACTGTCAATTCTACTCCCCTGCAACCCAGTGTCCTCCTCAGCTATATCCATGTCCCCCTGTGTGAACACCGAAGAGAAATATTGGTTCAATGCCTCTCCAATCTCCTCCGGTTCCACACATAACTTCCCTCCGCTGTCTATAACTGGCCCTAATCTTGCCCTAACCAACCTTCTGTTCTTGACATACCTATAGAACGCCTTAGGATTCTCCTTAATCCTATCAGCCAAAGTCTTCTCATGTCCTCTTTTAGCCCTTCTTAGCTCACTCTTCAACTCCCTCCTAGCCAATCTAAAGTTTTCTAGTGCACTACCCGAGCCCTCACGTCTCATCCGAACATAAGCCTCCTTTTTCCTCTTAACCAACGAAAAAACTTTTTTGGTGCACCACGGTTCCCTAGCCCTACCAATTCCTCCTTGCCTGACAGGGACGTACCTATCACGGACTCGCAGTAGCTGCTCCTTGAAAAAAACTCCACATTTCAGACGTTCCCAGTCCCTGTAATCTCCTAGTCCAACCTATGCTTCCTAATTCTCTCCTAATAGCCTCATAATTACCCTTCCCCTAGCTAAAACCACTAGCCCGAGGTTTGGGAGGGAGGTGTGAACACTATGTGCCCCCAGCACCTGCTGACATGGCCATTGGGGACTCACCCAGAGATTGGTATGGCAGCACCTAATTGGACTTTATCGATCAGGGTGATCAAGTCCTAATGGATTGATTGGCAATGGCCAAAAGGAGTGTGAAACTCAACGGAGTATAAAGAATGCTGCGCAACCAAGGATCTCTCTGTCTCTTTGACCCTATGAACGAGCTACAACACCAATGACCATCGCCAGCGATGACCAACATGAGGAGAGCCATCACACCTGAGAAGGAAGGAAGACCAGAGCCAAAGTACCGGACCAGACCAAAGGACCAGACCAAGCAGTGGATGACCGAGATCAGCGCACAGATAAAAGCCAATATCTGATTGACTTAACTTTGTGTGACTGGCAAGTACCCAAGGTCTTGTATTGGACTTGAACTCTAGTACTTTCTGTAAGATAACTTATTGTTGGTTGGGTGGGTGATTATTGGTTGTATGTCTTAAATAAATATTGATTGTACTAACAAGACATCTACTTGCAGTTATTTGTCCACCGTATAAGGGTTAAAACAGACACAACACCCTTGATCCCTTTAGCTGCCTAGCTGCAAAGACCAAGTCCAGCTCTCTCTTGTACATAACTGGCCCCAACAGCCTTCTTTGGTAGAGAAGTCCACAGATTCACAATTCTCTGAGTGAAGAAGCTCTTCCTCATTTCAGTCCTGAATGGCTTACCCCTTATTCTTAGACTGTGACCTCTAGTTCTGGCCTTCCCCAATATCAGGAACATTCTTCCTTATCTAGCCTATCCAGTCCCATCAGGATTTTATGTTTCTATGAGACCCTCCCTCATTTTTCTAAATTCCAATGAGTACAAGCCCAGTCAATCTAGTCTCTTTTCAAATGTCAATCCTGCCATTCCAGGAATCAGTCTGGTGAATCTTCGCTGGACTCCCTCAATAGCAGGAATGATCTTCCTCAAACCAGGAGACCAACTGCACACAATATTCAAGGTGTGGCCTCACCAAAGCCCTGTATAACTGCAGCAAGACATCCTTATTCCTAAACTCAAATTCTCTTGGCCAGAATGCTGTTAGCTTTCCTCACCACCTGCTGTGCCTCTGTACCTGTATGCCAACCCTCAGCGACTGTTCCACCATGATACCCAGGTCACTTTGCACTTTCTCTTTTCCTAAACTGCCACCATTCCGATACTAATCTTCCTTCCTCTTTTTGCCACCAGAGTGGGTAACCTTACATTTATCCACATTATGTTGCATTGCCAAGTATTTGCTCAGTCAGCCTGATCAAGTCACCCTGCAGCCTCTTAGCATCCTCTTCGCAGCACACATACTGCCACCCAGCTTAAGGTTGTCTGCAAATCTGGAGATATTGCATTCAATTCCTTCATCCAAAACATTAATGAAGGACCCTGTTAGCTATTTCTGGATCTCCTTGTTCCTTCAATTAGGGTTAATACCTGAATAAAAAGATTTCAGGCAGATTTTGGGCAGGTAGAGCAACCAAATATGCAGGTAAATATGGCATGTTGGTCTTCATTGCAAGAGGATTGGAGTACATCACATGGAAGTCTTGCTACAATTGTATAGGGCTTTGGTGAGGTCACACCTACTGTAGGATGCATTGTGTTGATACAAGTGTGCTGGAAGCAGCACAACGTTGGGTCACTAGATTGATCTGTGGGATGAAGGGGTTGTCCCATGTTGAGAAGACTGAGTAAATTGTGTGGCAGATTAAGTTAATAGTTATCGTAATGACTTTGTGATGTGTACCTGATGTAGTGGTGACATCAATATTGGTGTGCTGGAGAATCTGTAGAGCAGATGGAATAGTCTGCATACAAGAAAGATGTGGTAAAAAGTCTGACAACACCAGGTTTTAGTCCAACCTATTTATTTGATAATGGACTCACAAGCTTTCGGGGTTAGCCCCTTCGTCAGGTGAATGGAGAGTTCTGGCCTCAGACAGAGCATATAAAGCACAGACAGTTTAGAGATTACTGATTAGAATGCGAATCTTTACACCTAACCTGCTGTTCAAGACCTGAAGTGGCTGACAATGTGAGTGGAAGGAGCACTGATCACAGGTTAAAGAGATGTGTATTGTCTCCAGACAGTACAGTAAGTGAGGTTTTGCAAACCCAGGCAAGTCACGGGGGTTACAGATAGTGCGACATGAACCCAAGATCCCTGTTGAGACCGTCCTCATGTGTGCGGAACTTGGCTATCAGTCTCTGTTCAGCGACTCTGCGCTGTCGTGTGTCGTGAAGGCCGCCTTGGAGAATGCTTACCCGAAGGTCAGAGGCTGAATGCCCGTGACCACTGAAGTGTTCGCCAACAGGAAGGGAACAGTCTTGCCTGGTGATTGTCGAGCGATGTTCATTCATCCGTTGTCGTAGCGTCTGCATGGTCTCCCCAATGTACCATGCTTCGGGACATCCTTTCTTGCAACGTCGGGATGTCCCGAAACGTGGTACATTGGGGAGACCGTGCAGACGCTACGACAACGGATGAATGAACATCGCTCGACAATCACCAGGCAAGACTGTTCCCTTCCTGTTGGCGAACACTTCAGTGGTCACGGGCATTCAGCCTCTGACCTTCGGGTAAGCATTCTCCAAGGCGGCCTTCACGACACACGACAGCGCAGAGTCGCTGAACAGAGACTGATAGTGCGACATGAACCCAAGATCCCTGTTGAGACCGTCCTCATGTGTGCGGAACTTGGCTATCAGTCTCTGTTCAGCGACTCTGCGCTGTCGTGTGTCGTGAAGGCCGCCTTGGAGAATGCTTACCCGAAGGTCAGAGGCTGAATGCCCGTGACCACTGAAGTGTTCGCCAACAGGAAGGGAACAGTCTTGCCTGGTGATTGTCGAGCGATGTTCATTCATCCGTTGTCGTAGCGTCTGCACGGTCTCCCCAATGTACCACGTTTCGGGACATCCCGACGTTGCAAGAAAGGATGTCCCGAAGCATGGTACATTGGGGAGACCATGCAGACGCTACGACAACGGATGAATGAACATCGCTCGACAATCACCAGGCAAGACTGTTCCCTTCCTGTTGGCGAACACTTGTGGTCACGGGCATTCAGCCTTTGACCTTCGGGTAAGCATTCTCCAAGGCGGCCTTCACGACACACGACAGCGCAGAGTCGCTGAACAGAGACTGATAGCCAAGTTCCGCACACATGAGGACGGTCTCAACAGGGATCTTGGGTTCATGTCGCACTATCTGTAACCCCCGTGACTTGCCTGGGTTTGCAAAACCTCACTTACTGTACTGTCTGGAGACAATACACATCTCTTTAACCTGTGATCAGTGCTCCTTCCACTCACATTGTCAGCCACTTCAGGTCTTGAACAGCAGGTTAGGTGTAAAGATTCGCATTCTAATCAGTAATCTCTAAACTGTCTGTGCTTTATATGCTCTGTCTGAGGCCAGAACTCTCCATTCACCTGACGAAGGGGCTAACCCCGAAAGCTTGTGAGTCTATTATCAAATAAATAGGTTAGACTAAAACCTGGTGTTGTCAGACTTTTTACTGTGTTTACGCCAGTCCAACGCCGGCATACCCACATCATTATAAGAAAGATGTACTTACTGTCTAGCTTAACCTGTACATAGTGTTAATAAAGCAGTTTTCAAGTAACCTACATGAGTTGGTATGGGAGTAGAGACTGAGCTCATCAGGAGGTTGGCCAGGGACCAGGAAAATTAGCACATCAGCATCAGCACCCTCACTGTAGACTGGCTATATCTGCATATATATGAAAAAGGCAGCACAGACAAATATGGATGTTTCAGTATATCTATCAACAAGACACAGCTGAATGTCCTTGCTAATAGCACTGAAACTGTAATAAAGACATGATTAAGTGACCACTGTCTGAATGGACATTCCATCCATCTACCTCTAAAGATTATGACATTACCAATGGGATGCGATTAAACAGCTATTATCTAGGGTTTACTTTTTTGTATCATATGTAAATAATTTACCAGTGTGCATGACAACAAACAATTAGCTTTACTAGAGCTTATAAGGAATGCTCTCTAAAAAAGATTGACTGTACACAATAGAGCAGAGCAGACTGAAGAAGCCTTAGGAGTTCTCCAGTACTCCTCTCCTTATCGATAAAAAGGCAATAAAGGATTGGTCAGTCATGAATGCTGTGTCTGAATATCTTTCGAGCACTGACATCAGACCTGAGTCGAGGGAAATCTTTTCAGTACAGATTAGACTGTGAGACAAACCACAAAACACAAAGGGCCTATATTTTCCAGACTTTAGAAGAATGAATGGTGATCTCCATGAAACATACAAGATCCTGAAAGAGAATGCTGGATAAACTCAACAGGTCTGGCAGCATCTGTGAAGAGAAAAACAGAGTAAATGTTTTCAAGTCCATTTACCGTTCTACAGAACTGAATAGGAATAGAAATGTGATGAATTATATATTTTGAGGGGGAGGGCAGCATGCAAAATAGAAAGGTAGGGACAGGTCAGAGCTAAGGAGAGATTGACAAGATATCAAGGGCATGAAACATGTTAATGGTGTCATTTGGGACTGAAAAGTTTTAATAGTGGCAAAGATAGGATAGCAGAACTTGTAGGTAGGAGAATAGAGGGCAGTGCTCAGTGGGTGCAAACCCTCCCTGTGGGGGAGGGGATAGTGGGGGACAAGCCAGCAGAACCAAATAACAAAAAACAATATGAACTTGAAATGTTAACAGTGTTTCTCAGATGTCACCAGGCCAACCTATTTTATCCAGCATTTTCTGTTTATATTTCAGATTTCCAGTATCACAGTTTTTTGTTTCTATTTAAGACTCCAAAAAATCATGACAAGTACACAGAAGCCAGAATTGTCCGGTTGTGCCAAAATTCGATGGACTTTTGGCTAGCCCTCCGGAAGATCCCATCACAGCGGGGAAGAAAATCCCAGCCAAGGAGGTTGCTCCCCCTGGCTGGGGATTTTAGAACAGGGGGGGCACAGTCTCAGGATAAAGGGGTTGATTATTGAAATGAGGGAAAAAAGAATTGTGAATCTTTGGAATTCTTTAGCCCAGAGAGGTATGGATGCTCCATCGTTGAGTTTACTTAAGGATGGAGTCTCCCAGGGAATCAAAGGAAATGGGTAGCAGGTAGGAAGGAGGAGTTGAAGTCAAAAATCAACCATGATCAAATTGAATGTGGAGCAGGTTTCTCTGGGTGTGGCCTACTCTTGCTTCTATTTCTTATGTTCTTAAGTAAGCTGGGAAATTTTAATTGCTAATGCGCCCTTGTGTAAGGTTAAACTAAGCTCCATGGTTTGAACAGATGAAGCTCCTCTTGGAAAGAAAGGGCCAATGTTCAGGATTGGAGTCTTCTCATTAACAAATTCACATACAGATACTCAGACATCCCTCAGTGAAATAGAATAACTGAGCAATATTCCTGTGGTGGATGAGGACACCACTGTGACTGATGTTCTCCCTTCCTGAAAGTGCAGATATTGTTAGGATCTGAGAGCAAAGATCCTGTATCTTTCACAAATCATCTTTATACGCATGTAAAGCAAGAGAACAGCTTACATTTAGAAAAAAATTATAACATTTTTACGTTAAAGAAAGAGATAGGAAACTGAAGATGGGGAAAGAAATGGTAAAGAGAAGGAGGAATGGGCGGGTGGAATTCCTGAGGGTGGGACAAAGGCAGCTGAAGGCTCTCTTATCTCTGGCAGAAGAATGGCTGAGAGATTCTCAGTGGGCCAAAGGGCAGGTGAAGAAATGTAATGCTAGAGGAAGTTGCGGTGAGGTCATGGATCATTTCTAGACAAAATTGCTGAAATATAAATTCAATATGTTGGCGGATGGGGAAGCAAAGGAAATCAGGTCAGTGAGATGGGCAAACAGAACCTAGTTCAAGAGACAGTATGGGTAGCAGAGTTGAGAATGAATCAGTGATTATAGCCATAAACCTCCTCCCACAATATGGTCAGGGTGCCAGATACTTCCTGTGTGGCAGCAATTTCTTCCAAGCTAGAATATGCTGCTTCTCTACCAAATGCTGATCACATTGAACACCTCTGTTCTGTGGCTCATAGCTTTGTATAATTCAATACCTCTTTCCCTCGCTCAGATATTTCTATCGTTAGCCTTTAAGTAAATTTTAAGGAAATTCAGAGCGAACTTGAAGCACAAGATCATATCTTTCTGTTTTCCAATATCTATCCTTAACATTGATTTTCACCACTTCAGATTTCAATACTGGGTGCTGGTCATGTAAGGTGAATGTGCCAGCATTTTCAAGTGGGTGGGCAAAAATAGACCAGATATAAACACCCTGTACTTCCCCACAAGTCTTTCTGAGCTCACCAAGTTTCCAGAATGAGAGATTTCCACCACAATCAGTGAGATGTTTTTCTTATTATTATTGAATTGATTAATTTAGCAATTTCTGCATTCAAGTTCTGTTTTAATAACACAACGTTTGCCCAGATTGATGGCATATCCTTGGGATCAACACTCGGTCCAGCGCTCATAATATGTTTGTTGATTCCCTCAAGAAATGCATTTTTGGTGGAGTGTGCCCTAATATCCTATCCTGTGCATATTTTGTATATGTAGAGGATACGTTTGTAATCTTTGACCCTGTGGCCAAATGTAAGGCTACATCCCATGCTGAAATTCACCTTAGAGGTGGAACTGATACCCTACCTTTCCTTGACATGCCACTTGAGAAATCCATGAAAGTGTCTCCCCTATTATCTACTACAAATCTACCTGCACTGGTCAATATGCACATTGAGATTTGTATAGCTCCACATGCTATAAGAATGCCCTCATTGGCAATCTTGTAAATACTGCCTGAGCCACTTGTTTATCTTACAAGCTCAATGCAGAAATAAAGAAGCATCCAAAGACTTGATGCAGGAAACCGTGACTGTCACTGTCTCCAACTCGCCCCATGTGGAGTCAAACTCAAGTTCTTCCATCTCTCTCCTTCAAATCCACCCAGAATTACACGCATCTACAGCAGACAACATTCCTCGGGCTACTGTTCTCACTGTATCCTGAGAGCCACAGTCAGTGTTGTGCACCACCAAATACACATACTCAACATCTCTCTCCAGCAGCACTGACTCACCCTTTCTCAAAGCTGTCCTTTTCTCTACTTTCATTCCATTATTCATCTCATCTGATTCCTTAACAAGAAATTTATTCTCTTTCTTTTGGGAGTTAAGGAATGCAACTCCAACAACACATCCATACTATCAGCAGATCAGAAATCCCAAGGCATATTGTGAAGTCAGACAAAACCCCAACAATTTTTGTTTTTTGGCATAAATGTGAGAATATGATGCTTCACTCCAGGCATGATTCTACTGACAAACTCGGAAGATTTTTTATAAAAACAAGCCTTATTTATAACACAGTTTGAATATACCTGAAACAAAATGTAACAATTTAACTTCTGACTGTTGAACAATTTTTGAACATGCAAAGAAACAAATTCTTAACTTCTAACTTTACGGGCGCCTGGTGGTTAACACTGTTGCCTCATAACGCCAGGATTCCAGGTTCAATTCCAGCCTCGGGTCACGACCTGTGTGGGATTTGCACATTCACCCTGTGTCTGTGTGGGTTCCCTCTTGGTGCTCCAGTTTCCACCCACAGCCCAAAAGTAAGCAGGTTAAGTTGATTGGCCATTTTAAATTGATCCTAATGTCAGGGGGATTAGCAGGGCAAATGCGTGGGGTTACGGGAGTGTAAAGCCAGAGAGGGATTGTGGTCGGTACAGACTTGATGGGCTGAATGGCCTCCTTCTGTACTGTAGGGATTCTAACTTGTTACTGGCCAGTTCCACTTAAGCAAAATTTATCTTACAGACTTAAAAATAATTAGAAAATCCAGGCATACTTGCTTTGACTTGGGTTAACAGCACTGGAGCTTATAGAAAGCTTCTGGAGAGACTGCAAGAGAGAGAGGGACTCTTCTGTTTGCCAGCTGCAGGCAGTTAAACGAAAATGAGACAATTTTTCCCTATGAACCAAGCCCCCCTTTTTTAGTAAAACGTGACTCTGTCCCTGTATACCCAACTCACCGTATTATTTAAAAAAAAACTCCTTTAAGATTTCTGCTAAATAGACATGTCAATGGCTAAAATAATTAATCATCCTGCTCTCTCAGCATCTGCTGCATTCTTGCCACACGAACTGACAACTGGTGACAAATCACTGCCTTTTAAAGCAGTAGCCCTTAAACATCAAATGTATTAGTAGCATAGTATCATCGCAATAGCAGCACCAGTCCAGGATCCTCCACCTATTCCCATCTCTTAGACCCGGTGCATGTTGTGCCCATCCCCTTTCTACATCCTGTTTGCCATCTGTTTTTCTTTACCACTGTTTCCCCTTCCCCTATCCCACCACACAAGGGCTATCAGTTATCTGTTCCACATTGTCCTTTTTCACTCTGCTTACCTTTGTTTTGCCATTTACACATTCTGATTTCTTAATGTGCCACTGTCAGAACCCTTCTTAGCCATGATGAGCACCAGTTACAATTCATTTGTCTTACTGTCTATAACACCTTGGTTAATCTCTCCTGTCTCCACCAACCAATGGTTCTCAAACCAACCTCTACTGCTCTTCCCCGAGACCCCCAAACAGTATAAATTTCACCTTATTTCTAGTTCTCTTTAGCTCTGACAAAGGGTCATCTAAGCAGGAAACATTAGCTCTATTCTCTGTCAGAGCATTTTCCAGCATTTTCTGCTTTAGTTTCAAATTCCAGCATCCACAGTAATTTTCTTTTATCTTAAGTTTATTCTAGTATTGTGCAAACTTTCAAATTGACCAAAGCCACCACTTTCAGACCTGAAAAGTGCCTGGACTATCTTGACTGCCCTGGAAAGGCACGGTAGCACAGTGGTTAGCACTGCTGCTTCACTGCTCCAGGGACCTGGATTCGATTCCCGGCTCGGGTCACTGACTGTGTGGAGTTTGCACATTCTCCTCATGTCTGCATGGGTTTCCTCCGAGTGCTCCGGTTTCCTCCCACAGTCCAAAGATGTGCAGGTTAGGATGATTGGCCATGATAAAATTGCCCTTAGTGTCCTGAGATATATAGGTTAGAGGAATTAGCAGGTGAAATATGTAGGGATATGGGGGTAGGACCTGGGTGGGATTGTGTTCGGTGTAGACTCGATGGCCAAAGGGCCTCTTTCTGCACTGTAGGGTTCTATGGTATTGAAAAAAATGTGGACAATAGGTTAAGCAAGTTGCTCTACATTACTACTAAGCATTAGCTATGAGTAGTATTTTCTACTAACAGGGTGTTACCACCCATCCAATAAGATATTCTCCTTACCACATAATTGAACAACTTCATGTATGAATTTCAGTAGTGGGGCAATGCCAGGTAAATGGCTGATCAAATCAAACAGCATGTTCTACAGGTGCTTGTAATAGGCAGAATACAGACTGTACCACACTCAAACAGCCCATGCTTGGAAAACCCAAAATATTGCAGATGCAATTCCACAATTGGATAGCACTCACGGAACAATTCTGAATGTGCTAATAGCTAAAGTAAAAACAATTTAAGATTATAAATTGAGTTTCGAATGTGGCCTATTTGCACTTGCCTGATGTGACATAAGAGGCCTTTTCTCTGCAAACAAAAGGAAGATATCCAAGCCTTGCACCTTTTTTGAATTATCTGGGAGCTCATAGTTCTCTTTTGCTTTCTTCATGGTAACATTTTGGTGAATCAGAGTTGACTTACCAATGAATCAACATGGTCTTGTCCAGTGATATAACTGGTTATGATTGTTTGAAACTTGGCATTCTAGTGTTTGTCCTAATGAGTGCAAGATAAAAAAACTTCAGCAACATGTTTCTCTTTTCAACAATATTCAAGATGTTTAATTTTGACAAAGAGAATTAAACAATGTGTTAATTCATTAGCCATTGAGGGAAACAAACTACTGTTAGCATGTTAATTACCATTAATCTAGGTAGAAATATACTTTGGATTTTAAAAACACAGAGGTAAACTCTCTGTGGAAAAATAGTCAAGGAAACCCACAGCTTTACTGAAACTTACCATATGCAGAATATGGTGCCCAGCCAACTAACCGAGCACAGAGAGGAACAAGGGGCTGGACTCATGACCTACTGAATCCCGCTTTCAGGGGTTCACCTAGGACCATAAGACATAGGAGCAGAATTAGGCCACTTGGCCCATCGAGTCTGCTCCACCATTCAATCAAGGCTGATATTTCTTTCATCCCCATTCTCCTGCCTTTTCCCCATAATCCCTGATCCTTTTATTAATCAAGAACCTATCTATCTCTTTCTTAAAGACACTGAATGACCTGGCCTTCACAGCCTTCTGCGGCAAAGAGTTCCACAGATTCACCATTCTCTGACTGAAGAAATTCCTCCTCATCTCTGTTTTAAAGGATCATCCCTTCAGCCTTTGATTCTAGTTATTCCTACCACTGGAAACATCCTCTCCACATCCACTCTGTCCAAGCCTCGCAGTATCCTGTAAGTTTCAATAACGTGCCCTCTCATTCTTCTAAACTCCAACGAATACAGACCCTCAACGACAAGCTCTTCATGTCAGGGATCATACTTGTGAACCTCCTCTGGACTCTTTTGAAGGCCAGCACATCCTTCCTTATTTATGGGGTCCAAAACTTCTCACAATATTTACAATACTGTAAAACGATCAGCCCTAACTTTCATCTCCTGTTGGGCTGTAACCCCACACATTTACCGTAGCTTACACACCTAACCAATACATTGTTTGAAACTAAGGGGCAATTTAGCAAAGCTAATCCACTTAACCTGCAGTTATCTGGTTAGATCCTCTATTATTCTACTAGTTGCAAGGGTTCTTAAGGATATGGCTTCAGGGAATCAGATGGATATATCAACGATGGTGAGCAAATATTGATTTGCATTTTGTCTTCCCGCCAACAGCCCGACACAATGGATTAGGACCTTGTGAAAAGATTCTTTAAATGCTGGAGTAGAGAGCATTTCGATTATTGCTCGCTGTTTCCCTATTCCCTTCAGGAGAACAGTGACCACGACACCACACAATCCTGCCACAGCAATCTCTGCAAGACGTGTCGGATCATCGACACTGATGCCATTATCTCATATGGGAACACCATCCACCAGGTACATACCCTTGTGACTCGGCCAACATTGTCTACCTGATATGCTGCAGGAAAGGATGTCCTGAGGCATGACACATTGGGGAGACCATGCAGATGTTATGACAACGGATGAATGAACACCACTCAACAATCACCAGACAGGAATGTTCTCTTCATGTCGGGGAACACTTCAGCAGTCACGGGCATTCAGCCTCTGATCTTCAGATAAGCATTCTCCAAGGCGGCCTTCACAACACATGATAACGTAGAATCACCGAGCAAAAACTACAGCCAAGTTTTGCACACACCAGGTTGGCCTCAACCAGGATCTTGGGTTTATGGCACACTATCTGTAACCCCCATGACTTGCCTGGACTTGCAAAATCTCACTAACTATCCTGGCTTGAGACAATTCACACCTCTTTAATCTGTGCTTAACCCTCTCTCCACTCCCATTGTCTCTACCTGTAAAGACTTGATTACCTGTAAAGACTCGCATTCCAACCATTAACTTGTAAGCTGAGTCATGTCTACGTATGCCCTGTTTGTGAACACAACTCTTCACTCACCTGAAGACGAAGCAACACTCCAAAAGCTTCTGCTACCAAATAAACCTGTTGGACTTTAACCTGGTGTTGTGAGACTTCTTACTGTCCCTATCACCTGACAGAGGTAACAATATTGACAAAAGGTGACTATATAAGAACATAAGAAATAGGAGCAGGAGTAGGCCAACTAGCCCTTCGAGCCTGCCCCGCCATTCAATAAGATCATGGCTGATCTGTCATGGCTCAGTTCCACATTCCCGCCCTCTCCCCATAACCCTTAATCCCCTCTCTCATCAAAAACCCATCAACCCGCGTCTTAAAAATATTTAGCGAGGCAGCCTCCACCACTTCAATGGGCAGAGAATTCCAGAGATTCACCACCCTTTGAGTGAAGAAGTTCCTCCTCAACTCTGTTCTAAACCACCCCCCCCTTTATCTTGAGGCTATGCCCCCTAGTCCTACTATCCTTTCTGAGCGGGAAGAGTCTCTCCACCTCTATCCTATCCATCCCATTCATCATCTTATACGTCTCAATGAGATCTCCCCTCATTCTTCTAAACTCTAACGAGTACAAGCCTAATCTATTCAGCCTCTCCTCATAGCTCAACCCCCTCAACTCCGGCATCAGCCTAGTAAACCTCCTTTGCACTCCCTCCAAGGCCAAAATATCCTTGCGTAAGTACAGCGCCCAAAACTGCACACAGTACTCCAGCTGCGGCCTCACCAATGCCCTATACAGCCGCAGCAAGACCTCCCTACTTCTATATTCAATCCCCCTCGCGATGAAGGCCAGCATCCCATTCGCCTACCTGACCACCTGCTGCACCTGCAAGCTGGGTTTTTGCGACTCATGCACAAGGACCCCGAGGTCCCTCTGCACCGTCGCCTGCTGCAGTTTTTCTCCACGTAAGTAATAATCCTTCCTACCATTATTCCTACCAAAGTGAACCACCTCACACTTGCCAACATTAAATTCCATTTGCCATTTCCTGGCCCATTCGCCCAGCCTATCTAGATCCTTCTGTAGACTCTCCCCACCCTCCGCACAATTTGCGTTTCCACCAATTTTGGTGTCATCAGCAAATTTCGACACCCTACACTCGGTTCCCTCCTCCAGATCATCTATATAAATGGTAAATAGCTGAGGCCCCAGCACCGACCCCTGGGGCACTCCACTAGTCACCATCCGCCAATCCGAATAGCACCCATTGACCCCCACTCTCTGCCTCCTATTTGACAACCAGTCCTCTATCCACGCTAACACCCTACCCCCAACTCCATGCCCCCTGACCTTCTGCAATAACCTCTTGTGAGACACCTTGTCAAACGCCTTCTGAAAATCAAGAAAGACCACATCCACCGGCTCTCCTCTATCCACCGCCCTAGACACATTCTCATAGAACTCCAGTAAATTTGTCAGACACGACTTCCCTTTAACGAAACCGTGCTGCGTCTGCTCTATCAAGCAGTTCCCCTCAAGATGCCTCGCTATTTCCTCCTTGATGACGGATTCTAACATTTTACCTACAACAGACGTTAAACTAACAGGCCTATAATTCCCCGCCTTTTGCCTGGCACCCTTCTTAAACAACGGTGTAACATTAGCCGTTTTCCAATCTTCCGGCACTTCCCCAGAATCCAGCGACGTCTGGAAAATAACCACCAAGGCATCCACTATCACCTCCGCCATTTCTTTCAGGACCCACGGATGCATTCCATCCGGTCCTGGGGACTTGTCCACAATCAGCCCCTCCAGTCTGTCGAGCACCACCTCTCTAGTAACAGTAATGTCATCGAGACCCTCCAGTCCTACCACCTTTCCATCTCTAACACCCGGCAAATTATTCACGTCCTCCTCCGTGAAGACCGAAACAAAAAAGTTATTCAAGACCTCAGCCATATCCCCATCCCCTACCACTAAGTCCCCCTTCTCATCCTCTAAGGGACCAATGTTCACCCTAGCCAGCCTCTTCCTTTTTATATATTTATAAAAACTCTTGCTATCCTTTTTTATTTTAAGCGCTAGCCCAGCTTCATAGTTTCTCCTACCCTTCTTTGTCAACTTCTTTGTCAATCTTTGTTGACATTTAAACCTCTCCCAATCCTCTTCTCGCCCACTACTCTTAGCTACTCTAAACGCCTCCGCTTTTAATTTAACACTTTCCTTCACCTCCTTCGTTATCCATGGCTTATTACCTCTCCTCCTACGGTCCTTTTTGACCATCGGAATAAATTTCTGCTGAGCACCAAGAAAGATCTCCTTAAAATCCTTCACTGCTCCTCAGCAGACCTACCTTCCAACGCGCTCCCCCAGTCCACATTCGCCAATTCTTCTCTCATCCTACCGTACTCTCCTCTGTTCAAACAAAGGACGCGTGTCTGGGAACCCACTTTCTCTTCCTCCATCTGCACCAGAAACTCCACCATACAATGATCACTCTCCCCAAGAGGATCTTTCACCGCAAGTTTTCTAATTCTACCTGCCTCATTACATAGCACCAGATCCAAGATAGCTCGCTCCCTCGTCGGCTCCAACACACGCTGTTCCAGGAAACTATCCCGGCAGCATTCCAAGAACTCCTCCTCGAGCCCACCGCATCCAACATGGGTCGACCAATCAATATGCAGATTGAAATCCCCCATAACTACGGCCGTCCCATTCCTGCACGCCGCACTTATTTGCGCGTTAACAGCCCGCCCCACCTCCAGATCATTATTGGGGGGCCTATAGACGACACCCACCAATGTCTTCCTCCCTTTGCTGTTCCTAATCTCTACCCACAACGATTCCACGTTCTGCTCCTTGGCTCCAATATCATCCCTTGCTACCACCCTGATGCTATCTTCAATCAGCAGAGCTACGCCCCCCCACTTTTCCCTCCTGCCTATCCTTCCTAAACACTTGATCCCCCTGGACATTCAGCTCCTAGTCCCATCTTTGTGTACTCTGGGCCAATAAAACTGTCTTTGGATTTTGTCTTAGGATTTCTTTATTCCGATTTGTCCCCTTAATGGAATGTCATGAAATACCCTCAGAACCTTTTTCACGTACTCGGAAAGTAATACAATTTTGTGTACTTCTGTCCATTGGCCTCTGCACTAACACGTGGTGAGTCACTTTCACACTAATACATGGTAACATTCAACATGCACTGAGTTTCCAATGCTGAGTTAGCTATCTAATAGAGATTTTTAAAATTTATTTATCCAATTCAATCAAATCAAATCCAATTCAGAGTCTCAACAAGTGAGACATTCCCATATGGAGTTACTCTAATTTACCCGAAAGCTAGTGAGTTTACTATCAAATAAATCGATTAGTCTCAACAAGTGAGACATTCCCATATGGAGTTACTCTAATTTTCAGACACTCTGCAGCAATTCAATCAACCTCTGAAGTAAACACATCAGTCTCTTTCTCTGTGTCTGCCTCATTCTCATTTAGCTTGCTGTAAATGGTATTTAATAATTTGATCCCACTGGCCTCATTCTGGGTTCACAACTCCTCCCACTCTTGTCTTAACTGATGAGCCTGTGATCGCCTCACTTTTCAATTCGGAAATGCCTCTGGATGGTCAATTTGGAATTTCTCTGTGGCTGGATTTGCTACCAGCTGTTCGGCTAGAGTGGGCATCACTAGCATCTGTGATCCTGCTATATCATTCTCTAGAATGAATTGAGTGTCTGAAATAGGCAAGGTTTCCACCACGCCTCATGACTTCCCCTAAGTTCAAGCTACTTTTTAAAACTCAATTTTACTAAAGGAATTTCACCCATTTCCATCTGAATGTTGCTGACCAGTATCTTTTCCTTCATCCTTTCTGGACAACAAACATCTTGATCCCAGAGACTAAATTGCACTTCTATCTCACAAAATTTTCTAGTCTTTTCGGTGCAAGTACACATGTCTGCCACCTGCTGGTCACTGTCCCTGTACAGATACACACAGTTTGGTCCCTATGATCTGCCCTTCCCCTTGTGCACTAATCCAACTGACTTGACTTGTTCTCTAGTGTCAAAACTAATTTTTCCCTGTTCTGAGATTGAGAACACCAACGAAGTGACTGTTTAATCTCCAGCACTGTGCTTTTGTGGGCCCAGTTTATTACAATGAAATCATCTAACTTTTTACATCTTTCTGGCCTCTACAGTAGACTCAGCTTTATTTTGAGGTGAGGCCTCACTGATATTTCTGACCTTACTTGCCTGACTGTATTTTCTCGCAGCTACCCACTTAAATGTTTCTCCGATTTAAAAAAGGGTCTAAAGAAAGGCTTTGGTTTATGGACCAGCTCAAAGTTTCCTGCAAGCTCCACAACTTGTCTAGAAGTTCTAACTTTCTGTTCCTCAACTTGAGTTTGAATCATTGTAGGTAATTAATCTTTAAATTCCTCCAACTGAATTATCTCTCTAAGGGCTTCTGAGATTTCTGCTATTTATAATGCATGTATCCATCTATCAAATAACTTTGTTTAGCCTTTTCAAATTCAATGCAACTCTGTCCAAACCGTTTTCTTACAGCTCAAAACTTTTGTCTGTAAGCCTGTTGTATGAAGAAAGGGAAATGCTGTCAAAGCTGTTTAGTATGTGCTCGATAGCATCTCTTTTTCAGCAGTACACAGGATCTATATTGCTAAACAACTATAAATAGAAGCTCTCTGCTTCAAATTTCTAAACATTAAATTCCATCGAGTGTGTTCAAGTGCAGTTTTCTCAATTCTTATCACAATTTACCATGATCTCCCCAACAAATTTGTTGTTTGCAAACTTAGATTTCTGTTCCCTTCATTTGTAAGTCCAGATCTTGGATATACAAATGAGAGTAGCTGCAGAACTGATTGTGTGAAATTGCTTTTCGACAAAGTGACATTGAGTATACTTTGCCATTATTTCATTGGCTGAAAAAAGTGGTTTTGCAATGTCTGTGGGGTGTGGAGACGCAAGAGAAAAACTAGCCTTTCTTTTAAAACCCCAACAGATATATCTTTCAATCTGAAAGAAAACATTATTGCACCTTCTGTGTTCCACCTCCCTGGCATGCCCCTGTTCATTTGAACATTTTCCTTTAATGTCATATGTCATCTTTACCACAAGACCACAATATGTGGCACCTTGGCAAATACATTTTTGAAAATAAATATGCCACATCCGCTGCATTTTCTTTAAGTATTCTTTGTTATTGTTATAACAAATTCTGAATGAGTAAATGTCAGATTTGGTTTAGTAATATCACAGTCACTTCACAGAGTCATTGAGGTTTATAGCATAGAAACAGGCCCTCCGGCCCAACTTGTCTATGCAGCCCTGTTTCAAACCTCTAAGCTAGTCCAATTGTCTGCATTTGACCCATATCCTCTGTAGCCATCTTACCCATGTAACTGTCTAAATGCCTTTTAAAAGACAAAATTATACCCACAGCTACTAATACCTGTCATAGCTTGTTCCACTCACCACCCTCTGCGTGAAAAAAATTGCCCCTCTGAACCCTTTTGTATCTCTCCCCTCTCACCTTAAACCTATGCCCTCTAGTTTTAGACTCCCCTACCTTTGGGAAAAGATATTGAATATCTACTTTGTCTATGCCTCTCATTATTTTACAGACTTCTATAAGATCACCCCTCAGCCTTCTACACTCCAGAGAGAAAGGTCCTAGTCTATCCAGCCTTTCCTTATAACTCAAATCATCAAGTCCCAGTAGCATCCTAGTAAATCTTTTCTGCACTCTTTCTAATTTAATAATATTCTTTCTATAATAGGGTGACCAGAACTGTACACAATATTCCAAATGTGGCCTTACCAATGTCTTGTATAACTTCAACGAGACGTTCTAGCTCCTGTATTCAATGTTGTGACCAATGAAACCAAGCATGCTGAATGCCTTCTTCACCACTCTGTCCACCTGTGACTCCACTTTTAAGGAGCTATGAACCTGTACCCCTAGATCTCTTTGTTCTGTAACTCTCCCCAACGCCTTACCATTAACTAGTCCTGCCCTGGTCCAATCTACCAAAATGCATCACTTCGCATTTATCTAATGCGGCACGGTAGCACAGTGGTTAGCTGCTTCACAGCTCCAGGGACCTGGGTTCAATTCCTGGCTTGGGTCACTGTCTGTGTGGAGTTTGCACATTCTCCTCATGTCTGCGTGGGTTTTCTCAGGGTGCTCCGGTTTCCTCCCACAGTCCAAAGATGTGCGGGTTAGGTTGATTGGCCATGCTAAAATTGCCCCTTAGTGTCCTGAGATGCGTAGGTTAGAGGGATTAGTGGGTAAAATATGTAGGGATATGGGGGTGGGGCCTGGGTGGGATTGTGGTCAGTGCAGACTCGAAGGGCCGAACTGCCTCTTTCTGTACTGTAGGGTTTCTATGATTTCTATGACAAACTCCATTTGCCATTCGTCAGCCCACTAGCCCAATTGACAAAGATCCCGTTGAAATCCAAGATAACCTTCGTCACTGTCCACTATGCCACCGATCTTGGTGTCATCTGCAAAATTACTATCCATGCCTACTAAATTCTCATCCAAATCATTAATATAAATGACAAATAACAGTGGAACTAGCACTAATCCCTGAGGCACACTGCTGGTCACAGGCCTCCAGTTTGAAAACCCTCTATAACTACCCTCTGGCTTCTGTCATCAAGTCAATTTTGAATCCATTCAGCTACCTCACCCTGGATCCCGTGAGATTTAACGCTTTGCAACAATCTACGATGCGGTTCCTTGTCAAAGGCCTTGCTAAAGTCCATGTAGACAACATCAACTGCGCTGCCCTCATCTACGTTCTTGGTTACCCCTTCAAAAACCTCAAACAAATTTGTGAGACATGATTTTCCACTCACAAAGCCATGCTGACTGTCCCTAATCAATCCTTGTTGTCCCTAATCAGTCCTAAATGCCTGTTGATCCTATCTCTCAAGATACCTTCCAACAACTTACCTACCACAGATATGAGACTCACTGGTCTGTAATTCTCAGGCTTTTCCCTGCAGCCCTTTTTAAACAAAGGCACATTTTCCACTGTCCAATCTTCAGGCATCTCACCTGTGACTATCAATGCTTCAAATATCTCTGCTAGGGGACCTGCAATTTTCTCCCTAGCCTCCCACAAAGTCCTAGGATACAGAGTACCCTTCGTCGTCCAGTACTTCCCCAAAGTGGAGAAACTATGACATCTCCTTCAGAGTCTTCAACATGTCATTGATGAAGATGAACATCTCACCAAGGCCATCCCCACACTCCCACTTTTTGCCTTCAAACAACTGCACAACCTCAAACAGACCATTGTTCACAGCAAACTGGTGTTGTCAGAGTTTTTACACAGCAAACTACCCAGCCTTCAGGAGCACAGTGACCACAACACCACACAACCCTGCCACAGCAAACTCTGTGAGACATGTCGGATCATCAACACGGATGCCATCATCTCACATGAGAACACCAACCACCAGGTAAACGGCACATACTCTTGAAACTCAGCCAACATTGTCTACCTGATACACTGAAAGAAATGATGTCCCAAGGCATGGTACATTGGGGAGACCATGCAGACACTACGACAACGGATGAATGAACACCGCTCAACAATCACCAGCCAAGACTGTTCCCTTCCTGTTGGCAAGCACTTCAGCAGTCATGGGCAGTTGGCCTCTGATTTTTGGGTAAACGTTTTCCAAGGCGGCCTTCACGACATATGACAGCGCAGAGTCGCTGAGCAGAAACTGATAGCCAAGTTCCGCACACATGAGGGTGGCCTCAACCGGGATCTTGGGTTCATGTCACACTATCTGTAACCCCCATGACTTGCCTGGGCTTGCAACATCTCAATTACTGTCCTGTCTGGAAACAATACACATCTCTTTAACCTAAGCTTAATGCTATCTCCACTCACATTGTCTGCACCTTTAAGAATTGATCAGCTGTAAAGACATGCATTCTAATCCATTCTGTAAACTGTGTGTGCCTTTATATGTCCTGTTTGTGATCAGAACTCTCCACTCATCTGATGAAGGGGCAAACCCCGAAAGCTAGTGGGTTTACTATCAAATAAACTTGTTGGACTTTAACCAACAAATACAGGTCAACTCCTCATTCACCTTTTCTGTGGAATCTTGCAATGTACAAAATGGATAGCATGTCTGCTGACATGACTACAGTCACCTTACTCCACATCAGTGAAAAGGCTGTTATGAAAAAGAACTATTATAAGAGAGACAGGACAGAGAGCTGGCAGAAATACTAATTATTTTACTATTTGCCAGAGAACAGGTAGACATAACACTGAATGCTGAGATGAGCATGTTTAAAATCCAAAAAAGGCAATGTGCTGAATAAACTGGTCAAACTCAAAAAGAATAAAACCTCTGCATCAGATGGATTGAATTCACATATTTCAGAAGAATCTAGAGAAAGAGTCATTAATAATTCATATTTAATAATTCATGAAACAATGTATAGTACCAGAGGACTGGCAGAGCGCTAGCCTAATTCCAATACTTAGGAAGGGGATAGGATATCTGGGGATTTAAGGACTGTTCAGGTTCACATTGGTGATAGGAAAGATAATAGAATCCCTACTAAAGGAGAGAATAGGAGAACATTTTGAAGCAAAAAAACTAATAATAGTCAACATGGAGCTCAAAAGAGAAAATCCTGATTGATCAACCTTATGAATTTTTTGAATAGGTAACAAAGAGAGTTGACAATGGTAATGTAGATGCAATGTATCTGGATTTTCCAAAATACACCATAATAGATTAATGAATAAAATCATAGAATGTGAAGATAGGAGACACGTGACAAAATTAATAGTGTGGGACACGAGAACTGAGCTCTGAAGGAGGTTGTCCAGGGGACCAAGAAAATTAGACATCAGTAGTTGCACCTCCCTGTGAACTAGCTGTATATATGAAATAGGCAGCGCAGTCAAAAGATGGATGTTTCACTATAATCTATCATCAGGACATAGCTGAATGTCCTTGCTAACAGCACCAAAACTGTAATAATGACACAATTAAGTGACCCTTGTCTGAACGGACATTCTATCCAACTATCACCAAAGATTATGACATTATCAATGGGACACAATTAAATAACTATTGAATTGGGCCCATCTCTTTGTATCATATGTAAATAAATTTACCAATGTGCATGACTAGAAACAATTATCTTTACTAGAAGTTGTAAGACACGCCCTATAAAAATGGTTGACTGTACACAATAGAGAAGAGCAGACTGAATAAGCCTTGGGAATTCTCCAGTTCTCTCCTTGTCGATAAGAAGACAATAAAGGATCCATCACTCATGAACGCTGCGTCTGAATATCTTTTTAGCTCTGATAACTGTAAGCTGGCTTCAAGGTAGAAAGCAGAGAATGTGAAGTACACCAAATTGGGAAGAAGTGGGATGCTCATTGATAGCAATGAATTACAGGAGGACATTAATAAGCTTGCAGAATGGATAAGTAATTTCAAAATTAAGTTCAGCACAGATAAATGTGAGGTTGTACATTTTGGTAGGAATAGGAAAGTCACTTATTAACTGAAAAGTATAAGTCTAGATGGGGTAGAGGAACACAGAGGGATCTCTGAATACAAAATACATCCATTATTAAGATAAAAAGCACAACATTGTGGATGCTGGAATCTGAAACAAAAACAGAAAATGCTGAAAAATCTCAGGTCTGACAGAATCTGTGGAGAGAGAATGTTGTCTCTATTTTTTTCTCCACAGATGCTGTCAGATCTACTGAGATTTTCCAGCATTTTCTGTTTTTGGTTTCAATCACTAAGAGGAGCACCATAGGTTAACAATGTCATAAAAAAAAACTAGGCTTTATCTCTAGAGGGATAGGATTTGAAAGTCAGAAAGTGAAGTGAACCCTGCATCAAATTTTGATTACAGCATTGTTGTTAGGAAACAAATTGCACCCTGGTTATGGATATCCACTTTCAATAAAATACAACAGAGACCCCACAGCCAGGAACAAATCTACCAAAAACACTGTAAAGCTAGAATCAGCAAATAGAAAACACACAGACACTGAAAGTGAACATCTAGTAACTACAGTATTCAAACCATCAAAGACCAGGGAGTGATATTCATAATCCATAGATAGGGACTACAGCAACACCCACTGTTTCCATGAACACTGCCCACATGATCCACCAGTGAGTGAAAAAAATTATCTACAGAATAAAGAATGCTCATCGGATGAGAACATGGAGGTCCAACTTCAAATACTCTAGGTTGAATATTAATGTATCTTTGGAGCCCTTTTGATTCAGGCTGCAAGGACAATTATCAGTTTCAGTAGGTCAGTAAGGTGTGACCTGTACTACTGTACCTGGCCTAATCATTTCCCAATAAACCTGAATGTGTGAACTAGCACCACTACATGAGGCCAGACCATCTCCAGATCAAAACTTGAGAATGTACACTATTGTATTAACCAAAACGGTTGCAAGAGGTGTAAAGTGTGTAAACCCTACAGGAATATACAAATAATTAGGAGTTTTTGGCACTTGGGGAAGCATCAGAGTAAGACCAGAGTGAGAAAATGCTGGAAAATCTCAGGTCTGGCAGTAAGGAGAGAAAACAGCTGACAGTGAGTCCAGATGACCCTTTGACAAAGCTAAAAAGGCACAGAAAGTGGAAGATATTTACACTACAGGGTGAGGGAATGAAAGATGAGTCATAGCCACAGAAACCAGAGAAAAACACTGCTAATGGCTGTCCACAGACAGAATAAAGGGTGAGAATGGCCAAAAACCTGTATTGCCTTCCTACTAGTGTAATAAAGCTAACTTGATTGCAGAACCATGGTTCTGGGTGTGAAGTGAATTTTGCTTCTTTCATTCCCACCAACAGCACATACACCCCATTACCACTGGTTGCTCCAGTTCATAGAATCATTGAAACCTTATAGTGCAGAAAGAGGCCATTTGGCTCATCAAGTCTGCACCAACTACAATCCCACCCAGGCCCTATCCCTATATATTTACCTGCTAATCCCTCTAATCTACGCATCTCAGGACCAAAAGGCAACTTTTTTTAGCATTGCCAATCAACCTAACCCGCATGTCTTTCGGACTGTGGGAGGAAACCCTGCAAACATGGGGACAATATACAAACTCCACACACAGTAAAAAGTCTGACAACACAAACTTTCCACACAAGCACTGACCCAAACCATAAATTGAACCCAGGTCCCTGGCGCTGTGACGCAGCAGCGCTGAGCTACCGTGCCGCCCGTCTCACCATCCCACTGCCATTGGCTGCTCCAGAAAATCCTCTCACTGCCATTGGTTGCTGCCTGTGGCAGAAGTGTGTTCTGATTGGCTACTTGTCTGGACTATTCCGATTGGCTAATCTTGAAAAGGCGAACTATGATTGGTCAATTGTAATGAGGCGGGCTCTCTGTCCTAACGATGATTGGTTTCGGGACGGAAGATGTGATTGGTTCCTTCCCACCCTGCCGGCCGCTGATTGGTCAGGCGTTACTATCACTCACCCTGAGGAAGCCCCGCCTCTGTCGCGCGCTCTTTGAAGCAGCGGAGCCAGGCCCAAGCCGGGACCTCGAGTAATCTATCAACCGACCCAGGTCCGGCACACAGCAAGGTGAGCTACTGCTGACGGCCTGTGTCCTCGGGTTGACACAATAATACGCTCTGCTGACAGGTCAGGAGGGAAGAGACACCCCTTCTTCATTGGTGGATCTCAGTATTGAGGAGTGGATCACTTTGGGGTGAAATTCATTGAATGGATCTCCGTATTAAGGAGCAGATCTCATTGGGATGGATAATATTGAGGATGCATTTGATCGAGTAGAACGACTTGTGAAAGCTGGATCTCTTCGTTGATGGTACAGTTGAAGAAGTGGATCTCTACAGGAACAGCCATTATTGAAGGGTCGATCCAATGATTTGGATCTCCTTATTGATTGGCTGAATTTCCCTTTGAAAGGAGGATCTCCTTCATGATAGGCTGGATCTCCTTATAGAAACATAGCAACTAGAAGCCAGAATAAGCCATTTGGTGCTTCGAGCCTGCTCCACCATTCATCTTGATCATGGCTGATTATCAAATTCAATATCCTGATCGCCCTTCCTCCCATATCGCTTGATCCCGTTCATCCCAATAGCTATATCTAATTTATTCTTGAAATCAGACGTTTTGGCCTCAACTACATTCAGTTATTGATTGGCTGGATCTTGAGGGGCTGGATCGCCTTGTGAGGAATGGGTCACCTTATTGGGGATAAATCTGCTTAATGAAGGGTAGATCACATGGGATGAATCTGCTGCTTAATGCAAGGATCAATTAATTTATTTCATGACTTATTGTGTGTGATTTGAACTTGCAAATGTAACTAATCCAGAGCCATTACCAGCGAGCCATTGTCACCAAACTTAAGTTGGCAATTGTCATTTAACAGTTACTGCACAGTCTGTCTATCTCCCTTATAGAATATGGCTGAAGAAAAGTTGCAAGCTTCCTCTCGATTTCCATTTCCCTTTAAACCCTACTCTATTCAGGAGGAATTCATGACTGCATTATACAATGTGCTTGAAGCTGGGAAGATTGGAATATTTGAGAGTCCCACTGGAACGGTATGTTTCAATTTTATGTCAATTACAGATAAGGTTATCTCTAATCACTTGTGTTGTTTTCTGCATTTATCTCTCTTGCCTCTCCCAGTGGGGCATCATGTTGGTATAGTAGTTAGCATTGCTGCCTTACAGAAACAGGGATCCGGATTCAATTCCAGCCTTAGGTGACTGTCTTGTGTGGAGCACATCCCTTTGGGTGCTCTGGTTTCCTCCCACAGTCCAGTAACGTGCAGGTTAGGTTGATTGGTCAAGTTAAATTGATGCTTAGGCCGCGATCTTATCATTTCGTTCTGTCGGCCGATGGGTGCAATGAACCGGTAAGATCATGCGAGACATGAAATCAGGCGCAAACTGGATATCTGGTGAGTTTGTAACATTTAATCCACATAAATATAGGATTTAAATATTACAAGTGAGCTTGGGTCAGAATCGCCTGGGCTCACTTGCCTCAATCTGGAAGACTAACCAGCATGTCTTCCAGATTGTGGGAGGAAACCGGAGCACCAGGAGGAAACCCATGCAGATACCAGGAGATTGTGCAGACTCCACACAGACAGTGACCCAAGTCGGGAATCAAACCCAGGTCCCTGGAGCTGTGAGGTCACCATGACATGTCTCCTTGATGGGGATCATATATGATCCTCACCGTCAAGAACCTTAGGACCATGGGGTCATTGTGGGGGTTGCTCCTTGGGCAGTGCCAAGGGGGTGAGGCTGAGGGGGCAGGGCCAACTGGATGAGATGTCAATCAAGTGAGGTGCTTTGTCTTGGATTGTGTCGAGCTTCTTGAGCTGCACTCATCCAGGCACGTGGAGAGTATTCCATCACACTCCTGACGTTTGTCTTGTAAATGGTATACAGGGTTGGAGGAATCAGCAGATGAGTTACTCTGCTGAATTCCCTGTCTCTATCCTGCTCTTGTAGCCACTATTTTAGTCATTGGTCCAGTTAACCCCATGATGTTGATAATGGTAGATTCAGCATTGATAATACAGTTAAACATCAAGAGATATCTAGATTTATTATTGGAGATAGTCATTGCCTGGCATTTACCACTTGTCAGCCAAAAAGTTAAAGTTTATTTCATTATTAGTACATGTAAGGCTTACATTAACGCCAGTAAAATCACTGTGAAATTCCTCTTAAAAGAGGCCACACTCTGGTGTCTGTTCAGGTCAATGCACCTAACCAGCATGTCTTCCAGATTGTGGGAGGAAACCTGAGCACCAGGAGCAAACCCATGCAGATACCAGGAGATTGTGCAGACTCTACACAGACAGTGACCCAAGTCGGGAATCAAACCCAGGTCCCTGGAGCTGTGAGGCAGCTGTGCTAACCACTGTGCTACCCACGTGATATAGCGTCATTGAGCTTTATAGTACAGAAAGATGTGCTTATTGTGTCTCTGTCAGCCATTAAAAACACTTATCTATTTTAATCCTATGTTGCAGCACTTGATCTATAGCCTTGTATGCTGTGGCATTAGTGCTCATCTAAATGCTTCTTGATTGTTATGATTTCCACCTCTACCGATCTTTCAAGACAGTGAGTTCCAGATTCCCGTCAGCTTCTGAGTGAAAAATATTTTCCTCGAATCCTCTCTGAATCTCCTGTTTCTTACTTTAAGGGTTGCACAGTGGCAAAAGTGTTCACACTGCTGCTTCACAGTGGCAGGGACCCAGGTTCAATTCCAGCCTTGGGTGACTGTGTGGTGTTTGCACATTCTTTCCGTGTCTGTATGGGTTTCTTCTGGGTGCTCCACTTTCCTCCCGCAGTTCAAAGATGTGTAGGTTAGAGGGATTAGCTATCTAAGTGGTAAAATGTGGGATAGGGTGGGGGTACAATACTCTGTCAGAGAGTCTGTGTAGATTCAGTGGGCCAAATGGCCTCCTTATGCATTGTAGTGATTCTATGATTAAATCTCTGCCTATTCTCCCTGGTTATTGGCCCTCTACTAATGGGGAAAAGTTTCTTCTGATCTAGCCTAACTATGTCCCTAATAATTTCGTACCCTTCAATCGCTCCTCTTTGCTCCAAGAAAAGCAACCCCAGCCTAACTGTCTTCTCTTCAAAGCTGAAATGCTCCAGCCCAGGCTACACACAAGACACGAGCTGTGGCTTAACAAGCGTTTTATACAGTTCCATCATAACTTCCCTGCTTTTATATTCCATTTCTGGGCTAATAAAGGCAGGTGTTCCTTTTGCATTTTTACCACCTATCTACCTATCCGATCTATGGACAAGTTCTCTCTGGTTCTCTGTACTTCCTAGAATCTCACCTTTTCTCCTTGCTATTTACCACGTCATCAATTTTCATGTCACCTTTGAAATTACTGATCATATCCCCCCACATTCATGTCTAGATCTTTAATGTACACTACAAACTTCAAGGGACTTGGCACCGATCGCTGCGGAACATCACTGGACACAGTCACAAAAACAACCTCCTCCCTTTGCCTCCTACTCCTAAACCAATCTTAGATCCAATTTGCCGAATTGCCCTGGATCCCATGGATTCTTCCCTTCTTGATCAGTCTCCTATGCGGGACCTTGTCAAAGGTCTTAATGAAGTCCATGTAGACTACATTAACTGCACTGCCGTCATCTACACATGTCATCACCTCCTTGAAAAATTCAGTCAAATTTGTAAAACATTATTTCCCCCTGACAAAGCCATGCTGATTATTCCTGTTTTATCCTGCCTATCCAAGTGGACATTAATTCTGTCCCTCTGAATATTTTCCAATAATTTCCCTACCCCTGAAGTTAGACTCACTGATCTGTAATTATCTGGTTTATCCCTACTTCCCTTCTTGAATAGTGGTACCCCATTAGCTGCCCTCCAGTCCTCTGACACATCTCCTGTGGCCAGCGAGTTTTTGAAAATTAGCTACAGATCTCCTGCAGTCTCCTCCCTTGTCTCACACGTTGAACATAAAAAAACTACAGCACAAACAGGCCCTTTGGCCCACAAGTTGCCTATACAGCAGCCAAGGATCCATCTTGCCTGGGCCTGCGGATTTATCCATTTTTAAACCTAGTAAAGCTGTTAATACTTCCTCCCTCTTGATGCTAATCTGTTGAATTATATCACAGCCTGATTTCTACACCCACATTGCCCTTCTCCATATTGAACACTATATTTAATTAATATTTAATACTATATTTATTAATACTATATTTAATTAATACCACTCCTAGGTTTTCTGACTCTACACACAAATTGCCTTTGGTCCTTAGAGGGCCGTACTGTTTCCTTGGTTACCCTCTTGCTCTTAATATACTTATAAAACACCATAGGATTTTTTCTTTACCTGCCGGTGTTTTGTCTTGCCCTTTCGTCATTCTTCCATTTTGTTTTTAAGCACCTTCTGCACTGTCTATATTCCTCTAAGGCATCCACTGATTTGAGGCCTGTTTATCTAACATGAGCCTTCTTTTTCTCCTTATCCAATCCTGCGCATCCCTTTACATCAAGGGTTCTCTGGACTTTTTGGTGTTACCCTTTACCTTTCCAGGGACTATGTTGACCCTGTGAACTCTCTCTTTCATTTTTGAATGACTCCCATTGCTCTGATGTGGATTTTCCTACAAGTAGCTGCTCCCACTTTGTGACCATAGAATCATAAAATCATAGAAACTCTGCAGTGCAGAAAGAGGTCATCTGGCCCATCGAGTCTACATCGTCCACATACCAACCCAGGCCTTACCCCAATATCCCTGTACATTTACCCGCTAATCCCTCTAACATATGCACCTTAGTAAGGGGCACTTTAAGAACAGTAAGGGACAATTTTAGCATGGCCAATCAGCCTAACCTATACATCTTTGGACCAGATCCTGTATTATCCTATTAAAATCAGCTTGCCCCAATTTAAAGTGTCTCTCACTCTCTCTCCCCCCCCACAAACCCACCACCACACACACACACACACACACACACAGTCCAAAGATGTGCAGGTTGGTGCATTGGCCATAAATTCTCCTGATGTGGAGATAGTGGCATTGGACTGGGGTAAACACAGTAAGAAGTCTCACAACACCAAGTTATGAGACTACATAAATTCTCCCCCGCTGTAGCCGAACAGACGCCACAGTGTGGCAACTAAGGGATTTTCATAGTAACTTGCACTGTGAATGTTAGCCTATTTAGAACATAGAACAGTACAGCACAAACAGGCCCTTCGGCCCACAAGTTGTGCCGATCATATCCATACCTTCCAGGCCATAGACCTACCTGTAACTCTCAATCCCATTAAATCCCATATACTCATCCAGAAGTCTCTTAAAAAACCCCAGCGAGTTTGCCTCTACCACCACCGACGGCAGCTGATTCCACTCACTCACCACCCTCTGAGTGAAAAACTTACCCCTGACATCTCCTCTGTACCTGCTCCCCAGCACCTTAAGCCTGTGTCCTCTCGTAGCAACCATTTCAGCCCTGGGAAATAGCCTCCAAGAATCCACTCTATCTATACCTCTCAACATTTTATAAACCTCTATCAGGTCGCCTCTCAACCTTTGTCTCTCCAGGGAGAAGAGACCTAGCTCCCTCAACCTAGCTTCATAAGGCATGCCTCCCAATCCAGGCAACATCCTTGTAAATTTCCTCTGCACCCTCTCAGTAGCTTCCACATCCTTCCTGTAGTGAGGCGACCAGAACTGTGCACAGTACTCCAAGTGGGGTCTGACAAGCGTCTTACAAAGTTGCAGCATTACCTCCCAACTCCTAAATTCAATCCCTCGATTAATGAAGGCTAGCACGCCATACGTTTTCTTGACCACATTCTCCACCTGCGAGGCCGATTTAAGAGTCCTATGGACCCGGACCCCAAGATCCTTCTGCTCTTCAACACTACTAAGACTCCTGCGCTTGATAGTGTACTCGTTCATCTCATTGGTCCTGCCAAAATGGACCACTACACGTTTATCCGCGTTGAAGTCCATCTGCCACTTCTCTGCCCAGCCTTGCATCCTATCTATGTCACGCTGCAACTTCTGACATCCCTCCAGACTATCCACAACACGACCAACCTTCGTGTCGTCGGCGAACTTACTAACCCATCCCTCTACTTCCTCATCCAGGTCATTTATGAAACTAATAAATAAAATAAATTTTAAAAATATTATTACTCTTTTATTTTTACACTTGAGATTTGTTTACATATCTGCTCTTCTACCTCTTCCAGACTCTCTAGTTGCCTATATACAGTCCCAGCAAAGTGCTTGTCTCTTTTTTGTTTTTAGGTTCTACCCTTATGAGAAAGGTTGAGGAGCCTGCTAAGATGTCGTCCTTTCTCGTTGCAGAATTGACTCCTTGATCAATACTGCAACACCACCTCCTCTTTCACGCCCCCCTGCCCCAACCCCCCCCCCCAATCCCAAGCTTGTCTGAAGATTTAAAATCCAGAATATTGAGCTGTCAGTCCTACCTCTCCCTCAACCATGCAGACAGTAATATCAGACTTGCATGTTTTAATCAACAGCCTCAGTTGATCAGCCTTACTCATAAGACTCTTTGCATTAAAATAAATGCCACCCCAGCCATGCCATAATCGCTTGTGCCTTAACATGTCTCTCTTTGTCACTTTCCCAAGAAATGGACCCAGAGATCCAGGAAACTAAAGCCCTCCCTCCTGTATCATCTGTTCAGCCATGCATTTGTCTGCTATACCCTATTCCTATATTAACTAGCACCAGCACGGGGAGTCATGCAGAGATTACAACCTTTAAGGTCCTACTTTTCAATTTGCTACCTAGCTCCCTAAATTCTTCTTGCAGAATGTCATCCCTCTTTTTACCTATGCCATTGTCACCAAAATTAGCCACAACCTGAGAGTCTTCACCCTCCCTCTTCAGAATGCCCTGTAGCTGTTCAGTGACCTTGGCATCAGGGAGGCAACAGACCATCCTGGAGTCATGTCTGCAGCCGCAGAAATGCCTGTCTGCAGCCTTCACTAATAAGTTTCTTATCACCATTGCTCTTCCATTCTCACTCCTTCCTCCTTGTGCTGCTTAGCCACCCACAGTGCTGTGAACCTAGCTCTGGCTTCACTCCCAAAGGAAGAGCCACCATTTTCCATCAAAGAAAAACAGTTCTTGTGTGAGATGTACTCTGGGGTGTTCCTGACTACCCCCTCCTCTGACTGATAGTCACCCATTCTGCAGGGGTGGGGGGGGGGATGGT
Source organism: Carcharhinus amblyrhynchos (assembly GCF_965287045.1). NCBI lineage: Eukaryota > Metazoa > Chordata > Chondrichthyes > Carcharhiniformes > Carcharhinidae > Carcharhinus > Carcharhinus amblyrhynchos. The sequence continues at coordinate 69,065,767 of NC_137329.1, read as the reverse complement.
GGTGGTGCGGTGGCGGCGCCGTGTCAAAGATCCTGCTATACACGAACCTCACGAATGTGCCTCAACCCGATGCTCAAGCTCCGAAACCTGGCTTTTAAGCTGGTCAAACTGGTGGCATTTCCAGCAAATATGATCATCCAAAATGCAAGGAGTGTGGAAGAATTCCCACATGCAGCAAGCCATGCAAAACAAGGGAATGAGCTCTCCAGTCTTGTCTTTATTTAAAACACACTTACCTAAGTTTATGCCAAATAGAAAAGCCAAAGCCTGAATGCCTTCTAAGTCCCCCTTCACGTTGACAGGGGCTGCTTACTCAACACTGCAATTATCAGTGAACATCCCTACCTCTGATCTTCTGTTTATGGCAAAGTTAGCTTGAATTAAGGACCAAAAAAAAGCAAGTCTTAGTTAATGATTGAAATAAGACCAGTTTCGCGATCGGCCACAGAGTCTTGTGGTTGCTAAACTTTATTTAGGAGCTTGCATTTATAAGTGTAGACATAGGAATATATAATGGGAGAAAAGTTGAGACAGGTGTAATATATTACTGATATCCCTCACCACTATTCACAGGTATGTTGGATTGTTTGCTGTTTTATAAGAGTAGAATGGAATATTTTACTGCAATCTGGGTCCATTTAAAGTCTAATTGTTGGTCAAGCTGTTTGGAGTTTAGATGCTCAGTCAAGCAACTTTGCAAATGCCCTGAATTACAACTGCCCTCACTTCCTCAGGGGAAGTCGCTGAGTCTCATCTGCGGAGCACTTACTTGGCTCAGAGACTTTGAAGAAAAGAAAAAACTGGAAGCGGCTCAGCTTTTAGAAGATCATGCACCACAGCAAGGGATATCCCAGGATCTCCAGAATTCTACAGCTGTTAACAGCAAGGAGTCAGAAGCTAAGGCCTCAGGTGAACTAGACTGGATTACTGAATTTGTGCAGAAGAAGGCTGAGCGGGATCTGGTCGATAAGTTAAAGGTCAGTTGAGTCAAAATTTTGAGGTGGGATCATTTGATGACCTTTAATTGCTAATGCCATCCATGCAATTTGCATTTCCCAACTTAACAAACCTAATTTAAAAAAATAGTGGGGCTTTTTAAAAAATAACTTCATGGAATGTGGGCATTTGTTGCCTATCCCTAATTGCCCTTGAACTAAGTGATTTGCTAGGCCATTTGAGTCAATCACATTGCTGTGGGTCTGGAGTCACATGTAGGCCAGACCAGGTAGGGATGGCAGATTACAGAAAATGCTGGAAAATCTCAGCAGGTCTGACAGCTCTCTCTGTGGAGAGAGAATAGAGACAGTGTTTCAAGTCTGGCTGATCCTTTGTCAGAGCTTTAACTTCAGCTGCGATGAAGGTTCTCCAGACTCAAAACCGTTAGCATCTGTGGAGAGAGAACAGAGCTGTCAGACCTGCTGAAATTTTCCAGCATTTTCTGTTTTTGTTTCAGATTCCAGCATCTACAGTATTTTTCTTTTATATATGGGTATAAGATTTCCTTCTCTAAAGGGCATGATTGACTCATTTTGGTGTTCTTTTGTGTGCCAAACAAGTAAACAAACTCAAATTAACTTAAGGACAAATTAAAAAGGGCAGCCCCCCAAAAAGGAAGGGGGGGATGGCCCGAACAAAAAACAAAGTCGAAAGGAAACTTAAAACATTAAATCAAAATGTGATTGTCGGGGTCTATAATGCACCCCAGCCCCTGCAGTGCCCAGTGGGCAGGGAAGGCATCAACTGCGCCTGTGGACATGACTTAGATGGGTTTTTACAACAATAGTTTCATGGTCTTCATTAGAATTTTTTCTTGAATTCAAATTTTACCATTTGCTATGGTGCAATTCGAATCCTAGTCTCTGGATTCTAATCCAGTGACAACACCACTGCTGTTTGGTCCTCGAAGTCTGTCTTATGGATATAGGTATTCTGGTGGATTGAGGAATATCAATCGGTGAAGAATCCAGTAAAGACAGGAGATGGGAACAGGGGTTTCAACAAGAAGCACAACAACTGTTCTAACGATACGATGTTCAGAACTTTATCAGATGCCTTGGAGGAAATCAAATTGAAAAGATTCAAATATCACGGAGAAAGAAACTGATGATTATAAGAGTGGGTTTGGCACCTTATGGTTAGGTAAGGCTGAATGATTAATAGAAGTCACTGACCTGAGGACACTTGGGGCATGGGGTAGAAGAAAGAGAGGAAGAACAACCCATGTCTGCATGGGTTTCCTCTGGGTGCTCCGATTTCCTCCCACGGTTTGAAAGACGTGCTGGTTTGGTGCATTGACCGGAAGAGGCGACGGACTGTGGTGACTAGGGGAATTTCAGTCGTTTCATTGCAATGTTAATATAAGCCTTACTAGTGACTAATAAATAAACTTTTGAATAACTCTTCCACAATATTTTAAAGTGCAGATATTATCCTTCAGTAGCTCCTTGCTGAGGACCAAGGTGAATAGAATCCCTGTCTCAATTAGTTTGAACGAGACAGCCCATGAACAAAAATTTGGACTTTTCCCACTTTTTATAATTACATTTCTTCTGAACATTGTGGAGAGGAGTTATGAGTTTGACTTGCCTGGAAACAAACAATTTACTTATTCTGTGAACTGTTGTAGGGGCTATGGATTAGTTCCCTGCAATTTGAAGTATATGAGAGGGTGAACAAATTGCTATCTTCAGTCAGAGCTTATCCTGAAAGCATGTGGATATCTCCAAACTTACTTTTATAGGATGAAGAATTGAAAAGAAAGAAGAGAGAAGAACGTTTGGAGCAAATACGTAACAATGTGCAGCTTAAATATGCTTCAAAACGCAAGGTACATATTCTTTAAGCTAGAGGTGTGGAAGGAAGTGTTTGGATTTGTAGAGATGGAAGTGCTGTGTGTTGAAATGCTATTTTCATTCGCAACATTGCTTATGAGGGTTTGGTTGAAGAAGATCCTTTGTCCTCTCTACTGCCTTCCCATTGCACCATCTTGTTTTTCCTTTGCTGAAGTCAGTATGATATACTTACCCATCCTCAATTGTGTAGTCTGTTTTTACTGTAGCAAAAGAAAACATTGCATTTCTAGAGTGCCTTTCATAACCAACAAAATACTTTTAGATATGTAGGAAACTCGACAATCACTTTACATATAGGTTCCGCAAACACACACAGATAATAACCAATTTATTTTTCAGTGGTCTTAATCAATACTGATTGAGATATTGACAAAACCTCATTGCTGTGCTCGTTACACAGGTAGCTAGGGTCTTGATATTTCCCATTCTGTAATATTTCCTGTACATCCTATCACTCTGATAGGTAGCAATTCTCCATTTCAGCCTCCCTGCCATTTTGAAATTATTGTTTTGGGACTTCTTTAATTTCGGATTAAGAGAAGGCTGGAGGGGGTATAGAATTTGTGATGTGTTCTGAATTCTCCTGACAGTAAACATGGCTGGTTTGTTTGTTAAAGATTTAAGAGGAGCTCAGGTTATTTTACTGGGAAGACCATGCAAGGTACTTATGTTGTGGTCAATGCTGGAAGCATCGGTGCTAAAAGTGGATAAACTGTTTGTCTTCCAAGTCCAAGAAGATGTTGAGAATCACAGATTGTGTCTGGTTCTACTTCAAACAGGCTATTCAATTCCACGATAGGAATAGAATTGAAGTCTAAATTGGTGGCATGGTGGCACAGTGGTTAGCATTGCTGCCTCACAGCACCAGGGACCCAGGTTCAATTCTGGCCTCGGGCCACTATCTGTGAAGATTCCCCTTTTGTCTGCGTGAGTTTCCTCCAGATGCTTTGGTTTCCTCCCACACGCCAAAGATGTGCGGGTTAGGTTGATGGGCCATGCTAAATTGCCCCTTGGTGTCAGTGACATTATTGGGATAAATATGTGGGGTAATGGCGCTATGGCCAGGGGGATTATGGTCAGTGCAGACTCAATGGGCCACATAGCCTCCTTCTGCACTGTAGGGACTCTGTGATGACTCATCAGCCTTTCTACCTAGATACAAGGCTCATGTGACTACCTCTTGTAGCCACCGTATTTATACGGATAGTCCAATTGAATTTTTGGTCAATGGTAACTCCTAGGTTGTTGATAGTGGCGGGTTCAGCGATGGTAGTGCATTAAGTGTCAAGGGGCAATGGTTAAATCCTCTCTTGCTGGAAATGAACATACCTGGCATGAATGTTAATTGCTACCAATATCCAAGCTTGGATATTGTCCAGGACTTGCTGTACATGAACTGTCTCAGTATCTGAAGAGTCAGTAATGATGCTGAACATTGTGCAGTCATCTGCAAACATCCCCACTGCTGACCTTATGTTGGAAGGAAGATCACTGATGAAGCAGCTGAAGATGGTTGAGCCTAAGACACTATCCTGAGGAACTCTTTCTGTGATGTCCTAGAGCTGAGATGATTGATCCCCAACCATCACAACCATCTTCCTTTGTGGTAGTATTAATCCAACCAGTTTTACTCTTGATTCCCATTGACTCCAGTTTTGTTAGCCTTTGTTAATGTCATATTTCACCAACTGCTTCCTTGATGTCAAAGATTGTTACTCAAGATCGCCTCACCTCTGGAGTTTAGCCCTTTTGTCCATGTTTGAACCAAGGCTGTGTGAGGTCAGTAACTGAGTGTTCCTAAGTGATGGAACCCAAACTGACCATCAATGAGCAGGTAGGTTATTGCTGAATGGATGCTGCTCGAGATTGCGATTGATGACCCTTTCAATCATTTTACTGATGATAGAAAGTAGACTGATGGGGTGGTAATTGGTTGGGTTGGATTTATCCTGTCTTTTGTGTACAGGACATACCTGGACAATTTTTCATGTTGTCAGATAGTTGTCAATGTTGTAGCTGTACTGGAACAGCTTGGCTAGCGGCACGGCAAGTTCTGGTGTACAAATCTTCGGGACTATTTGTCATAAACGCCAGAAACTTAAGGCAAAATTTGGAAATCTGAGGAAAAGGCAAAATTAAGACTTTTGTGGAATTCAGTGGAGAGGAAGAAATGATTTTTGATATTAGGTGGAAGCTTGATCAAGATTTTGAAGACTTTAGAAGGCTTTTGTTCACAGTGGGTATAGATCAGAACGTAAGAGTTGTATATTTGAAGTAGTACTAGCTCCATTTTTGTCTGACAAAGGGGCCAGAAAAGATAGTTTTTCTTAGAGACATGAGGTTGAGGTACAGGGCTGACTCTAACACACATGTTAGCAGAAGAGGTGAATTTCTCTACAGAGAAAAAAACGGTATTGTTTACCTATTCCACTGTATAGAACACATTTAAACTGTGCTTTCGTTTGTGATTCTGTTATTGTAGGGTTGGTATCCAAATTTTATTTTGGAAAAGGATTTCATAGGAGACCATGTGTTGCCTCCAGACACTTCCATAAAATCCTTTATAATTGTGGAAGAGGGTGTTTTTTGGCATGATTAATGGATTTTGGAAAATGTATGCCTGTCTCTGAGTCAGTTGTTAAGAGCAGTAGTTTAACTTGAGCTGCCCAGAGAGTCAAATGCTCAGACTCTGAGATTGCAAAGACATTAAAACCTGGTGCTGACAATAAAGGGTTAATAACACCTGGAAATGATCAAACTTGCCTGCAGGCTCCGAGCCGCAGCTGCAAGTATGGTCGATGAACAATATGCAAGACTATGAAAAAGAAAGCCTTACATGATTTATATAACGCTTTTCATGAGCACTGAACATCTCAAAGCAACATACAGCTAAAGATGTACTTTTAGAGTACAGTCACTGTTGTAATGTGGGAAACATGGTGGGCAATGTGCGCACAGCAAGCTCCCACAAGCAATCATCAATAATGATCAGATGTTTTTTGTTTGATGTTGATTGAGGGATAAATATTGGCTGGGACACCAGGGAGAGCTTTGCTGTTCTTCAAAATAGTGCTATGGGATCTTTCTCTCCATGCCGCAGGCCGATGTGGCTTCAGTTTAACATTACCTGACAGTTCAGTGCTCCTTCAATCCTGCAGGTTGTTTCATTTAAAGTATGGGATAAGGAGAGAAGTATTTTCATTCTTCATTTCAGACTTGGTGACCAGACTTGCTCTTTCTACAATAATATGTAATGAGAACAAAGGAGTTATTATAAACAAAATCATGGGGAATGCTTAGAGACTGAACTTGGAACATTGCTGTACTTTCTAATGGAAGTCCCTGATCCTGCATCAACACTGGAACATCTAGATAACAAGGATACCTATGTTAGACTCCTATTTATTGACTACAGCTCAGCTTTTAGCACCATTATTCCTATGAAACTCATCTCCAAACTCCATGGCCTGGGCCTCAGCTTCTCCCTTTGCGACTGGATCCTGAACTTTCTAACTCACAGACCACAAGCATTAAGATAGGCAACAACGCCTCCTCCATGATCATCCTCAACACTAGTACCCAACAAGGCTGTGTTCTCAACCCCATACTATACTCCTTATACACTTATAACTGGTGGCCAAGTTGCCCTCCAACTCGCTTTTCAAGTTTGCTGACGACACCACCTTTAGTGGGTCGGATCTCAAATGATGACGAGACAGAGTATAGGAATAAGATAGAGAATCTAGTGAACTGGTGAGGCGACAATAAACTCTCCCTCAGTGTCAACAAAATGAGGAAGATTGTCATCGACTTCAGGAAGCATAGTGGAGAACATGCCCCTGTCTACACCAATGGGAGCAAAGTAGAAATGGTCGAGGGCTTCAGGTTTTTAGGTTGCCAGATTACCAACAACCTGTCCTGGTCCCCCCATGCTGACACTATAGTTAAGAAAGCCCACCAACACTTCTACTTTCTTAGAAGACTAAGGAAATTTGGCATGTCAGCTACGACTCACCAGCTTTTACAGATGCACCATAGAAAGCATTTTTCTGGTTGTATCACAGCTTTGTATGGCTCCTATTCTGCCCAAGACCACAAGAAACTACAAAAGGTTGTGAATGTAGCCCAATCCATCACGCAAACTAGCCTCCCATCCATTGACTCTGTCTACACTTCCCGCCGCCTCGGCAAAGCAGCTAGCATAATCAGGGATCCCACGTGTCCTGGACATTCTTTTTTCCATCTTCTGTTGGGAAAAAGATACAAAAGTCTGAGGTCACATACCAACCGATTCAAGAGTAGCTTCTTCCTTGCTGCCATCAGACTTTTGAATGGACCTACCTTGCATTATGTTGATTGTTCTCTGCACACTAACTAAAACTGTAACACTAGGGCAGCATGGTGGCACAGTGGTTAGCACTGCGCCAGGGACCCGGGTTCATTCCCAGCTTGGGTCACTGTCTGTGTGGTGTTTGCAGGTTCTCTCTGTGTCTGCTTAAGTATCCTCCGGGTGCTGCTGTTTCCTCCCACACTCCAAAGATGTGCAGGTTATGTGGATTGACTATGTTAAATTGCCCTTTAGTGTCAGGGGGGCTAGCTGAGGTAAATGCATGGGGTCTGGGGATAGGGCCTCAGTGGGATTGTGGTTGGTGCAGGCCTGATGGGCCGAATGGCCTCCTTATGCACTATAGGGATTCTATGACTACATTCTACACTCTGGTTTCCTTCTCTATGAATGGTACACTTTGTCTGTACAGTGCACAAGAAACAATACTTTTCACTGTATGTTAATGCATGTGATAATAAATCAAATGATGAGCTTGGAGACCTGTGTTAAAGTATGAACATCAAGGTCATGAACACTGCAGCTGAGAATGGAGTTTGAAAGGAATCCTGCGGTGATTGATGGAATGCTGCATAAGAAGGGCATAAGAAAAGGTTACCTTGCAGACTTGAAAGGAATGCTGGAGAGAAAGGAAATCAATAAACTTGGATGAATGGGTGGATAAAAGGCATCAAGTGTCAAAACACATGTAGATGAAACTGGTAGATTTAGGGAAGGGGTGTCCCACTTTGTACAGAATATCAAAGTCTCTGACAACTCTTTTGAAATATTGGTAAATATAAACTCTAATTTTATTTAGGGAGAATATATTAACTGTATGTCAGTAGTGGACACTACCTGGAGATTTATTTGAGCCCCTATGATTAGGAACAGACTGAAACAGTGTGGTTGTTGTGATAGGAGATTCTTGTTTGTGATATATACTCCTGTAAATAAAAACTTGTAGAAGTATGCTAAAGATTGGCGCTGGTTATGGTTCTGTCCTTTACCAACTGGCTTACTGAATTATAACACTGCTCTCGGCTCTCTGAATCTAATGTTCTGAACATTATTGTTACCCTCTGCACAGTAACAACTTGACTACTCCATTAGCTGTGGGCCTTGCAGCCAGTTTTCGGTACATAGTTCAGCAGCATTAAGATGTTGCAGGGGCGTAAGTACAAGAGAGGAGAGAATGGCTTCTGTGCATTGAAAGAAAAACCCATTGGCCAGAATTTTGCTGTACGCCTGCCCCGATTCCAGGGGCGGGTGAGGTTCAGAGAACGGCATTCTCTGTTGGCTTTGGGCAGGATCGTACGAACCTCAGACAGACACGCTGGTAAAATTTCACCCATTGTCTCCACACACAGTACCTAGCACTTCGTCTGCTCTGTGGGATATGCTAAATATTTTCCCTCTGACAAGACATTGCCAGAATATTCTCCATTTAACCTGTGCTTGTTTGCAGCGAGACGAGGATGATGATACTGAACGTCTCATTCAGTTGAGTGGAGAAGTGGTGACTCCTGAGCAGGCGTCGAGTGCAGACATTCTGGACAGGGAGGACGAGAGCTTCATTCTGGCAGATTATGAGAGCGATGATGAAAAGAAACCGAAGGGTTCCAAGTATGTGAAGTTCTGGTGTTATCTCTTTCAGGGAAAGACAATATACGTTTATCTAGCACCTTTCATGACCTCAGGATGTCTCTGAAAAGTGCTTTACAGTTAATTTTGAAGTGTACTCAAGTGGTGAAAAGTGATAACCCATGTGTTCGCTGCTACTTATGGGATATTGCAATGTACTAATGTTTTAAGGTTGACTGATAAATATTAGTCACTGTACTGGGAGGAATCCCCTGCTCTTCAGATACTCTTAGTTTTTTTTTTACATCCACCTGAGCAAGCAGCTGGACTGTCAGTCTGGATAACACGAGTGAGATCTACAACTTCCTGACTTGGGCAGAAGTTCAGTCACTGAATCGCAGCTAGGATAGTTGATCTCGATGCTGCTGAACTTTTCAGCTCAGAGGGGAAGGGAGGGGGGTACGTGTTACTCCTGTTGCTCTGAACAAAAAAACTTGAATTCAATGATGACAGTGTTGCAACATTAGTAAGTACACTGGCCTAAATTTTAAACTTAGAACACTGGGGAAAGCTGTGAGCAAAGCACCAATAAAAATGGTGATACAAAGCTGCATGCTTGAGAAGATCCCAGTTTCAATCCTTGGTTGTGTTCAGTTAACTAATCTCAGCCAGGCTGCATCTGAAGCTACAACTGACTGTCCTGCCTGTGGGTGAGAGAAGAATGAGGAGCCCAGGTACCTATTTCTGATCTCTATCCCATAAGCTGGATAATACTGGATCGTCTATTGCAGATATTGGTCATGAGCAGATTATCCTTGTGTAAAAATGGCCATCTCTGCGAAAGCATGGGTTGGCTGCCCATCTCCCTGGAACATATCCATGCAAAGAGATGCATTTTGAGAAAAGGTAGAATCATAGAACTCTACAGTGCAGAAAGAGGCCCTTCGGCCCATCGAGTCTGCACCGAACACAATCCCACCCAGGCCCTACCCCCATATCCCAACACATTATACCCACTAATCCCTCTAACCTACGCATCCCTAGACACTAAGGGGCAATTTTATCATGGCCAATCATCCTAACCTGCACATCTTTGGACTGTGGGAGGAAACCCATGCAGACACGAGGAGAATGTGCAAACTCCACACAGACAGTGACCCGAGACAGGAATCGAACCCAGGACCCTGGAGCTGTGAAGCAACAGTGCTGACCACTATGCTACCATGCTGCCCAGCAAACCAGAAAGCAAACCAGAAGAAAACTGGGAGACTAGAGAGTAAAATTGTGCGGAGTGGAATAGCTTAGTCCACAATAAGGGAATTAGGGAAGCCTGTGGGGAACTGCTGTGTTGCCCAGTGTAAATGGAGATTTCTACGATGTTTTATGAGTGCTTCATCCCTTTTTTCTACTCTTTTCTAGCCTGTCCGATGAGGATGATTTGGAGGAAGAGCACGTTACAAAGGTTTGGAGCACAAATTTTGCTTAATCCAGTTGTTTTAGTGATTTGTGCCCAATGTGGATCGTCACAAAGGACTCCCTGCGCTGGAGTCTTATAACAAGTTCCAGTGATCAATTTGAAATCATTTGCTTGAGCCACTTGAATTCAAATAGTTTCAGTAGTTACTAACACACTAAATCTACAAAAGTAGGTCTTGCATTTAAATACAGTTGCTCATTTTCCTTTTTATGTAGAAAGTAAATGGGTACTTGGTATTAGGATCGGGCTATAATTAATTGAGAGGTTAGGGTAAAATTGGTAGGTATATTTAATTACTTTTAGAGGACGGGAGCTTTTGGATGAGTCTGATTCTGTTATTACTGGATACCTCCAACCAACAGACATGGTCAAAAGCTGATTATTATTTGTTAACCCACCCGACCCTCCCGTACATTTGAGGCCAGTTGTAGCATCCTGACTATTTCTGTTATTGAGATCAGCTAACTCAACAGGAGACTGGGAATTTAACTTCTATATCTTTTAGTCAAGAGGGCTTTGTACCCGGTGAAGTATCCCACCATCTCATAGCAAGTACCTGGACATGTGGATTTTAGAAAATAATTTATTAGTGGGGTGAGTTTTATCTTTGTCCCCATAGAGAATGAGGCTGTCCCACTGTGGTGCTAACTCATCTCCTCAGACACGGTCAGGTGCAAGGTAATTGGGTGAGATTATGCTGCAATGAACCAAGAGATTTGGGTGTGAGCACCCTTGTGAGTTTGAGCTGACCTCACTCAATCTCTCTCTTCCCAGATTTACTACTGCAGCCGTACACACTCCCAGCTTGCTCAGTTCATACATGAGGTTCAGAAAAGTCCATTCGGCAAAGAGATCCGACTGGTGTCGCTTGGCTCTCGGCAGGTATGTAACGAAAGGAGTGAATCAAGAATCCAAATGCTGTAGTGATTGTTTGGTGTCTTTAAAACATGTTACTGCATCATATCCAGACTGGAAATTATACAAGGCTGCTCCTGGTGGGTCAGTTTTGCTTTTTATTTTAAATGGAAGGCATGGTGGTACAGTGGTTAGCATTGCTGCCTCACAGGGCCAGGGACCTGGGTTCAATTCCCTGCTTGGGTCACTGTCTGTGTGGAGTTTGCATGTTCTCCCTGTGTCTGTGTGGGTTTCCTCCCACAGTCTGATAGTCATCTGGTTAGTTGCATTGACCCAAACAGGCGCAGGAGTGTGGCGACTAGAGGAATTTCACAGTAACTTCATTGCAGTGTTAATGTAAGCCTTACTTGTGAGTAATAAATAAACTCTAATTTGTTTTAATTATGAGGCCAAGTTGAAAGGCAGAAGACCGGAGTACAGGACGCTGCCAGGGCTGAGAATAGTAGAAGAATGGGATAAATCAGGCAGTAGTGTGTTAATGTTGGTGGTGATTGAGGAAGGATGGGAAAACCCAGGGATTCCACAATTTCATTGATATTGAGATGCTGGAAAAGGGACATTTGAGTTTGAGGTGATTCTGCGAGGCTTGAATTGAGTAGTTAAATACTGTTTGCTGCTTGAGAGCAACAAGAATCTTAAGTTGAGAGGAGAATGAATAAAGCCATATTGATCAACATTGTCCATGCCATCTCTTCATGTTTTCACCTTGACTCTCACTCTCTCTTTCCTGGTTAAGGGTGGTACTAAAAATGGGAAATGTGGTGAATCTCCATGCAGAAACAAAAAAATCCAGGAATTTTTTTGTGCTGCTTTTGTAATGGAGCTGGCATTTTCTAGGGTACGGATTACAGAAACCCAGCAACCTGTTCCATGGATGGTATCGCAGCTAAAACTCAAGCCTCACTTAACCTGATGCAAAGCATACGGGGGTGGGTGGGTGGGGGAGGGGTGGGGTGGGTGAGTGGGTCAGTGGTTAGTGTCGCTGCCTCAGTCACAGGGACCGGGGGTTTGATTCCCAGCTTGGGTCACTTTCTATGCAGTTTCCACCATCTCCCAGTGTCTGCATGGGATTCCTCTGGGTGCTCCAGTTTCCTCCCAGAGTCCAAAAGACATGCTGGTTAGGTGCATTGGCCATGCTAAATTCTCCCACACTATACCCAAAAGGGGCTGAATGTGGCAACTAGAGGATTTTCACAGTAACCTCATTGCTGATGTAAGCCCACCTGTGACACTAGTAAATAAACTTAAACATGTAATTTCCAGCTGGCATCGTTGGCTATAATTTGTATGACCATACAAATTAGGATCGGGTGTTGGCTGATCATCATCATGGCTGATCTGATGTGGTATTAGCGCTGCTGCCTCACAGTGCCAGGGACCCAGGTTCAATTCCCAGCTTGGGTCACTGTCTATGTGGAGTTTGCATGTTCTCCCATCCTTCCTCAATCACCACCAACCTTTAAAATCAACAACATCAATGTTCTCCCCGTATCTGCGAGGGTTTCCTCCGGGTGCTGCGGTTTCCTGCCACAGGCACCGGAGTGCGGGATTTTCAGACTAGGGAATTTTCACAGTAACTTGATTGCAATGTTAATGTGAGGCTATTTGTAACATTAAAAGATAAACATTAAAAAATTCCTGCCTATCCCCTTTAACTCCCTTATCAATCAGGAGCCTATCTAACTCAACCTTAAAACCTTAATGATCGAGCCTCCACTTCTCGCTTGAAAACAGAATTCCACACACGAATGACACCCAAGAGAAAATATTTCCCCTCCTCTCCGGCTTAAATGGGAGAACTTATTTTTAAATGCTTTTCCCTCATTCAAATCTATCTGAATAGAGATGAAGTAAAGAGCAGGAATCCTAAATGGGGTGTACATTGCTTCCCTGCTCCCTAACAATGGGGGAGCTGAGACCAGTTGCAGCAGAGAACCTAGACAAAAGTTGAAGCTGGCCCACTGACCGACTGAGCATCGCCTTATCAGAGCAGGCTTTGTTGAAACACTAAATTCCTATATTTTTGAATAAACTCTGCCATACCATGTTTTGCTACTGTGCGCAAGTAGTGTTTCGGAATTCTCGCATGTGAACTCCAGTTGGTGATGATGAATGTGTAAAAATAACAAGATAAGAGAACATGCACCTTTTTATTTTTTGGTTCTTCCTTCACTCTTCCCCTCATCCTGAAGAACATGTGTGTAAATGATGAGGTGAGGCGTCTCAGGTCACTCCAGATGATGAATGATAGGTGCCTGGAAATGCAGAAGAACAAACACGGTGAGCGGAACCTGTATTTTTTTCCTTTTTAAAAACCTGTGTGTTGTCTTTCAGTCTGATCTTGAAGCAAAAATTTTCCGCTCTCGGAAAAGCAGTTGTTTCTAGCGATTTATTTTAGGTTTCATCTCTGCCTTAGATTTATAAAATGAGTACTAATCTGTTTCTATCCTGCTCCTCCTGACAGATTTTTCTGTCTCCTTTCAGTATATTCTTTTGGACATCTGAACTCTCCTCTCTTGTCTCTCCTTAGCTGCAGATGCACACTCTGTCCCACGTTCCCTTTGTCCTCCTTGTTCAAGCAAAGACTTGGAGGAATCCATTGGATAAGAAAAGGTCGCTCGAAGCTATTGAGTTCATTCAAAAATTCAGATGTCCCTTACTTTGTTTTCTTTTGTATCTCACCACCTCTCCACAATGTTATTAAGTTCCTATTGCATTTGATGACATTTTGGGCTGGACTTTACAGTGGTGTGTTCTATGCTGTTTGTTGGGTTTCAGAGAGTTGGCTTATTTTACCCATCTTATTCTTGGTGCAATCTTTTTGGATGTTGCTTCTCTTTGAGGCTGCTCCTGATTGCTGCCAGTTGCACCATCTGAGACATTGCTGGGAATCGAACAGGTCAGCAGTTTTCCATTAATGTGTTCCTTTTCCGAGCATGGTGTTTTTATAAGTTCAGGAGCTTTAACTGTGTAAATTCACTTTATCTAGTAGTGCTTAATGCCATGATGTGGAGATGCCAGTGTTGGACTGGGATAAGCACAGTTTATCTGGTAGCAAAAGCCACTATTTTGCTACCAAATAAGCCTGTTGGACTTCAACCTGGTGTTGTGAGACTTCTTACTGAGTTGGGCATTATGTGATGGGTTTGTCAACAACAACAACAAATATTTATAAGGCACCTTTAATGGAATAAAACATCCCATACTTCATAGGAACATTATGAACCAAAATGTGACAAAGCGACACAGGGAGAAATCAGATCAGATGACCAAAAACTTATTTAAAGACATAGGTTTTAAAGAGCCTCTTAAAGAGGAGAGCGAGGTATAGAGACAGAGTGGTGTAGAGAGTGAATTTCAGAGCTTCAGGCCTAGGCAGCTGAAAACCTGGCTACCAATGGTGGAATAATTAAGATCAGAGATGCTAAAGAGATTAAGAATTAGTGCAGATACCTCAGAGGATTGTGGGTGAAGTAGATTACAAAGATAAGGACGAACATGGTCAGGAACGAATTGGAAACAAGAGTGAGAACTTTAAAATTAAGATGTTGCAGACAGGGGGCCAATAAAGGTCCACAAGTATGGAGGCAGTAATTGAATGAACTTGATGCAAGTTTTAAGCCAATTTTGTTTAAACAGCCAAGTTTTTAGCTGACCTCAGGTTTACAGTATGTGGGGCAGAACAACCAAGAGCACGTTGGAATAGTCAAGTCTAGCGGTAACAACGTATCAATGAGATTTTCAGCCAAAGATGAGCCGAGGTGGATGAAATTGGGTGATGTTACAGAGGTGGAAGTAGACGGTCATAGAGATGGTACAAGTATGTGGTTATTCTACAACCTTCCATGTGATGTGGTTACTGAGCAACCTGGATGGACTTTTAAAGATCTGCTAACAGCTTGGAAATCAAACCTGAAATCTGGTTTACGTTCTTTCGATGCCATGCTAGGCATATTTACACTCGCATGGAGCTCATCTCCATTAAACAGAAAGAGAGGGGGGAAAAAGCTTTAAATCCAGGAGGTGCGATAAAAGTGGAATGCAGTGATTAGAAATACACAAAGAAGGATGCTCACTGTGTGAGGGGAAAAAAGGCATTTTCTGTGCTTGGATTTATTGTCTGACTAATCAAAGTGTAGTCCAATAGGGGGCAGCAATGCCACACATCCCACAATAACTGATTTTTCTACTGTCCTGTCCGGGGAGGGAGATTTGTCAGAACCACGTTGTCGAAGGTGGGTATGGTGTGTGGTGAGCAGGTAGTGAGAGATATACTGGCATCTCAGGCTCCTGCAGTAGGTCACTTCCTTTATATATGTACATCTGCCTGGCATTGTGACCAGATGACCATGTCAGAACCTCTGTTATATCCTCATCATGCTGAGAATCGTGTAACCATGATTTTGTCCTTGCCTGACATCCACATATCAATGTTCTTTGGCAGGTCTCGGGTGTAGGGTCGAAACCAGCCCAAGGGTGCTGAGGCCAATGTCCCACCACAACCTGCTGCTGAAATTAGCTGACTCAAAATGACAGTGGGCATGAACTTTGACTTTCTTGTCTGACTAATGGTCCCCTGTTCTATATCGGGCAGTGCTAAAGTTTAACTAAAGGTATTAGTAGATATGGTGCAAAGGTGTTTGGGGTTTGGTTGCACATCCTTCAGTGAAGAGATGCAGTGAAGAGACTTGAGGGGTAAACTGCCTGACTTGCATTCCTATGTTAACAGTGGCCATGGAAAGAATGTTTGATGGAGTTCAATGGGTTGATAATCGTCCCAAGAATCCTTTCAATCCTTTAACCACTCTTTCCCCCCACCCCACCCTCATTACTGTGCCAAAAAAGGTTAAATTAAACAGCGTGACTGCAAAGACAGGCCTTAAAAGAGTAGAAAGAGAGAAATTCTAGCATTTATCTGGCATCTCTGATGACTAGCAAGTCCTAAAGTGCTTCATGGCCAGCTAAATACTGAAGTGTAGTCAATTTAAGATAGGGAATGTGACAGCCCATTTCGAAACACTAAAGTTCTACAAACAGCAGCAAGGTAAATCACTACGTAATACATTACAAATATTCAGGGGTCTTTTTATGGCAACGACTTTGTGTGTGTTTTTATACAGACAATATTGATGACGATAATTCCCCTTATTTTTTGTAAGCTCAGGTTTGTTTTATGTAATGGGAATTCTAATTCATTGAACATTGCAAGAGACACGGAGACCATGACCATTGGCTCCAACAAGCTTTGAGCAGTAGATACGTGGTCAGACAGAAGTGAGAGCTGACATTCAAGTTATATTTTCTAAAAGCTGAAAGAAAGCACAGCGGGGATGAGAAGAAGAGTCCAAAGCGGAAACGCAAGAGTCGAGTGACTTGCCCATTCTACAGCCACCAGCAGATGCAGTTTCTGCGTGATGAGTTGCTGGTGGAGGTGAAGGACATTGAACAGATGGTGTTGCTGGGGAAGGAGATGAAGGCATGTCCGTACTATGCCAGTCGCTATGCCATTCCACCAGCCCAGGTAAGAAGGAGGTTCACCTTGTCATGAGTATTTGATAACAAAATTCAAACCCACATAGTTAAAAGTATGTTCTCGGGTTGTTCTCACACTTGGAGTATTGTGCGCAGTTTTAGTGTCCTTATCTGTGGAAGGATACCCTTGCTATAGAGGGAGTTTAGAGGGAAGACTTATCTTATTTTAAGACTTATCTAGATAGCCACATGAACAGACTGGGAATAGAGGGATACAAACGAATGGTCCAGTTGGGCCCATGAGCGGCGCAGGCTTAGAGGGCCGAAGGGCCTGTTCCTGTGCCGTATTGTTCTTTGTTTCTTTGGAACGTTTACCAGACTGATTCCTGGGGTAGCAGGTTTATCATATGAGGAGAGACTAAGTCGGTTAGGATTACATTCACTGGAGTTTAGAAGAGTGAGAGGGGATCTCAAAGAAACTTATAAAATTCCAGCAGGGTAGATTCAGAAAGAAAATTCCCAATGGTGGGGGAATCCACAACTAGGGGTCATAAGTTGAAGGGGTAAACCTTTTAGGACTGAGGTAAAGAAAAAATTTTTCGCCCCGAGTTCGGTAAATGTGTGGAATTCACTACCACAGAATGTAGTTGGGGCCAAAATATTGTCTGATTTCAAGAAGAAATTAAATATAGCTTAGGGGACTAAAGAGATTGAGGGTACAGGTGCCAGAATGTGGCGACTAGGGGATTTTCACAGTAACTTTATTACGATGTTAATGTGAGCCTCCTTGCAACAAATAAATAAATTTTAAAACTTCAGAAAATATGGGGGAAAGGAAGGATCAGGATATTGATTTCAATGATCAGCCAAAATGAATGATGGAGGACCGAATGGCCTACTTCTGCTTCTAATTTCTATGTTTGAGCCATTGGAACAATTGGCATTTATTACCCATCCTTATGAAAGTTGTGATGGGTTTTCTGCTTGAACCCAGTGCACTCTGTGTGGTGAAGGTATACCCACAATGCTATTAGACAGGGAGTTACTTATCCTGACCCAGGAACAACGAAGGACCAGTGATACATGTCCAAATTGGGGTGGTGTGTGAACTGCTTTGAGCTGTTGAGCTTCAAGTGCTGAAGCACCTGCACTATTTTGGTTAATATTGAGTATTCCATCTCATTGTTGACTTGAACTCTTAGCTGGTGGAGAGCTTTGAAGGATCAGGAGGTGAACCACTCATCAGAGAATCCATCTTCTGGCCTGATCCCTCCTTTAGTCTATCTCACTCAACTCAGTGCTGGTTGTGGGGAGAGTTTGTCTACTTTTGGATGTGCAGAAAGGTGAGTTGGTGAGGATGAGGTTAGGTAGTTTACTTCCTCATGTTGGTTCTTCATTGCCTACCACACACCTTGTCTGCCTGATTTTTATAACTTGGCTGGACTGGTCTGTTGTACTGAACCAGTTATTGATAAAATACTTTGTAGTATCTCACCCAGAACACATTTTGTGCCACCCTCAATGCTTCTTTCAATCATTATCCAATATTGTGAAGTAACATGTCATCAGTTGATGAGAGAGACGTGTAGGAAATATCAACAATATCTTTTCTAATCTTAATGTATCTGAAACCATGAGGCTTCAATTTTGAGCACTTCCAGGACCATTCCCACTAGCTCTGATGAAGGGTCATCCAGACTCGAAACATTGGCTGTATTCTCTCTTCATAGATGCTGTCAGACCTGCTAAGGTTTTCCAGTATTTTCTGTTTTGTTTCCATTCTCACCTAGCTGTATGTGATATCTGGTTGCTGTTGCTCAACAGTTGTTTCTCATAGAAACATGGAAGATAGGAGCAGAATTAGACCATTTGTCCTTTGAACCTACCCCGCCATTCGATATGATCTTGACTGGTCCTCTTGTCTCAATGCCACACTCCCCACCTTCTCTCTATACCTCTTGACACCTTCAGAGTCTAGAAGTCTACCTTTTTCCTTCTTAAATATATCCAGTGATTTTTGTCTCCATAGTCTTCTGTGGTAGATAATTCCACAAGTTCGCCACCCTTTGAGTGAAGAAATTTCTCCTCATCTTAGTTCTAAATGGGCTACCCTGTATCCTGCACTGTGATTCCTTGTTCTAGAACCCCTCCCAGCCAGAGGAAACAACATCCCTGCATCCCGGGTCTCCAATGCTGTCAGAATTCTATGTTGCAATGAGATCCCTCCTCGTTCTTCTAAGTTCCAGTGAATATAGGCCCAGCCGACCCAATCTCTCAATTTTGGTGTTTTATGAAGTTATGAAATGACTGTTGGGTCACAGGGACCTTGACTAGTTGAAGTGTGCAGTGAATGAACACTGTCTCTCTCTCTCTCTCATGAATTTCCTTGGTTCTATTTACTCCTGACAGCTGGTGGTGATGCCGTACCAGACGCTGCTTCATAGCTCGACCAGGCTGGCATCTGGCATCAAACTGAAGGGACAGGTATTGGTGATTGACGAGGCGCACAACCTGATCGATACCATCACTGGCATCCACAGCTACAAGGTGACAGGAGCACAGGTGCGTACCACCTCAGTGAAGCTAGGGTTTTGTCATTTAGAATCAGTGTATGACCCAGCACAGTAGTCCGTTTGTCCCAATGTACCTGTGCTGATTTTAGTGTAGCTCTGCGATCAATCCCAATCCACAGTCATTCCCCAAATTCCTACATATTTTTAATATTAGAAATAGGAGCAAGAGTGAGATGTACAACCCCTTCAGCCTCTTGTTATATTCAGAACCACAGCTGAACTGTGATCCAAACTTAATTTCCTAACTGATCCCCACATTCCCTTAAGAGTCCAAATTACATATTATTGCTGTCTTGAATATACTCATTAACTAAGCATTCACAGTTCTTTGAAAATTCCAAAGAATTATAACCTTCTAAATGAAGGAATTTATTCTCCATCCTGAATGGTCAACTGTCAATCCTGAGACTTTGCCCCTTAATTTTAGGTTCTCCAGCCAGGAGGACTGCTTCTCAACATCTACCATAGGAAGCCCTTTCAA
Organism: Carcharhinus amblyrhynchos; assembly: GCF_965287045.1. Classification (NCBI taxonomy): domain Eukaryota; kingdom Metazoa; phylum Chordata; class Chondrichthyes; order Carcharhiniformes; family Carcharhinidae; genus Carcharhinus; species Carcharhinus amblyrhynchos. The sequence continues at coordinate 69,046,089 of NC_137329.1, read as the reverse complement.
AATCTTCCTTGCTTCAATGACACCACCACTTCTGAACTCCACAGAGCATAGGGCCATTGTGCTGAATCTTTCCTCATAGAATCACCCTCCCATCTCAATCCAATGCACCCGCTTCTCTAAGGCAAACATGTCTTCGTTGAGTATGAAGATCAAAACCACATTGTACCACATTACCAAAGCCCAGCACAATTGCGGTGAGACCTACAATGCTACAGTGTCCAAGTGAAACCCAACACAAACTGGATGAACAGCATCTCAGCTTCTGATTCAGTACTTTATAGCCTTCTGGACTCAACACAGAGTTCAACAGCTTCAGATCATCAGTGCTGCCCATTTTGATGATGCCCCCACCCACAAGTGCCAGTCTGTTCTCATGTATTTTTCTTTCAGACTGACTTCTCCCCTCTAACTTATCCATTATGGGGCGGCATGGTGGCACAGTGGTTAGCACTGCTTCCTTACAGCACCAGGGACCCAGGTTTGATTCCCGGCTTGGGTTACTGTCTGTGTGGAATTTACACATTCTCCCTGTGTTTGCGTGGATTTCCTCTGGGTGCTCCAGTTTCCTCCCACAGGAAAGATGTGTGGGTTAGGTGAATTGGCCATGCTAAATTCACCCGAACAGGTGCCAGTGGCGACTAGGAGATCTTTTTACAGTAACTTCATTACAGTGTGAATATAAGCCTACTTATGACAAATAAACTTTAGTTTTGACTCTTTTAACTTTATCCCTGACTTTCTCTATTGTTTCACATGCCAATTTTTTTTTCTCTCAACACTATTTTTCTCTTTTCAACACTAAACTGCATCACATTTCCACTTCTCAGTTCCAAAATAGAGTCATATTGGACTTGAAACATTAACTCTGTTTCTCCGTCGATGGGTACTGCCAGACCTTTTGAGTTTTTCCATTTTTTACTTGCTTTTTTTCTGGTTGTTTTCTGTTTTTTATTTTAGATTTCTAGCATCCAGAGTATTTTGCTTTTATTTTTGAGGTTATGCTGAACAGGAATCAGACACAAGTTCGGCTTCAGCTGGAGTACTGTGTCCATTATGGGGTACCACACTTTAGGAAGGATGTGAAGGCATTAGAGAGAGAGAGAGAGCAGAAAAGTTTCCTAGAAATGGTTCCAGGATTGAGGAACTTCAGATATGGAGTTCAGGTTTTGTGACCTGAGCCAACAGGGGAAGGTCTTAGCTTTCTGAGCTATTGATGTGGCAGGATCTGGAATTAAAATTCATTAAATACTGGAGCCTTTTAAAGAAGTGATGTGAATAATTGGCAGCTATTTAAAACCAAATTGTAGTTGGGTATGGCAAACTTGTGTTTTAACGTTTATAGATTGTAGAGAATAGAGAAATCACGCTTTTTAAAATGTTCATTCATTCATGGGTTCTGAGCTGGTTCAGCTCACAAAAAACCTAAGCTGATGGGATATCAACAGCTATGGGAAGGGATAGAGAGCGTGATTAGGGTGGGTGAAATATTAAGGGTGGAGAGTGATGAGGAGTTAGGGTAGGATGACGAAAATAAATAATTTGAGCTGCCTTCTTTGGTGAGCTGCCTTTTGAACTACTGCAGCCCGTGTTGTGTAGGTCTGCCCACAGACTTGTTAGGCACAGATTCCAGGACTTTGACTCAGTAATGATGAAGGCACAGTGATATATTTCCAAGTCAGGGTGGTGTGGTACTAGGAGGGGAACTGGCAGCTTCCCATGTTGCCATGTTCTTTGAGTTGGTAAAGGTCATGGGTTGTAGTGGCACTGTCGAAGAATTTGACAAGTTGCTGCAGTGCATCTTTTGCATGATACACAACAAATGTGGTACATTAATAGAGGAAGTAATGTTTAAGGTGATGATGCCGAACAAGTGGACTGTTTAGTCCTGCATGGTGTCAAACTTGTTGGATAACATTCAGGCCTGTACAGATATGTGGCAAGTACTATTCATACCAATAGTAGGTATTGACTAACTGCAAAAAGAGAGTTCAATCACCTCAATTTGATACTCAGTAGCACTAACATCACTTAATAACTTAATAACTACTCACTTCATGAGTAGTGAATCAAATTGGTTTAAGACTGCTTTCTGTGATACTGGGACTTCGAGGCAGCTAAGATGGATGATAAACTCGCCACTTCTGGCTGAAGGTATTTTCAACTGCTTCAGCCTTTTCTTTTGTGTTGGATGTGCTGTCATTGTCACTGATAAAGGGGATATTTATGAACTTCTTCTTCAGCACCACTGTGCAATCACCTTTGCTGTGTTTGTCTTGTCATTGGGACGGAAACATACCCAGGGATGGTGATGGAGTAGTCTGGGATTACAGTTCAGTATAATGCTTGTCAGAATATGGAGAATGAGAAGATTGAATCTTTGGGTTTAAATTCTTACATATTGTAGGGAATGAGGTTATTCCAATCTTTGGCTTTAAAACACAATGAGGAGGCAGAGCACATGAGTAGAAGAGATTTCAGAGGTTCACTGACCATAGATAGCATCATTAAGTTAGAGGAGAGCAGGTGTGGGGCCTCGGACAGCTCATCTGAAAAATAGCATCTGAGTACTACGCTGGGGGTGTCCGCCTAAATTATACACTTAAATCTCTCGAGCGGGGCTTGAACCCACAACCTTCTAAGGTGAGAATGCCATGGTTTGGCTGACACCTAATGATCAGTTCCCCTTTCTTTAACCTAGATTTATTACAGTACAGAAGGAGGCTATTTGGCCCATCAAGTCTGTACCGACCACAATCCCACCTAGGCCCTACTCCCGTAACCCTCATTTACCCTGCTAATCCCCCGATACTAGGGTCAATTTAACATGGCCAATGCACCTAACCCACATATCTTTGGACCGTGGAGGAAACCCATGCAGACACAGGGAGAAAGTGCAAAATCCACACAGACTGTGACCTGAAGCCAGATCAAACCGGGTCCCTGGCCCTTTGAGGCTGTAGTGCTAACTACTGTGCCACCATGCTGCCTTTGTACCCTGTCCAGGAGATTTTTGCTTTCAATTTGTATTTGGTTTCTAGAAGGGACAAAGCTTTAAATTGAGGGGTGATAATTATAGGACGGATGTCAGAGGTAGGTTCTTTACTCAGAGGGTGGTAGGGGTGTGGAATGCCCTGCCTGCAGCAGTTGTGGACTCGCCAATTTTAAGGGTGTTCAAATGGTCATAGGCTAGGCATATGGGTAACATTGGAATAGTTTAAGTTAGAGAGTCATTAGATTCATTCCACTGGTCAACTCAACATCGAGGGCCGAAAGGCGTGTACTGCGCTGTAATGTTCTATGTTCTAGATGTGTTTTGCTTGTAAAAGTGCCACTGTGAAGGAGTTGGGTAAATAGGAGTATTGTATAGGAATCTCTGGTCCTCAAGATGAGAAGTGAGCTTCTTCATGCTTTGTTGTGTTCTCTTCTCAGTTGTGTTGCGCTCACTCTCAGCTTTCACAGTACATGGAGCGGTACAGGTAAGATCTAGTTCTCCCTTTGCGAAGCACGGTTCCATCTTCTCTATTATGGCCTGTGTATGGTGAAGGATCAGTGATTTGATTTGGACCTTGGTCTCTGCTAAGTTGGCTGACCACCTCAACTGGCCTTTTCTTGTGCAGAGAGTAGAAAGAAACAAAGCAAATCAGCCTGAAAGAGAGGCATTGGATGCTTATTTAAACCTGAGCAATCAACTCTTCATGAACTCTTGAGTTCAAAACCCATCACGACAGCTATTCGACTAATGAAATTCAATTATTGATGGAGTAAGTATGGAAAGGAGACTATACTGCATTGACATCGACAGTGTTTAATTGGGCATTTGATTCTGGAGAGAATTCGGTGCAGAGGGCCAAGGAGTTGTTCTTCTCTCCATCTCCAATAGTTAGAGAATGTTTTTCCTTGTTTCCAGGTTACGTGAGTGCAACTTCTATTTTGTTTATGCAAATTATTAACTAATTGACCAATTAAATAAGTATGGTTGGACAGAAATGGCAGGGTTGGTGGGGTGCAGCATGTGGGGAAACTGGCATACAAGGCAACACTGGATAACCATATCTGCAGAGAGCGTCTGCAGCTTGGACAACTTTGGCTCCAAGTTGCTGAGCTGAGTCTGAGTTCTGGATGTTGCAGGACGTCAGAGAGGGGGAAGCGTTGTCTTTTTACAAGAGACAGTCACACTACCTGCATTAGACAAACCCTTAGGTCAGGGATAGGAGGGTGTGACTACGAGTCAGGTATAGGAAACAGCATGTAATCTTGGAGGAGCCCCCACCCCTGGCTTTGTCCAACAGACATGAGGTGTTGTTACCGATCTGGGTGAGAAGAACTGAAAGGTGGATGAGTGGACTGATACAAGATGAAAGATGCCATTCAAATGGGGGTATAGTCGGAGGGGAATAGATACAGTTCTCTGCAGTCATGGCCAGGATCTCCAAAGATCATGCTACCTACCTGGTGCCAGGGTTGACGATATCTCCTCGCAGCTGAAGAGGAATGTGGAGTGTGACAGGGAAATCCAGTCATTGTGCGTACTGACTGCATAAAACCAAAAATGAGGTTTTGCTCAGAGAATTTGAGGAGTGTGGGACTGAATTAAAACGCAGAACATCAAAGATAATCATCTCTGGTTTGTCACCCGAATTGAATGCAAATTGGCCTGGGTCAGACAGATTAGAGAATTAAATGGTGACTGAAAGAGTGGTATGGGAAGAAGGGATTTTGTTTCATGGGGCATGAGCACGAGTACTTGAGGAAGAGGTGAGCTATTCCATTGGGATGAGCTGCATTTAAACCAGGCTGGGACCAGTGCCCTGGCCAACCATTTAACCAGAGATTTAAATGAAAATCATACATCAGAGAATAAAGGCTTAAAGTTTACTTATTAGTGTCACATGTAGACTTACAATAACATTACGATGAAGTCACTATGAAATCCCCTATTTGCCGCACTGCAGCGCCTGTTCAGGTAGACTGAAGGCGAATTCAATATGGGCAATGCATCTAACCTGCACATCTTTTGGACTGTGGGAGGAATCTGGAGCAACCGGAAGAATCCCATGCAGACAAAGAGAGAACGCACAAACTCTGCAGAGATGGTGACCCAAGCTGGGATTTGAATCCGGTCTCTGGTGCTGTGAGGCAGTAGTGCTAACCACGGTGTCATTGTGCTGCCTTAGGGTATTGCAAGGAATAAATGTGAAAAAACTCAGTGGAAGTTTCTTTATCGTAATGCACAAAGCATTTGCAGTACAATAGACTAGTGGCACAAATGGAGGTAAATGTTTTAAATTTAATTGTCATTACAGAGACGTGGTTGCATGGTGATCAGGGATGGGCAATAAATATTCCAGAGTACATAATATTTTGTAAAGGACAGATAGAATGTCAAAGGAGGAGGAGTAGCCCTGATAGAGAAAGAGGTCATAAGCGCATTAGTGTTAAAGAATCTGGCCCCACAGGATCATGAAGTAGAATCAGTTTGGGTGGAAATTGGGAATAACAAGAATTAGAAAACACGGTGGGATAATTTATAAACTCCCTGACAGCAGTTTTATTATTGGACAGAGTACTAAACGAGATATTGGAGCGTGTAACGAACATAGAACATAGAACATTACAGCGCAGAACAGGCCCTTCGGCCCACGATGTTGCGCCGACCAGTTACAAAAACAATGACCCACTAGCCTATACCAATCCCTTTTCGTCCATAAACCTATCCAGAGATCTCTTAAACGCCCCCAAACTAGACGCATTTACAACTGCAGCAGGCAGGGCATTCCAATCCCTCACCACCCGCTGGGTAAAGAACCTACCCCTGACATCCGTCCTGTAGCTACCCCCCCTTAATTTAAAGCCATGCCCCCTCGTGCTAGCTTTCTCCATCCGAGGAAAAAGGCTATCACTATCCACCCTATCTAAACCTCTAATCAATATATATGTTTCAATAAGATCCCCTCTTAGCCGCCTTCTTTCCAACGAAAACAACCCTAGATCCCTCAGTCTCTCCTCATAGGACCTCCCCACCATACCAGGCAACATCCTAGTAAACCTCCTCTGCACCCTCTCCAACGCCTCCACATAACATAACATAACATAACGAAGGCAATATAATAATCATGAAGGACTTTAAACCGTCATTATAGACTGGGATGATCAAATTGCCAACAAATTGATTAGTTTATAGATATTTTCATGACAGTTTCTGGAGCAATATGTTCCACACAAAAAGGTTTAAGGTATTCTTGGAACTAACTAGCAATAAAGCTGTCTTGGATCTAGTATGGTAAAACGAAATAGGGTTAATTAGTAGTAGACGAGTGATTATGATACCATTGAATTCCATGTTACGTTTGAAATTGACACACTCCAAATGCAAACAAAAATGTTAAACAGAGCTTTGTAGCTGGCTATGATGGGAGAACTGGCTATGGTTAATTGGGTAAATAGACTAAAAAAGTCATGGAGGCAAATAAACTTTGGGAAACATTTAAAGAAATAATCCAAAATCTTCAAAAAATGGATTCCACTGAAAAATAAAAACTCAGCAAGAAAGACCCACCCATCCTTTACTCAGGAAGTTAAGGATAGTATTAGATTGAAAAAAGAGACTTACAATGTTGGAAAAACAGCAGCAAATCAGGATTAGGAGTGTTTTAGAAACCAGCAGAGGATCAACCAAAAAGTTGATTTTAAAAAGGGGGAAAATAGAACATGAGTAAACTAACTTGAGATATATAAATAGATTGTCAAGGCTTTTATTAGTATATAAAAAAAAAGTAGATATAGTAAATGTTGGTATTTAACAAGTGGAGGCTGGGAGAAACTATCATGGGGAATGAGGAAGTGGAGCAAATATTTTGTGTCTGGCCTTCAAAAGTAGAAGACGCAGGTTTCATTTCAGAAATAGACAGTAACTTAGAGCTTAAAAAGAATGACGAAATGAGAAAAGATATTGATGAAAATTAAGGAGCTAAAATCAACTTTTTGGATAGGCTCTGCTGGTCCAGCTATCCAACTTTACCCAACTATCCTGGAAAAAATCTCCATTACATTTGTTAATCAGGACTTCCCTTTAGTAGAACAATGTTGACTTGGATACACTTAAATATGGTGTTAAGTCTCCCTTGACAGGCAATTCAAGAATTTTCCCAATTTCCTTTCTTTCTTGAAAAGAGTGCAACAATTCCCAACTTCTAATCTAATGGGACTATTCTCTAATCTAATGGGACTATTCTCAAATGTAAGGAATTTTAAAAAATCATGGCTGACCTCCATTATTCCTGCAGCTATCTCTTAAAATCCAAGGGCGTAGGCCATCAGGTTCCAGTGACCTGTCAGATTTTTGCTGCCTGCATAATTGCATGTAGGGAAGGAGAAGATTGTGATGAAGGTGCTAAGCTTGCCAAAGGGAGGAGCAAACCTCTCAGTGCCACGAGTCAGCTGGGTATATCCAGCCCTTGAATTCCCCCGCAGCCGGCTTCCCCCTCGTGTAATTAGACCTCCCCTCCCACAGGCCCCACTCCTTTGGCATTTCCCCTGGCACACTGGTCATGCCCAAGTGGCTGTGCCAGGGTGTCTGGTGGCCATTGCCAAGGTGTCTGATGGGAACTGCCCATTGGGCACTGGTCATGCCCCCGGCCACCCAAGACTTCAATGGCCTCTGAGCCCCCGGCATGGCCATTGTGCCCGTGATTTACGCACCATGCGTAAAGACTAGAAGATCCCATGCACCGGGAGGCGAAAAGGCTACGCATATTTAAATGCTATTTTAAGTATTTTAATCCACCTCATGTCCTTTCAGGTTTATGCCATTGGAAATGGACTAGGATGATCGCAAACTGTTTGGTGCCAGTCGTGAAGCTGGTTTTTAGGCCTGCATACTATTTTCCAGGAACATTGCCAGGCCCAGCGAATTGGGAAAATCATCTCTCGGGCTGAACAACTGAATCCATGGCCTGTAACGCACAGCAGTAACTTTGTCATTGGCAGAGAGGCCATTGGCTACTTGGCTGAGGTTCCGGTGAAAGAAAGTAGAGATAATTAGTGTGTGGCAGGCGACTCCAGAACAAAGCGTTCGTGACATGGCTGCCTGAAAGATAAGCTGATGTAGAATCCTCGTGGGTGCCGCAGCCACAGTCCACTTCCTCTCCAGATGGCTCAGTTGTTTGGTCCTTGAACTGTGAGAGGAACTTGGCACTCCACTTCCAGTCTGAGACCACTCCCTGTGATTCTTGTACTTCATAGATAGAGTGTGGGTGTGACACATGCAAGGGCAGATGATGTGGATGTGTTGATAAGGGGGGAAGGGTCATGCTTAAGGTGCAGGGTTAAAATGATTGCCGGGGGGGAGGGGGGCGGTGCGAGGGAGAAGAAATGGACCTGGAGAAGATGTTGTTTTGGAGAGTTGATGCAGTCGATGGGCTGAATGTCCTCCTCCTGCACTGTAGGGATTCTTTGGGATTTAATTCCCTAGTATAAGTAATGAGGGAAGCTGTGGATGGGATGAGGAAGCACACTCCAAAGGAGATGAGGCCAGATGGAGATGTGAAGAAGCGTGTGAGATTTGTGCCTTAGTTGAGCTCATTCATCCTCTTTCTTCACTGGGTGCCTGTTGTCTCTATGCACTGACCACTGCTGGTGTGTCAGTGCCTGAACTCTTCAGTTCTTTAATAGGAGTTTGATATCTCATAGCAATGTTGGCATTGGGACCATACCTCTGCATCAACATCCTATTTGTAACTGGGACATGTGTTGCCTTTTCTAAAGGATTCCTGCACCTCACCAGGTGGCCACTGTTCAGAGGTATGTCCTTTTATATTTTTGACCTGATTTTGCTTATTCTTTTCTTGGGTGGCCTCCGCCTCCCAAGATGGATTGGTAAGCTTGCTGGGTATTCTGAGACCAGAACAAAAGTGGAGGACATCACATCAGACCTCGACTGCATCCAAAAAGTGTTCCAAAGAGGCAGCGGTGAATTTCGGGCTGCCACCTTCCCTTTGTTTCCAGAGCAATATCTTCAGTCTTGGGCTGTTGACTTTGGTTTGTGGCTGTGCTTTAGTGCCAGGACTGAGGAAACTGGGCAGTAAGTCAGAGACCACTTGCTTGCAATCTGGCCTGTTTCCCATGTGTGCATATTTAATATGATAGGAAGTGATGATATGGTGGGAATATCTGTCACTGTGGCCGATGGGTAAAACACATTTTTCACACCCTGCCTTGCTCTGAGGGGACAATCCCATTATTAGCTTCCAGTTTGCTTCTATTTTCTGTCCATTTTCATTTCCATTTCCTGAGCACTTTGCCTGGACTTATTCACTCAGTATTTTACCCCCAAACGCCATGACCTTATAAGTATTTACTCCTTTCATTCATTTCATAATACTTATCCCTTTAATATTTGTACGTTTTTATCAATCTGGATCTTGTTGTAACCAGTGAAACTAACTTCTTACATCATGGGCACTGTGCAGAGTTAAAATGGTTTTGTGGCTCTGATTACATGTTTTTCTTTTGATGAACAGAAGCAGACTGAAAGCAAAAAATCTGATGTATATCAAACAGATCCTTTACATCCTTGTTAATCTTCTCCAAGTTTTAGGAGGTGAGCATTGTTTGTGCTTTTCTTTAGTTTAATCATTTCTTTTCTGTCAGAGCTGTGCTCATCAGTGTGAGAGGTGTTGGGGAATGGAACATTTTTTTTCCCATTTCGGTCGCCCAGACTAATTATTTAAGATAGTGGGGGCAGATTGAGTGCACTTGATCACAGTGCAAAGTTCCCTGTATGCTGTCTCTTCAAACACTCCCAGGACAGGTACAGCACGTAATTAGACACAGAGTAAAGCTCACTGTACACTCTTCCTATCAAACACTCCCAGCAAAAGGTTAGATACAGAGTAAAATTTCCTCTATACAGTGCTATGTACATGCCTCAACCCAGAAGATGACTCCATTCTTCAGCGCCTACCACTCTAGGGACCTTATGTTCAGGAAATCCGAAATAAAAGCAGAAAATTCTGGAAATACTCAACTTTTCTGTTTATGAAAATAAAGTTGGTGTTTCAGGTCTGTGATCTTTCATTAGAACTGAGAAAAGTTAAAATAGAGTATGGTTTGAGCCCTGGTTAGTGCCTAATGCCAGACAATGTAGTCATGTTATCCTGTGACCACCAGGTATGGGATTGAGGCTGTCCAAACTAATTTCACTTGGGGCCTTCCAGTCAGCAGAGAAAGCAGATCTTTATCTCATCAGTCTGAATTGAACCCAGTGTCCCCGCCAGTGAATCATCGGATTCCAGTCTTTGTAGTTTTTTTATTGTTTGTATTTTCTTGGTGGGCTTGATTTCTTTTCTTTTCCAGGAAAAGTTGGACAAAATCCGAACACACAGAAGATTTTTCAGGGAGGTAGGTGACCAGTCAGACTTTCACACTTTGGAATGTTTTAAGCTGCTTACTTTGAATATATAGACAGCCCTCTCTTCACTCTCTATCCACTGTCTTGGACCCGCTCGTTTTTTGGTAGTGTAGGAGCCAGACTGGATACCAGTAGAATGATTATAAATGGGAACAACCATTTTCTAGGAAGTAAAAGTATATTTTGGCTCGCTGGTGTACTTGTGAGTGGAGGATGTTCTGATGTAGGCATTTTAGAACTAGGTGTGAACTGGGGGATATGTGTATTGGAGAAGTAACATAATCCATTGACTTGTTGAAGGGGATGGGAACTTTACCTGACTTGTGGTGCTGTTGGATGCGTAAGTGGCCCTTTTTGTTTAAGGCATCACTGCTCCTGGCCGATTGCTCTTTTCAGAAGTGCTTTGGTGTTGTACAGAGCCTTGGTTAAGTTCCATCTGGAATAAGCTTCATAGCGCCAGGGACCCGGTTCGATTCCCGGCTTGAGTCACCGTCTGTGTGGAGTTTGCACATTCTCCCGATGTCTGCATGGGTTTCCTCCGGGTACTCCAATTTCCTCCCATAATCCAAAGATGTGCAGGTTAGGTTGATTGGCCATGCTAAATTGCCCCTTAATGTCAGAGGTTTAGCAGGGTAAATGCATGGGATTACGGGGATACGGCCTGGATGGGATTATGGTCAGTGCAGACTCGATGGGTCGAATGACCTCGTTCTGCACTGTAGGATTCTATAACTGCTCAGACCTGAACACTGCACCTTGGAAAGATTATCTTAGCCTTGGAAATAGGTGCTGCCAGATTCACCACATGACATAAGAAATAGGAAATAGAAATAGGAGCAGGAGTAGGCCAACTAGCCCTTCGAGCCTGCCCCGCCATTCAATAAGATCATGGCTGATCTGTCATGGCTCAGTTCCACATTCCCGCCCTCTCCCCATAACCCTTAATCCCCCCTCTTATCAAAAACCCATCAACCCGCGTCTTAAAAATATTTAGCGAGGTAGCCTCCACCACTTCAACGGGCAGAGAATTCCAGAGATTCACCACCCTTTGAGTGAAGAAGTTCCTCCTCAACTCCGTTCTAAACCGCCTCCCCTTTATCTTGAGGCTGTGCCCCCTAGTCCTACTATCCTTTCTGAGCAGGAAGAGTCTCTCCACCTCTATCCTATCCATCCCATTCATCATCTTATACGTCTCAATGAGATCTCCCCTCATTCTTCTAAACTCTAACGAGTACAAGCCTAATTTATTCAGCCTCTCCTCATAGCTCAACCCCCTCAACTCTGGCATCAGCCTAGTAAACCTCCTCTGCACCCCCTCCAAGGCCAAAACATCCTTGCGTAAGTACGGCGCCCAAAACTGCACACAGTACTCCAGCTGTGGCCTCACCAATGCCCTATACAGCCGCAGCAAGACCTCCCTACTTTTATATTCAATCCCCCTCGCGATGAAGGCCAGCATCCCATTCGCCTTCCTGACCACCTGCTGCACCTGCAAGCTGGGTTTTTGCGACTCATGCACAAGGACCCCGAGGTCCCTCTGCACCGTCGCCTGCTGCAGTTTTTCTCCACGTAAGTAATAATCCTTCCTACCATTATTCCTACCAAAGTGGACCACCTCGCACTTGCAGACACCAGGGCTAAAGGGGTTAAGTTGCAAGGATTGATTGCATAAACTTGACTTGTTTTCCCTTCAATTTAGAAGCTTCAGAGATGCCCTAATTGTGGTGTTTAAAATAATTGAAGGATTCAGTAGGCTGGACAGAGAGAAACTATTTTCTCCGTTTGAGTAATCCAAAGTATAGGGCTATTATTATAAGATTAGGAACAAAATGAGGAAGCACTTTATCTGTACAGTTCCATTGCAGAAGATAATGGAACACTGAACTTTCTTCCCCCAACATAGAGACAGTTAGAACTTTCAGGACTGAGATTGATAGATTTTTTTAAAGTAGGGATATTACGGGGAATGGAGCAATGAAATTGAGGTACAGCTCCATTTCATTTTCAGTGTGGAGCTTTTCTTTATTTTTGGCGTACACAGCCAACCCTTGGCAATGCTAATTATATATATATATAACATACAATGTAATCTGTATAATTACTTTGCTTTTTTTTTCAAAAAATACGCGGACCTTAAATCTCATTGTACTTTTGTCCTTACTTCCTGAAGGAACTGAGTTGCAGTCTATCAACGACTTCTGCTTCCGTGCGCAGTTTGACAATATCAACCTATTCAAAGTAAGTAGTTTTTAAGTTTTTAGTACAGTGTGGAGGACCCGTTAAGGTTCTGTGCTGCCCCCCACCACCCCCCCATATTTACTGCTCCTGATGCTGTTAACATTTCTATTCCAAGAGTGATCTGGCTGAGACTGGGCACTGATGCTGGCACTCTGTGGGTTTCAATATATGGCGGCAGTAGGCCTTTTTGCCCACTTCTCCAAAAGCACCTTTCAACATCCTGCTGAGAAGATGTCAGTAAAGATCTGGCACTGCCCATATATGGGATGGGCTGGGTGGATCAACTAATTTTTTTTTGTCCATCAACTTGTACTTTTGTGAATATACCTTGTCTCTCACTATCACAAAGCTGGACTTTCTCTCCCACCAAACTCCACTCTAAAGGACTCAATTATCCATGCACCCAAGCTCTCATGGGAATGATGACTAGTATTGCAAAGCCTACAAATTTAGAGAGCTGTGGAAGCAAATTCATTTGTAACTTTTGAAAGGGAATTGACTGTAGATTTGAAGAGTTGGAAAGTAAATACCTAAGGGGATAGATCACAGGAAATGAACTAATCGAAAAGTTTTTTCAGGGAGCTAGCATCATCACAATGGGCCAAATGACCTCTTCCTTGTGCTGTAAGATTTTGTAATTCTAAGTTGTCAGTCCCTTGGTTGAGGAAGGAAAGAATAGTTTTGCTGGTGACATTGATTGTATTCTAAATGTGGTTAGGGCTGAGATCTCAGCACCAACTGCACATCATGGAAGCCTTCTTCTGCAGAAATTGCAGATGTATGGGATTGAGGGTGATTTAGGAAATTGGATTAGGAATTGGCTGGCGGATAGGAGACACAAGGTAGTGGTTGATGGTAAGTATTCGACATGGAGTTCAGTTACGAGTGGTGTGCCTCAGGGATCTGTTTTGGGGCCACTGCTGTTTGTAATTTTTATAAATGATCTGGATGAGGATATAGCTGGGTGGATTAGTAAATTTGCTGATGACACCAAAGTCGGAGGTGTGGTAGATAGTGAGGAAGGGTGTCTTAGTCTACAGGGAGACTTGGTCAAGTTTGCAGAGCTGGGCTGAGAGGTGGAGGATGGAGTTTAATGCGGAAAAGTGTGAGGTAATTCACTTTGCCAGGAATAATGGATGTGTAGAGTATAGGGCTAACGGTAGGACTCTGAATAGTGTGGATGAACAGAGGGATCTAGGTGTATGTGTACATAGATCCCTGAAAGTTGGGAATCAAGTAGATAGGGTTGTTAGGAAGGCATACGATGTCTTGGCGTTTATTGGTAGGGGGATTGAATTTAAGAGCCGCAGCGTCATGTTGCAACTGTACAAAACTCTGGTGCGTCCGCACTTGGAGTATTGTGTGCAGTTCTGGTCCCCACATTATAGGAAGGATCTGGAGGCTTTGGAGAGGGTGCAGAGGAGGTTTACCAGGATGTTGCCTGGTATGGAGAGGAGGCCCTATGAGGAGAGACTGAGGGATTTGAGGTTGTTTTCATTAGAAAGAAGGCGGCTGCAAGGGGACCTTATTGAAACATATGATGATCAGAGGTTTGGATAGGGTGGACAGTGATAGCCTTTTTCCTCGGATGGAGAAAGCTAGCACGAGGGGGCATAGCTTTAAATTAAGGTGTGGTAGTTGTAGGACGGATGTCAGGGGTAGGTTCTTTACCCAGAAGGTGGTAAGGGATTGGAATGCCCTGCCTGCTGCAGTTGTGGATGCGCCTAGTTTGGGGGCGTTTAAGAGATCCGTGGATAGGTTTATGGATGGAAAGGGTTTGGTTTAGGTTAGAGGGTCATTGTTTTTTAACTGGTCGGCGCAACATCGTGGGCCGGAGGGCCTGTTCTGCGCTGTAATGTTCTATGTTCTATCATTCCCCACCTCTTGCTTCTATATCACTGACTTATTGTGAATGGCAAGTGGCTGGTTATGTGTTTATTCAATTTACACTCTCATTCTCTCTCTTTAAACCAGGTGCAGCGTTACTATGTGAAGAGTATGCTCAGTCAAAAGGTAAGAATCTGATGATTTCTGCAATATTAGAATTTGGAATGGATTTTTTTTTTAACCCCTCTCGTTCTGTCAAGGTCTGAGCAGAAATGCACGGCACACCACCCTTGGAATATTGTACTTTTTCCCTGCGCTATACTAGCTCGTCTTTGGATGTTGGCCGGATGTTTGATGGGTTTGAGCAGTATCAGCTAGCCCTGCTGGGAAAGGGCTACAGTACAGAAAGGCTCCCCATCTGGCAAAATATGGTGAATCTCACACCGCAAATCATGAGTACGGCTGTTATGAACATGGGGGCAAATATTACATTGTTTATGTGGGATCACATTTTGAGGTTAAAGATGTTGTTGTTTGGGTTGGCATAGAAAGAAATTTACTCTGTCGAGATTTGTGTACCTATCCTGCATGTGTCTGATGGGAGAGTGTGGGGGTGAGGGGGTCACTTTGTATTCAGTAAATTTCTACAAAAAAGCTCAAGGTTTGAAATACAAATGACGCGTTACAGTTTATTTAAACATGGACCAAAATAGAGAGAAAACTGAAAAGAAGGATACAATGTTGTCTAAAAGATTTTTTTATTTCTGCGTAATCTCCTGTCAATTAATAACGGCATCACAATTAAATGGCATTATTTTCCCTCTGGTTGGGGAATGATCTGCAGTTAGTGCTGAGATCTCATCTTCAGGCACCATTTAGAACACAATTGACTGTTCCGGAAAAAAACGACTTTCCTTCTGCACCCAAAGTGGCCAACACCTTTAGAATTAATATAATCTTCACTCTTGGGAAGCGTAGAATGAAAACTCAGGTTGTGAATATAAACAGATTCCAGCTTCAGGGAGCCAGTGCAGTTTATGCTGAAACAAGTCAGTGGAGATGGAAAGCCTTGCTGAATGCTAAATCCATAAACAGTTTTCCTGCTTTGGGCCTTACAGATCTTTCATTGGCTATATTTTACTTTGGTAGGTCATTCAGAGAAAGTGAACAAAGGCTATCTGAAGTTTTGCAGTCCTTAAAGTCCATGTGAGCCTGATCACTGGAGAGACTATTTTGCAAAGGCTGAAAAGGCTGGCCTAACCTCCAGTGATCCACAGGTCTCAGTTTGTGAATCATTGCATTCCAGACTGGTGATTTGCATTGCATGATCCTCATTGTCAGACACAACACAGCAAGAACTGCCATTCAGTAAACTTTGGAAAAACACTTTCTCCCTTTAATGGACATCTCTGTGTTTAGAAAAGAAACAGAACTGCCAGATCAGATGTCCTGCCTCGAATTGTGAGCAACACTTATAAGTCATGTATTGTGAGATAAATTTATGTGGGACCAGTTTGTGTATTTAACTTGTTCTGAATGTGGTTGCCATTATTTCGAGGGAACTTTAGGTTGCATTGGTCCCATGTTGTACCTACATATGCAGTCACTCACTTTTCCTATATAAGTTGAACTTTCTAGTAACTATTATAGGGTCAGTGAGCACCTGTTGAAGAGAGAGTACATATTAGAAACTAACAGGTACTGCCAGTTCTCTAAACCTTTGTATGCATTACAATAAATGTTGCTCTGTATGTGAAAAGCTTTGAGATGGCTGTGAAAGGATTATGGGTGTTCATTTTTTTAAATACCAACCTTGTTTCTTTATCTCCAGTAATGATTTCTTTTTACATGTACCATTGTTTATACCACAGATATTTTACTGGCTCCCTTCATTCCACAGCTCTTTGGGTTTGTGGAGAAATACCAAGTTGCAGCCTCACAACCAAATGACACACTGAATCAGAAAGGATCCAAAACAGCAGCTCTTGAGAATTTTCTTCAGAAACTGAATGAGAAACCTATTGGACAAGGTGTGTGCCTGCTTATGGTGTTTTGTCTCCCGGTGAGCTATCCGTTAACTTGGGTCTAGCTGCCGTTGACAATTCATAAGTTTGCTTCGTTGCCATTGACAATACATAAACCATGAGTGGCTCCTTTTGTAAATGAACTTGAGATTAGTTGAAAGTGGAACATGTTGTCTGGTTGAGCCAGGATAAAGTTGTGTAGAATTGGTGTTAAATCAAGCCTAAAGACTATCTGTTCACTCATTAATAAAACTGGCTGTTACAATCTATCAATGATTGCATGGCCTTGATAGAAACTTTGATGATGCCACCTTATCCCTTGCGGAAGATTCAGCCTAGCTATGCCTACTACTACCAGTACCCCTGTGGCAGTGCAGCCTATACGCCCAAACCACACATTGGTCCGTCTCCCACTATTTCTTTAGCACCTTCTGCTGTGAGCAGCTCACCTTGATCCATCTGCTCTATCCTCTCATTTAAGATTCTCCCTCTCACAATGCCCCCCTACTCAATCTTCCCAATTACAAAAAAGACCATCTTTGATCACTTGTTTACCATTCCCATCTCTTCCCAACCTTATTTCTTTCTGTGTCTGGCCCTGGAATAAAACACTGTCTACTAATTATTACAGTTGCACTATCAAATTCCCAAAAGTCTAGTCTTTGGCCTCCATTTACCATTATATTTCTGCAACTACTAGAGCCTGTCGGAATGACCTGTGTGCTAGTTAGTATCTTCAGAACAGCAGTAGAGCAAACTGGAGAAAAAAGTCAGATTGGCCCAGTGAAAGGCAAGAAGGATTAGAAGAGAAGAACAAAATTGATACGATTGGGGTTTATCTTGTACAATATTGCAATAAGTTTCTGAATTTGCTATCTGCCCAAAGATATTAAAGTTCCTGTTTTATATTTTACCAACTTTTGACTTTGTTTGTTTTGCAGTTGCACCCCATGAGCAGGGAGAGAACCTAGAAAAGGAGCAGCCTGTCATGGCATCACCAATGATGCAGGTTGAGGGGTTTCTCTTTGCACTTACAAGCACCAATCAGGATGGGAGAGTGGTTATTCAGCGACAAGGTGGGGATGAGTGCCATGTAAAAATTCCACATCTTTTATCGTTTGGCTTATTATTAATAAGATGAACAAAATGGGCAGGTTATCTGCTTTTTGCTGCTTGCTCACCTTCTACTCAATTCACTCCACCCCTGCTGTATTTGGAACTTATCCTGTTGACTGTCCCTCCACAAAATTGAATCTCCCAATATCATAGCTCAGCAGGTGGCCTCCAAGTCAGACGGTTGTTCGTTTAAGTCCAACTCCAAGACTGGAGCCAATAATCCAGGCTGTACCGAGGGAGCGGTGCATTATTGGAAGAGCTTTTTTTCAGATGAGATGTTAAACTGAGGTCTCTTCAGATGCATGTGAAAGACCCCATGACAGTATTTTGAAGAAGAGCAGGGGCATTATCTCAGGTGTCCCAACCAATATTTTGTCTCTCAGTCGTCACAAAAAACAGATTACCTGGTCATAATTGTACTGTTGTTTGTGCGAGTTTGCAGTATTCATGTTGGCAGCTGCATTTCAGATTTGTAATGGTGGCTACACTTCAAAAGTGCTTCTTTGGCTGCAAAGTGTGCTTTGATCCCACGCCAGATCCCAAAGTTACTGGTTAGTCTGGTTAACGACCAATAACATTTTGCTTAAAGTAGGCAAAGTGGCAGATTCAAGATGTTTGCTAACTAATAGAATAAAGCCACAGAATTCCATGGGTTTTGAATAAACAAAAATAAACTTCATTGTATAAGATCTGGAAAATAAAACAATTTATACTCTAACATTGAAGGTTAATATGAGGTAGATATGAATTAATAGTCAAACTATGGCCCAACACACCACAGTAAGCACCAGCATGAAGTACTCGTTAAGTATTCTAGCCTTGCCAGTATCTCTAAACATATAATCACCCCCTGTGTCTCCAATACCTTATCCCTCTTAATTACAGTCCAGTAGAAGATCTTTTGGATTAATTGCAGTTCTATTCCCACCTGCTCTCTCTGACTGTTTTATTGTCCTTTGTTTGTTGGTATTAGCAGCCTCTCTCTCTCTCTCTCTCTCCCCCCGTGGTCTGTTATCATATCTCCTTTGCTAAAGTTGCCTTGAAAAAATTCTCATTGGTACCAAACACTTGTTCCTTGTCAAAAGTTCTTCTTGGATTTCAAAACTGCTACTTTATTTACGGAGGCTGTTCTAATGTTTCCCACAGCCCTGGGAAAAGTTTCTCATCCAATGGTGGATCATTTTCTCACTCCAATCTTTCTCTGTTTTGTTTTGTTCTCTTTTTTTCTCTCTCTCTGTCTCCTCACTTACATTAATGCTGCTATAATTGTTGGTTCTCTGCTTCCATTAATTATTGATTACAACATTTTTATCTCATGTTCCCTTTCTCCTCCCTGCACCCCACTTTGTTGAAATATTCTCTCTTTCTTTCTCTTTAGTACTTCAAACATGTGCAGCTCCCCACTTCCTTCTTCCCACAATCCACAGGCTTTCAAAGATATACTTGGTATTCCTATGTTATGAGAGTTTTGCTATCTATTTTTCTATTGTTATTCATCACACAGGTATGGGTGGCATGGTGGCACAGTGGTTAGCACTGCTGCCTCACAGCACCAGGGACCCAGGTTCACTTTTGGCTTTGGGTGATTGCCTGTTTGTTTGGCGTTTGCACGTCCTCCCTGTGTCTGCATGGGTTTCCTCTGGATGCTCCAGTTTCTTCCCACACTCCAAAGATATGCAGGTTAGGTTGATTGGCCCTGCGAAATTGGATCTAGTGTCGGGAGATTAGCAAGGTAAGCATGTGGGTTTACAGGGATAGGGCCTGGGTCGGTGCAGACCCAATGGGCCAAATGACCACCTTCTTCACAGACTTTGTGGTTTCTAATGATGCTTCTTAGTATGAGTGCCAGAAGGATGCAGTGGTTAAATGTTTCTGCTACTATGCATTAATCATTCTATTGAAGAATGTGGGGAATTAGTGTGCACTTTCCTTCTGGTGAGTTCATGGATTCATTCATAACTGGGGGGATTGTGCACGGTATATTCAAACACTGGGTCTGGGAAGCTAAATGGCACTTTGTTGTGCTCTCATATTTTCATCGTCCCACTTTCTTGTTAAAGGCACCGTCTTTTCCACGAGATGTTAAATTGAGGCCTACATGCTCACTCAGTTAGATGTAAGAGTCATCCTGGCACTGTTTTGAAGAGCAGGGGGCATCCTATGTCCTGACCAACATTTATCAATCAACACCCAAAACAGATTATCTGGCCATTATCTCATGAAAGAATGGGACTGACTGGATTGCGCTGTAGAGAGTAGCATCAACTTAATGAGCCAAATAGTCTTTTATGTCACAGTGACCTGCTGTTCGTGGGACCTTGCTGTGAACTAATTAGTTGTGTTGCCTACATTGCAACAATGGTTGCACTTCAAAAGTAAATAATTGGCTGTAAAGCACTGAGGTGATGAGAAGTATATAAAAATGTAAAAGTATTGACCCTGTGAGGCCATGTTACGTTTTAGGGATATTTGTCATCTTGGTCAACACTACAATACTTTGGTCAACTCTCACATGAGGTTAGGCGGTAAGTGCTGGCAAGCTTTTGTATTACTTGGTCTGTTCCCATCGAGAAAGTATTTTCCATCGAGGCTCAGAAGGTCAAGAAGCCACCATCCTCTTCCCACCCACTTAAGAACATAAGAACATAAGAAATAGGAGCAGGAGTAGGCCATCTGGCCCTTCGAGCCTGCCCCGCCATTCAATAAGATCATGGCTGATCTGTCGTGGCTCAGTTCCACTTTCCGGCCCTCTCCCCATAACCCTTAATCCCCTCTCTTATCAAAAACCCATCAACCCGCTTCTTGATAATATTTAGCGAGGCAGCCTCCACCACTTCAACGGGTAGAGAATTCCAGAGATTCACCACCCTTTGAGTGAAGAAGTTCCTCCTCAACTCCGTTCTAAAACGCCCCCCCCTTTATCTTGAGGCTGTGCCCCCTAGTCCTACTGTCTTTTTTTGAGCGGGAAGAGTCTCTCCACCTCTATCCTATCCATCCCATTCATCATCTTATACGCCTCAATGAGATCTCCCCTCATTCTTCTAAACTCCAACGAGTACAAGCCTCGTTTATTCAGCCTCTCCTCATAGCTCAACCCCCTCATCTCCGGTATCAGCCTAGTAAACCTCCTCTGCACTCCCTCCAAGGCCAAAATATCTTTGCGCAGGTGCGCTGCCCAATCTGTGTTAATTGTAGTACCTCAATTGTAACATTGACTGGGAATTCCATCTATAGTTTGTTCAGGTCAGTACCTCTTGCCTCTGAGCCAAAAGGTCAAACATTCCAGAATCACATGCATGGTTTGAGGATAGTCTAGACTTGAACTCTAGCACAGGATTAAGGGAGTATTGCCTTATTATTTAGATGGCCTTTGTCTGTTCACAAATTCACTGACATGATGTGGAGAAGAGAGTCCCGGTGTTTTAGCCAGCAATTCTACCTAAACCAGTATGGCCAACAACAGTTCAACTGGTCATTCAGCTTGCTGCATGGGGATAGGCATTTGCCTGTCTTCACACTTGTCGACATACTTCAGTAACCCATTCAACGTGGAACATTTGCCTGCGCTTCTTAAATTCATGTCTTTCAAGTTTTTCTTAATGGCCGGGTGACCTATGTTTCTCCAAGATTTGCTTTTCCAATTTTGCACTCCTTTATGGTAACAAGGACAAGAAAAGAATGGCCAAGCTCATCAGGACTGAAGATGGTTGAGAAAGATCCCAGTGGTGGCAGACTGACTTCACAAGGGCAGACCTGGACCGAATTGCTGGTCAGGTTGCAGCTGCAAGCAAGAAACACTGAATGTGTGTGTCGTATTTTGGAGAACAATAAAAGCCATTAGTTCTAAAAAAAAACCAGGTCCATCGATACCTGAAAAAAAAGCTAAATCAATGTGTTGGGTTGGGTCTCTTTAACAGAACTGAATAACAAGCATTGAGAAACAAGCCTTGAACTGATCGGTACAAAGTATTGTCTTGAGCTTGGCTTATGCTAAATCTTGACTCTGCTGCCCTGCAGGTACAGTGTCTCAGAGCAGCATGAAGTTTCTACTGTTGAATCCAGCAGTCCACTTTGCTGAGGTAGTGAAGGAATGTCGAGCAGTGGTCATCGCTGGAGGCACAATGCAGCCGGTAAGGGATTCTTAGTGTTATGTGACAATGTTTTAAGTTGGAAAGAGACCAATACAGAGTGATGCCTGCTTCAAAATTGTACATGTCTTTGTGCATGTGAGGACATCAAGAGAAGTTATCATCAAGTTTGTAGTGCAGTCCAGGGCACACATGAAATACCGGTGGAAGTGCCTGTGGAGCCTTCTCAAGGGCAAATGCTGGTCTTGCCTGTGGCATTCACGTTCCATGAAGAAAACAAAAAAAATCCTAGTACCTTCAAAAAGGGAAGGGTTATGATGTTGTGTACTGCTGTCTCTCAATCTTCCCACTGTCCTATCACATAAAAATAAAACCCTTTGAAACCAGCGTGCAAATCCTTTTGGATATTGGACCAAATGGCTGCTTTCTGCACTGTAGGGATTCTATGATTCTTCCATGATTCCACCCAGAATATACTGTCTGTCCTATTCAAGTCAAACTAAGCTTCAAAGAACTTTAATAGGCCCAGTGAGTTCTATGATTCTGTGTTTTTTGTTAACATTAGATCCGATTCCCGCAATAACCGCTGCAGGAATCTGATCATTCACCAATATAAATTCAATGACTTGTAATTTGTCTATGCTATGTCTTATCCTAAATGATTTGTATAGGTTCCCATTCTACTTTAAAATCTTCATCCTCCTCAAATGCCTTCAAATTTTCACCCCTTGCGTGACCTTTGCTGCCCCATCAAGTTTCTTTCAGTGCTGTCCTATTCCTCATCCCATCACCCCCCCCCCAAACCATGTTGCATTGCTTTCTTGATGTGTATATTTCTACTTTTGTCTTTGACAACACCGCGTTGTCAGATATAATGGTGTTCTGGTGTCTCTCCAAGCTGATCCTAGCAATTTGCAGCTTGCTCTGGCTCTGAGTTAAACTTCTGATTTAATGACCTGTGTAACAGTGAAAGAAGGACTTCTACCTCTATACCCAAGTACATTGACCCACTGAGACATCCAAGAAAAGAGTTGTTGGAATTTCCTTTATCTGTGGGTATTGTAAAAAATATAAGGAAGGTTGTTTTTCACTGACACTAGCTGCAGCTGAAAGGGCAGAGATTGGTGTCTGGGAGGTATTCTGGAGAGTGAGAGCCAGCTATTTGGACAGCGATAGTTTACTTGAACCAAGAAAGAGCAGATTCAAACACCTCCAGTGAGTGGAAGCCTAACCTCATTCCTATAATCAGTGGACTGTTTTCCACCTCAGGGTTATAACTTCAAATCTGGATTGTATTGAGAATAGCCAAAAGAAACAACAGTCATGGACTCCATCTGGAAAATGCCAACTACCTTATGACAGCTTAACTGGAAAGATATATACAGAACAATTTGAAACAGGAATGATTCCAGTCTCTGTCACTGAATCTTTGTAGAGGATCAGAACGCACAGTAGAAAACATCAATAAGGACATAAGAAATAGGAGCAGGAGTAGGCCATCTAGCCCCTCGAGCCTGCCCCGCCATTCAGTAAGATCATGGCTGATCTGACGTGGCTCAGTTCCACTTTCCTGCCTTCTCCCCATAACCCTTAACCCCCTTGCCTATCAAAAACCTATCTACCTGCGTCTTAAATATATTTAGCGAGGCAGCCTCCACCACTTCAACGGGCAGAGAATTCCAGAGATTCACCACCCTTTGAGTGAAGAAGTTCCTCCTCAACTCTGTTCTAAACTGCACCCCCCCCTTATCTTGAGGCTGTGCCCTTTAGTCCTACTGTCCTTTCTGAGCGGGAAGAGCCTCTCCACCTCTATCCTATCCAACCCATTCATCATTTTATACATCTCAATGAGATCTCCCCTCATTCTTCTAAACTCTAACGAGTACAAGCCTAGTTTATTCAGCCTCTCCTCCATAGCTCAATCCCCTCAACTCCGGTATCAGCCTAGTGAACCTCCTCTGCACTCACTCCAAGGCCAAAATATCCTTGCGTAAGTGCGGCAACCAAAACTGCACACGGTACTCCAGCTGCGGCCTCACCAGTGCCCTGTACAGTTGCAGCAAGACCTCCCTACTTTTATATTCAATCCCCCTCACTATGAAGGCCAGCATCCCATTTGCCTTCCTGTCTACCTGCTGCACCTGCATGCTGGGTTTTTGCGACTCATGCACAAGGACCCCGAGGTCCCTCTGCACCGTTGCCTGCTGCAGTTTTTCGCCATGTAAGTAGTAGTCCTTCCTACCATTATTCCTACCAAAGTGGACAACTTCACACTTGCCAACATTAAATTCCATTTGCCAGTTCCTGGCCCTTTCGCCCAGCCTATCTAGATCCCTCTGCAGACTTTCCACACCCTCCGCACAATTTGCCGTTCCACCAATCTTGGTGTCATCAGCAAATTTCGACACCATACACTCGGTTCCCTCCTCCAGATCATCTATATAAATGGTAAATAGCTGAGGCCCCAGCACCGATCCCTGGGGCACTCCACTAGTCGCCAACCGCCAATCCGAATAGCACCCATTGACCCCCACTCTCTGCATCCTATTTGACAGCCAATCCCCTATCCACGCTAACACCCTACCCCCAACTCCATGCCCCCTAACCTTCTGTAACAATCTCTTGTGCGGCACCTTATCAAACGCCTTCTGAAAATCAAGAAACACCACATCCACCGTTTCTCCTCTATCCACCGCACAAGACACATCCTCCATATTGCAAATATTGCAAAGAGTGGGAAAGGCAACAGGATATAATGAAAATTATAGCTTGGTAACAAAAAAGTTGAGTTTTAGAAACCATCTGAGGAGCATAGGAGGAAAGGCAAGCTGAGGGAGATGAGGATTTTCACAGTATTGAAGTGTTGCTAAAGGGAGGGGTAATGTCACTGGACAAGTAAGCCAGAGGGCTACTGTAGTAATTCGGCCAAATGCCATTTCCTGTAACCAACGCCCTTTATGATGCACTGAAGGAAAAGGCTGCTCCTACAGTCAAGTTGTCTTCATCTCAGAACCACAAGAACAGGTTTAAACCAAGCAGAGAATGTTTTCCAGAGGGAGTGTCTAAGGGTAACCGATGTGGGTTCCTCCTCAGGCTCTGCTTCAGCCCAGAGACTGAATTCTTCAGCTTTCATCTCTGAATCTGTACCCTCATTATCCAGAGTGGCCAATGCAAAGTCAGCTTTGAGTTGAGGGCTGACTCTGACAGTGGCTATTAGATAAGATTGGATTGTTTTGGATCTAGGCTTTAATCTATGTTTCAGGCTCTGGCAAGGTCTCCAAAAAGTCAGAATCATCACAACCTTCTAATCAAACCATAGCTCAGGTTTGATTCCAGCCTTGGTGACGGTCTATGTGGAGTTTACATGTTGTCCCCATAACTGTGAGTGTTTCCTCTGGATGCTCCTGTTTCCTCCCACATTGCAATGATATGCACATTTGGTTGATTGGTCATGCTAAATTGCCCCTTATATGTTAGGGGGATTAGCCATGGTAAAATGCATGGGGTTATGGGGTGGGGTGGGCCTGGGTAAGATGCTCTAGAACATAGAACATTACAGCGCAGTAGAGGCCCTTCGGCGCTCAATGTTGCACTGACCAGTGGAACCAATCTAATGACCCTCTAACCTAAACTATTCCAATGTTATCCATATGCCTATCCACAGTCCATTTGAATGCCCTTAAAGTTGGCGAGTCCACAACTGCTGCAGGCAGGGCATTCCACGACCTTACTACCCTCTGAGTAAAGAAAGAGCTGGTGCAGACTTGACGGGCCAGGTGGCCTCTCTGCACAATAGGGATTCTATGATATTCATAGGCCACCAATAACGAGCAGAGTTGATGGAGGAATTACCTTGTCTTCTTTGAATAGACCAGTAGGGTTTATGGTCGCTAACTATAGAACACTGTTGATGTTGCAGGTATTGATGGAACTTGTTCACACAAAATACCACCGCCAACCTTTCCTTCTTGGTTTGAGAATACCCTTGTTCCGCATCCAAAAGGATCTTGGAGGCTTTTCTGTCGCATCTTTCTGATAGCACTAAACCAACCCCAAGCAGGGAAGTTTAAACTAAGTTCTTTCTTAGGTTTGAAATGAACCAAAAAATTGGATGATAGTAACTGATATTTAACTTTAGAAAAAGCTTCTGCCTGTGGAGCTTCCTAGAACCATCTTTGGTATTTTCATAGCAGAGCATGCAAGGGGGCCAGTATAGAAGCCAAATTCAGGATAATTTTCCATAATAATTGACTAACTCCAGGAAAGATTTTAACTGTATGGTATTCCTTGGGGTTAGTGTTTCCATGATGGCCTTTACCTTATCCTCTGCTGGATGTAACCCCTTGCCATTTACTCAGTAGTTTAAATAGTTACTTCAGCCGCTTGGAAAACCCATTTCTCCCTCTTCAAGCAAACTCTGGAAAATCTCAGCAAGACTTCTTCCAGTTTGGTCAGGTGTTTCTGTTCTGAACCTTGCCAACCAAGATATCAATTAAGTAATACAGCTACCTTGGATAACCTTAGAATGTTCCCCATAACTCTTTGGAAAATGCACATGCCGATGAGACCTGAAAGAACTCAAGTCCTTTATGTACATTGGTCATTACATGTTTATGGGAGGACTCATTCAATTCAATCTGAAGAAAGGAGTGATTCACATCCAACATGGCAGACATCTTGCCAGCTATTAACTTAGTGAACAAATCTTCTATTGGAGGCATGGGTTACCAGTTGAGTTTGGAGGCCCGATTGACTGTTTCTTTATAGCCTCCAGAAAGATGACCTTGTTTGTTTGGTTTAAGAACAGGGACTACGGGCAGGATCTATTCTGCAAATTGCATGGGCCTTATATCTAGACTTTCAAGGCACCCTAGTTTAGTTTCCGTCTTCTCCAGCGTGGTCTTCCTCTGAAATATCTAGTAGTAGCATCAGGATCAATGGAGATCTTGGCCTCGGCTCCACTTATTTTTCCCAAACCTCTTGAAAAACTCCAGGATGTCTACCAATAACTTCATACAGTATCTTCCATGCTTAGCCTGAAGATCTAGTACCAGTCTCTCCCCATAAGGCTTGGCCGTGCCCCTGTACAACAATGAACAGGAGACAAATTGATTGCTGCCTGGAGGTTACTGGTGCCATTGTACTGCCTTTTTATTTATAAAGGATCCCCCAGGTAGGTGGCTAGTCTGACTTCTTCCAACATCAGGAATTGGATGCTAGATTGGAGGTGCTTATAGATCTGTTCTCTGAAAATGAGACTGCAGTTCCTTTGTCTAGCTCCTGGGATGGACGTTCACTCGTAATTCTTCTACTATCGAGACAACTTTTGTTGTAATAACACAATTCAGTTGTAGCATTTCTGCTTTTGGAAGAGGAGGTGTGGCCTCTGCTTTCATCTTGGGGCAACACACGTTTTGCCTATTCCTGAAACATCATTGTGGCTGTGTCTTTTGACAGTGCTTGTAATATTCTGCATCTGGCAACTGCACCATTCTAGAGAATGTTCTCCAGTACTCTTGGGGCTGTCACTGTCTTTCCTCAACTGTCTGGTGACATTACGGTTCCTATGCCGAAAGTGGGCCTTTAAAACCAGATTTGCACAAGCACTCTCCTTTGAAAACTACTTACACCAAGTCTCTCTAGGTTGGTAGATATTGCTGCCTGATGCCCCTGTAGTTCCTGAGCCCCTTTCTCATTGTTCTCAGTTTTTTTTGTCCAAATTGGATTCTGCTAACAGCTTATTTCTGTGTGGTTAGGTTATTTATGCCATGTATCAGTCTGTCTCACAACATTTCATTTAAGAGACAAAGCAAATTCACAATATGCAGCTAATTTCCTCAACTTGCCAAGAACTCGGATGAATACCTTTTCTCCTTGTCGCCAATGTAGTAATTCAGCCAAACAAGTGTTTCTCAACTCCAAATACCCTTTATTATGCACTTATGAGAAGGGTTGCGCTTGTGATGTATTACAGTCTACACCTTGCGACTACAAGAACGGCCCAGGTAGAATAACAGTTTAAAAAACCCACCTGACATCTTCCCATTAGGCAAGCCTCTGCTCGCTCAGTAAAGCAGCTCACACTCCATGAAGTGAGGGAGATCTACTGATGATCTCCTATTGCCTTTGTGGACATCAGAACATCTCGGCTAATACTTTGGGGGCATGGGTTCAAACCCACCAGGGAAGATGGTGGAATTGCAACTCCATTGATAGATCCGGAGGTGAAGGTAGCATCAGTGATTGTGACCATGACAACTATCATCAAATATTGTAAAAACCCATCTGGTTCACTAACGTCCTTTAGGGAAGGAAGTCTGCTGTCCTTACCTCATCTGGCCCTCTGAAGTAGCAGTTAGGGATGGGCATCAACTGCTGGCCTTGCCAGTGATGGGAGAATAAAGGGGGAGAAAGCCCATCATTCCAATGTAGTGGAGCTGGATGAGCTAATTCACATGATACATATGGTATTTCTGATTCTGCTGCTAGGTAGAAGACTTCAAAGACCAGCTGCTGTTAGCATCGGGGGTCTCTGCAGACAGACTGGCCGAGTTTTCATGTGGTAAGTCCAGGTTGATCTGTGTCATAGGAATGGAATGAGGTGGAGGATAAATGCGTGGCTGAGGGATTGGAGCAGGGGCAGGGATTCAGGTTTCTGGATCATTGGGACCTTTTTTGGGGCAGGTGTGACCTATACAAAAAGGACGGGTTGCACTTGAATCCCAGGGGGACCAATATGCTGGTGGGGAGTTTTGCTAAGGCTACTGGGGAGCGTTTAAACTAGAAAGGTTGGGGGATGGGAATCAAATTGAAGTGACTGGGAAAGAGGAGGTTAGCTCACAAATAGAGAAAGCTTGTCGACAGTGTGAGAGGGAGGACAGGCAGGTGATGGAGAAGGGGAGTGCTCAGACCGAAGGTTTGAGATGTGTCTATTTTAATGCAAGGAGTGTTGTGAACAAAGTGGATGAGCTTAGAGCGTGGATCACTACTTGGAAATGTGATGTGGTGGCCATTACAGAGACTTGGATGACTCAGGGACAGGACTGGTTACTTCAAGTGCCGGCTTCAAATGTTTTAGAAGGGACAGGGAGGGAGGAAAAAGAGATGGGGGAGTGGCACTGTTGATCAGAGGTAGTGTCATGGCTGCAGAAAAGATGGATGCTATGGAGGGATTGTCTGTGGAGTTTCTGTGGGTGGAGGTTAGGAACAGGTCAATAACTTTACTGGGTGTTTTCTATAGGCTGCCCAATAGTAACAGGGATGTTGAGGAGCAGATAGGGAAACAGGTCTTGGAAAGGTGTAATAATAAGAGTTGTTGTGATGGGAGATTTTAATTTCCCAAATATTGATTGGAATCTCCCTGGAGTAAGGCGTTTAAATGGGAGGAGTTTGTTAGGTGTGTTCAGGAAGGTTTCTTGACACAGTATGCAGATAAGCCTATAAGAGGAGAGGCTGTACTTGATTTGGTATTGGGAAATGAACCTGGTTAGGTGTCAGATCTCTCAGTGGGAGAGCATTTTGGAGGTAGAATTATGATCACTATCTCCTTTACAATACCGGTGGAGAGAGATAGGATCTGATAAGTTAGAAAAGTGTTTAATTGGAATAAGGGGAATTATGAGGCTATCGGGCAGGAAATTGGAGGCTTAAATTGGAAAGAGGTTTTCTCAGGGAAATGTATAGAAGAAATGTGGCAAGTTTTCAGGAAAACTTACCCCTGACATCTCCTGGCTTGCCCACAGAAGGCAAAGAGTGGTTATAGATGGGTCATATTCTGCATGGGGGTCGATCACCAGTGGAGTGCCCCAGGGATCTGTTCTGGGACCATTACTCTTTGTGATTTTTTTATAAATCACCTGCATGAGGAAGTGGAGGGATGGGTTGATAAGTTTGCTGATGACACAAAGGTTGGAAATATTATGGATAGTGTAGAGGGATGTCAGAAGTTGCAGCGAGACATTGAAGATGCAAAACTGGGCAGAGAAGTGGCAGATGGAGTTCAACCCAGATAAGTGTGAAGGGGTTCATTTTGGCAGGTCAAATAGGATGGCAGAATATAATATTAGTGGTAGGACTCTTGGCAGTGTGAAAGATCAGAAGGATCTCGGAATCCAAGTTCGTAGGACGCTCAAAGCAGCTGCGCAGGTTGAAGCTGTGGTTAGGAAGGCGTATGGTATACTGGCCTTCATCAATCAAGGAATTGAGTTTAGGAGTCGAGAGATAATGTTGCAGCTATATAGGACTCTGGTCAGACCCCACTTGGAGTACTGTGCTCAGTTCTGGTCGCCTCATTACAGGAAGGATGTGGAAGCTATAGGAAGGGTGCAGAGGAGATTTACAAGGCTGTTGCCTGGATTGGGGAGCATGCTTTATGAGGATAGGTTGAGTGAGCTTGGCCTTTTCTCCTTGGAGAGACGAAGGATGAGGGGTGACCTGACAGAGGTGTATAATATGTTGAGAGGTAATGATCGAGTGATAGTCAGAGGCTTTTTCCCAGGGCTAGAATGGTTGCCACAAGAGGACACAGGTTTAGGGTGTTGAGGAGTAGGTACAGAAGAGATGTCAGGGATACGTTTTTCACTCAGAGGGTGGTGGGTGCGTGGAATGGGCTGCCAGCAACGGTGGTGGAGACGAATTTGATAGGGTCTTTTAAGAGACTTAGATAGTACATGGAACTTGGTAAGTCGAGTCATCTCTAAGGTAGGGACATGTTCGGCACAACTTTGTGGGCCGAAGGGCCTGTATTGTGCTGTAGTTTTTCTATGTTTCTATTCTGTCTCTGGAACAGGGACGGATCTGTGTCACGCTGTCTGTAATGGGGACGGATCTGTGTCACGCTGTCTGTAATGGGGACGGATCTGTGTCACGCTCTCTGTAATGGGGACGGATCTGTGTCACGCTCTTTAAACAGTTGATGTTACACTGGTAATTTGCTGCCTAGTCAGTTGATCTTCCTTTCATTATAAGGCCAAAAGTGGGGACGTTCATTAATGACTGCTCAATGTTTAACACTATTCATAACTCCTCAGTTACTGAAGCAATCTATGAACGAGTATAGCAAGCCCCTGACAATATCCAGGTTTGGCTAACAAAGGGCAAGGAAAATGTGCAACATGCAATCGCTTAGACAATGATTATTTCCAACTAGAGAGGATGTAACCATTGCCTCTTGACATTCCTTTACTGAATTCCCCAACTATCAACATTCCGGGGGTTACAGTTGACCAGAAAATGAACTGAATTAGCCATGTAAGTATTGTGACCACCACAGCAGGTCAAAGGATCAGAATTCTGTGGCAACTAACTCACCTCCTGAGTCCCTCATGTCCACCATCTACAAGGCACTAGGCTGTTTGGTGTGTGTGTGTGTGTGTGTGTGTGTGTGTGTGTGTGTGTGTGTGTGTGTGTGTGTGTGTGTGTGTGTGTGTGTGTGTGTGTGTGTGTGATGGAGTGCAGCTCCAACAACATAAGCTTGACACCATCCAGGGCAAAGGAGCCACTTGAATACTACTCCTTCCACAAATATTCACTCTCCCCACCATCGACAAGCAGTGGCAGCCAGCAAAGCCTACATCCCGTATAATGAATTTTAAAAAGTTGATTAATCCAGACGCTTTGAGCAGCCTTTCTGTATCCTGGTGTACATGTTCTTGACCTGAAACTAACCTGTTTAGAGATTAATTCTGTGCTGATTATGCTGCTGGCTGGAGTTTAATGCCCCTTTTATGTATTGTATGTTTGGAGGAGGCTTGTGCCCTTCTTGTCAAATAGAGTTTTTGAGGGATATGGGTTGGTGGTTGACGCACCCTGAGAGACAGATTATATTTAGAATCAAAGTAACACCCAGTCTCTTGTTCAGGATTCTCACTGTTCTGATTAAATCACATGTCTTGCATCATTGAAATGTGAATTTTATTGTTTTGTATCAATTTTATGGATGAGCAGCACTGTGAAGATGCGTTACGTTTTGAAATTTTGCTTACAGATTTTCTAAGAACTTTAGCTCTGTTTTCTTGTTGACCTTGTCTTCACTACAATTTTGGAGTTGACCTGCCAGCAGTACTAATTGCTGCAAATCTTCAAACAAAGAAAAAATGGGGCAATGGATAACCAGTTTCTTTATATGTTGTTCTTGAGCTCTGTTTGATTGTTCTTTTCCGCTAACCTCTTAGGTCACGTCATTCCACCAGAAAATATTTTGCCCATCATTGTCTGCAGTGGTCCCTCGGGGCAGCAGCTTGAATTCACTTACCAGAAGAGGGACAAGCCACAACTGGTGAGTGTTTCAGTCTGAACACGTTCCTGCTTCTGACTCTAAAATCTGAAATAGATCAGCAGATCTCAATAAAGCATGGATTTTTTCAGTCTGTACTTGCTCAGAAGTTAAATTACTCCAATTCATAAATGCTTGTACATAACCCAATTAAATATATTATTGATTCTTTGTAGACCTTACTCGGTAAGATGAAAAAAAATCCATAAGAAAACAATGCAAAGAAAGGTTATACATACTAGAACAGAACAGACCTTTATGATTTTTGACAGGTGATCAAACAGAAGAAATTATAACTTGCTTGTACCATTCCTCAGTTGTCTTGGAGACCTCCAGTAAAGAGCTAGTGACAAGTCTGCCTCCATCATGGGTATTTATCAATGTTAGAGGCCTTCATCCAGGTGGGCTTAGGTTGTTCCATTACTAGCTAAATGAGCTCTCAGAAATTATTCATTAGATCTCCAGATATTTGTGTAACTGTCCCTGATAATAGAACAGCAGAGTGTTCAACATTACTCCCTTAATCTCATTTGTACACACGACTTGTATGTTTTGTATAGCTTCGTACAAACTGAGTTGCAAGCTTGTTTTAATTAAGCCTAGGAAGGTCAGTTAGTGTTTATCTGATCACAAGTGTCTTCATGTCAGGTTACCTGCTGTTATTTTGTATTAAAGACTTCCATCGGAGAAGAAGATACAAAAGTCTGAAGTCACGTACCAACCGACTCAACAGCTTCTTCCCTGCTGCCATCAGACTTTTGAATGGACTTGCCTCGCATTAAGTTGATCTTTCTCTACACCCTACACTACATTTTGCACTGTCTCATTTTCTTCTCTATGTATGGTATGTTTTGTGTGTATAGTGCGCAAGAAACAATACTTTTCACTGTATACTAATACATATGACAATAATAAATTTAAAAAAAGGCTTTTAAGACTACCTTAAGCATAAAACATATCCAATATAAAAATGTGAATTTAAAGCCAGTTTGTTGATAAAACTAATTGTCAATCCTTTGGTTATATATGTATATAAAAATGTCTTACACTTAATCACCTGTATCTTAGCTGGCATCCAAATATATTGCTATGGTTATGGGAACACATCTTATTTGTAAATGTGCTGTAATTCTGGCAGAGTATGTGTAATTTTGCTGAACTTTACAAAATTGTTGAATATGCAAAGCTTGGTTAGCTAATGCAGTAAATGTGGAATAGAACTAATCTGAAAATGTAACTTTTTTGTGGAAATTAGTCATTTAGGTTCATGTAGCATTGCTGCCTAAGCCTCTGCTATCTGCTGGAATTAGTGCTTGCATATTTTTGCCTAGAGTCATAAAGTCATGGAGTTTTACAGCATGGAAACAAGTTGGGCCTTTGGTCCATGCTGCCCCTTTGTTTTAAACCCTTAAGCTAATCCCAATTGCCCACATTTGGCCTATATCCCTCTCTACCCATCATATCCGTGTAACTATCTAAATGCTTTTTAAAAGATAAAATTGGAGCCGCCTCTACTAATACCTCTGACAGCTTGTTCCAGACACTCACCATCCTGTGTGTGAAAAAATTGCCCCTCTGGACACTTTTATTTGTGTGCTTAAAGCAAGGTGGGAGGAGCATGTTGGGAATCATGGAAAATTTGAATTAAGGAATCACTGGAAACTCTGGGAGCAAAGTATGCTTTTGTTGAAATTGTTTCCACTAGGAGGATTTTGATTTGATTTATTATTGTCACATGTGTTAACATACAGTGAAAAGTATTGTTTCTTGAGCGCTATACAGACAAAACATCCTTTCATAGAGAAGGAAATAAGAGCGTGCAGAATGTAGTCATAGTCATAGCTAGGGTTTAGAGAAAGATCAACTTAATGCAAGGTAAGTCCATTCAAAAGTCTGATAGCAGCAGGGAAGAAGCTGTTCTTAAGTTGGTTGGTAAATGACCTCAGACTTCTGTATCTTTTTCCCCCACAGAAGAAGGTGGAAGAGAGAATGTCCAGTAATTATGCTGGCCGCTTTGCCAAGGCAGCGGAAAGTGTAGACAGTCAATGGAGGAGAGGCTGGAGTGTTGGTAAGCAGAGTACGAAGATATAAGAGTGAGATGAGGAGATTTCATCTTGTGCAGCG
Organism: Carcharhinus amblyrhynchos; assembly: GCF_965287045.1. NCBI lineage: Eukaryota > Metazoa > Chordata > Chondrichthyes > Carcharhiniformes > Carcharhinidae > Carcharhinus > Carcharhinus amblyrhynchos. The sequence continues at coordinate 69,011,991 of NC_137329.1, read as the reverse complement.
AGTTGTTGTGATCTAAGATTGAAAGCAAGATGAAAAACAGATGCAGTGTTAAAAAGGGAACAGGATGAGGTCTAGAAGAAAGACATTTTTGCAGGGCTATGGGGGAAGAGATGGAAAGTGGGACTAATTGGATAGTTCTTTCAAAAGAACTATCTGGCACAGCATGATGGGCTGGATGGTCTCTGTCTGTGCAGCAAGATTATTTTGCTTCAAGCAGTTTCTGTAAAAAAAAAACTAACCACTGCCTGGCTTGATCCTTTTGACCACTTTCAGTTTTGGTGTAAGTTAAGTTTGGGAAACAATTCCAGCTTCAAGATTCCTTTTGCTTGACCAATCCTTGGAACTAGGAAGTGAACTGCTTAACCTGCTTATTTAACCCTTTTAAGTTGTTGAAGCTGTTTGAAGTCTGAAAGATTTTCTTTCAGATGTTTTTGACTAGGTGTTTGCAGAGCCAGAAAAGCCCAGGAATGGAATCTTCATTAATCCGATCTGATGAAGATCATGACCTGAGCCCCAAACTAACCTCACACTATATACTCTAACTAGATTAGCTGGATTGGAATCACAATATTGCAGTGACAGGACATGACCAGCCATGTGGGAGCATTGGGTTGGGGGTGCGGAGTGGCTATAAAGAAAAGTAAGATGGATTATGAGAATAAACTAGCTCAGAATATAAAAAAAGGTAGCAAATGTTTCTACAAATATATAAAACGAAAACATTTGTCCTTTAGAGGACGAGAAGGGGGATGTAATAACTGGAAATGAGAAAATGGCTGAGGCATTGTTGGTCTTCACAGTGGAAGACACAAATAACATGCCAAAAATTGATGACAGGAAGGCAATGCAGGTGAGAACCTAGAAACTATTATTATCATGCAAAGGGTAGTGTTGGGCAAGTTAATGGGGCTAAAGGTAGTCAAGTCTCCTGGTCCTGATGGAATGCATCCCAGGGTACTGAAAGAGATGGTGGGAGAAATAGCAAATGCACTAGTGGTAATTTACCAAAATTCACTGGACTCTGGGGTGGTTCCTGCAGATTGGAAACAGCAAATGTGATGCCACTGTTTAAAGGCAGATAAGTATAGGCTGGTTAGCTTAACTTTTGTAGTAGGTAAAATGCTTGAATCTATCATCAAGGATGAAATAGCGAGACATCTGGATATAAATTGTCCCATTGGTAAGATGCCGCATGGGTTCATGAAGGGCAGGTCATGTTTGACTAATTTGGTAGAATTCTTTTGAGGACATTAATGTACAGTGGACAACGGGGAATCTGAGAATGTGGTGTGTCTGGATTTGGATGTGGTGTATCAGAAGGCATTTGACAACGTGTCTCACCAATGATTGCTGTATAAGATAAAGGTGCACAGTGTTACGGGTAATATATTAACATGGATAGAGGATTGGTTAACTAATAGAAAGCGAAGAGTGGGGGTAAATGGGTGTCTTTCTGATTGGCGATCAGTGAATAGTGGTGTGCCTCATGGATCAGATGGCCTATTCCTGTTCCTAGTTCTTGTGTTCTATGTCACGGTGCGGTGAACCAAGGTATGATGTATTGTGGTGTGGCGGCATGGGACTGTGGCAAGTATCACTGAGGAAGTGAGTCACGTTGTGGTGAGTGTCATGCTGTGACAAGTGTGGGATGTGGTGAGTGTGGCAGTGCCAGGACAAGGCAGGGCATTGGACATTTCAGTTGATGGCAGCATTTTTGAATTTAACTATTTTTCACCTCCAAATATTTTTTCAAAGTTTCTGCTTAAAAATGGATGCCTGCCAAACGAGTCAGCTATGATGTATACAGCTCAGCTTGTTCTAAGGGGTCTGTAATTGCTGTATATCTTCCAGTCCTGTGCAATGCTGATCAATGAAGGAAGCACCATATACTGCTCTGTTTTTAATATTAAATCTTATTTTTGTAGCTGGATGAATGTGGCCGGGTATTGGTCAATCTGTGTAAAGTGGTCCCTGGCGGCATTGTGTGCTTCTTTCCATCATATGAATATGAAAAACAGGTATACACACACTGGGAAAAAACTGGCCTTCTGGCACAGCTAGAGGCCAAAAAAAAGGTAACTTGATTGTTTTATACCTGCATTTTAGCATCTGAGGCGATATCTTAGAACCATTTTCCTTCTCTTTTGATCGGAATTGTGCAGTTTGAAAGCCTTTTGCGGAAAAAAAGTCATTCCTCCCCTCGCATCCTTACTTGCAATTCACTGTGTTTCATTATGGGCAAGTGCACACGCATTCACACTCTCTCATACACACTAATTGGGTTGTTAAATCCTGCTTTGTGCTCATTTCCTGACCAGCTTATATATATCCTGTCTCAGTACAAAGCTGGCACTGTTGCTGTTGATGTGATCATGATGTGTTATCTACAGACTTTCTGAATGTGTTTGGTACTATTGACCATATCACCATCTTACGTTATCTTTCCCCTGTTGGCCAGCTTATGGGGTTCCAATTCAACAGTCTGAACAAGGCCAATGTATCTTCAACAACAACTCCCCCAGTTTCCAGGATCCACCAAGGATCTGTCTTTGACCTCCTCTTTATTTTCTCCTCCACAATATTATTCATTAACGTTAGATTAGCCTCCCAATGTACATTGGTAATCGGAAACTTCCCCTGTTCATTACTTCTCTTACCCCATGACCAAATCCTTGCTTTGTCAGACTGCCCAACCAACATGGATTCGTGAGTAAATCACAGCTTACTGAACGGCTTGGAGACCAAACTCTTCGACTTGAGTTCCTGCCTTAAACTCTGCACCATTCACACTGACTTCATCCTCTTCATAAAACATATTCAGGCTGAGTCAGCTCATCCTACACCTTCCTTGATCTATAACTGGACATCACATGCAACATCTTTTGTCAAGTTTATTTATTAGTGACACAAGTAGGCTTACGTTAACACTACAATGAGGTGAGTGGAAAATCCCCTAGTTGCCACACTCCGGATCCTGCTCAGGTACACCGAGGGAGAATTTAGCATAGCCAATGCACCTGACTTTCAGACTGTGGGAGGAAACCAGAGCACCTGGAGGAAACCCATGCAGGCATGAGGAGGATGTGCTAACTCCACACAGACAGTGCCCCAAACCAGGAATTGAACTTGGGTCCCTGGCAGCAGTACTAACCACTGTGCCCTGTATCCACCACAGGGAAGGTTGATTCAATTCTGAAGTGTTAGTCGTATTGGTCTGTCCTCTGTTGAAACCCTGATCCATTTGTTGTTCTTGACTCAATTCCCTTGATGCCCTGCTGGCTGGTCTCAATGCCTGGAGCCTCTAATAGAACATAGAACATTACAGCGCAGAACAGGCCCTTCGGCCCACGATGTTGCGCCGACCAGTTACAAAATAAGCTCTGACCTGCCCAGATCAAGACTGTTTGTATCATGTCCCACTTACCCAACATCCTACCCTCACTGACCAACACTGACTTCCTGTTTCCCCCCCAAAATTGAATTCAAAATCTCTTCTTTTCCCTCTGTTGACCCATCCCTCACTGTCCTCTCCACCCTCAAGTCTTTGGTCCTTTAACCCTCATCTTTAACGCAACACCACCCATTCAGGAGCCCTCCCCTGCATTGATAATCTGGAATTCTCTTCCTGAACCCCTACTCCCTCCTTCACTTTTTTCACCACTAGAAACTGCGCCAAGGACTATCTTTCAATCTTCCAACCTCTCCCTGTCCTGCCCCCAGTAGCTGCAAATGCAGCCCTTTTACCTATTTCTACTTATTGGATGGAGGTGGAGTGGGGATGGAGGTGGCAATGTGACGATGGGGCAGGGAGGGGTGTGCGAATGTAACTGTAGGAGGAGGGAAGTGTTTCTGGAGAATGAGGGGAGATTTGATTCGGATTGGCGGTTGGTGACTAGTGGAGTGCCCCAGGGGTCAGTGCTGGGGCCTCAGCTATTCACCATTTATATAGATGATCTGGAGGAGGGAACCAAGTGTATGGTGTCGAAATTTGCTGATGACACCAAGATTGGTGGAACGGCAAATTGTGCGGAGGGTGTGGAGAGTCTGCAGAAGGATCTAGATAGGCTGGGCGAATGGGCCAGGAACTGGCAAATGGAATTTAATGTTGGCAAATGTGAGGTTGTCCACTTTGGTAGGAATAATGGTAGGAAGGACTATTACTTGTGTGGCGAAAAGCTGCAGCGTGCGATGGTGCAGAGGGACCTCGGGGTCCTTGTGCATGAGTCGCAAAAACCCAGTCTGCAGGTGCAGCAGGTGGTCAGGAAGGCGAATGGGATGCTGGCCTTCATAGCGAGGGGGATTGAATATAAAAGTAGGGAGGTCTTGCTGCAGCTGTATAGGGCATTGGTGAGGCCGCAGCTGGAGTACTGCGTGCAGTTTTGGTCGCCGCACTTACGCAAGGATATTTTGGCCTTGGAGGGTGTGCAGAGGAGGTTTACTAGGCTGATGCCGGAGTTGAGGGGGTTGAACTATGAGGAGAGGCTGAATAAACTAGGCTTGTACTCGTTAGAGTTTAGAAGAATGAGGGGAGATCTCATTGAGACATATAAGATGTTGAATGGGATGGATAGGATAGAGGTGGAGAGACTCTTCCCACTCAGAAAGGACAGTAGGACTAGAGGGCACAGCCTCAAGATAAAGGGGGGCGCGGTTTAGAACGGAGTTGAGGAGGAACTTCTTCACTCAAAGGGTGGTGAATCTCTGGAATTCTCTGCCCGTTGAAGTGGTGGAGGCTGCCTTGCTAAATATATTTAAGACATGGGTTGATAGGTTTTTGATAGGCAAGGGGATTAAGGGTTATGGGGAGAGGGTGGGGGTGTGGAACTGAGCCACGACAGATCAGCCATGATCTTATTGAATGGCGGGGCAGGCTCGAGGGGCTAGATGGCCTACTCCGGCTCCTATTTCTTATGTTCTTATGATAGAGGTGTATAAGATTTTGATGGGTATAGATAGAGTGAATGCAAGCAGGCTTTTTCCACTGAGGCTAGGGAAGAAAAAACCCAGAGGGCATGGGTTAAGGGTGAAAGAAAAGTTTAAAGGGAATATTGGGGGGGGCTTCTTCGCGCAGAGAGTGGTGGGAGTGTGGAATGAGCTGCCGGATAAAGTGGTAAATGCGGGGTCACTTTTAACAAAAACTTAAATGGCTCAGGAGGATGTTGCCGGGACTTGAGAAGCTGAGTTACAGAGAGAGATTGAATAGGTTAGGACTTTATTCCCTGGAGCGTAGAAGAATGAGGGGAGATTTGGTAGAGGTGTATAAGATTTTGATGGGTGTAGATAGAGTGAATGCAAGCATGCATTTTCCACTGAGGCTAGGGGAGAAAAAAAAGGACATGGGTTAAGGGTGAAAGGAGAAAAGTTTAAAGGGAATATTGGGGAGGGGGGGTTGGTGCTTATTCACGCAGAGAGTGGTGGGAGTGTGGAATGAGCTTCTGGATAAAGAGGTAAAAGTGGGGTCACTTTAACATTCATGGATGAGAGGGGTGTGGAGGGATTTGTTTCAAGTGCAGGTCAGTGGGACTAGGCAAAAGATGGTTCAGCACAGACAAGAAAGGCCAAAAGGCCTGTTTCTGAGCTGTAAATTGTCTATGGTTCTACCACCCATCCTGCCCCTAGGCCTAATCTGAATTTGACTCCTGTTGTTCTGTTTGTTCCTACACCCTGCCTGCAATCTGCTGAGTGAATTACTTCTCTTTTTAATGCCAGAAGATCACTGGATGAATGTTGGACTTCATAGGTGATTTCTGTATTTCTGTCTGCATAGCATGCAAGAAGCAATACTTTTCACTTTTCAAGTGACAATAAATCAAATCAAACCTAAATTTCTTCTATTTGATGCCATAGATTTTCCAGGAGCCTAAAAAAGCCAATCAAGTGGAGCAGGTGCTGTCTGAATATTCCAGGTGTGTCCAGGTATGTAACATAAGAACATAAGAAATAGGAGCAGGAGTAGGCCATCCAGCCCTTCGAGCCTGCCCCGCCATTCAATAAGATCATGGCTGATCTGTCACTGCTCAGTTCCACTTTCCCGCCCTCTCCCCATAACCCTTAATCCCCTCTCCTATCAAAAACCCATCAACCCGCGTCTTAAAAATATTTAGCGAGGCAGCCTCCACCACTTCAACGGGCAGAGAATTCCAGAGATTCACCACCCTTTGAGTGAAGAAGTTCCTCCTCAACTCCGTTCTAAACCGCCCCCCTTTTATCTTGAGGCTGTGCCCCCTAGTCCTATTGTCTTTTTTGAGCGGGAAGAGTCTTTCCACCTCTATCCTATCCATCCCATTCATCATCTTATACGTCTCAATGAGATCTCCTCTCATTCTTCTAAACTCTAACGACTACAAGCCCAGTTTATTCAGCCTCTCCTCATAGCTCAACCCCCTCAACTCCGGTATCAGCCTAGTAAACCTCCTCTGCACTCCCTCCAAGGCCAAAATATCTTTGCGCAGGTGCGGCGCCCAAAAATGCACACAGTACTCCAGTTGCGGCCTCACCAATGCCCTATACAGCTGCAGCAAGACCTCCCTACTTTTATATTCAATCCCCTTCGCTATGAAGGCCAGCATCCCATTCGCCTTCCTGACCACCTGCTGCACCTGCAAGCTGGGTTTTTGCGACTCATGCACAAGGACCCCGAGGTCCCTCTGCACCGTCGCCTGCTGCAGTTTTTCGCCCCGTAAGTAATAGTCCTTCCTACCATTTTTCCTACCAAAGTGGACCACCTCACACTTGCCAACATTAAATTCCATTTGCCGTTTCCTGGCCCATTCGCCCAGCCTATCTAGATCCTTCTGCAGACTCTCCACACCCTCCGCACAATTTGCCGTTCCCCCAAACTTGGTGTCATCAGCAAATTTCGACACTCTACACTCGGTTCCCTCCTCCAGATCATCTATATAAATGGTAAAAAGCTGAGGCCCCAGCACCGACCCCTGGGGCACTCCACTAGTCACCATCCGCCAATCCGAATAGCACCCGTTGACCCCCACTCTCTGCCTCCTATTTGACAACCAATCCTCTATCCACGCTAACACCCTACCCCCAACTCCATGTCCCTCGACCTTCTGCAATAACCTCTTGTGAGGCACTTTGTCAAACGCCTTCTGAAAATCTAGAAAGACCACATCCACCGGCTCTCCTCTATCCACCGCCCTAGACACATCCTCATAGAACTCCAGTAAATTTGTCAGACATGACTTCCCTTTAACGAAACCATGCTGCGTCTGCTCTATCAAGCAATTCCCTTCAAGATGCCTCGCTATTTCCTCCTTAAGGACAGATTCTAACATTTTACCTACCACAGACGTTAAACTAACCGGCCTATAATTCCCCGCCTTTTGCCTGGCACCCTTCTTCAACAACGGTGTAACATTAGCCGTTTTCCAATCATCCGGCACTTCCCCGGAATCCAGCGACGTTTGGAAAATAACCACCAAGGCATCCACTATCACCTCCGCCATTTCTTTCAGAACCCTCAGATGCATTCCATCCGGTCCTGGGGACTTGTCCACAATCAGCCCCTCCAGTCTGTCGAGCACCGCCTTTCTAGTAACAGTAATGTCATTAAGACCCTCCAGTCCTACCACCTTTCTATCGCTAACACCCGGCAAATTATTCACGTCCTCCTCCGTGAAGACAGAAACAAAAAAGTTATTCAATACCTTAGCCATATCCCCATCCCCTACCACTAGGTCCCCTTTCTCATCCTCTAAAGGACCAACATTCACCCTAGCCAGCCTCTTCCTTTTTATATATTTATAAAAACTCTTGCTATCCTTTTTTATATTAAGCGCTAGCCCAGCTTCATAGTTTCTCCTACCCTTCTTTATCAACTTCTTTGTCAATCTTTGTTGACATTTAAACCTCTCCCAATCAGCGAATGTTGTCCCATTGTTTAAGAAGGGGAGCAGAGACTTCCCTGGGAATTACAGACCAGTGAGTCTTACTTCTGTAGTGGGCAAGGTTTTAGAAAGAATTATTAGGGATAGGATTTATAGTTATTTGGAGAGTAATGAATTGATTAGAGATAGTCAGCATGGTTTTGTAGCGGGAAGGTCGTGCCTTACTAACCTTATTGAGTTCTTTGAGAAGGTGACCAAAGAGGTGGATAGGGGTAAGGCAGTAGATGTGGTATATATGGATTTTAGTAAGGCGTTTGATAAGGTTCACCATGGTATGCTTCTGCAGAAAATGCAGATGTATGGGATTGGGGGTAATTTAGGTACTTGGATCAGGAATTGGTTAGCAGATAGGAGACAGAGGGTGGTGGTTGATGGTAATTATTCATCATGGAGTTCGGTTACGAGTGGTGTGCCTCAGGGATCTGTTTTGGGGCCACTGCTGTTTGTAATCTTTATTAATGATCTGGATGAGGGTATAGTTGGGTGGATTAGTAAGTTTGCTGATGACACCAAAGTCGGAGGTGTGGTAGATTGTGAGGAAGGGTGTCGAAGTTTGCAGGGTGACTTGGACAGGTTGCAGAGCTGGGCCGTGAGGTGGCGGATGGAGTTTAATGCGGAGAAGTGTGAGGTAATCCATTTCGGTAGGAATAACAGATGTGTTGAGTATAGGGCTAACGGGAGGACTTTGAATAGAGTGGAGGAGCAGAGGGATCTAGGTGTATGTGTACATAGATCCCTGAAAGTTGGGAATCAAGTAGATAAGGTTGTTAAGAAGGCGTACGGTGTCTTGGCGTTTATTGGTAGGGGGATTGAATTTAGGAGTCGCAGCGTCATGTTGCAACTGTACACAACTCTGGTGCGGCCGCACTTGGAGTACTGTGTGCAGTTCTGGTCCCCACATTACAGGAAGGATGTGGAGGCTTTGGAGAGGGTGCAGAGGAGGTTTACCAGGATGTTGCCTGGTATGCAGTGGAGGTCCTATGAGGAGAGACTGAGGGATTTGGGGTTGTTTTCACTGGAAAGAAGGCGGCTAAGAGGGGATCTTATAGAAACATATAAGATGATCAGAGGTTTAGATAGGGTGGATGGTGATAGCCTGTTTCCTCGGATGGAGAAATCTAGCACGAGGGGGCATGGCTTTAAATTAAGGGGGGGTAGTTATAGGACGGATGTCAGGGGCAGGTTCTTTACCCAGAGGGTGGTGAGGGACTGGAATGCCCTGCCTGCTGCAGTTGTAAATGCGCCTAGTTTGGGGGCGTTTAAGAGATTGGTGGATAGGTTTATGGACGAAAAGGGATTGGTTTAGATTAGTGGGTCAATGTTTTTTTTTAAAAAAATAAGACTGGTCGGCGCAACATTGTGGGCCGAAGGGCCTGTTCCGCGCTGTAATGTTCTATGTTCTATGTTCTAATCCTCTTCTCGCCCACTACTCTTAGCTACTCAAAATTCCTCCGCTTTTAGTTTAACACTTTCCTTCACCTCCTTTGTTATCCACGGCTTATTACCTCTCCTCCTACTATCCTTTTTGACCATCGGAATAAATTTCCGTTGAGCACCAAGAAACATCTCCTTAAAGATCCTCCACTGCTCCTCAACAGACCCTCCCTCCAACGCGCTCTCCCAGTCCACATTCGCCAATTCTTCTCTCATCCTACCGTATTTCCCTCTATTCAAACAAAGGACGCATGTCCGGGAACCCACTTTCTCCTCCTCCATCTGCACCAGAAACTCCACCATACAATGATCACTCTCCCCAAGAGGATCCTTCACCACAAGGTCCCTAATTCTACCCGCTTCATTACATAGCACCAGATCCAAGATAGCTCGCTCTCTCGTCGGCTCCAATACACACTGTTCGAGGAAACTATCCCGGCAGCATTCCAAGAACTCTTCATCGAGCCCCCCACGTCCAACATGGGTCGACCAATCAATATGCAGATTGAAATCCCCCATAACTACGGCCGTCCCATTCCTGCACACCGCACTTATTTGCGCGTTAACAGCCCGCCCCATCTCCAGATCATTATTCGGGGGCCTATAGACGACACCCACCAGCGTCTTCCTCCCTTTGCTGTTCCTAATCTCCACCCACAACGATTCCACCCTCTGCTCCTTGGCTCCAGTATCATCCCTTGCTACCACCGTGATGCTATCCTTAATCAGTAGAGCTACGCCCCCGCCTTTTCCCTCCCTTTTCAGGGAGTGCCTGAAAACTGTCAACGTCTTAATTGTCAGTGAAATTGAATGGGGTGTCAGACCATTTTTTGAACAGAGGGTGGAGTAAAACAGCCTGAGTTACTGAGTTTAAAATCACCTCTTGCATAAGATTTGTTGCACTTCAGATAGTTCAGTAGTTCAGTGTTGGATTATAGTGGCTGAAGCTAGGCATTGGCTACAGTATGTGTGAAGTTGGTAGATGGGTGCACATTAGAACTGTACTTCCAACCATTAGAAATGGGCAATAAATGCTGTTGTGCCTACACCCCATGGAAGAATGTTTTTTTTAAAAAAGTCCTGGACTACAGAGCAGGGAAATAGCCTAGAGACCCATTTCTGATTTCAACCGACCAGTTCCTGTTGGGTGAGGACAAGGTTTGGTCAGCACTATTGCTGTCAGGATTGAGTAGCCTGGGTAAAGTACCAGTGGACTGATTTGTATCCCAGGGAGAGTCAACATCTTCAGACAAAGAACATGGGTTATTAAAGAACATCTCAGGCATAGTTAGAGGTGCTTGAGGTGATAACATAGAACACTACAGCACAAACAGGCCCTTTGGCCCACACGTTGCGCCAATCACATGCGTACCTACCAGGCTGTAGAACTGTCTGTAACTCCCAATCCTATTAAGTTCCATGTACTCATCCAGAAGTCTTTTAAAAGACCCCAGCGAGTTCACCTCTACCACCACCGATGGCAGCCAATTCCACTCACTCACCACCCTCTGAGCGAAAAACTTACCCCTAACATCTCCTCTGTACTTGCTTCCCAGCACCTAAAACCTGTGTCCTCTCGTAGCAACCATTTCAGCCCTGGGAACTAGCCTCCGAGAATCCACCCTATCTATTCCTCTCAACATTTTATAAACCTCTATCAGGTCGCCTCTTAACCTTCGTCTCTCCAGGGAGAAGAGACCTAGCTCCCTCAACCTATCTTCATAAGGCATGCCTCCCAATCCAGGCAACATCCTTTTAAGTATCCTCTGCACCCTCTCAATAGCTTCCACATCCTTCCTGTAGTGAGGCGACCAGAACTGCGCACAGTACTCCAAGTGGGGTCTGACAAGAGTCTTATAAAGTTGCAGCGTTACCTCCTGACTCCTAAGCTCAATCCCTCGATTAATGAAGGCCAGTACACCATACACCTTCTTGACCACATCCTCCACCCGATTTAAGAATCCTATGGACCCAGACCCCAAGATCCTTCTGCTCCTCAACACTGCTAAGACTCCTACCCTTGATATTGCACTCCTTCATCCCACTGGTCCTGCCAAAATGGACCACTACACATTTATCCGCGTTGAAGTCCATCTGCCACTTCTCTGCCCAGTCTTGCATCCTATCTGTGTCATGCTGCAACTTCTGACATCTCTCCAGACTATCCACCTCACCACCAACCTTCATATCATCGGCGAACTTACTAACCCATCCCTCCACTTCCTCATCCAGGTCATTTATGAAAATGACAAACAGCAAGGGTCCTAGAACAGATCCCTGGGGCACTCCACTGGTGACCGACCTCCATGCAGGAAAAGACCCATCCACAACCACTCTCTGCCTTCTGCAGGCAAGCCATTTCTGGATCCACAAGGCCAAAGCCCCTTGGATCCCATGCCCTCTCACCTTCTCAAGAAGTCTTGCATGGGGGACCTTATCAAACGCCTTGCTGAAGTCCATGTAAACCACATCCACCGCTCTTCCTTCATCAATGTGTTCAGTCACATTTTCAAAGAACTCAACTAGGCTCGTAAGTCACGTCCTGCCCTTGACAAAGCTACTTTCAAGCTTTAATATGATTGGGTAGGAACACAGACTAAGAAGAAGTTTATTGATTTGTTTTGTTAGTGAAAGGAAGGCGAACCTCAAAGTTGAATTTCAGAACTTTGGCCGCGGTAGTTACTTTATTTTCTGGTGACCTACAGCATTCAAGTCGATCGCCAAGCCTGGTCACTGGGGGTCTGCTCTTCTCTGTGGTTGGGGGAAAGATGAGCGAGGGCATCAACTTCTCGGATGACCTGGGCAGGTAGGAATTAATAATCTGATTGCTCCACAGTTCCTATCGCTCAATTTTGTTTTTTTTTCCCTCCAAACTTAAGAAATGTTAGTGATCCAATATTGGATTTTGTTTCCCCCTCCTTGGAATGAAGTCCGGGCTCCAAAATCTGTCTTCCAAGATTAACCATTGTGGGATCCAATAAAAATGCTAGTTAATGAAACAATAGATTCATAGAATTTCCATCAATCTTGAGTATCTGAACCTGTCAGTCTGAACCTGGGGGAAAGAACTCGAGAATGAGTCAAGAGATTATGACCACTGTTCATGTCAAAATCAATACCTACATGGACTGCTAAGGGCTGAAGGCCTGTTACCCTACATTTTCATTGTAACCTCAAGCAAGGTGTTAAGCAGCTTGGGGTTACAGGTTGCTCCCTCCTGCTGTGTGACCAGCAGGGTTTTTATGATGGCGAAGCTCTCTCACCTATGATGAAGACCATGGCTTCAAAGCTTGTATAAACCAAATGGGCTCAACCTGCTGTCTCCCCCTACCCACAGACTTTTCACCTGCCCCTCTCCCATGGCTACTAGACACATGTGAGGAAAGAAGCCATTTGATCAAGGAGGTGGTTGTTGCCAAATTGGTTCTGTACTTACCCAGTAACCACAGTAACTGCAGCAGGCGACGGTGCAGAGGGACCTCGGGGTCCTTGTGCATGAGTCACAAAAACCCAGCCTGCAGGTGCAGCAGGTGGTCAGGAAGGCTAATGGGATGCTGGCCTTCATAGCGAGGGGGATTGAATATAAAAGTAGGGGGGTCTTGCTGCGGCTGTATAGGGCATTGGTGAGGCTGCAGCTGGAGTACTGTGTGCAGTTTTGGGCGCCGTACTTACGCAAGGATATTTTGGCCTTGGAGGGAGTGCAGAGGATGCCGGAGTTGAAGGGGTTGAGCTATGAGGAGAGGCTGAATAAACTAGGATTGTACTCGTTAGAATTTAGAAGAATGAGGGGAGATCTCATTGAGACATATAAGATGATGAATGGGATGGATAGGATAGAGGTGGAGAGACTCTTCCCACTCAGAAAGGACAATAGGACTAGGGGGCACAGCCTCAAGATAAAGGGGGGGCGGTTTAGAACGGAGTTGAGGAAGAACTTCTTCACTCAGAGTGGTGAATCTCTGGAATTCTCTGCCCGTTGAAGTGGTGGAGGCTACCTCGCTAAATATTTTTAAGACGCGGGTTGATGGGTTTTTGATAAGAGAGGGGATTAAGGGTTATGGGGAGAGGGCGGGAATGTGGAACTGAGCCACGACAGATCAGCCATGATCTTATTGAATGGCGGGGCAGGCTTGAGGGGCTAGATGGCCTACTCCTGCTCCTATTTCTTATGTTCTTATACATTTTGTAGCAGAACTTACTGCATGTGATCAAGTCCATCAAAACCTGGGTGGCGAAAAGCTGCAGCAGGCGACGGTGCAGAGGGACCTCGGGGTCCTTGTGCATGAGTCGCAAAAACCCAGCCTGCAGGTGCAGCAGGTGGTCAGGAAGGCTAATGGGATGCTGACCTTCATAGCGAGGGGGATTGAATATAAAAGTAGGGAGGTCTTGCTGCGGCTGTATAGGGCATTGGTGAGGCCGCAGCTTGAGTACTGTGTGCAGTTTTGGTCGCCGTACTTAAGCAAGGATATTTTGGCCTTGGAGGGAGTGCAGAGCAGGTTCACTAGGCTGATACCGGAGTTGAGGGGGTTGAGCTATGAGGAGAGGCTGAATAAACTAGGCTTGTACTCGTTAGAGTTTAGAAGAATGAGGGGAGATCTCATTGAGACGTATAAGATGATGAATGGGATGGATAGGATAGAGGTGGAGAGACTCTTCCCGCTCAGAAAGGACAGTAGGACTAGGGGGCACAGCCTCAAGATAAAGGGGGGGAGGTTTAGAACGGAGTTGAGGAGGAACTTCTTCACTCAAAGGGTGGTGAATCTCTGGAATTCTCTGCCCGTTGAGGTGGTGGAGGCTGCCTTGCTAAATATTTTTAAGACGCGGGTTGATGGGTTTTTGATAAGCGAGGGGATTAAGGGTTATGGGGAGAGGGCGGGAATGTGGAACTGAGCCACGACAGATCAGCCATGATCTTATTGAATGGCGGAGCAGGCTCGAAGGGCTAGATGGCCTACTCCTGCTCCTATTTCTTATGTTCTTATTATCAACCCGCAGTTTCAACAATTTGCTCATTACCAATTTTCTGGTGATTGTAAATTTCTTGAATTCCCCCTCCCTTCAATTTCTTAATTTACAGCAATTGCTGGGATATTACTTGTGTTCTCTGTAGTGAAGGCCAGTGTTTAATTCATCTGTCTTCTCCTTCCATTATTAATTCCACTATCTAAATGATCAGTACTTATTTTTGTTAATAATTTTCTTCTTAGTGATTCCTTTTTAAATATCTCTCTTGAAGCTTTCTCTTGAACTCTGCTTTTTTTTCCATCATTATCAATCTTTTAGTCATTCTTTGCTTTTTTATATTCTGTCCAATCTTATGACCTGCCACCCACCTTTACAAAATGATATGCTTCTTCTTGGAAGTGTGAGACCATCTGTAACTTTTTTAGTTAACCATGGATAGTGGATGGCTCCCATTGGAATTTTTATTATTTGTTGGGACATATCTACCCTGTGTATTTGGAAATTGCCCCTTCAGTATCTGCCACTGCGTCTCTACTGACCAATTCTTTAACCAAATTTGGTAGTCCTGCTTTCTTAAGTTTAAAATACTAATCTTGGACTCTCTCTTCACTCCCTTTAAAATAAATGTCAAATTCAATCATATTATGATTGCCTCTACCTAGGGGCCCCTTCACAATGAGATCAACGATTAATCCTATCTTGTTGCACATTGCAAGTCTAGCCTGCTCTCTGGTTGCCTGCAGAATGTGCTGTTCCAAGAAACTGTTCCAAAAACATTCTACGTTCAAGCTAATTTTGATATCTGATTTTTCCAGTCCACGTGTAGATTAAAAACTCTTATGATTATCACTATACTTTGCTGACAAGCTCCCATATCTCTTCCTCTCTACTCTGTCCTACTGTGTAGTTACAATTAGGGGACTTGTACACTTCACAAGTGACTTCTTGACTGTATTGTTTCTCATCTCTATCCAAGCTGCTTCTACGTCCTGCTTTCATGAACTTAGGTCATCCCTGTCTATTGCACAAATATCAGCGATTAACAGAGCCACCCTTGCACCTTTTCTTAGCTTCCCGACCTTCCTAAATGTCATGCAGCCTTCAACATTCAGTTCCGAATCTATGTAATCCTGCAGTCATATCTCTGCAATCAGGTTGTACTCAATTAATTATATTTGCACAACCACTTTGTTTTGTTTTGAATGCTGTGTGCATGTAGAGCTTTTAGTTCTGTTATTTTATTGTTTTTTGTAACCTCTAGCCTTGTCTACTGGTTTATTCTTTGATTACTCTCTATGTTTTCCTATCACCTTCCGTTTATCATTTCCCACATAATGCTTTTCTCCCTTGCCTTGCCTCTGCTCTTTGTTTTGCCACATTTCCCAATTTGATCCCTTGCCCAGTATTTAATTTAAAACCCTCTTCCGTCTACAAGGTGCACCGCAGAAACTCAGCAAGCCTTCTTCCACAGCATCTTCCAAACCACGACCACTACCATCTAGAAGGACAAGAGCAGCAGATACCTGGGAACACCACCACCCGGAGGTTCCCCTCCTGGTCACTTGAAAATACATCACCATTTCTTCACTGTTGCTGGGTCAAAACCCTGGAATATTCTCCCTAACAGCACAGTGGGTGTACCTATACCTCAGGGACTGGAATGGTTCAAGAAGGCAGCTCACCATGACCTTCTCAAGGGGCAATTGGGGATGGGCAAGAAATGTTGGCTTAACCAGCGCTGATCACATCCCATGAAATCTCTTTTTAAGAAGCATTGTAACATAAGGTTATTTTTATTGTGAAGGTTTAATATTGTGGTGTTCTTGTTCAATAGTGTACACCATTAATAGTCCCAGATGACCATAGGCAGCTCTCCTCTTTAAGGGGGAGAGCTAATTAGTGAGACTTAATTGATTGGGCGGCATGGTAGCACAGTGGTTAGCACTGCTGCTTCACAGCTCCAAGGTCCTGGGTTCGACGCTCAGGTCACTGTCTGTGTGGAGTTTGCACATTCTCCTCATGTCTGCGTGGGTTTCTTCTGGGTTCTCCGGTTTCCTCCCACAGTCCAAAGATGTGCGGGTTAGGTTGATTGGCCATGCTAAAAAATTGCCCCTTAGTGTCCAGGTTGTGGAGATTAGAGGGATTAGTGGGTATAATATGTGGGGATATGGGGGTAGGGCCTGGGTGGGATTGTGTTCGGTGCAGACCCGATGGGCCGAAGGGCCTCTTTCTGCACTGTAGGGTTCTATCGTTAACCTGAGGATCACCACACCTCGGGTGAGGGGCAAGGTTGAGAAGTGCATCACAAACCAACCGTTCTGTCAACTGAGCTAACCGACCCCATTCATTATCTGTGCACGGTTGCACAGTGGTTAGCACTGCTGCCTCACAGCACCAGAGACTCTCGTTCGATTCCCAGCTTGGGTCACTGTCTGTGTGGTGTCTGCACATTCTTACCATGTCTGTGGGGGTTTCCACTCAGTGCCCCGGTTCCCTCCCACAGTCCAAATGATGTGCAGATTGGGTGAATTGGCCATGCTAACTTCTCCCTCAGTGTACCCAAACAGATGTTGGAGTGTGGCGACTCGGGGATTTTTGCAGTAACTTCAATAGAGTGTTAATGTAAGTCTACTTGTGACACTAATAAATAAACTTTTAAAAAAACCATGAGAACTCAGATCTCATATTCCCAGCTTTCCTACTGAAGTTCCACTCTCTCTCTTCATCTGCCCCTCCAATCCACTAACTCTCCAACTGATTGCTCCTTTCTAGCCCCCAACCCTTCTGTTGAAACCTGAGATTAGTGAGTAAAAATGTAGAGGGGAGCAGAAAGTTGTAACAGGGCATAAACAAGTATTAATTGATATTAGCCATGGCAGGTAAGTATTTATTTGTGTGGACGTGTGAAGTCTACCACTTTGGAGCTAAGGAAACTAGAATATTTTCTAACTTCTGAGAAGTCAAAGATTGTGGAGGAGCAAAGATTTAGGAGTTCCAAAATCACTGTGATTGAGTGGAAGTTTCAAAATAATGAAACACCCTTAATGGAACGTTAACCTTTGCCTCAAGAGAACTTGAATCGGAAAGATTGAAAATTATGCTAGTTTTATAAAGCACTGGCTTGTCTCCCATGTAGGAGGGCTGCATTCAGTACTGGCATGATAGGAAGGATATATTAGCCTTGGAGGGGCTGCAGTGCAAATACACCTGAGCGATACCCGGGCTAGAAGGGTTAAATTATGAGGACAGGTTGCAGAGGCTAGGTTTATGTTCCCTTGAATACAGAAGATTAAGGGTGATCTAATTGATGAATTTAAAATTATTTTAAAATTGATGAACCAGACAGAGGGGAAGCTAGTTGTTTTGGTGGACAGATTCAGAATATGGGAGTTAGACCTGGACCATTCCAGGGAGTTCAAGGAAGGATACTGGTCATGTGCCTGCCAAAATACCAGGGGTCTATTGAAATTAAACTGTGGTTGATAAATCTGTGTTAATTGATATCAAAGTAAAGGTAGGTAGATAGAGGTAGGACACAGATAAGCTTGGTCTAGCTGAATGGTAGAACAAACTCAAGGGGCTGAATAGCTTCTTTCCATGTTCTCTGCCCTTAGCACCCAGCTGTCTGCCTGATGTCTGTGTCTCCCTAGCCTGTCCAGAGATTATTCATGAAATTTCTCATTGAGCAAATCTTTTAACTGATTTAAATAAATGTCCTTTGGTCCCACTGATCTGACTTGCCCTCAAGGAAAATTCTGAGTTCACTTGACCATTTAGCCATTTCTTATCCCTTGTTGTGTGTCTTTGCTTCAGACTAACTGACGCCTCTGAAATCCCCTTTACGCTTGGAAAAGTTCTTGTTGCTATTTGTCAGTACACAGTCTGGTTCTAATGTGGCCTGATCAGAGTTCAGTGGTGGAGAAAAATCTAACTAATGCCTCACCATGTCTAGGCATAACTCCAGAAACAGTTTATCAAGTGACTGCACAGTTCACTGCCAGAGTACAATTCTTTGCATTTATTATCAGGAAATATCATTGGTATTTGTTCATTTGCATTGCAATAATAACTTGTATTTGTATAGCACCTTTAGTGTAGGCACTTCATAAGAGCATTATCGGACAAAATTTGGTACTGTGACTTAGAGTTACTGGGAGAGACAATAGAAACACCAAGATCTTGAAGGCTGAAGGAGGCTAACAGATAGTTAGGGGTAAGATCAAAGACAGATTTAAAAATGAGGATGAGAATTTTTACATTGCATCTTTGCCAATGAACACGAGGGAAGTTTTTGGGTGAGATTTGATACTTAAATGATCTAAGATTTGAAATGCATCCTTTATCATGATGCATCATTACGACCTTCTGAAGGGGCAATTGGGGATGGGCCTTGGTGTGGTCTCGCTACCAATTCAGAAAACTCACATGGTTTCAGCATCCAAAGTCATTAATGTAGATTAGAAACATCCAATCTTGGCTCGCTGGAATGTTATCTGAACTGTACCTGCCTTTGAAGCAATTTTTATTTCTACCCTCACAAGAGTGTTGTATTACAGGTGTGTTATAATGGTCGGAATGCCCTTCCCCAATATGAAGTCACCGGAGCTGCTGGAGAAGATGGCTTATTTGGATAAGATCCTGGTATGTTGTGGCTGGGTCTGAGCACAAATTCTTTTATCACTCAGGAGTTGGGAGTACTTGTTTATAGTTTCTCAGGTGCAGTGTGGGAACCCATACTGGATCCAACAACAGTACATCATCCAAAATCACCACTCTTTGTTTTGTGTGTGGTATTCATATTGCTGAATAGCACGTGGTTCAGAATGACTGCAACAGCATGGGTTTTATTCCCATTCCAGCTGAGGAAAACTTGGAGCCTGAATCCTTGTCTGCTCCTGATGGTGAAAGGCAATGAAGCATTTCAGGAACGCAGCTTAGGATGACGTTTCAGCAGACAAACAGCCGAGGACCGGCCTTCAGGCAGAGCACACATGATGATATTTATTTTGTCTCGTTAACTTGTGTTTTCAGTTTGAAATGTGGGCCCATGATCCTCTGAAAGCGAACCTCAAACACGACTGAGCGTCTGTCCCCACATTGAAACTGTTGCACAATTTACTTTGAGTTAAATTTGTTTTGAAATTTTAACACTCAATATAAATATATATATTCCTTTCTACTACCCCCACTCCTAAAGATGCTGACCCCTGCACCCCCAAAGGTGCTAGCTCTCTTCCCTCCCTCCTCTCCCTCAAAGGTGCTGGCTCTCTTTCCCTCCCCCGAAAGTGCTGACTAGTTCTCTCTCTCCTTCCCCTGAAAGTGCTGACTCTCTCCCCCTCCCCTGAAGGTGCTGACTCTCTCTCCCCCTCCCCTGAAGGTGCTGACTCTCTCTCCCCCTCCCCTGAAGGTGCTGACTCTCTCTCCCCCTCCCCTGAAGGTGCTGACTCTCTCCCCCCCTCCCCTGAAGGCCACAATTAGGCCACTTAGTCCACCAAGTCTGTTTCACCATTCAATCATGGCTGATACTTTTCTCATTCCCATTCTCCTGCCTTTTCCTCATAATCCCTGATCCCCTTATTAATTAAGAACCTATCTATCTCTGTCTTAAAGACATTCAATGACCTGGCCTCTTCAGCCTTCTGCGGCAAAGAGTTCCACAGATTCACCCACTCTCTGGCTGAAGAAATTCCTCCTCATCTCTGGTTTGAAGGATCATCCCTTCAGCCTGAGGTTGTGCCCTCTGGTTCTAGTTTGTCCTACCAGTGGAAAATCCTCTCCACTTTCACTCTGTCCAGGCCTCGCAAGTATCCTGTAAGTTTCAATAAGATCTCCCACTCATTCTTTTAAACTCCAACAAGGACAAAACCAGAGTCCTCAACCCGTTCCTCATACGATAAGCTCTTCATTCCAGGGATCATTCTTGTGAACCTCCTCTGGACCTTTCCAAGGCCAGCATATCCTTCCTTAGATACGGGGCCCAAAACTGCTCATGGTACTCTAAATGGGATTTGACCAGAGCCTTATACAGCCTCTGAAGTACATCCCTGCTCTTGTATTCGAGCCCTCTCGACATGAATGCTAACATTGCATTTGCCTTCCTAAGTGCTGACTTGAACCTGCATGTTAACCTTAAGAGAATCTTGAATAAGGACTTCCAAGTCTCTTTGTTTTCTGATTTCCTCAGCATTTCTCCATTTAGAAAATAGTCTGTGTCTCCATTCCTCCTTCCAAAGTGCTTAACCTCACACTTTTCCATATTGTATTCCATCGGCCACTTCTTGCCCACTCTCCTAACCTGCCCAAATCCTCCTGTGTGCCCCCCGCTTCTTCAATACTACCTGTCCCTCTACATATCTTTGTATTATCATCTGCAAACTTAGCAGTAATTCAAGACGCTGACTCTCCTTCCCTGAAGGTGCTGACTCTCGCTCTCTCTTTTTCTCTTCTCCCTCCCCTGAAGGTGTTGACTCTTTCCCCTTCCTAGGTTTAGGGTTCTGCTTAGTTTCTGCTGATATTGATTTTTTGACTGTTTGATTCCTGACAAAATCTTTGTGGTCAGTATAACATTTGGTGAACAACAGTCTCCCATCATGTCACCTTTCAGCTGTTTCTAACCAGGATTAAAATCTAGTTCAATGCCATTGTTATCATACCATGGCAAGCAAAGATTTAAATTTGTAATCTGTCAATAAGAGTATCAATGTAAATCAAGCAAATCCCATTGTAAGTGTATCCATATTGTAAGGATTAAGAAACTGAATGAGCTATTTAATGGGCGATGCTTTCTGCGGGGTGATGGCCAACACAGTAGCACAGTGTTTAGCACTGCTGCCTTACAGCACCACAGACCTGGGTTCAGTTCCAACTTTGAGTGACCCTGAAGTTTGTACGTTCTCCCCATGCCTGCATGCATTTCATCCGGTGCTTTGGTTTTTCCCACAGACCAAAAATCTGTAGATTAGATGGATTGACCATGATAAAATTGCCACTTAGTGTCCCAATATGTGTAAATTAGGGGCAATAGCGGGGTAAATACTTGGGGTTAAAGAGATAGGTTGTGGGTAAGATACTCTGTCGGAGTGTTGGTACAGACTTGATGGGCCAATTGGCCTGCTTCTGCACTTAGGGACTCTATGATTCTGTGGTTTTCAACCCACCCTCACAAATTTGAACCAAGAAGGGGATTGTCACTTTCAGCCTCTTTACCTTTGGTTCCAGATAATAGCACCTTTGCATCCTCCACCATAGACTGAACATATCTACTTATTTATTTATTAGTACTACAAGTGGGCTTATGTTAACACAGCAATTAAGTTACTGTGAAAATTCCCCAGTCACCCCACTCCGGCACCTGCTCAAGGACATGGAATTTAGCAGGGCCAATCCACTTAACCTGTACATCTTTCAGACTGTGGGAAGAAACCAGAGCACTGGAGGAAATGCACTCAGATGTGGGAAGAACATGCAAATTCTGCACAGACAGTGACCCAAGCTGGTAATCAAACCCTGGTGCTGTGAGGCAGCAATGCTAACCACTGTGCCACCCTAGTAGCCACTTGCCTTCTATTTAAAACATGGATGAGGTTTAAGTTGATACTTGTAATGTGACCTAGAACTAGGGTGTGGTTTGCAATGTGGTTTGTAATGTAATCTAAACAGGTGGGGGATTGTAATGTGGCCTAAACTGGAGGTGTTTGAAATGTGGTTCCAAATGGGGCTATGGACTGTAATGTGGTCTAGTCTGGGGAGCAGAAGGTGACAGCTGTAGTTTGTAATGTGGAATGGAATTGTGAAGAAATAAATGGTATCTTCCTTGTTCATTTTTATTTTAATTCTGCAGCCAAAGACTGATGGGAATAGTCCAGGAAAACTACTTGTGGAAAATCTCTGCATGAAAGCTGTAAATCAGTCTATAGGTAGGTGACTGTATAACATGGACACTGAGCAAGGATAACCAAGTTATCTACTACAATGTATCAGATAGCACTGGGAGGGTCACAGAATGATGGCAATATTCAGGTTCACAAGCCTAATCATTGTGACACCTGCATTACCCACAACAGTCTGGACTCCCATCCCCACATTGTTGCCTTTAGGATCCCCCAAGGATTT
This sequence comes from Carcharhinus amblyrhynchos, assembly GCF_965287045.1. Classification (NCBI taxonomy): domain Eukaryota; kingdom Metazoa; phylum Chordata; class Chondrichthyes; order Carcharhiniformes; family Carcharhinidae; genus Carcharhinus; species Carcharhinus amblyrhynchos. The sequence goes on along the minus strand of NC_137329.1, from coordinate 68,989,576 downwards.
ATCCTTGGTTTCCTTCTTCACTTGTGGGGCAGCAACAACATCAGCCAACATGGGTCAGTCTCCATGTGTGCATCAATAGCACTTGGCTCTATCAGTTCATCACTATCTCAACCCCTTCGCTGCCCCTGTGCAGTCTGACAGTTTCTTTGACTTGGCCTTCGAAGAACCATGATTACCTCCAGCTAAACGTCGAGAAGACTGAATCTACTGACTTTTGACCCTTCGGTCAATCTCACAATCCTTTATTTTGGTTGGCAACCTATTGAAATGATTTACTGGCTTTAAAGAAGCATCTGAGGTTTGTGTTGCCTCATTTTTCCCAGAGGCTGTCATTTGAAATGAAACCATGAGTGAGCATTCCTGTTCTTCATGCAATGTGCTGTTTCCAGGGCGAGCCATTCGTCACCGAGAGGACTATGCTACTATTGTGCTACTGGATCATCGCTACACTCGGCCCAGCATTCTTAGCAAGTTACCAACTTGGATTAGAGGACAAACACGTGCAGAAGCTTCTTTTGGACCCGTCCTTAAAGCCATTGGAAAGGTGGGTTAACTGAGATGTTACATTTAGCAGCAGTCAGCCTGTGTAGATACCATAGAGATAAGTAGCTGAGGTTATTATTACCAATGTACAGTTCAGTAAATGAATAATGTAACTCATTGGTTTCAAAAATTATGTCTCCTTAATGCAATCACTTGATTGGAGGAAGAGTCCAGATTAGTATTACATTAAATATTTAACAAGTCTCCCTGATTTATTTTTGTCTTGCAGTTCTTCAGAGACAAGAAGACCTGTGGCGATGCTATAAAGTAGCTGAAAGTGAACATTGCTATGTTAACAAGAGGTTTTACTCATGAATTTTAGCTGCTTCAAGCCATTTCATCAGTTACAAAGGCCTTTCCCAGTTGTATAAAATGAAGTAAAGTTGATTCTAATCTTTTTTTTTACTACTGATGGCTTCCTTGTGACTGTTTGATATTTATTAGTTGAGTATTCATTCGTACTTGTGCAAAATGTTTGCATTTTCTTTGCTGAATCTCTCAAAAATTAAAGATACAGATGCCTTGTTTGTGTGGTAATCCTATCTCCTAGCCTCTGAAGGATTATGCCGTTCAGGTATAGCATGAGGTAACTGGCTATCTGTCCAAATCCTAATGGAGAAAGCATGTGGGCAAAGCCGACAGAGTCCAGGAGCAAGAGAGGCCAAAAGGTCTAACACCTGCTGCCATTTCCTATAATCTTGTGCTTCTCTTACCCCTCAGATGTTGTAGGAGCTATTCTGAAATTGTCTGTCTTGATTTCAGATTTCCAGCAGTCTACGTTTCCCTAGGTAATTCAACTCTTTGTACCAAAACTCAGCAATTTCCACCAGCCTGGGCAGTTGCACAATTTGCACACATTCCCAACAAACCACTCAGTCATCAAATACTCTTTGACCTAGCCAAAGCAACACACAGTAGTTGTTGGAAGTCAGAAACCAAAAGAGAAAATGCTGGAAACACAGCAGTGTTGCCTCACCCCACTGACGTGTGATTAAAGAACAGCTTATTCTAACCATTTAAAAGAGGGAGGACAATAGGCACCTGACACATTGCTCAGAATATCATTTGATCCAACCATTGTAAGGTCAGCAATTGATTCCAGAGCACACAACATCATTAATATTCCCGAGTTCAGACAATGCTGACACTATCAAGTTCAGGAAATGCACAGCGCTGACATTGAGTTACAAGAGTATACAGCATTACCAGTATGTAGATCAAAAAATACTCAAAGCAAGGGAAGTGGAGTTCAGAGAATAGCACAAGTGCTATCAAATTAAGGTCACCCATAGCACTGGCATTGTTAAGTGACCACATATAGCTAACATTGGAATTCAAATAATATGTTAAAATTTCTAAGTCAACATAACTGTGGTAAAGACCATTTTCCCCAGTTTTTCAGTTAGTGTTTATACTACACAAGAATTACTTTCCTTTTCTTTCCATCCCCCTATATCAGCCTTTCAATATTCCCTTTCCGCTCATGGACTCATCTAATTTCATTTTAAAAGCCTCCAAGCCATTTGCCTCATCTACACTCTGTGGCAATGAATCACTGAGTAAAGAAATGTCTCCTTATTTGCCTGTTTAGATTTATTAGTGATTATTTGGTATTTATGACCCACCTAGTTTTGGATTTTCCTACACTTTCCTACAATCCCTCCACACCTAACTTGTGTATCTATTCAGAATTTTAAAAATTCTATAAAATGTCTCTGTCTTCTCTCTTCTAAAGAGAAGACAAAGTCTCAACCTTGTTCTTGACATCTGTAATCGCTTTGAAAATTACTTTCAAAGATGGTATAAGAACAAACTTTCTCCTTATGGCATGGAGACCAGAACCATGCACAGTAGTCTTCTGATCAGAGTTCTTTATAAATTTAACATAACTTCACTACTTCAGAATTAAATATCCTTAGAAACAATTCCCCGTGCTTTGTTAGCATGTTTAATTGCTTTGTCTTCATCGTGTAGCTATCCATGCACCACCCCTACCTCCACCTGTCCAGTTTGCTATCTAAAAAATTTTGCCATTGAGTTACTTTTTCTTAAATCTAAATTATTAATGCAAATGATCATTAATCATGGCCCCAACACTAATACTTGTGAAAAACTGGTTACTACCTTCTTCCTGAGTAACTCAGCTGTAACTCTCTGATTCCTATATTTGTTACTCAGTCAATTAATTGACACTTGTCAGCATCGTGGCACAGTGGGGGCGGCATGCTGGCACAGTAGTTGGCATTGCTGCCTCACAGTGTGATGTGGATAACACAAATCATGACTGCTGTCGGGGGCGGCATGCTGGCACAGTAGTTAGCACTGCTGCCTCACAGTGTGTGATGTGGATAACACAAGTCATGACTACTGTCGATACCAGAAACTGCTGGCTCCATGTGGAGAGAACCTCCAAGAAGATTGCACACAGCCTCACAGTGCCAGGGACCTGGGTTCAATTCCAGCCTTGGGTCACTGTCTGTGTGAAGTTTGCACATTCTCCCCATGTCTATGCGGGTTTCCTCTGGTGCTCCAATTTCCTCCCACAGTCAAAATTGTATGAATTAGGTGGATTGGCCATGGAAAATTGACCCTAGTGTCAGGGATTAGCAGGGTAAATATGTGGGGTTACAGGAATAGGGTCTGGGTGGGATGGTGGTCAGTGCAAGCTCGATGGGCCAAATGGCCTCTTTCTGCACTGTAGGGATTCTAGGATTCTTGTCTCCACACATCTGACTCTTTGTCAATTGACTGTGCAGGATCTGTTCAAAGAACCTTTGAAGATGCAATCATTTGGTATCTGTGGCATTACCCATGTCTACACTTGCTGTTACCTCTCCAAAGAATTCTCTCTGATTGCTTAAGCATAATTTGGCCTTTTGAAATGTATCCTGATTATTTTAAAGTTTACTTTCTGTTTCCAGACTTTGTTCTATCATCTTTTTAGTATAGATTCCAGAACCTTTTCTGTCACTGACATTTACAGTTCCCAGGTTTTGCTTTATTTCCTTTTTGTAAACGAGAACATTAGCTATTTGCCAGTCCTTTGGTACTACCTTTTCTCCTGTTGTACACGTTGGAGCCTCTGCTTTCTCCTCCCTAGTTTCCTTAAATGTGTGTGGGCTTTTTTCCTCTTTTAGTTTAGTTAGTCAGTTATTTTCTCCCTTTGCACACCAACTTTATTAATATTCTTTTCAAGAATATTATTTTGTAATTTTTTTCAGTAAAAAGGGATTTTCAGAGTAAACGAAGAACAAAGAAAATTACAGCAAAAGAACAGGCCTTCTGGCCCTCCAAGCCTGCACCGACCATGCTGCCCAACTGAACTAAAACCCCCTACCCTTCTGGGAAGCATTTCCCTCTATTCCCACCCTATTCATGTACTTGTCAAGACACCCCTTAAAAGTACCATATCTGCTTCCACAACCTCCCCTGGCAGCAAGTTCCAGGCACCCACTACCCACTGTGTAAAAAACTTGCAGTGTGAATGTAAGCCTACTTGTGACTAATAAATAAACTTTACTTTATTAAATATTTATTCAATTCATTTACTATTTCTCTGTTATTACTTGTGAGTTTATCTTGTGCATGCTTTAGTTGTCCGAGATCCTGATTAATTTTCATGTTGTCATTTGTGTGTCTGTGGAATACTTGATTATTTCTTTTGAAACGTTCTAATTTTTTTAGACAAAGCTTACTTTTTTTTGCATTTCCCTTCACTCCTCCATTGCTATTTAGCTATGTGTCAGTTTTCTTAGATTTATTTTTCCCTTTAGTTCAATATTCATCCATAATTTAACTTATATATTGTAGCTTTTAGTGGAATACACATCTTCTGAACTCTACTAGTCGCCCTTTTAAAAATTCCTCTGTGATAGAACTCTTTGTTTTTAATGATTCGGATTACCACCTTTACTTCCATCCTCATTTCTTCAGTTTGATCTTTTCCAATATATCTTTGCCTGCTTACGACACTCTTGATCCTAATCGTGACTTTACTATGTTGTGACCTTTACTATGTTTCCCACTCAGAGTTCTCCTATCCTCCTTAATTATTCATTACAAGATTATTCATTAATTTATTATATTAATTATTAATTACAAGATTATTCATTAATTATATTAATTATTCATTGCAAGATCCAACAGTGATTCTTGTTGAACTTGTATGAGAGTTAAGTTCTATATACCATTTAAAGACTCAGTTCCCTTTACTTCTTTCTTCACTTCTTCCTACCAGTTTATATGAGATAGATGAAATCTCCCAAGATTTTTATTGCCAAAACTGATAACCAAGTTCCACATGCATGAGAACAGCCTCAACCAGGATTTTGGGTTCATGCCACACTACTTGTAACCCCCACCATACTTTGTTTGCAAAACTCACTAACTGACTTGGCTTGAGACAACTCGCACCTCTCTAACCTGTGATTATCCTTCTCTCCATTCACATTGTCCATACCTATAAAGACTTGATTACTGGTAAAGGCTCGCGTTCCAACAATTCTTCACATTTCAATCTATAATTATCTTGCAATTATCTCTTTGCCTATATCTGCCATGTTTGTGAACCTACCTCCACTCACCTAATGAAGAAACAGAAAGTCCATTCCTGACTCTGACTAAGTGCCTTTCCAATTATTCACACTGGCTTCCTCACTGGGTAATCAAATTTGTTTCACTCATCCAAATCATGAATACAAATTGTGAATAGCTGGGCTTAAGCACTGAGCCCTGTGGGACCCCACTAGTCACTGCCTGCCACTCTGAAAAAGACCCATTTAGTTCTACTCTGCTTCCTGTCAGTTAACCAATTTTTTGGGATCTTGGGAGATTTCATCTATCTCATATAAACTGGTAGGAAGAAGTGAAGAAAGGAGTAAAGGGAACTGAGTCTTTAAATGGTATATAGAGCTTAACTCTCATACAAGTTCAACAAGAATCACTGTTGGATCTTTCAATGAATGATTAATATAATTAATTAATAATCTTGTAATTAATAATTAATGAATAATCTTGTAATGAATAATTAAGGAGGATAGGAGAACTCTGAGTGGGAAACATAGTAAAGGTCACAACACAGTAAAGTCACGATTGGGATCAAGTGTCGTAAGCAGGCAAAGATATATTGGAAAAGATCAAACTGAAGAAACGAGGATGGAACTAAAGGTGTAATCCGAATCATTAAAAACAGTTCTATCACAGAGGAATTTTTAAAAGGGCAACTAGTAGTGTTCAGGAAATGTGTATTCCACTAAAGCTACAATATATAAGTTAAATTATGGATGAATATTGAACTAAAGGGAAAAATAAAGCTAAGAAAACTGACACATAGCTAAATAGCAATGGAGGAGTGAAGGGAAATGCAAAAAAAAGTAAGCTTTGTGTAAAAAAAAAAATTAGAATTTTCAATCCATGCCAATATGTTATCCCCAATCCCATGTGCTTTAATTTTACACACTAACATCATATGTGGAATTTCATCAGAAGCTTTCTGAAAATACAAAAAGGCCACATCCACTGGTTCAGCCTTATCTCTTCTCCTAATTACATCCTCAAAACACTCCAGTAGGTTTCTCAAACAGGATTTCCCTTTCCTAAATCCATATTGACTGTCTAATCCCATTGACATTCTCTAAATGCCCTGTCATCATATTCTTTAAAATAGATTCCAGCATTTTCCTACTACTGACTTTAGGTTAACTGATCTATAATTCCCCCTTTTCTCCCTCCCCTTTTTAAAACAGCAGAGTTATATTTGCCACCTTATCAGCCTGCTGTTTCAATGTCTATAGCATTTTGGAAGATGGCCACCTGTTAAGCACCCTGGGATGTAGATTGTCAGGTCCTTGAGGTTTATCAGCTGTCAGTCCCACTAATTTCTCTAATCTTAAGTAATACTAATTTCCTTAATTCTTCCTTCTCACTAGACTTTTGGTTACTTATCATTTCTGGGAAGTTTTTTGTGTGTTTCCTCTGTAATTTTTCTGCAATTTTCTTGTTCTATATCATAAATTAGAACAAAGAACAACACAGCACGGGAAACAGGCCCTTCGGCCCAACGAGCCCGCGCCGCCATCCCACTGTCTCAGTGACCTATTCATGATTTTAGTGTACGCCTAATGTGCGAGGATCAGGGAGGTCCAATTTAGGGACAATTTAGTACCCAATCAATCAGCCTAAAAGCACATCTTTGGGATGTGGGAGGAAACCAGAGTACCCGGAGGAAACCCATGCAACCACGGGGAGAACGTGCAAACTCCCACAGACACAGGCCCAAATCCATGTGTCCGCACAGCAACAGAGATCGTCTCTGAGCTGTCATGTTGCCCTCGAGATGGTCCAGTTTAAGCACACTAACGACATGAAGCAATAGGCAACTCCCAAAGCAACGTCCAAGAGCAGCCCACTACAACCTGCCGCATGCATGCCCCTTGCTGGACTTAAATGCCTGTGGAGACAAAAAAATTCATTATTAAACAGGCAAAGACTGTAACATTCCTGAGGCAAAAACGTAATCCCAAGCCTACAATGTTTAGTAAGGCCTGCTATATCCCCCTATATGTAGCCCGCTCATGTGGCTGTCTGAGTGACTCTTAAACAACCCTAGCGTGCCTGCTTCCACCACCTTACTCGGCAGTGCATTCCACACCCCCACTACCCTTTGCGTGAAAAACTGCCCTCTAATATTTGTCTTATACCTAGCCCCCCTCACCCTAAGCCCGTGACCCCTCGTTCTATCCATTTCTAATAGCAGAAAAAGCTTACCACCATTTACTCTATCTATCCCCTTCATAATCTTATAAACCTCTATTAGATCCCCCCTCAGCCGACGTCTCTCAAGGGAAAACAGCCCAAGTTCGTTCAATCTTTCCTCGTAAGACAGCCCTTCCATACCAGGCAGCATCCTGGTAAATCTCCTCTGCACTCTCTCCAGGATCTCTACATCCTTCCGGTAGTACGGCGACCAGAACTGGACGCAGTACTCCAAGTGAGGCCTAACCAACGTTCTATACAACTGCAACATCAGACTCCTACTCTTATATTCTATACCTCTTCCTATGAAGGCTAACATACCATACTCTTGTTTCTCTTGTTTCAGACTGTAAGAGTCCTACGTTTGTCTTCACTAATATTTTTATATGCTTATAAAAGCTTTCACAGTCTGCTTGTATGTTACTTACAAGCTTACTCTCATACTCTATTTTCCCCTTTTAATGAATCTCTTGACTTTCATTTGCTGAATTCTAATGACAAAGTGTTTCTTAATGAAGTCCAGTATTTTAGATTTAAATTAGGACCTGTGCATTCTTAATATATATCATTAATTTTTCAGAGACAAATTAGTCAGTCTGTGAAATTAAGTCTAAATTTCTCAATGAAATAACTGTTTCTAAAACATAAATGGATTTGCATTTTTCACAGAAAGAAGAGCATAAAAGTTTACACCAGCACCTCACAAATGGGAGAATGGGCAGGACAAAGGAAAAGATGCTGTTGGGCAACAACAAGAAAATTTAATTTTATAAGATGAACATCATGGGCTGGATTTTTGCCATTAGGGGGGAAGTTTGATTCAGAAAATTTCCCAAATGGACAAATCCATCTCCACATAAAGCTTAGCCTAACATTCATAAATAGAGTATCCGGGAACTGTATCAACAGAAACAGATGTCTAGTAGTCTGTTTCTCTACTAACCTCATTATGAACGATTGGCTGAAACCCAGGATTCACTAGTGGATTTGTACATCAGGGGTGTATTTAGGCAGGTTAAAGTGCTTGGCTTTGGTTGAGTGATACCTTCATACAATTATAAAAAGTTATTACTTCTTTGATCTGTTTTAAAGGTCTGCATGTTTTCTTTGGATAAAATTAAGAGCTATGAAGTGAAATGCCTTTTGTTCAAACTATATTGATTCTGTCTGACAGTTTTATAGGGTTGTAAGAACAATGGTTGATTTCAATGCAGATTTCTGACTGGGTGTTTTCTTCATCAGCATTTCAGGAATTGCTATTGTTACTATATAGCTCTGTTTCTGTACATAATGCATTCTGAGTGAATGGGCATAGAGGGAAAATATTTCTGACCTCTTAAATTTATCTTTCGGAATCTCTCTAAATTCAGACTATGGATTATAATTCCACTGATAGGCTGTGGCCTGACCCCATGAACATTGTGTATGGGTATGAGATGCCTATTTCCCCTAGTTGCATCTGACCAGCTTGGGACTGGAAGTTATGAGCCCACTGCCCACACCCTGATCCAGCACTGGTGAAAATTTCTGGCACTGGGAATAGGATTGGGAATCTCTGAATCACATTCTACCTACCATTTGTAAAGGGCTCCAGAGTCAAACAGACCAACATTATATCACACAATAACTAGTCTTTCCAAACAGAGAACCATTCACTGTCTCACACATATGGCTGCAACCCAAAGCAAATTCAGTTGTTTGCAAGGAAATAGAGTTGAATGTTTTATCATTGTTGCCAAGAATTTGGTTTAATCTTTCTCCATCACAAATAATTCCTGTAAAAAATTTTCCATTTCTTGACTTATGCAGCGGACACACATTGGAAATTTCCCCACCACCCTGTTTGCCATTGAATCCTCATTTGGATGCTTTTACAGTTTCCAGATTTTATCATATTCTCGAAGTTATTTCACTGTTTACTAAAGGAGATTTTGTTTTTTTAACAGACCATGATGCATATATTCATCAGTTGTTCATCAAAGCTGATAAACCTCCAAGGCCTGATAATTCACAGATTGATAAGGTTCAAAATTATAGTGAAAAGATGGATTTAAATCATAACTCACTAAAATTAAAGAGCAAATTCATCTCTTAACAGGAGGTTCAAAGAGGGACTGTGTGTTCATAGTGATGGACATGCAAGGGTTAAAATGTGATGGACAAATATTTATCTGCCAGGGCCATTGGGCTCCAGACCTCATTACATCCTAACCTAGACATGGACAACCAGACTGAACTCCACAGGTGAAATTGGAATCACTGCCCTTTACATCAAGGTTGTATTTGACTGAGAAGAGCATCAAGGAACCTTAACAAAATGAAAATTAATGGGAATCAGAAAGAAATTTCCAATCTCATTAAAGTCACATCTAGCACAAAGGAAGATGGTTGTGGTGGCTGGAGGCCAATGATCTCAGCTCCAGGACATTGACACAAGTGTTCCTCAGAGGAGTGTCCTAGGCTTGACCATCTTCATTGATGATCTTCATTAATGAAGATGATTGCTTCATTAATGACTTTCACTCCATCATAAGATTGTTGATGATTACACAGAATGCAGTACTATTTGTGACTTCTCACTTACTGAAGTAATCCCTGTCCTCATGTAGCAAGGACCGAAAAACATTCAGGCTTGGGCTGATAAATGGCAGATAGTAGTCATGTTACACAAGTGCCAAGCAATTACCATCTCCAACAAGACAGAATCCAGCCCTCCCCCACTGCCATTCTGCAACATTGCAACCATCAACATTCTGAGAGTTACCATTGGCCATAAGCTGAATTGGACCATCATAAAAATAGTGTAGCTACAAGAGCAGATCAGACACTGGGAATATCATGGTTAGCAACTTGCTTCCTGACTCCCCAAAGCCTGTTCACCCTTTGCAAGGCACAAATCAGGAACCTGGATGAGTCCAGCTCCAACAACACAAGACTGCTTAACACAATTCAGAATAAAGCAGACCCTTGATTTATACACCATCTCCATCTTAAACACTCACACCCTTCATCACAGGCGAATAGTGGCCGCCGTATGTATCATCCACAAGATGCACTGCAGGTTCTTTCAATAGCCCTTTCGAAACCCATGACCACTACTTTCTAGGAGGACAAAGGCAGCAGATACCTTCCTGACTTGGAAATATATCACCATTCCTTCATTGTCACTGGATCAAAATCCTGGAATTCTTTCCTTAGCAGCACTGTGGGTATACTTGTACCTCAGAGCCTGCAGTGATTCAAGAAGGCAGTTCACAACCACCTTCTCAAGAGCAATTACAAATAGGCAATCGATGCAGGGCTAGCCAGTCAAGCCCACGTTCCTTAAGTAAATAAGAAAATTAAAACATGACTGCCAAGTGGATGACACTATCTTTAATATATTGTGGAAAGCTAGAATATTTGTCTATTTGGGTCCTAACATCCGTGTCTTTGTCTCAATCACGTCATTGAATTCAAAAGTGCTAAGATATGTTGGTGAGACTACATTAGGTCACAAGTAAACATTCATCAACAAGTAAACATTGGGATAGGCATGAACCTCAGGTCAGTAGTTTTAGCTGGGGGAAGGGTAATTATGAGGCTATTAGGAGAGAATTAGGAAGCATAGGTTGGACTAGGAGATTACAGGGACTGGGAACGTCCGAAATGTGGAATTTTTTCAAGGAACAGCTACTGCGGGTCTGCAATAGGTATGTCCCTGTCAGGCAAGGAGGATTTGGTAGGGCTAGGGAACCGTGGTGTACTAAAAAAGTTGATTCGTTGGTTAGGAAGAAAAAGGAGGCTTATGTTCGGATGAGGCTTGAGGGCTCAGGTAGTGCATTAGAAAGCTTTAGATTGGCTAGGAGGGAGTTGAAGAGGGAGTTAAGAAGGGCTAAAAGAGGACATGAGATGACTTTGGCTGATAGGATTAAGGAGAATCCTAAGGCGTTCTATAGGTATGTCAAGAACAGAAGGTTGGTTCGGGCAAGATTAGGGCCAGTTACAGACAGTAGAGGGAAGTTGTGTGTGGAACCGAAAGAGATTGGAGAGGCATTGAACCAATATTTCTCTTCGGTGTTCACGCAGGGGGACATGAATGTAGCTGTGGAGAACACTGGGGTGCAGGGGTGTAAAATAGAAAGTATTGCAGTTGAAACCGGGGATGTGCTGGATATTCTAGAGGGCTTGAAAATAGATAAGTCCCCTGGTCCGGATGGGATTTACCCTAGGATTCTCTGGGAGGCTAGAGAGGTGATTGCAGAGCCTCTGGCTCTGATCTTCAGGTCATCATTGGTCTCTGGTATAGTACCGGAAGATTGGAGGACAGCGAATGTTGTCCCATTGTTTAAGAAGGGGAACAGAGACTTCCCTGGGAATTATAGACCGGTGAGTCTTACTTCTGTTGTGGGCAAGGTTTTAGAAAGAATTATTAGGGATAGGATTTATAGTTATTTGGAGAGTAATGAATTGATTAGAGACAGCATGGTTTTGTAGCAGGTAGGTCGTGCCTTACTAACCTTATTGAGTTCTTTGAGAAAGTGACCAAAGAGGTGGATAGGAGTAAGGCAGTTGACGTGGTATATATGGATTTTAGTAAGGCGTTTGATAAGGTTCACCATGGTGGGCTTCTGCAGAAAATGCAGATGTATGGGATTGGGGGTAATCTAGGTACTTGGATCAGGAATTGGCTGGCAGATAGGAGACAGAGGGTCGTGGTTGATGGTGAATATTCGTCATGGAGTTCGGTTACGAGCGGTGTGCCTCAGGGATCAGTTTTGGGGCCACTGCTGTTTGTAATTTTTATTAATGATCTGGATGAGGGTATAGTTGGGTGGATTAGTAAGTTTGCTGATGACACCAAAGTCGGTGGTGTGGTAGATTGTGAGGAAGGGTGTCATAGTTTGCAGGGTGACTTAGACAGGTTGCAGAGCTGGGCTGCGAGGTGGCGGATGGAGTTTAATGCGGAGAAGTGTGAGGTAATTCATTTCGGTAGGAGTAACAGATGTGTTCAGAATAGGGCTAACAGGAGGACTTTGAATAGTGTGGAGGAGCAGAGGGATCTAGGTGTATGTGTACATAGATCCCTGAAAGTTGGGAATCAAGTAGATAAGGTTGTTAAGAAGGCATACGGTGTCTTGGCGTTTATTGGTAGGGGGATTGAATTTAGGAGTCGCAGCGTCATGTTGCAACTGTACACAACTCTGGTGCGGCCGCACTTGGAGTACTGTGTGCAGTTCTGGTCCCCACATTACAGGAAGGACGTGGAGGCTTTGGAGAGGGTGCAGAGGAGGTTTACCAGGATGTTGCCTGGTATGGAGGGGAGGTCCTATGAGGAGAGGCTGAGGGATTTGGGGTTGTTTTCGCTGGAAAGAAGGAGGCTAAGAGGGGATCTTATTGAAACATATAAGATGATTAGAGGTTTAGATAGGGTGGATAGTGATAGCCTTTTTCCTCGGATGGAGAATGCTAGCACGAGGGGGCATGGCTTTAAATTAAGGGGTGGTAGTTATAGGACGGATGTCAGGGGTAGGTTCTTTACCCAGAGGGTGGTGAGGGATTGGAATGCCCTGCCTGCTGCGGTTGTAAATGCACCTAGTTTGGGGGCATTTAAGAGATCTGTGGATAGGTTTATGGACGAAAAGGGATTGGTTTAGTTTAGTGGGTCAGTGTTTTTTTATATAAAAAACTGGTCGGCGCAACATCGTGGGCCGAAGGGCCTGTTCTGCGCTGTAATGTTCTATGTTCTATGTTCATATAATTGTACAGCACAAGAAGAAGCCATTCTGCCTATCATGACTATTCCTGCTCTTTGAAAGAGCTATCCAATTAGTCCCACATCCATTTCATTCCCCATAGCTCTGCAAGTATTCTCTCCTTCCAACGTACTTTCATTTTCTTGCTTTTGAATACTAAAGCTAAAAAGATCAATTTCTTAACACCCATTCACTTACTGAGAATTAAAATCAAGTCCATGTAAAACCTTTCTGTTATAACTCGTACAACTAGCACCTCATGTAATTGAAGTTGATCAGTCTTAAGCTAGTTCACAGTCAGTTGTATTATCACCGCAGAGAACAACAAGACAATATACCCTTGGTAGAAATGCTGTATGAATCTGAAGTTAGCAGCCTTCACTTCTTGGATTTTTCCAGAACTTTTTTCTTTCAGAGTTGTTGTGCAACATCAGCAAATAATAGAGAATTATAAATGAGGTTTTTAGTCAGGAGTAAATGTCAATGACCATAAATAATGGGTTACATGTCAGAACATTCTCCCACTGTCAAACAGTCCCTAGTTGAAATGTGTGCTTCATGAAGGCAATGGGTTTGACGGCATCAGAATGTCACATTGTACCAGTCAGAAGGCGCCCAAGGGATATTATTTAAGCAATTAAAATAATTCATTGTATGAAAGTTCTTGTGGTGGCAGGTAATATAGTCACAAGGCAGAACCACAGAAATTCCTGCATCATGAGAACTATTCCCTTTGCAAAATATCCATGTAGCCTGGATTTTGTCAGGGTCACGATGATGATACTGTCAACCCTCACCCTCATTGTTTCTGCCAAGCTGACAGCAACTTGTCAAGCCCACACACTTTGTGGAAGTTCAAAAGCTGTTTCCTGATGAGGCTCTTTGTTGATGTGCCCTGTGCCTGTAATTAAAAAATCAATGGGCTGATGAGAAATTGTGTTTTAGGCTGTTACTCTTGCTTAAAAACATATCGGAACCATATAGAATTATTTCTGTTTTTTAATGGCATTCTAAGTTTATAATTCTGTTGAATTCCTACTGACCTAATTTTGTCTTTGTGAAATGTTGAATGTGAGGTCATCATTTTGGAAGGGCTAACACAGATAGGAAAAATACAGTAAAAGGCAGAACCCTTAGGAGTATTGATAGCCAAAGGGATCTGGGTGTACAGGTACTCAGGTCACTAAAAGTGACAATGCAGGTGGAAAAGGTAGCCAAGAAGGCATATGGCATGCTTGCCTTCATCGGCCGGGGATTGAGTTTAAAAATTGGAAGTCATGTTGTCGCTTTATAGAACAGTAGTGAGACTGCACTTGGAATATAGCGTTCAATTCTGGTCGCCACACAACCAAAAGGATGTGGAGGCTTTGGAGAGGGTACAGAAAAGATTTACCAGGATGTTGCCTGGTATGGAGGGCATTAGCTATGAGGAGAGGTTGGAGAAACTTGGTTTGTTCTCACTGAAGTGACGGAGGTTGAGGGGACACCTGATAGAAGTCAAAGACAGAGTGGATAGTCAGAAGCTTTTTCCCTGGGTGGAAGAGTCAATTACTAGGGGACATAGGTTTAAGGTGCAAGGGGTAGGTTTTAAAAGAGATGTACGGGGCAGATTTTTTACGCAGAGAGTGGTGGGTGCCTGGAACTCATTGCCGGAGGAGGTAGTGGAAGCGGATATTGTAGTGACTTTTAAGGGGCGACTTGACAAGTACATGAATGAGATGGGAATAGAGGGATATAGTCCCCAGAAGCGTAGAGGGTTTTAGTTAAGTCGGGCAGCATGGTCAGTGCAGGCTTGGAGGGCCAAAGGGCCTGTTCTGTAATTTTCTTTGTTCTTTGTGTGAATTTGTTACTTTCTCCATTCTGGTAAAAAATTCCACAGATTTTCAAAATAGTTACATGTTGTTTAAAGTTTATGATAATCCGGCTTTTATCTTAGTGCGTCTGGCATATGAAAAGGTGATGCAGCATGATGGCACAGCAGTTAGCATTGCTGACTACAGCACCAGGGATCTGGGTTCAATTCTAGTTTTGGGTGACTGGAGAATTTTCACTTTCTTCCCATGTCTGCGTGGGTTTCCTCCGGCTATTCCGATTTCCTCCCACAGTTCAAAGATGTGCAGGTTAGGCGGATTGGCCATGCTAAAATTGCCCCTTAGTGTCAGGAATTAACAGGGTAAATGTGCAAGGTTGCAGGTATAGGACCTCAGTGGCATTGTTGTTGGTGCAGTTTCAGTTGGCCGAATGCTTCCTTCTAGACTGTAGGGATTCTATGAAGGATGCTTTTACATATGAAGAGCAAGCAGACGTAGGCCATTCAACCTCTCAAGCATTTTCCACCATTTATAAGATTACCTCAAATCTGCATCATTCCTACCCCTAATAACCTTTCACCCTTACCAATACCTTAAAAATATTCAAAGATTCTGCTTCCACTGCCTTTTGAGGAAGAGATTCCAAAGGCTCACCACCCTCTGAGGGAAAAAAATTTCACCTCATCTTCATTTTAAATGAGTGACCTTTAGTTTTGAACAGTGACCCCTAATTCTAGATTCTCCCACAAGAGGAAACATTCTCTCCACATCCATACTGTCAATACCCCTCAGAATCTTATACGTTTTAATCAAGCCACCTCTCACTCTTCTAAACTCCAGAGGATACAAGCCCAGCCTAGCCAAACTTTCCTCATAAGACAACTTGTCCATTTCAAATATTAGTCTAGTAAATGTGTATATTTTTCCTTAAATAAGGTGACCAGTACTGTACACAATATTCTAAATGTGGTCTCACTACCGTTCTGTATAACTGAAGCATAACCTCCCTCCTTTTGTAACCAATTCCCCTTACAATAAATTATAGCCATTCTATTAGCTTTCCTAATTACCTGCTGTAATTGCATACTAACCTTTTGTTACTCATGCACTAAGTTACTCAGATCCCTTTGTACCTCAGAGCTGTGCAATCTCTCACCTTTATGATAATGTAGAATTATAGAATTTTACTGCCCATCGTCGATCCTAAAAGAGCTACCCAATTAGTTCCATTCCCCTGCTCTATTTCAGTAGCCGTCTAAATTAATCACTTTCAAAAATGTATCCAGCTCTATTTTGAAACCTCCAATGAATCCATCTCCACTGTTCTCCCAGGGAGGGCATTCCAAATCCCAACAACTCTCTGAGTAAAGAAGTTTCTCCATTGTTTAAGAAGGGGAACAGAGACTTTGCCGGGAATTATAGACCGGTGAGTCTTACTTCTGTTGTGGGCAAGGTTTTAGAAAAAATTATTAGGGATAGGATTTATAGTTATTTGGAGTGTAATGAATTGATTAGAAATAGTCAGCATGGTTTTGTAGCGGGTAGGTCGTGCCTTACTAACCTTATTGAGTTTTTTGAGAAGGTGACCAAAGAGGTGGATGGGGGTAAGGCAGTTGACGTGGTATACATGGATTTTAGTAAGGCGTTCGATAAGGTTCACCATGGTAGGCTTCTGCAGAAAATGCAGATGTATGGGATTGTGGGTAATCTAGGAAGTTGGATCAGGAATTGGCTATCAGATAGGAGACAGAGGGTGGTGGTGGATGGTAAATATTCATCATGGAGTTCGGTTACGAGTGGTGTGCCTCAGGGATCTGTTTTGGGGCCACTGTTGTTTGTAATTTTTATTAATGATCTGGATGAGGGTATAGTTGGGTGGATTAGTAAATTTGCTGATGACACCAAAGTTGGAGGTGTGGTAGATTGTGAGGAAGGGTGTCATAGTCTGCAGGGAGACTTAGATAGGTTGCAGAGCTGGGCCGAGAGGTGGCGGATGGAATTTAATGCGGAGAAGTGTGAGGTAATTCACTTTGGTAGGAGCAACAGATGTGTCGAGTATAGGGCTAACGGGAGGACTTTGAATAGTGTGGATGAACAGAGGGATCTAGGTGTGTGTGTACATAGATCCCTGAAAGTTGGGAATCAAGTAGATAAGGTTGTCAAGAAGGCGTACGGTGTCTTGGCGTTTATTGGTAGGGGGATTGAATTTAGGAGTCGCAGTGTAATGTTGCAACTGTACACTACTCTGGTGCGGCCGCACTTGGAGTACTGTGTGCAGTTCTGGTCCCCGCATTACAAGAAGGATGTGGAGGCGTTGGAGAGGGTGCAGAGGAGGTTTACTAGGATGTTGCCTGGTATGGTGGGGAGGTCCTATGAGGAGAGACTGAGGGATCTAGGGTTGTTTTCGTTGGAAAGAAGGCGGCTAAGAGGGGATCTTATTGAAACATATAAGATGATTAGAGGTTTAGATAGGGTGGATAGTGATAGCCTTTTTCCTCGGATGGAGAAAGCTAGCACGAGGGGGCATGGCTTTAAATTAAGGGGGGGTAGCTACAGGACGGATGTCAGGGGTAGGTTCTTTACCCAGCGGGTGGTGAGGGATTGGAATGCCCTGCCTGCTGCAGTTGTAAATGCGTCTAGTTTGGGGGCGTTTAAGAGATCTCTGGATAGGTTTATGGACGAAAAGGGATTGGTATAGGCTAGTGGGTCATTGTTTTTGTAACTGGTCGGCGCAACATCGTGGGCCGAAGGGCCTGTTCTGCGCTGTAATGTTCTATGTTCTATGTTCTATGTTCCTCATCTCACTCCTAGTTCTCTTGCTGACAATCTTGAAATTATGACCCCTAGTAACTGACATTCCAATGAGTAGAAACAGAATATCCTTCTTTATCAAAATTATTCATAATTTTGAACACCTCAGTAAGATCACCTTATTCCAAGAAGAATAAGCCCAATTTCTCTAATCTTTCTAATCTTTCCTCATATCTAAAATTCCTCATTCTTGGTGTCATCCAATTCATTTATATAAATTGTAAATAGTTGAGTTCCTAGTACTGTGGCACACCACTCATTACAACTTGCCAACCTGAAAAAAAACCATCCATGCTTACTCTCTACTCCCTGTTAGCCAGCCAATCTTCTATCCATGCCAATAGCCCCAACAACATGAGCTTTTATTTTCCGAACAACCTTCAACCAACAACGTCTGCTGATTCCCTTTCACCCATAACATTCCAATAAGTTAGTTAAATATGCTTTCATTTTCACAAAACCATATTGACTCTGCCTGATTGCCTTGAACAAATGCAAATGCTTTGATGTAACATCCTTAATAAGATTCTATCGTTTCCTTATGACAGATGTTAAACTTTTTGAATAAAGGAGTTACATTTGTTATTTGCTAATTTAGGAAATTTTGGAAAATTAGAACCAATGCATCAAGTATCTCACATGCCACTTCTTTAAAGGCACTGATGAGGTCAATCAGGACCGTCTCTTGTCAGTCCACAGCTCCAACAATTTACTCAGTACCACTTCTCTGGTGATTTCCCACAAGAGGAAACACCACTGTCGCTGGAAGTCTGGAGGTTGCCTTGACTTGCTGCCAGATTCAGTCCTGTTGTCAGGAAAGATGAATTTGACACCAGAGGTATTTGTGGGCAATTTTCTTTAAGACCAGGGATGAATGGCTATAAAATCCAAGCCATAGATTTGCTGTACATCCAACTAAGATATAAATGAATGAATTTCAAGTTTTGTTGTTTTCTGAAATATGAGTAACTTATTGGGGCATTGATAGACTGTAGCAAATGCAGCTTAATGCAATCACCCTTTTTTTCCACGGGGTATAGCTGTCGCTGGCTGGGCCAACATTTATTGTCCATTCCTAATTGCCCTTGAACTGAGCGGTTTGCTAGACCATTTCAGAGAGCAGTTGAACGTCAACCATACTGCTGTGGGTCTGAAGCCACATGTAGGCCAGCAGATTTCCTTCCCTAAAGGACATGGGGTTTTACAACAATCA
This sequence comes from Carcharhinus amblyrhynchos, assembly GCF_965287045.1. NCBI lineage: Eukaryota > Metazoa > Chordata > Chondrichthyes > Carcharhiniformes > Carcharhinidae > Carcharhinus > Carcharhinus amblyrhynchos. The sequence goes on along the minus strand of NC_137329.1, from coordinate 68,970,710 downwards.
ATGATAATTTCATGGTCACCATTAAGTTTTCAATTCCAGATCTTACTAACTGAATTTTAATTTCATGAATAGTCATGGTAGGAATTGAACCCATGTCCAGCATTGACAAGGGTCTCTGGATTACTAGCTCAGTGACATTACCACTACACAGGTGTGTCCTCCTAAGGAAGATAGCTTGGACTACTTCTTTAAATAGTGAAATGCTCATAGAAATCCTGCAGTACAGAAAGAGGCTATTCAGCCCATTGAGTCTGCACCAACCACAATCCCACCCAGGCCCTACCCCCATATCCCTATATATTTTACCCACTAATCCCTCTAACCTACACATCTCAGGATACTAAGGGGCAGTTTTTAGCATGGCCAGTCGACCTAACCCACACATCTTTGGACTGTGGGAGGAAACCCACGCAGACAGTGACCCAAGCCGGGAATTGAACCCAGGTCCTTGGAGCTGTGAAGCAGCAGTGCTAACCACTGTGCTACCGTGCTGCCCAAAAGCTGTGAGCACATAGAGACATTGGAGGTTAAAGTGCAGTAAATTACTAAAAGTTAGTGGGCAGGTACAAAAAACAGTTAATAAGACTAATAGAATGTAAACCTTTGCCTTATGGAAGCTTGGATTCTAAAGGGTGAAATTTATGCTGCAGTTATAACTGCCCTGGACAGATGCCATCAAGAAAGATATTTTTGTTGGAGGGGTGATGCAGGTTTATCAAATTGATCCTAAGGGGTGATTGATAAGGACAGGTCTCATAGACCTGACATTCATTTCTTTCAATTTAGAAAGTCAAATATAAATCTAATTTGGGTATTTGAGATGGTTAAAGAGGTTGGTACAATAGAAATTAGGAGAGGAACTATTTCCTCTGTTGGGAACAGTCCATCATAAGGGAGCATAACATTAAAATGATGCTCAAGGGTGATGTCAGGAAAAATGTCTTCACACCATGAGTTGTAGGGATCCAGAATTTCTCCCTGGAAAACTGAAAGCTCAGTAGTCAATTGAAAATGTCAAAAACTGAAGATTTTTATTATGGCTGTAAACAGGGACATGCTATCGAATCTTTTCATCTTGCACTCATCAGAATAGATGCAAAAATACCAAATCTCAAAGTGAACAACAGTTTATACTGCATGAGAAGAGAATACTGATTAGTTGGCAAGAACCAACACCTCCACCAATCAGTATGGTTTTGCACACACAAACACACACACACACACACACAAACACTCTTCTTAGCTCCTCTTAGCTCTGATGAAGGGCCAACCAGGCTTGAAACGTTGTCTCTAGTCTCTCTCCACAGGTGCTGTCAGGTCTGCTGAGTTTTTAACAGCATTTTCTGTTTTTCTTTCAGATTCCAGAACCTGCAGTAATTTGCTTTTATAAGTGGTTGTTTAGAGTGTGCGTCAGTCAGTGTGTGTTTTTGGGTTCATGTGTGTTTTTCTAAGTGTCAGTCTTTCAGGGTGACCTTTTCTCTGCATGTTTTCCTACACCAGGTTGAAGTCCAACATGTTTATTTGGAATCACGAGCTTTCAGAGTGACTCACCTGAGGAAGGAGCAATGTTCCGAAAGCTCATTATTCCAAATAAATCTCTTGAATTTTAACCTGGTGTTGAGAGACTACTTACTGTGTCCACCCCAGTCCAATGCTGGCATCTCCACCTCATGTTTTTCTAACTATGGAACATCGAGGGTAGGTTTTGTGTGTGTGTGTTTGTTTGTTGACGAGCATTGGTTTGTTTGGTGCCTCACAAGAGGTTATTGCAGAAGGTCAGGAGGCATGGAGTTGGGGGTAGGGTGTTAGCGTGGATGGGGGATTGGCTGTCAAATAGGAGGCAGAGAGTGGGGGTCAATGGGTGCTATTCGGATTGGTGGTTGGTGACTAGTGGAGTGCCCCAGGGGTCGGTGCTGGGGCCTCAGCTATTTACCATTTATATAGATGATCTGGAGGAGAGAACCGAGTGTATGGTGTCAAAATTTGCTGATGACACCAAGATTGGTGGAACGGCAAATTGTGCGGAGGGTGTGGAGAGTCTGCAGAAGGATCAAGATAGGCTGGGCGAATGGGCCAGGAGCTGGCAAATGGAATTTAATGTTGGCAAATGTGAAGTTGTCCACTTTGGTAGGAAGGACTATTACTTACATGGTGAAAAACTGCAGCATGCGACGGTGCAGAGGGACCTCGGGGTCCTTGTGCATGAGTCACAAAAACCCAGCCTGCAGGTGCAGCAGGTGGTCAGGAAGGCAAATGGGATGCTGGCCTTCATAGCGAGGGGGATTGAATATAAAAGTAGGGAGGTCTTGCTGCAGCTGTATAGGGCACTGGTGAGGCCGCAGCTGGAGTACTGTGTGCAGTTTTGGTCGCCGCACTTACGCAAGGATATTTTGGCCTTGGAGGGGGTGCAGAGGAGGTTTACTAGGCTGATACCGGAGTTGAGGGGGTTGAACTATGAGGAGAGGCTGAATAAACTAGGCTTGTACTCGTTAGAGTTTAGAAGAATGAGGGGAGATCTCATTGAGGCATACAAGATGATGAATGGGATGGATAGGATAGAGGTGGAGAGGCTCTTCCCGCTCAGAAAGGACAGTAGGACTAGAGGGCACAGCCTCAAGATAAAGGGGGGACGGTTTAGAATGGAGTTGAGGAGGAACTTCTTCACTCAAAGGGTGGTGAATCTCTGGAATTCTCTGCCCGTTGAAGTGGTGGAGGCTGCCTTGCTAAATATATTTAAGACACGGGTTGATAGGTTTTTGATAGGCAAGGGGATTAAGGGTTATGGGGAGAGGGCGGGAATGTGGAACTGAGACACGACAGATCATCCATGATCTTATTGAATGGTGGGGCAGGCTCGAGGGGCTAGATGGCCTACTCCTGCTCCTATTTCTTATGTTTCTTATGTGTTTTTTTGAAGTGTGCATTTTTCTAAGTATTTGTTTTTGGTGTGAGTTTTGAGTGTGTGTTGGTGAGCTTGAGTGTTTGTCAGTGTGTATTTTTGGGATGAGTTGTGTGTGTACTTGAGTGTGTGTGTTTATGTGAGTGTGTGTGTATATTTGTGTGTGTGTGAGAGTATGTGTGCATGTCTGTGAGAGAGTGAGTGTGTTTGTGTGTGTGAGAGAGTGTGTGTATGAGTGAGAGTGTGTGTGTGTGTGTGTGTGAGCATGTGTGTGAGTCTTTCTGTGTGTATGAGTGTTTCTCAGTGTGTGTTTTTGGGGTGAGTTGTGTGTGTGTGTGAGAGAGAGAGTGTATGAGTTTCTCAGTGTGTGTTTTTGGGGTGAGTTGTGTGTGTGTGTGTGTGCGTGCGAATATGTGTGTGAGTATTTCTCTGTGTATGTGTGAGTTTTAGTATTTCCCAGTGTGTTTTCAGAATGAGGTGTGTGTGTGTGACGGTGTGTGAGTATGTGTTTTCAGAGTGAATATTTCCCCAGCTCTGATCTCTCCAGGGGCTGGCCCGGCTCTTGTCAGGAGAATGATCTCCACTCCCTCCGGGAGTTCCAGCCTGGATTCCGGGATTGTGGTGTCACAGTGTCCGCTGGGCTGCCCTGCTCTGACGGTTCCCTTCAAACTCTTACCGGTTATTGAATAACGGCCTGTCGGGCTGCGATGTTGTTTCTGTGGCTGTGCTCTGAGCTAGTGGCCACTCTGGCCCTCCCAGCCCCACCTGTACAACTGGAACGTCAGTTTGGAGTGAGGCACAGCCAGGACTCCGAGGTGAGGTATACCTGCCTGTGGCAGCGCTCAACAGAACTGTCATACCGACCCCCACCTAACACTGACACCAGGAGACCAGCCCCCAGCCTCTCCTGGTTCATCAACCAGCAACTGGTGGCCACCAGCACACAGTGGGCAGGGCAACAGAACCTGGGGAGAGTGGCTGCCGATTCATCCATCACCCTAAGGTACAGTTCACACACCTGTCCCACCTGCCAATACCAGAATGTGACCATATTTGTGACCAAGCTGAGGGTAAAGTTCTTTGCTCTCCATCCCCACCAAACGCCAGTCATCTTTCAGGACCTGGAGTTGGCCTGGTGTGCCAATCTAAACAGTTTAGTGTGGAGCTATGCACTGAGCTGCCCAGGTGGCACCCCACACTCTGCCACAGTAGCTGGTAGTCAGGTAGCACAGATCAGCAGTGGAAGCTACCCGGCAGGCATGGAGGCGGAATGTGCTCAGGATTTTCATTATGTGTTCAAGGTGCAGTATCCTCTGGTCGGCAATTACATCTGTGAGCTGGATCTGATTAATGGTACCCTCGACACTCTCAATGTCACCCTGGATGTGAAGCCCTTGATGTTGCACCTCCTCAGCACCCAGTCAGCCACCATTCAGCAAAGGGTGAAATTGGTCCTTTCCTGGCAGCTGAGGACCAGGAATGGCTTCCTCACCTATCAGCTGGGTGCCAGGTCAAAGGGTCAGATTGCCTGGAACTCGAGCTATCACCTCAATGGCATTGAGAGTAACCTCTGCCCCTGCACCTGGCCCCAGCAGAATGAATGCATCACACAGTTGCTGCTGAAGGTGGGCCATATAAGCATCCCGGCTTCCACAGCCACCATCACATTTCACAAGGGCATCCTGCAGTTCACAAAACGTGTCAAGGTCATCAAACTGATGCCCGTCGCCTCTCTGTCAGGGACAGCCTTCCATTATATCAGCTCGGATAACCAGCTCTACTACTCAAAGTCAGACACTCCAACTGGCAGTCATCGCCACTTTGTTCTTCTCCAGGCACCTGAGATTTACCACCTTTTCCAAATAGATTACACCAGCTCCAATGATTATATTCTCACCATCCAACTCTACTTAAACCTAAATGGAACTATTTACAATTCCTTAGAGGACTTGGATGTCAGCCTCTCTATGTTTAATAGTGGTCCTGTTGATGTGGGTCTCCCGGTTAATTTAGTTTTGTTTATTCCCCTGCAACACCCTGCCATGCAGTGTGCCTGGACTTTTGAGCTGACCAATGGCACTCTGGTCAAGTTTGGTTACAGACAGAAGGTCGCAAATGCACCAAGCTACATCCCAGCAGTGCAGCTGCCCTTCAACCCGAACCAATACTCAGGCTTCCTGGCTCGAGTGACTTGCTTGGCAGCTGGTGAGATAATGTACCATCTTAAGGCAAGTGTGGGCATTTATAGCACTGCTGTGGTGGACTCCAGGGTGTTCTGTAACCTGCCTCGTTGCCAACTGCCCTTACCCACCATCGAGCACCCACCTCCTCCCGACACCATCATCCACACCACCAAGGGCTCCTCTCTCAGCGTTTACGGGGACTCGGGGCTGCGCTGTGATACTATTCTATCAGTGACTATCTCCTGGAAGGTTTATGAAATTGTAAGTATTAATGCCCAACCCAACTGGAACCAGAGTGTCCCTCTCCCATCTAACGTTCAGACTAGCACAGACACCCTGCATCTTCCTGCCTTTAGCCTGGACTATGGTTTCTATCTGTTTATTTTCAATGTCACCATGTCTACCTCAGATCCCAATCTGCCATTTCTCAACAACTCAAATCAAGTGGTGGTGGAGGTGACAAAGAGTGAGCTGGTAGCCTTGATTGCCGGAGGCTCTTATAGGACTGTGGGGTTGGAGGACACCGTCACAATGAATGCTTCAATGAGCGCTGATCCTGACTCGCCCAATCCACACCTTGGACTGAACTTTTCTTGGTATTGTACAATGAAATTCTCCGACTACAGCACCATGACACTCTCCAAAAATAACTACTGCCATCCTGGGAACCCTGATCTGAAATGGAACTCTGCAGTATCTGAAACATTAGTTATCCCTCCACACATGTTGACAATCAAAAAGAACTTCTATTTCCGCCTGGTCATCCAGAAAGACACAAGGAGCAGTTACTTTGACCAAACCATCTCTGTGTATTCAGGCTTTCTGCCGGAGTTGTTAATAGCTTGCATTGAGAACTGCCAGAGAACACTTGTACCAACAGAACGCCTCATCCTTCATGGGAGTTGCCCCAATTGTGTGAACTCCAGTGAGCTCCAATACCACTGGAGACTGCTTTCAGAGAGCGCTGTTTCTGAAATCATTGTTGACTGGGCAACTGATAGCTCCACAGGGAACGCTTTGTCTTACATGTCACTGAACCCCATGGCCTTGATACACCTGTCTGAAGGATGGTACAATTTTGAACTGAGAGTAACTGTTCCCAGCGGTGCCCACAGCCTCAGCCGATACCATTTCTACATCAATTCCCCTCCGAAGAGGGGCCGCTGTGTTATAACTCCAAAAGAAGGTTTGGCCCTTCAGACTAAATTCACAGTGACATGTTTGAATTTTAAGGACAATGATCGCCCCCTCAGTTATAAGGTGATTGCAAAAACCTTCTACCCAACTGGCAGTATTGACAGTCTGAAGAACAACCTTCTGGGCACAATTGTATATTTTGGATTCAATCCCAAGTCTCCACCATTCCATCTGCCAGTGGGCAACAAGTGGGGCCATCACCTCTTGATTATCATTGTCCAAGTCTTTGATAGGCATGGTGCATACATACAGGTAAACTTGAGGGCCAAAGTGTACAACCTGCCAGTGGATCTGAGCCAAAAGACACTGGTGGATCAGCTGTCGGGTTTTGTTGAAGGACCAAATGCACCTTTGACAATCTTGCTGCATGAGACAGACTACCTGGAAGCAAACCAGCTGCTCTATGAAGTTGCCGCAGAGATAAATGTTAACATTTTCACGGCCGAGGAGAAGGTCAAGGTCAGTGAGTTCCGTGAATCTCTTGTCAATGCCTCCACCAGCATTCCAGTCACATCCGCGAAGTTAATTAATCAAATATCAGCCACAATCTTCGAAGCAGCACAAAAACCAGACGAGATCAACCAAGAAACCCAAAACCTGGCTGCCAGAAAGCTGCTGGAACTGACTTCTGTCCTGCTGAACTACACCGATGAAGACTTGATTTCTTCAGAAAGCACGGAGCAGTTGTCATGCAGCATTCTAACTGCAGCCTCCAATACGATGACTGCCTTTTCTACTCAGTTCCCAAGCCAAGGCTCAGAAAAGGGCATTGCACTAACCACAGACCAAAAGAAGGTGGTAGCCAACATCTTCCCCACTTTGAAAGCATTAACAGATGCAGTGTCTCACAGTAAAGTCCCAGGACAAAAAGATACCTTGCTGCAGACCAGGCAATGGGAAATAACTGTGAAAAAAGCAGTGAAAGGCAAACTTGAGGAATCCTACGCTTCTGACCCAGATTGCACCAATTGCATTTACCCGACATTGGGTAACTCTGGCGGAGCTACTCAGGTAGTGTCCTCTGTATTTTACAAGTATGAAGAGAATCCTTTGCCCTGGCTTGGGAAGTCATCACACATAGCTACAGATGTCATTAGTTTCACCATGACCATCCAGGATCACAATGGAAGCATTCACAACTTGATCCCCAACAAAATGGACTCATTTATGGTCAGGAAGGACATTGTGTCCGCACAGCCCGTAAAATTAGCCCTGCACCCCAGAAGACGTGATGTGATCATAGGCAGGTTCACAGTGGCAATGAACTCCATTCCCGCTCGAGAAGTCTTACTCCAGCTACTGGTAGACCAGCTAGATCTCATCTTCATTGTTACCATCTATTCGGGGAAGGGTACTCATAACATAAGCCAGAAACACACAGTTCCAGGATGCATTCCAAGTCAACCTCTAAACAAAGGCCACCATATTCAGGACCCTTACATCATCAGGATCCCAACCAACCTCTTCCAGAATGCAATGGATCCAGGCAGTAGCAGCCGATACATCACTGTGGCTGTGGAGACAGAGTACCCGACACCTCAGCTGATTATTCAGGCTGGCCTCAAGATTTCTGTTTTTATTGCGAGCTGTCTGACGTTCCAAGGCAATTCAGACACTTGGCATTCTTCATTCTGCACAACAGGTCCTCTTACAACCAGCAAGAAGGTGCACTGTATCTGTACGAGTTTTGGCAACCAGACCATCAAGCGGGATCTGAACATGAGGATGCTCTGGTTCCTGACCGGCAGTGTTCTGGTGTTGCCCAATATCATCGACGTGCTGGAAATTGGAGAACTGATTCATACCCTGCCGACAAATCCGGTGACTCTGATCACCGTTCTGATAATTTTTTTCATCTACTTCATACTGCTGTGGTGGTCATGGAGAAAACGAGAAAGGGACAAGAAAAAGATCATCATTCTTCCTGACAATGACCCCTGTGATACTGCTTGCTACCTGGTAACCTTTTACACAGGGGGCCGTTTTGATGCTGGGACAACTGCAGATGTTTTTATGACCTTGACCGGGACATTGGTGGAGAGTGAAGTTCACCTTCTCCATCAACCAGACCATAAAATCTTTAGAAGAAATAGTGTCGACACCTTTCTACTCACTACCAAGGATGAACTCGGGGAGCTTTTGTTCATCCAGGTCTGGCACAATAATGTGGGACCCTCTCCTTCCTGGTACCTCAGCAGGGTGAAAGTGCAAAACGTGCTAACCAAGCAGGTCTGGCATTTCTTCTGTCGTAAGTGGCTGAGTACCATGAAAGGAGTTGGTCTGTTACACAGAATATTCCCTGTCACTGACTCTGATGCTGTGCTGAGAAGAAGAGATGTCTTCTTAATTGAAACAGCCACAAAGATTGAGAGGGATCACTTATGGTTCTCTGTCTTTGCCTATGATGTTGACCAGTCCTTCACCAGAATCCAGAGACTGACCTGCTGTTTGACCATGCTGTTGTCCAGCCTGCTGCTTAGCCTTATGCTATTTCAAAAAAACCAACTGGAAAACTATTTGCAGAGACTGCTGAGATCTTTGGTGATTGGGGTAGAGAGTGCATTTGTGATGGTGCCAGTGGAAATATTAATATCCAATCTGTTTATATATGCACAGAAGAAAGACACATCTTTAACAGTAACAGAAGAAGGCCAAGGACTTGAACCAAATCAAGGAACCAAAGACCATTTACCTGAGCACCCTGATAAGAAGTCAAATAACTTCAGGGAGAGGTTGAAGAACTGGTATCAGATGGACGAACAAGCCACTGAGGCTGAAGGAAATCCCAAGGAAGTGGCAGTGACACCAGACGATGACCGTTATAATTTTCTGTCCTATATCGCGGGTTTGGACAACATCAAGAGTCCCTCGACTAAAGGAAAAGATAACAGCATCATCCCAGAGTCTGAGGCAAATAAAATTAGCAGCGAGAAGAATATTGAGAAAACAGATGGAAGGAAGAAAACACATGCATTAAAACTCAAACCAATGACATGGCCTCATCAAAATAGACCAGCAAAATACAAGCGGGCTCCAGGAAGACCTGCCAAGCCCTCCAAAAACAAAGGCCCAAGCAAGTCATACCACAGGTTGTCTCGTTGTCTATTGTACTTTGTTTGGGGTCTTATGTGTCTCTTGTCAGCCATTTCAGCATTCTTCATAGTGTTGTATGGACTTTCTTATGGTATGGAAACCTCCTGGCTCTGGCTCATGGCCTCTATCATTTCTTTCATCCATGGTGTCTTTCTGTTGCAACCTCTGAAGATCATGCTCTTTGCTGCTCTCTCTGCCTTAAGACGTAGACGTCCCCGGGATCTAGACTGGTCCACAGGGATTCAGGCAATGGAAATTAGCACAGATAATCTTCCGAAGAATTATCCTGACTGTCTCCAGTCAGAGACTCAGATTAGGAAGCCGTACAGACCGCTTGAGGGTGATGAACTAATATTAGCTAAGAAAAAAGGGTTCATCCGACGTCAGGCTTTTGTGTTTTGCAAGGGATTCCTGTTACATATTGTTTTCCTTATACTCTTCCTCTACTTGGTCTGCTTCTCAGACTACAAGAATGCTTACTTTTACAACAACATCATTTGGAAAAAGATGTCTGCAAACCTGCAGCAGATTAAAACTGTCCAGGAGTTCTACACCTGGATGGATCTCACTTTCCTGCCCCTGATTCATGAGAACGAGGATCCAGCCTTTCTGTCTGACACCAGTTCCATAATCCTGGGCTTGCCAAGGATGCGCCAGATGAGGTCAAAACTAGCAGCGGTAGACTGTTTTAAGATGTCCAAAATCTTGTCAACCTATCTGGGCAAGCATCGTTGCCAACCCTTGTTTGATGTTAATAAAGAAGACACCAGGAATTACAATGGCTCCTGGCAGAAGCCAGTTGGAAGTGTGCCAGTAAGCCACCCATTAAATTACACAGGGTGGATATATGAAGATGTAGATTTCCCTTGGCTGTATCACTCACGTGGGGAATATTATGTGTATCCACTGGGGGGTTACTCCCTCTACTTCTCCCCAGCCAATTTGCAAAGTTCAAGAATGAGATTACGGACCCTGCAGAATGCAAGCTGGGTTGACAGGAGCACCTGGGCTATCATAATTGAAACCACCATTTATAATGCAAACGTTGATTTATTTAGTACTATCTCCCTGATTTTGGAGACCGCCCCTCTTGGTGTGATCAACAAGAAATTGATAGTGAAACCCTTCACCCTCAGGCTCTTTGAAAAAGGTGAAACAAACTGGATCTCCTTCAGTGTTCTCATCATCATCCTGTTCATCCTGTTTGCCATGGATGAGTGTCATAAGATAAAACAGAAAGGTTACAGGTATTTCCAGAGACTCAGGAACATTCTCAGCTTGGTGATGATCGTGCTGCTGTTGGTTACCATAGTCCTCTATGTGGCCAAGTTTATCTTGACACAGGAAGTACTGGAGTTCTATAAGAAAAACCCAAACACCTTCACTGCTTTTCATGTTGTTGCTGCCTTGGATCAACAACTCAGGTTCAATGTTACATTTGTCATTTTTGTTGCAATTCTGAGGCTGCTCAGATACGCACGGTTCCTATATCATGTGCGCTTAGCTCAAAAAGCCATTTTTGTAAGCTTTCCTACTATGTGCTCCCTAGCTATAATAATGGCAATATACTCCTTTGTTTTTATATCTTTCGGCTACCTGGTGTTTGGTCAACTTGACAATAATTTCAATTCCATGGTCCATGCAACCCAGACTGTTGTAGCCTATCATATAGGAGACTTTAAAGGCACGGAGTTTCCCTTCAACAGGGTAATTGGTGGTATCTATCTGGCATCCTTTCTCTTCATTATGCAATGTGTTCTGATAAATCTCTTTGAGTCACTGGTCATTCTGTCTTATGGAGACATGAGACAGGTTGTCCATGAGAAGCCATCCAAGGAGGCAGAGATAGCTAACTTTGTAGTGCAGGAATGCAGGCGAATCTGGTATGCACTGTGGAAAAAAACACCTCCAGGCGATGGGGAAAAGTTGATGACAATTTTGTTTTATGGACAAGGTTCTGAACGCACCTATGGGTTAAAGCATAGGAAAATTCAAGGAAAAAGAATGAACTACCTAGTTATCTAATTACTAATACTTCCCAGTCATCTGACAATCAGATCTATTGGTTAGAAACTTTCAAAAGGATTGTAATCCTCAAAGAGAAGGAGAGGTGGGCAGGGCATTACATTCGGTATAAAGTTGTTGCCCAAAGTGTGATTTATTATCAATCAGATTTTGAGCTTTTTTCCCATTGCATTCATTACAAGCTTCCATGGAAGACTGAATCTTGAACAATTATATGTGTAGTGCATGGTTGAGTCCGTTCAGATTTACTGATTAATTGCTGAAAGTGCAATGTATCATTCACTGGAGATGATATTAAATACCATGACATTCTCAAATCTGTTCCAAAGGTCGAAGAGCACCACAGTCAGATCAATGTGTCCAGGTTAAAAGAAGAAGCCAGACTTGTTTAGGTTCATTAATATATATCAGAAGTGAAATGATGCAGCTTCAAACTTTTGTCCAGTTTTCCCATAAAAGATGGTATAGCCTCAAATACTCATCATGGCATATTATCCCTTGCTATATTAATCCTCTGTATCATGACATTTATCATCACAATTCTCCTCACGCAAAGAAAAAAAAGTCAAAACTTCAACACAAATTTATTACACTACATTTTTTGGTCCTCTCTGTTGTTTAAAACCAAGTCCATATTCTCCTTAAGTTCTCCTTAAAATGCTGAATTCTCATTCTTGGTAATGTCCCGATACACTCTCTAGGTGATAAATCATCACGGTACTCTATACTCTCTATATCCTGATCAATTAAACTAAACACTCCCTATTTCCTCAAAAATCATCATTCCATGCAGATACAAGGAGAATGTGCAAACTCCACACAGACTGTCACCCAAATACAGAATTGAACCTAGGTGCCTGCCACCTGTGAGGCAGGAGAGCTAACCATTGTGTCACCATACCAAGGATGATTGTTGTCCTCTATAAATTCTTATAGAGTTTACGGAGGGCAATAAGTCTTACAACTCTTATCAGCTTGTCCATCCATCCATCTTTCCATTCATGCCTCTATCCATCCATCCATTCTCAATCCTGTTCTGTGTCTCCACTTAATATCTAACTGTTGGTGATATTAGTGTCTGTGTGGGCTTCCTCTGGGTGCTCCAGTTTCTTCTCACAGTCCAAAGACGTGTAGCTCAGTTGATTGGCCATGTTAAATTGCCCCTTAGTGTCTCAAGATGAGTAGGTTAGGGGAGTTAGTCAGGTAAATATATGGGGTTATAGGAAAGGCCCTGGGTGGGATCCCCTGTCAGAGAGTTGATGCAGGCTGATTGGACCAAATGGCCTCTTCCTGCACTGTAGGAATTCTATGATTCTACAATATACCCCATGGAATATATACCATCTAATGAATATACCCTGAGTTCTAAGATTGTGATATACATTGCCATCATAAATATAGATAGTAGACAAATGTACAGCTGCATGAACAGCCTATGGGGATAACACCACTATCACTCAAGCTTCCCTTGCTAAACAATGTTCAATGCTGTAAAATGGTTCTGTGATGACCTGAATTGTGAATTTATGTTTCTTCAATGTCTGTTCTGCTCATGAAGCAAATATCAGATCCTCGTAAAATAGCTCAATGTTATACTCTATATATTTTATAATTAAACATTTAAAACAATAACAATTAGTGTAAGCTGATCTGTCCGGGAGTTGGGTACCAGGATGAGAGAATACCGGGGAAAAGTAACATGCACAAAGAACTGGGAGAGAAGATGAGAGCAAAGAATATTCAGAAATGGGAGGGAGGCACTAGGGACAAATGTGGTCATCTAAGGAAGGGAAGGAAGTTCTGAACTATGCACAAGAGGACTTATTAGCGTTCCTCCAGGTTAATGAGCATAGCGGCCATCCTGGTTCTAATCCTAGGGAATGAAGAGCGACAAACGGAGCATGTTTCATTGTGGAGAAAGTGACCTTGGCAAAGTGACCGAAAAAGCATGAGGTTTAGAATAGTTACAGCAAAGGACTTTATCATTAACTTACTTCAATGGAGGTGGAATAACTTCAATGAATTGAAAAGGAATCTGACCTAACTAGATTGGAAAGGCATGATTTAAATGACGTGGGACCTGCAGACACATGCCCAAGAGACAGAAAGAAAAGGTATCAAAAACGAGAGGTCCCAGGATTACCAAAGATAGCAAAGGGGCTAAAGTAAACAGGAAAAGGAGATTTATGACAAGTGTAAGTATAAAGATACTCATTCACTAGTCTAGGGAAAACACAACTCTTTTATTAACAGACTAAAACTATGTAGAGGCTACAATCAGCTCCCAAGATGGCTCTGAGTCCAGAAGCCAGCATATATCCCGCTCCCCGCACACCCCCCCCCACCTCTCCAATCAGAGCTCTGCACTTGCCAAGGTGATTCCCCCTCCCCAACTCCCCAATTGGTTCCCTGGATTATGTGACCCTTTCTCTACAGATTAATCCTTAAAAAGACACTCACCACATCCCTCCCCCTCTAAGTCCCTTTAATTAAATGTCAATGCTCAATTTATATAGTTCCAGCTATTTAAACATTTACAAAATGAATTTAGTCAATTATAGATCCAATCTTTTAGGGGGTTTCTGAATCCTTGTGGAGCAATGTAACTCCTCTGGGATGCTTGCATAGGATTGTTATCAGCTGAAACCAATGACAGATATATCTTCAGGCACAGGCTGCTCAGTTCCATCTGTGTCCATGGAGACATCAACTGTGCCTGCCATAGGATGGCCAGGTACTTGAGTGCTAAAACAGTTGGCAACATTTCCCGATGGCAATATACTGATTGCAGGTTCCCACCCTAACTAGTGAACAGTGCCATTTTCTGTGCTCTGTAACTCTTGTGCATCCTTTTCAGGCTTTCTATTGCCTACACTATCTCCACTGTTTAAAATTTATATCAAACTCTGCAAGTAATGTCCATTGAATTGCTTTGTTACTCAATGGGAAGATTAATCTGTAGTATATCATTCAAGCTGGCTCCAAAATCACAACACTCCGATATCTGTTTCAATTTAGTAATGTAAGTCGCAATTGTTTCAGCTGGGGCCTTGAATTAAACATGAACCTCAGGAGTATAATTGATTATTTCAGCTGGAAACGTCAATTCCACAAATTTACTGAATAGAACATAGAACATAGAACATTACAGCGCGGAACAGGCCCTTCGGCCCACAATGTTGCGCCGACCAGTCTTATTTTTAAAAAAAAACATTGACCCACTAATCTAAACCACTCCCTTTTCGTCCATAAACCTATCCACCAATCTCTTAAACGCCCCCAAACTAGGCGCATTTACAACTGCAGCAGGCAGGGCATTCCAGTCCCTCAATGATTTGGAGTTGGTCATACTTGGGACTAAGACTGTGAATCAGATTATAAATTTGGGTTCCACATGCACTCAGGAGAATGCTTCACCTCCTCCCCTATTTCACTTGGAGGTAATACCCAAGGTGTTCTACATATTGTGTCTAGTCTTCTTCAAAGGACTGAAATCCATCCAAAGATTAGTAAGTATTCTTTTCTCAATTTCACTCAAATGTAAACTGGAAAATCAGTCTGAGGATTTCTTTTTTATCTCTGTTGTCAAATGTAAAGATGCTCGGTCACCAGTTTATGGAAAACACAACTCGTTTATGTACCATCTCCTGGCTGCAATCAGCTCCTGGGATGGCTCTGAGTCCAGAAATCCAGGCTTGACAGAGTGATCCTTAGAAGGACACACTGCCTTAGAGCACCTCTAGGTATAGGGAGAGAAAGAGAATGAGACTAGATTGTCTTAGAAAGCCTTTTACAAACAGATAAATAGTAAAATGGCTGTCAAAGGAAGGGTTAGGCTAATCAGGAAATAAAAGGACCTCTGGCAGAGGCAGAGGACATGACTAAAGTTCAAACCTTCAAAATGTACCATCCACTGTGTTCCAGTAGATACTGGGGAATATGCTACTTGGTAGATGCAGGGAAAACCCCCAGGGTTTACAGTGAGTTGAATTGTGAGATGATTCATTAGCACCATTGTCTGGGAGAGGCTGGGCTCATCGTGAGAATGCGATCATCTGGAATTTTCATTCAAATCTCCTGTGCTGCATGGAAATTTGCTCAAATATTTGCTCTAGCTCTTGTAGCTATAGATTTAGAGCAACTGGTAACTGCCTCACTGTGTCCATTTTTGGGCAATTCACCAATACCTCACATGTAGCCTTGGGCAAACAGAGCTCAAACTTGTCCTTCATGGATCAACATCATATCACAATCCCAAATGGAAATCCAGTTGCTCCACTGGCAGGGACTCTCTAATTACTGCAAGAAATTGTATTTGGTTATTTATTCTTGGCATGTGTATTTCTTTCCCCTGAAGCCAAGTTGTCGTGACCAATCATGAAGCGTAGGACCAGATTCATACATTAACCAGGAGAAGTCTCCGGCTGTTCTGCCTTTAAGGACATTGTTGAAACAATTTATTCTTCCAACACTCCAGAAATATTCCCCTCAGAGCCGGTCCATATATTGCCAGAATTCTGAAATCAGTTTCACATGTCTACATGGTCACTAACGAGTCGGTAACTGTTTTCACAGTGGCACAAGTTAGCCGAATGTAAAACACAGCTTTGACAAGTTAGACGTGGAAAGAATGTTTCCTCTTGTGGGCGAGTTCAGAAATAGGGGGCATTGTTTTAAAATTCGGAGTTGCCCTTTAAGGACAGAGATGAGGAGAATTTTTTTCTCTCAGAGGGTTGTGTGACTGTGAAACTTTGATGGAATACTTCTAAGGCAGAGCTGAATAGATGCTTGGTAAGCAAGGGTAACTGCACTTTTTATGACCAAATACAACTGATATCTATAGGATCACAAGGTCATTTTAATTTATCCTAATATGTCCAGTTGTATTTTCAAATTGTTACTTAACTGATTCTAAATGTTCACCTCCACCACTCTATCTGAATATTTATTTGACTTGTTGATCACTCTCTGAAGAAAGATATCATGAAAAGTGCACAGAAATGATCTTCTACCAGTTTAAACCTGTCCCCCTATTCTGTTCTCGCACTTTGAATTGAAGTAATATTCCAGATTAACCATTTCCATCCAAATTGTCATCTTTTCTTAGTTGTAAATCCCAAGGGGGAGGTGGGGGAGGATGGTGGGGGCGGGAATTGGATTTCCGCTTTCCAGGTATAATTTGGGTTCTCTTGTGGATATGGCCTTGCAATGGGACACTCCGCAGGAATATGGCCCCTGCAGTCTCTCCCCATAGTCCATTGGTCATATGGCACTTCCTGCACTATCTCCAGAAGTCTCTCTGGTGTCCTGGTAACCAATGCTGGATACAATGCCCAAGGTGCAGAATAGTGCAGAGAACAATGTAGCTTAAATGCTATTCCCTCTGTGTACTCCATCCTGGCTATGTTGGATTTCAGTTCTGATTGATGGACATTGTAAATCCCACTCTTCAATCCTGCTTTTGACCCCTCCACAGTCTTGATGTTGTCAGATGCTGCTGGATGTGTTGCAATTTCCTGCAAATTAATGTTTGGAAGACTGATGCCACCAATTTTCTTGCCACCAATTCTAATTCAACCTGCCCTCTGTCTTGGGGCTATGGCTAGAGGTAGTGCTGCCAGAAAAAGTGGAAGATAATGTTCTAAATATATTAGGAGTTGTGGGCTTTTAACAAAAAATAAAATGATATGGTTTGTACACATAGATTCAAAATAACAACAACAGGCTTATTGAAGAAGATGTTGCACAAAGTACGAGCTGAAACTAATTAGAAGACTGTACAACATCCCAGTGACACCATCATCAAATCGTATGACCAGTTCTTAACACAATCATGCAATACTTAAATAAATAACAGAAGAGTGATTGAAAACATCACTACACATGAAGACAGGTAGACAATAGAATTTCAGGCATTAAAATATATTTGGAAAAGTCACCCCAAAGGGAACCCAGGAGGCTGGTTAGCTTAGATGGCCATGTATGGCTTAGATTAACAGCAACAGCCTAGGTTTGATAGACTGAGGTTTACTTGGAGCTGTTCCTGAGATTGTAAGGCAATGGTAAAGCACCAATGACAAAAACAGTCAGGGGAAACAACTTAGAAGGAAGCATCAGCAAACAAAGAGCTAATCATAAAATCCCTACAGTGCAGAAGGAGGCCATTTGGTGCAGTGAGCCTGCACCAACAACAATCCCACTCAGGCAGTATCCCCCTTACCTGAAATATTTACCCTCTGAGTCTCCCTCCCAATAAGGGGCAATTAACATGGCCAATCAGCCTAACCCATACATCTTTGGGCTATGGGAGGAAATTAGAGCACCCAGAGGAAACCCATGCAGACATGGGGAGAATGTGCAAACTCTACACAGTCACCCGAGGCTGGAACTGAATTCAGATCCCTGGCGCCGAGAGGCAGCAGTGCTAACAACTGTGCCACTGTGCTGCCCTGCTAAGGTCCTGTCATCAGGCAGGACATATGTGGCACGACTTAACCGACTTGTACCATGTCTGCACACTATAGACTTTCCAGTTTATTGCATATCAAAACACTCACATAACATTACAGCAGATTCATCATTTAACATACATTCCCAAATTGCAACAAGGACACCTTCCACAAACGGAACATCACTTTATGCTCACAAAAATCTTACAATAAAACATAATTGCATAAACATAGGAATGTCAGCCATTCGGGGCCTCAGGGCTGTTCTGTTCTTAACTCTATCTATCCACCTGGGTTCTGTAATCCTTAACACCTTACGTAATAAAAATCTATCAAGTTCAGTTTTGAAATATTCAGTTGAACCCCTGCCTCAACACTACTCCTTTTTGTGTATCGCATGTAAACTGGGCTGAGGGCTAGGGGTACTTGCCTGTCACTTTGTGAATTTCAACATTACCCCTGCTCACAGTAAGACAGCTCAGAATTGGAAAAAGGAAAAGAGATTTCCAGTTTTTTAAATGTACCTTCAGTTTCACTATGAAAACAAAGAGAATGGGGTGGGTAGAACTGAGGATTTGGATGGCATGGTGGCACAATGGTTAGTCCTGTTACCTCACAGTGCCAGGGAACCAGGTTCAATTCTGCCCTTGGGTGACTGTGTGGCATTTGCACATTCTCCCTGTGTCTGTGTGGCTTCCTCTGGGGTCCTCTGATTTCCTCCCACAGTCCAAAGATGTATGGATTAGGTTGATTGGCCATGGTAAATTGCCCCTAGTGTCAGAGGGATTAACAGGTTAAATACGTGGGGTTATGGGGATAAGTCCTGGATGGGACTATTGTTGGTACAGGTTTGATGGCTGAATGGCTTCCTTCTGCACTGTAGGGATTCTATGATCTATAGTTATCCTATTACTCCTGCAGGAACTCAATGCTTCACAGAGGGGATCCAGAGGAGTCCCATGACTTTTGCCAGCCTACGAGAACAACTAGCTATGGAAATGGGCAAAAGTCTGCCTTAGTACACCAGTTAGTGTGGGAGGAGAATTGGAAATGGACATGGTGGGATGTGAGGGCTGTTGGTTTCTGTTCACACACCTATTGCTGACTGAGTTCATAATGATGCAATCTCTATCTCTCAGCACCTTCTCCGAGTCACAATTTGTTCATTTGGCATGGTTATCAATTGTAAGGTTTTCAGATCCACATCAGGATTTGAGTACATTAATCATTCCAGTGTGGTGCTACTGGCTTGCTGTGTGATTGGAGATGCTATCATTCAAAACAGATGTTGAACCAACTTTATCTGCTTGTCCTGCTGGTTCAGTTGACCCATGACACTAAACAAAGGAGAACAGATTGTCCATTTCATGTCTGGGGCTGATAACCTTCTAAAAACTGATGAACTGACTGTTGATCTCATGTGGGTTTACTCCAAATTATTAGGCAAAATGGGTGCTGTGTTTACACTAACAACAATCACTGTTATGCCAAAAGACAGTTGTAGCAATTTGAAGAAGTGCTTTCAGAAATTTTGACAGTGTGATGAGCAGCATGTGTTCTTCACATCCATTTTATCAGCCAATGTTTTTGCATTTGGCCAATCTGTTTACTACAGCCACTCTGCATCACAACAGACAATATAATACCCTGCCACACCATTCATTTGGTAAAGATAACTTTCACTGCTTTGAACTTTAAATATCAGAATGCACACAGACGTAGCTGTAACAATGTAGGGTTAAGACAATCTACCACGTCATCCCAATATGAGGGAATGCTGTAAACGATTCACTCACAATTCTTGGAAGCAGGATTTAGCTACCGATGTGGGTAATTCAAATCGGGAAATTTCCCAACTCACGAGACCTGCCTCGGTTAACAAATGCCCAGGTATGCACAATGTTTGCTCTGAGGGGGTGGATACATGGTTTACTGACCTCAGATGCAGGATGTTGGTGGCCATGTGGGAGCCAAATATTGAGGCAAGCTGGCTGGAAGGCCCACTTCAGTTTTCTGAGACTTGTCCCGACTTGTGTTAGAAGATTTTTGGCCTTTCATCTATCACCATCTCCTTAACCCCACCATTGCCCGACATCACCATGACCCCTAATACGTCCATGCCAACTCAAGCCACTTCCATTTCCATTGACTCAGTAAACAATAAGCCACTTGATGACAATGACAAGTGTGAATCTGCAGACAGAAAATGAAATGCCCGTTCACAAAGTTCTTTTGCAAAACAATTACTCTTCCTACAGCCCTATACAAGGATCAATCAAAAGTACAATTAGAGGGACTTCACATCTCTCATAGTCCTGTGTAAATAAACATTGAGAAGTTGACAAACTAGATCACAGAAAGAGTAACTTATCATAAACAATTAAAGATTTCAATCAACCTAAGTCAAAAATTCAGTTTGAAAGCAGAACTCATTGCTGAGCTTTTATAGTTCTGGATTGGGCCAAGCTTGTATAATGAACCTTAACCTGCTCCTGGGCCTTGCCAAATCTGCCATCAACAGGTCCATGTAGCAGGTGACTGAGTGGGTTGTCCAACCTGACCGTGTGCACTCTCTCCAAAGCCTCCACATCCTTCTGGTAGTGTGGCGACCAGAACTGGACGCAGTACTCCAAATGTGGTCTAACCAACGTTCTATACAGCTGTAACATCAGACTCCAGTTTTTATACTCTATACCTGGTTCTATAAAGGCAAGCATACCATATGCCTTCTTCACCACCTTCTCCACCTGTGCTGCCACCTTCAAGGATTTGTGGACTTGCACACCTAGGTCCCTCTGTGTTTCTATACTCTTGATGGTTCTGCCATTTATTGTATAACTCCCCCCCTACATTAGTTCTACCAAAATGCATCACTTCGCATTTATCTGGATTAAATTCCATCTGCCATTTCTCTGCCCAATTTTCCAGCCTATCTATATCCTACTGTATTGTCCGACAATGTTCATTGCTATCAGCAAAGTCCAGCCATCTTTGTGTCATTCGCAAACTTACTGATCACACCAGTTACACCTTCTTCCAAATCATTTATATACATATCACAAGTAGCAGAGGTCCCAGCATAGAGCCCTGCGGAACACCACTGGTCACAGACCTCCAGCCGGAAAAAGACCCTTCGACTGATACCCTCTGTCTCCTGTCGCCAAGCCATCTCTACCCATTTAGCCACCTCTCTTTGTATCCCATGAGCCTTAACCTTTTTCACCAACCTGCCATGAGGGACTTTGTCAAACGCCTTATTGAAATCCAGATAGGCGACATCCAAAGCCCTTCCTTTGTTAACCGTTTTTGTCACCTCCTCAAGAAACTCTACCAAATTTGTAAGGCACAACCCCCCTCTTACAAATCCATGTTGTCTGTCACTAATGAGATAGTTCTGTTCTAAATGTGCATATATCCTATCTCTAAGAATCGTCTCCAACAGCTTCCCTACCATGGATGTCAAGTTCACCGGCCTATAACTAACTGGGTTACCCCTGCTATCCTTCTTAAATAACGGTACCACATTCACTATCCTCCAATCCTCTGGGACCTCACTTGTGTCCAATGAAAAGACAAAGATTTCCGTCAGAGGCCCAGCAATTTCATCTCTTGTCTCCCTGAGCAGTCTAGGCCCTGAGGATTTGTCAGTTTTAATGTTCCCTAAAAAACCTAACACTTTCTCCGTTGTAATGGAGATTTTCTCTAACAGATCAACACCTCCCTCTGAGACACTCTCAGTCAACACGTTCCTCTCCTTTGTGAATACTGATGCAAAGTATTCATTTAAGATCTCCCCTATTCCCTTGGGTTCTAAGCATAATTCCCCTCCTTTGTCCCTGAGAGGTCCGATTTTTTCTCTGACAACTCTTTTGTTCCTAATGTATGAATAAAATGCCTTAGGATACTCCTTAATCCTGTCTGCCAAGAACATTTCATGACCTCTTTTTGCCCTTCTAACTCCCCGTTTGAGTTCTTTCCTACTTTCTCTGTATTCCACCAGCGCTCCATCTGTTTTCAGTTCCCTGGACCTAACATACACCTCTCTTTTCTTTTTGATCAGATCCTCAGTTTCCCTGGTTATCCACGGTTCTCGAATCCTACCTTTCCTATCCTTCCTTTTTACAGGCACATGCCTGTCCTGCAGCCTTATCAACTGTTCCTTAAAAGGCTCATTTTCCTCTTCACTTCTCCTCTCAACCTATAGTGTTTGGCCTAGATCTCATTTGAAGAAGTCATCTGACATGTAGCATACACCTTCTTCCTTTTCCATTTTATCATAATTTCTATCTCTCTTGTCTTCCAAGAATCACTGACTTTGGTTCTGTTACATTTCATCCTTGTTGACATATGCCAGAACTGTATCTGAAATCAGTCAGTTTCTGGTTCCATCTTGCCGTGGCTAGGTCCCTTCTCATCCATTTAAATCCATCCACTTCCAATTTTGAAGTTTTATATTGGATTGTTACTTACATTGCTCCATTGCTAACCTGAACCCTATAAGATGCAAGATGACGCATTTTGGTCAATCGAACCAGAGCAGGACTTGCTCAGTTGATGGTAGGGCATTGGGGAGTGTTATAGAACAAAGAGATCGAGTGGTACCGGTTCATAGCTCCTTAAAAGTGGAGTCACAGGTGCACAGAGTGATGGAGAAGGCATTCGGCATGCTTGGTTTCATTGGTCAGAACATTGAATACAGGAGTTGGGACATCTTGTTGAAGTTGTACAAGACATCAGTAAGCCCACACTTGGATTACTATGTACAGTTCTGGTCACTCTATTATAGAAAGGATATTATTAAACTAGAAAGAGCAAAGAATAGACTTACTAGGATGCTACCGGGACTTGATGGTTGAGTTATAAGGAAAGGCTGAATAGACTAGGACCTTTTCCCTCTAGAGTGTAGGAGCTTAGGGGTGATCTTATAGAGATCCATAAAATAATGAGGGGCAAAGGTAGGGGAGTCTAAAACTACAGGGCATAGTTTAAGGTGAGAGGGGAGAGATACAAAAGGGTCCAGAGGGGCATTTATTTCACACAGAGGGTGGCGAGTGTCTGGAACAAGTTGCCAGAGGTAGTAGTAGAGGCAGGTACAATTTTGTCTTTTAAAAAGCATTAAATCAGTTACATGGGTTAGATGGGTATAAAGGGATAGGGGCCAAATGCAGGCAATTGGGACTAGCTTAAGGGTTAAAAAAGGGGCTGCATGGGCAAGTTGAGCTGAAGGGTCTGTTTTCATGCTGTAAACCTCTATGACTTTACGGCTGTAAATTGTGATCACTCTTACCCAAATGTTTCCCCACAAACACTTGGTCCACCTCATTCCCCGCCACCCAGATCTAGTAGTATCACTGTCCCAGTGGCAAGAACACACTGGCCAAGGAGGTTCTCCTGAACATAGTTCAGTAATTTTCACCTTTCCAATCCCCTTTACTTCAATATTAACTTATTCAATGTGGGATGTGCAGGAACTATAGATTGGTGTCACCAATCTATAGTTCCTGCACATCCCCTCCAAGTCACTCACCATTCTGACTTGGAAATACCCTCATTGTCGCTGGGTCAAAATCCTGGCGCTCCCTCCCTAACAACATTGTGAATGTAACTACACTAGAGGAACTGTAGGGGTTCATGAAGACAGTTCACCATAACCTTCTCAAGGGCATTTAGGGATGGGCAATAATTTTGGCCTAGCCAGTGATTCCTGTGAAAGAATTTTTTAAACATGCTTTTTTTTCACTCAGAAGCATAAGCCAATCTAATTCCTAGCCGCAGATCCCCCGTGATATTGTTCAGTGAATGCGGAAAACCTTGTTTAGAATCATAGAATGGTTATAGCACAGAAAGAAGATGTTCAAGCATTCAAGTGGTGGTGGGGTGTGGGGGGGAAGAAAAATGAAGTAAGATAATAAAGAAATAAAAGATAGAGAACAGTAAAAAATTAAATAAAGTAGAATGAAAGTAGACTGGATGATCGCTTTGCTGAGCACCTTCAGTCTGTGTGCAATTAGCCTGTCCTTCTGGCTGCTTGCCATTTTAATACATGATCCTGCTCCCATGCTCATATGTCTGTCCTTGGCTTGCTGCAATGTTCCAATGAAGCTCAACGCAAAATGGAGGAACAGCATCTCATCTTCTGGCTAGACACTTTACAGCCTTCTGGTCTAAACATAGAATTCAACAACTTCAGATGATTTGCTCTACCCTACGTCAGCCCTTTACGTTTTCATTCTATTTTATTTTTTATTATTCTCTATCTTTTATTCCTTTATTGTCTTTCTTAATTTTTCTTCCCTCCTCATCTTTCCCTTACTTCATCCCTCTTCCCTTTTCTCTCCCCCCACTTACCCTTATTTGCATTCTATCTCTGCCCCATCCTTCCCCTCCGCCTCCTGCAACATCTTCATCTGACACACTTCCAGCTTCTCTACCGTTTGGCCGTTCACACCTTTTATTCTCTCTGTGGACAGCTATTAGCAATCTTTTCCCCTGGTTTCTATGGCTATGACTCATTTTTTCATTCCCTCACCCTGCAGTACAAATATCTCCCACTTTCTCTGCCTTTTAGCTTTGACAAAGGGTCATCTGGACTTGAAACATCGGCTCTTTTCTCTCCTTACAGATGCTGCCAGACCTGCTGAGATTTTCCAGCATTTTCTCTTTTGGTTTCTTATTCTATCATTTGTATTAATGTATTCTACATAGGTGGCGATGGTAGTCATGATGTGGAGGTGCCAGCGTTGGACTGGGGTAAACACAGTAAGAAGTCTGACAACACCAGGTTAACCTGCTGTCATGAGACTTCTTACTGTGTAAATATAGGCCCAGAGAATATGTGTGACATATGAATGGTTGTGGCAATTTACCTTTATTTCTAATTTGGAGTTTCAATAAATGTATCCTGTGCTTTGTTTAAAACACCTGTTTAATTCTTTATAATCTGAAAGCCTACATAATAGAATTTGTGCAGTATTGGCAAAATAGATCATCTTCAAAAACCCTGTTATTGTCAGACCTGGACTGGTAGAATATGGGAGTAATTTCTACCTTTCCTCATATGGTCCTAACACTGTACATCCACTATTGTCCTTCTTGATGATACAGCTGTGGGTTAGAAAGGTGTTGTTGAAGTTGACTTGAGTTCCTGCAGTTATCTTTTATATGGTACACAATGTCACCATCACCTTCTCAAGGGCAATCAGGGATGGGAAAAGATGTCTATGGAAAGATGAAAATGTTAGACAGAGAGCAGAACAAGTCTATAAATAGAAATGGACCCATGATTAAAGAACTGTGTTCAATGAACTTCGAATCATCTCAGACAGAAAAGGCAGCAACGGCCCTTTCAATATAAGCAATCCATTTACTAACATCAGCCTAGAACTAGCATGTTTAAATTGCTGCCATCAGAAACATAACCAGTAAGGATACAATTCTTAACTTTCAAGACACAGACTCTATTAAATGTAGACTTGTTACAAAACGTAGTAAAATAGACAGTGTGCAACAAACATAGAACATAGAACATAGAACATTACAGCGCAGAACAGGCCCTTCGGCCCACGATGTTGCACCGACCAGTTACAAAACAATGACCCACTAACCTAAACAAATCCCTTTTCGTCCATAAACCTATCCACGGATCTCTTAAACGCCCCCAAACTAGGCGCATTTACAACTGCAGCAGGCAGGGCATTCCAATCCCTCACCACCCTCTGGGTAAAGAACCTACCCCTGACATCCGTCCTATAACTACCACCCCTTAATTTAAAGCCATGCCCCCTCGTGCTAGCTTTCTCCATCCGAGGAAAAAGGCTATCACTATCCACCCTATCTAAACCTCTAATCATCTTATATGTTTCAATAAGATCCCCTCTTAGCCGCCTTCTTTCCAGCGAAAACAACCCCAAATCCCTCAGCCTCTCCTCATAGGACCTCCCCTCCATACCAGGCAACATCCTGGTAAACCTCCTCTGCACCCTCTCCAAAGCCTCCACATCCTTTCTGTAATGTGGGGACCAGAACTGCACACAGTACTCCAAGTGCGGCCGCACCAGAGTTGTGTACGGTTGCAACATGACGCTGCGACTCCTAAATTCAATCCCCCTACCAATAAACGCCAAGACACCGTATGCCTTCTTAACAACCTTATCTACTTGACTCCCAACTTTCAGGGATCTATGTACACATACACCTAGATCCCTCTGCTCCTCCACACTATTCAAAGTCCTCCCGTTAGCCCTATACTCGACACATCTGTTATTCCTACCAAAGTGAATTACCTCACACTTCTCCGCATTAAACTCCATCCGCCACCTCTCGGCCCAGCTCTGCAACCTGTCTAAGTCTTCCTGCAAACTATGACACCCTTCATCACTACCTACCACACCTCCGACTTTGGTGTCATCAGCAAATTTACTAATCCACCCAACTATACCCTCATCCAGATCATTAATAAAAATTACAAACAGCAGTGGCCCCAAAACAGATCCCTGAGGCACACCACTCGTAACCGAACTCCATGATGAATATTTACCATCAACCACCACCCTCTGTCTCCTATCCGCTAGCCAATTCCTGATCCAATTCCCTAGATCACCCCCAATCCCATACATCTGCATTTTCTGCAGAAGCCTACCATGGTGAACCTTATCAAACGCCTTACTAAAATCCATATACACCACGTCCACTGCCTTACCCCCCATCCACCTCTTTGGTCACTTTCTCAAAAAACTCAATAAGGTTAGTAAGGCACGACCTACCTGCCACAAAACCATGCTGACTATCTCCAATCAATTCATTGCTCTCCAAATAACTATAAATCCTATCCCGAATAATTTTTTCTAAAACCTTGCCCACAACAGAAGTGAGACTCACCGGTCTATAATTCCCAGGGAAGTCTCTGTTCCCCTTCTTAAACAATGGGACAACATTCGCTAACCTCCAATCTTCCGGTACTATACCAGAGGCCAACGACGACCTGAAGATCAGAGCCAGAGGCTCTGCAATCACTTCTCTTGCCTCCCAGAGAATCCTGGGGTAAATCC
Source organism: Carcharhinus amblyrhynchos (assembly GCF_965287045.1). Taxonomy (NCBI): domain Eukaryota; kingdom Metazoa; phylum Chordata; class Chondrichthyes; order Carcharhiniformes; family Carcharhinidae; genus Carcharhinus; species Carcharhinus amblyrhynchos. The sequence goes on along the minus strand of NC_137329.1, from coordinate 68,943,817 downwards.
CATCCGGACCAGGGGGCTTATCTATTTTCAGACCCTCCAGAATATCTAGCACATCCTCCTTATCAATTGCAACACTGTCAATTCTACTCCCCTGCAATCCAGTGTCCTCCTCAGCTATATCCATGTCCCCCTGCGTGAACACCGAAGAGAAATATTGGTTCAATGCCTCTCCAATCTCCTCCGGTTCCACACATAACTTCCCTCTGCTGTCTATAACTGGCCCTAATCTTGCCCTAACCAACCTTCTGTTCTTGACATACCTATAGAACGCCTTAGGATTCTCCTTAACCCTATCAGCCAAAGTCTTCTCATGTCCTCTTTTAGCCCTTCTTAGCTCACTCTTCAACTCCCTCCTAGCCAATCTAAAGTTTTCTAGTGCACTACCCAAGCCCTCACGTCTCATCCGAACATAAGCCTCCTTTTTCCTCTTAACCAACGAAAAAACTTTTTTGGTGCACCACGGTTCCCTCGCCCTACCAATTCCTCCTTGCCTGACAGGGACATACCTATCACGGACTCGCAGTAGCTGCTCCTTGAAAAAACTCCACAATTCAGACGTTCCCAGTCCCATGGCCACCAAAGGTCAGCAGACCTATGTTTCCTGTATGAAAGACAAACTCTTGTCTGAGCATGGTTCTGGAAACTCATTAAAATGTAAGTGCCTATGGGTGGAAGACACCAACTTGACAACAGCTTTAAAATTTGTGAATTTTACACCTTCTATTGATTGGCCATTTATCAAAGCTCAAAATCAATAGCCTCCCAGATGCATTGTATGTGAGTTCAGCTTCCACTGTGTAATGATGACTTCTAACTTTGAATCATCAGTGTTGACAATTAAAGCATTGATCGTGTGGTCAGATGATTGAAACTGACTTCAGATAATGAATCTTATTACTCCAGGAACCAGTGACACACAAGTCAGTCTGGAAACCAACAGGATGAAACAGACTGCTCCTCCAACAAGAAAAAAACACCATCTAATAACTAGTCAACTGAGACAGTGAGAGAAAGGCTCATTTGTCTTCATCTCCAAACATCCATCATCATAGAAATATAGCCTTGAATTTGTCTGGAAACCCAGGAACTTCCTTTCATCCATAGAACCACAAGAGGGAACCCATTGGCTCTGCAAGGGGTACATCTCAAGGGACTAAATTTAAGGGCATGATTTGCTTCTTGTGTTTCTATTGTTAGCCTAAAAGTATGCATCTCTGGAAACCAACTTTACTTATATGTGTGGCAATGTTTGTGAGGGAGGCTGTTTCATTATGTTTATATTTTGGGGTGTTGTGTGAATCTTCTCTTCCAAACTAAATTTACCCAAAACACTGCTTTGTATTTATTGCTAAAAATCACAACAATCAAAAGATTTAAAACATCCCTTCTAAAACACATCCTGTAACTCAAGAGACAGGAAGGAGAAAAATTAACTCACCATTTCTTCCTCCATCAGTAATATACATCTTTAAAGATTCTTCATGTTTAAAGTAACTGAGATTTTTATGATGATCAGAGAGGCATGTGAGCCTTAATGGAAAATAATCCAATTCTGCAAAGGCAAGGCTACATGTAACGTGCGCATTTTAAAAAAAGCTCTAATTTAAGCTGTGGCATGTATGCAGTATCTATGAGGACAGACAGAATGATGACAAGATTGCAGCTATAAAATGGAATTGTTTACTGATAACATGCAGTTGCTCTGAGATTTTTTGTCCTGTAATTTCACTCTTTGAATGTTTCTTAGTTATAGCTTTCAGTCTATTGATGTATTCAGTCTCATGTGTTGTGTTTTCATGTGCTTTTAGATTTGAACACAGATTTGGTCAAGGAGCCACTCAGGAATTTGGGTACTGCCTAGAACATCTTTTCATGCTGTCGACTTGTGGATTACCAGTCTGATAATTTATACACACATCAGTAGATTTTGAATATTACTGCATGAATATTACTTTCAGTATTCCTTTTTAGTCTCAAATATTTTGTATTTAATCAGTATCAGCTGCATTTTTATTGTATCTAAATGTTAACTATGAAGTCCAACTATGAGCTAATGATGAGTGAAATGTTTGTAAATTCCATAAAAAACTAATACTGTACAAACATGTTCAAGGTAAGTTATAGCGTCGTAGAGGTTTACAGCATGGAAACAGGCCTTTCGGCACAATCTGTCCATGCCACTCTTTTTTTTTAATGACTAAGCTGGTCCCAGTTGCCCGCGCTTGGCCCATATCCCTCAATAGCCATCTTACTCAGGTAAGGTGTCTAAACGCTTTTTAAAAGACAAAATTGTACCCACATCTACCAATACCTCTGGCAGCTTGTTCCAGACACTCACCACCCTTTGTGTGAAAAAATTTCCCCTCTGAACCCTTTTGTAACTCTCTCCTCTCACCTTAAACCTATGCCCTGTGGGAGGAAACCAGAGTACCTGGAGAAAAATCACACAGAAGCAGGGAAAATGTGCAAACTCCACACAGGCAGTGACCCTAGCCAAGAATTGAATCCAGGTTCCTGGCGCTGTGAAGTGGCAGTGCTAACCATTGTGCCACCATGACTGCAGATAGATCAATAAGGCTGACAAAGAGTAGTTTATTGTGATTATGGTCACATATTATTTGACTTTCAGGGCTGTTTCAGTGCTGAGGCATGGAAGGAAATATGAATGGAGGAGTTCAGGTGTGGAGTTGCTGTAAAGCTGGAAATCGTTCTGGAGCTGACAACACATTGAAGGACTTCGAAGAGTGCAGAAAAGTTGGAGAGGACACAACTCTTAAGTGCAGAGACATGAAAGCAATCCATCACTCGGATCAGATAATTGAAAAGAACTATAAAGATAGCTCTCTTCATCAGTTGCTTGTGTTGAGAGAACATCAATGTTCTCTGGTTTCCTCCCACAGTTCAAAGATGTGCAGATTAGGTGAATTGGCCATGCCAAATTCTCCCTCAGCATACCCGAACAGGTGCTGGAGTGTGGCGACTAGAGGATTTTCATAGTGGCTTCATTGCAGTGTTAATGTAAGACTACTTGTGACTAATAAATAAACTTTAACTTTTCATTGATATAGCTGACCACATCATCCTCCTCTGTTTCTCAACTGGGTGGGGCTTCCATTCCTCGCTACCCAAGTGTAGCTGGATCCTCATTTTTTTATTCATTTGGAGGGACATGGGCAATGCTGGCTGGCCAGATATATTGTCCATCCCTAGTTGCCCAAGGGCAGTTGAGAGTCAACCACATTGCGGTGGCTCTGGAGTCACATGTAGGCCAGATCAGATAAAAGTGGCACTAAAGGACGCTAGTGAACCAGGTGGGTCTTTTCCGACAATCAACAATGGTTTCATGGTCATCAGTAGATTCTTAATTCCAGATACCTTTTATTGAATTCAAATTCCACCATCTGCCATGGCCAACCAGCTTTTGTCTGGTTGGTATTGGATCTCCAGATCTGATGGGAATGTGTCAAGAAGCTATCAAAGATTCAGCTCTTCCTTATTTTCCAATCTGCCTACCTCTAACCCCCATCACCATGGGACCAGGAAAATATAGTCCATCATTTTCAGTCCCTACCAAAATCTCCAGTCCCCAGTCACTGACTCCATCCCTCTGAAGCTGAACCAGTAGATATTGGCCTTGGAATGTTGGGTGAGATTCCCCGATCTCGTCCGTGTCAGCCTTGTTAAAAACAAGAGGGAATTTGGTATTCCAGTTAAGACTCCATTCACTTCCAGCGGTACCGGAGAATCCCAGCTGCAAATGAGGATAGTGGTTTTCAGTGGTTAACTGTTTCTCTCCACGATGCTGCCTGACCAGCTGTGTTTTTCCAGCACTTCCTGCATTTATACCACTATCAGCACTAGATTAAAAGATTAGGCCAACAATGTTGTAAAACAAGAACAAAGTAGCAAATCTGAGGATTGGGTGTGTTTTGGAAACCAGAGAAGGCCACCAAAGGCTGAAAAAGGGAAAAAAACTAAAAAGTAAACTAACGGAAATAAAAAGATTGTGGCTTTTGTATCAAAAAGAGAGTAAACATTGCTCCCTTAGAAGCAGAGACAGGAAAAATTGTCATGGAGTATGAGGAAGTGGTAGAGGCTTTGAAATTAGTTGCCTTACTTTTCAGTAGAAGACATAAGTTCTGTACCAGATGACAACCTACGGACTAAAAAGTGAGGAAACTGGTGAAATCAATATCAGCAGGGATTTAGGGCAGAACCTGACAAGCATTTGGCAGAGTGCTGGTTCTGGCGAGAAAAGCTGAATGATTCCCACTGATGCTCCCTGTGTGATTTCAAGCTGAATCTTATGCCTCATTAAAAATGTTTCATGCTGTGCTCACAGCAGCCACACTGCCACAAATTGATCACTGCAATCACTGGGGAGTTACATATATACATGGGTGGCACGGTGGCTAATTCTACTGCCTCACAGTGCCAGGAGCACAGGTTCAATTCCTGGCTTGGGTCACTGTCTGCGAAGTCTACAAGTTGTCCTTGTGTCTGCATGAGCTTGCTCTGGATACCTCCCACAGTTTGAAAGATGGCCTCTTTATGTGCACTGGCCATTCTAAATTCTCCCTCAGTGTACCCAAACAGACGCTGGAGTGTGGCGAGTAGGGGATTTTCATACTAACTTCATTGCTTTGTTAATGTAAGCCTACCTGCATATATACATGGGGCGGCACGGTGGCACAATGGTTAGCACTGCTGCCTCATAACGCCAGGGACCCTGGTTCAATTTCTGGCTTGGGTGACTGTCTGTATGGGATTTCTCCCTGAGTCTGTGGGGGTTTCCTCTGGGTGCTACGGTTTCCTCCCACAGTCCAAAGATGTGTGGGTTAGGTTGACTGGCTATGCTAAATTGCCCCTTAGTATCAAAGGGACTAGCTAGGATTGTGGTCGGTGCAGACTCAAAGGGCCAAATGGCCTCCTTCTGCACTGTAAGATTCTATGATTCTACTTATGACACTAATAAATAAACCTTAAAACTTAAATTCCCAGCACTTGTTCCAGATCTATTCCAGGGGATGGCAGCCACGAGGTCCACATCTCGATTTTCAGAAGAGCCCTGACCAAACTACTGAATGGAGTGGAGCAAAGTGGATACACTCTACGTCCACTCCAGAAGGCTTTCCAGCAAGGTCACCCTCCACCTGGGAGGCAATGGCAGCCCTTGTGAGTGCATGTGCACTCCAGAAGAGGACAGGACGGCAATGTCAGAAGATGAAGAACCTTTTTCGCTCAGCCAGAAGTGAACCACCTTCAGTCTCTGTCATGTCTGAAGTCTTGAACTCCATAGTGCTGGTTGTCAACTGTGTGCTGTAGGAACTATTGGGAATCCATGAGCAGCAGCATCAAAGGATGGAGGGGGTTCTGAACCTCACTCCAGCTGTCCCTCTATCCCCAACAGGAGCATTGAGGCTATCGGGCACCCAAAGAGATGAGAAGCATCTGGTGCACAGCCTAGGGCCTTCCACACCAGGAGCGACCAACCTATGAGAGTTCCCCCACTCCTCCAGCCCCACACACTAAGGAGGACAACACCTGTGCTGCCCGAAAGCAGGCCTGAACCTGTAAGATCCAGGTGACACCTGCCACATCATCTTAAGCAACAGGGTGTGGAAGCCAGGGGTCCCCTCCAACATCAGTTGTGGTTCCTGGGGAAGCATAGGTGTAGTGTGAGAGTAAGAAAGAGTAGGAAGTTATAGGCACCTAACAGGCACAGGTGAAAGTAGGCACAAATATAGAAAGGTCACCATTGTATATAGTTCTAGAATCACCCATTTCCTCCTGTCCCAGATGGTTTTGCCTCTGCAGTGCTAAGTTGTGGAATGTGCAGCACACCATAATGTGGGACACCCTCTGGGGGCTATATTGTAAAGCACCCTTCGACCAGTTCAGGCATCGGAACTGCATCTTCAGAAGTCCAATGGCCTGCTCCACTAGCACACATGTTGAAGCATGAGCCTCATTGTATCAAGTCTCTGTTGGCATTTGTGCCTCCGCATTGCAGCCTTCAGCCACTTTGAGTGGCTACACCTTGTCCATGAGGAGTCATCCCTCTAGTCACTTCTCTCCCTCAAAGACAACTGGATTTGCAAGTGATCCAAGATATAATTGTCATGGATGCTCCCCTGGAAATGAACACAAAGCTGAATGATACTCAATATGTGGTTACAGACAAACTGAATGTTGAGGGAGCTGTTCATGAATGTGGCCATCTGCCATGATGGTGACCTGAGAATCATATGGGTAGTCAATGACTATTTGCAACTGGGGCATCCCTGTTATGAGGGCAAAGCCCATGGCCCTGATGTTCTGGCTTAAATGATCCCAGTACAAATGTATAAACATTACTGCCCTTCCATACAGAGCATCTGTGACCTCCCTGGAACATTAGTGAATGGTAGATTAGCAGATGGCATTGATGTCTCCTATGCTGCCCTGGAAGGAGCAGGAACAATCAGAATAAAAGTTTAGTGCAACTGTGATTTTAAAGACCACAGACATGGGGTGCCAGCTCATGCAGTATGTGGCAGAGACCATCCCCCAGGTCAGCTGCACGTCTCTGGCCTGAAACAGAATCACTGAAGGTATGAGCACCAACGCTGGAGAACCGAGGCTGGTACTGTCTCAAGTTTGATCCTGTGCTCTTGCTCCCGCTCCCTGGACTGCTGCAAGCCTCTGGCCCCGGTCACTTGCAGCAGCATCTCTTTGTCTCTGCTGCCGGTTAAACACTTTTTTTCAAAACTGAGATTTTGAGCTTGTGCTGCCATTTCCATGCACAAGACTCTGGGCTCAAGATTTTCCAAATAACATGGGAGAAACATATGAGTCTAAAATCTGTCAAACCCTCGGGACCAAATGGTTACACCCTAGACTTCGAAGACAAATCACTACAGAGACAGTGGATGGGCCAGCTATGGTTTTCCAAAATTCTTCAGATTCAGGAAAGGTTCTACTGGACTGCAACATGCCAAACGTTACACCATTTTTCAAGAAGGAAGAAAACAGTGAACTAGACTAAGAACAGTGTTGGGCAAAAGCTAGAACTTAATATTTAGGAAGTTTAGTAACACACTTAGAAAAGCACAGCACGACTAGAATAAATTTATTAGTTTTTTGAGGATGTATAATTAGTGGACTAAAAAGGGAACCAGTAATTGAATTTTCAGAAGGCATTTGATGGGACACCATTCAAAAGTGGCACAAAACGGGATGTTCAGAGTAAAGTTACAAGTTTTATTATTTGTCACAAGTAGACTTACATTAACACTTACTAGAAATTATTGAGAAAATCCCCTAGTTGCCATACTCCAGAACCTGTTTGGGTACACTGAGGGAGAATTTAGCATGACCAATGCACCTAACTAGCACGTCTTTTGGACTGTGGGAGAAAAGCAAAGCACCTGGAGGAAACTCAGGGACAGCGTGCAGACTCCATAGACTGTGACCCAAGCTGGGAATCAAACCAGGGTCCCTGGCACTGTGACGCAGCAGTGCTAACCACTGTACCACCATGCTATTGACAAGGATTGTTTAATGGATAGAAAGCAGAGAGTGGACATAAACAGGGCTTTCAAGTTGGCAGGCTGTGAATAGTGGTGTTGCAAGAATCAGTAGTGGGGTCTCAGCTATTTATAATCTATATTAAATGATTTCAATGAAGCAACAGAATTATTATCAAAATTTGATGATTCCAAACTAAGTGGAAGGTAAGCTTTGGGGAGAAAAGGCAGTAAAGAGATAGATGTGTGCACAACAAGATGGCAGATGGAATGTATTGTCTAAGGCTGAAGTTATTCCCTTTGGTTGTGAGAATAAAAAAAAATTTTTTAAAGAGCTACATAATTGATATTCAGACTTGTGAGTGCCAGTCTAGGGAATGCACAAAGTTAACATGCTATTGCAGGAAGCAACTAGGAAGGTAAATATCATATAGGCTTTTGATCGTGATTGATGAGGGAAGGGCCGCAGATGTTGCCTATACAGACTTTTACTTAGTAAAGCATTTGAGAAAGTTTCCGATGTCAGGCTGATGCAAAAGTCACACAGGATCAAGGGTGAACTAGCTAGTTGGATTCAGAACTGGCTTGGCCATAGGAGATAGAGGGAAGCGGCAGAAGGATGTTTTTTTGAATGGGGGTCTGTAACTAGTGGTGTTCGACAGAGATCAGTGCTGGATTCTCTGCTGGTTGTAACGTATATAAATGACTTGGAAGAAAACAACTAGTCTGAGTAACAAGTTTGCAGATGATACTAAGATTGCTAGAATAGCAGATAGTAACAAAAATTGTCAGAAAATGCAGCAGGAAATCAATAGGCTGGAAAATTGGGCAGAGAAATGGTAGATGTAATTTAATCCAGACAAATGCGAGGTGATGCATTTTAGGCGGGAGCTATAACATAAATTGCAGAACCATCAAGAACATAGACACGACGATCTGGGAGTATAGGTTCGCAGATCCTTAGAAGTGGTAGCGCAGGTGAAAAGCAGAAAGAAAGCATACGGCATGCTTGCCTTCAAATGACCAGGACATCTAGTATAAAAGTTGGCAAATTATGTTATATAAAATATTGGTTAGGCTACATTTGGAAAACAGCTGGAATTCTCCCAATCCCACCCACCACTGGAATTTTAGCAGGTGGGTTGTGGAGAATGTGAAACACCATTGAAGATTGGACAGTAATTTCTGGTTTTTAGGCCAGTGTGCCTGAAGAATTCTGTCCACTTCGGGTCACCCCACTCCCAGGATGTGGAGGTTTTGGAGGGAGTACAGAAAAGTTTACTAGGATGTTGCCTGATATGGAGGGCATTAGCTATGAGGAGAGATTGAATAAACTGGGAATGTTCTTCCTGGGAAGACAGAGGCTGAGAGTGTGACTTGATAGTTTATAAAATTGAGGGAGATAAGGGGCAAGAAGTTTTCAACTTGTTCACTAGGGCAGAAACGACAATTACAAGGGGGCACAATGCAGAGTTCAAAGCAGAGGGAGGGGGAGAAAGAGGTTCAGTACAGATGATTGTGGGGGCCAGGGGAAGCTTTTTTTTATTATACAGTATGGTGGGGGCCTGAAATGCACTGCCAAGTGAGGTGGTTGAGACAGACAGGATGGTGACACATGAACAGGCAGGGAATAGAAGGCTATAGGTGGTTGGACTAGATAGGACGTGATCAGCACAGGCTTGGTGGGCCAAAGAGCCTGTTCCTGTGGTGTATTGTTCTTCGTTTTGCTGCAGGGGATTGGAAGAATAAAGAAGTCTTGCTGCAGTTGCACAGGGTTATCTTATGATGAGGCTGAGTAATTAGATTTATATTCAGGATTTTAGAATGAGGCTAATGAAAAAAATCCTGAATTACAGAGACATATTGAACTTTTAAATGAAATACTCAAATAAAAGCAGAATACTGCAGATGCTAGAGGTTCTGCAGGTCATTTAAACCTGGAACATTAACTGTTTCTGTCCAAAGCTGCTTCCAGACCCGCTGTATTAATTTTAAATAAGACACGTGTTTAATAAGAAGATGGCTAAGGATTTAAATTCTGGGAATGTAAATTCAGTCATTGTTGGAATTGCTCCAGTGTGGCTAATACTGCAAGACAATGGAATATTGCAGTCTGTTTCCAGACAGGACATAAAAGGCATGAAAGACACTAATTGCCTTCTCTAGAGGAGATAATGGATGCTAATTATTATCCCAGCAGGAATGATGTGTTGTAAATAATGCCCAAGATAATTTTTTTCTTTTACAAAATAAAACTGGGATTAAAAAGCTGAAAAAAATTGGTCAGTGTGGACTAATGCTGGGCATGTGACGCAAACAAAAACAGGGCAGCATCCTCTGCTGATTTGGCAGGTTTCATTCTCTGGGATTGCTGAAGCAAACCAAGTCAGCAAAGCTACAGCTGGCGAGGAAGGACAATTTTGTTGACCTCCAGGATCCAGGAATATCAAAACCAACTACTCACCTGTTGAAGTCAGCACTACCAGAATCATGGATGTCAAATGACTACAATCTCTCATTGTCTACTACTCATGGACAAGTCAAAGTTCACTTTTTTCTGGACTCAATTCTCATTTTTAATCTGTGAAAAATGTGTGCATGTGTATTATTTTTCTAGCATTTAGGAGCTAACTCATTTTTTTCTTGCTTTTTTCAAAGCGTAAGTTTATAGTCTCTGGAAAAAGTATCCACAAAAGGACCCTTTTGAAGTAATCCTGTTGAGATCACTCAAGAAGGTTGAATTAAAGAAAAGGGAATTAAAGAAAAGTTCATCCTTCCTAACTCAGGCATATAACAGAGGATATCTCATCCAGAACAACTTTGGGGGAATTTTGTCCAGGGACCAATCATAGATTTTTAAAAACTTACAAAACTCTGATGGGGCTTGAGAAGTGGATGCCTTAAGATTGTTTCCTTGGGTTAGGAAATCTAGAACACAAGGACACAAATCTCATGATAAGGGGATAATCACTTGGGTGGGGGTGTGTGTGGGGGTGTAAGTACTTTGGAATTCTTTGTCCCAAACATTGTGAATCCTCTATCATTAAATACATTCAAGGCTAGGGTAGATTTCTGGTCTCAAATAAGGGATATGGCAAGCAGGTGGAAAAATGAATTTGAAACACAAGTCACAATCTAGTTGAATGGTGGGAGTAGGCTCAATTGGCTATGTCATCTACTCGTGCCCCTATTTCTTATGTTGGAGTTAATTGCCCAAAGGTCAACATCAAAAAGAATACTGACTTACTATAATTTTTCGTTGCATTAAATTCTGTACATCTAAAATCCTAAGATGCAATACAAAGTTGGTCTCTATTTTGATGCATGGAAAAGCTCTGCTTAATTTATTGTTGGCCCCAAGTCAACATTAAAACTTTATCTGACTTTTGTCCAATGTTATTAGGCTCCTTTTATCAGTTACTGAAAGCAGTCAAACCCGCTAATAAAACATCAAAAGATTTAATTTCAAGATTAGAAAAGGTAAATTGATGTCAAAAGCAGGAGCTGCACCTGCCAAACATGCAGATCAGGAAATTGTAGGCTGCAGTATGATTGCAGTTCCCAGATTTGCATGGCAAGACAATGCAGAAAAGAAAAACCTTCTAAAAATGTTTATTTGTAGCATGGACATAATAAGAAAAGTCAAGTAGCTTCTAAAATATATCATAATGTTTACAGAAGTGTTTGTTGTTCATCATGGACATAATCAGAAAACTTAAAGCTTCCAAAATATTCCACCATATAGCTAAAAAGGAGTGTTTCAGTTGTTTCAAGAAGCATTAGATTAATTCTACTGTAAAATAGAGAAGCCACAAATCTTCAAAATACATGACCAGGATGTCTCACTTGAAATACAGGTTAACAGGTTCTTAGAATGGGTAATCCTTGTGCTTAATAGCCCTGAAAAGAGAGAAGAATGTTAGAGATAGGTCTAATAAATCAAGAGGAAAGAATAAAATTCACTCATGCCAACAGGATTTTGGTTACACAACATGTTACACTTAGAACTTGTCCCAAGACTTTCAATGGGTTCCTGTTTGTCAACAATCCAATCTCTTTAGGTCATCTGGGACTGCTAAGAACATAAGCAAGTGGATCTCCTTACGCAATCATACTGAAGAATTTAAGGACCAGCAGAGAGACTGAACCAGGAATCTGTAGTTAGAATACAGGTCCATAAAGGTGGAATTGAGGGAGAAGTGGGAAAGAAACACTTGGAAAATGTTTTAAATGCTAAAAAATTTACACAATGAACAGATGATATTCCACATTCATATTAAAAATTAATCTTTACAAGAGGGTTGCTTGGCAATAGCTGAGACATATCACTTTTAAGAAGGGTACTTGCACCCAATTTTAGTGTTCTCTGGGTGAATTTCATCTTGTGGAGATGCCGGCGTTGGACTGGGGTAAACACAGTAAAAAGTCTCACAACGCCAAGTGGGAGTTCTCCCACTTACCTGAAGAAGGAGCAGGGCTCTGAAAACTAATGGCTTTTGCTACCAAATAAACTTGTTGGACTTTAACGTGGTGTTGTGAGACTTCTTACTGAATTTCATCTCTGTCAGCCAAGATTGGTTACTTTGCTTCTTGTCAACTAACTGTTCAAATATATTTAATATGCAGAGTTGCAATAAATGAGGCATTCTAAAGTGGGCAGACTAAAATGACTAGAGTATTGCAAGGATCAGTGCTGGAGCTTCAGTTATTTACAAGCTACATTATGGGCACAATCTTTCTGGCCCACTGTGCCAGGCGATTGGTGCAGTGAACTGGGACAAATCACACACAAAAATTTCACACCAGCATGAGCTAGTTTTGCACTGAAAACTATCTTTGTGGCACAGCTTTGTCAATTTAAATATTAATGTCATGATTTATATGATATTAACATGTCTGGTCTGGCCTCCTGGAAGGTCCCCCCCACTTGTCAGTGAGAGGTCTCGCTGATGAGGAAGATTCTGGTACCATCAGCAAGGAACAGACATGTCATGCCAGAGGGAAGGAAATCAGAGCCATTGAAGCCCCTGGGTGGTCAGGGGCATGGCTGGGCAGTGCCCAACTGACACCACAGCAGTGTCAAAAGGATTGGCAGCAGTGAGAAGCATGATCAGCTAACAGGACCATGACAGGGAACTCATTGGGTTGGTTCCGATACTGGCAACATTTGTCATTGCGGGGCAGGGAGTGGTGGTGGAAGCGGTGTGCTTACACTGCCACTGATGTGGGTGTGGGGGAGGATAGCAGATCTCCCAGTACACTGGGAGAATGGGGAACCGACACTTCTGTAACCAGCTTCCCCAGGAGAGCTTAGCATATGCTTTCCCCGCCCCCACTGATTGGTTTTTTTTCCCACCTTGTAAATTTTTTGAGCATAGTGAAACACTTCAGCTGATTTTACCGGCAGGGCCACCCCAAAATTGGGGCAGGCGAGGTTTGCAGAATGGCATTCCCCTTTGGCCTCAGGCAGGCATGCTGGTAAAAAATCAGGGCCTTAGAATTTTTTCAGATGGAAAAATTGCCCCCAATATTTTTCATGGCATGTGGGCATCTTGAAAAGGTCAGCATTTGTTGCCCATTTCTGACTGTCATTGAGAAAATGAACCACCACTTGAACTGCTGCAGCCCATCTGAAACCTCTTGCTCTATTCCGACTCTATTATTAAGATGATTCCCACTGTAACTCTCCTATGCCTCTATGGTACGTTTATCACTGGATAATCAGCCAGTCCGAGAGTCTCAAGGGTCAATTGCCAAGACTAGCTGGGTGAGAAGTGTTGGAGAAACTTAGATGATCAGAGGGTAAATGCACTACAGCAGTTCCCTGTATACCTGAAACACAGTTAAATGATCTTCTTGTGCTGGTAACATACTAGGTGGGTGCTTCTGATTAACTGGCTGTTATTACTGCAGTCTGATTGCTGCATTCAATGCAATTTATAAAGCCCTGGATCCATAGGTAAAACCCAACCACCCCTGGCTGTATCTAATTCATAGTTAATGTAATTGGAAGGTCCCATGGTGGGCGCAGATTGCAAGATTCTACACATTTCTACAGGTGAGTCCTGGAATGCAGAATCACAGAAAATGGCCAATTGGCTCACTCCTAATTGCCTTGTTTCAGATTCAGAGATTCCTCATTGGAGTTGCAATCTGCCCAAGAAAAAGCAGAAGTGGACAACATCTGGATGAGCTAAGGGCAAAGTAGGAGGCAAGCTTTTTTTCATCTATTATCTTTAACTTCCCTAGTAAATTATGAATGGATTTTCTGAGTTTTCATTATCATTTCTTTAAAATTTACCCAACCTATTTTAGCCAACTCTTCTGCACTGTGATGTAATTGGCTTGATTTAAGATTCTGGTTTTACCAGTTGTATTACGATCACTATCCTTTGCCATGAAATTACTCATCATACCCACCTCATCCCACAACGCAAGATTCTTCCCCCACCCTATCTCTGTTTCACATTCTACTATACCGCATCTCAAAAAGCATCCTACCAACTCAGCACTATAGTCACTTTGCACCAATTTGATTTGACCCATGTGAAGATTTAAGACCCCCCCCCCCCACCCCAGTTATCACTACTCTAATTATTTCTTCCTTCATATTCTTTTCCAATTCGAAAACTACTGTTAGGAGAACTAAAAAGTATTCCGACCAATCTTTTGCGACCCTTGTTATTCCTAATCGCCAACCAGACTGATTCAAATTGAGCCAAGTTTTTCAAAAACTAGTGTCTTATGCCTTCCTTAATTATTAGGGCAATTTATCATGTTCCCCATTATGCCTGCTTTTTTGAAAATGGAAATATTTATTTCCCAATTGTGGTCACCTTCCAAACACCCATAGACTGTTACGGCAATTACATCAAGCCCATTTGTGCCCCTAGTTTGTCTACTTTCCTTCATCAGAACCCTCTCATCTCATATTTTAGTTACATATTTTGCCTGGATGCTGATTCCAGCATATATTAAATGGAGCCCATCCCAATGGAACAGCTCAACTTTTCCAAGTATAGGTGCCAATGAATACCCTTGAATCGAGACCCACTTCTTACCACAATTATTTAAGCCACTTGTTTACTTTGTTAATGCTTTGTTAAGATGGCGGCGTGGGCTCGTTGGGCCGAAGGGTCTGTTTCTTGTGCTGGGTTGTTCTTTGTTCTCCAATTCTTCTGACCCTATGTCAATTTGCATCTGGCTCAGGGAGTAATCCAGAGTTCACTACGCAAAGGCTCTGCTTATCAATTTAGAACATAGTTTCTCAAACTCCCTCAGAATCTCATTCTTAGTTCTATCCATATCATTGGTTTCAACATAGACTGCAATAATTGGATCCTCCCCCTCCAGGTTCTCCTCTCGTCATGATGAGATGCCTTGAACCCTGTCACTCGGGTCACCTGGGCAGACTTCCAAACTCCCAGTTTCAAGAAACAATATCTATTTCACTGACAATACTGTACCCAGCACCTCAATTCATTTTAATTCTCCTCTCTTCAATGACTTTTTGCACAATAATGCTGGAATCAGTTTACCCATACACCCTTTAGTCCTTGCCCTCATCCAGAGAAGTAGCAAGTACATTATTAAAGTCGAAGGCTGAGGATCCTCCATCCCACATCCTGACTCAGTTACACTCTCCTGTCTCTGATCTTTGTCCAACTTTAAATGTTGCACTCAACATAAAATGAGGTGACCGTTTTCTGGAACACCATTTCCAGGTAACTCTTCTTCCTTCTTCCCTGATGTCCTGCCATGGCTGCAGCTCAGCAACTCTGCTTAGTAGTTCTTCACATTATAAACACTAAAATCCAGATCCAGGTCTCTGGGACCACAACACTCTCCAGAAACTTCCACATGCTGTGGTTATGGCACACCACCTGATCTGCCATGTCTATCTTATTTATTTGATTAGCTAGCTATTCAGTTAAAGCAATAGCAAATCAATTTTCTAGCTGAGAAAAAAGGGAAAAAATACTCAACAGCAACCCAGTTTTATATAAACCTGCACCCGCCACACACTGTTTATGAAACAGTCAGCTCTGCAAATCATTGTGTTCCACACTCAGCAATGCAAAAATTGCATCAAAAATAATTAAACAAGAATATATAATTTGTTAGTGGCAACTCACCACTGCATTGGACAGCAGCGCCAGTTCTTGTTGAAAGACAGGATAGTCTTCATGTCATCATCACTCAACTTAAAATCAAAAACCTGCATAAAGCACAAAACTATTTTTATAATGGGGCACAAATCTATGGAAATGTGGTGAAACACCACACTGCTATTACTATACACGCGGAAATAATCTTTTAATTGGTAGCCCATTTAAAAAATATTCAGACATACCAGTAAAGCTAGTGAGTAATGATGGCACCTTGGTCTTCAACACAGGGATCCCAAGATGGCCAGTTTTCTCTCTAAAGTTTTTTTTTAACATCCCAAATTTCTCCCATCTTCAATGTAATTAGCTCTGGTACAGAATGAAGAAATTCAAAGTGCGAACATGTGAATGAGAAGGAGTAGGCCATTCAGCCTTGAGCATGCTCTGCCATTTGATAAGATCACGGCTGATTTGATTTTGGCCTCAACCTTCCCATCTAACCCAATGTCTCCCTTGATATGATTCTTGATTGACAAGAGAGTCAACCTTATAGAACTTTAAAATATCCAATTCTTCTGCCTAGACTGCTTTCTGAACAAGAGAATTCCACAGACTAAATCCAGGAGAAAATATTTCTTTTTATCCTCAGTCTCAAATGGGGGTCCCTTAATTTTAAACTGTGCTGCCTAGCTCTAGTCTCCCAGAAGAAACATTCAGAAAAGAAAATTTATATGTTTGAATTGAGTTCTATAAATCACTCCTCAAGATGTGAGATTCAGTAAGATCACCTCTCAAATCTTCTAATAGATACATGCACAACCTTTCCTCATAAGAAAACCTTGTCATTGCAATAATCAGTCAAATGAACTCTCACTATATTGCTTCTAATGCAACTGTATCCTAAGGAATAGGTGCTGATGCAACAAATATCTGTCCCTCTGCTTCTAATATAACCCTGACTTTCACTTCCACCAAACCACCACCCTTCCTCCTCCCCCCCCCCACCAGACTTGAAACTTAACTGTTTATTTCTCCATATGCTGTGAGATCTGAGATTTTCCAGCAATTTTGTTTTTCAGTAAATCTGCACTCTCTGTGCTACAGAACTCCCCACACCAAGGCTCACCTACCTTAAAATTTTCCTGAATACGTTCTTTAGTAACAGATTTTGGGATTACAGTCACTCCCCTCTGAATATGGAAACGGATCAAGACCTGAAACAAAGTCCCAACAATAAGAACAATTGCATCACAAACTGACAGAATAGTTACACTGATTCTTGGAGGTTTTTAAAAATCTTATGTTTGGTGCTCAGGTGTGAAGTTGTACGAATGAAGTGGTGGCATGATGGGAAAATTGGTCAAGTATTTGGTAAAAAAAAAGGAACACTGACTCCGCATAACCTAAGACATGAATAAGACCGGAGAAGGTCAAGACCTGATAAGGCTGACTCCACATAACTTAGGGCTGGAGAAGTAAGGCAAGATAAGGTCAGAGTCACAGAACCTTCTATTACATCAGAAAACAAGATATGGTCAGAGATCACAGAACCTTCCTGTTCCTTCAAAGGACAAGGTAATGATATTATTGATAAGACAGAGGTCTCAGAGGTCACCGGATCATAATACAAATAATGATGTACTACTGCTCGTATTACTAATTGAACTCCTGAGGTCATGTAAGCTAATAAGAAAAAGGTATAACTATTGAACTGATCCTTGTAGTTGGCGCGGTCTTGGAATAGAATCAGCAGTTTGTAAGGACTGTTCTCTGTTTCCAAGATTCTGCCATATACTGCATGCAGTTTTGTGATAATAAAGGCCAGTTGTTTTTTCAAACAAACTTTGTTAAGTTTTAATATCACAGCTCGGAAAACAAGAAATTCTCCACTACAACACAGGGGCAATGCTATTATGATGAAGCATCTGTCACCTGGTAAAGTGAGAGCCTTCTGCAGCAGGAAAAGGTAGCTGTAAAGCTTTCTGCACAAACTGATTACTCCTGCCGAGGGGGACTCTGCTTGGTCATTGTACTGAAGTCTCTTGAATTGAAACTATTGCAGCTTATAAAAATCTAGTCATTGGAATACAAGAAATTGGAACAGAATTAGGCTACAGAAAGCCTATTCTACCATTCAACAAATTCATTGTTCATCTTTTACCGCAACTCCAACTTTCCTCTATCCTCATTTCCCAAATTCCTTCAATACCCAAAACCTACAGGCCTCTAATACTCATCGACTGAGCACCCAGATCTCTCTGGGTAGAAAGTTTCAAAACCATTTGAATGAAGATATTTTTCTTCATCTTAATTCCAAATAGAAATTGAGATTGTAACCCTCAAGAGTTTGAGAGAATATAGCCAGAGAAACCATTGACCTAGCATTTACCCTAGGAAATTTATATGTTTGAATTGAGTTCTATAATGATTCTATCTTCGCAGTACAATCCTCTTAGCTTGTTTCTACTGTAAAAAAAATCAAAATAGCATTGTAAATCAGAATACATTACAAGCACGTGAAACATTTATTCATTTTCTTACAGTAAAGACTAATTAATACCAAACTTAAAAGCATATATTAAAACTGTTGCTGTTGTACTCAAACCCAATGCCACACCATTGTAGATTTAATAAATGGGCTGATACCTGTGCTGCTGTTCTATGAAGACGACAAGCTATTTTAATGATCTTTGGATCTTGAAGGAGATTTGGGTCATCCGGTTTCGCCCTAGAACAATGAAAGGAAGCCAAATTATTCAAGGTTACATTTTCCAGAATCCTTAATCCATTAAAGACTATTCTTGGTTGATGATATGCATCCTGAGAGTTGGCCTTCATTATCACTGCTTCAAACGAGTTGTGCACACGAGTAGCGTATGAAAGAAACAATACCTTCTTCAAAACAGTGCAACTAAGATTGGAAACCAGTAACATGGGATTCTGAGAAAATTCCAAAACTTGCAGGGCTATGGGAAAAGACAGGATTGAGAGTGCAGAGAGGCAGAATGAGCATAAATTCTCTGCAAAACAGGCATTTGCTTATTCTCTTTGAAGAAACCACAGATATAACTGACATTTCCTCCATTTCCAAGGACTTAAAAGGCCTGCTCATACCTGCAACTTCTGATAAAGGAGAAAGGGAAATCCCTGCTGTAGTGAGTTAAAAGCCTGCCAGGTTACCAGAGGATACGGAGGTTAAAGTGACCAGATCACTTCAAATTTTTCACAGCTATGTTGATCACAAAGCTGCCTGAAATCACCATGACAGGGCTGATTCTCATGTCTGCCAGGGCTAGAAGGGATAGTCCAGCCATGAGACCCCCATCCCAGGGGACAGTGGCAAGCTCAGCCCCTTATTGCCAGCCCACTAACCCCCAGGATCCTTGGGGGACCGTTCCCCTGCAGTAGTAGGGAGCACTGGACTTGATTCCTCCCTTGATTCCCCTCGGCCACAGGTCAGGGTGTCAGTGCACCCTTGAATGGGGTGTGTGAGAGAACACCCATTCTTTCCAGTCACTGTGATCCATGGCTGTGGGTTTTGAGAGCTTAGCCCAGTCTTAAATGACTATTGCTGAGGGCTTGCACACCATAGCGATGACACAGTTGGGCCTGGAGTTCATTGCAGCTGTCCTGCTGTCTCATAGTCCCACAAACTTAGTGAGGGAGGAAGAACTGGAGCTCACATCAGGACCTTCTAACTCAGTGGCCAGCCCTTCCAGACACTGGTGCAGTTCACAGCATTTATATTCATAAGAACATAAGAAATAGGAGCAGGAGTAGGCCATCTAGCCCTTCGAGCCTGCCCCGCCATTCAATAAGATCATGGCTAATCTGAAGTGGCTCAGTTCCACTTTCCCGCTTTCTCCCCATAACCCTTAATCCCCTTGCCTATCAAAAACCTATCTACCCGCGTCTTAAATATATTTAGCGAGGTAGCCTCCACCACTTCAACGGGCAGAGAATTCCAGAGATTCACCGGCTGTGCCCTCTAGTCCTGCTGTCCTGAGCGGGAAGAACCTCTCCACCTCTACCCTATCCAACCCTTTCATCACCTTATACGTCTCAATGAGATCCCCCCTCATCCTTCTAAACTCTAACAAGTACAAGCCCAGTCTATTCAGCCTCCCCTCATAGCTCAACTCCCTCAACTCCAGTATCAGCCTAGTGAACCTCCTGTGCACTCCCTCCAAGGCCAAAATATCCTTGCGCAAGTGCGGCGACCAAAACTGCACAGTACTCCAGCTGCGGCCTCACCAGTGCCCTGTACAGTTGCAGCAAGACCTCCCTACTTTTATATTCAATCCCCCTCGCTATGAAGGCCAGCATCCCATTTGCCTTCCTGATCACCTGCTGCACCTGTCAGCTGGGTTTTTGCGACTCATGCACAAGGACCCCCAGGTCCCTCTGCACCGTAGCATGCTGCAGCTTTTTGCCCTGTAAGTAGTAGTCCTTCCTACTATTATTCCTACCAAAGTGGATAACCTCACACTTGCCAACATTGTATTCCATCTGCCAGGTCCTCGCCCACTCGCTCAGCCTATCTAGATCCCTCTGCAGGCTTTCCACACCCTCCGCACAATTTGCTGTACCACTTATCTTTGTCATCGGCAAATTTCGACACCTTACACATGGCTCCCTCCTCCAGATCATCTATATAAATGGTAAATAGCTGAGGCTCCAGCACCAATCCCTGGGGCACTCCACTAGTCACCAACCGCCAATCCGAATATCACCCATTGACACCCACTCTCTGCCTCCTATTTGACAGCCAATCCCCTATCCATGCTATTCATGACATCTTTAAGTCAGTTGAGACCAGGAGGTGCAGAACACAGCTGACCCACTTCCACCTCTGATGTACATCCTGGACATCTAGATGTAGGCCATGGAGTTTAAGTTATCAAGAAGGCAGTTCTTTTGGGCAAATCAAATAAACTAAATTGTTGGGAGAGTTACAGAACAAAGAGATCATAGGTCCTTGAATGTGGAGTCACAGGTGAACAGAGTGGTGAAGAAGGCATTCGGCATGCTTGGTTTCATCGGTCAGAACATTGAATATACGAGTTGGGACATCTTGTTGAAGTTGTACAAGACATTGGCAAGACCACACTTGGAATAGTGTGCAATTCTGGTCACCCAATTATAGAAAGGATACTAATAAACTAGAAAGGGTGCAGAAACGATGTACTAGGATGCTACTGGGACTTGATGGATTGAGTTATAAGGAGAGGCTAAATAGACTAGGACTTTTCCTCTGGAGCATAGGAGGCTGAGGGGTCACCCTATTGAGGTCTATAAAATAATGAGGGACATAGACAATGTAGATCGTCATTATCTTTTCCCAAAATTAGGGGAATCTAAAACTAGAGGGGATAGGTTTAAGGTGAGAGATACAGAAGTGTCCAGAGGGGCAACTTTTTCCACACAGAGAGCAGTGAGTGTCTGGAACAAGCTGCCAGAGGTAATAGTAGAGGCGGGTACAATTTTTAAAAAGCAGTTAGATAGTTACATGGATACAATTGGTATAAAGGGTCATGGGCCAAATACAGGCAATTGGGATTAGCTTAGGGGTTTTTAAAAAAAAGGGCAGCATGGACAAGTTGGGCCAAAAGGCCTGTTTCCATGCTATAAACCTTTATGACTCTATGCAAACTCAGGGACAAAGCAAGAAGGGAAAAAAGAGGAGAAATGCCCAAAACAAAAAAGGAAACTTTAAACAATAAATCAAAATGAGAATAAAGGGGGTTGATAATACACCCCTGTCCTTGCAGGTCTCCAATGGATACAGAAGGCCTCAACAGTATACCACATGTTCCCTTACCATGGAAACCCAGTCCTGAAAATAGCTGTGGTAGAGGAGCAGATACCTAAAAAGGGGAAGGTACCAAAAGAGTGCAGCCTATAATCTTGACATAGTCCACAGACTCCACAGCAACACAAAAGGGGCAAGTTTCTTGGGAGCCCATAAACCAATGCAATTTACAGTTGTATGGTACTGCTGCACGTACTGCTCTCCACTCCAGGTCTTTGACGTAGTGGGGGAGGATCCCTCCATAAAAAGTACCTCCACCACCTGACAGCAACAAGGCACATCTGGCTGACAGGCAAGGGCACAGTAGTGAAAGGTGTACAGCAGCAACCCAGACAGGAAAACCCTCCATGCAGTGGCAAAGGGCACAGGGGGCATTTGTGAGGCGTCTCAAACTGCAGGGCTCCACCCTCAGGGGAACGGGTCTGGATTTGGGGCCAATGTGAAATTTTGTGCAAGCAGGAGCACACTCAGATGGGATTCCATTGTTTCTTAGAAAACTCATATGACATTGGGTCCAAGCACGACCGTTTTGCGGGCTGACCGCCCATCACCACACGCTGACCCAATTAGTGGTGTCACCTACTGCTTTCATCTGCCACCCAGGACATCTTGACCCTGATTGTTCCACCAGCCACAGCCAGCCTCTGCACCAGTCACCGGAAATAGAGTTGGAGAGCGGATTCCCAAGCAACGGCTCCTGGACAGCAACTGTTATTCTGCACTGTGGCAGAAGGCGACAATGTCCCAGACATTAAGGAGGTCCTCGTAAGAGATGGGCAATGCGTGCAAGTTCTGAAGGCCCCTCTGGTTTGTGAGCAGAAGCTGCACATCATAGTTCTCATAGTGGTGGGGGGGGGAGCTCAACATAAAGGTATCATTGCAAGGTTTGAAGGCGGAAGGTCACCACCTGAGTGTGAAGGCACACTAGCATCTGACCACCCTCCCTCCCTTAGCAAGGGACTCAAAACAACAGTAGCAATGCAGCGTGGTCTTTTGAACCAGAAGAACTGCAAGGGAATTCTCTGGATATTTGTAACTAAGTCCAGGAAGGTGTCAAATTGACCAGCACGTACCACAACATGAAGGCAATCAGCTGATTTAACGAGAACTTGAGCTTTGTAAAGATAACACTTGATGCAGTCATGTCCAATGATTCAGGTGAGCGGTAACCTATGCCTTCAGCTGTTGCCAGTTCGCTGGCCAGGACTCCTTGGAATGACTCTGATGTGAGATGGAATGAGATCCACCCACACCAGGTGGTAGTCTGATCATGGCACCTGCCACATGGACATCAATGGTACATGCCACTGGACATGTACACCTTACATTTCAAGTTTGAATGCTCCAACTCCAGGTCCCACATAGGTGAAGACACTGGAGCCAGAATGAAGATGCTTCCAGACATCCACCAAATCGAGGGGCTCAACCAGGTCGCATAGCTCACCATTTTGCTGGTGTGTGGCAGAGGGGTCCAATGTCATCCTCGGCCTCATGGGTGCAGTTGAAATCCCCAACATACTGGTGGGATGAGGTCATAAAATTCCACCCTTAAAATTTTTTCCCCCATAAGATCAAATCCAGTTTATTTGGTTAGAAAGAAGGAATTAAAGAGTTCTTACACTACTGGTTGTAAACTACAAACCAAAGAGTGGAAAAAAAATAAAGAAGCAAAGTACTGAAAGTTACAAGAACTACAGAGTAGTAATAATGGGGTACTTCTGTTATCCTAATAGGGATTGAAGTCATAACAGTATAAAATGACAAAGTGACATTCCTGAAAATGTGTACAAAAGAACTTTCTTAAGTGATATATACTGAGTCAAAGAAGGTGGAAACATTAAGTAGTGGTTTTTCACATCTACTTTGAAGGAACCCTAAACCCAACACTCCTTGACACACATCAGCAACAGATCCCAGAGCTAGAAACGTGCAGAAGCAAATCTTTATACAAATTACTGAGGATTAGTAAGTTTTCCTGCACTAGATTAGATAGAGGTTAATGAGTGAAAAAAAAAATCAGGTACCATGGTCTGTCTGGAGATCCCAGTGGGCTATAGGCAGTCACAACAATGCTTTTTGAATGGCAATAGGCGATCAGAGCTTCTTGAGTCAGGTAAGGGTGGCATTCAATCTATTAGAGCAAGCAGAACAAAAAAAACTCTTAACAGGCTACTGATTTAATTTCACAAAAAAAGTTGCAAGTATCAATAATAAAAATAATCCAGAAACCAATGATTAAAAAGCTCCTTGAAAAGTGAAGTCACAGGTAGACTGAGTGATGAAGAAGGCATTCGACATGCCTGGTTTCACTGCTCAGAACAATGAATACAGGAGTTGGGATGTCTTGTTAAAGTTGTACAAGACATTGGTGAGGCCACACTTGGAATACTGTGTGAAATTCTGGTCACCCTATCATAGAAAGGATATTATTAAACTAGAAAGAGTGCAGAAAAGATGTACCAGGATGCCACTGGTACTTGATGGATTGAGTTATAAGGAGAGGCTGGATAGACTGGGACTTCTTTCTCTGGCTGAGGGATGACCTTATAGAGGTCTATAAAATAACGAGGGGCTCAGGCAAGGTAGATAGTCAATATCTTTTCCCAAAAGGTAGGGGAGTCTAAAACTAGAGGGCAAAGGTTTAAGGTGAGAGGGGAGAGATACAAAAGTGTCCAGAGGGGCAATTTTTTTCCACAGAGGGCAGTAAGTGTCTGGAACAAGCTGCCAGAGATAGTAGAAGAGTGGGTACAATTTTGTCTTTAAAAAGCATTTAGTTACATGGGTATGATGGGTATAAAGGAATATAGGCCAAATGCAGGCAATTGGGATTAGCTTAGGGATCTTAAAAGGCCTGGACAAGTTGGGCCAAAGGACCTATTTCCATGCTGTAAACCTCTATGACTCTAAGAAGTATTTATCCATTACCTGGTTGACTGCAGGTTTGTACTTCAGATTTGGTTTATTGAGGATCCGTTCAATCTGCTCCTGGTTGAAGTTGGACACTCCGATAGTCTTAACTAAACCTTGAGCAATCAAGTCTTCCATAGCCTATGAAGGGAAAAAAAAATCTACTTCAAAGAAAAAAGTGCATAATTAATGCTAGATCAACGCACGGGCCTCTAGAATGCAGTTACATTGTATAAATGAAGTCATTGAAACAGCCTATCAGAATAGGAAATACATTTAGACGTATACGTGTGGCTAACAGCTTCAAAACAAAATCATCATCATCTCTCTGGACATTCTCCCCATTTTAAACTAATTTAGCAATGATAAGCAAGTACATGTGATTGATTTTTGAATTTTCATCTAAAGTGAAACCAGACAATTAAATTCAAACACAAACACTTACCTCCCAGGTATCGACAAAATCAGTGTCACTTGGTATTATAAATCCTTCTGCATCCAAGGGAAGATTCACACTACCAGCCTTAAAGAGATATTTAAAAGTAATTTTTAAAGAATGTTCCTGAAACTTAGAGGATAGATGTGGTAGAGAAAAAGAAAAAGACATGGCTGGTGTTGCTGAGAAAGCTATGCCAAAGTTGGTGAATGGACGCATGATTTAATAGATAATTATTAGTAAGTTTTCATTTATTTCACATTTGAAAAGTACACCAACCCACAAAATTTTATACCATGCAAAAATATTTCTAATCAGCATTGATGTTCTATTAGGTTCAAAGGCCTCAGTATATTTAGCAAGATATTACAAAAGTGCACACTGTCCTCACAGTGCAGAAGCCAGATATTCAGCCCATTCTAACGGGGCTCTAACAGAATATCTTATCCAGACCCTACCCCTCATAACCCCACACTTTTACCTTGCCAATTCCTCTATCCTATAGATCTTGGAACAGCAAGGGACAATTTAGCATGGACGATCAACTTAACCTGCGCATTTTTGGACTGTCGGAGGAAAGTGGAGCACCTGGAGGAAGCCCACAGAGATAGGAAGAAAATGCAAACTCCACACAGAGTCACTCAAGGCAGATTTGAACCACAGTCCCTGGTACTGTGAGGCAGCAAAGGAAAGGTGTATAAAAGGTTCAGACAGCTAGGAGATGTTAAGGATCAAGAGGAGTATAAGGCTTGTAGAAAGGAGCTTAAAAAGGAAATCAGGAGAGCCAGAGGGGGTCATGAGAAGGCCTTGGCAGGTAAGATTAAGGAGAATCTCAAGGCCTTCTACAAATATGTGAAAAGAAAAAGGATGAGAAGAGAAGGGATAGGACCTATAAAAGGTGAAGGGGGAAAAGTCTGTGTGGAACCGGAAGAAATGGCAGAGGTGCTTAATGAGTACTTTGCATCGGTATTCATGGTGGAAAGTGATCTGGGAGGTTGTACTATAGGTTTGCAGCAGTCTGAAAAGATTGAGTATGTGGATGTTAAGGAAGAGAATGTGTTAGAACTTTTAAACTATCAAGATAGACAAGTCACCGGGACCAGATGGGATGTACCCCAGGTTACTGTGGGAGGTGAGGGAAGTGATTGCAAAGCCCCTGGCGATGATCTTTGCTTCGTCGAAGGAGACGGGAGAGGTTCCGAAGGATTGGAAGATTGCGGATGTGGTTCCTATTTTCAAGAAAGGGAACAGGGATAGCCCAGGAAATTACCGACCGGTGAGTCTGACCTCAGTGGTTGGTAAGTTGATGGAGAGGCTTCTGAGGGACAAGATTTATGAGCATTTGGAGAAGTTTAGAATGATCAGAAACAGTCAACATGGTTTTGTCAAGGGCAGATCATGCCTTACGAGCCTAGTTGAGTTCTTTGAGAACGTGACTGAGCACATTGACGAAGGAAGAACGGTAGATGTGGTTTACATGGACTTCAGCAAGGCGTTTGATAAGGTCCCCCATGCAAGACTTCTTGAGAAGGTGAGAGAGCATGGGATCCAAGGGGCTTTGGCCTTGTGGATCCAGAACTGGCTTGCCTGCAGAAGGCAGAGAGTGGTTGAGGATGGGTCTTTTTCTGCATGGAGGTCGGTCACTAGTGAAGTGCCCCAGGGATCTGTTCTAGGACCCTTGCTGTTTGTCATTTTCATAAATGACCTGGATGAGGACGTGGAGGGATGGGTTAGTAAGTTCGCAGACGATATGAAGGTTGGTGGTGTTGTGGATGGTCTGGAGGGATGTCAGAAGTTGCAGCGGGACATAGATAGGATGCAAGACTGGGCGGACAAGTGGCAGATGGACTTCAACGTAGATAAATGTGTAGTGATCCATTCTGGCAGGACCAATGGGATGAAGGAATACAATATCAAGGGCAGGAGTCTTAGCTGTCTTGAAGAGCAGAGGCATCTTGGGGTCCGGGTCCATAGGACTCTTAAATTGGCCTCACAGGTGGAGGATGTGGTCAAGAAGGCGTATGGTGTACTGGCCTTCATTAATCGAGGGATTGAGTTTAGGAGTCGGGAGGTAATGCTGCAACTTTATAAGACCCTTGTCAGACCCCACTTGGAGTACTGTGCGCAGTTCTGGTCGCCTCACTATAGGAAGGACATGGAAGCTATTGAAAGGGTGCAGAGGAGATTTACAAGGTTGTTGCCTGGATTGGGAGGCATGCCTTATGAAGATAGGTTGAGGGAGCTGGGACTGTCCTCCCTGGAGAGACGAAGGTTGAGAGGCGACCTGATAGAGGTTTATAAGATGTTGAGAGGAATAGATAGGGTGGATTCTCAGAGACTATTTCCCAGGGCTGAAATGGTCGCTACGAGAGGACACAGATTTACGGTGCAGGGAAGCAAGTACAGAGGAGATGTCGGGGTAAGTTTTTCACTCAGAGGGTGGTGAGTGAATGGAATCGGCTGCCGTCGGTGGTGGTGGAGGCAAACTCGCTGGGGTCTTTTAAAAGACTTCTGGATGGGTATATGGGATCTAATGGGATTGGGGGTTATAGATAGGTCTATGGCTTAGTAGGTATAGAAGTGATCGGCGCAACTAGTGGGCCGAAGGGCCTGTTTGTGCTGTAGTGTTCTATGTAACCACTATGCATACTTGTTAGGGCGTACATTTTCCAAATGCTTCTTTTGATCTTCCCTCACTGTAATTCACTATTGATTGTTCTATGGTACTCTACAAAATCCACTCCCTTAGCTCTTCTGTCTCAACCCAAATCTCAATGAGCAGGGCGTTCCACAGCCCCACCCACAGCACAGCTCATCACTGGCAGGATTTTTCAGTACCGCTGCAATCCTAATAATGGGAAGGGCTAGAAAATCTCAACATTCCCCTGCTCCTGAACTGTTCTAGTATAGCTCCTTCTCCTTCCTCCTCCAATCGTCCTGAAACAATAACTTCCCAAGGACAATTGAGCTGTCTGGAAACCATGTGACAAATCAATTTAAATTGCTAACTTCAAATGATTTTGTCAGTTCTACAGTAGTACTTACTCAGAGTTAGGAGAAATAAAACTACTTCTAACTTCAGCATAACAATTTTAAATACCCACACTTGAGCCCCACTCAAGATACCCCCACCTACTCCTAGGGTATTCCCAGCCCTCCACTATGACACCACCACCCCACCCCCCAACCCCAAACCAGCCCTGTGCAGAGCTGACAACCACCACCCTGACTCAACAGCACTGTGCTGAGGCAACTCATTGCAGACTACAAGCAGCTCCAGACAGAAGTTTGAACAATGTTTTCCAGAGCAGGTCAATGCCTTTAGACTCATCTACTTCAAGTGGGACATCACTTTACACCACTGGGTGGAAAGTTATTGCCCAATTAATCAAGCTGTAAATGAACTCAACCACTGAAGACAGACTGTGTACACCACAATCCAAATATCACTAGGTACACTGAATTAGACCCCCGCAACGATAATCTCATCTCTGGCAGACTAGAAATGCTAGGAGTTCAAGTCCCACATGATTATAGTTATCATCTTGCTTTCCTCACCATATGAATTATATGAACTAGGAGCAGGACTGAACTAATGGCCATTTGAATTTGCTTACAACATTCCACAAAAAAAATACCTAATCACAACTCCACTATATTCATATCCCCAAATTTCATAAATGATAAAATAGAAGGTGGCCCATCATGCTTATACCAGATCTTTGCTAAGCAGTTAGTCCCAACCCTCCTGGTCTTTCCCTAGAAGCATAGCAATTGCTTCTCTTCCAACATTTATCCAGTTCCCTTTTGAAAGTGATCACAATCTGCTTCCACTACTTCAGGTAGTGCATTTCCATATCATGCCAGTGTAAATCTCCTCCCCGGCTCACTGGTATCATCTCTGCTTCTTTCCTCCCTGGTTACTGGACGTTCTGCAACTATAAGCATTCATAATTAGAACACCTCTTAAATCTCTTGCTCTTTCCTCAAAAGAACAACCCAGCCTCTCCAGTCACCACATAACTAAGTCTTTCATCCTGATAAATCTCATTTGCCTCCTCTCCAAAACCAGAATATGTATCTTAAATTTTGTTGCCCAAATTCATCAAAATACTCCTGCTGCTTATGATCACTGGAAGGTTACAACCTGTGGAGACATGATTAGGTCTTCTCAGTGTTTTATCCTGTAGCACTACAGACGCTTACCCAACTCCCTTTTAAGAGCCACATTTGAATCCGCCTCTGCCACATTTGTCAAGTAACACACTCCAGATCATGTCACCTTTGTTTCTTTTGCCAGTCACCTGATAATGAGTATCCTCTTGTTCTCGACAAACTAATAGGAATAGATCTGTAGACCTCACATGATTTATCAAATGCCTACTCAACTTTCTCTCCTGTAAAAAGGAAGAATGACAGGTTCTCCAATGTAACCACAAATTGAATTCCCTCACCCTAGAAACCAATCGTTAAAACTTCCACAAATTTCTTGAAGTATGGTGCAGAGATTAAACCAGTAACAATTCAACATAATTTCCTTGCTTTTGTATTCTATGCCTGGTTTATAAATCCTATGATTGTTTGCCTTCTTAACCACTTTCACAACTGGTTCTGCTCATCCTACCAAAATGTCACTTAACACTTTTCTGCAGTAAATTTAATCTGCCATTTAACCTCCCAATCCTCCAGTTTACATTCCCCTGAAGTTGACCTCTTCACAGTTCACAATATTTCCAGTTTTAATACAACTTTCTTGCTTTTACACTCTTCCTCTATTTTTGAAAAGTATATGCAAGTCTGAACCCACTTTGTCACCCTGAAAGACTAATGTTTATATACAAGTCTTTTGGTTTCTGCACGCCTTTTTAAAAAATGTACTATTTTGATCATATTGCCTCCCTCATTCATTCTATCAAAACAAATCACTTTAAACTTCTATCTACCTATTACACCAATATGTTAATGTTCTTCAAGTCAATTACTGTCCTCCTCACTGTATTGCCCCACTTCCCCATTTTCAACTGTAATATTATACTCAAATCATCACTCCAGCTGTAATATTACTTCAATTCTGCTATGTCTCCTAGTCCCAACTAAACAAATAATGGCTGAAGCTTTTCAAATTCAGTACATTCAATAAAATTTTCCCAAAATTTGTCAGTCAGGTTCAGACTGAAAACCAGCATGCATCTCTCCAAATGTACAGCAGAATTCATGGCATGTAGTGCCCAAAAAATCTGGAGCTAGCTAGATGGGTGGAGAACTGGCTTGGCCATAGAAGACAGAGGGTAGCAGCGGAAGGGTCTTTTTCCGGCTGGAGGTCTGTGACTAGTGGTGTTCCGCAGGGCTCTGTACTGGGACCTCTGCTGTTTGTGATATATATAAATGATATGGAAGAAGGTGCAACTGGTGTGATCAGTAAGTTTGCGGATGACACAAAGACGGCTGGACTTGTGGATAGTGATGAACAGCAGGATATAGACAGGCTGGAAAACTGGGCAGAGAAATGGCAGATGGAATTTAATCCAGATAAATGTGAAGTGATGCATTTTGGTAGAACTAATGTAGGGGGGAGCTATACAATAAATGGCAGAACCATCAGGAGTACAGACGCACAGAGAGACCTGGGTGTGCAGGTCCACAGATCCTTAAAAAGGGCAACACAGGTGGAGAAGGTGGTGAAGAAGGCATATGGCATGCTTGCCTTTACAGGAGTATAAAAGTTGGCGTATGATGGTGCAGCTATATAGAATGTTGGTTTGGCCACATTTGGAATACTACGTCCAGTTCTGGTCGTCACACTACCAGAAGGATGTGGAGGTTTTGGAGAGAGTATAGAAAAGGTTTACTAGGATGTTGACTGGTATGGAGGGTCTTAGCTATGAGGAGAGATTGGGTAAACTGCGGTTGTTCTCCCTGGAAAGACGGAGGATGAGGGCAACCTAACAGAGGTATATAAAACTATAAAGGCCATAGATAGGGTGAACAGTGGGAACCTTTTTCCCAGGTCAGAGATGACAAACACACAGGGTCACAGGTTCAAGGTGAGGGGTGCAAGGTTTAACACAGATGTCAGAGGGATGTATTTTACAGAGCGTGGTGGGGGTCTGGAATGCACTGCCAAACAAGATGGTAGAAGCGGACACGCTGGGATTGTTTAAGACTTATCTGGATAGCCAGATGAACAGACTGGGAATGGAGGGATACAAACGAATAGCATGAGCAGCACAGGTTTGAAGGGCTGAAGGGCCTGTTTCCTGTGCTGTATTGTTCTTTGGGTGTGGTTTGCACTGTCTTTCTGGTGGGGCAGGGCCCAAAAAGGCTGGCAAGTCCAGCTCCAAAGACTGGGGCACTCCAAAATATGCCAGATAATCCCCCTCCCACAAACACTGGGGTGTCCTCACCCAATGTGAATATCAGGGCAGTTCCCAGCCCCCCACTCTCTACTGGCGCACTCTCCCCTCACGCATCCACATCCTCTTCCCCCACACATGGGGCTTTCTAGAGAATCCATTCTTGGGGCAATGCACAAGATTGTCACTCACCACCTGGTGGCTATACTTACCAGTGCACTGCCAACGTGATCGTTACGACTGGTTGTCAATTTTGAAAACAATAGCCATTCATGCAGATGAGGTGTCATGCCAGCTAGGTGTTATAATATAGAGGGGGCAGAAGCAGTGACAACAAGCTGTTTAGTTAAACTATGATTTACTATAATCAATGCTAATAAGGCTTATACTCTCCCTGGGCATGAAGCTGATATCATCATCAGAAGGGGCGGGGGAAGATTGCATTTTGAAATCTCACAGTAAAATTCCCAATTTTGGCCTCTCATGATAGTTAGCAGCCATTATGGGATTAGCACCTACAGCTGCTAAATGGCATTTATTGTTTCGTTTGGTGCAGAAAAAATAAGAAAGATAAAATTCCCCTGTTAGAATCAAATTGCCTACATCGGTCCTGGCACTTCCGTATGTCAAGAATATTTATTTCATTATTTATGATTTAGAATATAACTTCTAGTTTAGGAATCTTAGATTGGCGGTTAGAAGGTTAATGTTAACCTAAAAAGGTTAGAGAAGTAGAAACATCGAGAAAAGAGAAAGGAGAAACTGATGATTTTGAAACAAATGTAATTCAAATCAGCTTGGAGTTTATCAAAAGATCAGATCCACATTGACTTAAAAGAATAATAGCGCGAACGCAAGACCATAAAATAGCAAGTGGACTTAGCTAAAGAACCCTACAGTGCAGGAGGCTGCCATTTGGCACATCGAGTCTACACTGACAGCAATCCCACCTTGGCCCTATCCCCATAACCCCACATATTAACCCTGGTAATCCCTCTAACCTATGCATTGCAGGACAAAGGGGCAATTCAGCATGGCCACTGCACCTAACCCGCAAATTTTTGAATTATGGGAGGAAGCCAGAGCACCCAGAGGAAACACACACACACACACACACACGGAGAACATGCAAACTCCGCACAAACAATGATCCAAGCCAGGAATCAAACCTAGGTTCCTGGAGCTGAGGGGCAGCAGTGTAAAAAATATATCACCCAATATGCAACCTTTTCAGTTATTCCAATGAAATGACAAGCTATTCATGTGGTTTCCCAAAATTAAAAACAGTTTCATGGTCATGGACTTTTAATTACAGCAATTTTTTATTTGATGAAATTTTCACCATCTTATGTGGTGAGATTTCACCCATGTCTCCAGAGGTTTCTGGATTAGTAGTGCAGTGAAAATACAACTAAGCTACTGCCTCTTCATTGATTAAAATGAGGTGTTTGGATTCTCTTAAATGTTAATTGTATCTAACAACTTTGCAACATAACTTGGGTTCTCTTTAGTGACAATACGGTTTAACTTGCTGTACCAACCATCTAACCAATACAATAAACAAACAAACAAACAAACAAACAAACTAGTGAACAAGCAACATATGTCCATTAAAAGGAAAACATGCAAAAATGTCCTAATTGAATACTTTACCTGGAATCCCATGGGCCAGTGAATAAGGTAGAGATCCAAATATTTTAACTTCAGGTCAGACAGGGTTTTACAACAAGCTTCCCTCACCCGACATTTTGCATGAAAGGTGCTCCACAGCTAACAGGACAATAAAAACTAGCATTAGAGGAATTCAAGATCAATGCATTAAAAACAAACATTTTAACCCTCTCCCATCAAGTTGCATGCTCCAAGACAACACACTTCTGTCTGAGTATGGAATTCTTTTGCAAAATGTTAACACCTTGCAAACAAGAGTTCTAAATTAATTGTGTAAATTAAATACATTCTCTCTGTTCCTTTCTCAAAATAAATGAGAAATTTTAATTTACTTTTTCATGTAATTTGAGTAGTGATCACTGGCAAGGGCAACATTTGTTGTCCATCCTATATTATCTCAAGGTGGTGGGAACCACCTTGAACCATTGCAGTCCATATGATGTAGGGAGCTCCAGAATTTTGATCCAGTGACAGTGAAGGAACAGCAGTGTAGTTCCAAATCAGGATGCCGTGTGGCTCAGAGGGGAATCTATAGATGGTTGCAATCCTGTGCATCTGCTGCCCTTGAATTCTAATAGGTAGTGATCAGGACTGGAAGCTACTGTCAAAAAGGTGCAATGGCTAGTTGCTCTAGTGTATCCTGTAGATGCAGACACTGCTGCCACTTAAGTACTGGTGAATAACTTTCAAAATTTTCCACTTTACCTTACTGACAATGAAGAGGTCTTCACGCTTTACAACCCCATTGTTTATCATTTGATGTATGCCTTCACCCACTTCCTTCTCATTCTCATAAACATATGCACCATCAATGTAACGATAACCAGTGGTAATAGCATTCTTCACTGCTTCTGTCACTTCACCTGGTTTTGACTGAATAAAGCAAAGTGTTCATCAAGGCTTGTGTAAAACACATTGAATGACTGTAACCAACTCTTCCTATTACTTCACTAGAGTGCCTGTCCATGATCAGCACATATTATCATGCAAACATGCAGCTGTGCATAAGACCCTCAGTCCCATTTTTGCACCTGCACGTCTCTTCTTCCTCCTTTAACACTACACAATGCCACTGTATCCTGTTTATTGACTCTCATTTCTCTTACAAGACCAAACGCCATTCTGTAAGTCAGCATTTGTAACTCAACTTTTCTGCACATATCAACACTTCCCTCCCACTTCAGTGTCACACTGCATTCATTCCTCTCCTCGTCTCTGCAGGTGTCCAGTGCCCTATTTCCTGTTCGCGCTCCCTAATCTCCATACATCGCTCCCACTGCATTCTTCTACATGCATTTTCCATTCACATACTAATTTCAAAACTTCCTTTGTGCTCACGTATCCTTGATTATACACTAAATACACACTCACGCTTTCTATCTGTTCCATATATAGGTATTCTTCCCTCCATCTTACCACATAGTTCACCAATTCTGTAAATCCTTATATACCTAGTTTGCACTTCTAACACCAATCCCATTACACTGAGTGTCCACTCTCCAACTGCATGCATATTTGGTTCACTGCATCCCTACCATCCCCTTAATGTCTATCCCAGTCTACCCTTTTTTGAAAATGCAATTCCCTATCTCTGCACATTTGCCCCTCAATTAGTCAATATCTATGAATTTTTGTTTCTTTCAAATGATGTTTCTTATCCCTCCCTACGTGCTCAACCATCTCTGAGAAAGGTTAAACAAGTAAAATAAAAACTGCAGGCAATTATGCCTTGGACAGTCTCTACATTTTCTCAAGAGTTACTGGTAGGAGTGAAGTGAAGGGGGTTATGCAGCACTTAAAGGGAATTTGTAGACCCTCAGAGGCAGGGAACTGATAGAATTTAGTATGGGGAAATTGTAGGCAGAATTATGTATAATCCAAATAGAATGTATCTAGAGCTACCTGAATGTCTATCCATGATCCCCTCCCTAATATCGTTGACACTCAGTAACAACTTCAATTATTCAGCTCTCTCCCACTTCACAGACCTATATTTGAGCTGCATATCTATCTATATTAAGAAGTGGAGAGGTCATAATTTTCCTAACTGACCCAGATGACTTAAATGAAAGCAGAAAGTGCTGAAAATATTCAGGTCAGGCAGCATTTGTGCACAGAGGAATAGAATCAACATTTTAAGTTGATGGCCTGATAACTCTTTACCAAATATGCTACCTGGCCTGCTGAATATTTCTAGCAATTTTTGTTTTCACCATTTTGTACTTGTATCAGAATGCCTCATCATTTTTTTTCAACCATTGGTCTGCTTTCACTTGAGCCATCTGGATCAGTTTGGAAAATTGTGACTTGCCCATTTCTAACATATTTAGTTATGCAGCTCAAATATGTATATGAAGTGGGAGAGAAGGCGATGAGATTAGTAAATTGATAGGAAATTGTTACTGAGGGTCAATGCTATTAGGGACTAACTATCCATCCTCTCTGGCTATTTCTTGGGGGTGAGCAAAATCTTAAGGGTACCCTGTTCGACTAAAAGCTAAATTTCAAGTAGTACATCCCATCCACGATCAACACTATCTTTATAATATGACTATCCTCATTGCCAGTGAAATACATGTTGAAATACACCTCTGGACTTGCTATAGAAAGAAATTAATCTTGCCATAAGTTAAACCTGATAATCTGGAGCACAATTTTGAACAACCTGAGAGCTATTTATTGCCAATGAACATCAATGACACTGAAAATTATTACAATTCTAGAGTCTTCCTTTGTTTTAATTGTTAAAAGATTAAGTGATAAATTTTATTTTTCATTTCCTCATCTAATCTTTCCCTTTCTACACCCAATTTGACAATGAATTTACACTTCATTAGTCCTCATTCCATTAAATTCACAATTTCATGTTTGCGTGAATAGTTTTTAATCTGCTCTCACAGGTCTAAGATGCTATCTTCTTCACTACATTATCAAATTGCTTATTCAAATGGGTTTTTCTGCTAAAGATTTTCCACTCCTTTCGAGAACTCAGTTGACTTTTGAATGGCTCGCCACGTTTTCCAGCCCCACCCACTTCTTGGCTGAATTCAGCTAAAAAAAATGCAGCTCAATAACTTACATAAGAACATAAGAAATAGGAGCAGGAGTAGGCCATCTAGCCCTTAGAGCCTGCCCCGCCATTCAATAAGATCGTGGCTGACCTGAAGTGGATCAGTTCCACTTTCCCGCTTTCTCCCCATAACCCGAAATTCCCTTGTCTATCAGAAATCTATCTACCTGTGACTTAAATATATTCAATGCGGTAGCCTCCACCACTTCAACAGGCAGATAATTTCAGAGATTCACCACCCTTTGAGTGAATAATAAACTGCCCCCACCGCCCCCCTTATTTTGAGGCTGTGCCCTCTAGTTCTGTTTTCCTTTCTAAATGTGAAGAATCTCTCCACCTCTACCCTGTCTAGCCCCTTCATTATCTTATAAGTCTCTATAAGATCCCCCCTCAGCCTTCTAAACTCTAACGAGTAAATGCCAAGTCTATTCAATCTCTCTTCATAAGCTAACCCCCTCATCTCCAGTATCAGCCTGATGAAGCTTCTCTGTACTCCCTCCAAGGCCAATATATCCTTTTGCAAATGCTGTGACCAAAACTGCACACAGTACTCCAGTTGTGGCCTCACCAGTGCCCTGCACAGTTGCAGCAAGACCTCCCTGCTTTTATATTCTATCCCCCTCGATATACAGGCCAGCATTCCATTCGCCTTCTTGATCACCTGCTGCACCTGCAGACTGAGTTTTTGCGATTCATGCACAAGGACCCCTAGGTCCCTCTGCACCGTAGCATGCTGCAGCTTTTCACCCTTTAAATAATAACCCTCCTAGTATTATTTCTACCAAGTGGATAACCTCACATTTGCTAACGTTATACTCCATCTGCCAGGTCCTCGCCCACTCACTCAGCCTATCCAGATCTCTCTGCAGACTTTCCGCGCCCTCCACGCAATTCGCTTTTCCACTCATTTTCGTGTCATCAGCCAATTTTGTTACCCTACACTCAGCCTCCTCCTCCTCCAGATCATCTATGTAAATGGTAAACAGTTGAGGCCCCAGCACCGATACCTGCGGCACTCCACTAGTCACCAACTGCCAACCAGAACAGCATCCATTGATTCTAACTCTCTGCTTCCTGTTAGATAATCAATCCTCAATCCCTCAACTGGCTGCATCCCCCAGCCCCATCCCCCCCAAACCACGCCCCCCGTCTCTCTCAGTCTCTCCCTCCCCCGGTCTCCCCCCGCCCCCCCCCGGGTCTCTCTCTCTCTCCCTCTATCCCCACCACCCCCGTCTCTCTCCCTCCCCCTCTTCCCCCCCCGTCTCTCTCCCTCTCCCCCCCGTCTCTCTCTCTCTCCCCCCGTCTCTCTCTCCCCCTCTCCCCCCGTCTCCCCCTCTCTCCCCCCGTCTCTCTCTCTCTCCCCCTCTCTCCCCCCGTCTCTCTCTCTCTCCCCCTCTCTCCCCCCGTCTCTCTCTCTCTCCCCCCGTCTCTCTCTCTCTCCCCCCGTCTCTCTCTCTCTCCCCCTCTCTCCCCCCGTCTCTCTCTCTCTCCCCCCGTCTCTCCCCCTCTCCCCCCGTCTCTCTCCCTCCGTCTCTCTCTCTCCCCCGTCTCTCTCTCTCTCCCCCCCCCCCCCAGTCTCTCTCTCTCCCCCCCCCCCCAGTCTCTCTCTCTCCTCTCCCCCACCCCGGGTCTCTCTCTTTCTCGCCCCCGCCCTAACCCCGCGTCTCACCTTTCCCCCCCCCAAAAAAAATACCCACACGGGTCTCCCATCCCGCACAATACCCACACGGACCCTCTCCCTCAAATCTCCCGGCTTCCCTGGCCGGAGAAGGCTTCGCTCACTGAGATGGAGTCAGTCCCGCACTCACTTTCCAGGTGCCCAGGCCGATCATAGGGATACAGACGCCATTGCCCAGACTGATTGACATGTCTGCAACTTCTGGAAGCTTCCAGACACTGCGTCCCCCGCCCTACCGTTACCCTTTTAAATAAAACCTCGACGCTCGAGCCTCGCCGGGGTGGGGCCAATACCCATCCTCTGCCTCCCATTGGCCATCATCCGCTGTCAATCGAAACCCGGGCCGCAGCTCCACCCCTTTCCCTGGCTGGCGGCGGGGCGGAGCCGGCTCTGGTTTTCATTCACTGTGAGATCCTTGGATGGAGGGATGTCTGTTTTGAAGCTGCTAGTCCAGAGGTCGCAGCAGGC
This sequence comes from Carcharhinus amblyrhynchos, assembly GCF_965287045.1. Taxonomy (NCBI): domain Eukaryota; kingdom Metazoa; phylum Chordata; class Chondrichthyes; order Carcharhiniformes; family Carcharhinidae; genus Carcharhinus; species Carcharhinus amblyrhynchos. The sequence goes on along the minus strand of NC_137329.1, from coordinate 68,905,806 downwards.
AGCACACCGTTCAGACTGACACCCCCCGCCATTACTCACACCAGACATCAACTCCACACTGTCATTTAGGACACAGGAGATGGGGTGCTCTAGGCGGGTCAAACAAGTAAACTAACTTAAATTACGTTCGGACAAAGAAAAAGGGGGCAGCTCCCCAAAAGGAGGGGGAACGGCCCGAACAGAAACAAAAGGTACAAAGGAAACTTAAAACACATCAAATCAAAATGTGATTATCGGGGTCTATAAGGCACCTCAGCCCTTGCGGTGCCCAACGGGCACTCTTTTTCTGCCAACTGTCTTATCAGCATCCCACTTGCCACTCCCACCAATTATATGGTTATTTGTGTGAACAAACACTGAGTAAACGTACAAGCCAAGCAGTGTTTGTGAAGAGTTATAAACATTTCAGGTGGATGGCCTGATTACCCTGATGCTTGGGATTATAACCATTGGGGCACAAACGTATTAACAGGAAAAGGAAAGATATTTGATTGTGGGGGGTGTCCAGAATCAGCAGTCATATGCCAAGGATAAGGGATAAAGCTTTTAGGATTAGGGAGAAATTTCTTCACCTAGAATGGTCAGGCTATGTGATTCACTGCCACAGAAAGCCATTTCATGCAAAGCATTGAATGTTTTCAAGATGGAGTTAGAGCTCTTGGGGCAAAGGGAATTGAAGAACATGGAGGGATTATTGGGCTAATTTCTTTGTTAGAGACAGATGATAGTCTTTGAGGTCAAGAAAATAGCCATATAGGTCACAGCTAGAACACTTGCTTGAGGTGCAGACCAGTGCTGATATTTCTATGGAATTTGTATGTCAGCCAGTTTGGATGTACAATAAACTTAAAGGCAAAAGGCAAGCTGCTATATGGATTGGCAAAGAGAAGTAAAAATGTGGAAGGCCAGAAAAGGTGGTATAAATTCTTTTGTTATGAAGTTGCATATATACAATTCTCCAGGTATGATCCTTTTTATAATTTGGATCAAAGAAATAAATTTCATTAAACAGCAGAACTTGTATCTCCTTTACAGCAAATAAGAGGTTCAAACAGGCATGAGGACAAGGTGCTGAGTTGAAATAGCATGCAATAGGTTAGGGCTATGCTTGTGGATTGAGCAAAAGGTGTTCTGCTAAGCTGTCATCCAGTCTGTTTAGTCTCCCCAATTTAGAGGAAACCTCACAGGAGCAGAGAATACAGACAATATCAAAAATCTGGTGTTTGACATGTAAATATTGAAAAATGCTATGAAAACCAAAAGAAATCATATAGCATTCTCTAAAAATAATGCATCTGTGCGCTTGGGATTTTAACCTGCAGAAAGCAGGCGGTAAAAACCAAATTTGCAACATTGTATCCAAAATAGCAGCCAGAGTTCCAGCCTAGCAAAACAAGTTTTTGAAATTGGACCAATAATTTTAAAGCAAGCACTCAAGAAATAATTGAATTCAAATTTGTTTGACAGCCTTAAGCCACAAATTGCAGTACTATTGAGTTAATTAAACTTGGACTAGGAAAATAACTGTTAGAGTATGCTTGCTGTCTCTTGGGGAGAGAAGGAAAGACTCATGAAATATACATGAAAACTGCAGTGTCTTCATCAAATCACCATCTACTCAACTCAAAGTATTCCAGACCAAAGCACAAGAAAGTTCATACTTCCAACTGATGCCTGGAATTATATTATTTAAGAACGATATTCTGTAATGATTTACTTCATTATTCCCGAATGAGTCTTGTAGTTGAAACACCATTCCAGTGGTGAGTTTTAGTTTGTTAATTGTTTTAATAATGTTGTCACCAGTTCTAAAAATGAAGACCCATTAATTGTCCACAATAGTGGCAGATTCTGCTTTAAATTTACCAAAACCAATAGTTTTCTACCATCTCACACCACTTAAGATTGAGGTAAGATAGATTTGTGGGGTGGGTCCAAAAATCAGAGGGAAACATCACCTTTATCTTGTAACATTTGCAAACTCAGAAGATAAAACATCTGCCCCTTTACCTCATTACCATTCAAGTCCCCAAACACTCCTTTCAGGAGAAACATTTTTACTTTCACCTCCTTCAACTTGGTCTATTGTATTCTCTGCTCCCAATGAGGTCTCCTCTACACTGGGGAGATGAAATGGTGGCTGAATGACAGCTGAGCAGAATACTTTGCTCAATCCACAAGCATAACCCCAACCTTCTGTTGCATGCTCAGAACTCAGCACCTTGCCCTCATGCCTGTTTGAACCTCTTGGTTGCTGTAGAGAAAAGGAGACAAGTTCTGCTTCTTCATAAAATAAATTTCTTTGATTCAACTTCACACAATTCTCCACCAAAATAGTGCCACCTGTATATCAGTGACTTGTATCAAATAATGACATCAAATTAGGACTTAAATGGGAAGATCTGTTAACTCATTCCTAATTGTCTCCCCTTGAGGGAAAATTTTGAATATTGGTTTTCCACAGAAAAACAGAACAAAACACTATTCCCTCTTTAAAATTAACTTAAAATAACAAACCTGCATTCCAAGATAGATATGCCCTTCCCTAATGTCCAAAAATTTCCTCAAACTAGTCCCCCTCTTAGTACAAGAAATTGGATTGATAACTGATGACTACTATTGACCCATTTAATTTGATATTTATTAAGCTGGCTATGTCAGTCCTCAATCTTATTTTTTGTGGAGTGTACATTTCCCCACAGGGACTTATTGTCTGTGACACTGTGGGTATTTTACCCAAATCCCCTAATCCCAAAATTTGATAATATCTGGGATATGTACAAAGGCTATATCCACTGCCTCAAAGCTTTTGTCTTAGCAGCAAGTGTGCTTTTATCCACTCATTTTTAATTCCTCACACAAGGGGGCAATATTTTCTATTCTTCCCTCCTCCCACAAAAAGAATAAAACCTCCTGTGTATGAAACCCTGTCACAAATTGGCATTGGAGGCATCTCTACAAACTGAGTTTCAAGTGCTTAAGATCACCCCAAAATACTTTTGCATTTCTAGTTTGGCCAATGTTTTGTTTGCACTTATGTCTTCCACTGTAGGATCACTCATTTTTTAAACTCAATTCTCAGATCAAAACTAACATCCAATCTAGTCTATCTACCTAGCTAATTCAGTTGCTCAAACTTCAAAGTTCCTCTTTTTCCATCTTTGAAACCAGTGCATCTTTTTGTGAAGTCCCACCACAACTGACTGCTATTGGACTGACACTCAAATTTGATTGTTGATGTGAAGTGACACCTGACTCAATCTGTCTGATCGCCAACCCAACATATTTGAAAGTGCCTACAGCCTGACTTCCAACCCTGAATTCTTCCTCAGCCCAGAGATTACTATAGCTTTAGAATTGCTATTACCCCACACAAAAAACCCATCAACATGTATCAAAGACACCATAAAGATATTCATAGTGCTAGTAAAACATTGCTTTCAACTGGCAGCAGCCTGAATTTAACAATCCACTCAAAGCCTGATCTAAGTATTGTTTTCAAATCCCCTTGCCACAAGCCTGGTCTTTGGGAAGCACCTTTTCCATGCAAATCCATCTGTGAGATTGAACTCCTCGTCCCTTATCTGGTACCTGTGTACGCCCAAAATTCACTCCAACTATGCAGTTCTTGCTGTTTGGCATCTTTCTATAAAATTTTTCATTTAATTTATTGGGAGTTAAACTGAGCATGTGGGCTTCTACTACCACATTTGTAGTCTTACTTATCCCACTATCTTGTCAAACTACACCCCCATGTCACCTGATCTCATTCTGTACTACCACTGCTTGATCTTTCCCTTCTGCTGTCAAATATCCTTTCAATAGTTCTCAATCTCTTCCTGTGATCACATTTACTATCAGACTTCCTATTTGAAGGGGAGCTACATTTCTGTGCCCTCTGTTTTTGAACTTCATGTTCCCAATCCATGGTCTTGACATCCTCCCCTATGTTCTGTACATTAAACCAGTGTTTATACTTTCCTGTGGCCTTCTGCTTTAAACAGTTGCATCCTTCCATTGACTGGACTCATCAGGCAAATAGGTCACTCTTGGCATTTATCCTTTCAGAAAAATGGCCTGTTCTATTTCAGAAGTACTGTGTTCCTCTACAGGTATCCTGTCTATTTCAGTTAGCTGGTCCTCAATTCTGTAACATGCAAGTATCAGATGACCCTGGTTCATCAGGTTTGTCTGCTCTAAATTTGCAAGTTTGTAATTGCACTCATTATTCTTGATGAATGTCCCTTAACAGCCTGATTACCAAGTAACAAAACAATTAGGAGTCAGGTTTACAGCACAGAAACAGGCTTCAGCTCAACTTGTTCATGCTGCTTTTTTTTAAATCACTAAGCTAGCCCCAATTGCCCACATTTGGTCCATATCTCTTGATAACCATCTTAACCATGTAACTGTCTAAATACTTTTTAAAAGACAGAATTGTACCTGTGTCTACTACTACCTCTGACAGCTTGTTCCAGACACCACCTGAGAAAAAAATTGATCCTCTGGACCATTTTGTTTCTCCCCTCCCCCACTTAAACCTATACCCTCTAGTTTTAGGCTCTCCTACCTTTGGAAAAGATATTGACTATCTAGCTGATCTCTGCCCCTCATTTTAGAGCTTTACAAGATCACGCTTCAGCCTCCTACCTCAGAAAAAAGACAGTCTATCCAGTCTCTCCTTATAACTCAAACCATCAAGTCTGGTAGAATTTAGTAAATTTTTTCTGCATTCTTTCTAGTTTAATAATACCCTTTCTATAATAGGGCAACCAGAACTGTACACAGTATTCCAAGTGTGGCCTTAACATCTTGTTGAACTTCAACAAGATGGCCCAACTCCTATATTCAATGTTCTGACCAATGAAACCAAGCATGCCAAATGCCTTTTTGCCACTGTCCATGTGACTCAATTTTCAAAGAGCTATGAACCTGTATCCTGGATCTCTGTTCTATAACTCTCTCCAACATCCTACCATTAACCTGATCAAGTCCTGCCCTGGTTCGATTTACCAAAATGCTTCACCTCAAAATAAGATTTATCCAAATTAAGCTCCATCTGCCATTCAACCCAATTGATCAAGATCTGTTGCAGTCCTAGATAACCTTCTTCACAGTCCACTGTGCCACCAATCTTGGTGTCATCCAAAAAATTACTAGCCATGCCTCCCAAATTCTCATCTACATTTATATTAACAAATAGTGGACCCAACACCAATCCCTGAGCACACCACTGGTCACAGGTCTCTAGTTCAATAAACAACCCTTTACCTTCTATCAAGTCAATTTTGCATCTGACAGATTTAACCTTATGCAACAACCTACCATGGTGTACCTTGTCAAAGGCCTTGCTGAAGTTCATGTAGATAACATCAACTGCACTACTCATCTACTTTAGTTACCCCTTCAAAATGAGAGATGATTTTTCACTCAAAGCTATGCTGACTGTCCCCAATCAGTCCTTGCCTCTCTAAATGCCTGTAGATCCTGTCTCAATTCCTTCTAACAACTTACCCACTATAGATATGAGGCTCACCAGCCTGTAGTTCCCAGGCTTTTCCCTGCAGCCCTTTTTTAAAAGGGCACAAAATTTGCTACCCTCCAATATTCACACACCTCACTTGTGGCTTTTAATGATTCAAATATCTCTGCTTTTGGATCCACAATTTCCTTCATTGCTTCCCACAACATCCTGAGATGTATTTCATGCGGTCCTGGGGATTTATCTACCTTAAATGAACTTTAAGGCTTCTAGCACCTTCTGTTGTATGTACACTCTTCCTTTATTTCCAAATTCCTCAATATCCACATTCTGCCATCTGTGCCTATAAGCTTCCATGGGCCTTTCCAGTCATTAAAAAGTTACCTCATAGTATACTATGTCTCCTTGCTAAAAATGGTATTTGATGGTAGTATATTATGCCTTAAAACTCTGCAAATTCTTTGAGAATTCTGCTTTCAAAAATGCTCTCCTTTATATGTAATGCATTTAAATACTCTGCAAAGTTAGTGGCTGATCATTCACAAGGACCAGAACTTTAGGATTTCTACCAAATACAAAATTGATATGGTCTACAGCCCCCAAACCATCTCCAATGAATTCTTTGCATATCCAGCCTGCTAAAGCTGAATTTAACCTGCATGGTTTCTTTCACACCTCATTACTAAGTGGGCTCTCCACAGCCATATTCATGACTATTACATTTCATACTTTCATACATATCCCTAAACTCCTTGTTAGGAAGTTCCCCTCCATTGTCTGTAATGACTTTTGCTAATGGCCCCATCCCCTGTCCATTTTTCATGATCTGATCCAGAATTACTCTCCTTTACTGCATACATGATTGAGCTAAATCTAAAAGTGCAAATATACTGTTTGCTTTATCCCAGATCTTAAAGGTACATGGCCACCGTCATTAAAATCCCTGGCTGAGGATAGTATCCTTCTGTACTTCCTACAAACCTCAGTGATTTCCCGTTCTATCAGCTTAGTATAGTCTTGACTTCTTACCCCTAGCATCCTTTAAATTTCTCAGGCCGAGAAGATGAATGCACAAACTGCCGATGCAGCTTCAACACAGCTTTTTAAAATCAGCTAAAGTCCATTTATGGATGCTAACATTTCCTTAATTTCTTTACTTGAAAAATTGTCATTAACAGGATACAATTGTGACCTGATTGTGTAAATTAGAAGTCCTGTTTTTCCAAAAACAGGTGCCTTATCATTTTCCATATCCAGTTTCATATGTGCTTTCTTCATCAACAGCCTACTCAAACAAAAGTATCACACTTGACACATTTGTGCTGAAGAAGTTATTCACTAGTATTGCAAGGGATCACCACTCTTCAGTGACTTCAGGACATCCCCAAACCAGAAACTTGTAAACTTTCAAATTCTTTAAATGCTGGGTATCAGAACAAGGTTAGAAAGAGTCCAGGTAACATTTTAACCAGTCAATTCCACACACTATGTGCAGCCACTGTCTATTTACAGCACAATTAAAAGATTCTGCAATGAACACTCATTACAGAAGTAAAACTTCTCATCAGATAGCACCTTCTTTCTGGTCACTCTTTCCTCTGATTCTTCCATGTCATGTGTAGCCTTAAACACAAATCATTTCAACAGTTGAAATGATAATTAAATTTAAAGTCATAAAGTCATACCAAAAACATTAAACAAACATACCCCAGCCATTTCTGGGTTTGATTTTCTTGCCACCAGTTTCCATATCCTTCCTCCTGCTATAAGGTAGCAAAGGGATTTCTGTGTCCCAATCTTTTGTTATACTTAACCTGCTTGTGGCCATATAATCTTGCTGTCTGATAATAGTCATCACTGACTGTCCTGTGTGTCATAACAGCCACAGGGCTAGAACATTTCCTTAAAAAGGAATGTAAAGCCTGTCATTTGATCAATGAAATTATCTGCAAACTTAACACTCATCAAAACAAGGAGCCTATCCATATTGGTCACTTTATGATAGTCTATTAACTTAAATGCACACACACAGGAAATTTCAGGTAGTGTTTTTTGCAGCCTTTTATATAGTCTAAATTCCATCACATACTCTTCAATGGAAGTTCCTCTGAATCCCAAAATCTATTAAATTCTAACCAGGCTTCATACATAATTAGTAAGTTTTTTTTGGTAAATCTATCCATGAAGCTTAATTATCCAGACCTTCTAAATTCAAGTGTTCCAGCTACAGTTTGAAAAATAATTTGCATCTGATTTTACTTCTAAAAAGGTAAATAAAGCCAAGACCATACTTTGTTTCCTTTCCCCCCAAAGCAGTTACCATAGGCCACATGACAACTTCACTTCTCCATTAATCATAAGATTAAGTTTCTGAAAATAAATGGTGGATAGTCACATCCTGACACCTCTACTCTGGTGTCAACCATTTTATTCTTACTCACTCCTTTGTTGATTTAGAATTTGAGTGAAGTCTTCCTTTTTTTAAAACCCCCCTGAAAAAGTCATAACTTGCAGCCCTTTACTTGGGAGCAACAACCAGCCTCTGCTACCACCGAGGCTCTCGGTTGCTGTCGAGTAAAGGAGACACAAGTTCTGCTTCTTCATAACACTACCTTTGATTCTTTGATCCAACTTCACACACAATTCTCCACCAACAAAATGGTGCCCTATGTAAGCCCTTTTTATAACAATGACTTCTATTGAATAATTGACATCAAATTAGGACTTGATTGGAAGGTCTGTTAACCCATTTCTGTTCTTGGCCTGCTGCAATGCTCCAATGAAGTTCCTTCCATGCCCGTTGGGCACCGCAGGGGCTGAGGTGCCTTATAGACCCCGATAATCACATTTTGATTTGACGTGTTTTAAGTTTCCTTTGTACCTTTTGTTTCTGTTTGGGCCGTTCCCCCTCCTTTTGGGGAGCTGCCCCCTTTTTCTTTGTCCGAATGTAATTTAAGTTTGTTTACTTGGTTCGGCCCGAAAGAATGAAAGAACGATCTGAAAGAGCCCCCCCACCAGTGAAGTTAAAGTTAAAGTTTATTTATTCGTCACATGTAGGGCCTACATTAACACTGCAATGAAATTACTGTGAAATTCCCCAAGTCGCCACAGTCTGGCGCCTGTTTGGGTCAATGGACCTAACCAGCACATCTTTTGGACTGTGGGAGGAAACCAGAACACCTGCAGAAAACCCATGAGGAGAACATGCAAACTCCACACAAACAGTGATCCAAGTCTGGAATCGAACCCAGGCCCCTGGCGCTGTGAAGCTGTGCTGTGGAGATGCCAGCATTGGACTGGGGTAAACACAGTAAGAAGCCTCACAACACCAGGTTAAAGTCCAACAGGTTTATTTGGTAGCACAAGCCACTAACTTTCAGAGCGCTGCCCCTTCATCAGGTGACTGGGAGTTCTGTTCACAAACAGGGCATATAAAGATACAAACTCAATATACAAAATTATGGTTGGAATGCGAGTCTCCATAGGTAATCAAGTCTTAAAGGTTCAGACTATGCGAGTGGAGAGAGGGTTAAGTACAGGTTAAAGAGATGTGTATTGTCTCCAGCCACAACAGTTAGTGAGATTTTGCAAGCCCAGGCAAGTCGTGGGGGTTACAGATAGTGAGACATGAACCCAAGATCCCGGTTGAGGCTGTCCTATGTGTGTGGAACTTGGCTATCAGTCTCTGGTCAGCAACTCTGTATTGTCGTGTGTTGTGAAGGCTGCCTTGGAGAACACTTACCTGAAGATCAGAGGCCGAATGCCCGTCACAGCCAAAGTGTTCCCCAAAGGAAGAGAACACTCTTGCCTGGTGATTGTCAAGTTGGATGAATGAACTCCTGGTGAATGAACACCTCAGTATACCACTTGAACCAATCCAGATTGGTTTAATTTTCCTGCAGCCCCAGGTTCAATCGCCAAATGTCACTCCTATAGTAAGCTGGGAGATAGTTTTTGCTTCCACCAAGAAGCATCCATTTCCTGCTTTGTGAAAAATCCATACCAGGTTTTACAACAGAGAGAAATCATTTTGTCTACTTGGTTTGGCCCGAAAGACCCAGAAATCATTTTGGAAAATAGATTGTTCTGGAAAAGTACTGTTTTCCTTTATGGTCACAACAGAGAAAAAAGAAGCATTTTTTACATTTTCAGTGTCAACCAATTCTGTCTTCATCTTCAACTATCAATGTTTTTAATCATGACATCCCTTCTGACAGGAAAATCTTTATCGCGCCAGTCTTTTTTAATGAGGGCCAACTAATTTTATGCCGCAAATCATATATTTTGACACAGGAATGTCTCTGTAACAGCTGAAGCTTTTCTATAATTCTGCCCTCCTCCATAAAACAGTATGGAGGGAGAATAGATTCATGTTGCAAGAAATGTAAACTATTTTCTAAATGGGGAAAGGCTCCATAAATCTGAAGCAGAAAGGGATTGGGAGTCCTGGTTCAGGACTCTCTTAAGGTTAACATGCAGGTTCAGCTGGAAGTTAAGAAGGCAAATTCAATGTTAACATTCGTTTCTAGAGGGCTAAAATACAGTAGCAGGGATGTACTGCTGAGGCTGTATAAGGCTCTGGTCAGACCCCGTTTGGAATATTGTGAGCAGTTTTAGGCCCCATACCTAAGGAAGGATGTGCTGGCCTTGGAAAGGGTCCAGAGGAGGCTCGCAAGAATGACCCCAAGAATGAAGGGTTTGTCACAGGAGGAGTGGTTGAGGAGTCTGGTTCTACACTCGAAGGAGTTCAGAAGGATGAGGGGGAATCTAATTGAAACTTAGAGAATACTGAGAGGCCTAGATGGAGGGGGTGTTTCCACTAATGGGAGAGACTAGAACTCGAGGGAACAATGTCAGAATGAAAGCACGTTCCTTTAAAGCTGAGGTGAGGAGGAATTACTTCAGCCAGAGGATGATGAATTTGTAGAACTCATTGCCACATTGAGTGTTTTTAAGACAGAGATAGATAGGTTCTTGGTCTGCAACACACACTCCCTCTATCCCCTCACAGCCCCCCAGCAACACACACTCTCCACACTCACCCCCCCACAGACCCCCTGCAACACAAACTCCCCACATTCCCCCCACAGCCTCCAGTCGCTTCCCCCATTCCCTCCCCACTCACAACACACATCTAGAGCCCATGCAGTAGTGGCCACAGAAAGTGCTGCTTGACAAGTCCTGAGGCTGCAGCGCTGCCACTTTAGAGAGTTTCCAGCCCATCTCCCACCAACGACTGGGCTTGCTGTTGCCAGCACTAGGTCCCAGAGCCAGTGCTAAGACCCAAGGTCAGCGCTCAGACCTGGGTCCGCGCTGACAGTCCAAAGTCAGACCCCATGAGAACAAAAGCCTCCCACATACATTTGCAGTTCCCCCTGCCCCCGACCCGAAATGCAACATGGCTGCCACAAAACAACCCCTCCCCCTCAGCAGCATGGAACACTTTGAACACAGAACCTACCTCCTCACTCACCTTCACTGTGCCTGCACCTGAATCCAACTTTTATATTCAAAGTGTTTTCTTCATCGATTCCAGTTGCAGCGAGAAAAGGTGGTTAAGGCAAGTGAGCTGGGCTGATTGGGAGGGAAACTCATTAATTACATTGTGACAAATGCAACAAGTGCAAATAGACGTTTTGCCCATTTTGGGTGGATCCTGGTTGTACTAATTTTTTTGTGGTAAAATGGGACGGAGGGTAGAAACAGGAGCCATTCCAGCTAATCACATCATGCTCGATTTTAAGACTTTCTTGCGCCACAAAATGGAGACAATGAGGTCATAATATTCCGCCCATAGATTCATAGAGTCATACAGTGCAAAAAAGGTTCTTTGGCCCATCAAGTCTACATTGACAATTCCACTAAAGGTGCCACAATCCCATTTCCCTGCACTTGTCCCATTCCCTGAATGTTACGATATTTCAAGTGCTCATCCAAATATTTTTTAAAGATTAAAAAACAGATCTTTAAAAAAGATCTTTAAAGATTGTAAATCTTTAAAAAAGCCTCTAATTCCTTTCCAGGCTATACATTCCAGATTCTTACCACCATCTGTGTAAAAAGGGCTTTTTCTCAATCCCCTCTGAATCTTCTGCCCCTTACACTAAAACTATGTCCCTTCATGATTGATCCCTCAATCAAGAAGAAAAGCTGCTTCTTATTCACCCTGTCCATTCCGCTCATAATCTTATATATCTCAGTCATGGCCCCCTTAGACATCTCTGCTCTACAGAAACAACATGTTGTCAGTGTTTACCCCAGTCCAACGCCGGCATATCCACATCATGACTATAGAAATAATCCATGCCTATCCAGTCTCTCCTTATAGCTCAAATGCTCCATCCCAGGAACATCCCGGTGGATCTCCTCTGTACTTTCTCTATTGCTATCACATCCTTCCTATGGTGAGGTGACCAGAACTGCACACAGTACTCCAGCTATAGGGATAGAAACATAGAAACTACAAGCAGGAGTAGGCCATTTGATCCTTCGACCCTGCTCCACCATTCATTTTGATCATGGCTGATCATCAAATTCAACATCCTGATCCCAACTCTCCCCGTCCCCCCTTATACATTGATCCTTTTAGCCCCAGTTAAAATGAAGAGGATTTTTTTGTTGTAGGAGGTTGTACGGCTGTGAAGTTCTTTTGCCCAAGGTGTAGTGGAGGCTGGCTCTTGGAATATTTTTGAGGCTAAGTCAAATAGCTTCTTGATTGAGACAGGAGTCAAAGGGTACAAGAATAAGACAGGAAAGTAGAGTTGAGGCCACACTCAAATCAACCAAATCTTATAAATGGTGGAGCAGGCCTGAGAGCTTGAATGGCCTACTCCTATCCCTAACTTGACTGCCTGGTTTGCTTGGATGCCTTTTGCCTTGAGACACTCCAATCTGAGAGCTGTTTTGGAGCTACGTGGGTGCCCAAATGGCTTCTGGATGACAAGGCTTCCTTGTTTACATAACTGCACTCCACATTAAGCGTCAATATCAGTATTTGAACATTGAGACAAAGGCAATCTCAACTGTGATTATTAAGGATTCAGATGGGAAATTCAACACATTGGTAGATTGTGAGGATTGTGGTTGTAGTGTCCTAGAAAACTCTGCCATTCGAAAAAGCCTAGAGCTGGAGGCCCTGGAGGAGGTAGGCCAAGTTAATGTAGGTACTGAGGCCTGAGAGGAATAGGCCCAGTCTGTGTGGACATGGAGGTTCTGAAGGAAGTGGACCCAGTCACTGTGGGGCTGAGGCCTTGGAAGCTAACAAGAGGAGTACTTGGATTCAGAAGAGTAGCAGTTTATACAAAAGTACATAAGTCGATCACCACGTAGCCATTCTCCAGGGATTCACACGACTCTCCCACATTCATTACTACTCTTTAGGTTGAAACACTTGTGTTTTGTCTCAGGATCCACTAGCATTACTTGCAACTATGGAGGAAATCATTAAACACCAGAGTCAACAACATTTTAATGATCAGCTCTAATATCCCAGGTGTGGCATTCCTCTCAGCTTATTTTCCCTGGCTGGCCAGGCAGCTTCTCCTGTGATCTATCCTGGTGCTTCTTGTATTGGAAGCCCAAAGACAAGTGGTTGGCTGCACACGACAGATAGGAGTTTCAGCCCCATGATCCTTCAGTGTTAGAGTGCTCCTAATCGGGATTTGCTCTTTACTGCAGCTTGTCTGATAAGCTCAGCTCATATGGGATCATTGAACAGAAAGCTGATGGAGCAAAACATCACTGTCCTGAAACGTTAACAGTTTTTCTCTCTCTGCAAATGCTGACAGAGCTTTTGCCAGATCTTGTTTTTATTTCAGATTTCCAGTGAGTACAGTAGTTTGCTTTTTGTTGGCAGCTGCTGAGGGGCTTGGCAGGAGATCTTGCTGCCATGGGCAGCTATTCTGAGAGAGAGGAATGGCCAACAGTCTCCTGCTCCGCTCCTGACACTGGCTCAGTTTCAGGCTAGTAACTGAGCTTTCAAAATAGAATCTCAACATCCAGCCCCAAAGTCAAAGATAGTGCTCTCCCTTTCAGGTTTATCATCAGGAATTAGGGGGCTGCAGCCCTGTGTTCTTGGTGTGGTGACAATGCTTTGCTCAGGCCCCCAGCAAAGCTGGAGGAGAGAAATAATTGCAGAATACAATCAGGCTGGAGGCGCTGGAAAATACAACCTTAATCCCCGCTTACAGGCTCAACAACAACATTCTTACGTTTATGTAGCAACTTTAATAAGGTAAAACAACTCAAGGTTCTTCATTGGAGCATTACGAGGTTAAATTTGACACCAAGTCACGTAAAGAGATATCCCAATGGCCAGAAGATGTTTATTTTAAGGTGCATCTTAAAAGGGAGAGATGTTTAGGGAGGGAGTTCCAGAGGTTAGGGATTAGACTGCTGAAGGAACTAATATTAGGGATGGACTGAAGGCATGTGCAAGAGGGCAGAACTGGAGGACTGCAGAGATCGTGGAGCCTCTGACACTTATCAAAAAATTAACATTCTAACTGCAAATTCAGCATACATGAACGCTGGGTCTTGCATGTTTATGTGTGTGCATGAAGATTTAATCTAAATGCAGTGGGGGTGGGGAGTCCACTAGGGAACTCATCAGAAGGGCCCTGATGCCCAGTGCTGGTGACCCACGTTGATGTGGGGGAGAACATATCACCGAAGTCCGTGGGGTGGGATGGGGGGAGTCCGCAGAGATCAGAACACCCTGCGCAATGGTGCCTGGCTTTACTGGTGAGCTTAGGCTCCACCCGCCCCCAACCTGTAAAAATCACTCTGCTATTAAACAGTGACAGTGTAGGAATTTGCATTGACAAATTCACCCGAATAATGGGTGTGTTTTTCAGACTGTCATGACATGTAGAACGGAATTTTATGAAAAGAACTCAAAGTGCCAAACAAGCGAGTAAACGGGAGAGTTTCAGACTCGTTTTCTGGGCGAATTTGACAATGCAATCTTTGGCACTTAATGCAAAAAAAAGTGCCAGGATGCAATTTTCGGCAGCAGGGTGGAGGGGGGGGGGTGGAAATGGGGGAAGCATGGAGCCTCAGCTCACTAGGGAAGCCAACTGCTGAACTCCTGGGGTGCTGGCATTCTTCTGACATTCCACCCTCTCACCTCCCCCATGGACATTAGAACATCCCCACCATGGACATCGCCACACCTGCACAGTTCCCTCCCTCCCCAGTTGTGGATCACCCCTCAGCACAGTTTCACAGTTCTCCATCTCTCCCCGCCTGCTGATTCCGCCCCCCCCTCCCGACTGATCACCCCACCAGTAGAGATCCCACGTTTGCAGTTATGGCTCTGCCCCACTCTGGCTCCATCTCTTTGACACGGTAATGGTGCTGGTGTGCAGTGCAAGGGTGCCATGTGACCTCATACACGTGATGGGTCGTACAAGGGCTGCTCTTGGATGTTCGAGAATAGCCTAGTGCTTCATGTCGTTAGTGTGCGCTTAAACTGGACCACATACTGGGCAACACGACAGCTCAGTGACTATCACTGTTTGCTGTGCAGACATATGGATTTGGGCCGGTGTCTGTGGGAGTTTGCGCATTCTCCCCGTGCTTGCGTGGGTTTTCTCCGGGTGCTCCGGTTTCCTCCCACACCCCAAAGATATGCTATTAAGCTGCTTGGAGGTAATAAATTGTCCCTAAATTAGTTTTCCCTCAATATGGAATGCCATAAGCATAGATAAGGGTCATGGGTGGAGGGGGGACTCGTAATGTTAAAATGGCAGCGTGGGCTCGTTGGGCCGAAAGGCCTGTTTACCAGGCTGTTTTTGTTCTTTGTTCTTCTTTGTTCTTTGTGAGCAGTGCCAGGGTGTCCAGTGGGCAGTGTCAAGACTGCTAGACTGGCACTGCACCATGGGCACTGCCCGACAAGCCAGGGGCTTCAATGGCTCCCTGGTGAGGTCATTACGTCTGGCCCCCATTGGTGGTGACCATGCACAATTCTCACCAGGGAGACCCTCGGCTGGTCAGCCTAGGTAATAGTGTCCGAGACTTGTCAATGTTGCAAAGTATGTCATTAACATTTAAATTGGCTTTGTGCCCTTTCTGGGCATGAAGTAGATTTCGCTGACAAAACAGTTCCAGTAAGCTGAGGAAGGTGAAAAACTGAACATGAATCTAATTTTTCTGTCTTGTCTGATCTTACCACCTTGCTGAAGTTCGGGTGGGATGAGGTCACGAGATCACGGCACAGAATTTTTTGAAAAGATCGCATCTCAAGACTTTCCTCCCTCTCTCTGCCCACTCATGGCCTGTGATGGTCCCATTCAAATTTGTCAAGGCCCATTGAGTTGAAACTAACCCTTCCTTTATATTAGATACGTGAGGTCCCTAATGAGCTAGAAAGACATCTGATTATTTGTAAAGATCATTAATTACATTAATGTAACCCATATTTCCTAAGAAATACATTAGCACATTTTATGCACTGTTTACAAGTTGAACATCATTTATAATCAACAACTCATTGGGGTTTGAAACCCTCTGGCTTCTAACAATATATGGATAATGATGCAAGGCAAACATTGGATGTCTATGTTCTTACTGTGTACGGTTAATGCAGAATTCATTCATGGGAATTCTTACAGTTAGATAAACCACTCCACCCTTTATTTGTTTGGGGCTGGTATTTGGCTATGGTTCCGGACATTCCTCACATCTGAATGATTACAGTCATCATAGCTTGGCACCACTTTCCTATCTGTTTCAGATCTGTATCACTCTGAGGCATTTTCTCCCTTTCCCCTTCTGTTTCCCAGATACTCTGGCACTCTTCCATAAATTAACATTCCAAACCACAGAGTCAGCCTACACCTCATTGCAGGCTGGGTCTTGTATATTTATGCATTTGCTTTAAGATTAAGTTAAATGTAACCCTTACTATTATTGTTATCTGACAACTGACAGAATGTTAGTTATTTTATCTGGTTTCCTGAGATAACCCACCATGGACCTTGAGAAAGATCCCCTTCTACAGTCTTCTCACTTTGTAAAATTTAGCACTTCCGTTGTATTTTCTTACCTATTTTCACAGTTCTGCTTATTTGGCAGAACATGCTGAGAAGCCAGACCAATGTGATGCAGAGAGGCAGAAGTGATCATTCCCCAAAGATGTGATCCTACATTCTAACTACACATATTACCTAGGACAGTAATGAATTATCCAATGTTATTATTCCATTGCTATATGTATCAAGTATTTCACAGTGGTTCTAGGGTAATATGACACAATTTAAAAGGGTATGCAGAAACAGAGAGACCTCCTGACTTCCCAAAGTCTTTCCACCACTGACAAGTCAGAAGTCAGGAGTGTGACGGAAAACTCTCCACTTGCCTGGCTGAGCGCAGCTCCAACAACACTCAGTAGGCTCAACACCATCCAGGACAAAGCAGCCCTGTCCCTTCCACTATGTTAAGCGTTGATTACTTCTACCACAGGCACACATTGGGAGCAGTGATACCATATTAAAGATGCATTGCAACAACTTAGCAAGGCTCCTTTGGAAACATTCTCCTAGAAGAGTAACAGGTACCACCACCTGCAAATTTCCCTCCAAGTCAGACATACAGCCTGTTCAGCAGACAGATGGCAGGGTATTGGAGCTTTTCTTCAGAGACTAAGCATAAAGCTGGCTTTCATGTGAAGGATTTTCCTTTCTAACCATGGCTCAGCTAAAACAAAGGCTCATGGAGACAATATTCTAGTTAAAGATGTTCCTTTATGCCACAGGCCTGGTTCAATGCAGTAAGGGAGGGTGATTTTGGTGGAGATCCAAAATCACTCCAAAAGTACATCACTTTCAGGATTACAATTATACAGTTTTCAGAAGTCACTTGCCCACACTGTCTTCTGACCCCAGAGCGTGTGAGCCAATCATTATTAGCATGGATTATTTACCATGGCTTACCATTATTTACATTTACTCTCTGACAGCATGGGACTACTTGAGTTATTGGATTTTGGAAGCCTTTTTCAGTCACCTAGCAACTCCTTATTGGCAACCTATATGCCCTGTACAATAACTATCTGAGATTGCTCGGACTGCCTGGAGTCCACACTGATAAGAGCTGCGCTCAGTAGCCGTATCGCTCCAAAAAATGTAGTTCCTTTTACTTGACTACATCCCATTATGCCTTAGAGCTTTGCGTTATTGACCAAGGTATATGATTTTAATACAGAATATTTAGAAATACATCTAAATTCTCTAACAGTGATTATATGTGTCTATGCAAACAGATACATTTGTAAGATATATTCCAGGAATTTTGTGACTTCACTCTAAATTAATCTACTCTGATTCATCAATCTTTTAGTCCCAGGTTATTCTGAACCCCTTCTCGCACAGAATAATGAGTGACATCTGTGGGTGGGAGTTAACCTCATAAGCAGCCCCTGGGGGTCCCTCAGCAGCTGGGGGAATATGTGCAATGTAAGCGTCAAGCCAGAAGCAACCATGGACAAGAGAATCCCTATACTGGCTTAGGCCCCACCCCAAAACCATTCAGTTATGCAGACCCCCACTCCACACAACACCATGGCAGTGCCTGGGACACCCCCATTACCCCTGGGGTTGGTGCTCATTGGTCCTCACCTCCTAGCCCCTCCTCATTACTGCAGCAGTGACTCACACCAGTATGATATCATGGCGGTGACATGGGGAGATTCTGGGAGGGGAGCCATTAGCATGAAGATTTCACTAATGATGTTCAAATTTATTCAAATATATATTTATAAATTTTGTCCCTGGAATAGGTGAAAAGCAGTTGTTACCACGAGGAAGAGGTTAGGACGATACCAAACCATTTGGTATTGGGTGCAAACCTGATTTTGTTCCTTTGCATGCTGAAATAACTCCACAGAGGCTGGTATTCCTTCACCAGATTCTCTCTATTTACAAACTCTATTTCACTCTGAGAGTGCTTCGGGTACACAGTCAGAATCCAGAGAACGAGTGGACCCGATACTTCCATATTTATATACATGAGTCCCCCGATCAGGCAAGCAATCATTACCTCAATCAGGGAGCTCATACTCCAAGATGCCTCCATACTCCTCATGGGACACATGCTTTCTTCCTGCTTGTTATGCTGCTCAACTGGGTTGTGAGGCAGTAAGATTGTGCCCATAGTCTGGGATAATGGTGGTGTAAAGAAAGAAACAAAAGCTCCCAGAGTGTGTTCAGGAAAATTATCTACAGCAATATGTATTCCTTGAGGAATGAGATATTGCAGGATCTCATTCTTGGAAATGAGGTAAAATAAGTAGATCAAACATCAATAGAAGAACGTTTATGGAACAGTGATTATTGTATCATTTGGTTTAGTCTGACTATGGGAAAGGACATACAACAGTTCAGGGTAAGAATAATTAACTGGGGGAAAGCCATTGTCAATGCGGTAAGAATGGATCTAAGTCAAAGGTCAGCAGGAAAAATGGTAGCCAAACAATGGGCTAGGATGGCAAAGGAGATAGATATTAAGATAAAAAAGAAAAGGTGTGCTTATGACAGGTATCAGGTAGAAAATATCATCAAGAACCAAGAGGAAAACAGAGGTTCAGAGGGGAGATGAATAAGCAAATAAAAGAAGCAGAGAGGGAATATGAGAAGAGACTGGCAGCTAACAGAAAGGGGAATCCCAAAGTCCTCTATAGACATACATATGGTAAAAAGGTGATAAAAGGAGGAGTAGGGTCGATTGAGGACCAGAAAAGGAATTTACACATGGAAGAAGGGGGTGTGGCCAAGATATTAAATGAAATCTTTGTATAAGTCTTGATGAAGGAAGAAGATGTTACCTAACCATGGTAAACGGTAAGGTAACAGACAATAGATGGATTTATATTTGATAAGAAGGACATATTGGAAGGACATATTGGATAGGTTACCTGTACTAAAGTTGAAAAGACACTGAGACTAGATGAAATGCATCCAAGGTATTGAGATAGGAAATTGCAGGGGTACAGGCCATAATTTCCCAGTCCTCCTGAGACATGCGGCTGGTGCCAGGGGACTGAAGAATTGCAAATGTTACACCCTTGTCTAAAGAAGGCTGTAAAGATGAGCAACTACAAACAGTCAGTTTAATTTTTGTGGTGGGGAAACTTCTGGAGACAACTCAGGATAAAATTGTTACATGGACAAATGCAGGTTAATGAAGAAAAGCCAGCATGGGTTCTGTGATGGGGATTGCGTGAATGTAGAATTGATTGGAAGGTACTCCTCTTGCAAACCAGCCCGTGCAAACCCATTCACAATTTCATGCTTGGGCAGGCAGGGCCACCTATTAAGGCCCTTAGGTGGCCACTGAAAAGCCTCATCCCGCCCAGCATAGCTTTCAGGCTGATGGGAGCAGGAGCAGGTAGGGTGGGAAACAGAAATTTTCACATCTCCTGGTCTTGGATGAGAAGGTGGGGAGCACCCCAATCTGAAGGTCCCCCTCCCAGAGTTGGGACGCACCCCTCCCACTGCACTCCCCCCCTCCTGCCTGCCTTACCTGGGAAGTTGCAGCTCCAGGTTCCCCTTACCTCCTGACCTACTCCCTGACCTGGTGTTGCAACCACCTTCTCCAAGCAGAGCACTGCATTATCACTTCTGGCCACTGCAGCGCTGTGCCTGGCCAGGCTGAAGAACTCTCTGGCAAGTCTTCCTTTCAAGGTCAGGTGAAAGTCCTGTGCACTGCCAACCAATGTCCAAGTGAACGTTAAACAGCAGTCAGAGTGTGAGAGTCAGCGGTTACATTTGGGATGGCTAGCGCCGATCATTTGCCATCCTTAAAATTTAAGGATGTTTAACTAACATGCTGGAGATATTTGAAGAGGTGACAGAGAAGGTTTGCTGAGGGTAATGCTGTTGCTAAGGTGTACATGGGCTTCCAAAAGGCATTTGAAACAGTGCCACACAACAAACTTGTTAGGAAAGTTACAGCTTATGGACAGTAGGGATGTGGATACAGAATTGATTGAGAGACAGGAAACGGAATAGTGGTCAAAGTATATTTTTCGTGCAGGAGAGAGGTTTGTAGTAGGAAAGTGAGAGAAAGATGGAGGGAGAGAGAGAGAACATTGGGTAGAATTATCCCATTTTGGGTGGAGGCAGGCAGTTCTGATGTCACCCGTCCCACTGGCCAGAATGGCGGGATCCCACACCAGAGCTGGTACTTGGAATCTCTTTAATTATGCAGACTGAGGTTCTTTTCGAATCTCCTGGTGGAGATGATTCATCCTCCTGCTTTCTGGGTTCAAATGGCCCAACGTTATATTGAAACATTGGTCCAGCACACCCTTCGATTCCCACTCTCTCCAGACCACCTGTCTTCATCAAACTTCACAGGATGTCAGCAGCCCAGAAGGAAAAGGCAGCAGCCTCTAGCGGAAGTATGTTCCTTGATTCAACCACTCTTCCCACAAGCCCTGTAAGGCACCCATGCCCACTTTGACCTCTAATCACTGCATCTGGAGTATTTATATACCTCCCCCCCGCACTCCCAATGTTGTTTGTGAGCTTCTTATGCAGCCTTGTCAAGATCCAGCTTCTCTCCCCCCTCGGTCTTCTCTCTGCCTCCCATTCCTCATCTTCTTCATCTGCCTCCTTATCCTTCTAGTCTTATCCTTCCACCCCAGCCTACACAGCCCTCCTTCCACATTGCCCCCCAGATACCCCAGATACTGAATCCAGTTTAACATCTGTCCAGATTGCACACATAGATGCAATTGTTATAATGAAGGATTGAGTTTTTATTGAGTTGCCACAGCTGTAATTCTCATGAGTGTGTTACAGAACAATGATTCATGCATTTTAAACCATTTTTATTTTTGATCATTATATTCCACGCATATCACCAATGAATAATACTGAAGAAATGACACAAGTGACAATAAAATAACAAACATTAATGTTATGATGGCCATGAAGGCCATGGTTGATCATCAGTACATCTTCCCTGAGGTTTCGTGGAATGTGAGCTGCCTTGCTGAGCGAGCGGAGATTCGCCAAACCAGCAATGTGGGTTTTCAAACTTGCTGCTGAATCCGGATCAGTGTTGTCGGTCCCGAGGTGCAGATTGTGTAGCTGCAAGCTGCAGGTGTGACCCTTCTTTCAGATGCACAGTAAAGGATGTTGGTGCTGGGAAACTGGCATTTGGCTGAATTATTACATTGGCAAAGAGGAAAAAAGTTTTTCCCTCTGGACAACCTCTGTATGTCAAGAATCTTCTTCGGTAAGAATAAGCCTTTTCTTGGGACACCTATGGGGAAGACTGGGCCCAATATACAGAAAACATGTATTGCCTCCTCCATGCTAACAATATTGAAGGAAACAAAAGACAAGAAGTGATATTGTTAACAGAATGTGAGGTTCAGGCTTTCAGTGTGATAGAAGTCTGACCAGCTGAATGCCCCTGATTCAAAAATGTTTAATGAGCTCGTAGACCTGGTGAAAAGCCAGTACAACCCAAAGCCCCCTTAATTCTCCACAGATATCAGCCAGAATTTTCCTAAAAATTGAATGTATAATTTTGGATGAGAAAACCGTTGTGATTGGTGCAGGCATGTCTGATGTGAACCAAATTGCAATTTTCCCACACTTAGTCATTTTTTGGGAGAGGGGTGAGTTTTGCACCAGTTCTGAGAGGGGCGGGGTTAAACATGCTAGCAAGCCTGGCTTCCAATCAAGTGCCATGATCTCAAAGTGAAATTAAAGACCTCTTCCCTTCTCCACAGACATCGGGAACCCTCCGGCTCATTGAAGACAAGTTTCCCCATCCCCCTCACCAAAACAGAGCACTGTCATCAAGGCATTGGGGCCCTCCCAATGGGTCCACCTGCACACTGCCCGCCTCTTCATGTTCCCCTCAGTGCTTATTTATAGATGCTAATTTGGTTCCAACCTGTTGGGCAGAAGCAGATTACACCCTGGCTTGATGGTTGGGAGGATTCCAATCGTGTTTCACACGAATGCCAAATGCACTAGACTTCTCACTTGTGATTCTCCGACGCTGTGACACATCAATGTGATTTGCGGCAGTTACGAAATGGTCGGAAAATTGCAGCCATTGTTTCAACATGGCTGGGAAAGCTCCTGGGAAACCCATTACTGGAGGTCTTGGCCAGGTTGCAGGAATTGTTGGAACATTGGAACCAAGTCTTAATGAGATCATAGCATCATAGAATCAGAATTGCTACAGTTCAGAAGTACATGAACAGTACAGCCCATTGAGTCTGTACTGACCACAAACCCACACAGGCCCCGTTTCCATGACCCCACACATTTACCTCCCCCAATCCCCCCGACATTAGCATCAATTCAGTACGGCCAATCAATCTAACATGCACGTCTTTGATCTTTGGGAAGAAGCCAGAGCACCTGGAGGAAACCCATGCAGACATGGGGAGGAAGTGCAAACTCCACACAGCCAATGACCCGAGGTCAGAATTGAACCTGGGTCTCTGGCGCTGTGAGGCAGCAGTGCTAACCACTGTGCCACCCAGTGTTGCTAGACAGATTGGTATGTGCCATAAAGAATCAAACCACCCAAAAGAAGCAGCTGATGATCCCAAATTAGACTTTAAAAAAACCGTTGACATATCTTTATCACTTGAGAATGCAGGAAAAGGGGCTCAGGAACTATATAGAAATATACATAGAAGATAAAAGCAGGAGTAGGCCATTCATATGATCGTGGCTGGTCATCAAATTCTATACCCTGATCCCATCTTCTCCCCTTATCCCTTCATACCTGTTAAAAACCTGTTTAAAATAAGTTTAAAGCACTTTGTTCTTTGTAGAACTGTTTAAAGCATTTACTTATTGTATTTACTGCTTTAAGAATTGTGAGGGAGTGATTATCAGGCAGTTGTGGCCCATCAGCTTTAAATCAGCGCCAAGTTTAAAAGGAGGCCTGGTGTAGATAGCGGGCAGCGTCGGAGCGGGCAGCGGAGTGAGAGGGAAGCAGAGTGAGCTATTAGGGCTTAATATCAAAAAGGGCTGGAAGGTAAAAAGGCTAGGTTGAAAGACCAAGGAAAAAAAAAAATTTTTTTTTCAAAACTACTACAGCAAGAAACAAGGAAAAATTTTTTCCCACAACAAATTATATTGAATAATGGAGGGGCATGTGATGTGCGGTTCCTGTATGATGTGGGAACTGGTGGACCCCAGGGTCCTTCCCAGTGACCATGTCTGCAGTAAGTGCAGGTTGCTGGAGGAGCTCCAGCTCAAGGTGGATGAGCTGGCCTCTGAGCTACAGACACTGAGGCTCATCAGGGGGAGAGAGGGTGCCATTGTCAATGGGGTGCAAGTGACATCCACCCCCTCTAGACTGGCTAAATCTAAGGGTCAGGGACAAAAGGGGGCTGCTGGGAGGAGGAAGGGGGGTGAGGAGCGGAGGCCTCAGCCTCTTAATCTGCATAACAGGTTTGAGGTTCTTGCTTCCACTCTGGAAGAGGACGAGGCAGGTGAGGTTGGTGAGCAAACTGCACACGGTACAGTGATGCAGCAGGACATAGGCAAAGAGAAGGGGAAAAGGAACGTAGTAGTGATTGGAGATAGTGGGGTGAAGGGTATTGACACTGTCCTTTGTCACAATGACAAAGTGCACAGAAGGGTGTGTTGTCTGCCTGGTGCTCGGGTACAGGATGTCGCAGCTGGGCTGCAGAGGAACCTGGAGTGGGAGGGTGAGAACCCAGTTGTGGTGGTACATGTGGGTGCCAGCGACGTAGGCAAAGTGCGGACTGAGGATCTGGGGAGGGAGTATGAGAAGCTGGGAATGGAATTAAAAAGTAGAACCGACAAGGTGGTCTTCTCTGGGCTACTGCCTGAACCGAGTGCAGACGGGCGTAGGGTTGACAGGATAAAGGAAGTGAATGGGTGGCTCAGAGATTGGTGTGGGAGGAATGGGATCGAATTTATGGGGCATTGGCACCAGTATTGGGGTAGGTGGGACTTGTTCGGGCGGGATGGGGTTGGTCTGAATCGTGCTGGGACCAGAGTGCTGGCGAATCGAGTAAAGAGGACTGTAGACAGGGCTTTAAACTAATTAGGTGGGGGGAGGGTGCGAGGGTAGGTGATGTTAGGAGGTCTACAGTTAAGGATAGGGTACAGGTAAGGGAAGAGGCTGAGGATGTCCCAAGTGGTGGCGTTATGGCAAATAGGGTCCAGAAGAAGGCTGGGATGAAAGCGCTTTATCTGAATGCACGAAGCATTCGGAATAAAGTGGATGAGCTGGTGGCGCAGATCGACACAAATGGATACGATCTGGTGGCCATTACAGAGACGTGGCTGCAAGGTGACAGGGACTGGGAGATGAATGTACAGGGCTATCAAGTGTTTAGGAAGGATAGGCAGGAGGAAAGAGGGGGTGGCGTAGCTCTGCTGATTAAGGACAGCATCAAGGTGGTAGCAAGGGATGATATTGGAGCCAAAGAGCAGAAAGTGGAATCGTTGTGGGTGGAGATTAGGAACAGCAAAGGGAGGAAGACGCTGGTGGGTGTCGTCTATAGGCCCCCGAATAATGATCTGGAGGTGGGGCGGGCTGTTAACGCGCAAATAAGTGCGGCGTGCAGGAATGGGACGGCAGTAGTTATGGGGGATTTCAATCTGCATATTGATTGGTCGACCCATGTTGGACGAGGTGGGCTCGAGGAGGAGTTCTTGGAATGCTGCCGGGATAGTTTCCTGGAACAGTGTGTGTTGGAGCCGACGAGGGAGCGAGCTATCTTGGATCTGGTGCTATGTAATGAGGCGGGTAGAATTAGGGACCTTGAGGTGAAGGATCCTCTTGGAGAGAGTGATCATTGTATGGTGGAGTTTCTGTTGCAGATGGAGGAGGAGAAAGTGGGTTCCCGGACACGTGTCCTTTGTTTGAATAGAGGGGAGTATGGTAGGATGAGAGAAGAATTGGCGAATGTGGACTGGGGGAGCGCGTTGGAAGGTAGGTCTGCTGAGGAGCAGTGGAGGATCTTTAAGGAGATCTTTCTTGGTGCTCAGCAGAAATTTATTCCGATGGTTAAAAAGGACAGTAGGAAGAGAGGTAATAAGCCGTGGATAACGAAGGAGGTGAAGGAAAGTGTTAAATTAAAAGCGGAGGAATTTAGAGTAGCTAAGAGCAGTGGGCGAGAAGAGGATTGGGAAAGGTTTAAATGTCAACAAAGATTGACAAAAAAGTTGATAAAGGAGGGTAGAAGAAGCTATGAAGCTGGGCTAGCGCTTAATATAAAAAAGGATAGCAAGAGTTTTTATAAATATATAAAAAGGAAGAGGCTGGCTAGGGTGAACGTTGGTCCCTTAGCGGATGAGAAAGGGGACCTAGTGGTAGGGGATGGGGATATGGCTAAGGTCTTGAATAACTTTTTTGTTTCTGTCTTCACGGAGGAGGACGTGAATAATTTGCCGGGTGTTAGCGATGGAAAGGTGGTAGGACTGGAGGGTCTTAATGACATTACTGTTACTAGAGAGGTGGTGCGCGACAGACTGGAGGGGCTGATTGTGGACAAGTCCCCAGGACCGGATGGAATGCATCCGAGGGTTCTGAAAGAAATGGCGGAGGTGATAGTGGATGCCTTGGTGGTTATTTTCCAGACGTCGCTGGATTCCGGGGAAGTGCCGGAGGATTGGAAAACGGCTAATGTTACGCCGTTGTTTAAGAAGGGTGCCAGGCAAAAGGCGGGGAATTACAGGCCGGTTAGTTTAACGTCTGTGGTAGGTAAAATGTTAGAATCCGTCATTAAGGAGGAAATTGCGAGGCATCTTGAAGGGAATTGCTTGATAGGGCAGACGCAACACGGTTTCATTAAAGGGAAGTCGTGTCTGACAAATTTACTGGAGTTCTATGAGGATGTGTCTAGGGCGGTGGATAGAGGAGAGCCGGTGGATGTGGTCTTTCTGGATTTTCAGAAGGCGTTTGATAAGGTACCTCACAAGAGGTTACTGCAGAAGGTCAGAGGACATGGAGTTGGGGGTAGGGTGTTAGCGTGGATAGAGGATTGGTTGTCAAATAGGAGGCAGAGAGTGGGGGTCAATGGGTGCTATTCGGATTGGCGGTTGGTGACTAGTGGGGTGCCCCAGGGGTCGGTGCTGGGGCCTCAGCTATTTACCATTTATATAGATGATCTGGAGGAGGGAACCGAGTGTAGGGTGTCGAAATTTGCTGATGACACCAAGATTGGGGGAAAGGCAAATTGTGCGGAGGGTGTGGAGAGTCTGCAGAAGGATCTAGATAGGCTGGGCGAATGGGCCAGGAAATGGCAAATGGAATTTAATGTTGGCAAGTGTGAGGTGGTCCACTTTGGTAGGAAGAATGGTAGGAAGGACTATTACTTACGTGGCGAAAAACTGCAGCAGGCGACGGTGCAGAGGGACCTCGGGGTCCTTGTGCATGATTCGCAAAAACCCAGCCTGCAAGTGCAGCAGGTGGTCAGGAAGGCGAATGGGATGCTGGCCTTCATAGCGAGGGGGATTGAATATAAAAGTAGGGAGGTCTTGCTGCAGCTGTATAGGGCATTGGTGAGGCCGCAGCTGGAGTACTGTGTGCAGTTTTGGGCGCCGCACCTGCGCAAGGATATTTTGGCCCTGGAGGGAGTGCAGAGGAGGTTTACTAGGCTGATACCGGAGTTGAGGGGGTTGAGCTATGAGGAGAGGCTGAATAAACCTGCTCCTATTTCTTATGTTCTTATGTTCTTATACCTTTAGTCCTAAGAGCTCTATATAATTTCTTCTTGAAATCAGACAACGTTTTGACCTCATCTACATTCTGTGGTAGTGAATTCCACACATTCACCAACCTCTGATGAAGTAATTTCTCCTCACCTCAGCTCTAAAAGGTTTGCCCCTTATCCTCAAACTATGACTCATAGTTCTGGACGCCCCCACCATTGGGAACATTTTTTCTAAATTTACCCTGTTAAAATTTCAAAAGTTTCTGAGATCTCCTTCACTCTTCTAAACTCCAGTGAATATAATCCTAACCAATTTAATCTCTCCACATATGACAGACCTGCCATTTTAGGAATCAGCCTGGTAAACTTTGTAGCACTCCTTCTATAGCAAGGACATCCTTCCCCAAATAAGGACATCAAAACTGCATACAATATTCTCACCAGTGCCCTGTATATTGCACTGAAACATCCTATTTCTAGACTCAAATTGTTTTGCTATGAAGTCCATTTGCCCTCCTTACTGTCTGCTGTACTTGTGCGCCTATTTTCAGTCACTGAAGCATGAGGATATCAATTTACACTCATTCAAATAATAATCTGTCTTCCTATTTTTGCTATCCAAGTGGATGACCTCACATTTATCCACATTATACTTTATCTATCATACATATGTCCACTCAGCTTGTCCAAATCGGGTAAAGCATTGCTGCATCCTCCTCACAGTTCACACTCCCACCCAACTTTGAACCATCTGCAAATTTGGAGATAACACATTTAGTTCCCACATCCAAATCATTAATATATGTGAACAATTGGGATCCTAGCACAAATCCCTATCATACCCCTCTAGTTGCCATTCAATCAGAAAAAAAAACATTTATTTATTGTTGTGAAGTTATTATTTGTAAAATGATAAAAAAAATTCCAGAATGCGAAGAGTTGTAACATTTCATGGTTCTGTTAGAAAAGGCAGTTTTTTTTTCTGCCCTGAAGACATGCAGGTACAAAAATGCAGTACACAGAGAGCATAGAGTGAAACATTATATTGCGAGCCTAGGTAGTGGTGCTTCCAAGACAACAGGTTGTTTTTGAAGATGGCCCAATCAGTTTAAACAAGACATTTGAATAGCAGCAGCTGATCAGATTTGAATTTGATGTTTTGATAATCTGTAAACCAATTCTATTGTGGGGATTTTGGTATGTTGTCAGGGGTATAAGACACAGCTCCCAGCTCCAAAGAGCCAGACAGCAACTGCCAACAACTGCCACAGATCACAGCTTGAGAGAGAAAGACACTGCCAGCAACTGTCTCTAACAGCATAACAGTCTCATTTATGTCTTAAAAGAAAGCCTCATCTCAATCACAAAGATACCAACAGAAGATAAAGGAAATAGAAGACTTCAGAAGATAAAACCTGGCTATATTTTGAGAGTGACTCGAAATTCCATTTTTTTTGTTAGTAAGTGGGAATTGGATTCGCCTAAACAGTATCCATTAGAATAGTGTCTTTTCGGTTTGTTAATAGTTTAGTTAACCTGTTTATTGTTAGTTAGATAAAAAAGTGTTACTTTACAGAGACAGCATCAGGAATTTATTTTGATTTGACCACTAAAAGTTGCTAAAGCGCAGACATTATCCCTTCTCATACGCTTTAACAGATTATGAAGGGAGTCGTTGTATGTTAGTTCTGAGAGAGGACATCAAACCTCCTCTTCGTAATATAACTCTGCCTCCTGTCTGCTAACCAGCTTTTTAGCCACTTCAAGACACTACCCCATAATTCTATGCAATTTAACTTTACATAGTAATCTGCTATGTAAGACCTTGTTGAAAGTCTTCTGAAAGTCTAAATAAATCACATCCACCGCTTCCCCCTGGTCAATTCTCAAGTTATATCCTCAAATA
This sequence comes from Carcharhinus amblyrhynchos, assembly GCF_965287045.1. Lineage (NCBI taxonomy): Eukaryota > Metazoa > Chordata > Chondrichthyes > Carcharhiniformes > Carcharhinidae > Carcharhinus > Carcharhinus amblyrhynchos. The sequence continues at coordinate 68,876,745 of NC_137329.1, read as the reverse complement.
ATTCCAGGAGATTTGTTAAGCATGATTTCCCTTTCATAAATCCATGCTGACTTTGCCTGACTATACCACTGTTTTCCAAATGCTGTGCTATGAAATCCTTGATACTTGACTCTGGCAACTTCCCTGCTAACACAGTAAGAAGTCTCACAACACCAGGTTAAAGTTCAACAGGTTTATTTGGTAGTAAACGGCACAAGCTTTCGGGACTCTGCCCCTTCGTCAGGTGAGTGGAGAACTCCCTGGACTGCACATGTGCAATTGGAAAAAAATTTGAAAAAGCGCGCCCATGTCAGATCGCTCCCGGAGCCGCAGAAAGCAGAGAAAACAGCTTGGGAGTGAAAAGCAGGAGCGATGGCCCCCACACACATCACTGTCCCCCACTATCCACACACATCACTGTCCCCCTTTTCCAACCCCCCCACTATCCATACACATCACTGTCCCCCTTTTCCAACCCCCCCACTATCCATACACATCACTGTACCCCTTATCCACCCCTCACTACCCACACACATCACTGTCCCCCTTATCCAACCCCCCCCACTACCCAAACACATCACTATTCCCCTTATCCATCACCCCCCACTACCCATGGACAACACTGTCCCCCTTATCCATCCCCCCATTACCCACACACATCACTGCCCCCCTTATCCACCTCCTCCACTATCCACACATAATACTGTCCCCCTTATCCACCCTTCACTACCCACTCACATCACCCTTATCCACCCCCTTGTTACCTACATATATCATTGCTCCCTTTATCTACCCCCCCACTACCCACACACATCAGTGCCCCCCTTATCCACCCCCCCCCACTGCCCACACTCATCACTGTCCCCCTTATCCAATCCCCCCAACTACCCACACACATTACTGCCTCCCTTATTCACCACCCCCCACTACCCATGGACAACACTGTTCCCCTTATCCATCCCCCCATTACCCACACACATCACTGCCCACTTTTCCAACCCCCCCACTAACCACATACATCACTGTCCTCCTTATCCACCCCTCACTACCCACATACATCAGTGCCCCCCTTATCCACCCCCTCATTACCCACACACATCACTGCCCCCCTTATCCACCCCCTCATTACCCACACACATCACTGCCCCCCTTATCCACCCCCTCATTACCCACACACATCACTGCCCCCCTTATCCACCCCCTCATTACCCACACACATCAGTGCCCCCCTTATCCACCCCCCCACTGCCCACACTCATCACTGTCCCCTTATCCACCCACTCCGCTACCCAGAACCATTGCCACCCCTGCCCCACTCCCCTCCCCACTGATCGCCCGCAGAGTGGTAGTGGACCTCTGTGTCTCCCCACCAGACATCTGCCCCCCCACCACCAGAGATCCATCTGGCCCCACCACTAGAGATCCATCTTCCCCCACCCCCTCACCAGAGATCCATCTGCACAACCCGCCCTACTGTTAGTGATCGGGCCTCCCCCCAAGATACATCTTACCCACCCCGCCCCCCCCCAACCAACAAACTGGCCTCACTCAACTCATCCCCACCAGAGAATGGTCTGGCCTCCCTCTCCCTCCCCTCCAGAGGAACATCTGACTTGCCTCCTCCTCACCACCCCCACAACCAGACAATGATCTGACCTGCTTTCCTCCTCTCCCCCACCACTAATCAGAGTCAGAGAGCCGTTGGAAACACTGAACGCGCTCTTCAGAGGCTGGACTGCCCGATTCAGAATTTTAGAATCATAGAACCACAGAAAATTACAGCTCAGAAACAGGCCTTTTGTCTGTGCCGAACCATTTTTTGCCTAGTCCCACTGACCTGCTCTTGAACCATATCCCTCCACACCCCTCTCATCCATGAACCCGTCCAAGTTTTTCTTAAATGTTAAAAGTGACGCCGCATTTACCACTTTATCCAGCAGCTCATTCCACACTCCCACCACTCTCTGCGTGAAGAAGCTCCCCACCCTCCGCCCCCAATATTCCCTTTAAACTTTTCTCCTTTCACCCTTAACCCATGCCCTCTGGTTTTTTTCTTCCCTAGCCTCAGTGGAAAAAGCCTGCTTGCATTCACTCCATCTATACCCATCAAAATCTTATACACCTCTATCAAATCTCTCCTAATTCTTCTACGCTCCAGGGAGTAAAGTCCTAACCTATTCAATTTCTCTCCGTAACTCAGCTTCTCAAGTCCCGGCAACAACCTTGTGAACCTTCTCTGCACTCTTTCAACCTTATTTATATCCTTCCTGTAACTAGGTGACCAAAACTGTACACAATACTCTACTTGGGAAGGTAGTGGAGACCAGAAACCTTACAACCTTTAAAAAGCATTTGGATAAATTGCCCCTTAGTGTCAGGGGGAGTAGGTAGGCTAAAGGCATAGGATTATGGAGATAGAGCCTGGGTGGGATTGTGGTCGGTGCACTGTAGGATTCTATGATGCTATGAAATATTATAATCTTCAAGGATATGGGAAAATGGGATAAGTGCAACTTTAGTGGTAGTTACTGTTGGTGCTGACTTGATGGGCTGAAAGATCTTTTCTGTGTTGTACGACTCTATGACTCTTTGTGGGGCAGATCCTTCAATCAGTTTTAGCTGAATAAAAAAAGAAAGATATTCCTTACTAATTAATTTCCCATTTGTTTATAGAATTTGGCAAACTTTTGATTATCTCCTAGTTTCCTAGCAAGTTGATATTCTGGTTGAAATTAATTAAGGCATTGGTTAGAATCATCATCCTCTCATACACCCAATCCCATTTCAGCTTGGTTCATCACCTGTAATTTAATATTAAGAGCCTCAACATCCACTGAATTTAGTAACCCAATGCCAATCCCTATGGATCCTTGGGCAGCATGGTGGCACAATGGTTAGCACTGCTGCCTCACAGTGCCAGGGACCTGGGTTCAATTCCAGTCTTGGGTCACTGTCTGTGTGGAGTTTGCACATTCTCCCCTTAACTGCGTGGGTTTCCTCCAGGTACTCCGGTTTCCCCCCACAGCCCAAAGATGTGCGGGTTAGGTTGATAGGCCATGCTAATTGCCCCAAAGCGTCCTGGGATGTGTAGGTTTGGGAGATTAGTGCAGTAAATGCTTGGGGTCGTGGGAGTAGGGCCTGGGATGAGATTGTCATTGTAGACTTGATAGGCCTAATGGACTCCTACCGCATTGTAGTGTTTCTAAGATTCTATAATTTCTATTTTATGATCCCAAAATAGTATTGAATAATCCCTTTCAACTTCAGCGAAACCTTTCTGACCGATTGCTTGAAATAGCAATATCTACCAATCCCAATTTGAGAATTAAATGACACCCAATTTATAAATTTACACTTAGATATAAAAGTGTTATTTTATGAACTGAATATGGGTACTTTTGTAAGAAGAGAAATTGGCAACACCGCTATTAAACACTATATGAATTAGTTCTGTAGCGTAGTCCAACCATGTCTTCAGAACATTATTATAATGTTAAAAAAAAAATTCCCTCTTTTTAATTTGTCAGATCATATACTCCAGTATCTCCAAGATGGTTAACCAATCAGAGTTACCTCAAATCACTGACTCCTTGACATTGGTCAGAATTCTTTTTTAGAAAGCCAATTATTGATGTGATAGTCTTATTTCTAGAATGAGAGTACCATTTTACCAGAGTTTTACTGTGGCTACAATAAAAGTTGTCCCAATTTAACAACTACAGTAACTAATTTCTTTTATTCATTTGTGAGACATGGCTGTCGCTGGCTGGCCAGCATTTATTGCTCGTTCCTAGTTGAGAAGGTAATGGTGAGCTGCCTTCTGAAATGCTGCAGTCCACATGTTATGGATTGACCCGCAACGTTAGGGAGGGAATTTCAGGATTTTGACCCAATGACTGTGAAGTAACAGCGTTATATTTCCATGTCAGGATGCTGAGTGGCTTGGAGGGAAACTTGCAGGTAGTGGTGTTCCCATTTATCTGCCGCCCTTGTCCTTCTAGGTGGAAATGGTTATGGTTTGAAAGGTGCTGTCTAAGGATCTTTGGTGAATTGCTGCAGTGCATTTTAATACACACTGTTGCCACTGAGTGGAGGGACTGGATGTTTATGGATGTGGTGCCAATCAAGTTTCTTGAGTGTTGTTGGAGCTGCACCCATCCAGGCAAATGGGGAGTATTCCATCACACTCCTGACTTCTGTCTTGTAGATGATGGACAGGCTTTTGGGAATCAGAAGGTGAGAAGATGAGTTACTTGCCACAATATTCCTAGCCTCTGACCTGTTCTTGTAGCCACTGTTTTTATGTGGCGAGTCCAGTTGAGTTTCTGGTCAGTTGCTCAACTCAATTGCTTCAATCTTAATTTAGACTAATATTTCATTAAGTCAGTACAATGCAGAACAGATAATACAATCAAAACAGCACATACTTACAATACAAAATGGTCACAGTTTGATTGCCTCTTGGAAAACAGCCAGCAATTTAGCATCTCTAAACTATTCACACAACATTCCACGTTTTAGACCATTACAACCACCTCACTTTTTAACAGTAAAACATATTAGTGCTGGCAGACATTTTATTTTGAACAATGAAGTATTTTGAATCATTAGTCTTCAGCATGTTTAGAATTACATTGTGCAACAGTTGTTTCCTCCTTTCACAAGAATTTTCTGCGTCCCTCTATCTTTTTTTCCTTTGTGTGTCAACCACCTCTGCTTGTAGCAGTTGTTTGGGTTTGCTCAACATTATGTCTGGTTTCTTTCATCACATGACTGCAAACATTTTGAAAATAATGGGTGGGAAAGCGGTTAGCTTACACAGTCAAGTGGAGCTTTAATATTAAAATAAAGCCATCAACATTTTTACACAGAAATCTGAATGAGGGTGGAGTTTCCCACAACCAAAGCATCAATGAGATTTTTCTTAAATATAGGTTGGAAACAGAAGAACTCCTACCACTTCTGATTGTAAAAGTGGGCCAGAATCTTTCCCTTTCTCTTTTATTCCAACATTGCTTAATTCCATGTTTAATTTGTCCTTCAAAACTATTTTACAAGTTTTGATAACCTTGACAAAAACTAACAGGAAGGAGCCAACCATAACAATGGGCCTCAGCTTTGCAGATTGTGAAAGCAATGCTTTGTGAGCATTTAAATTGATGTAAATTAGGATTTTTAATTTAATTTATTCTGCATGCAATTTAAGCAGCTGTCGGGGAACAGTAAACCAAAATAACCAACTTCATCAGAGGTTAAAGAAAAAATTACCAATAAGATTACACTTTTGGTAACTTTAATATAAATCAGAGTCAAAGTGAATTAAACATGATACTCCTAAATAAAGAGATAAGTTTTACTTTAAAATAGTAAATACAGAAAAGATGCATCTTACACACCCACAAACGATTCCCCCTCAGCATGGATTGAACTGTGTAGTTCCAAAATGTGCTTTTCCTTTTTCAAGCAGGATAGGTCAAAAGTATCCATCAACAGCTTTCACCTCCCTTTTTCATAGATAATATTATCACAGTAAGGTACACTTCAATGAACCCTCTCTCCTTCATCTCACAACAGTCCTGATGGTATTTCTTGCCACTGTTCATTTTTGACTGATCATCCAATAGAACCTCAGAACATAGTTTGATCACCTCTGGGAAAACACCTAGCAATTCACCTTTCCAAGCTATTCAGGTAATGTTCCAAGCTTTGCCCCTTATAAGCCAGATCACACAGTACCTCCAAGAATTCATGTTGCCTTTTCTATCAAACAGAAAAACTGCCCTCTGTCCAGGAATGATTTGCTTATTGTCCGCACAAGAATTACTTGTGTTCCTCTGTCTGTTTTCTCTTTGTGTGTGTACATCTGTACACTGATCACCTGTGGGTTTAACCCTCCTTTGCATCTACAGTTCTCCTTCATGTCTGCAGTTCTCCTTTTGTGTCAGGCCACATGGCTTCTTTCTTCTTTCCTTTTGGAACCAGAGGTGCAGTGCCAAATTTTGAGCTGAAGGAGCTCTAAAAAAATGTCTAGCTCTGATGGAGAGTCATCCAGATTTGAAACATTAGTTCTCTTCTGTCACCACAGATGTTATTAGACCTGCTGAGATTTTCCAGCATTTCCTATTTTTATTGTCTAAGAAAATGTGCTGGCCAAAGCATTTCTAAATCTGACACGAAAGTGTTTTCCTATGTATTAATCATTTGACTCCCTAAACATCAGTAAAACTTTTGTTTTGAACCCTGTGACATTTTGAATCATTAGTGTTTGGCATTCTTTATTTTCATTATGCAGCAGCTAAATCATTTAATTAATGCCTATTAAAACTTTGATTGCAGAAAACTTTACTTACCTCTGACTGCAGGATGGTGTTATGAAGGGATCACTGCTTCTCTTGATTTATATTAATAATCTGGACCTGGGTGTATATTGTACAGCTCCAAAAAATTGAAGGTGATGCAAGACTTGAAACTATTGTGAACTGTGGGCTGGATAGTGATAGACTTCAAGAGGCTATAGACAGGCTGGTGGAAAGGACAGACACACAGGAGATACATCCTGGTCAAATGAACAAGGAAAGGTGATATCATAGAAATGGAAGTCATAGGCGGCCTACTGTACAGAAAGAGGCCATTTGGCCCATCAAGTCTGCACCGACCAGAATCCCAGCCAGGCCCTACCTCCATATCCCTCCATATTTTACCCGCTAATCCCTCTAATCTACACATTTCGAGACATTAAGGAGCAATTTTACCATGACCAATCAACCTAACCCACACATCTTTGGGCTGTGGGAGGAAACCGGAGCATCCGGAGGAAACCCACGCAGACACGAGGAGAATGTGCAAACTCCACACAGACAGTGACCCAAGCCGGGAATCAAACCCAGGCCCCTGGAGCTGTGAAGCAGCAGTGCTAACCACTGTGCTACCGTGCCGCCCAAGGGTAAAATATAAAGAGTCGTAATTCAAAGCAGATAGAACAAGAGAACTCCATTCAAAACAATCAGCAGAGCTTCAAAAAAGATGGAAATTGAAAGAGAACTCCATTTAAAGCAGTTGATGTGTGACACCTCTCTGGTTCCCATATCACTTCAGTCATGCATTCACCCCTTCTCTGTCAGTGGGTCCATTTGAAGCTGGGTGGTAAGGGTGCAGTGGGGTTGTAGCAGACAAGGTTTGTTGCAATTAGCACAGTTGACAGTGTTGGACTAGCTGCTCAATATCAGCATCAATACCAAGACACCACACAAACTCCTGGCAGGTATCTTCACCATAGACTTGCCAGGCTGTGTAATTCAGTTAGGAACAGCTACGGCTACTCTTTCTCCCTCAAATATGCTGCCATCCTGACAATTCAATTCATTCTTGCGGATAAAGATTGGTTTCATTTCCTTGGAGACTGGCTCATTTACCCACCTTATGTGTTTTATCTCTCATTTTGGACAGAAGTGGATTTGCATTGGTTCAGTTCACTGAGATTGGAAATGTATCTAAAACATTTAATGCCCTGATGATTTCTTGTGGTACTTTCTTGCAAGGGTAAGAGGCTAAGAACATCTTTATTTGCTATATGTGTTCCAGGTTGATGCTTGAAAGTATAATCATAGACGGTCATTGCTGAGTTCTTGGCAAGGCGATTAGCAGGATAGCCTTGTGCCCTTTGAAAAGACCCAAGAGCGGTTTGTGGTCAGAAACAATGGTGAAGTTCCTACTATGTAGGAACTGATGCAGTTTCTTGAAGTCAAATATTGATTGTCCTCCCTTCCCAATTAGTGAGTAGCCACTTTCAGCCTTTAAAAGGATTCTTGACACATAATCTATCGGCCTTTCAGAGCCACCATTAATCTCATGAGGCAACACCATAGTAATATCATACAGAGAGGCATCACAAGTCAATGTCAGTTCTTCAGATGAGTTGAAGGGTACTAACAGTATTGAGGGATGCAGTTTTTCCTCTCTACAGACCGAGTGCACTGAGACAGCATCACCAGCAGATGGAGAAAGTGAGGTGGATAACTGAGTGCAGTGAGACAGAAACACCAGCAGATGGAGAGAGTGAGGTGGGTAACTGAGTGCAGTGAGACAGAAACACCAGGAGTTGGAGACAGTGAGGGAGTAGCTGAGAGGACAGGTTGTTGTAATGTGATAAACAAAAAGGATGTTTGTGGGATGTGGAAGGTCAGGGGCTGGGAATTGAAACTTGGTAAACAGTGAGGATAGCAGCAGGATGTGGGAGGACACAGATTAGTGAGGTGTAACTGTAAGTGAGGATCAGTTTGGATTTTGGAGGACACAAATAATGTGATGAAATGAAGGGAAGACTAAGGAATACAGAACGCTTTCGTAGTACAAAGAAAGATTGTTGAATTGTAGATAGCAATGAGGATGGTAACAGTGTTTGGGAGACATAGAGAGATGTGTGAAAAGTAGAAAGAGTGGGGATAACAGTAGCATATGAGAGAACACATAGTAAGCAGTATGGATAATAGCAGGCTTTGGGATGACAGGTTACTGAAATGCAGTAAATAATGATGATTACCATCAAATTTGGGAGGACAGAGAGAGATGGGAGAAAGGCAATAGCGGTGAGAGTAACAACAGGAATTGGCAGGACACAGAAAGAATGGCGAAATGTTGTAATGAGTGAGGATATAGCGAGGAGGGCAGTCAGTTTCCTTTAACGTAACAAAGAATAAAGATAACACAAGGATATGTGAGCACAGATAGATTGGGAAATGTAATAATCATGGACAGGGATCTGTTCTAGGACCCTTGCTGTTTGTGATTTTTATAAATGACCTGGATGAGGAAGTGGAGGGATGGGTTAGTAAGTTCGCCGATGATACGAAGGTTGGTGGTGTTGTGGATAGTTTGGAGGGATGTCAGAAGTTGCAGCGTGACATAGATAGGATGCAAGACTGGGTGGAGAAGCGGCAGATGGACTTCAACATGGATAAATGTGTAGTGGTCCATTTTGGCAGGACCAGTGGGATGCAGGTGTACAATATCAAGGGTAAGAGTCTTAGCAGTGTTGAAGAGCAGAAGGATCTTGGGGTCCGGGTCCATAGGACTCTTAAATCGGCCTCGCAGGTGGAGGATGTGGTCAAGAAGGCGTATGGTGTACTGGCCTTCATTAATCGAGGAATTGAGTTTAGGAGTCGGGAGGTAACGCTGCAACTTTATAAGACCCTTGTCAGACCCCACTTGGAGTACTGTGCGCAGTTCTGGTCGCTTCACTACAGGAAGGATGTGGAAGCTATTGAGAGGGTGCAGAGGAGATTTACAAGGATGTTGCCTGGATTGGGAGGCAGATAGGTTATGAAGATAGGTTGAGGGAGCTAGGTCTCTTCTCCCTGGAGAGATGAAGATTGAGAGGTGACTTGGTAGAGGTTTATAAAATGTTGAAAGGAATAGATAGGGTGGATTCTCGGAGGCTATTTCCCAGGGCTGAAATGGTCGCTACGAGAGGACACAGGTTTAAGGTGCTGGGGAGCAGGTACAGAGGAGATGTTAGGGGAAAGTTTTTCACTCAGAGGGTGGTGAGTGAGTAGAATCGGTTGCCGTCGGTGGTGGTAGAGGCAAATTCACTGGGGTCTTTTAAAAGACTTCTGGATGAGTATATGGGATCTAATGGGATTGGGAGTTATAGATAGATCTATGGCTTGGTAGGTATAGATGTGATCGGCGCAACTTGTGGGCCAAAGGGCCTGTTGTGCTGTAGTGTTCTATGTTCTAATATAGGCAGGATTTGGGAGAAGACAGACAGATGTAAGCATCACAAATAAATTTGTCAGGATGCAGACAGAATAGTGAAGGATTGCAAATGTTGAGGACAGAGGATTTCTGTGGATACCGACTGATTGCGATAAAGCAGTTAGCAGTGAGGATATCAGTAAGCTTTTGGAGGACATGGATAAGTGTTAAAATGTAGTAAATAGTGTGGACAACAGCAGTGCTTCAGGGAGATACAGACAGGATGGTGAAATGTAGCAAAGAGTGTGGATAGCAACAGATTTTGTTTATTTCTTGCCCCACCATGATGTCATTATTTGGTGGCTTATAGACTATGCCTTTCAGTGACGTTTTCTCCTTACCATTTCTCATTTCCACCTGAATGGATTCAACCTTTTTTTCCATAGAATGTATATCGTCTCTCTCTATCGCCCTGATATCATCCTTAAATATCAGAGCTACCCTATCGGCCTCCCTGTCGGTCCCTCCGAACAGTCTGATACCCCTGGATATTTAACTCCCAGTCATGACTATCCTGCAACCATGTCTCTGTAATGGTCTCCAAATCATACTCATTTGCAATGATCTGTGCTCTCAACTCATTTACCTTGTTTCGAATGTTATGAGCATTCAGATAAAGTGCCTTTATGCTAGTTTTTCTATCTTTTTGAAGTCTAACACTTCCATTAATAATATCTCCTGAGTTCTCCTTCCTTTTAACTTTTTTCCTGATTTTTGATGTAATTGGAACATTTGATTCCACATAACACTACCTCAGAATTCAGTTGCATTGGACTCAAAATGTTAACTCTCGTTTTTTCCCCACTGATACTGCCAAAACTAAGTCTATCTCACATTTTTTAGTTTTTACTTCAAATTTGCACTATCCATCGGTTTTACTGGAAATGATCTTCTGTGGAGAATTAGCCCGAGACTCACTACTCCTCACAGTCTGATATTGAAGAGCTGAACAAGGTTAAACATATGAACTAGGAGCATGTAATATTTGCAAAGCATGTCTACAGATGCCAACAATACTTATACAAGGATTAACTTGGTAGAAGGAGTGAGATAAACAACAGTTTATATCTGCAATAGCACTGGGCACACATTGTTTATAAGTTCATAAGATATAGGAGCAAAATTAGGCCATTTGACCCATCTGGTCTGCTTCACCATTTGATCAAGGCTGATATGCTCCTCATCCCCATTTACTGCCTTCTCCCCATAACCCTTCAACTCATGATCAATTAAAAATCTCTCTAACTCCTCCTTAAATTTACTCACTGTCCCAACATCCACTGCATTTTGGGATAGTGTAATTCCACAGATTCAAAAAACAATATTTCATTAAAATAAATGTATCTCATACATAGCGGTCGAGCCAATATTGAATAGATGGATTCTTTGTGCAAAAAGATATTGAGAACTGTGAGAGACAAAAAGATCTCAGTGCCTGTGTACACATAACTCTGGAGGTCAATGTTGAGAATCTGTAGCTAAAGGTAACACAATATTGGGTTGCATTAATGAAACAAATCAGTATTAAATTAAAAAAAAGTACCTAGAGGAGAGTGAGACAAGAGGACATTCAACAGCCCTTAGAGGAGAGTGCAAGAAGAGAACGGTGGGATATTGCGACAGACCGCATAACATAGAGGAGAGTGTTAGAGGAGAACACTGAGACACACATTCAACAGCATGTAGAGGAGAGTGAGAGGGGAGAACACTGGAATACTGGGACAGTCAGCAGCACCTAGAGTGCGAGAGGACATTGGGACACAGGGATAGACAGTCAGCAGCACCTAAAGGAGAGTGCGATAGGAGGACATTGGGTCACTGGGACAGTCAATAGAATCAAGAGAAGATTGAATATAGAGCAAAGAGTGCAGAGGGAAATTTGAACACTAGCTTGGAGTTTGGAGATGTAGTGGTGACATCAGAATTCAAAAGTGGTGCAGGACCAGAGGAAGCAGCAGATTGGTAAGTATTTATTGGTTTTATCACTTATGGTTTGTAAAGCCTTTATTTTGTGGTTTATCGTTTGTTCCCTGCCATTACGCAGGAACAAGGAACCGAGAAGAAAAGTAATTGAAATTATTTAAATTATTTAAATATCATTCAAAAGGTAAAAGTCTAGGTATGACAGGAGATCTCAAAGCTATGATGTGCTTCTTATGTTCCACGTAGGAAGCCCATGTGTGCAGCAAGTGTCTCTAGCTGCAGCTTCATGTTTCAGAGCTGGGGACAGCTAGGAGACTGCTTCTTGGGACAAGAAACTTCTCCACATTCCCACAATCCCAGAAACTGGAAGCTGCAACTTTCCCTCAAAAATAAAATCTGTGAAAAGAACTCCTCCTGTTTCTTCCTGGGCGTTCAGTGTGTAATATATTAATATGCATTTGCAATGAACAAGGAACAGTGAGTTGATGGGACATTTTCAGCTTGAAGAATTGTTACTCAGAGATCAGTGCTGGCAGCTGAACCAGAGTAAATCCTCACTGACTGTGGGGCTGTTTCAAAATTATCAATAAAGTCAGCACAGGTTATCGAGTTAGTGCTGCCCCCCTACCCCCACCCTTCAACACCTCCCCCCCACCCTCAGAACCTCCCCCCAGTGGTGGATTAACCATTAGGCTGAAAGGACCCGGAAGGGAGGGGGGCCCGAGAGCAAAGAAAAAATTGGGACTAATTGTTCAGGTGAGCGTTCATTTTCGGCACTGAAGAGGATCAAAATCTATTTGCGTTCAACAATGAGTGATGAGAAACTTAGTCATCTGGCTCTTATGCACATTGGATCAGACATGCTTCGATCTGTCGATTTACATGCTGTTATCGACACTTTTGTAAACCAAAAAAAAGGAAGCTTTTTAAAATACAAATGTAAAGAAAATGAAAAACAAATGAATAAAAGGGCTGTAACTGATTCCTATAACTTTTTATGATATTATACATGTAGTACAACGATGTAAGTTATCTAACATCACTTAACATCATTTATTCTATTCGATGAAGGGTGGAGCAGGGGGCAAGGTCAGGGGACCTTACTAAAGCTCAGCCCAAGGGTCAGGTAGTAGTTAATCCATCACTGCCTCCCCCTCACCATCAACACCACCCCTCACCCTCAGAACCTCCCTGTCACCCTCAGCATCACCCCCTCACCCTCATGGCCTCCCCTTCACCTTCAACACCTCACCTCAGAACCTCCCTCTCACCCTCAGGGCCTCTCCCTCATTTTCAACACCTCACCTCAGAACCTCCCTCTACCCTCAACATCACTCCTCACCCGCAGAACCTCCCTCTCACCACAGCATCACCACCTCACCCTCATGGCCTCCCCTTCACCTTCAACACCTCACCTCAGAGCCTTCCTCTCACCCTCAGCATCTCTTCCTCAGCACCTCATCCTCACCCTCAGCACCTCACCTTCAGAGCCTCCCTTTCACCTTCAGCACCTCGCCTCAGAAACTCCCCCTCACCCTCAGCACTTCCTCCCTCACCGTCAGGACCTCCCCCTCACCATCACCCCCTTCAACCTTAGCATCAACATTTTCACTCTCAGAACCTCTATCTCCCGCTGCTACACTGGCTCCCGGATTCTGTCCTTGCTGCCAACCCCAGGACCTATTTCCCTCCTGAATTTCCTCTCTATCCAACTCTGCTTCCCATTTTGATGGAGCTAAATGTGTGCAGGTAAATGTAAACTCCTCAATGTGCAGGTAAATGTAAACTCCCCGTGTGCAGGTAAATGTAAACTCCCCTTGTGCAGGTAAATGTAAACTCCTCAATGTGCAGGTAAATGTAAACTCCTCAATGTGCAGGTAAATGTAAACTCCCCGTGTGCAGGTAAATGTAAACTCCTCAATGTGCAGGTAAATGTAAACTCCCCGTGTGCAGGTAAATGTAAACTCCTCAATGTGCAGGTAAATGTAAACTCCCCGTGTGCAGGTAAATGTAAACTCCTCAATGTGCAGGTAAATGTAAACTCCCCGTGTGCAGGTAAATGTAAACTCCCCGTGTGCAGGTAAATGTAAACTCCCCGTGTGCAGGTAAATGTAAACTCCACAATGTGCAGGTAAATGTAAACTCCTCAATGTGCAGGTAAATGTAAACTCCCCGTGTGCAGGTAAATGTAAACTCCCCGTGTGCAGGTAAATGTAAACTCCACAATGTGCAGGTAAATGTAAACTCCACAATGTGCAGGTAAATGTAAACTCCACAATGTGCAGGTAAATGTAAACTCCTCAATGTGCAGGTAAATGTAAACTCCCCGTGTGCAGGTAAATGTAAACTCCCCGTGTGCAGGTAAATGTAAACTCCACAATGTGCAGGTAAATGTAAACTCCTCAATGTGCAGGTAAATGTAAACTCCCCGTGTGCAGGTAAATGTAAACACCCGTGTGCAGGTAAATGTAAACTCCCCGTGTGCAGGTAAATGTAAACTCCTCAATGTGCAGGTAAATGTAAACTCCCCGTGTGCAGGTAAATGTAAACTCCTCAATGTGCAGGTAAATGTAAACTCCTCAATGTGCAGGTAAATGTAAACTCCCCGTGTGCAGGTAAATGTAAACTCCTCAATGTGCAGGTAAATGTAAACTCACCGTGTGCAGGTAAATGTAAACTCTCCGTGTGCAGGTAAATGTAAACTCACCATGTGCAGGTAAATGTAAACTCCCCGTGTGCAGGTAAATGTAAACTCCCCGTGTGCAGGTAAATGTAAACTCCTCAATGTGCAGGTAAATGTAAATCCCCATGTGCAGGTAAATGTAAACTCCACAATGTGCAGGTAAATGTAAACTCCACAATGTGCAGGTAAATGTAAACTCCCCGTGTGCAGGTAAATGTAAACTCCTCAATGTGCAGGTAAATGTAAACTCCTCAATGTGCAGGTAAATGTAAACTCCCCGTGTGCAGGTAAATGTAAACTCCCCGTGTGCAGGTAAATGTAAACTCCTCAATGTGCAGGTAAATGTAAACTCCCCGTGTGCAGGTAAATGTAAACTCCACAATGTGCAGGTAAATGTAAACTCCCCGTGTGCAGGTAAATGTAAACTCCCCGTGTGCAGGTAAATGTAAACTCCTCAATGTGCAGGTAAATGTAAACTCCACAATGTGCAGGTAAATGTAAACTCCACAATGTGCAGGTAAATGTAAACTCCCCGTGTGCAGGTAAATGTAAACTCCACAATGTGCAGGTAAATGTAAACTCCACAATGTGCAGGTAAATGTAAACTCCACAATGTGCAGGTAAATGTAAACTCTCCGTGTGCAGGTAAATGTAAACTCCCCGTGTGCAGGTAAATGTAAACTCCACAATGTGCAGGTAAATGTAAATCCCCATGTGCAGGTAAATGTAAACTCCCCGTGTGCAGGTAAATGTAAACTCCACAATGTGCAGGTAAATGTAAACTCCACAATGTGCAGGTAAATGTAAACTCCCCGTGTGCAGGTAAATGTAAACTCCCCGTGTGCAGGTAAATGTAAACTCCTCAATGTGCAGGTAAATGTAAACTCCACAATGTGCAGGTAAATGTAAACTCCACAATGTGCAGGTAAATGTAAACTCCACAATGTGCAGGTAAATGTAAACTCCACAATGTGCAGGTAAATGTAAACTCCACAATGTGCAGGTAAATGTAAACTCCTCAATGTGCAGGTAAATGTAAACTCCACAATGTGCAGGTAAATGTAAACTCCACAATGTGCAGGTAAATGTAAACTCCCCGTGTGCAGGTAAATGTAAACTCCCCGTGTGCAGGTAAATGTAAACTCCTCAATGTGCAGGTAAATGTAAACTCCCCGTGTGCAGGTAAATGTAAACTCCTCAATGTGCAGGTAAATGTAAACTCCACAATGTGCAGGTAAATGTAAACTCCTCAATGTGCAGGTAAATGTAAACTCCTCAATGTGCAGGTAAATGTAAACTGCCCGTGTGCAGGTAAATGTAAACTCCCCTTGTGCAGGTAAATGTAAACTCCTCAATGTGCAGGTAAATGTAAACTCCTCAATGTGCAGGTAAATGTAAACTCCTCAATGTGCAGGTAAATGTAAACTCCCCGTGTGCAGGTAAATGTAAAGACCCTTGTCTCCATCTAGTGGCGGATTTCAGTAATTCTGGGAGTGCAATAATTCATTTGTGCCACTAGAGGCAGCATGATCGAAATTCTTACAGCATCAAACAGGTAAACTCCACAATGTGCAGGTAAATGTAAACTCCACAATGTGCAGGTAAATGTAAACTCTCCGTGTGCAGGTAAATGTAAACTCCCCGTGTGCAGGTAAATGTAAATCCCCATGTGCAGGTAAATGTAAACTCCACAATGTGCAGGTAAATGTAAATCCCCATGTGCAGGTAAATGTAAACTCCACAATGTGCAGGTAAATGTAAATCCCCATGTGCAGGTAAATGTAAACTCCCCGTGTGCAGGTAAATGTAAACTCCACAATGTGCAGGTAAATGTAAACTCCACAATGTGCAGGTAAATGTAAACTCCCCGTGTGCAGGTAAATGTAAACTCCCCGTGTGCAGGTAAATGTAAACTCCTCAATGTGCAGGTAAATGTAAACTCCACAATGTGCAGGTAAATGTAAACTCCACAATGTGCAGGTAAATGTAAACTCCACAATGTGCAGGTAAATGTAAACTCCTCAATGTGCAGGTAAATGTAAACTCCACAATGTGCAGGTAAATGTAAACTCCCCGTGTGCAGGTAAATGTAAACTCCTCAATGTGCAGGTAAATGTAAATCCCCATGTGCAGGTAAATGTAAACTCCACAATGTGCAGGTAAATGTAAACTCCTCAATGTGCAGGTAAATGTAAACTCCCCGTGTGCAGGTAAATGTAAACTCCCCGTGTGCAGGTAAATGTAAACTCCTCAATGTGCAGGTAAATGTAAACTCCCCGTGTGCAGGTAAATGTAAACTCCACAATATGCAGGTAAATGTAAACTCCCCGTGTGCAGGTAAATGTAAACTCCCCGTGTGCAGGTAAATGTAAACTCCTCAATGTGCAGGTAAATGTAAACTCCACAATGTGCAGGTAAATGTAAACTCCACAATGTGCAGGTAAATGTAAACTCCCCGTGTGCAGGTAAATGTAAACTCCACAATGTGCAGGTAAATGTAAACTCCACAATGTGCAGGTAAATGTAAACTCCACAATGTGCAGGTAAATGTAAACTCTCCGTGTGCAGGTAAATGTAAACTCCCCGTGTGCAGGTAAATGTAAACTCCACAATGTGCAGGTAAATGTAAATCCCCATGTGCAGGTAAATGTAAACTCCCCGTGTGCAGGTAAATGTAAACTCCACAATGTGCAGGTAAATGTAAACTCCACAATGTGCAGGTAAATGTAAACTCCCCGTGTGCAGGTAAATGTAAACTCCCCGTGTGCAGGTAAATGTAAACTCCTCAATGTGCAGGTAAATGTAAACTCCACAATGTGCAGGTAAATGTAAACTCCACAATGTGCAGGTAAATGTAAACTCCTCAATGTGCAGGTAAATGTAAACTCCACAATGTGCAGGTAAATGTAAACTCCACAATGTGCAGGTAAATGTAAACTCCCCGTGTGCAGGTAAATGTAAACTCCCCGTGTGCAGGTAAATGTAAACTCCTCAATGTGCAGGTAAATGTAAACTCCACAATGTGCAGGTAAATGTAAACTCCTCAATGTGCAGGTAAATGTAAACTCCTCAATGTGCAGGTAAATGTAAACTCCCCGTGTGCAGGTAAATGTAAACACCCCGTGTGCAGGTAAATGTAAACTCCTCAATGTGCAGGTAAATGTAAACTCCTCAATGTGCAGGTAAATGTAAACTGCCCGTGTGCAGGTAAATGTAAACTCCTCAATGTGCAGGTAAATGTAAACTCCTCAATGTGCAGGTAAATGTAAACTCCTCAATGTGCAGGTAAATGTAAACTCCCCGTGTGCAGGTAAATGTAAAGACCCTTGTCTCCATCTAGTGGCGGATTTCAGTAATTCTGGGAGTGCAATAATTCATTTGTGCCACTAGAGGCAGCATGATCGAAATTCTTACAGCATCAAACAGGTAAACTCCACAATGTGCAGGTAAATGTAAACTCCACAATGTGCAGGTAAATGTAAACTCTCCGTGTGCAGGTAAATGTAAACTCCCCGTGTGCAGGTAAATGTAAATCCCCATGTGCAGGTAAATGTAAACTCCACAATGTGCAGGTAAATGTAAATCCCCATGTGCAGGTAAATGTAAACTCCACAATGTGCAGGTAAATGTAAATCCCCATGTGCAGGTAAATGTAAACTCCCCGTGTGCAGGTAAATGTAAACTCCACAATGTGCAGGTAAATGTAAACTCCACAATGTGCAGGTAAATGTAAACTCCCCGTGTGCAGGTAAATGTAAACTCCCCGTGTGCAGGTAAATGTAAACTCCCCGTGTGCAGGTAAATGTAAACTCCTCAATGTGCAGGTAAATGTAAACTCCACAATGTGCAGGTAAATGTAAACTCCACAATGTGCAGGTAAATGTAAACTCCTCAATGTGCAGGTAAATGTAAACTCCACAATGTGCAGGTAAATGTAAACTCCCCGTGTGCAGGTAAATGTAAACTCCACAATGTGCAGGTAAATGTAAACTCCACAATGTGCAGGTAAATGTAAACTCCCCGTGTGCAGGTAAATGTAAACTCCTCAATGTGCAGGTAAATGTAAACTCCACAATGTGCAGGTAAATGTAAACTCCACAATGTGCAGGTAAATGTAAACTCCACAATGTGCAGGTAAATGTAAACTCCCCGTGTGCAGGTAAATGTAAACTCCCCGTGTGCAGGTAAATGTAAAGACCCTTGTCTCCATCTAGTGGCGGATTTCAGTAATTCTGGGAGTGCAATAATTCATTTCTGCCACTAGAGGCAGCCTGATCGAAATTCTTACAGCATCAAACAGGTAAACTCCACAATGTGCAGGTAAATGTAAACTCCCCGTGTGCAGGTAAATGTAAACTCCACAATGTGCAGGTAAATGTAAACTCCACAATGTGCAGGTAAATGTAAACTCCCCGTGTGCAGGTAAATGTAAACTCCACAATGTGCAGGTAAATGTAAATCCCCATGTGCAGGTAAATGTAAACTCCACAATGTGCAGGTAAATGTAAACTCCACAATGTGCAGGTAAATGTAAATCCCCATGTGCAGGTAAATGTAAACTCCACAATGTGCAGGTAAATGTAAATCCCCATGTGCAGGTAAATGTAAACTCCACAATGTGCAAGTAAATGTAAACTCCCCATGTGCAGGTAAATGTAAACTCCACAATGTGCAGGTAAATATAAACTTCACAATGTGCAGGTAAATGTAAACTCCACAATGTGCAGGTAAATGTAAACTCCACAATATGCAGGTAAATGTAAACTCTCCGTGTGCAGGTAAATGTAAACTCCACAATGTGCAGGTAAATGTAAACTCCACAATGTGCAGGTAAATGTAAACTCCCCGTGTGCAGGTAAATGTAAACTCCACAATGTGCAGGTAAATGTAAACTCCACAATGTGCAGGTAAATGTAAATCCCCATGTGCCGGTAAATGTAAACTCCCCGTGTGCAGGTAAATGTAAACTCCACAATGTGCAGGTAAATGTAAACTCCACAATGTGCAGGTAAATGTAAACTCCACAATGTGCAGGTAAATGTAAACTCCACAATGTGCAGGTAAATGTAAACTCTCCGTGTGCAGGTAAATGTAAACTCTCCGTGTGCAGGTAAATGTAAATCCCCATGTGCAGGTAAATGTAAACTCCACAATGTGCAGGTAAATGTAAACTCCTCAATGTGCAGGTAAATGTAAACTCCACAATGTGCAGGTAAATGTAAACTCCACAATGTGCAGGTAAATGTAAACTCCCCGTGTGCAGGTAAATGTAAACTCCACAATGTGCAGGTAAATGTAAACTCCACAATGTGCAGGTAAATGTAAACTCCACAATGTGCAGGTAAATGTAAATCCCCATGTGCAGGTAAATGTAATCTCCACAATGTGCAGGTAAATGTAAACTCCACAATGTGCAGGTAAATGTAAACTCCACAATGTGCAGGTAAATGTAAACTCTCCGTGTGCAGGTAAATGTAAACTCTCCGTGTGCAGGTAAATGTAAATCCCCATGTGCAGGTAAATGTAAACTCCACAATGTGCAGGTCAATGTAAACTCCCCGTGTGCAGGTAAATGTAACCTCCCCGTGTGCAGGTAAATGTAAACTCCCCGTGTGCAGGTAAATGTAAACTTCTCAGAGTAACAGATGCTGCCGTGCGTTCCTTTTTTCAGAGACAGTATTTACGTTTTAAATGGAGCCACTGTTCAATACGTCCGCTCGCTGTTCCGTCCGCCTGTTCGCTGTTCTATACGTCTGCTCAGTGCTCCATACAAACATAGAAATAAAAGCAGGAGTAGGCCATTTGGCCCTTCAAGCATGTTCTGCCATTCATTTTGATCGTGGCTGATTATTGAATTCAATATTCTGATAACTCCTTCCATCCATATCCCTTGATTCTTTAGCCCCAAGAACTATATCTAATTTTTTTCTTGAAATCAAACAATGTTTTGGCCTCAACTACTTTCTGTGGTACTGAATTCCACACATTCGCCAACTACTGAGTGAAGAAATCTCTCCTCATTTTAGTTCAAAAAGGTTTACCCTTTATTGTAGAGTCATTGAGGTTTATGGCAGTGAAATCAGGCCCTTCGGTCCTCATTGCCCAATTTGGCCCCCATAGCTGTATACCAGTCTTACCCATGTAACTGCTTTTTGAAAGACAAAATTGTACCCGCCTCCACTACTACTCTGGCAGCTCATTCCAAACGCTGTGTGTGAAAAAATTGCCCCTCTGGACCCTTTTGTATCTCCCCTCTCTCACCTTAAACCTTTGCCCTCTAGTTTTAGATTGCCCTACCTTTGATTATCTACCTTATCAATACCCCTCATTATTTTATGGACCTCTATAAGATGTTACGCTCCAGGGAAAAAAGTCACAATCTATCCTGCCTCTCCTTATAAGTCAAACAATTAAGTCCAAGTAACATGCTAATAAATCTTTTCTGCACTGTTTCTAGTTTAATAATCTCCTTTCTATAATAGGGTGACCAGAATTACACACAGTATTCCAAGTGTAGCCTTACCAATGTCTTGTACAACTTCAACAAGATGTCCTAACTCCTGTATTCAATGTTCTGACCAATGAAACCAAGCATGCCGAATGCCTTCTTCACCACTCTGTGATTCCACTTTTAAGGAGCTATGAACCTGTAATCTTGGTGTCATCTTCAAACTTACTAACCATGCCGCCTAAATTCTCATCCAAATCATCAATATAAATGTCAGATAACAGTGGACCCAGCAACAATCCCTGAGGCACACCACTGGTCACAGGTTTGAAAAACAACCCTCTACAATCACCCCATCTCTGTCTTCAAGCCAATTTTGTATCCAATTGACTACCTCACCTGGATCCCATGAGATTTAACCTTATCCAACAACCTACCATGCGGTATCTTGTCAAAGAGCTTGCTAAAGTCCATGTAGACAACATCAATTGCAGTACCCTCATCTACCTTCTTGGTTACTCCTCCAAAAAACCTCTTCAAATTTGGGACACATGGTCTTCCACTAACAAAGCCACACTGACTATCCCTAATCAGTCCTTGCCTCTCTAAATACATATAGATCCTGTCTCTCAGAATACCTTCCAATAGCTTACCTCCCACAGATGTTAGACTCACCTGCTTGTAGTTCCTAGGCTTTTCCTTGCAGCCCTTCTTAAACAAAGGCACAACATTTGCCACCCTCACCTGTGGCAGTCGATGATACAAATATCTCTGCTAGGGGATCCGCAATTTCCTTTCTAGCCTCCCATAGCATCCTGCGATACATTTCATCAGGTCCTGGGGGATTTATCTGCCTTGATGTGCTTTAAGACTTCTAGCACCTCAAGATACATTCCTCAAGATGTCACTATTTATTTGCCCCCTCTCTAATCGGGCCATCCGCATACTCCAAGAGTGCAAAATAACGCAGTCAAATGAAAATCTCCTTTGCGAAGAAATGAGGGGTGGGGAGAATCGAACTGGTTAATTCAGGCTGTGTTTTCAAAAGCTGCTCTTTCTTTTCCAAAACTGTGCATTAACTGGTCTATATTCAATGTTCTGCCCAATGAAGCCAAGCATGCCAAATGATTTCTTCACTACCCTGTCTACCTGTGACTCCACTTTTGAGCAGCTATGAACCTGTACCCCTAGGTCTCTTTGTTCTATAACTCTCCTCAATGCCCTACCATTAACTGAATAAGTCCTGCCCTTGTTCACTTTACCAAAATGCATCATCTCACATTTATCTAAATTAAGCTCCATCTGCTATTCATCAGCCCACTGGCCCAATTGTTCAGGATCCCGTTGCAATAACCTTCTTCACTGTCCACTATATCACTAATCTGGAGGCCCTATTTTACCATTGCATAATGGGCGCAAAAACATGGTGAAGCTGGATGTGAGGCCATTGACGCAATCAGCAGCTGCGTCTGTGCAGATGGCCACTTGACCGTAACCTGGGAATGGTGGCGATCTGAAACGGGCACAATGAGGTTTTAAATACATTTGCATGTATTTCAATTGAATTAATGAAGTGCCCGCCCAACTTTATCCGCATTTCTCCCTTTACCGCCATGTTCGCTGATCCGGAATCGTGCCAAAATGAACCTGCTGAAGAAAAGTCTGAATCGGGCAGTCCAGCTGCTGAAGAACGAGTTCAGTGCTTCCAACGGCTTTTTGACTCAGATCAGTGGTCGGGGCGGGGGGAGGGAAGTGGGTCAGATCATTCTGTGGTTGGGGGGGTGTGGGGAGTGAGGCCAGACCATTGTCTGATGGGGGGGTAGGAGGAGGAGGTGGGTCAGATGTCTCTCTGATGGGGGGGTGGAGGGAGGCCCGATCGTTGTCTGGTGGTGGGGTGGGGGGGAGGGCCAATCAATTTCATGGGGAGGGAGTGGGTGGGTCAGAAGCCCCTCTGGTGGGGGGCTGAGTGAGGCCAGATCGTTCTCAGGGGGTAGAGAGGAGGAGGAGGGAGGTGGGTAAGATGTATCTCTGGTGGGGGGGGGGGAAGGAGATACGATCGCTCACTGGTGGGAGGGTGGGGTGCAGATGGATCTCTGGTAGGTGGGGAAGGGAGGGGCAAGAGGGTCCGCTGCCACTCTGTGGGCGATCAGTAGTGGGGGAGAAGGGGGCAGGGGGTCATGATCGGTCTGGATAGCGGTGGGGGGGAGGAGGTGTGGCTAAGGGGGACAGTGATGTTGGTGAGGGCCGTCGCTCTCACTTTTTGCTCCTGGGCCACTTTCTCCAGTTTCTGCGGCCTGGGAGTGATCTGATACGGGCACGCTTTTATCAAATTTTTTTCCCAACTGCGTATGTGCACTTCAGAGCTCCGATTGTTTTGAGTGCGGTAAACCGCGCCCACAGTGCGTATGGGAGCACCTGAAAGCAGATTTCAAAGTCGGATCTGAATTGCGCCCAAATTCAGCACTTAGAATGAAAATGGTAAAATCAGGCCCTTGGTGTCATCTTCAAACTTACTAACCATGCCTCCTAAATTCTTATTCAAATCATTGATATAAATGTCAAATAATAGTGGACCCAGCAATAATCCCTGAGGCACACCACCGATCACAAGTCTCCAGTTTGAAAAACAACCGTCTACCATCACCCCATCTCTGTCATCAAGCCAAATTTGTATCCAGTTGGCTCCCTCACCCTGGATCTCATGAGATTTAACCTTATCCAACAACCTACCGTGTGTTATCTTGTCAAAGAGCTTGCTAAAGTCCATGTAGACAACATTAATGGCACTGCCCTCATCTACCTTTTTGGTTACTCCTCCAAAGAACCTCTTCAAATTTGTGAGACATGATCTTCCACTCACAACGCCATGCTGACTATCCCTAATCAGTCCTTGCCTCTTTAAATACCTGTAGATCCTGTCTTTCAGAATACCTTCTAACAGCTTACCCACATGTTAGACTCACCGGCTTGTAGTTCCCTTTTCCTTGCAATCTTTTTTCAACAAAGACACAACATTTACCACCGTCCAATCTTCAGGCATTCACCTGTGGCTGTTGATGATACAAATATCTCTGCTATACAAATATCTATTGCTATAACCCACAATTTTCTTTCTAGCCTCCCACAACATCCTGAGATGGATTTCATCAGGTCCTGGGGATTTATCTACCTTGATGTTCTTTAAGACTTCCAGCACCTCATTGTCTATAATATGTACACTCCTCAAGATATCACTATTTATTTGGCCCCTGTCTAGATGAGCCATCCACATACTGAATGAGAAATTCATCCTGACTATATTCAACAAACTTTCTCTCCATCCAAGCCTCTAATGCTGTCCCAGTCAATGTTGGGAAAGTTAAAGTTCCCGATTATTATCACCCTACTTCTCTTAGCGTTATCAGTAATCTCCTTACATATTTGTTCCTCAATTTCCCACTGACTATTTGGGGGCCTATAGTACAATCCCATCAAAGTGATCTCCCTTTCTTATTTCTCAGTTCTATCCACATAGACTCAGTGGGTGCACCCTCAGAAATATCCCCTCTCATTATTGTCCTTAAACAAAAACGCAAAGCTCCCTCCTCTCTTACCTCCTGCTCTATCTTTCCAACCAGCATCTGTATGCAGGAACATTGAGCTGCAATTCATGTCTCTCCCTTAGCATATTTCAGTAACACCTATAATATTCCATCCCATTTACCCATCCATGCCCTGAGTTCATCTGCTTTGCCTCCCAGGCACTGAAATAAATGCAGTTTAATCTAGACTTCCCTTGCCCTCTGCCCTGCTCTTGTCTGACTGGTCTAGTATTACTGACATTGCCTTTACTATTTAATGTGCTCTCTTTAACTTCCGTGCCATCCTCAAACTTCTATCTCTCTACTGCTTTGGGTCCCACCTCCCTGTCAAACTAGTTTAAACCCTCCTGTGTGGTTCTAGCAAACCTCCCCACCAGGATATTAGTTTCCCCTTCCAGTTCAGGTGTAACTTGTCCCTCTTGAACAGGTCACCATGCTCCAGAAGTTATCCCAATGATCCATAAGTCTAAATTCCTGCACCCTACACCAACTCTCAAGCTGCATATTCATTTGCCTAATCTTCCTTTTTCTACTTTCACTAGCACATAGCATTGGCAGTAGTCCAGAAATTACTATCTTCGAGGTCCTGTACTTTAGCTTTCTGCCTAACTTTTTATATTCACACTTCAGCACCTACCCTATGTCATTGGTACCAATGTCTACAATCACTTCTGGATGCTCACCCACCCCCTTAAGAATGCCCTTTAACCACTCCAAGATGTGTTTGACCCTGCCACCAGGGAGGCAATACACAATTGTGTATGTGGTTGGTGCAGACTCGATGGGCCGAGTAGCCTCTTTCTGTACTGTGGGGTTTCTCTGAATTCTGGAGTCTCGATTGTGGCCATAGAAGCACCTATCTGTACCTTTAAATAGCAAGTCCCCTACTACTACTCACTTGTTCTTTGCCTAACCCGGTTCTACAGCAGGTGTGGTATCATAGGCCTGGCTGCTTTTGGTATTTTCCCCTATTCCCTTCAGCAGTATCCAAAAGAGTATATCTGTTTGAAAGGAGAATAGCCACAGGATTTAATTTATTTTTACCCTCAAAATATGACCTGTAGTTCTGGACTTCCCTACCATTGGAAACATTCTACCCTGATTTACCCTGTTTAACCTGTTAGAATTTTATAAATTTCTATGAGATCCCCTCTCACGCTTCTAAACTCCAGTGAATATAATCCTAACTGACTTAGTCTCTCATCATATGATAGACCTGTCATCCCAGGAATCAGCTGTACTCCCTCTTTAGCAAGGACATCCTTCCTCAGATAAGGACATTGAATTACAGAACCTTACAGTGCAGAAAGAGGCCTTTCGGCCCATTGAGTCTGCACCGACCACAATCCCACCCAGGCCCTACCCCCATATCCCTACACATTTACCCGCTAATCCCGCTAAGCATCCTAGTACACTAAGGGGCAATTTCTTAGCATGGTCAATCAACCTAACCTGCACATCTTTGGACTGTGGCAGGAAACCGGAGCACCCGGAGGAAACCCACACAGACATGAGGAGAATGTGCAAACTCCACACAGTGACCCGAGCCGGGAATCGAACCCAAGTCTCTGGAGCTGTGAAGCAGCAGTGCTAACCACTGTGCTACCGTGCCACCCCTGCTGCCGAAAATGCACACAATACTCCAAATGTGGCCTCCCCAATGCCCTGTACAATTGCAGCAAAACATCCTTATCCCTACACTCAAATGCTCTCGCTATCAAGGCCAACATATCAATTGCTTTCTTTCCTGCCTGCTGTACCTGCCTATTTACTTTCAGTGACCTTTGCATGAGGGCCCCAAGGATACTCGCTGAGTATCCACCTCTCTCAATTAATACCCATTCAAGTAATAATATTGTTACCAAAGTGGATAACCTCGTATTTATCCACATTAAAGTGCATCAGCCATACATATGCCCACACACTCAGTCTGTCCAAATCACAGTGAAGCATCTCTGCATCCTCCTCACAGCTCACTCTCCCATCAAACTTTGTATCATCTGCAAATTTGGAGACAATATATTCAGTTCTCTCTTCCAAATCATTAATATATAATATGAACAACTGGTGTCTTAGCACAGACTCCAGCAGAACCGCACTAGTTACTGACTGCCAACAATTTATACCAACTCTTTGTTTCCTATCTGCTAACCAACTTTCTCTCCATCTCAAGACATTACCTGCAATCCCATGCGCTTTAACTTTGCGTAGTAGTCTGTTATGTGAGACCTTGTTGAAAACCTTCTGAAAGTTTAAATCAACTACATGCACTGATTCTCCTTGATCAAAACTATTAGTTACATCCTCAAAGAATTCCAATAGATTCATCAAGCATGATTTCCCTTTTGTAAATCCATGCTGATTTTGTCTGATTATACTTCTAAATACTAAGTCATGAAACCCTTGATAATGGAGTCCAGCAACTTCCCCGTTCCAATGTCAGGCTCCTGGTCTATAGTTCTGTGTTTTCTCTCTATCTCCTTTTTTGAATAGCAGGCTTACACTAGCTACCTTTTAATGTGTAGAAATCAGTCTGGGGTCCAAAGAATTTTGGAAAATAACTAACAGTGGATCCACTATTTCCAGAGCCACTTCCTTAAGTACTATGGGATAAAGAACATCAGGACCTGGAGAAATCAATCCCATCATTTCTCTACCAATGCTTACCAAAACGTGTTTCTCTCAGGTACATTATTCAACTCTTCCTCTGTGGAGACTGAAGCAAAGTAGAAATTTAATTCCTCAGCCATTTCTTTATTCCCCGTTACGAATTTCCTGTTTCTGACAAAGGGGCCTAAATTCATTTTTGTCAATCTTTTTGTCTTTACATATCTGTAGAAACTTTTACAGTCAGTTTTAATGTCCCTGCTGGCTTTCTTTCATACTTTATTTTTCCCTTTTTAATAAATACTTTGGTTCTCCTTTACTGAATTTTAAACTGCTCCCAATCTTCAGGCCTATTGCTTTATCTTGCAAATTTCCATGTTTCTTCCCTGAATCTGATATTCTTCAAATTCCTGTGGGAGCCATGGTCTGACTGTAATTCCCTTGCCACTCTTGCACCAAATAGGAGTAAAAACGAACAAAGAACAAAGAAAATTGCAGCACAGGAACAGGCCCTTTGGCCCTCCAAGCCTGCACTGACCATGCTGCCCGACTTAACTAAAACCCCCTACCCTTCTGGGGACCATATCCCTCTATTCCCATCCTATTCATGTATTTGCCAAGACGTCCCTTAAAAGTCACTACCATATTTGCTTCCACTACCTCCCCCGGCAATGAGTTCCAGGTACCCACCACCCTCTGTGTAAAAAATCTGCCTCGTACAACTCCTTTAAATCTTGCCCCTCAAACTTTAAACCTGTGTGCCCTAGTAATTGACTCTTCCACCCTGGGCAAAAGCTTCTGATTATCTACTCTGTCCATGCCTCTCATAATCTTAGACTTCTATCAGGTTGCCCCTCACCCTCCATCGTTCCAGTGAGAAAAAATCAAGTTTTTCCAACCTCTTCTCATAGCTAATGCCCTCCATACCAGGCAACATCCTGGTAAATCTTTTCTGTACCCTCTCCAAAGCCTCCACATCCTTCTGGTAGTATGGCGACCAGAATTGAGCACTATTCCAAGTGCGGCCTAACTAAGGTTCTATAAAGGTGCAACATGACTTGCCAATTTTTAAACTCAATGTCCCGGCCGATGAAGGCAAGCGTGCCGTTTGCCTTCTTGACTACCTTCTCCACCTGCATTGCCACTTTTAGTAACCTGTGTATCTGTACACCCAGATCTCTTTGCCTGTCAATACTCTTAAGGGTCCTGCGATTTACTGTATATTTCCTATTTTTGTTCAAACTTCCAAAATGCATTACCTCCCATTTGTCCAGATTAAACTTCATCTACCACCTCTCAGCCCAAGTCTCCAACTGATCTATATCCTCTTATGGTCCTCATCGCTATCTGCTATCCATCTAATAAAGATACAAAATATACAGAAAATGGCAGAATCCTTTAGAGTATTGATAGGCAAAGGGATCTGGGTGTACAGGTCTACAGGTCAGTGAAAGCGGCAATGCAGGTGGAGAAGGTAGTCAAACAACTCCTGGGGTTCACTATTCCTTCTTTAAATACCTGTCATTTCCTGTCCACTGTCTTTGCTTTCAGTAATTTTTCCAGTCCTTCATGGCCAGTACATGCCTCATACCTTCATACTTGTCTTTATTGATATTCAGGACCCTGGTCTCAGAATCAATTACATCAGTATCCACCTTGACAAATAATTCTAACATATTATGGTCACTAAGGTCCTCTCACAACTAGATTGTCAACTAATCCTTTCTCATTGCGCAATACCCAGTCCATGATGACCTGTTCTCTTATTGGTTCCTCAAAGTATTGCTCCAGAAAGCCATTCTGTACGCACTCCAGGAATTCCTCCTCTATTGTACTGTGACTAATTTGACTGTCGCAATCTATTTGCAGATTAAAATCACCCATAATCACAGATGTTCCTTTAACACATGCATCTCTGATTTCCCAAAATTGCCACAATTTGGTGGTCGGTACACAGCTAACAATAAAGCCCACCTCTGCACCCTTGTGGATGCATTTGGCAGCATCAGTTTATTCTCTTGGATTAAACCCAACAATGGCATGTGATCTGACACTGTGATGAAATGGATTCCAAATATATATGTTGATGAAACTTCTTTACCACATAAATTACTGCCAAACTTTCCATGGGCAGGATTTTCCTCTCCCTCCACGCTATGTTTCACAGCAGTGAATGGTGGAGCGCTGTTCGTTGGGAATAGGTTCTTATGGTCCAGCCATTGAATGGGGGTTTCCCATTGAACACATTCCTCAGGAAACATGCGATAGGAGTGTAGTCAGCAGGACCATATGATCGCACAGGCATACACGTCAGCAAGGTTTCAGCGTCTGTCTGAGAATACTTTTTCTTTACGTCTGACAATATTCTTGACACAAAGGCCTTCCCACTCCATTTGGCTTCTTATGAGACAAAACTGCTCCCAGTACTTATGGAGATCCAATTGTTTGGTTGGATCAGTGTGCTAAGATATAGAAATGTAGAAACATAGAAAATAGGAGCAGAAGGAGGCTATTTGGCCCTTTGAGTCTGCTCCGCCATTTGTCACGATCATGGCTAATCATCCAACTCAATAGCCTAATCCTGCTTTCTTCCCATGCCCTTTGATCCCATTGCCCCAAGTGTTATATCCAGCCACCTCTCGAATACATTCAATGTTTTGGCACCGACTACTTCCTGTGGTAATGAATTGCACAGGCTCACCACTCTTTGAGTGTAGAAATGTCTCCTCACCTCCATCCTAAATGGTCTACCCTATATTCTCAGACTGTGACACTTGATTCTGGATGGCCCCATCATCAGGAACATCCTTCCTGCATATACCCTGTCTAATCCTGTTAGAATTTAATAAGCCTCAATGAGTTCGCCCCTCATTCATCTGAACTCCAGCGAAAACAATCTTAACTTAGTCAATCTCTCCTCATACATCAGTCCCGCCATCCGTGGAATCAGCCTGGTGAACCTTCATTGCACTTCCTCGAGAACAAGAACATCCTTCTTCAGTAAAGGAAACCAAAACTATACACAATACTTCAGGTGTGGCCTCACCAAGCTCCTGTATAATTGCAACAACACATCCCTGCTCCTGTACTCAAAACCTCTTGCAATGAAGGCCAACATACCATTTGCCTTCTTTACTGCCTGCTGCACCTGCATGCTTACCTTCAGTGATTGGTACCCAAGTACACCCAGGTCCCGCTATACATTCCCCTCTCCCAATTTACAGCCGTTCAGGTAGTAATCTTCCTCCTTGTTTTTGCTTCCAAAGTGAATAACCTCACATTTATCTAAATTCTGCTGCATCTGCCATTGATTAGCCCACTCA
This sequence comes from Carcharhinus amblyrhynchos, assembly GCF_965287045.1. NCBI lineage: Eukaryota > Metazoa > Chordata > Chondrichthyes > Carcharhiniformes > Carcharhinidae > Carcharhinus > Carcharhinus amblyrhynchos. The sequence goes on along the minus strand of NC_137329.1, from coordinate 68,846,448 downwards.
CCCAACCTGTCCAGATCAAACTGAAGGTTCTCTGCATCCTCATCACAGTTCACCCTCTTATCCAACTTGGTATCATTTGCAAATTTTGAGATGTTACATTTCATTCCCTCATCCAAATTATATATATTGTGAATGGCTGGGGTCCCAACACCAATCCCTGTGGCACCCCACTAGAATTCCAACAGATTTGCCAAGCATGATTCCCCCTTCATAAATCCACGCTGACTTTGTCTGATCCTGCCAGTGCTTTCTAAATGCTTAGCTATAAAGTCCTTGATAATGGATTCAAGAATTTTCCCAACTACCAATGTTAGGTTTACTGGTCTATAATTCCCTGTTTTCTCTCTACCTCCTTTTTTGAATGTTGAAGTGACATTAGCTGCCCTCCAATCTGCAGTGTACGAGCAGTGCCAGTGACAATAAAACTTGCTTTACTTTTGTAAATGCCTCTTTTTGTGCTTCACCCCATTTCCATCGCGAATGCTTCTTCAGAAGCTGGTGAATGGGGTTAAGATTGTATACATATTTTATAAGAATTTGCCATAATAATTCACTAATACTCATATTATTGTAGCACTTCAGAAATCCTAATGTTGGAGAGGTGATAGCCTAGTGATATTAACGCTGGACTATTAACCCAGAAACTCAACTAATGTTCTGGGGACCTGGGTTCAAATCCCACCACGGCAGATGGTGAAATTTGAATTCAATAAAAACAATCTGGAATTAAGAATCTACTGATGACCATGAAACCATTGTCGATTGTCAAAAAATCCCATCTGGTTCACGAATGTCCTTTAGGGAAGGAAATCATCCGTCCTTATCTGGTTTGGCCTTCATGTGACTCCAGAGCAACATGTGGTTGACTCTTAACTGCCCTTTGAAATTACTGAGCAAGCCGCTCAGTTTTATCAATAAAGGGCAACTAGGGATGGGCAATAAATGCTGGTCAGCCAGTGATGCCCATTTCCTCAGAATGAATAAAAAAGAGACCCCAACAATTCGCTGTTTTGGCATTAATGTGAGGATAAGATGTTTCACTGCAGATGTGATTCTACTGGTACACTTGGAAGCTTTTATCAAAACAAATTCTATTCAACAACACAGTTTATCTATAATAAATGAATTGGCTTAACATTTAACAATAATACTTAAACATGCTAACATATCACTATGAATTCCAATTCAAGCAATATTCCTCTTACTGACTTAAACCCCTTTTCAGAATCAAAGTAGCAAAACACCAGCTTATGTGTTTGTACTTAGGTTGCTAGTCCTGGAGACCTTAGACAGCTTCCAGAGAAAGACAAGTCTCATTTTTCTCAAAATCAGGCAGGAATTGTTTGTTTTAAAAGAATGAAAGAGAAACTGTGTTTTCTCTGCAAGCCTATCTTCTCCCATTAATCATATGACTCTGTCTCTGTTAATCAACCTAATCAAAACTTTACTCTGAAATCCCAGCAGATAAACCAAGTAAGAACAAATGCATTAACTTTATTTAGACAAACACACCATTAGCTAAAACAAGTTATTATCCTGCAGTCTCAGTATAGAGCTGCAAGGTTTTTCAGACAACTTGACCTGTTGAAAACACTGCGTTTTACAATAAAGATGATATAACTATTTTTCTTGAAGGTACAGTATCATCACACTAGGAATGCTTTTAACTCCAACATATTTTTAGGCTGTGGTACTTCCTTTGTGGCTTTAACTTTATCCTCCAAAGAATGTAAGCCTTTAGTTCTATGCTGAAACTCAAGTATATAATGACATCCACCTGGAAACTGCATGTTTCTTGCTTCAATTGGGCACCCGCCTCTTTAAATATTCTCAAAACCTCTTTATATTTGTCCTGTGTTCCTCAGGTGAGGCTCCTTTAATCAGGCCATCGCCTTGATACACTACTACATTAGCAATGTCCTGCAATAAACTTTTTATTGTACTTTGGAACTTAGCATAGGCTGATGAGACTGCGAAGGGTAAATGTGTATGCAGGTATACAGCACTTTGTGGGTGTTGATAGCAATCAATCCTCATCCAACTCTGGCTACTGACAGGTATAACTGAGGTCTAACTTTGTGTACTTTAGGCCCCTCTGCTAATTTGACATTGTGATCCTCAATTCTAGGAATGGAGTATCTATCTTTCTGCGTTCCTCGATTTAACAATAGTTTGTGATTCACACAAATTCTTACGGTACAATCTGATTTGGGGATTATGGATGCAGCTCATTCAGAGAACTATACAGGTCTTATGACACCTAAATCTTCCAATCTCCCAAGCTTTACTTCATTGTTATGGTGGAAATGTAAATGGCACCGGGTGGACCTGAAAGATTTTGGCATTGCCTTCAGATTCAAATAAATTTTGGCTTTAGCCCCTTTCATTCATCCCAGTTCCTTTTGAAGAACCTCAGAGTATTTGCACAGTAACTTTTGAAAAATTTCCTCCAATAGTTTTAATACTTCTAACCAATACATTTTAGCTGTTTCAACCAATCTCAACCCATGAGGCAAGGTCCATGATCCTCAATCACTGAAACAGGAAGTCAAACTGTTTGGTTTCTGTAGGATGTAACTGTTGCTGACCCTACTGCTGACCTGCTCCACAGGACTGGTGAATAGCCAGTGTAGTTCCCTTGTTTAAGAAAGGAAGCAGGGATAATCCAGGAAATTATAGGCCGGTGAGTCTGACATCTGAGGTGGGGAAGCTTTTGGAGATGGTACTAAGGAACAGGATATATGCATATTTGAAAGAAAATACACTAGTTAGTGACAGGCAGTATGATTTTGAACAGGGAAGGCCATGTCTCAGCAACTAAATTGGAGAGGTGACAAACAAAATTGATGAGGGAAGGGCTGTGTTTGTAGATTATATGGACTTTAGTGAGGTGTTTTGCAAAGTCCCACATGGCAGACTGGTATAAAAACTAAAATCAAATGGGATTTGATGGGCTGGCTAGATGAATACATAACTGGCTAGGTTATAGAAGTCATGGTGGCCGATATGCACGATCTTCTTGGAGATCCTCTCCACTTGGAGCCAGCAGTTTGCGGTGTCCATGGTAGTCATGATTGGTTATAGAAGACAGAGAATAGTGGTGGAAGGGTGTTTTTCAGAATGGAGATCTATAGCTAGTGGTTTTGCAGGGATCAGTGCTGGGACCTCTGCTGTTTGTAGCATATATAAAAATGTGGCTGGTCTGATTAGTAAGTTTGTGGATGACATGAAGATTGGTGGAGTTGCTGATAGTGCTGGGGATTGTTAAAGGATACAGCAGAATATGGATAGTTTGGAGATTTGGGCACTTGAGTAGCAATTAAAATCCGGACAAATGCAACGTGATGCATTTTGTAGGATCAAATTTAGGGTGAATTGTACTGTAAATGACAAAGCTCTTAGGAATATTGACACACAGAGGGATCTGGGCTTGCAGGTAAAAGTGGTAACGCAGGTGGCCAAGGTGATTAAGAAGGTATGCTTACCTTCATCAGCCGGGGCATTGAATATGAGTGGGGAAATTGTGTTGCAGCTATATAAAACCTTGGTTAGGCTGCATATGGTCTAGTTCTGTGTGCAGTTCTGTTCACCACACTACTAGAAGAACGTGAAAGCTTTGGAGAGAGTGCAAAGAAGGTTGTCTGGTTTAGAGGGTGTTGGCTATGAGGAGAGGTTGAATAAACTAGGATTGTTTTCACTGGAAAGACAGACACTGAGAGGAAACCTGGTAGAAGTCTACAAAATTATGAGAGGCATGGACAGGGTGGATAGTCAGAGGCTTTTTCCTCAGGTGGAAGTATCAATTACAGTGGGCTCTGGTTCTAGATGAGAGAGGGAAAGTTTAAGTGTCAAGGAAGGTTTTCACACAGAGAGTGGTGGGTGCCTGGGAATGCAGTGCCAGAGGAGATGGTGGAAGCAGCATTAGCAACATTGAAGAGACATCTGGATGGGTACATAAATAGGGAGGAAATCAAGGGATACCGGGCCAAATAAGGGCAGAAGGTTTTTATTAGTTTAGTTGGGGCATTATAATTGACACAGACTTGGAGAACTGAAGGGCCTTCTTCGACTTCAATTTGACTCCTGACTCACTCAATCTCAATGGTTGGAAACCTTTCTGAAGGTAACAAAATTATTTCCCTCTTATGACTATGGTTTTGGCTCTTGTGTCGACTTCCATTTTAAGAGACTATCTTAGCAATTGACCATCATGGCTATCTCTATAGGGGCACCTTATTTAGTTGGACCTGGGTTTGGATCCCTTTTTGGGCTCGTCTTCCAGTTATTTTAATGGAGTTAAACTAGCCATCGTTTTTGCACTTTCTGCCCTGAGTGCTTCATTCTGCACCATGCTTGTAAGTGACCCTTCCTAGTACATCGGTAACGTACATAATTCCTACACTGGCAAGCTTCTTGGGAGTGCTCTCTCCTGCATCTAAAACAAGCCTCCACCTTCACTGCTGTACTCTCTTTCATTGGACCCTCGCTCAGACTGTTCCTTTTCCCATCTCAAACGATTCATCTCGTTGGGCACGCCTTGTAACTTGCTTAAGCCCTGCACAGCACATTCAGTGGCCTGGGCCAACTCCCCAGCTTTCTCTAAAGAGATTTTGGTCTCAGCTTGTAATTTCTTTTGTATTAAAAGGTTGTTTATCCCACAGACCAAACGGTATCTTAACATCTCCCCTAAACTTGGGCTAAATTCACAATGCTCTGCTAACCCTCTCAATCTGACTATGAAACATGAGACAGTCTCCCCTGGCTCCCGGACTACTGAATGAAATTTCCAACTTTCCAATGAATTTTGACCAACTAGACTCTCTGGTCAAATGTGTCTGGAGCATCAGGCAATGTTAAATTCCTTCCTAGGCTGTAAATTTGTGGGCCATAGCCTCAGAGTAATATCACCTTTTGTTTTTCTTCTGCTGTGATTTCATTAGCGACAAAGAAATAATGCAGCCTTTTGACGTATTGCCCCAGTTTTCCACTTCAGGGTCAAATGGTTCAATCTTTCCAATTAAAAGCATTTTTTTGTGTGGCATATGTACTTTGCTTCTTTGTAGCTTCGATGTTCACTCTCTTCCCCCTCTAGCTGCACACTGCAATCTCCTAACAACTAACAAGGTTTTTTCCTCATTGCCAGTGTAATAATTTCAACAGTGACTAACCATGGCTTCAAGTTATAAAGGGTTTATTACCTATATATATATATAAAAATATAAACAAGGGCCTGACAGAATTGTAAAACACATTTACTCTCTTCTCCTCCCTGGCTCCAATTGAGGTTCCTCCCCTATTCAGAATGCACACTTTTGCTCCCAATGGCTCAGCTTCCAATGCTGCCATTCCATAGGGTCTGGTCCTATGGGGTGACCCTCAAGGATTGCCTCTTTAAAGGGGCCACATGTTAAAAGCAATGTGTAAACATTGACACAGGCTGTTCCTTCGGTATTGTACTCCCTGAGCCACTTTTAAAAAATATTTTTGTGGGAGATGACCATCAGTGGCAAGATGAGCATTTGGTGCCCATCCCTAATTGCCCCTTGAAGTGAGGGGCTGGCTTGGCCATTTCAGAAGGAGCAGTTGAGCAGTTGAGAGTCAACCACATGACTGTGGGTCTGGAGTCACAAGTAAGATAGATCGGATAAAGAGGTCCTTAAAAGACATTAACGAGCCAAATGTATTTTTACAACAATCGATTAGAGTTTTATGGTCGCGATTACTAAGACTAGCTTTATATTCCAGATTTATTAATTGAATTTAAATTCCACCAGCTCCTGTGGCAGGATTTGAACTTGTGTCATTGGAGGCGCGATGGTTTGTAAAGATGTTTGGAAGACCCTTGCAGAAGAATTTATTGTGGTTGTTTTAATTAGAAAAGCGTTGGCTTATCAGTAAGACATGGGAGAGAGAATCACATGCTGATTCATTGGGTTTGGCAGACACCTGCTGCATGTCCAGTTGGTGAAGTCACTGTTCATAGAAAGAAATCACAGAAACCCTACCATACAGAAAGAGGCCATTCAGCCCATCGAGTCTGCACTGACCATAATCCCACCCAGGCCCTACACCCATATCCCTACATATTTACCCACTAATCCCTCTAACCAACGCATCTCAGTACACTAAGGGGCAATTTAGCATGGCCAATCAACCTAACCCGCACATCTTTGGACTGTGGGAGGAAACCGGAGCACCCGGAGGAAACCCACGCAGACACGAGGAGAATGTGCAAACTCCATACAGACAGTGACCCAAGCTGGGAATCGAACCCAGGTCCCTGGAGCTGTGAAGCAGCAGTGCTGACATCTACCTTGCCACCCGGTAGATGTGGAATTTTGGTGTGACCATCAGGATGTTGCCATTAGTCATAATATGCACAGTTTTGCTGCTCATTGTTATTTAGAGTGTGTAGAGAAGATGTTCCTGCAGTTCTCCTCATTACTATTTTGAGAATTGTGAAATGTCTTGTATTCATCATTTCCTTCTCAATGGTGAGAATTTTACTTTGCTCAAGTAAGTGCTCATCCTACACGGAAACTTGTAAAGTTGTGTAGAAGAAGTCCGACACATTCACACCATAATTTGGTTTGCGATTATATGTGAGAGTCAGAAGCACACCTGTCATTAATCCAGCAGGTGATTTAGCCCACTAAGGGGCCAATTGAACACAATTTTACATGGCCTGTCTGTTTTTACAGTTGGTGGGTGGGCTAATAGGCCAGGTGGCCTTTACGTTTCACATGTCAACCTCCCTCTGACATTATCAGAGTAAAACATCTTACAAAATGATAACCATTCGTATCTAATCAATTCCCGAGACTGGGGATTCAATGTCAGACATCAGTAAATAATTGGGCAATGACCATATCTATAAACTGTTAAGTTTCAAAAGACAATTTGCTGATTTCAAAAAAAGGTTAAAGCAGTAAGAACATTGGGACTAACTCTGCAAAACATCCCTTGGCAACACCCTATCACAGGAAAACCCCCAATCTGGAAAATCACTGGCTGGAACTTTCCCATAATTCGGCAGTGCGTGTGGCCGAGCGTGGATCTCTCCAGATGCACAGTTCCATTTTCAGACCAGGGACAGCATTTTCTGATCTTGTCAATTCCCACCCCATTGCCAACAAGAATGGAGAATTTGGTGCTTAGCCAAAATTCCATTCACGCAGCATAGAACACAGAACATAGAACATTACAGCGCAGAACAGGCCCTCCGGCCCACGATGTTGCGCCGACCAGTTAAAAAACAATGACCCTCTAACCTTAACCAATCCCTTTCCATCCATAAACCTATCCACGGATCTCTTAAACGCCCCCAAACTAGGCGCATTTACAACTGCAGCAGGCAGGGCATTCCAATCCCTCACCACCCTCTGGGTAAAGAACCTACCCCTCACATCCGTCCTATAACTACCCCCCCTTAATTTAAAGCCATGCCCCCTCGTGCTAGCTTTCTCCATCCGAGGAAAAAAGCTATCACTGTCCACCCTATCTAAACCTCTAATCATCTTATATGTTTCAATAAGATCCCCTCTTAGCCGCCTTCTTTCTAACGAAAACAACCCCAAATCCCTCAGTCTCTCCTCATAGGACTTCCCCTCCATACCAGGCAACATCCTGGTAAACCTCCTCTGCACCCTCTCCAAAGCCTCCACATCCTTCCTATAATGTGGGGACCAGAACTGCACACAATACTCCAAGTGCGGCCGCACCAGAGTTGTGTACAGTTGCAACATGACGCTGCGACTCCTAAATTCAATCCCCCTACCAATAAACGCCAAGACACTGTATGCCTTCTTAACAACCTTATCTACTTGATTCCCAACTTTCAGGGATCTATGTACACATACACCTAGATCCCTCTGTTCATCCACACTATTCAGAGTCCTCCCGTTAGCCCTATACTCGACACATCTGTTATTCCTACCAAAGTGAATTACCTCACACTTCTCCGCATTAAACTCCATCCGCCACCTCTCGGCCCAGCTCTGCAACCTGTCCAAGTCTCCCTGCAAACTATGACACCCTTCCTCACTATCTACCACACCTCCGACTTTGGTGTCATCAGCAAATTTACTAATCCACCCAACTATACCCTCATCCAGATCATTAATAAAAATTACAAACAGCAGTGGCCCCAAAACAGATCCCTGAGGCACACCACTCGTAACTGAACTCCATGACGAATACTTACCATCAACCACCACCCTCTGTCTCCTATCTGCTAGCCAATTCCTGATCCAATTACCTAGATTACCCCCAATCCCATACATCTGCATTTTCTGCAGAAGCCTTCCATGGTGAACCTTATCAAACGCCTTACTAAAATCCATATATACCACATCAACTGCCTTACCCCCATCCACCTCTTTGGTTACTTTCTCAAAAAACTCAATAAGGTTAGTAAGGCATGACCTACCCGCTACAAAACCATGCTGACTATCTCCAATCAATTCATTACTCTCCAAATAACTATAAATCCTATCCCTAATAATTTTTTCTAAAACCTTGCCCACAACAGAAGTAAGACTCACCGGTCTATAATTCCCGGGGAAGTCTCTGTTCCCCTTCTTAAACAATGGGACAACATTCGCTAACCTCCAATCTTCCGGCACTATACCGGTGACCAACGACGACCTGAAGATCAGAGCCAGAGGCTCTGCAATCAACTGTCTTGCCTCCCAGAGAATCCTAGGGTAAATCCCGTCCGGCCCAGAGGGCTTATCTATTTTCAAACCCTCAAGAATATCCAGCACATCCCCCTTATCAACTGCAATACTGTCTAGCTTACACCCCTGTAACCCAGTGTTCTCCTCAGCTACATTTATGTAGGATGCAGGATAGAGAATCCCAGCCATGGGCGAGGTCAGAGAATTCTGCCACAGATCTTGAGCCAGTCTGACAAAAAAAATCAGGGGACTGGTTTACACCGTCATTCTGGCAGGGTGGGTTTTGATAGAGCCAACAAGGCTGGTTCCACAGAGACTGGGATGCTTTAATTAAAGGGGATCTTGATCAGCACTGAGGTAAGACTGTCCCCAGATCGCCACCCCACTGGGTAATTATTGGGATCATTCTTCCCTACGGCCCGCTGCACAATTATTGGGGTTATTCTCCCCCTACACTACACAATTATTATGGGGTCACTCTCTCCCCTCAACACCCTCCCCCCCACCACTGCACAATTATCAGGATCTCTCTGCCCCACTTCCGCCACAACCACAACCATTTATCATAGGCGTGGCCTCCCTTACAACCAATTTCCACCACCCTCAATACCGGGATCCCCCCCCTCACCATTGACAAGTGAACCCATACTGCTGGGTATTGCCTGCCCCCGTCATTGCCAAATTACCCCCTTCACCCAACTACACATAAGGGGAAACTACCCCCCATGCACCCCCCGCCCCCCCAACCCTGCTCCTGTGAATTCTTCAGTCAGATAGGATCAAGCAGGTTTACAAGTGTTGTTAACAGTCAGAATATTACAAGTGTTATCATCACCAGAATTAGTTCCCATTCCCTGAATGTTCCCTCTGTGATTCCATCACCTTTCATAAAATCATAGAATCTCTACAGTGCAGGACAGTAGAGTGCAGCCCATTGAGTCTGCATCGATTCTCTGACAGAATATCTTACCCAGGCTCACTCCACCCTAACCCACACATTTACCCCACTAATCCACCTAACCTACACATCTTGAGACAGAAACGGGAAAATTGGAATCAAATCCAATAAGTGGTAAATTTTCTAGTGTAGTTTGAAAGAAGTGGGACATTCTGGGTTAGTTCATGAGAATCAGCAGCAAAGCACCTGTTAATTATGAATCCATGATGCTGGTGTTGGACTGGGATAAACACAGTAAGAAGTCTTACAACACCAGATTAAAGTCCAACAGGTTTATTTGGTAGTAAATGCCACGAGCTTTCGGAGCGCTGTTCCTTCATCAGGTGAGTGCCAACCAATGAGGGAACAAATGGTGCGCACATTAGTGCCGGTCCTTTATGAGGGCATTTTCTGAAGTATGTTACTGTATATTATAGAAACATACTATAATCATATAAACTGTGAGTTTATATTTATACAGACAACATAATGCTTGGGAACTGTAGTGTAATAGTGCAGTACACAGTAAGTACAAAGCATATTTGGAATTGAGGAATTGAGTTTAGGAGTCGAGAGATAATGTTGCAGCTATATAAGACCCTGGTCAGACCCCACTTGGAGTACTGTGCTCAGTTCTGTTTGCCTCATTACAGGAAGGATGTGGAAGCCATTGAGAGGGTGCAGAGGAGATTTACAAGGATGTTGCCTGGATTGGGGAGCATGCCTTATGAGGATAGATTGAGGGAGCTTGGCCTTTTCTCCTTGGAGAGACGAAAGATGAGGGATGACCTGATAGAGGTGTATAAGATGTTGAGAGGTATTGATCGAGTGGATAGTCAGAGGCTTTTTCCCAGGGCTGAAATGGTTGCCACAAGAGGACACAGGTTTAAGGTGCTGGGAAGTAGGTACAGAGGAGATGTTAGGGGTAAGTTTTTCACTCAGAGTGGTGGGTGCGTGGAATGGGCTGCCATCAATAGTGGTGGAGGCGGATTCGATAGGGTCTTTCAAGAGACTTTTAGATAAGTACATGGAACTTAGTGAGATAAGGGTTATAGGTAAGCCTAGTAATCTCTAAGGTAGGGACATGTTCGGCACAACTTTTTGGGCTGAAGGGCCTGTATTGTGCTGTAGTTTTTCTACGTTTCTATTTGCTATTGACTGATGGGTGTTGATCTTTGCCTCACACTCGCACCATTTTCTTTATCGTTTCTGGCAAAGTTATCTGTGTCACAGCCTTGAGTCTATTAATGTTTCATGACAAACTATTCTTTGACCCACTCTATCTCTTTTGTAATGCCGTGGTTCAGCAATTAAGGGGGACAGAAAGCAAAAACTGTCAATCAGTTAGCTGAATGTCTGACACTGGAAAAATGCTGCAATCTATTAATAAGAAGGTAACAGCTGGGTATTTAGACAATCATATTTCAATCAGAGTCAACATAGCTTTATGAAGGGGAATTGGGTTAATAAAATTATTGGAGTTCTTTGAGAATGAAGCAAAATTTGAATTACTTAAAAGCATTTAACATGAAAGGTTGCAACATGATGTTGGGGGTAATATATTGACATGGTTGGAGAATTGTAAAGCAGGGAGGTGGCATGTATTTGGGTCATTTATGGATAGAAGGAGGCCATTTAGCCCATTGAATCATGGAGCCATAGAGGTTTACAGCATGGAAACAGGCCCTTTAGCCCAACTTGTCCATGCCACCTTATTTTTAATCACTAAGCTAGTCCCAATTGCCCACATTTGGCCCACATCCCTCTATACCCGTCTTACCCATGTAACTGCCCAAACGCCTTTTAAAAGACAAAATTGTACCCGCCTCTACTACTACCTCTGGCAGCTTGTTCCAGACACTCACCACGCTCTGTGTGAAAAAATTGCCCCTCAGGACCCTTTAATATCTCTCCCATCCCAACTTAAATCAATGCCCTCTAGTTTTAGATTCCCCTAGCTTTGGGAAAAGATGTTCCCTGTATAGTTGAACTAGTCCCTCATTATTTTACAGACCTCTACAAGATCACCCTAAGTCTCCTATGCTCCAGAGAAAAAAGACCCTGTCTATTCAGTCTCTCTTTATAACTCAAACCATCAAATCCCAATAGCATTCTTATAAATCTTCTCTGCACTCTTTCTAATTTAATAATATCCTTTCTATAATAGGGTGACCAGAACAGTATTCCAAGTGTGCCTTACTAATGTGTGCTTGTACAACTTCAACAAGACATCTCAACTCCTGTATTCAGTGTTCTGACCTAAGAAACCAAACATGCTGAATGTCTTCTTCACCACTCTGCCCACCTGTGACTCCACTTTCAAGGAGCTATGAACCTGTACTCCTAGATCCCTTTGTTCTATAACTCTCCTCAACACCCTACCATTAACTGATTAAGTCCTGCCCTGGTTCAATCTACCAAAATACATCACCTCACATTTATCTGAATTAAACTCCATCTGTCATTCATCAATCCACTGGCCCAATTGATCAAGATCCTGTTGTAATCCTAGATAATCTTCTTCACTGTCCACTATGTCACTAATCTTGGTGTCATTTGCAAACCTACTAACCATTTCTTCTAAATTCTCATCCAAATCATTAATATAAATGACAAGTAACAGTGGAGCCACACTGATCCCTGAGACACACCGCTGGTCACAGGCCTGCAGTTTGAAAAACAACTCTCTACAACTTTTGTCTTCTGTCATCAAGCCATTTTTGTATCCAATTGGCCACCTCACCCTGAATCCCATGAGATTTAACCTAATACAACAATCTTTGAGTCCCTACCATTTCCCTGTTGAACAATTCAGTCTCCTCCACTCCCCTGTTTGATATACATAGTCCTGCCAGTATCCATCTCATTTTCTTTTAAATCACTGACCACTTCCGCCTCTATCACCCTCACAGGCAGTGAGTTCATATCATGACCATTTGCTGCATTAAAAAAGACCCTCCTCACACTCCCCCTGTACCTTTTGCCCAACATCTTATATCTATGCACCAAGTCCTTTTATTTCAGCTACTGGAAACAGTCATTTAGCATTTAGACAGTAACACGGGTAAGATGGATATAGAGAGATATAGCCAAATGCAGGCAATTGGGATAAGCTTAGTGATTAAAAATAAGGCGCATAGACAAGTTGGGCCGAAGGGCCTGTTTCCACACTGTAAACCTCTATGAATCTATGAATTAGGAATACAAAGAAGGAATAACAAAAAGTTCTGACTGATAAAAGTAGGGAAAATCCCAAGATATTGTATGTATATCAATGGGAAAGGATAACCAGATAAAGAGTAGGGCCCATTAGGGGCAGTTCGGGGACAATCTGTGGTGGAGTGAGAGGATATTGGTAGAATTGCAAAAACTCAGTCTGCAGGTGCAGCAGGTAATCAAGAAGGCAAATGGAATGTTGGCCTTTATCGCGAGGGGGATAGAATATAAAAGCAGGGAGGTCTTGCTGCAATTGTACAGGGTACTGGTGAGGCCACAACGAGAGTACTGTGTGCAATTTTGGTCCCCTTATTTGTGAAAGGATATATTGGCCTTGGAGGCAGCACAGAGAAGGTTCACCAGGTTGATTCTGGAGATGAGGTGGTTAGCTTATGAGGAGAGATTGAGTAGATTGGGCCTGTACTTGTTGGAGTTTAAAAGGCTGAGGGGTGATCTTATGGGACATATAAGACAATGAAGGGGCTAGATAGGGTAGAGGCAGAGAGATTCTTTCCACTTAGAAAGGAAACAAGAACTAGAGGACACAGCCTCAAAATAAGGGGAATCAGTTTAGAACAGAGTTGAGGAGGAACTTCTTCTCTCAGAGAGTAGTGAATCTCTGGAATTCTCTGCCATTGAAGCAGAGGATGCTACTTTGTTGAATATGTTTAAGTCACAGGTAGATAGATTTCTGATCAATAAGGGAATTAAGGGTTATGGGGAGCAGGCAGCTAAATGGAACTGAACCACTTTCAGATCAGCCTTGATCTTATTGCATAGCGGGGCAGGCTCGAAAGGCTAGATGGCCTACTCCTGCTCCTATTTATGATGTTCTTATGAATGTTGAATGAATATTTCACATTTGCCTTCACTCAAGAGAAAGAGGTATGGAATTCATAGAACATAGAACATAGAACATTACAGCGCGGAACAGGCCCTTCGGCCCACAATGTTGCGCCGACCAGTCTTATTTTTAAAAAAAAAACATTGACCCACTAATCTAAACCAATCCCTTTTCGTCCATAAACCTATCCACCAATCTCTTAAACGCCCCCAAACTAGGCGCATTTACAACTGCAGCAGGCAGGGCATTCCAGTCCCTCACCACCCTCTGGGTAAAGAACCTGCCCCTGACATCCGTCCTATAACTACCCCCCCTTAATTTAAAGCCATGCCCCCTCGTGCTAGCTTTCTCCATCCTAGGAAACAGGCTATCACCATCCACCCTATCTAAACCTCTAATCATCTTATATGTTTCTATAAGATCCCCTCTTAGCCGCCTTCTTTCCAGTGAAAACAACCCCAAATCCCTCAGTCTCTCCTCATAGGACCTCCCCTGCATACCAGGCAACATCCTGGTAAACCTCCTCTGCACCCTCTCCAAAGCCTCCACGTCCTTCCTGTAATGTGGGGACCAGAACTGCACACAGTACTCCAAGTGCGGCCGCACCAGAGTTGTGTACAGTTGCAACATGACGCTGCGACTCCTAAATTCAATCCCCCTACCAATAAACGCCAAGACACCGTACGCCTTCTTAACAACCTTATCTACTTGATTCCCAACTTTCAGGGATCTATGTACACATACACCTAGATCCCTTCGCTCCTCCACTCTAATCAAAGTCCTCCCGTTAGCCCTATACTCAACACATCTGTTATTCCTACCGAAATGGATTACCTCACACTTCTCCGCATTAAACTCCATCCGCCACCTCGCGGCCCAGCTCTGCAACCTGTCCAAGTCACCCTGCAAACTTCGACACCCTTCCTCACAATCTGCCACACCTCCGACTTTGGTGTCATCAGCAAACTTACCAATCCACCCAACTATACCCTCATCCAGATCATTAATAAAGATTACAAACAGCAGTGGCCCCAAAACAGATCCCTGAGGCACACCACTCGTAACCAAACTCCATGATGAATAATTACCATCAACCACCACCCTCTGTCTCCTATCCGCTAACCAATTCCTGATCCAAGTACCTAAATTACCACCAATCCCATACATCTGCATTTTCTGCAGAAGCCTTCCATGGTGAACCTTATCAAACGCCTTACTAAAATCCATATATACCACGTCTACTGCCTTACCCCTATCCACCTCTTTGGTCACCTTCTCAAAGAACTCAATAAGGTTAGTAAGGCACGACCTTCCCGCTACAAAAAGAGAGAGAGACGGTGAGGTTCTTGAGCAAATTGACATAGGAAGGTCAAGCTACTGGAAGTGTTGGCACCTTAACAGTGGATAAATATCCAGGTCCAGGTGATTTGTTTCCTAGGCTGCTGTGGGAAGCCAAGGAGAAGATTGTAGGGGCCTTGACCCAAACTCCTCTCTGACAATGGGAGAGGTACCAGATGACTAGAGAACACCTAATATGTTCTGTTATTTCAGAAGGTTGTAGAGATAAGCCAGGGAATTATAAAACAGTGAATCTTATCAGTAGTAGGGAAACAATTGGAGAACATTCTGAAGGACAGCATCTGTCTCCACTTGGAGGGGCAAGGTTTGATCTGGGATATTCAGCATGGCTTCATCAGAGGGAGGTCATACTTACCAAATTTGAATTTTTGGAAAAGATGACCAGTTGTAGATGAGGGTAGTGCAGTTGATGTAGTTTATATGGATTTCAGCAAAGCCTTTTCAAAGGTCTCACATGGGCGACTTATAAAGAAGGTAAATGCAAAGTAGATTCAAAATTGGGTCAGTTGTAGGAGACAGAGGGTGAAGACAGAAGACTACTTTAGTGACTGGAAGCCAGTATCCAGAATTGTACCACAGGGATCTGTGTCATCTATGAATTGTACCACAGGAATCTATGTCATCTATTATTAATCATTCATGGGCAGCACAGTGGTAGCACTGCTGCCTCAGAGCTCCAGGGACTGGGGTTCAATTTCTGGCTCAGGTCACTGTCTGTGTGGAGTTTGTACGTTCTCCCCATGTCTGTATGCGTTTCCTCCGGACGCTCTGGTTTCCTCCCACAGTCTAAAGGTGCGCAGGTAAGGTTGATTGTCCATGCTAAATCGCCCCTTTGTATCCCCAGGAGATGTAAACTGAATGGTCAAATGGGTAGATAAGTGGCAGATTTATCTACCCATTATCTACCTGGAGCAAACCCACACAGACATGGGGAAAATATGCAAACTTCATACAGACAGTGACCCAAGCCAAGAATCAAACCCGGGTCCCTGGCATTGTGAGGCAGCAGTGCTAACCTCTGTGCCACCATGCCACCCACTGTGAAGGTCAGTCACAAGGGAACATAGATTCAAGATGAGAGGTAGAAGGTTACAGGGGATATGAGGAAAAACTTTTTACCCAGAAGATGGTGATGGTCTGGAATGCATTGCCTGGGAGGGTGGCAGAGGCTGGTTGCCTCACATCCTTTAAAAAGTACCTGGGTGAGCAAGTGCCTGGCACATCATAACATTCAAGGCTATGGGCCAAGTGCTGGTAAATGAGATTAGATGGAAGTTCAGGTTTTTTTTGCGTGTTGGTGCAGACTCGATAGGCCGAAGGGCCTCTTCTGCACTATTTGGTTCTATGATTCTATAATGAATGGGTTAGGTGTGAAAACTATTTTTCTCGTTGTGAGTTAAAGGTGAAATCCTAGAAGGCAAAACCCTGGAAGGTGACAGAAACCTCAACTTCCAGTATACTTAATTTTCTGCTGTATTAAGAAGTAAAAATTGTAAAAGCATAATTGTAAATAGTAATGATTGCCATTGGTATATTTGCTGTTGACATTGTGATCAATTATATCAGCTTGTTGTAGGAATAATTTATCAATGCATAAAAACATGCAAGTTATTAATCTTTGTCAAAAAGAGGCCGGTGCTGGCTATCTACCATGTTAATAGGGTTGCCATGGTTTTGTGTTAAGATTGACTGTGGCAGCTTGTTTTATACAGGCGACAGTTAATGGGGAATTGGCCACCTCCTCAACTTCACTGATAAGGAAATGACCCAATTCTGTCAGCCTGTCAATACTTAATTCGAAACCACGTTTCAGTAGCACCTATTTTGAAGAGGCTGATAAATGGACAGCTGAAATTCTGATATGTTTGAATAAATTGTTAAAATAAAAAAGAAAATGGGACTTGTGTATGTACGCCACAGAGTAGTGGCTTTATTTTATGTTTAACAATAAATACTGTCCCTTTCCAGTCGGCCTTCCTGAGTTATTACACACATAAAAATAGGAAATTCAGGAAGCTGACTGAAAAATGGAATTTAAATAAAACATACTTACAGGTCACTATCAACCAAAGCGCACTCATCTCTAAATGAGAAAGTCATATAGTTAGAAACATGATTCCAGTTGTGCACGTAACCAATGCTGACAGTCCAGTGCAGCACTGAGCACTGTCAGAGTGTCAGAACTGAGGGAGCATTGTGCTGTCAGAAAGTCAGTATTGAGGGAGTGCTGCCCTGTCAGAGGGTCAGTACTGAGGGAGTGCTGCAGTGTCAGAGTCAATATTGAGGGAGCGTTGCATTGTCAGAGAGTCAGTACTGAGGGAGTGCTGCAACGTCAGAAAGTCAGTATTGAGTGGCACGGTAGCAAAGTGGTTAGCATTGCTGCTTCACTGTGTCAGGGACCTGGGTTCAATTTCCAGCCTGGGTCACTGTCTGGGTGGAATTTACATGTTCTCCCTATGTCTGTGTGGGTTTCCTCCCACATTCTGAAAGATGTGCTGGTTAGGTGCATTTATCCGAACAGGTGTCAGACTGTGGTGCTAGGGGAATTTCACAGTAACTTCATTGCTGTGTTAATGTAAGCCTTACATGTGACTAACAGAATATTATTTATTATATACTTCATTTTTACTTTGAGGGAGTGCTGCCCTGTAAGAGGGTCAGTAGTGAGGGAGTGAATCATAGAATCCCTACAGTACGGAAGGAGGCCGTTTGGCCCATCAAGTCTGCACCAACCACAATCCCACCTAGGCCCTATTCCCGTAACCCCACACATTTACTCTTCTAATCCCCCTGACAGTCAATTTAGCATGACCAATCAACCTAACCTGCACATCTTTGGACTGTGTGAGGAAACCGGAGCACCTAGAGGAAACCCACGCAGACACAGGGTGAATGTGCAAACTCCACGCAGACAGTGACCAGAGGCTAGAATTGAACCTGGATTCCTGGCACTGAGGCAGCAGTGCTAACCACTGTGCCACCAGTGCTGCACTGTCAAAGGGTCAGTACTGAGAAAGTGCTGCCCTGTAAGAGGTCAGTATTGAGAGGTCGCTGGACTGTCAGAGTCAGTACTGAGGGAGTGATGCACTATCAGAGGGTCAGTACTGAGGGAGTGCTGCATTGTCAGAGGGTCAGTACTGAGGGAGTGCTGCAACATCAGTGGGTCAGTACTGAGGCAGTGCTGCAACATCAGTGAGTCAGTACTGAGGCAGTGCTGCATTGTCAGAGGGTCAGTACTGAGGGAGTGCTGCATTGTCAGAGGGTCAGTACTGAGGCAGTGCTGCAACATCAGAGGGTCAGTACTGAGGGAGTGCTGCATTGTCAGAGGGTCAGTACTGAGGGAGTGCTGCATTGTCAGAGGGTCAGTACTGAGAGAGTGCTGCATTGTCAGAGGGTCAGTACTGAGGGAGTGCTGCATTGTCAGAGGGTCAGTACTGAGGCAGTGCTGCAACATCAGTGGGTCAGTACTGAGGGAGTGCTGCATTGTCAGAGGGTCAGTACTGAGGGAGTGCTGCATTGTCAGAGGGTCAGTACTGAGGCAGTGCTGCAACATCAGAGGGTCAGTACTGAGGGAGTGCTGCATTGTCAGAGGGTCAGTACTGAGGGAGTGCTGCATTGTCAGAGGGTCAGTACTGAGAGAGTGCTGCATTGTCAGAGGGTCAGTACTGAGGGAGTGCTGCATTGTCAGAGGGTCAGTACTGAGGCAGTGCTGCAACATCAGAGGGTCAGTACTGAGGGAGTGCTGCATTGTCAGAGGGTCAGTACTGAGGGAGTGCTGCATTGTCAGAGGGTCAGTACTGAGAGAGTGCTGCATTGTCAGAGGGTCAGTACTGAGGGAGTGCTGCATTGTCAGAGGGTCAGTACTGAGGCAGTGCTGCAACATCAGAGGGTCAGTACTGAGGGAGTGCTGCATTGTCAGAGGGTCAGTACTGAGGGAGTGCTGCATTGTCAGAGGGTCAGTACTGAGAGAGTGCTGCATTGTCAGAGGGTCAGTACTGAGGGAGTGCTGCATTGTCAGAGGGTCAGTACTGAGGCAGTGCTGCAACATCAGTGGGTCAGTACTGAGGGAGTGCTGCATTGTCAGAGGGTCAGTACTGAGGCAGTGCTGCAACATCAGAGGGTCAGTACTGAGGGAGTGCTGCATTGTCAGAGGGTCAGTACTGAGGGAGTGCTGCATTGTCAGAGGGTCAGTACTGAGAGAGTGCTGCATTGTCAGAGGGTCAGTACTGAGGGAGTGCTGCATTGTCAGAGGGTCAGTACTGAGGCAGTGCTGCAACATCAGAGGGTCAGTACTGAGGGAGTGCTGCATTGTCAGAGGGTCAGTACTGAGGGAGTGCTGCATTGTCAGAGGGTCAGTACTGAGAGAGTGCTGCATTGTCAGAGGGTCAGTACTGAGGAAGTGCTGCACTGTTGAGGGTCAGTATTGATAGAAGACCACATTGTCAGAATTGCTGTCCCCTTGGGTGAACCAAAAGATCCAAGACATTGCTTCAGCAATAAACTGGGGAAATGTTCCTGATGTCACAACAAAACCTAGCATCAGTAAAACAGAGTAAGTGCTCATTTAAAAAAAAATATTAATTTATGGTATGTGAGCGTCACTGGCCAGGTCAACATCTATTGCCAATTTCTAATTTCCCCTTGAGAAGATGGTGATGAGCTGTCTTCCTAAACCACTGCAGTCCCTGTGGTGTAGTCACATCACAGTGCTGTTAGGAAAAGTGTTCTAGGAGTTTGACCCAGTGATAGTGAAGGAATAGTAATATATTTCCAAGTCAGGATGGTGAGTGAGTTGGAGGGGAAATTGCAGGTGGTGGTGTTCCCAGATATCTGCTTCTCTTGTCATTCTAAATCAGGCTTGTCCAACGTGAGGCTCAAAGGTCTCACAGCCTCTTGATACAGTCCATAAAGCAGTTTTCCAAATGCTTGTCTCTCTAGTAACATTGAATGGAAGAATAAGTATGAACCTGCAGCTGGAACTGGAGTGGGGAGCCAAGGAGTGGGTCCTGGGATCAAGGCCCAGGGAGCAGACATGCTGGGGAGCAGGATCAGGTCATCTGGAGCAAGGCCCAGGCAGAGTCTGAGGCAGCAGGGGCAGGCCTTACTGGGTGAGTGAGTGACTAGAGATGGTGAGAGAGAAAGTGTGAGGGGGGAAGAGAGAGGTAGTGAGGGGAGAGAGGAAGAGACAGAGAACGTGAGAGTGTGATAGGGAGAGAGAAAGTGTGATGGAAAGAGAGAGAGTGAGACAGTGAGGGGGAAAGAGTGACAGAAAGGGGGGAGAGAGAGAGTATGAAGATGAGAAAGCTTGTGAGGAGGGTAGAGAGTTTAAGGGTGGGGAAAGAGGGAGAGAGAACAAATATGAATAAAAGAGAGTGTGTGAGGGGGAGAGAAAGAGTGTGATGAGAGAGAGAGGGAAACAGAGAATGTAAAGGAAAGAGGGAACATGAGGACAGAGAGAGAGAAATAGGGAGAGAAAGTGAGGGAGTGAAAGAGAATGTCGGGGTGCCAAGTGTAGGGGGTATGCAGCGTGTGAGAGGCTGAGATTCTGGGAGTTGAGAGTGCAAGGGGCATGAGAGATTGTGGGAGGTGTTAGGAATGGATGAACAGACCTTCCAGTTAAGTCCTAATTTGATGTCAATTGTTCAATAGAAGTCACTCATGTATAAAGGAGCCATGAAGTGGATGTGCCGGCATTGGACTGGGGTAAACACAGTAAAAAGTCTGACAGCACCAGTTTTAGTCCAACCGATTTATTTGATAGTAAACTCACAAGCTTTCGAGGGGACTCCCTCTTCTTCAGGTGAATGGAGAGTTCTGGCCTCGGACAGAGCATATAAAGCACAGACAGTTTAGAGATTACTGATTAGAATGTGAATCTTTACACCTAACCTGCTGTTCAAGTCTTAAAGTGGCTGACAATGTGAGTGGAAGGAGCACTGATCACAAGTTAAAGAGATCTGTATTGTCTCCAGACAGTACAGTAAGTGAGGTTTTGCAAACCCAGGCAAGTCACGGGGGTTACAGATAGTGCGACATGAACCCAAGATCCCTGTTGAGATCGTCCTCATGTGTGTGGAACTTGGTTATCAGTCTCTGCTCAGCGACTCTGCGCTGTCGTGTGTCGTGAAGGCCGCCTTGGAGAACGCTTACCCGAAGGTCAGAGGCTGAATGCCTGTGACCACTGAAGTGTTCGCCAACAGGAAGCGAACAGTCTTGCCTGGTGATTGTCGAGCGATGTTCGTTCATCCGTTGTCGTAGCATCTGCATGGTCTCCCCAATGTACCATGCTTCGGGACATCCTTTCTTGCAACGTATCAGGTAGACAATGTTGGCCAAGTTGCAAGAGTATTTACCGTGTACCTGGTGGATGGTATTCTCACATGTGATGATGGTATCCGTGTCGATGATCCGGCATGTCTTGCAGAGGTTGCTGTGGCAGGGTTGTGTGGTGTTGTGGTCACTGTTCTCCTGAAGACTGGGTAGTTTGCTGCAAACAATGGTCTGTTTGAGGTTGTGGGGTTGTCTGAAGATAAGAAGTGGGGGTGTGGGGATGGCCCTGGCGAGATGTTCGTCTTCATCAATGATATGTTGAAGACTCCGGAGAAGATGTCGTAGCTTCTCCGCTCCGGGAAAGTACTGGACGACGAAGGGTACTCTGTCCACTGTGTCCCGTGTTTGTCTTGTGAGGAGATCGGTGCGGTTTTTCGCTGTGGCGCATCGGAACTGTCGATCGATGAGTCGAGCACCATATCCTGTTCTTATGAGGGCATCTATCAGGGTCTGGAGGTGTCTGTCACGATCCTCCTCATCTGAGCAAATCCTGTGTATACGGAGGGCTTGTCCATAGGGAATGACTTCTTTAACATGTTTAGGGTGGAAACTGGAGAAGTGGAGCATTGTGAGATTGTCTGTGGGCTTGCAGTACAGTGAGGTGCTGAGGTGACCGTCCTTAATGGAGATGCATGTGTCCAAGAATGCAACTGATTCTGGGGAATAGTCCATGGTGAGTCTGATGGTGGGGTGGAATTTGTTGATATCATCATATAGTTGTTTCAGTGATTGTTCACCATGAGGCCAAAGGAAGAAAATGTCACCCCCACTTCTTGCCTTCAGACAACCACACAACCTCAAACAGACCATTGTTCGCAGCAAACTACCCAGTCTTCAGGAGAACATGGACCACAACACCACACAACCTTGCCACAGCAACCTCTGCAAGACATGCCGGATCATCGACACGGATACCATCATCACACGTGAGAATACCATCCACCAGATACACGGTAAATACTCTTGCAACTCGGCCAACATTGTCTACCTGATACGCTGCAAGAAAGGATGTCCCGAAGCATGGTACATTGGGGAGACCATGCAGACGCTACGACAACGGATGAATGAACATCGCTCGACAATCACCAGGCAAGACTGTTCGCTTCCTGTTGGCGAACACTTCAGTGGTCACAGGCATTCAGCCTCTGACCTTCGGGTAAGCGTTCTCCAAGGCGGCCTTCACGACACATGACAGCGCAGAGTCGCTGAGCAGAGACTGATAACCAAGTTCCACACACATGAGGACGATCTCAACAGGGATCTTGGGTTCATGTCACCCTATCTGTAACCCCCGTGACTTGCCTGGGTTTGCAAAACCTCACTCACTGTGCTGTCTGGAGACAATACACATCTCTTTAACCTGT
This sequence comes from Carcharhinus amblyrhynchos, assembly GCF_965287045.1. Lineage (NCBI taxonomy): Eukaryota > Metazoa > Chordata > Chondrichthyes > Carcharhiniformes > Carcharhinidae > Carcharhinus > Carcharhinus amblyrhynchos. Next base: position 68,823,720 of record NC_137329.1, on the reverse strand, counting down.
GATCAGTGCTCCTTCCACTCACATTGTCAGCCACTTTAGGACTTGAACAGCATGTTAGGTGTAAAGATTCACATTCTAATCAGTAATCTCTAAACTGTCTGTGCTTTATATGCTCTGTCTGAGGCCAGAACTCTGCATTCACCTGATGAAGAGGGAGTCCCCTCGAAAGCTTGTGAGTTTACTATCAAATAAATCGGTTGGACTAAAACCTGGTGCTGTCAGACTTTTTACTGTATAAAGGAGCTACAGGTGGACTTGGTGTTGGTAGAGAATTGTATATGAAGTTGGATTAAAGAAATAAAGGTAGTTTATGAAGAAGTAGAACTTATGTTTCCTTTACTGAACAGCAGTACAGAGGCTCAAACAATGGTAGCAGAGGATGGTTGTTGGTTCCAAGTAGAGGGCTGCAAGTTATGACTTTTTGGGGAAAAAAAACTCGACTGAAATTCTAATCAACCAAGGAGTTTGTGGGAGACAAAATGGCTGAACATAGAGTAAAAGTGTCAGGCTATGACTATCCACCATAGTTCTCAGAAACTGAACCTTACTACTAATGGAGAAGTGAAGTTATCATGTGGACTATGGTAACTACTTTGAGTAAAAGAAAATGAGGCATGGCTTTTCATTACCACATAGAAGTAAAATTAGTCAAAGTATTTTCTGAATTGGAGTTGGAACATTTTGGACTTGGAGGAAGGTCTGGACCTTTATTAACCTTTATCGATTAAAATTTATCAAGGATGACCTATTAAGTGCGTAGGAAGCTTGGTATGATTTTGATAGTTTTTGGAAATCAGAGGATATTCCTGTTGAAGGGTATGTGATGGAATTTAACAGATTATATATAAAGCTACAAGGACACTGCCTGGAAATTCCACAGTCTGTGTTGGCATTTAAGTTACTGGACTGTGCTAAAGTTACAAATATGGATAGGCTCTTCGATTTACAGACAAAGATAACCTGTATGATCAAATGTGAAAAAAAATTCTTAGGGAAATATTCTATACCAACAGCTGTTACGACACAAATGGATCAATCGGTGATAAAACAGACTTAACGGTATGGCAAGATTGTACAGACACAAGCCAGCCACGGGAATGTGGCAGTAGATCAGGACCCAGAAATTATGAGGACAGAAACTCCTTTAATGTCTGTAATAGGAGGAAGGCTATGGAGAGGGGTAACAGAAAAATGAACCCCAGAAATGCCTAAGGTATGATTAATCAGTGTTTTTAGTGTGACTCTAAACTTCATTAAGCTTTCAACTTAATGCTGATGACACAAAGATAAGTGGAAAAGCAAATTGTGCGGAGGGTGTGGAAAGTCTGCAGAGGGATCTAGATAGGCTGAGCGAGTGGGTGAGGACCTGGCAGATGGAATACAATGTTGGCAAGTGTGAGGTTATCCACTTTGGCAGGAATAATAGTAGGAGGGACTACTATTTAAAGGGCGAAAAGCTGCAGCATGCTACGGTGCAGAGGGACCTGGGGGTCCTTGTGCATGAGTCGCAAAAACCCAGCCTACAGGTGCAGCAGGTGATCAGGAAGGCAAATGGGATGCTGGCCTTCATAGCAAGGGGGATTGAATATAAAAGTAGGGAGGTCTTGCTGCAACTGTACAGGGCACTGGTGAGGCCGCAACTGGAGTACTGTGTGCAGTTTTGGTCGCCGCACTTGCACAAGGATATTTTGGCCTTGGAGGGAGTGCAGAGGAGGTTCACTAGGCTGATACCGGAGTTGAAGGTGTTGAACTATGAAGAGAGGCTGAATAGACTGGGCTTGTACTCGTTGGAGTTTAGAAGGATGAGGGGGGATCTTATTGAGACGTATAAGATGATGAAGGGGATGGATAGGGTAGAGGTTGAGAGGTTCTTCCCGCTCAGAAAGGACAGTAGAACTAGAGGGCACAGCCTCAAGATAAGGGGGGAGCAGTTTAGAACGGAGTTGAGGAGGAACTTCTTCACTCAAAGGGTGGTGAATCTCTGGAACTCTCTGCCAGTTGAAGTGGTGGAGGCTGCCTCGCTAAAGATATTTAAGACGCGGGTAGATAGGTTTTTGGTAGGCAAGGGGATTAAGGGTTATGGGGAGAAAGCGGGAAAGTGGAACTGAGCCACTTCAGATCAGCCATGATCTTATTGAATGGTGGGGCAGGCTCGAAGGGCTAGATGGCCTACTCCTGCTCCTATTTCTTATGTTCTTATGTTCAACTATCTGAAACAATTTAATAGAGTTTTGAAGCTATACATAACATGGAAGAATCAGAAGAAAGAGAGAGTGATCAGAAAGAAGGCATTGTGTGTTATTAACAAGAAGCTTTACTCCTGTAATGAGAGTTTTGATTGCAGAGTCCTTAAATTATGTTGCATTGGACAATAGCTGTTCATTGACCATGTGCGGAATTGACTGGTTAAAATATTACCTGGACCTTTAAATACTGAAAATTGGAACAAGGTTAAAGAATTTGAAAGTTCCACAAGTTTCAGCTTTGTGAATGATGATGCTCTGAAGTCACTGAAAAGAATGACCTCTTGCAATATTGCTGGAGTGAATGATTTCATCGACATGGATGTTGCACCGTTCCTTCTGAGTGGACTGCTGATGAAGAAAGCACACATGAAACTACATATGGAAAATGATAAAGCAACAATTTTTGGAAAAATGATGGATTTACGATTTACACAGTTGGGACACTATTGTATTCTGTTGATAACAATTTTTCAGCTAAAGAGGTTAAGGAAGTGGCATTAGTAGCCAGAAATGAGAATTTAGCAGATTAAAAAGCTCTGTGTTGAAGCTGCATTGGCAATTTGTATATCCATCTCCTCGGAGGCTGCAAAATTTATTAAAGGATGCTGGTGTAAGAGATGAGGACTATACTAAGTTTATAAGACAGGTCAGTAATTGTGTGAGGTTTGTAGGAAATACAGAAGGACACCATCAGTAATTCTACCCTTGGCCAGAGATTTTAATGACACTATGGCCATGGACCTTAAATCTGGGATAAAGCAAACAATATATTTGCACCTTTTATAGATTTAGCAACCAGATTTACTCAATCAACCATTGTACATAGTAAAGAAAAATGTGTAATTCTGGATCAGATCATGGAAGAATAGAGCCACCGGCAAAGTTCTTTACAGACAATGGAGGGGAATTTGTTAACAATGAATGTCGGGGTATATGTGAAAACATGAATATCATAGTCATGAGTACAGCTGCATAAAGCCCATTTAGTAATCGGGTGTGTAAGAGAAACCATGTGGTAATAGTTGAGAGACCAAATTGCAAGCTAAATTCAGCTTTATCATGGGTAGCACATGCAAGAAAATTTGTTGCAGATGATTTGGGGGCTATGAGCCACATCAATTAATATTTGGTAGAAATCCCAAAATTCCATCTATTTTGAATAACCTGCCTCCAGCTTGGGAAGGGACTAAAATTAGTTCTTTGAGCACTTAAATGCATTGCATACAAGTAGATAAGCATTTTTGGAAGAAGTCTCTGAAAGAATTTGCAGAGCTTTGAGGCACAATGTATGGCCATCAAATACATATTATATGATAAGAGAGGCAATTTTTTAATGAATGGAAAGGCCCAGGGAAGATTGTAGGCATTGATGGCGAAACTAATGTTTTGCAACATGGTAATCAGGTGATTGGGGATATCCATCAAGCATAATGGATACAGATTATAAACTTGCAAGTTTAGTAAGAGCAGACAAACATGATGAGGAACCAGGGTCATCTGAAACTCACGTGTTCCAGAATTATGAGGACCAGTTAACTGAAATAGATGGGTATCTGTAGAGGAACACAATACTTCTGATGAACTGGAGAGGCAATTTTTTTCTGAAGGACAACTGCCAAAGGTTGGTATAAAAGTGACTTACTTGCCTGAAGGGTCTACTCAATGGAAGGATGCAACTGTCATTAGTAGAGCAGGGAAGGCCACTGGAAAGTATAAACACTGGTTAATGTACAGAACACAGGGGAAGTCATCAGGATTGGGAACACAAAGTTCAAAAATGATGGGCACAGAAACATAGCGCCAGTTCAGATAGTAAGCCTGATAGTGAATGTGATCACAGGAAGAGGTCGAGATCTATTGAAAGGACATCCACAGCAGGAGGAAAAGATTAAGCAGCGGTAGTATAGAACGAGATAGCAGGTGGGATGGGGGCATAGCTTGACAAAGTCTCCAAGTATGAGTAAGACTGCAAATGCTACTAGGAGTAGAAGCCCACATGCTTGTGAAATTTTTGTGGCTTCTAATAAATTAGATGAAGTTATAAAAGATGCTGGACTGCATAGTTGGAGTGAATTTGGGGTGTACACATAGGTACCAGATAGGGGATGAAGAGTTCTATCTCACAGATGGATTTACACAGAAAAGATGCTTCCCAATGGAACTTGAGGCAAAGGCCAGGCTTGTGGCAAGGAGATTTGAAGAAAACTTAGACCAGGATTTAAGGGTGGATTCACCAATTCAGGAAAGGTTATTTTAAAGCTCTGTTAGCTACAAAGGCATGGGAATGTAAATCTATAGATATATAAAGCTGCCTTTTTGTAGGGGCATGAGCTTCAGAGAGATTTTTCTCCCTCCTCCTAAAGAGACAGCTAACACAGAAGGTATATTCTGGAAGTTAAATAAATGTGTATATGGGTTAAATGATGCACCTAGAGTTTGGTATCTTTTTTAGTAAGGTCAGTTTTGTTAAAATTAGACTTGCCTGTTGAAAGCAGATCCTGTGATGTTTCACTGGCACTATGAAGGAAATCTTTCTGGTATCTTTAAGATGCATGTCAATAATTATTTTGTGGGGTGTGTTGCTGAATGGAGTTTTAACTCTAATATGCTGAAAAATCTTCAATCAAGCAAACCTATTTCTTTTGGTTAAAGTTGTTTTTTCACTATGCTGTGATTCCAGTTGCCTGGAATTTGTCAAAGGACAGAAGGTGTCAGATTTTAATGGCTTGTCCTTGGTAGAGAGGAGCTGGGCCTGAAATGTATGCAATATACACTTAAGGAGTCTGGAGAGATGAGGCCTGAAGTCACAAATGACATTATTCTGGCTGCATTTGATTGGCCTGATCGAATGATGCAATTGGAGTTTTTGATCAAGTCATTGGCTGGATGACAGAGAATCTTCCAGAAGCGAGTGGAGAATTATGGATAAAGAGAGACATGTGCTCCTTTGGCAGTGATAACTCGAAGAGACCAATCCTCACAAAAAGACCTGTTCTATGAAACATTCCTCAGGGTATAAGAGGATAGATTCTACATCGAGGACATTTTTTGGCCATAGTTTTCCTAAACTCAGTATCTCTTTTCAGTTAAGTAATTAAAGTTGATGTTCAGTTAGAGTTAAAGTTAAAGCAAAGAGTTAATGAGTTGCATCTGTTTATGTCTGAGTTGAAACTAGAAGTGTTAAATAAATAATTGAATTACTGTCCTGGTTTGTCTCAATAAACTGAAATGCTTGGGAGGTGTTTAAATTAAAGCTGCAGCCAAGATGGACCTTGATAAGAGGCAGCTACAGTTACCCCGAGATAGAACCTTTTTATTATGTGATTCAGGCAATTTATTTAATGTGTCAAAATAATGGCAGAACTAGTTTAGACAGGGGAGGTGATAACTCTATAGCTGGCCATAAAAAGGAATTAAAGACCTTACTTTCGGTAGTATTGTGAGGAGTGGATTGAATCACATTCCTGTGGCACCAGATGTAAGGGGAGTAGGAATTAATTTTTTTTAGCATGAGCATTGTTCCTGGACTAAGCGCCTGTCTTCCTTCCTTAGTTAAGATGTGGGTATGCCGGCGTTGGACTGGCGTAAACACAGTAAAAAGTCTGACAACACCAGGTTTTAGTCCAACCTATTTATTTGATAATATACTCACAAGCTTTCGGGGTTAGTCCCTTCGTCAGGTGAATGGAGAGTTCTGGCCTCAGACAGAGCATATAAAGCACAGACAGTTTAGAGATTACTGATTAGAATGCGAATCCTTACACCTCAGTGCTCCTTCCACTCACATTATCAGCCACTTCAGGTCTTGAACAGCAGGTTAGGGTAAGGATTCGCATTCTAATCAGTAATCTCTAAACTGTCTGTGCTTTATATGCTCTGTCTGAGGCCAGAACTCTCCATTCACCTGACGAAGGGACTAACCCCGAAAGCTTGTGAGTATATTATCAAATAAATCGGTTGGACTAAAACCTGGTGTTGTCAGACTTTTTACTGTTCCTTAGTTAATCCAGAGGTGAAATTCTGAACTAAGGTTGATCAAGGGGAACGGTAATCGCTATTGTCAACCATGAGGCAAGACTAAAACCTAACTCTGGAGTAGAGAGGGGGTGTTCGTCACGTTGTCAATACCAACTTAGAGGGACAGATTGAACATAAGAACGTAAGAAATAGGAGCAGGAGTAGGCCAACTAGCCCTTCGAGCCTGCCCCACCATTCAATAAGATCATGGCTGATCTGTCGTGGCTCAGTTCCACATTCCCGCCCTCTCCCCATAACCCTTAATCCCCTCTCTTATCAAAAACCCATCAACCCGCGTCTTAAAAATATTTAGTGAGGCAGCCTCCACCATTGATTGATAAATTAGCATGTGCTGTACCCTTTCAGTCACTTCTTGTTCCCCTGGGACTAAGCCTCAAGGTGGATGAGAGTAAAGCAGTTGATGTGGTGTACATGAATTTCATTAAAGCATTTGATAAGGTTCCCCACGGTAGGCTGTTGCAAAAAATATGAAGGCACGGGACTAAGGGTGATTTAGTGGTTTGGATCAGAAATGGGCTAGCTGTAAGAAGACAGAGGGTGATGGTTGATAGGAAATGTTCATCCTGGAGTTCAATTACTAGTGGTGTACCACAAGGATCTGTTTTGGGGCCGCTGCTGTTTGTCATTTTTATAAATGTCCTGGATGAGGATGTAGAAGGATGGGTTAGTAAATTTGTGGATGACACTAAAGTTGGTGGAGTTGTGGACAGTGCGGAAGGATGTTGCAGGTTTCAGAGAGACATAGATAAGCTGCAGAGCTGGGCTGAGAGGTGGCAAATGGAATTTAGTGCGGAAAAGTGTGGCATGATTCACTTTGGAAGGAGTAACAAGAATACAGAGTACGGGGCTAATGGTGAATACTTGGTAGTGTGGATGAGCAGAGAGATCTCGGTGTCCATGTGCATAGATCCCTGAAAGTTGGCACCCAGGTTGATAGGGTTGTTAAGAAGGCATATGGTATGTTAGTTTTTATTGGTAGAGGGATTGAGTTTAGGAGCCATGAGGTCATGTTGCAGCTGTACAAAACACTGATACGGCTGCACTTGGAGTATTGTGTACAGTTCTGGTTGCCACATTATAGGAAGGATGTGGAAGCATTGGAAAGGGTGCAGAGGAGATTTACCAGGATGTTGCCTGGTATGGTGGGAAGGTCTTATGAGGAAAGGTTGAGGGACTTGAGGCGGTTTTCGTTAGAGAGAAGTTTAAGAGGTGACTTAATAGAGGTATACAAGATGATCAGAGAATTAAATAGAGTGGACAGTGAGAGCCTTTTTCCTCGGATGGTGATGACTAGCACAAGGGGACATAGCTTAAATTGAGAGATGATAGATATAGGACAGATGTCAGAGGTAGGTTCTTTATTCAGAGAGTAGTAAGGGCGTGCAACAGAAGTGGACTTGCCAACATTAAGGGCACTTAAATAGTCATTGGATAAATGTATGGATGATATTGGAATAGCATAGGATAAATGGGCTTTAGATTGGTTTTCACAGGTTGATGCAACATCAAGGGGCCTGTACTGCGCTGTAATGTTCTAAGTTCTATGAAATGGGTAGAATATTACAGTAAGTTTATCGGGTCTGGGATCTGTGAATCAGAGGTGTTTAATGAGAGAAAGAGATAAAGGAAAATATTTGTTGAAATTAAGTAAAGTTATTGCAATTATTAGTTTTAGAAGAATTACAGAGTGAGAAATCTGAGAAAATGAAGTTAAGATGAGTTCGAAATTATGACAGAATTAGTTGAGGAGAAAGTGAGCAATTTTGTGGAAGTGTAGGGAAAGCAGGAACAAAAGAATGAGGTAAATATATTGTCTGTGTCAGTTTAAAGTATATAAAGGTAGTGAAAAGAATCTAAGTTCTGACTACTCCTGCAGGAGATTAATAAATTAAAATCTCAGTTGTCAATGCAGATAGGGATGATGGCATTCTGGAAAGACCATAAGACATAGGAGCAGAATTAGGCCACTTGGCCCATCAAATCTGCTCCACCATTCAATCATGGCTGATACTTTTCTCATCCCAATTCTCCTGCCTTTTTCCCCATAACCCCTGATCCCCTTATTAATCAAGAGCCTGTCTATCTCTTTTAAAAACACTCAATGACCTGGCCTCAGAGCCTTCTGCGGCAAAGAGTTCCACAGATTCACCACTCTCTGGCTGAAGAAATTCCTCCTCATCTCTGTTTTAAAGGATAAGGTTGTGCCCTCTGGTTCTAGTTTTCCCTACTAGTGGAAACATCCTCTCCACTCTGTCCAGGCCTTGCAGTATCCTGTAAGTTTCAATAAGATTCTCCCCCTCGTCTTTCTAAACTCCTAGTACAGATCCAGAGTCCTCAACTGTTCCTCATACGACAAGCTCTTCATTCCAGGGATCATTCTTGTGAACCTCCTCTGGAGCCTTTCCAAGGCCAGCTCATCCTTCCTTAGATAAAGGGCCCAAAACTGCTCACAATACTCCAAATGGAGTCTGACCAGAGCCTTATACAGCCTCAGAAGTATATCTCTACTCTTGTATTTTAGCCCTCTCAACATGAATGCTAACATTGCATTTGCCTTCCTAACTGCCAACTGAACCTGCACATTAACCTTAAGAGAATCTTTAACAATGACTCCCAGAATGCTTGCTTTGCACAAGGTGTTGACTGGGGACCCCCACCTCCTTTTCTGGAGGCACCTAATTCCTCAGTAAGTTTTTAGAATTTGCCTCTGGTCTGATAAATTCTGAGACTATTTGTTACAAGGAGGGCATGGATTTACCAGGAGATGTTAATTATGGAGGAATAAATGTTTTGAAGAACACTACCACTGTATTTTGTTCTGAATGCGGGCTTGTTGGGCCGAAGGGCCTGTTTCCCGTGCTGGGTTGTTCTTTGTTTAACTGTCCCCACCAATGGATACTCTTGTGTTATTAGAAAATACTATGCCCATGAACCCCATTAAAATAGACCATGTGGGGTAAGGAGCTTAAAAGCTCACTAACATCACAAAGAACCCCAAAGGTCCATTTTTTAAAAAGCGTCTGGGGGGGTGGGGGCGGATAGTGTGCAGTGTGGTTACAGAATTGAGAGAGAAAGGAACTATGTTCACTTACCTTACCAGAGAAATATTGTAAGTTAATTGGTAAGATTAAAAAAAAATTGATTAGAGAAAATCTGAAGTTGAGTTAATATTTGAATCGTTTTTGTAAAAAGACATGCAGTCTTTTGTTTGGTAGCGATAACTTGAAGAGATCAATCATTGAAAGAAGAGCTGTATCCTGAAGGATGCTTCGGAGAACAAGATGATAAATTCTACATTGAGGATATTCCTTGGCCAGGGTTTTCCTAAACTTGGTAATATCTATTTTCAGTTAAATAGCTAAAGTTGATGTTTAATTGAAATTGATACTCAGTTAAAGTTCATACACAGTTTAAGAGTTCAAAGTTCAGTAAAATTTGACGTTCAGTAGAGTTAATGAGTTGCAACTGTTTATGTTTCAGTTAGTACTTAAGTGTTAAATTAAGAAACAATTGAATTACTGTCCTCCTTTGGCTTGTTAAACTGGAATGCTTGGAAGGTGTAATTAATGCTGCAAACCAGGTGGTAGCAATGAGTTTGAAGCTATTGTAATTTCTGGGCTGAGAAGGAATTCGGGGGGGGGGGGATTCTTTCGGGTTGTTCTTTCGGGTCGGTCTTTTGGGTTGAACCAAGCAAACAAACTTAAATTACATTCGGACAAAGAAAAAGGGGGCAGCTCCCCAAAAGGAGGGGGAACGGCCCGAACAGAAACAAAAAGTACAAAGGAAACTTAAGACACGTCAAATCAAAATGTGATTGTTGGGGTCTATAACGCACCTCAGCCCCTGCGGTGCCCAACGGGCGCGGAAGGCGTCGACTGTGCCAGCGGACACCGCGTGCTCCCTCTCCAGGGACACCTGGCCACAAACGTAGCCGCAGTAGAGGGGCAGACAGTCAGGATAGACGGCCCCCCCACCCCGATCGCCCGCTGCCTGGACCTATTGATGGTGCGTCTCACCAGGCTCAGGAGCAGGTTCATGAGGAGATTGGCGTCCCTCCCCTCCCCTCCCCTCTCCGCACCGGGTGTCCGTAGATCAGGAGCGTGGGACTGAAGTGCAAACAAAACATCAATGAAAGGTTCTTCAAAAAATCAAAAAGGGTGTGCGATCTATAACACGAAACGTAGACATGGTCCACGGGCTCCTCGAAGCCACAGAAAGAGCAGTCTCGGGAGCCCGCGAACCAGTGAGTCCTATGGTTGTGCAGCACTGCTGTGTGCAGCAGCCTCCACCCCAGGTCCCCGATGTAATTGGGGGAGATCCCTCCGTAGAGCGACCTCCATCGGGGACCTCTGCTGCCCAGCGGCAACAAGGCTCACCAACATGTGTCTGGGCGACGGGCGAGGACGCGGTAGTGGAAGGTGTGCAGCAGCAGCCCGTACAGGAAACGCCTCCGCGCGGTGAAAAAAGGCACAGAGGACATTTCCGCGAGGCGGCTCATACTATGGGGCACTTGACCTGGGGACGGGGGTCTAGGCTTCAGGCCAATGTGGAGAGGAAGGAATTCAGGGTTGGAAGTCAAACTTCAGGTGCTTTGAAATATATTGGGCTGGAAATTGGACTAACTGAGTCAGGTGTCACTTTATATCAGTAATCTAATTTGGAGGGTATCAGCCCAATAGCACTTTGTCATTGTAGGGCTTCACAAAAGGACACAGTGTCTTTTTAAGACTGAAAAAGAGGAACGCCAAAGTTTGATTGGGCAACTGAATTGGCTCAGTAGACAGACAGTTATAGAAGGTATGAATCTGTACCCTTAGGTCACTAGACAAACAGTTGTTTTGATGTCCTAGAGTTGAGTACAAAAATGAATGACCCCATGGTGGAAGACACATAATGAGAGCAAACAAAACATTGGCCAAACTAAAAATGCAGGAGTGTATTTTGAGGTTTCCATTTTTGGGTGGTCTCAGACACCGGAAACTTTGTAGTTTATAGTGACACATGCTCTGCTAATTTGTGTGATGGGTTTTCAAGCATTGATGTTTTTATAAAATTTCTTTTGGGGGAGAATGGAAAATATTGCCCCTTGTTTGGGAAACAAAGAAAATAAGGAGAGTGGTAAAAAGACTTTGGCCATCAAGACACTGAGCCTTGTAGAGGCAGTGGATATGGCCATTTTTATACATCCCAGATACTGACAGAAATTTTGGGGTTAGAGGATTTGGATAAAATACATACTAAGTGCCACTTTGACAATAAATCCCTGTGGGGGAAATGCTGGACAAAGGGGAAATATCAAAAATTAAATGGTTGATAGTAGCTATCAGTTATCTGATTGCTTTAATAAGAGAGGGGCTAGTTTGGAGAAACTTTTAGACTTTATTAAGGAAGGGTGCATCTTTCTATGAATGACATAAGAGTCATAGAGGTTTACAGCATGGAAACAGGCTCTTCGGCCCAAATTGTCCATGCTGCCCTTTTTTTGTAACTACTAAGCTAGTCCTAATTGCCTGCATTTGACGCATATCCCTCTTTCTCCATTTTATTGATGTAACTGTCTAAATGCTTTTTAAAGGTCAAAATTGTACCCACCTCCATTACTACATCAGACAGCTTCTTCCAGACACTCTCAACCCTCTGTGTGAAAAAAATGCCCCTCTGAACCCTTTTGTATCTCTCCCCTCTCAACTTAAACCTATGCCTTCTAGTTTTAGATTCCCCTACTTTTTGAGAAAAGATGTTGACTATTTAGCTGATCTATGCTTCTCATTATTTTATAGACCTCTAGAAATTTACCCCTAAGCCTCCTATACTCCAGGGAAATAAATCCCATTCTATCCAAGCTCTCCTTATAACTTAACCCATCAAGTCCTGGTAGCATCCTAGTAAATCTTTTCTGCACTCTTTCTAGTTTAATAATATCCTTTCTATAATAGGGTGACCAGAACTGTACGAGTGTGGCCTTACCAATGTTTTGTACAACTTCAACAAGACATCCCAACTCCTACATTCAGTGTTCTGACCGATGAAACCAAGCATGCCGAATGCCTTCTTCACCACTCTGTCAGATTCATAGCTCAAGGAGTTATGAATCTGTACCCTTATATCCCTAGAATGTATGTTTTTTTTTGTGTTCTTCAAGAAATGTATATTTTTTTTAAAAAAGGGGGAAATAGTGTGCTTTGTGTTTTCTACGGAAATAATATTCATCAAAATACTTTTTTCTCCAAGGAAGGGGAGACGGCTAGGACTGGATTAACAGACCTTAAGTGCTAATTTGATGTAAATTATTCAGAAGTCACTGATATCTAAAGGGGCTACAGGTGGCACTGAGTGTTGGTGGAGAATTGTACGTGAAGTTGGTTCAAAGACATAAAGGTAGTTTATGAAGAACCAGAACACACGTCTCTTTCATTGAACAGTAACTTAGGCTCAAACATTAGGATAGCGTGAGGGGCTGAGTCTGGAGAGGCTTGAGTGTAAGGAGTCATGAGGGGGTTTTAAGAGATGACAGTGGGATGTGGTAAGGATACAGGGGGCAGATTATGTCCACCAGTCTGACTATCTCCCAGGTTCAGGGTTCTCACTCATCCTCAGACACCATCATCCACTCTCTTGTGCATGAGGGTGACCGAGTCACCGAGCTTATGAGTGAGTTAGAGACAAACACTTTCACCTGCTTACATTCTAATATTCATTTCTTTTTCTTTTGCTCTTTTCATACCTCCAGTTTTGTGTTCAAATTTATGTTTAAAGTTGTGCCAAATTTTATCTTTCTGAAACTTGCTCATTGGCCCCGGAAGATGAAACATTTTGAAATGTGGTCCACACCTCCCCCCTCAACACCCCCAAAACGTGGAAAAGGTTGGACACGGCTGTTTTAGATGGTAGTGGCTGTGGGTTTGGAAGGTGCTGCCTCAGGAGCTTTGGTGAGTTCTTGCAGTGCACCTTGTAGATGGTACACGTAGCTGCTACTGTTTGCTGGTGCTGGAGGGGGTGAAGTTTGTGGAAGGGGTAGCAATCAAGTGGGCTGCTTTGTCTTGGATGCACTCATCCATGCAAGTGGTGAGTAATTCTATCAGACTCCTGACTTGTGCCTTGTAGATGGTGGACAGGCTTTGAAGAATCAGTTCAGTTATTCGCCACAGGAATTCTAGCCTCTGGTGTACTCTTGTAGCCACAATATTTAACATGGCGAGTCAAGTTCAGCTTCTAGACAAAGTAACATTAGAATTTTGATAGTGGGGGATTCAACGATGGTCATTAACAGACGATGTCCTGGAGCTGAGATGATTGACCTCCAATCACCATAACCATCTCCCTTCATGCCAGGAATGACTCCAACCAGCAGAGAGTTTGCCCCCTGATGCCCATTGATTCCAGTTTCACTCGAGCTCCTTGATATATACTTGATCGAATGCTACCTGATCACAAGGGCATAATTCATCTCTGAAATTCATTTTGTCCATGTTTGAACCAAGACTGTAGTAAGATCAGGAGCTGAGTGACTCTGATGGAACCCAAATTGAGCATCTGTGAGCAGGTTATTGCTGAGAAAGTGCAGCTTGATAACATTGTTGATGACTCCTTCCATTACTTTACTGATGACAAGAGTAAACCGATGGGGTGATAATTGGCTGGGTTGGATTTGTCCTGTTTCTTGTGCACAGTACATATCTGTGCAATTTTCCACATTGTCAGGTAGATGCCAGTGTTGTTGTTGTACTGGAACAGCCTGGCTGGAGTGTGGCAAGTTCTGGAGCTTCAGTAATATTGTGAGGGCCCACAGTCTTCGCAGTACCCAGTGCCTTCAGCACTTTCTTGATGTCATGTGGAATGAATTGAATTGGCTAAAGCTTGGCATCTATGATGCCGGGGAACTCCACAGGAGGCCAAGCTGGATCATCTACTTGGTACTTCTGGCTGAGATTGTTTCAAATATTTTGCACAGATATGCAGGGCTCCTCCCTCGTTGAGGATGGGAGTATTTGTGGACCCTCTTTGTCCATGAGTTGTTTAATTGTCCAACACCATTCACAGATAGATGTGATAGGACTGCACAACTTAGACCTGATCCATTGGTTGCAGAATTGCTAAGCTCTATTACTTGCTGCTTATGCTATCTGGCATGCAAGTAGTCCTCTGTTGTAGCTTCACCAAGTTGACGCATGATTTTTAGGTATGGCTGATGTTGTTCCTGACATGCCCTCCTGCACTCTTTATTGAACTATGACTGATCCCGACTTGGTGATAATGATAGAGTGGGGGATAAACTGGGCTATGAGGCTACAGATTGTGGTTGAGTACAATTCTGCTGCTGCTGATGGCCCACAGCACCTCCTGGGTGTCTGGTTTTGAGCTGCTAGATCGATTCGAAGCCTATCCGATTTAACACAGTGGTTATTTAGCATGGAGGGTATTGTGACTCTACTGTGTCTTTAAGAAATGTATTTTTTAAATCATGTCCTCTGCAGTTATAAGCAACTCTGATTTTATTTTCATTGTGCTTGTTGCTGACCTGCCTGATTTAGATGTTCTTTCATTGCTGCTTAAATGCGATCCAAGGGGCTGTTGCCTTGTGGATCCAGAACTGGCTTGCCTGCAGAAGGCAGAGAGTGGTTGTGGATGGGTCTTTTTCTGCATGGAGGTCAGTCACCAGTGGAGTGCCCCACGGATCTGTTCAGGGACCCTCGCTGTTTGTGATTTTTATAAATGACCTGGATGAGGAAGTGGAGGGATGGGTTGGTAAGTTTGCTGACGACACGAAAGTTGGTGGTGTTGTGGATAGTTTGGAGGGATGTCAGAAGTTGCAGAGTGAAATAGGATGCAAGGCTGGGCGGAGAAATGGCAGATGGACCTCAACCCGGATAAATGTGTAGTGGTCCATTTTGGCAGGTCAAATGGGATGAACAAAGAACAACACAGCACAGGAAACAGGCCCTTTGGCCCCATGAGCCCTCGCCGCCCATTTTTACACTCAGTGAATGCCTCATTCCAATCCTTCTTCTACCTACGACTTTTGTCTACGCCTCTTGGACTCCACAATAAAGGGGTGCAAATTTAGAGAATTAGAGGAGTATAATATCAAGGGTAAGACTCTTAGCAGTGTAGAGGATCAGAAGGACCTTGGGGTCTGGATCCACAGGACTCTTAAATCAGCCTCGCAGGTAGAGGGTGTGGTTAAGAAGGCATATGGTGTACTGGCCTTCATCAATCGAGGAATTGAGTTTAGGAGTTGGGAGATAACGTTGCAGCTTTATAAGACCCTGGTCAGACCCCAGTTGGAGTACTGTGCGCAGTTCTGGTCACCTCATTACAGGAGGAATGTGGAAGCTATTGAAAGGGTGCAGAGGAGACTTACAAGGATGTAGCCTGGATTGGGTGACATGCCTTATGAGGATAGGTTGAAGGAGCTCGGTATTTTCTCTTTGGGGAGACGAAGGATGAGAAGTGACCTGATAGTATAAGATGTTGAGAGGTATAGATCGGGTGGATTCTCGGATGCTTTTTCCCAGGGCTGAAATGGTTGCTACAAGGGGACGCAGGTTTAAGGTGCTGGGGAGTAGGTACAGAGGAGATGTCAGGGGTAAGTTTTTCACTCAGAGGGTGGTGGGTGAGTGGAATTGGCTGCCAGCAACGGTGGTGGTGGAGGCAAATTCGATAGGGTCTTTTAAGAGTACATGGGACTTGATAGGATTGAGGGTTCTAGGTAAGCCTATTAGGTAGGGATATGATGGGCGCAACTTGTGGGCCGAAGGGCCTGTTTGTGCTGTAGTTTTTCTATGTTCTAAATAATTTAAACATGGTTTTGTTTATTTTTAATCTGGGTCTAATGCACTTTCTGGGAGTTTACAATCTTTTGAATTGTTTGAATGATTGACAGATCACGGTCAGGTGGTTCCTCCATAGAGAAATCCAAGGATTCACTTTCAGTTTGAATTAGAAAGTGTTGGACTTCAGGCTGGATGTAGTGTTCTGTATTTCTCTCCCTGGTCTTTTTGGGAAGCTGTTCTGACTTCAAGCTTGTCTGTGTGTCAAGAAATCAGCATAATCCAACAACAAAACATGAGCATAAGAGCTTCCTATGCTAATCCTGAAAAGGGTGTTTGTTTATAGGGCTTGTTTGGTAGAAACAGTGTGTTTATTGTTGAGGTTTATATAATAGCATGTTTTTTTTCTTGTTTGTAATTGGTAAAATGTATTGCTAATTTTCTTTGTGTTAACTGTATTCTTAAACAAGCTTTGCTTGAGAAAAGCTCCCTTTGGGTCTTTTGAATCCATACCTGCAGTGAAGCATTTTATGTTTACCCTAACATAAATTCAAAGTGCAAACTTATGGTCTAGGCTGACTTCATAAAATACTTTGGCGTTTCTGACCTGGATTATAACAATACCCTCAATATGAAGAAAGGACTTGGTCTTCACAAAGACTGTGTGGTCATCATTCCTACTGATCACATCAGGGACAGATAAACCTGCAGCAGGCAGGTTGATGAGAGTGAGATCAAGAGTCGCCCAGTTCCCCCATCCATTGTACATTCTTACCACTCTCCATAAGTTTGTTCAACGTGGAGCAGCAGTGATTCATCAGCTGAGGGGAAAAGATATGTAGTAATCAGCAGCAGATTTCCTTGTCCATTTTTGGCCTCATGTCACGAGACTTCATGGTGTTGAGTCGATGTTGAGGACTAACTGTGCTGCTGCCTTTTGCTGGTGATGTGATGGTGTGTCTGGGAGATTGGGTGGGTTTTTCCTGTCCTGCCTGCCATGGAATTGTAGCGGGTGCGGCAGAAAATGTGGTGGACTATGCAAAGGTCCATTGACGTCAGTGTGAATTTCCAGTCTTGTGGTGAACGCAGCTGGAAAATCCTGTCTATTCTCTCTGAGGTATGATTCTGTGCGCATGACTACGCCAGGCTGTGAGACAACTCTTTCAATTTTGGGAAAAGCCTCCAGACGTTACTATTGAAGGACTTTGTTATACTTGTTGATGTCGTTTGTTTGTCGATGGTTTCACCGTCGCCATTAGACATTTTTAATTCCGGATTTTGTTTTACTGGATTCAAGTTCCAGCAGCAGCGTTGGGATTTGAACCCAGGTCCTTCCAGCATGACCCAGGTCATTACTGGTCCAATGACAAATACCACTAGGCCGCCACCAAATTTCCATCATTGATCACAACAGTTTGTGGGCGCATAAAATAGGCGCTGTGTTTCCTCCTTGACAAAAGCGACTTCACCTCAATTAAATGGGTTTTAAAACAAAAATGACCTTGTCAGATTGAGAAAGGAGCTGGAGCCAAACTTTCCATCCGTTCCACTTGGCGGGATCTTCCGTCCCGGGGAGCGGAGGGTGTGAACAATGGGGAGAGGCATTGGCAGCAGGGGCGGGGCCCTGCATCAGGAAGCTGGAGGGAGGGGAGGTCGCCTCAGGAAGGAAGAGGCTTTATCAGCTGGGACTCACAGCTCAAACTGCGGCCGGGATGAGTGAAGGGACGGAGCAACACTGTCTCCCCTTGAGTGATGGGAACAGAATCCCAATCCTGGGACTGGGAACCTCCTCCCCGGACCAGGTGAGACTTTCTTTCGCGTTCAGACTGGCGCTCTGCTGCCTACAAGCAGCCTCTGATTTCACGGCGGAGACTCATTACCGAGGTTCAATCGGCTGCGGCCACAGACCCACTTCCCACTTTAACCGTTGGTGCAACTGAGACTGGACCATCACTCCATCTCTCTCTGGTTTTAAACAACTTAAACCTAGGCCCGCAGGTTTTGAGACTGCATTTCCCAAACCTGGTGCAAAAAGATTGAGAGGAGCCAAGCACTCCAATTCAATTCTGGCGTTGGCTGACCATCTGTGGCGTTTGCATGTTCTCCCCATGTCTGTGTGGGCTTCCTGTGTGTGTGCTCCTGTTTCCTCCCACACTCCAAAGATGTGCATGTTAGGTTGATTGAACATGCTAAATTGCCCCTTAGTGTCAGGGAGATTAGCAAAGTAAATACATGGGGTTATGGAAGAAGGTGAGATGGGCTGATTGGCCTCCTTCTGCACTGCAGAGATTCAATGAAGTGGAGCCTGTAAAACCTGTATAAGATATTAGTTCTATAGGCAAAGATCACAGGATTCTTCTCTGGGGTTTGGAGCACTCTATGTAGCAAGAATTATTTTTATTCTTTCATGGGATGTGGGTGTTGCTGGCTAGGCCAGCATTTTATTGCCCATCCCTAATTACCTTTAGAATTGTGGTGGTGAGCTGCATTCTTGAACCACTGCAGTTCATGTGGTGTAGGTACACCCATGGTGCTGTTAGGGATTGAGTTCTAGAATTTTTCTCAATGATGTGAAGGAACGGCAATATATTTCCAAATCAGGATGGTGAGTGACTTGGAGAGGAACCTCCAGGCGGTGGTGTCCTAGGTATCTGCTGCTCCTGTCCTTCTAGATGGTAGTGATCATGGGTTTGGAAGGTTCAGTGGAAGGGAAGTTGGGGAGGTATTCGAAGATGAGGAACGTGAGGAAAACTGACAAAAACTAGGAATGTGAAGCTAAACAAGGCCAGTTTCCCTGTCTTAGTCTGCAGTTGCTAACAGTTTTTCAGCTATAAAAGATCAGGGGATGCTGTACTCTGGGCCAGGGTTAGTTGGGTCTAGCCAGGTAGTGAGAATTTCAATTAGTTTCAGGATCCAATGAGTTATGGAGAAGAGAGATCAGCATTTCTGCTCCTGATTTGCTGTCTAGGGTATGGGTTCATATGTATGTCTGTTTATGGGAACTGAGTGAAAACAAGATTGTGCTCATCTCCGATGCCACACATGGCTGAATAGCTAGCTGAAGAGTTACTTGGTGCAAATACTAACTGTTCTGTAATTCCAAGAGGAGTTGGGGAGGAAAGGGAATTGCTTAAATATTTGATGACAAAACATTTCAGGGCTAAGTGATTGTGATAGATGAGCTAAAGAGCTGGCATAACTTAATGAACAGAATAGCATCCTTTTGTCTTGTCTCGTATTATCGTGATGAGTGTAACTCCTTTTGTTATCATGTCGTACTTTCCGGCAACTTTTTATTTGAAGTATTTTAGAATGAGGGAATGTAGAATCACAGAATTGTTCAGATGTCAAAGGAGGCCATTTGGCCCATCATATGTGCACCAGCTTTCTAAATGAGCTTCATGACTTAGTGCCATTCCCCTGTCTTTTCCCTGTACCCTTACAAATATTCAAATCATCTAACACTCTTTTGAATGCTTCGATTGAACCTGCATCCACCACACTTTCTGGCAGTGCGTTGCAGACCCTAACCACTTGCTGCGTGAAAATGTTTTTCTTCGCATATTTGTTTCTTTTGCAAATCACTTCAAATCTGTTTCCTCTTAGTTTTGATCCTTTTACAAGTGGGAACAGTTTCTCCCTATCTACTGTCCAGCTCCCTCATGATTCTGAACATCTCTATCTCTTATTCTTCTCTCCATGAAGAAGAGTTCCAACCTCTCCAATCTATCCTCATAACTGAAGTTTCTCATCTTGGAACCATTGTAGTAAACCTGTTCTGCACTCTCTCTCTTTCATGCATTTAAATCCTTCCTATAGTACGGCACCCAGAACTGATAGAAGGAACAGAGTTTGATAAATGTGCTGTCAGGGGAATGGTCTCATTGGGGAAGACAGCTCCATTCAGAGAACCCACACTAAATGCACAATACCATGTGCAGAATGCAAACTTGGGTTGAAGTATTGACTTCAGTCCCTGTCCATCTGTGGAGAATAAGGGACTAACTTCAATGGCCAATGATTGTCTGTACTATGAACTGCTCCTCAGAGCATCAGAACAGGAGTCAACCACTCAACTCCTTGAGCCTGTTTCACCATTTGACCAGAATATGGCTGATCGGAAATCAAATTCCAAGTTTTGCCCAGTTTTACCTCCTTGAAAAATTGACTAATGCTACTTTCTTTAAATGGAAATTCTATTTTTCCCTAACAACTTGTAATATTATGAAGGACGTGGAGACCCTGGAGAGAGTGCAGAGGAGGTTTACCAGGATGCTGCCTGGTATGGAAGGACTGGGTTATGACGAAAGATTGGGTAAACTGGGGCTCTTCTCCTTAGAAAGATGGAGATTAAGGGGGGATCTGATAGAGGTGTATAAAATAATGAAGGGTATAGATAGAGTCAACAGTGGCAGGCTCTTCCCTAGATTGGGGACGACTATCACGAGAGGTCACGATCTAAGGGTGAGGGGGGAGAAGTATAATTTGGATACTAGAGGGAGGTTTTTCACGCAGAGGGTCTTGGGGGTATGGAATGCGCTACCAAGTAAGGTGGTGGAGGCAGGCACGCTGGACTTGTTTAAGGTTTACTTACATAGGCACATGAGTGAAACAGGGATGGAGGGTTATATAAGACGGTTTTAAAAAGGGTCAGAGCCTCGGGTCGATACTGGAAATGTAATACTACATGTTAATGTTTTTGTCTCTTTTAATCCACAGGTGTCGGTCCACCTGTATTGTTTAATGAGGGGCATGCACACCGTGGGTCGTGCGTGGGCTACTCTTGGATGTTTCGAGAGTGGCCTAGTACTTCGTGTTGATGTGTGCGTTTAAATCTGGACCAGCAGTCGGGCACCACAACAGCTCAGTGACTATCACTGCTAGCTGTGCAGATACATGGATTTGGGCCAGTGTCTGTGGGAGTTTGTGCATTCTCCCTGTGGTCGCGTGGGTTTCCTCCGGGTGCTCCGGTTTCCTCCCACACCCCAAAGGTGTGCTCTTAGGCTGATTGGTGTACCAAATTGACCCTACACTATTCTCCCCTGAATCTGGCTACAGTAGGAGTACCATTCGCATACACACGGGGCAAGGTAGGTGTAGGAAAATGCTTTAAAATGACGGCGCGGGCTCGTTGGGCCGAAGGACCTGTTTCCCGTGCCGGGTTGTTCTTTGTTTTTAACAGAATAATATATCTGCAGACACTTCACAAGAGCATTGTCAGACACTGAGCTACCACAAGGAGTGGTTGAGGTAGTAGCATTGATGTGTTTAATGGGAAGCTAGACAAATACTTGGAAGGAGAAAGGCATTCAAAGCCATCTTGGTGGATGGAGTAGGAGAAGATGCTGGTACAGACTGCTGAGCTAAATGGTCTGTTAAAGCAGGGGGCATGGATGTAGATGATGGAGGAAAATCCCAGAGCTTGGGACCACACAGTGAAATGCACAGTAGGACATTAAACTGTGGGATAAGCAACAGTGGAAGGAGGAGGGTTTGTGGAGCTGGTGAAGGTTATCGAGATTGGGATGTGTGGGACATGAAGGATTTGAGCAATTATGTGCAAGAGGGAGATTCATTTCAAACAGCCCTGATTCCTTGTCTCACTACCCATCTGTATACTGAAAGGTGCTTTTGATTTTCATTTTTATAAATGGTGTCATTTATAATAACTCGCACAGCACACCCGAGATCAGATAAAACAAAGGGGTTGATTTAACACGCGCATGCGCACACGGTTGATTGACTGTTAGAGGGTGAACCGGATTCTACAATGGGAGAAGTCACATGGAGTTGAATTAGTCTTGCAGCACCAATTCCAATGTTCCACAGTGCAGATAAGGGCCATGCAATTATACCAAGGTATGAATTTGTTCCACTAATCCGTCCTCTTCTTAACCTTGGTCTCCAAGAAGACACCTTCCACAGATTGCTCTCACATGGTCTTTCTATTCCAATGATCTTACTCGCAGGAAAAGCCATCTTCCTTGTATCCCTCACCTTCCATCATTCCACCTCACTCCCTGGCAGTGCGTTGCAGACCCCAACCACTTGCTGTGTGAAAATGTTTTCCCTTGCAGTATATTTGTTTCTTTTGCAAATCACTTCAAATCTGTGCCCTCTTAGTTTGCAACACGTTGAAAGTCATGTTGGAGCTGAATAGAATTTTGAGTTCACTGCTAGAGTATTGTGTGCAATTCTGGTTGCACATTATAGGAAGGATGTGATTGCACTGGAGAGGGTGCAGAGATAAGGCACCAGGATGCTGCCTGCAATGGAACATTTATGAAGAGAGGTTGTGTAGGCTTGGGTTATTTTCATTGGTTTATTTGATAGCAAACACCACTAACTTTTGGAGTGTTGCTCCTTCGTCAGGTAAGTGGGAGATCTGTTCACAAACAAGGCATATAAAGACACAAACTCAATTTACAGCACAATTTAGCTAATCAAGTCTAAAGGTACAGACAGTGAGTGGAGAGAGCATTAAGTGCAGGTTAAAAAGATGTGTATTGTCTCCAAACATGACAGTGAAATTTTGCAAGTCCAGGCAAGTCGTGGGGGTTACAGATGGTGTGACATGAACCCAAGATCCCAGTTGAGGCCGTCCTCGTGTGCGGAATTTGGCTATCAGTCTCTGCTCGGTGACTCTGAACTGTCATGTGTCGTGAAGGCCGCCTTCGAGAAAGCTTATTTGAAGATCAGAGGCTGAATGCCCGTGACCACTGAAGTGTTCCCCAACAGGAAGAGAATAGTTTTGCCTGGTGATTGTCGAGCGCTGTTCATTCATCCATTGTCATAGTGTCTGCATGGTCTCTCCAATGTACCATGCTTCAGGACATCCTTTCCTGCAGCATATCAGGTAGACAACGTTGCAAGAGTTGTGGCAGGGTTGTCCAGTATTTCCCCAGAGCGGAGAAGCTACTACATCTCCTCCAGAGCTTTCAACGTATCATTTGATGAAGATGAACATCTTGCCAAGGCCACCCCCACTTGCCTTCAAACAACTGCACAACCTCAAACAGTTCATTGTCCACAACAAATTACCCAGCCTTCAGGAGAACAGTGACCCTGACACCAGACAACCTTGCCACAGCAACCTCTGCAAGACATGCCGGATCATCGACACCAGATGCCATCATTTCGCATGAGAACACCATCCACCAGATGCATGGTAAATGCTCTTGCAACTCGGTCAATGTTGTCTACTTGATACGCTGCAGGAAAGGATGTCCCGAGGCATGGTACATTGGAGAGACCATGCAAACACTACGACAACGGGTGAATGAACACCACTCGATAATCACAAGGCAAATCTTCCTGCTGGCGAACACTTCAGTGGTCACGGGCATTCGGCCTCTGATCTTCAGGTAAGCGTTCTCCAAGGCAGCCTTCATGACATACGACAGTGCAGAGTCGCTGAGCAGAGACTGATAGCCAAGTTCCACACGCATGAGGATGGCCTCAACCGGGATCTTGGGTTCATGTCACGCTATCAATGACTTGCCTGAACTTGCAAAATCTCACTAACTGTCCTGTCTGGAGACAATACACATCTCTATCTTGTGCTTAATGCTCTCTCCAGTCACATTGTCTGTACCTTTAAGACTTGATTAGCTGTAAATTGAGTTTGTGTCTTTTTATGTCCTGTTTGTGAACAGGTCTCCCACTCACTTGACGAAGGAGCAGTGCTCTGAAAGCTAGTAGTGTTTGCTATCAAATAAACCTGTTGGACTTTAACCTGGTGTTGTGAGACTTCTTACTGTGTTTACCCCAGTCCAATGTCAGCATATTATTTTCATTGGAGTAGAGAAGACTGAGGGGTGACTTGATCAAGGTGTACAAGATTGAGGGACATGGACAGGCTGGCTAAGGAATAGTTGTTTTCTTTAGTTGAAGGGTCAGCCTTGATGGAACATAGGTTCAAGGCAAGAGGCAGGAGGTTTAGGGGAGATGTGAGGAAAAACATTTTACCCAGAGGGTGGTGACAATCTGGAGAGAGGTGGGTTGCCTTTAAAAAGTAAAACGGTAAGAAATGATTAATGAGGAGGAGAAGCCAAGAGCGTTTGACCAAAAGGACTCAGTTCCAAAGTGCACGTAGTGATAATTTAGGTTACATAAACCCGGCAGAGATTAGAAGAGACGCCACCTAGTTGTAAATGGAGAATTGCAAGCAGATAAAATCTGAGAGGCCAATATTGTGAAGTCTGTGCTTGGGTAAAGTGTAGTCTGTAGAAGGATCATTTAAATTTGAAAGAAAATTGATGAGGGAAGGGCTATAGATGGTTTATGTGGACTTTAAGGTGTTTGACAAGGTCTCACATGGCAGACTGGTACAAAAACTAAAATCACATTGGATTTGGAGTGGGCTGGCTAGATGGATACGCAACTAAGAACATAAGAACATAAGAAATAGGAGCAGGAGTAGGCCATCTGGCCCTTCGAGCCTGCCCCGCCATTCAATAAGATCATGGCTGATCTGTCGTGGCTCAGTTCCACTTTCCCGCCCTCTCCCCATAACCCTTAATCCCCTCTCTTATCAAAAACCCATCAACCCGCTTCTTAAAAATATTTAGCGAGGCAGCCTCCACCACTTCAACGGGCAGAGAATTCCAGAGATTCACCACCCTTTGAGTGAAGAAGTTCCTCCTCAACTCCGTTCTGAACCGCCCCCCCTTTATCTTGAGGCTGTGCCCCCTAGTCCTACTGTCTTTTTTGAGCGGGAAGAGTCTTTCCACCTCTATCCTATCCATCCCATTCATCATCTTATACGTCTCAATGAGATCTCCCCTCATTCTTCTAAACTCTAACGAGTACAAGCCTAGTTTATTCAGCCTCTCCTCATAGCTCAACCCCCTCAACTCCGGTATCAGCCTACTGGCTTGATATTAGAAGACAATGGTGGAAGGATGTTTTTCAGAATGGAGATCTGTAGTTAGTGGTGTTCTACAAGAATCAGTGTGAGACCTGCGTTGCTGGTAGTATATATAAGTGATCTGAAGGAAAATGTGGGTGGTCCGATTAGGTGACACAAAGATTGGTGGAGTTGCCGATAGTGTTGAGAATTGAAAGAGGATACAACAGGATATAGATTGGGTACAGAAATGGCAGATGGCGTTTAATCCAGATAAATGCAAGCTAATGCATTTTGGAGTATCAAATTTGGGTTTGAATGACACTGTAAATGGCAGAACCCTTAGGAACATTAACATGGGTACCTAGGCATGCAAGTCCACAGTTGCCTAAAAGTGGCAGCATGGGTGGCCAAGGTGATTAAGAAGGCATATGGCATGCTTGTCTTCATCGGCCAGGGCATTGAGTACAGGAATTGGGAAGTCATGTTGCAACTATATAAAACTTTGATTAGGTTGCATTTGGAGTATTGTGTGCGGTATGGTCACCACACTATCAGAAGGATGTGGAAGCTATGGCGAGAGTGCAAAGCTCGTTCACCAGGGTGTTGCCTAGTCTTGAGAGTGTTGCCTATAACGAGAGGTTGAATACACTAAGATTGTTGTCACTGGAAGGACGGAGCCTAAGGGGAGACCTGGTAGAGGTCTACAAAATTATGAGAGGCATAAACAGGGTAGACATTCAGAGGCTTTTTCCAAGGGGGCACAGATTGAAGGTGAGGGGAAAGTTTAAGGGAGGTGGTGTGGTGGGTGCCTGGAACTGCCAGAGGATGTGGTGGAAACAGGCACGTTAACAATATTTAAGAGCCATCTGTATGGGTACATGAATAGAGGAGAAATAGAGGGATATGGACCAAGTAAGGTAGGTTTTTTTTTGTTAGCTAGAACACTATGATCGGCATAGGCTTGGAAGACCGAAGGGCCTGTTCCTGTGCTGTACTTTTCTTTGTTCTTTGAAACATTAACTCTGCTTCTTTCTACAAATGCTGCCAGACTTGCTGAGTTTGATGGAACATTCAGTTTCAGCCAGGGTTTCAGAGACTTGTAGAGAGGGAGTGAATCAGAGAGCTGTTTGAGGGGCACAGTTTAATGATGCACATTGCTGGAGCTTTTCCCACAGATGGAAAAGGACCAAAAGGATTCATTGTGAGCTGATAGAGGTTGACCCAAGGGTCCAATAGAGGTAAGTAGTGGCATCTGTAGTTTGCACCAGCAGCGTGTGAAGGAATGTATCTCTGTGATACATGTAGTTTCAGACGGATAAACTGGATAAAGATGAAGAGCTGGGATCTCATTCCTAATCCACAAGCTGCCCTGCTTCACCATTTAATGTTAGTTTAAAACTGATAGCTGCATTACTCCGGTAACTAAAGGCCCTGCCCGATGGAGGACCAGGCCATAAAGTTCCAGGGCTGGAATTCAGTCTGTGAGCTTGCAGAGAGCAGAGGTAGTGACAAGAGGCCTATGATTGGCATCAGTGCCCTGGGCCAGGAAGAGAAAAGTTAAAACCAGCATTCCTCATCTTGGCTATTCATTAAAGACCTTCTGAACTGAGGCCAGGGTGGTTTCAAACCAGTGTGAGGCATCGGCAGAGGCTTGTCTCTGACGGTGGAGTTGCATTCAGCTGAGACCCCAATGATATCATCATCAAATCATGAGGCTTTCTCTTAAATAGAAATTAGAAGCAGAAGTAAGCCCTTTGAACCTACTCCGCCATTCATTTCCATCATGGTTGATCATTGAATTCAATATCCTGATTTACCCCTGCCCCCCATATCCCTTAATCCTTTTAGCCCCAAGAGCTATATCTAATTTCTTCTTGAAATCTGTCAAACGTTTTGGCCTTAACTACATTTTATGGCAGTTGAATGTGTTACCATGCATTCAGCACCCTCTGGATGAAGAAATTTCTCCTCCTCTCAGTTCTAAAAGAGTTACCCCTTATCCTCAAACGATGACCCCTAGTTGTGGACTCCCTCACCATTGGGAACCTTCTTTCTGAATCTACCCTGTTTAACCCTGTTAGGATTTTATAAGTTTCAATGAGATCCCCTCTCATTCTTCTAAACGCCACTGAACATAATCATAACTGACTCAGTCTCTCCTCATATGACAGACCTGCCATCCCAGGAATCAGCCTGGTAAACCTTTGCTGTACTCCCTCTATAGCAAGGACATCCTTCCTCAAATAAGGACACCAAAACTGCACACTATATGCCAGGTGTGGCCTCACCAATGCCCTATATAATTGCAACAAAACATCCCTGTCCCTAAATTCAAATCCTCTGGCTACGAAGGCCAACATACCATTTGCTGCCTTTACTGCCTGCTGTACCTGCACAATTTTAGCAACTGATGCACAAGAATTTAAAGCAATCATACAACTACTTAAATACTTAACAGGATTTCCACCAGATCAAAGCAAAAAAAGAGCACTGTCTGCAAGATGATTGCAAAAAATCTTATTACTGAGGCAGATGTTTCAAAATGCTCCTGAAGTGAATGAGTAACTATCCTAAGTTGTGATGCTTGAACAGAAAGTTGCAATTTCAGTTTCTGGCCCAGTCTATCACTCAAATCAGCCACTGGCACTGTTTACACTTCCCTCTGCCGAAAAGCAACCAGCATAATGAAGGACTGCGCATACCCCGGACATTCTCTGTTCAGCTTTCTCCCATTGGGAAAAAATACAAAAGTCTGAGATTACATGCTAACTAAGAACGGCTTCTTCTTACTGCAATCAGACTTTTGAATGGTCCTATCACACATTAAGCTGATCTTTCTCTGCACCCTCAGTAACCACAACACTGTAGCTGGAATTTTACCAGCCCGTCCACCGTGGGAATCGGAGCAGGCAAGGGGCGGACCACGATAAGGTCTGTGAACCTCAGGCAAGATTTTATGGTTTTGGGATGAGCGAGACCATAAAATCCCGCCCTATATTCTGCACCCTATCCATTCCTTCTTCCCTGTGTACTCTATGAATGGCATGCTTTGTCTATAGCACGCAAGAAACAATACTTTTCACTATCCCAATACATGTGACAATAATAAATCAATTCAGTTCAGTGCTCTAGAGATAGCAATATATTGTACATGTGAAACATGATTGGTTAGAATGATCTGAAGAGCTGGTGTCTGTAAATCCAGTCTAAAGGTGTGTGCTGTGCAATGATAATGTCATTCTGAGACATGAGAGCAAAAGTAGATCATATAACTCGTCATGGCTGCTGTGCATGCAATATCATGGGCTCCTACTCCAGTTTCCTGGCTGCATCTCCTATCCCTTAATTCTCAGAGACCAAAAATCTCTGTGCCAGCCTTAAATATATTCAGTGATGGCACATCCACAACACTCTGGGTTGGAGAATTCCAAAGGTTCACAACCCTTAGGGCAGAAATTTCTGTTTTCTGCAGTGTGGTGACTGAGGCAGGAAAACTGGCATTGTAGTGACCTGTGTACCTCCAATGGGTTCCCTTTGCATGTTTCCCATTTTTGGAAACTGACATTACACGATGTTGTCGAGGGGGGAGATCCAAATATGGTGGACAATATGATAGGGCAGCCTTTTAATATTATTGTAATTAATGTAAATGAGGTTCCCACCCAGAACCATTACATCAATGGGGGGTGGGGTGGAGGTGTTCTGGGGTGAAAGGATGTGAAAACAATCTGACCAGCGAGATTCTCAACTTTTGGGCCTGGTGGGTTTTTGTACCCACACCATCATTAGGTGCTAGGTCCCAGCCTTTGAGTGAAGTAATTTCTCCTCATTGTGATCCTGAACGATCGTATACTTTCCCTGCACCTTTGCTGCGTTCCAGATTCCCCAGCCAGGAGAAATTACCTCTCAATGTCTCCCCTATCAGACCCCTTCAGAATTTTGTATGTTGTATGTTTCTGACTCTGAGATTTCCTGGTTTTGTTGAAAGTGAGCCCCTACCCCTGCCCCTGTGGTGGGTTCCCCAATGGCATGACTTTGGCACCATCTTCCTATGGTGAGCCACAATTGCTGCCAGAAAGCCTGCCGAGGGGGGCTGGTGGAAAACTCTATCTGAATCGGATGTCCTGGCTGAGGCAATATCTTGTCCCCCTCTCCTTTCCGTGCTGGAGTGGGGATGGAGGCTTGCAGAAATAGAATTGGAGTCCTATCCCCCAAGCCTCCATGCTCCTGCCCCACAAGCTGATTGAAATCGCCGTATTGCCAATTGCAGTTTTTAAGGCCTAGCTGGGAGGTGAGAGTGGGTAATGTACATAGCCATACGTTCTGATTATAGCTCTGATGTGTGGCTTGCTTTGACAGCTCGATAAAGGTGTGACAGTAAAAGCTGTGAAGACTGGCATTGAAATTGGATACCGCCACCTGGATGGAGCCTTCATGTACGGCAATGAAGATGAGGTTGGTGAGGCCATTCGGGCTAAGATTGCTGATGGAACGGTGAAGCGGGAAGACATTTTCTACACCAGCAAGGTATGAGATGTTCCTTTAAACATAGGTTATCAGCAGAATGCTGTGTACTTGGATAAGTTCCCTCAGGTTAGATTCGCCCCCTCACCCCCTGAGTATACAGCAATTTCTGTTGATTTCCCGTCTATAAAAATGGAAGGCGAGGAGGCAAAGGGAGGGGACCAGAGGTACAAGTAACAGGCAAGAGAGAGTGGGGATCTGGAATGCATAGAGCTGGGTGATAAAGGACATGTGGAAAGTAGGGGAGGGGAGTTGTAGTAGGAGAAAAATAGTGGATTCAGCAAGGAGTAGGGGGTATTTCAGAGAAGTTTAACTTCATCTGCGAGTGACTTTGAATAGATGGTATGGTTTCTGAAACATGACACCAGCTTTGCGAATTTGAGGAAAAGATCTAAATCTTCGGGACTCTTTGGAGTTTTGAGAGTAGACATGAACATGTGTAAAAAGTGACTACATTTTGTGGAGCTGTCTCCTTTGCCCTTTAAATTTTGAAAAATAATATTCTGTTGTGACTCAGTTGAAACAAAATAATGCTAGCAATTTCAATAAATGTTTATTGACAAACCTGAAGTTTATCATTATAGAATTGGTACTATTTAATCACTTCACAACTTAAATATTATCAGAGTGGGCAGCCTGTAAGTTCACAATTTGACAGCTCTGTGTGGTTATAAAGGGATTGGTTATTTTTGATGCAGAGCTATGAATGTTTGCTTTTAATAAGGGTTTAAGCACTTGAAAAAATTTTAATATATTGATTGGCCATGTATCAACGAGAAGGTTTTGTTTTAAGACACTGAATTTGTAATAGATATTCAGGATTTTATTTTGTCTTAGCCTGGATACTAGGTGTGTCAGCATGGAGGATAGGTGACCCACACCCACTATTGTTTGCCCATGAGTTGGCACAAGTGGCATGGGGCTGAAAAGGGCTATGGGAGTTGATTGAAGGGCATTCGTTTGCATGGAGGGTATGAAGGGCCATGAGGTGAATGGATGAGGTTGCATAAGTACATGGGGAGTGTGTGTGGGATGAGGCAGAGCAAAGACTAGATGGTCATGATGTTTTATTATAACTGGGGCAAAGTCCCAGATGACCTTTTAAACAGCCTGACTTGGCAGTTGGCAGCTCCTTTTTTTAAAATGTTTATTATTTATTAGTCACAAGGCTTACATTAACACAATGAAGTTACTGTGAAATTTCCCCTACTTGGCATAGTCTGGTGTCTGTTTGAGTTAATGCACCTAACCAGCACGTCTTTCAGAATGTGGGAGGCACCTGGAGGAAATCACTGAAGACATGGGGAGAATGTGTGCAAACACCACACAGTGACCCAAGCTGGGAATTGAACCTAGGTCCCTGGCGCTGTGAGGCAGCAGTGCTAACCACTCTGCTGCCTCTGAGGGGCAGTTTGCCCCTAGAGGAAAAATCTAACTCTGATGTGCACCCGACTCTGGATACTTGACCCGAAAGCAAGAATTTGGCTTCAAGTGTTGGATCCCCACTCGTCAGTAGGGCCCCCAGATAGTGAGCAGGAACAAACTCCAGATACTTTGTTTTGCCTTCCCAATTCATTGATTGAGTTCTTGACCTGTATTCCATCAGTTTAACAATGTTAACAAATGAATCATGGTTTAAAAGACCCCCTCCCATTGTTAATACATTGCCAGTAAAAGTGGTCATGTATTTCCAGTTCACTCGGGGAGTCTGGGTTGTTACGGAAACAGGGATGTTTTACATTGTAACCTGGAGCTATGGATAGTGAGAGTAGAGGCACCAACTTCCTTTCCATCACATGGCAGACCAGGGGGTTTTTCCTACTCTTGCTGCCTGCCATTGGATTTTCAGGTTGGCACTCAACCTGTTTGGTCAAGTTATGAACACACCTTCCTTGGTCTTCAAGCCCTGGGGTGGGACTCAAACCCAGAGTTTTGGCTCAGAGGGAGGATGCTACCCTCTGCGCCACATGACCTCCCATCATCTGCTGTACAAGGCATGTAATGTTATAAAACTTTAGAAAACACAAAGGGCTATGAACAACTGGACACCAAATACTAGCAGCAGAAGAATCAGAGGAGTTGAGGAAAAGCAAGAGCGAGGTAATGAATTTTGAGGAGAGAAAGGCAGCATTAATGTTGAATCAAACTTTAGCCAGTGATCTGAAGCATACAGAGAAATATAAAGGATATATGGCACAGAAACAGGTCCAACCCAGCCCCAAATCTTCCCTCTTCCCTCATCATCATCTTGCATCAAAACCTATTCTCTTCTCTTCTCATATGTTTATCTAATTTCCTCTCCTTGTGATCTGAGTTGCATCAGAAATGAAATCCCTTTTTTTAATGAAAAGCAGAATACTGCAAATGCTGGAAATTTGAAATAATGGCCGGAACTCTCCAGCCATTTACGTCTGGCTGCTGTTGCCAGCAAGTACGGAGAATTTGGCGCTCAGTGGGACTGGAAAATCTCAGCAATGGGCGAGCTTGTAGAATCTAGGCGCAGGAGTAGACCATTTGGCCCTTCGAGCCTGCTCTGTCATTCAATATGATCATAGAACCCCTACAGTGCAGAAGAATCTCCAGTCGCAATGGGATCTTGATCAATTGGGCCAGTGGGCTGACAAATGGCAGATGGAGTTTAATTTAGACAAATGCGAGATGATGCATTTTGGTAGATTGAACCAGGGCAGGACTTACTCAGTTAATGGTAGGACACTGGGGAGAGTTACAGACCAAAGAGATCTAGGGGTACACGTTCATAGGTCCTTGAAAGTGGAGTCATAGGTGGACAGTCTGGTGAAGAAGGCATTTGGCATGCTTGGTTTCGTTGGTCAAAACGTTGAATACAGGAGTTGGGACGTCTTGTTGAAGTTGTACAAGACATTAGTAAGGCCGCACTTGGAATACTGTGTGCAATTCTGGTCACCCTGTTATAGAAAGGATATTATTAAACCCTATCACAGTTCTGGGAGTGGGGAAAGAAGTGAAGTCCACATCTGGAGACCAGATCGGTGAAACCACATCTGGAATATTGTGTAGACTTCAGGTCATCGCATTTGAAGAAAGATACAACAGCATTTGAACCAGTTTAGAGAACGTTCACTCGACTCATTCTTGGGATGAGCCGATGATGCTCTGAAAAAATGTTGAGCAAATTGAGTTTATGCTCATTGGAGTTTAGCAGACTGAGAAGTGATTTCATTGAAATATATAAGATGCTGAGGGGACTTGACAGGGTGAATGCTGAGGATGGTCTCCCCCTGTCAGAGAGACTAGAACGAGTGACATACATTAAATTTAAAGTAGTGAGTGTCCCGTTAAGGGCAGCACAGCAGAAGTAGGTTGCCTGTCTTGAGGGTTCAATTGGGATTGAGTGGGTAATCACTTCAGGGGGGGCATCCTCTCTTGGGTAGTAGACATGTAGGGACTGGGGCATTTTATACAGTTTCTCCTAGTTGATTAATACCTTTCATGTTTCTGATGAAGTCTGGATTTTGACGGCTGAGTTGCACTGATTTCTGATTGACATGAGAGATGAGGGTTCTGGGGAGAAGACATGAAAGTCAAGTTGAGGCCACAACCACGGTCACGATACTCTTCCCCCAATTTCCTGTGTAGTCGTTTTACAGGGGACCCCAGAACACCATTAAGAGCCCCACAGTCAACTTGTCTAGCCCCGGAGACTTGCCCTTGGAGAGGACACTGGTCAGCTCTATCAAACCCAGGGGAGTGTCGCACTTTCCTGTGCTGTCCGGGCTGACCTGCAGCAGGTCTTCCCACAAAACTCTGCAAGTATCCTTGCTGGAGAGAACAGAGAAGAGTTTTTGGCTGTGACTTCCTCTGGATCCAAGATGAAGCATCCATGGTCAGCCACAGCGCACGGAGCTGCTGACAGATGTATGTCTTTTTTCAAGGGAGCCACGGTCCAGGTCTGCAAGAATCCAGATCTGTGACCTTGCGTATGTGCCGCGGGACCCGACAGCTTGCAAGATTCTGTAGCGTGCCCTTTTTCTCCCTGTATGCCAGCCACAGGGCCGGGTTCTCATTGAGCTGACTGAGATGTGACTCCAGGTCGAATGCCATCTTCTCCAACTCTTCGATACTGGATTTCTGCCTCTTTGTCATTCCCCCTTGTGTAGACCTGATAGAAGGTACAGATGTGAGTCTTGCCCACATCGCTCCATGGCCTCAAGGAAGGGAATCCTCCCCACTTCCTTCTTCAGCCGGCCCAGAAACGACATGACAAGACAGGGAACCACCCGTCCTCCAGCAGCAGGTTGTTAAAGTGTCAGTAACCACCCCCCACCGTGCCCCCCCCCAACCCCCACCTCCAGATGCAGAACCGAATGAGTTCTGACCACACCATACAGTGGTCCAAGCCTAGCACCTGTTACAGAAGCTGCCAGGACAGGATACTGGCCCGCCCCAACACCAAATACACATGCCACCCTACCACTGTCCTCCCGATCCAACCTCCCACTTGGACCAACACCCCTGGCCTGAAAAGCCTGGTCTAAACCACCAGCCCCCCTCACCGCCTTACCCCCTCAATCTCCAGGATGTAAAGTTTTAGTGGTGTAAAATTGACTGCTTATGTAAGCATGTAGCTACTGCGTCTTTTAATCCAAATATTTATTACAATTCATTTTAATATTGGTTATGATCCCTTTTAATAAATTCATATTTATTTGATTAGTTTATTGTCCCTAAAACAGTCCTCCTGCACAACTGCATCCAGCTGTTCCCTATTTTTGTGCTCTTTAGATGGGACCTATCATCAATAAAAAGTAAGTGGTAGCATGGTAACAAAAACAAAACTTTAAAGGAAACTTTGCTGTTTGTAATGTAACTGGATTGATTAGTAAGTTTGTGGATAACACATAAAGGTTGGTAGATTTGCAGATGGTGATGAGGACTGCCAGGGGATACGGCAGAATATAAATTGTTTGGAGACTTGGACAGAGAGATGGCAGATGGAGTTTAATCTGGACAAATGTGAGGTAATATACGTTAAAGATAGGAAATATACAGTAAATGGCAGAACCCTTGAGAGTCTTGATAGGCAGATGATCTGGGTGTACAGGTACACAGGTCAGTGAAAGTGGCAATTCAGGTGGAGAAGATAGTCAAGAAGGCATAAGGCATGCCCGCCTTCATCGGCCAGGGCATTAAGTTTAAGAATTGGCAAATCATGTTGCAGCTTCATAGAATCTTAGGCCACATTTGGAATATAGTGTTCAATTCTTGTCGCCGCACTAACAGAAGGACGTGGAGGCTTTGGAGAGAGTACAGAAAAGATTTACCAGCATGTTGCCTGGCATGGAGGGCATTAGTTATGCGGAGAAGTTGAAGAGACTTGGTTTGTTGAACGATGGAGGTTGAGGGGCGACCTGATAGAAGCTTACAAGATTGGGGGGACATGGACAGAGTGGATAGTCAGAAACATTTTCTCAGGGTGGAAGAGTCAGTTACTGGGGGACATAAATTTAAGGTGCGAGGGGCAAGGTATAAAGGAGATGTATGAGGCAAGTTTTTATACAGAGGGTGGTGGGTGCTTGGAATTTGCTGCCAGAGGAGGTAGTGGAGCAGATACAATATTGACTTTTAAGGGGCTCTGGACAAATACATGAATAGGGTGGGAATGGAGGGATATGGTCCCCAGAAAGGCAGGGGGTTTTAGTTCAGTCAGGCAGCATGATCGTTGCAGGCTTGGACGGCTGAAGGGCTTGTTCTTGTGTTGTAATGTTTTGTTTTTTGAAACTTACAAAACAAAATGAAATTCTCATTGCTAATGATTCATGCCCAGCCCCATGGTGCTAAATGGTTTTGCAAAGAGGTCTCCACATTGGGAGACCAAGACTGCAAAAAAAAACAGGCAGCTGGGTGTCCGTTAACCATCTGAATTTCCTATTATGGGGGTTCTGCTCCATGCCAGGTCTTCAGTGGTGATGGGGAGGACTTATGTGCAAAAAGCCTTCCGTGTCACCCCCAGATGGCACAACAGATCACCATGGCATGTCTGGATGGTTGATAAGGGCAAGGGAGTGAAGCAGCAGCCATTACAGGAAACCTCTCCATGCCGAGTAAGAGGGCAAGGAGCGAATTTCTGGGAGGTGGCCCAAATTGTGGGACCATGGCCCCCAAAGGAGATAATGGTGGTGGAAGGGGTTTGTTTCTGTGAAGACAGCATCACTGTTGGGAAGTAAAGATAAAAATTGCTGCCAGTTGATGTCGATATACCTGTCCATGCCAGTATTTTATGTTCGGAATCTATTACCATAAATAATTAGTTCTATTCCCCTAATATTCTGGTCTAATTTCCCCTGAATTGTAACAGTACATCACTTCACCCACTCCCTATGGTAACAAGTTCCACATTCTCACAATTTCTTGGGTAAAGGTGTTTCTGCTGAATTCCTGATTGAGTTTCTTGGTGATTATCTTGTATTGGCGACCACTCCTTATTTTCCTGCGGGGAAGGTATTTCTAGAGCACGTTTTATGACAATCGAACGTCTCAAAGTGCTTTAACAACAAAAGAACTAGAAGCAGGAGTTGACAATTCAGCTTTTCGAGCCTGCTGCACCAGTCAATACGATCATGGCTGATTCATCTCGGCCTTGGCTCCACTTTCCTGCCTGTTCCCCATAACCCTTCAACCCATTACTAATTAAAAATCTGTCTATCTCCTCAAATTTATTCAATGTCCCAGCATCCACCCCACTCTGAGGTAGTGAATTCCACAGATTCACCACCCTTAGAGAGAAGTAATTGGCTTTACAGCCAATGAAATACTTTTTGAAATGTAGGCTGGAATTTTACCGGCATGCCCGCCTGAGGCTGGTAAGATTGCACCCAAGCCCAATGGAGAATGCTGTTCTGTGAGCCTTGCCTGCTCCGATTTCAGAGCCGTAGTCTCTGTTATAATTGAACGAAGAATCCCGAGAGCTGTAGCTACCGGAGGCAGAACTGCAACTTATTTATTTATGATACATGTCTATTTAAAGTGTGATTGACCTAAAGAGAGCAATCTAAGGCAAATGTACTAAACGTCACAACTCTGCTTGAGACTGCAGGATACCATTAGACAAAATGTGGACAATTGGCCAAAGGGTTAAAATTCTGCTTGGTAGCCAGAACATGACAAACTTTAACAATGCCAGGAAGATTTTGGGGGGCGGGGAGGGAGAAGACACTTTAATGATTTGATTAAATGAAACTATGTTAGGTTGTTTGCTGATTGAACTAACAACCCTTGTGTTTTGACTGTAGCTGTGGATGACCTACCTTTCTCCTGCCCTGGTCCGGGCTTGTCTTGAGACAACATTGAAGAGTCTGAAGCTGGATTACGTTGACCTGTACCTTATACACTGGCCTATGGGTTTGAAGGTAAAATACAAATGAGTGGATGTACTTGTGAAAGGTGGAGCTCCCCGGCCTCAGGGTGAATGGCTTGGTCTAGGACTGAGCTAAACAGGTGTGAATTCCCAGCTACAATCTTTGGTCTGTGCTGGGTTAGCTGATCTCCATCAAGGTTGAACCACTGTCCTCAGATTTGGAATGAAAATGTTAGCCAGAGTTCCCCTTTGTGATAATTCTCCAACTGAGCAAGTGACAGCTCCACCTCTCTGGATCTTGCAGCTTGGAGTTTGGTGGACTTCTTTGAGGAAAAGGGCACAGACATCAATATCTGAAAACCAGGGCTGACCTGAAAGATGATCATTTCCACAAACCTGTGCTTGATTGGCCAATTTTGAAATTGCACAGGCCGCAAGCACTGGCCTATTTAGTTATTCAGGAGACCACTTGCACTTTGATGTTGACAATATTTCTTGGATCTCTTTACAAAGGCTGCAAAAGAGGCTTTGAAAATATGAACGCATTCACTTGATAATAAAGGCCATTGGCCAGACAAAGGAGACACAATGATTCCAATATTAGTAACAAGATCTCTGTTAGTTGGGTTTGAGATGGCTGGGTATCACTGAAACTTCAGGCCAATACAAAGATGCCAGGTGGTAAGGTGCTGATTTGATGTGCCGGATCCCATTTGATTTCATAAATTTTGTGAACTCTAGGCTGATGGACACTGAACCATTATTGGAAACTAATACCTCTGGGATTCCACGCGTTGTGAACGAGGTGTGCAGTTTCTTAATGGTTACCATCATGTTTGCCGAGTTCAGTTTATTGCCATCTAACCACTTGGAATTGGCATCTATTATCACCAGAAATGGGTCTGCAAAGTCAACATGGAATCGAGACCATGGTCTGCCTGGCAATTCCCACGTGTGCAGAGGGGCTGCCAGTGGTGCTTTCTGCCCCTGTTGGCACTTCTGGCACTGTCCTACCAGTTTTGTTATGTCTACGTTCAGATCTGGCCACCAAATATCGCTCCTGGCCAGCATTTTCATTTTTGATACTTCAGGGTGCCCGTGGTGTAGTTTGGCCAGTGTGTCCCGATAGCCCTTCCTTTGGATGATGACTTGTGCTCTCCACAGCAGCATCCCATCTTCCACTGCTCCAGTTGGGTGGAACTGTGGATGGACCGGTCTTTTCAACTGCCCTGTTAGCACCAGATGCTTTATCTTTGCCAATACAGGGTCTTTCTGAGTCCACTGGCGTATATTGTGTGCATCCACTGGGAGGGTATCCGTAAAGTTTAATGTCATCACGGTCTTCTCCATTCTGGGCACCAATGGTGGGGTGTCTGATAACGGTAGCCAGCTTAAGGCATTGGTATTTGCCACTTCAATCCCTGGTTGGTGCTCCAGTTGATACTGATATGCTGCCAGCAATAATGCCCAATGCTGGATCTGGGCTGACGCTATCGGCAGCACTGCTTGTCTTCCTTCAGTTGTCCCAGCAAGGGTTTATGATCTGTTACGATCGTAAATATTCGCCCATATAAATACTGGTGAAATTTTTTGATGGCGAAGATTACCGCCAGTCCTTCCTTTTTCATATCTTTGCTCTGTCAATGCCAGGGTCCTGGAGGCACGCGCTATTGGCTGCTCTTGTCTGTCCTGCCATCTGTGTGCCAGGACTGTGCCCATTCCATACAGGGATGCATCACAGGTGAGTATTAATTCCTCCTTGGGGTCATAACGTACCAGTACATTTTTGGATGAGAGTTGCTGTTTAATTTTCTTGAAGGTCCTGTCCTGGTGGGCCGACCATTGTCAAGTTTGTCCCTTTTTTTGGCAACTGATGGAGGATCCAGAATAGAGGCCCTATTCTGTATGACTTTCCTGTAGTATGTTACCAGTCCTAAAAATGACCGTAGTTCCTGGATGGTTGTGGGAGAAAGAGTGTCTTTTATTGCTCGCACCGGATCCTCCAGAGGACATAGGCCTGATTTAACCACTTTATACAGAAGGTAGGTTACTTGTGGTACTAAAGACACATTTCTCCCTTTTCAGACGCACTCACGCTGTTGCAAATCTCCTGAGAACTTCCTCCAGGTTCTGCAGATGTTCCGCCGTTGCTTTACCCACAATGAGGACATCGTCTAGGTAAATGGCATCCTGTGGTAACCCCTGTAGGATGCTCTCCATGGTCCTTTGGAATATGGCACAAGCTGACAAAACCCCGAATGGCAGTCTTTTATACTGGAAGAGGAATTTCAGCATATTTGTAGTGGTGAATTTTTGCGAATCTTCATCCATCCATAATTGCAGGTATGCGTGGCTCATGTCCAGTTTTGTGAATAGGAGTCCTCCTGCCAACTTTGTGTACAGGCCCTCAATCCTGGGAGTTGGGTATTTGTCTAGCTGAGAGTAAGAATTTATTGTCTGTTTGAAATCGCTGCAAAGGTGCACCGAGCCATCTGACAGGTGCCGTCCATTCAGTGAACTGAACTGGTTTTATTATTCCTTTGTGCTGTAATCTTTTGATCTCCACATTGACCTAGGACTTTGAGACAGCCTCCAGGTTGATGTGCAATTTTGTCTTGACTCATTTGTCCCTACATATTTCCAGAAAAACCTCTGGATATTTGCTCAGGGCCTCACCACTTTCCAGCTGGAAGATACTTGTCCAATCTCACTGGATTTCTTTTAGCCAATTTCACCCTAATAGACTCAGTCCCAAGTCTTATTGTTTCCTGTTAGTAACTGGCACATGGGTTGTACCCATCACTTTGTGGTTCCCCCCCGTATAGGTTCTGAGCTTTGCCGAAGTATTGGTCAGAGCTAAGGGCTAGAGTCCAGTGTGTATCTTGTTAAACATTATGACTGATAAGGCTGCACCTGTGTCAACGTCCATTTAGTCCCACTGACAATTTGATGGGTTTTGATTTTGCCATCGCTATTCCCTGTCAGAAATAGGGGAAGTTTCCAGGGAGTGCATTCTTGGCCTGTATGTTCTTTTCGGCCATGTTGGTTTAGGAGACTTGCTTTTCCTCTTTGTTATGGTTACCAGTGGCAGGTTGCAGTGTTGTGCCAGCAGGGCTCCACAGGAACTGCTATCACTCTGGGCTTAACCTGACCTTGTGTAAGTGCGTTCTGTAGGTGGACTTGGGCTCCCTTGTATCCAAATCCTTCCAGAGGGTGCTACCGTAGTGGAAGTCCCCTAACCCAATCTCCCTGATGTTGGTCTCTACCTCCATCGGGATACCATGGAGCTCATGCACTCCACTTACTGCTTTTTCTAACGACAAGGCCAACTGTAATGCCTGTTTACTGTCCAGCTGGGCTTCCGCTAACAGGGATTTCTGTATAGTCGTATCATTAATTCCACACACCAACTGGTCTCGGAGCATCTCATTTAGTGTCCCCCCCCCCCCCGAATTCGCAAGCCTCCGCCAGACATCTTAGCCTTGTTGAGAAACTAGTGGTTGACTCTCCTGCTTCTCTAAATATGGAATAAAAATGGTCCCGCTGCAGGATCAGGGGTGGCTTAGGGTCATAATGTTCTTGCACTAAATTTGACAACTCTTGGAAGGACTTTGTGTCCGACGCCTCCGGGAAAGTTAAACTGTCCATAATCGCAAAAGCTGTTGGTCCACATGCAGTCAGCAGGATAACCGTTTGCTTCTCATCTGAGGTTATGTCATTTACCCTGAAGAAATACTTCATCTTTTCCGTATATTGGGCCCAGTCCTCCATTGCGAGGTCAAAAAAGGTCCAATTTCCCAAACAGCGGAACCGGTCGGGCCAGTGGGCTGACAAATGGCAGCTGGAGTTTAATTTAGACAAATGTGAGGTAATGCATTTTGAACCAGGGCAGGACTTAGTTAATGATAGGGCACTGGGGAGAGTTACAGAACAAAGAGATCTAGCGGTACGTATTCATAGCTCCTTGAAAGTGGAGTCATAGGTGGACAGTCTGGTGAAGAAGGCATTCAGCATGCTTGGTTTCATTGGTCAAAACATTGAATACAGGAGTTGGGACGTTTTGTTAAAGTTGTACAAGACATTGGGAAGACCACACTTGGAATACTATGTGCAATTCTGGTCACCCTATTATAGAAAGGATATTATTAAACTAGAAAGAATGCAGAAAAGACTTACTAGGATGCTACCAGGACTTGATGGATTGAGTTAAAAGGAGCAGCTGAATGCACTGGGACTTTTCTGTCTGGAGCGTAGGAGGCTGAGGGGTGACATTATAGAGGCCTATAAAATAATCAGGGGCATAGACAAGGTAGATAGTCAATATCTTTTCCTAAAGGTAGGGAGTCTAAAATTAGAGGGCATAGGTTTAAGGTGAGAGGGGAGAGATACAAAAGTGTCCAGAGGGGCAATTTTTTCACACAGATAGTGAGTGTCTGGAACAAGCTGCCTTTGTTGTTCATCCATCATCATTGATGAAGACTGACACCATTAGTCATTTTGAGGCTGGTTTCGGTGTGTCCGAAGATGACTGATCAGGCCAGTTTGGGCACGGAATGCCCTGGCACATATTGGACAGACTTGTGTAGACACTGTAGTTGTTGTGCTGGTGGCTGTGGACTTGCGCAGCTCACACTTAAGTTGTGCTTCAGCAATGCACCTTGTTTTGTGAGCTTGACAGCCTTTGTGGATGAGGCAATGCCAGGTAGGGTGGTTTTGTGCCAGCGTTTCCCAGGCGATCGTGTCAATGTCAGGCGACTTCAGGGAGGCTTTGAGTGTGTCTTTGTAGCGTTTCTTCTGCCCTCCATGCGAGCGTCTTCCAGCAGAGAGTTCTCCAAAAAGGAGCTGCTTGGGTCTGCGCTTGTCTGACATACAGATGACATGACCTGCCCATCGGGTCTGCGCTCTCATCAGCAGTGTGTGCACTGATGGTAGACTTGCTCTAGAGAGAACTTCAGTGTCTGGTACTTTGTCTTGCCATCAGATGTGTAATATTCTGCAAAGACAAGTCATGTGGAAATGATTGAGCTGTCTTGCATGCCTTCGATACACAGTCCACATTTCACAGGCATACAGGAGGGTAGTGAGTACCACGGCGCTGTAGGTCCTCAGTTTTGTTGCTGGGCTGATTCCTCGACATTCCCATACAGTAGAGCGCAGTCTGCCGAAAGCAGAACTTGCCTTTGCTATTCTGCAGTTAACTTCTGTATCAATAGTTACTGCTTGGGAGAGGGTGCTGCCAAGATCAGTGAACTGGTCCACTGCCTGTAGTTTCTGCCCTTTGTGATTATGGGTTCTGTGTATGGTGCATGAGGAGCAGGCTGGTGCATGACTTTGGTCTTTTTAATGTTGTTGGTGAGTCCAAAGTTGTCACAAGCCATGGAAAATTTGTCCATACTGACTTGCATCTCTGGCTGTGAGCCAGCATGATGTGGAGATGCCGGCGTTGGACTGGGGTAAACACAGTAAGAAGTCTGACAACACCAGGTTTAAGTCCAACCAATTTATTTGATAGTAAACTCGCAAGCTTTCGGGGTTTGCCCCTTCGTCAGGTGAATCCTTGACGAATCCTTCGCCTGATGAAGGGGCAAACCCCGAAAGCTTGCGAGTTTACTATCAAGTAAATCGGTTGGACTTAAACCTGGTGTTGTCAGACTTCTTTCTGAGCCAGTATACAGGGTGCAGTCATCGGCAAAGAGGAAATCTCTCAGAACAGTCTCTTTCACTTCGGTAATAGCTTGATGTCTCCTCTGGTTGAAGAGCTTCCCATCCACTCTGTACTTGAGGCTGATTCCAGCAACACTGTCCTGGAAGGCATCATTCAGCATGGCAGTAAACATCATGCTGAACAGTGTGGGTGTGAGCACATAGTCCTGTTTGACACCCATTGGTGACTGAGAATGCCTCACAGGATTCTCTGCCATCCAGTACTCTGGCCATCATGGAACTGGCATTACATCTGAATGAATTTGGGGGGGCAGCCAAACTTCGACATGATCCTCTACAGACCTTGTCGGCTGACAGCATCGAAGGCTTTCGCAAGGTCAACAAAGGTTGTGTAGAGCTCGTGATTCTGCTCCTGACACTTCGTCTGAAGTTGGCGCACAGCAAAAATCATGTCAATAGTCCCATGACCTTTGCAGAGTCTCACTGTGACTGTGGAAATAAGCCCAGCTCCTGATGAGTGACCAGACGATTTAACAGGACTCTTGCAAGGGTTTTTCCTGTGATGGAGAGCAGCGAGATTCCTCGGTGGTTGTCGCGTACTTCCCGATTGCCCTTCCTCTTGTAGAGGTGTACGATGGAAGCATCTTTAAGTTCCTGAGGAATGGATCCTTGCTTCCAAAAGGACTGGAACAACTCAGTGAGCTTCTCAATAAGTGCAGGATCAGCGGCTTTATAGATCACTGCAGGTATGGCATCTGCCCCTGGGCCTTTGCCACTGGATAGCTGGCTGACAGCTTTCTTGACTTTGGCTACTACCAGTGGGTCATCCATGGCACTGTTGATGTCAACCTGCGGAATCCTGTCTATTGCCTCATCGTTAATAGATGACGGTCAGTTCAGGACGGCTTCAAAGTGTTCAGCCCATCTCTGTAGGATCTGGGCCTTCTCTGTAATGAGAGTTGTACCATCTGTACTCAGGAGGGGGAAGCTCCCGAGAGATTGAGGTCCGTAGAGAGTGTTGAGGGCTTCATAGAACTGTTTCAAGTCGTTTCTGTCAGCATATCCCCTTATTTCATCTGCCTTGGTGCTCAGCCAGGCATCCTGCATTTTACACAGTTTATTCTGGACTGTCCTGCGAGCACTGGTAAAAGCATTTTTCTTGGCAGCTGAAGATGGGTCGTTCTAACAGGCCCAATGAAGACGGTGCTTTTCAACAAGTACAGCCTGTATCTCCTCATCATTCTCATTGAACCAGTCATGCTGCTTGTGGATAGAGAGCCCGAGCATCTTCAGCGCAAATGTATG
Organism: Carcharhinus amblyrhynchos; assembly: GCF_965287045.1. NCBI lineage: Eukaryota > Metazoa > Chordata > Chondrichthyes > Carcharhiniformes > Carcharhinidae > Carcharhinus > Carcharhinus amblyrhynchos. Next base: position 68,779,986 of record NC_137329.1, on the reverse strand, counting down.
GATAGCATCCCTGAAGCGTTCCCTGTCATTCTCAGCGTTGCCTGCGAGATGTAGGTCAGCAAGCTTGATTTCTAAGTCTTCAGCCAGCATTGAAGCTATGCTGGGGTTCTTTAGCTTGGCCGCATTGATTCTTTTTATAACCTTGCTTCCTTGTGGTCGCTTCTTGGGTCTGATGCGGAGCCTCATTTTGGAGACAATGAGCCTGTGATCTGTCCAGCAGTCAGCACCACACATGGCCTTGGTCACTCTGACATCCTGCCTGTCTTTTCTCCTGACAATGACATAATCGATAAGATGCCAATGCGGGGGTGCATCCAGGAGGTCTTGTTACGGGTAGGCAGACGGAAGGTTGTGTTGGTGATGAGGAGGTTGTGTGCTGCACAGGTCTTCAGTAAGAGTAGGCCATTACTGTTACACTTGCCCACTCCATCCCTCCCAATGACTCCCTGCCAGATTGCAGAGTCATACCCTACTCTTGCACTGAAATCGCCAAGCAAGATCAGCTTGTCGGTACTGCTCACTGCTGATAGTAGGGCATCTAGTTCTTCGTAGAACTTGTCTTTCATCTCATCCGGGTTGTTCATTGTGGGGACATAGGCGCTGATCAGGGTGGCTTGACTTCTGTTCTGTAGCGGAAGCTGTAACGTCAGAAGCCGGTCGTTCACACCCTTGGGTAGACTATCAAGTTTCTGAACAAGGTGATTCCTGACGGTGAATCCAACTCCAGCATCACGACACTCATCGCTGCCGCGACCGCTCCAGAAAAAAGTGTATCCACCTCCAGTTTCAGTCAATTGACCTATGTTAGCAAGACGAGTTTCACTCAGGGCTGCATTGTCAATGTTGTATCTTGCAAGCTCTCTGGTAACTAAGGCTGTTCTTTCTGGTCTGTCCGCTGTAGGGTTGTCCAAAAGCATGCGCACGTTCCAAGTGTCAATGGTGAGCGGTGTCACCTTGTGTTTTATTTTGTTTGTTCGACCACAAGATGGGATCCCCGCCAACTGCGGTAAACTGGCCAAGGTGTAGTGAAGCAGGCAATGTTTAGGGCACCTTTACTAGCCCGTTACTCATTCTATGGAGGTGAGCAGTGCGTTCCTGAAGAGGACTGCTCAGTTGCCCAGGTAGATGCCGAGTTCCACTGCTGCTTCAGTCAGCGGAAAACAACCATTCAACCTGAACCGCCTGCGTGCAGGTCCGTGACTACAGCTCCCAGTGTATCCACACCTGCTGCTTCATCGCTCGCCCAGGACACTGATGATGATGGTGTCGAAACTAGCACTTGATTTGGATTAAAGTGAGGGAGAGTTGCGCAGCATCAGCCTCACTCTCTCTTCCCAATTCCTATCTAGATCCAGTGGCAAGACAGGAGTCAAGACGGCTGGAGGTGGGTCTAGCGCAGTGGATGACCTTCTGTGTCTTGTCTTGCTCTTTGCTGCTTTTGGAACAAGCTGCCAGAGGTAGTAATAAAGGCGGGTACAATTTTATCTTTTAAAAAGCATTTAGATAGTTACATTGGTACAATGGGTATAGAAGGCCAAATGCAGGCAAGTTCCTTCAGGTCGCTCCTTTTTCCTCATCGCCACTGTAATAACTCCATGGAAGTGACAGTCCCGTTACCAAGTTACTTTGTTTACACCATACATCTGTACACAGTCAGCTCTCCATTTGCTCCTTGCTGAATGCAGGCTGGGAGTCTGATACACCAGATTTTAACTATCAATTAAGATTCATCAGGTACTTTTTGGGTACCAACCAGATAAAATCAAATTAACTCAGGGACAACCCAAAAAGGCAGCTCCCCAAAAGGAGGGGGGACCACCCAAAATAATAGACAAAGCAGAAAGGAAACTTAAAACATCAAATCAAATGTGGTTATCAGGATCAATAATACACCCCAGTCCTTGCAGTGCCCAGCGGGCACAGAAGGCGGCAACTGTGTCCCTGGACACCACATGCTCCCTTTCTAGGGACACTTGGTGTGAATGTTGCTGCAGTAGAGGGGCAGTCGGGGTGGATGACCCCCTTGATCGCCCACTGCCTAGACAAAGAACAAAGAACAAAATCAGCCCGGGAAACAGGCCCTTCAGCCCAACAAGCCCGCGCCGCCATCTCAACACCACCAGTCCACCTCTGTACTCATGACCACTATCTAATGTTTTATGGCCATCCAAATTGAGGGAAACTGATTTAGGGACAATTTATTCCTGCCAATCAGCCTAACAGCACATCCTTGGGGTGTGGGAGGAAACCGGAGCACCCGGAGAAAACCCACGCAAGCACGGGGAGAATGCGCAAACTCCCACAGACACCGGCCGAAATCCATGTGTCTGCACAGCAATCAGCGATAGTCACTGAGGTGTCGTCTTGCCCAGTATCTGGTCCAGTTTAGGCACATACTAATGACATGAAGCACTAGGCCAATCTCGAACAACCAAGAGCAGCCCCACTACGACCCATCGCGTGTATGCCCCTCGTTGGACACGAGGTGGACCGACTTAAAACCTGTGAATGAAAGAGAAAAAAACATTATTATTATCATACTATACCCATTTTACATTACCAGGGACGCCCCAATGCTAATGACCCTTATTTAAAAGGTTCTCCTATATCCACCCATCTCCAACTCAGTCATATGCCTGTCTAAGTTACTCTTAAAGGACTCTAGCGTGTTTGCCTCCACCACCTTACTTGGCAGAGCATTCCATACCCCCACTACCCTCTGTGTGAAAAACCTCCCTCCTAATATCTGTGTTGTACCGCTCCCCCCTCACCTTAAGTCCATGGCCCCTTGTCCTACATGTCTCTATTATAGAGTAAACAGTGGTAAGCTATTTCCTATCTATACCCTTCATAATCTTATATACCTCTATTAGATCCCCCCCTCAGTCGGCGTCTTTCAAGGGAAAAGAGCCCCAATTTCTTCAATCTTTCCTCATACCCCAGCCCTTTCATACCAGGCAACATCCTGGTAAACCTCCTCTGCACTCTCTCCAGAGTCTCCACGTCCTTCCGGTAGTAAGGCGACCAGAACTGTACGCAGTACTCCAAATGCGGCTGAACCAACGTTCTGTATAAGTGCAACATTAGACTCCAGCTCTTGTATTCTATACCCCTTCCTATAAAGGCTAACATACCATAGGTTTTCTTCACCACACTCTCCACTTGCACTGCCACCTTCAAAGACTTGTGCACTTGCACCCCCAGGTCTCGCTGTGACTCTATACTCCTTACGGGATTACCCTTTATCATATAACTTCCCCCTACATTATTCCGGCCAAAATGCATCACCTCACATTTATCCGGATTAAACTCCATTTGCCACGTACCTGCCCAATCAACCAGCCTATCAATATCCTGCTGTATTGCCAGACACTGCTCCTCACTGCCTGCCAATCCAGCCATCTTAGTGTCATCAGCAAATTTGCTGATCACACCACCTACTCCCTCTTCCAAATCATTTATATACACTACAAAGGGAAGAGGTCCCAGTACCGAGCCCTACGGCACACCACTAGTGACAGACCTCCAGCTAGAAAAAGACCCCTCCACAACTACTCTCTGACTCTTCTTTGCAAGCCAGTTCTCTACCCATCTAGATACCTGACCACATATCCCATGAGCTTTAATCTTCTGTACCAACCTACCATGAGGGACTTTGTGAAATGCCTTACTGAAATCCATATAGGCGACATCAACAGCTCGTCCTTCGTCAACCGTTTTTGTCACCTCCTCAAAGAATTCTACCAGATTCGTAAGGCAAGACTTCCCCTTAACAAAGCCATGCTGCGTATCCTTAATCAGATCGCAACGTTCCAAGTGCGCATACATCCTATCCCTAAGAATCCTCTCCATCAACTTACCTACCACTGACGTTAAGCTCACCGGCCTATAGTTACCTGGGCTATCCCTCCTACCCTTTTTAAACAACGGTACCACATTCGCTATCCTCCAGTCCTCTGGGACCTCACCTGTGTCTAAAGAAGAGACAAAGACCCGTTGATGGCTCGCCTTGCCAGGCCCAAGAGCAGATTCACGAGGAGATCCTCCTCCCAACCTGCCCCCCTCTGCACCAGGCACCATTCATCAGGTATCTCTTTTTAGGTACCATCTTCATTAACAAACTCAAATTAAATCAAGAACAAATTAAAAGGGGCAGCTCATCAAAAGGAGGGGGAACAGCCCAAACAAAAAACAAAATCGAAAGAAAACTTAACATTAAATCGTAACATGACTTTTTGGCGTTTATAATGCACCCCAGCCCCTGCGGTGCCCAGCGGGTGCAGAAGTCGTCAACTGCTCCTGTGGACACCACATGCTCCTTCTCCAGGGACACCTGGCTGTGACTGACACCCCGTTGATCACCCGCTGCCTGGACCTGTTGACGGCTCGCCTCGCCTCGCCGGGTCCAGGAGCAGGTTCATGAAGAGGTCACCCTCCCGACCCACCCGTCTCTGCACCAGGTACCATTCATCAGGTCATTTATTCTCCAGCTAACCAACCTCATTAGCCTAGCTGAAGTCAACACAAAATCATAATCATTGCTTTTAAATCTCTTACTGCGTTTATGTGTGTGTACACTATTCTCTTGTCAGCTTATAAGTCTGATTTAGTTATTTAATTCAATGTTGGTAGTTCTGTCAGTGTCTTAAATACCTAATAGTTCAAAATCTTCTCCATAGTAAGTTAATTTTTTTTTTCCTTTCACCAAATAGTTCCAAAGTACAAAAATACTGTTACAGATATTATTTTGTTTTGCACAAACAGAAGCTGAATAAACTATGCAGTGACTCTTGCAGCACTTGGTGCTAAATGTACTTTGATCCACCACTGCAAAATAAAAAGCTTACTACAAAACCAAACCACAACTAAAGTGTGAACTCTAAATGCAGCTACTCAGTTGTCACCACGATTTGTTTAAAAATAATTAGGGGTGAGAAGAGAAGAAACTTTGTGAATTGATTTTTTTTTAAGGAATTTATGGGCTAAAACCAGATTTTTAAAGAGGCTTGTTTTATTAGAATAGCTCCCACTCAATCTTTTAACCCTGTCCCTAAGTATTTCAGAATTAAAAAGCAATGACAGAGTGGTGAGTGTCCCTTTTATGGGCAACACAGCTAAAGAGAGTCACCTGGCTTGAGAGACCGATGGGGACTAACAATGGGTCCCACCATAGTCTGAAGGCATGTGGTAGACTTGTAGGAACTGGAGCAACTGGTGGGCTGCTCTAGGGCACCCACTAGAGGGAGAGGAGTGGGCTGCTGGCCATGGTACAGTTATTCTTTATAAATAAATATTCTGTCTTCCTGATAAAGTCTGTAACATGTGTCATTACATTGGCGATGAGGGTGGGACAGGTATATATGAACATTGCCTGTGGCCCAATACCTGTGAGTAGTGTAATGTTAAGATACTGCCAGACTCTGGAGGATAGAACATTACAGCACAGTACAGGCCCTTTGGCCCTTGTTGTACCGGCCTGTGAAACCATCTAAAGCCCATCTAACCTACATCATTCCAATATCATCCATATGTTTATCCAATGACCATTTAATTGCCCTTAATGTTGGCGAATCCACTACTATTGCAGGCAGGGCATTCCACGCCTTTACTACTCTCTGAGTAAAGAATCTATCTCTCACATCTGTTCTATATCTATCACCCCTTAATTTAAAGCTATGTCCCCTCGTGCTAGCCATCTCCATCCGAGGAAAAAGGCTCTCAATGTCCACCCTATCTAATCTTCTGATCATCTTATATGCCTCTATTAAGTCACCTCTTAACCACCTTCTCTCTAACAAAAACAGCCTCAATAGACCTTCCCACCATAAACGCATTAAACTCTATTTGCCACCTCTCAGCCCAGCTCTGCAACTTATCTATGTCCCTATGTAACCTGCAACATTCTTCCGCACTGCCCACAACTCCACTGACTTTAGTGTCATCCGCAAATTTATTAATCCATCCTTCTGTGCCCTCATCCAGGTCATTTATAAAAATGACAAACAGTAGTGGCCCCATCGGTACAGTCTGTATATTAAAAATATATAAAACAAAAATAGGAGAAAATTTCTCTCAAGCAAGAGCTATGATCTTGTGTTTATGGAAAAGTGGAACTTAGATTTTTTCAAGAATAACAAAGAATTGCTGCATTTTTTTTTCCTGAGCATGAAAGCAAAGAGAAACAGTGTTCTAAGTGATGAATAAAAAAGTGTCCCAAGGAATTATAATTTGGTCTCCTGCTGGCATCGGTACAGTTTTTCATTGTTAATAAATCTCCTTTGTGTTCCTGATGAAATCTGTGAGCATGCAATCTTTACAGACACTTTTCATAGAATCATAGTATGTCTGCAGTGCAGAAGGAGGCCATTTGGCCCGTTGACCCTGCACTGACAACGACCCCATTCAGGCAGGAATAATGGATGTGTAGAGTATAGGGCTAACGGTAGGACTCTGAATAGTGTGGATGAACAGAGGGATCTAGGTGTACATGTACATAGATCCCTGAAAGTTGGGAATCAAGTAGATAGGGTTGTTAGGAAAGCATATGGTGTCTTGGCGTTTATTGGTAGGGGGATTGAATTTAAGAGCCGCAGCCTCATGTTGCAACTGTACAAAACTCTGGTGCGTCCGCACTTGGAGTATTGTGTGCAGTTCTGGTCCCCACATTATAGGAAGGATGTGGAGGCTTTGGAGAGGGTGCAGAGGAGGTTTACCAGGATGTTGCCTGGTATGGAGGGGAGGTCCTATGAGGAGAGACTGAGGGATTTGAGGTTGTTTTCGTTAGAAAGAAGGCGGCTGCAAGGGGACCTTATTGAAACATATAAGATGATCAGAGGTTTAGATAGGGTGGACAGTGATAGCCTTTTTCCTCGGATGGAGAAATCTAGCACGAGGGGACATAGCTTTAAATTAAGGGGTGGTAGTTATAGGACGGATGTCAGGGGTAGGTTCTTTACCCAGAGGGTGGTGAGGGATTGGAATGCCCTGCCTGCTGCAGTTGTAAATGCGCCTAGTTTGGGGGCGTTTAAGAGATCCGTGGATAGGTTTATGGATGGAAAGGGTTTGGTTTAGGTTAGAGGGTCATTGCTTTTTAACTGGTCGGCGCAACATCGTGGGCCGAAGGGCCTGTTCTGCGCTGTAATGTTCTATGTTCTATCCCTGTAACCCACATCTTTACCATGCTAATTCACCTGACATCCCCCTAACACTAAGGAGCAATTTAGGATGGCCAATCAACCCAACCCACACTTTTTGGACTGTGGGAGGAAACCGGAGCATCTGGAGGAAACCCCATGGAGACCTGGGGAAAATGTGGAAATTCCACACAGTCACCCAAGCTGGAAATTGAATCTGGGACCCTAGTGCTGTGAGGCAGCAGTGCAAATCACTGGGCTGCCTACCAGAGTTCGTTACTAGACTCTGGCATTTCCTACCAGACTCTACAAAAGTGTACCATTTCTCTCAGGTCCTCCACCTCATGTAGACATGGTAACATCCAGGGAGGATGGCCTGTAGTCACCCACCAATTGGAGTGTCTCCACTTTTTCCCAGGCCGCTGAGTGTGTGAACTTCGCTTGTACACCCCACGTTATAAGCTTCTACATTTAATTTTTCATGTCTTCTATTTTAATCTTTTGCCAAAATGCACTTTGAATTTTTCATAAAGTTCGAACAAATGTTTGCCCCAGAGATAGTTACCTATCTTGAAGTGGCTGCAATTCTCTTGGTTCTTACTCCCTCCTACACCAAGCTAGAACTGTACAAAGACATGATGAATAATTGTGCAGGTGCCCTCCCCAGTTGGCTAATTTTATGTCAGCAGCAAGATTTTCAAAGATAAATTTAACTCCAATCACAAAATAGATGCTAACTGGTCTGCAATTCTCAGGTACTGCATTTGTAACCATGTTGCTGCTTGGTCTGTGATTCTGTTAATTGCCAAAGCTAACATGGGATTTCTATCTACACAAAATAAATCTCAAACCTATCTCACTCCACATTCCGCCTGCTGAGAGAGCAGAAACCTACAAAGGCCTGATGCGGGACGAGACACCAAGTCACAATACAGTCCCAGAGCTTCCGGGCTGTTAATCATCCTAGACTGCTGAAGACCCAGAGAAGCCTCCCTCATCTATCTGCCTTGCCCAATATAGTGCAAATGCTCCCTAGTGCATATTGTCCCTATAATGATGGAGTTGCGCATGCACCTTGATGCATATTGCCCTCTATAAAGGTGGTGGTCACATATGCTCCTTGATGCATGTTACCCCCTATAAAGGTGATGGTCACACATGATCCTTGATGCCTCCTCCCAAGTGCTGGCGCATGTTAGATGCTCTGTGGCCTCCTTTATGTACTGTTGGGATTCTATAGCTGTAATCTTAAGAACAAGAGAGAGATCACTGGGGGTGGGGGAATTTGCAATGACACAAATATATGGGATATATATAAAGGGGTTTGAGGTACTGCAGTGCTCCAGTGAAGTCCAGTGCAAGCTGAAGGAGCAGCAGCCCATCTTTTGATTAAGCATACTGAGGCCCTCAGGACTCGACGCTAAGTTCAACAACTTTAGACTATGACCTTTCTCCTCTATCTCAAACCTTTTTCTGTATATCCTATACATTTTTGTCTCAAAGCAGAAACATTCCTTTCCCCTCTTCCACCCCTTCACTAGCTCATCTATTTTTTGTTTTTAACATTCTACACTTTTGTTGCAATCTCTTCCAGTAACAGTATAATATTATTTATAATATATTATTTGTATAATAACAGTATAATTTTCCCTCTTTTGATGAATAGCCAAATGGACTCAAAATGTTTACTCTGGTTTCATCCCTACAGATGCTGCTCAGTTTATGCAGCATTGTTCTTTTTTACTATCTCTATGACAAACTGCCCCACCTTCAACCACTTCCTCGAGACTAAAGACCACATTGTGCTTGGTCACATAAAGGGAGAAGCAAAGATAGGGGAGAATCCCAGGGTCAGTCTACCCACTAGATTGTAGTAGAAATATGAACAAGCTCCAGTCAGAATAGGGATAGTGTGTGACCCTGTGCTCACATAACATTCCTGTGTGTACTGTGCTTCTCTGGCTCTCAGAATGACAATGTCTTCATTTTAAAATCTTTGTATTTAATTGCAAGTCCCTCCACATACTTACCCTTCCAATCTTTGCACCTTGTCCATTCTCTTACAGAAGAACATAAGAAATAGGAGCAGGAGTAGGCCATCTAGCCCTTCGAGCCTGCCCCACCATTCAATAAGATCGTGGCTGATCTGAAATGGATCAGTTCCACTTTCTCCCCATAACCCTTAATTCCCTTGTCTATCAGAAATCTATCTACCCGTGACTTAAATATATTCACTGAGGTAGCCTCCATCACTTCAATGGGCAGAGAATTCCAGAGATTCACCACCCTTTAAGTGAAGGAGTTCCTCTTCAACTCCATTCTAAACTGCCCCCCCCCCTGTTATTTTGAGGCTGTGCACTCTAGTTCTAGTTTCCTTTCTAAGCGGAAAGAATCTCTCTACCTCTACCCTATATAGCCCCTTCATTATCTTGTAAGTATCTATAAGATCCCCCCTCAGCCTTCTGAACTCCGAGTACAGGCTCAGTCTATCTAATCTCTCTTCATAAGCTAACCCCCTCATCTCCGGTATCAGCCTGGTGAACCTTCTCTGTACTCCCTCCAAGGCCAATATATCCTTTCGCAAATAAGGGGACCAAAACTGCACACAGTACTCCAGTAGCGGCCTCACCAGTACCCTGTACAGTTGCAGCAAGACCTCCCTACTTTTATATTCTATCCCCCTCACTATAAAGGCCAACATTCCATTCGCCCTTTTGATCACCTGCTGCAGACTGGGTTTTTGCAATTCGTGCACAAGGACCCCCCCAGGTCCCTCTGCACAGTAGCATGCTGCAACTTTTCACCCTTTAAATAATATTCCATCCTATTATTATTTCTACCAAAGTGGATAACCTCACATTTGCTGTTGCTGTTTCTCTTGCTATTTCGTATCTGTCACCTTGCCCACACTGTTACCCTTCCCAATCTCTGATTCTTGTCCACTCTGACAAACCTGTTGAGGTCCCTTTGCATCTCCACTTTGGCCCCTTGACATTTCTGATTTCAGTTTCATCATGGCTGGTGGCTGTTCTTTCAGACACCCTGGGCAGAGCTCTGAAATTCCTGAGGCTTTAATGAGGCTCGCAGTGAAGGAAGACAAACTCTTTGTACAAACTTTTGTTCGTTGTATCACCCTATCTGCCTCAGTGTCAAACTTCATCACCCTCTTGTCTAAGCATTTTGGAAGTTTTGCAATGATGGAGACACAATATAAATGCAAGTTGTTGTTGCTTGTTGCAGCCAAGTGAGAAAGACCTGTTCCCTGCGGATGCGAGTGGAAAGCTTCTTCAGGACGACGTGGATATCTGTGCAACTTGGGCGGTAGGTACTTGCTGTCAGAAGTAAAATCATTGTGATAATTGGAAATATTTATACTGTCAAAATTCTAAAGTAAAAATTGATCATTCTATCTGTCCATTCATGGGATGTGGGCATCACTGTCTAGGCCAGCATTTATTGCCCATCCCTAACTGCCCTCGAGGAATAAGTAAGGATCTTGAGTTGTAGAACATAGAACATTACAGCACAGTACAGGCCCTTCGGCCCTTGATGTTGCGCCGACCAGTGGAACCAATCTAACGACCCTCTAACCTAAACTATTCCAATGCTATCCATATGCCTATCCACTGACCATTTGAACGCCCTTAAAGTTGGCGAGTCCACAACTGCTGTAGGCAGGGCATTCCACACCCTTACTACCCCCTGAGTAAGGAACTTACCTCTGATATCCATCCTATAATTACCAGCCCTTGTTAAATGTCCCTTTTAAGCTGTCCCTTTTAAAGAGCAAGCACTGAGAGGGTCAGGTGAACTGATTGCCCAATGGGGAATGAGCATGAGGATCTCGGTGCAGTGTGTGGGCTTTTGCAGCCAGAGTAGATCCTAGATCTGGAAGTGTGAACATCATAAACGTACTCTGTGTATTTAGCTGCATATAAATAAACTGTTGTAATTATGCTCACTGGTGGTTATCAAACTTTGCATTTACTTCACCATTCCTGGATGAGGAAGTGGAGGGGCAGGTTGGTAAGTTTGCTGATGACACAAATGTTGGAAATGTTGTGGATAGTGTGGAGGGATGTCAGAAGTTGCAGCGAGACATTGATAGGTTGCAAGACTGGGTGGAGAAGTGGCAGATGGAGTTCAACCCAGATAAGTGTGAAGTGGTTCATTTTGGCAGGTCAAATAGGATGGCAGAATATAATATTAATGTTAAGACTCTTGGCAGTATGGAAGCATATTTTATTTTAATCTAGTTAAACTCTGCAATCATAGTTGGAGGCTTTTTCCCAGGGCTGAAATTGTTGCCAAAATCTATGATTTTATTTGTTCCCACTCCATCTCACATACCACAACCATTTGCCAATGCAGGACACAAGGTTCCCTCCAATTCAACTTGTTCTCATTTCTGACTGAACATCATCTGGAAGTCCATATAGACACACTCCTATTCCTCCAAACACAGCAGCTTTAATGACTTATCAGATATGATCTACCTTTCATAACTTCATGCTGACTCTGATCAGTTCATAATTTGTTAAAGTGTTAGTCTGAGTGTTAGTAGCATGTGAGCACAGGGCATGAATTATTGAACTTTATTGCAAAGAAGGATTCTTTTCAGGCCATTGTGTCTGTGCTAACTCTTTGAAAGAGCTTTAGTCTCATTCCCCTGCTCTTTATCCAGAACCCTGTGATTTGTTCCCTTTACCCTTTTTTTGATTTGATTTATTATTGTCACATGTATTAATGTACAGTAAAAAGTATTGTTTCTTGCACGTTACACAGACAAAAGATACTGTTCGTAGAGAAGGAAAGAGTGTTACAGTCATACCTAGGGTGTAGAGACAGGTCAATTTAATGCAAGGTAAGTCCAGTCAAAAGTCTAACAGCAACAGGGAAGAAGCTGTTCTTGAGTCAGTTGGTGCATGACCTCAGACTTCTGTAATTTTTTCCCGATGGAAGAAGAATGTCCGAGATGCATGGTGTCCTTAATTATGCTGGCTGCTTTCCGAGGCAGCGGAAGGAGTCAGTGGATGGGAGGTTGGTTTGTATGCTAGTGTGGGCTACATTTACAATTTTTTGTAGTTCTTTGCGGTCTTGGGCAGAGCAGGGCCCGTACCAAGCTGTGATATAACCAGGAAGAATGCTTTCTGTTGTGCATTTGTAAAAGTTGATGAGTGTCATAGCTGACATGCCAAATTTCCTTAGTCTTCTGAGAAACTAGAGGCATTGGTGGGCTTTCTTAACTATAGTGTCAGCATGGGGGGACCAGGACAGGTTGGTGATCTGGACGCCTAAAAATTTGAAACTCTCAACTTTTTCTATTTTGTTCCCACTGATGTAGACAGAGGCATGTTCTCCTTTAAGCTTCCTGAAGTCGATGACAGTGTCCTTCATTTTGTTGACATTGAGGGAGAGATTATTGTTGCCGCACCTGTTCACCAGATTCGCTATCTATTTCTGTACTCTGTCTCATCATCGTTTGAGATCTGACCCACGACAGTGATGTCGTCAGCAAACTTGAAAATTGAATTGGAAGGGAATTTGGCTGCACACTCATACGTGTCTAAGGAGTACAGTAGGGGGCTGAGAACACAGCCTTGTAGGGCACTGGTGTTGAGGATGATTATGGAGGAGGTGTTGTTGCCTATCCTTACTGATTGTGGTCTGTGAGTTAGGAAGTTCAGGATCCAGTTGCAGAGGGAGGTGCCGAGGCCCAGGCCACAGAGTTTGGAAATGAGTTTCGTGGGAATGATAGTATTGAATGCTGAGCTGTAGTCAATAAACAGGAGTCTGTTAGCTAGATGTTCCAGGGTTGAGTGCAAGGCCAGGAAAATGGTGTCTGTTGTAGACCTGTTGCAGCGGTAGGCAAACTGTAATGGATCCAGGTAGTCCGGGAGGCTGGAATTGATTAGTGCCATGACTAACCTTTTGAAGCATTTCATAATGATGGATGTTGGAGCCACCGGCTGATAGTCGTTAAGACAGGCTGCTTGGTTTTTCTTGGGTACCGGGATCATGGTTGTCGTCTTGAAACAGATAGTTGTAAAGAGAGGTTGAAGATGTCCTCTGCCATCTGATCCATGCAGGATCTGAGTGCACATCCGGGTGCCCCATCCAGGCCAGTTGCTTTCCGTGGGTTGACCTTCGAGAAAGCTGCTCTGACAATTGCAATCGTGACCCCAGATACAGGTTCATCCAGGGTTTCCAGGGCGGAGGGCATGCTCTCGCTGATCTCTTGCTCAAAACAGGCGTAGAATGCATTGAGCAATTCCCTTGAATCCAATGAATCCAATCCCCTTTTGAATATTATTATCGAAGCTGGGTAGCAGCACACTTTCAGACCGAGTATTCCAGATCCAGCAACACACTGTTTTAAACAAACCTCCTCCTCTTCTTTCTGATCCTTTTGTCAATTATCTTATATCTGCCTTCCCTCCCCACTGCCAGTGAGAAAAATGTTCCTTGTTTACTCTATCAAAACCTCGGAATGAATCTCCCCTTTCTCATACCCCTTTCTTTTCTGTAGGCTATGGAAAGCTGTAAGGATGCTGGATTGGTGCGGTCTATAGGAGTGTCCAACTTCAACCGCAGCCAGCTTGAGATGATCCTGAACGTGCCAAAGCTGAAATACAAGCCAGTGTGTAACCAGGTAAGGCACAGGAAGCAGAACAAAAAGCTCAGCCAGTCTGTCAGCATCGGTAGCACAGTGGTTAGCACTGCTGCTTCACAGCTCCAGGGTCCTGGGTTTGATTCCCAGCTCAGGTCACTGTCTGTGTGGAGTTTGCACATTCTCCTCATGTCTGCGTGTGTTTCCTCCGAGTGCTCCGGTTTCCTCCCAGAGTCCAAAGGTGTGCAGGTTAGGTTGATTGGCCATGCTAAGAAATTGCCCCTTAATGTCCAGGGATTAGTGGGTATAATATGTAGGGATATGGGTAGGGCCTGGGTGGGATTGTGTTCGTTGCAGACTCAATGGGCCGAAGGGCCTCTTTCTGCACTGTAAGGTTCTATGATATCTATGGAGAGAGGAATGGTATTAATGTTTTGAATCCGGTAGGACCCTTCGGAACAAGAAGCATTCTAAGAAGTCAGAAATGCAGCTTCAGAGCCAGTAGCTGTGATAGTTGATATCCAGGCTGGTTGACTCTTGTATTCCAGGAGAGACTCGCTGATCACAGATGGCATAGTGGTTAGCACTGCTGTGTCACAGCAACAGGGATCCGGGTTCAATTCCAGCCTTAGGTGACTGTGTGGAGTTTGCACATTCTCCCCATGTCTTTGTGGGTTTCCCCTGTGTGCTCCAGTTTCCTCCTACAGACTAAAGACGTGCAGGTTAGGTGGCTTAGTCATGATAAATGCACAGGATTACAGGGATAGGGCGGAAGAGAAAGCCTGGGTAGGGTGCTCTTTTGGAAAGTCAGCGCAGACTCAATGGGCCTAATTACTGCTTTTTACACTGTAGAGATTCTATGTTACAGCACAAAAGGAGGCCATTCGGCCCATCATGCCTGCAAAACGAGTATTATTACTTTGTGCCCTTCCCTTGCCCTTTTTCCCTATGCCCCTGCATATTGTTTCTGTTCAAATAATTATTATGTTATTGTAACATTTACATTCTCACAGATTTTGTCAGGGACACAAAGGGTATTTATTAATAAGGAAAAGCTGGACGGAGGTTTGCAGCCACTTGGCCGCCTTAGAATGGCACCCCCACCCCCCAACCCTTCTAGATACCTTTTGCTCAAGATAGCCCTGTACTCCCTACTGCCCCTTCTCAATCCCAGCTGGTCCCTCAAGCCAAGTGACCCTCTTCTGTTGTGCTGCCCTTAAAGGGACACTCCTCACAGTTACTGATTATTGACTGTTAACTCTTTGGGTTAATTCTCAAAAACCGGAAAAGAATGCAGTGTTCGAAATCTGAACTCTTCCTCAAATGGTCATTTGTTAAACTAGGAATCCACAGAGTGAGCAATAGCAGACTAGCCCAACAACAGCCTAATTCTACTTTGATCAAGGATGTACGTAGCAGGAAAGACCAAACAGTGAGCAGCAGCTGTCGCCTCTTCCCCTGTTGAGTCTTCACTTGTGCACCTGTCCTGGGAGATATATTTCTTCACGTTTGGTTTTCCAGCAAGTTGTTTCTCGACAGCATTTTGTGCTACATGATCCGTGGCCCTGATATTTAGGGGGGTGTGGTTTTAGACAGGTGGGGGTGCGGCTGGGGGGGAAGTCAGGAAAGCTGGAAGTGACTGCCAGTTTGACTGATGGTTCCGAATGCCTGGGGTGAATCTGCAGCACAGGACCACAGGCCTGGAGCAGCTATGTTCAGTGGTGACGGAGAAAAGGAATCCCAGGGAGGGTTACAGGGATTAGCTTGCTGGGCCAAAAGGAAACACAGACTTCTCCAAGTTGCTCACCTAGTAGATTCAACCCTTTTCACCCCCTTTTTATCAACTAGAGACCTGGAAAACAGCAGTTAAAAATAAAAATTGCAGGACTCAGCAGATCTGGCAGTACCTAGGAAGGGAGAAACAGTTAACGTTTCAGGTTAAGAACCTTCCAACAGATTCCGAAACTTTGAAATATTGACCTAAAATAGGTCAATAGCCAGAGCTGTTGTGTGTTTCCGGGATATTCTGTTTTTATTTCCGATTCGCAGCATCTGTATTAGAAACCTTCACAAAATGGAGGCCTTAAGCCTTCTTTAAAGGTTTCAATGACTGAGCATTTTCCCCAGAGTGATAGGTTTGATTGTTCTTCATCCTGCTGTGCCAAAACTGGAACTAGGTGTGTTGAGCTACTGGTTGAAATCTTTTAATATTTTAACATCCCACCCTTTTTTTTGGGGGGGGGGGGCAGAATTGGGAGGATTGTTGAAGTTTGAACCCATGTTGGATTTGACTTAGGAGGTAACTCTCATCTTAGCCTCTACACCAGGGGCTCACGTGCACAAACCAGGCTGCTCCTTGAGTGCGAGACGAAGGGCGTGCTGTATCTCTGAGGTGCTGCCTGTTACGCTGAGGCTTCTGCCTGGTTACAGTGGTTAGCACTGCTGTCTCTCAGCACCAGGGACTCGGGTTCAATTCCAGCCTTGGGTGACTGCGTGGCGTTTGCATGTTCTCCCTGTGTCTGTAGGGGTTTCCTCCCACACTAAGAAGTCTCACAACACCAGGTTAAAGTCCAACAGGTTTATTTGGTAGCGCAAGCCACAAGTTTTCAGAGTACTGCTCCTTCATCAGAGAAGTGGGAGTTCTGTTCACAAATAGGCCATATAAAGACACAAACTTAATTTACAAATTATGTTGGTTTGTGCTCAGCGATTCTGTGTACTCTTGCAATTCGGCCAACGCTGTCTAGCTGATACGCTGCAGGAAAGGATGTCCCAAGGCATGGTACATCGTGAGACCACGCAAATGTTACAACAACAGATGAATGAACGCTGCTTGACAATCACCAGGCAGGAGTATTCTCTTCCTGTTGGCGAACACTTCAGCAGTCATGGGCATTCAGCCTCTGATCTTCGGGTTAGCATTCTCTAAGGCAGCCTTCACGACACACGACAGCGCAGAGTCGCTGAGCAGAGACTGATAGCCAAGTTCTGCACACACGAGGACAGCCTCAACAGGGATCTTGGGTTCATGTCACACTATCTGTAACCCCCATGATTTGCCTGGGCTTGTAAAATCTCACTAACTGTTCTGGCTGGAGACAATACACATCTCTTTAACCTGTGCTTAAAGCTCTCTCCACTCACATCGTCTGTACCTTTAAGACATGATTACCTGTAAAGACTTACATTCCTACCATTATTCTGTAAATTGAGTTTGTGTCTTTGTGTCCTATTTGTGAACGGAACTCCCACTCACCTGATAAAGGAGCAGCGCTCTGAAAGTTTGTGGCTTGTGCTACCAAATAAACCTGTTGGACTTTAACCTGGTGCTGTGAGACTTCTAACTGTGTTTACCCCAGTCCAATGCCAGCATCTCTGCATCATTACTCTCACACACCAAAGATGTGCAGGTTAGGTTGATTGGCTGCGCTAAATTGCCCCTTAGTGTCAGAAGAATTTTTAGGGTAGATAAGCGGGGTTACAGAGATATCCCTGGATGGGTGGGATTGTAGTTGGTACAGACTCGATGGGTTGAATGGCCTTCCTCTGCACTGTAGGGATTCTAATTTTGTGGTTGTTTAGGTGGATGTCCAAAACAACATGAATTCTCCTGAGGCCCCTGGCCTATGTTCATATTTTAATTAGTACCACCGAATCCTACAAGCAGAAGGAGGCCATTGAGCCCATCAAGTCTGGACTGCCCACAATCCCACTGAGGCCCTATGCATTTACCCGAGCTAGTCCCCCTAATACTAAGGGGCAATTTTAGTATTGCCAATCCACCTAACCCACACGTCTTTGGACTCGTAAGAGCCATCTACATTTACTAAGCCCTGCTGTTTGTAGGACACTGCTATGAGCAGACACTCTGTGCTTCAGGAACAGTTCACTGGGTTTGTCTGAGATATTTCAATGCAGATATTAAGTTTTGCCACATTCCCCTTGTTGTGGGAATTCATTAACCATTCTGGCCTTTTTTTATTTTGCAGGTTGAATGTCACCCATATTTGAACCAGGACAAACTGCTGAAATACTGTAAATCCAAAAATATTGTCCTTGTGGGCTACAGTCCCTTGGGAAAACCAAACTTGTAAGCTTATCAAAATCAACAAGCTGGAAGTTAAAACTCAATTTTGAACATTCTGTATATCAGATGTGATTCTTTGCAGGTCCCTCTTGGGTGTGGAGAGTCGGAGACTCCAGGTGCAAAGCAGATTTTGAGATTTATGATATTGGTTTCATCAAATGGGTCAAGAAATGTTTGCAAGTTTATTCCATCCAGGCTCAATATGTCACATGGTTCACTAACCCACCCTCTGAATAGCCAATCAGCTACCAGAAGGGGAAAAAAAAGCAGCAGCCAATTTGACAATTCTCTCAAGGTGATCAAAATTCATAAAATGAGCGAATGAGACTGCAGAAAGCTGTGGTAGCCTCAATAATCCCAGCTCATTAGCAAATGTAAATGTACACTGAGGGTCATATTGTTGTAAAACACAAAGAAGGAGGCCATTCAGCCCCACATGTCCGTTCCAGCAATCCATTCAGTTCCATTCTCCCGCTCTATCCCCATAGTCCCGCAAGAGCCCATCCAACTTCCTTTCAAAACCATTCATCATCACTACTTCCACCATCCTTTCAGACAAGAGTTCCAGCTCATTAATGCTCACTGTGTGAAGAAGGTTCTTCTTCACTACCCTCCTGCCTAAAACCTTAAGTCTCTGCCCCCTAATCCTTCTACCATTAGCCAATTGATGTGGAATTCAGGTTATATTAGCGTGGTAGATGTTGGGAAGAACATGTGTTAGTTAAAAATGGAGGCTAGGCAGGAGGTAATGAGGGAGTTTGAAGGCGAAGCCTTGAGGTTAAATAGATGGAGGTTGCCCTGTAGATAGGGTAGAGTTGGCTTGAAGCATTAATATCAGACATTAAAGTTGCTTGAAGAGGATGATTGTTGAAGTTTGGAAGAATGTGAGGTGACTGTATTGAGACCCATTGGATTCTCAGTGTTTAACAAGGTAGATGCTGAGAGGTTGTGGGGTCTTGACAGGATAGTGCTGACAGGCCCTTTTGCCTTGTGGGACAGTGTAGGACCAAAGGGCATAACTCAGTAAGAGGTGACCCATTTAAAGAGATGAGGAGGAATTTCTTCTGAGGGTAATGAATTTGTGGAATTCTTTACCCCAGAGGGTTGTATAGGCTGGGTTATTAAGTATGTTCAAGGCTGAGATGGACAGATTTTTTACTAGTAAGGGAATCAATGCTTATAGGAATAAGGTGCGGGAAATTGGAGTTGAGGATTATCACGTCAGATGAGTCATGATCTCATTGAATGGCACAGCAGACTCAATGGGCTGAATAGCCTAATTCTGCTCTTACATGAATGATCTTATGGTTGTCATATGGGGAGTTAAATTTCCTAAGAATGATGTTGGCTGAACATCTGGGTTTCACCTGGGTGGGTTGCAGTTGGTCCTTGGAGCTATAAGGCAAGTAATTAAAATATTCAAATAAATCATTAACTCTTGTTTTAAACATTCCACCTTTAGCAACCAGCTCCTGAGCTGTCAGTGACTCACCAGGATCACTGAGGTGAGTGCATAGTAGGGAGAGCTCCTCCATAGAAACTGGCAGGCATGGAAGGCTTTGATCAGTGAAACTGAAGAGCTGAAGCCATGACCAGGTGAGAGGCTGCAGCTTACAGCACTCATCAGTGTGTGCATTCAATGCTTGACAGGTGATGGCCAATCTCTTGAGGGTTGACTTTACCGTCTGGCACTACACTCGGCTTAAGCTGCACTTGCCTGTTGTCAGCCTTTATCATAGCATGGGATTGGCTTATAAAGCTTACTTTTCAACTCTGTTGAGGAACAAGAGGAGCAGTGACACCGTCACCAACAGAACTGACAGCAGGAGCAGCACCTGCCACCATCTCCTCAGCCACACACCCAACCACAGGGCAGAAGGGAGGACCTAGAAATTCAGCCTGAAGAGGAAAGATCAAACAGGCAGAGGATCAGCTCTCCTGACTTGTCAAAGCATTAGTACCTCGAGAGGCTCAGGCTCCCTTGATAGGTTGTCAGTGGCACCTGTAGGAACAAGGTCTCTCTCCCAGTGGAGAGGTGGGCACACATTACATGGTGCCCATCACTAGGAGGTTAACCTTGCTACCCCACCACAAGTCTCTGTCTGCCCCTAAAGAACTGCACTCTCTGCAAGAAAGCCAGCAGAGTCACGGGATGAGGAGTTAATAGTGCAGAAAGGAGACTGGGCCAACATTAGTGGACACTTGGGAATGAGGGTTAACTGTTTTGGATGCACATGTGAAGAGGTGTTTGAGAGAGGAATGAGTGGAACATTATGCAAGAGAATGTTTTGAATGTCAGGATGTGGGGTTTGGCACCTGCAAGTGTTTTGCCCCTCATATTTCTCAACTTCCTGGATTCTGTATCCTCTGGGGCACTGGCTGCAAGTTGGTGAGATTGCACTGCTGCAACTGACCTCTCTGGCCACTTCCATACCGACTGTCAGAGTCATAGAGGATTACCGCATGGCAAAAGGGCCTTCGGTCCAACTTGTCCGTGCCACCTCTTGCTTTACTACTAAGCTAGCCCCAGTTGCCTATATTTGGCCCATATCCCTCTATACCCGTCTTGCCCATGTAACTGTCTAAACGTGTTTTCAAATACAAAATTGTACCCGTCTCCACTCTATCTCTGGCAACTTGTTCCAGACACTCACCACCCTTTGTGTGAAATAAATTGCCCCTCTGGACCCTTTTATATCTCTCCCCTCTCACCTTAAACCTATGCCTGCTTGTTTTAGACTCCCCTACCTTTGGGAAAAGATTTTGACTAGCTGATCTATGCCCCTCATTATTTTATAAACCTCTATAAGATCACTGTTAAGCCTCCTAGGCTCCAGGGAAAAAAAATCCCAGTGTATCCAACCTCTTTATAACTCAAACAATCATTTCCCGGTAACATCTGAGTAAATCTTTTCTACGCTCTTCCTCGTTTAATAATATACTTTCTATAATAGGGTGACCAGAACTGTACACAGTATTCCAAGTGTGGCCTTACTAATGTTTGTACAACTTCAACAGAACATAGAACAGCACAGCACAGTCCATGCCCTTCAGCCTCGATTTTGTGCCGAGCTTTATCCAAAACCAAGATGAAGCTGACCCAGTCCCTATCATTCTGGTGCCTATCCAATAACCACTTGAAAGTTCCTAAAGTGCCCGACTCCACTATCACAGCAGGCAGTGCATTCCATACCCCATCACTCTGAGTAAAGAACCTACCTCGGACATCCCTCCTATATCTCCATGAACCTTGTAGTTGTTACAGGGAGCATAACTATATCTACCTGAGGAAATATTCTCTGAACGTCCATTTTATCTATACCCCTCATCATCTTATAAACCTTTAAGTCGTCTCTCATCCTCCTCCGCTCTAAAGAAAAAAGCCCTAGATCCCTCGACCTTTCGTCATAAGACCTACCCTCCATACCCAGGCAGCATCCTGGTAAATCTCCTCTGCACTCTCTCCAATGCTTCCACATCCTTCTTACAGTGAGGTGAGCAGAACTGCACACAATATTCCAAATGTGGTCTCACCGAGGTCCTGTATAGTTGCAGCATAACCCCACGGCTCTTAAACTCAAGCCCCCGTTAATAAATGCTAACACACTATAGGCCGTCTTCACGGCTCTATCCAAAACGTCCCCACTCCTGCATTCAGTGTTCTGACCAATGAAACCAAGCATGCCGAATGCTTTCTTTACCACGCTATCCACTTGTGACTCCACCTTCAAGGAGCAATGAACATGTACCCCAAGACCTTTGTTCTCTAACTCTCCCCAATGCCCTACCATTAACTGAGTAAGTCCTGCCATGGTTCAAATTACCAAAATGCTTCACCTCACATTTATCTAAATTAAACTCCATCTGCCATTCATCAGCTCACTGGCCCAATTGATCAAGATCCTGTTGCAATCCTAGATAACCTTTTTCAATGCAACCGATCTTGGTGTCATCTACAAACTTACTAACCATGCTCCTAAATTATCATCCAAATCATTAATATAAATGATAAATAACAGGGGACAAAGCGCCAATCCCTGAGGCACACCGCTGGTCACAGGCCTCCAGTTTGAAAAACAACCCTCTACAGCCACCCTCTGTCTTCTGTCATCAAGCCAGTTTTGTAATCAATTGGCTAAGTCACCCTGATCCCATGAGACTTAACCTTGTGCAACAACCTACTGTGTGGTACTTTGTCAATAGCCTTACTAAAATCCATGAAAACAACATCAACTGCACTGCCCTCATATACCTTGGTTACCCTTCAAAAAAAAACTCAATCAAATTCCTGAGAGACAATTTTCCATTCACAAAGCCATGCTGACTGTCCCTAATCAGTTCTTGCCTCTCTAAATGCCTGTAGATCCTGTCTCTCAGAATACCTTCTAACAACTTGTTAACTACATATGTGAGGTTCACCGGCCTGTAGTTCCCAGGTTTTTCCCTGCAGCCCTTCTTCAACAAAGGCACAACATTTGCCACTCTCCAATGTATAGGCATCTCACTTGTGGCTGTCGATGATTCAAAGATCTCTGCTAGGGGGCCCACAATTACCTACCTAGCCTCCCACAACGTCCTGGGATACACTTCATCAGGAACCAGGGATTTGTTTACCTTAATGTACTTTAAGACTTCCAGTCTCCTCTATTGTGTACACTCCTCAAGACACCATTATTTCCTTAAAATCCATGCCTTTCTCAACATACTGATGAGAAATATTCATTTGGGATCTCATCCATCTCTTGTGGATCTGCACATAGTTGATCCTTAAGAAGCCCTATTCGCTTCCTCGTTACTCTTTTGCCGTCTTCGTTGTGAAAGATCACATCACTGTAGCAGTCCCACAAATACGAATTCAGCACCAGGGAATGCTGTCCCTTTTCCCTTCTCCTCTCCCAAGGTTGCTGTAAGCTCAAGCATCAGAAGCTAGCTCCATCTTCCTGCCCCTTTCCTGAGTTCTGCTGATGCATTTGATGTGAGTTTCTACCCACCCTTTTGCTTGGGAACCCAGAAGTGGTAATGATAATGCCATGACTAAGTTAGAGTCTCGGCTTAATCCACTCCAGCAGCAACCAGGTCCTCACCTACCTTTGGTCCCACCATTTCAGCAGGGATTATCAGTTGAAAATCCTCCTAATTTTTGTTCCCTTCATAGTTGACAGGAGATATTTCATCTCATTTCTTCCTCCTCTTAAGCCTCTGTTGCTGTGATAGATGTACAGGAATAGGAAAGACACGTTAAGAATGGATAAGTGTTCTTCCCAAAAAGTGAAGGAGACTGAGAAATGGGTGGAGCTGTTTTTCAGACAATGGCTTAAGTAGTATTATTGCTAAATAATTAGTCCAGAAATTCAGCTAATCTGGGGACCCAGGTTGGAATCCTGCACGGCAGATGATGGAATTTGAATTCAATAAAAATATCTGAAATTAAGAATCTACTGATGACCTTAAACCATTGTCGATTGTTGGAAAAACCCATCTGGTTCATTAATGTTCTTTAGGGAAGGAAATCTGCCAATCTTACCTGGCCTGGCCTGCATGTGACTCAATCAATATGATTGACTCTCAACTAGGGATGCCCATGTCCCACGAATAAATTTTTTAAAAAGTCACAAATGTGTGGCCTTGGTGAATGTTCTTGACATTGCTGAACCCACAGGCAGGGAGTATTGGCCTAGTAGCTGGACAGAGCTGAAGTCAGAGATATTACCTTGTTAAAGTAGAAAGAATAGATTTTCAGAGTCCACCATCTCCTTAGCAGACTGCTATTCCGAGTTTGTATATGAGGATAGATTGAGAGGTTGGTATTGTTTTCCTTGGAGAAAATGAATGTTAAGAGGGGATTTGATGGAGGCTGTGGACAGAGTAAATAGTGAGGAGCTGTTCCCACTCACCGGAATTTCAAGGTGACACCGGTTCAAAATAATGGGAAAAAGGAGTAAAAGTGATATAAAGAAAAAAATGTTTTCATCAAAGGGTGGTTGGTGTCTGGAACAAACTTCCTGTGAGGGTGATGGAAGCTGATTTAATTGAGAAATTCAAAAGGAAATTGGATTGGTAACTGAAAAGAGACAATGTGCGAGGTTATGGGGAGTGGGTAGAATGCTCTTTCACACAGTGCAGACTCAACGGTCCAAATAGTTTCCTTCTCTGTGTGGTTCTGACAGGTAAGGATCCTTGTTCACAAATGATCTTGCAGTGGCAAGGAGTAAATGATTCTGGTCTGGAGGCTCACTGGGAAACCGGGGGAACAGGTATGGACACCACATCAAAGTGTGCAATGAACTTCGGCAGCCTATTGAATTATGGACATCATAATCGAACCAAACAGTTCTCTGACATCCATGCCAGAGATGGAGATCCTGGCTTATTTTCTAATGCATTATCACCAATCTAGTGATGTTTGGGCCATTGTAACACCATAACTCTAATAAAATATCATCTCCAATCTGCTTATTTACCAGCATTCTAACCAAGACATTCTGGTTTAAAGGCCTTTTATCATTGAGTTTATTTTCACTTACCAACATTAGATACATATTGTGGTTTAACGGGTGATCCTTCACAGGCCATGTGACTAGACTGGAGCCAATGGAGCATGAGCATGTGAACTTGGACCAGTCAGGAGCAAAGGCAAGCATTCCCGGGGCTGAAGGGCTCCGGTTGGAGTCAGGGCATTGCTAGAAATAGGCCTGTACAATTGCACTGTTAAACCCTTTATTAGTTCTTCTCATCAATAGATCCTTTAGTTAGTTATTTGCCACATCAAGTCACCTCAAGCTATTACACATTTGAACGTACAAATAAAGAATAGGCCTCTCAGCCCTTTGAGCCTGCTCCACTATTCGATACAATCATGGCTGATCTGACTGTGGCCTCAATTCACGTTCCACCGACCCCCAATAACCTTTGACTGATTGTTGGATCTATCTACTGATGTGTAATGTCCTAACTATGTTACAGGTTGTAGGTTTTAAACAAAAATTAGTCGACTTAGATTCAAGCTAACAGATTTATTGCAGGACATGTTGCCTATACGGAGTGGAAAATGAAACTAAATCAGGAGACTGTGAAATACCACTGAAAACCCCCTCAGATCATATGACTGGCTCTTAAAGCAATTGTACAATCATTTAAATATATAATACTCTGATACAACAATATTTACTGACCCTGCCTTCCCCACTCTCTGGGAAGCAAAGATCCAGAGATAGAAGGGGAATCATGTGCATTCATTGTGGATTGAAAGAAAGGAGGAATTTTGAGAAACATACATGCTTACATGTGCATAGATCCCTGAAAGTTGGCACCCAGGTTGATAGGGTTGTTAAGATGGCATACGGTGTGTTAGCTTTTATTGGTAGAGGGATTGAGTTTTGGAGCGGTGAGATCATGTTGCAACTGTACAAAACTCTGGTGCGGCTGCATTTGGAGTATTGTGTACAGTTCTGGTCGCCGCATTATAAGAAAGATGTGGAAGCATTGGAAAGGGTGCAGAGGAGATTTACCAGGATGTTGCCTGGTATGGTGGGAAGGTCTTATGAGGAAAGGCTGAGGGACTTGATGTTTTTGTTTGACAGAAGGTGGTTAAGAGGTGACTTAATTGAGGCATACAAGTTGATCAGAGGATTAGATAGGGTGGATAGTGAGAGCCTTTTTCCTCGGATGGTGATGGCTAACATGAGGGGACATGGCTTTATATGGAGAGGTGATAAATATAGGATGGATGTCAGAGGTAGGTTCTTTACTCAGAGGGTAGTAAGGGTGTGGAATGCCCTGCCTGCAGCAGTTGTGGACTCGCGAACTTTAAGGGCATTCAAATGGTCATTGGATAGGCATACAGATAATATTGGAATAGTTTAGGTTAGAGGGTCATTAGATTGGTTCCACTGGTTGGCGCAACATCGAGGGCCGAAGGGCCTGTACTGCGCTGTAGTGTTCTATGTTCTACAGATCTTCCAAATACTCTTTTCAATTTTCAATACAGGCGTAATCTGAGCAATCCCATCCTACTGAATGATCCGGAGCTGAAAAAGATTGGTGAAAAACATCACAAAACCCCAGCTCAAATTGTGCTGCGCTATCAAGTGCAACGTGGCGTCGTGGTTATTCCAAAGAGTTTCAATCCTGAACGGATGAAGCAGAACACAGAGGTAAAATATTCCTAAAGGTGATATTCATTGTTTTATTGTTTTCCACTGTTTTCACCCACTGATTCCTGACTTTCCCTCAAATTGCATGGGGAGGCAATGAATTTGACAAAGTGCAGCAAAAGAATGATGAGCTAAAATTAAAACCCATGAAATTAAAGGAATATCGCCAATGTGGTACTAAATTGGCTAGGAGAGGCAAAACATATTCTGTCATGGAATATGGGGATTACTGGCTATGTCAGCTTTATTGCCTGTCCCTGGGGACATTCAAGAGTTAACTACATTACTGTGGGTCTGGAGTCACATGTAGGCCAGGCCAGGTAAGGCTGGTAGATTTCCTTCCCGAATGAACCTTAGTGAACCAGCTGAGTTTTTATAATTTCAGATTTATTGATTGAATTTAAATTGCATCAGCTGCCAGGGTGAGATTTGAATCCATTTCCATCCAGCATTAGGCCTGAGCCTCTGGACTACTCGTGCAGTGCCACTAGCACTACACCATCTCCCTCACCAGTCATGGTGAGGGTGGGGTGGGTGGGTGGTATACAGTAATATTGGAAGCACTGCCATTTCGTATGAATGACCTAAACTTGGGTATAAACGGGCAGACTTTCAGAGCTTGCAGAGGATGTCAAACTCGGAAATGTAGTAAACAGCCAAGGGGGTAGTAAAAGACTTCAGGAAGATTGAAGAGAGAGGCACATGGGAAATTTTAGGGCGTTCAAATGGTCAGTGGATAGGCATATGGATAACGTTGGAATAGTTTAGGTTAGAGGGTCATTAGATTGTTGCACCGACCAGTGGAACCATCGAGGGCCGAAGGGCCTGTACTGCGCTGTAATGTTCTATGTAAATTGAATTTAACATATGGAAGATTGTTCCTATCAAAATGGATGGCTTCAATCAAAAGAGGCAATATAAAACACACAAAATTGTAAATGGGTGCAGGATCAGAGGGCTATATTTAAACAAATGTTTGAAGCTGGCAGGACTAAGGAAATTGTGTTTAAAAGAAAATGGTAGCTTTGATTTTATTAATAGAGTCAAAAAAAAGAAAGTAATGCTAAACCTTTACTCCAGTTGAGAACTAACTGGTGAGTTCTAATGCTCAATTCTGGATGTCGCCCTCTTGAGGAATGATTTTCAGAGTACAGAGAGAGTCACTAGAATGGGGGAAAAGGGGCCGAAATGGGAACTGGAAATATTTGGATTGTTTTGCTTGATGGAAATGTTTAAAACCATTAACTGTTTTGATGAAAGAAATGAGAATTTGTTCTCAATGCCCAGAGGATTGGTAAGCAGAGATCACTCATTTAAGATAATTGATAAAGGTAGCAGAGATAGCATAAGGAAATATTTGTTTTCACAGATGTTATGAGTTGTTATCTGGGATGGCCTACTTCAAAGGACAGTGAAAACCGATTTGATAATAACTTCAAAAAACAGCTCGATAAATACTTCCTGAAAAACATGACAATGATATGCAGAAAGACTGGATAGCTCTAACACAGAATTAACATAGGGACAATGGAGCCAATAACCACCACCTGTGCTATATCATTCCAGTTTCCAATAGGACGAGGTTATTTCTGTTGTGTGACCAAGGGTTGATGTGTAATAGTGAATTAAACACAGCAATTTCCATCTGATAGAATCCATTTCTATTGCAGATCTTTGATTTCCAGCTAACTGATGAAGAGATGAAAGCAATTGATGGGAGAAACAGAAACTGGCGATATATACCTATGAAAGAGTAAGTCAATTACTGTGCTGGGTTTCAATCTTACTGACTTAGCCGATCCCTGTAATTGAGCTTTCTGTGATTAGCTGTTCTCTATTAACATTGAGAATATTGAAATAGTCTCTCCTAAGACATAGGAGCAAAGCTTCACACTGCAGCCATGAGCACTAGTGGCTGCCTGCTGGGTCCCTCACAGCAATGCTCAGCCATGTCCCAGACTCCGTTCTGTTCCCCGTGCTGTCTGTTGAAAAGTTGCTGATTGTTGCTTCCCACACCCCTTCCAAACTCTACAACAACAAACTCAACAAGCAATTCAATAGAGGCCTGCAGCTGCCAGAAGCCGTGGCACTTTCCAAGTGCACTGTTTTTCAGGCCTATCCACCCATGGGTAACAACCCAATGACTTTATGACTATTGAATACCACGTGATTAGCTTGGGTGTGGCAGCTGCGGCAACGATCGGTGAAGGGATCCATTTTAAGACTGCACTGAAGTCCAGGCTATTTTAATTTGGTTTATCAGTGCCAATTTCAGCAAATAGTTTGTGATCCATCCCTTACTGCACTCCACAAAGGCATACTTTTCCATCATCCCTGAATTTTCCCAACTCCGTTCATTACCTATTCCCAATAAATTGACTACAATGCTTTTCCCAAAGGTAGGGGAGTCTAAAACTAGAGGACATAGGTTTAAGGTGAGAGGGGTGGGTTACAAAAGGGTCCAGAGGGACAATTTTTTCATTGAGGGTGGTGATTGTCTGGAATAAGCTGCCGGAGGTACAATTTTGTTTTTTAAAAGCATTTAGACAGATACATGGGTAAGATGGGTATAGAGTGATATGGGCTAAATGCAGGCAATTGGGATTAGCTTAGGGGTTTTAAAAAAAAAAGGGGCAGTATAGACAATTTGGGCCGAAGGGCCTGTTTCTATGCTGTAAACCTCTATTTATCTATAAGCCTCACTTTAAAACTCATTCTGTGTCTTCTGATGTGCTGAAGATGAGATTATTAAGAGGAAATGGGATAGTATTGTTCCAAATCAGGAGGGGTCTGGATAAAGTAGAAAGGGAAAACCTGTTCCCATTGGCTGAAGAATTGAGAACCAGAGGACACAGATTCATTGTGAATGTTGGTGTGAGGAAAGGATTTTTATGCAGAGAGTGTTCGGTCTTTGGGATACACCAACTGATAGTGTGATGCAGGTAGACATAATCTCGCTCCTCAGAATGACATTAGATAATTCTGTAGAGAAGCGAGATTAGGTGAGTTTCTCTTGCAAATAACTGGGATAGACATGGCCTCTTTCTGTACTGCAACCATTCTACAATATTGAAATGAGTAACTCCCTTGCTAACTCCTAAAGCCTGTCCACCAGAAGATATCAATGTGATGGAATACTCTCCACTTGTCTAGATGAGTGCATTTCTGACAAGAGCTAAGGAACTCAGTGCCATCCAGGACAATGCAGCCCATTTGATTGGCACCCATTCATCACCTTCAAAATCTAATCTTTCCACCACCAACGAACAGTGGCAGCAGTGTGTGCCATCTGCAAGATGCACTGCAGGAACTCGCCAAAGCAACTTTGACACGTTCCAGACCTGTGACCTCTGCCGCCTAGATGGACAAGAGCAGCTGACGCATGAGATAACCACCAGCTGGAAGTTTCCTTCCCAGCCCTGAGTTGGAAATATATTGCCGTTTCTTCACTGTCATTGCATCAAAGTCCTGGAATTCCCTCCCTGATAGCCCTGTACCTACACCACACGGACTGCAGTGGTTCAAAAAAATCAGCTCACTACCTTCTCAAGGGCAAATAGAGATGGGCAAAAAATGCTGGCCTAGCCAATGACACCAACATGCATTGAAAATTTTATTTAGATACTCCATCTGATTCCATCTTATTAAATGGTTCTTGTGTTTCCTGTGAGTATAAAATTATTTTTACTCTTCCACATCCAGCATCTCATCTAAGGATTGTTAAAAATAGCCTTCTACATATCATTAGATACACTTCTAGAATCTTCTAAAACCTGCCTGACAAATGAATGTCTGTGATTTTATTGAGCCTAGGAAGCGAGCTGGCAGGCATGGGGCATGTAAAATCGTGTGGGATGGAAGGGGAGGCCTTCCTGCCAAAACTGATACTTTGCCAGTGGTGGGAAAGGGGGAAGATGGTCCTTCCTTCTGCAGGCTAATTGGCACTTGTGTGCTTCTTCCCACCCTTGCTGGCATTTTACCAGCATTGGGTGGGCACTTCATGTGGGCAGATCAGCAGACTTGGTAACCTCTTTGTGATCTGGAGATGTCGGTGTTGGACTGGGGTAAGCACAGTAAGAAGTCTCACAGCACCAGGTTAAAGTCCAACAGGTTTATTTGGCAGCACAAGCCACAAGCTTTTGGAGCACTGCCCCTTCATCAGGTGAGTGGGAGTTCTGTTCACAAACAGGACGTCTAAAGACACAAACTCAATTCATAAAATAATGGTTGGAATGCAAGCCTTGGGTTCATGTCACTTTATCTGTAACCCCCACGACTTGCCTGGGCTTGCAAAATCTCAGTAACTGTCTTGGCCGAAGGCAATACACATCTCTTTAACTTATGCTTAACCCTCTCACTATTCACATTGTCTGTACTTTTAAGACTTGATTACCTGTAAAGACTCGCATTCCAACTATTATTTTGTAAATTAAGTTTATGTTTTTATATGCTATTTATGAACAGAACTCCCACTTACCTGAAAGCTTGTGGCTTGTGCTACCAAATAAACCTGTTGGACTTTAACCTGAAGTTGTAAGGCCCCTTTGTAGCCTTAGGGTGCAAGAATCCTCCTGATTAGGCATCCTGTGGATTGGTTGGTCAGCAGCTCTTTTGAACGGGGAAGGGGGTGTGTGGTGAGGTTGGTGGGACCTTTGGACTGGAAACTCCAGGAGAATATCAAATGCAGTCATAGCTTCCGTGACTGGCCAAAATGGGGTTGCTCCTGACTTTTCAGTGGATGGGATTACCAACACTCCATAAAATCCTGACCTTTGAATCTTCATAAATAGACGTTTTAATTTACAAATCCTAAGTGAATGAACAGAATAGCAGTCTGAGCAAATCTCACCTTCCTTCACTTAGTAAAGTGCATTATAACTATAGCGTTAGATTGCCTTGTCTTTGCTTCTCTGCCAGCTGTTATAGGTAAACTCTGGCCATCATGAATTTCTCAGGACAGGAAGGCAAGGTTGACCCCTGAACTCTTTTGAGAAATTTAGCCAATTGAGTCACTAATCAAACCAACCAACAACATCATCTCATTGTAGGTAAAATAATACCTCGAAGACTGTTAGTGAGTCAAATACAGTAGTTTTTATTCCAAAGCTTTGGGAGAAAACTGGTTCCAATTAAGGCTTATCAGACTTCTCCTCAAACACAAACACAAGTGGGCATTTATACATTATGGGCTTAGTGTCGCTCACGATACAGATCCTCAATTCTGGCCAAGTTTGGGTCTTCCTTCCTGTGTCGTGATGCAGGCCCTGAGTTAATCAGGAATCACAGTCCTGCAGTCAGGACACAGGCTTAATCCGGTCACGATTTAAAACTCCTGCAGTAGTACCGGCATCCCTGTCTTTGAAGTTACTTGTGCGATCGCGGCTGTCCCAGTAGGACTCTTCCTGTTAAAAGCCGGTATTGTAAACTACCATCTGTGTAACAATGTCCAACTAATATGAACATAGAACCCTACAGTGCAGAAACAGGCCCTTCAGCCCATCGAGTCTGCACCGACCACAATCCCACCCAGGCCCTACCCCCATACCCCTACACATTTACCTGCTAATCCCTCTAACCTACACATCCCAGGACACTAAGGCGCAATTTTAGCATGGTCAATCAATCTAACCCGTACATCTTTGGACTGTGGGAGGAAACCGGAGCACCCGGAGGAAACCCATGCAGACATGAGGAGAATGTGCAAACTCCACAAAGACAGTGACCCGAGCCGAGAATCAAACCCAGGACCCTGGCTGTGAAGCAGCAGTGCTTTGCAAAGATTTGCAAAGTCTACAAAATAACAGTCACATTTAACTATCTGCTGTTATAAAAACGAGAGTTAAAGCATGTAAAACATGAACAAATAATTTACATTAATGTCAGGAGCCTGGGAAGATCAGCTATGATGAAGGGCTATGTTTGTAATATACTCGAGGTACAAAATTCATTAACCCTTCCCCTCCTTCATTCCGAATTGAGGGATCTTTGAAAACATTCCCTGCCAATCTCCAATGGCTAGGCCATTTTAGCAGAAAGACCATAAGACAGAGGTGTTGGCGTAGGCCATCTGGCCGATTGAATCTGTTCTGCCATTCTATAAGATCATGGCATTCAGTGTTCTAAAAGAGATAATTATGGAAATTGTGGAATGGTGATGATCTTTCAGGAATCACTGGAGGCAGGGGGGTCCCAGAGGACTGGAAAGTACCTAATGTTTTACCATTGTTTAAGAAGGAAGGGAGGCAGCATTCAGGAAATTATAGGCCAATGACTTCAGTCATTGGTAAGATTTTAAATTCTATTATTAAAGATAAGGTCGCAGAGTACTTGGAAGTGCATGATAAAATAGGACTGAGTCAGCACGCTTTATCAAGGGGAGGTCATGTCTGACAAATGTCTGAGTTCTTTGAGGAGGTAACAAGGAAGTTAGATAAAGGAGAACCAGTGGATGTGATTTATTTAGATTTCCTGAAGACTTTGACAAAGTGCTGCATAGGAGACTATTAAATAAGTTAAGTGTCCATGGTGTTTAGGGTAAGATCCTGGCATGGATAGAGGATTGGCAGAAGGCAGAGAGTGGGGATAATGGAATCTTTTTCAGGATGGCAGCTGCTGGCTAGTGGTATGCCTCAGAGGTCGGTGCTGAGACCACAACTTTTCACAATATACATTAATGATATGGAGGAATTGTGGCTAAGTTTGCAGACGATACAAAGATATGAATAGGGACAGGCAGTATTGAGGAAGCGGGGGGGGCTGCAGAAGGACTTGGACAGACTGGGAGAGTGGGCAAAGAAGTGGCAAGTGGAATACAGTGTGGAAAAGTGTGAGGTTATGCACTTTGAAAGGAGGAATGGAGGCATAGACTATTTTTTAAATAGGGAAATGCTTAGGAAATCAAAAGCACAAAGGGACATGGGAGTCCTTATTCAAGATTCATCTAAGGTTAACGTGCAGGTTCAGTCAGCAGTTAGGCAAATGCAATGTTAGCATTCATGTCAAGAGTGGTAGAATACAAAAGCGTGGATGTACTTCTGAGGCTGTATAAGGCTCTGGTCAGAGCCCATTTGGAATATTGTGAGCAATTTTGGGCTCCACATCGAAGGAAGGATGTGCTGGCCTTGGAAAGGGTCCAGAGGGGGTTCACAAGAACGATTCTTGGAATAAAGAGCTTATCATATGAAGAAGAATTGAGGAATCTGGGTCTGGACTCTT
Organism: Carcharhinus amblyrhynchos; assembly: GCF_965287045.1. Classification (NCBI taxonomy): domain Eukaryota; kingdom Metazoa; phylum Chordata; class Chondrichthyes; order Carcharhiniformes; family Carcharhinidae; genus Carcharhinus; species Carcharhinus amblyrhynchos. The sequence goes on along the minus strand of NC_137329.1, from coordinate 68,746,788 downwards.
TGGAGTTTAGAAGGATGGGGGGGGAACTTATTGAAACTTGCAGGATACTTGAGGCCTGGAGAGGATGTTTCCACTAGTAGGAAAAACTAGAACCTGAGGCCAACCTCAGGCTAAAGAGATGACCCTTTAAAACATAGATGAGGAGAAATTTCTTCAGCCAGAGATTGGTGAATCTGTGGAACACTTTGCTGCAGAAGGCTGTGGAGGCCAGGTCATTAAGTGTCTTTAAGACAGAGATAGATAGGTTCTTGATTAATAAAAGGATCAGGGGTTATGGGGAAAAGGCAGGAGAATGGGGATGAGAAAAATATCAGTTACGATTGAATAGCGGAGCAGACTCAGTGGGCTGAATGGCCTAATTCTGCTCCTACGTCTTATGGTCTTAAGTGATAATCCTCAGTTCTACTTTACTGGCTTATCCCCATAACCCTCGATTCTCTTACTGATTTAAAAATTAATTTAGATGTACAAAGCAGTTTTTTTACACAGAGTGGTGGGCACCTGGAACTCGTTCCTGGGGGAGGCAATAGAAGTGGATACAGTAATGACTTTTAAGAGGCTCTTGAGAAATACATGAACAGGATGGGAATAGAGGGATATAGTCCTTGGAAGGGTAGAGGGTTTTAGTTAAGTTGGGCAGCATGGTCGGTGCAGGCTGGGAGGGCTGAAAGGCCTGTTCCTGTCCTATAATTTTCTTTGTCCTTTATTCTAAATTAAAAACAAATTGCCGAGTTTTTGACAACTTTGATGTATCATGGAAGTATTGCTTGAAACTAATCTCATCCAATCTGAAGTTGCCGAAAATGTTTGGTGCGTGTAAATGTCAGCTGCGAAGATGGAACTAACTCAGCTTTGACTTAAACCCCTGTTGCAAGACAAAAACAGGGTTTTTGTGTTATAGCTAGGAACCTGGTACTTGCACCAGAGAGCCCTGAACAAAGCACTGTACAGGCACTAATACTTTCAGATTCAATTAGAAGGAATTAGCATGCACAATCAAAGGTATATGTTTGTTCAGAAATTATCTCTGTTCCCATTCACAAATAATTGGTAATACATAATGTGTAACATGTGATTATAGTTGTCCAGTTACAATTTGAGCATGTCTACTTGTAATAGCAACTTCACATTTTTCCTGATCTACTGTAACGAGTATGATATGTCTGACCAGTAGTACATGAACCTCCCTTGTCAATTGTTTCTTGTTCTAATAGACACTGACAAGCTGTAGCTGCACATGGTTCAATTGAATTCTTGTATGTATGCTGTTGGACTGAAGCCTCCCTTAAAATTCAGAGTTTCGAGACCTTGATGTTGTCTGGGTCTGCCAAGAGTTAGGATACCTGCCATGGGATTTCCTGGCTGTGCTTACTCAGAGGCTAGAAATTGCCCGAGGTCAGTGGGCCTTTGTGTGATCCGCCCTGCCGCTACAATTCCCGTGGTGGGCAGGATGGGAAAATTCTACCCAAGGTCTCTTGGAGTCTCCCTGTCTCTAAAAATGTGGCAGATTATTTGATTTTTAAACTTGTACATTTATTAATCTCTTCAACCTCCTCACATGGGGAAATCATTTTTTTTATGTCTGTTGTGTTACCTTCATGTTTTTCTGCTTCATCTCAGGTTTGTTGACCATCCTAAGTATCCATTCCATGATGAGTATTAATGAAATGGACGAGTGGGGGATGGGATGTCTCAAGAGGATGTAACTTTCCAAATAGGATAAACCAGGAACAAGACTGAGATACCTCTGAGGAGGTATGCTACTTGCATAAATAAAATCTGAGCATTATTCAACATATCATGGGAAATTGTGTCCTTGAATGTTGTTTGATGACTGAATATTTGCCTTGAGCCCTCTCTTCCTCCTTTTCCACTTTCTCCCGTTCCTGCTCCAAAATATTCACTGACCTTTTTCTGCTCTCCCACCCTGACTATGTGGTGAAATGGGTATCATCCCTGCCTCTGAGCCAGAAGCTCTGGTTTGGAAAACCACCCCAGGACTTGATAGCTGAGGAAGGTGCATTCATAAATTGTTCAAATTGTGTCCACCTGCAAATCCTCCCAAACATGCCAATGACTGATGGTAAGAGCAGGAGAGATTGGTGGTCAGCCATGCTTGATGTGGAGTGATATCCCCCAGCCTATATGCCTCTGGTGACAGACTAGCAAGCTGGTCCAGGAAAAACTCATCATGAAATCAGATAGCGGTCTGCCTTGTCCACCACTAGGTTCAGAAGAGAAACAGCAACAATCCTAACTGTTCGTTCTCATTGTGGTGCATTCATTTGGTCAACAAAAGACCCCCTGATCCAAATGGTTCGGTCTTTAAATGGAAATAAGAGTGTCATGGGGTAAAAAGCAGCCAAGACAAAGAACAAAGAACATTACAGCACAGGAACAGGTCTTTCGGCCCTCCAAGCCTGCACTGACCATGCTTCCCGACTTAACTAAAGCCCTCTACCCTTCCAGGTAACATATCTCTCTATTCCCATCCTATCCATGTATTTGTCAAGCTACCCCGTAAAAGAGACCACCGTATCTGCTTCCACTACCTCCCCGGCAACAAGTTAGAACATAGAACACTACAGCACAAACAGGCCCTTCGGCCCACGAGTTGCGCCGATCACATCAACACCTACCAATCCATAGACCTATCTATAACCCCCAATCCCATTAAGTTCCATATACTCATCCAGAAGTCTTTTAAAAGACCCCAGCGAGTTCGCCTCCACCACCACTGACGGCAGCCGATTCCATTCACTCACCACCCTCTGAGTGAAAAACTTACCCCTAACATCACTTCTGTACTTTCCTCCCCGCACCTTAAACCTGTGTCCTCTCGTAGCGACCATTTCAACCCGGGGAAATAGCCTCTGAGAATCCACCCTATCTATTCCTCTCAACATTTTATAAACTTCTATCAGGTCGCCTCTCAACCTTCGTCTCTCCAGGGAGAAGAGTCCCAGCTCCCTCAACCTAACTTCATAAGGCATGCCTCCCAGTCCAGGCAACATCCTTGTAAATCTCCTCTGTACCCTTTCAATAGCTTCTACGTCCTTCCTATAGTGAGGTGACCAGAACTGCGCACAGTACTCCAAGTGGGGCCTGACAAGGGTCTTATAAAGTTGCAGCATTACCTCCCGATTCCTAAACTCAATCCCTCGATTAATGAAGGCCAGTACACCATACGCCTTCTTGACCACATCCTCCACCTGCGAGTTCCAGATACCCACCACCCTCTGTGTAAAAAAAAACTGTCTCGTACATCTCTTTTAAACCTTGCCCCTCACACCCTAGTAATTGATTCTTCTGACTATCCACTCTGTCCATGCCCCTCATAATCTTGTAGATTTCTATTAGGTCACCCCTCAATCTCTATCATTCCAATGAGAACAAACCAAGTTTCTCCAACCTCTCCTCGTAGCTAATGCCCTCCATACCAGGCAACATCCTGGTAAATCCTTCCTGTACCCTCTCCAAAGCCTCCACATCTTTCTGGTAGTGTGGTGACCAGAATTGAACACTATATTCCAAGTGCGGCCTAACTAAGGTTCTATAAAGCTACAACAGGACTTGCCAATTTTTCAACTCAGTGCCCCAGCCAATGAAGGCAAGCATGCCATATGCCTTCTTGACTACCTTCTCCACCTACATTGCCACTTTCAGTGACCTGTGTATCTGTATACCCAGATCCTTTTGCCTATCAATAGTCTAAAAAGCAACCAAGTCAAAGAACATTACAGCACAGGAACAGGTATTTTCGGCCCTCCAAGCCAGATCTCTGCCTATCAATGCTCTTAAGGGTCTGCCATTTACTGTAAGTTTCCTATCTACATTAGACCTTCCAAAATGCATTACCTCACATTTGTCAGATTAAACTCCATCTGCCATATCTCCGCCCAAGTCTCCAAGCGATCTATATCCTGCTGTATCCTTTGATTTTCATCGCTATCCACAAATCCACCAACCTTGGTGTTGCCTGCAAACTTACTAGTCTATTATCATGACAGAATATATGTGCTCTCTTAAGGCTTGTAATCAGTTAATTATCCTTGGAATGTTTACCCCAATTAAATTATTCAGCAGCAAGCTTTCCTGAGTTTTGAAATTAAGGCTATTTGTTCTCACACACCAACCCCAAATGGACACAACAGGGGTGACTTTACCATCGCATTGCACCTGTTTTCGATGGCTGGCGTGATCAGTGCTGGTTTTCGTAGCGGGCGCCATTTTGAGCTCCAGATACCTTCTTGCTGGAACTGGATAAGAGGCAGGTTAATGTATTTAAATCCATTGAAGTGAAGATTTGCATCTGCTTATCTAGTCTGACGCTCAATCGTCCAGACTTGTCCCCCCTTTATGACCTCTCTGTGAAAGGCTTGCATTGGTGAGGAATAGATATGCTCCCCATGAGCAGTTGACTTGGGTCTCGCTGGTGGAACCAAAGGTCATTGAGGCTCCTGGAGAGGCTGAGGGCAAGAGGGATGTGCTCCTTGATCAGTGCCAGACTACCTAAGCAAAGCGTACCGGGTACCTGGGCAATGTCTGCCGGGGAGAGGCCAGTGGGGAGGAGCTAATGGGAGGAGGAGCTCCACTGCCACTCTGCGATACGCAATCATTGTGGGGGGGAGGGAGTCCTCTACCACTCTGCAGTCCATGATTTGTGGGGAGAGGGAGAGGGGTTCCTCTGCTGTCTGCGATTGGTGGGGGTGGCAGGTCTGTGATCAGTGGGGGGAGGGGTTCCACAATTGTTCTGGGTGATAGGGGAGGTTTGGCAGGGGCTGTATTTCAGGCCGCGGGCCCCTGCAATTGCAGGGGGAAGGAGCTGCTTCAGGCAGCCTGTAGTAGCTGGGGCCTGACAGCTCTCTCTCTTCTGTTGGACCCCTGCTACTGCTAATGCGCATGTACACAAACACTACATTTCTCTGCGGTCTTTCAGGTGTGTTAAGCCCCGCCTCCTGGCTTCTGCAGCACGAGTCTGACGTGCTCAAAATTTTGTTGGCGCAGTGCGTATGGGGGGGACTAAAAATGGGCCGAAAAGTCGGATCTGAAAATCTCCCCACTTCAAGTCCGCCCAGCACTTAGAATGAAAATGGGAAAATCGCCCCCAATGTCACACACTTTGTCACATACAAATGCACATGCTCATATAAACACTCACACATAAAGATGGGATACAGATAAAGCTAATTTGCTTTTACAGAGAAGTTAATTCAGTCTCTGATTTGCACCCATGTGGCAGGGTTTTTATTTGATATTTACCATGAGTAGGCTTTGTGTGTGATGAAGTTGGCAGGAATGTGTCATGGGCTGAGTGAATTGATTGCCTGTTTTGTATTGTACATCAGTTTTTCCTTCATTGACTTCAATCTCGTTGCTTTGTTCATTCCTCATTATTGCACCCTGAGCAAAATTTTCCCAATTTGTCCCCAACTGGTTTCATGTCGGGTGGGAGCAGCGACTCCAGCAGGAGGGAAGAAGTGGAAAACAGGTCATTGTTTAGTGAGTTAACAGTGGGTCAGTTTTCCTGCTGCCTAGCAACATGAAGACAATATGTATTCATTAGCACCTCAATAATACTCATTAAAACAACTGCTCTGCCGAATCTCCTCACTTTCCAATCTTGCATCATGCCAGCAGGAAATTATGTTGGTATCAAATCCATTTGAAAATGAGTGGCGTGCACAGATTGGACCTCAGTTCATGCACGGTTGAGGTATGTGCAATATGCACAGCCTGCCTATCACAGTGCTGAACACCAGGTTGGTCTGTTCCTGCTCTTTGCCAAGATTCTCCACAAGGAAATCACTGTGCTCTGAGACTCAGGCAGGCTTCCACTTTCAGATACTGACGGTATTGCATCCAGGTTGGGCAGTGCTAGAGCCCCTGCTCCCTGTGGCTCTCACATCTGTCTACAAAGACCCTGCTGTGCTTGCTGGACTCAGGCAGGTCTCTACTTTCACAAATGAACATTTTGACCAAAGATGGGAGGGTAGAAGGTGACAGACACAAGGAGGCCTATAGGAAAAGCAGGCTGTGAGGGGGTAGAAGAGAGCAGGATGGAAGGCAGAGGGGCAAAGAGATGGAAGGCAGAAGGTTAATCAAGAGATGGGAAGCTGGAACCCAACAATAGTGCATAAAATGCTGATTAAAATAAGTGGTCAAGACAGCAACACACCTGGAAGGGAAGGCACGTGGGTTATGGAATAGGAGGGGTGGGGGGTAAATTTGACACAGTCAGGATGGGTCATATGGAGATTCAGGAGTTTGATGGGAGAGCGGTAAATTTGGGAGGGAGCACTGTAGTCCTTAGTTCTCATGGCAATGGGAACTCTGTGAAAGTCCAAGGCCTTGGTCTGGGGTGTGCAGTCAGGAATCAGAGTACAGACGCTCTTGTGGTGATGTAGAAAGGGTAACACATTACAGGTAGTCCAGGGGCTATGCGGCTCTCATAAAAATCTGTGACACTAGGCAGTCCAAGAGTACAGAGAACATGCAGCAGAAACAAACACTGGAAGCACTCCAGCTGTAGAGAGATACGAGATCTGTGTGCTCCAGAGAAGCACAGCTTGATATGTAGGCCTGTCTCTCACTTACTGTCCCTGGTCTGGCTGTCTCTGTACTGGGCTGCAGAGGGAATCTGCAGCCTGTGGATTGGAAGCACATAATAAAGAGGGCAACTGAGACTAGGGGAGGGGAAGCTCTTTCAGGATAGGGTGGGTTGACTTTGATAGGTGACCATGCACACAGCCTCTAGAGGGACTGAGTAGAATTCTGCATGGGGCATGGGTATTCAGAGATGATGGGCTCTGGGGAGGAGTGGTGAATGGAGAGTAATGCCCTCCATACCAACAATGTGATCCAATATTATTGGATGCTGGAGAATACCAGGAGGAAGCTCTACCTTCAAATTGCGCTGTTCAAGATATATCTCCATCAAAAGGACAGAGAGAGGGGGAGCATTGAATTCTGGAAATAAGAGTGAAGAACCATTGTCTTACTGCCCCACAGTAAGGGCATTGGCTGAAAATGAAATATCAGTGAATCTGATCGGTGGTGGTCTGAGACAGTGTGAGAGCAAAGCACAGCTGAACAGAGGGGTGACCTCTAATTTGGTGCCGCAAGAATGAACTGGAGTTAGCTTAGTTAGAAAGGAGGAAGACCTTGCAAGAAAGCTACTAAAGCCAATTCTTTCATTTGCGTTGTTAACACAACAACATATGAACAAGGAGCAGTGGGCCTTTCAGTCCCTGAAGCCTGCTCTGCTGTTTAATAAGGTCACGCCTGATCTGATGGTTTTGAATTCCACTTTCCCATCCCCGTCTCCCCCACCCCATAACCTTTCATTCAAGAAGAACAAGAATCAATCTACCTTTGCCTTAAAAATATTCAATTATCCAGCCTCCATCGCCTTCTGAGGCAGTGTTCCAAAGTTGCACAACTCTATGAGAGAAAAATTTCTGCTCCTCTCTGTCCTAAAAAGGTTATACCAAATTTTAAAACAATGCCCCCTAATTCTGGACTCACCCACAAGAGTAAAAATTCTTTTCGCATCCATCTTATCAAGACCATTCAGGGTTTTATCTGTTTCGGTCAGGTCATCCCTTAACCTTCTAAACACCAGTGGAAACAAGCCCAGCCTTTCCAACCTATCCTCCTAAGACAATCCACTCTTCCCAGGTATCAATCTAGAAAACCGCCCCTGAACTGCTTCCAATGTACCCTTCCATAAATAAAGAGATCAAAACTGTGCACAGTCTTATACATATATATACATACATGGAAGAGAGTTCCTAACATTCATAACCCTCAGAGAAAAAATCTTCGAATCCACATTTAAATGGGAGACTCCTTACTTTTAATCTGTGTCCCCTCGTTCTGGTCTCTCCCTCAGGGGAAACATCCTCTCAGCATCCACCCTGTCAAGGCCCCTCAGAATCTTATATGTTTCAATAAGATCACCTCTCAATCTTCTAAGGTCCAATGGATGCAAGTTCCACCTGTCTAATATTTCCCCTATCCCAAGAATCAGTTGAGTAAAATATCTCTAAAGATATTTATACCCTTATATAAGGAGACCAAAACGGTATGCAATACTCTAAATGTGGTCTCACCTATGCCTTTTGCAACTGCAACAAAATATCCCTGCTATTATATTTCATTTCCTTTACAACAAACGTCAACATTCCATTTGTCATTGCAATCACTTGCTGTATCTGCAGACTAACTTTTCCTGATTCATGTACACCGATCCTGCCATACCTTGGACTTCCACAACCTCTGCCCATTTAAATACTATGTTACACAGGTATCTCTGTTCAAGAGAGAGAAAGGTCATTGACTGATATCCTGAACTGTTGGGGCTATGTGGGTTTAGTAATCCTGGGTCAATGTTTCTTTCATCTAGCTAGCTGATACTGCATGATCACCAGCATTAGAGTTTGAACAAGCCTGGTCAAATTATAGGTAAAAAGTCTGACAACACCAGGTTTTAGTCCAACCGATTTATTTGATAATAGACTCACAAGCTTTCGGGGTTAGCCCCTTCGTCAGGTGAATGGAGAGTTCTGGCCTCAGACAGAGCATATAAAGCACAGACAGTTTAGACATTACTGATTAGAATGCGAATCCTTACACCTAACCTGCTGTTCAAGACCTGAAGTGGCTGACAATGTGAGTGGAAGGAGCACTGATCACAGGTTAAAGAGATGTGTATTGTCTCCAGACAGTACAGTAAGTGAGGTTTTGCAAACCCAGGCAAGTCACAGGGGTTACAGATAGTGCGACATGAACCCAAGATCCCTGTTGAGACCGTCCTCATGTGTGCAGAACTTGGCTATCAGTCTCTGTTCAGCGACTCTGCGCTGTTGTGTGTCGTGAAGGCCGCCTTGGAGAACGCTTACCCAAAGGTCAGAGGCTGAATGCCCGTGACCACTGAAGTGTTCGCCAACAGGAAGGGAACAGTCTTGCCTGGTGATTGTCGAGTGATGTTCATTCATCCGTTGTCATAGCGTCTGCATGGTCTCCCCAATGTACCATGCTTCGGGACATCCTTTCTTGCAACGTATCAGGTAGACAATGTTGGCCAAGTTGCAAGAGTATTTACCATGTACCTGGTGGATGGTATTCTCACATATGATGATGGTATCCATGTCGATGATCCGGCATGTCTTGCAGAGGTTGCTGTGGCAGGGTTGTGTGGTATTGTGGTCACTGTTCTCCTGAAGGCTGGGTAGTTTGCTGCGAACAATGGTCTGTTTGAGGTTGTGTGGTTGTCTGAAGGCAAGAAGTGGGGGTGTGGGGATAGCCCTGGCAAGATGTTCGTCTTCATCAATGATATGTTGAAGACTCCGGAGAAGATGTCGTAGCTTCTCCGCTCCGGGAAAGTACTGGACGACGAAGGGTACTCTGTCCACTGTGTCCTGTGTTTGTCTTCTGAGGAGATCGGTGCGGTTTTTCGCTGTGGCGCATCGGAACTATCGGTCTATGAGTCGAGCACCATATCCTGTTCTTATGAGGGCATCTATCAGGGTCTGGAGGTGTCTGTCACGATCCTCCTCATCTGAGCAAATCCTGTGTATACGGAGGGCTTGTCCATAGGGAATGACTTCTTTAACGTGTTTAGGGTGGAAACTGGAGAAGTGGAGCATTGTGAGATTGTCTGTGGGCTTGCAGTACAGTGAGGTGCTGAGGTGACCGTCCTTAATGGAGATGCATGTGTCCAAGAATGCAACTGATTCTGGGGAATAGTCCATGGTGAGTCTGATGGTGGGGTGGAATTTGTTGATATCATCATATAGTTGTTTCAGTGATTGTTCACCATGAGGCCAAAGGAAGAAAATGTCATTGATGTATCTAGTGTATAGCATTGGTTGAAGATTCTGTGCAGTGAAGAAGTCTTGTTCAAACCTGTGCATGAAGATGTTGGCATATTGAGGTGCAAATTTGGTCCCATGGCTGTTCCATGTGTCTGGATGAAGAACTGGTTGTTGAAGGTGAAGACATTGTGGTCCAGGATAAAGCGGATGAGTTGTAAAATTGCATCTGGAAACTGGCAGTTGTCAGCATTGAGTACTGAGGCAGTCGCAGCTATGCCATCGTTGTGGGGGATGTTGGTGTAGAGCGCCGAGACATCCATTGTGACGAGGAGTGTCCCTGGTTCAACTGCTCCGTGTGTGCTGAGTTTCAGTAGGAAGTCCGTAGTGTCGCGACAAAAGCTGGGGGTTCTTTGTACAATGGGTTTCAGGATGCCCTCGACGTAGCCGGAGAGGCTCTCACACAGAGTCCCATTGCTCGATACGATGGGACGGCCTGGGCTTTAGGGATGATATGAGATATCAAATCTTTGTTTTATTCCCAACAATTGGCACACTTTCTTCACTTCCCTTTCTGTAAAATTAGTTCCTTGATCTGAGTCTATTTGAAGAGGCATTTCCCATTAGGGTATTATATCTTCCATCAAATTTTCAGGACTGAGAAGTCCTGAATTGGGAATGTTTCTACCTATTATGTCTAGTGGTCTATGGTCACAAAACAGAATGATTTCCCACTGCTACCATGCACGGGCCTGTGACATTCATTGGCAGATTACAAGGGCCCTTTTTTTTGGGCTGGTTAACTATTCTCACCCCTTTCTCTCCTTACATTGTGCTTGGCCTACAATGGACATTTCTGACAGTATTTAGTAAAATGCCTTCCCATGCTGGGCACCAGCAACAGAGCCCCCTAAATCACAAATTACTTCCCTGACCTATGGTTCCCTGGTGTATTCCCAACAGGATTAGTCTGATGCACTGTGAGCTGCTAGGCTTCTCTACTTTCCTTTCGCCAAATACCATCTCCTCCCTCACAAGCCTCTCTCATTTCCCTTTCTTCCTGCTTTTCATTACAACTTTCTGGTACTAACCTCCTCCAGACCAGTGGCACTGATTTTGCCTTTGGTGTCAAAGTTGGGGTCAGATTCTTTATGTTCTTTGCTGCCTGATCAGCCCTTTGATTGTCTCATTGGATGAGTCTTCCCTCCTTTTTTTGATGTGCCTTGACCTTTATAACTGCCACTTAAACTAAGATGTTTGCTCCCTCTACCAGTGTCAGACTATCTCCCTATATTTAATGTGCTCCTCTTGCAGTGTTAAATACCTTCTTGCCCACGTAGCTATGTACTCATGCACCATTTCAAAGTCATGTCCACTAGCCATATAAATATTGCCCTTTTCCCACGACAACACTTTAATGCTTCTGGTGCAATTAAATTTGCCACCTGAACTCCGCGTACCCTTTCTTTGTTTAACTATGGCTCCATTCCTCATTTCATCTTACACTCTCCATGAATGTATCTCTAGACCCATTGAGAAACAACTGCTTCTTCTCTCCTAAGGGTGGATCCATGTAGACAGTAGTCTTCTTTGAACCATAAAGTTATAAAACTCCTACTGTGCAGATAAGGCCACTTGGCCCATCAAATCTGCACCAACCCTCTAAAAGGCATCATGCCCAAGCCTTTGCAAAGGAGTATCTTACCTGTGGTTGCCTGTCATTTGCCACAATTGACTTTCCTCATCCCACTTAAGGGCCTATTTCTTTTTTTAAACTCATTTATAGGATGTGGGTGTCGCTGGCTAGACCAGCATCCTTAGTTGCCTTCAGAAGGTGGTGGCGAGCTGCCTTTTTGAACCACTGCACTCCCTGAGGCCCAGATACACCCACAATGCTAAGAATGAAGGATTTTGACCTAGCAACAGTGATGGAACAATGATATATTTCAAAGTTAGGATGGTGAGTGACTTGGGGAGGAACTTTCAGATGGTGGTGTTCCCATGTGTCTGCTGCCTTGTCCTTCTAGATGTAGATCTACCTTAGGAGCCTTGGTAAGTGTGTTGTGTTACAAAGTTGAGTGGAATGTTAGAGTTTTGTAAAATTATAGAAAAATTGTAAAAAGACAGAAAATGACGACACTTATAGAATTGGCAAACAGGCTAAATTGGGTTTAACCAGGGATAATAGGAAAGCTGAAAGTGTATTGGAGATAGCGAAGCATTTAGGTATATCAGAGAAACAATCAAGTGCAGATGAGTTTGGAAAAAAAACGCAAATGAGAGGATTGGAGTTAGAAAGTGAATTTTAAAGGCTGGAGTTAGAAAAAGAGAGAGAGGAAAGAAAGATAAAGGCCCTAGCAGAAAAAAAAGAAAGGAAAAGATTGTTTGAGTTAGAACAGAGTTGGAATTAGAAGCAAAAAGACTTCAAATGCCAGAAGTAAAAGTACAAGATGAAAGTGATGATGAGCAAGTTCAGCATAGCCAACTGTCTGGGAGGGATATATAAAAATATAGAACATAGAACACTACAGCACAAACAGGCCCTTCGGCCCATGAGTTGCGCCGATCACATCAACACCTACCGATCCATAGACCTATCTATAACCCCCAATCCCACTAAATCCCATATACTCATCCAGAAGTCTTTTAAAAGACCCCAGCGAGTTCGCCACCACCACTGACAGCAGCCGATTCCATTCACTCACCACCCTCTGAGTGAAAAAAAAGTCCAAATATTACCAAACTTTGATGAAAAAGTATGCAGAAGCAGATAGGAAATCTGAAATTTGTACATTGGCCTATGGAGATAAGGTATTGGTGTTATTACCAGTGGTAGGAGATCCCTTCAAAACCAGATTTAATGGTCCCTATCAGATTGGGAAGAAGTTAAGCCAGGTGAATTATCTGGTAAAGATGCCAGATAGGAAAGAAATGTAAAGGGTATGTCACGTGAACATGCTACAAAACAAAACTATGAAAGGGAAAGGGAACCAGAGAAACAGGTATTAGTTACTGCCACTCAGAATCATTGTCATCCACAATGATTCCACAAGGCTGTCCTGTGAAGAGCTTTTCCATTGACTGTTGGAAGACCTCACTGCCAATGAAGATCCCATTGGCCATGTGGAACAACCTGTATCTGCCCACTAGAGTCATGAACGTAGTCAAATTCAAAGATTTTTCATTCAGCAGGATTTGCCAAAAATGCACACTTTGCACCCAGGAAGTTGAAAATCTTGGCATTGGGAATGTCTACTATGACCTGTTCAACCCTTTATAGGATGGTGGGGTCTTAGAAGTGCTTTATTCAGGTGAACTGGGTCACAATATTCCAAGTGTCCCCTTACTAGTGTCTTGTACAATTACAACAAGATGTCCAAACTCATGTACCAATGAAATCAAGAATGCCGCATGCCTTCTTCACTACTCTGTCCACCTGTGACTCCCTTTCAAGGAGCTATGAACCTGTACCCCTGGGCCTCTTTGTTATATAATTCTCTAAATCATGTGACATTTAACCTTACGCAACAGCCTACCATCTGGTACCTTGTCAAAGCCCTACCAAAGTCCATGTAGACAATATCAACTGCACTGCCCTCATCTACCTTCTTGGATAGCTCTTCAGAAAACTCATTTTCGTGAGACATGATTTTCCACTCACAAAGCCATGCTGATAGTCACTAATCAGTCCTTGCCTCTCTGATGCATGGGGACTCTAAGGTCTTGTTGAGTATACACTCTCTCAATTTACACCCATTCAAGTAATAATCTGAATCAAATAATTGAACTATTGGCAATATGTGAATGGCTGCACATTCTACAATATAAGATCCTGAGGGGACTTAACAGTAGTTGCTGAGAGGATATTTCCCTTTATGGGAGAGACTAGAACTAGAGGAAGCAGTTTAATAAGGGATCTCCCATTTAAGATCGAGGTGAGGCAGAATTTCTTGACTCAGAGGGTGGTTAGTTTTTGAAATTCTCCTCCACAGAGTATTGAAGGCTGGGTCATTGAATATATTCAGGGCTGATGTAGAGTTCTGATCTGCAGGGAGTCCAGTGTGATGAGTGATAGGGAGGAAAGTGGAGCTGAGACCATCAGGCTAGCCATGAATTTACTGAATGGTGGAGCAGGCTTGATGGGCTGAATGGCCTACTCCTGCTCCAATGTCTTATGATATTGTGAGTGAAGATGTACCTCCAGTTCTCCTCGAAGTAATAACTGAGAATGTTAAATACCTTGTGTTTATCCTCCGTATCACTTCTACCTGTTACTTATTACCGAAATTAAATTGAGTTGATTTCCCTCTGATATTATCGTAATGATTGATTATCCACATTGATTGTTAAACAAAAGGCACTAAACCATCTTGATCTGCAGAATGTTAACCTTTGATGTTTAGACGGTTGAATCATTCTCAAGGCTGTGAATTCAATGTTAAACATAAGTAACTGGGCAATGTCCATATTTGTAAACTGCTGAATTGCAAGTCAATTTGCCCATTACAAAAAAGTGTTAAAGCCGTCATTAAAAAAAATCATGTAAAAGCTCAGGTGTCTAGGGGATGCAAGAGATTGGGCCTCGTGATTGGGGACTCTACAGTTAAGGGGACGGATAGGAGAGTTGGTAGTAAGGGTAGGGACTCAGGGCTGGTGTGTTGCCTACCAGGGGCTGGGGTCCGGGATGTGTCAGAGAGGATATTCAAGACTCTTAGGGGAGAGGGTGATCAACCCCAGGTTATAATTCATGTGGGGACACATGACATAGGGAGGCTAAGGGAAGGGGATATTAAGCAGAGTTTCATGGAGTTGGGATGGAAACTAAAGGCCAAGTCAAACAGAGTGGTTATCTCTGGACTCTTGCCTGTGCCACGGGATAGTTTAGAGAGGAATAGGGAGAGGGAAAGTTTGAACTTGTGGCTGAGGGGATGGTGCAGGAGGGAGGGGTTTAATTACTTGAGCAATTGGGGCTCATTCTGGGGAAGGTGGGATCTCTATAAGAGTGATGGTATACATCTGAACCAGAGGGGAACAAATATCCTGGGGGGTAAATTTGTGAAGGCTATGCGGAGTGGTTTAAACTGATTCAGAGGGGGGGTGGGATCCTGGGTAGAGGGGGTGAAAGTGAGGGGGGCATAGAAGGGGACGGCATTGCACGGCATTGTGGGGGTGGGGCGGAGCGAGGTTTGAAATGTATATACTTTAACGCGAGGAGTATTCGCAATAAAGTGGATGAACTTGCAGCGTGGACCAGTACCTGGGACTTTGATGTTGTGGCCATTTCAGAGACGTGGATAGAGCAGGGTCAGGAATGGATGTTGCAGGTGCCGGGGTACAAGTGCTTTAGTCGGAGTAGAGAAGGAGGTAGAAGGGGGGGTGGAGTAGCATTATTGGTCAAGGACTATATCACAGTATCAGAGAGGAAGTTTAATGAGGACTTGTCTGTTGAGGTAGTATGGGCAGAAATTAGAAATAGGAGAGGAGAGGTCACCCTGTTGGGAGTCTTTTATAGACCTCCAAAAAGTTCTAGAGAGGTTGAGGAAAGGATTGCAGAGACGATCCTGGTTAGGAGTGAAAGTAATAGGGTAATTGTTATGGGGGACTTTAACTTTACTAACATTGATTGGAATTGCTATAGCTCTAGCTCGTTAGAGGGGTCAGTTTTTGTTCAAAGTGTGCAGGAAGGTTTTTTGACTCAATATGTAGATAGGCCAACTAGAGGTGAGGCTATATTGGACTTGGTGCTGGGAAATGAGCCAGACCAGGTGCTAGACTTGGAAGTTGGTGTGCATTTTGGTGATAGTGACCACAATTCGGTTACGTTCACCTTAGTGATGGAAAGGGATAGGCATGAACCTCAGGTCAGTAGTTTTAGCTGGGGGAAGGGTAATTATGAGGCCATTAGGAGAGAATTAGGAAGCATTGGTTGGACTAGGAGATTACAGGGACTAGGAACGTCTGAAATGTGGAGTTTTTTCAAGGAGCAGCTACTGCGGGTCTGTGATAGGTATGTCCCTGTCAGGCAAGGAGGAATTGGTAGGGCTAGGGAACCGTGGTGCACAAAAAAAGTTGATTTGTTGGTTAGGAAGAAGAAGGAGGCTTATGTTCGGATGAGGCTTGAGGGCTCGGGTAGTGCAGTAGAAAGCTTTAGATTGGCTAGGAGGGAGTTGAAGAGGGAGTTAAGAAGGGCTAGAAGAGGGCATGAGATGACTTTGGCTGATAGGATTAAGGAGAATCCTAAGGCGTTCTATAGGTATGTCAAGAACAGAAGGTTGGTTAGGGCAAGATTAGGGCCAGTTACAGACAGTAGGGGGAAGTTGTGTGTGGAACCGGAAGAGATTGGAGAGGCATTGAACCATTATTTCTCTTCGGTGTTCACGCAGGACGATATGAATGTAGCTGATGAGGTCACTGGGGTGAAGGGGTGTAAAATAGAAAGTATTGCAGTTGATACAGAGGATGTGTTGGATATTCTAGAAGGGTTGAAAATAGATAAGTCCCCTGGTCCAGACGGGATTTACCCTAGGATTCTATGGGAGGCAAGAGAGGTGATTGCAGAGCCACTGGCTCTGATCTTCAGGTCGTCGTTGGTCTCTGGTATAGTACTGGAAGATTGGAGGACAGCGAATGTTGTCCCATTGTTTAAGTAGGGGAACAGAGACTTCCCCGGGAATTATAGACCAGTGAGTCTTACTTCTGTAGTGGGCAAGGTTTTAGAAAGAATTATTAGGGATAGGATTTATAGTTATTTGGAGAGTAATGAATTGATTAGAGATAGTCAGCATGGTTTTGTAGCGGGAAGGTCGTGCCTTACTAACCTTATTGAGTTCTTTGAGAAGGTGACCAAAGAGGTGGATAGGGGTAAGGCAGTAGACGTGGTATATATGGATTTTAGTAAGGCGTTTGATAAGGTTCACCATGGTATGCTTCTGCAGAAAATGCAGATGTATGGGATTGGTGGTAATTTAGGTACTTGGATCAGGAATTGGTTAGCAGATAGGAGACAGAGGGTGGTGGTTGATGGTAATTATTCATCATGGAGTTCGGTTACGAGTGGTGTGCCTCAGGGATCTGTTTTGGGGCCACTGCTGTTTGTAATCTTTATTAATGATCTGGATGAGGGTATAGTTGGGTGGATTAGTAAGTTTGCTGATGACACCAAAGTCGGTGGTGTGGTAGATTGTGAGGAAGGGTGTCGAAGTTTGCAGGGTGACTTGGACAGGTTGCAGAGCTGGGCCGCGAGGTGGCGGATGGAGTTTAATGCGGAGAAGTGTGAGGTAATCCATTTCGGTAGGAATAACAGATGTGTTGAGTATAGGGCTAACGGGAGGACTTTGAATAGAGTGGAGGAGCAGAGGGATCTAGGTGTATGTGTACATAGATCCCTGAAAGTTGGGAATCAAGTAGATAAGGTTGTTAAGAAGGCGTACGGTGTCTTGGCGTTTATTGGTAGGGGGATTGAATTTAGGAGTCGCAGCGTCATGTTGCAACTGTACACAACTCTGGTGCGGCCGCACTTGGAGTACTGTGTGCAGTTCTGGTCCCCACATTACAGGAAGGATGTGGAGGCTTTGGAGAGGGTGCAGAGGAGGTTTACCAGGATGTTGCCTGGTATGCAGGGGAGGTCCTATGAGGAGAGACTGAGGGATTTGGGGTTGTTTTCGCTGGAAAGAAGGTGGCTAAGAGGGGATCTTATAGAAACATATAAGATGATTAGAGGTTTAGATAGGGTGGTGGTAGCCTGTTTCCTCGGATGGAGAAAGCTAGCACGAGGGGGCATGGCTTTAAATTAAGGGGGGGTAGTTATAGGACGGATGTCAGGGGCAGGTTCTTTACCCAGAGGGTGGTGAGGGACTGGAATGCCCTGCCTGCTGCAGTTGTAAATGCGCCTAGTTTGGGGGCGTTTAAGAGATTGGTGGATAGGTTTATGGACGAAAAGGGATTGGTTTAGATTAGTGGGTCAATGTTTTTTTTTAAAAATAAGACTGGTCGGCGCAACATTGTGGGCCGAAGGGCCTGTTCCGCGCTGTAATGTTCTATGTTCTATGTTCTATAACACTGGAACTAACTTCCCTTGGTAAAGATCCTATCGCTGGAAAATTCCAAATCTGGAAAATCAACCTCTTGGTAAAATTCTCCCTCTTTACAAAACCACATCTCTAAAAATCTCACTCATGGGAAGCTCTCTCTCTATCATCCTACTCTTTGGAAAATCCCTGTCTGTTATCTGCTGTCTCCTTTCTCGTCTTTCTAGTCTCACTCATTCTCCATGCCACCCCATCCTTGCATTTGCCTCTTTCCATTTCCTCTCCCTCTCTCTCTCTGTCTCTCTTCCCGCCCCGCCCACTGTCCCTGTCCCTTCACTTTCCTTCTCTCTGCACTATCCCTCTCCCTCCACCATCCCCATTTCTCTCCACTATCTCTCTGGTCACTATCCCTCTCCACTATCCCCCCTCTCTCTTCACTATCCCTCGCTCTCACCATCTCTCTCACCACTCTCCATCTAATTGCAGTCCCCCACTCACTCCCTATCTCTGTCTTGCAATACCAGCTGTGTCTATATCAATGGAGACTGCAGTCCATGGCCTGTAATGAGGCGGGTAGAATTAGGGACCTTGCGGTGAAGGATCCTCTTGGGGAGAGTGATCATTGTATGGTGGAGTTTCTGGTGCAGATGGAGGAGGAGAAAGTGGGTTCCCGGACACGGGTCCTTTGTTTGAACAGAGGGGAGTGCGGTAGGATGAGAGAAGAATTGGCGAATGTGGACTGGGGGAGTGCGTTGGAAGGTAGGTCTGCTGAGGAGCAGCGGAGGATCTTTAAGGAGATCTTTCTTGGTGCTCAACGGAAATTTATTCCGATGGTCAAAAAGGACCGTAGGAGGAGAGGTAATAAGCCGTGGATAACGAAGGAGGTGAAGGAAAGCGTTAAATTAAAAGCGGAGGCGTTTAGAGTAGCTAAGAGTAGTGGGCGAGAAGAGGATTGGGAGAGGTTTAAATGTCAACAAAGATTGACAAAGAAGTTGATAAAGAAGGGTAGGAGAAACTGTGAAGCTGGGCTAGCGCTCAATATAAAAAAGGATAGCAAGAGTTTTTATAAATATATAAATAGGAAGAGGCTGACTAGGGTGAATGTTGGACCCTTAGAGGATGAGAGGGGGGACTTAGTGGTAGGGGATGGGGAAATGGCTGAGGTCTTGAATAACTTTTTTGTTTCGGTCTTCACGGAGGAAGACGTGAATAATTTGCCGGGAGTTAGCAATGGAAAGGTGGTAGGACTGGAGGGTCTCAATGACATTATTGTTACTAGAGAGGCGGTGCTCAACAGACTGGAGGGACTGATTGTGGACAAGTCCCCAGGACCAGATGGAATGCATCCGAGGGTTCTGAAAGAAATGGCGGAGGTGATAGTGGATGCCTTGGTGGTTATTTTCCAAACGTCGCTGGATTCCGGGGAAGTGCCGGAAGATTGGAAAGCGGCTAATGTTACGCCGTTGTTTAAGAAGGGTGCCAGGCAAAAGGCAGGGAATTATAGGCCGGTTAGTTTAACATCTGTTGTAGGTAAAATGTTAGAATCCGTCATCAAGGAGGAAATAGCGAGGCATCTTAAGGGGAATTGCTTGATAGAGCAGACGCAGCACGGTTTCGTTAAGGGGAAGTCGTGTCTGATGAATTTATTGGAGTTCTATGAGGATGTGTCTAGGGCGGTGGATAGAGGAGAGCCGGTGGATGTGGTCTTTCTTGATTTTCAGAAGGCGTTTGACAAGGTACCTCACAAGAGGTTATTGCACAAGGTAAGGGGGCATGGAGTTGGGGGTAGGGTGTTAGCGTGGATAGAGGATTGGTTGTCAAATAGGAGGCAGAGACTGGGGGTTAATGGGTGCTATTCGGATTGGCGGTTGGTGGCTAGTGGAGTGCCCCAGGGGTCGGTGCTGGGGCCTCAGCTATTTACCATTTATATAGATGATCTGGAGGAGGGAACCGAGTGTACGGTGTCGAAATTTGCTGATGACACCAAGATTGGTGGAACGGCAAATTGTGCGGAGGGTGTGGAGAGTCTGCAGAAGGATCTAGATAGGCTGGGCAAATGGGCCAGGAACTGGCAAATGGAATTTAATGTTGGCAAGGGCGAGGTGGTCCACTTTGGTAGGAATAATGGTAGGAAGGACTATTACTTACGTGGCGAAAAACTGCAGCAGGCGACGGTGCAGAGGGACCTCGGGGTCCTTGTGCACGAGTCGCAAAAACCCAGCCTGCAGGTGCAGCAGGTGGTCAGGAAGGCGAATGGGATGCTGGCCTTCATAGCGAGGGGGATTGAATATAAAAGTAGGGAGGCCTTGCTGCGGCTGTATAGGGCATTGGTGAGGCCGCAGCTGGAGTACTGTGCGCAGTTTTGGTCGCCGCACTTATGCAAGGATATTTTGGCCTTGGAGGGAGTGCAGAGGAGGCTTACTAGGCTTATACCGGAGTTGAGGGGGTTGAGCTATGAGGAGAGGCTGAATAAACTAGGCTTGTACTCATTAGAGTTTAGAAGAATGAGGGGAGATCTCATTGAGACATATAAGATGATGAATGGGATGAATAGGATAGAGGTGGAGAGACTCTTCCCGCTCAGAAAGGACAGTAGGACTAGGGGGCACAGCCTCAAGATAAAGGCGGGGGGGGCGGTTTAGAATGGAGTTGAGGAGGAACTTCTTCACTCAAAGGGTGGTGAATCTCTGGAATTCTCTGCCCGTTGAGGTGGTGGAGGCTGCCTCGCTAAATATTTTTAAGACGCGGGTTGATGGGTTTTTGATAAGCGAGGGGATTAAGGGTTATGGGGAGAGGGCGGGAATGTGGAACTGAGCCACGACAGATCAGCCATGATCTTATTGAATGGTGGGGCAGGCTCGAAGGGCTAGATGGCCTACTCCTGCTCCTATTTCTTATGTTCTTATGTCCTATCTGGATAGACGAAGATGGGTTATTGTACGTGCCTTATCCTTGTGCCTGGGAAGTGAATCACCCTAACTGAAGATTCTTGTTGCATTCTGTGTGCTGGTTGAGAAGGTATTGGCTAATTGTTTTACTCAGCTTCTATTGAAGGGTCTGTGGGCATCTGCTCACATTCAAGGGAGGGGAGGAGACCTGCAGCTTCTTGCTTACACTAGTGCAGTGTAATAAAGCAGTGTGCGACCTGTTAACAATGATCATTTTATTTTGGAAAAGATGTGTGATTAAAAGTTTAGAAACTAGAAGGGAAGTTCTGAAGCCACAGGTTTGACAATTAGCCATATACCATGGTTGGCCCTGCCCCTTTGGTATTTATTGCCACACGTTCTGAAATTTCATCAGAAGCGATCAGAGAAATGAGCCTGACAGCACAAAATCATCGAATCCTTTTAAATGATGGGAATGATATTCCCATTATTGGATTAGGAACTTACTCTGCGCCGAAGATTGTAAGTGTGTCTTTTTATTTTCAATCTTTCTACTTTATCTCTCTGTCAAACTGGAGGCCATTGCCCTGATAGTCACTGAGTGAAGTTTAGTGCAATGATGTGAGAATCCATGGACTTTCCCTCCCGTGCAGGCTGCACAGTGAGGAAATCTTCCTGCTTACTGAAACTGCCTCAGGAAAAACTGGGCTAATTGGCTGGATTTTCACGCCAGGACGGTTGGGGGGGGGGGGGGGGGGGTTGTTGGGGAGGTGGTCGAGCCTATTGTCCCAGAAGCAATGGCAACATGGAGCTGGATCCAGCCTGGCGAAAACATCTTGAATGCTTGAATGGATGATGGAGGAAGAACCTGACCGAGAAAGAAACCACAGTTCAGACCAGTTTTCTTATTTCCCTATTTTAAAATTTAAAAACGTTACAAATCAAATGCTCAGAATGGACTGGTTAAAATCAAATCCACTGCTTGTTTGTTCCTAAAACCAAATTCAAAGTCCAATTGAATCTAGTTCAAGGTCACCAAGAGGGAGACAAACAAGATCCAAGCTGACATGATGGGGGTTTTTTTTTGCTTTTTGCTGCGATTTGCGAGTGGAGAGCTTGTGGGTGAGTACAGCGACTTTTTCTTTCTTGTAAAAACTTTGTTTTTAGTGAGTTTAGTGGGGTTTTTTTTGCTTGATTTAAGTTTGACCCCGGAAGTAGTTGCGAGGGCACTCGGGTCAAGTTTTTTTTTCACCTACTATAAATTAGACTGGAGGGGATAGTATTAATAGGGGACTCCACAGTGAGGGGGGCGGACAGGCGTTTTTGTGGACGTAGACATGAGTCGCGGATGGTGGTTTGTCTCCCTGGGGCTGGGATCCGGGATGTCTCTGGGCGGGTCCCAGACATCCTGAAAGGGGAGGGTGAGGAACCAGAGGTTGTAGTACATATAGGTACTACTGACGTAGGTAAGAAGAGGGAGGCACTCGTGAAAAGGGACTATAGGGAACTGGGTAGGCAGCTGAGGAAGAGAAAAGCGAAGGTAGTAATCTCAGGATTGCTGCCTGTGCCACGGGAGAATGAGGGAAGAAATGAAATGAGGTGGAGGGTGAATGCGTGGCTGAGGGACTGGTGTCGAGGGCAGGGATTTCGGTTCCTAGATCACTGGGACCTCTTTAGGGGTGGGTGGGACCTGTACAGTAAGGATGGGTGGCACTTAAATCCTAGGGGGACTAATATCTTGGCGGGAAGACTGGCTAAGGCTACCGGGGGGACTTTAAACTAGAAAGGATGGGGGGAGGGAACTGTGATGGGGAAACTGGGATGGAGGAGGTTCGCTCCCAGGTAGGGGAGGACCGCAGGCAGTATTGGGGGGAGGTTAGACAGGGGGTGGAGAAGGGAAATGCCCAGACTGAGGGGGTGAAGTGTATATATTTTAATGCAAGGAGTGTAGTGAATAAGGTAGATGAACTTAGGGCGTGGATTGCTGCTTGGGATTGTGATGTGGTGGCCATTACGGAGACTTGGATGTCTCAGGGACAGGACTGGGTACTTCAGGTGCCAGGTTTCAGATGCTTCAGGAAGGACAGGGAGGGTGGCAGAAGGGGTGGTGGAGTGGCACTGTTGATCAGGGACAGTGTCATGGCTGCAGAGAAAGAGGGTGCCGTGGAGGGACTGTCTACTGAGTCTCTGTGGGTGGAAGTTAGGAACAGCAAAGGGTCAAAAACTTTGCTGGGTGTATTCTATAGGCCGCCCAATAGTGACAGGGAAGTTGAAGTGCAGATAGGGAAACAGATTCTGGAGAAATGTATTAATAACAGAGTTGTCGTGATGGGAGACTTCAATTTCCCAAACATCGACTGGAATATCCCTAGGGTAAGGGGTTTGGATGGGGAGGAGTTTGTTAGGTGTGTTCAGGAAGGTTTCCTGACACAGTACGTGGATAAGCCTACGAGGGGAGAGGCTGTACTTGACCTGGTACTGGCGAATGAACCAGGGGAGGTGATGGATCTCTCAGTAGGGGAGCATCTTGGGAATGGTGACCATAATTCTATCTCCTTCACAATTGCATTGGAACGAGATAGGATCAGGCAGGCTAGGAAGGTGTTTGTCTGGAGTAAGGGGAGATACGAAGAAGTCAGGAAGTTACTTGGACAAATAAACAGGAAGGAGGCGTTCTTAGGGAAAAGTACCGAAGGAAGGTGGCGGATATTCAAGGAATGTTTGTCTGGAGCTATGCGTGACAACGTTCCGATGAGACAAGGGGGTTTTGGTAGGTCGAGGGAACCGTGGTGCATGAAGGCTGTGTTGAACCTAGTCAGGAGGAAAGGGAAGGTGTACAAAAGGTTCAGGGAACTCGGAGAGGTTAAGGATCTTGAGGAGTATAAGGACTGTAGAAAGGAGCTTAAAAGGGAAATTAGGAGAGCCAGAAGGGGTCATGAGAAGACCTTGGCGGGTAAGATTAAGGAGAATCCCAAGGCC
Source organism: Carcharhinus amblyrhynchos (assembly GCF_965287045.1). Taxonomy (NCBI): domain Eukaryota; kingdom Metazoa; phylum Chordata; class Chondrichthyes; order Carcharhiniformes; family Carcharhinidae; genus Carcharhinus; species Carcharhinus amblyrhynchos. The sequence continues at coordinate 68,723,079 of NC_137329.1, read as the reverse complement.
TTTTATAAATATGTGAAAGGTAAAAGGATGAGAAGAGAAGGGATAGGACCTATAAAAGGTGAAGGGGGAAAGGTCTGTGTGGAACCAGAAGAAATGGCAGAGGTGCTTAATGAGTACTTTGCCTCAGTATTCACGGTGGAAGCTGATCTGGGAGATTTTGCTACGGATTTGCAGCAGATGGAAAAGATTGAGTATGTGGATATTAAGGAGGAGGATGTGTCAGAACTTTTGAATTCTATCAAGATTGATAAGTCGCTGGGACCAGATGGGATATACCCCAGGATACTGTGGGAGGCGAGGGAAGTGATTGCAGAGCCCCTGGCGATGACCTTTGCATCGTCAATGGAGACGGGAGAGGTTCCGGAAGATTGGAGGATTGCGGATGTAGTCCCTATTTTCAAGAAAGGGAACAGAGATAGCCCGGGAAATTACCGACCGGTGAGTCTGACCTCAGTGGTTGGTAAGCTGATGGAGAGGCTTCTGAGGGACAAGATTTACGAGCATTTGGAGAGGTTTGACTTGATCAGGAATAGTCAGCATGGTTTTGTCAAGGGCAGGTCATGCCTTACGAGCCTAGTTGAGTTCTTCGATAATGTGACTGAACACATTGACGAAGGAAGTGCCGTGGACATGGTGTACATGGACTTCAGCAAGGCGTTTGATCAGGTCCCCCATGCAAGACTTCTTGAGAAGGTGAGAGGGCATGGGATCCGAGGGCCTTTGGCCTTGTGGATCAAGAACTGGCTTGCCTGCAGAAGGCAGAGAGTGGTTGTGGATGGGTCTTTTTCTGAATGGAGGTCAGTCACCAGTGGAGTGCCCCAGGGATCTGTTCTAGGACCCTTGCTGTTTGTCATTTTCATAAATGACCTGGATGAGGAAGTGGAAGGATGGGTAAGTAAGTTCGCTGATGACACGAAGGTCGGTGGTGTTGTGGATGGTCTGGAAGGATGGCAAAAGTTGCAGACATAAATAGGATGCAGGACTGGGCGGAGAAGTGGCAGATGGACTTCAACGCGGATAAATGCATAGTCGTCCATTTTGGCAGAACCAACGGGATGAACGAGTACACTATCAAGGGCAGGAGTCTTGGTAGTGTTGAAGAGCAGAAGGATCTTGGGGCCCGGGTCCACAGGACTCTTAAATCGGCCTCGCAGGTGGAAGAGGTGGTCAAGAAGGCGTATGGTGTACTGGCCTTCATAAATCGAGGGATTGAGTTTAGGAGTCGGGAGGTAATGCTGCAACTTTATAAGACCCTTGTCAGGCCTCATTTGGAGTACTGTGCGCAGTTCTGGTCGCCTCACTATAGGAAAGACGTAGAAGCTATTGAAAGGGTACAGAGGAGATTTACAAGGATGTTGCCTGGACTGGGAGGCATGCCTGATGAAGTTAGGTTGAGGGAACTGGGTCTCTTTTCCCTGGAGAGACGTAGGTTGAGAGGCGACCTGATAGAGGTTTATAAAATGTTGAGAGGAATAGATAGGGTGGATTCTCAGAGGCTATTTCCCCGGGTTGAAATGGTCGCTACGAGAGGACACAGGTTTAAGGTGCGGGGAGGAAAGTACAGAAGTGATGTTAGGGGTAAGTTTTTCACTCAGAGGGTGGTGAGTGAATGGAATCGGCTGCCGTCAGTGGTGGTGGAGGCGAACTCGCTGGGGTCTTTTAAAAGACTTCTGGATGAGTATATGGGGTTTTATGGGATTGGGGGTTATAGATAGGTGTTGATGTGATCGGCGCAACTCGTGGGCCGAAGGGCCTGTTTGTGCTGTAGTGTTCTATGTTCTATGTTCTATGAAGCATTGCACCCTATCTTGGACATGATCTGAAGCTTGATTTTAGCCAAACTGGTGTCCCATTTTGAAGCATACAAGACTAGTTAAGAACATAAGAACATAAGAAATAGGAGCAGGAGTAGGCCATCTCGCCCTTCGAGTCTGCCCCGCCATTCAATAAGATCATGGCTGATCTTACCGGTTCAGACTCGTTCAGACCGGTATGCTCATTTCCCCGTTTGACTGTCTTTTCCTCCTGGAATTGAGAGGTTCCTGTTGTGATCCAGGAAGTTGAAGAAAGACTCGCTGGAGTGGAGAGGAGTCAGCTGAGCAGGAGTTGTTCAACTGATTATGGACAAGTGAGGTAACCTTGGAATTCACCGTGGAATGGTGTGCTTTATACAAAATGAAAGCTGAAAAGGCTTCATGGAGCATACTCACTGGATATTGCAGCATTCTATTTTGACTCATTAGGATAATATCTCAGAGCATTACTGTTAGATACCACATACAGAACTTTTGCCTTGCATACCCTCTTTCTACCTGTGGTAACATGGCTTCTGTAAGGGGGCAATCCCTGATGGCCATGTTTGTGAACAGAACTCCCACTTATCTGACGAAGGAGCAGTGCTCCAAAAGCTAGTGGCTTTTGCTACCAAATTAACCTGTTGGACTTTAACCTGGTGTTGTGAGACTTCTTACAGGGAAGTCCAAGAGGATTGGAGAATAGCCAATGTTGTTCCTTTGTTTAACAAGGGTAGCAAGAATAATCCAGGTAATTACAGGCCGCTGAGCCTTATGTCAGTGGTAAGGAAATTATTGGAGAGGATTCTTTGAGACAGGATTTACTCCTACTTGGAAATAAGTGGATGTATTAGCAAGAGGCAAAATGGTTTTGTGAAGGGGAGATCGTGCCTCACTAATTTGATTGAGTTTATCGAGGAAGTGACGATGATTGATGAGGGTAGGGCAGTGAATGTTGTCTATGTGGACTTCAGTAAGGCCTTTGACAAGGTCCCTCATGGCAGACTGGTGCAGAAAATGAAGTCGCATTGGATCAGAGGTGAGTTGGCAAGGTGGATTCAGAACTGGCTTAATCATAGAAGACAGAGGGTAGCAGTGGAAGAATGTGTTTCTGAATGGAGGGCTGTGATAAGTGGCGTTCCTCAGGGATCAGTGCTGGGACCTTTGCTGTTTATAACATATATAAATGATTTGGAGGAAAATGTAACTGATTTGATTGGTGAGTTTGAAGACAACACAAAGGTTGGTGGATTTGCAGATAGTGATGAGGACTGTCAGAGGATACAGCAGGATATATATCAGTTGGAAACTTGGGCAGAGAGATGGCAGATGGAGTTTAATGCAGACAAATGGAAGGTAATGCATTTTGGAAGGTCTAATAAAGATAGCAAATATACAGGAAATGGCAGAACCCTTAAGAGTATTGATAGGCAGAGGGAACTGGGTGTACAGGTACAAGGTCACTGACAGTGGCAACGCAGGTGGAGAAAGTAGTCAAGAAGGCATACGGCATGCTTGCCTTCATAAGGACATAAGAACATCAGAAATAGGAGCAGGAGTAGGCCATCTAGCCCTTCAAGCCTGCCCCGTCATTCAGTAAGATCATGGCTGATCTGAAGTGGATCAGTTCCACTTTCCTGCTTTCTCCCCATAACCCTTAATTCCCTTGTCTATCAGAAATCTATCTACCCGTGTCTTAAATATATTCAGCGAGATAGTCTCCACCACTTCAATGGGCAGAGAATTCCAGAGATTCACCACCCTTTGAGTGAAGAAGTTCCTCCTCAACTCCGATCTAAACTGCCCCCCCTTTATCTTGAGGCTGTGCCCTCTAGTTCTGCTATCCTTTCTAAGTGGGAAGAATCTCTCTACCTCTACCCTATCTATCCCCTTCATTATCTTATATGTCTCTATAAGATCCCCCCTCAACAACTTCCCTACCACTGACATCAAACTCACCGGCCTATAATTACCCGGTTATCCCTACTACCCTTTTTAAACAACGGTACCATGTTCACTATCCTCCAGTCCTCTAGGACCTCACCTGTGTCCAAAGAAGAGACAAAGATTTGCGCCAGAGGCCCAGCAATTTCATCTCTCGTCTCCCTAAGCAGCCTAGGATAAATGCCATCAGGCCCCAGAGATTTATCAGTTTTAATATTACCTAAAAACCCTAACACTTCCTCCCTCATAATGGATATTTTCTCCAGCAGGTCCACAATTCCCTCCAAGACACTTCCAGACAACAAGTCCCTCTCTTTTGTGAACACTGGTGCAAAGTATTCATTCAGGATCTCCTCCATTCCCTCAAGCTCTAAACATAGTTCCCCTCCTCTGTCCCTAAGAGGACCGATTTTTTTCTCTAACCACCCTTTTGTTCCTAACATATGAGTAAAATGCCTTTGGATTTTCCTTAATCTTGTCTGCCAAGACCATTTCGCCTTTTTGCCTTCTAACTCCTCGTTTGAGCTCCCTCCTACTCTCTCCGTATTCCTCCAAAGCTCTCTCCATTCCCAGTTGCTTGGACCTAACATACGCCTCTCTTTTCTTCCTGATCAAGTCCTCAGTATCCCTAGTTATCCACGGCTCTCTAATCCTACCTTTCCCATCCTTCCTCTTAACAGGCACATGTCTATCCTGCAACCTTATCAGTTGTCCCTTAAAAGACTCCCACATGCCAGACGTGGACTTACCCTCAAACAACCTCTCCCAATCAGTGGCTAACAGTTCTTGCCTAATCCAGCTGTAGCTAGCCTTCCCCCAATTTAGCACCCTCCCCGCTTCGGACAACACTCACCCTTTTCCATTAGTATCCTGAAGTAGACAGAATTGTGGTCACTATTTGCCACATGTTCCCCTACTGAAACCTGATCCCTTTGCGGAATGGCAACGGGCCTTCCCACTGCACCAATTGACCCTCCCAATAGGCCCGACCCTCAATCGGCCCTAACCCCCTCTGGCCCCACCGCCTTGGCACTGCCTAATGCCCGAGGGCACCCCTTTACTTCCAATCTCCTAGGGGGCATTAATAGCCTGTATTCCTTCCAGCAGGGTTGGCCTCCAGTTCCCCATTAGTGGCAAGTTCTTGTAAACCCCACTGGAGAGAACCACTCCTGGTGGGGGGGGGAGATGGACTGAAGTCCCACCAATGAAATGAATTTAAATATTTAGATCAGCTCCCCATCTATTTGTGGCATGGAGCTGATTACTCCAAAACTCTTAGAGCTGGAGACATAGCTGGAGGAGCACAGCAGGTTGGAGAATCAATCTCATGTTCTGTGTGAGCTGGAAGCTTTTCAAGCCCAAATGGACCCATAGTGTCATAGGGACAGCTTAAGATTGGTGATGGAGGGCAAGTAGGAATGGGCAATAAACGCTGGCCCATCCAGCGATGCCCACATCCAGTAAAATGAATTTAAAAAGGCATGTTGTCAATGGTGGAGAATTTCCCGTTACAAATGCTGAAGGCAGTGTTAAAGGAACTCTGTAAAAAGGTGCTAATGGTGAAGGTGACCCTGTACCTAACCAAGATAAAGGGAATGTTGACATAGAACATTACAGCGCAGTACAGGCCCTTCGGCCCTCGATGTTGCACCGGCCAGTGGAACCAATCTAATGACCCTCTAACCTAAACTATTCCAATGTTATCCATATGCCTATCCACTGACCATTTGAACGCCCTTAAAGTTGGCGAGTCCACAACTGCTGCAGGCAGGGCATTCCATGACCTTACTACCCTCTGAGTAAAGAACCTACCTCTGACATCCGTCCTATAATTACCACCCCTTAATTTAAAGCTATGTCCCCTTGTGTTAGCCATCACCATCTGAGGAAAAAAGGCTCTCACTGTCCACCCTATCCAATCCATTGATCATCTTGTATGCCTCAATCAGGTCACCTCGTAACCTTCTCTCCAATGAAAATAACCTCAAGTCCCTCAGCCTTTCCTCATAAGACCTTCCCACCATGCCAGGCAACATCCTGGTAAACCTCCTCTGCACCCTTTCCAATGCCTCCACGTCCTCCTTATAATGCGGTGACTAGAACTGTACACAATACTCCAAGTGCGGCCGCACCAGAGTTTTGTACAGTTGTAACATAACCTCACGGCTCTGAAATTCAATCCCTCTACCAATAAAAGCCAACACACCGAACGCCTTCTTAACAACCTTATCAACCTGGGTGCCAACTTTCAGGGAGCTATGCACATGTACCCCGAGGTCCCTCTGCTCGTCCACACTATTAAGAGACCTTCCATTAGCCCTATATTCTGTACTCCTGTTACTCTTACCAGAGTGAATCACCTCACTCTTTTCCGTATTAAACTCCATTTGCCGCCTCTCGGCCCAGCTCTGCAGCTTATCTATGTCCCTCTGCAAACTGTAACATCCATCCTCACTGTCTACAACTCCTCTGACTTTGGTGTCATCAGCAAATTTACTAATCCATCCTTCTACACCCTCATCTAGGTCATTTATAAAAATGACAAACAGCAGTGGCCCCAAAACAGATCCTTGAGGTACACCACTTGTAACTGAACTCCAGGTTGAATATTTCCCATCAACCACCACCCTCTGTCTTCTATCAGCTAGCCAATTCCTGATCCAAACTGCTAAATCACCCTCAATCCCATGCATCTGCATTTTCTGCAATAGCCTACCATGGGGAACCTTATCAAACGCTTTACTAAAATCCATATACACCACGTCAACTGCCTTACCCTTATCCACCTCTTTGATTACCTTTTCAAAAAACTCGATAAGGTTTGTGAGGCACGACCTACCCTTCACAAAACTGTGTTGACTATCTCTAATCAATTTATTTCCCTCTGGATGATGATAAATCCTATCCCTTATAATTCTTTCCAAAACTTTGCCCACAACAGAAGTAAGGCTCACTGGTCTATAATTCCCAGGATGGTCTCTACTCCCCTTCTTGAACAAGGGGACAACATTTGCTATCCTCCAGTCTTCCGGCACTATACCTGAAGCCAATGACGACATGAAGATCAAAGCCAAAGGCTCTGCAATCTCCTCCCTAGCCTCCCAGAGAATCCTAGGGTAAATCCCATCCGGCCCAGGGGACTTATCTATTTTCACGCTCTCAAGAATTGCCAATACCACCTCCTTATGTACCTCAATCTCATCTAGCCTACTACCTGGTATCGCAGTATTCTCCTCGACTACACTGACTTTCTCCTGCATGAATACTGTCGAAAAATACTCATTCAGTGCCTCTCCTATCTCTTCAGGTTCCACGCACAACTTCCCACTGCTGTCTCTGACTGGCCCTAATCTTAGAACATAAGAAATAGGAACAGGAGTAGGCCATCTAGCCCTTCGAGCCTGCCCCGCCATTCGACAAGATCATAGCTGATCTGTCGTGGCTCAGTTCCACATTCCCGCCCTCTCCCCATAACCCTTAATCCCCTCGCTTATCAAAAACCCATCAACCCGCGTCTTAAAAATATTTAGTGAGGCAGCCTCCACCACCACAACGGGCAGAGAATTCCAGAGATTCACCACCCTTTGAGTGAAGAAGTTCCTCCTCAACTCCGTTCTAAACCGCACCCCCTTTATCTTGAGGCTGTGCCCCCTAGTCCTACTGTCCTTTCTGAGCGGGAAGAGTCTCTCCACCTCTATCCTATCCATCCCATTCATCATCTTATATATCTCAATGAGATCTCCCCTCATTCTTCTAAACTCTAACGAGTACAAGCCTAGTTTATTCAGCCTCTCCTCATAGCTCAACCCTCTCAACTCCGGTATCAGCCTAGTAAACCTCCTCTGCACTCCCTCCAAGGCCAAAATATCCTTGCGTAAGTGTGGCGACCAAAACTGTACTCCAGCTGCGGCCTCACCAACGCCCTATACAGCCGCAGCTAGACCTCCCTACTTTGATATTCAATCCCCCTCGCTATGAAGGCCAGCATCCCATTAGCCTTCCTGACCACCTGCTGCACCTGCAGGCTGGGTTTTTGCGACTCATGCACAAGGACCCCGAGGTCCCTCTGCACCGTCGCCTGCTGCAGTTTTTCGCCACGTAAGTAATAGTCTTTCCTACCATTATTCCTACCAAAGTGGACCACCTCGCACTTGCCAACATTAAATTCCATTTGCCATTTCCTGGCCCATTCGCCCAGCCTATCCCCCTAACCAATCTTTTATTCTTAACAAAGCTATAGAAAGCTTTAGGATTTTCCTTGATCCTATCCGCCAAAGTCATCTCATGTCAACTTCTGGCTCTTCTTAACTCTCTCTTTAACTCCTTCCTGGCTATTTCATAACTCTCCAGTGCCCTAACTGAGCCTTCACGTCTCATCTTTACATAAGCCTCCTCCTTCCTCTTCACCAGAGATACAACTTCCTTAGTACACCACGGTTCCCTCACTCCACCACTTCCTCCCTGCCTGACAGGTACATATTTATCAAGGACTCGCAGTAACTGCTCCTTGAATAAGTTCCACATTTCAGATGTTCCCAGCCCCTGCAATTTCCTACTCCACCCTATGTATCCTAAATCTTGCCTAATAGCCTCATAATTACCTTTCCCCCAGCTATAACTTCTGCCCTTCCCTTTCCATCACTAAGGTAAACGTGACTGCATTGTGGTCACTATCACCAAAGTGCTCACCTACCTCCAAGTCTAACACCTGGTCTGGTTCATTACCCAGTACCAAATCCAATGTAGCCTCACCTCTTGTTGGCCTATCTACATACTGTGTCAGGGAACCTTCCTGCACACATTGGACAAAAACTGACCCCTCTAATCTAGGGTCAAGGACAGCCAAAAATTCCAGAACTTGGTAGACAGCCAAAGAGGACTATATAATAATTAATGCTGCATAGTACTGTTTCTAGAGTAAAATCATTCTGCTGGCTGTTGGCTTCATTTTTAAACTTGCAACCGCTTCTGTGTAATGTACATGCGTGAAATCTGTCCATAGTCAACCAAGCTACTTCTATCTTTGTTTTCAGGTGGGAACATTTTGCACTTTGGTCATAGTGAGTCTCAACTGGACCTCCCCTTTCCTCCCATCGCCATGGTAACAGAGCCAGTTAGACTTGTTATTAGGCAGAAATCATACTAGATCACAGGATTCTCTTCATTTCTCCATTTTACCTTGAATCAAAGGCAAGACATAATCATTGGACAGAAACATCACATTTATAACATGATACTAAATTAGGAAGGTATAACATAGAGGACAGCAGCAATATATAAGAAGGCATAAAGGTGCAGGCAGAGTGAATGGAATACTTGGCAAATAAAAGTCAAATGAAGAGTGAGTTGTTTGATTTTGATTAGAGAAATAAGAAGGCTGCTTACTCCTTGGAAGACTAGGAAAAAGCAAAATGGCTATAAATACTGACCTAACCAGAGGACATTAAGGAAAATATATTTTTGTGTCAACTGGGCTACTCTATAAACTATTATTTTATTTTACAAACGGGCAAGGCTTTACCCTGGCTAGCCATGACTCGTATCAGAGGAATTTCTAATCTTCAGACAAACTGGCAGTTTGTTATTCATTAAAAAGCACATATGTCACTTCCTGTATGCAATCCCAAAAAGGAATTCTGACCACCAAAGATGCTGTTGCCATTGTTTTATCATTTTTATTCTAAGTATTGGGCAGATTTGTAACTTGGAGAGTTTCAGATCCATTTTCTGGGCCTGTTTTGAGGCCCCCCCCACCCCGCCCCCCCATACGCACTCTGTCTGCAAGAATAGCATCGATTGCGAATCTCGCTGAAGAAGCTTGTCGGTAGGGCTTCATGTACCTGAAACCCAGCAGCTCCAATTGAAGCCTCCAACTGTGTACGCACTGAAAAAAGGAGTACTGCTCCTCTGCTGCATCCCTCCTGGGCCGTATAATGCCTCCTCCTGGTCCCCATGGACATCGCCCCACCCCCCCCAACATTCTGAAACCCCCGGACCCACCCCCCACCTCCCCACCATCCAGATTGATCACAGCCCCATCCCCCTTCCCCCCCACCGGTCACAGTCAGAGTTGCAGTGGACGCCCCTCCCCTGCCAGCAGAGTGATTTTGCCCCTCTGGCATCAGCCATGTTACCCCTGAGCCACCCCTGCAGCCTGGGCTCCTCCTCAAAGGCCTCTGGAATGTCAGAGTTCCTCAGAATGAAGCTGTCATGCACACTGAACGGGCACCTTGCATACATGGTACTTGATCTTGTGCTCACAAACCAGCTGGACATTGAGGGAGTGGAACTCCTTTCTACTGATGACTTTTTCTGGGTTCTGAAGTGGGGCCTTGAGGGCGACGTGGTGCAGTTGATGGCTCCCTATGCATTAAGCATCCATGCAACGGCCGCAAACCCTGCAGCCAAGGTTTTCTGATGGGCCTGGTCTGGGTGAAATTTGATGTACTGTCCAGCCCAGGCATGTGGGGCATCCATGATGACCTTGACGTAGGTGGAGACAGCTAATTATGAAATACCACCTACATCTCCACTGGGGGTCTGGGAGGAGCCAGTGTCATAAAAGTTCAGAGCGGCCATCAGTTTGATAGCCGTGGATAGTGGATGCTACCTCCCTCCCATCCCTCCTCACCACCCTGAGGTGCCAGGTCCTGCAACAAGTGGTACAGGTATTGCGTTGTCTCCTTTCAGAGGCAGAGACATCAGCAGCACACAATGTCCGACATCTGTTCAAAGAACACTTGTGTATGGAACTGCTGGGGTTTCCACTCCCTCTTTCTCCTGTGACCCCTTCTGGGTCAATGGCGGCCACCTCCTGCCTCTGGTGGTCATCCCCCTTCACTCCTGCAAGTGGTAAGGCCTGGCACTCCTCTGCCCACAATTCTTCCTCCAGTTCTCCTCCTTAGCTCCAGCAGCAACCAAAAGAACCGCGAGATCAATCATTGGCATTGCAAAAGCCATCTCATGTTATTGTTATTATTATTATTATGTTATTATCTCATTATGTTGCAACTGTACACAACTCTGGTGCGGCCGCACTTGGAGTATTGGGCATGGCTTTAAATTAAGGGGGGGTAGTTATAGGACGGATGTCAGGAGTAGGTTCTTTACCCAGAGGGTGGTGAGGGATTGGAATGCCCTGCCTGCTGCAGTTGTAAATGCGCCTAGTTTGGGGGCGTTTAAGAGGTCTGTGGATAGGTTTATGGACGAAAAGGGATTGGTTTAGGTTAGTGGGTCGTTGTTGTTTTTTTTTAACTGGTCGGCGCAACATCGTGGGCCGAAGGGCCTGTTCTGCGCTGTAATGTTCTATGTTCTATGTTCATCACTCTGAAGGAGGGTGGGGGGGAGGGTTAAAGAAGGAGAGAAACACATGAAGGTTAAGGAACACTACTTACCCCTATTCCAGCAACACACACTGCCCATACTGCCCATTCCCCCCTCCTATATGTGCCCAGAAACACAAATGTCCCACTTCCCACCCACATGCCCCCCAGCAACACAGTAACACACCTGGAAATGTTCTGAGGTTACAGCAATGCAATTTTCAAGGCACATCCTTCAGCTGGAAAAGTGCTTTGTGCATTAGGATCCAGCAGAACCCACAAGACCGAAGGTCAGTGCTGAGACTTGGGTCTAGGCTGTGAATCGAACATTGGATGCTCTGCTGAGCAACAGCCCTCACACCCACCCACGCACTTGCAAAGCCCCCCACTGACCCGAAAAACAAAATGGGCACCACAAAAGGACGTCCCATAAGCAGCATGGAGGTATCCAATGGTAGGCATTTACCTCCATACTAATCCTCACTGATAAACCACTAAATCGGACTTCATGGAGTATGTCTATTCCAGGCCAATTCCAGACTGCAAACAAAGTGGTAAAGGCAGAGGTGTCGGTAAAGTGTGCAGCTCGTTAAGTATGTTGAAATCAATGCAAGTATATTTAAATGGATGTCATGCTCGTTATGGGCGACTCCCTGATCACGGCCATTTTCAGGCTTTGGTAAAGAGTGAACCGGCGCGGAGGTGGGCACTACTCACCTCACACCCAATTTTATCAAATTCTTGCACCCGCAAATGGGCACAACTCAATAGTCAAATCACCTCCCTGTGACTCCAAAGGCAGAAGGAATCCTGACTCTCATTAAACATCTCAAGATTCCAATCCTAGGAAAATACATCCTTTGTACAACATTCCTGCAAACCTGTTTGGACTTTATGGGCCCTATTTTACCATTTTGATGCTAAATGTTGGGGCGATTTGAACCTGGGAGTGTTTCAGATCCGCCTTTTAGACCATTGCGAGGCACCCCCATACGCATTCTGCCTGAAAAAATATCTGAAACACACTGCACAAGCCTGTGGGCAGGGCTTAACATGCCCAAAACCTTGCAGCGCCTCCAAATGCACATGCGCAGAAAAAAAAGATGGATTGCTGCTCCCTTGCCACATCCCTCCTGGGCCGGATAATGCCTCTCCCTGGCCCCCACAGGCATTACCCCACCCAGACCGATTTGCAGGCCCCTTCCCACACTGATGTCAGGCAAAGTAGCAGTGGACCCACCTTCCCTCCACTGATCTCAAGCACCTTCCACCCCAGCCAATGATCTCAAGCAGAAAGCCATTGAACGCTAGGCGCTTACCTCCTCATTAACCCTCACTGACGGATCAGATTTATATGGAGTATGTCTGTTTCATGCCAATTCCAGATGGGTGAACATGGTGGTAAAGGGGGGAAGTGCCAATAAGTTTAGGCGTGCAGCCCATTAAGTCAATTTAAATGCTTGCAAACGCATTTAAATGGCTGTTACACCTGTTTCGGCATGGTACTGATTGTGGCCATTTTCGGGCCTTGGTAAAGGGGGAATCGGCATGAATTCTGACGCGCATTGCGCTATTTGCCTCACACCCAACTTTACCAAGTTTTCGCGCCCGAAAACGGGCGGAACGCAATGGTAAAATTGAGCTCTATTTTCCAAAAATTTGTCAGAGAGGGTAGAGGCTAGGCAAGCCTCTCAGAAAGAATATCATGACTCTCAGAAAGTAGACAGATTGCTTAATGTGATGTAAAACAAAAGGGTGCTAGATTTCAAATCTGTTGTATATCATTTCCCATTGCACTCTTGGGGAAGTGTATATTTTTAAAAGTGAAATAAGACATTGATCTCTGTAGATTTGTATCGATTTTAAGTGCTGATACATTTTCATTGAATAGACTGTCAAGGATGCATGTTACCATGCAATGAAAGTAGCCATTGATGTGGGTTACCGCCATTTTGATGGAGCCTGGGTTTATGGTAATGAAGCAGAAATTGGAAAGGCCATTCAGGAAAAGATTGCTGATGGTACAGTGAGGCGTGAAGACATCTATTACTGTGGCAAGGTAACACACATTTCAAGCATGTCTCACTCTTTCTCATTTCTCTCCCTTCCTTGGAGCTGTTTCTGTTGCTCACACATCTTGTACCTTCACATGTGCCTTCAGATAATGAATGAAAGCCTGTTTTTCAACTGTGGAGTCATCACAGTGAGCTTGATCTTATTCTCACCCAATGACCTCGCACACTCACCTGCACAGACAAACATGCACACACAAGCACACATGTTTTTGCACATATACAGATGAAGATAGCCACCTATAAACGCAGGGACTAATATGCACACATTGTTAATACAAATACACATTCATGTGCAGGCACAAATTATATGCATACACATGCATACCAGACCCCATATATGTGTTCACATACACCCACATGCATATGTGTAGACACACACATTCGCTCACAGATAAACACAGATGCATGCGCATCTAAAGACAGCATATGCACAAACTCACACACTTCAAAATATTAACTGGAGCTATTGAATTTCTCAGATCTTGCCAGGAACCATTGGTAAAGCTATTGGAATCAACTAACTTGGAATAAAGAAATATTAATGAACAACAACGGTCTGCATTTATGTCAAACTTTTAATGATTCAACAAACATTTTATGCCTCAGATTCTCTCCTTTCCTGCTAGTGTTGATTTTAATTGCGCAAGAATGAGCAGCTCACCAGCGTCTCACAAATGTGAACACTGATTCCACAGGCTATTGAACTACAGAAGGCATTACAATCAACTCTGAACCCCTCGACACTTTTAAATAGCTGTCTAATTTTGACCTTGCTGTCATAACTCCAAAGCTTCAGCCTGTGTGGGATATGAAACCCATCATTTTGCAGGTTACAAGATTTAGCCACTGGGCAGTGCATTCCAGTGAGCTATTGACTCTCTCCTACAGGGCTATACCCATATAGTTCATAATTAAGCACAATTTGAACTGTTATAATGTGAAGTCTTCAATACGGAAGTGTCAGCCTGTGCTGTAATAAATAATTTGACAGTGCTGTTTCAATATGATGCATAAATTTCACATTTTCAGCTATGGAACACCTACCACTCACCTGACATGGTGCAATCCTATCTGGAGAAATCCCTCAAACTTTTAAACTTCGAGTACATTGACCTGTACATCATTGAGCTTCCATTGGCTTTTAAGGTGAGTTGATATTCTACACAGTGTTTAAAGATTTGCCCAATCACCATTCCTCATTGATTCCCCCGTGATTGCTCTCGATGGCGCAGTCTCTTGTGCCTGTCCAGTTTACCAGATGCTGACTGTCCTCCAACATTTAATCCCAATCCAGCTCTGACAAAGGGCCATCCTGACTCAAAATGTTGGTGCTACTCTTCTCCACAGATGCTGTCAGACCTGCTGAGTTTCTCCAGCATTTTTCACTTTTGGTTTCATCCAACCTCTGTTCTTCATGGCTAACTCTGGGCAACAAGCAACAGTGGGTACTTCAATCACAGGGGCTGCAGAGGTGAACTTAATGACTTTCACAGATTGTAATCAGGAATGGGAATCTGCACTAATTTGTCTGATTTTTGCTCCAAGTGTTGGCTAAAGGTTTCCTATCAGAACGAATGGAGTACAAGGCATTTCATCAATTTGTAACTATTCATAAGCACATAAGAACATGAGAAATAGGAGCAGGAGTAGGCCATCTAGCCCCTCGGGCCTGCCCCGCCATTCAATAAGATCATGGCTGATCTGTCGTGTCTCAGTTCCACATTCCCGCCCTCTCCCCATAACCCTTAATCCCCTTGCCTATCAAAAACCCATCAACCCGCGTCTTAAATATATTTAACAAGGCAGCCTCCACCACTTCAACGGGCAGAGAATTCCAGAGATTCACCACCCTTTGAGTGAAGAAGTTCCTCCTCAACTCCATTCTAAACCGCCCCCCCCCCCCCTTTATCTTGAGGCTGTGCCCCCTAGTCCTACTGTCCTTTCTGAGCGGGAAGAGTCTCTCCACCTCTATCCTATCCATCCCATTCATCATCTTATACGTCTCAATGAGATCTCCCCTCATTCTTCTAAACTCTAATGAGTACAAGCCTAGTTTATTCAGCCTCTCCTCATAGCTCAACCCCCTCAACTCCGGTATCAGCCTAGTAAACCTCCTCTGCACTCCGTCCAAGGCCAAAATATCCTTGCGTAAGTGTGGCGACCAAAACTGCACACAGTACTCCAGCTGCAGCCTCACCAGTGCCCTGTACAGTTGCAGCAAGACCTCCCTACTTTTATATTCAATCCCCCTCGCTATGAAGGCCAGCACCCCATTCGCCTTCCTGACCACCTGCTGCACCTGCAGGCTGGGTTTTTGCGACTCATGCACAAGGACCCCCAGGTCCCTCTGCACCGTCGCATGCTGCAGTTTTTCGCCATGTAAGTAATAGACCTCCCTACCATTATTCCTACCAAAATGGACAACTTCACACTTGCCAACATTAAATTCCATTTGCCAGTTCCTGGCCCATTCGCCCAGCCTATCTAGATCCTTCTGCAGACTCTCCACACCCTCCGCACAATTTGACGTTCCACCAATCTTGGTGTCATCAGCAAATTTTGACACCGTACACTTGGTTCCCTCCTCCTATTCCTAATTACAGAATGTCCTGATAAGCATGTGAGTCACATTTGCTGTTCCTGATTGGCTGCATCCACCAAGATGGCACCAAGCTTTGGGCTGGGGCTCACTGATCTACCGGTAACAACAGGTCTGTCTTCTCAGGGTCTTTCTCCAAAGAGACTACAGCAAAGAAATAACCTATTTGCTGTAAAGTGACATGCTGTCCCTGGCTTAGTAATTAACACTTAGGGATGCTCCGGTTCTCTGTTCACTTGCTTCCTGTTGGCCTCCCTCTCAGAGCTTGTCCAGGGAGGGTCAGGCTCGTTGTCTGAGAGTTGGAGTGTGTGGCCCAACAAGGTGCACAATTAGTTTCTGCAGTCCATGTTGGGGTAGGGCCTGGGTGGGATTGTGGTCAGTGCAGACTCGATGGGCCCATGGGCCTCTTTCTGTACTGTGGGGTTTCTATGTTTAATTCCAGTGGGAAAGGTTCTCATTGCCTCTCTCCCAAAGCCAGAAACTGAGTGCTCTGATCATTTTGCTCTGGTTATATTCACTGAATCCCTACAGTCCAGAAGGGGACCATTCAGCCTGTCAAGTTTGCACTGACTCTCCACAGAGCATCTTACCCAGGCCCAACTACCTCAAACATTGTCCGCACTAATCCCCCTAACCTACACATCTTGGATAGTAAGGGGCAATTTAGCATAGCCAATCCACCTAAATATAGTAACGTTTATATTAGGGTCTCTCTTCTAGGATCTTACACATATCTCTACAAATTCCTCTCATCGATTGTTCCTTCTGTAGCACTGTCCAGTGATCCAATCTGTTGCACATTAAGAATACT
The DNA here is from genome assembly GCF_965287045.1 of Carcharhinus amblyrhynchos. Taxonomy (NCBI): domain Eukaryota; kingdom Metazoa; phylum Chordata; class Chondrichthyes; order Carcharhiniformes; family Carcharhinidae; genus Carcharhinus; species Carcharhinus amblyrhynchos. The sequence continues at coordinate 68,706,535 of NC_137329.1, read as the reverse complement.
CAGAACATTCAGATTGATCTGCACACAGTTAGACAAGGTGTAAATTTGTTAAAATCTCCTTTGTTTGCTGATGTGCTTTGAATAATCAATTCCCCCGAGTTCCCCATTTGACCCTATAGTCACAATAATAAAGATGCTGAACAAGGAAGATTAGAAGAGGCTAAAGACCCTGTGGGAACTATAGATTAGTCAGAGGCTCAGTTGAGCCATTGAGGTGATATTTAGCTTTCTCCAGTTGTGTCAGATAAGCCTCCACCACTTCAACGGGCAGAGAATTCCAGAGATTCACTACCCTTTGAGTGAAGAAGTTCCTCCTCAACTCCGTTCTAAACCCCCCCCCCCCAAATCTTGAGGCTGTGCCCCCTAGTCCTGCTGTCCTTTCTGAGCAGGAAGAATCTCTCTACCTCTACCCTATCCATCCCCTTCATTATCTTATACGTCTCTATCAGATCCCCCCTCATCCTTCTAAACTCCAATGAGTACAGACCCAGTCTATTCAGTCTCTCTTCATAGTCCGACCCCCTCATCTCCGGTATCAGCCTAGTGAACCTCCTCTGCACTCATTGTTCTCTGGAGCAGTGTACTGGTGGCTGGTGAGTGTAAACTGTGAGTGTACTGTGTTTTTTAAATTGCATTGCTGGGTTGTGGGTTTTTTTTTCCCTTTGTGCTTTCCATAGAGGGTCCTAGGCGCAAGGGCTGTTGGGAAGGGAGTGAGGGAGTATGAAAACAAGGCCACAGTAGATAGTGGGCAGCAGAGTGAGGTGGGTGCTGAGTGAGTACTGCAGGGCTTTGGCGAGGCAGGGTTAGGCAAGGTGAGTTACTGGTCAAATTTTTCTGAGTTTGTCTGTAGGCCTAAGGGTAGTCAAATAAATGGCAGGGTCCATGGGGAGATGTGTCAGCTGCGTAAGGTGCAATATGTGGGAGTTCCTGGAGACACAGCATCTCCAGAGAGTCCACATCTGCACCAAGTGTCTGGAGTTGCAGTGTTTGAGGGCCTGGGTTAGGAAACTGGAGTTGAGGCTGGAGGATTTATTTTTAGTGGGGGAAAATGAAGCACTAATGAATAGGAACCAGATTCAAGAGGGGACCTCAGAGTCAAGGAGGGGGGATGGGTGGGTTACAGTTAGGAAGGGGCAGTCTCTCAAGATAGCAGGGGTAAGGTGCCAACTGAGGTGGAAAGGGCATGAGGGGAAGAGGAAAATGCCTCAGAGGGAAGGAAGGGGGCTGGATGTGAGATAGTGGTGGGGGATGGGATGGTTAAAGGAATTGATAGGCGGTTCTGTGGGCAAAAGCGGGACTCCAGGATGGTAGTCTGCCTCCCTGGAGCAGGGGTACAGGATGTGTCGGAGAGGGTAGAGGGAATCTTGAAGGGCCAAGGGACCCAGGCGGATGTAATTATACACATAGGAGAGAAGGACGTAGGAAGGAAGAGTAGGGGGGAAATACGTAGGCAGTTCAGGGGGTTGGGAGCCAGGCTGAAGTGTAGGGCCTCCAGGGTGGTGATCTCTGGGCTGCTGCCAGTGCCCAGTAATAGCAGGGATAAGAATAATAAGATCCTGCAGCTGAATGCGTGGCTGAGGGATTGGTGCAGGACAGAGAGTTTTAGTTTTGTTGACCACTGGGAAGTCTTTGAAAAGGAACGGCACTTGTATAAGAGGGATAGGGAACACTTAAATGGGAAGGGAACACATATTTTAGCTGGGAGGTTGGCTGGAGTGTTTAGGCAGGGTTTAAACTAGTATGGAGGGGGGGTGGGGAGGAGAGAGACAGCTCAGGCACTGGGAGTGAGTTGGAGGTCAGGGTAAGTCTAGATGATAGGGAAATCCCCCAGGAGAAGGAGGATCCGAGAGGGACTGAGGGTCTTTGGTGCATCTGTTTTAATGCAAGGAGTGTGACGGGTAAGACGGATGAACTTAAGGCCTTGATGTTCGCGAGGAATTTAGATGTGGTGGCAGTGACAGATGTGGTTAAAGGAGGGGCAGGACTGGCAGCTAAATATTCCTGGGTATAAGTGTTTTAGTTGTGATAGGGGAGGGTTGAAAAGAGGAAGGGGAGTGGCGCTCTTAGTTAGGGAGCAGATCACAGTGGTGCAGAGAGAGGATAACATGGAGGGGTTGGAAATTGAGTCTCTGTGGGTGGAGTTGAGGAATAGGAAGGGGGCCATTACTATGCTAGGAGTGTACTATAGGCTGCCCGATACCCTCTTCCACTGCCTGTGGGCTATATGTAGGGACATTTTGGATAAGTGTAGGAAGAACAGGGTTGTTGTAGTGGGAGATTTTAATCTCCCTGGGGTGGATTGGAAGGTGCCTAGAGCTGGGGGGTCTGATGGGGAGGAATTCGTAAGATGTGTATTGGAAGGATCCTTGGAGCAGCATATAGATAGCCTGACTAGAGAGGGGGCTATACTGGATTTAGTTCTGGGCAATGAGCTGGGTTAGGTGGTTGAGGTTGCGGTAGGTGAGCATGTGGCTAATAGTAACCACAACTCTGTCTATTTTAGGATACGAATGGAAAAAGACGAGAGCTGCCCTAAGGGGAGGGTGCTAAATTGGGGGAAAGCTAGATACAGCCGGATTAGGCAGGAGCTTAGGGATACAGACTGGGATAGGCTGTTGGAGGGCAAGACCACGTTAGGCATGTGGGAGTCTTTCAAGGGAAAACTGCAAAGGGTGCAGGAAAGGCATGTGCCGGTTAGGAGGAAGGTTGGGAAAGGTAGGATTAGGGAATCGTGGATTACTAGAGATATAGATGACCTGGTTAGGAAGAAACAAGAGGCGTATGTCAGGTCTAAGCAGCTGGGAACAGAGAGAGCGTTGGAGGAATGCAGAGAGAGTAGGAAGGATCTCAAACGGGGAGTTAGGAGAGCAAAGAGGGGGCATGAGATGGCTTTGGCAGGTAGGGTTAAGGAGAATCCAAAGGCGTTTTACTCCTATCTTAAGAACAAAAGGATGGCTAGGGGTAAAATCGGTCCTCTCAGGGACAGATGTGGGGAATTGTGCTTAGAGGCAGAGGGAATGGGAGAGATCCTGAATGAATACTTTGCGTCGGTATTCACGAAGGAGAGGAGCTTGATGTCTGGTACGGTCATTGAGGGAGCGATAGACCAATTGAAAGATTTATCGATTACGAGGGAAGAAGTGTTTGGGCTTTTCGGTAGCATTAAAACTGATAAATCTCCGGGGCCCGGTTGCATTTATCCTAGGCTGCTTAGAGAGGCGAGGGATGAGATTGCTGGGCCTCTGACGCAAATCTTTGTCTCTTCTTTGGACACAGGTGAGGTCCCAGAGGACTGGAGGATAGCAAACGTGGTACCATTGTTTAAAAGGGGTAGGAGGGATAACCCGGGTAACTATAGGCCGGTGAGTTTGACTTCAGTGGTAGGTAAGTTGATGGAGAGGATTCTTAGGGATAGGATGTATGAGCACTTAGAGCGTTGCGATCTGATTAAGGATACGCAACGTGGCTTTGTAAAGGGGAAGTCTTGCCTTACTAATCTGGTAGAATTCTTTGAGGAGGTGACAAAAACGGTAGACGAAGGATGAGCCGTTGATGTCGTCTATATGGATTTCAGTGAGGCGTTTGACAAAGTCCCTCATGGTAGGTTGGTACAGAAGATTAAAGCTCATGGGATATGTGGTCAGGTATCTAGATGGGTAGAGAACTGGCTTGCAAAGAGGAGACAGAGTAGTAGTGGAGGGGTCTTTTTAGAACAAAGAACAACCCAGCACGGGAAACAGGCCCTTTGGCCCAACGAGCCCGCGCTGCCGCATCACTCTACACCTATTCTACCCTGCATGTCTACGAATGGAACCCTACTCAGTCAGATTCAGGGAAGAAATAGTGTCAATTTGGTAAAAACCGATTAGCCTAAGAGCACATCCTTGGGGTGTGGGAGGAAACCGGAGCGCCCGGAGGAAACCCACGCAACCACAGGGAGAATGCGCAAACTCCCACAGACACAGGCCCAAATCCATGTATCTGCACAGCCAGCAGTGCTAGTCACTGAGCTGTTGCGGAGCCCGTCTACCGGTCCAGGATCAAGCACACACACCGACATGAAGTACTAGGCCACTCCTGGACTTCCAAGAGCAGCCCACGCACGACCCGCCGTGTGCATGCCCCTCGTTTGACACGAGGTGGACCTCCACCTGCGGAATAAAGACAAAAATATTAATCTTACAGCCTGCCTTTCCGGTGTCTCCCGAGGTTTAACCCTATTTAATAGCCCCTACCATATCCCTCCATTCCCGTTTCACTCATGTGCCTATCTAACTGCATCTTAAACGAGTCCAACGTTCCTGCCTCCACCACCCTACTCGGTAGCGCGTTCCAGACCCCCACAACTCTCTGCGTAAAGAACCTTCTTCTCACCTCCAAATTATACCTTTTTCTACCTGGAGGTCTGTCACTAGTGGGGTGCCGCAGGGCTCGGTACTGGGACCTCTTCTCTTTGCAGTGTATGTAAATGATTTAGAAGGTGGTGTGATCAGCAAATTTGCTGATGACACCAAGATGGCTGGATTGGCGGGCAGTGAGGAGCAGTGTCTGGCAATACAGCAGGATATTGATAGGCTGGTTGATTGGGCAGATACATGGCAAATGGAGTTTAATCCGGATAAATGTGAGGTGATGCATTTTGGCCGGAATAATGTAGGGGGGAGTTATATGATAAAGGGTAAGCCCGTAAGGAGTATAGAGTCACAGCGAGACCTGGGGGTGCAAGTGCACAAGTCTTTGAAGGTGGCAGTGCAAGTGGAGAGTGTGGTGAAGAAAGCCTATGGTATGTTAGCCTTTATAGGAAGGGGTATAGAATATAAGAGCTGGAGTCTAATGTTGCAGTTGTACAGAACTTTGGTTCGGCTGCATTTGGAGTACTGCGTCCAGTTCTGGTCACCTTACTACCGGAAGGATGTGGAGACTCTGGAGAGAGTGCAGAGGAGGTTTACCAGGATGTTGCCTGGTACGAAAGGGCTGGGGTATCAGGAAAGATTGAAGAAATTGGGGCTCTTTTCCCTTGAAAGTTGGTGACTGAGGGGGGATCTAATCGAGGTATATAAGATTATGAAGGGTATAGATAGAGTAAACAGAGGTAAGCTATTTCCTATGATAGAGACACGTAGGACAAGGGGCCATGGACTTAAGGTGAGGGGGGAGAGGTACAACACAGATATTAGAGGGAGGTTTTTCACACAGAGGGTAGTGGGGGTATGGAATGCTCTGCCAAGTAAGGTGGTGGAGGCAAACACGCTAGAGTCATTTAGAAGTAACTTAGACACCCAAATGAGTGGGTTGGAGATGGGTGGATATAGGAGATCCTTTTAAATAAGGGTCATTAGCATTGGGGCGTCCCTGGTAATGTAAATGGGTATGGTATGATCATAATGTTTTTCTCTTTTCATTCACAGTTTTAAGTCAGTCCACCTCGTGTCCAATGAGGGGCATACACGCGATGGGTCGTACTGGGGCTGCTCTTGGTTGTTCAGGATTGGCCTAGTGCTTCATGTCGTTAGTGTGTGCCTAAACTGGACAAGATACTGGGCAATACGACAGCTCAGTGACTATCGCTGATTGCTGTGCAGACACATGGATTTGGGCCGGTGTCTGTGGGAGTTTGCGCATTCTCCCCGTGCTTGCGTGAGTTTTCTCCAGTTTCCTCCCACACCCCAAAGATGTGCTGTTAGGCTGATTGGCAGGAATAAATTGTCCCTAAATCAGTTTCCCTCAATCTGGATGGCCATAAAACATTAGACAGGGGTCGTGGGGGGAGAGGGGGACTGGTGGTGTTGAGAAGGTGGCGCGGGCTTGTTGGGCCGAAGGGCCTGTTTCCCGGGCTGATTTTGTTCTTTGATCTTTGTTCTTAGCACTCCCTCCAAGGTCAAAATATCCTTGCGCCAGTGCGGCGACCAAAACTGCACACGGTACTCCAGCTGCGGCCTCACCAGTGCCCTGTACAGTCGCAGCAAGATCTCCCTGCTTTTATGGGTCATTTAGCTAGAGTTGGATCTCTGAGTTTGGACTTGGTGGGTTTAAGCCCCATTGTCAGAGCAGAGCATAAAAATGTGGCCAAGAACACAGTGCAGTGCTGAGGGAATGCATAATCTTGTACATCTCAATCATGTTGTCCATCAGTCTTCTCTGCTCCAACAGAAACACAGTAAAAAGTCTGACCACACCAGGTTAGGTGTAAACAGGTTAACCTGAACAGCAGGTTCGGTGTAAAGATCCACATTCTAACCAGTGATCTGTGAACTGTCTGTGCTTTATATGCTCTATCTGAGGCCAGAACCCTCCATTCACCTGACGAAGGGGCTAACCTGAAAGCTTGTGAGTTTACTATCAAATAAATCGGTTGGACTTAAACCTGGTGTTGTCAGACTTTTTACTGTGTTTACCCCAGTCCAACGCCAGCACATCCACATCACCAACAGAAACAACCCAAGCACATCCAATCTCTCTTCATAACTTAAATCTTCCATCCCAAGCAGCATCCTAGCGAATCTCCTCTGCAGCCCCTCCAGTGCAATCACATTCCTCCTATAAAGTTGTGACCAGAACTGCACATAGTACTCTAGTTGTGGTTTCACCAATGTTCTATACAACTCCAACATGATTTCCCTGCTTTAGTAATCTATGCATTTGTTGATAACTGCATATTGGACACTTGCCTTTTTCACCACCCTATTAACATGCCCTTCTTCCACCTTCAGAGATCTGTGGACAAATTCACCAAGATCCCTTTGTTCCACAGATCTTCGGAGTGTTCTACCATTCATTGGGTACTTCCTTGTCAAATAACACCTTCCAAAGTGTATCACCTAATTCTTTTCAGGATTAAATTCAATCTGACACTTATATGCCCATTTGACCATTTGTTTATATCTTTGTAGCCCAAGACATTCAGCCCCTCTATTAACCACCTAGCCAATCTTTGTGTCATCCACAAATTTACTATTCCAACCCTCCACACGGTCATCAATGTTGTTGATATGAATTATGAATAATAGGAGATACAGCACAGATGTGGTACATGACTGAACACTGGCTTCCAGTCACTAAAGCAGCCTTTTGTATCGCTTTTGTCTCCTAAACTGAGCCAATTTTGAATCCACTTTACCAAATTACCCTGAATCCCATGTGCATTTGACTACTTTATAAGTCTCCCATATGAGACCTTGTCAAAGGCTTTGCTAAATCCATATACAGTAACTGTACTACCCAGACCTACACACCTGGTCCCCTCCTCAAAAAATTCAATCAAATTGATTAGATATCACCTCCCTCAGATGAAGCCAGGCTGACTATCAAGCATTGCCTCACCAAATGGATATAGATGCTCTCCTTCAGAATTTTATTCCAGTAGTTTTGCTGACATGAGACTCATCAATCTGTAATTCCCTGGCTTATCTCTACAACTCTTCTGAAATAGTGGAACCACATTAGCTGTTCTCCAGTCCCCTGGCACATCCCCCATGGCAAAAGAGGAATTTTGGATCAGAAGGGAGGAGCAATCTCCTTCCTTCCCTCATAGCAGCCTGGAACATAATTCATCTGGACCTGGAGGTTTGTCCATTTTAAAGCCTGCCATCGCCTCTGGTACCTATGTCAATTTACTCAAGAAAATCAGTCTATCTCCCTGAATTCCATACTTTAATTTTCATTCTCCTGGGAAAAGACAGAAGTATTCTTTCAATGCTACCAATGTTCTCTAGCTCCTCCCACAGACTGACTCCTAATTATGGGCACTATTCTATCCCTGATTATCCTCTTCCCATTGATATATTTATACAATATCTTGGGATTTTCCCCACTTTTACTAGCCAGCGCTTTCTCATCTCCCGTCTTTGCTTTCCTAGTTACTTTCTTAAGCTCCACCCTACACTTTTTGTACCTCACGAATGCCTCCACTGATTAGCTCCCCATGTGCCTCCTAAAAGGCTTTCTTTACCTTAGCATATCCTGAATATCTCTGGTCATCTATAATTCTCTGGGCTTGTTACTCCTTCCTATCACCCTAAAGGGAATATGTTGGACTTGTACTCTACACATTTCCTTTTTGAACACACCTGCACCCGCCCCACCATCCCCGCTGCTGTTCTGTAGGTCTCCCCACTAGTAGCTGTTCCTGGTCCATGTGCCTTATTTTACTCAATCCATTCTCCCCTAATCCAAAACTAATCATCTGTTCTAATATCTCCTAATGTGGCTCGGTGTCATTTTTTATTCTTTTGACTCTTCTCCATAAAGTGGATGAAACAAGTGGGGGGCATTTTATTACATCAGAGATGCTATATAAATGTAAGTAGTTAGTCATAACTCTTTTTATTTTTCTTCTGCAGCCAGGAGATGTGATTTACCCAAAGGATGAAAATGGGAAGTATTTGTATCACCCAACTGACCTGTGTGCCACTTGGGAGGTAAAGTGGAGCCGTTCCTTATTCTCCCTTCTCTGTGTGACACAAGTTGCTTCTTGTGCTGATTCACAAACTACTTAAGAGCAAAACACCAGCAGCAAACAAGAGAATGAGAATTCGGTTAATGCTATAGTTTTCAACATTTCCATCCATTCTTCGCCTCTGTCAGTTTTTAAAATAATTATTCACTGGCACCACTGGTAAGGTTAGTACCCACACTTCTTTCCAATGTGGTGGTGAACAGCATTCTTGAACTGGAAGAGTTCATGAGGTGTAGGGCTAATGCCATTTAGATGTCCAGTTTTCTTTTTATTCCAATTTCTATCAAGACTTTGATAAAACTGAGAGGTTAGTTAGGTCACTCTGGAGACTTAGGTGTCAGCTGCATCTTTGTGGGCCTGGGATCAAATTTGGGCTGACCAGACAAAGACAGCAGATTTCCTTCACTGCAGGAGTAGGTGGGTTTTAATGACAGTCCAAATCTTCACCCCTGCTACTGTGTGAAAATTCTATTTGTTTAGTTCATTTTCACCTCTCAAAATGAAGTCGTTCCATTCAATCTGACCAATCTTCGCCCTGTGAAATAATTCTAATTGATGTGTTATTTCATAGTGGCCCAATGGTTAGCCCTGCTGCCCCACAGCACCAAGGTTAGGGTTAGGGTTAGGGTTCAATTCCGACCTTGCCTGGTGACTGTGTGAAGTTTGCGCCTTCTCTCCGTATCGGTGTGGGTTTCCTCCAGGTGCTCTGGTTTCCCTCCACAGTCCAAACATGTGTTGGTTAGGTGGATTGGCCATGCTAAATTGCCCCTGAGTGCCCAAAGCTGTGTGGTTATGGTGATTAACCATGGGAAATGCATAGCGTGAGGAGATGGGCTTGGGTAAGATGCTCTTTCAGAGAGTCAGTATCGATTCAATGAGCCAAATGGGCTCCTTCTGCACTGTAAGAATTCCATGGTTTTATGATCCTCACTCCTCTGTAAACGCCTTGAAACCTTTGGGCTGATCAATGAGAGCTGTTGCTGACTGAGCATGATTAACTTGATTGGTTTTGAAGGGCTGGCTGAAGTACTAGAGAGGGGAATGTCTACTGAGGTTATTTATATAGATATCTAGAAGGTATTCAATAAAGTTTGTTGTTAAAAAGGCCCCCCCTCACAGCAGTGTGGGTGCACCTACACCACATGAACTCCAGCAGTTCAAGAAGGCAGTTTACCACCACCTTCTCAAGGGCAATTAGGGATGGGCAATCACATCAACACCAATGGGGACAATGTAGAAAGCTTCAAGTTTTTAGGTGTCCAGATCACCAACAACCTGTCCTGGGTCCCCCATGCCGACACTATTGTTAAGAAATCCCACCAATGCCTCTACTTTCTCAGCAGACTAAGGAAATTTGTTATGTCAGCTACGACTCTCACCAACGTTTACACTTGCACCATAGAAAGTATTTCTTCTGGCTGTATCACAGCTTGGTATGGCTCCTGCTCTGCCCAAGGCCACAAGAAACTACAAAAGGTCATGAATGTAGCCCAATCCATCATGCAAATCAGCCTCTCATCCATTGACTCTGTCTACATTTCCTGCTGCCTCAGCAAAGCAGTCATCATAATCAAGGACTCCATACACCCTGGACACTTTCTCTTCCATCTTCTTCCGTCAGGAAAAAGATACAAAAGTCTGAAGTCACATACCAACTGATACAAGAACAGCTTCTGCCCTGCTGCCATCAGACTTTTGAATGGACCTGTCTTCTTTCTCTACACCCTAGCTATATATAACTATAACGCTAAATTCTGTGCAATCTTGTTTCCTTCTCTATTAACTTTGTCTGTATAGTGCGCAAGAAACAACACTAATATATGTGACAATAATAAATCAAATCAAATTGACAAATACTGGCACAGCCAGTGATGCCCCACATCTCATGGAAGAATTTTTTTTAAAGGAAAATCTGTTTGGTAAAATTAAGCTCAGGGAATTGAAGATAAGTTGTTGGTTTGGAAATTAGCTGAGTCACACAGCACCAGTAGAGAGGAAATCTGAGCTAATGTTTCAGGTGTGATTTCAGATTTGCAACTTCTGCAACACTTCTGATTGTATGAGGATTTTTACTTGCTCTAGGCCCTGGAAGCATTGAAAGATGCTGGTTTGGTCAAGTCAATTGGTGTATCGAATTTCAATCGCAGACAGTTGGAGCTGATCCTGAACAAACCAGGTCTGAAGTACAAGCCAGCAGTAAACCAGGTATTGTCCATTTACAGCAAGGAGTGCTAAGGTATTGTGATCCCATTTATTCAGCAGATACAAGGAAAATTTCACCCTAAGGGAGTCTTCCCGTCCGGCTCTATCCTCCAACACTTCCTTCACTCAGACTGTCATGGGGACAGTGTGACCCTTATTGTTAAATCACAACTTGGCCTCTACCACCACCCCACAGTACCTTCTCCTTTGAGTGACTGTCCTTGTTCCAACCTCATTAATGTTTCATTGAACAGCCTCATTCTCTTTTTGCCCTACTCGGCTCCCAACCTCTGACTTGACATCTTGCCCTATGTGATTTCAACGTAACTCGTTGAGCTGAATGCTCTCCATACCTCCCCAAATCTCTCCTTCCAAATCTCTCACTTTCCAAGCCATGCCCCTGCCTTTTCAATGACCTGGCTACTTGCACTGTCATAATCAGTATTCTGTAAACTGAGTGTGTGTCTTTGCATCCCCCGTTTGTGATCAGAACTTTCCACTCACCTGATGAAAGGTCAGAGGCCCGAAAGCTAGTGGTGTTTGCTGCAAATAAACCTGTTGGACTTTAACCTGGTGTTGTGAGACATCTTACTGTACTTGCACTGTACCACAGATCGGGCTTTGTTTGATCAACATAATTATAAGAGAATGAGTAGGCCATGTGGCCTCTCGAACCTGCTCCACCATTCAATAAGGACTTGGCATTTTCTCAACTCTATCTTCCTGTCCTATCCCCATATCTTTTGGTTGCCTTAGAGTATAACAATCTCTAAGTCAGCCTTGAACTTAGAATCATAGAATCCTACAGTGCAGAAGGAGGCCATTTGGTCCATCAAGTCTGCACTGACCGCAATCCCACCCAGGCCCAATCCCCATAACGCCATGCATTTATCCTAGCTAGTCCCTCTGACACTAAGGGGTAATTTAGCATGACCAATCCACCTAACCCACACATCTTTTGATTGTAGGAGGAAACCAGAGCAGCCAGAGGAAACCCATGGAGGCATGGGGAGAATGTGCAAACTCCACAGAGAGTGACCCAAGTCAGGAATTGAACCCAAATTCCTGGCACTGTGAGGCAGCAGTGCTAACTATTGTGGCATCATGCCACCCTATATATTTAAAGTATCCACAGTCCACTGGGGTAGGGAATTCGAACGATTCCTAATTTTATGACATGATGACAGTTAGGTGGATTAGATACTCTGAAGATTAACACCAGCTACAGGATTTTCCAGCCATGCTCGCCTCAAGGTCAATGCATCTTCGCATGGTCCATGTTCCACTCACTACAATTCCTGTGGTGGGTGGGACAGGAAAATTCCACCCAAGGTACTTATTTAATATCTTTGCCATTTCCTTACTCTCCATTATCATTTCATCAATCTCACGTTCTTTGCACCCATATTTATTCTCATTACTTTCTTCTTTTCTGCTTAATTGATTATCTGTTTAGTTATTTCTAGTTTATAGAAACATAGGTACAGTACAGCACAGTACAGGCCCTTCGGCCCTCAACATTGTGCCGAGCTATGTCTAAACCCAAGGTCAAGCTATCCCCTCCCTATAATTCTGGAGCGCTCCATGTGCCTATCTAGTAACCGCTTGAAACTTCCTAAAGTTTCCGACTCCACGATCACAGCAGGCAGTGTATTCCACACCCCAACGGCTCTGAGTGACGAATCTACCTCGAACATCCCTCTTATATCTCCTTCTCTGGAATCCAGGTTCAGGTAGGCTGTAATTAATGAATTCTGTACACAAAGTTTGAAGGACGCTCAAAATTCCCTCGTGTGGACACTTGCAGACAGTAGGAAGGACAATGAATATTTCTCTCTGACACAATAATCTCAGGAGTGCTGCGAGACAGTTAAGTTCAACAGAGAAATGGGACATTTCAACTTCATAACTTCTGGCTCAACTTTGTGACAGAATTAAAAGATACAGTGTAATTAACAAACAAGTACAGGTGTGTTTACCCGCTCACCTCACTGCACTTTACATGAGTGTTTCTGCCATTCAGTTCCTAGCTTATGTACATCCCCAATACATGTTCCAGCCTCTCCATAAACTTGCCTGTTAGTGGGTGAGGAGCTGTGCTCCCGATTGGTTTACCAAACTGCCAGTCAGGAGGTTGTGTGTGGGTGGGAGTTTTTAAGCATAAAAGGCACCACTTCTGAAAAATGTGCTCAGGGGGAGCTATGCTACTGGGCCTCACCAAAGTTCTATACAATTCCAACATGACCTCTCTTTCACCTCCCTAATAACATGCCCTTCCACCTTCAGAGATCTATGGACAAACTTGCCAAGGTCTCTGTTCCACAGAACTTCCTGGCGTCATTCCATTTATTGAATATTTCCTTGTCAAATTACTCCTTCCAAAGTCTATCATCTCTCACTTTTTGGGATTAAATTCTATCTTCCACATATCTACCTATTTGATCGTCCTGTCCATATCTTCCTATAGCCCAGACACTCAGTCCACTTTAACCATCTGGCCAATCTTTGTGTCATCCACAAACTTATTAATTCCACCCCCATATAATCATATATGTTTATATAAAAGATGAATAATAGTGGACCCAGAACAGATCCCTGTGGTGCTCCACTGGACACATTTCTGTCATCACCCTCTGTCTCCTACAACTGAGCCAAGTTTGAATCACTTTATCAAATTACCCTGTATCCCATGTGTATTTACCTTCCTTACAAGTCTCCCATGTGGAACCTTGTCAAAGGCTTTGCTGAAATCCGTATAAACTACGTCAGTTGCGCTACCCTCATCTGATCACCTCCTCAAAAAAATTTAATCAGATTTGTTAGGTATGACCTCCCTCTGACAAAGCCGCGCTGACTATCCATGATCAAGCCTTGCCTCTCCAAGTGGAGATAGATGCTCTCATTCAGAATTTTCTCCAATAGTTTCTATGCTACTGACATGAGATTTATTTCTATAGTTCCATGGTTTATCTCTACAACCCTTCTTTAGTACCGGAACCAAATTAGCTGTATTCCAATTGTCTGGCACCTACCCAGGGTAGAGAGGAATTAGAAATTTGGGTCAGAGTCCCTACAATTTCCTCCCTTCCCTCCCACAGCAGCCTAGGACAAAATTCATCCTGACCTGGAGATGTGTCCATTTTTAAGTCTGCCAACACCTCCAGTACCCTTATCCTTCCCTGAGTCAGTTTGCTGAAGAATCTCTCAATCTCTCTTCCTGAATTCCATACCTTCACACTCATTCTCTTGGGTCAAGAGGAATGTGAAGTATTTGTTGAACACTGTGCCGTTGTTCGCTGGCCCTACCCATGGATTGCCCCTTATCCTCTATGGGCCTTACTCTTTCCCTGGTTATCCTCTTCCGATTGATATACTTATAGAATATCTTGGGATTTTCCCTATATTTGCTAGCAGAGCTTTCTCAAATCCCCTCTTTGCTCTCCTAACTTTTTTTCTTAAACTCTACCCTGTACTTTCTGTACTTCACTAATGCTTCTGCTGATTCGCTCTCCTGTACCTGCTGAAACCCTTTCTTTTCCTTTCATCATATCCTAACCATCTCTAGTCACCCATAGTTCTCTGGACTTGTGCCTGCCCCATTTCCTTTTTGAACACCTCCCATTGTTTTTTTGTAAATTTCCCCACTAGTAGCTGTTCCCAGTCTTCCTTGGCCTGATCCTGCCTTATTTTATTAAAATCCACTGACCCCAATCCAAAATCTTTTTTTTGCAATTTGTGTATTTTTTTTGTCCATAACAAGCTTGAATTCTATAATGTTGTGATGGCTATCACTAAAATGGTCCCCTACCACCACATTAACCATGTGCCTGACTTCATTCTCTATAATTAGGTCCAACCCATGTCCTTCCCTTGTTGGACCACTTACATATTGGCCTCAAATATTCTCCACACTCCAAGAACTCCACTCTATTCAAGCCCTTAACACTATGTCTATCCCGGTTAATGTTGGGAAAGTTGAAATCACCTACTATAATTACCCTGTTATTCTTTTTACACACCTTTGCGAATTGTGCAAATATTTGCTCCTCAATTTCCTGTTGACTATCAGAGTCTACAGTAAACACTTAGTAATGTGGCTGCAACCTTTTTTTTATTCCTGAGCTCCCCCACAAAGCTTCATTTGATGTCCCCTCCATGATATCATTACTGCATTAACTCCTTAACTAATAACGCTTTGCCTCCTCCTCTTACACCCTCTCCTGTCTTGCCTGAAGATTCTATATCCCAGAATGTTGATTAACCAATTCTGCTCATCCCTCAACCATGTCTGTGTGATGGCTGCTATATCACAATTCCACATGTCAATCATTGTCCTTAACTCATCTGTTTTACCTGCAATGCACCCGACATGAAAGCAGAGGCCATCCAGCCTTGCCTTACTCCCTTGAAACCTAATGTAGCTCTGACTTAATAGGTTTAAACACAATAAGGAGTCTCACAACACCAGGTTAAAGTCCAACAGGCTTATTTGGGAGTGCAAGCCACTAGCTTTGGAGCACTGCCCCTTCATCAGGTGAGTGAAAGTTCTGTTCATAAACAGGACATATAAAGACACAAACTCAATTTACAAAATAATGGTTGGAATGCAAGCCTTTACAGGTAATCAAGTCTTAAAGATACAGAGAATGTGAGTGGAGAGAGGGTTAAGCAGAGGTTAAAGAGATGTGTATTATCTCCAGACAGGACGATAAGTGAGATGTTGCAAGTACAGGCAAGTTGTGGGCGTTACAAATAGTGTGACATGAACCCAAGATCCCGGTTGAGGCCGTCCTCATGTGTGCGGAACTTGGCTATCAGTCTCTGCTCAGCGACTCCACATTGTGTGTCTTGAAAGCCGCCTTGGAGAACGCTTACCCGAAGATCAGCTGAATGCCTGTGACCACTGAAGTGTTCCCCAACAAAAAGAGAACATTCTTGCCAGATGATTATTGAGCGGTGTTCATTCATCCATTATTGTAGTGACTGCATGGTCTCCCCAATGTACCATGCCTCAGGACATCCTTTCCTGCAGCGTATCAGGTAGACAACGTTGGCCGAGTTGCAAGAGTATGTGCCATGTGCCTGGTGGATGGTGTTCTCATGTGAGATGGTGGCATCCATATCAATGATCTGGCACATCTTGCAGTGGTTGCTGTGGCAGGGTTGTGTGGTGTTGTGGTCACTGTTCTCCTGAAGGCTGGGTAGTTTGATGTGGACAATGATTTGTGTGGGAATGGTCTTGGCGAGACATTTGAGTTTTTGATAAGAGAGGGGATTAAGGGTTATGGGGAGAGGGCGGGAAAGTGGAACTGAGCAGCGACAGATCAGCCATGATCTTATTGAATGGCGGGGCAGGCTCGAAGGGCTGGATGGCCTACTCCTGCTCCTATTTCTTATGTTCTTATTTGTCTTCATCAATGACATGTTGAAGGCTCCATAGAAGATGTCGTAGCTTCTCTGCTTTGGGGAAGTACTGGACAACGAAGGGTACTCTGTCCATCATGTTCCATGGTTGTCTTCTGAGGAGGGCGGTGAGGTTTTTCGCTATGGCACGTCAAAACTGTCAATCGATGAGTCGAGCACCATATCCTGTTCTTATGAAGGCATCTTTCAGCGTCCGGAGGTGTCAGTTGCGATCCTCCTTATCTGAACAGATTCTGTGTATACAGACGGCTTGTACATAGGGGATGGCTTCTTTAATGTGTTTAGGGTGGAAGCTGGAGAAGTGGAGCATTGTGAGGTTATCCGTGGGCTTGTGGTACAGTGAGGTGCTGAGGTGACCTTCCTTATTGGAGATGTGTGTGTCTAAGAATGCAGCCGATTCCAGAGAGTAGTCCATGGTGAGTCTGATGGTAGGATGGAACTTGATGTCACCATACAGTTGTTTCAGTGACTGTTCGCCATGAGTCAAAGGAAAAAAATGTCTGATGTATCTAGTGTATAGCATCGGTTGAAGGTCCTGTGCGGTGAAGGGATCTTGCTCGAACCTGTGCATGAAGATGTTGGCATGTTGATGTACAAATTTGGTCCCCATGGCTGTTCTGTTGTGTCTGGATGAAGAACTGGTTATTGAAGGTGAAGACATTGTGGTCCAGGATGAAGCAGATGAGTTTGGCAGTTGTGGGCGTTGAGTACTGAGGCAGTTGCAGCAATGCCATCATTGTGGGGGATGCTGGTGTAGAGTGCCGAGACATCCATTGTGACGAGGAGTGCTCCTGGTTCAACTGTTCCATGTGTGCTGAGTTTCTGTAGGAAGTCCGTAGTGTCACGACAAAAGCTTCTCTAGGAAGTCCGTAGTGTCGCAACAAAAGCTGGGGGTTCTTTGTACAATGGGTTTCAGGATGCCTTCGATGTGCGAGAACCTCTGCTACATTGTCCCATTATCTGATATGATGGGAAGGCCAGGTATCTTCAAGGCCAGGCCTTGTGTATCTTCAGGAAGCAGTACAGATCTCCAACACGGGGAGTACATGGGATGAGAGCGTGGAGAGTGCACTGAAGGTCCGGATCAAAGGGCTTGATCAGTCTGTGTTGACGGGTGTGTTCTTTGGTTTGATCTGCGGTAACTCTGTAGTGTTCCTCGTTATTCAGTTGTCGGTATACTTCTTTGCAGTAATCTGTTCTGTTCAGTGTAACGATGGCCCCTGCTTTGTCTGCTGGTTTGATGACAATGTTGCGGTTGGTCTTGAGAGCGTGGATGGTGTTGCATTGTGCTTGGGTGACATTCGGGGCAGTGAGTGCGGTTGATGACTCTGGTATTGACACACCCCTTGACGGCTTGGGCATATACGTCAAGTCGAGGGCAGCAACCTTCCGGAGGAGTCCAATTCGATTCTTTCCTCTTCAGTTGCTGCACTGTGGATCTCTCCGTCAGCAGTTCTGGTTCATTGGCTGTTTCGTTGTGTTTGTTGTTGGCCTCTTGGGGTTTGTGGAAGGACTCCTGCAGCCTCATTCGTCTGATGAATTTCTCTGTGTCTGCTGCAAGACTGGGGTCTATTTTCACAGTAGAAGAGAAATTGAGCCCTCAGCTGAGAACTTTGATTTCATCTGGTTGAGGTATGTAGTCTGACAAGTTGACAAAGGACTTCCCTGCAGTGGTACTGTTTTCTACTGTGGTACAGGGGCAGGTTTGGTTGCTGCTGGAGTTTCTCAAGTTTCCTGTTTTTGGTGTGCACGTAGATGGCGTAGTTCTCCGGAGCCTTCAACCTGTCATTGATGAAGACGAACATCTTGCCAAGACCATCTCCACACCCCCATTTCGTGCCTTCAAACAACCACACAACCTCAAACAGGCCATTGTTCGCAGCAAACTACCCAGCCTTCAAGAGAACAGTGATCATGACATCACACAACCCTGCCATGGCAACCTCTGCAGGACATGCTGGATCATCGACATGGATGCCATCATCTCACGTGTGAACACCATCCACCAGGTGCGTGGTACATACACTTGCAACTTGGCCAACGGTGTCTACCTAATACGCTGCAGGAAAGGATGTCCCGACACAAGGTACATTGGGGAGGTCATGCAGGTGCTACAACAACGGATAAATGAACACCGCTCAACAATCACCAGGTAAGAGTGTTCTCTTTCTGTTGGGGAACATTTCAGCGGTCACGGGCATTCGACCTCTGATCTTCGGGTAAGTGTTCTCCAAGGCAGCCTTCATGACACACAACAACGCAGAGTCACTGAGCAGAGACTGATACCCAAGTTCCGCACGCATGAGGACAGCCTCAACAGGGATCTTGGGTTCATGTCACACCATTTGTAACCCCCACGACTTGTCTGGGCTTATAAAATCTCTCTAACTGTCCTGGCTGGAGACAATACACATCCCTTTAACCTGTGCTTAACACTCTCTCCACTCACATTGTCAGTACCTTTAAGACTTGATTACCTGTAAAGACTCGCATTCCAGCCATTATTCTGTAAATTGAGTTTGTATCTTTATTTGCCCAGTTTGTTAACAGCTCCCATTCACTTGATGAAGGAGCAGTGTTCTGAAAGCTATTGGCTTGTGCTACCAAACAAACCTGTTGGACTTTACCCTGGTGTTGTGAGGCTTCTTACTGTGTTTACCCAGTTCAATGCTGGCATCTCCATATCCTGATTGGTTTACTGTATGGTGCTGCTATTCTTCTAATAGTCAGTGTCCCCTCCCCCTGCTGGATTAGTTTAAACATCTCCAAGTAGCACTAGCAAAACATCCTGCAAAGATGTTAGTTCTGTTCTGGTCCAAATATAGACCGTTCTGTTTGTACAGGTCCCATCTGGCCACAGTGATCCAAGAATCTAAAACCCTCCCTCCTGCACCAATTCTTAAGCCACACATTCATCTGCACTGTTCTCCTGTGTGTGCACATTAATACATGGAACTGGGAGTAATCCAGAGATGATAACCCAGGAGGTCCTGCTTTTTCAGTCTGCTCTCTAGCCCCCTGAATTCTTGATGCAAGACCTCATCCCTCTTTCAATCTATGTGATTGATAACAGTATGTACCATGATCTCTGCCTTATCACCCTCCCCTTCATGATGGCCTGCTGCCATTCAATGACATCTGTGATCCTAGCACCAGTTTGGCAACCTGGAGTCATGTTGGTGGCCACAATAACATCTCCTCCAAAATCCCCTATTGCTATTACCCTTCCCCTCCTCTTCACCTCCTGTACAGACAGGCTGCTTGTGGTGCCAGAAGCTTGACTCTGTCTGCACTCCCTGGAGGAACCAACATCCTCGTCAGCCACCAAAATGGAATATTGATTTGTGAGCCAGAGGATTCCTGAACTACCTGCTTTTTTCCTTGAACTGCCTGGTGGTCATTCCCTTCCTTCCTCAGGTTCCTTCAGCTGCAGTGTAACCAACTCTTGAACATGCTATTGAGAATACTCTACTCTGACTCATGGGTGCTCCACAGTGTCTCCAGCCATCACTCAAGCTCTGAAACCCAAGTTTCCAAGAGCTGTAGCTGGACACAATTCCTGCACATGTGTTGGCTCCAGGCACTGGAATTGTGTCCTGCTTCCCACATGGAGGAGGAGCAAGCCATGGCTTCGCGCTCTTCTGCCATGACTAAACCTTTTTAAGTTTAGTTTAAATTTTAGAAGACTAAGGGACTGATTTGACTTATTTCTTTATCTTTGCTTAAGCAATGACTTACAATTTAATGTAGGTTGGAAATACCCATCAGACATACTCATCAATCAGCTGCTCCCAACAAATAATAGCTTCACAACAAAGGCAAGGACAGTCTTCATAGAATCCTTACAGTGCAGAAAGAGGCCATTTGGCCCATTGAGCTTGCACTGACAATAATTCCACCCATGCCAGATCCCACATACATTTATTCTGTAAATTCTCCTGATATCAAGGGTCATTTAGCATAGCCAATCAACCTAACCTACACATCTTTGCCTGTTGGAGGAAACCACAGCACCCAAAAGAAACCCACACAGACATAAAGAACATAAGAACATAAGAAATAGGAGCAGGAGTAGGCCATCTAGCCCTTCGAGCCTGCCCCGCCATTCAATAAGATCATGGCTGATCTGTCGTGGCTCAGTTCCACATTCCCACCCTCTCCCCATAACCCTTAATCCCCTCGCTTATCAAAAACCCATCAACCCGCATCTTAAAAATACTTAGCGAGGCAGCCTCCACCACTTCAACGGGCAGAGAATTCCAGAGATTCACCACCCTTTGAGTGAAGAAGTTCCTCCTCAACTCCGTTCTAAACCGCCCCCCTTTTATCTTGAGGCTGTGCCCCCTAGTCCTACTGTCTTTTTTGAGCGGGAAGAGTCTCTCCACCTCTATCCTATCCATCCCATTCATCATCTTATAAGTCTCAATGAGATCTCCCCTCATTCTTCTAAACTCTAACGAGTACACGCCCAGTTTATTCAGCCTCTCCTCATAGCTCAACCCCCTCAACTCCGGTATCAGCCTAGTAAACCTCCTCTGCACTCCCTCCAAGGCCAAAATATCTTTGCGCAGGTGCGGCGCCCAAAACTGCACACAGTACTCCAGCTGCGGCCTCACCAATGCCCTATACAGCTGCAGCAAGACCTCCCTACTTTTATATTCAATCCCCCTCACTATGAAGGCCAGCATCCCATTCGCCTTCCTGACCACCTGCTGCACCTGCAGGCTGGGTTTTTGCGACTCATGCACAAGGACCCCGAGGTCCCTCTGCAACGTCGCCTGCTGCAATTTTTCGCCACATAAGTAAAGAGAATGTACAAACTCCATACAGACAGTTACCCAAGGCCAGAATTGAACCCAGGTCTCTAGCACTGTGAGGCAGCAGTGCTAACCATTGTGCCACCATATCTGCAAGGACATTCTTCCCTGATTGCTTCATAGCGATGGTATTTGCAAGAGCACTTTTCCCAGAATGCATTCCATGAACTAATTTTCCACACTATTTTTGCCAATTTAATTTGTTCAGTTGGTATGACAATTCAAGTCTCCATGATTATTGTATTGTTTCTGTTACCAGCTCCATTCGTTCCCTTATCAATGTTCTGTCTATCAATATAGTTAATCTTAGGAGCCATAAAACACCAGTGTTTTCTGCCCATTGTTATTTCTTATGTTGTAGATGAAATAGAACATAGAACATTACAGCGCAGAACAGGCCCTTCGGCCCACGACGTTGCGCCGACCAGTTAAAAAAAAAACAACAACAACAATGACCCACTAACCTAAACCAATCCCTTTTCGTCCATAAACCTGTCCACAGACCTCTTAAACGCCCCCAAACTAGGCGCATTTACAACTGCAGCAGGCAGGGCATTCCAATCCCTCACCACCCTCTGGGTAAAGAACCTACCCCTGACATCTGTCCTATAACTACCCCCCCTTAGTTTAAAGCCATGCCCCCTCGTGCTAGATTTTTCCATCAGAGGAAAAAGGCTATCACTATCCACCCTATCTAAACCTCTAATCATCTTATATGTTTCAATAAGATCCCCTCTTAGCCGCCTTCTTTCCAGCGAAAAACAACCCCAAATCCCTCAGCCTCTCCTCATAGGATCTCCCCTCCATACCAGGCAACATCCTGGTAAACCTCCTCTGCACCCTCTCCAAAGCCTCCACATCCTTCCTGTAATGTGGGGACCAGAACTGCACACAATACTCCAAGTGCGGCCGCACCAGAGTTGTGTATAGTTGCAACATAACGCTACGACTCCTAAATTAAACCCCCCTAACAATAAACGCCAAGACACTGTATGCCTTCTTAACAACCTTATCTACTTGATTCCCAACTTTCAGGGATCTATGTACACATACACCTAGATCCCTCTGCTCCTCCACACTATTCAAAGTCTTCCCGTTAGCCCTATACTCAACACATCTGTTATTCCTACAAATAATCCCTCTGAGACTGTTAGTGAGTGAAAGTACAGTGGCTTTATTACAAAAGTTTTTGGGAGAAGCAGGTTCCAAAAAGCGGCCTGCCAGACTTCTCCCTGAATACAAGTGAGTGTGGATATTTATACAATATAGTCCTGGTCCCAGTCACGACGCAGTTCTTCCTGCTCCAGTCACGATTGCAGCTCCTTTCTGCTCCAGTCAGGATTGCAGTTCCTTCCTTGTGTAGTTGCAGCCATTCAAAGTTGCCTCCTTTCAAACAGCCGTTATCGCGCTTCAGCATCTGCAGCTGTTTAGTTATGTCTAGTTAGCACACAAACCTGCACAAACAGATAAGGTTTGCAATGCTCTCGCACAAATTCTAAGTACAAAATTCATTAACCCTTTCCCTTCTTCAGTCCCCCATTTTGGTTGGGGCCAGGTCCAAACATGGCCCCATGACCAATTCAGAGCCAAATGTTACCAGCATATGGGCCTGCCTCCTTCATCAGGACGTCTGCCCTTCTGCCTGTATACTTGCACTCCGCATAATCCATGCTGTTACCATTTTATAACAAGTGTTCAATAATGCCATACAAATACAACAAGTGATAACCATGACAATTAATACAATCAACCCATGCATCAGGTACAATCCCCACGACCCCAACCATTGCCCCAGCCATCCTGGAGGGTTATAATTATGATATTGGCTCCGTCCATCTTGTATTGTCTTTGCTACTCGTTTGATATGATCTGCCAAATGAGTTATATTTTCCAAATAATCTGGGATGTATGCATAGCGTTCGGATCCAATTAAAGCGCATGTTCCTCCCTGGGAGGCTAACACATAATCAAGTGCCAATTGGTTCTGTAAAGCAACGGTCCAGATAGCTACAACCTCTGCTGATACCTCAGAGATATCACCTCCTCGAGCCTGTCTCTAGTTTCATTTGCAATCCCCTCTAAGGTCGAGGCCATATGTATAAGTTCCTGAGCTGCTTTTGCCATCCCATAAGGTGGGTAGGCTATCATGAAGAACCATGCTGTCTCACTAATGGCTCACTTGGCCCTAAGCAGGTGTATCTCAGGGTGGTCCCGTAAGTCAGTGTAATGGTGAATATAGGGCACCACACATACTAAATAACACAATCCTGCCCAATCCTATGGGAGCCATGGGTAGGCATTGTTTCCACAGACAAAATAGGCACCATTATATGCAGTCACACTGCTCACATGAGGAGAGGGTTGATCGGGACATTGGCTGTGGATTATAACCTGTTGCACCAAAGCCCAGGCACCACTAATGACATTAACCTGCTGAGTACAGTAGCTACGGCCACCAGGTATGATTCCATTTCGTACCAATCAGATAGATCCCCTTTGTTGGTTTTCCACGATGAAGTGGGGAGAAGAGTCTGATTTATTATAGCTAGGCTGGTAATGGTTCTTAAAGGCTGATAGAGTGCACCCTCCACTCCTAACCCCAAAACAGCATCACTGTCGTTGACATTGAAGATATCTTGCATAGTGGTACCTGATGGGTTTTACTCCTGCTCCTATTTCTTATGTTCTTATTATGTTCTTAAATGTCACTTTGCTTGTCCTGGGTTCCATTCTGATTCAAAATCCATTCTATCATTTCCAGAGTTGACAAAGGGATAGGGAATAAAGGACTTCCCCCCTTTCCTCCTGTATGGGGATGTGTGAGCAGACCCAGCGCTTACTCAAATTTGACTGTAATGCATACAAGTGAGACATATATACGAAAGTGTTCACGCGATGGGGTCCAATTTTAACGGATTGGTGCAATGACTGTTTGGATGACCAGCCTGCTTTAAATCAGCGCCAGGTTTAAAAGGAGGCCTGGTGTAGACAGCGGGCAGCGTCTGAGCGGGCAGCGGAGTGAGTGGGAAGCAGAGTGAGTTAATAGGGCTTAATATCAAAAAGGGCTTGAAGGAAAAAGGCCAGGTGAGTTTGTTTGAAAAAAAACAAGGAAAAAAAATTTTTTTCAAAACTACTACAGCAAGAAACAAGGAAAAAAAATTTTTCCCCATAAAAAATTACAGTGAATAATGGAGGGGCATGTGATGTGTGGTTTCTGTATGATGTGGGAACTGGCGGACCCCAGGGTCCTTCCCAGTGACCATGTCTGCAGTAAGTGCAGGTTGCTGGAGGAGCTCCAGCTCAAGGTGGATGAGCTGGCCTCTGAGCTACAGACACTGAGGCTCATCAGGGGGAGAGAGGGTGCCCCTAGACTGGCTAAATCTAAGGGTCAGGGACAAAAGGGGGCTGCTGGGAGGAGGAAGGGGGGTGAGGAGCGGAGGCCTCAGCCTCTTAATCTGCATAACAGGTTTGAGGTTCTTGCTTCCAGTCTGGAAGAGGACGAGGCAGGTGAGGTTGGTGAGCAAACTGCACACGGTACAGTGATGCAGCAGGACATAGGCAAAGAGAAGGGGAAAAGGAACGTAGTAGTGATTGGAGATAGTGGGGTGAAGAGTATTGACACTGTCCTTTGTCACAATAACAAAGTGCACAGAAGGGTGTGTTGTCTGCCTGGTGCTCGGGTACAGGATATCGCAGCTGGGCTGCAGAGGAACCTGGAGTGGGAGGGTGAGAACCCAGTCGTTGTAGTACATGTGGGTGCCGGCGACGTAGGCAAAGTGCGGACTGAGGATCTGGGGAGGGAGTATGAGAAGCTGGGAATGGAATTAAAAAGTAGAACCGACAAGGTGGTCGTCTCTGGGCTACTGCCTGAACTGAGTGCAGACGGGCGTAGGGTTGACAGGATAAAGGAAGTGAATGGGTGGCTCAGGGATTGGTGTGGGAGGAATGGGTTCGAATTTATGGGGCATTGGCACCAGTATTGGGGTAGGTGGGACTTGTTCGGGCGGGATGGGGTTGGTCTGAATCGTGCTGGGACCAGAGTGTTGGCGAATCGAGTAAAGAGGACTGTAGACAGGGCTTTAAACTAATTAGAGGGGGGGAGGGTGCGAGGGTAGGTGACGCTACGAGGTCTAAAATTAAGGATAGGGTACAGGTAAGGGAAGAGGCCAAGGATGTCCCAATTGGTGGCGTTACGGCAAATAGGGTCCAGGTGAAGGCTGGGATGAAAGCGCTTTATCTGAATGCACGAAGCATTCGGAATAAAGTGGATGAGCTGGTGGCGCAGATCGACACAAATGGATACGATCTGGTGGCCATTACAGAGACGTGGCTGCAAGGTGACAGGGACTGGGAGATGAATGTACAGGGCTATCAAGTGTTTAGGAAGGATAGGCAGGAGGAAAGAGGGGGTGGCGTAGCTCTGCTGATTAAGGATAGTATCAAGGTGGTAGCAAGGGATGATATCGGAGCCAAAGAGCAGAACGTGGAATCGTTGTGGGTGGAGATTAGGAACAGCAAAGGGAGGAAGACGCTGGTGGGTGTCGTCTATAGGCCCCCGAATAATGATCTGGAGGTGGGGCGGGCTGTTAACACGCAAATAAGTGCGGCGTGCAGGAATGGGACGGCAGTAGTTATGGGAGATTTCAATCTGCATATTGATTGGTCGACCCATGTTGGACGAGGTGGGCTCGAGGAGGAGTTCTTGGAATGCTGTCGGGATAATTTCCTTGAACAGTGTGTGTTGGAGCCAACGAGGGAGCGAGCTATCTTGGATCTGGTGCTATGTAATGAGGCGGGTAGAATTAGGGACCTTGCGGTGAAGGATCCTCTTGGAGAGAGTGATCATTGTATGGTGGAGTTTCTGGTGCAGGTGGAGGAGGAGAAAGTGGGTTCCCGGACACGCGTCCTTTGTTTGAATAGAGGGGAGTATGGTAGGATGAGAGAAGAATTGGCGAATGTGGACTGGGGGAGTGCGTTGGAAGGTAGGTCTGCTGAGGAGCAGTGGAGGATCTTTAAGGAGATCTTTCTTGGTGCTCAGCAGAAATTTATTCCGATGGTTAAAAAGGACAGTAGGAAGAGAGGTAATAAGCCGTGGATAACGAAGGAGGTGAAGGAAAGTGTTAAATTAAAAGCGGAGGAATTTAGAGTAGCTAAGAGCAGTGGGCGAGAAGAGGATTGGGAAAGGTTTAAATGTCAACAAAGATTGACAAAGAAGTTGATAAAGGAGGGTAGGAGAAGCTATGAGGCTGGGCTAGCACTTAATATAAAAAAGGATAGCAAGAGTTTTTATAAATATATAAAAAGGAAGAGGCTGGCTAGGGTGAACGTTGGTCCTTTAGAGGATGAGAAAGGGGACCTAGTGGTAGGGGATGGGGATATGGCTAAGGTCTTGAATAACTTTTTTGTTTCTGTCTTCACGGAGGAGGACGTGAATAATTTGCCGGGTGTTAGCGATGGAAAGGTGGTAGGACTGGAGGGTCTCGATGACATTACTGTTACTAGAGAGGTGGTGCTCGACAGACTGGAGGGGCTGATTGTGGACAAGTCCCCAGGACCGGATGGAATGCATCCGAGGGTTCTGAAAGAAATGGCGGAGGTTATAGTGGATGCCTTGGTGGTTATTTTCCAGACGTCGCTGGATTCCGGGGAAGTGCCGGAAGATTGGAAAACGGCTAATGTTACGCCGTTGTTTAAGAAGGGTGCCAGGCAAAAGGCGGGGAATTATAGGCCGGTTAGTTTAACGTCTGTGGTAGGTAAAATGTTAGAATCCGTCATTAAGGAGGAAATTGCGAGGCATCTTGAAGGGAATTGCTTGATAGGGCGGACGCAACATGGTTTCATTAAAGGGAAGTCGTGTCTGACAAATTTACTGGAGTTCTATGAGGATGTGTCTAGGGCAGTGGATAGAGGAGAGCCGGTGGATGTGGTCTTTCTGGATTTTCAGAAGGCGTTTGACAAGGTACCTCACAAGAGGTTATTGCAGAAGGTCAGGGGACATGGAGTTGGGGGTAGGGTGTTAGCGTGGATAGAGGATTGGTTGTCAAATAGGAGGCAGAGAGTGGGGGTCAATGGGTGCTATTCGGATTGGCGGTTGGTGACTTGTGGGGTGCCCCAGGGGTCGGTGCTGGGGCCTCAGCTATTTACCATTTATATAGATGATCTGGAGGAGGGAACCGAGTGCAGGGTGTCGAAATTTGCTGATGACACCAAGATTGGGGGAAAGGCAAATTGTGCGGAGGGTGTGGAGAGTCTGCAGAAGGATCTAGATAGGCTGGGCGAATGGGCCAGGAAATGGCAAATGGAATTTAATGTTGGCAAGTGTGAGGTGGTCCACTTTGGTAGGAAGAATGGTAGGAAGGACTATTACTTACGTGGCGAAAAACTGCAGCAGGCGACGGTGCAGAGGGACCTCGGGGTCCTTGTGCATGAGTCGCAAAAACCCAGCTTGCAGGTGCAGCAGGTGGTCAGGAAGGCGAATGGGATGCTGGCCTTCATAGCGAGGGGGATTGAATATAAAAGTAGGGAGGTCTTGCTGCAGCTGTATAGGGCATTGGTGAGGCCGCAGCTGGAGTACTGTGTGCAGTTTTGGGCGCCGCACCTGCGCAAGGATATTTTGGCCCTGGAGGGAGTGCAGAGGAGGTTTACTAGGCTGATACCGGAGTTGAGGGGATTGAGCTATGAGGAGAGGCTGAATAAACTGGGCTTGTACTCGTTAGAGTTTAGAAGAATGAGGGGAGATCTCATTGAGACGTATAAGATGATGAATGGGATGGATAGGATAGAGGTGGAGAGACTCTTCCCGCTCAAAAAAGACAGTAGGACTAGGGGGCACAGCCTCAAGATAAAGGGGAGGCGGTTTAGAACGGAGTTGAGGAGGAACTTCTTCACTCAAAGGGTGGTGAATCTCTGGAATTCTCTGCCCGTTGAAGTGGTGGAGGCTGCCTCGCTAAATATTTTTAAGAAGCGGGTTGATGGGTTCTTGATAAGAGAGGGGATTAAGGGTTATGGGGAGAGGGCGGGAAAGTGGAACTGAGCCACAACAGATCAGCCATGATCTTATTGAATGGCGGGGCAGGCTCGAAGGGCTAGATGGCCTACTCCTGCTCCTATTTCTTATGTTCTTATGTTCTTATGGATCAGCCAAATCTCGTGTTGATGTACTCATCCCCCCAAGCCCTCTGCTCTGGCGGGCAGAGGCCCCTCCCAGTCCCTCAGCTAAACACCGGAAATTCCAGTTACACCAAGTTACATTGCATGGGAGGCCCGAATCACCTTGCCGCTCCAACAGAGTTGGGAACATGGTACGATTAAGAAATCCTGAGCAGTGGTCCTTACGGGTCACCTCCCAGAGGCCCCTTCCATGTGTCGGATGGTTACAATAGACAGAGTCTTCGTTATAGAGATGCTTGCGATGCTCTACCCCCAAGTCAACACAATTCCATCTATATTTTCCCTCCATTGCTGACAGGGCAAGGGTCGTGAGAAGCAGCAAGAGAATCATCCTATCACTTAATTATAACCCGCGCGACCGTTATACAATGGATCAAAGGTTATATTGCCCGCGCGCAACTTCCTGCGCACCCGTTCAGCTTGCTTGGAGATCAGTCATCTCACGGACCTGTGAATTGAGCACATTATATATATTTTCAATTGGTGCCAGTATATTCTTTCAACTGAGTCCAATGTTTCCGGACACCCCTGCCTTGTATATCTACGCAGGCACAGGTATCGCCTCTGATTGTGACCTCATAGGAACCATTCCATTTGGAGGCGAACTCAGGCTTTCCAGGTAACGTCTCTACCATAACCTTGCTGCCTGCCAGGGGTACCTCAGGTGTCTGTTCTAGCTCATGTTGCTCATCCTTCGCTACTTGGTTTTCCCTTACTGTTTTTCACATATCCTTCAGTTGGGTACTTAGGATTAAATGATATGTTTTAGAACTATCTCGTAATGGGCCTACATCTGCCCCACCGGTAATAATGGACTTGGGCAGTTGCATAGCCCTTCCGGTCATTAGCTCATATAGTGTCAGCCTGGTGGTTCGATTCGTAGTGGCTCTGAGTTTCATTAATATGGTGAGCAACACCTCCATCCAGCTTTTTCCCAAGTCTTGCATGGCCTTTGCCAGGGAGGTCTTAAGTGTTCTATTCATACACTCCACCATTCCCAAACTTTGAGGGTGGTAGGTATGTGAAATTTCTGTTTTTTCCCCAACAGTTGACATATGGTTTTTAACTACCCTCCCCATGAAGTGTGTGCCTCACTCGGAGTCTATTTGTAACAGTACCTCCCACCTTGGGGTAACTTCCTCAGCTAATATTCTCACTACCACTGTAGTGACTGAACAACTTTTAGTCGGGAATGACTCTACCCATCTGGTGAATTGGTCAATTATCACCAAGCAGTAGGTTCTCCCGTGTGACTAAGGAAAAGGTCCTGTAAAGTCATAGATCATTGATCATAGAACCCTACAGTGCAGAAAGAGGCCCTTCGGCCCACCAAAGACAATCCCACCCAGGCCCTACCCCCATATCCCTACATATTATACCCACTAATCCCTCTAACCTACACATCCCTGGACACTAAGGGGCAATTTCTTAGCATGGCCAATCAACCTAACCAGCACATCTTTGACCTGTGGGAGGAAACCGGAGCACCCAGAGGAAACCCACGCAGACATGGGGAGAATGTGCAAACTCCACACAGACAGTGACCTGAGCTGGGAATCGAACCCAGGACCCTGGAGCTGCGAAGCAGCAGTGCTAACCACTGTGCTACCATGCCAAGTCAATTTGTAGATGTTCCCAGGGACCCTTAGGGTGAGGCTGGTGCCCGATCCTGATTTTTACAGGCCTCCCTGGATTATACTGGGCACAGGTTACACAGCGATAACAATACTGTGCAATATTCCTTCCAATTCCTTTCCACCAACACTCCTTCCGTATACTGTCATGGCATCTCTTCCCACATACCGGTGTAACTGCATCAGAGTATGCTGGATACATTCTGGTGCTAGAACTTTATCATTTAATCTCCATACACCCTTTTCATCAGGTGTAGCTCCTTGAGCTTTCCACCTTGCACGATCTTCTTCAGGTGTACCAGCATGTAGCTGTGAGATGTCTGTTGGAGGTTCAGTGGTAACCGAGGCAGCCAACACGACTTGCACTTCTCCTGTTTCTAAGGTTGATTGTGCCGCTTTGTCAGCTGCCTGGTTTCCCTTATAAATGTACCATTCAGAGCTTTGCTTATCTGGTTCCTTTTGGGATGCCTTTACCTTCAGTACAGCAGCTTCCAATAAGGCTTCGATTATCTGTCCATGCTTGACTGGAGTGCCTGCCATGGTAACAAATCCCCTTCTTCCCCAAATGGTCATATAGTCATGCACAATTCCAAATGCATATACACTGTTGGTGTAAATGTTGACCCTTCTCCCCGCCACCTCAGTAAAAGCCTGCGTCAAGGCCACTTATACTGACATACCTCCCTCTATCCTTCCTACTCGGACCACTTGTAAATCTGCGTTTACCACTGCCCATCCCGTTTGCGGTGACCCATCTACATACTTCCATGACCCATCCACAAACAGGGTCTCCTCTGGTGCCTCCAAGGGCACGTCCTTTATTCTATTTTCCTCTATCTCTTCATCTACACTGCCACACCTAATCTAAGGTTTCCCTTCACCTAACATTCCTTCAGTAGGGTTCTCTCTCATGTCTCGTATGATGGTGATGCACTTAGAGGGGGGAAGAAGTACTGCCTCCCACTTTGCCCTTCTCATATTTGAGACAGATCGTAATTTTCCTGTGTTTAACATTTCCACCAAGGTATGTTTGGTGTGCAAGGCTATACTTCCCATCATTACAATGGGCTCGCTGACTTTTACTGCCCAATGCCATGCAAACCAGCACGGCTATACACCGGTGTAATCTGATTACTACGGGGCCCTCGGCTGTAGAATAATATCCCACCGGCTGCTGATCGTCCCCATGGGTTTGAGTTACTACTGCCAAATTGAACCCTCCTTCATTGTTACAATAGATATGAAAATCCTTATCAGCGTCTGGTAACCCAAGTCCTGGGGCCGACATTAATCCTGCTTTAAGTTTACTATATGCCTCTTCCAGTTATGATCCCCACTCCACAGCTTCTAGAGCGGGTTTCCCCCCTTTTAATAGCCTTTGGATTGGCTCAACTAATTTGGCGTATTCTGGTATGAAGTTGTGGCTGTAATTAAACAATCACAAAACCTTTCTAGAAATAGGAATGACCCTGGTAATTATAGGCTAGTTAGTCTTACTTCAGTGGTCAGTAAGTTAATGGAAAGGGTCGCGAGAGATAGGATTTACAACCATTTGGAAGGATGCAGTTTAATCCGAGATAGTTAGCACGGTTTTGTGAGGGATTAAGTCCTGCCTCACAAATTTGATTGAATTCTTTGAGGAGGTAACTAAGTGTGTGGATGAAGGTAGAGCAGTTGATGTCATAGACATGAGTTTTCTGTTTGTTAATTATGGGTGGCACAGTGGCACCATGACACTGCTGTCCCACAGCGCCAGGGACGCAGGTTCGATTCCTGGCTTGGGTCACTGACTGTGTGTGGAGTCTGCACGTTCTCCCTGTATCTGCATGGGTTTCCTCAAGGTGCTCCAGTGTCCTCCCATAGTCCAAAGATGTGCAGGTTAGGTGGATTGGCCATGCTAAATTGCCCCTTAGTGTCCCGGGATGCATAGGTTAGAGGGATTAGCAGGGTAAGTATGTGTGGTTACAGGGATAGGGCCTGGGTGGGATTGTGGTCGGTGCAGATTTGATGGGCTGAATGGCCTCCTTCTATGATGATTCTAATTCCTCTCACGTAAATCAATTTATTAGTTATGGATAGGGGTAGGTCCATGATGGATATGGAGGCTCCCACGTCCACCAGCATCTCACATTGTCTGCCCCCTATAGTGCAGACATGTAAATCCTACCTTCCTTAATACGCATACCCAAGGGGACTGCAGACCATCAGTTAGCCTCCTCCGTTGCAATGGGGGAGACTGGGTTAGGTTGACCATGTTTGCTCCAACAAGTGGCTTCTGTATGTACTCTTGTTGCAAAATTGGCATGTAAGCATTTTCCTCTACCATCTCCCCCCCCCCCCACCTGCCTTCTTTGGTGCCCTTCAGTCCCAGGGACAATGTCCTGGCTTCCCACAATTATGACAAGACCTTTAGGCTTGATCCCCTTAGTTAAGGCTATGTGCTCCTGCTTTATTCTTGGGTATTGCTTTTCATCTGATCCATCCTTAATTCCAGAAGCCCATTCCACTAATTCATGATAATCCCATGAACTGATATCTCCCATTTTAAGGATTTTCTGATGAGCCGGTGACAGCCCATCATTAAATGTTGAATGAATGCCGTATCTGTACGGGCGGCTTTGGGCGTCCCCAAGCATTCCTGGCAGACCTTAAAAAGTCACTCCCCATAGTCGGAGGCCCCTTCACCCTTCTGTCATTTAGTATTTGTAATTTTAGAGCAGTTGGCTCATTACCCAGGACACGCGGAACTTCTGCCTGAAACCAAGTGAATGGCTCCATTTGTTCCTCCACTTCTGCAGTTAACTCGACTGCGTGTGTCCACCTTCCTCCCGGGTAATCAAACCGAGGCCAGTTGGCGAGGTCCTGTCGGTCCGCCCCGTCACCCATCAGTATCCATTTGTCCTGTGGGCAGGTGGCTCGTACCAACTGATGTATATCTCATAAGTGTAACTGGTAGCCAACCCAGAGTGTGTCCAACTCTGACCAAAATTTGGCATTCGCACTCTGGGGCTGAAGTTTTCCCAGTGAAATTAGGATCTGGTGTCTTTCCTCTGGGGTTAAGGGCTTAAATCGGGCAATGGGGGCATTTATAGTACCTCCCCGAATTACAGGGGCTAAGATATGAACCTCCTCCTCATCGGGGTCAAAATCTCCCACCGGCTACCGGGATACGGGGGCAGGGATCCTCAAGAATGGTTCCCTAATGTTTGACTTATTTTTTCCAATTCTCTAACATGTAATTCTAACGTCTTGATTCTTTCCTTATCATTGGCCAATTTTTTACTAGAGACAGAGACCTGCGCAGGCTTGGAGGGCTGAAGGCCCTGTTCCTGTGCGGTATTGTTCTTTGTTAATCAGTCCGGCTAATTGGCGCACTAACAAAACTCCGGTTTTCTTGGTCTTGTCTTTCTTTTCTTTCTCCAGCCACTTATGCTGTTGATCCAGAGGGTGGGGTGGGTCCCATCCCCCTTTTGTCATCTGTTTAATGAGTATCTCTTTCAGTCATGTACTGGTTTATCAGAGATCCCAGGTGTCCCCACTGTCCTTGTGATTCTGCCATATTATTGATAAGTTTATACTCACCACCTGGAATCTTCAATTCTCCCTTCTCACTCTCCCACTCCTAGGTCACTCTTATCAGAGTCCAGTGATACCTGCTAAGGATGATCAAATTCTTCCGCACCACCACTTATACTTTAAAGCTAGCTTTTCTTTTCCCTCCGGCAATCACTAAGACAGTTTCTCTCTCATTCACGTATGAACATCATACCCTAGGCACCTCTTTCTCTAGTCTCTACACCCACTTCAAATTCCTGACTTTCACATGGGTGGGCTAACCCTCTTAACAACCGTCTAAGGCTATGTGTTAGAGATGGATGCGTCCTTGTCCGCATATGTTTAGTTCCGGTGTCTTCCACTTCCATACTCTCTCATCACAGATGACTGTCCACTGTAGTCTGATCCAGTCCGTTAGGCTCGGTGTTCTATTCCGGTGTGTTCCGGTTGTGGCCATTCAACTGGGTCCGCAAACAGAATCCTGCCGACTACGCCAATTTGTTGTACATAAAATAATACCTCTGAGACTGTTAGTGAGTCAAAGTACAGCGGCTTTATTACAAAAACTTTTGGGAGAAGCAGGTTCCTAAAAGCAGTCTGCCAGACTTCTCCCCGAATACAATGAGTCCCGATCCCAGTCACAACACAGTTCTTCCTGCTCCAGTCACGATTGCAGCTCCTTCCTGTTCCAGTCACGATCACAGTTCCTTCCTTGTATAGTTCCAGCCGTTCTCAGCATGATTTCTCCTTTCAAACAGCTGTTATCACGCTTCAGCGTCTGCAGCTGTTTAGCTATGTTTAGTTAGCACTCAAGCCTGCACAAACAGATAAGGTTTGCAATGCTCTTGCACAAATTCAAGTACAAAATTCATTAACTCTTTCCCTTCTTTACTTATCACCACCCAAACTAACTCCATTTCTGGATCTCTGAGCCAACATCCTTTCTCACTACTGTCCTTACACTATCCTTTATCATCAGGGCTAGTCCTGTTCCTTTTCCACTCTGCCTGCCTTTTCAAAATGTCAAGCATGCTTGAATATTTAATTCCCACCATGTAATCATGTCTCTGTATTGGATATTAGATCAAACTCATTTATCTTAATTTGTGCAACTTAGATCACCTGTCTTTCACTTGCCTCTTATATTTCCTTTTCT
The DNA here is from genome assembly GCF_965287045.1 of Carcharhinus amblyrhynchos. Classification (NCBI taxonomy): domain Eukaryota; kingdom Metazoa; phylum Chordata; class Chondrichthyes; order Carcharhiniformes; family Carcharhinidae; genus Carcharhinus; species Carcharhinus amblyrhynchos. The sequence goes on along the minus strand of NC_137329.1, from coordinate 68,672,122 downwards.
TTTATAATGCCACTTCTGTTTGTGTTGATCCCTGGAAAAGAAACATTCTGTGCCAATTACACTTGCAAATTTCCAACTATCTAACTAATTTGTCACAACAATTTTGCACGGTACTGATCTGCTCAACCACATCCACCCCTCTACCTTTCTTGCCCCATTAAAATCATTACTGTTTCTCACCCCAATTATTCCCCCAATAAAGTCCTCATCTCATCTCTTTGAAATACGAGGGACATGGACTGAAATGGAAATGGCAGACAGCAGATCCTCCTTAAGCCTGTCAAAACTGCTTGCTCTTCTAGGATAAATCCCAGCTTTTACTCTCCACCATCAATCAGCCTCTTAAACTCCTTCACCCTCAACAAGTGTGAGGACTTCACCATTCTTTGTCACTAAGCTCAAGACTATCCCATCAACTTTCCCTGATTTTTTCTTGTCCCTTAGTCCATTAGGCCAAATCTTAGAGTCACTGGGGAGAATGTTCCCATCCTGCCTGCCATGGAAATCGTAGCAGATGGGACAGTACCATACATAGGTCCGCTGACCTTGGGCAAGATTTTCCGGTTTGGGGCAATGCAGCCAGAAAATCCAGCCCTAAGTATCAGACAGTTTTACAAAACAGCAAGAGGACCTTCAACCCATCTTGTCTGTGCCAGCCATCAAGCACTTATCTATTCTAACCCCATTTTCCAGCCCTTGGTCTGTAGCCTCATATGCTATAGCATTTCAAGTGCTTATCACAATGCTTCTTAAATGTTGTAGGGGGTTCTGGCATTTAACACCCTTTCGGCAGTGAGTTCCAGATTCCCACCACCCTCTGGGTGAAAATGTTTACCTTCAAATCACTTCTAAATCTCTTGCCCTTTACTTTAATTATGTGCCCCTGGTTATTAACAGTTTCTTTCTACTGACTGTATCTATATCCATCATAATTTTGTATACCTCAATCTGGTCCCCCTGCCCTCAGCTTTCCCTGCTCTAAGGAAAACCCCAGCCTAATCAACCTCTGTTCATTGCTAAAATGCCAAGGCAACATTTTAGTGAATCCTCCAAGATTTACCTCTGTCCAAGAACTATCCTCACAGCTTTTCTCTCATTTACCTCCCCCATTGCTCTTCCCAAGCTCACTGTGCCTAAGAGATCCATCTCTTTCACCCTTGACCCTATTATCACCAAACTGTTGTCTGCCCAGTTTCCCATCCTGGTCTCTATGTTAGCTGTTGTATGGTTAATGTTTTTCTCTCTTAGGATTCTGACCCCTTCCCTTTAAAACCAGCTGGCATCACATCTTGCAAAGATTCAGTCTTCACCCCTCTGTCCATACAAATCATCACCCCATCCTATTGCTCCTGATTTCCAGACTCTCCATCCCCAGCTAATCCCATGTTCCTTTGCCCTGAATTCTGATTAGTCTGTGACAGAGCTTGAATTCAAACCCTGATAGCTCTTGAGTGAGATTACTATCTACATGAAGCCAGACTGATAAATCCTGTATACTAGAATTTACACAGGAGGATGTAAGGCTAATATCTATGGCGACTGGTCGTTTATCTTTGGTCTTTTTTTGCTCAGGTTGAATGTCACCCATACTTCACTCAGTCCAAGTTAAAGGAATTTTGTGACTCCCATGGAATTGTCATTGTGGGCTACAGTCCTCTGGGAACCTGTCGGGACCCCATGTGGTAAGAAGCCCCTTTGTCATCGCTCTGACAGCTGCATTCACTGTGTGTGAGGTGAGATGGTGGAGAGGGCTGGGAAGTGTGTTGTTTTGGGCGGGCAGGAATGTTGATAGGGAAGACAGGAAGTGGTATGCCTATTGCCTTCTCACTGCCATGGCAAATTGCCAGTGGCAGGAAGGTCATCCTGTGCAGCGGTCAATTTTGCCACTTAAATGACCAAAGTAGGAGCTGATGACATTTTACCAGAAATGGGTAGGCCCTGCACCAACTGGGGAAACCCCCATTGGCCTGCCTATTGGCTCCATGAGGGGAATTGTGGGGTTTGAGGCGGGGTGTTCCTCTGATCACTCTGTAGCCCACAGAAGGTCTTGGTGCCAGCAATGGCAACTATGGGAACAATCCCCTCTCTCCCAACATTCCTTAACATCAACAATCAACCCTCCACCCTTTACTGAGGCCTGTTTAACTAGCTGTGGCGACCCTGCCTCATTTATCATGGTCCCAGGAAGCAGCCATTCTGCATCTTTGAGGCAAGTGCAGTCCTAGGAGTGACCAATTCCAGTGGCACTGCTGGGATGGAATGGTAACCAGCCTTCCAATTGGCTGGTAACTCTTGGAGATGGGGCTCTCAAGGGGATGGGAGTCCTAATAGTAACTTATTAAATGCAGAGGAGGTAAAATCCAACCAGGGTTCCCCTGGCAACACCCCTATCAGTAAGTGCTGATCAGTCATTGTGGATTACGTGCAGTAGTGATTGGAATCAATATCTTGGCAAAATAGGCTGAAAATTGTCCCCCATTACTCTGCAGGCTAGAGTCCAAGACCAACAGCAATAGCTGCAAAGGTCTGGACTCTGACAACATTCTGGAAATTAGATTGAAGTCTTGTGTTCCAGAATTAGACCCTAGCCAAGCTGTTCCAATACAGCCCAAACACTGATATCTACCCAACAAGGTGGAAAATTGCCCAAAAAGTTCTATACACAAAAGGCAGGGAAAATCCATCTGATTGATTACCACCCCATCAGCTTACTCTTGATCATCAGTAAGTGATGGAATGTCGGCAGTGCTATCAAATGACACTTACTCACCAATAACCTGCTCACCAACATTCAGTTTGACTTCGTGAGGGCCACCCAGCTCGTGATAGCTTTCATTCAGAGCTGAATTCAAAAGGTGAGGTCAGAGTGACTGCTCTTGACATCAAGGCAGCATCTGATTGAGAGCAACATCAACAAGCCCTAGAAAAAACTGGAGTTGGTGGGAATCAAGCAAAACTCTCTCCTGGCTGGAGTCATGGCTGGCCCAAAGGAAGATGGTTGTAGTAATTAAAGGTCAATCATGTCATCTTAGGACATCAATGCAGGAGTTCCTCAGGGAGATGTTCTAGACCCAATCATCTTCAGTTGCTTCATCAGTGACCTCCCTTCCATCACTAGGTCAGAGGTGGGGAGGTACACTGATACTGCACAATGTTTAACACTATTCACAACTCCCCAGGTAATTATGCAGTCCATGTCCAAATGCAGCAAGGCTTAGACAATATCCAGGCTTGAGCTGACAAGTGGCAAGTAAAATCACACAACACAAATGCCAATAAATGCCATCTCCAACAATAAGAATTTAACCTTCCCCCCTTGACATTCTATGACATTACCAATGGCTGAATCCCCACTATCAACATCCTGAGGGTTATCCAGAAACTGAACTGGACTAGCCAGTTAAATACTGTGGCTACCAGAGCAAGTCAAAGGCAAGGAATTCTGTGGAGAGTAACTCATCTCCTAATTCCCCAAAGCCTTTCCACCATCTCCAAGGCACAAGGCAGGAGTGTGAGGGAATATTGTCCACTTGCCTAGATGAGTGCAGCTTCTCTAATACTCAAGAAACTTGACACCAAGCTTGATTAGCACTACATTCCACACCATAAATATTCATGTTCACGGACCTGGCTGACCTGCGGAGGATGTGAGAATGCCAGGCTGCGTACTCTGTCGGGTCAACAGGGCCTGGTTGGATCCTTGGGAGACGGACCATTTTCCGAAGGAGCTCATCCTTTCATCTGGAACAGGACCAAGCTCTTACTTGGGGGTCTGTCTCTGCCCAGTCAAGGAATCCTGGCTGGTGAACTGGCAGGAGCTGGAGGCCAAAGTCTCCGCCTGCCTGAGTCGCTGGACATGAATGCTCTGAATGCTGTCCTACAGGCGCAAGTTCTCGTCATAAACCAGTTGCTCACCTCCATGCTGTGGTAACAGCTGGTCATTTTGACCCCTCCCCCTAGCTTTGTCACCAATATCCAGAAAACCCTCGTGCAGTTCTTCTGTGACTGCATTGGGTTTCTGCCGAGATTCTGTATCTCCTGCTTGAGGAGAGCGGTCAAGGTCTCATGTATCTCTGTACCCTGCAGAGATACCTCTATGTCGAGCCTCCTCCACCTTGGTGTGTCCTGGCGATGTATTTCTTCTGCCAGTTGCACGGCCTGAATTACAACGTGCAGCTCCTGCATTTCAATCTGGGGAATATTCCAACGTCCTTGCAGGCATTGCCCGTCTTCTACCAGGACCTCCTCACGGTCTGGAACGCAGTTGGCCCGCGACACAACTCTCCTCCGTCAGGAGTAGCCGCTCTCGTACAAGAGCCTCTGCTCAGGAATCTGCTCCTCCAGCTGTATAACTTCAGATGGCTGGCGGAGGGGAGAACTTTGAATGCCAGGGTGACCAGGATCGGGGATGTGCTGGATGGCAGACGAGCGGGCTGGATGAGCCCCCATGTACTGGCTAAACGCATGGGAGTGGCCATCTAGCACATAGCCAAAGTCATCCAAGACCTTTGGACGGTTGTGTTCGGCCCCGAGTGTGCACGCAGTCTGAAGGAGGCGCAGGCGTGTGGTGGGATCCCACCTGAACATTCCCCTGCTTGGACGGAATTCCACATTGGCCCCAAGCCTAGACCCCCCACCCTTGGTCAGGTGCCCCACAACATGTGCCACCTTGTGGAAATGTCCTCCATGCCTTTTTCCACCACACGGGGGGTGTTTCCTGTACGGGCTGCTGCTGCACACCTTCCACTACCTCGTAGTCACCTGTTGCCCAAATTCATCTTGGCGGGCCTTGTTGCTGCCGGGCAGTGGAGGTCCCTCCACGGAGGGATCTCCCCCAATTATCTTGGGAACCTGGGGTGGAAGATGATGAACGCAGCAGGGCCGTACAACCGTAGGTTCTTTAGGTTTACGGGCTCCCAAGCTTGCCCCTTCTGTGGCCTTGTGGAGTTCATGAACCATGTCGTTGTTTTGTGTCTTAGGTCGTACTCCCTTTTTGTTTACTTGAAAAACCTTTTATTGATGTTTTGTTTGCACTTCAATTCCACGCTCCTGATGTACAGGCACCTGGTGAGGAGAGAGGCAGGTTGGGAGGATGACCTCCTTGTGAACCTGCTCCTGGGCCTAGCGAGGCAAGCCATTAATAGGTCCAGGCAGCAGGCGATCGGGGTCTTCCATCCTACTGCCCTTAACCCCAGCTATATTCATGGCCAGGTGTTCCTGGAGAGGGACCATGCGGTATCCACGGGCACAGTTGATGCCTTCTGCACCCACTGGGCACCACAGGGGCTGGCGTGCATTATAAACCCTGATAAATCAAAATGCGATTAATGTTTTAAGTTTCTTTTCGACTTTGTTTTCTGGTCAGGCTGTTTCTCCTCCTTTTAAGGAGCTGCCCTTTTTAATTTGTCCCTAAGTTAATTTAAGTTAGTTTATTTGTTTCGTATTCAGAAGAGCTACCTGATGAGTCTTAATTGATCATTAAATCAGGGTGCCTTGTGCTCCCTATTTAAAGCTGGTGTGTCAGATTCCCAGCCTGCATTCAGCGGGGAACAACTGGAGAGCTGGCTGTGTACAGATGTATGGTGTAAATAAAGTAACTTGGTGGCGGGACTTTCACCTCCTTGGAGTTATTACATCACCACACTCTGGCACCTGTTCAGGTCAATGTATCTAACCAGCACATCTTTCAGACTGTGGGAGGAAACTGGAGCACCCAGGGGAAATCCACGTAGACACAGGGTGAATGTGCAAACTCCGCAAGATGTTGACCCAAGCCGGGAACCGAACCAGGTCCCTGGTATTGAGGCAGCAATGCTAACCACTGTGCCGTCATGCCTCCCCCCCACTTTGGCCATGACTTCAGCAGCCTGGCTAGCTAGGTGCAAATCCCACAATGGCTGCTAAATCTTGCAACTGGCCAAAATTGAGATTGCACTGGTGAGATTTCTGAACACAATCTTCCCAACCAGCCCCTCGCCAGAGTCTCACTCAGAAGGATGCAAGACTGAATAGGATATATTATAATATATTTAAATATTATCAGCGGTATTGATGCTGCTTCTTCTGCCCTTCCTCTCCCCCACTTGTGTGATGTCATACTGCACAAACCACTACTGGTTTTCAAAAGTGAAAACCAGTCATAATAACCACACCAAAGGGCGCACAGATAAATATAGCCCCAGATGGGGAGGGACATGCCCTGGCAATGAACCCTGGCACAGTGCCAGCAGGCTAATTTCTAATGCTGATTGGAGCACCCCTTAAAGATGGCACCCCAATCTCTTTGGAGCCAGCTTTGCCAGCTCTATCAGGCCTTGTCCCACCAGAATAAAACAAATCCCCAATTCTCTGCACACTGATTGGAGTGAAAACTCGGCAGTGCAGCTGGAGAGAAACATGCTGGTTTTCAGCCTGAACCTGATACTGACAAATTTTAGGAAATTTCCACCCTATGGGTGGAATCTTATGAAGGCTGATGGGGGTCTCAGCTATCAGCTGAAGAGCCATTTAAGAGACATCCTCTTTTCAGAAAAGCCCTGGCGGTTTTATATCACTCCGGCACTTATCAGGCTAGTGGTGGAACATTTCCATGGGATCCCGGATCCTGGAAGTTCACGTTCAACCCATTGAGAGCTACTGGCCAATCAGAAGTTGGTCACTCTTCTGTACTCAGCAGCATTACAGGGGAAGCTGCTTCGGCCCTGGACAATTTCCCTCACTCAATAACAGCACTTTACCTTCACAAACCTGGTCAACCATACATGTGCACTTCCAACAGTAAACAGGAGATGTAAGCTGGGAACATAAAGTTGACAAATGATTCTCTTTCAGTAAGCAGGAGCACCGAGTTGAATTTATAATAGTACAGTTCACCCATCTTCATGTTATCAGTTGTTAGCTAGTTCTCAATGGATAGCACAGTGTCCTCTGTGACACAATGTTGTGGGTACAAGTCCTACTCCTGAAACTTTAATATGTCATCTAGGTTGGTGGTCCAGTGCAGCACTCCCTTAGTACTTCACTCTCAGAGATATCGCATTTCAGATGAGATGTTAAACTGAGGCCCTCGCTTCCCTCTCAAGTAAGTAAGATCCCAGAGCACGAACATGAAGACAAAAATGGGACTTCTCCCAACAACAAAGAGACAGCTCCTCACAACCTTCTCAGGGATAATTAAGGATAATGGGTAAGCAATGCTGGCCCAGCCAGCGACACTCATATCCTGAGAAAGAATGAAAAACAGTTACCTGTTCATTTATCTCATTGTGTTTGTGGGATCTTACTGTGTACAAATTGTTTATTTCCTACATCACAACAGTGACATCAACACATTTCAAAAATACTGAACTATTTGTAAATCATTAATATCCTTGAACTGTTAACAATATCAGAATCACAGATTAGAACAAAATTTTCTGGGCCTTCCGGCTGGTGGGATCTGCCAGTGCCGCCAATGGTGATTTCCCCCTGTGGCGAATTCCCTGGCAGTGAAGGATGGAGACCTCATCAAAACCTGTAAACTTTGATGGCATTGGAAGGTCCTGCCACCAGCCAGTGGAAAACTCGCTGCTGGGCAGGCTGGAAAGTCCTGCCCATCAATGTCTTTCTGTTGGTCACACAATCATATTTTTGTTGGAGCTCCAAACACAACAGCATGAGTACATCAATGTCACTGCACACACAGTGTGCACACACTGTACACACACAGAGAAACGGAATTCTTACTTTGTTCTGCATTGACTAACCACATTCACTATTCAGGCTTATAGGCTGGACAATGATAGTGGGCTGAGATAGCAGAAGGGCAGCTAGGGATCTGCACACAGGAAAAGTGACACTCTTCTAGATATCAGGAAATTGGATGAGGATTACTTTTGGCCACCAACACAGTGTTTGTCTGTGTGCCCACAGGGTGAATATCAAGATCCCCAATTTGTTGGATGACCCGCTCTTAAGCTCAGTGGCAGCGAAGTACAAGAAGACAACTGCCCAGGTTGCTCTGCGTTTCCAAGTTCAGAGGAACATAGTCATCATTCCAAAAAGCTTTAACCAGGACCGCATTAAAGAGAACTTTGAGGTATGATTTTGCTTCGTTCTTTTACACTGAACTCAAATTTTATTTAATTGGGTTTTACATTGCGATGTAACTACAGTACAAGTTGATGTTTGACAGATCCATACTGTTTTCATCTCCAGGTGAGCCTCCTTCCAGGCACCTTCATCTCACCCATTCAGAGTATCTTTACCCCTTTCTTTTCAGAAGAATGAGGGGAGATCTCATTGAGACGTGTAAGATGATGAATGGGATGGATAGGATAGAGGTGGAGAGATTCTTCCCGCTCAGAAAGGACAGTAGGACTAGGGGACACAGCCTCAAGATAAAGGGGGGGTGGTTTAGAACGGAGTTGAGGAGGAACTTCTTCACTCAAAGGGTGGTGAATCTCTGGAATTCTCTGCCCGTTGAAGTGGTGGAGGCTGCCTCGCTAAATATTTTTAAGATGCAGGTTGATGGGTTTTTGATAAGCGAGGGGATTAAGGGTTATGGGGAGAGGGCGGGAATGTGGAACTGAGCCATGACAGATCAGCCATGATCTTACTGAATGGCGGGGCAGGCTCGAAGGGCTAGATGGCCTACTCCTGCTCCTATTTCTTATGTTCTTATGTTTATGTTCTCATCTACTGGTCTAAAGCTTCTCTTAAATGCATCTGTACAAATCACCTCAACTATTTCTTATTTCTGTGTTGATAACCAAATTGCTGAGACTTTCCTGAATTGTTTAATATCAAACATTATTATTAGTCAATCTTGCTGAAAAATGACACATTATTGTGAAGCATATACACACATTGAGTTTTTTTTAAACTGAACAAAATAGATGACAACCATTCCCTGCTTCATTTCCAAGGGAAATGCCTTGATCAATCAAATTCAACTTCTCGGGTTTTAATTTGAACAAGTTTGGTTAGCAACTGTCAATTATTAGTTAACTGGTGTATTCTCCATGACAACATGTTGACCAATCAGAGTCAACTTGCCAATCAATAGCACTCACTTCTCAAACTGTAAAAAATGTTGTTCCCTTTACAATTTGTTATTCTTACAGATTGTCCTGATGAGTGCAAAATGAAAAGTTTTGATAGTGTGTGTCTTTTTTCAGCAATTACCAAGTTCTTCACAACCAAAGCATTATTAGTAACTATCTCATTTTTATGGCCCCTAGTTTTGGAATCTTGTCTATAAAGAATCTGTTCTATATCCATCCTAGAGCCTTTCTAGAGAACATGGTGGAACAGTGGTTTGCATTTGCTGCCTCACAGCACCAGGGACCGGGATTCAATTCTGGCCGTGGGTGACTGTCTTTGCGGAGTTTGCATGTTCTCCCTGTGTGTATGTGGGTTTCCTCCGGTGCACCAGTTTCCTCCCACGCTCTAAAGAACATAGAAACATAGAACATTACAGCACAGTACAAGCCCTCAATGTTGTGCCGAGCTATGTCCAATCCCAAGGTCAAGCTTTCCCCTCCCTGTAATTCTGGAGTGCTCCATGTGCCTATCCAATAATGGTTTGAAAGTTCCTAAAGTATCTGACTCCATTATCACAGCAGGCACTCTATTCCACACCCCAACCAATCTGAGTAAAGAATCCCTCGGACATCCCTCCTATATCTCCCACCATGAACCTTATGGTTATGCCCCCTAGTAATAGCTAAAACTATCCAAGGAAATAGTCTCTGTACGTCCACTCTATCAATCCCTCTCATCACCTTATAAACCTCTATGAAGTCACCTCTCATCCTCCTCCGCTCCAAAGGGAAAAGCCCCAGCTCCCTCAATTTTTCTTCATAAGACCTACCATCCAAACCAGGCAGCATCCTGTTAAATCTCCTCTGCACTCTCTCCAATGCTTCTACATCCTCCTTATAGTGAAGGATAGTGAACTGAACAGAATATTCCAAATGTGGTCTCACCAACATCTAGTATAGTTGCAGCATAACCTCACAGCTCTTACGCTCAAACCCCCCGTTAATAAATGCTAACACACTATAAGCCTTCTTCACGGCTCTATCCACTTGAGTGGCAACCTTCAGAGATCTGTGGATGTGAACACCAAGATCTCTCTGTTCCTTCACATTCATTAGAACCTTGCCGTTGACCCTGTAATCTGCATTCAAGTTTGTCCTACCAAAATAAATCACCTCACACTTATCAGGGTTAAAATCCATCTGCCACTTTTTGGCCCAGCTCTGCATCCTATCAATGTCTCTTTGCAGCCTGCAAGAGCCCTCCACCTCATCCACTACTCCACCAGTCTTGGTGTTGTTAGCAAATTTACTAACCCACCCTTCAGCCCCTTCTTCCAAGTCATTAATAAAAGTCACAAAAAGCAGAGGGCTCAGCACTGACCCCTGTGGTACACCACTGGTAACTGGCCTCCAGTCTAAAAATTTTCCCTCCACCACCACCCTCTGTCTTCTATGATACAGCCAGTTACTTATCCAATTGGCCAAATTTCTTTCTATCCCACACCTCCTTATCTTCATCATGAGCATACCATGGGGAACCTTATCAAATGCCTTACTAAAATCCATGTATACAAAGAGATGCAGGTTAGATGGATTAGCCATGCTAAATTGTCCCTTAGTATCCAAAGGTTAGGTTAGGTGGATTAGCTGTGGTAAATGCATGGGGTTATGGAGATGGGGAGGGTGGGCTTGGGTAGGATTCTCTTTCGGAGAGTTGGTGCAGACTCAATGGGCCTCCTTCTGTACTATACGGATTCAAGCCTGTTATTCAATGGGACCATAACAAATTTGCAACTTAACTTCCTACATTTGTCCCACATTCCTATTATTCTGTTAAATTCACATTATCAAAATCAATTTTAACAAATGACTGAACATCTATTACCATTTACTGAAGAGAGTTCCAAACCTCTTCCATCCGATGCGTGAATAGTGTTTCCAAAGTTCATGCATGCTGTTCTGATGTTCATTGACTCTCAACTTGAACTCTCAAGTTAATAAAAATAGTTCTTCCTATCCAACGTAACTGTCTCCCATTGTAGCTTGAAAACATTGATCAAATCCAAAGGTGTGTGGGTTAGGTTGATTGACAATGCTAATTTGACCTTAGTACCAGGGGGATTAGTAGAGTAAATGCGTGGGGTTACGGGAATAGAGTCCGGGTGGGATTGTGGTTAGTACAGCCTCAATGGGCTGAATGGCCTCCTGCTGTACTGTAGAGATTCGATGATTCTATGAAATTGAGCCCTAATTTATTTAGTTTCTCTTCCGATCTGAACATCTGGAGACCAGGGGCAGGATTTTCTCATCCCGCTCGCCATGAGGATCATTGTGGGCTGGGGTGTGGGCAACAGACTATACAGGTAGGAAGACCTTGCCCAGGGAGAGGCCCTGGGCAAGATACTCTAATAGAGAGTTGGTACTAACTACATGGGCTGAATGGGATCCTTCTGAACTGAAAGGATTCTTTGGGATTCTTCAATGGAAAATGTATAAAATTCCAACAGGACTGGGCTGACTGAATGCAGGAATGCTGTTTCCTCTGACCGTTAAGGTCTAGAACAAGGGGTCCCTCTCAAGATACAGCTTAGGCCATTTAGGACAGAGGTGAGGAAAAACTTCTTCATTCAGAAGATGGCAAACTTTTGGAACTCTCTACCACAGAAGCTGTGGAAGCTAAGTCACTGAATATGGTTAAGAAGTGTAGGAGCTTTCCATAGAACTATGTATTATGCTGGCTTTCATGTGAGAGATTTCTTTACTAATAACAGCACTGCAAATACAAAGAACTCATGGAAGTAGTAATTCTGATTGAAGATGTACTTTATTGCCCAGGCTTGGTTCACACATGTAGAAGAATGATTTGGTGCAGCCCAAATTATTCTAAATTGCTTTGTTATCAGTACTACAATTATATATCTTCCAAAGATTATTTGCCTGCATTCTCTGCTCACCCTAACCGGACGTGAACCAATCATTTTAGTATGAATCATTTACCTTGACCAATAACATTCTACCCTCTAGCAGCATGAGAATACATAGATCCGTAGAGTCCGAAGGTTTTTGCCCACCCTCTCCTAGCAGCCTAAAATATGTAGGTCCATAGAGTTCAAATGTTCTTTTCCCACTGTCTACTTAGCAACCCCTTATTAGGAAAATTGTATTACTCTATTCATTCCGTGTGGGAAGCTCGTACTTTCTAAAGTGCACACTGATAAGGGAGTTCTTTTTGCTTCACTCAGAAGCTCTATTGTTTTCAAGGAGTGTGGTTCTTCTTGCTTAGCTGCATCTCATCATGCCCTAGCATGTCATTAGCCAAGGTGTATGCCTTTAATACAGAATATAAAACTAAATGTTTAAATTCTCTGACAGTGGTTATATATGTTTCGATGCCATCTGAACTTCTGTAACGCCAGGTACTTTGTACTTTTTTTATACTATATTCACTGTGAATTAGTTTATCTTAATCTATTTGTCTTTTTACTTCCAGGTTATTCTAAACCCCTCTAACAAGAAGGAAAGATAGATATTTCTGGAGTTTAGAGCTGTTAAGGGGAGTGCAGGAATATGTTATTGAGATAGCGAATCAGTCACAATCAAGTGAAATGGTGAAGCAGGCTCAAAGGGCTGAACAGCCTACTCCTAGTTTCTAAGTTTCTCTGTCCCAACACAGATCACAATGACTGGATTGTGCCACCCCCCTCCCACCTCCCACTCAACCATTATATTTCTGGCTGCTTCAAGATGTCATTCACTCTGCCATCAGGCAGGCAACATACCATGAGGGACTCTCTACCACATTACACTTCCCCTCATCCCTCTCCATTTTCAACAGCTTCCTGCTCGTAGGTGTTATAATTTAAATCCTAGCTTCCCTTCAGATAGTCGGATAGAAGTGTAGCGAGAATAATCTACGTAATTACAGGCCGGTGAGCCTTACATCAGTGGTAGGGAAATTATTGAAGAGGATTCTTCGAGACAGAATTTGTTCCCACTTGGAAATAAGTGGATGTATTGGTAAGAGGCAACATGATTTTGTAAAGGGGAGGTCGTCTCTCACTAATTTGATCGAGTTTTTCGAGGAAGTGACGAAGATTAGTGGATGTTGTCTACATGGACTTCAGTAAGGCCTTTGACAAAGTCCCTCATGGCAGACTGGTGCAGAAGGTGAAGTCGCATGGGATCAGAGGTGAGCTGGCAAAGTGGATACAAAACTGGCTTGGTTAAAGAAGACAAAAGGTAGCAGTGGAAGGGTGTGTTTCTGAATGGAGGGCTGTGACAAGTGGCATTCGTCAGGGATCAGTGCTGGAACCTTTGTTGTTTGTAATATATATAAATAATTTGGAGGAAAATGTAAGTGGTTTGATTAGTGAGTTTGCGGATGACACAAAGGTTGGTGGAGTTGCAGAGAGTGATGAGAACCATCAGGGGATACAGCAGGATATAGATCGGTTGGAGACTTGGGCACAGAGATGGCAGGTGGAGTTTAATCTGGACAAATGTGAGGTAATGCATTTTGAAAGGTCTAATACAGATAGGAAATATACAGTAAATGGCAGAACCCTTAAGGAGTGTTGATAGGCAAAGAGATCTGGGTGTACAGGTACACAGGTCACTGAAATTGGCAATGCAAGTGAAGAAGGTAGTGAAGAAGGCATACGGCATGCTTGCCTTCATCGGCCAGGGTACTGAGTTGAAAAATTGGCAAGTCATGTTGCATCTTTATAGAACCTTAGTTAGACTGCACTTGGAATATAGTGTTCAATTCTGGTCGCCACACTACCAGAAAGATGTGGAAGCTTTGGAGAGGGTACAGAAAAGATTTACCAGGATGTTGTCTGTTACAGGGAGCATTAGCTATGAGGAGAGGTTGGGGAAACTTGGTTTGTTCTCACTGGAACGATGGAAGTTGAGGGGCAACGTGATAGAAGTCTATAATATATTTTGTCATAGTCATATGCTCTGAAGCCAGACTTCCCTGCAAGTTGTGGAGGACATTGTCCGGATAATGCTCCCTCTCTATTGTTGGGTTGAAGTATCTCCGACTCACCCTACAGCTCAGTGACTCTGTGTCAGAAAGATTCAAGATGGAAATGTCACTGTAGATCATTTCACTATCCATAAACTCCCAGACATTGCAGTCCAGACATGGAATGCACTGTCTGGAATTGTAGTGGGGCAGATTCAATCGAGGAATTCAAGAGAATATTTGCTGATTAGTTGGATCAAGACAGTATGCAGGGGAAAAAGAAAATTGGCACTAAGTCATGATATTCAGTTGGAAACTTGGTGCAGATGCAATGGGCCAAATGGCCTCTTTCTGCACTGTAACAATTCTGTGATGTGTGATTCAACCATATTATCATCAAGATCTTTTTATATCCTTGTTTTTAGTTTACTGTGAGTTCTATTTTCTTTTCTACACTCTAGCTTGAATTAAGTAGACTGAAAAAATTGTTCCTGCTTCAAACTTCCACTATAAATATTGAAGGGGAAGAAAGCAGCACATCCGCACTCCGACTTGCTCCAAATTCCTGACTTTTTCATTCTGTTGATGCTTCAATCATCCCCCCCATCCCCCACTTTTTTATCTTAAACACCTTGACCACATTGGCTCTCAGTCTGAGTTGCATAAGGAATGTGATCCGCCATCAGGTCAGGTTGAAAACTCAAGGTTAAGGACAATGTGAGAAGTTGCAGCACATTCAGAAACTATTAACCAATATAAATCTGGATTTATTTCTTGTCCTCCTCACTGCCTCAATTTTCATTTCTCTTATTTCTTAGATTTTTGACTTTTCTTTGACAAATGAAGAAATGAAACTGATCCTTGCTCTCAACAGGAATGAACGATATGTGGAACTTCTGATGTAAGTTTCTCACCTGTGAAACCATTGTCCAGAATGTTATCTTCACACTGAATACAGCCTCAACTGTTTAAAAATCACTCTTACCATTCAACCCCACGCAATCCTGATGTATCGGCAAAGAGACGCTCCATTTGCTGTGATTCTGATCAATATAGGTTGATTTCATCTGAGCCCAGTCCTAAATTCACCCTCCAACAACACTTTCCATGCGCACTCACTGGATAACCATCAGCAGTAGGATGATGTTACCTCTACCTCCTCCATTGTCACTGAGGCCAACTGGCCCATCTTTATTGCCATTCAGCTAGGACTGACGAATTCATCCAATCTGATGACACCAAAATTGGAGGTGTGGTAGATTGTGAGGAAGGGTGTCATAGTCTGCAGGGAGACTTAGATAGGTTGCAGAGCTGGGCCGAGAGGTGGCGGATGGAATTTAATGCGGAGAAGTGTGAGGTAATTCACTTTGGTAGGAGCAACAGATGTGTCGAGTATAGGGCTAACGGGAGGACTTTGAGTAGTGTGGATGAACAGAGGGATCTAGGTGTGTGTGTACATAGATCCCTGAAAGTTGGGAATCAAGTAGATAAGGTTGTTAAGAAGGCGTACGGTGTCTTGGCGTTTATTGGTAGGGGGATTGAATTTAGGAGTCGCAGTGTAATGTTGCAACTGTACACTACTCTAGTGCGGCCGCACTTGGAGTACTGTGTGCAGTTCTGGTCCCCGCATTACAAGAAGGATGTGGAGGCGTTGGAGAGGGTGCAGAGGAGGTTTACTAGGATGTTGCCTGGTATGGTGGGGAGGTCCTATGAGGAGAGACTGAGGGATTTAGGGTTGTTTTCGTTGGAAAGAAGGCGGCTAAGAGGGGATCTTATTGAAACATATAAGATGATTAGAGGTTTAGATAGGGTGGATAGTGATAGCCTTTTTCCTCGGATGGAGAAAGCTAGCACGAGGGGGCATGGCTTTAAATTAAGGGGGGGTAGCTACAGGACGGATGTCAGGGGTAGGTTCTTTACCCAGCGGGTGGTGAGGGATTGGAATGCCCTGCCTGCTGCGGTTGTAAATGCGTCTAGTTTGGGGGCGTTTAAGAGATCTCTGGATAGGTTTATGGACGAAAAGGGATTGGTATAGGCTAGTGGGTCATTGTTTTTGTAACTGGTCGGCGCAACATCGTGGGCCGAAGGGCCTGTTCTGCGCTGTAATGTTCTATGTTCTATGTTAATCAGAACTGTGGCTCAGTTGCACATTCTGTGCCAATGGTGAAGCTCAGTCTGACCATGGTTGTCTATTGCTGCCTTAGTTTAACCCATCACTCTCTGTTCCATTGCTATAGGTGGAAAGATCACCCTGAATATCCTTTCAGTGATGAATACTGAACTGGGCTGTCTACT
The DNA here is from genome assembly GCF_965287045.1 of Carcharhinus amblyrhynchos. Classification (NCBI taxonomy): domain Eukaryota; kingdom Metazoa; phylum Chordata; class Chondrichthyes; order Carcharhiniformes; family Carcharhinidae; genus Carcharhinus; species Carcharhinus amblyrhynchos. The sequence goes on along the minus strand of NC_137329.1, from coordinate 68,655,835 downwards.
CAGAGAGCTGTAAGGATGGAGAAGTCCTGAAGGATTCCTTAATGAAGCCTGACGGAAGTTAATTGAGGCTGACACTCACGATAATATGCAATTACTTTCAATGGAGACAAATCATTGAAAATAAAAATGGAAGTCTATCATATTTGTCCAGCTTGATCACATCCAGAACTAAGAGTGTTTGACAGTTAACAGTGGGAACGCAATAACTCTTCAGGAAATCGATTTCAAAAGCACTTTCTGATTGGACAGACTATTTGTCTGTACTTATTACTGCTGATTAGTTTCCACTACCCAAGAGTTTAGTTTAGCTCCTGATCATTGGCCACTTCTCAGCTGCAATGCATGAGGAAATTGAGCATTATTCCTCTGTCCTCACCATAGATAGAATCATTATAGGATTCCTACGGCCCATCAAATCTGCACCAACAACAATCCTACCCAGGTCCTATCCTATAATCCCACTTATTTACCTCGCTAATCTCTCTAACCTACACATCCTGGGACACTAACGGACAATTTAGCATGGCCATTCAACCCATCCCACACAACATTGGACCATGGGAGGAAAGCAGAGCACCCAGAGGAAACCCTCTGACATGGACTTGGGGAGAATGTGCAAACTCCACACAGGCAGTGACCCAAGACAAGAATTGAACCCGGGTCCCTGGCACTATGAGGCAGCAGTGCTAACCGCTGTGACACTGCCATCCTGTTGAGCATCACCAAGTAGAACAATTTTTAACTGTCAAAGATGTCATGACATAAGTAGTATTGCACCTCAGAGGGGAGGCAGCTACTATTAAAATAGGGGCTGAAGTGTTTCATTTGTGTTGCACTGGACATACTGAGTCAGCCATTAATGGTACTGAGGCACAAATCACAGATTAGCTGTAGTGCAAAACCCTATAATGACTCATTGGAGACCCTGATTCCCTGATTGGGACATTTTTCTTTTATCTACACATAGATCACAGACGGTTAATATTCAGGTCCAAAAAAATCAAGTATTACGAGTCTAGAACAAAGAACAACACAGCACGGGAAACAGGCCCTTTGGCCCAACGAGCCCGTGCTGCCATTTTAACATTATGAGTGCCCTCCTCTACCTATGATCTTTGTCTATGCCTATTGGGGAAGATTGAGGGAAGACTAATTTAGGGACAATTTGTTACACCAATCAGCCTAAGAGCACGTTTTTGGGGTGTGGGATGAAACCAGAGCACCCGGAGAAAACCCATGCAATCACAGGGAGAATGTGCAAACTGCCGCAGACACTGGCCCAAATCCATGTATCTGCACAGCAAACATTGATAATCACTGAGCTGTCATGTTGCCTGTCAGATGGTCCAGTTTAAGCATACACTAACGACGTGAAGCACTAGGCAACTCTCGAAGCAACATCCAAGAGTAGCCCTCGCACGTCGCACCGCGTGTATGCCCCTTGTTGGACAACAAGGTGGACCAAATCACCTGTGAAGTAAAAGACATCAATAAACATGCACAACTTAGACAGACATTTACGGAATCCCCAGAAGCTCAGAAGTAAGACAAGTGAGCCATGAAGTATGTTGGAAGGTCTGTAGGAATCAATTGATTCCCAGGGACGTCCCAAGGCTCTTGATCTTTATTTAGAACAGTTTCCTGTATCCCGCCATCTCTAGTCCGCTCATGTGCCTATCTAAGTAAGCCTTAAACAACTCTAGCGTGCATGCCTCCCTGCTTGGCAGTGCATTCCAGGCCCCCACCACCCTCTGTGTGAAAAACCTCCCTCTAACATCCGAATTATACCTCGCCCCCCTCACCCTAAGCCCATGGCCCCTCGTAATTTTTGTATCCAACCTAGGAAAAAGCTTACCTCTGTTCACACTATCTATACCCTTCATAATGTTATACACCTCTATTAGATCTCCCCTCATTCTCCGCCTTTCTAAGGAGAACAGCCCCAATTTGCTCAATCTCTCCTCATAGCTCAGTCCCTCCATACCAGGCAGCATCCTGGTAAACCTCCTCTGCACTCTCTCCAGGGTCTCCACGTCCTTCCAGTAGTAAGGCGACCAGAATTGGATGCAGTACTCCAAACCAACGTTTTATACAACTGCAACATTAGACACCAGCTTTTATACTCTATATCTCACCCTATAAAGGCAAGCATACCATAGGCCTTTTTCATCACCTTCTCCGCCTGTACTGCCACCTTCAAGGACTTGAGTAACTCCCCCCCTACATCATTTCTTCCGAAATGCATCACCTCACATTTATCTGGATTAAATTCCATCTGCCATTTCTCTGCCCAATTTACCAGCCTATCTATATCCTGCTGTATTGCCTGACACTGCTCCTCACTATTAGCAAATCCAGCCATCTTTGTGTCATCTGCAAACTTGCTGATCACACCAACTACTCCCTCTTCCAAGTCATTTATGTATACTACAAATAGCAAAGGTCCCAGTACTGAGCCCTGCGGCACACCACTAGTTACAGACCTCCGGCTGGAAAAGGACCCTTCCACTACTACTCTCTGTCTCCTGTTACCAAGCCAGTTCTCAATCCATCTAGACACCTGTCTTGTATGCCATGAGCCTTAACCTTTGTCACCAACTTACTATGAGGGACTTTGTCAAATGCCTTACTAAAATCCATATAGATGACATCCACGGCTCGTCCTTCATCAACCGTTTTTGTCATCTCCTCAAAAGATTCTACCAGATTCGTAAGGCACGGCCTTGCCCTTTACAGATCCATGTTGCCTGTCACTAATCAGATTGCCATGTTCTAAATGCGTCTACATCCTATCTCAAAGAATCCTCTCCAACAACTTCTCTACCACCAACGTCAAGCTCACTGGACTATAATTACCCGGTTATCCCTACTACCCTTTTTAAACAACGGTACCATGTTCACTATCCTCCAGTCCTCTGGGTCCTCACCTGTGTCCAAAGAAGAGGCAAAGATTTGCAACAGAGGCCCAGCAATTTCATCTCTCGTCTCCCTAAGCAGCCTAGGATAAATGCCATCAGGCCCCGGAGATTTATCAGTTTTAATATTACCTAAAAACCCTAACACTTCCTCCCTCATAATGGATATTTTCTCCAGCAGGTCCACAATTCCCTCCAAGACACTTCCAGACAACAAGTCCCTCTCTTTTGTGAACACTGGTGCAAAGTATTCATTCAGGATCTCCTCCATTCCCTCGAGCTCTAAACATAGTTCCCCTCCTCTGTCCCTAAGAGGACCGATTTTTTTCTCTAACCACCCTTTTGTTCCTAACATATGAGTAAAATGCCTTTGGATTTTTCTTAATCTTGTCTGCCAAGACCATTTCGTGCCCCCTTTTTGCCCTTCTAATTCCTCATTTGAGTTCTCTCCTACTCTCTCTGTATTCCTCCAAAGCTCTCTCCATTCCCAGTTGCTTGGACCTAACATACGCCTTTTTTTTCTGATCAAGTCCTCAGTATCCCTAGTTATCCACGGCTCTCTAATCCTACCTTTCCCATCCTTCCTCTTAACAGGCACATGTCTGTCCTGCAACCTTATCAGTTGTCCCTTAAAAGACTCCCAACATGCCAGACGTGGACTTAGCCTCAAACAACCTCTCCCAATCAGTGGCTAACAGTTCCTGCCTAATCTGGCTATAGCTAGCCTTCCCCCAATTTAGCACCCTCCCTTCCAGACAACACTCATCCTTTTCCATTAGTATCCTGAAGTAGACAGAATTGTGGTCACTATTTGCCACATGTTCCCCTACTGAAACCTTGACCACCTGACAAGGCTCATTTCCCAGAACTAGATCCAGTATAGCCCCCTCTCTAGTCGGGCTAGCTACACACTGCTCCAAGGACCCTTCCAATACACATTTTACAAATTCTTCCCCGTCCAGACTCCCAGCCCTAGGCACCTTCCAATCCACACCAGGTAAATTAAAGTCTCCCAGTGGACGCACATTAACCAACTATTCTTATGTCCCTAATCTTAACACACAATGAATGGGATTTTCCAGCCCTGTCCCCATCCCCTTGGCAGGATCCCCACCCCCCAAACAGTAGAATGGGTAGACTTCAGCGGGATTGGAAGATCCTGCCGGGGTGGGGGTTGGAAAATCCCATCTAATGTGTGTATCCTTGGAGATGATTGCCGGCTTGTCCTCTCTACAGCATAAAAACTCAAGGCCTTATTTCATTAACAAAACATGGCATGATGGCAGCAGGGTTTCCTGTCACATGAGAATTGCAACATTTATTGGTCATGAGAAGTTACTGTGAAAATCCCCTAGTTGTCACACTCCAGCGCCTGTTCGGGTACACTGAGGGAGAAGTTAGCATGGCCAATTCACCCAACTGTACATCTTTCGGACTGTGGGAGGAAACAGCAGCACCCAGAGGAAACCCCGCAGATACGGGGAGAACATACAGTCTCTGCACAGATAATGACCCAAGACAGGAACCAAACTCAGGTCTGTGAGACAGCAATGCTAACCACTGTGTCACATGCTGCCCATGCCTCATGTTACATGGCATGAGAAGCCCTTCTGCATTTTAGTTAGTCAGCAATGGAGTCGCAGTAGCACAGAAATGTAGCCCGGTGACACTAAAGGAAGCTTTGATGACATATGTTGAGAAATTGGGTAGAGTAAGTGTAGATTGGTGTTTGTAAAATTGTAAAATCTGAGGGAGAAAGCATTGCATAGTCCCTTTAAAAGATGGAGCTTTCTCTGTGCTTAGAGAGTTTAAAAAAATGCAAGCACATAGGGAGCCCCAAACTGAAACATTTGTATCGAAAGACCAAGCAGCAGTGTTACCAAGATAACAGACTTTTGAATTTTTTGAATTCAGCTAATAAATTTGAATCAGACATTGTGAGACCTATTTTATCATTTTGATTCTAACTGCTGGGTGGATGTGAATCTGGGAGTGTTTCAGATCCGACTTTTAGATGGTCCTCAGATGCACCCAATGCGTTCTGCCTGCAAAAAAAAATCAGTGATTCCGAATTGCTTTGCACATGCCTGTGGGTGGGCTTAATGCACCCGAAACACTGCAGCTCTGATCGACGCCTCCAAATGTGCAGGCTCAGAAAAAAGACGTTAGAATAACACTCTCCTACCACTTCGCTTCTGGGCCAGATAATGCCTCCCCCGGCCCCCACAATATTAGTGACCCCTTTATCCACGCCACCCAGGCCCCTCCCTCTTCCCCCCACTGATCTCAGGCACAGTGGCAGCGGACCCCCTTCCCCCTCGATATCAGGCAAAGTGGCAGCAGGCCTCCCTTCCCCCTCATCGATCTCAGGCAGAGACATCCACCCTTCGCTCTCCACTCTACAGACATCAGTCAGAGTAATTGCACTCATCCCCACCCTGGACCCTCCTCCACAAGGCCCCGATCTCCTCTGGAACCTGATGGCTGTGTGACACCTCCCTCTCTCTCCCCTATCCCCAATCATTGAGGCACTGATCCACCACCCATCTCTCCCCATCAGCACAGCTGCAAGTGCTTACTTGCCTTCCCCTCAATGCTAACAAGTAAACTGTATGTAACTTGCTGGAACGGTCTGCCAAATTTACTGCAGCTGTTCTGTCCTAATGAGAGGCAGTTCCATTAAAAATGCAAGGATGGACAGGCAGGCAGGCATTTCTACACAAAATGTGCGCATGACCAGCCCCCTGATTTACTGAGGGCGTCCTGGATACAGCAGAGGTGAGGCGGGACACCCTCTTCCCCCCTCCCCCCCCCAGGAGGAAGCAGACCCGTGGACTGAAGGAAATGCGGCCTGGGAGGCAATCGCTGACTAGGTCAGTGCCAGGACACTGGCCCCGCAAACCACAAAGCAGTGCTGGAAAAAAGTCATCTGTGCAGCAAGTGTTTAAAATAAGTTTAAAGCACTTTGTTCTTTGTAGAACTGTTTAAAGCATTTACTTATTGTATTTACTGCTTTAAGAATTGTGAGGGAGTGATTATCAGGCAGTTGTGGCCCATCAGCTTTAATTATCAAGTGTCCACACGGTGAAGCCTTACATTGTTTGCTGGAGCAGACGAGGAAGGAGCATCAGAGAGAAAGCTAAGACTTTACCTGTTAAAAACCTGTTTAAAATAAGTTTAAAGCACTTTGTTCTTTGTAGAACTGTTTAAAGCATTTACTTATTGTATTTACTGCTTTAAGAATTGTGAGGGAGTGATTATCAGGCAGTTGTGGCCCATCAGCTTTAATTATCAAGTGTCCACACGGTGAAGCCTTACATTGTTTGCTGGAGCAGACGAGGAAGGAGCATCAGAGAGAAAGCTAAGACTTTACCTGTTAAAAACCTGTTTAAAATAAGTTTAAAGCACTTTGTTCTTTGTAGAACTGTTTAAAGCATTTACTTATTGTATTTACTGCTTTAAGAATTGTGAGGGAGTGATTATCAGGCAGTTGTGGCCCATCAGCTTTAATTATCAAGTGTCCACACGGTGAAGCCTTACATTGTTTGCTGGAGCAGACGAGGAAGGAGCATCAGAGAGAAAGCTAAGACTTTACCTGTTAAAAACCTGTTTAAAATAAGTTTAAAGCACTTTGTTCTTTGTAGAACTGTTTAAAGCATTTACTTATTGTATTTACTGCTTTAAGAATTGTGAGGGAGTGATTATCAGGCAGTTGTGGCCCATCAGCTTTAAATCAGCGCCAAGTTTAAAAGGAGGCCTGGTGTAGATAGCGGGCAGCGTCGGAGCGGGCAGCGGAGTGAGAGGGAAGCAGAGTGAGCTATTAGGGCTTAATATCAAAAAGGGCTGGAAGGTAAAAAGGCCAGGTGGAAAGAACAAGGGAAAAAAAAAATTTTTTTTTCAAAACTACTACAGCAAAAAACAAGGAAAAAATTTTTTCCCACAACAAATTATATTGAATAATGGAGGGGCATGTGATGTGCGGTTCCTGTATGATGTGGGAACTGGTGGACCCCAGGGTCCTTCCCAGTGGCCATGTCTGCAGTAAGTGCAGGTTGCTGGAGGAGCTCCAGCTCAAGGTGGATGAGCTGGCCTCTGAGCTACAGACACTGAGGCTCATCAGGGGGAGAGAGGGTGTCATTGTCAATGGGGTGCAAGTGACATCAACCCCCCCTAGACTGTCTAAATCTAAGGGTCAGGAACAAAAGGGGGCTGCTGGGAGGAGGAAGGGGGGTGAGGAGCGGAGGCCTCAGCCTCTTAATCTGCATAACAGGTTTGAGGTTCTTGCTTCCAGTCTGGAAGAGGACGAGGCAGGTGAGGTTGGCGAGCAAACTGCACACGGTACAGTGATGCAGCAGGACATAGGCAAAGAGAAGGGGAAAAGGAACGTAGTAGTGATTGGAGATAGTGGGGTGAAGGGTATTGACACTGTCCTTTGTCACAATGACAAAGTGCACAGAAGGGTGTGTTGTCTGCCTGGTGCTCGGGTACAGGATGTCGCAGCTGGGCTGCAGAGGAATCTGGAGTGGGAGGGTGAGAACCCAGTTGTGGTGGTACATGTGGGTGCCAGCGACGTAGGCAAAGTGCGGACTGAGGATCTGGGGAGGGAGTATGAGAAGCTGGGAATGGAATTAAAAAGTAGAACCGACAAGGTGGTCTTCTCTGGGCTACTGCCTGAACCGAGTGCAGACGGGCGTAGGGTTGACAGGATAAAGGAAGTGAATGGGTGGCTCAGAGATTGGTGTGGGAGGAATGGGATCGAATTTATGGGGCATTGGCACCAGTATTGGGGTAGGTGGGACTTGTTCGGGCGGGATGGGGTTGGTCTGAATCGTGCTGGGACCAGAGTGCTTGCGAATCGAGTAAAGAGGACTGTAGACAGGGCTTTAAACTAATTAGGGGGGGGGAGGGTGCGAGGGTAGGTGATGTTAGGAGGTCTACAGTTAAGGATAGGGTACAGGTAAGGACCTCGGGGTCCTTGTGCATGAGTCGCAAAAACCCAGCTTGCAGGTGCAGCAGGTGGTCAGGAAGGCGAATGGGATGCTGGCCTTCATAGCGAGGGGGATTGAATATAAAAGTAGGGAGGTCTTGCTGCAGCTGTATAGGGCATTGGTGAGGCCGCAGCTGGAGTACTGTGTGCAGTTTTGGGCGCCGTACTTACGCAAGGATATTTTGGCCCTGGAGGGAGTGCAAAGGAGGTTTACTAGGCTGATACCGGAGTTGAGGGGATTGAGCTATGAGGAGAGGCTGAATAAACTAGGCTTGTACTCGTTAGAGTTTAGAAGAATGAGGGGAGATCTCATTGAGACGTATAAGATGATGAATGGGATGGATAGGATAGAGGTGGAGAGACTCTTCCCGCTCAAAAAAGACAGTAGGACTAGGGGGCACAGCCTCAAGATAAAGGGGAGGCGGTTTAGAACGGAGTTGAGGAGGAACTTCTTCACTCAAAGGGTGGTGAATCTCTGGAATTCTCTGCCCGTTGAAGTGGTGGAGGCTGCCTCGCTAAATATTTTTAAGAAGCAGGTTGATGGGTTCTTGATAAGAGAGGGGATTAAGGGTTATGGGGAGAGGGCGGGAAAGTGGAACTGAGCCACGACAGATCAGCCATGATCTTATTGAATGGCGGGGCAGGCTCGAAGGGCTAGATGGCCTACTCCTGCTCCTATTTCTTATGTTCTTATGTTCTTATGAAGAGGCTGAGGATGTCCCAAGTGGTGGCGTTACGGCAAATAGGGTCCAGAAGAAGGCTGGGATGAAAGCGCTTTATCTGAATGCACGAAGCATTCGGAATAAAGTGGATGAGCTGGTGGCGCAGATCGACACAAATGGATACGATCTGGTGGCCATTACAGAGACGTGGCTGCAAGGTGACAGGGACTGGGAGATGAATGTACAGGGCTATCAAGTGTTTAGGAAGGATAGGCAGGAGGAAAGAGGGGGTGGCGTAGCTCTGCTGATTAAGGACAGCATCAAGGTGGTAGCAAGGGATGATATCGGAGCCAAAGAGCAGAAAGTGGAATCGTTGTGGGTGGAGATTAGGAACAGCAAAGGGAGGAAGACGCTGGTGGGTGTCGTCTATAGGCCCCCGAATAATGATCTGGAGGTGGGGCGGGCTGTTAACGCGCAAATAAGTGCGGCGTGCAGGAATGGGACGGCAGTAGTTATGGGGGATTTCAATCTGCATATTGATTGGTCGACCCATGTTGGACGAGGTGGGCTCGAGGAGGAGTTCTTGGAATGCTGCCGGGATAGTTTCCTGGAACAGTGTGTGTTGGAGCCGACGAGGGAGCGAGCTATCTTGGATCTGGTGCTATGTAATGAGGCGGGTAGAATTAGGGACCTTGAGGTGAAGGATCCTCTTGGAGAGAGTGATCATTGTATGGTGGAGTTTCTGTTGCAGATGGAGGAGGAGAAAGTGGGTTCCCGGACACGTGTCCTTTGTTTGAATAGAGGGGAGTATGGTAGGATGAGAGAAGAATTGGCGAATGTGGACTGGGGGAGCGCGTTGGAAGGTAGGTCTGCTGAGGAGCAGTGGAGGATCTTTAAGGAGATCTTTCTTGGTGCTCAGCAGAAATTTATTCCGATGGTTAAAAAGGACAGTAGGAAGAGAGGTAATAAGCCGTGGATAACGAAGGAGGTGAAGGAAAGTGTTAAATTAAAAGCGGAGGAATTTAGAGTAGCTAAGAGCAGTGGGCGAGAAGAGGATTGGGAAAGGTTTAAATGTCAACAAAGATTGACAAAAAAGTTGATAAAGGAGGGTAGAAGAAGCTATGAAGCTGGGCTAGCGCTTAATATAAAAAAGGATAGCAAGAGTTTTTATAAATATATAAAAAGGAAGAGGCTGGCTAGGGTGAACGTTGGTCCCTTAGCGGATGAGAAAGGGGACCTAGTGGTAGGGGATGGGGATATGGCTAAGGTCTTGAATAACTTTTTTGTTTCTGTCTTCACGGAGGAGGACGTGAATAATTTGCCGGGTGTTAGCGATGGAAAGGTGGTAGGACTGGAGGGTCTTAATGACATTACTGTTACTAGAGAGGTGGTGCGCGACAGACTGGAGGGGCTGATTGTGGACAAGTCCCCAGGACCGGATGGAATGCATCCGAGGGTTCTGAAAGAAATGGCGGAGGTGATAGTGGATGCCTTGGTGGTTATTTTCCAGACGTCGCTGGATTCCGGGGAAGTGCCGGAGGATTGGAAAACGGCTAATGTTACGCCGTTGTTTAAGAAGGGTGCCAGGCAAAAGGCGGGGAATTACAGGCCGGTTAGTTTAACGTCTGTGGTAGGTAAAATGTTAGAATCCGTCATTAAGGAGGAAATTGCGAGGCATCTTGAAGGGAATTGCTTGATAGGGCAGACGCAACACGGTTTCATTAAAGGGAAGTCGTGTCTGACAAATTTACTGGAGTTCTATGAGGATGTGTCTAGGGCGGTGGATAGAGGAGAGCCGGTGGATGTGGTCTTTCTGGATTTTCAGAAGGCGTTTGATAAGGTACCTCACAAGAGGTTACTGCAGAAGGTCAGAGGACATGGAGTTGGGGGTAGGGTATTAGCGTGGATAGAGGATTGGTTGTCAAATAGGAGGCAGAGAGTGGGGGTCAATGGGTGCTATTCGGATTGGCGGTTGGTGACTAGTGGGGTGCCCCAGGGGTCGGTGCTGGGGCCTCAGCTATTTACCATTTATATAGATGATCTGGAGGAGGGAACCGAGTGTAGGGTGTCGAAATTTGCTGATGACACCAAGATTGGGGGAAAGGCAAATTGTGCGGAGGGTGTGGAGAGTCTGCAGAAGGATCTAGATAGGCTGGGCGAATGGGCCAGGAAATGGCAAATGGAATTTAATGTTGGCAAGTGTGAGGTGGTCCACTTTGGTAGGAAGAATGGTAGGAAGGACTATTACTTACGTGGCGAAAAACTGCAGCAGGCGACGGTGCAGAGGGACCTCGGGGTCCTTGTGCATGAGTCGCAAAAACCCAGCCTGCAGGTGCAGCAGGTGGTCAGGAAGGCGAATGGGATGCTGGCCTTCATAGCGAGGGGGATTGAATATAAAAGTAGGGAGGTCTTGCTGCAGCTGTATAGGGCATTGGTGAGGCCGCAGCTGGAGTACTGTGTGCAGTTTTGGGCGCCGCACCTGCGCAAGGATATTTTGGCCTTGGAGGGAGTGCAGAGGAGGTTTACTAGGCTGATACCGGAGTTGAGGGGGTTGAGCTATGAGGAGAGGCTGAATAAACTAGGCTTGTACTCGTTAGAGTTTAGAAGAATGAGGGGAGATCTCATTGAGACGTATAAGATGATGAATGGGATGGATAGGATAGAGGTGGAAAGACTCTTCCCGCTCAAAAAAGACAGTAGGACTAGGGGGCACAGCCTCAAGATAAAGGGGGGGCGGTTCAGAACGGAGTTGAGGAGGAACTTCTTCACTCAAAGGGTGGTGAATCTCTGGAATTCTCTGCCCGTTGAAGTGGTGGAGGCTGCCTCGCTAAATATTTTTAAGAAGCGGGTTGATGGGTTTTTGATAAGAGAGGGGATTAAGGGTTATGGGGAGAGGGCGGGAAAGTGGAACTGAGCCACGACAGATCAGCCATGATCTTATTGAATGGCGGGGCAGGCTCGAAGGGCCAGATGGCCTACTCCTGCTCCTATTTCTTATGTTCTTATGTTCTTAAGTGTGTGTGCTGAACCTCATCTTGCATCTTCCCCAAATCTCTGCCAGAGCCTTCCATCCCCAGCACCCTGCATACTTCCAGCTCCTGACCCCCAAGCACCTTCGTCGTATCTCCCCAAGAGCCCCACTATGCTTGCCCTCTAAGGGCCATCTGCAAGTGTCACGCCATGGTTTCTTTCATGGCTCCTTCTGTCTCCACAGGAGAAGACCGGCCATAACACCTGTGAGAGGGTGAAGGAGGTGGTGAACCACACCCTTGGGTCCTCACCCACTTTCAGTGGGCGCTGGAACTGCCAAGGGAGGGGAGATGTGGGCTGTCAGCAACAGCATGGTCGGGCTGCCGTCAAGACGTGAGCACCTGTCATTCCTCCACTCACTTTGAGGCAACTTCTCTGGGACAGGGGCAAGATTTAAAGGAGGTTAACATGTTTATTTGCACAGAGAGGGGAGTGGGTGCTTGGAACTCGCTGCCGGGAGGAGTTCGCCAATGCAGATACGATAGTGACCTTTAAGGGGCATCTCTAGAACTATGTGAATGGGATGAACATAGAGGCATATGGTCCCTTGGAGGGTAGGGGATAACAAATTAGGTGGGCAGCATGGTCGCTACAGAATTGGAGGGCTGAAGAGCCTGCAACTGTGATAAAATTTTTTGGTACTTTGTTCTATGTTCAATGGAGAAATATGAATCAGGTGTTTGGCATCCCGGTGTAATGGGAAAAAAACCATAAAGGTGGATACCTGGCATACAAATAGCTGCCCGGCACATGAAGGGTTAAAAGGCATTAAGCAGGCACTGACTTTCAACGCAGACAACTACTTGAAATTTAAACCACAGGACAGACAGTTACTTGAATTAAACATACAGGGAACAAATACTGCAGGAAGCCAGGCACCTTAAAAGATAAAGGTAGTCCTGGGACAATGGGATCCGATAAGCTGTCCTCCTACCTCCAAGCAAGTCTCCAAGCAAGCCACACAGAAGGTTGTTACAGAAGGTTAGGGGGCATGGAGTTGGGGGTAGGGTGTTAGCGTGGATAGGAGATTGGCTGTCAAATAGGAGGCAGAGAGTGGGTGTCAATGGGTGCTATTCGGATTGACGGTTGGTGACTAGTGGAGTGCCCCAGGGAGCGGTGCTGGGGCATCAGCTTTTTACCATTTATATAGATGATCTGGAGGAGGGATCCAAGTGTAAGGTGTCGAAATTTGCTGATGACACAAAGATTGGTGGAACGGCAAATTGTGCAGAGGGTGTGGAAAGTCTGCAGAGGGATCTAGATAGGCTGAGCGAGTGGGCGAGGACCTGCAGATGGAATACAATGTTGGCAAGTGTGAGGTTTTCCACTTTGGTAGGAATAATGGTAGGAAGGACTACTACTTACAGGGTAAAAAGCTGCAGCATGCTACGGTGCAGAGGGACCTGGAGGTCCTTGTCCATGAGTCGCAAAAACCCAGCCTACAGGTGCAGCAGGTGGTCAGGAAGGCAAATGGGATGCTGGCCTTCATAGCGAGGGGGATTGAATATAAAAGTAGGGAAGTCTTGCTGCAACTGTACAGGGCATTGGTGAGGCCGCAGCTGGAGTACTGTGTGCAGTTTTGGTTGCTGCACCTGCGCAAGGATATTTTGGCCTTGGAGGGAGTGCAGACTGATACCAGAATTGAGGGGGTTGAGCTATGAGGGGAGGCTGAATAGACTGGGCTTGTACTCGTTAGAGTTTAGAAGGATGAGGGGAGATCTCATTGAGACATATAAGATGAAAGGGATGGATAGGGTAGAGATGGAGAGGTTCTTCCTGCTCAGAAAGGACAGCAGGACTAGAGGGCACAGCCTCAAGATAAGGGGGGGTTGCAGTTTAGAACGGAGTTGAGGAGGAACTTCTTCACTCAAAGGGTGGTGAATCTCTGGAATTCTCTGCCCGTTGAAGTGGTTGAGGCTTCCTCGCTAAATATATTTAAGACGCGGGTAGATAGGTTTTTGGTAGGCAAGGGGATTAAGGTTTATGGGGAGAAAGCGGGAAAGTGGAACTGAGCCACTCCAGATCAGCCATGATCTTGTTGAATGGCGGGGCAGGCTCGAAGGGCTAGATGGCCTACTCCTGCTCCTATTTCTTATGTGACAATAATAAGGGATACAGGGAATAACTCAGCAAAAGGGATTTTAGACATGGGGGTGGCACACAATTGTGAGAATGTAGATATGGATGAAGGAGAGGGTAGGATAAAGGATATACACTTAGTAACAGCTAAGGAGACCCTTTCTGTAGATGGGTCACACAAATATGTGAAAGGATCACCCCGAACAGGGTGGGCAGTAGTGAATGACAAATTAGAAACAGTATGGTCAGGAAGAATTGACAGAAGTCTATCTGCACAGGTAGCAGAACTAGTGGCACTCACACAGGCATTAGAGTTATCTGAAGGTAAATATCTATTCAGATAGTCGCTATGCTTTCGGGGTCATACATGACTACATGACAGCTTGGGGAAGAAGAGGGTTCATAACCACAGGAGGAACCCCTATTAAGCACCAGCAAAGGATTGAGGCATTGTTGAGAGCCAGCAAGTAACCTAGAGAAGCTGCAGTAATTAAAATTAAAGCTCACCAGAAAGAACCAAGAAGAGATAGCCCAGACTGGTTTAATTTCAAAGGAAACCAAGCTGCAGATTGGGCGGCACAGTTAGCCTTAGAACACGAGACAATTGGCAAGCTGCCAATAACAGCGATAGAATAGACAGGAGACAAGATAAATATTTGGGACTTGCGTGAGGATATCTCGAAAGAGGAAAAGGAGAGATGGGAAGCACAGGGAGCAGTCAAAAGAACTGATAACATTTGGAGATGGGAACATAAGGTAATAGCACCAGAGTGCATACACAAAACACCCTATTGGAACTACACCACGGACTCTCACATGTGGGTAGAGAGGCCATGATAACTAGTATAGGAAAGGAATGATGGTGGAAAGGGATGGGAAGAGATAACACAACCCTGGTAGACCTATAAAAATTAAAATGGAACACTAGCCAAGACCAAAAGGACCCTGGGAACATCTGCAAATGGATTTCACAGGGCCACTACCACAATCCCATGGCAAAACTTGGCTGCTTATTATACACCAGTTCACCAGATGGGTAGAAGCGTTCCCTACTACAAATTGTACTGCTACCACAGTGGCTAGGATATTGGAAGAAGAGGTAATCCCTAGATGGGGAGTATCCCTACAAATCAATTCAGACCAAGGGACGCACTTCACTGGAAAGGTGGTAAAAACAGTATGCCAATTAATGGGGATAAAACAAAAATTTCACATCCCTTACCACCCGCAGAGTTGTGGAATGGTGGAATGTATGAATAGAACACTCAAAAATGCGCTAGCTAAAGCCATACAAGAATCGGGAAAAATGTGGACAGAAGTATTGCCACTATACTAATGAGATTAAGAGCTACTACAAACTGGACAACTGGATTAACCCCTTATAAACTAATGACAGGACGGGCGATGCCATTACCAGAAAGCATCATAACAGGTGGGGCCGATGTAGGTCCAGTAAAATATAAAATCAGGAGATATGTTTTGGAACTAAGCACCCGACTCAAAGAGATGTGCAAATTGGTAAGAAGTAATCAGGAACAAAGAGATTCAGAGAGAGAGCTTGAAATGCTCCCTGACGTCCCAGCAGCGGAAAGCCGCATCCTAATAAAAACATTACCTGACAAACCAGGGCTTGCACCAAAATGGAATGGGCCATATCCGTCACCCATAATTAATGGAGACACCTGTGCCTGTACAGACATAAGAGGAAAGGTATATGGAAACATTGGACACAGCTGAAATTACACAAAGAAGTGAACGAATGAATGAGTGAACTAGTGAACTAACTGAACTGCTTTCCTCAACACAGGCAAAGACTGCAAGCAAGAACAACTGGCGTGTGTGGGTCAATAGACAGTGTAACTTTTGGATATTATATAGTGTTACGTTCGATGTTTGATCGTTGCAAATATGTATGTAATCGCGTATGTTACTGCACTATTTTTCATTGTCACGGCTGTAAATTTGACTGGATTGGAGGATAATCTATTTTATAAGACTCACATACATTTACACGGGAACCGAACTGTATGTCATCCGTCAGCACAATCGGTAGAAACCCTATTTGTAGCCACCCCTGGGTGGACCCCTCATGACTTATATACTATAGATAAATCAAATGCACCCTGTAAGGGACATATTGGCAAATATAAAAGAGGTATACAAGGAAGATGTGTGGGACTTGTAAACTCCACAGATCCTGTGTGCAGGGGGGGTCCAACAGGTGGGAGGAAAAGCTTGTTCAGATACTGTAAGCTATCTGCTTTGTTTTACGGGTCAAGGATGGGGATGTGCCTATGCCTTGGTCCCTAAGAATGATTCCTGCGTGCAGATGCAATGTGTCCATCAACATTGTTGGGTTAATAAGGGACAGATTACTTGCACTTGTGAGGAACAGAAATGTCTGAATATCACCACAGGAAGACAGCTCATTTGTGGACAGTGCAATGGAACTCACGTAAGCTCAGCCAAATGGACATACCCATTTTATTCTTACCAAGTGGTGGGATCAAATGGGAAGTCAAGTAAACCGAACAATTGGCAATATGAACAAATTCACAATCAAGACACTATATGTTACCGGGCTAAGAAAGGATATGTGTTCCTCTTCAATGGTACTTATATGACAGAAACACCAAACCTCCCAAACCATTTTGCAGTAGGAACAATAGGACTACTGACTGCTCCATGCCATCAGAAGGGGCATATACGGAGGAGAATAGTAACCTGGGCTATCGGCAAAGCATTCTGCGCCAACTGGGCACAATGGGATCCTCACTGGGATATGGGTTCTTTGGAGTCTTTTCTCTCGGGGGGGGGGGGGTGAGGGCAGCGGCAGCAGGAGCGATTAGTGCAAAGAATAGAAATTATATTGTTTGTGGACTAACAGTCCAGGGAAACAGCACTTCAAAAGCACTGGAGGCTGTTAATCAAGAAATGGCTGAACTGAGATTATATGCACAACAAACACGATACGCAGTAGACTACCAGTTAGCACAAGGGGGAGTGTAAACAATTATAGGCAATAAATGTATAACCCATGTCACAGACAAGTCTTATAACATTACACAAGTCATCGATGACATCAGAAAACAACTTGATAGCTTCAGACAGGGACCCAAGAATGGAGGTAACTGGCTGGAATAGCTGGTGGGGGGGTCCTGGGAATCTTATTTATTACATGGATTGGTCATACTTATTTCAATTGTAATTGTCTGTTGTTTGATTGTTGGATGCCTAAAAGTCTGCTGCCAGGTTATGATAACCAGAATTGTGCCAGGAGCCAGTGTATCCATTGAAGAAACCACGATGAAGATCCCCGAAGACCTCCAAAGAAACAAAGAAAAAAGTAAGGAAAACCACCTATATATGTGAAGATGCAGCTGTTGGTCTAGGGATTATTAAGAATAATAATTCGACCAAAAGAGGGAAATGTAATGGGAAAAAAAAACCATAAAAAAACCTGGCATACAAATAGCTGCCCGGCACATGAAGGGTTAAAAGGCATTAAGCAGGCACTGACTTGCACCACAGAAAACTACTTGAAATTTAAACCACAGGACACTCAGTAACTTGAATTAAACATATGGGGAACAAATACTGCAGGAAGCCTGGCACCTTAAAAGATAAAGATAGTCCTGGGACAACGGGGTCTGATAGGGAGATCAGCCACAAGTAGGAACAGAAATACATAAATGCAGGAAAACCAATTACTGTAATGAATATACCAAAACTAAGTCATTGATAAAAAGGAAATGTATCCATTCATGGAATAATGTGATATTGAAATGATCGTGTCTGTACCTGTCCATAAGCATGTGTTAAATGATGTTCAACCATTTCATTACAACGATGTGTTAATAGTGTCTGGTCCACCTATTGTGTAAAAGGTATAAAGATGGACCGCTCCTAGTGTATCGTTGAGAGAATGTAGCTACCCAGTACTGCGGAGTGCCGTACCTTTTCTCCACGAACCTTTGTTAAATAAAACTGTATTGTTGAATCTCCAGTCTGACTCCAAAGTGGTAATTTTCCCACAACACCCGATTCCTCTACCTCCCTTGCACTAATCTTGTGTCATGATCCGGTCAGATCCGAATATCCTGGGGCCTTCTGGACTCTAACCCCTATTGCACCTTCTGCCCATCCTGGTCCAGACAGCTCGGATGAGCCCTCAGGGGATATAGGTGAAGGAACCTCTGAGGGTGGCACAATTTTGGTGTCAACTTCCACCTCACAACGCCACATCCCAGATACTGACACGTCGGAAATAGTGTCCAGTTAGTGGTGAGACTTCTGGGTCACTCTCTGGTGAGCATGACACATCTGATAATGTACATTGGATGGAGGAGAGAACGTTCAAGGCCTCTGGCATGTGAGGGCCAACCGTAGGTGAGGACTCAGTTCACCCCAGGCTATACGCCGGGCCTCTGAGGTCATTGCTCCCTCAGCTGCTGGAGATGCAGAAACAGAACCAGGGAATGCAGGAAGGGCCGTCAGCAACACTGGACCAAGTGGGAGGCTATTGGGAGGAGTCTCAAAGCTTTCAGGCAAGCCAGCCTGTCTTGCATGCTTCCCAGGCCAACATTGTAAGGGTGGCATCTGCAGTGGAAAGCCTAGGGCAGGGGATCCTCACCATTAGTAGCAGGCTCCAAGCAATGGCCAAGTCACAGCAGGCCACAGGGACTGAACAGGCTTCTTGAGGTTCTGTGGCCACGGCTGAAAGGTTCAAGAGCTTGCAGGAGACCAAGTGGGACAGCGCTGAGACACAGCGGGCTACGGCAGCGTCCTTGAGAGCATGGCCCAGTCTCAGAGGTCATGGCTGAGGGCCTACAGAGTGTGGCCCAGTCTCAAAGGGCACTTGCTGTGATCATTGAGAGGTGCCCCCCACCCCCCCACATCTCAAGTGGCCATCGTAAAGGGTTCAACCACCATGGGTAGGATGCAGGTGGTCCTCCAGGCCTGGCAATGTCAGGTGACATCAGAGCTTCTGGAGCTCACTGCAGAAGCACCGCCATCCCATAGAGTGATCCAGAGCCCACAGGAGCTCCAAGAGAGAAGGAAGGGCTTGGGCCCATGCTGGGGTCTTCCAGCCAAGATACTGTGACTATACCTTCTGACTCCCTCCTTCCTGATACCGGGGCAGTGGGATGAAGAAACATCTCACGGAAACATCCCAGACTCCTGGAAGCAGGCCAGGGCCCTCAAGGTCCAGGCCAAGGCCCTCAAACCTCCAGAGGATACCCGCCACACACATCACAGGCCACGGGTCATGGTAGGCAGCTGGCTCCCTCCACTTCTGACGTACATTCTGGGGAGTCAGTGAGACGTTGTGGTAGACCGTATAAGGTTAGGAAGTTGTAGTTGCATTGAGATTGCATGAGTGAAGGGCTGCTGGAGCTAGAAAGAATTTAAACACCTTAAAGTTTTCTGTTTATGATTTTTTATGTTAGGGTATCTTATTTAAACACCTTTATTGCAATTAAATGTTTTTTTCCCCACTCACCTGTGACTAATTTATCTCAGATTTGTCTAGAATAGAAATCCCATTGATGATTGCCGGAGGGATGCTTCATGTTGATGTCAGATGAGAAGGCCTCTCAATGCTGTGTCACTGAGAAAAGGAAGCCATTAGTTCCCCAGACCCCATGAGCAATTCCCTCCATTCCCCCAACCCTGTATGGGGGTTTGAAACCCCTTACCCACTACACAGATGTGGGCCCAGGTGCCAGCATGCATGTAGAGCTCAGATAGGAGTCAGACCAGTTTGCACCAAGGCATCACCATAATGGTACTTAGAGTCATCATCATCCTTCTGCCCCCCAAAAAATTTGCTAACGCAGAGTACCCAGGCCCACCACTCTGGTGTGACAATGTTGCAGGAGATAGAAGAAATTTTGGAGGGGGGATGGGAAGTGGAATGGAGCCCACAGACACAAACCCGTAGTGAGGGAACTGCTAAGTGATCGGGGCTTCTCTTGCTGCCCTCAAATGCCACATTTGGGCTGCCAGCCCTCCAGTGCCTGGTTGGTGTTCCTTGGTATGCTCTTCCCCTTCTTCTTCCTCTTCCTCCTCCTCCGGCCGGTCATCCTCTCCAGCGACGCTGGGCTGGTCAGTCTCCACATCCTCCTCCTGCTCCAATAGGTCACTTTTCTGTAGAGCTAGATTGTACAGTGCACAGCACATGTTCACTACACAGGAAGAGATTATAGGGCTGTATTGGAGGGCCCCGCCAGAGCAGTCCAGGCACCGGAATTGCATTTTGAGGAGCACAATGCACCTCTCCACTATTGCACGGATGGCTTACATGGGCCTCATTATAACGGATCTCCATCTCAGTCACAGGCCTCGCACAGGCATCATCAGTCATGTACAAAGCGGGTAACCCATATCACTCACGAGCCAACCTCGCAGCCTGGGATCCTCCTCAAATGCTTCCAGGATGTCCGAGCTCCTGACAATGAAACTGTCATGCGCACTACCTGAATGTCTTGAGCAGACATAAATAATGTTCATGTTGTGATCACACACTAGTTGAACATTCAGGGAGTGGAACCCCTTTCTGTTGATGAATCTCCACGGATTCTATAGGGGGGCCTTGAGGGTGACGTGTGTGCAGTTGATGGCTCCCTGTACGTTAGGCATCCCCACAATGGCTGCAAACCCTGCAGCCTGGGCTTCCTGATGGGCCTGGTCCAAGTAAAATCTGATGTACTGCCCAGCCCGAGCAAGCATAACAAGAAGTCTCACAACATCCAGGTTAAAGCCACAGCCTGGGCACACAGGGCTTCTGTGAACTGCTTGACACAACTCATTGGAGATCCTACAGACATCTCCGCTAGCCATCTGGAAGGAGCCGGTCGCATAAAGGTTCAGAGCAGCTGTCAATTTGACAGCCATGGAAAGTGGGTCTTTACAGGTAATCAAATCAAGTGATAGCCAAGTTCCACACACGAGGACAGCGTCAACCAGGATCTTGGGTTCATGTTACACTATCTGTAACCCCCACGACTTATCTAGACTTGCAAAATCTCACTAACTGTCCTGTCTGGAGACAATACACATCTTTTTAACCTGTGCTTAATGCTCTGTCCACTTACATTGTCTGCACACTTAAGGCTTGATTACTTGTAAAGACTCACATTCCAATCATTATTTTGTAAATTGAGTTTGGCTCTTTATATGCCCTGTTTGTGAATAGAACTCCCACTCACCTGACAAAGGGGCAGCACTCTGAAAGCTAATGGCTTTTGCTACCAAATAAACCTGTTGGACTTTAACCTGGTGTTGTGAGACTCCTTACTACTTTCTTGTATAGGTCAGTGTTGCCTGACTTGAACGCATCAGATCTGGACTTCAACAAGCAACGGATATCCCTGTTCATCCATGGTTTTTGGTTGGGGAACACACAAATTTGCTTCTTTGGCACACAGTCTTCTAAAAACTTACTACTGAAGTCAGTTACTGTAGTGGTGTCCTCGTTCAGGCTGGTCGCAGAGTTTTTAAATACTGACCAGTCCACTAATTCCAAGCAGACCTGAGAGATCATCCGATTTCTCAGAACCACATTGCACAACTCTCTTTGATGGATTTTTTGCTCGCAGTACAGACAAAACATACCATTCATAGAGAAGGAAACAAGACAGTGCAGAATCTAGTGTTACAATTGTGGCTAGGGTGTAGAGAAAGATCAAATTAATGCAAGGTAAGTCCATTCAAGAGTGAAGCAACAGGGAAGAAGCTGTTCTTGAATTGGTTAGTATGTGACCTCAGACTAATGTATCATTTTCCTGGTGGGAGAAGGTGGAAGAGGGCATGTCCAAGGCATGTGAGATCCTTAATTATGCTGGCTACTTTGCAGAGATAGTGGGAGGTGTAGACAGAGTCAATGGATGGGAGGCGGGTTTGCGTGATGGATTGGGCTACATTCACGACCTTTTGTAAATCTTTGCTGTCTTGGGCAGAGCAGCAGCCACACCAAGTTGTGATAAAACCAGAAAGAATGAACTCTGCAGTGCACAGAGTGTGGGAGATTCATTTTGAAACTCCGACTAAAGTTTTTATGCGAATTAGACAGAATTTTTTTGGAAGAATCCCACCAATTCTCCCCAAAAAATTCGAAGTGTTGAATTCGTGTAAAAACTAGAGAAAACCCAGTGGGAGTTTCAAAGTGAATCTACCACACTTTGTGGGTGGGGTCTATTCCCACTGGAGAGGCTGGCAGCATAGCACTGAGTGGGCCACTGCGCATGTGCCAATCTATCAGCACTGAGATCGGTGCATGCAAAATAGCCCCGCACTACTGGCCTCCCAAGCACTAGCCAGCTCGATGGTTGGTCAGCCCTATGATCCTGCATGGCTGACTGTGCAAACCCCTCACAGCCCAATTGCTGGCCCTCAAGTTGTGTCTGGGCCAGTCTCAAAACACCCCTACCCACCATACCTGGCCCACCTCAATCTCCCACTGCCATTTACCCCACCCTCTTCCCCTCCCCCACCTCCACCTCCACCCCAGCCCATGGCAATCCTGACCTTCTGATTCCATCCCCCCCCCCACTGGCAGCCCCGCCAACCCCTCCACCAATCCTCACCCCCCTGCAGCTCCGACCCGCCAGGCCAACTCCCCTCCCATCCTATGCCCAGCCCTGATTGCTGGCCTCCTCCCCTCTGTCACCAACCCTGAGTGCACAGTAGCAGTGGGACAACCCACCCCCACCAATCTCCCCTGAAGAAGCTCCATCCCATTATTTCCTGCCCCCATTATGACCCACCATGGTACTGCCAAATGCCCAATGGGCAGTGCCAAGATGCCCCTTGGTCAGTGCTACAGGCCCTAGTTGGCACTGCTAGGCTGGCACAGCACAGGGTGCAACCCCCCACTTACCTCCAACCCTCTGCAGAGCCTCACTAGGCCCCATTCACTCCAATGGGGTTGGGCCGCCAGCTCCCCGCAAGTGAGGAGCTATTGTAAACCCCTCTGGAGTGAAACACTCCTGGGGGGGAGAATATTCCAGTGGGCCTGGAAACTTCAGTCCCAGGCCTGCTAATTAGATGCAAATTACATTATAATACTGATTTGAATATATTAGTGCAGCTTTGTGCCGATTTCTGGTGTGAAGTTGATGGAGCCAGAAATCTGGTGGCTAGAGACTCGCAGAGGCCGTGATGCATAGCAGGATTCCGGCTAAACAGCCTCTGCTTTAGTTTCTCAGACTGCTGTGCTGCAACCTGGGAGAATTGCCACGATGGTTTCTTCATCCCGGCGTATCAGGAAGAGACAAATAATCACATAAAATTGTCTTCCCATTGGAAATGAATGTCTAGCCAAGTGGAACACGACAGGATTAACAGAAGAATAACATTGGAAAATTGGATTCAAATCAGGTGAAAATTTGATATTCATCGCTTGCAGTTCATCTCATATAACCAACAGCCTGGGGAATCTATAGACCACTTTGTGGTCAAAATGTTTCATGGGATCAGGTCAAACATGGGCAAAGAAACCTCCTGCTGATTACCACATTCCTCCTCTCTCAGTTGATGAATCAGTACATGCCTCCATGTTAAACACCACTTGGAGGAAACTCTGAGGGTGGCAAGGGTGCAGAATGAACTCAGTGGAGATTTCAATGTCCATCACCAAGGGTTACATCAATAGCACAGACTGAGCTGGCCAAACCCTAAAGGACACAACTGCTAGAAGGGTAGCAAGTGGTGAGGGAGCGCACAAGAGGGAAAATATACTTGACCTCATCCTCACCAACTTGCCTGCTGTAGATGCTTCTGTCCATGACAGCCTCAGTAGCAGTGACCACCTCAGTCATGTACATGGGTAACACGGTGGCACAGTGGTTAGCACTGCTGCCTCACAGTGCCAGGAACCTGGGTTCAATTCAAGGCTTGGGTCACTGTCTCTGCGGAGTATGCATGTTCTCCCTGTATCTGTGTGGGTTTCTCCAGGTGCGCTGGTTTTCTCCCAATGTCCAAAGACATGCTGGTTAGGTGCATTGGTCTTGCTAAATTCTATGTACCCAAACGGGTGTGGTGGGGATATTCATAGTGATTTCATTGTAGAGTTAATGTAAGACTACCAGTGACATAATAGATAAACCATAAACTACAAACAGTCCTTGTGGAAATAAAGTCCCGTCTTCACTTTGAAGATAATCTCCATTATGTTGTGTGGCACTGCCAGCCCTAAGTAGGATAGATTATTTTGAACATAACTAGCAGCTCAAGACTAGGCATTGATAAGGTGCTGTGGGTCATCAGCAGCAGAATTATATTCAACCACAATCTATAACCTCATGGTCCAGTATTTCCCCATTCTACCATTAACACCATGTCGGGATCAACACAGGTTCAATAAAGGGTGCAGGAGAGCATGCCAGGAGCAGCACCAGGCATACCTAAAATGAGATAAAATACAAGTGGTCCTGTATTAAACTGGTGGAGCAATAATACAAGACCACTTGCATGCCAAACAGCATAAGCAGCAAGTAATAGGCAAAACTAAGCAATTCCACAATTAATGAACAAAGAACAAAGAACAAAAACAGCACGGGAAACAGGCCCTTTGACCCAACAAGCCCGTGCCGCCATCTTAACACCACCAGTCCCCCCCTCCACCCATGACCCTTATCTAATGTTTTATGGCAATCCACATTGAGGGGAACTAATTTAGGGACAATTTATTACTGCCAATCAGCCTAATAGCACATCTTTGGGGTGTGGGAGGAAACCGGAACACCTGGAGAAAACCCACGCAAGCACGGGGAGAATGCGCAAACTCCCACAGACACTGGCCCAAATCTATGTGTCTGCACAGCAAACAGTGATAGTCACTGAGCTGTCATCTTGCCCAGTACCTGGTCCAGTTTAAGCACACACTAACGACATGAAGCACTAGGCCAATCTCGAACAACCAAGAGCAGCCCAAGTACGACCCATCGCGTGTATGCCCCTCGTTGGACAACAAGGCGGACCAACTTTAAACTGTGAATGAAAAGAGAAAAAAAAACATGATTTTTGTACCATATCCATTTACCTTACCAGGGACGCCCCAGTGTTAAAGACCCTTATTTAAAACAATCTCCTATATCCACCCATCTCCAACCCACTCATGTGCCTAAGTTACTCTTAAACAACTCGAGCGTGCTTGCCTCCACCACCTTACTTGGCAGAGCATTCCATACCCCTACTACCCTCTGTGTGAAAAACCTCCCTCGAAAATCTGTGTTATACCTCTCCCCCCTCACCTTAAGCCCATGCCCCCTTGTCCTGTGTGTTTCTATCATAGGAAATAGCTTACCTCTGTTTACTCTATCTATACCCTTCATAATCTTATATACCTTGATTAGATCCCCCCTCAGTCACCATCTTTCAAGGGAAAAGAGCCCCAATTTCTTCAGTTTTTCCTCATAACCCAGTCCTTCCATACCAGGTGACATCCTGGTAAACTTCCTCTGCACTCTCTCCAGAGTCTCCACGCCCTTCTGGTAGTAAGGCGACCAGAGCTGGACGCAGTACTCTAAATGCAGCCTAACCAATGTTCTGTACAACTGCAACATTAGACTCCAGCTCTTATATTCTATACCCCTTCCCATAAAGGCTAACATACCATAGGCTTTCTTCACCACACTCTCCACTTGCATTTCCACCTTCAAAGACTTGTGCACTTGCACCCCCAGATCTCGCTGCGATTCTATACTCCTTATGGGCTTACCCTTTATCACATAACTCCCCACTACATTATTCCGGCCAAAATGCATCACCTCACATTTATCCGGATTAAACTCCATTTGCCATATATCTGCCCAATATACCAGCCTATCAATATCCTGTTGTATTGCCAGACACTGCTCCTCACTGCCCGCCAATCCAGCCATCTTGGTGTCATCAGCAAATTTGCTGATCACACCACTGACTCCCTCTTCCACATCATTTATATACACTACAAGAGAAGAGGTACACTACTGCCCTGCGGCACACTACTAGTGACAGACCTCCAGCTAGAAAAGGACCCCTCCACTACTACTCTCTGTCTCCTCTTTGCAAGCCAGTTCTCAACCCATCTAGATACCTGGCCACGTATCCCATGAGCTTTAATCTTCTCTACCAAACTACCATGAGGGACTTTGTCAAACGCCTTACTGAAATCCATACAGACGACATCAACGGCTCGTCCTTCGTCGACCGTTTTTGTCACCTCCTCAAAAAATTCTACCAGATTCGTAAGGCAAGACTTCCCCTTTACAAAGCCACGTTGCGTATCCTTAATCAGATCGCAACGCTCTAAGTGCTCATACATCCTATCCCTAAGAATCCTCTCCATCAACTTGCCTACCACTGACGTTAAACTCACCGGCCCATAGTTACCCGGGTTATCCCTCCTACCCTTTTTAAACAACGGTACCACGTTCGCTATCCTCCAGTCCTCTGGGACCTCACCTGTGTCCAAGAAGAGACAAAGATTTGCGTCAGAGGCCCAGCAATCTCATCTCTTGCCTCCCTAAGCGGCCTAGGATAAATGCCATCGGGCCCCGGAGATTTATCGGTTTTAATGCTACCTAAAAGCACTAACACTTCTTCCCTCATAATCGATAGATCTTTCAGTTGGTCTACCACTCCCTCGATGACCATACCAGACATCAAGCCCCTCTCCTTCATGAATACCGATGCAAAGTATTCATTCAGGATCTCCCCCATTCTCTCAGCCTCTAAGCACAATTCCCCTCGTCTGTCCCTGGAGCAGATCTACGCTCTACAGTCCTGCCAGTATCAGTCATGGATGGTGGTGGGCAATTAAACAACTCACTGGAGGAGTCTCCACAAACATCCCTATCCTCACTGATGGAGGAACCAGCCCATCAGTGCAAAAGATAGTCATGCGTAACAATCCTCAGCTAGAAGGGCCAAGTGGATGATCCACCTTGGCCTCCTCCAGAGGTACTCAGCATCACAGATGTCAGTCTTCAGCCAATTTGATTCTCTCCATTTGATATCAAGAAATTACTGAAAGTACTGAATACTGCAAATGCTATGGGCCCTGACAATATTCTGGCATCTATTTGGTAATGTAGAAAGTTGCCCATGTCCTGTACGCAAGAAACAGGACAAATCAGTCCCAAGCAATTAGTGCCCCCGTCTACTCTCAATCATCCACAAAGAGATGAAAGAGGTAATCAGCAGTGCCATCAAACAGCATTTACTCAGCAATAACCTCCTCATGGATGCTCGGTTTTGTTCTGCCAGAATCACTCAGCTCCTAATCTCATTACAATTTTGTTTCAAACATGGACAAAATAACTGGACTGCAGAGGTGAGGTGAGAGTGATTGCCCTTGAAATAAAGGCCAAATTTGACTGTATGACATCAAGCAGCCTTAGCAAAACAGGAGCCAATAGGAATCAGAGCTCAAGTCTCTACTAATTGAAGTCATACCAGGCACAAAAAAAGATGGTTGTGGTGGGTGGAGGTCAATCGTCTCAGGTCCAGGACATCACAGTTCCTTCGAGTAGTGTCCTATGCCCAACCATCTTCAGCTGCTTCATCAATGACCTTCCTTCTATCATCAGGTCAAAAATGGGGATGTTCACTGATGATTGCATAATGTTCAGTAAAATTTATGACTCCTCAGATACTGAAGCAGTTCACATTCAAATGCAGCAAGACCTGAACAATATCCAAGCTTGGGCTGACGAGTGGCTAATAACATTTGCACAACACAAGTGCCTGGCAATGACATCTGCAACAAGAGAGAATGTACCCATTCCCCAAGGCATTCAATGACATCATCATCACTTAATCTCCCACATCAACATCCTGGGGGTTACTATTGACCAGAAACTGAACTGGACGAACCAAATAAATACTGTGATTACAAGAGCAGATCAGAGGCTGGGAATCCTGGAGCACGTAACTCACTTCCTGACTTCCCAAAGCCTGTCCATCGTCTTCAAGGCACAAGACAGGAGTGAAATGGAATACTTTCCACTTGCTTGGATAAGTGCAGGTCCAGCAACACCCAAGAAGCTTGATTCCATCCAGGATAAAGCAGCCCACTTGATCAGCACCACATCCACCATCTTCATCATTCACTCCCTTCCCCACTGTCGAATAGTTGCAGCAGTGTGTACCATTTACAAGATGTACTGCAACAACTCATCAAAGGATCCTTCGACAGCACATTCTAAACTAATGATCTCTACTATCTGCAAGATTAAGGGCAGCAGATATCTGGAAACATCACCAGCTACAAGTTCCCCTCCATGCCACTCACCATTGTGACTTGAAAATATATATTCCGTCCTTCACCATCACTGGGTCAATCCTGGAACCCCCTCCCTAACAGCACTATGGGTGTACCTACACCTCAGGGCCGCAGTGGTTTAAGGACACAGCTCGCCACCATATTCTGAAGGCTATTAGGGATGGACAACAAATGCTGGCCTATCCATAGATGCCCATATCCTGTAAATCAATACAAGAAATACAGACTGTATCAAATGCAGAGAAAATTCTTCTAGACGTGCAACAGACAAGGCCACTGATGATGTCAACTCACTAGAGCAAAGATGTGGAGATGCTGGTATTAGATTGGGGTGGGCACAGTAAGAGGTCTCACAACACTAAGTTGTGCAGGGAGTATTAACATTGCAAAAATTTAGTTTGAGGGAGTGTATTAATTTGAGGGAGGGCATCAGTTTAAGGGAGTGTGTTAGCTTGAGGGAGTGCATTCGTTCAAGGGAGTGAGTTAGTTTGAGGGAGTGTATTAGTTTGGAGGGTATTAGTTTGAGGATCAGAGGCATAATATTGTTGTTGGTTTGTTTTATTGAATTTAATCCATTGCAGAGGATAGTGACATCCACACGTTGATTAGAGCAGCCCTGATCAATGAAAAATGCTCTCAGAATTTACTTACTGAATGACCAAAGCAAATTGCAGCAATGCACAGAACACTGGGATAGCACTGTCACCTCAAGTGCCAGGGTCCTAGGTTCAATTCTGTCCTTGGATGACTATCTATGTGGAGTCTGCCCATTTTCCTATGTCTACATAGGTTCTCTCTGGATGCTCCAGTTTCTTCCCACAATCTGAAAGATGTGCTGGTTAGGTGTTTTTGCCACGCTAAATTCTCCCTCAGTGTACCCGAATAGGTGCTGCAGTGTGGCGACAAGATTTTCACAGTAACTTCATTGCAGTGTTAATGTAAATGTACGTATGATAATAATAATAAATAAACTTTAAGTCTAAAAGGGAGTGATGGGACTGATGGTTTTTAAAGGATCATCATATCTTTTAGCAAAGAGAGAATTCTGAAAGAATATCACCAGCGCTGAGGAGCACATCAATTATTTTCATAGAATTGTCCTGTTTTGGGCTTTTGCATTTGAATCTCACTGCTAAATTCATTCTGTCACATCAGGGATTTAGCTTGGCAATCATAATCTGTTATGTAAAAAAAACAATTTGATCAATGTTGTAATCTCTTTGTCCCCACGGAGATTCTCTGGGTATAAATTATAGGCTTTGGGAACGTATTGCCTCAGAGTCTAATTCAGAGAGAATATCACCAGCACTGAGGAACACGTCACTTCACACAGAAAATGCAGAATTTTTTTTACAGTATCCGGAAAATATATTGCTTATTCCTTGCTGTCATCGGTGTTGCTGGTAAGTGACAATAACTATTAAATTGTGTAAATCTATTTGTCAGTGACTGGTTCCATTCTGATGATAAACGTTTTATTTGTTTAGTGGTGACCATTATACAGACAACCAATTCATGAAATTACTTTGTCCAGTCAAAAATCCTGAATTAACTGTGGGATTTTAATATATTTTTACAACTGCAATTAAATATCTGTTTGTAGCTCACATGTTCTATTATTACATTAGGGGAATATTAGTCTTTAGGGGAATATTGTGTATTGGCGGATAAGACAAGATAGATTGACAAAGGCAACTCTGCAGGGAGTATTAACATTGCAAAAATGTAGTGTGTGTGGCACCTGGCCCCAGTGACCATGTATTATTGGCAGCATCTCTGTGCCAATGGAATAGATGTTAACTATTTACTGGTGTACAAAAGGAGAGCATCAACAGTATGGCGATACTGGGGTTAGCACTGCTGCCTCACAGCAGCAGGGATCTTTGTTCGGTTCTGGGCTTTTTAATGTTCTCCCTGTGTCTGCATGAGTTTCCTCCAGGTGCTCCAGCTTCCTCCCATAGTCCAAAGATGTGCAGGATCGATGAATTAGCTTTCTAAATTGCCTCTTAGTGCTCAAAAATATGAAGGTTCTGTGGATTGACCAAGCTTAATTGTCCCTTAGTGTCCCAAGATGTGCAGGATAGATGGATTAGCCATGATAAATGCACAAGATTACAGGATAAGGTGGTATGGGCCTGGGAGGGATGCTGTTTTGGAGAGTTGGTGCAGACTTGAATGGCCTCTTTGTGCAATAGGGATTCTATAGTTTGATTGGGAGGTCTGTTACTGTACTCAGATCCTCTGGATGATAAGACATTCTTGCTCTAAAATTTATTACATGAAATACTTTCTGACACTGATTAATTTCCTTCCTCTAGCATACTGCTGAAATTCTTTGGGTCATGTGTGTTTCGTATCTTGAAGTTAGACAACATGATTATTAGGCTTGTCACTGCTGTAACTGATTATGCCTTAAGGAACAATTTCTTAACAATGATTCAGACTCTCTATTCATTTAACCTGCACCAATCTCCTAAACAAAACACAGGAGATGCAACATCTTTCCTTTTGCCTCCTTCCTTCACATTGCCCCAAGCACTTCATTCAGAAAAAATATGATTTACTTGTACCTCCAGAAGACCTGAACATTTTCCAAGTTAGATTTACTTTCTACTCCCACAGTAACCTCTCTCCTCTCATCCTCTGACAAGGTTCCACTTTTGTACTCAATGAACACATTATTTTTCAACTTGATTCTTTTATTGCCTGCCAGAGACAAAACTGATATTAATAGCTTCAGATCATTGCCACTGTCTTCATTTTCCCAGATAGCCTATGTTGGGAATAATGGGTGGTTACACCTGTCATCAGGAATAGTACAAATACGAGCTGGTGCTTGTGGTGAGGATCTCCTAATGGGACTCAGCTGATGGACTGTTTCTGACAGGATTTTCCATTGATCCTTCACTCCTCTGTCTTCTGCTATGGACATTTGCACTCCTCTGGATTAAACTTCTGTTTCATTAATTGTCCCATTCTCATTCCATTATTTCTTTGGTCATTGAGTCATTCCTTCCTATAGACCTTCTCTGTTCTTCGTTCTGCCTATCTCCCACTTTTCTCCAACTCTATCATTTCTTGAAAATTGTTGCGCTCTGAGGTGTACTACTTCTGACAAAAGGTCATCAACTGAAGAATTAACTCTAATTCTCTCTCCAAAGATGCATATGGCCAGTGGAAAGTTTTCAGATTTCTCTGCTTTGTAATCATATTTACCGCATCCATGTTTGCCTAATTACTTCAAGCTGAAGACTAACAGTGCTGGCTTTGTAGATGTTGGGTCAGGAGAAGTAGTTGTACTTCCAGCAAACAGGTTTTTCCCAGAAATGCTTTACCCACAACTGTTCCCTGACCCAGATGTCAGCATCATTTACAGGCCTGGTTGCCCAGTTGGATAGGAAGAACCCCAAAGCAGGATGCAAGGCCAGGTAAGCCAATCCTGGCCTGCAGGGTAAATGTCTGATTCCAGAGTAATCCAACTTGGACACTAGACAAGATTCTATGGCTAAAATTGGGGCCTTATCTATATGTGCCCTATGAGGGTTGGACTTGGCCAGGGGGCAGCAATCCAGCTCCTGCTGGTCCACAAGCAAGCTGTGAAAACACATCTTCTGTTTGAAGCTTTTGTCTCTTTTCAGCACGGTGGCCCAGTGGTTAGCACTGCTGCCTCACAGCACCAGGGACCCAGGTTCAATTCCCAGCTTGGGTCACTGTGTGAAGTTTGCACGTTCTTCCCATGTCTGGGTGGTCTGGTTTCCTCCCACAGTCCAAACATGCAGGTTAGGTGGATTAGCCATGCCAAAATGCAACTTGGTGTCAGAGGGACTAGCAGGGTAAATGCATGAAATCATGGGGATAGGGCTCGGGTGGGATTGTGGTCGGTGCAGACTCGATCAGCCAAATGGCATCCTTCTGCACTGTAGGAGTTCTATTGCAGCACCCCAAGGCTTTGAATCCTGGCTGACCAATGTTGAGTCTCTAAACCGAGTTAAATTAGTGGCCGCCAAACTCATTATAATGCTTAACATGTTTACATACTCCCACTTGGGAGCACTCCTCTTCTTTGCTACTATTTGTGCCTCTGTTAGTCTGGAAGTGGGAGAGTTGAATGCTGGTTGAGCTCATAGTTGAGATTCTTTAACCGCTGACTTAATTCTAAGCCACCTGGCTTTGATGATAAACTCTGGTCTTTACTGCCTGAGTTCAGGCACAGAGAACATTTTGTCAATAATTCCCACTGTCTTTCCCTTCTCTTGCAGTTAATTTAGTGGCAATTGTGATCCTGTCACGGGGAAAGTGTGGCCTCTCCACTTGCACCACCCGTTACCTGGTATTGATGGCAACAGCAGATCTACTGGTTATTATCACTGCAGACATACTGTATCAAATCAATATATATTATTTCCCAGTGACTTTCCTGTATATCACCCCTGTATGCATTACTACCCTTATCCTGACTAGTGCAGCCACAGACTGTTCTGTCTGGTTCACTGTGACTTTCACTTTTGATCGATTTGTGGCTATTTGCTGCCAGAATCTGAGAACAAAATACTGCACCAAGAAAATTGCGACTGTGGTTTTAGCAACAACCAGCGTTCTGCTCTGTTTAAAAAATATCCCCTTCTACTTTGCATATGAACCTGGAAAGATAATCAATAATGTTCCATGGTTTTGTTTTAGAAAGTCAAGCTATTATACTGAGCCTGGATGGATAGGGTTTAACATTTTTGATAAGATTTTAATCCCTTTGCTCCCATTCACCTTAATTCTGTTGCTGAATGCTCTGACGGTCAGACACATTCTAGTGGCCAGTCGGGTTCGTGAGGGTCTGAGGGGTCATGACAAGGGTGAAAATCACAAAGATACCGAGATGGAAAGCAGAAGGAAGTCCATGATTTTGCTTTTTGCCATATCTGGCAGCTTCGTCCTCCTGTGGTTGACATACGTAGCAGAATTTGTATATTACAGCATTAGAGGAATTGATCCTAAGGATTACAAACATTTTGAATATATTGTTAAACACGTTGGAATTATGCTGGCAAACCTAAATTGCTGCACAAACACATTTATTTATGGGGTGACTCAGTCCAAGTTCAGAGAGCAGGTAAAGAGTGCAGTGAAATATCCAGTTATATCAATTATTCAATTAATAAATAAAAAAAGACTGAGATCAGTCTAGAGGGAAGTCCAAGCCTTTCCAAACCATGAATGTTACATTTATCCTGAAAATTTCTTCAATGGAATGACAGCAGGAATCGCAAGGGTTCTGAAGATACCCTCAGAAGCTGGGGGTGGGGGTGAATTGAATGGGTGTGGTGGGGCAGGGGTAGGTTGGTTGGTGGGGTGGGTACTGGTGTGATGGGGATGTGAC